>NC_052078.1:15880037-18280037 GCF_015852505.1 Tachyglossus aculeatus | reverse complement strand
GTATCAAAAGGGACAATAATGGGGGTATGACGATATTCACGCAATGGCTTACTATAGGTCTTTGATTAAAGCCAAGTTTCGGAGAGCGGGGCGACTATCATGTATGCTCAGTTACAAACTGATTGGAGAATGAATTAAAGTGCTTTTCCTTAAAAATCAGGTCTCAGGGTCTCATTCGGAGATGGCATTCTATCCCTGTCGGAAAACAGCATTTTAATGTTTGGTAGCAGCGGACTGCCAAAAGCCCTCCACGTGGGATTCCCCAATCACACCCCAATTACACCAACACACTGGAGTGTCCAAACCAACTACTGAAATCAAAAGATCACTACACAAGCAAACATATTTGGAATCTATGTGGGTGCACACACGTACACATGCGTGTGTGAAATCACAACTCAGGAATGTGTTTAAGCTGCACGCTTTAACAATTTTCCCCCGAATGCCGTTCCTGACTTTCTATTCCCCTTATCAGAGGCAACTGGGTTCTCCAACAGACCGCGGGAAGTGACGGTAAAACATTGCATCCTTGCGCTTGGATGTGCACCCTTTATTCACCCGTCCCTCAGTCCTACAGCACTTAACGTACAAATCCACCATGTCTGTCTCTCCCTCTCGACTGTAAGCTTGCTATGGGCAAGAAGCCCACTCAGAGAAGCAGCGCTTTCCAGCAGACGGAGCCCGGGCCTGGGTGTCGGAAGAAATTGGTTCTAATCCCGACTCTGCCGCTTGCCTGCTGTGTGACCCTGGAAAAATAGTTTCACTTTTCTGGGCCTCAGTTACCGCATCTGTAAAATAGGGGTTAAGAGTCCCCCCCGCCCGTGGGGTATGGACTGTATCCAACCTGATTATCCTGTATCTACCGCAGCATTCAGTACAGTGTCTGGCACGCGGTAAGCGCTTAATAAACACCACAAAAACAAAACCCCAAGACAAACCTCTGTTGTAATAATGTTAATGTTGGTATTTGTTAAGCGCTTACTATGTGCAGAGCACTGTTCTAAGCGCTGTCGTACTCTCCCCAATGCTTTGTACAGTGCTCTGCACGTGGTAAGTGCTCAGTAAATGTGACTGATTGGTTGCTTATTGCATGGCCCTCCTTTCCACAATGTGTTTCCTCCAAATTCCTCACTTCTTGACCCCTCCTTTCCCTAGTCCCCAGCTGCTCGGAGGAGAGCGTAGCAGGGATCCATTTGTTCCGAACTTCTGTGCCGCCTCACGCGTGTGTCGCTTTGGGGAAAACCTACCTAGAATCTGCTTTCTTGTTTCACACTTCACTCAAGCTAGAGACCGATCAGAGCTGCAGGCACGGGTCAGAACTAGAGCTACTGTTTCATCATCATCATCATCATCATCAATCGTATTTATTGAGCGCTTACTGTGTGCAGAGCACTGTACTAAGCGCTTGGGAAGTACAAGTTGGCAACATAGAGAGACAGTCCCTACCCAACAGTGGGCTCACAGTCTAAAAGAATAGATACGTACAAGTAAAATAGAGTAATAAATATGTGCAAACATATATACACATACACTGGTGTTTCCTTAATCATTTCATGCATCTTAGCAAAGTGCATAATAGGGATTAACTGGAGAAAATCAGGAGTCCCTGCCACTTGATTTAGAGATCAATGTCTTAAAAATACAGATAACAGTGGCGATTTTGGGGGAACTGTTCGATCTGAAGTTAGAAATCCTAGATGGGTGATGGCATTTTGTCTAGGTTGACCCCCAATAATACTCTTGAGTGGCATTCTCATCTCACTGGGTGCTCGAGAAGGCCGAGAGACGTGATCCAGGATTGTCGCACTGACTCTCGGCTGGTGCAGGTACACTCGCAAAAGCCCCATCTTCTGATCTAACGCAACAGAATAAAAAAATACCGGCCCATGATCATGTCAGACCGGACAGCAGCAATGCTTTCCTGGATGTCTCCCCAGTGGATTAAGAAGAGCCTTGCCAGAAGGGAGCATACAGTGGCAAGGCCCCTAGGTCTATGTGCCCTATTTGAGGGTATGGGCTGGGGGTTGCGGAGAGGGAAGAAACTCTGGTACGTGGTAGATGTGAGGCTCATTTTTGCAAAAAAACCCCAAGGAGTCCTTATGGAGCTAGCGCCAAGCGGGGGCCAGCATCCCCATATGTGACTTCGTAGGCTTCACGGACGTGGAGTGGAGAACGCATGGACATGTGGTCTCCAATTCCCCGGTTGGGCAACTCGTGTTTAAGGGCTGACCAGTTCCTCTGACATCCGAAAATTTCAGCCCGCTAATCTGACATCGCCGGAGTGGATTGCAACATTTCTGGAGACCAGCCAGAGGCTGTCGGCTACACAAGCATTCTGTGAACTTGAATCTGAATGACCTCACTTATGGCAGAATGCTGAGTGACTAATTCCCTTTATTTTTAGAATGACTATTGAGCAATTATTAGAGCTAATTTCCACCACTTCCCATTGTAGTTGCTGCTTTCATAAATACAGTTGCAGCTGTATACAGTACAGTCTTACAGACAAAGAAGAGCTAGTGGTTTTTCAGCTCTTTATACAGTATTACAAACAAAAAAGAGCTAGTGGTTTCTAGCTACTCCTGTTTGTGGACATGTTCACACTCTGTTTCCGGAAATAAATAAGCATCCCTTAGACAAATGGCAAAGAACAAGATGCGAAGTGGACAGACACCCTATGGTACACCGCTCCCACAGACTCTGCCATTTGTAAGGGCCATTTGTGGAAAACAGAACATTGGCTTCAGCAATTCTTCAAAAAACTGCTGACAGGGGAATTTCTTTACATAGCCGAGACAGCTATAACCAGAAAGTGTTCTCTTTCTTTTGTGCTCTCTCTCTCTTTATATATATATATATATATAGGCATATATATATACCTATATATATATATATACACACACACAACTATTAATGCCATATATATATGTAAAGAGAGATGTATTAGGGGAAAATATATATGTATATACATTAGAGGAAGAAAGAAAAACAACTAGAGTCAGGTGGCCCATCATTCTAAGTATCACGTTAATACAGATGTGTATCAAGGTCGGAGCTCCGGCACGATCATCTCACCACTTCCATACCAGACCCTGTTTCCACTCTGGGCTAAAACTGTGCAGGCTGCAACAGTCCCCCAGCACTTTCACCAGCAACAAACGATCAGTTTATGCACTTTAAAGTAATACACATGCATGAAAACCAGAAGTTTACATGTCTCAGTTGCTTTTTCTCCGCTTGTATAACTCTAAAAAATGCTTTGATTTAAAAATAAAACTTGGCAAATGATTAGCCCGTAATATGGACCAAATGCATTTGGAATGCCCCAAAAATTGTTCAATAACCAAGTTACTTAACTTTGAAAGGCAATCTCCCTGCATGTACCCTATCTACTGCTTATAGGGTTTTACAGCACACCTTCCTCTGAAGAGAGCGGGCACGCTCAGTACAGCACATACATTTGGTAACCTTGTTTTCAAGGATCATTACATTCATGAAAGATGTTAAAGGAAGTCAATCAAATGCCTGATTCATATTCCTGTAAGGAGCCACACACAGGCCAGATTACGCTTTTCCTACAACTGCTCGTACCCGCATCTTCCATAAAAGAAAGCCCCGTTATTCGCTTCTAAACAACTGCTACTTTGCGCCATTTATTCTGAGTAAGGTTCCTCTTAGACTCTTCTCATGCAATAATCTGCATTGGTGGATGCAACGCTGACCTCTCCGGTCCTACCATCAAGTAAACCACATCCCTCTGAGAATAGAGGACGCTGACGGACTAACTAGCAGAAGCTGATCAATCCCGATTTTCTAGAGCTATTCCTCTTGGGCTAAAGTGCTTTGTTGCCATGACTCCGTGCATAACAGGTTTTTAAAAAAGACTTGGGACCTTCTGCTTTACCACAGCCATCAAAATGTTAAAATCAAAATGGAGTTTTCTTTATGTCTAAGGAAACACTCCCCTTGATATCCGCTCGGCATAAAACAGTAACACTAGGAATTATACTTGAATAGCAAGATGAACTTTCTCCCCCATCCAAATTTAACTGTGTTCAAAAAAATCGGTGAAGTACTGGCAGTTTTGAAACTCAGGGTGAATCGCTTACCTGTGCGATAGACAAAGTTGCCTTCGGTTTCTGATGACGACGGGGACACCAACTCCTCCTCAAATTCATTGGAACTAAATGAACCGGAATGGTTCCTTTGCCTTGTCTTTTCCATCATAGCGGCATTCGTGGCCATGACGTGTCTCAAAGAGTCATTAAGGTAACGGTTTAACAAGCTGCTCTTGTATTTCGGGGGAGACACATAATCCTCGTTTGCATTTGCCTCCGGTCGCACTCCAGTTTTTATTACTGAGCTTTCAGTTTTAATCACAGTGTGGTGAACTGGTTTATTATATCCCCCTTCATTCATGTGGTTTCTTGGAGGATTTTCTCCATCTGAGGGACAGAAAAAAAAAAACCCAGAACAATTTACTAAGTAATCATTCACTCAATCGTATTTATTGAGCGGTTACTGTCTGCAGAGCACTGTACTAAGTGCTTGGGAAGTACAAATCGGCAACATATAGAGACCGTCCTTACCCAGCAACGGGCTCACAGACTAGAAGACGGCCTCACAGTCTAGAAGCACTGTACTGAGCACAACAGACTGCTACTTTGCGCCACTGGGAGAGTACAATACAACAGACAGACACATTCCCTGCCCACAACGAGCTTCTGGACCGCTCTTTCCCTCCCAACCCAGTGTTCAAGTTATGAGCAAATCATTGTCATTCACTTGAAATACTGAATTGTATTGAATTGTTCCAGGAATATGTTTCCTGACGATTGCTAAGGCTCTAGACAAAAGAAGAATGCCACGCTCCTATTGACCCTTCAAGGTACCGTCTTATAAATACTAAGCGACTTCAAGAAACGGGCACCAACAGGTTTTGTGCGATCACCATTCCTTAAAGTTAGGGCTCAAAGGTGACGCTCTAGGAAGGGGGCAAATTAAGGGGGAAAAAATGTCAACTACAAAAAAAAAAACAAACCTTCGGAACATGAATCATCACTGCTTACACTAAGCCTTTCCGCATTTCCTTGGACGTATTTGTTGTACAGTTTTATTCGTAACGCCCAGCTTAGATCTGGCTGCCGGACAGTGTTCTTTAGGCGCCGTCTTGCGTTGGCAAACCAATTCGAAACCTAAAAATAAGAAAGCGTTATTTTTCCTCTGTTGGTGATTTGGCCAGGGTGAGAAAAAAGGCAGCAGGAACCAGGAAAACTGGGCCCCACCAAAAGGTCCACCAGCCTTGTACCCAACTGGGTGATGAATAAATGCCAGTGCAGAAGGATTCCCACACTGATTTCCATGCAGGCTCATTCTGTTCATGATAATGATGGTATCTGTTAAGTATTTACTATGCGCCAGGCCCTGTACAGAGTGCTGGGGTGGATACAAACAAATAAAGTTGGACTCAGTCCCTGTCCCACATGGGGCTCACAGTCTCAATCCCCATTTTACAGATGAGGTAATCTGAGGCAGAGAAAGGCTAAGAGATTTGCCTAAAATCACAGAACAGCCAAGTGGCGGAGCCGGGATTAGAACTCATGACCTTCTGACCCCTAGGCCTGTGCTCTGTCCACTCTGCCAATATTGATACCCGCTCATAATCAATCCACGGCATTCACTGAGCATTTCCTATGTGCCGGGCACTGTACCAAGGGGCATGGGAGAATACAGAGTTGGTAGACTCTGGCCACAATCATGGAGAATCAGAATGGCCTAAAGGAAAGAGCCGGGGCCTGGGAGTGAAAGGACTTGGGTTCCAATCCAAACTCGGCCAAGTGCTTGCTGTGTGACCTTGGGCAAGGCGCTTCACTTCTCTGTGCTGCAGCTTCCTCAACTTTAAAACGGCAATTAAATGCCTGTTCTCCCTCCTATTTAGGCTTTGAGCCCCATGGGGGACCACAGACTGTGCCCACCCTGATGAATCTGTACCTACCCCAGCACTCAGAACAGTGCTTGCGCTTAACAGATGCAACAATAACGGCTCCTGCTGCCTTTGCAGGCTAGAAGCAGCGTGGCTCAGTGGAAAGAGCCCGGGCTTTGGAGTCAGGGTTCATGGGTTCAAATCCCGGCTCTGCCAGTTGTCAGCTGTGGGACTTTGGGCAAGTCACTCAACTTCTCTGTGCCTCAGTTACCTCATCTGTAAAATGCGGATGAAGACTGTGAGCCCCCCGTGGGACAACCTGATCGCCTTGTAATCTCCCCAGCGCTTAGATCAGTGCTTTGCACATAGTAAGCGCTTAATAAATGCCATTATTATTATTATTATTATTTGCACGCTAGAAGCAGCGTGGCTCAGTGGAAAGAGAACAGGCTTGGGAGTCAGAGGTCATGGGTTCTAATCCCGGCTCCACCACATGATGTCTGCTGTGTGACCTTGGGCAAGTCACTTAACTTCTCTGAGCCTCAATCACCTCATCTGTAAAATGGGGATTAAGACTGTGAGCCCCACGTGGGACAACGTGATCCCCTTGTATCCCCCCCGGTGCTTAGAACAGTGCTTCGCACATAGTCAGCGCTTCACAAATGCCATTATTATTATTATTGCAATCACCATCATAACAACAATCCCAGTCCTAATCATAAGAACGACAATAATAATTTAACCAACACCACAATGGGAGAGGTTAAAAACGTATTCAGTTTTGTGGAATCAAAGGACATTGGAGTAACGGGCTGATGATTGCCTGGGGTCCACCTGCATGGTTAGCCCTCTGTTGGGTAGGGACTGTCTCTATATGTTGCCAACTTTTGTACTTCCCAAGCACTTAGTACAGTGCTCTGCACACAGTAAGCGCTCAGTAAATACGATTGATGATGATGATGATGGTTAGGATGCTCTACCATCCATCGCTTTGCCCTCTAGTGACCCCGCCACTAGCTTACATAACTTTTCCGTCTGGTCATCTGACAAGGACTGCCAATCTGCCCATGACTCTTATCTGCAGTTTTCCTGAGCGTGCAATTTTCTCTATCAAGCCTTACTTTCCCCCTCAAATAATCCATTATGGACCTCTCCCCCGGAATCTATCCAATCAACAGCATATATTAAGCACCTGCTGTGCACAAAGCACTGTACTAAGGACATTATCTTCTTGATCTTCTTAATAGTTTCTGTATAATGAATTCCACATGCCTCCGACCCAACTGTACTCAAAAGTGCTTCCTTTTGTTTGTCTTGGGAAAATTAGGGTAAACTATCATCACAATTCCAGAAAATGAGAAGGGGGGCCTCATGTTTGGATTTATCATCATCATCATCATCAATCGTATTTATTGAGAGCTTACTATGTGCAGAGCACTGTACTAAGCGCTTGGGAAGTACAAATTGGCAACACATAGAGACAGTCCCTACCCAACAGTGGGCTCACAGTCTAAAAGGGGGAGACAGAGAACAAAACCAAACATACCAACAAAATAAAATAAATAGGATAGATATGTACAAGTAAAATAAATAGAGTAATAAATATGTACAACCATATATAAATATGTACAACCATATATAATATATAACAACCATATATTATCCCTAGCTACTACCCTGCACCGAGTCATACAAATCTCAACCCCTAAAAGATGATCTTCCAGCAGGTATTCAAAGTGTATCGGCAGCAGATGGCCGGGGCAACAGGGCAGGGAAGGCAAGCGACATTAAGTGAGCGGCAAGTCTGGCCTGGAGTCAGAGAGGGCTCAGGGCAAAAGAAGAAGAGTAGAGAGGAGGAGGGGAGGGGATCTCGGGATCCAAAATGTCAGAGAAGGAGGCCTTCAGGACCCAGGAAGACACTGGGGGGCCTGGGAAGACGGAAAGGGAAGGATCCAGGGATCTAGAGAGGCCAAGAAGTGTTGGGGAACTTGAGGAGGGGCGATAAGGAAGACCAAGCAGTGGTGCTGGTTGCGGTGGGGAGCGAGCGAACAGGGAGGAGGAGGAGAAAAAGGTGCTGCAAGAGGTGAGAAAGACAAGAGCCTAGCAGTAAAAATCCATACCGAAAGCGGTGTGAACAAGAGGATGGAGGAAGCAAAAAAAAACATGATCCTAATTCCATACAAAGTCTTGGTGGGTTTCAGCTAGTAGTACGCCAACCTGTAAATGTTTTGGAGAGGTGAAACTACCACCTTTTTACTGAAGAAAAATAACAAAAAAAACTTCCACCTGCTTGACACTGGTAAAAAAACATTGGTTCAAATCTCAGCTCTGTGACCTACCATAGACTTCTTAAGCTTGTCATTCTGATTTCACTTAAATCCTACTTTACAGTAAGCAGAACTCCACGGGGAATACAACCGGCTCAAGATCGGCATTTGCTGTCAAAAGTACTGCTTTGGAAACCCTGTATTTTACAGTGACAGTTTAGCAGACTAAAGCCGAAACTGGCAGCGAAATCTAAATAATTTTCATCCTACACTAATGCTGCTTGTTTATATTCATCATATTGACACAACATCCATTAGAAGTAAACCAAGAGGGATTCTTTGGAATCTGTCCCACTTATAATGCACTAAGTCAACAAACCCACTCCACTCAACTGAAATATTGATGGTTTGACTTCCACGTGATTTAGTATAATTCCAAATTCAGATGTGGAGTAATGTGGAGGGACTGATTTGTGCCTCCAGTTGAATATTTAAACAGTTACAATGAAACCAAATGGCTGCCAGGTTTGCGAGCATCTCAACAGATGCACAGCACGCTGCAGTGACAAGGCACACACTCATATGCAGCAAATATGGTGAGTGTGGCACACATCAACATCATGACATTTCATCAAAATAACATAATACACCGTGGTGAGTAAAAAGTACTGATGGTGGCTACCCTTTGCTTACTGAATATTCAGTTTGCCTCTATCCTTCCCATGATACTGAATGCGTTTCTATTAATAATTCCAACACTGAACCTTCAGTTTGGAAAAAGAAAAAAAAACCCAGTAGCGTTCAGTCGTATGATTTTGAACTCAACATTCTAGACACTTTTCCATGATCAAAAAGCAAATAGAAGAAAATGCCACATGCGTGTATTTCACCTCCCACTTCAGAATTACTCAGTCGTTCTCCAAAACAAAGTACATTCACACAGGCACAGAGCTCTTGAATCTAGCCCACTCTGTCCTCCTAAAAGATGTCTTGAAGGGTAATTTATTACGGATTACTCGTCAAGAAGGGTAAAGTATTTTGAAGAGACGAGGGCCAAATATTTTCCATTCCTCAGTAGACTATAGCAGAGATAGCCTCACGTAAACTTGAATATTATGAAATCCCTGCAGCGCATTGCTGGTATACTAATCATTCAAGGGCTATTCATTTCTATTCTAAAATGAAGGTATTCTTTTCTTTGGACAGGCCAAGAAATCATTTTTCTGGTGAACGTTACAAAATGTCCCCATCAAATTTAAATAAGACACTGGGCAAATAAAGAAAGCATAGCAGATTTTGTGGCAAATTAGCAGTGCAAATTGCTGATTCTAATTGGGGAGTTTAAACGCAGAGTTGCTTATATGTTGCTTTGTGGCCTTCTGTTTCTGCAAAGTTGGCAGAATCTGGCCTTTGATTACTGTGTTTTATAATGCTTCATTTAAAAAAAAAAAAAACTTTCATTAGTTTAGCATTTCACTTTAAAGCCGCGACAGCCAATCCACTTTAAAATGGAGGGACCTTGGAAAAACTGCTTTATATTAAAAGTCTTTCCATTTGAATTATTTTTACCCAAGTCCAAGAGGAAAACTGCAAATGGGAAGGAAATGATTAAAATGCATATTACAAGAGAGAGAAGGACTGTAAAGAACTGAGCCACTGGTTTGACAGATTCCTAAAACAAGCCATAATGAGAAACGTGATACTGAAAGTAGGACTGTAAGGTCAACCTCTCCCTCTAGACTCGTGTGCTAGTACATACTATAGTTAATTGCCCCACTATTTTGCATAATTTTTGGCCGTCCCCAAACAGGGGAGGGGCTCCTGTGGGGAATTAAGTCTAGCAAGAAGGGGAGCAGGAGGAGAATAAAAGGATGATCAAAGGAAGGGAGGAGGAAAAGGAAGGTAAGAGGGTACTTAAAGTTACTGCTTCTCTTACTTCTACAGTGTATGGTATTTATAATAGGCACTCAATTAATTAACTGCCTCCAAACTCTGAGTTATCACCCTTCTGCTCCTCCTCTCCTGGTCTGTGGTTGTCCCAATGAATTCACTATCCTCACCGGTCCTGTTGAAATTCTGAATTGTGCTCCTGCCCTGGCCCACTGCCACCTTAGTGAATTCACTACCCTCACCTACTCTGCGCCATTCTCACCCCTCTGCTCCCCATTTTCCCCCTTCCTCTTCTCTGTCCCCCTTATTCCCCCCCACCCACCCCCAATTTTCTACCCTCCCTGCCCAAGCTCCACAGTTCAGGGCCTTTAAAACCTGTCTGACACACTGCACTTGGTTTGATAAGTGTGCAATACCTTGTACTGAGTTCTTTTAAAAACTGAAATGAGCCAGTGTCTCCCATTACATAAGCATTCCTGTTTGCAAAGCGTTCTTGGAAATTCATATTAAATTTAATTCTTGCAGGACTTGGGCTGCTGTTTTGTACCGAAGTGCTAGTGGCCGGTTTGAGAGTTAAGGCAGCTTCCAACAGTTCCTGCTTTATTCCCAAGAAGTCATTTACATGGGGTGGCGGAGGACGACGACGACACGGGAAGGACTCAGCCTCAACATGTTCTGAGCTAATTTTCAGGGTCCAGTCATGCTGATCTAGATTACGGTCCGGCGCACTTTTTGCAACTTTATAAACCGTTTGGGAATTTATACCGGTTTCCCTTTCCTGGCTCGGGATCTGCGTCTATGCCTAGTGTATGCATTTCCTTCATTTTTTCTGCTGTTCAAGTTGGTCGAGATAAGAAAAATGCAAGCTACGCCCAAATAACAAAAGTGTGGTTTTGGGTGTGCGTTAAGACCTTTCAGTGATATTAAAATTCTGATTTGCTCTTTTTTTCCGTTCGACTTCATTTTTCAGTTCCTGAAATGAATTTCCCATAACATACAAGTACCACAAATTACTAAAAAAAGGAGGGGGGGAAGATCCTACTACGATTACCTATCCATGTGAAAGGAGTTGTAAGAACTTTACATTTCTGGTTGTTTACAGGAGCCGTATTTAACAGTAAAAAGACCGTAGACCTCGAATTAAAATGCTCTTCCTCATAAAATATTAAAAATTCTTAATTGTCAGGAGGTTTGTTCTCATACGGTATTAGTTATCTGGATTTCAATTCCTCCACGTATTTGTCTATAGTAACCTTTTAAATTGCTAACAAAGACATTTTGCCATTCCAGTACACTGCAATTCAAAGATACATATTTTATTGGGCCAAGAGATGTAGAGCACCCCTTATAATAACTACTAATACGAACAAATTTGAGGTTTTATCACAGATAAAGGAAAAAAACCCAATAAACACGTAGATTTTCTTCGCATTCAATTCGAAAAACATAAATACCGTTCTACAGTTCGACAGAAAGTCCTTTTGCGTTTCTACTTGACCAAATTAACCCAGTAGACCATTCATATCCTCGTCTAGTGTTCAGCACATTTCTAAAAACCACTCTTAAAATAGATTTACGCTCGCCGAATACATTTTCGGTGACATGCTTTCATAAACCGAATCATTTCCTGGGGTGAACTAGTCATCAAAAGGCCGTAGCTGTGATGAGGTTTCTGTCGGTTCTCAACGTAAATCAATGTATTTACCAATTTCGTGTGTATAACTGCATTTTATCACCCACTAGCAGTTCAGCGGAATACCGGCACCTTTTAATGACGAAAGGGGAAAATGCCCGTAATGCTGCTGAATAGCCTGAAAACGTTGGTTTTCATTCAGCTCTGGCAGAAACCGTGGAAGAGTGGCTCTAGTAAGTTCTCCTGAAAAGTCACATTCATGCCATGTCAAAATCCAGATGATCCCTCCACCTCAGGCTTAAAACATTATGGAAAATCATTCCAATCCCAATTAGCCCGGGTACTGGTTTATGACTTGGGTTCCCTGGTCTTTTTTTGGGGTGTGTTTTCTCAAGGAGGGGTTGGGTTCCGTCCACAGGACTGTGACAAGGCAGGGGGACGGAACCCAGGATTGCGGTGAGAAGCAGGAAGAACCCCAAATGCCAATTACTGGGGTCCCGGGGCTGACGTCAGTGTTCCTAGGGAGGACGCCGAGGCAGCCCCGATGCTTCACGGTCGGTCAATATCTTAAGTGCCGGGCCCTGTGCTAAATGCTAGGGTAGATGCAGGATGACAAGATCGGCTAACAGGTAGGGGAAGCACGCATCCCCATTTTACGGATGAGAAGACGGAGGCGTGGAGAGGTTAAATTGACCTGGTAAAACTAGCTCAGCAGGCCAACGACGGAGCTGGGACTAGAGCCATGCCACCTCTCGGCTTTAAAAGCATCCCTCCGCTTTCATATCTGACAGATCACTAAGCTCCCCATCTTCAAAGCCCTATTAGAAAAAAAATCACATCTCCTCCAGGAAGCCTTCCCTGACTCACCTCTCATCTCCCCACCCTATTTTCCCTTACTCTATTTATTTATTTATTTATTTTACTTGTACATTTCTATCCTACTTATTTTATTTTGTTGGTATGTTTGGTTCTGTTCTCTGTCTCCCCCTTTTAGACTGTGAGCCCACTGTTGGGTAGGGACTGTCTCTATGTGATGCCAATTTGTACTTCCCAAGCGCTTAGTACAGTGCTCTGCACATAGTAAGCGCTCAATAAATACGATTGATTGATTGATTGATTGATTCCTCTGCATTGCATACGCACTTTATTTTGTTAGTCTGTTCGGTTTTGTTCTCTGTCTCCCCCTTTTAGACTGTGAGCCCACTGTTGGGTAGGGACTGTCTCTATATGTTGCCAACTTGGACTTCCCAAGCGCTTAGTACAGTGCTCTGCACACAGTAAGCGCTCAATAAATACAATTGATTGATTGATTGAGTCAGTAGCTCCTAGGCAGTTAGATATTCGCCATCAAAACCACCCTTCTGTACTTTTTGATGGTACTCGTTAAGCGCTTACTATGTGCCCGGTACTGTATTAAGCGCTGCGGTGGATACATGATAATCAGGATGGACACCGTCCACGTCCCACACGGGGCTCGCAGTCTTAATCCCCATTTTACAGATGAGGTAACTGAGGCACAGAGAAGTGAAACGACTTGCCCGAGGTCACACAGCAGACGAGTGGTGGAGCCAGAATTAGAACCCAGGTCCTTCTGACTCCCAGGCATGTGCTCTATCCACTTGGGCACAGCGCGTCTCACTAGGCCACACCGCTTCTCGTCTATTTTTACATTTTGTTGCTTCCACTACGTGCAGTTTATTTTAATGTCTTTCTTCTCCACTAGGGGTAATAATAATAATAATAAGAATAATAATAATAATAATGGCATTTATTAAGCGCTTACTATGTGCAAAGCACTGTTCTAAGCACTGGGGAGGTTACAAAGTGATCAGATTGCCCCATGGGGTGGGGGCGCTCACAGTCTTAATCCCCATTTTACAGATGAGGTCACTGAGGCCCAGAGAAGTGAAGTGACTTGCCCCAAGTCACACAGCTGACAATTGGCGGAGCCAGGATTTGAACCCGTGACCTCTGACTCCCAAGCCGGGGCTCTTTCCACTGAGCTGCTTCTCAGGGTGGTAAAAACTCCTCGAGGGCAAGACTCAGGTGTACTTATTCTACGGTACTCTCTCAAGCATTAAGACAGTGCTCTTGCGCACAGTCAGTGCTCACTAAATATCATTAAATAGGTTTATCTTGCTGGCATGGCACCTCAAGCTTGTCTTGATCAGTTGCAGGTCCAAAATGGATTTTTCTGCTGAAAAATCATTGTAATAAACCACTCTTGCCTGGGCTAGACAACATATTGGACATGGTGTTCGCAGCTAAAGTGCTTTTTCCTCACAGGGATGTGTTCCTTTAGAGAAGCAGCGTGGCTCAGTGGAGAAGAGCCCGGGCTTTGGAGTCGGAGGTCGTGGGTTCGAGCCCCGGCTCCGCCAATTGTCAGCTGTGTGACTTTGGGCAAGTCACTTCACTTCTCTGGGCCTCAGTTACCTCATCTGGAACCCAGACTGAGCCCCTTCCTTCCTCTCCCCCTCGTCCCCCTCTCCATCCCCCCCGTCTTACCTCCTTCCGTTCCCCACAGCACCTGTATATATGTATATATGGTTCTACATGTTTATTACTCTATTTATTTATTTATTTTACTTGTACATATCTATCCTATTTATTTTATTTTGTTAGTATGTTTGGTTTGGTTCTCTGTCTCCCCCTTTTAGACTGTGAGCCCACTGCTGGGTAGGGACTGTCTCTATATGTTGCCAATTTGTACTTCCCAAGCGCTTAGTACAGTGCTCTGCACATAGTAAGCGCTCAATAAATACGATTGATGATGATGATGATGATGATGATGATCTGGAAAATGAGGATTGAGACTGTGAGCCCCACATGGGACAACCTGATCACCTTGTAACCTCCCCAGGGCTCAGAACAGTGCTTTGCACATAGTAGGCGCTTAATAAATGCCATCATTATTATTATTATTACTTTGACAGTAGTTCCCGACTGCCGTCCAATTTCTCCGTTACGGCTGAATCCCCCTCCCTCTGTTCTGCCTCGGTATCTTGTGCGGGGCGGGTGGGCCTTACCTGCACGAGCGTCATCTGCGAGCCCAGGGCCAGGAGGATCTTCTCGGTCTTGGTGGGGTAGGGGTTGTCCCGGTGCTTGTACAGCCACTGCTTCAGGGGCCGCGCCATGTCCTGCAGCGCCTGCCGCTTGTGCCTCACCTTCCCGCCGCCCTGCCGGGCCCTGGGGTGGGCAGAGGGTGGGATTAGCTCCCGCCCGAGGAGGGCAGGGCACGTGGGGCGAAGGGGGAAGGATGGAGGCAGGCCCGGGCACCAATAAGGGCCTGTATGTATGCTTGTACATATTTATTACTCTATTTATTTATTAATTTTACTTGTACATAATAATAATAATAATGGTATTTGTTAAGCGCTTACTATGTGCAAAGCACTGTTCTAAACCCTGGGGGAATACAAGGTGATCAGGTTGCCCCACGGGGTGGGGGGGGGGGGCTCACAGTCTTAATCCCCATTTTACAGATGAGGCCACTGAGGCCCGGAGAAGTGGAAGTGACTGGCCCCAAGCCACCCAGCTGACAATTGGCGGAGCAGGGATTTGAACCCACGACCTCGGACTCCAGAGCCCGGGCTCTGTCCACTGAGCCACGCCGCTTCTCGGCGTGAATGAATAAATTCTCCTCAGCGTGGATTCTAGCCTGTGAGCCCGCTGTTGGGTAGGGACCGTCTCTACATGTTGCCAACTTGGACTTCCCAAGCGCTTAGTCCAGTGCTCTGCACACAGTAAGTGCTCAATAAATACGATTGATTGATTGACTGATTGAATGAATGCAGGGCACCGTACTAAGCGCTTGGACCCACGACTCCGGGGTGGCAGTCATCTGAGTGACCGCCGGGCCTCGCGGGAAGGGGGAAGGCCCGGAATGGGGGTCGGGGGCTATGTACATATCTATTCTATTTATTTTATTTTGTTAGTCTGGTTTTGTTCTCTGCCTCCCCCTTTTAGACTGTGAGCCCACTGTTGGGTAGGGACTGTCTCTCTACGTTGCCAACTTGTCCTTCCCAAGCGCTTAGTCCAGTGCTCTGCACACAGTAAGCGCTCACTAAATGATAAGGGTGCCGCTTCGCCACCCCACCCCGTGCCCGATGAGGCATGGGTGGGTCAATCGATCAATCAATCAATCGTATTTATTGAGCGCTTACTGTGTGCAGAGCACTGTACTAAGCCCTTGGGAAGGCCCGGGCAGAGGGGGAACCCCCCCGGGGCTCGTCCAGCCCCCCCCCCCCCGTGCCCGCCCACCGCCCACGTGCGCTCTGGGACCGGCTGGGCCTCGGTGCCAGGAGGCCACCTGCCGCAATTAGCCATCGTGAGCCCACCGCTGGGCAGGGACTGTCTCCATATGTTGCCAACTTGTCCTTCCCAAGCGCTTAGTACAGTGCTCTGCACACAGTAAGCGCTCAATAAATACGATTGATTATTTTACTTGTACCTATCTATTCTATTTATTTTATGTTGTTAGTATGTTTGGTTTTGTTCTCCGCCTCCCCCTTTTGGACTGTGAGCCCACCGTTGGGTAGGGGCTGTCTCTAGATGTTGCCAACTTGTCCCTCCCAAGCGCTTAGTGCAGTGCTCTGCACACAGTAAGCGCTCAATAAATACGATTGATTGATTGACTCGGGGGGCCACGGGCAGCAGGGTGCCCTCCCGGAGGCGCCCGGCAGGTGTCGCGGTGGGTCCGCCCGCGGCCAATCAATCAATCAAAAGTATTTACTGAGCGCTTACTGTGTGCGGAGCACTGTACTAAGCGCTTGGGAAGGACAAGTTGGCAACACAGAGAGACGGTCCCTACCCAACAGTGGGCTCATACCGGGCAGGGGCACGGGGGCTCGTCTCCCTTTTAAATAAACAAATCCATTGACAAACGGGCAACCTCCGCGGCCCCAACGGGAAGGCCGCCTGGCCTGCCAGGGGGATAACAGTGATGGTACTCGTTAGGCGCTTACTACAAGGCCCTGCTGAGAGCTCACCTCCTCCAGGAGGCCTTCCCAGACTGAGCCCCTTCCTTCCTCTCCCCCTCGTCCCCCTCTCCATCCCCCCCTTCCCAGACTGAGCCCCTTCCTTCCTCTCCCCCTCGTCCCCCTCTCCATCCCCCCCATCTTACCTCCTTCCCTTCCCCACAGCACCTGTATATATGTATATATGTTTGTACATATTTTTTACTCTATTTTATTTGTACATATCTATTCTATTTATTTTATTTGTTAGTCTGTTTGGTTTTGTTCTCCGTCTCCCCCTTTCAGACTGTGAGCCCACTGTTAGGTAGGGACTGTCTCTAGATGTTGCCAATTTGGACTTCCCAAGCGCTTAGTACAGTGCTCTGCACATAGTAAGCGCTCAATAAATACGACTGATGATGATGATGTGCGAAGCACCGTTCTAAGCGCTGGGGGGCTTGCTATGTGCGAAGCACCGTTCTAAGCCCTGGGGGCGGGGAGGGAGACACACAAGGTGATCAGGTTGTCCCCCCACGTGGGGCTCACGGCCTTCACCCCCATTTTACAGATGTGGGAGCTGAGGCACCGAGCAGTCAAGTGACTTGCCCAAAGTGACCCAGCTGACAGGTGGCGGGGGCTGGGATTAGAACCCACGCCCTCTGACTGCCAAGCCCGCACCTGCCATCCCCCGGGCCTCCGAGACCGGCGGCTCGGGGAGAGGAGGAGTGAGCCCATATCTACATATCAATTCTATTTATTTTATTTTGTTAGTATGTTTGGTTTTGTTCTCCGTCTCCCCCTTTTAGACTGTGAGCCCACTGTTGGGCAGGGACTGTCTCTCTATGTTGCCAATTTGGACTTCCCAAGCGCTTAGTACAGTGCTCTGCACACAGTAAGCGCTCAATAAATACGATTGATGATGATGATGATGATGTTGGGTGGGGACTGTCTCTCTGTTGCCGACTTGGCCTTCCCAAGCGCTTAGTCCAGTGCTCTGCACACAGTAAGCGCTCAATAAATACGATTGATTGATTGATTGCGGGGCTGGGGGCGCCGGGGAGGGAATGCCACCCACTCTCCCACCCCGCAGGGAGAGTATGACAAGTCGGGCCCCGAGCCCCTCGCCCCCCAAACGAGACGATCCCGAGGAGGGATCGGGCCTTGGGGCTGAGGTCCCGGTGGGGGCTGACCTCCAGAAACTCCTCACCCCGGGCTATAAGGGCTGTCCATCCATCCACCCATCCCCTCGCCCCCTCCTACCTCCCCTCCCTTCCGTCCTTCTCCAGCGCAGCCCGCACCCTCCGCTCCTCTGCCCCCGCTAATCTCCTCCCCGGGCCTCGTTCTCGCCTGTCCCGCCGTCCTCCCCCGGGCCTGGAATGCCCTCCCTCTGCCCTCCATCCGCCAAGCTAGCTCTCTTCCTCCCTTCAAGGCCCTGCTGAGAGCTCACCTCCTCCAGGAGGCCTTCCCACACTGAGCCCCTTCCTTCCTCTCCCCCTCGTCCCCCTCTCCATTCCCCCATCTTACCTCCTTCCCTTCCCCACAGCACCTGTATATATGTATGTCCATGTTTATTACTCTATTTATTAATTTATCTTAGTTGTACATATCTATTGTATTTATTTTATTTTGTTAGTCTGTTTGGTTTTGTACTCTGTCTCCCCCTTTTAGACTGTGAGCCCGCTGTTGGGTAGGGGCCATCTCTCTATGTTGCCAACTTGTACTTCCCAAGCGCTTAGTCCAGTGCTCTGCACACAGTAAGCGCTCACTAAATTTGATTGACTGATCTTGTAACCTCCCCAGCGCTTAGAACAGTGCCTTGCACATAGTTAGCGCTTAACAAATGCCATCATCATTATTATTATTTCTAGACTGTGAGCCCACTGTTGGGTAGGGACCGTCTCTATATGCTGCCAACTTGTACTTCCCAAGCGCTTAGTCCAGTGCTCTGCACACAGTAAGCGCTCACTAAATACGACTGATTGATCTTGTATCCTCCCCAGCGCTTAGAACAGTGCTTTGCACATAGTAAGTGCTTAACAAATGCCATTATCATTATCATTATTTCTAGACTGTGAGCCCACTGTTCGGTAGGGACCGTCTATGTTGCCAACTTGTACTTCCCAAGCGCTTAGTGCAGCGCTCTGCACACAGTAAGCACTCACTAAATACGATTGATTGATTGATCTTGTAACCTCCCCAGCGCTTAGAACAGTGCTTTGCACATAGTAAGTGCTTAACATGTCGTTATTATTATTATTATTATTTCTAGACCGTGAGCCCACTGTTGGGTAGGGACCGTCTATGTTGCCAACTTGTACTTCCCAAGAGCTTATAGTCCAGCGCTCTGCACACAGTAAGCGCTCACTAAATACAATTGACTGATTGATCCTGTAACCTCCCCAGCACTTAGAACAGTGCCTTGCACATAGTAAGCGCTTAACAAATGCCATCATTATCATTATTATTATTTCTAGACCGTGAGCCCACTGTCAGGTAGGGACGGTCTCTATATGTTGCCAACTTGTACTTCCCTAGCGCTTAGTCCAGCGCTCTGCACACAGTAAGTGCTCACTAAATACGACTGACTGATTGATCTGGTAACCTCCCCAGCGCTTAGAACAGTGCTTTGCACATAGTAAGCGCTTAACAAATGCCATTATCATTATCTTTTTATCTTTTATCATATATCTTTTAGACTGTGAGCCCACTGTTGGGTAGGGCCTGTCTCTCTATGTTGCCAACCTGGACTTCCCAAGCGCTTAGTCCAGTGCTCTGCACACAGTAAGTGCTCAATAAATACGATTGATTGATGGATTATTATTATTTCTAGACTGTGAGCCCGCTGTCGGGTAGGGGCCGTCTCTCTAGGTTGCCAACTCGGACTTCCCGAGCGCTTCTAGTCCAGTGCTCTGCACACAGTAAGCGCTCACTAAATACGATTGATTGATGGATCTTGTAACCTCCCCAGCGCTTAGAACAGTGCCTTGCACATAGTAAGCGCCTAACAAATGCCATTATCATTATCTTTTTATCTTTTATCATTATCTTCTATCATATATCTTGTAGACTATGAGCCCACTGTTGGGTAGGGACTGTCTCTAGATGTTGCCAACTTGGACTTCCCAAGCGCTTAGTCCAGTGCTCTGCACACAGTAAGCGCTCAATAAATACGATTGCTTGATGGATTATTATTATTATTTCTAGACTGTGAGCCCGCTGTCAGGTAGGGGCCGTCTCTCTAGGTTGCCAACTCGGACTTCCCGAGCGCTTCTAGTCCAGCGCTCTGCACACAGTAAGCGCTCACTAAATACGATTGATTGATGGATCCTGTAACCTCCCCAGAGCTTAGAACAGTGCTTTGCACATAGTAAGCGCTTAACAAATGCCATTATCATTATCTTTTTATCTTTTATCATTATCTTCTATCATATATCTTTTAGACTGAGAGCCCACTGTTGGGTACGGCCCATCTCTCTATGTTGCCAACCTGTACTTCCCAAGCGCTTATAGTCCAGCGCTCTGCACACAGTAAGCGCTCGCTAAACACGATTGATTGATCTTGTAACCTCCCCAGCGCTTAGAACAGTGCTTTGCACATAGTAAGCGCTTAACAAATGCCATTATCATTATCTTTTTATCTTTTATCATTATCTTTCATATATCTTGTAGACTGTGAGCCCACTGTTGGGTAGGGGCCGCCTCTCTAGGTTGCCAACTTGGACTTCCCGAGCGCTTCTAGTCCAGTGCTGTGCACATAGTAAGCGCTCAATAAATACGGATGGATGGATGGATGGATGGATGGATGGATGGCTGGCTCCCGCGTCGGTTCGGGGCCACTTACCCGGCCCTGCGGTGCCGGAGGCTGAGGCTGTCTTTGCCGGCGGTTGTGCGGGGCTCCGGAGGGGCCCCCCGGCCCCCGGGCCCGGCCCGCTCGGGCTCCCCGTCCACGCCGTCCCCGTCGCCCTGGAAGAGCAGGTGTCCGTCCAGCTGGCCCAACACGATGGTGGCGTTCATGGCCTGGGCGGGCCGCGGCGTGGACGCCCCGGCGCCTGGGTGCCTGCGGGGGGACAAGGCGCATCGGCTTTACTACTTACTGCTCCACGAGCCCCCGATGGGGCGGGGCGAGGGGCGGGACGGATAAGGGAGGGGACGGAGGGGAGGGGAGAGGAGAGGAGGCCCGGCCCTCCGGCCCCGCTCAATCCATCAATCAACCAATCCTATTTATTGAGCGCTTACTGGGTGCAGGGCGCTGGACCGAGCGCTTGGGAAGTAGAAGTCGGCAACACATAGAGACGGTCCCTACCCAACGGCGGGCTCACAGTCTAGAAGGGGGAGGCAGAGGACAGAACCAGACTAACATAAGAAAATCAATCAATCGATCGTATTTATTGAGCGCTTAAATGGGTGCACGGCGCTGGACCGAGCGCTTGGGAAGTCCAAGTTGGCAACATCTAGAGGCAGTCCCTACCCAACGGTGGGCTCACAGTCTAGAAGGGGGAGGCAGAGGACAGAACCAGACTAACATAAGAAAATCAATCAATCGATCGTATTTATTGAGCGCTTAATGGGTGCAGCCCTGCTGAGAGCCCAGTCTGTGGCCCTGCTGAGAGCTCACCTCCTCCAGGAGGCCTTCCCAGACTGAGCCCCTTCCTTCCTCTCCCCCTCGTCCCCCTCTCCATCCCCCCATCTTACCTCCTTCCCTTCCCCACAGGACCTGTATATATGTATATATGGTTGTACATATTTATTACTCTATTTATTTATTTATTTTACTTGTACATTTCTATCCTATTTATTTTATTTTGTTGGTATGTTTGGTTCTGTTCTCTGTCTCCCCCTTTTAGACTGTGAGCCCACTGTTGGGTAGGGACTGTCTCTATGTGTTGCCAATTTGGACTTCCCAAGCGCTTAGTACAGTGCTCTGCACATAGTAAGCGCTCAATAAATACGATTGATTGATTGATTGCAGGGCGCTGGACCAAGCGCTTGGGAAGTCCAAGTTGGCAACATCTAGAGGCAGTCCCTACCCAACGGCGGGCTCACAGTCTAGAAGGGGGAGACAGAGAACAAAACCAGACTAACAAAATAAAATCAATCAATCGTATTTATTGAGCGCTTACTGTGTGCAGGGCGCTGGACCAAGTGCTTGGGAAGTCCAAGCTGGCAACATAGAGAGACAGTCCCTACCCAACGGTGGGCTCACAGGCTAGAAGGGGGAGACAGAGAACAAAACCAGACTAACAAAATAAAATCAATCAATCAATCGTATTTATTGAGCGCTTACTGGGTGCAGGGCGCTGGACCAAGCGCTTGGGAAGTCCAAGTTGGCCACATAGAGAGACGGTCCCTACCCAACGGTGGGCTCACAGTCTAAAAGGGGGAGGCAGAGGACAAAACCAAACAGACTAACAAAATAAAATAAATAGAATAGATATGTACAAGTAAAATAGATAAATAAATAAATAGAATCACAAATATGTACGGGCTCACAGTCTAAAAGGGGGAGGCAGAGAACAAAACCAGACTAACAAAATAAAATAATTAGGATAGATATGTACAAGTAAAATAGATAGAGTCATAAATATGTACGGACTCACAGTCTAAAAGGGGGAGGCAGGGGACAAACCAAACGGACTAACAAAATAAAATAAATAGGATAGACATGTACAAGTAAAATAGATAAATAGAGTCATAAATATGTACGGACTCAGTCTAAAAGGGGGAGGCAGAGGACAAAACCAAACAGACTAACAAAATAAAATAAATAGAATATCAGCAACATCAATCGTATTTATTGAGCGCTTACTGTGTGCAGGGCACTGCACTAAGTGCTTGGCAACATACAGAGACAGTCCCTACCCAACAGTGGGCTCACAGTCTAAAAGAATAGATATGTACAAGTAAAACAGATAAATAGATAGAGTAATAAATATGCGCAAACATATATACATATCCTCGGTCCCTACCCAACAGTGGGCTCACAGTCTAAAAGAATAGATATGTACAAGTAAAACAGATAGAGTAATAAATACGCACAAACATATATACAGTCCCTACCCAACAGTGGGCTCACAGTCTAAAAGAATAGATATGTACAAGTAAAATAGATAGAGTAATAAATATGTACAAACATATATACATATCTACAGTCCCTACCCAACAGTGGGCTCACAGTCTAAAAGAATAGATATGTACAAGTAAAATAAATACAGTAATAAATATGTACATATATACATATATACAGTCCCTACCCAACAGTGGGCTCACAGTCTAAAAGAATAGATATGTACAAGTAAAATAGGTAAATAGAGTAATAAATATGCGCAAACAACAGTCTAAAAGAATAGATATGTACAAGTAAAATAGATAGAGTAATAAATATGCGCAAACATATATACATATCTACAGTCCCTACCCAACAGTGGGCTCACAGTCTAAAAGAATAGATATGTACAAGTAAAATAGATAAATAGAGTAATAAATATGCGCAAACATATTTACATATCTACAGTCCCTACCCAACAGTGGGCTCACAGTCTAAAAGAATAGATATGTACAAGTATAATAGATAGAGTAATAAATATGTACAAACATATATACATATCTACAGTCCCTACCCAACAATGGGCTCACAGTCTAAAAGAATAGATATGTACATGTAAAATAAACAGATAGAGTAATAAATATGTGCAAACATATAGACATATAGATGCAGGCACAAACCGCCAACCTTGTCCGGGGGACGGACGCTGGTTGGTGGGGGAGCCCGCTTACCGATTTGGCCGAGCTCTTCCTGCTCAGTGAAGACCCGGGGGCCGCTTTCCCGGCCGCGGTTCCCAAATTCCCGATTTCAGGAAGAGGCCACCCTCCTTGGGAGAGGGGGGGGGGGGTCCGCTCGGGGAAGAGGCCGCCGGCTGGGGCACCGGCCCTGGGCCCGACTCGGCTGCCCGCTGGGGCCCTGCCCCTCGAGGCGGAGGAGCGCGCGCGGGGGGCGTCCAGCACAGTGCCCGGCTTCGGGCGAGACGCCCCCCAGTCCGTCCGTCCCCGGCGGGGAGGGGGGGCCCCACACCATCCGACCGGACCGCTCCTTTAGACTGCGAGCCCACTGGTGGGTGGGTGGGTGGGTGGGGACCGCCTCTAGATGTTGCCAACTTGTCCTTCCCAAGCGCTTAGCACAGTGCTCTGCACCCAGTAAGCGCTCAATAAATACGACTGATTGATTGATTGACCGGTCCGCTGCCCGGCTCGGGCCTTCTGCGGCCGGGGAGGGAATTTGTGCGCATCTCCTGAGGGCTAACACAAGCCCCCACCCTCTTTCTGCGCGGAGGCCTCCCCTCCCCCGCCCCCCCCAACACGCTGGGGCACTCATTCATCCATCCATTCATCCATTCATTCATCAACTCATTCATCATCATCATCAATCGTATTGATTGAGCGCTTCCTGCGTGCAGAGAGCACTATACTAAGCGCTTGGGAAGTCCAAATTGGCAACATAGAGAGACAGTCCCGACCCAACAGCGGGCTCACAGTCTAAAAGGGGGAGACGGAGAACAAAACCAGACTCACAAAATAAAATAAATAGAATAGATAGGTACAAATAAAATAAATTCACTCATTCAATCGTACTTATTGAGCGCTTCCTGCGTGCGGAGCGCTGCACTAAGCGCTTGGGAAGTCCCAAGTTGGCCACGTCTGGAGACGGTCCCTACCCAACAGCGGGCTCGCAGGCTGGCAGGGGGAGGCAGACGACAAAACACACTGACAAGATAAAATAAATGGAATATGTACGAGTAAAATAGAGTGATAAAAATATGTACAGGCAAAATAGAGTGATAAATCTGCGCAAACGTATATACAGGTGCTGTGGGGAGGGGAAGGAGGTAAGGAGGGGGGGGGATGGGGAGCTCACTCACACTCACAGCGCTTAGAACAGGGCTCTGCACATAGTAAGCGCTTAATAAATGCCATTATTATTATTATTATTACAGGCCCGCGCCCCCGTGGCTAACCTGCCGCTCCGCCAGGCACCGCACCGCGCCCAGAAATGAAAAGATGGCCACGGTCAATATTTACAAGGAGGTACTTCAGACCTCACTGGGCCAAACGCCGATGTCTTGCGAGACAGGTACTTCCCAAGCGCTCAGTCCACTGCCCGGCACCCGGGAAGCGCCCAGTAAACACGATGAAACGAAATGAAATGAATGTATATCGATACCTATCTGGTGCATGGATTGGAAACCAAAAAAAAAAATCACTCGCTCCTTCGCATCTTCCGCATTTTCCCGTTTTCTCTTCTGGATCCTGGGACTGGCATTGACGCCTTCCCAGATCTATAAAAGGGGTGGGGGTGGGGGGGGGCTCCCCGCCCCTAAGGATTTAGAAAGCGACTGACAAACCTGTTTGGTCACCCACGTCTCAAGCTTGTTTTCACCCCGTTGCACTTCCCAGACATTGCGAAGCGTTTTGGAGAAGTTGGGAGGGGCGCGGGGTTGACAACACGACAGGGGAGAGGGGACAAGGCCCCCGCGAATCCACAACCGGGGGGAGGGACACACACACACACACGCGTCCCTATTTTTGGTTTTGTTGTCTGTCTCCCCCTCCTAGACTTGTGAGCCCGTTGTTGGGTAGGGATCGTCTCTCTACGGTGCCGACTTGTCCTTCCCAAGCGCTCAGTACAGTGCCCTGCACACAGTAAGCGCTCAATAAAGGCCCTACTGAGAGCTCACCTCCTCCAGGAGGTCTTCCCAGACTGAGCCCCTTCCTTCCTCTCCCCCTCTCCATCCCATCTTACCTCCTTCCCTTCCCCACAGCACCTGCATATATGTTTGTACATATTTATTACTCTATTTTACTTGTACATATCTATTCTATTTATTTTATTTTGTTTGTTAGTATGTTTGGTTTTGTTCTCTGTCTCCCCCTTTTAGACTGTGAGCCCGTTGTTGGGTAGGGATCGTCTCTCTACGGTGCCGACTTGTCCTTCCCAAGCGCTCAGTACAGTGCACTGCACACAGTAAGCGCTCAATAAAGGCCCTACTGAGAGCTCACCTCCTCCAGGAGGCCTTCCCAGACTGAGCCCCTTCCTTCCTCTCCCCCTCTCCATCCCATCTTACCTCCTTCCCTTCCCCACAGCACCTGTATGTATGTTTGTACATATTTATTACTCTATTTATTTTACTTGTACATATCTATTCTATTTATTTTATTTTGTTAGTATGTTTGCTTTTGTTCTGTCTCCCCCTCCTAGACTTGTGAGCCCGTTGTTGGGTAGGGACCGTCTCTCTATGGTGCCGACTTGTCCTTCCCAAGCGCTCAGTACAGTGCCCTGCACACAGTAAGCGCTCAATAAAGGCCCTACTGAGAGCTCACTTCCTCCAGGAGGCCTTCCCAGACTGAGCCCCTTCCTTCCTCTCCCCCTCGTCCCCCTCTCCATCCCCCCATCTTACCCCCTTCCCTTCCCCACAGCACCTGTATATATTTATTACTCTATTTATTTATTTATTTATTTTACTTATACATATCTATTCTATTTATTTTATTTTGTTAATATGTTTGGTTTTGTTCTCTGTCTCCCCCTTTTAGACTGTGAGCCCACTGTTGGGTAGGGACTGTCTCTCTATGTTGCCAACTTGGACTTCCCAAGCGCTTAGTACAGTGCTCTGCACACAGTAAGCACTCAATAAATACGATTGATAATGATGATGATGAATAAAGCGCTCGAAGCCGCCGCGTGCCTCAGTAGTAAAGAGCCCGGGCTTGGGAGCCAGAGGGCAGGGGTTCAAATCCCCACTCCGCCAATTGCCAGCTGTGTGACTCTGGGCCAGTCACTTCTCTGGGCCTCAGTGACCTCATCCGTAAAATGGGGATGACGACGGCGAGCCCCACGTGGGACAACCTGATCACCTTGTATCCCCCCCAGCGCTTGGAACAGTGCTTTGCACATAGTAAGTGCAGCGTGGCTCAGTGGAAAGAGCACGGGCTTTGGAGTCAGAGGTCAGGGGTTCGAATCCCGGCTCCGACACTTGTCAGCCGCGGGACCTTGGGCAAGCCACTTAACTTCTCTGTGCCTCAGTTACCTCATCTGTAAAATGGGATTAAGACTGTGAGCCCCACGTGGGACAACCTGATCACCTTGTATCCCCCCAGTGCTTAGAACAGTGCTTTGCACATAGTAAGAGCTTAATAAGTGCCATTATGATTATTATTAATAATAATAATAAATGCCATTATTATTAATACTAAATATGATTGAATGAATGGTTGGGCCCGGCTTCGGTCCCCCCGGTGCCGGCCCGGGAACCTCCCTGCCTCGATTTCCCCCCGGCCTGGGTCCCTCTGGCAATGGCTTCCAGGCAGTGAGACCCTCCTGCGCCCGTGGCTGTGGCCCCCGATCCTGTTTCTTCTAGACTGTGAGCCCACTGTTGGGTAGGGACCGTCTCTATACGTTGCCAACTTGTACTTCCCAAGCGCTTAGTACAGTGCTCTGCACACAGTAAGCGCTCAATAAATATGATTGATTGATTGATTTCCCCTCCTCACCCGGCCCTACCCACCTGCCAGGGCAGGCCAGGCCCCCGCTCCTCTCTCTTCCCCCTTGCCGGCCACGGGCCGGAACACAGACGGATGGATGGACGGACTCAGACACCTGCCGGATGTGGGCGAGAAGCCTGCTCAATCCATCAATCAATCAATCGTATTTATTGAGCGCTTACTGTGTGCAGAGCACTGTACTAACCGCTTGGGAAGTACCAGTTGGCTCATCAACTCCAACGGTGCGTGTGTGACAGACAGATTTCTAGACAGTAAAACCCGGTGTGGGCAGGGGTCGTCTCTCTTTCCCGCTGAATTGTACTTTCCGAGCGCTCAGCACGGTGCTCTGCACACGGGAAGTGCTCAATAAATACGATTGGATGAATGAATGACGGCGAGAGAGACAGGCGGACGCCGTATTTCCGGAGGGATGCTGTACATGCAGCTCAAGGCAGCAGCCTCTCTGTCAGGGTCACCAAAGACCCTCGAGTGCGTCCCTTAGACTGTGAGCCCACTGGTGGGTAGGGACTGTCTCTATGTGTTGCCAACTTGGACTTCCCAAGCGCTTAGTACAGTGCTCTGCACACAGTAAGTGCTCAATAAATACGATTGATTGATTGACTGATTGATTGATCTCAAAGCCTCCCCCTTCCAGACCGTGAGCCCGTTGTTGGGTAGGGACTGTCTCTATATGTTGCCAACTTGTACTTTCCAAGCGGTTAGTACAGTGCTCTGCACACAGTAAGCGCTCAATAAATACAATTGATTGATTGATTGATTGATCTCAAAGCCTCCCCCTTCCAGACCGTGAGCCCGTTGTTGGGTAGGGACCGTCTCTATCTGTTGCCGACTTGTACTTCCCAAGGGCTTAGTCCAGTGCTCTGCACACGGTAAGCGCTCAATAAATACTATTGAATGAATTTAAATCTATGGGGCCTGTGTAATCTGTGCCGCCTACTTCTATTTGGATCCATTCACTGCAGTAAAGTTTGGGAAGGCTAATACTGAATTAAAAACCCTAATACTTCGGAAAGCTTTTCAGACCTTATTACTCCTTAAAGTACTTCTTGTTCCTGCTCCACTACACCTTAAAAGACTCGTTCTGCCTCAGAAATAGGGTTACTCTTTCTGCAACATCTCCATCTGTTTTCTGTGCGGGGACGGGATACACCCCAGTGATTCCCTAACCCTATGAAATGTTGATTTACGATTATTCATTTGAACTATGGTTGGAAATAAATGGTACATTGAAAGACAAAAATCTTACGGGGAGACAGAGTCGGTCTCTAAAATGAAGTCAGAGACGAATTTTGTTTCCTAGAGATAAATCTTTGGCTTTCCAACTTTCAAGTTTGTCCCTAATTTCAGTTTTGAAAGCATTTTCTTCTCTAAACTCATTTTTTATTTTGCTGTAGTTCGGCTTAAAATAAAAATCTATCGACTATATTCAGTGACCATAATAGAAAAATACACGGCACCCAGATTATGATCCTGATAAGAATGAATCCTATTTTCTTTAGCGAGAAACCACTAAAAGATTTAGGAAAATATTTAGAGCCCTTTTTTTTGCCTCCTGTCACGGTGATTATTTCCTCAAGCCAGAGACTTGTCAAATTAGGACAACTCTGTGTATCTCTTGCACTGCTCCTTAGAAATTTGCCGTCAATTTCAGCACATTTTTTACCTCTTATTTGCTTCAGATATTTGACATTTTACTCGAGGCAAAAATCTTGCCATTTGGGATCAATGTTTCCTGTGGTGCTTTCAAAAAAGCAATCTGTTCAGGACACAGCCCAGTCATCAGTAAATTTTCCGACACTACGGATGGCCAAGTCGGGAGACCGATGTCTGCCTTGCCTGTTGATGGAAAACTGGATGGAGGGGTGGACGGATGGATAGATGAACGAATGGGATGGGCGGGAGAAGAAGGCTAACTCTCCACCTGCCTAATCAGAATATGCAAAATCTGTATTTGGAAATTAACTAGAGCAACAAAGGGGATGGAGGAGTAGGAACATCCTGCCAAAGGAGCCTGAGCAAACTGCGGGAGCAGTTGGCACGGAAGGATGCTTAACAAATCTTCGAGAGCTGCAAGGTCTACCAAATAGCTCATATAAATTTCACCCTCACTAATAGGTTCCTTTTCCATAACTCCCGTTTGAAAGGCTTCTAATAAAACCACAAGGTTACTGCTTCTATTTTCAGACCTCATTACTATCTGGATGGGAATATGCAAGCCAGGTTATGGTTTTAATTAAGGTTGCTGAACCAACACGATTCTAAATGTAAGTCAGTGCTTATTAGCTGGGGAGCAAGTGAACGGTCCAGTCTGCTCTCAGTTTATTTGTGTATTCTCCAGGACAGAGCGTGGTGGGATTGAGAGGTCTCAGAGATCTTACACGAAAATACAGAGTTGAGAGAGCCTTGACAATATAATGCCGGCTGCATGTGACTGCGAACAAATCCAAAGAGAAAACAATAGTTGAGTTGTACGTTATGTTGGGATACAAGTAAAAAAATTGGAAGAAGGTTTCGGATTTAAAATGGGCTTTAAAGACCCTTAATTGGGAGTCAATTTAAAAAGGTGATTTAAAATTGTTCAAAAGTCAGCCCTGATAAAACCAAGGAGATTTTAATAAAAAGAGACCAGGACTTGGACTCGGTGGCTAGCAATTCTTCCAGTGCCCAAGTTTTCTCCCTGGTAGTTAAGAAGGCACTTTTAAGGGGAACATTAACTCTTTCATACCACCAGGGTCCTTTCGGCTGCATTTGCCGTTCACGCACACGGTGCCGCAGTGCACTTAATGAAACCATCCCTAATGGTCTGAAAAAGGGAAGTTTAGGAACTGAAATCATTCTGGCTGCAGTCCATCCTTCAGGTGGAATGTAAAGACCACCAAGCATTCAGTAGGGCCTTAAAGTTAACTACTGTTCTCTCCCCAACCCTCCTGTGGGTTTTTTACTCTATTTATTTATTATTTATTTAATTTATTTGTACATATCTATTCTATTTATTTTATTTTGTTAGTATGTTTGGTTTTGTTCTCTGTCTCCCCCTTTTAGACTGTGAGCCCACTGTTGGGTAGGGACTGTCTCTATATGTTGCCAATTTGTACTTCCCAAGCGCTTAGTACAGTGCTCTACACACAGTAAGCGCTCAGTAAATACGATTGATGATGATGATTGAGCTGTTCAAGGACACCTAGCAAATTAGTTTTGGAGCCAGGAATAGAACACCAAAATGGCTCGATTCCCTGCCCGTTGCTTAGTGCACTACCCCAACCTGCTTGCCCGCATAAGAGCACAGGGTGGGGAACTCCAGGACACTGAGGGAGTGATAGCAGTGCACTTGACCTAATCAATAGAGCATGGGTCAGAGTCCTCCGAGTCAGAGGACCTGGGTTCTAGTTCCGGCTCCACCATCTGTCCGCTCTGTGACCTTGGACAAGTCACTTAACTTCTCTGTGCCTCAGTTACCTCACCTGTAAAACGGGGATAAACTGGGGATTAAGACTGTAAGCCCTGTGTGGGGCAGGAACTGTGTTCAACCTGATTATCTTATATCTTATACCTATCCAGTGCCTGGCATACCATCTGTATGCCAGGCACTGTATATATGTATACAGGCCACCTGTGAGCCCACTGTTGGGTAGGGACTGTCTCTATATGTTGCCAATTTGTACTTCCCAAGCGCTTAGTACAGTGCTCTGCACATAGTAAGCGCTCAATAGATACGATTGATGATGATGATGATATATGTTTGTACATATTTATTACTCTATTTATTTTATTTGTACATATCTATTCTATTTATTTTATTTTGTTAGTATGTTTGGTTTTGTTCTCTGTCTCCCCCTTTTAGACTGTGAGCCCACTGTTGGGTAGGGACTGTCTCTATATGTTGCCAATTTGTACTTCCCAAGCGCTTAGTACAGTGCTCTGCACATAGTAAGCGCTCAATAAATACGATTGATGATGATGATGATGATGATTATCTTATATCTATCCTCGTGCTTAGTACAGTGCCTGGCACATTAGTAAGCACTGAAGAAATACCATAAAAAAGGAGCTTGGCTGGATCCATTGGTGTCCTTGTGGTCTCACATAACACCGGTGTCTGAAACCAACACTTCTGGCTGTTACAACGTAGCTCAGGGGCCGGAAAATTGCGGCTCTTCTTCACTTGCTCTGAGCTCGCGCACTTCAGTTTTATTATTTTACTTTAGTACCGGGCTGCAGCGTGTCCCTGCTCCGGCCCTTTGCTGGTCGGCAGCGGTCCCACCCCTGTCAGCCCAGGCAAAGGAGAGGTCTGGCGTCCGGCCCCATCCTCAAGGCCCACAATTTCCTGTAAGCTGCCATCACTTGTCCCTTCACCCTGGGGACTTAACTAAGCAAGTAGTTGACCCAGCTACCATGTTATATGGTTTCAAATGCCTGTCCCTTCTACTTGCCTCCATTTCAGCTCAGGATTCAAGGTTCCGCTCTGCATTTTCACTGGTTCTGTTGGGCCGACCTATCAGCCCGCCCTTCAATTATATGGAAATCCCTACAATTTCCTCGTGTCTCATCAGAGACTCTGATCAAACAGCCACTCTCATCATATGGATGACACAAAGTGAACCGACTCCACTCTATCGGAAACTACTTTCTAGGTCCTCTGGTACTCAGAAATGCACGCTGGATCACACTTTCAGACACTCACCGTGTGCAATGCACCCCACGGTCGTTTCTCTCCATATGTCCATCTTCACAGTCATCCACAGTATTGGAATGTCTACTCTGTGCAAAGCACTATGCCGAGTAAAAAAGAATGATCCTTGCCAAATAGTAGCTTGCAGGCCATAGGTCATAAAAATAGATAATCATACTGACTGACGCCCATTTTCTCCAAGGAGGCTCTCCTACCTAAAGAGTCTATTTAATCCAGGGATTCTTTAAGTCATCTGAAGGAATTCACAAGCGAGCACGTGTCAGGTTGGATAACCGTTTTATGTTTCCTTCCTGGACGAATATGAAAGAAAACGTGATTCTGGACATATGAGCCTGATTAAAAAAGAGCATTTTATTTTTCACCCATAATGTGTTTTGTATTTTTTTAAAGTCGACTTCTATGACCACTGTGGTTCTCTACATAACCTCTAAGAGTTCCTGAGAAAGGTAATGGCAGATGCGTTTAATTTGTGCCTGGTCAGCCATTTTCAGGCCTCTCAGACTATAAAAACCTAAAACAATCCAACTTTGAAAACCACTAGTTCATTCTGAGGCATAGGCCCTCGGCTACACTATCCCAACATCTTTGGTGTGACGACTCACTAGTTAAACCACTCAACAGGACAACAACTGTTCTGCCCTATGGAGCTGCTTATAAGAAACAGACACTGCCATTTCAACAGTTTCATGAAGATGTTGGAAAATCAGATTTGTCAATTGATAATCCCTTTCATTCTTCATGATGAAAGACTACCTCCAATTCCACTTGGTCTGTTTACTTTGTATACAGATATATCCATTCATCATTTTGTTTGCAATTCACCATAGTATCACACTTAAGCACAAAGCCAAGACCAAATTGATTTGCACAAGCTGAAAGGGAGCAACTATTTTAAGCATTTGGCCCTTGATAACACTAACCTGAGGAGAACCAAGACCAGATGTCACTGTTTTGTGAATTTTTCCATTTGCATTTTTTTTTTTTTAATGGTACTTAAGCGCTCGTTATGTTCTGGGCACTGTACTAAGCACTGGGGTAGATACAAGTTAATCAGGTTGGACACAGTCTGTGTCCCACATGCGGCTCACAGACTTAATCCCCATTTTACAGATGATGTAACTGAGGCTCAGAGAATTTTAGTGACTTCCCCAAGGTCACCAGGATTAGAACCTAGGTCCTTCTGACTCCCATGCCTGTGTTCTCTTCACTAGAGCATATGTGTGAATAATAATAATAATAGCATTTATTAAGCGCTTACTATGTGCAAAGCACTGTTCTAAGCGCTGGGCTGTGAATGTTGTCGATACTTGAAATTGGATCTATATTTTTTTCTTTTCCATGAGGCCCTATACTGAAACTGATTGGGTCCATTGCAGGGGAATTTAGCTACAGCAATAACCCTCTGAAGAGTTAATCTGGGAGATAAGCTTAGGGCTGGCCCATAGGGGCTTGGCCAGCAGGGCCACACTCTGAAAATGAACTGGAACACAGAAGGAAATGATAAAAGCATATACTCACAATGAAAGATGCCTTTTTGGAATTCATTTTCCCCGTGGTCAGCAACACTGGATTCAAACTATTATTACATATGACAGTTGCTTCTGTCCTGGATTCGCAAACTGCACTTTACCCTTTCAATTACAATGCAAATTGATGGGATGTCAGATTGGCAAAGCTATGTGACAAAAGGCACATCAAACAAGAATGAATCCCAAGAGAGGAAAAAAAAAATATCCTGTGATCCCTGACTGGATACTGCTGCCACCCAAAGGTCCTGGTATCAACTCTGCTGTAGTGCACTTTCGCAAACACTTAGTACAGTGCTCTCTGCCCAGTGAGTGCTCAATAAATACTGCTGACTGACCGATCAATTCATCTTGCTACCTGTTTCCTCCTCAGGCATGATAAAAGGCCTTTCAACACACCCAACAAAGCTCCCCAAAGCTTAGCCAACTTTGTCGCATGATATTAAACCCACATTCTCAGTTTGTCTCTTACCATTAAATTCATCCATTCAATCAATCGTATTTATTGAGCGCTTACTGTGTGCAGAGCACATTAAATCTTTTCTACGACCAGCGGATGTTCTAGGGACATTGGTTCTAATCCCGGCTCCGCCATCCGTCTGCTGTGTGACCTTGGGTAAGTCACTTCACTTCTCTGTGCCTCCGTTACCTCATCTGTAAAAATGGGGATTGAGACTATGGGCCCCATGTGGGACAACCTGACTACCTTGTATCTAACCCAGTGCTTGGCATATAGTAAACGCTTAAAAATACCACCATTATTATTATTTACTCTAGCAGAGAGGTTCTTGATAGATCATGGAATTTTTACAGATGAGGGAACTGAGGCACAGAGAAGTTAAGTGACTTGCCCAAAGTCACACAGCTTGTACTTCCCAAGTGCTTAGTACAGTGCTCTGCACACAGTAAGCGCTCAATAAATACGATTGAATGAATGAATGAATGAATTTCAGGGCTGGACCGAGTGGTCACATACTGGTAATTTACCCCCCTGTAGGCAAGATCGCACGTAAATTGTTCCAAATAGCTGACCCTACAGTTACAGCTGCCTTGAGAAGGAGATTCTTCAACTTCCCTCAGCAGTTCTTTCCCAAGTTTAACAAATCTAGGAATTTTGTCTCTTATACGTAGCCTAATCTTGGTAGTTGCTTGTTTCTGCCTTTAGGACCATCCTCTGTGTAAGGGTCTGTCATATTCCGGGAGACCGATATTGGATTCCTGAGAAGCAGCGTGGCCTTCGAGTCAGAAGGACCAGGGTTCTAATCCCGGTTCACAGCAGCCACTTGTCTGCTGTATGACCTTGGGCAAGTCACTTAACTTCTCAGTGCCTCAGTTACTTCACCTGTTAAAAGGGGATTAAGACTGTCTGCTCCACGTGGGACAGGGACTCTGACCTGATTAGCTTGTATCTACTTCAGTGCTTAGTAAAGTGCCTGGCACATAGTAAGCACTTAACAAATACTATTAAAAAAGAAAAACTGCCCCACAGCCTTCTTATTTCCAGAGTGAATAATCCCAGTTCCTTTATTCTTTCCTTATACGTTACATCCTGGTTCTCTTCTGAGCCCCCTCAAGGACGACCACGTCTTTAAGCACGATTCCCTTCACCTTCCAAAAATGGTGAGGGATTTTTTTTTTAACTGCTTCCCTGAGCTAGCAGTAACCTAAAGGCATCTGAAATGAACCGAAACCATTAACCTGTAATTAATACGCTATTATTTCCAAATCTGTTACATTTCTCTTTCTGCTCAAGAAAATATCCTTGAATCTCTTGGCCTTTCTTGGTCTCCGAGAGACTGTAATAAATAGGTGAAACTAAAAGAGACTATTAATTTCTAAGAATAGATGTTCGAACTAGTTAAGTGATGGGGGCCAGCAACGTTGGGATGTAGGGGGGTCTCTGAGGAGGAGGAGGGGGGGGTGCCTGGCACATTGCAAGCGCTTAAGAAATATCATAAAAAAGAAGGAAAAGAAAGGGGGAGGGGAGCGAGGCATTCATTCATTCATTCAATCGTATTTATTGAGCACTTACTGTGTGCAGAGCACTGTACTAAGCGCTTGGGAAGTACAAGTCGGCAACATATAGAGACGGTCCCTACCCAACAATGGGCTCACAGTCTAGAAGGCGGAGACAGACAGACGACAAAACAAACCACGTAGACAGGTGTAACCTGGGTTTTTGAAGTACAAGGGCAGATACTGGAATTAAAACCCCAAGCCTGTTGATCACAACCACCGTGAAAGAACAATTTCTAATTCTCTACGTTAAGTAAAAGGCACACGGACAATCTTGCTAGTCCCAGGAACTGTTCACTGAATGTTTGGAGCACCTTAAGTTTTTAAGTCCACATACGCAACAGCATTCCCTAAGTATGGAAGAGCAAAAGTAGACAGTAAACTCTTTATAGTTTAAAAAATATTAAGACCATAAGAACATTAGTCCCGTATTCTGATCAGACCTAACACAACAGCCTCTGAATTTTCAAAAAAAGAAAATCAAGTTCCGCCCAGTTTTTTGGATCAAAGTGTGCTTTAGAGTATTGCACTTAGAGGCAGAAGGAGAGAACCAGCCCAGGAGTATGGGAAGGGAAAAGCAGGAGGGTGAATGAGTGTGTGGAGCAAAGAGCCGGGTTTCGTCTTGTTTCGGCCAACCTCTCCCCAATTTACTCCTCCACCACCTTGTAATGCCCTCCAGTTGGCTCTCTCCCCAACCCTTCTGCTGGGCCTCAGGGAGAGCGGCAGGCCAGGTGTTGATTGGTCGAAAATGACTAGTAGAGGATTTTATGAAAAACAACATCCTTGTTGCATGAATGCAGAAGATTAATTTCACTTAATAATACCATGCCTAGTTCCTGCAGTTGAGGCATGCATTTCAAATGACTTCTCTCCAAGTTTTCAAAACTGCATTTGCATTTCATGAGCCCGCAAACGTTAACATGCAGTTTTCAATAATAAATGTCGGATGTATTTTGAGGGGTAAGAGCCAGTTCTAGGTTGTTCTCTCTGATAGTCAAAAGACTAATATAAAAGTACTGTCACTCATTCTTCACTTTAAGTCTGGAGTGGACTTATATATCTGCATGTAAAAAAGTCCACATCATAACTTCGTGCAGAGAAAATTTCCATGCCTAGGAACTAGTCTTTTCAATCATGAGTTAATTTTCCCAGAGAATTGAAAATTGATTATTGCAATAGATAAGTTTCAGAGTATTGTGAAGGGCATAGACTATATTTAGCCATATGTCGGTCATTTCCTGAGCTGAAGGAACCATTTGCTAATAGTAGAGGGGTTTACATTTAAGTTTGTAAATGATTCCTTGGACTGAGAAATAAAAGAGATGAAAAGCTGGGGGAGGGGGTGGAGACAGCAAAGCTCATACTTTTATGAATGATGGTTCCTATGACTGAAAAACAATGCATCTGTATGGAGCTCAGTGGAATCAGTGTGTTGTACTAATTCACAGAGGGCAGCCCCAAGTGACTAAGCAATGCTGCTAAAGGCTACAAGAGGAAATGTGTATGGAGTCATGTTTTCAGGGGATCAGGTAAGAAAGAATAAAGAGTTAAAGTTCAGAAGCTGGGAGACTGAAGTGCTCCCCATGGGAGCAGTACTATCGCTCAGGTTAAATAAAAAAAAAATCTCCAGATCGTGACACACAGACTAAATGAAGGTAGCTGTAAAGATGATGAAGAGCACAAGACCATATCCTGAAAAATGAGCAACACAACATGACTTCTGATAGATCCTTAAATTAAATTTCCTGTGGTCTCTGTGACCAAATGGAATCCAAATTCAGGAAAAGAGTAGGTGGAAACTAAAGGGAAAGGAAAAATTAAGGAAGATAAAGTCGCCAATCTGGGGTGATACAACCAGAGAGAATTACTCAACCAAACCTGTGCTTTCCAATTCTGGTCAGCCTGTTTCACCACCAAAGGATCGGAGGCAGTGCTCACGTACCTTTGCTTGTACCAGATGAGAAACACTTTTACATTAGTTCCTAAACTTGTGAACATGCACTAATAGGAAAAAAACACAAACATCAAAGGGAATAGTGGTGTAGCTTGAAAACACCCTCAACTGAGGATCCGGCAGAACTAAATTTGGAAGAAGTACGACACGTTGGAAAGAAAAGCTGCAGATTATAGCTACATTTAATTATTTTAATATGCAGGAGACCACTTTTTTGTGTTAAAGTTTCCCTCTGTGGAAACAGTGTGAGTGGTTTCAGATGTTAATCCTATCAGAAGAGAGCTCTAGAGTATCATTTTTGGTGTGACTCAGTGTTAACAGGCCCTCTAAAACTTGGAAGAAAACTGTAAGCTCCCTGGGATAGTCTGACAAACTGTCCACAGCCTCAGACTCTTACTCCTCAAAACATCATCGTGCAAAAAGAAATCGGAAACCGCTTGTCTGTTATAGGCTTTCACCCCACCCAGCCCATATGTCGCTTGGAGGGAGCTTTGATTTCCTAATAGAGCGGGTCTTGGGATTAACAGTGTGGAAGACAAGGAGCAGGAAGGAGTAGATGGGAAATTGGGAGCTGGATCGCTTTTGTCCTGGACTTTTTCCAAACCATTCCTCTCAATAAATCAATCAGCAATATGTACTGACCCCTTACTATGTGAAGAGCACTGTTCTAAGCACTTGGGAGAGTACAATATGATAGCAAAGGGAGACGCCCCCTGACCATAAGGAGCTTACAATTAACGGGGGAGACAGACATTGAAGTAAAAATTACAGATAGAGGAAATAGTAAACTACAGGATAAGTGCTGTGGGGTTGGGTTGAATATCATACTGCTTAAGGGGAACACAACCAAGCACATAGTCGATGCGGAGGAAAGGGTGGACAGGGGAAATGAGGGCTCTTCCCATGCCACTGCCTGCGCCAACTGTAGTGGGGCTCTTACCTGCTGCCTTTCCCTTGTGTCTTTTCGCTCTCAAAGATCCATTTTGATTCCTGAGCAACTTGGGACCCAACTGAATTTTGGTTTGCTGGGTGAGGATGGGCTCCCTGCAGTGTTCCAAGATTTCCCTCTTCCACAGAAACAAAGGCCTGGAAAGTGTCGACGGGTTTCACGTAATCCTGAGGGATGAAAAGAGTCTGCAGGAATTATTTTGCCAGAGTCAAGTCACTGCAGGGAGCTCATGATTTTCTCCCAAGGAGGGAACTCTCCCAGAGAACTCCTGGGTGGAGATGCCAATGCCACTGATGCCCACGCGGGTAGAGAGAGTGGCTGTTTAAGGAGGGGAGGAGACTTCTCGTGGAACAAGTTTTCAGGCAAAAAATACAATTTCAGGTGAGTCATGAGTGTTTTGATAAAATTACAGACATTTTATCAAACTTCATGACATTTCCATTTTAACTGCATATACGGCCCCAGGAGATGCCCATATGCCTTTTCTCCCTTCTACAGGGACTAAGACTGGAGAGAACAAGTTTTCCTAATCCAATTGCTCCTTCTTAAGGTTTCCTCCAATCCCCTCTCTCCACTCACCCAACACCTACTCATATCTGCCCTCTACACCCACAGAGGCCTTCAAACTCTAGCCCCTCCCCTACTGTCCCAAACCATCATGCCCTACCTAGACTCCACATTGTCCCTCCCCTCTCCATAATCAAAATCTTTGCCCTTAACTTTGCCTTTTACCAAAGCCAACTCCCTCCCCTTATCTCTGACGGTCAATCTCACACCAGCAAGCTCAGTTTTGGATCACCCCACAGTCCGCTTCCTCTGCTACTGCAGAGTGCGTTGGTGTAAAAGGCACTGTGGCTTGGTAGAGAGAGAGACCAGAACCAGCAGTCAGGAGACCAGAGTTCTAGCCCTGGCTCTGCCTCTTGCCTGCTGTGTGACCATGGGCAAGTCACTTAACATCTCTGTGTCTCAGTTTCCTCATCAGCAAAATGGGGATAAAATACCTGTGCTCCCTCCACCTTAGACTGTGAGCCCTGCATGGGACAGGGACAGTGTCCAACATGATTATCTTGTATTTACCCCACTTTTTAGGACATAGTAAATATTCCAAAACACACCATCATTATATTATTATCTATATCATTTTATTATTAAATCCAGAGACCACACCAATTTCTACTACTTTAAATTCACCCTGGCCTGCTATAATTCCACTCTCTTTCGCTCAGCAACAGTTTTCCTCCCTCGTTGACCCCCATACCCATAGCCACCAATTACTTTTCCAGGTCTTTTAACTCCCTCTCCTAAAACTTTCCAGTGCCCTCCCACCCATTATCGCTGACGTCCGGACCAACAATTTTAAATCCCATAAGATGTGAACTCCTCCGAAGTCTCTCCCATGCCTCCCTATCTCTGCTCTTCCTTCACCAATCCTTAGTCTGTGCTCTATGCTGAACCATCGCTGGGGTGGTATTTGTTATGGACTCATTATGTATTAAGCTCTGGAGTAGATACGAGAATATCAGGTCAGACACGGTCCCTATTCCACATGTGACTCACATTTTAAGTAGGGGACCGGCGATTGAATCCCCATTTTACAGATGAGGAAATGGAGGCACAGAGAAGTTAAGTGACTTGCCCAAGGACACACAGGAGGCAAGTGGCTGACCTGGGATTAAAAACAACAAAAAATAAACAACTCCGGTACTCTGATTCCCAGACCCATGCTCTTTCCGCTAGGCCACTCTGCTCCTCGATCCCTCTCTCCCACCTCTCCTGCTTCTTGCTTATGGCCTCCACTCTGCTGATACTCCCTCCCCTTTCAAATCCATCAGACAATAGTTCTCCCCATCTTCAAAGCCCTTCTGAAATCCCAACTCATCCAGGAGGTGAATCCTAATTAATTTTCTTCTATGAAGTTTATATCCCTCCAACTACTCACTTTAGGACTTACGCACACAGCCATCAGCAGCACTCTCATACCCTCCTAGTTCAGCACGTGCACACATGTATTCATCTTTCCGTTCTTTTTTAACTCCTATCTGTAAATTTTGTGTCTGCCTCTCCCATAAACGTAAGCTACTTGAGGGCACATTTTTTTTCCCCCTTTTACAGCTTATGTATTCTCCCAAGTGCTAAGTGCATGCCCGAGAAGTACATAGCTAAAATATATCATCTTTCATTCACTGTCTGCAACATGTTTCCTAGAAAACCGATTCTTTTTCTTAATCAAGCCAAACATCCAGGAGGCTCAGAACATGCTGGTGTGAAGGCAGCGGTTGGGGCATATTCTAGCTTGGATTCTAGCTCCTCAAGGTAAGGGAGCTGTGTCTCGTGCTTACCTCATGTCCAGATCATGTGGTACCAATGCTCAATCTATTAGGGGACAGGAGTCAGGGAGAGTTGTTCTAGGGGCTCTGAAAACCAGCCAGGACTGACAAATCTCCTTCTGGGAATGTTGAGAGTCGAGGGAGGGGGAGAAGAGGGTGGAAAGGGGGGGAAGGGGGGAAGAAGGAGAGAGGGAGGGGGGAGAGAGAGAGATAGGGAGAGAGAGAGATGGGGAGAGAGAGGGAGAGAGAGATCTTGTATATATATATATATATATATATCTCCTGAAAGGTAGTGGTTCTAAAACAGGCTCTTGGGGATCAGTCCCCACAGTTCAGCAATGCATGTAACTTTGTCTGCACTTCATACAGGGTTCTGCTCAGAGTGGACGCTGAAGAAATATTTGTGATGAGAATCTCTCTACGATGATGTCACTGTCAATGATTGGTTTAACAGGGGACACATTACTCTGATTCCAAACTAAAAATAATTCCTGATATAACAGAACCAATAAACCTTAAGAGTCTCTTAGATAATTGGAAAACCTGGGGGAATGTCATCAACATTGAAGCTGTTTTAAAACAGCAATCCAGGCAAACATAAATAGGCCAAGTATCTTTCACGAGCTACTAGGAGTGCTAGGCCTGACCTATGGGTTCCTTTAGCTTGCATGTCCTTTTGCCTTGTGATAACAGGTAACAATAAGGTATGGGCACCTTTTAAAAAATTTAACAGCACTGCAGATAACCACCCACCTCCACTTTGTGATATTCATTTGATTAGCTTTTGATGGGCAATGATGCTTCCTTCTCAATGACACCAATCTTGCAAAAAGGCCTCTGTAAAACTTCATGAAAAATCAAAAAGGTAACCAGAGAACCTCCACCCTCTAAAAAAGGACAGACCCAGCTCAAAGTTTCAGAGATTAAGAGTTCTCTTTTGAAATCAGTTTTGCCAACCATTACAAATTTCCCGTCTAATGACTCCTGGCCAAATTTCAGAAGAGATGGAGAAGGATAGGAGTAGAAGACTTCTTTCTTACTTCGTTTCTCTAAGTAATCTAATTAAACGAGAAAGCAGTCTCCACATTGTGGCGACAAGTGCGTTACATCCCTAAATTCCAAAACAAAGCAGAATGGGCTAATGGAAAAAACACAGGCCTGGGAGCCAGAGGATCTCAGTTTTAATCCCAGTCCTACCACCTGCCTGCTGTGTGACCTTGGACAAGTCACAACTTCTCTGTGCCTCAGTTACTTCATTTGTTAAATGGGGATTAGGATTGTGAACACTACATGGGACATGGACTGTGTCCAACTTAATTATCTTATCTACCCCCGAATTTAGAAAAGTGTTCAAAAATCTCCAGTGGTTGTCTATCAACCTCCGTATCCAACAAAAATTCCTCACTATTGGCTTTAAAGCTCTCCATCACCTTGCCCCTTCTTACCTCACCTCCCTTCTCTCCTTCTACATCTCGGCCTGCATACTCCGCTCCTCTGGTGCTAACCTTCTCTCTGTGACTCGATCTCACCTGTCTCGTTGCTGACCCCTGGCCCATGTTCTACTGCTACCCTGGAATGCTCTCCCTCCTCAAATCCACCAAACAATCACTCTTTACCCCTACAAAGACCTACTGAAGGTGCACCTCCTCCAAGAGGCCTTCCCAGATTAAGCCCCCTTTACCTCAGCTCCCCCTCGCTTCCATGTCACCTTGACTCGCTCCCTTTGCTCTCCTCCCCTTCCCCCCAAAGCACTTATGTATATATAATTCTACTTATTTATATTGATGTCTACTTGTTTTGATGTCTGACTCCTCCCCTCCAGACTGTAAACCCATTGTGGATAGGGATGATCTCTCTTTATTGCTGTTTTTTACTTTCTAAGTGCTTAGTAAAGTGTTCTGCACACAGTAAGTGCTCAATAAACATGACTGACTGAAACATAGTAAGTGTTTAACAAATACTGTTTTAAAAAAAAGTTGCGATTTTTGCCTGCTATCAAGATCATATCAAAAGGCCCAGAGAGCTCACTGCATTTCCACAAAGTAACAGAATTGATCTGATGACTCAGTTCAGCTGTCAGTGTAAGATTAGGAATTTGAGGGAGGAAAGGAAAGCCTAGCAACCACTTTGTTTTTCTCCAAGAACAGCCAGATGGGACAAATGTAGGACCATGAGACTAGGGTGGTTAAACTGATTATCGTGTCCTAATGTTTCAATAAAACAGGGTTCACCTCTGGGTTCTGTTCAGTTGAGACCAGTTAAATTGCTAGCACATGGATGGATGGCATCGCACAATTATTTTCCCAGTTCCCTTCTTAAGTTGAAGAATTTAAGCAATTACAGATTAAGTAATAGCAATAATTGTGGTATTTGTTAAGCACCCTCTATGTGCCAAGCATTGTTCTAAGGACTGGGCTAGATACAAAACAATCAGGTCAGACACAGTCTCTGTCTCACAGGAGGCTCACAGTCTAAGAGGGGTAGAAGGGAGAGAATAGGTCCGTTTTACAGGTGAGAAAACAGACCCAAAGAAATTAGGTGATTTGCCCCAGGTCACACAGCAGGCAGATGGGGGAGCTGGGATTAGAACCCAGGTCCTCTGGCTCCCAGGACCATGCTCTTTCAACTAGACCACACTGCCTCACAAAAGGAGTTTGGCTCAAAAGAATATTCAGCAATTCCCTGAGAAGCCCGAGGCTTGCAGTGACTGTTGCCCTGGGTAACCTGACAGGCAACATATCGGTTATTGGACAAAAATGCTCTAACTCGCCCTGACGCAACCGGCTATTCTGCAAAGTTGCTCCCTTGGTGGAATTGTGAACATTACATACTTGCAACAAGATAAGCTGAGCCTCCCTTATCTCTGGTTTAAATTTCTTGGACATGTTTACTGTTTTATGTGACCTATTTGAGAGTTGCTTTGGAGAAGGATGACTGGGGACCATGAAGGGTTCAATCCAGGTGACAGTTTTATACTCTCAGAAATGGCCCCGCCCTGCTCACTCCCATTTCTTCCTTCTCCCCTCTTCATTTTCCGTCCTTCCCTACTATCCAGACATGTGCTACTTCCAACTTTCTATCCTTTACCCTCATAGCATCTCTTTCTCCATTTCTTTGCTTCCTGCGTTTTCCCAGCTAATGCAAATTTCTCAGTCCCTTTTCTCCATAGCCACCACAGCCACATTCTTTTACTGAGAACAAATAAATGGGTTTTGGATTAGTTTAGGATAGTTCACCCCAATTCATTAAAGCAAGGGTTTTCAACTATTTATGTGAATCTTTATTACTGTGTTCTCAGGGGTTTTACTCAAAGCATGCCTCACCCTTAGATCTCCTCCCGCCCCTCCCTCCCCCAGCCATATATGCCCTCCTCATATCCAGTAACTTCTATTATTCACCCCTGTCTTTTGACCCCAAGGTTACATCCTCTTCTGTTTCTCCTTGGGGAAAGTCCCCCTGATTGAGAATCTTTGCAATAGAGGAACACTCTTTTTACAGGCTCGGAAGAAGCAGCTTGGCCTAGGGGGGAAGAGCATGAGCTGGGGAGCCAGAGGACCTGGTTTCTAATCCTCTTACCTGCTGTTTGACCTTGGGCAAGTCACTTCAATTCTCTGGGCTTCAGCTTCTTCATCTATAAAGTGGGGACTGAATATTATTCTCCTTCCTATTTAGCTGGTAAGCCCCATATGGGATAGGCACTGTGTCTGATTTGACTGTACTGTAACTATTCCAGTGCTTAGTACAGTGCTCGGCACATAATGAGCACCCACCAAATACCATGATTATTATCCAAAGCACTAGGCAGACATCAAGCACCAGATACCAGATACAAGGGTTGATCTAGCCTGCCATTCTTACATCATACGACAAAGCCATAGGGCTGGGTAAAACTTGGGAGTCTCAGGCTATTGGACTGAACAAAGCCGAACTTTCATTGCAACATTCCACAACATCCAAGGTCTCGTTATTTTTTCCTTTAAACAAGAGAACTGCGCTTGGCATCTCTGATGTCGAAGCCAGAGCCCCACAGAGGCTGCTTACTGGAGAATATAACCCATGATTGGAAATAGGAGTTTAATGTTTACTGCACCAATTTCACAGTACAGCTGTAGACATACTCTAGTAGAGGGATGGAGCAATATGATCTTTTCGGGCTCGAAAAACAGTGATGCATAGCCAAATACTTAGAACTGTTTGCTTGTTCAAGACAAGACCTATTTCATGATTTAATTACCACTAAATCAGACAACTTTTTCATCACTAAGTCATTTCAATTCCATATCATATGTTTCTAATTTGGTCAGTATTTATAACTTATTTTTGTTGAACTCTGCTTGTCAAAAACAATGTGGAAATCCCGGGTTATATAAGCAGGGTCTTAGAGAGCCAATATAGGGCTAGTTCACTGAAATAAAAATAACTGTCAAGCAATGTTCTCAGAGAGGCTCATTTTGTTCTCGTAGCAGGGCACCGGTGTTTTGGGTTGAGTTCTTGGGTAGAGTCAGATGAGAGAAAGCGGGTTTCATTTAATGGGATCATACGTAGGATGAATCCCAATCCAACTGTACAGGCGATTGGGAAGCCAAACTCCCCAAACTGGGTTTGGCCCAACCCAGTACCAGCTCCCGCTCCACAGCACAGCTGCACCGGGCTTGGCTCAGTCCTAGGTGCAACATAGCAACGTAGATGCCTCCCAACTGGAAATGAGAGGGACCAACCAAGGAATGGCCCAACAACTCACACTTTGGGGGAACATTTTGGCTTGTGAACTACTGTCACTGAGCCTAAAGCACATGGATAATTATGTGCCAGAGTTCACCCCCCGCCTGAAGCGAGTAGGGGGACCCTCCAATTTGGCCCTCCTACTTGGTGTTCGGTGGCTGCGGGATCATGGTCTCGAACAGGGTCCTGAGGGGAATGATAATAATAATGTTGGTATTTGTTAAGCGCTTACTATGTGCAAAGCACTGTTCTAAACGCTGGGGGGGATACAAGGTGATCAGGTTGTCCCACGGGGGGCTCACAGTCTTAATCCCCATTTTACAGATGAGGTAACTGAGGCCCAGAGAAGTTAAGTGACTTGCCCAAAGTCACACAGCTGACACTTGGCGGAGCCGGGATTTGAACCCATGACCTCTGACTCCAAAGCCTGTGCTCTTTCCACTGAGCCACGCTGCTTCTCTACTGGGTTGGGGGAAGGAGGGAGGAGAAAGGGAGGGAGGAGAAAGGGAGGGAGGGGAAACTTTGTTCCCCCCACTGATCCAGTCCAGGGAGCCACAGGCAACACTTACGTTTTTCCAACCTGCTTCGGAAGAGAGTGACTAATAATAATCGTACTTGCCTGAGTTGATAATGGGTCTTCCTTCCAAGAAGCTCAAACGGTTCCACATGTCATCACAGAGGCTGGGTCTCTAAGAGGTTGGGAGGAATGTGTATTATTATCATCCCAATTTAGCAGATGGAGAAGTTTTACTGCCTTCTGAAAAAACTTCCAATTTCATCTAGAGATATGTCTTTGTGGACTGGTTCAGTCACATATTTTGCTTTCACATTGAACAGATCATTCTATCTGATCCAGAGCAGCACTTCTACCGCTCTCCCTTATCACTGGAAAATGACTTGCCTCTACTTCAAATTTGTCTTGATCTTTTACAAAGTGCTTCCAGGAAGCCGATGTATCCATTGGTTTCAGGATTGCAAAATGCTGGCCGTATCTCTGGCTGCCATTAGATTGCGAGTTCTTCAAGGGCAAGGACCTCATCTGTTACTTCTAATGCGTGTTCCCAACTGCCTTGATCAGAGTGCAGTTCACAATATGTGCTCAGTAAATAGGGCTGCTGATGACGATTGAAGAGGACCCAAAAGGCCAGGGCCACGTTCGGTGATAAGGTGGCCTAATTTGCAATCCTCTTTAAGACAAACTTTCAGTTTCTATGGGCAGGAGTGCAGGAAGCATGGTGTGGGGCGGGGGGGAAAATCAGTGAACGTCAATGACCAGTTCTGCTAAGAGGCTGGGTTTACTGACAGATGTGATAACTAGCGTGATAGAAGCAGGGTAACATTGTACTTAGAGATGGTGGGAAAGAAAGTGAATCCCTGTTATGTGGCAATCTGGAAAGATAGTAACTAGCTCGTTGTGGTCAGGGAACATGTCTACCAACTCTGTTATATTTTACTCTCCCCAGCACTTAGTAGAGTGCTCTGCACAAAGGAAGCACTCAATAAATACAATTGATTGACTGATTGATTGATTGAACGATTCCAATGCTGCTGAGGAAACTTGAAGGGGCTGTAGCTACTAGAGAGATGTTTAAAGGAGAAAAGAGGGAGGAGGGGACTTGGCTTAATTTTAATAGGAACAAATCACTTCCCCAATAATAATAATAATTTTGGTATTTGTTAAGTGCTTATTACGTGCCAAGCAGTTCTAAGCACTGGGGGAGGTCAGGGTAATCAGGTTGTCCCACGTGGGGCTCACACTTTTAATCCCCATCTTAAAATGAGGTAACAGGCACAGAGAAGTTAACTGACTTGCCCAAGGTCACACAGCAGACAAGTGGTAGAGCTGGGATTAGAACCCATTTCCTCTGGCTCCCAAGCCCGTGCTCTTTCCACTAAGCCACACTGCTTCACGAAAAGACCCAATGGATCACACAATGATCTTGGAGAGACCATCTAAAGATTGCCAAGAAAACCTGCTTCCAGATAACATCGTTGGGGGAATCTCTTCTAAACAAGACTAAAAGTGGGAATGTTAAATTCCTGTGAGAGGACTCCCTCACTAAGCATTGTTCCAGTGATTAAGCTGCTGTTTGAGTTTTAGAAGCCTGAATATCTCAATTCCTTTTTAGATAAGTCCAAAATCAAATTGAGGACAATGTGCTTTGAATGAAAAATGCTTTTATCATACAGCGTCTATAAGTCAATTATCTGCATAATGCAGTGTTTGTTATGGGGGCTTCTGTATTTGTAAGGCCAGATAGTATTAAAATATTATTCGGTCGGGACCTTCACAAGCTCCAGTATTTCTTTTTATTAATCTTTGGGTGATAAATGCTCTGGTCCCAATTACTAAATGTCCCTACCCCAGTTCTCTTTATAATAGGGAAAAGAAGTTGGCATCTCCCTCTCCTGAAAACCCTCAAAACTGATTTTTCTCTTGTTCCTCTAACATCTGTGGCAAGCAGGTTTCACGTTTCAAAAATGTCAATCATTCTGTGTCCAAAATATTCTTTTTTTTTTAAACAAAATTAGAGCCGGATACTAAACTCTTCATCAAACCACGGGTAAATACACAACCCTCCCCCCACCCCCCATCCCCCCAGAAACCCATTATAAAGCAATATAGAAAAATCTTAGCTGTATGTAATACAGCTTCAACATAAACATTTCCTCCATGTTCGAAATATCAACTTTTGGGGTGCTAATTGATCCAACTGATTGCTGGTGGAAAAAGGGTAAGGCAATTCCGAAGCCACAAAATATTCTGACTCCTAGTAATCGGGGAAGACAGTGGTGCTAGCATGTAGGAGGAGCCTGGGCTGATGAGCCATCGGGGAAAAATCCATAACTCTGGTCCTTCTCTGAAACCCTTTAGAACACGTCTGGACCCCCCTAGGCATATCTGGCTCCCAAAGTGAGAAACTTGGATCTACTACTGTACAGATTTTCTTCGAGAGAACAGTTATTCAGTAAATAACCTCCACAAATACACCCAAGGCTGGTGCTAACGTTCCAGCGGTTCCAAGCCAGCAAGCATTTTGTGGGCCTAGTCTGGGTGGGGGAAAGGGGATGGGTATGGAGTCTGAAGGGCAGAACTACATGCTGTTCCAATAGTTCCCCTCCTTGAACTGTCTCCTCCTTGGATTAAGCCCGGGAGGCGTTGGTTCGACAGTCCAGTATTAGGTGGGATGGAATGAAAAGTTTCGCTGACGTCCAGATGTGATGCATCTATCCCCTTTGTCTAGATGGCTGGACATTAAAGGAAATTCAATTAGTACGACCCAACTGACTCTTCACGAAACTATGCTGACTGCTTCCCAAACTTGTGTTCTTCTAGGCAACCTGACTGGTCGGTGATTTCTTCTCTATGTTTCCAGGCATCAACGTTACACTTCCTGGTCTACGATTATCAACATCATCCTTTTGCCCCTTTTAAAGATGTCGTCGTGGCCCAGTTTAGTGCAGAGATATTTCCCAAAGTGTCCACTAAAGGACAGTCTGGTTTTTATTTATTTTTATGTGAGCCTGAAGATGTTATTGAGCAAATTCTGAGTCAGGCACAGCATAAAATCAGGAATGCTTTATTGAATTACAGACTTCACCCCAAGCCCTTGATACTAAAGTACTCATCTCCAAAATCAAATCTTAAACCTCACTGCTCTGTTCCTACCACCTTTCACCTGGCCTCTCCATCTCCTTTCGTCCTGGATATCCTTTCCCTAGGCAATACTGATATAAGCCTCCCCTTTCCAGTAGTAGACAGTGACCTGTATTTACCCTGCTCTCTAAACATTTTGATATAGTTCATGACCTAGGGCAGGCAACCAAGGCCCCTAGCCTCTTGAATGGGTGATAGCTTTCTCCACTGCAACCTCTATTACATGTTTTCCCTGTAACAAACATCCACACATGCAAATTGGTGGGTCTTTCCATTAATCCATCAATCAATCCTACTTATTGAGCACTTACAGTGGGCAGGACACTGTACTAATGAGCTTGAGAGAGTACCACATAATAATAATCACGATGGTATTTGTTAAGCGCTTACTATGTGCAAAGCACTGTTCTAAGCGCTTGGGGGAGGATACAAGGTGATTAGGTGGTCCCACGTGGGGCTCACAGCCTTCATCCCCATTTTCCAGATGAGGTAACTGAAGCACAGAGAAGTTAAGTGACTTGCCCGAAGTCACACAGCAGACAAGTGGCGGAGCGGGCATTCGAACCCATGACCTCAGACTCCCGAGTCCATACTCTTTCCACTGAGCCACGCTGCTTCTCTAAAAGGGTTGGTAGACGTGTTCCCTGCCCACAACGAGCTTAAACTAGTACCTTGGCTTCCTTCACCCCTGCCACCTCAGTGGTGGCAAGTGCTTAGTACAGTGCTCTGCACACAGTAAGCGCTCAATAAATACGATTGATGATGACGACGACAATGTAGGGGTGCAGTTCTGAGATCCTGAGGTGATAATAAAAGAACCCAGAGTCCACACTGAAGGGCACTATTTTTGGTCTTTTTTAATCTTCAGGGGCCTTTCCTGTTTTCTTTGAGTCCTCAAAAATAACACTAGCTGGGCTATAACGCTTTCCAATTCTTTACAAACCTGAGAACATAGGGCATCAGAATCTGGTGATTTGATTTCATTCAGTTTTTTTTTAAACAACTTTTCAACTACTTTCTTTACTGTTTAGTTTTTTTCCCACCTTTCATCACAGGTTGTCCTACTTCTGGCTTATCTGATCACAAATACAGTTTTTCATAAAGACCAGAGTGAGAAAAATCAATAATAATCTATCTTCACAGACATCTGTTATTAGCTTTTTCTTCTTAGCTACTGAGAATGAGTTATTTCCCCTGGTCTTCCTCTTTTACCCTAAACAAACTGAAAAGTATCTTCTAGCTGCTTTAAGTCTTTTGCAAGCAGCATATCTTTTCTCACTTTAGCTTTCCTGACTTTGTCCCTTCACTATCACGCTACTTTTTTACATTTTAAAAATCACTGATTTGCCCTAATTTCCACTTTTGGGTGGCTTTACCAATTGTTTCTGGTCTTTGTAAAGGTTTAGGTATAACCAATTTAGTACCTAGACTTGCTAATTTTCCCATGTCCAGGTACTGCAGAACTATTTACTCTTTAAATACATTTGGGTCCTTATGCCTAAATATAAAACAATTATAAATGGTAGCTGCTAAAATAATGTATTTTTTCAGCCAAAATCTTCAAGTATCCCAAAAAAGTATTCAGGGCTTCCTTTCAAAAGTACTCTGCAAACCAGTAGTACAGGCAAATAGGTGTAGTTTTGTACTAAATTTTACTTCCCAAATCCTTTAATTAGGACACTGAAAAATGGCAGTTTATGGAAAAGTTTTATTACAGCCAAATTTGTCAGATACCCTATAAAGGTAGACAGCTAAGACTTTCTTTTAAAAGAAACCCCCAAGATAGTTTCACAAGACTTATGCGGGGCAGTTTCTCCACAAAATTGGCCAAACTACTTTTTCTTAGTATTCTGGCTTGTAGACTAGCGGGAGCCAATTTACAGAGCATCCAGCTGCCTTGAAATTCCTTGTGCCAGACTGTTTTTCCATTAGATTTAGAAATACTCCAGCATGTGGCCTTTCACTGTAAAAATTTGTTTTCCTGATTTACTTGAATGCCATGTGTGTTGCCAACTTGTACTTCCCAAGCACTTAATACAGTGCTCTGCACACAGCAAGTGTTCAATAAATACGATTGAATGAATTGAATCATCCAGAAGTTGTTTCTGTCAAGATTTCATCAACTTTCATATCCTTGACAATAAGAATAAGATATGCAAGGGCATTTGCACTTTAACTGATTCCTCCACTTTTTAAACTGAGAAATGCCATTTTTTTAAGCTATCTGTGACCTGCTCTATTGCTTGCCCTGCAAGTATCTGCCTGAGGGCGTTTCTTATCAGGATGTGTTTGTGACCAGCTGTTTGAAGAAGGAAGTAAACATCATGGAAGTGTTTCTAAGGAGTAAGACTGCATGAAGTTCAGGTTTACTAATTTGTTGGAGACAAAACACTGGCCTTGATAGACCAGGGCTTAGAATCTGAAATTTAGACTATCCCCTATCTCTCCATCGATCTCATACCACTAACCCACTGCCCTGGATCACCTCCACAGGATGCTTCCTCTGCTCCTGTCCTTGAACTGTGGGGCACTGAAACCGAGATATCAGACTAACCTCATCCATCTCCAAGTGGTCCCTGGGCTAAAGCTCTGCCCTCTCTGCCCAACATTATTTATCTAACCTTATTGACTCCCATGCCCGTGGCCTTTGCTAATCGTTTCAGACATTAAACTCTCTCCTCACTCTTCCTGTTCCCCTGTCACCCCCACTGTCTCTTGCCCCAAATGATCTGGCCAGGTACTCTACTGAGAAAATTGAAACCATCAGGCATAATCTCCTTCAAATCTGCCTTACTCCTTCATCAAGATGTAACCCATCTCCATAAAACTGGCTACACGTTAGGAAAGTAGAAGTGAAGTTTGAATCACCTTAATTCTAAGAAATTCCTCTATCCCCACTTACTTTTCTCTGAATTTATTAATAATAGATGATAAATCTATAATCCTACAAGAGTCTCCCTGGGAAACTTCTGCGTAACTGTGACTCTAAAGTGAATTACCTAAGAGTTGAATATCTTTTGTTTTCCAGGAAAGCTGTTATTAAACAACTGCCCACTCTCAGATTCATGCACAGACTATGAATCAGTCTGGCTGTTGCAGCCTGCTCAGATATTTAGTTCCTATGATGTCCAATCTGATTCTTGCAATCACACTGGGATATCTAAATGCCTTGGAGCAATTATGTGGCATGTTCCTGAGAACCCAGATACGAACTTGAAGACACGGCACAGAATATCGACAATGAAGAGAGTTTCAGAGTGAGGGCGGGGGGGAGGGCAGGGTGGGCATAGTCCCATTATCTGTCTCAGTCTGACCTGGACAAGAGCAGGGAGTGGGAAGGGCAGTTTAGTGGAATAGTGCTTAGCGCTTAGAACAGTGCTTTGCACATAGTAAGCGCTTGACAAATACCATTATTATTATTATTATTGTTATTATTAGTGGAGGGAGATGCCAACCAGCAGCAGAGTCAGCCGTACTACCAGTGGCAGAGGATGTAGTCAGAATTTCCTTGCTCACTGCCTTCCCCACTGCTGCCACAGAGAAGGCTAGCGGGGTTGCTATGATGCACAGGAGCTCTAGTCTGGCAGATGGGAAGGGTTAGAAACAGCCAGAAGTTGGGAGAAGAGGAAGAAGGGGGAAGAGGAAGGGGCTCAGGATTATTATTGTGCCAAAGTCAAAGAACAGGCAGCCCTACCCCTGCTGTTTTTTTATGGTATTTATTAATTGCCTACTATGTTCCAGGCACTGTACTAAGAGCAGGGGTAGATATAAACTAATCCGGTTGGACACAGCCCATGTCCTACATGGGGCTCACAGTCTTAATCCCCATTTTACAGATGACGTAACTGAGGCTTAGAGAAGTGAAGTGACTTGCCCAAGGTTACAAAGGAGACAAGTGATGGAGCCAGAATTAGAACCCAAGTCCTTCTGACTTCCATGTCCGTGCTCTAATAATAATAATAATAATAATAATGGCATTTGTTAAGCGCTTACTATGTGCAAAGCACTGTTCTAAGCGCTGGAGGGGGATACAAGGTGACCAGGTTGTCCCACGCGGGGCTCACAGTCTTAATCCCCATTTTACAGATGAGGTCACTGAGGCTCAGAGAAGTTAAATGACTTGCCCAAGGTCACACAGCAGACATGTGGCGGAGCCGGGATTCGAACCCACGACCTCTGACTCCAAAGCCCGGGCTCTACCCACTAGGCCACGCTGCTTCTCCAGCACTACACTTCCAGGCAAAGATTAGGCCCAACCCACCAGGTCAAAGCAGCTCAAGTTTGCAACTAAGAACCCTGAGCAGGGAAACAATGAAAAATTCCCAAAATATTGCTGTTACAGAACCACAGTGGATCTCATCGGAAGCCTCTGGGGGAGAAACCAAACTACACATTCCCAAACCTCACAAGTGGAGGAGAAAGAGCTTTTCTCTCTTCCTTTTCAAAGCACAATTTGTTGTTTTTAGTCATAATCTCCACCTTTTAGGAGAATATTCCAAATAGCAAAGGCCTCTGAGATTGAAATGTGTTAGTAAGGCTTCTGTTTTAAATCAGGCCCCGGAGCTGTTTATTGCTTCAAGTAATATACAGCAATTGCAATGAACACTGAATTATTTACACCTTCAATAAAGGTTTAGAAAATACCATTGGAAATGAAAAACTGCCCTCATTAAGCAAGCTACTCTTGCGTTCTTGGGATGCTCTGGGCCCTCTCTGGGGATCAAGGTGAGAGCAGTGGGCCTTGAGGGCTCTGCCACATTGGAAGAGTCATCAGGGAATGGAAGACTAGACAGAGTTCATGGCGATCACAGTTACAGCTTATATAGCAGATAAGCATAGGCGGTGAATTCAATCAGTGGGTGCAAATGGATTGATAAGAGTAATGTAGAGCCAACTGCCTGTTATCTGATCTTGGGCAGTCACTTCTCTGTGCCTCAGTTAAGCTACCAGATAAGCTACCTGTTCTCTTTCCCCCTTAAAATGTGAGCCTCCTGTGGGATGGGGACTATGTTTGATCTGCTTATACTGTGTCTGTCTTAGTGCTGAGTTCAGTGTTTGGCACATAGTAAACCCGTAAACCGTATTATTAGTAGTAGTAGTAGTAGTAGGTGCAATAATAATAATACTAAAAAAGGTTGCATTTTGTAATGTCACATATGCTATCTTCTACCTCTTTCGTTGCAAATTTCTTGAAGACAAAAAAGAGTTATAGCAATTTTTGACTGCCCATGCCCAGGGAAACATGATCTGTCTTCTGCTGCCTCCCAGCCATCCACAGGTATGTCACATGCTTAATTTCCTGCTCAATGATGATGATGATAATGATGAAGACCCCAGCCCAGAAGGATGTTCTGTTTCATCCTGTTTCAGGAGTGTGAACCGGTGTCAGGGAATTGATTGTAGTGACGGTGACGTGTACAGCCTCCTTCACATCTCACCCCCGTTAGCCATGCTGGGGCATGGAATATGTTGCCAATTTGCACTTCTCAAGCGCTTAGTACAGTGCTCTGCACACAGTAAGCGCTCAATAAATACGATTGATGATGATGATGATGAATGCAATGAGCAAGTTGGGTTCGTTGATCCAGATGGTCTCCCAGTCCTGAGGGGAGATCAACACTCCCTCCGAAAAACACTGAAAGGACTGAAAAGGAGGACTGTGGTTCCCCACCTCCACCCTAGGAAAACCGTGCTTTCTGGGAGAACACACCTCAGAGTCATTCAGGATTAGCACTGCAGTCTGGACTAACGGAACAAAGGATCCCCAAGCAGCCCCGGGGGCCTGTAATACTTTTAAAGTGATTGAAACCCTTAGACCTTCCTTTCCTGGCAGAGGACTGAATAGTCAGATGAAAAAAAAAAAAAAAGGGGAAAGATTTGCACCCAAAATACAATTGACTACAGTCTTTGTAGCATGAGATCAAACAGATGAATTACACTGGAGCCCATGTAAATTTGGATAAAACATCCACCTTGCCAACAGAAACAGCAGGAATTCAAGAGATCTGGCAAGAGAAAGAAAGCACTAAAACAAAATGGCTGATTATCTGGCACAGCTCAAAGAAATAACAGAGGAATGGTCACATAAATTGAAGCAAACTTGTCTATAAAACATACGCATAGAATAAGGGAAACCCCTTAGCCAAGATGTCCTTAACAAAATAAAGCATACCGTACTCCGAGAAACCACGATGTGTTGTATATTTATGGCCTTTTAGAAAGCAAATTGCAATCTATTTATGCAGCATAACGCATAAGACTGATTCATTTCCAGGAGCTATTACCAAGGCAGAATCTCACTGGTCATCATCTCTAGTACCATTTCTTTCAGAGATGCAGTTTAACTATTGGTAGGCATTAGGAAAGAGGGGGTTGGGAAAGGTGCCTGGTGGGAGATGGAGCTCATTTTATATGCTTCTTGTGCCATTTTTTTTAAACTATTAGAGCCCTAGAAATTGCACTTGGTCTTCTTTTGCTTTAAATGGGACAATGATAATTATGCAGTCCTCGACCTTAGTGTCTTCCCTAGGAGCTAATGAAAATCTTGACTGTGCAGAGCCTCAAGTCCAACCAAGGTTTGTTGGTAAACTGTGAGGGAAATATGACTGAAATGTCCCCTTATTCCATCAATTGTATTTATTGAGTGCTTACTGTGGGCAGAGCACTGTACTAAGCACTTGGGAGAAGTAATGTTGCTCAGCTGAAGAAGCAAGCTCTAGACTGTGAGTCCATTTCTAGACTGTGAGCCCACTGTTGGGTATGGACCATCTCTATATGTTGCCGATTTGTACTTCCCAAGCGCTTAGTACAGTGCTCTGCACCAAGTGAGCTCTCAATAAATACGATTGAATGAATGAATGAAAAACAAGAGGTGAAGGAGCTAGTTTGTTCTTTTCTCAAGAGATACTTATCTGGTCTGTTTAGAACAAAACACACTTATTTGGGAAAAAAAAACCCAACTTGAACTTTGCTAATATCAGTGTTCCCCAAAATCTCGGGTTAAAATCTACTACTCTACATGCTCTCTTTTTGTAAATTTGTTTATATTGAGATGATCCTCTTTGTTCTCTGTGTTAGTACCAGCATTTTATACCAGTAATATGATACTGTACAATGCTAAGTTCTTGTGGTTATACGCTCTTATGCATGCAAACGTGAAAATAAATAGAAAAAACACCTAAGTCTTACTGATGAACTTTGATTTTGCACATCAAGAGATAAGTCCATTAAGCAGAAAAGGATGTCTATTATCAAGCAATTAATCATGATGACACAGGCAAAGGAAAAGATTTTTTTGTGTGCTGATAGGTGTAGCGAATGAAAGCTTCACTGTTCCTTTAAGATTCATTAAAGGAATATCAAAGGGGGAAAGACTGCATCTGTTACACCACCTCCTATCAACAAGGCATCCAAAATAATATGGACATTTCAAAACTATTTATCATACTTCCAAAAAACAAAGAGCAAATGTCTCCAAAGGTAGAATACACAATAAGCATTTGGTAGGATTGATGTAAAAAGAGGTGGGAAAATAATACTAAATGGCAGGTTTAAAATGAAAACTTGAAAGGAAAATGGAATTAGTAGGGGGAGATGCAGCAACAAATTATGACAAATACACAAAAGGAAAGGTCAGAAAGAAAGATAGGCTGGTTTTCCTAGGAAAACATAAATCCAAACATTTGCCCACTCTTACCTTTTGAAATCTGGGTGAAGAAGATTCTCCTATCAGTTTCATTTGACTTAACATGGATTCATCATCAACCTCATTGTTTGAGTGCCTGTGGCATTCTAAACTTGCATCTGACAAAAATCTGTAGACAGAAGAAAAACTGGAAGGTCAAAAATGGTTTTACTATTTTAATCAGAATTCAGTGAAATGTGAAAAAAATATATATATATATGATATATCAAGCCCATTTCCCTGTACCTAACTACTTCCAGTCAAATCTCATTATTATTGCTAAGATCTTGAAAGGAAAAGAGATGCTACACTTTCCCCTGGTAGTCAAATGAAGGAATAATTTGGGGACAGAGGGCTTTCAGGAGATGGGGCTTCCAGGGACACGGCGAGAAAAAGACTGGAAAGAGAAAGGTGGCAAGAGTCAGAGATTCAGCCAGAGAGGCAAGCACAGAACCCAGAAAGGTTGATCTTTCCTCTACCTCCCTTCTTTCCCCCCATCCCCACATGACCCCACCCAGGTAGCGTGGCCCTGATGTCTCCCATAAGAGAGGGACCCCAGAGCCTCAAGCTTCATTCCTGCCCAGGATCCCGTGAATGGGTTGTTCCACTTCTAAATCACAATTCTCTGCTTTGCAAATAGTAACTGCTTAACAAATGCCATCATTATTATTATTATTATTACTGTAATAGAACAACTAATCAAGTGCCTTGCAATTTCACATCTAGCCCGATAATAGAGTTGCTTATTATCCTGGGAGGGACACGAATTTATACATGAACTCATGAGAAGCAGTGTGGCTTAGTGGAAAAAGCGTGGGCTTGGGAATCAGAGGACATGGGTTATAATCCTGCCTTTGCCACTTGTCTGTTGTGTGTCCTTGGGTAAGTCACTTAACTTCTCTGTTAACTTCTCAGTTACCTCATCTGTAAAATGGGGATTAAAAGTGTGAGCCCCATGTCGGACAACCTGATCACCCTGTCTCTACCCCAGCGCTTAGAAGAGTGCTTGGCACATAGTAAGTCCTTAAATACCATTATTATTTATTATTACTTCCTAGCTTCAGTTACAGTTTCAATTCTCAGTTCAATGTTGATGCCTTGGAAATTTAAGCTACACCACTGCCATCTGACAGGAACCAGGCTTTTACCCCACTTCGCTTTAAAGACACATCTTTCACCTATTCCAGTGAATTTATGGGATGTAATAGAGTTTTACAAATAAGGTTTACTTTTAAGTTCTCATTACCCTGAGTCTACCCGAACTATGCTGGCTGTACAGAGGTCTCTACCCTGCAACAGACCAGCTGTAGTGATGAGTTTCACAAGAGGAAACTTCACAGACTAAACAGGCGGGCAGCTCAGGGCTAGTCCACGATGTCTTCAAAATTGCTAGAGCAGCAGAGCATATCGCAGCATAAAGGTTGGTGAAGGCTGAGAGCTCCTTTAGAGAATTCTTCCTCAAACTTCCACTGAGCTGAACAGCAGCAGTGGAAGCTATTCACAACTCAGAGAGCTCAAATTCACATATCTCTGAATATCCTAAGGAACAACAAAATAGAGTTCCTTACAACCAAAGCCCTTACTTTTAAAATAATTCTGAGGAATGAATTCTAAGGGCCTTCTTTCCCAAATGCTTTAAAAAAAACTAAAAAAAAAACTATTAAAAATCAAGGGAAAAAGTAATTGAAAAAATATGAGCGCTCTAACCATGTGATGGTGAAGTAATATTGTACAGTTGTTCCCTGTACATCACATGGACAGGTAATGTACTTACCGGTTCTTTCACTTGCTTGGAAATTTCAGCTAATTAGATCACAGTTTTCTGTTACATTATTTCAAAAAAAAAGGTAGAAACTGAGCTGAAAAACTGCCACAAACTCGAGTTGCTTTCACAAGAACTTAAGGTACAAACCATTTTAACCCAACACATTAAATACATCCAGTTTTCCTATAACGTGGCGGGTTCGTTCATTCATTCATCCAACAGTATTTATTGAGCACTTACTGTGTGCAGAGCACTATACTAAGCACTTGGAAAATACAATTCAGCAACAAATAGAGACAATCGCTACCCAACATCGGGCTCACAGTCTAGAGTTACATTCATACAGGCTTAGGGAAATCCACATTATAATACTTACAGTGTTTGAGGCTGGGTCCCCGCACCTAATCACGCAGACTGTTTCTTCTAACACAGTTCCGTGCTGTAGCCAAACAGGTCTGCATTGTCGGAAGAATGCTCCCTATTTCCCTAATAGTGTTGAAGTCAAAACACATAATGAGACCACGTGCTATAGTAAAACAAAGAATACTATGAATTTCTATCTAAAGTATTCATTGTTTCCCTCCAGTTGGGTAGAGGAAAACAGGATTAATTGAATTACATTACTTTTAATTCAATTTTTCCTGAATTTCATTGAAAATGATGGGAATTTGTTGAAGATATTAGTGGATGGACTAGCTTCCTCCTAAAAAGAACAATGTTTTTATGGAATAATTTCCTCCAATTGACTAAATTGAGATGATTTTAAAACCCAAAGGCAACTTGAAAGGCAATATAATTACCTTTTTTGCCAAAGGTATGTGCTTTTTTGAATAATGATATAAACATATATGTGGCTGCCCTTCATTTTCCAAGACGACACTGATGGAGAGATCTTATCCATGTTTCAATGTGACTTGACTTACCCTCCTGTATAATAATAATAATGATAATAATAACAATATTTGTTAAAAGCTTACTATATGGCAAGCCTGGTACTAAGTGCTAAGGTAGATACAAGATTATCAGGGTCCTACAAGGGGCTCACAGTCTAGGAGAGAGAACTGGTATTAAAATCTCCATTATGCAGATGAGGTAACTGAGGTACAGAGAAGTTAAATGACTTGCCCAAGGTCACACAGCAGTAAGTGGCAGAGTTGGGATTAAAACTCAGGTCCTCTGATTCCAAGGCTCTTTCCATCTAGGCCACACTGCTTCCCACAATATGAAGGGGATCCCTTGCTGGTACAATAACAGCTGTGCCTTATAAGATCTGTCTGTTTTCAAGCTTGACTTTTAGTTTCTGATTTTTATATGCACAACCCTTCTTCTGATTGCTGTCTGTTAGGGTGATTGGTCTATTACAGGTTTTTTTTTTAGCAGTCCACTTAAAGTTACATTGTTTGTGACTGCATTTTACTGTTTGAATTGTTTACTAAGCCTTCCCAGCTTGCATATACTCTTTCAGTTCACGCTACATTAGTTGTTAGGGTATCCTGCTGTCATCCATTTTCCTTAAATGTACTGCCCAGTGAAGTTTTCTGGCTATGACCACTGCTTCCATGCTGGTAAACAGACTGCCTTCCAAGATTTCATTGTTGGTAATCTTGTTCTCTCAAATGGTGCTCATTGTAGTTCACAGGTGATGCTGGAGAAACTGGTTAACATGCTGGATGTCTCTCCTGGAGCGGGGCCAGGTCTCAAACCTATTCCCTGCCACAATGCTAGAGGATGCAACAAGGGATTGGAAAACTAGAGTCAGAATTTGCTTCCATCCACCACAAAATTCTTCCCTCATCAGGCTACAACATCAAAAAAGCCTTTGAGACTAGTTCAAGGAATGACTACATTCTTGTGAGGCACATAAGCAGACATGAAAATGATAATGAATAACTTTGCAGATTTGACAAAGTGCTACAGACTGAAAATAAGTCAGAAGAAATCCAAAAATATGTGCCAGCTTATACCTGGAAAACGTTATGCAAAACTAAACATTTCAATTAATGAACAGAACTAATGTTATCAAGGCACGATACTAACCAATACCGTACAAAGTAGAAAACACAATAGGATATCAGAATGACTGTCAGCAGATTGGCAGAGTGTGGTGACAATGGGGCATTCACTCCATAAGAGTTGGCGGTCTACAATATAAACGACATACCACTTTTCTGCTTGTGTCAGTTATGCACATACTTCTGGAGGAATGCACTGTGAGAAAACAGATAATGAAACAAAGCTTGTAGTTGTGAAGAGTCTTACAAATATGCAACTGCTGAAAATTAAAGTGAGAACACTGCAGATGCATTTTTGAAAATAAACGGTAGTTAATACCATTTCTTTATTCAGCAGTGTATTACTCCAGCTCTGTAACCATTCTTAAAAATGCACGCTAACTTGCCTTACAGAGGGATTGTGCATATTAAGAACTGCTGGCAGAGATTTTGAAAGTCTCTGTAGTTTCCTATCACTTCAGTATATGCTTCATTATTTAGTCTTATTATCGTATTAGAGAAAAGGGCTCCCTAATCAGTAAAAGGCCAGCAGCACTGTGAGATGGAGGAGAACCGTGTGTTGGATGGAAGGTGACCGTGTTATCTGAGGAACTGCTAAGGGAGAAGCTGTGGGGAAACTGCTGGGGAAGAAGAGGGAAGACTTGGCTGTGCGGAGATGGAGGAAAGCCACTCTTTTCCTAAACTCCTGCTGGCGTCAAGACTGGGTGATGACTGGTCAGAAACTTCTATGCATAACCCACAATTTCTGATAATCGAACAACATCTATCCCAGGATCATAGAATTTCCCATTTACAATCTATTTCTCCCCCCAAATTTATATACTTGATTTGCATTTCCATTACAGTAGTCCATTATCTGCCCCAAATGACAAACATTAACTGGAATTAATTAATAACAGCCTACCCTTCAAAGTTACGAGACTTGTCTACCCTTATAATTCAAATGAATGAATTTACATTCACTGGCACATAGCACTTTTTTCAGATCAGTATTTGCTATTGGGCAATGTCAGCTCCTAAACACTTAGTACTCTGGAGTTTACATATGTAGTTCCTGCAGTGGGTTTTAACATTTCTATGTGTTTGCAGATTACTATTCAAGAAAGTACAGTATGTGCTGAAAACTGTTTCAGTAATTGCTTTAGGGACAGTAACACACTATCATTATTTCAACAAAATTAATTCTGTTCTTGTTGAAGGGATTAGTGAATCCCTTAAGGGAAAATTTATAAAAGGAAACTTATGTTTCTAAAGTCCAAACATAAACATGCTTATTTTTTCATGTTTCAGATCACCTGATTCGGTTACAAAAATACAAGGATATCTTGTAGGCTGCTGGACCTATTTAGGAGACATCTGGGGTGACCTTGAAATGATCTTTACTTCTCCAGCTGCTTACTCCAGTCTTACAAAAGCAGATGTGAAATCAATGCATCTATACATTCAACCCTCTCTTGTGCAGTGCAAGTGATCAAATGAGCAAAGCCATAATGACAGGATGATTAGACAGGTTTAGCAGAAGGGAGATTGCCCGAGACATTCTCAATTGCTGGCAACTATGCATTATGAAGGTAACGTTGTCATTACAATCACGGCTATGCTGACATGCAGACTGAAAACAAATAACTTCGCCTTAAGTTCCTGGACAATCAGTTTCATAGATTTTAATTGATGTTCATTTTAACACAGAGCATTAAACAAATCAACTGAATAACTAAATTTTTGGAATAAAAAACCTTCACATTTTTAATTCACATGTCTGCATTTAGACGGATGCCTAAATTTGCTAATAAATGCTTTCTAAGTGTGAATTTATGCTGCCTGTCCATGAAGTGACAGTTTGATTTTGGGTAGCCATTCAAAACCATTCAGACTTCAACCATATTTTGCCTTCTCGGTAGCAAGAGCCAGTCTGCGGATGTTTGATATGCAACCAGCTGCTGCTTCCTGGAGGGCTTCATCTGGAGAGCCAACCATATCCAGTAATAGCTATAACAAAAAAAAAAAAAAAAAAAAAAAGAAAAAGAGGAAGAAAGATGGGCTGAAGAGAAATTAACTGAGTAAATCTACATGCTGGACCCAATTTAAGTTCTTAAATTTCGGGCTGGATAATTCACAGCTTGGGAGTTACCCAGTTTCCTCATGTTTCTTGCTCCCTTCTTCTTTTTATTTCTTTACAGTGCCAGCCTCTATCAGGGTTTAGGGAAAACAAATGCATCAACTTTGCTGTTTGCTAGCAGCTCTGGGGAAAGGAGTGATAGGGAAAGGGGCGGAAGCTAATTGCTAACTTCTGATTTGATTTCACTTATACTAGTCTAAGAAGGTAATCTAATAGAAAGATGACTATTAGACATCCAATTAGAGGGTAAGGTCCCTGTAAAATGGGCACTCAATAAATGTTATTACTACTTCTAGTTGACTTTACCCACTTGGTTTAATTTGGTTGCTTCTCCTCAGTTGGCATAAGGAAGCATTATTTTCAAAAACACTTACTGAATATGGTCATTCACACCCTGTTGAGATCCCAGTTCACATACAGCCCCAACATCCTGATTGACAAGGGCCTGTTTACCTTCTCTTCCTAACCCCAGAAGATTCACTATGAGGAGAGTGGGGACATTTTAAACAGGGAATGCCATCACTAAAGTTCTATGAAAATGGGGAAGCGTGTCATGACCGTGGCTGAGGTAGTGGCAGCAGGACCCATTCAAATAGTGCTAACATGTCATTTTTCTGCCCAGACCCCAGGCAGGAGTCAGTGCTCATTATCTGAATAGTTCATGCTGTCACTTCTCCCTCAGCTGCTAGCTGTTATACAGAGTGGTTAGTAACACCTGGTCACAAAAGGAAGACAAAGATCTCCCTCTCACCCACTACTTCTCATCACTGCTCCACCCAAATAACTCAACGAGAGCCCTGCCTTCACCAGAACATAGTGCATTTGCTCTAAAGCTTGTCAGAACCGTGACTCTGGAAAAATGAATTCCAGAAGACAGGAACCTTTACCTGAAAATAAAATGACACAGGCTTCCTAGGTACTATGAAGCTGACTGAACGACTCAGATGGAATTCTGTGAGGAAGAATATCCTCATACATTTTAAGTAACTGCTTTATGGGCTAGTGACACGACCGCAGTTGCAAGGCCATATAATTGGAAAACAAAAGAATCGTGCACGGCTCAAATCAGTTCCGGGAACGCAACATGTTTTCTGAAAACGTGCCAGGTATTCCAGAGGACACACAACTCTAATTAAAATCCATATTTTCAGCCTGTGATACCTAGAATTCTGTATTCACCCAAACAACGTTGCGTTAACTACAGAAAAATCTGTTATTACTCAACGCTACTGAATAATTTTCATACAACTAAAACATAACATGAAATGATGAACTGCTAAATGTAAAGGCACAAATTGAATGCAGATTTCAGATTCATATGCTACCTTTTTTCTAATCTTCCAGTGGCTGTGACGCCTTGGCCACAGCTGCATTCATATGGCGTGGCCTACGGAGATCAAAGTGGGTTATACACAAGGAAGTGTTTGTGTTAGCTTGTTAAAAATAAGCATTTTTGTCAGTCACCTATTATTCCTGGTCTCCAACATTACAGAATGTCTACAGTTTGCATTATATCAGATAAACTGTGCAATTAGGTACTAAAGGTGTGTGCGTGTGCAGGAGAAATAGGTCTAAATTATTATATACACACACACTTTCTAGGTATTATTCTAGAAACACCTAGAACATTTCACAAAGTTGATATTGAAATCCTCAGAAACAGCTGGCTAATGAGGGTGGCAAAGACAGTAGATGGCTAAGAAGGAAAATGCTTGTTGAGCTATGGCACTAAGGAACGGCATCATCCCTATACTACCATCACTTGGGCACTTCACCCTGCCTCCTTACTGACTCATTCCATTTTATGTCTGCAGGAACATGGCTAGAAGGGATGTGAGGATGTGAGAGGCTCTGGGAAAACCACTCTCACTACAATAGATTAACTCCTTCACACACGTTCTTGGTCCTCAAGTCTCAGGACTGAGGTTCACCCGTTTTTCTTAGCAAAGGGCTCAAATACATGAATGTATTTGTGGGTGTGTGGGGGTGAAAACTCCTTCCCTTTCAAAGATGACTTTACTGATAGTAAAGTCTAGTCACACTTCTAGACTGTGGGCCCGCTATTGGGAAGGGACCGTCTCTATATGTTATCAACTTGTACTTCCCAAGCGCTTAGTACAGTGCTCTGCATACAGTAAGCGCTCAGTAAATACGATTGAATGAATGAATGATAGCGAAATCCTATTCTTATGTATGAGTTTAGCTGAAAAACCCTTCGTACACAATCCAGTCCCTGTAAAATTGTCTCAAGGATGTTTGCCATTTACAGTGCCTGTTGAAGTTTTCAAATCTGTCCCCTGAAATTCCTAAAATTCCACCCAAGTGGGGAAATCCCTCTCCTGGTTGTTGCAAGTCTGCCTTGTCTACCTGCTGTAGTTATCGTCCAATCACTACTCAATTTTTATGCCATTTTCTTTAAGGCTGTGTATCACTATTTTACAATATTTGTCTACCCTTCCAGTTTCTGTATGCCCTATTTCACCTAGGCATATAGCAGTTGCTTGGGTGTACCGTTCACATGTCCCACCCAGAAAAGTTATGTTGGGATGAGCTTTACTCCAAAGCTGGTTAATTGACTGTTTCAAGTCATTCTGTTTTGCCATTTGATGTCAAGCACGGTTCTTGGGGGAAACAAAATTGTGGTAGAAACTGGGTGTCTTTTCTGTATGGTTTCAGTTCTTACAGACATAGACGTTGGGCACTATGCTAACTTTATAGATCTTTAGTTTCACTCAAACTTGTGTAATCACTGCAGTGTGTCTGTCAATTTCTGAGGTCAGCCTGCTGCCAGGGGATGGGCCCAGATCACTCCTATAGCAGGGCTGGGCCTGGTTTGGCAGCCCCCCTCTCAGTGGGGGTCTATGTGAGTAGAGGTGCTGACCGCTGCTAAACGAAAGGGCAGCCATAGCGGCAGTGGTGAAGTAATTTTCATGCAGGAATGACTGCTCTGATAATCATAATAATGGTATTTGTTAAGCATTTACTATGTGCAAAGCACTGTTCTAAGCGCTTGGGGGATACAAGGTGATCAGGTTGTCCCACGGGGGGCTCACAGTCTTAATCCCCATTTGACAGATGAGGTAACTGAGGCTCCGAGAAGTGACTTGTCCAAGGTCACACAGCAGACATGTGGTGGAGCCAGAATTCGAACCCATGACCTCTGACTCCAAAGCCCACACTCTTTCCACTGAGCCACGCTGCTCAGTGGAGGAGGGTGCCCATTTTACAGATGAGGAACCTGAAGCACAGAAAAGTGATTCACCCAAGATCACCCAACAGGCATGAGGCAGAACCAGGACTCCCAAACCCATACTGTTTCCACTCAAAATATCTCAAAATGTTATTTCAAAATGTGGACAGGAGATAGTATGATAAGAGGCCCTTGAGCTTAGGTAAAATGGCTCTTCCCAAAATGGTAATCCAGTCTGGGAAAAGTCTGACAGACTACTTTTGTTCAGAGCCTTTCTGGGGGAGCAGCCCACTATCACAAATGCCATACAATCAGGAATCTCCAGTAGTGACTGAGGTGATGTCTACCACTGAATTAACTTACCTTGACTTCATATTGTTGAGTTACACATAATAATAATTACGTCATTTGATAAAACCTTTCCACTGAGCCACACTGCTTCTCTAGTACTTTTCTGATACTTTTACTAGAACCAAAGTCTGGTCTGTACTTATTTCCAATTCTGAACTGTTCCAACTTATTTCCAGGCACCATACTAAGCACTGGGGTAGATACAATATAATCCAGTTGGACACAGTCCGTGTCCCACATGGGGTTTACAGTCTTAATCCCCATTTTACAGATGAGGAAACTGAGGCATAGTGAAGTTAAGTACCTTGTCTGAAATCACACAGCAGACAAGTGGCAGTGCTGGGATTAGAACCCAGGACCTCCTGACTCTGAGGTTCAGGCTTTTTCCACTAGGCCATGTTTCTTCAGGGGTTTCCTAATTGCATTTGTGCACCACTGACCAGAAAGGAGAATTTGGACCTAGCATTCAGCTCTGGAGAGGAGATGAAAATCTTTAAATAAATTTTGGACATCATGAGTTTCCTTTTTGCAGAGTGGCATAATTCAGTATTCTTCAGAATTAGTCAGTCCACAGTGCTTTGCTGACTCTGCAAAGTAGTTCATATTCACGTGCATTTCATCTTGGGAATGTGCTTCAAAAGCATAGTCATTAGTATACAGCAGCTTCTGGTTGACAGTCTCAAAGGCTTTCAATAACGTTCGCATCCTTCCTACTTGGATCTCTTCGACTTTCAATTCCTTTCATATTTTAAAAGGAAGAAAGCCTTTTAATCCAATCAATGATAGTTACTGAGTATATAGTGAGTGGTAGACACTATACTAAGTGCTTTGGAGAGTATAACTATAGCAAGTCAGATACTCCCTGCCCTTAAGCTTACAATTTAATGGGCTAGACAAAACATTATTTAAAGACACTGAAAGCTAGAGGAAGATTATGTATAAGAAGGAAACAGTACAGGCACATCAGTTTGAAGCAGCTGAAATGATTGACAGTACGGATTAATATATACAGTTGTACACATCTATGTACATATACACATACGCACATGCATAAGATTAAAGAAGTTATGTGCTACGGATGGATTTTGTGAATTATTTCCTGAACTAGGTAGAACCTTAAAGGTAGAACTTTTAAAGATGGAGAGAGCTGTGGTCTGGAGGATTTTGGTACGGAAGAAAGCATCAGGTTTGGGGAAAAGCAGGAGCTAGGGGTCAGAAGGTGAGAGAACTGTGACATGGTACAGTTTGGTGGGGACTTGGGGAAGTGAAGAGTATCAGCTGGATAAGAGACTATTTGGTACACCTATGTTCCTTCTATAACACCACCAAAATTCTTTACGTTACAAGGAATTTAGAGTGGGAAAAAGAGAACCAGTTATCATTCAATCACATATCGAACATACCCTCCTTTACCGAAGAAATTATGATGCTGTAGAGTAAAAATCATAAATGTATTATAAAACATTTCCTTCTACCTCTACTAATCAGTGATTTTTCAAGCATTTTGTCCTCTAAAACGTTAAAATAAGAACGATGCTTGAATTGGTTTTAAAGAGTTCTCTGACTTGGTCTCAGTTTGCCTGCAACACAAAGATGGACATATATTCCAGGGCTTGAGTCAAAACCCAAAGCCCAAATATACAGCACATACTGTAATGGTTGTTTGGGTAAGGTAATATTTATTTATTCAATTCATAAAACCATATTCAATGCCTCGCCTCCGGGTGCATATCACAACAACGAGTAACATTCATCAGTAGTGAGCAATAAATGAATTTCATACTAATATAGTAACAACAATTGCCACAAAAACTACAAACTGTCAATTCTATGGTGTTTCCAGTGACAATGTTGGGATCCAAAATTTGGACAGTGAAAAAACAGGATAGAAAGAACATTGATTCCTTTGAAATGTGGTGTTGGAGAAGGCTTTTGCTAATACCATGGACTGCCCGAAAAACAAACAAATGTATTTTAGAGCAAATTAAATCAAAGTGGTCTTTGGAAGGGCAAATAACTTGACTTAGATTAGCAGATTTTGGTCACATAATCAAGAGACTAAGTCTCTGGAGAAGACACTACTGCTAGGAAAAGTCCAGGGAAAACATGGAAGAGGCAGACCAGCGGCTAGATGGACAGGGACGATAACAACGATTATGGAAGAACCTTTAGAAAGGTTGCAGATTATGGCAGGGGACAGGATGTTCTGGAGCAATTCTATCCATGGAGTCACTATGAATCAGAAATGACTCGATGGTACTTTATAATAATGATAATAATAACAGTAATATAGGAAGCAAAACAGACGTTTGACCAAAATATTGAGCCATGGACTGTACCCTAAAGGTCAAAATTGTTAAGTTCTTTACAGAGAAAAATGTCCAGCCTCCAGGTGTACTCTCCCAGCTCTAAATTCCAATTCCAGAACAATGCTCCTAGGGTTTATGAACAGATCTTACTGTTCAGAAGGAAGACAAAGTTAAAATGGTGACAGATACAGTCCATCATGCCAGACCATAAAAGCCTGGAAAAGTGAAACAGACACTGGAGAAGTGAGTGGGATGAAGGAGCTAAGGGGAGTAAGGCAGGATGGGGCCAGGAAATGGGGAGAAAAAGATGCTTCCACAATCAACTTAATTCCCTTTTACTCCAGTGGGCCAAGGCGGCGAAGCAGATAGGGCCCAAATCAAGTAGTGCTTTAGAGAATAAAGACAAAATTTTGAATTATACTTAACAGATTTAAGGAAGGTAGTCAGGAAAGAACAGGTTTAGTAGTTTCTAGATGCCTCCACCCTTACGTAAACTGCTGAAATGGAAATCAGTGGAAGCTTTGCAGTTGGCTTTCAAGCAGAATGAACTGCAATAGCTCACATTAGAGGCTAAGAGGGGCAAAGGCCTAGATAACTGTGGCCAGACTGCATCTTGGAGAATGGCTGCGGATTCCTGCTAAGAACAGAGGGAAGAAAGTGTTCTTGGCCATGAATCAGAAAACAGCTGTGCACCCAGAAACTACAAGACTAAACTTTAAGGGAAAAAGTTAAACAGTACACTCTAGAGGGAGGCAAAATTTCCCCACCTCTCCAGATACTTTCTACTCTCTACCGGTATAACTTCTTTTTCATCAACTCAAACGAGAAACTCCAACCTTTGGACAAGGTGAATGGAGGTTTAGATGAGTCTCAGTGCAACTCTAGTAATTCTGGCAGAAATCAGGGCAAGGGGATCCTTGCCTAAGTGTCCTGCCTGGGAAGGGGAAGGGAGCACATAACTGAGGCAGGACTAGGCCTAGTAAAAAAAAAGGCTGCTCAGTTGTTGAAGGAAAGGGGGCCCTTCCCTGATTTAGTCCCCATTGCCCCTCTTGGCCCTCCCTTCTGCATTGCCGATACACTTGGGTCTGTCCTCCTTAAACCCTTGATATTCACCCCACGCCTAGCACTTACGTATGTGTTCTTATACTCTCAATCTTTTCCCCTTTCTGCCATTTAGTTTAATGCCTGTCTCCCTGTGTAGACTGTGAGCTCCTTGTGGGCAGGGATCGTGTCTACCATCTTTACTGTATTATACTCTCCCAAATGCTTAGTGCAGTGCTCTGCACACAGTAAGCACTGAATAAACATCATTGATTGATTGATGGTACCTTGGCTGTGCCCCTCCCTACCAATGGCACCCTCTTATCTTTAAGGCCATATCAACTCTCAGTTCCGAGCTGTTGAGACAGCACTATTCTGAATGTGGGCTGGGAATGTGTCTACCAACTCTGTTATACTGTACTTTCCCAAGCACTTAGTGCAGTGCTCTGCACACAGGACACACTCAATAATACCACAAATATACAAAATAACCACAATTATCATCATCATCATCGTCATCAATCGTATTTATTGAGCGCTTACTATGTGCAGAGCACTGTACTAAGCGCTTGGGAAGTACAAATTGGCAACATAACATTACCAATAAATATGGCTGATTGAGTTTGGAACAAAAAACCTCCCAAAAATCCCTTCAGGGGGGAACATGCAGGTTGGGAATATTTTCTAAGTGCTTTGTTTCTGGCCCTGCAAAAGAGAACACTGGGTCTTAATGCAGCACAAAGATCCACAGGTTAACAACTTCTAAGAAGTTATGTGTCTTGAAAGTACTAACCATATACAATTCATTAACTGAATAATATTGGGGGTGAGGAGGTTGAAAAAAAGATATCTGTTGCAATGAAGCTTGAAAGGGGTAAACAGCATTTGGCTGAGGCTGTTCACACAGTACAGAGTACTTCTTCAGAAGACTGTGTCATTGTGCGAGCCTCCAAGGAAACTGTCTTACTGGATAGGGACCGTCTCTATATGTCGCCAACTTTTACTTCCCAAGCGCTTAGTACAGTGCTCTGCACACAGTAAGCGCTCAATAAATACGACTGAATGAATGAACTGCTGTCTTGGGAACTCTGCATCACAGCTCCTCACTGTGCTAGACTCAGCCTAGACTCTGGATACTTCCCTGAAGTCCCCTTAGGGAGAAGGAGGCTTTGGGGAAAAGGACTGGAAGTTGGAAAGCCTGAAATAATAATAAAAATAATGGCATTTTTTAAGCACTTACTATGTGCAAAGCACTGTTCTAAGTGCTGAAATGAAATCTGTCATTCAATCAATGGTATCCACTGAGTACTTACTGTGTGCAGAGCAACGTATTTGCTGAGCACTTGGGGAACATTCAAAATAAGTAAAGACATAGTGGCACTGGGGTTCCTGAATGTGCTCTAAAGTGGGACAGATGTATGCTTAATGCAGGGTCCACCCAGTGTAACTGCTGCTAGTATTAGTTTAGCAGTTTTTCTTAGCTCAATCAACCAACCAGTGGTATTTACTGAGTACTAACTACGTGCACAGCACTGTACTAAGCAGTGGGGTAGATACAAGCTAATCAGTTTGGACACAGTCCATGTCCCACATGGGCTCACAGTCTGAATCTCCATTTCACAGATGAGATAACAGGCACAGTGAAGTCAAGTGACTTGCCCAAGATCATACAGCAGACATGTGGCAGAGCCAGGATTAGAACCCAAGTTCCAAGACTCTCAGGTCTGTGCTCTTTACACTACGCCATGCTGTGCAGATCTAGGCTCTAAAAATAATTTTCTAAAGAAAAATTCACCTTATAAATCTCTCTCTCAAGGTAGTGCGTATTAAAGCACTTGCTATCCACCAAGCACGGTGCTAAGCCCTGGGAAAGATAAAAGATAAGCAGTCCAGACCCAGTCACAAACATATACATCTAGCATTTATGAACTTATCTACAGTCTCCTTAGCACTCATATAAATATGCCTATTTTAATTATTTTACACCTCTCGAGTTGTAAATAGTTTCATGTTTGTCTTCTTCACTAGCATATAAACTCTTTGAGGGCAGAGAACCTATTATTTCGTTAATCTGTTCTTGCCAAGCCCTTGATACAGTGCACCACATTACGTGAGGCAACTACTTACACGCCCCACAAAGTCACCACTATTATCTCTGTGCCACTTCAAAAGTTTTCCATCAAAGCTAGGGTGGACAAATTGAAACCCCATAATCACGATCCTCAGTCTGGACCCGGTTCCAAGGAAGCTCAAAGAGAGAAGTGTTTCTTTATCTTAATCAATCCCCCGGACACTAAAATTGCTGAGGCCTAAGAGGTGCTAAAGAAATGCCTGGGGAAGACTGGATAAACGGGGAACAAGATTTTGAAACATTGCATTCCTTTAAATCTCTCCCAGTACTGCCAACACTGTTGGCTGCCAATGCTAATCCTAGTCTAAAAATACGATTTCGTGTCTACATAAGATTCATTTCTGGTGATTTTGAACTGGAGACAACAGAGTGTTGGGTGGAAAGAGGAATTAAAATGAAATCTACTATCAATCTATTTTGTCTGCAGGAGCTCCTGAGGGCTGGCCAAAACAAGCTACAACAGCCCAGTTATATTTAGAACGACTACGTTAACAAGAGGCCCCTGGTGTCCAGTTAAGTGGATAAATACAAAAGATGAGAAGTTAACTCTAGCACTCGGGCAGTCCCACCATTATATTAACTTGCTATTTAATTTGCATCTACGCGGCTCCAAAAACAGATTTGGGAAGGGCTAAAATGGCAACTACTGTCAAGGACGGCAGGTCTTCACGGTGAGCTCTATCCAGGTGATGGAACTTTTCTTCAAACCAATTTAGCCTAAAAGTTCGGTTCTGTTACAGAGAGGGAAAATTTCCAGCCAACTTATTTAGTGCTCGTTAAGGCAGCTAACATGGGGGGCTTTGTGTCTGTCTCAGGATTGACCAGGGGTTAAAGAGAGTTTTGTCTGGCAGCTGGATATTGTGACAGAGAAGTATAGAAACTGCAAGCTAGCTCTAAGGCTTGGAAGGGACAAAGAGCCCACAAAAGGCCAAAAAGAGTTAAAGAGGTATGAGCTTGCCCCACTTGAAAGGGTTTGAGTGGCTTGCAAGGGGCAAAGAACCCTAAAACCAACTTCAATCCTTTAAGCTTCCTTACTATAGTTATGGTATTCGATAGGTACTTACTTTGTATCAAACATTGCTCTAAGCATAAGGGGAAGGTACTAGTTAATGAGGTCAGACAGTGTCCCTGTCCCACATGGGGCTTACGGTCTAACAGGGAGAACAGGCATCAAATCCCCCTTTTAGAGATGTGGAAACTTAGGTCCAGAGAAGTTAAGTGACTTGCCCAAGGTCACAGTCAATGGCTGTCTTGGGTTATCAGCAAGTACCTGAAAGTAGAAATTCAGAGCAGGGAGACCAAACCGGTGCAGCCAGTGAGCCAGATCGTCTGCCTCAGGGTTTGTAGCCACTTAGGGCCCAATCTACCACAAGGGATCAGACCAAACCACGGGTCTGCTAAGTGGTTGAACAGCTACCTCAGTGCATGGCCATAAAATTTAACTTCCTGGGATTTCTATTTGTGGGTCTTCTTTTCTGTTTGTCTCTAATAATAATAACTATTATAATAATTATGGGATTTGTTAAGCACTTACTATATGTCACACATCATACTAAGCGCTGGGGTGGATACGAACGAACCAGTTTGGACACAGTCCCTGTCCCGCATGGGGCTCACGGTATTAATCCCCATTTTACAGATGAGGTAACTGAGGCACAGAGCAGTGAAGTGATTTGCCTATGGTCACACAGCAGACAAGTGGTAGAGCCAGGATGAAAACCCATGACCTTCTGATTCCCAGGCCCACTCCACTATGCCATACTGCTTCTCTGTCTCTCTCTGTTCCTTTAAATCTGGGAAACGGGAAAGACTTCCTCTGCTTTCCTTGTTGCATTTACACTTTAACACTTTAATCTTTCCCTTTAGATTTGCAACAACCAGGTCATATATTTTATTTTTTTTTGCTAATTCCCCTCAACATTTGGAACACTGCCTTGCGTATAGAAGTGCTTAATAAATTGGCACACTGCAAGTACTTAATAAATACCATTAACAAACTACTGCTGATGATGTAAGTTCCATGAATGCAGTTGCATGCTCCCAAGTGCCTAGTATGGAGCTCAACCCATGAGTAGAAATTTTTTAATTTTTTTGGCCTGTACAGGGCCTAACAGACCAAGCGCGCTCCTCCAACAGCATTACCTCCAGACCAGTTCCACAGGCACTATGCAGTCCCCACACGCTTCCCAGCAGGGCAGACATCTTCTCAAACCCTCCGAGAAGCTCCCTGTGGTCTCCATCTCTACCCTGGAGCCATCCCACAGCACCTGTATATATGTATATATGTCTGTACATATTTATTACTCTATTTTACTTGTATATATTTATTCTATTTATTTTATTTTGTTCCTATGTTTTGTTTTGTTGTCTGTCTCCCCCTTCTAGACTGTGAGCCCACTGTTGGCTAGGGACCATCTCTATATGTTGCCAACTTGTACTTCCCAAGCGCTTAGTACAGTGCTCTGCACACACAGTAAGCGCTCAATAAATACGATTGAATGAATGAATGAATGAATGCCAGGCTTGCCCTGGCCATCACCCTACACCCGCCCCTTGCATTCCACTCAAGGGTCAATGTAAAGACTGGCACAGCCACGTCAGAGAGAGACTCTGAGCCTACAAATAATTCATGCCAGAAGACACGTTCTGGAACTTAAAAACCTAATACCTATTTTAAAATGCCACATGCATAAATATTGCCTTATTGAGGGCAGAGATCACGCCTACAAATTCTACAGAACTCTCCCAGGCACTTAGGGCAGTGCTTTGCAGAGAGTCAGGTGCTCAGTGAATATTACTGAATTTGATTTGCTGAATTGAGGGTCCTAGATCACTTGGATTTTAGAAAAGTGGGTGTTCCATAGTCTATTTCTATTGTACTATGAGATGGGACTGTACCATTATACTGAATGAGAAATATTTTCACAAGGCTAGATTATGTGCGTAACAACATTCAAAACCAAAATTTTAAATTTTTCCAGAATGCTCCAGACCGTGAGCTGTTTGTGGGCAGGGAATGTGCCTGATGTTATACTGTACTCTCCCAAGTGCTTAGTACAGTTCTTTGCATACAGTAAACACTCAATAAATACAATTAATAATAATCCATTGGTGAAAGTTTCCAAAATGCTGGCTGGACCTAGATTAATGCTTTTTTTGAGCAGCTTCTATTACATGCTTTGTTAAAATCTTTTTTTTTTATATTACATTTCTAAAAAGCTTATAAAAGGATCCTTTTGTAGGAGAAGAGTTCTACATTTTGGTATCGAAAAGGATCTTTCCTTCAGGGTTAAAAGATGGGGAGGAGTAAATAAAAATACCCAGAGGAACAACATAGTAAGCGCTTAATAAATGCCATCATCATCATCAACTACAACATGGAGTGGTTGGAGGGACAAAATTCGTAACTATGTGATGCCTGAGATTATGGCCACCTGTCATACCAAAAATAAGGAGGAAAATAGGGAGCAAGAAAAATTGAGCATGGACCTATATACTACAGCAAGCTACCACAGAATGGGATCTAAGGCACATAAGTACTAAAGAAGTTAAACCATTGGTGGGGGGGGGGGGGGTAAGAAGTGGGGGGGGGGCAGGTGGGGGGGCATGTAATTATATGCTGAGAAGTAGTGTGTCCTAGTGGATAGTCCTGACGGGGCCGAAATACCTCAGTTGGGAGAGCGTTAGACCGAAGATCTAAAGGTCCCTGGTTCGATCCTGGGTTTCGGCACGTGGTTGGCTTTTCAAGCGCTTAGTACAGTGCTCTGCACATAGTAAGCGCTCAATAAATACGATTGATGATGATAGTCCTCACATCTGGGAGTTGGAAGGACCTGCGTTCCTAAGCCCGATCCATCACTTGTCTGTCGTGTTACCTTGGATAAGCGACTTTGCTTCTCTGTGCCCGTTACTGCATCTGTAAAATGAGGAGCCTCAGGTGGGACAAGGACTGCGTCCACCCTGATTAACTTGTATCTACCCCAGTGCTTAGAACACTATTTGACCCATAGTAAGCGCTTAATGCGTACCAAAATTATTATTAAACCAAGAGGGTCTTTTATCCTGCCATTCAAGTGAATTGCTAAAGGACTGAGCCCCCTCTTTCCTCTCCCCCTCCCCATCCCCGCAGCCCTACCTCCTTCCCCTCCCCACAGCACCTGTATATATGTTTGTACAGATTTATTACTCTATTTATTTTACTTGTACATATTTACTATTCTATTTATTTTGTTAATGATGTGCATCTTTTAGACTGTGAGCCCACTGTTGGGTAGGGACTGTCTCTATATGTTGTCAATTTGTACTTCCCAAGCGCTTAGTACAGTGCTCTGCACACAGTAAGTGCTCAATAAATATGATTGATGATGATGATGATGATCTAGCTTTACTTCTATTTATTCTGATGACTTGACACCTGTCCACATGTTTTGTTTTTATGTCTGTCTCCCCCTTCTAGACTGTGAGCCCGCTGTTGGGTAAGGACCGTCTCTATTTGTTGCCAACTTGTACTTTCCAAGTGCTTAGTACAGTGCTCTGTACATAGTAAGCTCTCAATAAATACAATTGAATGAATGAATGAATGACTAAGACTGTAATCCTCATGTGGGACAGGTACTGTGCCCAACCTGATTAGGTTATATCTACCCCAGTGCTTAGTACAGTGTCTGGCACATAGTAAGTGCTTAACGAATACCATAAAAAAAGTAATGACCAATTTTTCTCCTTTCTATTTCCACGTAAATAATTCCATTTTACAATAATAGATGACTGAAAAAGTAATACTTCTAAAAAAGTTCTGCACTTCTGATCTTTACTCTTTCCAAGTCCTCAGGAAACAATGGAACGCCTACATACACTGATCTAGCCCTAAAACAATGCTTGATGCTTTTGTGGCCATGTTTTATATCAGGATGGGAGGACAGAAAAGCAAATCTATGCCTTTACAGCTATTAAAAAAATAATGAAAACACTATATTTCTGTAACAACTATTAACATATCTGCTGAAATTCATACAAACGGGAAAGAAGACTTACTCTAGTTTTCCCTCTTTTTCTTCAATTTCCTTCCCCTTTCCTTTCATTACCTTATTACATCTCCCTGTCTCCATGGGGGAGCTCATTTTGATTCCCCTCCAGCAGGTCTGGAATGCTTCTTTCAATTGCACACTTGGGCTTGAAACTGAAGAAAACTGGGAGAGAAGCGCCCTTACCAAAACTGGGAAATACAGGACTATGAAAAAGTATTAGGGCACAATGGAATGTGAAAAGCAGCAAAGTATGTGAAAAACAGACTGGGTCCTGAAAAACCTAAAAAGGAACTTTTTTTTTTTTGGCCACAGATGACAGGCCAACACTTTTGGGTTTATTCCAGCTGGACGGTATCTTGTCAAACAGGGGTGCACTTCAATGGAAAGCTGGGGGTGTGCATTTGTTGAAAACATTTTCTGCCTTTGAAAGAGGATCAGGGTTAAAAATCCCTAAGATCTGCCTGTTTTTCCAAGACACCGTTGCCCTAGTAGCTGCTGTTGTCCTAAGCAGCAATGCCTGCACAAAACTAGCAGGTGACTGTTAGGTGGGATGGTTTCAAGGTTGAAAATAGCTCAAAAAAGGGAAAAGACCATAGGCAATGAGAGATATTTAATGGGGACCGCCCCCCACCCCCCCCACAAAAAAGCCTGAAAACAGTAGCCTGTGACACAGAAAGGGCTCAGAAATTGTGGAACAGAGAGATATATGACTGGAAACCAAGAGAGAATGCAGAAGCCAAATAGTGTTACTGAAGAGTCTGACACTGGGGGAGCTTTTCAGCCAAGTAAGATGAGTCATTTAGAGTTAAATATATTGAGGACTATTTATTAGAAAAAGACTTCCTTGAATTTATAATGAATTCTCTGCAAAGGGAAGCTTTTAGTTTGGCACTCTGCTTCTCTCCCCCTTCCTTCCATCCTTTCCCCACCCTGCTCACTCCCCTCCCGCCTCTGCTAAAAATATCACCCAAAGTTGTCTCCACTACCTCTCCCATATTTTGAAGGCATGTCAATTTACATCTATGAATCTTTTGGGGGTAAAGGTGAAAAACTAGGATAGGCTAATGATTTTGGTGCATTTAGAGAAGCAGCAGGGTTGTAGAGCACGGTCCTGGAAGTCAGAAGGTCATGGGTTCTAATTCTGGCTCCACCACTTGTTTCCCGTGTGAACTTGGGCAAGTCACTTCACTTATCTGTGCCTCAGTTACCTCATTTGTAAAATGGGGATTGAAACTTTGAGCTCCATGTGGGACAGGGGACTGTGTCCAACCCGATTAGCATGTATGCACCCCAGCGCTTGGTACAGTGCCTGGCATATAGTAACCGCTTAACAAATACCACAATTATTATTTACAAATCTCAAGGCCACAGATTTTTACGCTCTTGCAAATAAGGGAGACTATAGTCTCCCAAACATCTTTTTTCGAGCCTCTGTTAGAGAAACTCTGTGTAATGAATATGACAGTAAACAAAATAACAGAACAGCAAAACATAGGGTAATCAGCCTCACCAATATCGTTCACTATAAATAACCAGTCCAAATCATGAAAGGTTAGTTCTCTTGGATCATGTTCTAGTTCTCCAGCTAAAATATTTATAAAGAATTAAAAGCCAAGAACATTCCAATTTATAGTCTTAAAGGATAAGAAATTCATCCCTTGAAAGCAATAGAAAGATCTGATAATCCATAAATGATGAAGCCAAACATCTTAGAGCTAATTATATTTGAACCATTTTTTCATTTCACTGTATCTTTCAAAAGGAGGTTTATATGAAAAATGCACAAGTCAAGAGAAGAAAAACAAAGGCCTTTTTCCTAATGGCATAAAAATAGTTCGTCTACTCTTAATAAATTGGAACATTTCAGAAAGATTAAAATGGGAAGTCTGAATTCCTTTGAACCAAGTCTTGAATGCAAGGGTCCTTTGCCATGTACATTGTTATTTAAAAAAAGCCCTTCTAGTTGCTTTTCCCCATCTTTGAGAATTTATTTTACTGTGGCTTTTCCTTTCGCTTTCCTTTACCCTTATCTGCTCTATCTCATTTTTCCATTTCACTGTGGTTGCTTCCAATTTGGGCAAAGGTTTGACTTTGTTCTTTAAGTTTGCCCAGTCCAGGGTCTTCATAAGAGAACGATGATTCCAATCTGGTTTTGTATTTCACTGATCCTCACCCACACAAAAAAGACATTTTCTAATATGATTCACACTTCACAGAACCTGAAAACACAACCTCAAGATGGGTAAATACCCATCTTGTTTGGATTCAAGATTTTACCAACCTGGGAAATATATTCTTAGTATGTGGTAGTATGTTTCTGCTTTCTCACATTTTTCTTGTGCAGTAAGTAAAATCCACATCTGCAACTGTTCCTTACTAGAAGGTAGCTTCACCCTTGATGCAACGGCCCAGGAAAAATAGCTGAGCCACGGTAAAAAGGTCCCAATTATTGCCCCAGATGCCAGTTCAATTGTGTACTTTCATTCATCCACACAATTGTCTCCATTGAATGTTTGCTATGTGCAGAGCACATACTAAGCACCTGGAAAAGGACATTACAACAATAAAGTGACAGTCCCTGCCCACAGCGAGCTGACATCAATACAAATAAAGTTATGGATATGTACATAAGTGCTGTGGGGATGGGAGGGGGGAAAAGCAAAGGGAGCAAGTCAGGGCGACGCTAGGTGATCCCATCTGATTTCAGACTCCCTGCAATCTGGAAATAGATCAGACTGACGGTCACCATCTCTCCTTGAAAAAACTGGAATGGAACACTGATCTAGGTCTGTCATGCAGCCAACCAACCAATCAATCAATCAATCGTATTTATTGAGCACTTACTGTGTGCAGAGCACTGTACTAAGCTCTTGGGAAGTACAAGTTGGCAACAACCAGACCTCAAGAGAAAACTCCGATGTGACCGGGATATTCCTCTCCCTCTCCACCCACTGCCCATGATCTCATGATCCTCTAGCTTAAGTGAATCATGAGTAGAGATGGCTTTCCCTTCACCATAACTTTCTAACCAGAAATTACATAACTGCACTTTACCAAGCACCTAATATGCAAAAATTATTATAGGTATATAATGTGTACACACACACACACACACACACACACACACACACACACACACACACACAAATGGAAAAACTAGAAGAGGATTTTCAGGTAATTTCTACATTGGCACAGTAAAGAGTGTATTTGGAAAAAAAAAATTAGAACATAGTTTGTCTTTTCTATGTTGCCATTGGCAGGCAGATAACTTTAGTGAATTTTCCCCCTAACTCAAATTCACTGGAAACAGGTCCTTTTCTAGTTATTCTTGCACTTCGGCAATCCCCAATAGCTCCAAGAGTGCCAAATTACACCAGTAATCAGATCCTGAACTTAAGATGACTCCACTCCTAAAATCTGATGCTTCCATAATAGAAAAATAATTTAAATTTGAGAACATAAAACATGCCATTTATGGGTCAGATAATTGGTTCAACCAGCCCAGTATTATTTCTGATGGTAGCTGGGGAGCAGGAGGACAAATTGCCCTGGCCTCAACCATGGTAGGGGGACCTTCTGTCTTTGCCCACTGAAGACTGCCAATTGAGACTGAGACATAGTTGCTTAAGATTGTACTTTCCAAAGGATGACATGTCCTGATGCTCCAAACAAGGAATTGCAAAACAGAAAACTTTTACCTCATATCTATTTCTGAAACAAATCCCTCTGTTGTTTTGGGCAAAGCATTTGACTATCTACCTCATAATGCGTGCTGTGAAGATTCTTTAATGGCTGTAATTTAAAACCAAGCTCTTTGGGAATTTTGGAGCGGTAGCAATGAAGAAAAGTAAGTGCTTAGAACAGTGCTTTGCACATAGTAAGCGCTTAACAAATGCCATCATTATTATTATTATTATTAAGTAAATGGCGGGGTGGTGGGGGGGTGCTATAGCCTGCTTTGGTTGTCAAATACCAGGCCACTTTTTAAGATGGGATGAGTGAAGGAAGAGCAGAAAGGAGAAGGGCCCTTCTTTCAGGAGCACATTTACTTGAGGTTCACTGCTAGGCAAATAAGAATTACAAGAAAAGTCCAATACACTAATTTACAAACTTCAGTACAAGGCTTAGGTTTCTTACTTGGTAAAATTGCCTAGAGAATTCTTAATGACAAGTGGGCAGGACCTCTACTTATGACTCACTCAAAATTGTTCTTATTAGTGTGGGGCATGATAACCTCCAGAATTTAACTGAACATGAAAAGCTCTAACAATACTAGAACGTTTGAAGTTCGTACGCATTAAAATAATTAAGTTGATTTATTTTCCAAATTTAAACTTCCATTTGGAAGTAAGACAGATGATCGTTTCCACAAAATCCATATTCAAATCCAACACATGAGCAGTCTGGCTGTATAAATCCAAGGCAGTAAGCCCTTAAAAATATAAATTGGAGCTAGCAAAGATCCTTGTAGAAATAGATTTAGACAGTTTTTAGTTAATTTAGGCCTACAATTCCTATTCCAGACCAAAACGGCTTCTACAGAAAGAGAACTTCCAGGTTTGGTACAAGGGTAACGAAGGCTTATTATGACCCAGGGAAGGTACAGTTAATAGGAGGTATAATTTTGTTTTCAACATAACTTCCAATGGAAACAATCTGGTAGCATCTCTCATTATAGTCATAATGAAAATGTTAAGATATTACTCCTTCAGAGTTCTGGTAGAAAATGCTCAATCACAATACTCTCAGTGTCTTTCCCTACAGGATCTCGAAACCCAACTCATAGAGATATGGGGTAACTAACCCACTCCTTGGGAGAAAAGCCAGGCTGGCGGCAGAGATCCTAATGTTTGCAATATGGCTTTTACTTTTCAGGATACAGTCTGGCAGTGTATATATTTTTATGACTGCAGGTCTAGTAATCTTGCTGGAACACATCCTACACAGTAAATTCAACTGAAATTTAACAAATTTTTCTTTGTAAAGAAAATACTGGTTAAAATAACATTCTAGTTGTCATAATCAAAATAACAAAATACTTATATCCCAAAGTTAGCTGGTAACTAGCCTAGGATTTCGAGTGACTTAAATGTTCTCATCTGCAAATCTGCTTGATTTGCTTTTGGAAAAGTTGCAACTTTTTTAGTTTCAGATCCTTCTTCAGAAAATGGGGCAAATTAAATAATTGCCAGGCTTAGCCTACCTACAGCCGTACTCTTAGGATATTGCAAATTCAATGATTTTTTCAGTGGCAATTTCTTCAGCATGAAAATAACACCCTTCAGGCACCTGTACTTTCCTATTTGCAAAATGAGGCCGCTAAAAGTGAGAATTCACACCACAGCAATAGGTGGTTAAATATGGAGACTTTGGTGCCTAAGGGTCTGAGAGCATTTTTAAACAAAAACTGATTGATCCTGCAGAGAGAGAAAATAAGTCTTAGAAGACAGCACTAATGAATGCATATTTTTGGTACATTAAAGACTCCAGAGTGCTAATTCAAGCACTGTTTACTTTTTGTATGAAGCAGAATTGGTGTTTTCAAGGGAAAATAGATGATATTCTCACTGAATGCCAAAAACTACTTATTCATGAAGTCTGGAATACCATTATTATTATTTCTTATGTTCGGCTTCTGTGAATAGCTTCTTGTACAAGGAAACTATTTTGAGTCAGCTGAATGCCAAAAATAATGATCTGGCATCTTGCCTTTGTGCATTAAGCCCAATACCTGCCTGCCAATTAAGAAAACTGATTTTATTCATTTTCAATTTGCATTTCAGAAGATAAGAACGAATGCTTCTCCTAGAGAACTGGTTCTTTAGTGATGTCTAATTAAGAATACATATTTCAAATCTGTCCTCAAGGCCGAACGTCGTGCGAGGAGCTAAACAATTGCGAGGCGCTTCCCTGTGTATTTCTGTGGTTTAGTGTAAGTGCCAAGTCGGAAGGAAAAGACATTCCCTGCATTTTCTAAAGCTAGATAAATACCGAAAAGGAATATAGATGAAAGATGGAGCTATCTATGGATCCTGCCAGATTCCTCGGCTTCTTGGCACACCTACTGAAGCTGGCAGACGAAGCCAGCAGCAATTTTTTCCATTAGAAGGAGCAGCACATATTTTGATTCAACACACTTTGTTTGTGCATTTTTTAATCTTCCCAAATGTCAGCTTCAATTTTTTTTTTTGAAAAAATTATTCTTTTTGCACAGTTGGCTACAGCTCCATTTATTTGAAATGGTCCATTTATCACTGAAAGAGCTGCTGGGCACTGCTACTGTTGAACAGCTCCAACAAACCTACAGCTTAGTGGGACAAGCTTCTTTTTATAAGACTAAAAGATGTTTAATATGTGCCAAGTGCAGTCTTATGCCAGTCAAAAGGTTAGCTCTCCAAACTGTTCTAAATTTGAGGTCTCTTGAAGTACAGTTAAGACAAAGATAAGCTCGTCTGACTTTCTGTTGCTGCTGCTTTCTTCCTTTTGGAACTGGGCAGACAGTAACACACCACTTGTGGGACGTTACCAAGCTTCTGTAACATGAGAGCCTCATAAACTTAACCCATCAGTGATTTTCATTTATAAAGAGTCCAAAGGCTTCCTGACCTCAAAAGTTTTTTTTTCTGAAATATGCTCTCTCCTTAAGGCTGTAGTACAAGAGGAACTTCCTTGATGCATGGAAACAACATAAGTCTAGAAAGGTTTAGTGGCAGGACGTATAGAGGCAGCAGCCTGCTGTTTTCTGTTTCATCAAATCAACTTCTGAAGGAAAATGTTCACACCTGACAACCCATTAACACAACTCAGGCTGCACTGATTTTTCTGGTTTTTGTGTTTCAGTGGCTTCTTCTTAAACTAAACAAAATTTGCTATGGAGACATATCTTTGGAAGTCTCAAAGTGCAATATGACTGATACATTTGTAGGCTTATAAACAGCAAAGATGCTGGACAGGTTTTCTGTGGCTAACAGACTTACTCTCCCCCCACCTCCACCCCTCAGCACTTATGTACTCATGTATAATATGTATAATTCTATTTATTTATATTGATGCCTGTATACTTGTTTTGATGTGTACATATCTATAATTTTATTTATTTATATTAATGCCTGTTTACTTGTTTTGATGTCTGTCTTCCCCCTTCTAGACTGTAAGCCCTGTGTGGGCAAGGACTATCTCTTTATTGCTGAATTGTACTTTCCAAGCACTTAGTACAGTGCTCTGCATACAGTAAGTGCTCAATAAATATGATTGAATGAATGAATGAATGCAGCCTTCTTTTTTTAACATCTGTTTCCTTTTTCTTGCTAAGAAGCAACTAATTTATAGCAAGTGACACGCATCAGCTTAGTATATGAGCCATCTGAACACTTAAACAAACTATAGAGCCAGGATCAAGGTAATAAAATTAGATTCCCTAATTTGCCAAGATGAAAATTAGAATAAACCAGTGCATAATCATTTGGGTATATTTGTATACATATTTAGTTCAACAAGAACTACATAATGATGGATATTTTACAAAAGTTTAAATTTGGGGGGATTAAAAAAAAACTCAGGTTGATTGCATAGCAGGGTATCCCAAACAATCATGTTACAACAAAAAGAAGGGCTAAATGTTTTCATTTAAGTTTCAAAATGCTAAATCCATACTAGCATTTGGCAACCGTTGGGTTTGGAATACCTTCAGTAAAAATTAAAAATAATTACCTTCCACATTTTGTAATTTACATCAATTTACTTCACAAAGCTTGACTTCTGAAAGAAGTTCTTTAACTCTCCCCCTTGCCAACCCCCACCCCACAAAACCCTATGTTAGCCAGAGCTGTCTGCAAGAATTTGTAATTTTGACAAACAATTCCCAGTATTTTGGAAGCAAAATGGAATGTATGCTGCTTTAAGGAACATATAATAATAAAAATAGCACAACAAAACACATCAAAATTCAGTTGCCATATTAAGATTAGAAATCAAGTTAATTTAACATGGGAGATCACAGTTAATCTTGTCACTTCAATGTCTAACTGGTAAAAACTCATTCTGTGCAGCTTGGAAATGCATATGAAATTTGAGAATCTTTTCAAAGAAGTCTCTTCACTAGTCTGGGGAAGACACTGTAACACGTTACACCTGATCATCAGCCATTAATATGTATTAGGCATTCACTTGGTGCACTGTACTTATAAAATATTTTGCAGAATTTGAGAGAACCAAAGAAACTTTTGTACAGAATCCAACATAGTACCATGACTTATGTGCCTTAAATACTATTTGATAATGACAGTGTCCAAGTAAACCAGTTAATATCTATATACAACCAACAAAATTCTTGAATGGCCAATGGAATTCAAAATTTCTTATCTTGCTAAACTGAAGTGAATTATTAACCAAGATCCATAACTCAAGTCACTCTTGGTCTTCTATATGGGAAAGCAGCAAGTTACAATAACTTTTTCACCTTCAATTGCTCACTATTGCTTCTCAAAGATGGCAAACTCCATTTTTATTCCTATTCGCAAAGTTGCAGGCCTGGCAGAGAAGTTGAGGAGTCTCAGAATAGCTTAGATGAACCTCCTAATAAATTCTTTAAAGTTTTTCTTTAACCCTCAAAAAGTAATTTTCAAATTTTCACTTATTTCACCGTTTTTGAGAACTGTTAGTTTTGATACCTTATGATAGTCTTCAAATACACTTTTGAATTTTGGGCGTTTAACTAGACTGATCACCAACTGCAATCTACCATGTACCTACTATGCAAAGAGCTACTGAAACTTGGGAATGTGACTCTTCATGAGATACTTTGATTTCTGTGACAATTCAGTAGTAGAGTCTGGATTTGAAGGTTTTTTTTTTTTTAAAAAGAACAATAACAACAAAACAACCAAAAACAATTCCCATTAAAAACAGTGAATGTGAACCCACAATTGATAATAGTTACGGAATAGTTCAAAATCTCCTCTAGCTAATACTCCACCTTTAACAAGGGGAGAGTCTGTGCATCTGTGCACTCCTCCTTTGGAGGAGATGCCAAGGAAAACTGAACTCTTTTAGACTGTGAGCCCACTGTTGGGTAGGGGCTGTCTCTATATGTTGCCAACTTGTACTTCCCAAGCGCTTAGTACAGTGCTCTGCACACAGTAAGCGCTCAATAAATACGATTGATTGATTGATTGAACTCCTCATCTTCCCTCCCAAACTCTCCTCTCCCATACTTTCCCATCACTTCTGGCAACCCCTCCATCCTCTCTGGCCCACATCTAGGCATTATCCTTGACTCATCTCTCTTCCTCAATCCACAGTCACCAAAACAGCCAGTTCTATATTCAAAAAGTCTCCCCAAACGAACTCCTTCCACTGCATCCCAACAGCTATCACCTTGGTCCAAGCCCTTAGCAACAGTTCTGTCTCGACAACTGAATAAATCTCTTTGCCGATCTCCTAGCTTCCAGTATTTCCTCCTCTCCAGTCTTCACTTCACTCTGCTTTCTAAACCATTTTTCTAAATAATTCTGCCCACAACTCGCCACTCCTCAAAAACCTCCACTAAATGCCTATCATCTCCATATCAAGCACAAACTTCTGACCATCGGCTTTAAGGGTATCAGCTCTGCCCCTCCACCTATCCTCGCCCACAACCCAGCCCACTCACTTCACTCCCCTAACAACAATGTACTCACTGTGCTTTCTCTCTATCAACCACTTGCCCTCACCCCCCTTCCCGCCAGGAACTTCCTCTCCCTTCAAATCCGATGGACCGCCACTCTTCCCAACTTTAAAGTTCTACTGAAATCACATCTACTCTAGGAAGCCTTCCCTGATTACTATTTCACCACTCCATTTTCTCTCCTTCTGCCTCCCTCAATGTACCAATGTACATATCCCTATACTCAGTCACTTGTCTTGCCCAGTAAGTGCTCAAAAATATCACTGATTGACTGGTTGATTAATTAAGGCACTCTGGGATTAAGAGGGCTAGGCTCTAAAGCAGGTCTTTGGCATTTCCAGTTCTGATTAGTGACAATGGCTCCATTCCCATCTTTCATTGATGAATCCTTGCTGGGAAGGTGGCAATGGCCTCTCCCTCCCCATGCAAGAACTGACCCCTCGGAATAACAGAGCTGCAGACTGGAACTGAGTGTACTCTAATGCTCTCCATCGAATCTTTGTGTGCCATGCCTGCATGCAATAATTTAGAACAGGAAACAGAAAAACCATTCACTCTGCTAATTACAATCACTTCCACAAACAACCAAATTTTTAATTTTCGGGTCATTTTTAACTTGATGAGGGAAAATCTGAACTTTTAAAGCTATAATTTTAACATACCCTTGAAAGTGACTGGCCAAAAATATTCTAATCAATCTCACTGCTTTTTAAAAAGCACAATTAAGTCCTCCATGTATAAGCAATCACTTCCATATTTCCATGTGCTTTCAGGTTAAATCGTTATGGAATCGTGGAGCCAGAGGGACATCAAGTGGCCTCCATGCCCATCATCCCAGTCCAAAGTAGGTTTGCACCAACATCACCCTGAGTACATGAATATGGATTTTATTTTTAAAAACATCCACATGAGGAATTTCTACAACCTTACTTTTAAGAGACCTTCTTTACATCTAATAAAAATCCCTCATTCTGCAGTTTATGTGCAATTCTGCTGCTTCTCTGTGTATATGATAGCCTACATGGGTATAGCTGCATGCTTCAGACTCATATTTTATACCACTTATAATGAGATGACTATACATTGTAGACCTCTGGATATGATAAATAATAATAATAATGATATTTATTAAGTGCTTACCATGTGCAAAGCACTGTTCTAAGCACTGGGAAGGTTACAAGGTGATCAGGTTGTCCCACAGGGGCTCACAGTCTTAATCCCCATTTTACAGATGGGGCAACTGAGGCACAGAGAAGTTAAATGACTTACTGAAAGTCACACAGCTGACAATTGGCAGAGGACGGATTTGAACCCATGGCCTCTGACTCCAAAGCCCGTGCTCCTTCCACTGAGCTACGCTGCTTCTCCTAAAGACATGGTCCTGTTCGTAATTTATATTTTTTAAAACCAAAGTTGCACATAAGATGACAGTTCTTCCAAAAGATGATTTACTGGTATGGCCACATTACTTGTAAAGTACAGCCCCTTAGAGACAATGAGATCTTTTAATTTCTTATAAGAGCGGACTACAGCCAAGACTGCTATTCACCACTACACAGGGGCATTTTACATTTCAAAGAACCACAGAAGAGCTTTATATATCTATATCATGATAATCTGAATTATTTAAAATACTGTAAATCCTGGTGTAAATGGTTATGATTTCAGAATTCAAAAACAAATGTACATGAATAACTATTTAATGAGAAGCAGAATGGACTAGTGGAAAGATCACGGGCCTGGATTCAGAGGATCTGGGTTTCCTGCTCTGACACTTGTCTGCTGTGTGACCTAGAGCAAGTCCCTTCACTTCTCTGTGCCTCAGCTACCTCATCTGTAAAATGGGGATTAAGACTGTGAGCCCCACGAGGGACATGGACTGTAGCCAACTTGATTACCTTTTATCTACCCCAGCACATAGTACAGTGCCTGGCACAGAGTAAGCACTTAACAAATACCACATAAAAATCTTAAGAACTAGACAGTGGCACCTAAGTATTGTCCACTCAAAGGAGTTCATTTTGCTGCTTTGCATAGCACCAAATATTTGACACCCTCCAAACTTTTACTACCAACAAGGCCACTGTATTGTAGAATGGCATTCAAACCATCCCACTGGCTGAAAGTTCAACTTTTGGAGAAAGGAGACACATGCTACACACTTCATGTCCACACTGAAGCAGCCCTATTAGGGTACAACTAATTCCTGTGAATGGGCCTTCCATGCAGTTACCCATTCATACTCTGGCTGCTCTTTACAAAAGTGGCAAATTACACTAAATTCCTTGTTAAATTGCTAGTCACCTATCCCGATATTATTCAATAGAACTAAAGAAAATGAAATTTGGGACTAGAATCAACTTAATCCTTTTCTTATTAATACTATGTTAGAGGGTAGGAATTCTGTTGGGACAGGGAAAATAATCAAAGGTTAGGAGTCACAAAAAGCTGAGAAATCAATCAATCGTATTTATTGAGCGCTTACTATGTGCAGAGCACTGTACTAAGCACTTGGGAAGTACAAATTGGCAACACATAGAGACAGTCTCTACCCAACAGTGGGCTCACAGAGAAAGACAAAGAAAGAAAGAGATCGAGTACAAGATTCATGGGTAGAGAGACAGACAGGGACAAGACAGACAAACACAGAGAAAAAACACACCAGAGACACAGACAGTATTAGAGAGAAAAACTGAGGCACAGACGAAACAAGAGGCCAGATAAAGGAGAGGTGCAGGTTACAGACACTCACAGGCTTGGATGAGAAAAAGACACACACTACACATAAACAAGATCTCTCGCTTGAATCACCCAGAGGAGTTTACCCTGTGGACAGTAACGACAGCAAAAACAGCAAGAGGAGGAGAGGGGTAGAGGAGAGAGCGTTCCTTTGCCTACAATTACTCAACAGTTCAGCTCCATGCTGCTAAGGTGGCTGCTTCTGCTCCCCCGGGGTTTGCAGCTCAGGGGAATCGCAAGCAAAGTATCCCCAGAAGTCTGGAAATCCCAGAGAGTGAAAGCAGTAGCAGTAGATGGAGGTGGATTCCAGAATTTGTGTGGAGGACATGTCAGCAGCATCTCTCTCTTCCTGTTGTTCTGACAGGGTGAACTGTCCTGCGGGTCACCTAGATTTAGAGATCTGCATATCCACAGTTTATCCAACCCAACCCGTGGGTACCTGCCACACGGTTATGGAGTAGGCCTTCCTTGTATGAGGTGGGTAGGTGTGGAAGTATGTGGGTGTGCGTCAGATTCTGGTGCAAAGTGGACATATCCGCGTAGGTGAGAAGACGTGATGTTGTAGACGTCAGACACGTTTCTTATAAAGGGTACTTAATGCTGGTAACTAGGATACGCTTCAAGGAGAGGGCTACAGCAGCAGAGCAATGGAGAGACAGAGGGTGTGAGACAGAAACTGAGAAATAGGCAAAGAAAGGGAGAGCCAGAGGTCAGAAGTCAGAGATACAAGGCACATAAAGAAGTGGGGGGGTACTCAGGGAGGAAAGGGACTTGGCGCAGAAATTTGAGAAGAAGCCTGGCCTATGAGAAGCAGCATGGCCTAACGGCAAGAGCACGGGTTTGGGAGTCAGAGGTCGTGGGTTCTAATCCTGGCTCCACTACTTGTCTGCTGTGTGACCTTGGGCAAATCACTTCAATTATCTGTGCCTCACTTACCTCACCTGGAACATGGGGATTAAGATTGTGAGCCCCATGTGGGACAGGGACTGCGTCCATTCTGTTCACCTTGTATTTACCCCAGTGCTTAGAACAGTGCTTGGCACATAGTAAGCGCTAACAAGTACCACTGTGATTATTATTACTATTAGTTCTTAAAAAATAGTGAGGCCTAGGGTCTGGCGGTCAGATTATCATGTATCCACCCCAGTGCTTAATATAGTGTCTGGAATATAGAAAGTGCTTAACAAGTACTATAGAAAAAATCAGAGCATCAATTGAGGAAGGAAGACTCAGACCGAGCTCCTCTGGTCACCAGAACCCTGCATGCTGGAAACCCTAGGCTGTGCCTTTACAAGGCTGTGGAAACTACGGATGTTTGAAATGAACTGCCTGGAGCAGTGAGGAGTCTGAGGACGCCTTTCAAGAACTCCTTATGGACCTTAATATTGTTACCTTCGTTTACCAACTCTGTAACTTCTTTTTTTGTTAATGTCTACCACTACTCGGAATGGGAGCTTCATGAGGGCCATGATTCAATACTGCGTATCTACCCCAGCAGTCTCGCTGTTGGTCCGCGGGAAAGAGGAAGGCTCTAGGCATCGGGAGATCTGGATTCTAGTCCCAGGCTGTGTAATAAATGATAATAATAATAATAATGGCATTTATTAAGCGCTTACTATGTGCAAAGCACTGTTCTAAGCGCTGGGGAGGTTACAAGGTGATCAGGTTGTCCCACAGGGGGCTCACAGTCTTAATCCCCATTTTACAGATGAGGTAGCTGAGGCACAGAGAAGTAAAGTGACTTGCCCAAAGTCACACGGCCGACAATCGGCAGAGACGGGATTCGAACCCATGACCTCTGACTCCAAAGCCCGGGCTCTTTCCACTGAGCCACGCTGGCTATACCATCAGTGGTGAAGACTTCTGACCAGAAAGGCCACCTAAGATGTTCTGCGGTGGACTGTCTCTAAATGCGGCCAACTTGGACTTCCCAAGCGCTTAGTACAGTGCTCTGCACACAGTAAGCGCTCAATAAATACGATTGATTGATTGATTGATTGGACAGGCCTGGCAGGAATGCTGAAAAATAGGTGGCTAACGTGGGTGGCAAAGACTTTGGTGGCCTATGAAGGTAATGTGCTACAACTTGGCTCGGACACTATGCTGCGATCACCGGATAAAAATGGGTCCTGCGTGTAAAACAAAACCAAAAACCCCTTCTGGTGCACTTCACAATATACTGCACCCTTTCTGACTGCCAGGGACCAGAGACTGTGCACGGTGCTGCGTTAGTCACTGACACACGAACCAATTCCTTCATGCAAGATTTCAGTACCAAAGCCTCAGGGCAGAGGCTCATTCGTTCTTCCTAATGGGAGACTCCATCATCTACCCCAGCCCAAAGCACAATGCTCAACACGTAATAAGCAATTCATAAATAATCACCAACCAACGATTCCTGGAATTTCATTCCTGCTCCTTCCTTCCTCTCCCCCTCGTCCCCCTCTCCATCCCCCCCATCTTACCTCCTTCCCTTCCCCACAGCACCTGTATATATGTATATATGTTTGTACATATTTATTACTCTATTTATTTTACTTGTACATATCTATTCTATTTATTTTATTTTGTTAGTATGTTTGGCTTTGTTCTCCGTCTCCCCCCTTTTAGACTGTGAGCCCACTGTTGGGTAGGGACTGTCTCTATATGTTGCCAATTTGTACTTCCCAAGCACTTAGTACAGTGCTCTGCACATAGTAGCAGCATGGCTCAGTGGAAAAAGCATGGGCTTTGGAGTCAGAGGTCATGGGTTCGAATCCCAGCTCCGCCACATGTCTGCTGTGTGACCTTGGGCAAGTCATTTAACTTCTCTGAGCCTCAGTTCCCTCATCTGTAAAATGGGGATTAAGACTGAGAGCCCCACGTGGGACAACCTGATCACCTTGTACCTCCCCAGCGCTTAGAACAGTGCTCTGCACATAGTAAGCACTTAATAAATGACATTATTATTATTTTAGTAAGCGCTCAATAAATACGATTGATGATGATGATGGTTGCGGAAGATTTTGGGTAAATCGTTTTACTTATTCTAGGCTTCCGTTTCTCCATTTATAAGTCTGCTGGGTGACCTTGGGCAAGTCACTTCACTTCTCTGTGCCTCAGTTCCCTCATCTGTAAAAGGGGGATTAAGACTGTGAGCCCCACATGGGACAACCTCATCTCCTTGTGTTCCCCCCAGCGCTTAGAACAGTGCTTGGCACATAGTAAGCGCTCAACAAATACCAACATTATTATTATTATTATTATAAGTTAACGAATCATCCTCTATTTTAATTCCCAGATCATGTGGGCGCCACCCAGTGGTTGTGGATGTTGAATAAATAAGATCTTAAAAATTCCCGGGATACAGGGCCACCTTCCTGAATGAGCTCCAATGCAAGTATCTTTGGAAAATGTTCCCCTTGTGACGGAGTCTCTAGTCAAAAAGAAGGAATTATAGAACTACATTTCAAGTCAGTTGCTCAGAATGTAATTAGAAATGCCTTTGAGAAATTCAAATCTTTATAATCAATCAATCAATCAATCGTATTTATTGAGCGCTTACTGTGTGCAGAGCACTGTACTAAGCGCTTGGGAAGTACAAGTTGACAACATACAGAGACAGTCCCTACCCAACAGCGGGCTCACAGTCTAAAAGGGGGAGACAGAGAACAAAACCAAACATACTAACAAAATAAAATAAATAGAATAGATATGTACAAGTAAAATAAATAGAGTAATAAATATGTACAAACATATATACGTATATACAGGTGCTGTGGGGAAGGGAAGGAGGTAAGATGGGGGGGATGGGGAGGAGAATAATAGTACAATTATTCTATGTTACCCCAAGAAACAAAGAAAACTATTTACTACTAATCTAAGTCTTAATGGCACTATATATCTGGACTTTATGGTGCTGTTACTGTGCCCATTGAAAATTCTAAGATTAAAAATTTTTAAGCACATGTAGAGAAAAAAACTGACTCCTAGACAAATGACATACAATTTGTATAAATCAATCAATCAATCAACCGTATGTATTGAGCGCTTACTGTGTGCAGAGCACTGTACTAAGCGCTTGGGAAGTACAAGTTGGCAACATATAGAGACAGTTCCTACCCGACAGTGGGCTCACAGTCTAGAAGGGGGAGACAGAGAACAAAATCAAACATATTAACAAAATAAAATAAATAGAATAAATATGTACAAGTAAAATAAATAAATAAATAAATAGAGTAATAAATATGTACAAGCATATATACATATATACAAGACATATATACATATATATAATGATAATATAAATCATTATCATGGATAGTTACTGAGCATTCAAAGTATGCATGACACTGTACAATGAGGAAGGACTGGACAACTACCTTTAAAATCTGTAGCCGTCACACCGGAGAATAGAATTTTCATTCTTATTTGACATATTCGGCTGACGTACATATGAATTGAATCTACTAGCATAAAATGGTTATGAAATTTTTTGAATAACCAATAACTCTGGGGTACGAACTGACAACTTCCTAAATGTTTTTTTAAATTAATTTTTATATTTTCTTATTATAAAGATACCATATATCTCACCATATTAGGGAATATCACATTTAACTAATCAATGCAAATTTACAGCAAGTCCAAAATAACTCCCAAGAAATCCAAACCTTTTTTTTGCTATTCTTTCATTACAATCCTATTTCTCTTTCAACTTTGGTAAAAATTTTTAAAAAAATACCAAGGTTGAAAAGAACTGTGTTTGCCAGGTTTTGGCCTGAAGAAAATAGTTTGGCTGACTTAGGTATTCCCTAAAATAGGGGTTTATAATGGAAAAGGTGACAAAATCTTAAATATAACATTGTAAATCAGATGTTCTATTTTAGAAAAATTAACACCATTTTCCTACATAAACTGTAGGAGTTCAGAAACATAAATTAGAGAAAAAAGTCACCTTAAAATAACATCTGCATTTCAAGATTTTCTTGCCCAGCACAATGAAGGCTTTGACTACATCTCATTCTGTGATTAAATCCTCTCTAAATAAAGCAAACTTTCATACTAGGAGTTGTTTCATCTTAATAGAGAATGAAGAAAGATGTTCAGTGTAACAAGCTACTGAGACAGCGGTTTTCAACAAACCGATTAAACTTGAATTTCACATACACGTGTATAGCTTTCAACATTAGTTCAGCAATGGTAAAATTCGTTTTTACCGTTAAAGAATCCTATTTAGCACTAAATCACTGCTGACTGTAAAATGGGGATTCAATACCCGTTCTCTCTCCTACTATGTTTAACCCAATATCCTGACTCTACCCAGCACTCGGTACAGTGTTTGGCACAACGTAATCGCTTAACAAATACCACTATTATTATTATTATTACTATTACTATATAGGTATCTAGTGCCATGTGCTACAAGGACTGTGTCTGACTTGATTACCTTGTATTTACCCCAGTGCTTACAATTCTTATTATTAATAATAATAATAATAGCATTTGTTAAGCGCTTACGATGTGCCAAGCACGGTTCCCAACGCTGGGGTAGATACAAGGTAATCAGGTTGTACCAAGTGGGGCTCACAGTCTTAATCCCCATTTTACAGGTGAGGGAACTGAGGCACAGAGAAGTGAAGTGACTTGCCTAAGGTCACACAGCCGGCAAATGTTGGAGCCGGGATTAGAACCCACATCTTCCGCCTCCCAAGCCTGTGCTTTTGACTCTAAAGCCATGCTGCTTGTCGATATTTTATTTTGTTAGTCTGTTTGGTTTTTTTCTCCGTCTCCCCCTTTTAGACTGTGAGCCCACTGTCGGGTAGGGACCGTCTCTATATGTTGCCAACTTGGACTTCCCAAGCGCTTAGTACAGTGCTCTGCACACAGTAAGCGCTCCATAAATACGATTGATGATGATGATATTCTAGCTCTATACATTAAATGAGTAGTTTAATGAGGAGTTCCCAGGCTCCAGACTTGAGGGCAGGGATCAATCAGTGATATTTACTGAGTGCTTACTTCTGTGCAGAACACAGTACTAAGTGCTTGGGACAGCATAATACAACAGAGCTGGTAGACGCGTTTCCTGATTACAACGAGCTTTTTACAGTCTAGAGGACTCACTACCTGCTTAACTCTCTCAGCGCTCTGCACATAGTGAGCCCTTAAATGCTACTGACTGACTGATTCGTTGGTTTCATTTAAGGCGGCTGCCTCAGTTTAACTAAGCATAAATGAAAACATCTTCCGACAGGACGAGCTTCCCTCCCTCTCTTTCCCTTCCACCTCCAGACTGATGGGGAAGGGGCTGCAACATCCCTTTCTCACATGTCCCCTCCCTATGATACAGCCAACATTCTTCACCCTTAATTTTAGAAGCGGTGAGGTGTAATCATCATCAACCGTATTTATTGAGCGCTTACTGTGTGCAGAGCACTGGACTGAGCGCTTGGGAAGTCCAAGTTGGCAACATATAGAGACGGTCCCTACCCAACAGTGGGCCCACAGTCTAAAAGGGGGAGACAGAGAACAAAACCAGACATACTAACAAAATAAAATATCGATAAGCAGCATGGCTTTAGAGTCAAAAGACAGTCCCTACCCAACAGTGGGCTCACAGTCTAAAAGGGGGAGACAGAGAACAAAACCAAACAGACTAACAAAATAAAATAAATAGAATAGATATGTACAAGTAAAATAAATAAATAGAGTAATAAATATGTACAAACATATATACAGGTGCTGTGGGGAAGGGTAATCAACGGTGATTACACTGTTGGGTTTGTTAGTAATGTACCAACCGACCAACTTTTCATTCCCAGAGTTTTCTCCAAGTATAATTTAAAGAGCGTAAACACCCCCAACAAATGGCACTGAATTACGGGCAAGTTTTGTGGTTGACCGCACTAAGAAGTGACTACCGAATGCGCCTGGGCCAGCACTAGTGGTTGACATTTTTCAGGGGCATTCAGTGGCACCCTCAGGTTCAGCAGTTCATTACTGCATTGATAAGGATCGTGTGTGAGGATGTGTGATGAGACAAGGGAAAGGAGGCTCTCGAATTTTCACTTCTCTTCGGTTGCTGCGAAGTCCCTATAGAGTGGGAGAGGAGAGTGGCGGCTTCCGTTCCTATTTGGGGGGCAGGGTTTACCACTGTATAATCTATTTGCTTAGCGCCCCAGGCTTGAGGCACACTGTAGCTCTGTTCTCTTGTCACCGGTGTGACTGATGCAGCTCTAAATACCAGGAGAAGGCTCGCCTCCGATGGATTATTACTCAGTGCGTGAGTGGAGGTTACGTGGGAGGGTGTTGTGGGGATGACAAGGTGTTGCAAGGAGAGAAAATGAAAGGGGACTGGATTGGAAGGATTAGAGCATATCACTCCCCTCCTCAAAAATCTCCAGTGGCTACCAATCAATCTGCGCATCAGGCAGAAACTCCTCACTCTGGGCTTCAAGGCTGTCCATCACCTCGCCCCCTCCTACCTCACCTCCCTTCTCTCCTTCTACTGCCCAGCCCGCACCCTCCGCTCCTCCACCGCTAATCTCCTCACTGTACCTCGCTCTCGCCTGTCCCGCCATCGACCCCCGGCCCACGTCATCCCCCGGGCCTGGAATGCCCTCCCTCTGCCCATCCGCCAAGCTAGCTCTCTTCCTCCCTTCAAGGCCCTGCTGAGAGCTCACCTCCTCCAGGAGGCCTTCCCAGACTGAGCCCCTTCCTTCCTCTCCCCCTCGTCCCCCTCTCCATCCCCCCATCTTACCTCCCTCCCTTCCCCACAGCACCTGTATATATGTATATATGTTTGTACATATTTTTTTTACTCTATTTATTTATTTATTTAATTTGTTTGTACATATCTATTCTATTTATTTTATTTTGTTAGTATGTTTGGTTTTGCTCTCTGTCTCCCCCTTTTAGACTGTGAGCCCACTGTTGGGTAGGGACTGTCTCTATATGTTGCCAATTTGTACTTCCCAAGCACTTAGTACAGTGCTCTGCACATAGTAAGCGCTCAATAAATACGATTGATGATGATGATGATGATTAGAGGATGGGCCTGGGAATCAGAAGGATCTGGATTCTAATAATAATAATAATGGCATTTATTAAGTGTTTACTATGGGCAGAGCACTGTTCTAAGCACCGGGGGGATACAAGGTGATCAGGTTGTCCCACGTCTTAATCTCCATTTTACAGATGAGGTAACTGAGGCTCAGAGAAGTGAAGTGATTTGCCCACAGATGTATATCCCGGCTCCACCAGTTGTTTGCTGTGTGACCTTGGGCAAGTCACTTCTCTGTGCCTCAGTTACCTCATCTATCAAATGGGGATTAGGACCATGTGGGACAGGGATTGTGTCCAACCCAATTTGCTTGCATTGATCCCTGTGCTTAATACAATGCCTGGCACATCATAAATGCTCAACAAATACCACTAGTATTATTGTCACCCTATCTACCCCAGCAGTTAGTACAGTGCTTGGCATATTATAAGCACTTAAATACCACAATTATTATCACTGGGGGTTTGGGCCAAGTTCCCTTTAACACTACATTGCTGACAGGGTCAGGAAATTTTACCTCTCCTCAGAGTCCAATGTCTAAAGTTGTGGTGCTTGCCTGACAACCTTTGCCAGATAATTTACACCACACTGAACCTGGAAAGTGACCTCCCCAGGTAACCCATTAGCTCCTCATCAGTTACAACTTCCAGTTTCCAGCCTACAAAACAGCAAGATTAGCCCGAGCTCTGCTGCCTGTCGGTTTGTGCGATTGGCCTTGCTTGCCTCAGCTACCTCTCATTTCTCTGCCAATGTTTATCGGGTCCTTAAAATTTCAAAACACCAGAGTTTGAATGGCATAAGTATTTTACGTTTGTCTGAACAGGTACAAAGACAGATAGAGGTCTTCTCTTTCTTTGTCTGTGAAGGGCAGCTTAATAATAGGGAGAATAATGTACTTCTTAAAGCATTAGTGATGGCTGACTGGTTGGCCAGCTAAAGTTAGGGGAATGTGACACTAATATTTTTGCCAAGACTCGGAATGAAAGACATTAAAAGTTCAAACAGTACTGAGAGCATGTTTTTTCCACGAACGGTAACTACATATAGGCCTTCTGACTGGCTGGAAGTCAGCTGACTGATAGCTGCTGTCCAAGGGTGCTGGCAGCTCTGAACCCTACATACCACCAACCTGGATTCCAGGAACTGCCTGGAATGCCCCCAGGGAATCAAGAAGGTTAGAGAGGACAAGAACGTTGTTAAGTCGGGCAAAAAAGTCAGTGTCGGACTTCTTAGAGCAGGCATTAGAGGAAAGGCGGGGGCAGTATGGGGTGGGGGTGTTTCCAAAAAAAGAGGATTCTTTCAGCAAACTCTCTCATTTCTGGTCAGTGGTTCAATGTGATGCTTACCCCTCAGAGTTATAGGCCAAAAATGGGAATTTTTAAAAAAATAAGAAAATGATCTTCAAAAAACACACTTGGCACGTAATCTTGGCCTATTTTTCTAGGCATCGCTGCCTCACGTAACGGCGTAAGTGCCAAGAAAACAATGAATGAGAAGGAACTGAACTGCCTGTTGCGACCTACTTCATACGTTTATGGCTGTGGGTGGAGATAGGCAGGAATAGCATGTTCCCATATCTACTACGGGATGGACTATTTTGGCTTCCAATTTCTCCAGCACCTTCCTCAAACTATAATTAACTCATCTGGATCTTAAGTTACAAAATTTAGACTCTTACCTTTACCACTCCATTTTCATGCATGGTAATACAGTTGTTGGGATCTTCTGACAGTTGGAACAAAGCCTGAGCTGTAGCTCGATGAACTGCCGTGTCCTTTGACTTCAGGTAACGCACTAAAGGAGCCACAGCTTTGGTCTCTCCGAATGCAATTCTATTTCTACCCCACATGCAACATCGAGAAATAGCTTCGGCCAGATGCTGCCTCAATTTGTCATTATTCTGAAAAAGAAAAATTAAGAGTATGTGTTGGAATAAAATAATCAAGCTGATTTTTTGGTGTGGAGAACTCCTAAATACATTTCTGCTATAATGTCAAAGTTATATTCCTAAAAAAACCCTTTGTTTTACAAGAAAATAGTGTGCAGGTAGTCCTCAAACTTAGAATGGGTTCCTGAGAACTCCATTTGAAATTGAAACATTATAAAGGAGAAGCAGCGTGGAAAGAGCTTGGGCTTTGGAGTCAGAGACCATGGGTTCAAATCCCGCCACTTGTCAGCGGTATGACTTTGGGCAAGTCACAACTTCTCTGGGCCTCAATTACCTCATCTGTAAAATGGGGATTAAGACTGTGAGCCCCCTGTGGGACAACCTAATGACCTTGTAACCTCTCCAGTGCTTAGAACAGTGCTTTGCACATAGTAAGCGCTTAATAAATGTCATTATCATTATTATTATTTTTATTATTAAGTAGGAGGAATTTTTTTCAAAGGAACCAAGTTAAAAATGGGGGATTGATTCCTGAACCAAGGTTGGGTACCTTACTTTCTCTAAAATCATCCCAGGACTGGATATTCTGTTAATTGAAGTTGAAAAATATAGCAACATTCATGTATTTATAGGGGCTCCTCCTAAGTGATAATATAACCTTATTATATTACCCCTCACCCTCCTTGCCTCTTAAAACCTCTTCTGCTCCACCCCTCTCCATCATTACACTTACTCTTTCTTCCTTTTTTTCTAGATTTTGGAATTGTCTTCCCTTTGCCCCACATCTACCGTTTACCTTCCCCCCATTGCTTGTACCCCTGGAGCTATGCCATAAAGGTAAGTAGTATTTTAAAGTCGAAACTTAAGGAAGATTCTTGAGGGCAGGGAACAAGAGGCACTACTGCAAGGGAGAAAGCTTATCTTTAAGTGAGGGAGAATTGGAATTTTTGGATTTTGTATGTATTTTAATTATCCACCTTTATTTACTTCTCATTTACATGGGTACCTAATAGCTGGCAGGATCATGATAATATGATCCGCCCCCTTATCCTGGAAACTTATCTGACTTTGGCTTCACTAACACTGTCCTCTCCTAGTTCTCCTCCTACCTCTCTGACTGCTCCTCTCAGTCTCTTTTGCAGGTTCCTCCTCTGCCTCCCACCGTCTAACTGTGGGGGTACCTCAAGGTTTGGATCTGGGCCCCCTTCTATTCTTCATCTACACCCAATCCCTTGGAGAATGCATCTGCTCACATGGCTTCATCTACCATCTTTCCGTGGATGATTCCCAAATCTACCTTTCCAGAACTGACCTATCCTTTTCTCCTTTTCATATTTCCTCTTGCCTCCAGGATACCTCTACTTATATGTCTGTGAGCCCATTGTTGGGTAGGGACTGTTTCTACATATTGCCGATTTGTACTTCCCAAGCTCTTAGTACAGTGCTCTATACACAGTAAGCGCTCAATAAATATGACAACTGAATGAATGAGTGTCCTTCCAACACCTCAAAATTCACCTACCCAAAACCAAATTTTTCATTTTCCCAACTGAACCCTGTCCTCCCTCTAACTGTCCTCTCACTGTAAACACCACCATGATCCTTCCTGTCTCACAGGCCCTTAACTTTGGTATTATCCCAGACCCATAGCTCTCATTCAACCCACATTCGATCTGTCATGGAATCCTGTCAGTTCTACTTTCCCAAATGTCTACAATCCACCCTTTCCTCGCCATCCAAGCTATTGCCATGCTGATCCAAGCACTAATCATTTTCTGCCTTGACTACTGAATTAGCCTCCTTGTTGACCTCCCCCTCCCTCTTGTCTCACTCCAGTGCATACTTCACTCTGCTGCCCGGATCATTTTTATAAAAAAAGTTCAGGCCTCGTTTCCCCCCTCCTCAAGAACCATCAGTGGTTGCCCAGCCACCTTTGCATCAAACTACTTACCACTGGCTTTAAGGCATTCAATCAGCTCACCCCTTCCTGGCTAACCTCACCGAGCTCACTCCACTCCTCTAAAACCATCCTACTCTCTGTCCCTTGATCTCATCTATCCTACCACCGACCCCATGCCCACCTTCTCCCTCGGGCCTGGAACTTCTCCTTCTCCTCCTTCATATCTGATAGTCTACCACTCTCCTCACTGGAAGACAGCACTTAGCACAGTGCTCTGCACCCAGTAAACTCTCCATATATACCATTGATTGATTAAATATATTACTTACTGTGTTTGCTAATTTGGATAAGAGAGCAACAACTCCATGATCTGTTATAACAGCTAAGTTCTCTTCATCTTTAGCTATGTTGGTGATAGCTGCACAAACGCTTGCTAGAACTTCTTTATTTTCTGATTTTAGCAAATTGACAATAAGCTCCAGGCCACCAACAAAGGAGCGTACCATTTCTCCGGCATCCTAAATGGAAAATAAACCCAACAGTAATCAAAAATAAAAATAAAGACAGGCTCACCATACATATTTTAAACTCTCCTTCTTGAAACCAGATAGTCAACACCGCGATGTAAGTCATTTCTTAAATGTACCAGCCAACTTTTTAGTGCAGGTTATTCAATAACAAAAGTCCTCATTTTTATTCCTTCTTACATACATAGAGATAACAATGTACATATGAAGAGATAAACATTTTCCACAAAAATAGTTATGAATCAATGCCAATGAATATTCAAATGAACAGATCCGATGGTCTATTATCTGCAGATATGCCGCACTGGAAGCAGATCAAGGGATGCTGCGGAAAGCTCTAGGCTGTTTCAATCTACCTCGGCTCAGAAGCCGCTCTAAATTGTAGGGCTATCAATTCCCACTGTTCAAAAATATGTTCATCACAACATCAAATTAAAGGGAGATACTCAGATGGCATTTCAGTTTTCCTCCAGAGAGTCAGAGAATATAATGAGAATCATAGCTTTTGATGCCTTTCATTTTTAAATTTTGGTGGTTAGGGTTCTAGTAGAAGGGGCTGGTAGCACAGGAATAGTTTTAGTTTGCATTAAGTGAACAGGATCCAAAGCACTCCAATTTATCATTAAGAAGCTTTTGGGAGCTCTTTTATTAATGAATTTTACTTTGCCTGTGTTTGTCATGTCCCATTAGTGCACCTAAAACAAATAGAAAACCCTTCTTCTTCCATCCCCAACCATATAATTCTTCCCATTTCCTCTATCTAGCTTTAACGTTTTTCTGCAAGCTTTCTGCCTTCCTCTTAAAACTCATGCACTATTTCTTTTTCATAATCTACAGCTTCTATTTCTCTGCCTTAGATTTCTACATCAACGGATTACTCTCTCTTTAAAAGAAAAATGCACCATGCTAATCTTTTTACTCTTGATTTGTCAATCCAAGAGAGAAGTGATTCATCGACGTCAAAGTCAGAATTACCTCAAAATGATATGGATTAGTTCATTATGGGATGAAAGTGGAAGACCAAACACCAATATCAATAGTTTCTCATGTACACAAATATCCAGCCTTAATTTTTACAGATGATTCTGTAGACAGTAAGATTTTATTTACTTTGTGAATATTGTAGATTGTCCTTTGAAGTGGCTTTCTATTTGCTATTTGCAATGCAAAGTAACAACTGCAAAAATCTGGCAGATTTAAGAACCAAGGATCAACATCAGTAATGAGAGTTTTCTGGCAGATTTAAGAACCAAGGATCAACATCAGTAATGAGAGTTAAGTGCTACCCCTGAATTCTATTCCTTGGCCTAATTCTATTCCCACTGCCTATTATGCAAACAGAGACAAAGAAATGGAAAAGTGAATCAAGACGGGTAGAGGGTTCTTTGGGAGAATCAAGTAGAGTGTGCACCAATTTTTTAATGGTACCTGTTAAGTGCCTACTAAGTGCCAAGAACTGTGTGCCAGGCACTATACTAAGCGCTGGAGTGGATACAAGCAAATTGGGTTAGACACTGTCCCTGTCCCACATGGGGCTCAGTATTAACCCCCATTTTACAAAAGAGGTAACTGAGGCCCAGAGAAATGAAGTGACTTGCCCAAAGTCACACAGCAGACAAGTGGCAGAGCTTGGATTAGAACCCAGGTCCTTCTGACTCCCAAGCCCACGCCCTATACCCTAGGCCATGCTGCTTCTCTAAAAGCTGGGGTAGATATAAGGTAATCAGGTTAGACACAGTTCCTGCCCCTCATGGTGTTCAATCAATCAATCAATCAATTTATTGAGTGCTTACTGTGTGCAGAGCACTGTACTAAGCGCTTGGGAAGTACAAGCTAGCAACATATAGAGACAGTTCCTACCCAACAGTGGGCTCACAGTCTAGAAGGGGGAGACGATCTATGGGGGGGGGAGGGTTTAATCCCCATTTTATTGATTAGGTAACTGAGGAATAGAGAAGATGAGTGATTTGCCTAGGGTCACAAAAGAGGCAAGCAGTGGAGCCAGAATTAGAACCCAGTTCCTTCTGACTCTAAGGCCCATGCTCTTTCCACTAGGCCAGGCTGCTTCTCTTTGGCATCACAATTCCGATTGTATTTCATCTGACTAGCCTGTATCTACCCCAGTGCCTGGCACGAGGTAAATCCTGAATGGAACAATAAAATAATATTATGTTCCACCCAATATTTTGAATGACTGAGAACTATGAACTTTCCATGGATGTCACATTCAATTTCAGGAGCAGTTTCTCTAGTGCCATCTACACGTATATAACACCTATCAGTCAGTGGTATTTGAGTGCTTACTGTGTGCAGAACACTGTACTAAACACTTGGGAGAGTACAACAAAGTTGGTAAACACGTTCCTTGCCCACAAGGAACTCACAGTCTAAAGGGGGCTCACATTAAATGTAAATGGTATGACGGGATAAAAAAGCAGCAACAAAAAAAAAAAACAAGTAAGACCCCGGGGTTGCATGAAGACCACCAGCATCCAACTGAATCATATCACACTTTCTCTAGGTAGAGCATGTGAGGAGAATAGTCGCCTATCTATGGTCAAGAAGGAATCAGAGAAAGGGTGGATAAAGCAATTGTTTCAAGACAGAGTGAAGAAAAAAATCTCAAATGTTGTGGCATAACAGTGGCTAGTTATTATTATTATTGTTATATTAGTTAAGTGCTTACTGTGTGTCAAGATCTGTTTGAAGCACGGGGTTAGATACAAGTTCATCAGGTTGGGGAAAATCCTGTCCCACATGTGGACCCAAGTCTACGTAGGTGGGAGAACAGGAACTGAACAGAACAAAACAGTAGCCAAGGAAATAGCAATCAGAAATTAGGGAACTATTTTGGAAGTAAATCATGGTATCAAGAGGGAAAAACCGTAACTGTGTCAGGCCCTGTGGGTAACAGACTCAACAGAACGGTAAACGGCAATTTTTATAACCACATGAAGGGACTATCAGCCAGGATTTGGTTTTATTAGTCACACCTGTTCACCCACACATACAATAAGTTAGTGCCCCCTTTAAACTGAAAGCCCAGTTATGTATAGGAAATAATTATCAGAAAATATTTTACTACATAGGTCACCTAAAAACAAGTCATCACCCACTATATTAGCTATTGGCCAACTATGAACTTTATGATGTCTAATTTGGGGCTTTTCAGTTTAAGAAAGATGATAAAATTGGAAAGGGCCAGAAGGGACCAATAAAAATGATTACTAGCTGAATCTAGTAATCATGATTACTAGCTGAATGATTACTAGCTGAAAGCTGAAAACCCGCATGGCCTAGTGGAAAGAGCACAGAACTGGGAGTCAGAGACCCTGGGTTTTAATTCCTGGCTCTACCATTATCTGCTGTGTGACCTTCATCATCATCATCATCATCAATCGTATTTATTGAGTGCTTACTATGTGCAGGGCACTGTACTAAGTGCTTGGGAAGTACAAATTGGCAACATATAGAGACAGTCCCTACCCAACAGTGGGCTCACAGTCTAAAAGACCTTGGACAAGTCACTTAAATTCTCTATGCCTCAGTTACTTCATCTGTAAAATGGGGATTACGACTGTGAGTGACATGTGAGACAGGGACTATATCCTGATCGTATTGTAGCTACCCCAGCGCTTAGTACAGTGCCTGGCATTTAGTAAGTGCTTAACAAACACCATTGGAAAAAATAACAAATAAAAACAAAAAACTGGACCTATATAAGGGCAGGCTAAAGGAATCAATGTTACTAATCCTGAATAATTGGTGAATGAGAGGCATCTTCAGTCAACAACATTTCCATTCTCTCTGGAAGTTTACAACTTTAGAGTCATCTTGATTTTTTTCTCTTTCATATTCAGTCAGTTTCTGAATTCGGTTAGTTCATTATTCTTTCAGGGTCCTGTCCCTTCCTCTCTGGGCTTCCAACCCCTACTCTGATTAAAGGTCATGGCTAAGTAACAGCCTCTCAAGCCTTCTTCAACCCTCTCTGCTCTTCATCATCATCATCATCATCAATCGTATTTATTGAGCGCTTACTGTGTGCAGAGCACTGTACTAAGCGCTTGGGAAGTACAAGCCTTCAGACTATCGTGCTTACAGCTGAACACATCCGTTCATTCAATCAATCGATCAGTGGTGTTTATTGAGTCTTACAGTGGGCAGAGCACTGTACTAAGTGCTTGAGAGAGTATCATACAATAGAGCTGGTAGGCATGTTCCCTGCCCGCAAGGAGCTCACAATCTAGAGGGGGAGAAAGACATAAAAATTAATTACAGATATATACCTAAGCGATGTGGGGCTGAGGGTGCAATAATTATCAACTGCAATGTATCAAGGGTACAGATACAAGTGCTTAAGTGATGCAGTAGGGCTTCTCACATATGGGGAGAGTGGTGGTCCGAAGTATATGAAGGGGGAGGGAGTTTCGGGCCAGAAGGACGACACAGGCAAAGGGGTCAGCGGCGAGGTAGATGAGATCAAAATACAGTGCGTAGGATCGTGTTAGAGTGAAGAGTACGGGCTGGGATCGTAGCAGAAAATCAGAAAAATCATCTTAAGGCATTGTTCAAAAATAACTACCTTCCTTATAAATCTCAATGGCCATCCATTTCTTATTGTAGTAGACAGAAACTCAAACTACCGGCTTTTGAGGCTCTTCAGCAAGGGTCTCCATTTTACATTTCTCCTCTCCTCTCGTGCTACTCCCAACTTAATTTTCTACCTGTACCTTGCTCGGGATTCTCTGGCCTCCAACCCCTCACTCACACATTTCCCCCTTTCCCCCCCCCCCCCCCCCACCCCCTACTTAAAGGCCACTTTGTTAAGAGGCATTCTCTGACTTTAAATTACAGCAGGCGGATTTAGGTTAGACGTTGGGAATAGGTTCTGAACACAAAGTCTGTGAGAAGCTGGATGTTATCAAGAGATGAAAAATCTTCTTGGGATTATAAAGGAAACGACGAATAAAGGTTGGAAATAAGATGCAGCAGACATTCAAATCCTCTAATTCTATTTTTTCCCCCTGAAATCATTGCTGGATAGATCAGTGGAAATGATTATGCTTGGAAATAGAGTCCTTTTCTTTTTCTTTATAATGGCATTTATTAAGCGCTATGTGCAAAGCACTGTTCTACGCGCTGGGGAGGTTACAAGGAGATCAGGTTGTCCCACGGGGGGGCTCACAGTCTTAATCCCCATTTTGCAGATGAGGGAACTGAGGCCCAGAGAAGTTAAGTGACTTGCCCAAAGTCACACAGCAGGCAATTGGCAGAGCCGGCATTCGAACCCATGACCCCTGACTCCAAAGCCCGGGCTCTTTCCACCGAGCCACGCTGCTTCTCTTCTTCACCCCCATTACATTCTTACACATTATACATGAAGCAGCGTAGCCTAGTGGATAGCTAGAACATGAGCCCGGGAGTCAAAAGGACCTGGGTTCTAATTCTGACTCGGCCACTCGTCTGCTGTATGACCTCAGGTAAGTCATTTAACTTCTCTGTGCCTCAGTTACTTCATCTGTAAAATGGGGATTAAGACTGTGAGACCCATGTAGGACACGGACTGTAGAGAAGCAGCATGGTTTAGTGGATAGAGCACAAGTCTGGGAGTAAGAAGGTCATGGGTTCTAATCCCAGCTCTGCCACTTGTCTGCTGTGAGACCTTGGACAAGTCACTTCACTTCTCTGTGCCTCCATTAATCTGTAAAACAGGTTTTGAGACTGTGAGCCCCACATGGGACATGTGCTTAGTACAGTGCTTAGTAAGCGCTTAGTACAGTGCTCTGCACACAGTAAGTGCTCAATAAATATGATTGATGATGATGACATGGACTGTGTCCAACCCACTTTGCTTGTATCCACCCTAGCTCTTCGAACAGTGCCTGGCACACAATAAGTGCTTAACAAATACTATTATTATTATTATTATTATTATTATTATTATTATTATTATTATTATTATTATTATTATTATCCAACCGGATTACCTTGCACCTACCCCAGCGGTTAGAACACTGCCTGGCATATAGTAAACACTTAAATACCATAAAAAAAACTTGTAAATCTGGTTTGCCCAAGAATTAGTTGTATTAGCAACATTCAACTTCTTATCCGCATAATTATAGAATCGTAAACCTGGAAGGAACCCTAAAAGGTCATCTAATCCATGTGAAAATGACTTTCAGATGTACATGGTTATATGTGCTCCCTACCACACATCCGAAATGAAATCAGGCTGGGCATCTTTAAATCCAGGAGGAAGCCGAGAACACAAGAAAAACTTCAATGATAATGTTTCATTTCAGATTTGGAATTTTAAATTATTTTCAAAAATATATTCCAAAAGTTAAAAGCCTCTTAGTATTTATGTGCTAGTTAACCTGTCAACTCTCTGCCAGTAGCAAAATTACACAACAGTTTTTTCTTAGGAAAAAAGTATTATTCAATAAATTCACATACGTGAGTTTAGAAATACAACTGTCTTCCAAAGGATTTTCTTCCATATAGATTTTCTAGGTTTACTTTTGATTTTCCTTGTTTCTCTACATTCAGTTGAGAGGAAATGCCACAGAAGCAGGGCCATACTGGGAAAAATAACAAAAATGAGCTCATCTGCCAAAGGCTTAGTGAGATCATGAACTTAGTTCACTCACACATCTTCAAATCCATGGATAAAAGTGAACTCCTAAACCAGGTAAATTGAAGATTCTCCCCCCAACTCCTAACCCCCAAAGCTTTGGGTTTTTGGTTTTTTAGGTATTTTGTAGGTTTGGACTTTTAACATAATACAATTTGGGCCTTCAGGTTTATGTAAAATGGGAGAATAGGTTAGAGGATGGAAAAGCAATTTGCACACCAAAACTGTCTTTCGTTAAGGTAAGAGGGTTGAACACAGCCACAATATTCACCTCCTGACATACCCTGAATAGTTTTTTTATTGCCATTATCACCACTGTTTAACCTTGACATTATCCTGGACTCATCTCTCTCATTCAACCCACATATTCACACTTCCCCCCACTTCAAAGCCCTCCTGAAGTCTCACCTCCTCCAAGAGGCCTTCCCAGACTAACCTCCCTTTTCCTCAGCTCCCCCACCCCGTCGCCCCTATTCACTCCCTTTGCTCTATCCGCCCCTCCCTGCCCCACAGCACTTGTGTATATATGTACATATCTATAACTTCATTTATTTATATTAGGGTACGTTTACTAGTTCTGATGTGCATACACCTATAATTCTATTTATTTATATTGCTGCTACTGATGGCTGTTTACTTGTTGGATGTCTGTCTCCCACCTTCTAGATTGCAAGCCGATTGTGGGCAGGGATTGTCCCTCTTTCCTGCTGAACTGTGCTTTCCAAGCACTTAGTACAGTGCTTTCCACACAGTAAGCGCTCAATACATACAATTGAATGAATGAATGAATATCCACTTCTGCAAAGAGAAACTCCTTACCACTGGCTTTCAAAGCACTCAATCACCTTGCTCACTCCTATTTTACCTCATTGATTTCCTACTACAACGTAGAACATTCACTTCACTCATCTTACGATTGACCACCCATCGACATCCTCCAGCCTCTGGCCTGGAACTCCCTCCCGAATCATGTCTGACAGCCCAGCGCTCTCCTTACCTTCAAAGCCTTATTATAATCACAGCTCCTCCAAGAGGCCTTCAATCAATCAATCAATTAATCGTATTTATTGAGCGCTTACTGTGTGCAGAGCACTGTACTAAGCACTTGGGAAGTACAAGTTGGCAACATATAGAGACAGTCCTTACCCAACAGTGGGCTCACAGTCTAAAAGTCTCCCCCTCGTCCCCCTCTCCATCCCCCCCATCTTACCTCCTTCCCTTCCCCACAGCACCTGTATATATGTATATATGTTTGTACATATTTATTACTCTATTTATTTATTTATTTTACTTGTACATATCTATTCTATTTATTTTATTTTGTTAGTATGTTTGGTTTTGTTCTCTGTCTCCCCCTTTTAGACTGTGAGCCCAATGTTGGGTAGGGACTGTCTCTATATGTTGCCAATTTGTACTTCCCAAGCGCTTAGTACAGTGCTTTGCACATAGCAAGCGCTCAATAAATATGATTGATTGATAAAAGGACTGACTAAAACCGATTAAGCCCTCATTTTGCCTACACCCTCTCCCTTCTATGTGGCCCTTGCACTTGGATTTGAACCCTTTATTCATCCCACCCTCAGCCCCAAAGCACTTATGTACATATCTGTAATTTATTTTCACGTCTGCCGTCCCCTCTAGACTGTAAGCTCCTAGTGGGCCGGAAACACGATTTCCAACTCTGTTATACTCTACTCTCCCAACTGCTTGGTTCAGTGTTCTGCACACAGTAAGCACTCAATAAATATGACGGACTGACTGTTCAGATTGCTGCTTTGGTGCAACTTTAGTTTGCACTTGATCTGTAAATGTAGGGTTCAAGGCAGACACTTGCTCAAACTATATATATACGTGTGGGAAGAAGGTGCAGGAAGAAGTTTTGGACTTTTTCGATCAGGCATGGTTGAAACAAAATCTGTCCAATTATTCCATGATCAGTTTCTTCTTTGCTTCAAAAACATAATCAATCAGTGGTATTTACTGAGTGCTTACCATGTGTGGAGCATCATTCTACGCACTTGAGTACAATGCAACAGCTGGTAGACATGATCTCTGCCCTCAAGGGGTTTACAATCTAGTAGTTAATGAGAGTGGATGGGAAACTGACCCGAGAATGTCCAGACATGCCATCTCCAGAGGAAAATTTCCTTGTTATTTTCTAAATCTAAAATTACCTCTTCCCTGAGTTCATCAGGGGACAGCGAAGTGCTCTACGCGCACCAATTTGACATCTTTGTGATACTGTGGAAGCAAGCAATGTAACTGGATAAAATTCCAACTTCACAGAAATGCAAAATGAAATATTACACAAAATTGAATTAAAGCCTTGGGTAAACTTACAGAGCACTAGAAATACATTTTCAAAACATGTCTGTTATTTATTTTAAATTTAATAGAAAAACAGCCGAGCAATATTTACAGATTAATGAATAAAACAGAAAACTAGCAGGTTTTGGCACAGTGAGATTAAACTAATGGGTATGGAATTCCTTCTGGAGCCGCAGGCGAAAAAGAGAATTGGCAGTTGTCTAATGAGGTGAGAGATACTTTATGTATCCCTAAAAACACATAGACCATAAACCTACCCTGTCTGAAGACACAAATTTTAACTAGATGAGCTATAAAACACTGCCCGATGCCATTACAAACCATGGTCCCCAAAATAGTATCTGACATAGTACCTCGAGAAAGAATTGATGTTGCGACAGACCTTCAAAGGACACAGTATATGAATATGGCAAGAGAGACAAAACTAGACATGTTGGGTTTTTTTTTGCGGTAACCAATTCCACTCAGGTTTTATACTAATTAGTGAATGAACAGTACATTGCTTTGTTGGCTTTACCGCAACAGGCTTTTTTGTACATTCTTGGTAGCAAAACATAAATAGAACATTTTTCCAGCTATTGCTTTACTAAGGTTCTTCCACTGTCTCAAAAGTAGCCCTTCCAAAAAGCCAAAATAGAAACATCAGCTCTGCGTGTTCCCTCATCAACTGGAAAGACTAACTGTTATGAATAAAAATACATGGCAAAAAGTCTCTCAGGCTCAGTCCACATAGCACGAAGAAGAGGGCTGGCAATTTTCTGAACTCAAGCTACCTAGACAACCAGCCAAATTGCAAAATAAAATGTAGCGAACGATTTAACTAGATTTATCAGGCTAAATGGACTAGTGACGTTAGTGGCTAATCCCCACTCCACTTGGTTTTCACAGATAATGGCCTGAGTTTCAGAAAATCTGGAATGGTGCATGGCACTCATTGCTGACAAATTCTTAAGAGTTTGTTAAATTCCAAGAGAACATTTATACCATAAGGAAAAACACTTCTTCAATGTTCCTGATGCTGACAGTTTGGATTGTTGGATTTTAACTTGCCTTCATTGTTGCCTGTATTACAGTATTATTATTATTAGTCTGTTCTCCCTTGCCTAGATTTTAAATTCCTTTTGGAGTCAGGAACTGTGCTTTAATTGATTTTCCTCTATTTACTTCAGCTTTCCTTACAGAGCATTGCACATTGCATTTAGAGATGAAATAAATAATATTTTTTAGATTATTAATGTGGTGAATCATCAGTGAACAGGATTGTCTCAATAAATGCATGGACGATAAGGTAGATAAGGTTAAAAAAGACAGAAGCAAAAATATCCGATTACACTGCAAAACTTGGGGAAAATCTTCTTAAATACCTATGCCTCTAAGGCAAATAGTACCTCCCAAGCACTTAGTACAGTGCTCTGCATACAAGTGCTCAATAAATATATGATTGATTGATTACTTTAGCCACATAAAAGTCTTTTTATTATTGATCTCCAGCTTTCTTATCTTGTAGCTAAAGATCAAATTACAGTAAGCTCTCAAATACCCATCCTTTTGGAAGGGAACAGTTGTGTAGGTAATCGAAAGAATGGATAACCTACATACTTTTCTTTGACTCAGGACATAAACCTGGAGCTTCCCATTCAAGTTTCAATATTCACCCCTGTGGCCAAGGTGCCCCCCCTCACATTTCTTGAACGGCAGAACCAAAGTCATTTTTATTTCATTTCCAGTTGGCTCCCTGGGGTCCAATTCACTTGTTTGGGAAGCGCATGACACCTGTTTTGGCATGCAGGCCCTGTTGGTTAATTGTGTCTACTGTGGAATTAGAGACCTTGGCTTTCTGGTGAGGGGTGCGTACATATGTGCATACACATGCACAGGTATTCAGGAGTATGGATGGGGGAGAGGAGAATAATCATCATCATCATCATCATCATGGTATCTGTTCAGCTCTTACTATGTATGAAGCATTGTACTAAGGCTGAACTTGATACAAGACAGTGAGATTGGACACAGTACCTGTCCCACATAGGGCTCACCGCCTAAGGGAGAGAAAGAGCAGGTATTTAACCTATTTTACAGATGAAGAAACTGAGGCCCGTGCAGATTAAATGACTTGGCCAAGGTCACACAGAAGGCAAGGGGCAGAACCAGGATCAGAAACCAAGTCCGGGCCTGGACTCTATCTCTTAGGCCACACTGCTTCTGAAGCCAGCTGTGCTTTGGCAACAGCTGCCTGAAAAAATAATAGACAGAGCGGGTGAGTGGATTATGTGCAGATAATTCTTCTATGACTAATTGGAAATTTAAACTAAATCAACAAAAGATATTTGAACAATTATTTGAATGGTCAGTTTTCAGACCTTCTTTGCTTCAATTTTTTTAAAAAATTAGCATTAGACTTCCCCATCTCTCTTCCATAAAATGAAAGCACACTAAATGCTAATGCAACATTCTTTGGGGAAAAAAAGAACCAGGAAAGGTGACCATTGCTAAATATTAATATGGGAGGTTCTCATTTTTCATAAGTCTAAAGCATGAGCAAAGGAAGGCAAATGACGGTGCTTCTAAATCTTGGCTCAGTATGTTGAGTTTTGGCTAACAATACGATTCTGACAGACATAGGACAAAGAGCATACATTTCAAGCCTAAGGCTAAGTCTCAACTTCATACTTATAAAATACTGAGCATTTATATACTGTACAATTTTAACTTGTTAAAAACCTAAATTCACACTGATTTTACATTTTCAATACGTCTCATATGGTATGATTCAAGGGATATTATTTTTCTTTTCTTTAATAAAAAGCATATTTGTGGAAATAGATTTACATTAAATAATTCCATTTCAAAAGTGGCATGGTAGATATATATTATGATGTTTTAGAGTGCTTGAAGATACAGCTGGAAAAATTCTGAACCAGATTTTCAGTTCAGGGACTATTTATTGAGCACCTGTAAGATGACCATCTTACACAGTAAGCAGATGACCATCTGCACACAGTAAGTGCTCAATAAATACGACTGATGATGAAAAAAAAATACGATTGATGATGACCATAGCTATACAGACACACCCTGGGGGTTACAGCTACCCTGAGATACCTAGGGCCATACTGCATATTACAGGTTGTAGTAGGAGATAAGTGAGGTAAGGTTGGAGGGGGAGAACTTTTTAAGTGTCTGTCTGCTATATTGCTGTGCTGTACTTTCCCAAGCGCTTGGTACAGTGCCCTGCGCATGGTAAGAGCTCAATAAATATGACTGATTAAAGCCGATGATAAGAAAAATGTTCCGGGCAGCAGCGGGAAGTAAAGACTGAAGTGGGGAGATAAAGGAGGCAGGCAGGTCAGCAAGGAGGCTGATGCAGTAGTCAAGGTGGGATAAGTGCTTGGGTCAGCATGGTAGCAGTTTGGATGGGGAGGAGAGAGTGAATTCTAGAGATTTTGCACAGGTAGATCTGCCAGGATTTGGTGACAGACTGACTACGTGTGTTGAATGAGAGAGATGAGTCGGTGCTTAGTACTCAACCTGGCACAAAGTGAGTGATTATCAAATATCATTTAAAAAAATGCCAACATTTCAAGGCTTGTGAGACAGGCAGCACGGTGGTATTGTCTACAGTGTCGGGAAAGTCTTGGAGAGGTCATAACACCTAGATCAGATGTGTGTCTATCCTACTAGAGAAGTAGTGTGGCTCAGTGGAAAGAGCCCGGGCTTTGGAGTCAGAGGTCGTGGGTTTGAACCCCGGCTCCACCACAAGTCTGCTGTGTGACCTTGGGCAAGTCACTTAACTTCTCTGAGCCTCAGTTCCCTCATCTGTAAAAATGGGGATTAAGACTGTGAGCCCCACGTGGGACAACTTGATCACATTTTATCCCCCCCCCCAGTGTTTAGAACAGTGCTTTGCACATAGTAAGCGCTTAACAAATGCCATTATTATTATTATTATTACTTTTAAAACTCTCCATGGCAGAAATTCCACAACCTCCTTTGGACAGCCGTTAACTATTCTCTGGCCATATGCTGTAAATTAAACTCTGTCCTCCTACTGCAGACAGATAAAAGAATGTCAATATCCTCTTCCAAAGAACCCTTACTATTCTAGAAGACAGGTATCAATTCATTCCCGTCTTCTTTTCTCTAGATCAATTAAACCAAATTATATCGCTATTAAATCTAATTTCCCGAGCACTTACTGTGTGCAATGCACTATACTAAGCACTTGGGAGAATACAATAAAATAGAGTTGGTAGAAACATTTCCTGTCCACAATGAGCTTGCAATGTAGAGACAGACATTAATATAAACTATGGATAAGCACATGAGTGTTGTGGGAAGGATTAAAGGGTGCAAATGCAGGTGCAAAGGCAACACAGAAGGGAGTGGGAGAAGAGGAAATGAGGGATTAGTTGGGGAAGGCCTCTTGGAGGAGTTGGGTTTTTGATAAGGCTTTGAAGGTGGGGAGAGTGATCACCTGTAGAATCTAAAAAGGGAAATAAGGTCCAAGCCAGAGCCAAGGAGTGAGCGAGAGTTCGGCACCAAGAAATTGAACAATTCCTCTGGCCCCTTTGCCCCCTCAGGCCCCGTCCACCTCCACTGTTCTAAGTGCTGGGGAGGTTACAAGGTGATCAGGTTGTCCCACGTGGGACTCACAGTCTTAATCCCCATTTTACAGATGAGGGTACTGAGGCGCAGAGAAGTTAAGCGACTTGCCCAAAATCACCCAGCTGACAATTGGAGGAGCGGAGATTTGAACCCACGACCTCTGGCTCCAAAGCCCGGGCTCTTTCTACTGAGCCACGCTGCTTCTCTATGGAAACAGCAAATGCTTCTCAATGGAAAGAGCACGGGCTTGGGAGTCAGAGATCATACGTTCAAATCATAGCTCCGCCAATTGCCAACTGTGTGGCTTTGGGGAAGTCACTTAACTTCTCTGTGCCTCAGTTACCTCATCTGTAAAATGGAGATTAAGACTGTGAGTCCCACGTAGGACAACCTGATCACCCTGAATCCTCCCCAGCACTTAGAACAGTGCTTTGCACATAGTAAGCACTTAACTAATGCCATTATTATTATTATTACATTTTGAAAATGACTTGCCTTAAATTCCTTAAGAAACCTGGAGATATTATAAAGTTTGCAAATGCTGACCAGCGGGTAACACTGAAAAGTTTTATATTGGAGTCAAAATTATCTACTAAAATGTTCACAATACCGTCAAAAGAACTTTTAAAGAGGACAAAAATAACACCAGCTCAAAAATACACATAAGGGGAAAAATAAACTTCTTGTTTTTAGCTAAACTATGATAAGGCTCCTCTATTAGCTGCCAAAATATTTTTGAATAGTTTTGTTCATTTCCAGTATTTATTAATTCCCCTTTGCATTCCCTGTTGCTCTTGACATTAAAAGTTATAGATGACCCAAATACTATGAGAGTGATGGCTTTTATATAGTATTAGATTTACCACTCATGAAATAGAAAAATTGGTTCATAAAAAGCTTGTTCTCATGAGAATTCTAGCAATAATTTAATGACTAAGTAGGTTTCTGACCCATGTTCAAAAATCCAACTAAGTTCTGGGTGTGCATTTAAATAAACTTTTTGATTCATCCCTATACAATCTCTTAGTTTCTAAAATTACACTTATTGAGAAAATCAAGTTAACTGTGAATTGAGATAAAGAAATTATCTAAGCATCACAAAAATGCAACTGAATTCCTTTCTTGTTCTTTTACACATGAACAATGCTTCCCTTATTTGATAGATTGAAACTAAAAACTTTATTCTGTAAAGAACATTGCATTTATCCCTAAAAATACTATCATAGATTAAAGTCTCTTCACAAAAAGCATGTAGAACATCTTAGAAAGCTTAATATGTCAAATTTAATTTGTCAGTTTGTATTTCTTCTGCCCAAAAATGTGATGGTATGGTCGTACAAATAAACTTTAATTAGCAAAAAGGAGTCTTTTTATTACGTTTCTTTCCTTCAGTGGAAGCCTGGCATTCTTCTTCTCTCAAGTCAAACACATATTACCTCTTAAAGATCACAACTTCTAAAATACACAATTTTAACTTAGAAAATGATTCATCTGTTATAGATAATTGATTCACTGGGTGACACACTAACTAGTGCTGTTAACATATTCCACAGAATTATTTAGTGGGGCAAGAGAAAGCAGTTTAAGAAAACATAAATACTTCTCACTCGGGCTACCACTATATTCAGTTTTGAAATAATTCACTAATTACCTTTGTAGTTTTGAATTCATCTTATTGTGTAGCACATCATACAATTTGAAGAAGGAGAAAATAGTTCATTTTGGATGGCTTAAACCACCCATCCCACCCTCTTCTCCCCCACCCCTACTCATACATTCTGCCCCAAGTTAACATCTTCTCTCTAGTCTAGCCACTCTTCCATTTTAAATCCTCTCTCTTTTTCAGGCCTCACTGGATATGGAGAACCTTCCCCACAAAAACCCTTCATATATCTGAAGACAGTTATTAAGTCACCACTTGTATATTCTCTTTTCTAAGCTAAGCAGCTCCAATTTCTTTAACCCATTGCTCAGTCAGGGATTTGATCAAAAAGATAGCAAGTAGATAATACTAAAAACTGAATTGATGCTCATCATTAAGCCTTCTTTTACTCCTCACCTCAACATCGCTACCTTTCACTAATTCCTCTTTGCCCTATCAGCAAATACCTTGTCCAGGCACTGATCACCACAGGCTGAGTTGCTACCTTCCAACTTAGGCAGTCCACTAAAACGTTCTGCAATTTGTGGGCATAAAACAACATCCACACTGCCTCCACTCCCCCAACATCACTACCACCATGCAAAATGCTCATTCTGGAACTTTGTATTCTGGAGCAGAGTTCCTCCCATTCCATCTTACTTCTAGTGTTGGCCATTACATTTTTTGATAAGTGAAAAGAAGAATTGAAACAGACTGAAAATCTTCACTACAAGGCTGTCTCAATGCTGAGTCTGTGAAAATAAGCATTTGAGCTCCAATATGGTTATAACTACTCTTGCATCTATCCCAGTGGTTCAATGCTTCGAAAAGAGTAAGCACTTAGCAAATGTCACAATTATCATTACTATTATTCCCCCCCCCCCCCGCCCGCCACCTTTTAGACTGTGAGCCCACTGTTGGGTAGTGACTGTCTCTATATGTTGCCAATCTGTACTTCCCAAGCGCTTAGTACAGTGCTCTGCACATAGTAAGCGCTCAATAAATATGATTGATGATGATGATATTATTACCAGGCCCTCGGTGGAGTCTGGTAAAAAGTTTGGGCACCTCCCCCTTCCATCCTCCTTTCCTTTCCTCACAGAGTGGCCCGGAAAAAGTGTGTGAATAAGACATAGAAAATGTACAGGCTGCCGACCAGATTCACCTCACCAATTTATTTAATCTGGCCTCGGGGCCAGATTGGGATTGCCAATATCTTGATGGAAGTCCAACTATTTCCACCTGAAGTGCTTCCTACATGGCTCTGAGTATGTCATGAATACAGGCAGTGAACGCCAGGATGCCAATGCTCTTGGGTCACACAGCATGACAGAGGTGCTAACTGCAGCCCTGACTGGCTTGGAGTCAGGTGGGTGTCACTATAGAAGAAACATCTGCCCTTGCAAACTTCTGAGCTTCCTTCTCCCCTTCCACTCTCATCCTAATTGCTTGAAAGTACTCTGCACACATCAAAAGGACATAAATGGTCTTGCAGTCAAAATACTGCCATCCCTGGTGTAGAGGCTGTGCAGGAACACATGAACAACTGATAGAATAAAGAGGGACCAGGTGGGAGAAAGTGAATAACAAGGTAAGTATGCCACGGAAAAGTGAGGGTTTCATAGGATATTTGATGAGGAGGTGGATGGGAGAGTGACAATGTTGGATTTTCTGAATTTTACAATTGCTCATTAATTTTCAATGTATTTGTAGTTTGGTATTTTGGGACCTCTGATCCCAATACACTGGTTTACTGAGCGTTCCTGACTTTTCCCCTGGGTTGGAGGGGAAACCACTATTCATAACTATTGGCTAGCTTTTTGCTGGAGACTTGACATAAGTCAATTACGTCAGTCCCGGTCCTACTGGGCACATGTCTTTATTACCAAAACCATTAACCACAACTGGAACTCTCCTAAGCAGACTGAAGAGAAGTCAGGAAGTCAATTTACTTAGAAATTTAACTATATTCTCAGTCTCAGTGTCTGTCCCTTTCAAAAAGGTTGGATTATTTAGTAGCCAACTCTTGATTATTCACGGATTACAGTACTAAACAGATGGCCCCAAACGCTTTCATTTTGTTTTCAAGCCTATCGCCGAGCCTTTTACCAGTACTGCTATCAAATGGCAAAAATTTTGTTTCACCTCCTCTTCCTCCCTCTGCATACCACCTTGAGGAGCTTCCAATAAGCACTGAAATGATTAAAAAGCAGGAAACAGGAGGGAAAAGAGAAGAAACAAGAAGCCGGGACAATCCCCACACAATAGATGGGCCTATGAATAATTAATATTACACCAAAGGAGCTAGGACCAAAAAGGAATAGCTCATTTTAAAATGCTTCTTTTCTGACCCCAATCCATAATATTGATTTTACTGTGGAATAGTCAAATACAGAAGTAATACGGAAACACTTGGGGTGAACAAATTTCTGCTCAATTTATTGTGAAACTGATAGTCTTCAGATGGAGAACAGCCATAGAAAGCAACAGAATACTTCAATGATTTGAATTCTAAAATAAAAAGTTTCATGAGAAATTTAAAGAAATTTAAGAATGTTAATGAGATTCATAAATCTAACTGCAAATAACATTATTGAATTCAATTGTTTACAGTAAATTCTCTCACCTTTGCATTTTCAATGCAGGGACAAATGGCCCAGGCCGCACTAGACTGAACATCTGGATGAGGATTCTTCAATAAGGACCATAACAAACGGACTCCATCTAAGCGATCAATTATCCTGTTTTAAAGCACGTTAAACAAATAAGCATTAATGACAGGGTAAGAAAAATCAAGCTGAAATTATGTCATTCTGTTTAAATGACATCACCAAATATTCACTATGATTTTATTTAATAATCCTTCAAAAACAATAGTCCTGAATTGTTGAATTTGAAGTGCACGCCTGCCTACTATGAAAATTTTGATCCTGAAGACCGGGGGGGTGGGGGTGGCGGGGGCGGTTTCTCTGAGACGCTGTTTGGTGATGGCAAGGGCATCTATTGTGATTTTCACTTCCCCCATTTACAGATCGGATCCTGTTCCCAGAAATTTCTATCACTTATTTTGCCATCGTGGTCTGGCATAACATGAAGAAAAATGCCTATGCAACTTCTTGAACATAAATTTGTGTGGTAGTTGAGACTTGTGAGAGCAATTTAATTGTCAACACATTGACTTAAATGTTTAACTCAAGAAACAGAAAGCAAACTGCCTGATAACCAGGATTCATGTAAACCCAAAAACAAGTCATGTGATTTTTTTAATGAGCAGCATGCAAACTGAAACCTGAATTCAAACATACTGGTCCCTTTCATATTGTAACAACTAAATACTTTCCAAAACAAATATTTACGCCAAAAAACTACGTACTTAACTTTTTTATTTGGGCTGTGTTTAATTTATTTACTTTACTGTATGACATATTTTAAACTCCTATGGTTCTAATCTAGCATTAGGAATTAAAATGGTCACACCACAGTGCATCCTTTGTTGGGCAAGAATAACGCGTAACTTGTTTCCCATGTGTTCCCTTACCAACAAGACCAACACTGAATACTGTGTTGTAATTACTTAAACACACTGTAATCAAAGTATCTTCATGACTGGCCGAAAAGTGAATTATCATCAGAATCATCTCTATGCCATCTGTCTCATGTTTATATATCAATCAGTCTAGGGGATCATAACTTCACATAAGGGTCCACTGAGTACTTTATATGGAGAGGAAGGCCAAACAAAACTTAATATCCTTTATAAACATAGCTTTGTTCAGATAGACATGTTAAATTCAAAGCAGATGAAATGAAGATAAAGGAAAATCAACCTTGCTTTGATTTTTGACCTGAGTGGAAGTTTAATTATATGTCTTATTCAGCTACGACTACGAAAGAACTAGTTAACTGAACTAAAATATAATGTAGATCCAGTTTTGCTGACTAATGTAAAAATATCTAATTTGCATTGGGCTATTACACAATGCATTGTTCTAAAAACTGTATGTAGACGAATCTATCTGGTACACCCTCCCAGAGTGATTGATGTAAGAGGAATAGCCTCTGACATGAGTGCTGCCTGAAAACCCCAAAGGCTTTCATTTTCCAAAAGGAAAGCAATAGACTGGGCAATTTGTCTTCGGAGTTCATTTAGCTTGAAGGGTAACAAGAGCTTTCTCCAAACCAAAGGATCTCTGTCAATGTCAGTCCATAGCTGGTAAGGAGGAGAATTACTGTTTTTTAATTTCCAGATTTATATTTTAAAATAATGTACAAATGACCAATTAAGCATATGGCAACAGAGCATACAAATTTTTTAAACTCCCCAAATGCTTTTATGCCTAAAAGCCATAAAACACCACCTGGTATCTAAATCATCTCACCATGAAAGTTTTCCCTTATATATACACCGAATGCCAGTCTGGCCCACTATGCTACAAAGTCAATTTGCATATAACTGAATATCAGTCAATGGTATTTAATTAATTCATTCATTCAATTGTATTTATTGAGTGCTGTGTGCAGAGCACTGTACTAAGCGCTTGGGAAGTACAAGTTGGCAACATATAGAGACGGTCCCTACCCAACAACGGGCTCACAGTCTAGAAGATGGGCTCACAGTTAATAATTGTGGTATTTGTTAAGCGCTATGTGCCGGGCACTGTACTATGCGCTGGAGTGGATAGAAGCAAATCAGGTTGGACACAGTTCCTGTCCCACATGGGGCTCACAGTCTTAATCCCCATTGTACAGATGAAGTTACTGAGGCCCACAGAAGTGAAGTGACTTGCCCAAGGTCACACAGCATACAAGTGGCAGAGTCGGGATTAGAACCCATGACCTTCTGACTTCCAGGGCCATGCTCTATCCACTATGCTGTGCTGCTTCTTAAGATGAATGGCCCCTATGGGGATCTAACCTGCAATCTTGGCATCATCAGCATCAAGCTCTAAGCAGTTGAGCTAACTGGCCCACCCATCATGGAGTGCTTATTGTGTGTACTAGCATTTGGGAAAGTACAATACAATGGAGTCGGCAGATGCGATCCCTGCCCACAAGGGGTTTACATTTTATTACAGAGTTAGTCAAATGGGTTACTAGTTTTACACAGTATTATAACCTGTTGAATGTTCTGTCTCAGGGAAGGGAAAGGAATAATATGAGCTTCAATATCAAGCAATCAATCATTTATTGAGTGCTTACTGTGTGCAGAGCACTGTACTAAACTCTTGGAGAGCACAACATAACAGAGTAGGTAAACATGTTCCCTAACCACAACGAGCTTAAGTATAGAAGGGGATACCGGCATTGCTATAAATAAATAAGTTACAGATATATACATAAGTGCTGTGGGCCTGAGGGAGGAGTAAATGAAGGGGTCAAGTCTAAGTGCAAGGGCAACCCAGAAGGGAATAGGAGAAGAGGAAATGAGGATTTAGTTGGGGAAGACCCCTTGGAGATTATGTGCTTTTAATATGACTTTGTAGGAGAGGAGAGTGATAGTCTGTAATCAATCAATCGATCAGATTTATTGAGTACTGTCTGCAGATCACTTGTATTAAGTGCTTGGGAGAGTACAATGCAATGGAGGCTATGAAAAGGGAAGGTGTTCCCGGCCAAAGGTAGGATATGAGCAAGAGGTAGCCAGCGAGATAGATGAGATTGAGATACAAGACGTAGGAGAGGAGAGTGATAGTCTGTAATCAATCAATCTATCGGATTTATTGAGTACTCTTTGCAGATCACTCGTATTAAGTGCTTGGGAGAGTACAATGCAACGGAGGCTATGAAAAGGGAAGGTGTTCCCGGCCAAAGGTAGGATATGAGCAAGAGGTAGCCAGCGAGATAGATGAGATTGAGATACAAGACGTAGGAGAGGAAAGTGATAGTCTGTAATCAATCAATCAATCGGATTTATTGAGTACTGTCTGCAGATCACTTGTAGTAAGTGCTTGGGAGAGTACAGTGCAACGGAGGCTATGAAAAGGGAAGGTGTTCCCGGCCAAAGGTAGGATATGAGCAAGAGGTAGCCAGCGAGATAGATGAGATTGAGATACAAGACGAGATCGAGGTACAGACAAGATTGAGGAACAGAGGAGATCGAGGTATCAGTGACGCAGCCGATGAGAATTTTTATACAGCAGCCGTTGTCAAGCTTTTCTTTCTAGCAATCTCTCCTCTCGGCCGTCACTCATGACCCAGCATGACCCACATCATCATCATCATCATCATCAATCGTATTTATTGAGCGCTTACTGTGTGCAGAGCACTGTACTAAGCGCTTGGGAAGAACAAATTGGCAACATAACCTCTCCACCAACAAAAAGGGAGGGGGAGGCAGGATTTCCAGGGCAGTGAGTAGAAAAAATTTAGCTCTGGAGCGTCTGAGGGCCCTCCCTCTTCATATGTGATGGATGATTAGTCTCCCCACCTTCAAGGCCGCATTAAAAGCACATCTCTTCCAAGTGGCCTTCCCTGACTAGACCTACATTTTCTTTCCTCCCACTCCCTTTGCATCACCCTTGCACTTGAATTTTCACCCTGTATTCACTCCTCCCTCATTCCCACTGCACTTATGTACACATCTATAATTCATTTTTTATGGTAATTTCTCTCTCCCCCTATACACTGTAAGCTTGTTGTAGGCAGGGAACATGTCTACCAATGTTGTTATATTGTACTGGGAAGCAGCGTGGCTCAGGGGAAGCAGCGTGGCTCAATGGAAAGAGCACGGACTTTGGAGTCAGAGGTTGTGGGTTCAAATCCCGGCTCCGCCACTTGTCAGCTGTGTGACTTTGGGCAAGTCACTTCACTTCTCTGGGCCTCAGTTACCTCATCTGTAAAATGGGGATTAAGACTGTGAGCCCCCTTGGGACCACTTGATCACCTTGTAACCTCCCCAGCGCTTAGAACAGTGCCTTGCACATAGTAAGCGCTTAATAAATGCCATTATTATTATTATTATTACTGTCCCAAGCCCAATAAATACGATTGCTATAACTTCTATATTCAACTTATCCACACAACATTGTAACTATATACTATATGTCAGCATTATTAAAATCCCCACTATGTGTCGGGGTGTATTCCTTTGTTACTTACAGTATCAACTTTGATTAGTATTTTATCTGGAATTCATTTAATAATTTATTGGCATAATGACCAAAGTATATTGTTTATTTTAAGAACCTCCAACTTCACTTTAGTAATCATTCTGTCCTCTGGCCAGATTAAAGCATCTAGGCATAGAAATACACTTTTCACATTCTAATTACCACAGAATCAATCGATATCATGCTGATTTGATTTAAAAAATCTACTAATAGCAATTGCTAAAATAAACGAAAAATGGAGACAAGCTGTTTGGTTATATCACTTAATTTTTTAAAAAACATACATTAGCATCTGCCAGGTTTTAAGAAGCCTGAATGAATCTCCTGCCAATTGAGACCGCATATGTGAATGTCAACAAACAGTGTTATACTGACTCCACATCTTGTGCACTGGTGAGATTGTGGGGTTTAGTTTTGGCAGTGTCAACATGTCTGTTTCAAAACCACAGCTTTACATGCTTTTGAACACTTTTACAGTATTTGTTACCCACTGTAAAGATCAATAGCATTATATGACAATGGCTCAAATTAAATTTGGTCCTCTAAAAAGAAGATAAGGCCCTTAATCCTCAGTATTTAAAAAATGGAGGTGAAATCTATGCATTTTGAAATTTAGAGGGAAAACCGGACAAATGGAACAAGGAATGAATTCCAGAATTGTGTGTGATCATTCCAGGAAGAAAAAGAATGATTAGAAAATAACTTTCTCAAACAAAAAGAACCCTCAAAGAAATTATGATGGCATCTCCATGTACGGCTCTGCAAGAGGCCAAAATCTGAAAATAATTTTGGATGCAACAACTGGGAGAGTGGAATTCAAGTAGTCATAAAGCTATCAGTTTGGAGAAAGAAAAGGAATAATACTCAACTGACAGCTAAAGCAAATGTGGGAGGGCTGCTAATCTGCACCTTAACCAGTGCAGGTCACCAAGAAGACCCTTGTCCAGCATTCTGATCTAACAAATTGGTGAAAATGTGAACATCCATTTTCAATGTTCTTTTTCTGTTAATACAAGTTACTTTGTACTGATCGACTCTCTAAAACATTTCCTAGCTTTGAAGAAAAATGCTAGTATTAAACAAAAAATTAGTAAAACAAGGATGCATAACTTTTTTAGTGGTGGGGTGTGTGTGTGTGAATAAATTCTATAACATTCTGAATGGCCATCCGTCTCTGAACAGGCATTTCAGATTATTGGAGAATTTAAAAGGCAGTGATTACTTTTATTCTCTTATTTTCTTAGTTTTCAAGTTGACACAGCCATCTGTCTACTCATTTCACTTGGAATAAAATTAAAAATTAAGGGTTGAAAAAAGTGGTTGCTGCTATTTAAAATTCAAAAGTTTGTTTTCTCTTTCAGACATCTGCTGCATCCCTAGTCCTGGTTCAACACAGGCATAAGTAGTAGTACTAGTAGTATTTGGACCCCCCACAGGGGAAAGTGCAATAGACACATTAAACACGTTCCTCACCCACAAAGAGCTTATAATAGGACAGTCCTAGCAATTTAAATCAAGTAATCAGAATAAATAGTAGGGTGTAGAATTGACTCTATATACACGAGTGTGATTGAAGGTATAAAGCAGGAATCAGCAACCTTTTGGAATGAAGAGAACAAATGTGTGATAAAATACAAACCAACTGTTCAAAGGCTTCAATGAAAAAAAAAATCATTCAATTTATGGCCAATTAAAGTGGTACAAGTGTTTGTGCAGAATAACATCAAAACCCACCCTGCACAATCACAAAACAAGAACTCTTCAGATACAATGTACTGAATTAAGAAAAAGTTCCAATCCTCCTAAATTTTCATGCCCAATGGGTCTTTTCTCAAGATGCAACATAAAGGTCTATGCTATTCAAAGATCTGGAGAAATGGTTGCTTTTCCTCATTTTTCCAACGTATCTGGAGTAGAAACAAAAATTATGGGAACCACGTTTGTTTCTATATGGCTAGATGGCATTGTATTGCAGTCTGTAATGAGGACTGTGTGCTTTCAAAACAAACCAAGGAGGCTAGCAAAATAGTTGTGGGAAAGAAAAGAAGAAATTACATCTCCTTATGGGCGAAGGGGCTGATTGCCTACATTTACCAGTAGCCACTGGGGCTTTTTGGAAAGTGTTCGCATCGACTACCAGGAGTGGAATTTATTTCTACTTCTGGGGAGGAATCAAGCCTTTATAAGGGGACTATACAAACCTGGTCTTTGAGTCTCTGACTCAGCTAGGGGAAGGTTCACTCCTGCTTTACTCCCAGTGGGACTTAAGGGCATGCAGGGAGTTATTCTCTTTGCTTAAAGGAAAATAGGTTAGAATAAGAGTTGGTGACATTACAGTTTAAATCCTCTTTCTCCTTTACCATGTGTAAGCTCTAAAGTCAAAGCACCCCTAAGCTGGGTCCTACCTGAGCACACAATACTGGGCTCTGTTATCTCTCACAAAGGCTCACCAAGGCTTTTGCAGAGCTCCCATTTGTATTGCGGCCAACTTCTTTTGCTCCCTCGCTTTCTCTGAATGCCCTGATGTGGGAGGGCTGGTAATCTGCACCCTAACCAGTGTAGGTCACCGAGAAGACCCCTGTCCGGCATTCTGATCTAACAAATGGTAAAAATGTGAACATCCATTTTCAAGGTTTTTTTTTCTGCTGATATCATTTACTTGGTACTGGTGATCGACTCTCTAAAACATTTCCTAGCTTTGAAGAAAATGCTAGTATTACACAAACAATTAGTAAAACAAGGATGAATAACTTTTTTTGTTGAGGGGGGTGAATAAATTCTATAACAATCTGAACGGCCATCAGTCTCTGAACAGGGAATCAATCAATCGTATTTATTGAGCGCTATGTGCAGAGCACTGTACTAAGCGCTTAAAGGGAATGGGGTCAGAAGCACAGGTGGCCAGAGTAGCACTTGAGAGGAGGGAGGAGATCTCATGTGAGGATACTGCTGGGAAGGATGGGAGAGTAGCAGAGAGGGTTGAGAGCCAGGGGGCTGGAGAAGGGGGTGGGAGAGTGACTTTGGGGAGCTCAGACCTGATGGATTTAATTTTATTAATGAAGTAGGAGGCCAGATCGTTGGGGGTGAGGGAAGGACGAGGGGGAGGAACAGGGGGCCTGAGAAGGGAGTTAAATATACAGAAGAGCCGACGGAGATGATGGGCATGGGTGTCAATAAGGGAGGAGAAATAGTTTTGTCTGGCAGAGGAGAGGGCAGAGTTAAGGCAGGAAAGGATAAAAGGATTCAATACCATTTCTACTATAGCTACAACTACAATTACTATTTATTTTATTTTTGTATTTATCCCTGTCTTCATCTTTTAAATTGTTGTTGCATTCTTATTCCTTTATTTTTTCCTCTTACGGCTACAGATTGTCAGCTCTTTGTGGGAAGAGATCATGTCTACCAACTCGGTCGTACTGTGATTTCCCAAACAGTACAGTGCCTCTGCACATAGTAAGTGCTCAATAAATGACTGATTGGCTTTGAAGATGGGGAGAACTGTGGTCTGGCAGATTTTACGGGGAAGGGAGTTCCAGGCAGGAGGCAGGGATTGAGGAAGAGGTCTGAGGCAGATGAGTTGAGAATTAGGTACAGTGGGAAGGTGAGTTTGGGAGGAAAAAGGAGTATAAGATGAGGGGTAGTGGGCTCTCCTCCCCCTTCTTTCTGCACCACCCTTACACTTAGATTTGCACCCTTTATTCACCCTTCACTCAGCCCCACAGCACTTTTGTACATAGTAAATTGTTCATACTAACGTCTGTCTCCCCCTCTAGACTCTAAGATCATTGTGGGGACGGAAAGTGTCGACCAACTCTGTTACACTGTAGTCTCCCAAGCACTTAGTACAGTGCCCTGCACACAGTAAACGCTCAATACGATTGGCTGATGGATTAAGAGAGCTGATGGAGTGCCAATGGTCAGGAGTCCCTGGTTGATGTGGAGAGAGACGGAGGTTTTAGGAGAGTGGAGAGATGTGTGAGAAGGATGGTTTAGAAAAATGATCTAGGAAGCAGTGTTTAAGATGGCACTGGAGAGGGAAGAGGCTGCAGGCAGGGAGATGAGGCAGAAGGGAATATGGAAGTCTAGTCGATCGATGTATGTGTAGATTCGGATAAAATTAAGATGAAAAAATGAATACCTTAAAAAGGAAATGGGAGCCAAGTATTTCCCTTCCATGAACTCAATCCAAAGAACAGTGCAAATACTAAGAGATCAAACAGTGACTCTCTGGCGGAGTGACCTATGGAGAAGCAAGGAAGGGTTGGCCTATTCCACCTCACACATTAAACACAGATTTGGGTTTTTTTTTTCCTTTCTCTTAAAATAACAAATTCAATGCCACCTCCTCCTCCACTGTCAGTGCAGCGTAATTATGTTTAAACCACAAAACCCAGGAAATTTAGAATTACAGATTCCACGGTAGCTTTTAATTCTACCCTGGTGCATATGTAATATAAAAGGGTCTTTCATTACATGATCACATAACAGTGGACCATGTGACACTTGTAAAAAAATTATTTTATAAATATAAGTTAACTACATAGGGGAAATATTACATAAAATAGTTGAAGATATTTAGCATCATACAGGGAAACTGACATAAAGTTCTTCTGACTATTCTACTAGTGAGTTCCTTTTCAAATATCAAATGCAGCACACGGTTTTACCCCATCTTACATGCAACTCTTTTTACAGATGAAAAAAACTGTGAATCTTTGAGCTACCCTAGAGGTACGGAATATTTAGAGGATCATTTGGAATGCGCAGCGTTTCACCTCCAACCTGTCGCTAATTCGCAACCTCTTTGGTAAAGACGACCGTACTAAATAACACATGTGCAAAGTCCTTGGGTTTGAGAAATTAAGCCAGATCTATTAGAAATCACTCATGTCTGAACATTGGAAAGCATAACCTGTCTTCTCTACCCAAGCAGCTACCAAACTATTGTCCTATCACATGATAAGATTATTGGGTCAGCCTCTTCATGGGTCTCCTTGCCTCCATCCGTTCCCTACTTAAAGACCCTACCACACACCGCTGTACCCATTTTCTTGATGCAACACTTGGCACACATTTCTCTGCTTTTCAAACATCTCCGCCTCATTAAAGCTACTTTTGGCCGGAGGCTCTCTCCCAGTTTCATTCACTTTAACCTGTCAGCTCTCTTTACCATTACATCCCAGTTGAAACTTTTGCTCCTCTTAAAGCCACCTTGACTCGTTGGCTTCTGACCCCTTGCTCATGTTGTTCCCCTAGCCTGGAACTCCCTCTCCTTCCAAACTGTCATATCTCTCTTCACAGTCTTTCTAAAAATCGCACCTCCCCTGGGAAGACTTCTCTGATTCATAGCACCCAAGTGCTCTGCACATAGCAAGCACTCAATAAATATGATCGATTGATTAGACTGTGAGCTCCTGAACGACAGTGATCGTATGGGAGGAGCAGGGCTGGGTTTGTACCCCTTGGAGAGAGAGCAAGACTAGTTTTACATAACTCAACAAGAAAGATGTTGAGAGTGCAATTTCTGAAGTTCCTAAAGTGGGAAATTTGCTCTGCTGATCCCTGGAGGAGGGATGGTTTCCCAGAGTTAGCAAAGACCGACTTAAGGAAAAATATGCGCCAAGAAAGGATGGGAAATCTCTTGGAGTGGGAAGTCCAGGAACAAACGTCCTGAGTGAGATTTCAGGAGAAGGAATGGAAGAGAGCCATTTTAGGTGTGAGGGAAAGTGTTTAGGAGGTTGTCCCTGGATGAACACTGGGAATGTGAATGCCCAGTCTAAAGGAAAAGTCCTAAAATGAGAGGAGCGGTCTCAGAAGTGCTGGTCTAATGGAATGTAGAGTTGTCTCTGTCAAACACCAGAGGACAGCTCCTTTTAAGACCCATAAGTGATGCAGCTTTACTTATGGAATGTTACTTAAAATTGATCAAAGGATATTCTTTAGGTGGTTAGAAGCAACTAGTTAACCTTGGCCATTTGTGGTAAGAAAATGTGCACCGTTACATAACCAAAATTTACCTTTCAACATCTTTTCAAATATTACAAACTTTGGATGGCTGCATTTCAAGATTTAACTTCTTCCTTCAAATTTGGCAGGCTTTCCTGAATTTCTTACTGAACAACATCCACTCTTTCCTTTTCAAAAACAAGGTGAAATTGTTTGAATAAAATTTGAGCAATAATGTGGTATTTTTGGTCCTAAAGATGACCACAGTCCAGTAAGAAGTTATCCATACTGAGGATCAGAAATAGTAGTTTTATGAGTTGGTGTAGGCCTGAGGTTTTATAATGCCACCCTGTATTTACTGATTGATTTATGTTGCTGGTTCTGTGGCCTAATTTTTAAGTGTATTAGTTCGATCCTTCTCATTCTTATTTAGAAATTCTTGGAGGGAGTGCTTCATTCATTGTGAATTTTCACAACTCAAGGCTAACTGCTTGTCTAAGCCATGTTTACCCTTGTGCACTATCTAGCTTTTAGCCACTGGGTGACAGCCAAAGCACAAAAACAACGGCCCCTATTCATGAAGAAAGTAATCATTGCATTAGCATGTACACTGCACAAAATAAATCTCTCTCACTTTCCAATCTACCCAAAAACCTAATGAAGAAACAAGTTCCACAGACAGGGGGAAACGATCACATCCCAAATACGGTGTGGAAAGTGAGTTCTGGACAGGGCTTAATTTGTGCCAAGGCTGGATGAGGGTCAGCCTTGGCACCTCTGGGTAGATAGCCCCAGCACCTGTAGCCCCAGGACCAAAATCCTGCCCCCAGAATACCTAGAACCATAACTCCCAGATCCTTCCTGTCTTCAAACTCTTCTCCTCCTCCTCCTCTCAGTTGCCACTTCACTTGAGGCATCAAGTCGAATTAGGTACCAGTTTTGCCCTACGTGAGACATTTGATTGAGACATCTTTCACAGTCATTATGTTCACTTGTGAATTAAGCAACACAGAATTCTGAGGAAGTTGAGGAAATGCTATTGCAGTCTTAGCTGGTACAGGACATTTTCCATTCAGAACCTCTGGATTTCCCTGCCTCTCACAGCCTCTGCCCCTGCTTTCTGTGGCCTCTCCTTCCAAGAATTCAAATGAGTGGGAGGAGGGGGTACCAGTTTTGTGTCAGGATGAACGTAAGTTACATTACGGACACTGGCTGATATCATTTTATAAATACGTAGGCACCATATTTTTGTTGGGTTCCAATAGAGTTAGGACCAAGGAGGGGAAATCACAAGTGCAGGGTTAATTTTCATCATGGTATCCCTTACGGTACAGAAGCTAATGGCTTTGGGGGTATAGTAGCTAGTTTTACCTGCACTCTCTGTCTCCCACCTCGGAACTGGAGAAAGGCCAGAGGCAATGCCATCTTTTGTTCTGTGCTGGCAGGAAGACAAAGTAGCTCCTCACCAGGACTAGGTGTGGGTAGGTTCCCCCTCCGGGGACTCCCATGAGAAGGAGACACCTGCTTGGGTCACCCAAGCCTGGGTGGCCCGGTGCTCTAACAGAGATGGGATGGAGGCTAGCAATCTGGTAACACCACTGCCCAGGCACCCAATGAGCCAGACAGGTATTACTGCCCCTGGGCAAGGACCGGAGATCGTGCAACTCTCAAGTGGCTGGGCCTCGGCAGTGGCCAAGACCAGCTGATCCAGCCAAAAAGTAGCACGGAAAAGCAGGGCTTGTGCCGTCTCACGGAGTCCCTGCTCTGAATCCCCTCGAGGGCACTGACTGGCCCCTGTGTGGGGGCAAGTCGAGGGAACTGGAATTTAGCGTTAGGGCCAACCAGCCTCTGGTCATAACCACAAGACTATAGTCCTACTTTTTTAGTATTCTTGTAAAATCTTTAAAAAACCCAACCGCTTCACTTACATCATATTTTCAGGCTCTGCTGCACAAGCTCCTACAGCCTTGGTGACATTCACAAGAAGGGCTTGATTGGTTCCAGTGAGCAAATTCACAAGTGGCTGGATGCCACCGCATCTTCGAACAATAATCCGATTTGCTGGCTCTTGACAACACTCTCCCAATGCTCCAACCACATTCACAAGGACTTCTTCTGGTTGATCAGTTAGGAGTCCGACCAAGGTTTCTATGGCTTTGTATTCCCGAAACCTATATTGTCGGAGGAAAAAAAAAATGGATCAAAATTACGTTCAGAGTATTTTAATTTTTATAAACTTTTGATTGGTGTTCTCACACGGGTCATGCCATACTAATCCTCACACATTTCCTTTTCAATTAGTAATTCAAATATTAATTATTTACCTATACCGTCACTTAAATATTAAACATTCATCACAAAGCCTAGAATTATAACTATATTTCTATATTATTTTACCTCATCATCGTATTTCAGCTCAAATATATAAAGGGAGCTATGGAGAACAAAACACTTTCTAGGAAGTTGCTAGACAGAAGTGAGGTGCAATGGATTTTAAAATAAACTGTATCACATTCCTCTAAATGAAAAAAAAAAACCCTCAGCAGTCATTTAACCAGCTTCCCTGTTGCCTTCACTTATTTTTTTTAGCAGTATTTGTTAAGTGCTTACTACCTTCCAGACACCATAGTAAGCATTTGGGTAGATAAAAAATAATGAGCTTGGACACAGTCCATGTCCCACATGAGGTAACTGGGGCACAGACAAGTTAAGTGACTCGCACAAAAGTCACACAGCAGACAGTTGGTTGAGCCAGAATTAGAACTCAGGTCCTCTAATTCCCAGGCCTGTGCTCTTTCCACTAGGCTATGCTGCTTCACCTCTTTTTTTTCTCAGCTTACTCTCTGTCTGAAGCCGGCAGAGGCAGCTGCCACTGGTGAGTAAGCAAGCCGCTGTCTCAAGGTGGCACGCTGCAGAAGCGGGCATCCACTGTTGGGTAGGGACCGTCTCTATATGTTGCCAACTTGTACTTCCCAAGCGCTCAGTACAGTGCCCTGCACACAGTAAGCGCTCAATAAATACGATTGAATGAATGAATGGCCACCATTCATGCACAGAGTCCCTGCCACTCCCCTGCCGATACTGCACGTACACAGTGCCCATATTAGTTTCATTTTTCAGTGAAGCTCGCCCCCTCATTTCATCCTCTGTCCCCTGAAATAAAAGTCTTACCAGCGCCACAAGGTTTACTTGTTTTTCATTTGTTTTTTTAGGTGCTGTGAGATCACTGATATCCCCCTCCCCTCCCATCCCATTTTCCTGGAGGTTGGCAGGTAGGGGCTGGGCTGTAATGGCACAGAATCAGGGAGGTGGGTGGGGATAGGCAGGGCTGGTGAGAGCAGACAGGTAGGAGGTAGAGGATGCCAGGATCTCACCAAGGTGCATGAGATTAATAGAGGAATGGGAACAAAGGGAGTCAAATCCCAGTCTTAGCATCACTCCCTAACCCAGAAGCTGGGCACAGGGTGGGTAGGGAGAAGTCAGGGCCTGGGTCCCCACTGGAGACTTCAGCTGTAACCCTGCCCCGCAGGACCTGAAGCTGGGTGCCGGAGATGCTCCGGTGAGGAACCGGTCCCCGATGGGACTCACTGTTGTGCCCTGCAAGCCCAGGCAGCTGGAGCGGCCCGTTTAGGTGGGGTGAACTGAAGCTGGAGGCGGTGCAGAGTGGTACAGCAGACGGGGGAGCAGAGCATTAACTACACTGCCGGTGAACAGCTCCCACAGTTCCACCGCTGGTGGGAGGACTGAGGGCAGGCTCCCCAGAGGATGAGCTGAAAGGCCTGGCGTCTTAGACAGTGGACCACACTCAGCCATGCTGAGAGGGAGACAGGGAAGCTTGAGCGCTGCTCCATCCTGTCTTCTCACTCTAGGCTGTAAGCTTGTTGTAGGCAGGGAACATTGTATTGTACTCCTCCAAATGCTTAGTACAGTGCACAGAACAAAAGTGCACAATAAATACCACTGATGCTGATCTTAGAGGTTCAGTGCCATTTCCTGCCACCCATCAATCAATCAATCAATCAATCGTATTTATTGAGCGCTTACTATGTGCAGAGCACTGTACTAAGCACTTGGGAAGTACAAATTGGCATCGCATAGAGACAGTCCCTACCCAACAGTGGGCTCACAGTCTAAAAGGGGGAGACAGAGAACAGAACCAAACATACCAACAAAATAAAATAAGTAGGATAGAAATGTACAAGTAAAATAAATAGAGTAATAAATATGTACAACCATATATACATATATACAGGTGCTGTGGGGAAGGGAAGGAGGTAAGACGGGGGGATGGAGAGGGGGACGAGGGGGAGAGGAAAGAAGGGGCTCAGTCTGGGAAGGCCTCCTGGAGGAGGTGAGCTCTCAGCAGGGCCTTGAAGGGAGGAAGAGAGCTAGCTTGGCGGATGGGCAGAGGGAGGGCATTCCAGGCCCGGGGGATGACGTGGGCCGGGGGTCGATGGCGGGACAGGCGAGAGCGAGGTACGGTGAGGAGATTAGTGGTGGAGGAGCGGAGGGTGCGGGCTGGGCAGTAGAAGGAGAGAAGGGAGGTGAGGTAGGAGGGGGCGAGGTGATGGACAGCCTTGAAGCCCAGGGTGAGGAGTTTCTGCCTGATGCGCAGATTGATCGGTAGCCATTGGAGGTTTTTGAGGAGGGGAGTAATATGTCCAGAGCGTTTCTGGACAAAGATAATCCGGGCAATAATCCACCCATGAAAGTTTCTAGAAGTGGGGTGCTAGCGGCCTCTTCCCTGGAACCCACAGCTCCACAACTGGGCCGTGGGGAGGCACTTACAGTGTAGGGGCTCAGCTATCAAGTTGGGGTTCTGTAGCAGAACCTACTTTCAGGAAGGTTTATGGGACAACATACCCCACTACAGTCATGCACAATACAGTTTTAGTTATGAGGACCATAACCCGGCTGTAATGTGGGGAGGGCTGTAAACGCCCAGGCATCTCGGCCACAGGAATCCCCCCGGCACATAAGAAGCTCCGAAAAGCATCTCTCCATGGCCGAGGATTTCTTGTTGGTTAGTTGGTTCAGAAACGACTTTTCAAATAAAGAAATCCTCTTAGAATTGGCCCTGTTTCAAAACAGTGTTACACTACAGGATACTTTTAAATGACTGCCTTTCATTTCACAGCATTAAAAGGTTTACCCTTACTTTGTCACATTCTCTTTGCTGATTGAACATTTCCATATTGCACCCGTTACTGCTGCCAACCGTTCTTTATTGCTGGAGTTAGTCAACAGGGTTGCAAGTGGTTTGAGCCCTCCGTGTTGTCTCACTAAATCTCGAGTTTCTTCATCTTCAGCACACTACGGAACAAAATCAGGTTAATGGATTATTATATAGAATACCGTGTTTCCTTTGGGCCCAAATGATCACAAAAAGTGAGGGCGAAAACAACAGGATAAACAGTTATTATTGATATGCTGCCTTTTACTGAGCTAGACTAGTACAAGTCTCTCCAGAACAACAGGGAATGGATCTACCAACTCTGTTGTAGTGTACTTTCCCAAACGTTTAGTACAGTGCTCTGCACACTGTAAGTGCTCAATAAATATGACTGACTGAATGACTGACTAACTAGCAGATGGGTTGTTCAGTGAACATCTTCCCCAGGACTGGGAAGGTAATAATTAATCTCAGGTCCTATACTGTTAGCGACCCCTCCCTTGCCCCCCACCAAAATCTAGGTCTACACCGAGGGTCCAGAAAGATTGATTGAGAGATGTTATTTTCCTGTTGCCAAAAACTGGTCCACAAATTTTGCCAAGTAATGACATCCTCTAGTCCATCTTTTCAGCACAGGATTCCTAAAAGTCACTTTGTCGTTGGGATGTCTCTGACTCCTTCATGGGGCTGCTGATTCCTTCCCTGATAGAATCAATCAATCAATCGTATTTATTGAGCGCTTACTGTGTGCAGAGCACTGTACAAAGCGCTTGAGAAGTACAACTCATCATTTTAAAATCACAACTCTGTGCCTCAGTTTCCCTCTTCTATAAAATCATCATCATCATCATCAATCGCATTTATTGAGCGCTTGCTGTGTGCACAGCACTGTACTAAGCGCTTGGGAAGTACAAGTTGGCAACATATAGAGACAGCCCCTACCCAACAGTGGGCTCACAGTCTAAAAGTGGGAGACAGAGAACAAAACCAAACAGACTAACAAAATAAAATAAACAGAATAGACATGTACAAGTAAAATAAATAAATAAATAAATAGAGTGGGGATTAAATACCTGTTCTTACTCCCCCTAAAGATTGTGATTCCCATGGAAGACAAGGACTAATATGATTATCTTTTTTCTTTTTGTTGGTACTTGTTTAGAAAAATGCTTCAATATGGGATAATGGGCTGGACACAGTCCATGCCCCACATGGGGCTCACAGTGTTAATCCCCATTTTACAGACGAGGTAACTAAGGCACAGAGAATTTAAGTGACTTGCCTCGGGTCACAGAGCACACAAGTGGCAGGGCTGGGATTAGAACCCAGGTTCTTCTGTCTCCCAGGCCCCTGTTCTAATCCACTGCTTTTCTGTAACTTGTATCTACCCCCCATCTAGCACAGTGCATGGAACATAGTAAACACCTTAATACCATTAATGGTATTATTAGTAGTAGCACTATACCACATACATCAGGATATGCTGCTTAAAAGGAATATTCAAAAAGAATATAATCAGTGTGGCGTAGTAGATAGAGCATGGGAGTCAGAAGGTCATGAGTTCTAATCCTGGTTCCGCCACTTTGCTGTGTGATCTTGGGCAAATCACTTAACTTCTCTGTTCCTCAATTACCGCATCTGTAAAATGGGGATTAAGACTGTGAGCCTCATGCTGGACAGGGGCTGTGTCCAACCCGATTGGCTTGTATCCACCCCAGCGCTTGGTACAGTGCCTGGAACATAGTAAGCACTTACAAAATACCATCATCATCATTATTATTATTAAATGAGTTTACCTTAAAGATGGCTTGGGCACAAAGCATCTGCAGCTCCTCATTTTCACTACTTAGGTTTTTCACAAGATTCTCAATCATCTTTTCTGATTTTATAGCACGTCTGTAGCTTGCCTATGAATGTAAATTTTCAAATTTTCACACGTACAGTAGTACACTATATTCCCGCCATAAAACAAACAGTGGCATTTTCATCATATCACTTCCTGTTTTGAGTTAGCTTCGATTATTTCCTTAACTGGAATTTATTTCTCTAAAACACAGATATTTTACTTCACAATGATGCCAAAGTAAAATGCTTTTCAGCGACATTACCAGTAACATCATTTTGCACGATGCGTGCTAAATAATGTAATGAATGGTGACCAACATTCTCTTTCAAGCCAAAATTATTTAGTTTACTGAATTAGCAATTACTTAATGACTTTCTGGGCCACTAAGGATGGTCTACTTTACTATCTTTTAACCCATGGTCCTATCAAGTATGGCATCACTAGGGCTGTTCACCCATCAGATGACATTGCCATCTCTTCACTGTCTGCTTTCATTGGAGTTGAGATTAAAATATGAGGTGGGAGGGAAAAAGAAGATATTGTACTGCCAACAAAACATGAACTTAAGGGTTTTGGCAGAACTGATGCGTTGCACTGAACCAACCACTTTGTCTTCCTTGATCCCCATTTATCTAACAGTATGCTGTTGTAAAATGGCCAGGGCAGGTGGTCTGAACAGAATTATGGAACAGATTACCTCTGTGTGAGTTCTTTCAATAGTAGACACTGTTTTATCCTTTCCCTATTCACAAAGCACTACAGGGTGTGGCACTGTAGTTCATTATACGTAAGCTTGGAGGTCTTGACAAAAATTCAGCAAAATTCAGAGATTAGAAACAAAATGAGAAAGGAAAAAAAAACCTACCAAGAACAAGCCCAAAAAGATGAAATGTAGACCTCTGCTGATGTGTCTGAGATGCCTGAAATGCCCCTAATGGAGAGGTAGAGGGGTGAGGTAATGGGCTTAGGCAAGTTCCATAATGGCCTTGTTGATGATATTCTCACTGATCTTCTCTCTACTTACACTGTGCACTTTCTGACCACTTTGTCTGGCTGTCATGGGCTGACTCACAATTCATTGTGGAGGGCAGCTGGAAGGGAAGGTGGGGAAGAGGGACTTCAGCTCTGGAAGAGCCTGCGCTTCTGGGACTGCTACAAGCTGTAGGACTGGGCTTTGTAATTTCAAATTACAATGACAGTACTCAGTCCTGAAAGCTTCCAGTCAGCAATATTCCCTCTGATCTGCCTGGCTGCCCATTCCAGGATTTCTGAATCATGGCACCTGTGATCTTTCTGTGCAACTATGCAACCTTGTGCACTTTGGAGGCAACACTGGTTATTTTAACTTCTTCCAAGGAAAAATGCTTACTTTATACTTAACAGTCACAGCGATGTTAAATTCCTGGTACAGGATTTCATGACACCTGGAGGATCCTCCAGGAGGCCTTCCCAGACTGAGTCCCTTCCTTCCTCTCCACCTCGTCCCCCTCTCCATCCCCCCCATCTTACCTCCTTCCCTTCCCCACAGCACCTGTATATATGTATATATGTTTGTACATATTTGTTACTCTATTTTACTTGTACATATCTATTCTATTTATTTTATTTTGTTAGTATGTTTGGTTTTGTTCTCTGTCTCCCCCTTTTAGACTGTGAGCCCACTGTTGGGTAGGGACTGTCTCTATATGTTGCCAACTTGTACTTCCCAAGCGCTTAGTACAGTGCTCAGCACACAGTAAGCGCTCAATAAATACGACTGATGACGATCCCAGGATCTTTTATCTGGTCTCAGGTCATCCTACTGACCTAGAAAATGTGAGCTACCAGTGAAGCGCACACCAGAACTGCCTCCAGTCATACTCCCCTAAACAAAGAGTAAGATTGTTGAAACGAGTGAATCAGAGAGGAAGCCAGGACCTATAAAGGAACTTCAGTCTTGCTCCCTTTTCTGGAATCCGTTTTCTCTTCTGGACCCACTAAATGACATTTGTTGGGCTGCTATGACTCCTTTTGGCAGGTGTTGTACTAATATTTAGCCAAACGGTGTCATGCCCCTGTTCCGGAAATGATCCCAGCAGAATTCCTCCCGTTATTCTATCAGCATGCCGAGGCAGTTGGCCAACAGACATGATTATGGCCCTGTTAGGCCTTCAGACAGCTCTCTGCTGGATTGGCCTCTGAGTGACCTGGGCTAGTGCAGACTCAATCCACTGCCAACCAGGCAAAGGGCACTCCTGCTCATCTGTATCGCCTTCAGCAAATCTGAGGACGAGGAGGAAGACACTGTACCATTGAGAGGTGATGGAATCAGAGCAGTAGCTCCATCCATTTCTGTCTCTCTTCTCTTTCTACTCTCAAGTCTTTCATTGTTTTCTACTTCACCAGTTGTGCCTGTGCTCTTTCTCCACCTGGTACAGAGACATTCTCTGTTCTTGCTCCCCTTTGCCGGTGGATTTAAATGGCCCTTAAAACCGGCCAAGAAGTTTCCCCTTGGCATATTTTGGGACAACCTAAAGCCACCGGCAAAGTAAAACAAGCAAAAAGATAATGTGACTCTGAGAGAATCAGTAGCAAGAACTTAACGCAAGCCAAACATGTAGGACCTGGCTTAGTATATCAGCAGGCCCTGGTACTAGCTACAGTATGCTAAATTGGAAGTTTTCAAAACCAAAAAAAAAGCTCTTGGAAACTTGCTTTTGGAGGAAGGGAAGAGCAAAGTAGACCAAGAAGAAGTGGTGAGACCTAGCGGAAAGAACGCAAGCCTGGAAGCCAAAGGACCTCGATTCTAATCTTGGTTCCACCACCTTTCTGCTGTGTGTCCTTGGGCAAATCACTTAACTTCTCTGTGCCTCAGTTTCCTCATCTGTAAGATAGAGATTCAGTACCTCTTCTCCCTCCTAAACTGTGAGTTTTCAACTTGATTATTCTGCATCTTACCCCAGTGCTTAGTAAAGTGCTGGGCATATGGCAAGTGCTTAGCGAATACTATGATTATTCTCAACAGTGGCCTTCCCTTGGCCCACACTTCAATGCTACATAAATACTTAACAAAACAAGAAGAGGAAAAAGCTGCGGCACCATGATAATACTAGGATACCACTCTTGCTTCTGCAGCAGTTTTTGCTTTCGTTACTTTTTCTGTCACTAGCAAAACCAAGCAAGGACAGGACTGTGCTGTAAGAATTTTCAGGTGATCTCCAGGATTCCTGAAACTCTTCCACAAGTGGGAGCCAAGACTTGGGAGTCACCTAAGGGTGCCTGCGGTGCACATCTCCCCTTAGTTAAGACACAGAATAGTTAATTAACTAATTTACTTCTCAGTGGGTCCCTGTCACTTTGGACAGGGCCGGAGGAACTCGTTCATTGAGGGGGTCCCCATTTATAGTCCTTATTCATTAAGGTTGCCGACACGCAGGGTGGCAGAAATGAAGTTGCCATTGATAATGCAAATGCATTCTTTAGCATTTTGTCTCCTGGGCTGGACTTGGATCAACCTACTTGCTACAGGTATATTTTAAATTTAGCAAGAACATAGGTAATGTCTCAAATTCAGCCTTCTGTCACTCCAATAGAGTATCTGGTAGGATTCCATTATGCACGATGTCCTATTTTTATTTCATGTACTTTTGGTATGAGCTCTCAGGATCTGGGGATTGTAAAGACAAATTACAAAATCAAAAATCGTGAGTCCGTGGTTTCACATTCTCTTAAAAAAATTGTAACTTTCCTGCTGAAGATTTGAAACAGAATTTGCATTTTGAGGCTTAGAAAGTAACAGACCTCCACTGAAAAAATGGTCCTTAAACCCAAATATTCTTGTAATTCACTGGTGGAGGCTACAGCACCCTTTCACAGACCACCTGATTAGAACGATGGTATTTCATCCTGCCCAGGAATTCTATATCAAAAAAGCAATCCAGAGCACTCATTCCTATTAAAAGAAATATATAGAAGGAACTCAGTAAAATGGAGGCAAGCTGGAGAAACTGATTACTGTTTACCTCTGATGCACATTCTTGAAATGTCCCCACCACTGGAATTAGCATGTTTACGTGCGACGACTTCAATAATTGTGCTAGCAGAGGAATTCCCCCAGCCTTACGAATGGCTTCTTTATTGCTGTTGCTTTTACTGCAGCTCCACAGGGCCAAAGCCCCACAGCGTGCCACTTCAATATCTTTGGTTTGATTCTGAGTTGAGTGAGGGGGTCCCACAGAGGCACAGTCCAAGAGCTCAACCTGAAAGAACACATCAGGGAAATATTTTAAATGAATCAAAGGGACGTTATTTCAATAGTGGTACGAATGTGTATGTGGTGAGCCCACACCGAGCTGCCTTATTAGTGACTGTTTGTGATCCCGCGAACAACAACAAGGAACAGACTCTCGAAATCACCGACGAGCTCTACTTGAGGCAGTTATTGCGGGCCTGTGGAGGCAGAGCATGGAGGGAGGCATGGCCTTCTCTCTCTGTTTCACCTGGTAACGGGCCTGGACCAATTAATGACCGCCACATAAAGCCACAGCTGCGATGCCTAAGGCAGATAAAAGGCAGTCATTTTGAACTGCGAGGAGGCAGAACAGAGGCAGGCAGAGAAGCACGTATTGAGGCACGTGGGAGGTACAGCGAGAAGCAGCACTGAGAGGGAGAAGAAGTGAGCGGCAGAAGCAGCAGGAGAGCAGCACTCGGAAGCAGCAGCACTTGGAAGCAGAAAGAAGAAGCATGGGCACACTGGTATTGGATCCTTGGTGGAGTGGAGAGAGAGAAAAAAAGAGAGAGAGAGAGAGAGAGAGTGTGTGTGTGTCACTCCCTTGCACACTGGTAAAAACTAAGTTAAAAACTTTCCCCGGTTACCCTGGTGATCAGAGGTGTGGTCTGACTTTACTACGTGTCACTGAGGCTTCCCCGGTCCAGGAAGGTCCTGGTTGGTAAGACCCGGGGGCTCGCGACAGGGTGATCGAAAATCTAAATAGTTCAGAGTTCGCAATACATGAAGCACAGTTCAAGAAGCAGCGTGGCTTCGTGGAAAGAGCCCGGGCCTGGAAATCAGAGTTCATGGGTTCTAATCTCGACTCCGCCACTCGTCAGCTGTGTGACTTTGGACCAGTCACTTAATTTCTCTGTGCCTCAGTCTCCTCTGTATAATGGGGATGAAGACTGTGAGCCCCATGCGGGACAACTTGATTACCTTGTATCTATCCCAGTGCTTAGAAGAGTGCTTGGCACATAGTAAGTGCTGAACAAATACCAAATACCATTATTATTATTATATTATAATATTATTATTATAATTATAATATTAATAAATAATAATAATGATGATGATGATGATAGTATTTGTTCAGCACTTACTACATGCCAAGCACTGTTCTAAGCACTGGGGTAGATACAATGTAATCAGGTTGGACACAGCACCTGTCCCTCATGGGGCTCACAGTCTTAATCCCCATTTTACAGATGAGGCAACTGAGGCACAGAGAAGTTAAGTGACTTGCCCAAGGTCACACAGCAGACAAACGGCAGAGGTGGGATTAGACTCCACACCCATGCTCTTTCCGCTAGACCATGCTGACCAGAAAATACTCTCTGCTCTTGGGAATCTTTTTATTACCCATCCAAAAGGTGTAGGACAAGGTTGCTGAAAAAAATCAAATTGGGAACCTTAGATTAGGCTTGGAGTAGTTTCTGAGGCAGCTGCCTTGGGAATCAGATTTATCCTGTTCAGCAATGTCCTACACTCCACGAATGGGTGAGCTGAGGGTGTGAGGATTCAGCAGCACATGCATAAGAGATAAATAAAGTCCAAGAAAGGCTAAAGCTTATCTATTTCTGGATGTTTCTCCATGGATGTAATTAAAAGATATGAGCTTATTGGCAGGAACTAGAAAGGGCACAGACTGTGGATAAGACAGATGTTAAGGGGCAAAGGTGCAAGAAGAGTGGGGGAATGATATTGATGAATAAAGACAAACTAGAATAAATTTGGGTATGGTCTAATTAACTTGAAAGGATAGTAGATTTTTAAAATGCTTCTACAAGACTCTCAAAACATCCTTTTATACAGAGTGCCCATTTCTGTGTATGGCCAGGAAGATCCAACACAACACACATCTGATGTATTTCTGAGCATTAGAATGAATGCTTAATAGCAATCAATGCTTTAAGAAAATGAGTAATAAAACAGCTCTTAATTATTTTGGTATATTCCTCGGGTACTTTAGCCAAGAGGCCCATGCCAAAATGTCCAAATATTGTAATTTTTCAAAACATTTTGGGCAAAGTCAGCCAAATATAGAAACTATTTCCTTGATGTACATTAGGAAGTTTCAGAGATGCACCAACTCATTTAGTACTAAAAGGTATTATTAAAAAAAATAGTTAAAATAATTAAATGCTCTTATTCTACACACTAGACTTTAGCCCTTGATAAGAACATCTAAACTACTTACAAGTTTTTTGATACCTCCATCCTGTCTCACTATCCACCGCGCTCGCTTAAACTTGGCAACGTTTGCAATTGTTTCAGCTGCCAAGCACTTCAGATCTTTATCTGGTGAATCCAGTATTTTAACCATAATTTGTAAGCCTCCAAAGTCAGTAATAGCACGTCTGATCTGAGAATTTTGACTTATTTCCTTCAGGATTTTTAATGAAGCAATCTGGATGGAGAAAAATATTACACATTAAAACTAAAGAGTTCATAAATATGATACATTTTAAATTGCCAACCAAATTGACTACATAGGCTCCCAAAAATATTTTTAACTCTTTTCTCTAGATATCATTATTCTTTTGTTTTCCATTGAAAGGAGAAACTTCGTGTTTAGTACTGCAAGATGCATTTTTAAAAACAGATTTTTACAAGTCAGAGATCAACTGATTTTACATAGAAAGCTACCCACCTTGCATTTGACTTCTTCAGTATCAAGCAAATTGATGAGCACTTCAAGGCCCCCCACATCTCTGATAGCCAACTGACAGGTCTCTTGCGCCAAGTTGAAGTCTCTCATCGAACACAATGCAATTACTGTAGCTGTCTGATTACCTCCCTAAAATATATAATAATACACAGCTGCAGGATAAGACCATATTTTTATAGACACCTCTGGAATGAGGTGAAGCTAACCCATGGACTAGGCAATTTCCTGCCCTATCGCTAACATATTAAAATGTGGAAATTCACTGGATGGATTATGTCTGTTTTCTTAAGAACAGCAGATTTGGTAAGAAAGCTATGCATAACTTTACAAATGGGGAAGAACAGCATACTCCTTCTTACAGCTCATTCTGAATTGGAGGGGAAAGCAGCTTCTGCTTCTGAAGGGGAAGCAACAAGACTTAATGGATAGAGCACGAGCTCTTGGCTCTGCCACTACTCTGCTGGGTGACCTTGGATGAGTCACTTCTCTGTGCCTCAGTTACATACCATTAAAAACAAATTGGGAAGTTCAGGCAATTTGATGGGATTGGACCCCATGCCGGAGCCACGCTCCTGCCATTTCCCTGGATGAGGTTGAGGAGACGCATGGAGGCTGGCGGCATTATATCTTGTAGAACCTAGTGACTGACTAGAAGAAAATGGAATGTGCTTGTCATTTATTCAGTACAGGGCCATCAGTAGGAAAGTGGGAAAATGAGCATCGAGAAATAGCTTACCATTAGACTTTGGAACAGTTAGATTTTTTTAAAGCTGTGGTAAGGAAAAAGTAGGCTTCACTAACTGAATAGAGCAGCAAAAAATCCAATCACTTCTACATTTAAGTACATTATTTAGAGTTCTCTTTTTAAAGTATTAGATATCTTCACTTCTCTAGAAAAGCAGATGACTGTGGAATGATGAGAATACCCTCCTCATCACAAAACCCCCAGGGGCTTTCCTTGCTTCTGGAATAAAATCAAAGTTGCTGACCATTGAATTCAAGGCTCCCCATGAGCTAGCTTAACAGGTTAACATAGTTGGGGAAGAACAACCCGAATAAGATGACAAAAGTAAAATATTTAAGAGTGTGAATGAGGGGATGATATTATAAGCACACTGGATGAATAAATGATAAACAGATCAGTACAAAAGGTAATAGTGAGTGCTAAAGTGACAAAAGTGTGTGGGGAGTGGTTAATCCTGGACTATGTCCTGGAGGCAGTGGGCTTTTTACAAAAGGGCTTTGAAGCAGGGGGGGATGTGGTTTGGCAAGGAAGGACTGGGGGAAAGCAGAATGTGCCTACCAACTCTGTTGTACTGTACTCTCCAAAATGCTTAGTACACTGCTCTACAAACAGTAAGCACTCAAATACCATTGATGATGAGGAGGAGGCACTTTTTTAAAAAAAATGACATTTGTTACATGCTTACTAGTCTGCCTGGCATTCTACTAAGTGCTGGAACAGATACAAAATAATCAGATGGACACAGTCCCTGTCCCACACAGGGCTCAGAGTTTTAATTCTCATTGTACAAAGGAGGTAACTGAGGCACAGAAAAGCTGACTTGCCCAAGGTCACAAAGCAGATTAGTGGTGGAGCTGGAATTAGAACCCCGGTCCTCTGATTCCCAGGTCAATGCTCTTTCCTCTAGGCCATGATGCTTCTGACTTGTTTTCCACTTTTTATTTGCTATTTAGTAATTTACATTTTCAATATCCCTTACAGTTACTGCTTCATTTTTGAATAGCTCTGAAATTTGAATATCGGAGAAATTTGAAAGATTTGGCCAAGTTCATTCAGTGAGTCAGTGACATTGCAGGAACTCACTCTGTTGTGCCCCCGATTAGAAGAGTCCACCCACTGTGTTAAGTACACTCAGTAATCCTGTGTCTTGAAATCACCTAAACAGAATCTGGCCCCCCAAATTTACGTGGATCGCTAGGACATAGCCCAAATAAGCAGACTGAAATAAAATAACTTGAAATAATTAATGGCTTATACCATTCTGAAAAGGAAATACTTTTACCCACATTCACCCGTACTTTAATAAAGGACGAAAGTTATGTTTGAAGGAGGTGTTCAAAGGCAGTCTATCAATATTGTACAAAATAACAGTAACAGTATTCCGAGTAAATCCACTTTTTAAATGGAAAAATCTCTCCAAAGCATAACTTTACTTTGATCTAGCATTCAATAATATTTTCTATGGTCTTTATCTGCTTTATACAATGGTCATCAGATGATACTAAAGACATCTCTAACTTTAAAAACTCCCTCATCTACTGTATAAAGAATATGAAAATCACAAAGGAACTTTTCTTCCTTTTCTAAACTGCATAGACAACTTAATAGACATTTTAAAGTAAAACAAAAAAAAATTATTTTTCATATGTTCTGAAACATTAGTTTTATACCATATGCCTTACTACTGCCACAACAAATATTTCTCTTCCTAGCAGTTACTATTAGAGTAAATCCTACAGCAAAGATTATAACAAATATGGAAATAGTTAGCTCCCCATTAAATTCACACAAAATCGACATCATGTTGTTAGGCTCTTTGAAATCCGATATTTTGGATGCAAAATATGTTCTACTGACATTTGAACAATCACATTTTATGGTTTTAAATTAAATGCAGATTTGGTTTCAAAATGTCTAACCCATCTTACATAATGGTTTTGTGTAAATCTCCGCAAATTAGATGAAAATAAAATATGAATTCTCAAACAGGATGTGTGACATGGTAATAGGTAAAGCAGTTTCTGACAAATTCGAATGGAGTAACATGAATTCTCAAACAGGATGTGTGCCACAATAATAGATAAAACAGTTCCTAGCAAGTATGAATGTTAACAGAGTTCAGCAAAAAGGCACATGCCACACAGCTGAGAAATACAGAAACCATATAAGTGGTCCAACGAAGTTTAGCTATTTCAGCTCAAATGAAAAATTTACCTCAAAGAGGGCTCCCCTTTGACTCCTCTTTGCAGGGTTTAGAAGAAAACTATACCTTGAAAATATATTCAAATTCAAAATCTCCAAGTGATCCCCCAAGTGAAAGGAATAAAGACCCCATTTCAATCAGAAGGCATCTACTGATTAAAAATGATGTCCTTAAAAAGTTAGCTTCCTAATAATATCGAAACTACTTTAAATTAAGAATGGGCTTCAGAGTTGAATAAAAGTGATACCCAATCTGGTTTAAAGAAATAATAATTTCACTTGCAATATCTGAAGGTAAGATATGCTTAGTACAGTGTTAGTACAGTGCTCTGCACACAGTAAGCGCTCAATAAATATGATTGATTGATTGAATGATAGAACCAGGGCCACTTCAAGATGGCATGGGCAACTTTGGGGTCCTCTTTTCAATCAATCCATCAGTGGTATTTATTGAGCACTTACCCTGTGCAGAGCACTGTCCTGGGCACTTGGGAAGGTATGATGCATCAGAGGTAGTAATAGCAATCAATCAAATTTATCGAATGTTTACTATGTGCAGAGCACTGTACTAAGAGTTTGGGAAAGTGCACTATAACAATTTAACAGGCACATTCCCTGCCTTCAACAAGCAAGTCTAGAGGGGGAGACAGACATTGTAATACAGATATATAAATTACATTCATTCATTCAATCAATCGTATTTATTGAGCGCTTACTGTGTGCAGAGCGCTGTACTTAGCGCTTGGGAAGTACAAGTTGGCGACATATAGAGACGGTCCCTACCCAACAACGGGCTCACAGTCTAGAAGGGGGAGACAGACAACAAAGCAAAACACGTGGACAGGTATCAAGTTGTCAGAATAAATAGAATTAAAGCTAAATGCACATCTTTAGCAAAATAAATAGAACAGTAAATATGTACAAGTAAAATAAATAGAGTAACAAATCTGTACAAACATATATACAGGTGCTGTGAGGAGGGGATGGGGAGGAGGAGAGAAAAAGGGGGGTCAGCCTGGGAAGGCCTCTTGGAGGAGGTGAGCTCACAGTAGGGCTTTGAAGGGAGGAAGAGAGCTAGCTTGGCGGATGTGTGGAGGGAGGGCATTCCAGGCCCTGGGGAGGACGTGGGCCGGGGGTCATCATCATCATCATCATCATCAATCGTATTTATTGAGTGACTACTGTGTGCAGAGCACTGTACTAAGCGCTTGGGAAGTACAAATTGGCAACATATAGAGACAATCCCTACCACAGTGGGCTCACAGTCTAAAAGGGGGAGACAGACAGGACAGGCGAGAACGAGGTACAGTGATGTATATAAGTCCTGTGGGGCTGGGAGTTAGGAAGAATAAGGGGAGCAAGTCAGGGTGACACAGAAGGGAGTGTTATTACCTAAAATAGCTGTTAAGAAAAGCAGCGTGGCTCAGTGGAAAGAGCCCCGGCTTGGGAGTCAGAGGTCATGGGTTCTAATCCTGCCTCTACCACATATCTGCTGTGTGACTTTGGCAAGTCACTTAACTTCTCTGAGCCTCAGTTACCTCATCTGTACAATGGGGATTGACACTGTGCGCCCCAGATGAGACAACCTGATAATAATAATAACAATAATGATGGCATTTGTTAAGCACTTGCTATGTGCAAAGCACTGTTCTAAGCGCTGGGGAGGTTACAAGGTAATCAGGTTGTCCCACGGTGGGCTCACAGTCTTAATCCCCATTTGACAGATGAGGGAACTAAGGCCCAGAGAAGTTAAGTGATCACCTTGTACCCCCCCCCCCAGTGCTTAGAACAGCGCTTCGCACATAGTAAGCATTTAACAAATACCATCATTATTATTATTATTAAAATTATTTTCAGAGATGGTCACAATCTTTTGAATTGGAAGAGTTTTCTGGAGGTCCAAATGAGACAAATTAATTTAAAATTAGATTCAATCTCATTTCTTTTCTTTTGGAATGGACAATGGTACAGATATGACCGAATCAGTGTTTTGTGACAGCAGATCTATGGAAAGATCTTCCCTCTGACAACAGGAACCTGCCATGAGCAATGCGGTGTTGGAAGAATCAGTTGTGAGTGCTCACATGGCATCAGGTATGGTGAGTACTCCAATCTGAGTTTTCCTAAACATGGGGTACTGCAAGAATGCCATCACTGCATTATAAGATAATTAGATGTACTTCCAAAAGTACAGGTTAGTTCTCTGAATCAGTGTCATTTTTACTTCCTAAAATGGGAACTGAAATATTTAAGTTTCAAAATTTTATGTCATCTATAAAAATTTAAGGCAATGCAAAATTCAAACTTGGCCCTCTTCAAACGTTTCATCGTGGTACTGAATCTCACTTTAAGATCATATATCCTGTTTAAAACCTTAGAAATTAAATAGGAACATGAAGACACAGCAGAGGACATATATTTCAGAAGTAACTTTTTAAATATTACTGTTGCCCCTAATGCTTAATTTTTATTTTAAGTTTTAGATCCAGGCCTACATTTCAGTTTATAAAAAGAGGTCAAACTGAATCTTGTTAGAAACAAGTTATGGGCCAGTTCAACTCAGTTAAGGAATAATTATCTGCTGTATTTCCTGAGTCGTCCAGAGCTCTTGGGTCATAAGCTGGAAGCACGTAAAACATCCAGACTAAAATCGGGGCCAGTGGAAAAATCACAGGAATGTTAAAAATCACAGTTTCCCTGATGTGCACGTTGCTCTACAATTATCTAGCATTGCGGGAAATTGCTGTCATTTAAAGGCACATTAACCCCTTTTATCATAGAAAGTCCAAGTTTGTCCTAGTGATAGCAATAAGATATGTGCTAGTAAATGCGTTAAGGTTTGTTAATAGGTTTTCAGAGATTCTTAAAATAGTGTGGGGAGGAAAAGAAACCATATTATTTTACATCTACAAAGAGCTTCTCCTGAGTGTTGGGTATTCATTTCTATAAGTTCAGTGGCACATTTCTAATCTTTCCCCAAAGAGTTGAGAAACTTGAAAGCTAGTAGTTAAAAGTAAATTGAGTTATAAACCTTTATGATTTCTAAGGTTTAGTCATCCACCTATAGCAATTCTTCAATAACTGACTCTGGGGCTTATGATGATGCTTAATGTCAGTTGATACAAAAAGCTTTCTGGAGGATGTGAAATGAATATCAACACCAGCATTCCTGTACCTTCTGAATCCTCCAGCATGACTGAAGAATAAATTGAATAGATGTCTACTATTTAACCCTGTTGACGATGGGGAATAGATCAGACAGGGTATCCCTGATTCTGGAGCAATCAAACAATACTGAGAATTTCTAAAGGTAGCCGAGCTTACTTAGTATTTTCCAGATTTTGGAACTCCTAATGCTATCTTTGTAGAGGCCAAGTGCTGAAGTTTTCCTCATATGTTATTTCATATGTTATAACGATTACGTTCACTGACCCGTACTGTGGTCTGATGCCGCATTTTGCTTCTGGGAGCATATGGTTAAAATGTATTGGCTTGATTAGCCAGTCTACATGACTATCTAAATTATTTCCAGCCAGTGATACCACAATAACTGCCCCAGCTGGATTTTTCATTGTTATTGGTTTTGGGGGGGTTTTTTGCATGGTATTTGTTAAATAATAATAATAATAATAACAATGACATTTATTAAGCACTTACTATGTGCAAAGCACTGTTCTAAGCGCTGGGGAGGTTACAAAGTGATCAGGTTGTCCCATGGGGGGCTCACAGTCTTAATCCCCATTTTACAGATGAGGTAACTGAGGCACAGAGAAGTTAAGTGACTTGCCCACAGTCACACAGCTGATAAGTGGCAGAGCTGGGATTTGAACCCATGACCTCTGACTCCAAAGCCCATGCTCTTTCCACTGAGCCACACTGCTTCTCTAACACTTAATTAACTTAAACACTATGTGCCAGGCACTGAACTAAGCACTGGGGTAGAAAAAGCTAATCAGGTTGAAAACAGTCTATGTCCCACATAGGACTCACAGCCTTAATCCCTATTTTACAGCTGAAGTAACTGAGGCCCAAAGAAGTGAAGTGAGTTACCCAAGGTCACACAGCAGACAAATGGCGGGACTGGGAATAGAACCCAGGTCCTTATGATTCCCAGACCAGTGATCTATCCACTAGGACACACTGCTTCAAGACGGTAATGACGACTGGCATGTTTGGGAAAACTCTGGCCTACTTGTTTAAACAGTATTTCCTCACTTAGCCTCAGAAGGTATGCCATCAGGTTCATGCTATTTTTGCTATTTGCTATTTTTCATGGTTTCACCGTAGAGATAATTTCCTAAATAGTTGGGACAAGTGTCATGTTTTCACATGCTGGGTGATTTTCTATGCTTTGAAAGGTGTTATCTGTGATGACAAAAGATGTGTTGAAGATTTTTTAATTAAAATGGTGTTTCTATCTCTTTAGGATAGCCTCTGTGTCAATGTAAAGGCTGGAGTCATCTTTACTCTTCAGAAAATGAAGGAAGTCTGACAAAAATAACCAACAGTAGCAAATGCCAGCCCCAGAAGGACGAATCAGACTATTGTCCACCTGAAATAGGTAGTCTGGAATTATCTGCTTGTCTAATCCATACAATAGTGTGTGAACACAGTACTTACGATCCTGTATATTCCAAATGTTCAGTTATGCATGAGGAAGTAAGAGTCTCTCTTGGCATTCTTGCCCTCCAATCTCTGGTTCTTTTGTGGCTTTCTGCCATTCCCCACCACAAATTTGTTTTCCATTTTTCTAGTCTTGAATATGTTTCCATTTTCTGCTCTATCCTATTTCCTTGTCTCTTTTCTTCACAGTGTGACCAAGGATGTGCCAATACAGTGTCTTACAATGTCAGTTTAGGTAAACCCTTAAAAGTTAACTTGTGGATACATCTGAATGACCTCTAAATAGATTCTGAGGGCAAAAAAACCCTGTAAGTTAGCATTTGGCATTAAGAAAACAGCTTCTTGAAGGAGAAAAGGTTCCAAAAATCATCAACCACTTCTGAAAAGCTGGCATCATGTTTGGAGTAAAAAATAAAAAGGCAGTATAACATTAAGGAAAGCTAGGTTTTCCACATTTCAGGATTTACTTCTACTCTTTTGTCACTGACCATGCTCCCAAAAGATCTATTAATCTTTTGAAATTAAGGGAGGGAGCCAAAATATTTAGCATCCATAGCCACAAATGTTTGCCAACTGGTTTTCTCTGAATACCAGTTAGGTCAAAAGATTTTCTAATGTTAGTCTTGTTTTTTTTCTTAATTTTCTAACTATCCATTTGAAGTGTTAATACTTCTTCAGTTATATAACCCTATAAATTATCTAGCAGAACTCAATTCATGTCTCCAGCTATTTGAGGGATAGCCAATTCTATTTAGAACCATTATCCTTCTGTAGAAATCCAATGTAAAGATATTTTCTCAGTGAAAATTTTCAATGATAAACAGTCTCATTTCATCAATTTAAAATTCCCTAGTCAGCCCCTGCTGCTCTTCTTTCTCCTTCTCAAGTATGTCCAGGGCACATCAGTCTTGGAAGCAATTTCTTAAAATACTGCAAGTTTCAGTTTTGGATTTCTTTCCTACACTAGCATGTATTTTTTCATTGGCAATGAACAAACATGTTTAGGGCAAGTAATGCCTGGATGAGCTTCAAGCATTCTTTCTTTTTTCTATAACATTTATTAAGCACTTACTATATGCAAAGCACTGTTCTAAGCGCCGGGGAGGTTACAAGGTGATCAGGTTGTCCCACAGGGGGCTCACAGTCTTCATCCCTATTTTACAGATTTCTTTTTATCCAATTATTATTCAACACAACAAAAATAACGTAAGGATACTTTTATCAGTTTGTTGAAAATGAAGGGAATTTAAAGATACAAAAAGGAAATAAAATATGCTCTTTGATATTTGATATATTTGACAAGAGAATTCAACATTCTTCCCCCTCTGCACTGAAAGCTCGTTGAGGGCAGGGAACATGTCTGCTAACACTGTTACATGGTAGTCTCCCAAGTGTTTACTACAGTGCTCTGCACACAGTAAGAGCTCAATAAATACAGTTGATTGCTACTACCTTCAAATAAAAAAAATACTGTCATCTGTAGAATAGGTAGCATCCTATCTGTTGTGTGTATCTGAAATGGGCTATTTTACTAGGTTTCAGATAGCCGGATTTAGATGTGGATCCTGTGAACTGTGACAGTACCTAAAGTGGGTATGAATTTTGGATGCCATTTGGGACCGAACAGCTGTCACTTGATATTCACTGTCAAAATAATAATAATAATAATGATGGCATTTATTAAGTGCTTACTATGTGCAAAGCACTGTTCGAAGTGCCGGGGAGGTTACAAGGTGATCAGGTTGTCCCACGGGGGGTTCACAGTCTTAACCCCCACTTTACAGATGAGGGAACTGAGGCACAGAGAAAGCACACGTAATCAAATTAAGGCGACTGGTACAGAAATGACCTTAAGAAGTACCCAAGGCCTGAAAGCCTTTGTTAATTCTCTTTCCACTGTCTGAAACAGAGGAGTCACATATGAGACCTGGTGAGGTGATCCAAACATTAACCAGACATTCCAGCTGGTGCTGAATGTTCTCGGTCACGGGCTTTTGAAAGCAACATGCTACTTGGAGCAAAACAGTTTTCTGTAAAATGTACTGCTGCCAATGTCTGCTTAGTAATGGTGATAGAAATGCTTGTTGCCAGGCCCGGAAGCTGGGTTAGAAATAATTACCCACTTTCCCTCGGGCTCAAAAAGCGTAGTGTTAATAGAGATATGCAACTGTTGGCTAAAAATCTGTAGCGAACGGTACTACTTTACTGTCGGCTTCTTGAGAATTTATTTTGCACTGATGACTCAGCCACCATAAACCTGAGACTTTATAGTAAAGAATATTTTTCTGTTAGAAATTGAAAACCACAGTTTCATTCCTTAGGATTTAGGAAGCATATATACTGTAAAACAGGTCCACAGAAGGTCAAACATTACTTCTACCTGCCCTCTTTTCTTAAAAAAAACAAAACTGATATAAAGGAACGTCTTCTGACCATAAACTCCTTAAAGACAAGTACACACGCAGATTTGGAGTATAACAAAAACTTATAATCCAAATGCTAAATAAATACCACTTATTGATTGACTTGATACCAGAAAAAAAAAAACTGGCCAAAGTTTCACAGCAGTAACAGCTGAAAACAAACAACTTGGTCCTTTTGTAGGTGCTTAGTACAGTCCTATGCACACAGTAAGCACTCAATAAATACGCTTGAATGAATGAACGGAAGGGATTTTTTTTGCCTCTCCTCTTCCTGTTGCCTTCCTGTTCTGTTATATATGTTGCCAACTTGTACTTGTACTTCCCAAGTGCTCAGTACAGTGCTCTGCACACAGTAAGCGCTCAATAAATGTCTTACCTCCTTCCCTTCCCCAAAGCACCTGTATATATGTATATATGGTTGTACATATTTATTACTCTATTTATTTATTTATTTATTTTACTTGTACATTTCTATCCTACTTATTTTATTTTGTTGGTATGTTTGGTTCTGTTCTCTGTCTCCCCCTTTTAGACTGTGAGCCCACTGTTGGGTAGGGACTGTCTCTATGTGATGCCAATTTGTACTTCCCAAGCGCTTAGTACAGTGCTCTGCACATAGTAAGCGCTCAATAAATACGATTGATTGATTGATTGATTGATTGATTGTTAGTCACTAAAAACAGATCAACAGGTGTTTGTGAAAATAGGATAGCTTGTATTACACCAGCAAAAGACAAAATATGGAAAAATCAGCTTTTGTTCACCATCTTACAAGGTGAAGCTCTGGTCAGACCGGATGGAAGCATCTGATATTTGGCCAGACCAAAACTGCGCCTGAATTCACTTCTGGAGACATGCTGCTTTATGTGTATGCATCAATTATGAGCTGCTAGATGGGGTAGCTCAAGGACAAATACTCAGATGTAGCAGCGTTCCCAGGAAGTGACTTGGCATATTGGATCAGGACAAACTCCTCTCTATTTCAACAGCAACCCAGCCTTTATGCTTTGCCTCCCCCATCCGAAATGGAGGGCAGCACTGTAAGAAGCTGAGGAGGCCATGTGAGCCTGAGCATTAGAAAACTGAGAAGATAAAGATAATACTCACCGGTTCCAAACTCTGGTTTCAAAACCTGAACTAGTTCTAAAGTATGCCTGAAGAGGAAAATTATTACTATAGTAGATACTTTTCACTCCAGCCTTGGGATCCACAGGCCACAACCAATCCACCAAGGCCCATCACTAGGGAAACAGAATTTGACTAGGAGTCTAAAGGAAAGATGAAATGCAAGAATAGTATTCACTAAGTCAAAAGACTGTAAGAGTGTAAACAAAATTTCAATTACATTTTGACTACTCACTTGGGATAATTTGGTCATATAAATTACAAGACATGACATCACTCTGAAGGATTCTCTCCACCATTTCCCACTTGGTTGTGGATGCCTGGCTCTAAACTTGGATTGCATAAGCCATTATTCCAGAGTCCATGGAAAGTTCACATTCCTTGATTACTAGTATTATTTTTAGGAACATAAAAGGATGCTAAAGTTGCTAAAATGTAGTCACCAGGTCATAAAAGTTAAATCACTCATTCTTTCGATGGATGCTTATGAGTTTTTGCCAATCTGATATCCCAACGACAATCTCTGCTCAAATTAATTTGTAAAAACATTCTGAGTCTTAAGTGAACGATTGTTAGCATTTTGTATGCGACCATATTCAAAGTTAATTGTCTATTTGGTATTCTCAATAAAGACATTCTTTTTACAATAACAAAACTGATTTTCAGTTTTTTTTAAGATCTTGCCTAGGGAAATGAAAGAACTAGTACATGGGAAATAAAAATCTGAATTCACTATTAAAAAATTGAAGTCACAGATAATACAGTGCCTATTAGAAAACAGAAACTATTTCTTAAGAGTTTACAAAGAGCTGAGCATTTAATTAGAATTTAACTTATTTACATTTTTATGCAAAACTCAGATAATATGTGTTAACTATGTTTTCGGTAATAAAAAATTACAATTAAATTAAGGATTTCAAATAATATCATGGGCCCCAGTTCCCTCATCTGTAAAATGGGGATTAAGACTGTGGGACAGGGAGTGTCCAATGTCATTATCTAGTATCTACCCCAGCACTTAGAACAGTGCTTGGCACACAGTAAGTGCTTAAATACCACAATTATAATTCAGTAAGTGGAGAAATTGAGATCCGGGAAATTTTTATGCTATGGATCACATTTTTCCTCTGCTAGCAAAATAATAATAATAATTGTGGTATATGTTAAGCACTTACTGTATGCCAGGCACTCTACTAAGCGCTGGGGTGGATACAAGCAAATTGGGTTGGACACAATCCTTTTCCCACATGGGACTCTCAGTCTCAATCCCCATTTTACAGACGAAGTAACTGAGGCACAGAGAAGTGAAGTGACTTGCCTAAGGTCACATAGCAGACAAGTGGCGGAGCTGGGATTAGAACCCACGACCTTGTGAATCCCAGGCCCGTGTTCTATCCACTCTGCCCTGCAAAATGTAAAAGTGATTATACAAGTTAATTCTAATTTCAAAATCATTATTCAAGAATGGTCTTTTTTTTTTACAAAAAATGACAGTTTATTCTGATTTTAGGTGAGCATCTAAAAAGGGGGTACACTCAATATGGACTCCAAATAATCCCATAACATGAAGGCACATAATAATATTGGTTATTGAAAGCATGAGTGCAAAAAAAAAGCATTCCTTTAATGAGCTGGAATTTTCTGTTAGAGTTGAACATATAGCTTGATTTTCCAATAGGTAGTAAAAGTGCTCAATAACTTGCCCTTTCTTTTTCTTCCTCAGGAAGTGTTGAAAAAAAAAAACAAGAAATCCATAACCCACATCAATGCCGCAACACATATGCAGTAAATTAAAGAATGTTTCTTATAAAAAAAAAGAAGCGCTATACTACAGCATTAGTTAAACAGCAGGGGTTTTACGTGATCTGATGATTCCAAGTCCGAATTTGTGCAAGAAAACAGTGAACATGGTATTTAAACAAAAAATTATTTAATAAATGAAAACTGAATAATTCTTTTCCCCAAGAAACACACATTTGATATAAGCTGGTATTTTAAAAATAAATACTGAAATATTGCTCAAGAAAAAAATTCCTTTGTACTTTGTCCATGGCTCAATATTGGAGACTAAAATCAACAGGCAGCAAGATAATGGAGAAGAATGTGCACATAGTGTTTTTCCTACATTACTTTTCAATGGTGTAGAATAGCAATTTAGATAGAACCCTGGCCTGGAGTCAGGAGGCCTGGATTCTGTTCCTGGCTTTATAGTTGACTTGCTTGTGTGGCCTTGGGCAAGACAGTCAACCTCTCTACTTGTTTTTCCACCGTGCAATGAGAATAACACCCCCAGGGATTTACTGTCCCTTGGCGGTAGTGAGAATTAGTTAACATTTACAAAGTGCATCTAATTCTTTGGATAAAAGAATCATGTAAATTTAAAACGTAATTAAAATGAAATCTGTTAAACTAATTTAAGCTTTTGATCCAATCAGGCCAGATCAATTAAGAACCCAACACCACACACACCTAGGTGATTTTTAACAAAAGCTTTGGTGGATAACCTGCCTAGATTACCTTCCCCTAAAAGGCAATCCAAAACAGCATCAGGGAGTGAGCCCTGAAAGCTGCCTTAGAAGTTTTAAAACACTCAACCTACTATGGCTTTCACTTATTTCTTTATTGCAAAGGTTTGATCACTGCACCTTTATGCCCTTGTGACACTGAGGACCAATTAAATTCACATTTGAAGACTTGAAATTTGATTGTCAGATTATTATCAGGCTTTTTAAAGACTCCAATACAGACACAGACTAGATGGGACATGAGACCTTTCTGCTGCAGGCAAGATTCAAGACAGAATCATTATTAACAGGCTCCTGAAAACCAGTCAGCTGTGCCCTACCTGAATCCCCAGGTGGTTTCAAGCCAAACCCTACACAGCAAATACGATCTTTGCAGCATGACAGACACAGGAAGACTTTTACACTTAGGTCTCCATCCAAACTGCTACCACACTGATCCACGTCCTTATCCTTTCCCACTTTGACTACTGCATCAACCTCCTTGCTGACCCCCCTGCCTCCTGTTTCTCCCCACTCCAGGCCCTACTTAATAATAATTATGGTATTTATTAAGCGTTTACTATGTGCCAAACACTGTTACTTCACTCTGCTGGCTGGAACATCTTTCTAAATAAACATTCAGTCCACGTTTCCCGTCTCTTCAAGTACCTCCAGTGGTTGCCTACCCACCTCCACCAACAGAAACTCCTTACCGTTTCACTCGAAAGCCCTCAATCAGCTTGCCCCCTCCTATCTTACCTCTCTGATTTCCTGCTACAATCCAGCAAGCACGTTCACTTCATTCCTTGCACCCTAACCTATTCACTGTACCTCGAGCTCATCTATCTCATTACCAACTCCTTGCAAACAATCCTGCCTTTGGCCTGGAACCCCCTCCCCCTTCAAATCCCACAGACCATCATTCTCCCAACTTCAAAACCTTATTAAAATCACATCTCCTCCAGTAGGCCTTTCCCGACTAAGCCCACATTTCCCTCTCCCTTCTGCGTCATCCTTGCACTTGGATATGTGTCCTTTATTCACCGTACCCTTAGACACACAGTACATATTCATAATTTATTTTAATGTCCACCTACTCCTCTATACTGTGGGCAGGGAACATGTTTACCAACTCTGTTTATATTCTTCTCTCCCAAGAGCTTAGTACAGTGCTCTGCCCACAGTAAGTGCTCAAAAAGTCCAATTGATTGATCATCAGTGGCACAAACCTTATCAACCCTTCAGCTCCCTCTTCACTTATGCATTAATTTATGTCTACCCTCAGCATTTGTGTGCATATAATAATAATAATGGCATTTGTTAAGCGCTTACTATGTGCAAAGCACTATTCTAAGCGCTGGGGGGATACAAGGTGATCAGGTTGTCCCACATGGGGCTCACAGTCTTAATCCCCGTTTTACAGATGAGGGAACTGAGGCTCAGAGAAGTTAAGTGACTTGCCCGAGGTCACACAGCAGACATGTGGCGGAGCCAGGATTCGAACCCATGACCTCTGGCTCCAAAGCCCGGGCTCTTTCCACTGAGCCACGCTGCTTCTCTAATATGTAAATTTGTAAATGCATTTGTATATGTCTATGTAAATTTGCATATGTAAATTTGGTTGATGGTGCACTTAAATACTCACAATCAACAGTATTTCTTGAGTAGTGTGGTATGCGAAACCGTCCTAAATGTTCAGGAGAGTACACTAGAATTAGTAGACATGATTCTTAGAGTAAAGATAGGAGGTTGTACATAATGTATACAATCAAGAGTAGCACATATGTACATATCTTATATATTATTAATAACAATAATTATAACTATTATTATTATCATGGCCTTTGTTAAGTGCTTACTATGTGCCAGGGTTCTAAGTGCCAGGGTAGATACAAGGTAATCGCGTTGGACACAGTCCCTGTCCCATATAAAGTTTACAGTCTAAATCTCCATTTTACTGATGAGGGAGTTGAGGCACAGAGAAGTTAAGTGACTTGCCCTAGGTCACCCAGCAGACAAGTGGCAGAGCCGGATTTAGAACCGAGGTCCTTCTGACTCTGCTCTATCCACTAAGCCACTCTGCTTCTAATGTTTCCTCCCATGTGTAATTTACTTTAGTGTCCATCTCCCCCATCAGTATAAACTCCTTGAGGACAGTGAGCATGTCTATTCATTCTATGGAGTAGGTAAGATATATGTAACTTTCCATAGCACTTAAGTAATCAATCAATCAATCAATCGTATTTATTGAGCGCTTACTCTGTGCAGAGCACTGTACTACGCGCTTGGGAAGTACAAATTGGCAACATATAGAGACAGTCCCTACCCAACAGTGGGCTCACAGTCTAAAAGGGGGGAGACAGAGAACAAAACCAAACATACCAACAAAATAAATAGAATAGATATGTGCAGGTAATCAATCAATCAATTGCATTTATTGAGCGCTTACTCTGTGCAGAGCACTGTACTAAGCGCTTGGGAAGCACAAACTGGCAACATATGGAGACAGTCCCTACCCAACAGTGGGCTCACCGTCTAAAAGGGGGAGACAGAGAACAAAACCAAACACACTAACAAAATAAAATAAATAGAATAGATATGTACAAGTAAAATAAATAAATAGAGTAATAAATATGTACAAACATATATACGTATATACAGGTGCTGTGGGGAAGGGAAGGAGGTAAGATGGGGGGATGGAGAGGGGGACGAGGGGGAGAGGAAGGAAGGGGCTCAGTCTGGAAATAAATAAATAAATAGAGTAATAATAATAAGTACATGCTATTGATGCCCATCTATGCTACTGATGACTTTCTACTTGTTTTGTTTGTTGCCTGTATCCCCCCTTCTAGACTGTGAGCCCGTTGTTGGGTAGGAATTGTCTCTATCTGTTGCCGAATTGTACTTTCCAAGTGCTTAGTACAATGCTCTGCACACAGTAAGCTCTCAATATAATTGAATGAATGAATGAATATCTTATACAGTCTATTTCTTCCTTCTATCTGCAAGTTATTTTAATGTCTGTCTCTGCCACTAGATTGTAAGCTCCATGAGGGTCAAAGGAACTAATTAGGAGGGCTGGAGTGACAAACTTAAGGCTGAGGGGGTGGTGGAAGGGGAGCTGGCAGCATGCCTGGATGAGGGGTGTGGAATTGGGGGAGTGCCCAGTAGTCTGGGGAAGGAGAGCCAGGACTAAGTTTGGGATGAGGCCAAAAGCAAGCCCAAGGCAGCCTGGCTGGGGCATGTAATAGGGCTGAGTTTGCATTATGCTTAGATATCACAGTGACTGGAAATCCCACAGTGGTCAAACTAATAGGCTTTGCTCATGCTCAGCCAAAACTTGGTTGAAAGTTTTAAACCAATTAGTCTGTATCCCCAGGGAGAGTTATTCTAAAATGTTGTGGTTAGATCTACTTCATGAAGTGTTACTTATGATACCCTCCTAACATCCCTTCCTTCTCTTCACTCACTCCCCCCACTCCCTCTGTTTGTACCTATCTTTCAATCAAACGATGGTATTTATTGAGGTCTTTGTGCAGAGCACCTTACTAAGCACTTGGGAGAGTACAATACATTAGCGGGTAGATATGATCTTACCTCCTTCCCTTCCCCACAGCACCTGTATATATGTATATATGTTTGTACATATTTATTACTCTATTTATTTATTTATTTATTTATTTTACTTGTACATATCTATTCTATTTATTTTATTTTGTTAGTATGTTTGGTTTTGTTCTCTGTCTCCCCCTTTTAGACTGTGAGCCCACTGTTGGGTAGGGACTGTCTCTATATGTTGCCAATTTGTACTTCCCAAGTGCTTAGTACAGTGCTCTGCACATAGTAAGCGCTCAATAAATACGATTGAGGATGATATGATCTGGCATCACACTCATCCTCATTCTCTCCCTTTCCTCTTCCTCACTCCCATGTTGACACAGATAGCTTTATATTGCATTGGATGTCAATAGTTCTAGCAAATATATTAGAAAAGTACAAGATACATTTGCCCTGGAACAGTTTGCATGTGATGGAAAGAGGTCAAAATGAGCCTTAAGTGGTAAATTGAAACAAAGGAGTTTTAATAAGGAGTTAGTGTGACTTTGTGGAAGTAGCACAGGCCTGGGAGTAAGGATGCCCAGGTTCTAGCCCTAAGCCAACTCTGTTGTCTAAGACTTTGGACAAGGCAATTAACCTCTCTAGGCCTCCGTTTCCCCCTCTGGAAATGGGAATACACCACCTGTTCTCTCTACCACAAAGACTGGGAGCTCCATGTGGGATAGGGACTGCATATGATCTTATAACAGTGCTTGGCACATAGTAAGCGCTTAATAAATGCCATTATTATTATCCTGTATATATCCCAGCACTTAGCATATGCAAAATTAAAAATTAAAAAAAAATGCTCTTTCTCTCAAACTATGGTACCCTGGTTATCTACCTAGTTAAGTGCTTATCTGGAAATATAGGCAATTCAACAAATGTAACCCTTGTATTCTGTGAAAAATAAATGCAATATTCAAGGTTTATAAGTGATAGGGTTTTTTTCTCAATTTTTTGAATGGTACAGAAATGGCATGCTTGTCAAAGTGTTTTAGAGGTGATAGGTACCAAAGAATGAAAATATAATTCATCATATAAGATGATTAATATTTTCAGAGAACAAGCTGCCAATTTAGATTCAAAGTGTAATCTTTTAGACTGTGAGCCCACTGTTGGGTAGGGACTGTCTCTATATGTTGCCAACTTGTACTTCCCAAGCGCTTAGTACAGTGCTCTCCACACCGTAAGCGCTCAAATAAATACGATTGATGATGATTGGAATATTGTATATTCTTCCTCCTCTCTCTGCCTCTTGTGGTGTCCGGAGCCCTCTCTTATACTGTTTTCAAGGTCCTCTCCTTCTGCTCCTACCAAAATCATAACAAAAAACTGTATACTAAACAAATTCAGCCAGAATACTTTCATTTTCCAAAAACATTTTGAAAAGGGATATGAAATTTTAATACTGATTAGTTTTAATACGTCACCTCTGTTTTCGCATTTCCCAAGTTCACAGTTCAACACAAAGCACCAAGTGAACGCTATGTAATATTAATACTACTACTACTACTATGTCAAAAACTGTGCTTAGCGCTGGGATGGACACAAGACAATAAGACTGGAAATTCAGGCTCACAGTCCACAAGGTAGAAGGGCAGGGACCTTATTCCCATTTTACAGATGAGGAAAGAAGTGCAAAGCACTTAGGTGACTTACCCAAAGTCACACAGCAGGTAAGCAGCAGAGTTGAGGCAAAGAACATCACTTTCCTGACTCCCAAGTCCCACGTGCTTTCCACTGTACCATGCTGGTTCACAGCAACATGGCATTAGGTTCCAGATCCAACGAAATGTCTAAAAATCTGCAACGCTGTCCAACTTTTTTTTTTTATGACTGTGAGACTGGATTCCACACCGGCACCTTATCTGACTCCTTGAACAGAACCATTAGTTTAACCTATGGGCTACATTCAACATCAAATGGCTAGTCATGGCTATAAACAATGAAGTCTCTCCCCTCTCACTGAGGCTGGTCTTTACTTTGCACGGCTGCGCTGGGTGGGACATGTGAGAAGAGCAGAATGCCCAAACAACTGGCTAAAACTGAGAACACAAAAAACAAGGTCGGAGGAAAAGTTTTAAAGATACAGTCAAAACAACGTCTCAGGTAATGCTGCACCTGAGTTGCAAACTGGGAGTCATTTGCTGCAGCTAGATCAGCATGGTACGCTGTAATCAAGAAACGAGCAGCAGCTTTCTACGAATTGAGACACAAAAGTGAAAACAGCACTAGGCACGACAAACATCAAGGCAGCATAACAAGGATCGGACCTTGTGTGTGGAAAATGAGGCCCGAATCGTGGGTTCCACACTGGCCTTTTCAATTCACTGGTCAGTGAATTTTACCACCAGTGGCACCTTCTTTGAGCATGAAGGAAAACAACTGGTAAAGTACAGCTGTGATATACTTGTTCACTTACTTCTAAAATCCAAAGCTCCAGGGGGTTGGACACACAAAGCTTTCAAACTAGGCCTGGATTAGATTGGGCCTCAAAACACAGTCCAGATATGTCTGTGAAAGCCACCCTGCCTAGCATTTACACATACAGACGGTAAATCTGTATACGTGTGAATGTGCAAACATAGAGAGGTTTACCCTTCTTAAAAATGTATTAGAGAAAAGTATGAATTGCTTGAGTTTCTTGGCTAGATAAAACAACAAACCTCTAAATTATCAGACGAAAAAGAGATTCTGTTGGACCATACCAGAACAGTTAAAGAAACTGCTTATTGATGAAGTGCTGCTTTAAATGCACACGGGCTTAATTAATAATTCTAGTGCAAATACTGAACTTTTGGCCAGACTGACTACATTTCTTGGCATTCTCATTGTTCCCCCGAGCAAATATTCATGACATATTCAACATAAAAGAAAGCACATCTACAAATGGTTACGCACTTCTGACTTAAATAAATGTTTTCAATAGTGGAACAAGAGAAAATTTAAAGGCAGACTGCGTTATACAAAATTTAATATCTGCCAGTTGTGAATCATAAAGGTGAACCAAAATGCCTTTAAAATTATACATCTGTTTTGAAGTTGCAATTTATAGAGTTAAATACAAATGTAGACTTAAACATTAAACTTACAAATAAACATATTAAAGGTTGTCTGTCGAGTTTTCTGGTCTGGATTGAGAAACTCCCTCAAGAGTTGATGACCTCACTACTACCTAAACAGTTCAGGGAGCTATAGCATTTTATTTACCCAAAGCAATGATCTCAGACCTTGGCAAACATGCAAAGGAGAACTGGTGTTTCTACATTTGCTTTAGAAATACATTGTTTGTGTTTTCAAGCACTGCACATATATTCTTTTAATGATCTGAATTCCAGAACTGGCTTTTTTTAGTTTTAGAAAAAAGAATTTCATTTCTTTAGCGAAACGAAGGGAACGTCTAGGTACACATAGTAGTGTAACCCTCCCGGAGAGATGTCGAGTAGTTTTGATAACCTAATAGAAACATTCTTTGATATTACAGTACTTCTTAAATCTTAAATATAAAAAAACTCCCTCTCCAACCTGACAAGGAAATTCAAACCAAATTGGAACTTTTTTTCTTGCAGGATTTTCTTGGACTCTTGACTACAAACATCAAGTTGTGAATTTTCATATGCTAAAATTAATTTGTCTCTTTCTGCTATTTACACACTCCTAATCTCTGATCATTCCCAATAAAAGTTAGTTGGAATAGAACCTGGGAAAAAAATCACCTTTGGAGAAAGACCTCTGCTACTACATGCTCCTAGTCTTCTTTCCTGTTAATGTGGCACCCACAAGGTGCACCCGCTCCAACAGCAATTTTAGGGTACCTAGTGAAGCCTGGTGTTGGCCTAGGAGACGTTGGGCCATGAAGAATGAGGATAGAAGCACAAAACACTTAATAATAAATCAATCAATCAATCGTATTTATTGAGCGCTTACTGTGTGCAGAGCACTGTACTAAAATACAGTATAAAATACACTATAAAAATAATAATGGCATTTGCTAAGTGCTTACTATGTGCCAAACACTGTTTTAAGCGCTGGAGCAGATACAAGGTAATCAGGTTGTCCGCGTGGGGCTCACAGACTTAATCCCCATTTTGCAGATGAGGTAACTGAGGCACAGAGAAGAGACTTGCCCAAAGTCACACTGCTGATAAGAGGTGGAGGCGGGAATAGAACCCACGACCTCTGACTCCCAAACCCATGCTCTAGGCCATGCTGCTTCTCACTTAAGAGGCCCAAAGTCACACTGCACAGCAGGTAAGCAGCAGAGCTGAGATAAAGAACTTTATTTTCCCGACTCCCAAGTCCTACGCTCTTTCCGCTAAGCCATGCTGCCTCACAGCAATATGGCATTAGATTGTAGATCCAACTAAATGTCTAAAAAGCAGTAATATTGGCATTAGAATTTAGGTCCCAGGCCTATGTCCTCTCCAGATTTGGGGATCCTGAACATAGAGGTGGTAGCTGAAGCCATGGGAGTAGCTGAGTTCCCCCCTGGGGTGAGTGCAAATTGAGGTGAGGAGACCACCCAGGATGGAGCCCTAAATGGCACCCGCATTTAGGAAAAGGGAAGCACAGAAAGGCCCTGTGAAGGGGATGTGAAAAGCAGCGTGGCTCAGTGGAAAGAGCACAGGCTTTGGAGTCAGAGGTCATGGGTTCAAATCCCGGCTCCACCAATTGTCAGCTGTGTAACTTTGGGCAAGTCACTTAACTTCTCTGGGCCTCAGTTACCTTATCTGTAAAATGGGGATTAAGACTGTGAGCCCCACGTGGGACAATCTGATCACTTTGTAACCTCCCCAGTGCTTAGATCAGTGCTTTGCACATAGTAAGCGCTTAATAAATGCCATTAATAATAATAATAATCTCTTCCAGTGCTTAGAAGAGTGCTTGGCACATAGTAAGCACTTAAATACCACCATTTAAATACCACCATTTGCCCTACTGAGAGCTCACCTCCTCCAGGAGGCCTTCCCAGACTGAGCCCCTTCCTTCCTCTCCCCCTCGTCCCCCTCTCCATCCCCCCATCTTACCTCCTTCCCTTCCCCACAGTACCTGTATATATGTATATATGTTTGTACATATTCATTACTCTATTTATTTTACCTGTACATATCTATTCTATTTATTTTATTTTGTTAGCATGTTTGGTTTTGTTCTCTGTCTCCCCCTTTTAGACTGTGAGCCCACTGCTGGGTAGGGACTGTCTCTATATGTTGCCAATTTGTACTTCCCAAGCACTTAGTACAGTGCTCTGCACACAGTAAGTGCTCAATAAATACGATTGATGATACCACCATCATCATTATTATTATTATTATTACTGAGAAGGTTCAGCCATTTGGAATTATTAGTGGGAGTAGAGTTGGTGCCACTGTTAATACTGTTGTGTGTTCACTCTCCTTTGGGCACAAAATTCCTAGCTTCCCACTCTTTCTGGTGAGCGGGGATACTTACATCCCTAACCCCCCGGACAAACCAAAGACTTCATCTTGAAACTTTAGATAGTTCAAGCTCCCTATCACAAGCTTCTTGAGTCTCAGCTGGAGTGGCAAAGCGGTGTCCTTTGTCAAGGGAAAGTTAGGTAGCCATTCTTGTGTCCCTTATCAGCCTACTCCCTGGGCAGCTGCCCCATTCGCCCTGTTGTAGATAAGCCATTCTGTCAACAACTCTCAGCCTGCTTTCCACCCAGTCACTGACATCATCCCAGAACCAATTACAAAGAACTGAGGAAAGAAACCAATGGAAGAAAGAAATCCATCTTCCCCATTAGAAGAGCCCTCAGACATCAGCTCACAGCCTGCTGCTCATTCAGTCTCGGACATCGGCCCAGAACCAATTACTTTAGCCTGGGAAATACACACTGGGTGAAAGAAATCCACCTCCCCGGCCAGAGGAGCCTTCAGATGTCAGCTCAGAGCCTGCTGTTCACTCGGCCTCTAACACTGGCCTGGAACTAATTACATCAACCTGGGAAATTCACACCGGGAGAAAGAAATCCTCCTTTACTACCACAGGAACCCTCAGAAGACGGCTCACAGCCTGCTGTTCATTCAGCCTCTGACAACGGACTGGAACTAATTACGTCGATCTGGGAAACCCACTTTTACCACCACAGGAGTCCTCAGACATCAGCTCACAGCCTGCTGCTCACTCTGCCTCTGACGTCATCCCAGAAACAATTACAGGTATATGTCTGCAACCTTCAGAACACCGGAAGGATATCCCCTCTCAGGATCGAAGACTGGAAGCTGCGGTCACTTGAGACCAGGGATTTCACATATCCTTGACTCCCCTTCCCTCTGCTTACCTCATCCCTGCCCCAAACCACCCATCCCCAGCATCACGCCCCATGAGCTCTCATTCTCATCCAGCCCATCTCCACCCCTCGCATCCAATCCTTTACCCTACAAGCTTGTCTGTACATGGCCTGTGGAAGCTACACCCTGATGTGGGAAAAATTCCCTATGTTTTTGACCTGTACCTGACAGTCACTGCTCCTCACTGTCTATATAACACCTGGTTCTCATCTAATGACTTCGTCTCCCCTGCCATTCTTTCCCGAAGAATACAAACCTTTTTTCCCCTACTCAAGGGGAAATGGGGAGGGAATAGTCTGCTCCTCATCCACAATATCTTTCACCCCATTCCAACCTCCTTACATCCCTCACCTTCTCTTCATTTGAAATCCACACTCTACATCCCTCACCTTCTCTTCATTTGAAATCCACACTCTTTACTGCCCTTCACCTCCCCTAACTACCCTTCGTATCCCAGCAGTCTATAATTTTCTAATTGTCCCCAATTACCCTTTAGATGTCAGTCCTCCCATGGATAGCCAAAGGAAGAGGACTGATCCCTAGAGGGCCGCCTTCAGATTCACCCACTTAAATGAACAGCTATAATAACTAGCCAATAGGCAAAATTTAAAAGAAAACTGCTCATGTGTTAGAAAAAAAGTTAACTTCAGAAAATAAAATGGACACCAAATTTCTAATGGAAATGCAGAGATAAGGGAGTGTATATTCCAGAGTTAAGACCCTGCCCACCTGGCATACTTGCCCCTGGCCCTGCACATGTGCTCTCTGCCCTGGCAATTCTTTTTAGAAATTTGCTGTTCAGGAGCGAAAGGAGCTGACCTTTCCCCTCACTACTCAGGCTCCTTTATTTGGGCTTGCATGGAACACCGGATTTTAAGCTTATGCCACTTTAGATTGATACTGGATGACTGTCGACTGAAATAAACATGAGAACATTTTTTAAGAGAAAACTATCGATTAAAAAAAATAGACTCGAGACCCTAGAAGGAAGTGTATAAAAGGAATTAAGATACTGGCCTGAACACATGATTTATCCTCATTTCTTTGAGCCCCCAAAGTGAAGTTTCTTTCTTACCTTTATGTACTTCACTAGTTTCTGAATTTGCCAGTACTCAGATGGTAAATCAGTGTTTCCTTCTTGATGACGTTCAGGTTGTTCATTTTCCTCCTCACTCTCTGAGGAACTCTCACTAATATCTTCACACTTTAAAGAACTTTTACTAAGAAAGGAAAAAGGAATGTTAATCATTAGTTGTGGGAGGCCAGGTACAGAGCAGGGTCGTTGTTCTCTAGAAGTTTACAACCCTACAGAAGTGCCATGATGATGATGGCAGCATTTATTAAGCACTTACTATGTGCAAAGCACTGTTCTAAGCGCTGGGGAGGTTACAAGATGATCAGGTTGTCCCACGGAGGGCTCACAGTCTTAATCCCCATTTTACAGATGAGGTAACTGAGGCACAGAGAAGTGAAGTGACTTGCCCAGTCACACAGCTGACAAGTGGCAGAGCCAGGATGTGAACCCATGACCTCTGACTCCAAAGCCCGTGCTCTTTCCACTGAGCCACGCTAGTTAATTATAGCAATATTGATCAAATTTAAGAGAGCCAAAATTGCAACTGTAATGTATCATCATCATCTGGGAAGGCGATCCCAAAGCAGGATACTGACATTAAAACACTGGTCCAGAATCAAACAGTAGTATTTACTGAGCACTTACTGCATGCAGAGTACTGTACTAAGCTCTTGGGAAAGTACAATACAGTAGAGTTGGTAGACATCATAACAATCCTAAGTAAGCTGTTTGTCTTTTTGATTTTTTTTTTTGAGAAGAAATTTCACTTGCGCTCCCTATTTCGGTTTCTCCATTGCCTTGAATCCCCACAGTGTCTGACCGCAGCTCCCAACCCAAAATAATAAGAATAGTGTCATTTATTAAGCACTTACTATGTAACCTCTCTAGAGCTTAGAACAGTGCTTTGCATATAGTAAGCGCTTAATAAATGCTATTATTATTATATTATACTTACTAAGCATGGCCCCTACCTAGCTCTTGGGAGAGTACAGAACAGCAGAGTTAGCAGATATGGTAGACATGCTACTAGAGAAGCCCGGGCTTGGGAGTCAGATGTCATGGGTTCTAATCCCGGCTCCCTCACTTGTCTGCTGTGTGACCCTGGGCAAGTCACTTCACTTCTCCGGGCCTCAGTTCCCTCATCTGTAAAACGGGGATTAAGACTGCGAGCCCCACGGGGGACAACCTGATTACCTTGTAACTACCCCAGGGCTTAGAACATATAGTAAGTGCTTAACAAATACTATTATTATTATTATTACTACAGCGTTCTGTGGGCACACTGAGCGCTCGGTAAATAGGATTATTACCCCAGTGCGCTCCGCCCAAAGACATTTTTACTATTCTATTTATTTTGTTAATGATGTGCATCTAGTTTTACTTCTATTTATTCTGATGACTCGACACCTGTCCACATATTTTGTTTTGTTGTCTGTCTCCCTCTTCTAGACTGTGAGCCCGTCTAGTACAGTGCTCTGCACACAGTAAGCGCTCAATAAATACGATTGAATGAATGAATGAACAGATGAGATTATTAAACTGAAAGCACATTGTTAATTGTGCTCTCTGGGTAATGAGCTACTGGTACATGCGCAGCAAGGGGATCAAGTCCCAGAACAAAGCTGTTGTCTGACGATGCTAGGAATAGTTGTCTGAATGACAACTGGTCCACTTTTTCCTTTGGGAGAGATAAAATGGTCCAATCGATTCCAGTTAACAGTGGCTCCTTAGGGCCAGGACTAGTTTAAGATCTTTCTTTGACCCAAGGTTTCTGGGGAATTGAAGTTCAGGTGAGACTGACCCCAGATGAAACCAGATCCTCTATCTTCTACCCTGTTTTAAGTACCAACACCCTCCGTGGGAGGGACCAAAACTGATGGGTCTCTCTGGGGTCCTCAGGACCAAGGGTTTCAGAGTGAGTGGGGTAGTAGCCAAAAAACAATTTTGTTCCAGGTCATTGGACCTGGAATTCTTGGAAGGCAAAGAGTGAGGCAATGGTTTAATGGTTCTAGTTTGCTTCTCTGGAATACAACTACATAAAACAGGACCCTAGTCTCTCAAAATAGGAAGTCAATACCTGGCACATCCATCCCAGAACTCGTGAATTCAGGAGGCTATGAAAAGCCCCTAGATAAAAGTTACCTGAGTGGGGCAAAGCCCAAAATAATTGGGGGACAGAAAGTGGAAAACTACAGCTCAATCCCAGGAGAATATTGGCTCCCTTGGGATTGGAATCTGATGAAGCAAAGTCCAGTGAAATGAATGATTCCAATGGCAGTGTTATGCCTTCAAATTTTCCAGGTAGTAGCATGTAACTTCAAATCTAATAACAGTATCTTAAAGAGGCAAATATCACTAATCAAACTGAACCCAACCCTCCACATCTGTAGGCAGTTTGGTTGTGTATTGGAGTAGCTAAATAGAAGCCCAGGTCACCCCTGCTTTGGAGGAAGGAACCCCAGGAGGCTCCTTCAGTTCTGTGCTTGCCTTCAGGGCACATCCAGGTTGAGTCTGAAATTTTGTGACTGCCCCTTATCTAAAGTGGAAGAAACTCGATTAGAGCTCAATTAGTTCACAGTGTAGAATGACTCAGACCCATCCTGGCTTGTGGCCACTGGGTAGCCGAGTACTCTTCACTTTGACTTTCACTAAAAAGCCAGTTGCTAAAATTAGAAACCCCATTTCTTTTTCTCTACCCTAGCTGCTCTACATTCATTTACACTGATTACCTCTTTGGCATCTACCTTAGGTTTGAGCATCCCTTTTCTAATTTTATAGCTTCACATCCAGTCACAATCCTTGACAAATGTCAGAAGGTTAAAGCGAGATAAGCTTAGACAAGACGTAACCCACAGGGGACCCAAAGCCATGTTTAGATCCTAGTGTGATTCCCATTATACTGTAATGAGACTAGAAGTTAATATTCATGCTTACTGAAGAATTCATGTGAGGCGTCCTTTTAAAATTCCCATAAAGTGGAAAGTAACACAGTTCACTCTCAAGTATTCTAAGTAGCTAAAGTCCTAGGAACCAACTGCTTGGGAGGGCTAGGGTAATAGGGTGTTCACAGTGCCTGTGTGCCCAAATAATGTAAATCCCTCCTGTCTGGTTTTGCCTATGTGAGGGTCTGGGCTTTTCTAGAGTTAAAGACTAGGACTGGAACCTTGCAGGCCCTGGGAGAAGATCCAGAACTGGGTTAGCAGCAATTCCCTAATTCCAAGAATCAAGCCCAGGAATTTGTCAACCTAGGGAATTGGAATTGGTGGTTGTGGCCTATGCACTATGGCTTGAAATATTTACAAACCTAAGACCATTTCTGATAAATATGGCAATAAAAATAAATATAGAGCCAGAGAATACCTTCTTGAAGTTGATTGTCTTTTTCCAGTTCCTGGGGTAGCTGGCTTAACTTCTGGTTGGAGATCCTTCTCTTCTTTCGTTTCTTTCGCAGAACTCTTTTCACTGAAAATATTGTTTTTCTAATTACACAACTATCTTTACAAAGAAGACTATTAGATAGAAGTAAATAACATCATAACATAATTCTCTCAAAGACTGTGATTTTCTGACTTTGGACGCTTGAAAGAACAAGGAATTTGGGTGAGAACAGACTGGATGAGTTTTAATCTAGGTAGGCATGTGCTGAGACTGGTTTCACTGACTCTTTGGGGAGAATATACGGTCCTCTTCAAGATGTGCTTCAGGGTAAACTGGTTTTACTCTAAGAACTCATGCTGTCTGGGCTATCACTATCCCAAGGGATGCCCATGGTACATCAGGTTGGGTCTTTTTGGTTCTGAGAACCTACAAGGGATCAAGAAAATCTGGGGGCCTATCCTGAATTCTGAGTAGTTCTGGTAAATTTTTGAGAGGGTGGTGGTTCTAGATTAAACGAAACTCCTAACTTTAAGACCAAATGGAACCCATGAAAGGGCCTGAAATGATTTTCCCCACTCTGGGACTCTCCAGACTGAGTCAGCCTGGACCACAGCAAACCTCCTACAGTGTATTCCCTAAGCCAACTCTAGGCCAACCCAAAGACTTTAAGGACGCTTAGGAAAACCCTCTAGCTATCCCAGATTTTGGAGCACCTATGAAGATAAACTCTTTATGTCTTAATACATGGAAAATAAGAGACACCATGGCAGAGGGTTAGAACCAGGTGTCTTTTGATTGTTGTCTTTTTAGGACATTCTCCTTTAAAATTCAAGAAAATAAGATTACAAAATGGAAATCAGACAAGTAATTGATTGGATGTCACTACAAATCAAAATGAAGATACTTTCCCTATTTTTAAAATTGATACATACTCTTGGGGACCAGGAGAGATCCATTTTAAACTTGTTTCTATTTTTTTGGCTTGTTTTTTCAAAGAACCCAGCATACTCTTTTCTGGACAAACAAAAAGTTTTGAGGCGGGATAAGATTCTTCAGCATCAACTGCTTCTGAGGGCCGATCCTTTTCACTTGCGTCCTCTTCAAAAAATCTATAATCCTGAAACAAAATAGGACTTAGATTTGGCTGAATGTAATACTTTATGAAATAAAAATAAAATACCACTTAAAAGGCATTTCTGTACCTTCCGAAAAGCTAGCTTGCTGTACTCTGGAATTAAAGGGATATTAATTCATTAATATCATTGAGACAAATGATACAAAAGTAGTGAACTTATTGAGTGGGTGCCTGAAGCAAGTTGCATATTACGAGTTTAGGAAGTTTGAGTCTATAGGCCAGTGCATCCCAACTTGCATGGCTATCAATTAATAGTACTTACTAAGTGTTTACTGTGTGCACATGTAAATGTGGTACATTTTGGAACTCTGCTGTATGCCTCAAAACTTTTGGAATGCAACTTTTTTTCAACGTTATTGTGCATGCATGGCAAAACCATATATACCATGATTTCACCATGGAATGGGACCAGTGGTCTTGGAATACTCCAGCTCAGCTCTCTGTCAGGAAGCAGGAGTGCCCACTAAAAGCAAAATCTACGATGGGTATACCCACCATTGAAGATTAGAAAGTACAGCTTTAGACCACAGACTACTTTTGTCTTCTGAGGGAGAACAATTAGGTAGCAAAGCACCTGTGTCTTCAAAACATATAACATTGTACAACCTCAACCATCTGATTCACTCTAGATACCTGGTTTACCCAGAACTTTTTTTTTTAGTATATGTAAGAACTGAGAAAGCAAGGTTGGAATATAATTGAAAAGAAGCATCCAGGTTCTCACCCAGCTCCTGGCTTCTTTAGTCAGTCTCATCCCTAATTTTTAATAATATGTGTTCCTTTATTGGGATTCCCAGCCCTCACGCCCTTAACCAAGCCTTGGCTCTTTTGTCAGTTCCAAGCTTCCTGCCTGTTGAGTAATTAAAAAGTGGGCCTTGGGAGCATGACTGAGAAACATGAGTCTTTTAGACTGTGAGCCCACTGTTGGGTAGGGACTGTCTCTATATGTTGCCAACTTGTACTTCCCAAGCGCTTAGTACAGTGCTCTGCACACAGTAAGCGCTCAATAAATACGATTGATTGATTGATTGATGAGGGACACTAGGGTGTGGGGTGCTGGGAGGTAGTGCTGGGTTCAGGGGCCACCAGAAGTGATTGGTGAACTGCACAATGGACCATACCCTGATTAAGAAATATCTGGATATTCTCACATCCAAATAGTGCCTATCTTGAATAGTTCAGAAATACGAGTTACCTGTAATCTCCTGAAACAAATTTTATCAATCAATTGCATTCACTGAGAGCGCTCACTGTGTGCAGGTCACTGGACTAAGCACTTGGTAAAGTACAACATAATAACATAATAGAGTCGGAAGACACGTTCCCTGACAACAACAAGCTTAGCTTAGTCTGGAAGGGGAGAACTATTAATTGTGTAACAGGAAGTTTAAAACATAAAGTGTAACATTTTTGATATTAATACACTTTTTAAAACACTCTTTTGGCCAACTGTCCACAGTATTAAAACTAATAGAAATGCACAGTTTATTTGACGCTGTACAAGTCAGAGAAAATGTTATTCATTAGGTTTCTGACCTGTATATTGAACTTCTAAATGAATTCCAACAAAGAATTATGTTAGGTGGTTTCCGCCAATTCTAAACATCGACCTTGGCCAAAGTATTATAATTTGATATTTACAACAAATTATTTAATTGCCACCTGCTGTTCATAGAGTACAGTTCAGTTATTGGCACCCTTCAGAAGATGGTAAACAAAGCAATGAGGCAACAACATTCAGGAACCACATTTCAGTAAGTTTGTATTACTCTTATACTATAGTGTTTATGGTAGGTCAATCACTTAATATCATTAATATCATCATCATCAATCATATTTATTGAGCGCTTACTGTGTGCAGAGCACTGTACTAAGCGCTTGGGAAGTAAAAGTTGGATATTAATATTATAATTTGTTGACTCATATTCAGCTTCTGTACTTGGGTTTAGCCAGTCTTTCTGCAACCTCATTTTGCAATGTCCTAACTGGGCTGTCTTGCATTTGTCCTTAATGCATTTATTCCTATTATTATATTCTTCTGATTTAAGTGATTTTGAGTTTGCTCTACTATACAAAAAGGTTGGCAATCTGACTCAGTGAAGGGCTATATGCCATTCTGATCACTGTGCTTGATTCTGTGTGTGTGTGTGTGTGTGTGTGTGTTTATGGTATTTGTTAAGCACTTACTATGTGCCAGGCATTGTACTAAGCGCCGGGGTAGATAAAAGCTAATAAGGTTGGACACAGCCCTTGTCCCACGTGGGACTCACAGTCTTAGTGGGGAAAATGAGGCATGAGAAGTTAAATGACTTGCCCAAGGTCATTCAAGCAGACAAATGGCAGAGCAGGGATTAGAACCCAAGTCCTTTTGACTCTCACACCTATGCTCTACCCACTAAGCCGAGCTGCTGGTGTTGAGAAAGGAACTGGGCCAAGGACTAATCTTTTTGGGCCACCACTCTAGACACCTGTGCTCACTCCCAAACAACAGTATAGCTCCATCACACTTCCTAGCAAGTGACGCTGCCGTATCTTAGAAGTGGGTCACCAGGGCCTTCTGATTGAAGTATTTTAGTTTTCCTAATTCCTTTTAACTTTTCTTTGCCCTTCTCCAACCTTCTATTCCAAACGGGACTTGCCCTAATCTGCTATTCATTTTTGAGTTGTTTATTTACGTGAGTCCTGTCTGACTCCAAGCTATTGTAGTAATCATGAAGTGCAGATGTTTTATGCAGCAAAATATTTATGAAATGTAAACTTGCATTTGGATACAATCATAAGAGAATGATTTCTGACAATGGCTATGCAAAATAAATTCAGATCAGTCGATGATCATATATTAATTCACAAAACAAAATTTAAAAGTTATTTACCAGTGCTGTTGGCACAAACTGTATTCTATAAAATTACATTAGTGTTTAAGGGAAACGTGTTTGTACTTTGAATGCTTTCAGAGGGCATTTTAAAGTATCCTAGCTACATAAAATAAATATTTTAAACTCAGGAGCAGAATGGAGTTGAACATAACAAAATATTCAACACTATTCAGCCACTTGAAGAGCAATGCGGATGTATGACAAATACAGAACAACATTTTTTGGAAAGTGACAACTATTAAAAGCACTCAACGCATTTTGACAAGAGAAGTCCTAAGCTCAAAAATCACAATCTTCAAACTTTAAATGTAATTACAGTAATTGAAGATAGTCAAGTAATACTGGGGTTTAAGGCATTCAAAGTGACATTTTTCTGGGAATGAAAAGTGTTTTGGGCATAGGAAGAGAGTGATGAGCATGTAGGTTTTTTTTTTTTTAAGTTTGTCTAAGAGATTGCAGTTTCAGTGGAATGAAGGGGTTGATAACCCAATTACAGTGGGTCAGAAAGAGACTTGGTGGAAAGGAAATGAAGGCAGCAGGTGTATGGGATCCATTCCAGCAGTTTGTATATGGATGGAAGAAAAAAAAGACAGGCTGGTAGCTAGACAGGGTTGTGGGATTGAGGACTTTATAAGTGCGGAGGAGAACTGACCATGTTTAAAGGCAGAAACCATCAGAGAGTAAGTAGCTTAGTTTTATAGTATAGGCATGTTATATTTAAGATGCTAGTGGTTCCTGCATGTGGCGATGTGAGATTGTAGGTGATATTTTAGGTCAGGGCTGGAGACGTACATTTGGGAGGCATATGCATAAGAAGGTTGCTGAAGTCAAGTGAGTGGGTGAGCTTCAGAGTGAGATGAGGGCAAGAAGAGAAGGATTAAGGATAGTGAGAAAAAGCTGTACGGAAAAGCTAGGGCTTTTATGAGGTGAAAGATGATAGGATCAGTGTTGCAGATGAAGAAGATGAATTTGGATTTAGAGAGCAGGGCTATAAAGCACTCAATCACCTTGTCCCCTCCTACCTTACCTCTCTGATTTCCTACTAAAAGCCAGACACTTCACTGCTCTACTGCCATTCTACTCTCTGTACCTTGATCTCACCTATCTCATAGTCGACCTCTTGCCCATGTCCTGCCTTTGGCCTGGAACTCTCCCCCTCTTGGTATCTGACAATCACTCTACCCACCTTCAAAGCGTTATTAAAAGCACATCTCTTCCAATAGGCCGTCAAAGACCAAACCCTTATTTCCTCTCCTCCCACTCTCTTCTTTGTTGCCTTTGTACTTGGATGTGCACCCTTCATTCACCCCTCCCTCAGCCCCTCAACACTTATGTACCCATTCATAATTTTTTTATTTACATGAATGTCTGTATCCCCTTATACAGTGCAAGCTTTTCATGGTATTTGTTAAGCGCTTACTTGGTGTCTCAGCGCTGGGGTGGTTCAAGCTAATAATGTTGGACACAGTACCTGACCTCCATGGGGCTCAGTCTAAGCAAGAGGGAAAACAGGTATCCTCATTGCACCATTGAAGAAACAAGCACAGAGAAGTTAAGTTACTTGCCCGGGGTAACACAGCAAAATAAATTGGCGGAGCTGGGAGTACAGACCACTGAGTTGTGAGAGCAATTAATAAATTCATTATTTAGTCTCAGACAGTTAGACTGTCAATTGCATCTCCTCCCTCATCTTTTTCTTTTCAGACACAGGGGTTGGGTGTGACATCTCTGGCCCTGGCGAGCACTAATAGGGAAGCACAACTAACATGTGATTAGTGGCAGAGGGAAATGGCCTCCTGAGAATGCAAATAAGTGGGACTGGAATATACCAGAGTAAAACTAAATGCTAAAATCAATATTTTTTTAATCCAAGTTCACTTTAAAATCCTAAAAGTAGCCAAGGACACTTAATATGTTCCCTGAGTTAGCATAGTAGCAACATTGGCTGTGTGAACTGAAAGCATATGTTTCAACTTTGACATTTACACCAGGAACAATTCTAGTAAAACAAGGTCTTTGTTGTTTCAGTCAAAGACTAAAGTTTTAAATGTAAATGATTTTCATTTTGAAAAGGACTGAAAAATAACACAAATGCTAAGAGACTGCATTTTTCTGGAATAATGTCTCATCATTCATAAGAACATAATATTACTGAGATGTACAAAAGTCTTTTTATACTAGACATGAACTTTTTCAGTTGCACTTTGGGAAAAGGCTACTGAGGGAAATGGGTGGAGCAAGTGCCAGATCTGAATCACTAACTTATGGCTCAGAAGCTGCTGCTTTTCCCACAGCTCTAGAGTTTTGTATCATTTTTGCTACTGCCTCTATTGCATTTTTTATGGTATCTGTTAAGTGCTTACTATGTGTCAGGCACTGGTCTAAGCCCTGGGGTAGATACAACTTTATCAGGTTGGACACAGTCCCTGTCCCTTATAGAGCTCAAAATCTAAGAAGGAAAGAGGAGGATTTAATCTCCATTTTACAGTTGAGGAAACTGGGGCACAGAGAAGTTAAGTGACTTGCCCAAGGTCACACAGCTAGCAAGTGGCCAGGATTAACAACTGACTCCTTCAACGCCCAGGCCCAAGCTCTTTCCACTAGGCCATGCTATTCTATTGTCTCCGTTACCATTACTCCAATATTCTGCCTCCCTAATAAAATTGGCCCTTAAAGACGGGGCAAAGTACAGCGGGGAGGAGCTGAGGAAAGCCGTGGGGCCCCAGAGGCAGTGACATGGGGAGGCAAGGGCTCAGGTGGAATCCTTCTATAACAAGACAAAAAGTGCCTGGCCTGAAGCTGCCAGGCTGGGCAGGATGACCTGACATTCGCAGATTTATATGATTTATCATAATCACAGCAATATACAAGTTAAATAACTTTTGGCTATTGCACTGTATGTAGAACTCCACTTAAATAATCTCTGGATACACTAAGCTGAATAATGCACTTTTATTAATTTTCAAAAAATAGCTGGCTTGGTCTCATTCAGTCTTTGGCTAAGAACTGTGTGAGGTCGAACCCTGAAGAGGACTGGTTGGAAGCTGGAAAGAGAATTATGGGGGAAGGAAAGGGAAAAAAACCCCCACCACCACATATCTTGTAAAGGAAAGAGGGGAGCAAAGCTCCACTGGGGATTTCAGAGAGGAAAAAAGCCTTCAGTAACCAAAAGGTGAAAACTTCACCCACCTCTGGCGTGAAGCTAAGCTTTCATAAGTAATGGCTTAGACTCCAGTCTCTTTCTGCCTTTTCCTGCTTTGGACCCTGCTAGAAGATATGCCTCCTGCTTTGAACTCAATCTCACTTAAAGGCTCTTTTGGTAAGTTTTTTCTCTTTGCTTTAACCAATACCTGTGGTAAAATAGGCCAGAGACATAAGGACTTACTTATGGGATTTATGATTCTATCCTTTTTTTTGGAAAATACCCTTGGAGTACAAGTGTTCGTGGGCTTCAGGCCCTAGACCTGATCACATGGAAAGAGAGCCCCTGAATTCAGTCAGGCTTTGTATGTGTAATTTTAAATCTCACTTTATGAATCTCCCTTTGACTTTCCTTTTGCACTCTTTTTATTTGCAATTTGACTAAACAGTAGTAGTTGACCATCACTCTGTCTGAAGACCATTTCAGCCATGTTTTGCTTCATTCAGAACTTGATCAGCCTTTCTCCCTCCCCTCCCTTTATTCCTGAGAGTTGATACTTCTACCCCATAATTAGTAGAGGTCAGAAAGGAGACCCCAATCTCACAGATCATGCAAGTACACAAACAGAAAATACCAAAACATACCTGCTTGTTCATGTTTTCTGAGAACTTTGCTGATTTTTCCCGTAAAAATGAGACAAGATCTTTAAAAATATCGCTTTTTCTCTCGTAATTAATTTCTTCAGTTTCTCTTTTCCGACCCTTAGAAAGTAAATGATGTTTTAAGTTGTCAGCAATATAAGTTTGCACTTAAAATGTCGGTTCTATAAGCTACATAATTCTAAGACAAAGAAAATCACTTTTATAACTTCATCCACCATATTCACATCTCACAAATGTGACAAAAAGGAGATAGACCACCTCCGCCTTTGACTCCAAACCACTCTGGAAACAAATGTACAGTTCAGTGCCAAAGAAAACCCAAAAGCCTTTCAATGGTTCCAGTACTGGCAGCTAGCGCAGTAAAGGAAGCCGAAGGAAACCTTATGATCTGAGCTCTCCTCTCCTCTGGCTGACTCCAAAAGACAAGGAAGAAATACAATTCGGAGCCACTCCAATCACTGGACAAAAGGAGCGGCTGAACAGAATCTCTCACAGGGCCTCCCAGAGTGTTGGAATGACCATGGTGGATACCCCTAAAACATCTCCTTCAAAGCTCTTTCACTGCCTCCCCTTACAGTTGGACTAAAAATAGCCCAACAGCATTAAATAAGAATAAATGGCATTTATTGAGCACTCACTGTGTGCAGAACACTGTACTAACCACTTGGGAAAGTGCAACGTAACAGAGTTGGTAAATGTGATCCCTGGCCACAAGGAGCTTACAGTTTACGGGAATTAATTACAGATGGGAAAATAGTGGAGTATAAGGATATGTACATGAGTGCTGTGGAGCTGGGATGAGTATCCAAGTGCTTAAGGGGTACACAGTCAAGTGCCTGATGACACAGAGGGGAGGGCAGGTAGAGGAAATGAGGGTTTAATCAGCGAAGGCCTTTTGGAGGACATGTGATTTTTCTGAGGATTTTGAAGCCGGTGAGAGTGGTGGTGTGCTGCATTTGAAAGTGGGGTATGGGAGGTATTCCAAGCACAAGGGAGGTCATGGGCAAGGGATGGGTGACGGGATACACGAGATTAAGGTACAGAGCAGGTTTGCATTAGAAGAACACAGTGTGCAGACTAGGTTGTACTTGGAGTTGAGTGAGGTCAGGTAGGAGTGGGAGTCCTGATTAAATGCCTTCAAGTAAATATGAAGGATTTTCTTTCTATATGGGCAACCACTAGAGGTTTATAAGGCGTAGGGAGATATGAATTGAACAGTTTTTCAGAAAAAAATGATCTGGGTAGCAGAGCTCAGGATGGACTGGAGAGGGGAGAAAAAGGAGGCAGACAGGTCAGCAACGAATCAGGGCAGGAACGAATAAGCGTGTGGATCAGCATGATAGCAGTTTGGATAGAGAAGAAAGGGCAGATTCTAGAGACGTGAAGGAGGTGAGATGTGTTCACTCCGAAGCTACTGTGTGCATTCTGGGAGGGAGAAGGAGAATTTTGGCTTGGGAAGGCATATCATTTTTCTTCTGCCTCGGACAAACCTGAGATGTAATCTGATCCTTTCACTATGACTGTCCTGGCAAGGAAAGAGCAGGAGCAGTAATTTAAAATCTTTTTTTTCCCCTATATAGGTTCTCCCACCTGGCTCATTCAGTACCACTTCCATTGGCAAGTTAGGTATGTTGGGCCTGACTGCCCCTACCCATCCCAAACTCTTATTTTTTTCCTTCTCTAACTAGGCTTCCAAAAGAAAAAAAAACTGTAAAAAGGAATCACTATCAGGCAATTCCCCTCTATGAGCAGCAGTACAGCTATCCATCTCCATTTCTGCCGCTTTATCTTTTAAAGTAAAAAGTATCTGGATGGCAGGGAAAGTCACTTAACTTCACTGTGCCTCAGTTACCTCATCTGAAAAATGGAGATTAAAACTGTGAGCCCCATGTGGGACGTAGACTATGTCCAACCTGATGAGGATGCCTAATCAGGCCTTAGATACTATGAGTCCTGATAATACCCTCTCAGAGTTAGAAACAATAGGAGCTCTGGTAAAGCTAATTTTGGGACTTTTGGCTTACATGTAATAAATAACAATAATAATAATAGCACTTAAGCACTATATGCTATGAATTGCTTTAAGCTCTGGCGTAGACACAAATTAATGAATTTAGACAGTCCATATCTTACATAAGGCTCACAGTTTAAGTAGGAGGGAGTAGGATTGAATCCCCATTTTACAGATGAGGTAACAGGCACAGAGAAGTTAAGTGACTTGCCCAAGATCACACAGCAGACACATGGCAGAGCCAGGATTAGGACTCAGGTCCTCTGATTCCCAGGCCCATGCTCTTTCTAATAGGCCACACTGCTTCTCTGATTATACAACAAATATACATTACTTTAAAATTTGAGAAAAGCAAAGCTTATAGATGTGGTGTTTCTTCAACAACTTTCAAGAAGCAAGGGATTAAGGGAAAGAAGGGCAAGGATTAGTTAAAGGGAGATATGACTATGTTCTAGAAATTCACTTCTTTAAGACTAGTACCATATGGGAAGAGGTAAGGCTACTTTTAATCAGATTATGACTCACCCCATTTAAAAATACTCCTGCTGTACTGCAAGTGAGGTAAAAAGGATCTGTGTCGTGTGTCTTCACCATCAAATAACAAATTTCACCATGGACTTGTCTCCAAGGTGGAGCACGACATCCATTTGAGAATTCATACTCTACAAAAAATTGACAATCAGTTAGTAGAAGCAGTGGCTTTAGTCTAAATTTCCACAAAATCTTGTGGCTTCATAAACTAAAGCAATTCAATATTAAGCTGCCATTTAAATCCTCTTTAAATCCTAAAAAGAAAAGGAAAAGCTGGGCATTTCAAATATTTTAAAAAGCTTTCTATGAAAATTTTCCTACTAGAAGTGAAGTAAGAGATAAGAGAGATAGGAACCTGATGTATATTCAATAGATGCCAAGACTGTTTGGTCTCCTTCTCCTGAGAAACGCTTGAGCAGCTCTACATCGTTCTTAACAGTCACGGGGTTTAAACGTACTTCTCTGTAATTAAAAAAAAAAGGCAGTAACTATGTTGGACAATTTTGTCCAGTTTTCCTATATGTCTATTTTTCCCATAAACTTGTTCATTTCCTAACAGAAGAGCCCTTGGGCAATTATACCCAAATCTCAGTTATCTCTGATAGAAGACAAAGACTAACATGAAAAAATGGAATCAAGATAGTCCAGTTCCTATTTCCCACAAAACCTCTTGTCCAAGCTATTAATAAACTCACTGATTTGAAATATACTTCCTCCCGATCTTCCTACACTAATACAAATGGGATTCAAATGAAGATCCTCAATAGCCAAAAGATAATAACAGAAGGGAGAAAGAAAAGGGAAAGGACCAAGTCCATCATACATCAAACAACCAAAAATTAGCCAGAAGTATCTCTCTGAAACCAAGCATAATTAGCTATCAAATCACCTATTTCCCAGAATATCTACTTGCAATTTAAAAAGGAAGCTGTACAGAAGTTCCTGTTGTTTATAATGCACTTAGAACAGTGCTTTGCACATAGTAAGCACTTAAAAAATGCCATTATTATTATTCTAATGTATGAACCCAATCAGTTTTGATTAAGTGAGGATTAAATACCTGTTCTATCGCCTACTTACACTGAGCCCCAAGTGGGACAAGGGCTGTGTCCAACCTGATTATCTTGCACTTATTCAAGCACTTAGAATAATGTGTGACATAAAGTATTTGTTTATAATGCGCTTAGAACAGTGCTCTGCACATAGTAAGCCCTTAATAAACGCCATAATTATTATTATTATAATGTATGAACCCAGTCAGTTTTGATAAGTGAGGATTAAATACCTGTTCTATCACCTACTTACACTGAGCCCCAAGTGGGACAAGGGCTGTGTCCAACCTGATTATCTTGCACTTATTGAAGCACTTAGAATAATGTGTGACATAAAGTAAGTGCTTAAATACCATAATAATAGTAACTGAAATGAATTATGCTTTTTGGGTAGCTGAATTAATCTTTTCAGGTCAGTGGAGCACGATTTGGTATATTATAGTTTCACTGGAATAAACAGTACCGTAGATTGAGTCCTACAGGTCCACTGGTCCCACAGTTCTCAAACCCCCAAGCTGAGACAGGTCAGGTAAAGCTGAATATGGATGAATTTAGATGGGTCCTTCTTGCTCCCAACCATTTTAGTCTGGGAAAGTTGTAGCATTGTGGCTTCTATGTGACTTTTAGCCCCATTCACCAGGTTCTGTAGATGCCAGCAAGGCCAGGAAGGACCGTAGCCCAGATAAAAAAACTTTGGGAATTTTTTTCAGTTCCTGTAGACCATTACTTTAAGCAAGCCCTGCCAACGAAGACCGGAGCTAGCTCTTCTGATTAACTATATGATAAATAGGAGGCTGGACAAATGGATAGCCCCTCTTTAGGTTCTGCTTCTCCAACTACGTAACACCGAAAGGTTGCATAGGCATAGCTCAATCAGAATTGAAAAAAATGCACTAGTCATTTTGTTGCTTGGAATTATTTCAAACCAAACATAGCTGTAGATATAGTTGATCATTAAGCTACTTAACTTTTTTCCAATTAAAATTATGGTCATTCATGCTCACACTGCATTCATTATCAAATTTTATAGATTATTTGATACATTTGTATGCTATCATAATAACATAAAAAGCAACTAAAATTCTGAAAATTGGGGGGATTTATTAAACAGAAAACTCCTGACCATTTTCTCTTAAGGAGTGCTCCCTCTTATTTAACCATTCTCTTAACCTCTGACACCCCAGTTTATGGTTCATCCTTCTCAAACATTCCTTTTCAACTTTTCCGCCTTCAACCCACGGCTAACATCCTTCCTCCTGACCAAGGAACTCCCTCCATCTTCAAATATACCAGACCTCAGTACTTCCCATCTTCAAAACCCTTTTGAAATTTCATCTCCTTCAGGAAGATTGCCTTCTAGACTGTGAGCCCATTATTGGGTAGGGACCGTCTCTATATGTTGCTGATTCGTACTTCCCAAGCGCTTAGTTCAGTGCTCTGCACACAGTAAGTGCTCAATAAATATGATTGAATGAATGAATGAATCCTCCTAAATTAATCTTAGCCATTTTTGAAACACTTCAGCACTTTTACACGAAACTTCTTGTTGCATTTTTGTTCAGATTGAGTTACATACTCTAAGCACTTTTTTCTATCCATAAACTGTTTTGGGTCTGCCATTGTACTGGGTTCCCCATTAAAATGTATGCTTCTTGAGGACAAGGACCCTATCTTCTTCCTCCTCGACTGTACTATCTTAAGTACTTAGAAATGTGTTTAGAACAGAGCAGGCACTCAGTAAATCCTATTAATTTATTAGCACCGTCAAATATGTAAGCTACTGCGACATAGAAAACACTCAAATCTGCAAATATGTATTTTGTTTCCTGAAGTAATTCATGTTATTACAATTTTAAATATAATGACTACTACCATTTTTTAAATCTCTTTTCCTAGAGTTTCCAAATAAAATTTTGATGATAGATTTTCCTTATACAAAAGTGACTATTCTTTAGCAAAACACTTACAGTGAAACATGCTTTAGGGAACTGTTAAGCAGCTGCATATCCAGTTGCTGTAGCAGAAGTGAGATTTTCATTTGAATCTCACTATCTGGATCATCATCTTTTTTCATTTTATCGAGCAAACGAAGCATAGACAGATCTTCTCCTTCCACTGTACCATATCCAGGACCTAGAATTTTCACAATGGGGTCCCTGTTGGCTGCCAATAAAGAAAATGTTAATAAAAATAAACATCAATAAATTAACCTTTTCAAATAATTATATATAGATTTTTTTCAACTTTTGAGTAAGAAGTGCAAGTTTCTATTTAAAATAACTTTGTCTCCTAAAGCAGATATAGCTTTAAAAATAATATCCAGTCCAAAATTAGGCTTGTGATGCACAAGGCAAAACTAACATCAGGCTCCAACTTAAAGTTAGAGGGGATTGTGGCTTGCAGGCAGGACTCATGTGCCCAATTCACTTTCAAGCTAGGAACCCTGATAGCAGCACATTTGTGTGGGTAACAGGCTGCATTTTGGGCTTTTCCACATAGGACTAGAAACTGTCTGGGGTTTAAGCATCAAATAATCCATGTAGAACAGGAGTCAGCAACCTTTTTGTGCTGAACAAATTGAAATCTTCGAGCAGTTGACACGCAAAAAGTCAGTCATACAATTTACACACACATTAAGGTACTCGCATTGCCATTTTCCACTGGGACTTGGGAAAAGTGGGAAAGGCCAAGCTAGGGGTGTTGCCCTCATGATTTTGAGGCTGTGAGGGCAAGGAAGAATGGCAGCCTATTCTTGAAAGCCACAGATGGAATCAAGAGGAGCCATATATGCCTCAAGAGCCATATTAAGCAGTGTGGTCTAGTGGATAGAGCACAGGACTGGAAGTCAGAAGTACCTGCATTCTAATCCCAGCTCCGCTACTTGACTGCTGCGTGACCTTGGGCAAGTCACTTAACTTCTCTGTTACCTCATCTGTAAAACGGGGTTTAACACTGCGAGCCTCATGGGCTGTGTACAACCCGATTACTTTGTATCCACCAAATGCTTAGAACAGCCTGGCAATAGTAAGAGCTTAACAAATATCATTAAAAAAAGGGCCGTGCATGAATTGCTAACACCTAATGTAGCACAAATGTACTGATTTGATGTAGAATTATTGTTCATATAGTTGATAACATAGATGATACATGTAACTTGAATAGGAAATACAATCTCAGAGTCTTCATATTTCTTTTTCATTTTCAAGGCAGCCTAAATAAACTTACTGGTGAATGGCACAACTCATTTCAGCCATCCACTAAAACTGCTTGTAACCACTTTAGCAAGTGACCCCATGTAGTTTTATTTGACAGGAAAATTAATTCTACCTTCAAGGCATGCTTGTGCTTCCTTTAGCTTTTTTCCCTTGGCTACTTGTAGTAGGTGTGACAGCTGACCAAAGCTACCAACTTTAATAGTTGGCGGAGAGAGCAAAAGCAGTGGCTGACCTTCTTTGTCAATTTCTTCAGATCTGACGCTTGTTCCACTAGGAAAAAAAAATTAATGAAGAATTAAAATCGACACATGAATTTTTTCCCCTGCAATTTTGTAAAGTACAAGTCAGTGGATCATATTGTTCATATCCGTTCATTCTACCTTATATAAAATTCAATGCACAATAAAGCTTATTCTGCATTGTCAGAATTTTCACCTTCCTTTTTAGATGCCGGTAAATATCTATTTATGATTAAACACTGAATTCCTGCAAATATAAGTATATGGAGATGGGGGGACAACAGAGTGGAAGAAAAAGTGAACCTTTCGAATTCAAAGAAGACACCAGTGACAGTGTACTCTTTACATACATCTGAAAAGGCTTAGTGGAAAGAGCATAGGCTTGGGAGTCAGAGGATGTGGGTTCTAATCCTGACTCTGCCACTTGTCTGCTGCTGTGTGACCTTGGGTAAGTCATTTAACTTCTCTGTGCCTCAGTCACCTCATCTGTAAAATAAGGATTAAAAGTGTGAGTCCCACGTGGGACAACCTGAACAGTGCTGGGCACATAGTATGCGCTTAACAAACACCATAATTATTATCATTATTATTATCCTTTGCTCCTTCCTAAAATGTCCCCTCACAGACAACCCCTGCAGAACTGATCCCCGTTATTTGCAAGGCCTGAAATATTTTCCCTTTTAGCTCAGTTTCATGATCTTCTAGAGGAATCTACTCAAGAAGCCAAGCCAAGGTATTCTTGAATGCAACACCTCTAGTAATCTGTACACATTACTTATAGGGTGTTTTTGTTAGGTAACAATAACGTTAGGTATTATATGTTCAAAGTCTCTTCTATGGGGTCCTCCACTTTTTTTTAAGTGCCTTTTGCCAAGTTGGGTGAATATTAAATACTTAGAAATAGTGCTGTGGAGGCTGAGAGAATCCTGGTCCCAAAGTATGGTAATGAGGGTCCCAACCCCTTCCCATCCCCTCCAATTTTCGTAATCACCTTCTTCCCGGGAAAAGGTCCCTATTCTTGGGGAGGCAGAAGGGGATTGGGGGTAGGGAGAAGAGCAAGCCTCTGCCCATGGAAATGAGAAAGAAGAGATGAGACTGGCTGAGTCCTCAACGCCCCTTCGGTTTTCTTGAAAGTGAAAATCCTGCTGATTAGCACGAATGTGATAACTACCTGCTGAAATGGGGATGTAACCAGTTAATGCTTGAGTAGGTCAACTAGGTAGGGTCAACTGCTAAATTCTACACGGTAGTGCAGAGCAGCTCCCTTCCTAATGCTGCCTGTTGGCAAGTATTTCTATGCCATTTAAATGACTCATTATTTGGAGACAAAAAGTGCAGATTCAGAATTTTAAAATTTCTATGATGTTTGTGAAACATTAACATAAAGCGCAGGAAATCACAACTAAAGACATGCATGGGGCAGCTGTAAGAGTGTGTGTATGTGTGCATTTTGTGGGGAAATAACAAAAGGAAAGAGGAGAGTTTGATGCTCCTATTAAAGAAAACCAAAGCCACAGCTTCCTATGCTATACTGGAAAATAACGGGCTTAAAGTAAGATGACAACCCTTCACTGTTTCAAAGCTACTATGTGGCTGAAGAATACCATGCACAAAATAAAGGAATTTTAAAACAAACAAAAAACCACAACATAACAAAACAAAAAAAAAAACCACATTAAGTTCTCTCAAGAGAACAGAGATGTTAATGATGTTCTAAACCCTTCTGCTCTGAACTGCAATTCCGTGTTTTCCTCTACATTTCCCATTTGGCTTTGTCTGAGACCTAATCTAATTTTAATAGTTTCAGGATTTCTCCAAAGATACTGTACCTAGATTTTGCTCAGGCAGTGTGAATAAGGTGTTCATTAGTCATTTAGACACTAAAGCTCTTATTACATCAGAATCAGTATTAATACTATTTACTGAGTTACAGTCATGTGCAGATCATGGTACTTGGTCCTTAGGACACATACAGAATTAGTAAAAGGAGTGTCCACGCAGTTTGATTCAACCAATAGAATTTACTGAGCACTTACTGCATGTGCAGCACTATCTCTTTGCACCTTTTCAAAACACTTGCCCCTTCCCTTCTTCTTCTTATCTCCCCACTGTTCTTCCATCACTGTAGACAACACCATTATTCTCCCTGCTTGCAGGTCTGTAACCTTGGCATCATCCTCTACTCATCTCTCTCATTTAACCTACATAATCTGTCACCAAATCCTATTGGTTCTGCTATCACAAAAATCTCTAAAATCTGACTTTTCGTCTCCATCCAAACTGCTACCATGCTGATCCAAGCACTTATATCCCGCCTCGAAGAGTGCATCAGGCTCTTCGCAGACCTCCCTGTCTCCTATAGATACACATTAATCAGGCTGGACACAATCCCTGTCCCACATGGGGCTCACAGTCAAGTAAGAGGGGGAACAGGTACTGAATCCCCATTTTGCAATTGAGCAAACTGAGGCAGAGAAGGGATTTGGCCAAAGTCACACAGCAGGCAAATGACAGAGTGAGATTGGAACCCAGGCCCATACTTTAATGCACTAGGCCCCACTGCTTTCCCTTGTTGTCAACAGGGTTCTAGTTTCTGTTCAGACCAGTTTTATACAAAGGGAGTGCTGAATTAACACTTCTTTGATAATACCAACTACGTTGATGCAATGCAGGAATTCGTCACAAATTCTCGGCCCATAAATGTTAATAGACAATTCCCTCAGATCCAAACAACTCACGGCTACTCCCCTTGATTTTTAGGAGCTGTGGAAGTCAGCCCAATTGCCATATCACATCCCTGAGACAACTGGAGTTGCATCTATTACCACGGCCCCCTTGAAACAAACAGGTCTCAAGCTCATAAAACCAGTCGGTTACAGTGTTTGCTAAACGTCCTTGTGAACAAAAATCAATCTTCCATTTCACGATTCTCAAAGCCATAGATCCATCTAGATTATTTCTCCTTGAGTCACTGAACATCAAAATCAGTATGTGTGAGAATACAATACTCTGAGGAGCAAAAAAAAAAAATCAAAGGAATAGACGGTGGAATTTCAAGTAGTTCTCTAAAGACTTACTTTGGCACCATGATATTAAAACAATATATTATTTTCACTCAAAAGATCGTCCAAACTGAACGTAAAATTTACTTAAGGTTACACAAAAACTTTATATGAAGTTTTAAAACAAAGTAATTTATGGCCCTGTCCACTATACCAGCTTAGTCTGCAATCTCATCGGACTTCATAAATTAAAGGTCAGGCCTGGCCAGCACTTGGATGGTAGACATCCAAGGAAAATAATGGCACTCCAGCAACTGCACTTAATGATTTAGTAGACCCCATCTGATTCACAAAGTACAGCTCTCTCCAAGTCAGCATGAGAGGACCCCGAACAGCTGGAGTCATGGTCTTAATGGTGTAATAAAAAACAGAGGTCATGAGCACCTGCAGTCATTAAAAATATCAAAAAGCTTCTGCGAAACTGATAGTAGTCGTCTTATGGTTGCTACCAACCCCTAATTGGGAAGCTAATTCCAGCCTATTTATATTCTCTTAGCTGTTTCCTATTGGGAAAAGACATTGAGCTCAATTCTCTCAGGAGTTAAAGTTACTCCCTGGTAGTAAGATGGGCATTTTAGGAGAAGCATTAACTCTTTCACACATCTCAGATAATTTAATGAACTACAGCTGAGAAGCAGCATGGCCTGTTAGGAGGAGCATGAGTCTGGGAGCCAGAGGACTTACCTGCTGTGGGACTTTGGGAAAGTCACTTCTCTGACTTCTCTGTGCCTCCGTTCCCTCAACTGTAAAAAAGGGGATTCAATATCTGTTTTCCCTCCTTCTTAAACTGTGAGTCCTATTTGGGATCTCATTATCTTCTATCTACCCCAGTGCTTAGTACAGTGTTTGGTACAAATACCACTATTATTATTCTTGTTGTATGCACAGTGCAATGATGCCCTACAGGCCTAGAAAGTTATCGTTCCTCCCAAAGTGTGTACCTTAAACCAGGCAGCAATTTTAAGTTTTGGGAGAATCAGGTTCATGTACTTTCTGTTCCAAATTCCTCTGCATTTTTTAAAAAAACATTAGCTCCTCCCTCACCTGAATCAGGTTCGATCACAGATCACAGGGCTTGAAAGGGTCATGTTTTATTTTAGGTAGCTCAAGTGGTAACCTTTGTTTCAAGTAAACCAAACTTTAAAACTCTTGGAAAAAAAACAGAACATACAACCAACAGAAAGCATTGGCTCTGACTTGGGAGTTTTTTGTTGTTGTTGAATAAACAAAATACATTTTTATAAAGGTTTGTTTTCTTTTAAATCACCATTAAGGTATAAACCACTCTGAAAATGTTATTCCAAAAAGTGTCAGTAATAACGTACTGAATTAATCTAGAGCATTTTTCTGAGGAACTCAGGTTGCTCTCCTATTTCACCTTTACATATGAAGATAAAAATGAGGTATTATTTTCATTCAAAAATGAATACAAGTCACAACAAGTGATTCATTTAAAAAAGTGACAGCCAGCAGCACAATATGGACTAGAATTTAGATCCTTTAGTTCTAGCCTAACTTTTTCAATTAGAATCACACTCCTAAATGATGGGGAAATAACTAGGGAGCCTCTTCAGTGGGCCTTCCTCAGGTGGAGTTGGATTGGGAAGGAGAAAGGAGAAAGAAAACATGTTCTCTTGCCTCACAATGTGGCCTTCACTCTTTCAGTATGTCCTATAACCCATTAGCTGCTAGTACAGCTGCTGCTACTACCAACATCACTCTTTTAAAAATGCCTTTTACCACTTTCATGCTTTTACAACATGTTTAAGTGTCTTCTTTCCACTTTCAGGCTTCACCCCTCTCTGCCCCTTCTTTTTCTCTTTTCTAATCATTTCCCTTTCTTCCTTTACTGAGCAGGCCGCTGTTGATGATAATGGCGTTCTCCATTGCTCCCCATCCCTAGTCCTTCAACTGATATTCCTATCCAGCAGACCAATTCCCCAAACTTCTCAACATCAGTTTTTGAACCAAGAAGCTTTTTCTGGAAAACCTACGGGTATCTTGCTACTGGACCACACTAAGCACCACTGAATCAAAACCAACTGATAAAGAAGCTGCTAGAGGCAAGTTGCCTTTAGAGACAGCAGATGTAAAAATATGTGAAAATAATTCCACTGATGTGAACCAATTTCTTAAAAGTCAACAACAATGGTGGGGAGGGGGGGAGAGGAAGTGATCCAAAAATATCTTATTTCACTTTGGAAAACATTTATAGTGTCATTATGTCCCCCTCTATCTCCTCAACAAAAATCCACACTTTCTTTGCCAAATGTTTTTCTGTGATCTGTCTGCTCACTATCAGTGATTGATTTCCGAGAAAATACTGAAAAATGCAAGACTGAACACAGAAGGAATAAAACCTGAAGGCTAGCTTTACTGCAGCTCCAAGATTGGAGACGTAGACAAAACTGTGGTACCCAAGGTCAGTATGTTAGGGGACTCTGGAATTGGGGAACTGAGTAACTCTTGACATTTCTGAAGCCCCATTATTTAATAATAATAATGGCATTTATTAAGCGCTTACTATGTGCAAAGCACTGTTCTTTTGGGATACATGCACACTATATACCCCCCATTATCAGAGATACAAATTGTACTTTCCAAGCGCTTGGTACAGTGCTCTGCACACAGGTAAGTGCTCAATAAATATGACTGAATGGATGAATGAAAATTTCTTGCTTCATCCATTCCCCATGAACAAGGCCTCCAAATGCCTTGGCCTATATGGGTTTTTTTATTTTAAATGTTATTTGTTAAGCATTTACTGTGTGCCAGGCACTGTACTACGCACTGGGGTAGATACAAAATAAACAGGCTGGACACAGTCTACATCCTATATGACACCACACAGTCTTAATCCCGATTTTACAGATGAGATAACTGAGGCACAGAAAAATGATATGCCCAAGGTCACAAAGCAGACAGGTGGAAAAGGCAGGATTGGAACCCAGGTCCTCTGACTCCTAGGCCTGAGCTCTTTCCACTGGGCCTTCTCTTTCTGGGTTGAGTCCATTTTAAATGTCAAACCTGATCATTAGTGGTGTCACCTTCTAGTACAAAGAGCCACTATATATACATATGCATGAACTTTTGGAAAAGAATAAGTCATCCGAGGGGAAATGAAGGTAGTTGGGTGCTAAAATCTTAAAACGAGGATGGATTATCAGGGACAACATGGTTGCTCCGAGCACCTTATTGCCACTGTCAGAGACACAATGGTGACCACAGTGAACAATTATTCTGGCCCTGTAATGCAAATATTTTGACAGAACTGGAGGAAAGGTGAAATCTATTGGTGGTAAACACACTTGACAAGGTGGAACAAGAGGCAATTTTGGCTTATTGATTCACCTCTTCCTCTCTTCGTTTTCAGCTCCTGATGAGTCATTTTTTGGCTGGTGGGGGGGGGGATAATTTGAAAAGCTTTCCATTTATTTATTCTTAGCTGTTTGGCAATTCTCTCAATTGGTGAGTCGATTCTCTTTAATACTGGTTCGCTCCCACCAATTGTTATATGCTTTGTCCTGGACAAGGTCCATGCATTCCTATTGCCAGCTGAAATTTCCCAGAAAATACATATTTTTTTCCTTGTTTCTATATACTACCGATGGACTGTACACACATCTGCTCTGTTGTCTGATGTCTTGGATTCGCAAATATATACTCCCCCAAATGAAAGAGGCCTGCAGGCTGGCTAAATCCTCCTTGCAGCAGTGGTGACCTCAGCCAGTTGAGGGGTGGTGAGAGGCTATATATACAATGTGGACACCAGTAGCCAGATAAAGGGAAAGTCTAAAACATAGGGAGGACAAAAGTGTGACTATTCGCAATCCTTCAACAAAGGAAATTGTTTCTTAATTTTCTGGGGCAGGGTAGGAAGGATGGAGTGATGCTATAGGTTCCAAGTTACTGAAGCAGGGCAGGATTCAAGACCGTGAATAGGTGGGTGTCTTCACCCACAGTGGGAAATTTGGACCCGACCACCAGGCAGTTTCCGGCCATCCAGCTGAAACATCAAAAGGAGAAGCTGGTGGTCAGTGGACGGGTAGAAGGGAGAGCAGGCAGAGAAGCAGCCTGGTCAAGCAGACCATGATACTTAATGAACTTGTGAATTTTTTCCAGGATTCCATGGAAACCTGGGGCTCTGTAGCCCTAAAAAGTATAAAAAAATGAAACTACTTTCTGAACCGGTGTGATTCATTTTTGCTCTTATTATTTTAAGAAAATGATGTCATGAAACAACGTCTGACATTTAAGTCTGCTAGTTCTATTACCACAGTTCTTTTGTCCCACTTTATTGTAAGCTACTTGATGGCAGGGATTGTGTTTATCACCTCTAATTGTACTCTCCCAAATGCTTAGTACAGTGCTCTACATACAGAAGGTACTCAAGAAACACCATGGATTGATTGATACATATATTTTTCCTCAATAAGATGTCATTTAGCTTTTTTTTTTAATGGTATTAGTCAAGTTTTTACTATGTGCCAGGCACTGTACTAAGCCCTGGAGAAGATATAAGATAATCAGGTTGGACACAGATCACCTTCCACATGGGATTCACAGCCTTAATCCTCATTTCACAAATGAGGTAAGTGAGGCACAGTGCAGTTGAGTAACTTGCCCAGGGTCACACAGCACTTATGTGGGATAGCCGGTATTAGAACCCAGGTCTTCTAACTCCCAGGCCTGTGCTTGTTCTACTAGGCCACACTGCTACCCACTAGAAATACATTTTAAACAAGTGAATTATAACACGAGGCATCTATATTTAAGGAGGCTGCCACAAATCAAAAAGGTAAAAAATATTAAATACTTAGCACTTAGGGTAAGTACTTGTTATAAGTCCTTGTTAATAAATGGACCTTCTAAAAGCAGTTAAAGACATACCTGATGTCATATCCTGATTCAAAGAAGGAGTGGTCCAAGTTTGTTTGCCATTCAAGAGGCTCTCTGAAAACAAATTTTGCCTCCTGAGGATGCTTAGAGCTGAAACTCTCCACGAACTTGATAATATCATTCAGAAGAGATTCATTTAAAGGGGTAATCTCCAAGGCTCCAATTCCATGACCAGCAGCGGTCCATTGGGCTGCTCTTGTCAGTGCCACTCCCATGATGGCGCTTCAAGGATTTGAGCCTTAGCTAATATGTTCTGTAAAAATAAAAAACAGAAAATTAGAAAACTAGGTTATACTACTTTTCTCCTCTTCTATGAACTACAATAAACTGCCCACAATCGGGAGTCCCTCAAAGCTCACTTCTGTATGGCACTTCAAGGATTTGAGCCTTAGCTAATATGTTCTGTAAAAATAAAAAATAGAAAATTAGAAAACTAGGTTATACTACTTTTCTCCTCTTCTATGAACTACAATAAACTGCCCACAATCGGGAGTCCCTCAAAGCTCAGTTCTGGATATACCCGTCTACCCTCTATTTTATACCCACTGGAAAACTCACTTTCTGTACTCATCCCCAAGGTACTTGTGTACATATTCTTACACTCTTCCTTCCCCTACCTGTAATTAATGTCTTTCTCTCCCACTAGATGGTAAACTCCACGAGGGCAGGGACTGTGTCTACCTTCATTGTTGTACTCGACCAGGCATTTGTTAAATGAATCTGTATACATTACCCTCAATACTGGTTGAATGTTCTATTATTCATTCATTCAGTCAGTCGCATTTATTGAGCGCTTACTGTGTGCACAGCACTGTACTAAGCGCTTGGGAAGTACAAGTCGACAACATAGACAGACGGTCTCTACCCAACAACGGGCTCACAGTCTAGAAGGGGGAGACGGACGACAGAACAAAACATGTGGACAGGTGTCAAAACCATCAGAAAAAATAGAATTAAAGCTATTCATTCATTCAATCATATTTATTGAGCGCTTACTGTGTGCAGAGCACTGTACTAAGCGCTTGGGAAGTACAAGTTGGCAACATATAGAGACGGTCCCTACCCAACAGTGGGCTCACAGTCTAGAAGCTATATATGCACATCATTAACAAAATAATTAGAATAGTAAACATAAGTAATAATAATAATGACATTTGTTAAGCACTTGGTATGTGCAAAGCACTGTTCTAAGCTGGGGAGGATATAAGGTGAATCATTCATTCATTCATTCTATTCAATCATATTTATTGAGCGCTTACTGTGTGCAGAGCACTGTACTAAGCGCTTGGGAAGTACAAGTTGGCAACATATAGAGACGGTCCTTACCCAACAGCGGGCTCACAGTCTAGAAGGGGGAGATGGACAACAAAACTGGGCAAGAAACACTAGAGCAAACAAAAGCAATTTACCAACTAGGTGCCCTTTAGTGGCAACCAGAGCAGTTCCAAAACAGATTATAGTCCCCCGATCAGTTTGTCCTGAACTATGACTACTCCCGGCCTTTATAACTAAGTTTAAGGTAAACGACATGGCTATAAAGTGCATAACCTGACAGGCTATTTCCTTAGCATCCTCTTCAGTATTTGCCCTCTACATTAACTATCTATTTTTCAGGATTCCTACTGGGTCTACTGTCCGCTACACAGAGCGCCCAAGGTGGCTCTTTGGTCAGAAACTCTCACCACTAATGGCAACAGGCAAAACCAAAACGAGAATCCAGATTACCAGATTTTTTCCACTTGGACCAACACCTCTGCACATCTTTGAACTTTTCTCCATTAAGGCTTTCCTTTGCCAATCCTTACATAAGAGTTCATTTACTTTCTACGAAAATGATGCACTATTTTAATCCCCAAATTTTAGCTGTTGGTAGGATTGACGATCTTTTTTCATCTGTTTTGGCAATCTGCAATGACTCACTAAATTGTCAAAGTTCACTCTTCACTGAGGTCCTTGTTGAATGATTTTTTCTGGATGAGATGCAACTAATTTATCTCCTAAATATGGGTTCTCTCTTTTGCACAGGTTTTCCCTCAATCCCACATAACTTTCCTTTGTGAGGACGCAATGGTAAAGTCTTCTCTACTCCATGTTATCCAGGACTTTCCGGGCCTAAACCAGCACAGAAACCTGGAGGTCAAAGGAAAAAAGACGGAGAGAGAAGGGATTGTATCCTGCTTGCTGATCTCCAGCTGCCGACTTCTGGGCCTGTGCCATGCTCATACAACAGAACATGCAATAGAAGTGTAAGATGTAGTTCCTGCCCTGAAGGACCTACAGGCTAATAAGGGAGAAAAGTTGATGCAAGTTGCCTAATAATATGTAAAAGACTAAGAGCATCAATATAAGAGTTGCAGAAAATGAACAATATACTGAATGAAACCATACACAACTGGAATTGATGGGGATATCTCATTAGGAAGGTGGAGGGGAGTGAGTCAGGGACTGCTTCCTGCTGGGGGTGACTTTTACTGGTCTTTGAAGGTAGAGGAATTAGTTCCATTCATGAGGAAAAGCAGTGTGAGAAGCAGCATGACCTAGTGGATAGATTATAGGACCTGGGTTCTATAATCTATAGATTATATAGATCTATAGATCTATAGATTATATATTATAAATGCTGGCTCTGCCACTTCTCTGCTGTATGACGCTGGGCAAGTTACTTAACTTCTCTCTCCTCTAGGCTGTAAACTCATTATGGGCAGGGAACATGTCTGCTAATACTGCTGTACTGTACTCTCCTAAATACTTAGTCTAGTGTTGTGTTCATAGTAAGTGCTCAGTAAATACGACTGATTGATTCTCTGTGCTTCAGTTCCCTCATCGGTAAAATGGGTATTAATTCTGGGAGCCCCATGTGGGACATGGACTGTGTCCAGTCTGATTAGCTTGTCTCCACCCCAGCACTTAGTACAGTGCCTGACACATAGTTAGCACTTAAATATCATTAAAAAAAACCCAAAACAAAGGATGAGCTGAAAGCTAAAGCTACGTACAGTACAGTTACAAGGTTTCCTTGGGTGTTCGGAAGAGTGCTTGGAGAGAAACAGGAGAAAATGGCAGAGAGCAAAGAAGAAACTGTCAATAAATGGGAGGTTTTTGAAGAGAAAATTGTAACTAGGTAAGCGACAGACTGAATTTTAGGGCAAACGGTAGTTAATAATTGTGGTATTTGTTTAGTGCCTTCCACTGGCCAAGTGCTGTACTAAGCATTGGGATGGATACAAGATAATCAGGTCCCACGGGGCCGCTGACAGTAGGTATGAGGGGGAGCAGATATTGAATCCCCATTTTGCAGATGAGGGAACTGAGGCTCAGACAAGTTAAGTGACTTGCCCGAAGTCTTACAGCAGTTCTGGCTGGGGGGGGAGGTCGGGATTACAACCCAGATACTCTGACTCCCAAGACTGTACTCTTTCCACTAGGCCACACAGCTTGGCAGTCAGACTTAATAGACTGTTCAGTTAGGTGGCGAGCCTGTGGGCACTGATGTGAGTGGATACCAAGGAGCCACTGCATGGACGGGGCTGGACTTGGGGCAGCGTTGGGCACTGCCTGCTCACGTGGTAAACGGGGACTGTAAAAGATGTTTGGTGTGGCAACAGGGAAGCTCCACACGTTAGGCCCAAGAGGGCTGTGCCCGGGGCGGCTCTCGACAAGACCCAAAATTTGGGTGGGGGAAACCGAGGTGTGAACTAGAGAAGCAGCGTGGCTTAGTGGAAAGAGCATGGGTTTGGGAGTCAGAGGACATGGGTTCTAATCCCGGCTCCCTACTGAAAGCTCACCTCCTCCAGGAGGCCTTCCCAGATTAAGCCCCCCTTTTTCCTCTGCTCTCCAACCCTCCCCATCGTCCCAACTCGCTCCCTTTGCTCTACTCCCTGCCCCACAGCATTTGTGTATATTACATATTTATAATTATATTTTTATTAATGATGTGTATATATCTATAATTCTGTGTATTTACAATGATGCTATTGATCATTGTTGAACATTGCTACTGATCAACTGTTTACTTGTTTTGATGTCTGCCTCCCCCCCTTCTAGACTGTTAGCCCGTTGTGGGCAGGGATTGGCTCTATTTGTTGCCAAACTGTACTTCCCAAGCGCTTAGTACAGTGCTCGGCACACAGTAAGCTCTCAATAAATACGACTGAATGAATGGCTCCGCCACTTGTCCGCTGTGTAACCTTGAGCAGGCCACTTCACTTCTCTGTGCTTAAGTTCCCTCACCTGTAAAATGGGGATTAAGACTGTGAAACCCGTGTGGGACAACCTGATGACCTCGTATTCCCCCTTAGTGCTCTCAACAGGGCTTACCACAGTGCTCTGCATATAGTAAGCGCTTAATAAATACGATTGATTGATTAGCACAGTGCTTAACAAATACCATTATTACTATGGGCTTGGCTGCCATTTGAGGTGCGAGGCAAACCTGCCCGGGAAGATGGTGAAGCCCCATGTGGGAAAACCTGATGACCTTGTATTTCCCTGCCCCCTCCCAATGCTTTGAACAGTGCTTGGCACAGAGTAAGTGCTTAACAAATACCATTATTACTAAAGGCTCGGCTGCCATTAGAGAAGCAGCGTGGCTCAGTGTAAAGAGCACGGGCTCTGGAGTCAGAGGTCATGGGTTCAAATCCCAACTCCGCCAACTGTCAGCTGTGTGGCTTTGGGCAAGTCACCTAACTTCTCTGTGCCTCAGTTACCTCACGTGTAAAATCAATCAATCAATTGCATTTATTGAGCGCTTACTGTGTGCAGAGCACTGTACTAAGCGCTTGGGAAGTACAAGTTGACAACATATAGAGACAGTCCCTACCCAACAGTGGGCTCACAGTCTAGAAGGGGGAGACAATACTGTGAGCCCCACGTGGGACAACCTGATCACCTTGTAAACTCCCCAGCGCTTAGAACACTGCTTTGCACATAGTAAGCAATTAATAAATGCCATTATTATTATTATTTGGGGTGCGAGGCAAACCTGCTTGGGGGGACGGTGGAACCTGATGACCTTGTATTCCGCCCCCACAGCGCTTTGAACAAAGTAAGTGCTCTGTAAATCCCCCTTTTAGACTGTGAGCCCACTGTTGGGTAGGGACTGTCTCTATGTGTTGCCAACTTGTACTTCCCAAGCACTTAGTACAGTGCTCTGCACACAGTAAGCGCTCAATACGATTGATTGATTAAGTGCTTAACAAATACCATTATTACTAAGGGCTCGGCTGCCATTTGAGGTAGAAGACAAACCTGCCCGGGGTGACGGTGGAAGGGAGGAGAGGAAGGGCTGAGGAGAAGCGAAGGGGGCTTGACACCTGTCTACTTGTTCTGTTTTGTTGTCTGACCTCCCCCCTTTTAGGCTGTGAGCCCATTGTTGGGTAGAGGCAGCGTGGCTCAGTGGAAAGAGCCCGGGCTTTGGAGTCAGAGGTCGTGGGTTCAAATCCGGCTCCACCAATTGCCAGCTGTGTGACTTTGGGCAAGTCACTTAAGTTCTCCGGGCCTCAGTTACCTCATCTGTAAAACGGGGATTAAGACTGTGAGCCCCCCGTGGGACAACCTGATCACCTTGTAACCTCCCCAGCGCTTAGAACAGTGCCTTGCACATAGTAAGCGCTTAATAAATGCTATCATTCTTGTCACTGTTGTTGTTAGGGACGGCCTCTACCTGTGGCCGAACTGTACTTTCCCAGCGCTTGGTACGGTGCTTTGCAGCAAAACAGCGTGGCTCAGCGGAAAGAGCCCGGGCTTTGGAGTCAGAGGTCGTGGGTTCAAATCCCGGGTCTGCCAATTGTCAGCTGTGTGACTTTACTTCTCCGGGCCTCAGTGACCTCATCTGTAAAATGGGGATTAAGACTGTGGGCCCCCCCCCCGTGGGACCACCTGATCACCTTGTACCCTCCCCAGTGCTTAGAACAGTGCTTTGCACCTAGTAAGCGCTTAACAAATGCCATTATTATTATTATTATTTGCACACAGTGGGCGCTCATGATCCAGTGCTTAGAACAGTGCTTTGCACATAGGAAGGGCTTAACAAATGCCGCCATTATTATTATTATTAATAATAACGGGAGAGCAGCGTGGCTCAGTGGAAAGAGCCCGGGCTTTGGAGTCAGAGGTCATGGGTTCGAATCCCGACTCCACCCCATGTCTGCTGGGTGACCTTGGGCAAGTCACTTAACTTCTCTGAGCCTCAGTTCCCTCAGCTGTAAAATGGGGATTAAGACTGTGAGCCCCACGTGGGACAACTTGATCACCTTGTGTCCCCCCCAGCGCTTAGAACAGTGCTCTGCACATAGTAAGCGCTTAATAAATGCCACCATTATTATTACTATTATTATTATTATTATTATTATTATTATGAGTGAATGGGCCCCTCAGCATCGCCCCCTCCATCCCGGGCTTACCTGCAGCCCGGGGAGCAAGGAAGGCCTCAGCAGCAGCAGTAGGCCGCGCGCACGGCCGTTGCCCGTTGCCCGGGTAACCGGCCCGCGCGCCGGCCGCCGTTGCTAGGAGACGCGGCAAACACGGGCCTTCGAGGCCCCGACCGGAAGTGGGGCGGGGCCTCAAAATGGCCGCCCCTCCCCGCCACCACACAATCAATCAATCAATCGAATTTATTGAGCGCTTACTGTGGGCAGAGCACTGGACTAAGCGCTTGGGAAGTCCAAGTTGGCAATATAGAGAGACAGTCCCTAACCCAACAGTGGGCTCACAGTCTAAAAGGGGGAGACAGAGAACAAAACCAGACTAACAAAATAAAATAGAATAGATATGTACAAGTAAAATACATAAATAGAGTAATAAATATGTACAGACATATATACAGGTAATATAACGATAATAATATTGATATCTGTTAAGCATTTACTATAAACCAGGCACTGTACTATGCACTGGGGTGGATTTGGGCAAATCACTTAGTTGCCTCAGTTGCCTCATCTGTAAAATGGGGGTTAAGACTGTCAGCCCCACGTGGGACAATCTTATTACCTTGTATCTCCCCCAGCACTTAGAACATAATAAGTGCTTAACAAATACCACCTTTATCAAGGAGTCAGAGGTCCTGGGTTCGAATCCTGGCTCCGCCACATGTCTTCTGTGTGACCTGGGGCAAGTCACTTAACTTCTCTGAGCCCCAGTTACCTCATCTGTAAAATGGGGATTAATACTGCGAGCCCCACGTGGGACAACCTGATCACTTTGTATCCCCCCAAGCGCTTAGAACAGTGATTTGCACATAGTAAGCGCTTAACAAATGCCAACATTATCATTATTATTTATCAAGTGCTTAGTACAGTCATCATCATCATCATCAATCATATTTATTGAGTGCTTACTGTGTGCAGAGCACTGTACTAAGCACTTGGGAAGTACAAATTGGCAACATATAGAGACAGTCCCTATCCAACAGTGGGCTCACAGTCTAAAAGGGGGAGACAAAACCAAACATACTAACAAAATAAAATAAATAGAATAGATATGTACAAATAAAATAAATAGAGTAATAAATATGTACAAACACATATACATATATACAGGTGCTGTGGGGAAGGGAAGGAGGTAAAATGGGGGGGATGGAGAGGGGGACAAGGGGGAGAGGAAGGAAGGGGCTCAGTCTGGGAAGGCCTCCTGGAGGAGGTGAGCTCTCAGTAGGGCCTTGAAGGGAGGCCCTACTGCACACAGTGTCCTCTGCACACAGTAAACACTCAATAAATACGATTGAATGAGTGAATGAATACCAGCCAATCAGGTTGGACACGATCCCTGTCCCACATGGGGCTCACAATCTCGATCCCCATTTTGCAGCTGGGGTAACTGAAGCACAGAGATGTTAAATAACCTGCCCAAGGTCACACAGCAGATAAGTGGCAGAACAGGGATTAGAACTCCGGACCCTCTGGCTTCCAGGCCCGTGCTCTAGCCAATAAGCCATGCCACATAGCCTTTAAACCAGATCATAACCAGATCTAAATAGCTCTGACATCAAAATAAATTCGTGAAGCACTTATGATATGCCAAGTATCACACTAAACACTGGGGTTGATTCAACTTGGACACCATCCCTAATCTACCTTACCTAGATGGGGTTCACAATTTAAATAAGAGGGAGAATAGACATTAAATCTGATTTTAGAGGAGGAAACGGAGGCATTGAGAACTTAAGTAACTTGCCCATGGTCACACACAGCAGGCAAGTAGCAGAGTCAGGATTAGAAACCAGGTCCACTGAAGGCCCATGCTCTTTCTACTAGGCCATGCTGCTTAGAAGAGAAAGGTGTTGGTCAGAGGGAGACTCTGGTCTTTATGTGCAGAGGAAAAAGAAAAGCTCTCTGTCATGACAGGTGGGGTGGCTGAGGTTCTCTTTAGTCAACCTCTGCACAGGAGCTGGATAGCTTGGTCCTCATCAGAATGGAGAAAAAAATGGTCTTTTCCTTCATTGTTTTCCCCTTCTCCTCCCTGCTTCAAAGGAGAGTTTCAGGGTAGGAGGAAGTTTTCAACTATGAATTCAATGTGGGAGCCCCACACTCCCAGGCAGGAGGCTGGGGAGGGAAGGAGGAAGGAAAGAACTATTTACTTTTTTCCCCCCCCTTCTTTCTCAGTTTCATTAAGGGAAAGCAAAAGGATAGGGATAGAACCCTGCACGGCCTATATTTTCATGGCCCAATTCAATCCGAGCCCAAGAGGCCTGCATGACAAATACTGGGATCTAGTCTGTTAAATCCCATAATTTTTTTCAAAGCTTGCTGGTGTCAACCCCTGAAACGGGGGTGCGGACTCTTTAAATGACTCTGCAGACTCTGGCTGGGCAAATAATGTGGTCTGGGGTTAGGCAGCAGCCGTCAAAATAAACACTCCTTATAGAGTTCCCCTTTATTTTGTTTTTCATTCCTACTGAGTGAGAAAAACAAAGGAGTACATTTTAATAGGCATCTAGCCCTGCTCCTGTCTCTGACAGCCTAGGCTAGAAGTGAAATCATAATATTTTTGCTTGAATTTATCTACTCCTGGATACTGCATGGAGTAACCATCCAAACAACAGCTATGTTACATAACCTTGAAAAAGTTGTATAATCACTACGAAGTTTTCTCTCTGATAGTACTACAAATCTATTTTCCTTTCAGGTGGCTGGCTATTTTACAAAACTTCAAAAACACTTCACAACGAAACTACTCCTGCGTCTAAGTTAATTTAATAAGATATGTCGTCTTTCATAAAACACGGGAATTAAATAGGCAGTCACCTGGCTTTTGAAATAAGCTGGATTCTTCTGAATGTAGACAGAGTTTCCTTCATGTTTGAAGAAGTCTCCCCTGACAGTGCAATTCACCAAGAGTGCATATGTGACTGAAAAGGCCAATGTGGGAAACACAATTTCAGCCACACTGTCTACACTACCCTTGGAGTGCTCTCGTGTTTAATGTTTGCAGCACTTGCTGCTTTTATTGAATATAGATGGTGACTGCAAAGTGGGTGAGGTATCTTCTAAGCTTTGGGACAGTGTGCAATCCGATTATTTTATATTTTTATGTACATATCTTTAAATTATATACTATAAATTACTTATTCATATTAATGTCCACCTCCTCTAAATGAAAACTCGTTATAGGCACAGAACATGTCTGCTATTCTGCTGTATTGTACTCTCCCAAGTGCTTAGTACAGTGCTCTGCATATAGTAAGCACTCAAATATGATTGATAGATTACCCCGGCACTTAGCACAAAGTACATAATATGATTACTCTTTGAGAAACAAATATTTTCAAAAAGATACACTAGGTTGAATGTACAGCACAGTCAGGAAGATTTGGATCTTACTAGAATAAATGGATAGGTTATGACAAGGGACTAAGCTTTTTAACCCAGATGTTTTCTGAAGTACTTCTCAAATTTGCACAAGACTTATTGGAATAAAAGACAACACACAGAAAGAATGGGTTATTAATGAGAAATGGAGAGTCTGTTTCTAGTGGAAACTATTTTTTTCAAGTTCATTAAAAGTAGTAGTTTGAATGAGAAAACAATTCTTTGGATTCATTTTTTCCCTTCCCCAGCCCAATGGATTAGGCTGAAATATGGGGTGCAGATTACTGAATTTTAATGCCAGTAACCTATACGGTGCTCTCAGGGCCAGCGAAATTTGGTTACCCTGATCCAGGAAAAAACCTACCTTCCCTCCCTGTTCTGCCCAATGTTATTATGTTTCACTCAATCAATCATTGTTATTTAATGAGCTAAGCACTGTACTAAGCACTAGGGAGGAGCAAAATACATGTTCCTGCACTCAATATATTTACAATTTAGTGGTGGAGTCAGACAAAAATAATTTAAAGAGAATGGAAATCAGAGGAAGAATGAGTATAAAGCAGGAAGCAATACAAATACAATGGGATGAAACAGCTTAACAATAACTGAAAGTAAAAGAAGCAGCCTGGAGAAGCAGTGTGGCCGAATGTAAGAGCACACACCTGGGTTCTAATTCCTGCTCCACCACGTCTCTGCTCTGTGACCTTGGACAAGTCACTTAACTTCTCTGTGGCTCAGTTACCTCATCTGTAGAATGGGGATTAAGATGTGAACCCCATGTTGAACATGGACTGTGACCAACCTGATTATCTTGTATCTACCCCAGCACTTAGTAGAGTGCCTGGCACACAGGAAGTGCTTAACAAATCCCTTAAAAAAAAAGAGGTTGTAGGAGTGCTTAGCTCCCAATGGACTCAACACACTGTACTAATAGCCTGGAAAAGGGCAATAGAAGCATGACACACATTCCCTACCCACAAATAATTTATGATGTCTAATAGGAGAGACAGACATAAAAAGGTTTATAATACAAGTTGCAAAGACACGTAGAACCAGTATTGTTAGAAATTTTACCCCAGGGTACAGTCGGTCACACTAAAATCCATATAACTCAGAAATACAGCCAGTATAGTTTGGTACCTATCCTACATTATCACCACCCCAAAATATCAATCAATCAATCGTATTTATTGAGCACTTAATGTGTGCAGAGCACTGTACTAAGCGCTTGGGAAGTACAAGTTGGCAACATATAGAGACAGTCCCTACCCAACAGTGGGCTCACAGTCTAAAAGTCTAAAATACATTCAACGTGGGGAAACAGCTGGTACTGTTTGATACTTTACCCTGGGGGACAACCGTCCCATGCTACAACTAACCCAGGGATCCAGGTTATATTGTTTGATGCCTTACCCCATATAAAAGCCTGACAATCCTGACATTCTGGCTGAGCGCTGCAAGTGTGCAAATATATCCCTGCTTCCTTCCCACCTAACCTGAACTTAAGGCATCAATGCCAAACAGATCACAAAAGAAAGTCAGCTCACAATTTGGGTCTGATTTTCAAAGCGGAGAAGAGACTGCCTACAGTGGTTGAACTAGGGGATCCTACTTAGTTTAGAAATGGATGGCGAATTTGTTGAGAAGTTCACTGCATCTTACTCGGAGGTATCATTGTGTACTGAAGACCAAATCAAAGTTGTAACTATCCAATGCATCACTGCAGGATGCTAAACTAGATGAAGGAGTAATTACGGTCCCTCCACTACCTGCTAAAATTTGGAACTTTAGAAATCTTACACTGATTTTCAAGAAAGTGGATGAATTTATAAAGTGATTGAAGATGATTCTGACAGAGAGAGAAGTTCTAAAGTACAGGGAGGTAGTCAGAAGGAGTTAACCCTCTACAAGATACTTTATGAAGACAAGGAGAGGGCAACCTGAATTGGACAAATTCTTCACTCAGGTTAAAAATCCACTACCGCAGTCAGTAAAAAAAGCTTCAACATCTTCAGCATCTTGAAAAGACAATCATATTACAACTACTTGATGTTGTGATTCTTTGCTTGGAATTACTTTAACAAGTGAGGTTTGATATGTTGCAGCAGAGCATATACAGATATTTCATACTTTTCCAAAGGTTTAGAAATGGATTCTAATTTATAACATACATATTTACAGGAAAACATAACCCACGATACAATAAAGGTCTGTTCCTTGACAAGTTGATTGTGTCATGAATGCCTGTATCATAAGGTGAACCTGTACATATACATATGTAAAGAATATGAAAATATTCATATGTATAGCATAACTTCCAAGCAATTTTCAAATAATGCAACACAGTTGCACCCTGCTAGGAAGCAAGAGTGATATATAGCCCTGCATGTAGCCATGGCTCTTTGGGCAAAGACTTTGGGAAAGTAAGAATCTAATAGGTGGCAAGTGTAGCAAGCAGGAAAAAAACCCCCAAGAGCTGAAATCTCACAGCTAATTTAACTTTGCTGTCGGGTCTGGCCTCAGGCTAGCAGCAAATCAATATATGAAATTTTGTAAGACAATTGTGTTTTGTTGGGTATAACTGTCAACATTAATAAATTGATAATCTTTTATTATTGGTGCATATTTACATTTCTATTTGGTCATGTAAGTTAGTGTTGACTAGATTGTGTTTATTATCACTTTTTGGTCAAGACTTAGGCTCTTAGGAACATTTTATATTTCCTGTAGGAAACTTTATTTTGCACTCTTCCACCTATTTTCATGGAATCAATTAAGAGTCATAACTGGGGCTTTTCAGTATATGAATCCTGGGGAGCAGACATCCAATTAGCTTACAAACTTTTCAGAGTGAGTATACATTTGTGTAACAATATAGCATTGTGTCAAACTATTGAGTAACTATGGAAAGTTGGAAAGGATCTCCTGGAAAATGTATTTCTGCAAAATGGAAATTGTAATCAACAATTCAACCAAAGTAAATATGGGATGACTAAACCACTAAGAGTTAGTGAAATTCTTGATGAGAAAGACGTCATTCTTAGCCCATTGCTGGAGAGGAGTGGTACAAGACTCCTAAGAAATGTAAATTAGCAACTTTTACTTCATAAAAATGTCACTAATAATTCCTCTTTAATATTTCTACTTTATTTACACTTGTAATTCTATTTATATTCTATAAATCCTTTGACACAAATTCTCTTTATATGGCAAATTATTTCTTAAACAAGTTAATACATGGTACTAAAAGCAAACACATGGGAAAGATATTGACTATTGTCTCCTATGTCAAATTCTTGCTTAACAAAGGAGGATTAAAGGGAGAAAATGAGCAGCTATTCAGCATTTTAAGGAAGAATAGCTTTGGTCAGTGGACCTGAGAGTTTGAAAGATTACAATAGGAAGTTTGAAAAGAAACACCAAGGAGCTATGCTTGCTGCTATGTTGCCAACTTGTACTTCCCAAGCACTTAGTACAGTGCTCTGCACACAGTAAGCGCTCAATAAGTACGATTGATTGACTGATCGATTGATTGAGAAAGATGCCTTTTAACTAAACAGGTGTAGTAGTTGGAATTTTTCAGTCATGGATGCAAGTTGAGAGGAGTTTAAGTGGGGAATCAATCCAGTACACCCAATTCTCCCCTAAAGTGGGGGATACAATCTTATAGAAATCACATTAATAAGGAAAATTTGAGTTTTGTACCCACCCTTCATCCAATGCTGTGAACTGACAGAAGAACACTCCCTAATTCTGCGATCACATTTAGCCACCTTTCAGAATGACTGCCTCTTCCCTTTCATATTTTTCCTTTCTGAAAATGCAATGATGGAGTGAGTTACAGCATGCTCTGTCTTTCAGGTTCAAAAAAGATTCTGTTAATGGGTTGTTTTTTAACTCTGGGCTCAGATTGAACTAAAATGACCATTCATCGTGTGATAAGCAGCCCCTTCCAACCCATGTGATCTTCACACTGTCCCTTGTTATTGCATTCCTCAAGAGTACTTGGCCCCCTTCTTGACTCTACTTCTTGACAATGTGATTTTTCTCCAAGCCTCGGTTGTATTCAAGTCACTTCAACTGCTGCAAGCCAGGATTGTCTATTTGCTGCTGCCAGTCTTCCAGCAGTCCACAGCTATGCCATTACTGTTTGAGGTTTCACTTCATTGTGTCCTTAGAACAATTCTTGTGTCCCTTCTGCAGTTCATCTATTTCAGCTCACCTTAGAGCAGCAGCTGACTGGATATTCTGTTTCTACGCATCCTTACCCAGCATGCGGGCCACAGGCCCAGCCCAAGCTACAAATCTGAACCCTCTAAATCGAGAACTGGCTGCCAAAAACCTATGGAATAATTGCATGGGTGTGTAATGCACACACTGTACATAAAAGTGAATATTTGTTGAATGGGTATTATTTTAAAGCCTTGAAACAATAATGCACCAGAGAACCTAGTAAGTCTTCAAAGGGAACCACAAGAAGATGAAAGGTTTGGAAAATAAGACCTATGAGGAAAAGTTGAAGGCATTGAGTTTACTCTGACAAATGAAAAGCTGAGGGGCGATTTATAAGCATTTTGAGGCCCTTAGGCTTTTACCTAGAGGGGGGTAATCTGCATTTTTCCAACTCCACTGAGGAGAGAAAAAGAAGAAATAAGTTTAGACCATCTTATGAGGCATTTGTCCAATTAGAGGAAAAATTTCCTGACAATGAAAGCTGTTAAACTCTATGAAGAGTTCCTGCAGGAAACTGTAAAATTACCTTCTCTGGGGGCCCTTCATCACAAGAGTGAGATTTCCACTTCTCTGATTCAGTTATGACACAGCATTCCCTGCAGGTGGTGAAATAGAGAATGAGATAGCCTATTAAAGACCCTACTCCTGCAACCTTTCTTAATCTTGGGCTATTTCGTGTCATAATGTGAACTATTGTATTTTCTAGTAGAAAAGGTATTGTTTACAAACAAGGAATGGACAAAAGGGAGCAAGAAAGTCTTGCTAGCTCTACACATAAAAGGTCTGTCTTAGAAAACAAAACCAAAAATCTATTCTTAGGTCCATACTAAATAGTTTTCCAAATTTGGAACAGACCTCCCACAAAGGAATGGGAGTCTGCATTTATTTGTATAAGCTGTACCGTTTCACACTTGGGATAGACCATACGCAGAATACTTGACCTGGATTTCTTCTTAATAGAAACCTTGCCCTTTCTTATCTTTCTGTATGCCTTGCTTTGAAAGCAATACACACGAAGTGTTCTAATAAGTGAAACTGTAGTCACTCTGCCTCTAGCTGGTACCCCACTGCCCATTTGCTCAAAAACTGTGCACTAGCATAACTTGTAAAGTTAAACAAGCGCCCATTAAATAAAGTACAGTGGGTCTGTATCTAGAAAGCTCAAACAGAAAAACTGCTTTAGCTACCATTTTCCTTCTCCCTCAATCTCTTTGGGCTGAATTACCGGCTTAAAAAGGTTTGCCTTAAATAATTTTGGCATTAGAAGGTAAGACAAACTACAGGGTTTCATTGGGAAAAGATGTGTTTCTGTCTTCTTCTGTCTTTTTTTTTTCTAAATTTACAATATATTGTTTTCGGCTGGCTCTTTGGCAGTGCAGTGTAGGGAACTAAAACTAATAATGAAGATTATTCCAATCCCAGCCTAGCTGGGGAAAGAATGTTATAGTGCATTTATTTCCATTTGCTATATCGATGACCTCAGATCCATCTTTAAACTTTGCTGTTATCTACCCTACTTAGGATAATCACAAGCTCCAGAAATGCCAGAGATGATCTGTAAGTGAAATGAGCCTTTAAAAATATTGTGTGTCAAGCAGCATACTGTCCCTGATCTAGATATTTTAAAAGTTCAGACATTTGGAACTCAGTACGCTGGGATAGGAGAATGGTTATATGATTTACAGAGAGGATGTCTGGCCAAAGGTGATTACTTCAGAGATTTCCCCCAAGAGAATAAAGGATTTAACATGTGATTTGATTTTTGAAAAACAAACTGAGGGTTAACAAAATTCAGATGATTGGTCTCCCAACACCAAGAGATGCTACTGGCTTTTTAGAAATGGCTTCCAGATGTCCAGGGTATCATAACCCCTTCAGTGAGACAGTTACCTGCTTTAGAAAGAAAGGAATACTGTTTTGTAACTTTAGTATCTCCACCTGTCTGCATGGTGACTTCAGGTTCCCTTACCAGGGAAGCACTTCTGTTTCTAGAAATGGTTGGTCTTGAAAAGGAGTGGAAAAGGGGTAGGGAAAGTTTTAAGGATTGTGGGGACATCACCAAAGCAGTGAGGAATAAAATGCTTTTGGCACCAGACAGGAAAACTAATCCCAGGAAATGAGGTTTTAGCAATCCAGCCGGGAGAGTCTACCTCGTTCTGGATTTTACGAGACTGAACAATTGCAGATCCTTTTTGTTTCCAGATCAGGATCCTAATATGATTTATCCCCTTATCTCCTCAGATGACAAGAAGACTGCAATGAAAAGGCTATGCAGTCTTTTGGCTTGGCTCTGGTCCAGCCCCATGGGAGCAGGGCCAGTTCACGGGGGGAACGGGGAAGAGGTGGAGAGCTCTCTATTCAGAGGTAGGACGACCAGAAATCTGGACACCTGAAGCAAGGCCAAAAGGGAACAGGTTCATGGAAAAGGGATCTGGACTTTGGAAGAAACTGTTCTGTGTATACATGCTGTATACTTATAAGAGCAGAACCTCATGTTATAAAAGAACTGAGGCAATAGAGATTTGATCCAAGGTCAGAAAGAACGGGTTTCCCCTTTTTAAAGTGGAGAGATAAAACCTCAAGCTTGGGAGTCAGAAGTCATAGGTTCTTATCCCGGCTCTGCCACTCGTCAGCTGTGTGACTTTGGGCACGTTATTTAACTTCTCTGTGCCTCGGCTACCTCATCTGTAAAATGGGAATTAAGACTGTGAGCCCCATGTGGGACAACCTGATTCCTTGTATCTACCCCAGCTCTTAGAACAGTGGTTGGCACATAGTAAGCACTTAACAAATACCATCATTATTATTTCTAATCCATACTTTGCCTCCAGGGAATCTAAGACCTTATTATTTCTTCCCAGAGGAAGAAGAAAGGGGACAACCTATAGGCCTAGGGGAACAAACTCTACAGGGTTGTAATTTACGGAAGTTGTTCCAAAGTAAACCGGTAGCATGCTTACCAGGCCTGGAGTTTAATATGACTACCACTTTAGCTGGGGGGTTGGGGGGGGAAGGTTAATCATTCTTCCTGCTTAACAGAGGGGTGAAATTCTAGACCCTCTGGCAAATGGAAATGATGCATTCAAATCCAGTCACTGTTTTTTCAGAAAAACTTACTTTAATGAGGATAATAATAATAATAGTGATATTAGATGTTTACTGTGTGTCAAACACTATATTAAGCACTGGGGTACATACAAGATAATTAGGTCAGAAACAGTCTACTTTCTCTATATTGCTTAATATTATGTTACTTAAAAGTGAAGAACGATTGTGGGGTTTGGGGACAGAAAGTGCTGGAGCTTTTGTGCCCTAACCAATCAAATTAAGTCTCCAGTTTGAGGTCAAAAGATACTTATCACATATATTTTATTCCAGTTTAGATGAAGATTTTCTCTGCAGAGCAATGGCACGCACAATACAATTGTCCTCAACACTACACATCCTAATAGTCAGCTTAGCCAATTCTCTGGTATTCCTCTCAAGCTTCTGCCATGAATGCTACAGCATCCCATATGGCTACATTTAGTCCTTATTTTTTTTTCCATTTCCTTTTCTAGTAATAACCTTTTTAAGTCAAGTGTTTTAGGCAGGAGGACCTTTCAGCTTTTAGTAAATGCATCTTTCATTATTGAAACAGTGAACTCAAATTATTTCCTCTTTCCTTTATTTGGGAGCTTATGCACGGATAGATTTATGCCCCAATAATCCTAAAAAGGGAGCTATTTCTAGTTGGATTTCCATCATCTCAGTTATTGCTTAGAGATGCTAATTTCCGAAGACGCATATTCTCTTCAACTTTCCCAAATAATATGTAACCAATTTTCCCCAGACTGCCACATCTTCATTTATCTATTGCATTTAGTTTATATTTAGCAACAATTGCTGGAGAAAGATGACAGAAGTGAAAGAAGTTGAAGTGTACTAATTTATGTTTAACTGCCTTGGAAGACTTTTATTTTTCCTGCCAAATTCCTAAAGTCTTTCATTCTCATGGAGTCATAACAAGCTTCCTCTTCTGGTTTATTTTGGATTTCATATGAAGTTATTAAGACATATTTTTTTTCTTTAAATAGTAATAGATTCCTGACTCCAGTTGTACATTGCTCACCATACTGGATTATATACCTTTCCCCAGCGCTCCCTCCTCCATCTCACATTCTCTCTCTCTCTTTCTCTCTCTCTCTCTCGCTCTAAGACTGCAGAATTGATCCCCTTTGCTGGCTGAAGTAAACACAAAGGTATGAAAGAGGTTTCTTCTTCTCTGGACCTCCTGGCTAGCTGGCAGACATCATTTGAAACAGTTGCAAATAGTCGCAGAAAATGCTTCTATGTTGTGTTTCAGTGAAACCAAGAATACCTGGAGTTCACAGATGAGTACTGAATTACTGCCCAGTAGTCATGTAAATAGCAACTCAGTATAAAACAAAAGAAGTTTGAGTCATTTGAGGGAATAAACAGGGCAGGAAAAAATAAAAAAAAATGAACTTCTGTTGGAGATGTAATTAAATAGTAGCCTAGAGCAGCTCTTCCCATCTTTTTTGTTAGGCTCACTGAGGTAAGCCTCGATGGGCCAAGGACCTCTACCTTTACTTTCCAGACTTCAAAATAATCCCATGGGAGTGGGGAGATGTTGGAGGTAACAGTCGGTGGGGGCAGAAAGGGAGAATCACAGTACCCTGCTGTCGGTACTGAACTTCAGAGGGAAAAGGTCCCAAGCTGGTTCAGACATGTTCAAGAATATGTCCTATTCTTAATCAATAGTACTCAACAGTAGTATTCACTGGGCACCTGGGTGCAGAGTACAATATTAAGTGCTTGAGACAGTACACTGAAATGACAGCTGACATGATCCCTGCCCTCAAAAAGCTTGCAAACTAGTGGGATAATCCAAATAAGGGGAGGGGTAAGGTACTCCAACCTTAGTGGCCTGAACGAGTTAATAAGGCTTCCCACACTTGAAAAAATTGGTAGGATCTGGTTGAATTTCCCTGTAATAGTATAACCAATATATATTCCTGCTAGGCGCTAGTTTTAGAAAAGCCATTTTTCTTTTGAACAAAAACACAAATTTGCAGCCCTAAAACTCACTCTAAATAATCACATTTTATAATAACTACCCTGAAAGCCAGTATATTTATGATGTGTCATGGCTACCCGATGTGAGATGAATTTAATCCACATTTGAAGAATCAGTCACATTGTTTACATACATTAAACCTCTGCTCATGAGAAAACCTCAGAATTTACCACTATCCCTTGAACTATATTCCCTCTTCAATCTAAACCTACTACAATACAGAACAAACTAAGAACAACCTTTATGTAGATTTCTTTCCTCCTCTTTCTCAATATGCTAGGTATGGTTTAGCAAGAGATCAAAAAATAACCAGTCAGCTCAATAGTTGTCTTTGTGGATACATTTAGCTAACTAAAGCTTGAATAAAAGTTCATTCAGTTCAAAATACAACAAGGCATTAAATTCAACAGCTTAATATTCACCATCATCTTCAGTAAAAAAGAAGTTTTGGTAATCTTGAGTGTCAAGTAGAGATATACAGTTTGAATTTCTCGTCTACTTTTTCTAGGAAGAACTAAAATGTATAAAAATTAATCCCCAGTGCTCCCTGAGAGGCTGATATTTTCCAATGCTTGACAGCTGGGGAACATCCCGAGAAGAAACTGTACTTTAGAAAAACAAATCCTGAAAACCACAGCTCCCTTTCCATTCTGACCCAAGAGAGCAGGCAACACAGCCTGACACACTCTGCACATTGATTCATCCCGCGTCTTCGAGTAATCTTTGGAGAATCACATCATTAAGCCTTGAACCACATCCAGGTAACATGTGTTAAACTCTGGATACTGAGGCTTGTTTGTAAAAGGGTTCAGGAAGTACCCAGCGTAGGTCTGTGATTTCTTACAAGCATAATAAAACCAGCAAACTAAAACTAAAGTAAATCAATTTTTTTTGTTTAGCTATTAACCTATTGGCCACCAATGACAAGCTGCCTTCACAAAGTCAGTGTGCTTTGCACACTCCTAATCTCACTTAGGTTGCCAAACCAATCTGCTGGATGAAAAGCCCCCCACTTCCAGTTCCATAAATCTGAGTTGTGAATTTATGATTAACTGCTGGGAGACAGAAGGGGTTTCAATAAAACATGAACGATATTCTTTTCAACCTGCTAAGTAAATAGCTCTTTCATCGCAAATCAACACTTCCCTTTGGCATTCAGCTTCAGTATCTAAAAACCAGGCTATGACAAAACATTGCATAATTAAGCCAATAAAACCTACTTTCTAGACATCTTTAAAGTTTTTATTGCTCTCCTCTCTCCACTCACCCATTATTCAGAAGGAAGCACTTTTATTATTTTGTTAGCTAAGTGAGTATGTGGATTTATACTTTTGCTCTTAAAATAACTCCATAACGAATGAGATTCATGGCATGTGTCATTTAGTGCCCTGTAAATCAGATTCTGTATTCCACCCGGGGAGGAAACGGGCCAGTCATTCTTGCATGGAGAAAGAACCTCTCCTGATGAAGTACGAGACACTGGGAGACTGGTATGCGTGGACAAGCGGTGGGGCGGGCATACACGCAACATTTGGGATCTGCACCCCTCAAGGGGCTCTCCAGCTAGGCGCAAAGGCAGAAATGTGCCCTCCGATGGGTTGCGTAGGCACTAAAATCACTGCCAGCCACTCTGGCTTCAAGCACTGCCACCAAATCTAGACTCCACCTTTCCTATCTGCTCTCTTTACATGCTATTCCCCAACACGCTTTCTTCATTCCTCTCTAGCCAACCGTCTAGCTGTTCCTCACTCTTGACATTCCAGCTTCCGTCTCCCGGCTCAGGTTGCTCCTCCAGCTTGGAATTCCCTCCCTCTCCACATCAGACAGGCCACGGTTTCCCCGCATTCAAATCCTTCCTAAAGTGACACCTCCTCGAACAAGATTTCCCCGATGAATTTCCCCAGGACTCTGAGTCATGTCCTCTCCTCGGACAACTCTAGCACTCCCACTAGCACTCATGTATCTCCAGCGCTTAGAACAGTGCTTTGCACATAGTAAGTGCTTAATAAATGCCATTATTATTATTATTACACCTGTTCCCTTTATTTACTTGGACCACTCTGACTGTAAATATTTTTATGCTCACCTCCCCTGTTAGAGTACATGCTCACTGTGGACAGAAAAAAGTGTCATTTTGTTATTCTGTACTTTCCAAGTGCCTAACAGAGTGTACCGCCCCAAGGGGATAGTCAATCAACACTATTAATATTACTATTACTAGATGCAGGTGGTAGACTACACTGTCGCATCTCCAGGAATCTCTTCTGACTCTGCAGAGTTGGAGCACCGTCTGAAGTTCAAGAGATGGTCATTCAAGAATTGTTGTATGCACATTACTGTGCCCTCAAGGCACACACACAAGAAGATATAAAATGCCTATAAACTGCTTCACTAAATCAGCCAGGCTAGAGAGGTACACAATAAGGTGCAAACAATTCTATTACTGAGGAAGCACAATGACCAACAACACGACTACTGACAAAGAAATGGCAACCTAGAGCATGGGCCTGAAAGTCAGAAGGGCCTGGGTTCTAATCCCAGCTCTGCCACTTGTCTGCTGTGTGACCTTGGGCAAGTCACTTCGCTTCTCCTTGCCTTAGTTACCTCATCTGTAAAATGGGGATTAAGACTGTGAGCCCTCCTCGCTTCTCCCTGCCTTAGTTACCTCATCTGTAAAACGGGGATTAAGACTGTGAGCCCTCTATGGAACATGGACTCCGTCCAGTCTGACTATCTTTTATTTACTTCAGCGCTCAGTACAGTGCCTGGTACATAGTAAGTGCTTAACATATACCATAAAAAACCTCAATCTTTGGGACTCTATCAATTAGAGTACAGCAGCAGAGTGATATTTGGCTCAAGACCAAACTAAAGGTTTACTGACCTGAATGGCAAACTCCTCTTTGAGCGGCGAGAGTCATACCCAACTCAAAATGCCATATCAACTTCTTGAACACTTCCATCAGCATGACGTAGGGGCTAAACTCAATATCGAACTGTGAAAAAGGATCACAAACAATGAGGTTCTGGAACTAAATCAGTCTCCTAGCATTCAAGTCATGCTCATCTCCACACAGCTATGCTGGTAGGGACCCATGAGGAGAATGACAATAGAGCAGCAGGAGAAAAAGAGCAAAGCAAACATCCTATAGCAATTTGGTTCAAGATGACATTGCAATGAAGTGTATTTTATGTTTAAGAATAGCAGCATTTATTAATAATAATAATAATGATAGCATTTATTAAGCACTTACTATGTGCAAAGCACTGTTCTAAGCGCTAGGGAGGTTACAAGGTGATCAGGTTGTCCCACGGGGGGCTCGCAGTCTTCATCCCCATTTTACAGATGAGGCAACTGAGGCCCAGAGAAGTGAAGTGACTTGCCCAAAGTCACACAGCTGACAAGTGGTGGAGCCGGCATTTGAACCCATGACCTCTGACTCCAAAGCCCGGGCTCTTTCCACGGAGCCACACTGCTTCTCCAAGCAGCATTTCTGCCTTGGTTCCCTTGTGGTTTTGATTATGGATTTAACATTGAAACCTTGGTGTGTCAATACCTTGGGTCCAAAACGATGCACAGTAAACATGCAATATTGATTTCCTGGGACCTTCTCATTAGTCCTTTAGAAAACTAGGGAATCACAACCACAATTTCCAACATGGGGGGAAGGTCGGGGGGGAAGGTGTCGGAAACACTGGTAACCAAGTGGCCATAAGTATTGTGAGTGTCGTCAACTGAAGCGGCCAAGCCCAGTTTGGCAACAAATATCCTGGTATCAAAAAGAGTGCCTCAAACCCTTATCGTCCCCGGCGGCAGCACCTACTCCACAGAAGCTTCCATCACAGCAGGCCGGAGGAGGCAGCCAAATCTGAGGATGTGTCATTGCCTATTGCTCCAACCAATACCATACTAATCACCAAACTGCCTTCAGCCCGCAAGACCATGTAGACATTCATATGTTCTCCCGTGGCACTGCTAAAGAGCAAAGACAGCCTCAACCTCATCAAGTTCGGGGGAAGGGGAGGCAACACCTCTCAATACACTTTTGACATTGATGGTGAGACCCTGCAAACCCCAGAGAGAATGTGGTGATGCGGTGCTATGAGCTTCCCTCCCAAGGCAGTCAGTGTCTGAACCATCACCTACAAAAAATGGAGCAGGTCCTAGATCTGATGCCACTTTGCTGGGAGTTCCTCAGTTTATCTCCAACACATGGCGTGCTAAGAAACTTGCTCCTGGATTTCAAGGATTGCCACCTTTGAGAAAATCAGTCAAGGGTATCTGTACACTGATCTAGGAACTTGGGAGAGTACAATATAACAGATGTGGTGGACTTGATACCCGCCCTCAAGAAGCTAGCAATCTGAAGAAGGGTGAGAACGCTAGTTGAGCCAACTACTGAGGAATCTAATTAGATTCCTAACAGTTCCACAGATCTGAGACTATTTGGACAATGAGCTGGAGGCAGGAGAGGGAGAACTAAGCAATGAGGAACTCGCAGGTGACCAAGGCAACCAAGACCCTGGCTTGGGCACTAATTAGTCTTTGCTGCTGGCAAGATCCGGGCCAGAGTCCTGGCTGCTTCAGCTACCTCCAGTTCCTCAATGCTTAATTTTCCCTCTCCTGCCTCCAAATCACTGTCCAAACAGTCTCGGATCCATGGAATGGCCTCCCAACTCCCCTGTCCCTCCCTTCTTTCACATATCTTCATAGTCTTCTGTTCCCTAACAGAATGCATTTCAAATCGGTATTACAAAAAAAAAAAACAATTTGTACTTCCCAAGCGCTTAGTACAGTGCTCTGCACACAGTAAGCGCTCAATAAATACGATTGATGATCTTAAAGACCACCCACACTGGGCCATTTTCCTAGATTAACTCAATTGTTTTCCCCCCAGCCACGACAACCCAGAATTTCCCCTTCAACTTATTCTTTGTCACCACTGGTCTGGGTTTATATACGAAGATGATGAAATTTCAGAATGATGAAATGGTTGCCTGTCATCTCCCCATTAGACAAACGACTAACTGCTGGAGGAGAGGGGCATGCTTATACTCCATCACATCCTGCGATCACCTACATCGTGATACCACCCTTGCTGCCTGACTGATTGGGATGCAGGAGGTGACTTGGGGCAAAGCACTTAGCTTACCACCCTACAGCTATCACTTGTAGGGAAACACTCCTGTGACTTATCAATATCCCAACTGCTTACAATATTGACTGTTTCCATTTCTACTACACAGGGCAAGCACAGGCACTGAATAGTTTTATTTCTTCTTGATACTGTTACATCCAGACATCTGAACTATGACTTATTTCCTATCATCTTGCTCCTTTCAGTCCATCAAGCACTTAACGACATGCTTTTCTTTTAAAAACCACCTGGTCGCTTTCTTTTTTCTTTGAAACTATCACAAAACAGTCCAACATAAAAGATTTATAGAGGCCTGACTCTTCCCCCCCACAACCCCCCACATTTCTGGACATTAAACTCCATTTTTTCCAATGCTACAGAACAAACCTCTGGTAGAATCATGGTGACAGAAATGCCAAAAACAAGATCACTAATATTTAACCTGACATTCTAGATGCTGTGCTCCTAAATGCCCACATTCATTCCAAAGGAATTGTGAAATGAAGTCACCAAAAAGTTACCAGCTGCACAAGGCTTTTGAAACTTCTCTGTCGTAACAGTCTGCCTTACACATTACAAAAACATGCAAGGGGGCTTAAAGAGAGTTTAACAAAAAGACTAGAAAGGGAGAACATCCAGGTGGCTTTTTAAGTGCGGAATATTATAAAACAGAGTTTGGAAAGTATTATGCCAAAATGTAATAATTAGAAAACAAGAAACTCGGTTTACAAGTTAAAACGTAGCGGCAACTCATAAATAGGTGAAACATGGAGAATGCTAGAAGAAAAAAACAGATTTTACGAGGATTTATTAAATGGGAGACAGCTAACAGGCCATAAACGCCAGGCAGGCCGACAACCCTTCAGTTACATTAGCACTGCTGTCCTTCTAGAAATGACATTAATTGTTCTGGTCTGGGAGTAAAGCCTCTCAGTTATAAGCTGTCCTTGCTCCCAAAGATGAAGTTTCTTTAGTGAATGTAGCTTTTAGACAGTCTTTTAGACTGTGAGCCCACTGTTGGGTAGGGACTGTCTCTATATGTTGCCAATTTGTACTTCCCAAGCGCTTAGTACAGTGCTCTGCACATAGTAAGCGCTCAATAAATACGATTGATGATGATGTCGCTGTTTCCAGGCTTTTCACAAAGAGAACCTGGGGGAGACTCACTGCTCTCGGCTTTTGGGGTACAGCTGCCATCTTGGAGTCCGTCTCAGCTTGGGGCTTTTTGCCTTTCCCTCTCAGCCAGCCTGCTGAGTTTGTCTGAATAAACCACCGCTCTTCTGAGCGCCTCTGTGCTGGGACGGGTTCCCAGCAGTTCATCCACGTGTAAGGCCAGATTAAGGTTTCTGGCAGCCGGGAGCAGCCGTCTATAGGGGCCTCAGGTCTAGACTGAGAAGAGACTTGTGAGTGAAGATAAGGGGAAACAGAAGTTCCTATACTTCCACCTCACTCATCTACTTGGCTCCCAGTAGACCCTGCACAGAGCTGGATAGAGTAGGAATTTAGGTGAGCTCCTGGGCTTGGGGCAGCCTACATTGATTGGGCTACCAATCAATCAATCAATCGTATTTATTGAGCGCTTACTGTGTGCAGAGCACTGTACTAAGCGCTTGGGAAGTACAAGTTGGCAACATATAGAGACAGTCCCTACCCAACAGTGGGCTCACAGTCTAAAAGGCGGAGACAGAGAACAAAACCAAACATACTAACAAAAGAAAATAAATATGTACAAATAAAATAAATAAATAGGGTAATAAATATGTACAAACATATATATACATATATACAGGTGCTGTGGGGAAGGGAAGGAGGTAAGATGGGGGGATGGAGAGGGGGACGACGGGGAGAGGAAGGAAGGGGCTCAGTCTGGGAAGGCCTCCTGGAGGAGGTGAGCTCTCAGTAGGGCCTTAAAGGGAGGAAGAGAGCTAGCTTGGCGGATGGGCAGAGGGAGGGCATTCCAGGCCCGGGGGATGACGTGGGCCGGGGGTCGATGGCGGGACAGGCGAGAACGAGGTACAGGGAGGAGATTAGCGGCGGAGGAGCGGAGGGTGTGGGGTGGGCTGTAGAAGGAGAGAAGGGAGGTGAGGTAGGAGGGGGTGAGGTGATGGACAGCCTTGAAGCCCAGGGTGAGGAGTTCCTGCCTGATGCGCAGATTGACTGGTAGTCACTGGAGATTTTTGAGGAGGGGAATAACAAGCCCAGAGCATTTCTGGACAAAGACAGTCCGGGCAGCAGCATGAAGTATGGATTGAAGCGGGGAGAGACACGAGGATGGGAGATCAGAGAGAAGGCTGATGCAGTAGTCCAGACGGGATAGGATGAAGAGCTTGAATGAGCAGGGTAGCGGTATGGATGGAGAGGAAATGGTGGATCTTGGCGATTTTTCAGAATTTTTCAATCTGGCCCTGTGCCCTCCAAAGACGCTTGGCTGAAGTGACTGCTCCATGGCACCAGAAAGGTTGCCTCTGTGTGTCCTAACTTGGGTAGTTGTCCACTTGAGCCCTCTGGAGAACTGCGGGTATCATCCTGCCCCTAACTGGGCACCTTCAGAGCATGGAGTGCTACTATGTAATACAGACATTGGCAGCCTCAGTGTCTGGCTGCTTTCCAAATCAATCAATCGTATTTATTGAGTGCTTACTGTGTGCAGAGCACTGAGCCAAGAACCGCAGACTATAGCAGGGACATCGATCCACATTACTCTGCCTCTCCCCTTAAGAGAATCCTCCTGTTGTGTTCTGGGAGATCAAGTCTCTCTGCCCAGGCGGTCCCTCTGCACTGATGCTCAGAAACAAACTCTCCAATCAATCAATCAATCAATTGTATTTATTGAGCGCTTACTGTGTGCAGAGCACTGGACTAAGCGCTTGGGAAGTACAAGTTGGCAACATATAGAGACGGTCGCTACCCAACAGTGGGCCCACAGTCTAAAAGGGGGAGACAGAGAACAAAACCAAACATACTAACAAAATAAAATAAATAGAATAGATATGTACAAGTAAAATAAATGGAGTCATAAATATATACAAACATATATACAGGTGTTATACATATATACAGGCCCTCTAATTATGGTAATAATTATGGTAATAAATCCCCTATTTTACCGGGCCAGTTCTAATTATTAAAATAACATGCTAAAATAATCTCCCTTAATTAATCTGCACCGAAATCTAGGAAAAGATAAGAAATATGAGCATGAAGCACAACATTACACTATAAAAACAAGCCAACGTTAATTGTTTTACTTTTGCGGTTTCCACTTTTCAAATTCCTGGTGCCTTAAAAACAATATTTCATACGAGGGCTAATTTAATCAAGCTTAAATGCACTCTTGTTCTCTGTCTCCCCTTTTTAAACCGTGAGCCCACTGTTGGGTAGGGACTATCTCTATATGTTGCCAACTTGTACTTCCCAAGCGCTTAGTCCAGTGCTCTGCACACAGTAAGTGCTCAATAAATACGATTGATTGACTGATTGATTGTAGCAAAGCTTCAGAGCAGGCTTTTTATAGTAGACGGGGAGTTGAAATGGACGTCATTTTTCCCAACTGGCAAAGTAACCGACAAATGTCCCGAGGTGGCTCGTTTCCAACGGTTTTCAAACGGTAACCTAGTCTGAAACTAACATTCGATTTATTTATATGTTTAACCTGCATATCGAAATGTACTTCTCCGATAGCAAATGTGAATGTGAATATGATCTCCTGGCCCACATGATAAACCCAGTAAAATGGGGATTGGTAAAATACACATACGCAAAGGGATGTACTGCAATTCGTGTAACTTCACATCACACCCTAATTTCTCATGAGCTATATAAAACCCATTTTCCAAAGCCAAGACTTTCACTTTTACAAAGGCTACAATTCCAATCAATCAATCAATCAATCGTATTTATTGAGCGCTTACTGTGTGCAGAGCACTGTACTAAGCGCTTGGGAAGTACAAGTTGGCAACATTTAGAGACAGTCCCTACCCAACAGTGGGCTCACAGTCTAAAAGGGGGAGACAGAGAACAAAACCAAACATACTAACAAAATAAAATAAATAGAATAGATATGTACAAGTAAAATAAATGGAGTAATAAATAAATACAAACATATATACAGGTGATATACATATATGCAGGTCCTCTAATTATGGTAATAATTATGGTAATAAATCCCCTATTTTACCGGGCCATTTCTGATTATTCAAATAACATGCTAAAATAATCTCCCTTAATTAATCTGCACTGAAATCTAGGAAAAGACAAGAAATATGAGCATGAAGCACAACATTACACTGTAAAAACAAGCCAACGTTAATTTTTTTACTTTTGCAGTTTCCACTTTTCAAATTCCTGGTGCCTTAAAAAACAATATTTCATACGAGGGCTAATTTAATCAAGCTTAAATGCACTCTTGTAGTAAAGCTTCAGAGCGGGCTTTTTATAGTAGACGGGGAGTTGAAACGGACGCCATTTTTCCCAACTGGCAAAGGGACCGACAAATGTCGCGAGGCGGCTCGTTTCCAATGGTTTTCAAACGGTAACCTAGTCTGAAATTAATATTCGATTTATTTATACGTTTAACCTGCGTATCGAAACGTCGGAGAAGTCTCCGAGAGCAAACGTGAATGTGAATATGATCTCCTGGCCCACATGATAAACCCAGTAAAATGGGGATACTGCTGCCTGAACCCAGTAGGGTGGTGGCTAGGTCAAAATACCTCTGCCTTACCCAGCCCCAAGAAGAAAAACAAACTAAAAAACAACAAAAAAAGCCCCATCTTAGACCACAAAAATTGAGGAGGGTCTGGTAAGAAAAGAGATGAGCACCAAAAGCTGCAAATATGAAACCCATTTCTGGAAATTATCTCAAATTTTGCTCTCCGTTTGCAACCGTAAAGTGCCATTTGGCACGGCACTTTGCTGGCAACTCCTCTGAGTGGATGTGCCGGAGCCTTGAAGGAGGAGGAAGAATTCCCAGCAGGAGTTAACAAGAATTGTTCGATCATTAGGGTGTTGGACACTTGCCTGGAAAAGTACCTCAGAAGCCTCGATCGGGTGAAAGGCGCTGTCCTCCATGCTCTGGGCCCCTCTGTTTCCTCTTGGCCCTCGCCACCTGTCATCTTCAGATTTTCCAGAAAAACTGGCCCCGCAGGCCAAACTACCCTACTGAAGGGGTTCAGCGGGCACTGATCTCCAACCACTTCTGGCAGCCAGGTTCCTGGATCAGAAATGAGAAAACGCAAGAGATGGGGGAGACGCAGCCATGAGCCAAGGGAGCAGAGGGCAGGGGAGTTGCAAAAGAAAAAGGAAAACCTGTGGCAGGACTGTCTGCCACAGAATAGGGGAAATAAAGAATAGGGAAAAAAGGAATAAAGAATAGGGGGAAACAATCCTTTCTCACATGCTTAATAGCGCTGCACTTCAGGCTATCTTGGGGACACCTGAGGAAGATTCACACTAAGGGAATCTTTTACAGGCACTTAGTGAGGACTAAGGTGATGTTATTCTAAGTATAATATGGAAGTCCCCATGACTGGGGAAAAGGGTCAGAGAGAGGCAGAAATGGGAAAGGTGTTTAGACTGGACGGGGACACCTTGCTCAGCTCAGCCCTCTGAAGCTCTGAAAGAATTCCCGCCCGCTCAACGAGACAAGGTTGTAAAATGGTTTGAAAATGAGGGGCCAAGTTCTCACCTCCTAAAAGTAGGAGAAGCCGCCCGAGAACATTTCATTTCAGCTGATATTTCTGAACTCCCAACAGGAAATGGCCATCTGCTGGAAAATGGCACCGGGCAATCCTGCCAATAGAAGATCTTAGTTTAACAGGCTTTTGACATTTTTCCCTTTCGCTCAAATACTCCTCAACGAACCCCAAGCCACCGTTACTGATTAGGGAAGAGCTCACTATGATGTCAAATGGCTCTTTCTATGTGAATGAAAGCACCCGTGAGAGTTTGGGTCTACCGTCAAGCAGAACGGATTGGAACTCAGGAAACGGGGAGCAAAAATCAAAATTGAGAGCTTTCCCCAAAAGGCCACCCTATCCTCAAGGGGCCAGTAGTTACAAAGATAGTAACTGCCCTCATAACTGAGGCATATGAGATGTGGAGACTTTCAAACACTTGCCTTTCAGTTATTAAGTTGGTTTTCTAACTGTTCAACTCCGCCAGAAGTGACTTCAGCTGACCCGCTAGGTGGGTGTGGCTTGCTTGTATTTTGAATTTGCAAAGCTCTGCTCCTGATGGAATCTTCCAGTCCCCCACAAATAGCTGAGAATCCCCTCTGCCCTTCCTGAGTGGGTGGCCCAAGCAGCTCGCCTGGAGCAGAATGCTGCTGGAAGCATGGCACTCCTATCGGGGTCCTCCTCGGGGATCAGAAGAAAAACCCGTCCTCCTTGGTTATATCTTAAACCTCATTTGTAACACTTACCTGAGTTCCTGGAATAAAGAAACTTTTATCGATGGCAAGGCTCTCCAGAAATCGACTGACCAATGCATCACGGCCAGCACCGCTGCTGCCCAATGAAGAGAGGACAGAGCCCTGTAGGGACATGGGCTGCCCCTCAAACGAGTCCAGGGCTCGGAGCCGAATGGTCCATGCTTCCCAGATCCAGGTTTCTCCGGTCAGAAGTGACAGAGGCTCCAGGGAAGCCCTGGCTGGGTGCACCCTGGAGCTCCTACAGAAATAAGATGATGAAATTCAATCAGGGGGCAGGCTTCACCCCAGCCTCACAGTTTAGGGCAATAGCTTGGGCCAGGCTGGGGCAGGACCCAGGTTTCCAGTTAGCAGGGATGCAGGGATCTGGCCAAGAGGCCCGAGAAGCAGCTTTTCTGGGACCCTGGAAACAGGCATGATCCTGTCACAGGACTGGCGGCAGCAATCAAAGAGTCCCAAAGAGGGACTCTCCTTGGTCCTGCAAGCTTGCTGTCATCACTCTCAATGACAGATGGGACCTGTTACACGTAATACATGAGCGCCCAGCGGATGGGTGCCAGCTGACAAATCTAACAACTGGGCTTAGTCTAAAACACTGTGAGAAGTTCAAACCATTTGGTTCCAAAAAAACTTCCTCCACAGAATTCTCCAGTCTCTTGACAGTTTTACATTTCTTTTTACCTGGCATATGTAAAAATATTACATTCTCGGTACAAAGGAGTCTCTTTATTTAGAGAACAATTACATTAATCCCTGTAAGACTTCATGTTAAACTAAGTTCGAAGGAGACAAGTTTGCAGTCTGTACTCTATCACTCTCGACTTCTATGACATCAGGAAAAGTGCTGTTAGTTGAAACTCAAAATCCTAAACTTCCTGACCTGTGTGAGTGTTCCACTTACATGGCCTTCTAGTTAGCTTTGCAGCCTGTAAATTGTTAGGTTTTATACCGAACTGTGTTCGACGCTAAACCCTGACAAACAAATTATAAAGAAACTCCTGTAAGCATTTCCCTTGAAAGGAAATAAAACCCACCTTCAGAAACCCCAGTATTAAAAAGAAAAAGGGCTGTCACTCAGCTGGTTCTGTGCATTAAAACTAACATGAATTCCATTCGGGCTCAGGTATCAGGAACTAGAGGTGAGGTAATGGAGCTGGGCCGGATGAATCTGACAAATGGACCGCAGCAACCCCTTCCTTCCAAACTCCCAGTAGGCACAGTAGAGTCAGCTGCAAAATCGGAGCTGTGGGGTAATTCAGCCCCTTCTGCTAGTGCCTGAACACCTTTCTCCCCATCGAAGAGCTAGCTGCCATGGTGTTTTAAGGGGACAGGGGAGCAGGGAGGGAGGAGTAAGAAAGGAGGCCCCCGCTCCGCCTACCCCTCCTCCACAGTGCCAGATTCCCGCACAACAGATTATTTTCTCCATTTGAGTCTCCTCTCCAGCTGCCTCTCTGAAGGCTCCCCATCCAGTCCTCTGGCTGAGCTCAGACGATGTGAGAAACGCCTCTCAGTTGATGGCTTCGGCAACCCCAGGATGTGACACTTCAGAACAACCCAGGAATCAAACCACCAGTTCCACTGTGGTTTACAAAATCCTTGAGGATCCTGTTGGATGAAAAAGTTTTGGAGAGAAACAAACTACTTGGGGAGAAATAGGGGGGAAAAAAACCCCAGAGGGTAAATGCAAGCTGCTCGTGGCCAGGTGTGTTTATGGATCCTATTCTATGCATTCATACGTGAGAGGGCTGTCTGGTTCATGAACAGAGCGAACCTTAAAATTGAAGCTGTAGAACGGGATGGGACATATTTCACTATGAATTTACCTTCTAGGTAGTCTTCCCAAAGTATTTAAGAATTCCAGTTGTCCCATTTTAGGCCACATGAAAGTAGAAGCAGCGTGGCTCAGTGGAAAGAGCCCGGGCTCGGGAGTCAGAGGTCATGGGTTCTAATCCCGACTCCGCCACCTGTAAGCTGCATGACCTTGGGCAAGTCACTTCACTTCTCTGTGCCTCAGTTCCCTCCTCTGTAAAATAGGCACTAAGACTGTGAGCCCCACATGGGACAATTGGATTACCTTGTATCCACCCCCCAGTGCTTAGAACAGTGCTTTGCACAAAGTAAGCGCTTAACAAATACCATTATTATTACCATTATTATAAACCATGCGGACAAAATTGAATTTTTGGCATTATCTCAATGTAGGGACAATTAATATCAACTATGCGGGAAAGAGAATAAAAGGAATCAGATTTAAGATTTATTACTCCTCTTTACAAAATGCCAAATTATCCGTAATCATCCTTATGGAGTCTAGGTGGCTATTTCTGTCCACTGTAATATACTTTTAAAGGTCCTAACTCAGTTCCTAAAGTGCCTGAAACTCAGAGTGAAATACAACACACCTTTACTTGAATATTTATGGTAAAGGCAACAGAGTGTGTTCACATAATAGCAGAGTAGCAATACTTAAACAAATTCTTCTATTAACTTAGTTGGCCACTAATGTGTGAATTTCTGTACAGAAATTTTCACTTACAACCAATTAGTTGTGTTTTGGTTTTTTTCACCTAACAACACTTAGCGCTTTCAATTCGTATACATTTCTGGGGTTAATTTGTGAATGAGAAATTGCCTCTGGCTTAAAACGTTCACACGTTTTCTATAACACAGTAGGGACTATTTGTATTATTCTTTAGGGATGGTCCTGAGCTAGCCCCCATCTGTTTCCACCTCCTCACTCCCCTAACCCCAGGGGAGGAGCGGATGGAGCTAGTGTCTGGAAAGGCCCGTACTATTATCTGCCAGACAGGCAGACACGTTCAGACCAGGTACCTAGGACAAAGATGGAACTAGTGGTCTGAGGCTCTAGAAATATTAATCCCATCTGTGCAGAACAATTCCTACTAATGTTCACTTGCAACTTAAAGTTAGGCTTGGCTCATGCACATTCTGGCCCCAGACTGACTTTTCTACAGGAAAATTCCTTTCAGAAAGCACAATTGTCCCCTCCGGGCCCAGCCATACATTCTGGGTCGACATACGCCTCCAACAGAGTTACACGAATCAAAAATCAGGCGCCTGGATTGTGTTTAGCAGTGTGGCATTTGCACTGTCCAAGTTCGCCCTGGAACTACTAGAGATTTAAGGGATGGAGTGGGAAGGGTCGAAAGGGGCAGGGAACAGTAAGGAAGCGAAACCTATTTTGTGGCTAGCCCACGTTTGGAGGATGAACAAGTGTAACACCTGATGTTTTAAATGGTTCCACACAATGGTAAGACTACCATCAACAGAGGTGTGTCAGAGAGAATGGTGTCCCATGCAACAATTCCTACGTCCAAAAGAATGAAAAAGAGCTGCACAATGGGTTCAGGCTTATTCAATCTTCCTTGTTCAATCATGCACAGGGTAACAAGAAGGTATCTAGAAGGTGATACTGGAACAGCCTCGTGTCTCCGTAGGGGATCAGAGCCCAACCAAACCAGGGATATAGCTTGTATTGTGCAGCAATGTAGCGGAGAGGAACCAGGGATGGCAACTAATTTTCTAATCCATGGCCACTTCTCTCCCATTCTCTTTCAGGGACCTGCACAAGAACCACAGATCAGCAAAATCTAGTAAATACAGGAATTGAGACGTTTATCATTTCTATGCATACCAAAAGTTGGTTATTAAAGAATAAAAGAGCAAGAAGGGAATAGCGGAAACTGGTCGAAGGAAGAAGGCACGGGAACAGATCTAGGTAGGGAGGCAATTGGGGTCCTCATGGACTACAGATGGCCATTTGAACCAACAAATTACTAGTAATACCAGCAGTCCCCAAAGGACTGTAAAATTACTATGTTAAACAATGGTGATGAGTTGTGGTATTGTGAAGACGGTGTGGTGTAAAGGAAAGAGTACAGGTTTGGGAATCAGAAGACTCAGGGTCTAGTTCCAGGCCTGTCACTGCCCTGCCATGTGACCTTGGGTAGGTCACAATCTCTCAGGACCTTACTTGCATAATGGGACTACGATACCTGCTTTCACTATCATGGTATTTGCTAAGCACTTTACTCTGTGTCAAGCATCATTCTAAGTTAATCAGGTTGGTCTCATTCCCTGTCCCACATGAAGATCACAGGCATGGAATCACATTTTACAGTTGAGGAAACTGAGGCAGAGAGAAACTAAGGACTTGCCTAAGGTCACAAAGCAAGCAATTGGCAGAGCTGGGATTAGAACCCAGGTCCTCTGACTCCAGACCTGTGCTCTTTCCACTAAGCCATGCTGCTTCTCTGGCATATGTTTGACCTGATTATTTTGTTATCGGCCCCAGCACTTAGCACACATACAGATACACATACACATACACATCCTGGCACACAGCTAGTACTTCATAAATACCGGAATAATATTTTCTTAATTTCAGTCAATACATGGAGAGAGCTGGCAAACACGTAACGAAGTGAGTGTTGGACAGGGGCTACTTCGAGGTAGTAGAAGAATAAGAAGAATGTAGTCTCTTCCTCTCCTCCAATTCTCCCCTTGAGCCCCTTCACTCCACAGGAATAGCCCTAAGGTAACCAATTAACTTTCAAATTAACTAGTCAAATCTGACTATCCTAATCCTCCTAGACATCTCAGCTGCCTTTGACACTGTGAACCACTCACTTCTCGAAACTTTATCCAACCTCAGCTTCACTGACCCGGTCCTCTGTTGATTCTCCACCTATCTCTCTGTTTTTTCTCAATCTCTTTTGCAGGCTCCTCCTCTGCAACCCACCCTCTGTCAGTGGGGGGGGGGGGGGGTCCCTCAAGGCTCAGTTCTAGGAGTCAGAGGATCTGGGTTCTAATCCTGGCTCTGCCACTTGCCTGCAGTGTGAACTTTGACAGGTCACAACTTCTCTGTGGTTCAGTTTTCTTTTCTGTAAAATGGGGATCAAACATGTGTTCCCTCCACCTCAAACTGTGAGCCCCTTGGGAGACTGGGGCTATCTCGGACGATTACCTTGTACACATCCCAGTGCTGAAAATAACTGCTTTGATCATTTCCAAAAGTTATGTGACTTTCATTCTCTCGGTGAAATATGAAATCTTAGGCCTAAAACATCCTATGCATTGCTATGGGCATAGGTACATCTGTAATAAACCCATGATTACTCCAGATACCCAAGCTCACCCTTTGTTTGTTCACCATATGTTGCCCTTAGGGTGCCAGTAATCTATCTCGATGAAAGGGAATTACCTTACCTCTGACAAGGTAGATGGGGGTGGTACTTCTAATTTAACAATCCTTTGGGACACATTTCCAGTTCAAAATAATTACAAGTATCACAGTACCTTGAGAGAGTTGTTCAGTAACGTCTGTGTCCTGATGCTTGCTCACACAGTGATCACGCAGGAAGATCTGCAAAAAAATTACAGGCTTCTTGGCCAAATCAGTGCAGTGATAGAAATCTATGGAAAACGTGAAGACGAATAGACCATGCATCAGACTGGCCCAGAGAATTTCTACACACAACCGAAGATTTTCATTATCAATACAGTAATCGGAGTCTTCAGTGAATTCTATTACCTACATAAATTGTAGAAGTCCAAGTACACTTCACTTAATAACATAAACTAAGGTCACTAAGTCATTAATCTATTACAGAACATATTCACTTACAGTTGTCACTGCCATCTAAGACATACATGCCAAGCAATGCATCCACTTTAGTGTGGCAGCCCCTGTTGTTTAAATTGGGTTAATCCCTTAAAAATAATTCCCCAAACTTTTCTCACTCATTGCGATTGAATCACCTAGCACCATGAATAAAAAAAACTCAGCAAGTGATAATGGACTGTCCAGCAGTAAGAAAACCAAAAGAACCATTTGTTTGCATAATAATCTGGAATTTTCCATCCTGAATAAACGATCTCGACCTCAGTTTGTGCTCACTGATGGAGTTCCCCATCAACCATACGTTGAAGTTGCGCTCTGATCTTCATATCCTCAGCACCTGTGATCCTACAACATTGTTGGACTTCAATGTTCATGACGCAATCTTGCCATGCTAGCCATTGTAGGTGGAATGGGCTGAGTTACTTTATAAGCTGTAGACATGATATCTGTGTCTCACAACCATACAGCAATGCTGTAATGACAACTGCCCAGTAAACGCTGATCTTTGCTTTAGGCAAACTTGCCCTTTCTTTCTCAAACTGCCATTCCAGTTTTCCAAACACCGCATCGGCTATGTCGATGCACCTTTAGATGTCATTCATTCATTCAATCGTATTTATTGAGCGCTTACTGTGTGCAGAGCACTGTACTAAGAGCTGGGAAGTACAAGTTGGCAACATATAGAGACAGTCCCTACCCAACAACGGGCTCACATCGATCACATGCTCTCATAAAGTGCTGTTTCCCTAGGAGCCAAATTTTCCAATGTCTTTAGGCTGCCCATCACAGATGGACAGGATTGGAGTAGGGCCTGTGCGGAGCTGGATGAGACTCGGCTCTGATCCAAGAAAATGTCTGGAATTGGTTGGTGATCCACATCTGCAAGAGAGAGAGCATCCTCCAAGTGAGCCTGGGCTGCCAGTCCCTCCCACAGCCCCTGCCATCTCTGTTCACCAGTAACTGCAGCTCCACATCTCCCATTTTACTTCACCTGATGCTCTGAGCTGCTTGCCTGGCCTCATTTTCAGTGGCTGGCCACCCACCTGCCCCAGAAAGCCTTCTTGCTCACCCGTACCATCATCACTGCCACACGGTCATTACTGCCACACCTTGGGAAAGTCTACTTGCCTCTGGCAAGGGAGGGCACCACCTGCATGTCTGTTAGAAATTTTCTTTTTGCTTCCAGGACTGTTGCCAATCCAATGTGTTCAGCAGTTCGTGTAAAACATTCAGTGAACTAATGTGTGTCTTCAATTATCCGCAAGTAGTTGCTCACTGATCAATCAATCAATCGTATTTATTGAGCGCTTGCTGTGGGAGTCCTTGCACAGAGCTGCTGCAAATACAGGAGTCCACCATCTACGGGATACTGTGCGGAGACCCCATGTCCCACTCCTTTAAGCACACAATCAGAATGAAGTTGGATTTAGAGTTTTCGTTATTTCCGACATAGTTGGTGGAAACGCGAGCTGGTTCTCTGTGGGAGGTCACTAAGAGTGGTACCTGAGTCAGATGATGGCCAATTAGTTGAAATGGTCAGTCCATTTATCTAGGATCGCAATACGATCGATCGGCAGTTGTGACCAGCCAGTATGTAGGATGGGATAAGTGCCAGCAGACTCCAGTCCATAGGCCAATCGGGGCTCTTTGAAAAGCATCTTGCAGCCCCTGTGGTAAGCTGCTCCCTGCAGCTTCTCCGTTTTCACCGTCCACCACTTCTTCATCTGGCAGAGTCAGACTTGAGCCAGCTGTTCGACTGGCCACTTCTTTCTCAGCGGAGATCCCATCACTGATCCACGCTCGGTGTTGATTACATGTGGTCCCCGGCAGCCACTTGGCCTCATTTTTGTCGGGCCAATCTTGGTATTTTCTCCTGGTGAAGCCAAGGATATCAACATGGAAGGCAGCAGGACCACTGAAGGCTTACCGACCAGAATGCTGAACCAACATTTTCATGCTAAACAGAGTCTTCAGGGAGATACAGTTACCGATCTGCTACCCAGCTAACAGGTCTGCAACTTCCAGAGGGGTCACTTCGAGCTTTTTAACTTCTATGACCTTTACAGACCGTACTTAAAATTAAATAACAAGGCAGTGACAAGCACCAAGCCTCAAAGCAGTGGTTGCCACTGCCCAACTAGATTAGATGGGCAAAAAAAGATTGATGAAATCTACTATAGTCTGAGCTGCAATGGAACGAACAAGCAGAGTAAGTAAAAAAAATAATTAAAGATTTTTAAGCATGGTCTTCAGCCACACCATCTTAAGCAGAATCACTGTCAGAAGTGCCATCTTTAAATACAGGTGCAGATAATCACACAAACACATATACACATGCAAAAACACATAACCGCATTTAATTCAAATGAGGAAGAGCCTTCTGGTGTGCCAAATGTGGGAAAACAATGACATTTTGAGAAGGGTGAGAATCTGCCTATGTATCAATCATATTTACTGAACACTTATTATGTGCAGAACACTGTACTAAGTGCTTGGGAAAACACAATATAAAATGCTCTCTGCCCATACTAACTTCTACTGCATGTTAATTTTCACAGAATACTCTACTATTAAAATCAGCAAATTATGTGACTGCCAAAACAATTCATGACCGTCATATCTTTCCCCACTGGAGACAACTGCAACTGGCGGGGATTAAAACAAGATGTCACGGCAGTGTGGGAGAATTTAGCACTCTCAAGAGTATGTTGAGAGGAAAATGGAAATTTCTTGCAAAATGATTTAAAAACTCACTCCTCCCTCCGACTTAGTTTGTGAGCCCCATATGGGACAGGGACTCTGTCCAATCTTTTTCTACACCAGTGCTTAGCAAAGTGCCTGGCAAAGAGTGAGTGCTTAACAAGTACCTGAAAACAAAAACAAAAAACTTTGCAGTGATAGTTAAAATCAAACACCATCCCAAGGTACATTGTGACAATAATTTATTTTACTGTGTAAGAAGGAAAATTCAGATTTCATACATGTCATCAGCTAATAAATGGATGACAAGTTCAAGTATAGAGCTGAATACAATAGTAAAAAATATTAACGTTTGTTCTACTATGGCAAACAGCATAATACACTAAAATGCCTACATGTAAAACCAACAGTTCTCAAAAAACCACATATCACAATTTGAATATGCTTAGTATTAAAGATTTTTCTGCCACCTTTATCCACAAACTACTATTAGTATGGAATAAGCAACGGAATCTTTGCGTTGGGATGCTTTTAGCAACGTGGGTTTGTAAGAGCAGAAAGATGAGGTTTTTGCTTATCAAAATGATCAAACTCTTTTCAGCCATGATACGGTACCAGGAAAAACAGCCTCACAGAGACAAACAGTTTCCTTTTTTGATGGTGAAATCTGAGGCAGTTTCATATTCACTGTTCCCTATCGGATTTGATCACCCACTCTTTCCCATTCTTTCTCTGCCAGCTTTCATCATGGGAGTGTGGCCTTCCCTCGATCGTCCACCTTCGGTTTTTAATGTATAGACTTTTCGCTGGCATCCCCAGTGCACTTAAAGCTTCCCGGCAAGTTAGCCCGGAGACAGGGGAAGTCATCTCTCTGGTTATCTACAGGGAGTGAGGATGCAAAGCAATTGTCTGGAGATGAGATGAAGTGCAGAGTGAATGACCTGATAAATGACCTCGGCAGGCTGGACTTGGGCGACGTTTCAGAACAGTCTCAAATTGCTGTCTGAAGGCCAGGACTGCTCCCTGAACCAAGTGGACAGGACCGTCAGGATGATCTCCTGTCCTGTGTGGTACGTGGGCTCCTTAAATTGGTGAAGTGCTCAGGACAGATCCTGTCTCAACATAGTATCACATAGCAGTGATCCAAAATGCAAGCATTTTAGCATTGAAGGATAGTGTTTTCTGAATTTCCTCCTCTTTCGGGTTAGAAGAAAAAGAGTGAGCGGAGGGCTTCTTTTTCAAAAATCGTAGATAATATTGCCTTCACTTCAAAGGAAGCACAACTTCAGGTGCTACAAGGCTCAGAGTGCCCAGGTGCAGTAAAAAAAAAAAGATAGTGGTGATATGCCTGTTTGTATGATATTTTTGCCTTGTGCAATCCTGCGCTTTCAAAATCAGTGCAAATTTTGCTACCTAGAAGGAAGTTTTCATGAAAGAGAAGACAGTCTACTCCTCCAGCTATCTGCCCATGGCTTGCACCATTTTTAGGAACAAGTCCTTAGGCCTGAGAAACCTTACTCTAAGGTGACTTTTAGCACTACCAACCAGCATGCCGATTGTTATTTCACAAACCCAAGTGCATCTGCCGACAAAAATCTGACTTACAAACTTAATGATTAATGTTATGACTGAAGCGACGGTTGGACTTTTTCATTCCTCAGCTATTCCAAGTGAGAAACGCCGCATCTCAAGCTTAGGGGGAAATTTGAGGTTTCTAGTTCAGATATTTCACTTTGAGTCAGCAAGTCTGAAAAATCATCAATGATCAAATCTGAGGTACAACAAGCTGGTGGCTAAATCGGTGTATGAACCAAAGGGAAATATTTACATGGAATGTTCACCTGAATTACAAAGCCATTACTTCAAATTACAACACCGTCACATATAGTTCACTATATGAAGAATCACATTGATGAGAAATTATAAAAAAACAACTTGATATCCCTTTATGCCCTTTCATAAATATATAAAGTTTCACTAAATTCTTTTTTTCTTTCAACAAGACATCTAAACCTTCTTTACACATGAACATAAAATAACTCTGCTCCTGTATGAATGCCACAGATGTGATGATATTTGGGGTAGCAAGCTCTACTTCATGCTGAAGCAGTGGACAAGTTCACTTATCCAGCTCACAGTCATGTTTGAGCATTTCCTCTTAATCCATGTGCTGCTTTCTGTACATCAGTAGTAAATTAAGAATAAACAGGAAATCACATCTGACATTTGAAATAATATGATCGATTCAATTACTACTAAAAATTACAATTTGGTTTCTATTGCCTCTGGCCAGTGTTAAATAAGGATCATTTTCTTTTGAGTGGAGTTTACGAACTAAAAGTAAATTAAAAACTTTTAAATCCAAAATACAATGTCTGGATGTTGGTCGACTATAGGATGATAAATTGTCCACTTCAAATAATGGAGAATAATCACATATTTACGTGGGATTGTGGTGGTAACTCATGTGTAATATCTACTTTTCAAACCTGAAACACCTTTCCAGGTGGAAAAAGCCATAGTGAGCAAAAATGACTTTAAGGGACTCCAGAAATTATTGCCATTGGTTTAAATTTAAAAATCTCCTTTGTGGCTTTGTATCCCAAGACACATCATTGATCTTTTGGAGGACTGATTTTCTCCCTCCCACTGTTTTCCTTGATTAAATCTACAAGGTGCCCTTAAACATCCTGGTAAGGCAAGCCCACTTTCAGCTGCAGCATGGGTACCAAGACAATATTTCCAGGTACTAGGCGCTTCACTTTGAATGAGGAGTTTAAATACTAACATGAGGATCTATATCACACCATCTGGGTAAGGAAAAAAAAATCCCAACAAACTCTGAGGACATTAAATGACCTGTCTTGAGAACTACAGCAGTTGAAACTGTGACAATCTAGCCAGAGAAATTTAGGTTGTCCTGCCTGTCTCAAGTTGCTCAAAGGCTGCTATATCAAATCAAATGCTAACATGCAAACTTTATAGCAGTTACCACATCTGAGACTACTGAAGCACTGATCTCCAATATATAAAGTTCTTAGCTACTACTCTTAAAAAAAATTCTCTGAAAAAATTGGAGATACACATATAGTAAAGACAACCAGCTGTTTTATAGCTTAACTCGGAACACAGAATCAGCAAACTCTATTTAAATAAAAATTTGATCTTATACCCACACCATACATTTCAATAGGATTGCTGAAAGCTAAAAAAGACCAGCATTCCAACCTCACCAAGACTGTAACTGCATGTCAGCAACAAAGATAAAAAAAACCCACCCACCATAATGGCAACTAGTTTGGTTCTAAACATGCATCCTATTAAAAGATGATTAGGAACATTTTCCTTATTTACAGTGTTATGAATGCAGCCAGCTCACTGGAACCCAATAGGTATCTGTCTCCAATCTGTCAAAAGTTGTTTTCAGCTCACTGTAAGCCACAGTGAGATCATCATTTACTATAATTTTATCAAAGAGATGACCATATTGACTTTCCATCATCTGTGCCGACTTAATCATTTCTTGAAAGTCTTCTTCCTTCAAAAGTACAAAAAGTCAGTCAATAGTACAATTAAATCACTTTACATCAAAATCAAATGTAAACCTAGAGCAACTAGTTAACCTAGTGTATTATCTTCACAATTCAAATTTGCTCCCTTCCAACATCGTTTTAAATTCTCAGTCTCAGCCTCCTCATAACTGAACTTTTCGTATCAATAATCAGTTCCTTCTCCCTCTCCTTTATTCAGTACATTTAGTGATTAATTACTCACTACAGTAGAAATACCAGAGGAAAAACCTTTTGTCTGTTTATTCTAATGCCCAGCACATTACTTAACTTTTAACTTGATTTTTTCAGGGGACTTAAAAGAACGGATAAAACTTGTTCGGAGTTCGTACGTATTTCCGAAAGATAGTTCCTACTGCCTTCTGGGTTTTGTTAAAGCAAGTTCAGTAACCATTTATGTTAATGTTGTTAAAAAAATAAAGTATTTAGCTAGCTGCATAACTAGGGATTATACAGCTACATAGCAGGATAAAGAGGAGCCAAATCCAAGGAATGTTTTTCCATTTCTTTTCTCCACTTGGAAATCTCTGAATTTTATATCTCCAACAGGAACATTCTGAATACCAACGAACTGAAACAATTTCAAACGTGGGGATTTCAGTCCCATATAAGACTTTACCTCAAAATTGTTGAACCAAATTGTTGAACCAAATGCAGATTATATTTTAATCGGGGAAATAAAGAAACCTGAATTAGGTCAGAGCACCTATTCAAGGCAGAACATTAGAAAACTCAGTGCAAAATGAGTAAAGCATTTAAAATGTTTTCAATCACCTGGGTTTCTGCAGTGAACGGCTTATAAGGAACACTGGTAATTGCAGAGAATTCAGTCTGGAAATAACCTTCACTTTCACTGTTTTTCTCCATAAATTTTACAATATTCATGAATTTAATTTTAGAGCACTTTTTTATAAGTGGTTTTCATTATAACTTAGTTTCTCTTTATTTCAGTTCTTGAATGAAAGCACTGTGCTAGGAGACAAAAAGAAGGGCAAACCCTGCAGGGAGACAGTCCGCTCCAGAACCTTAATAGGCCATTTCTTCAGTCTTTCCAGTCTCCCTCTGGTCTAACTGGAGACAGAATTTTTGCATATGAGACAACTCAGAAAAACCTCACTATTGTTTGTTCTTGAAAAACGCTGTCTTGTAAAAACACTGTCTGAATCATTAGTCTGTCCTAAATAATATGTCACAAATTGATTTTTTTTTTTTGAAAACACAGATTGTCCTATAACATGAGGGTTGCTGTCTTGCACAACCCGAGGTAAGGAAAATGTGTCTCGCACTGCTCACCCTATGTCCAATGCCATGTGCCTGGGCACATTCCCTAATTCTACTGTCATGGTCTATCCAAAATGTACAGGGAAAACACAGAATTGACTGTATACAGGTGAGGTGCAGGGCATCAAATGTCTTTTCCTTTCCAATTTCCGGGCCTATTCCTGTTTCCTTCATCCTGAAGTCCTTTCCTCCTGACTCAACCCTCGCCAGCACCCCTTGGGGATGCTACTGCTGCTCCTGGGATGGACTGGAATGCTCAATGGCCTGTGGAATGGCCAAGCCCCATTGCCTGGGCCTCCAGACAAGGATGCAACAGATTCCCAACCTCTCTTCCTAGAGCAATAGGCATTTGCTGGAGGGATCAGCAGAAGCTCAGAACAGTCAGTTCGGAAGCACAGAGAGCCACCAACCAGAGGAACCTTCAGCTTTAGCGATCCTCTTATGTCAATGAGTTTTCTCTATCTTCTGTCCTTTCTTCCCCCGAAACAGTTTCACTGTTCTCTGTCTTGGAGGTTCATTCATTCATTCAATCGTATTTATTGAGCGCTTACTGTGTGCAGAGCACTGTACTAAGCGCTTGGGAGGTGCAAGTTGGCAACATATAGAGACGGTCCCTACCCAACAGCGGGCTCACAGTCTAGAAGGAGGAGACAGAGAACAAAACCAAACATATTAACAAAATAAAATAAATAGAATAAACAAGTACAGATAAACAGAGGTTTTATGGTTAGAGCCAGCTTGACTATTGCTGGAGCTCTCTCATACTGGATCATTAGAACACTGGCACAAAAAAATGGCTAGTTACTTCCTTCTTCTGGGTCTTTTTCACAAGTTAACCTCTGCTGCCTTTAGTTTAAAAGAAGCCTGTCAAACCATATCTTAAGGAAATATTGTCTTCTGCGATTTGGTAAATGTGAAATCTGTAGTCTTGGAGAAATTGTGTCTGTTGAAGCCTTGCTACGTGGAGGTTTTCTCTACTCTGTTTTCCAATCTGTCTTCCCAAATCTCTCCGTTCCCTCTTTAGGAATCATCATTCTTTAATGCCTACTTTTTACAATGTCTCTATAGATGGTAGTCACTTAGGGAAGCTCTGCCAAACTAAGGCACTCTCTTCGGGGCCACCACAGGTTTTGTAGTTGTGTCAGAGTTGGCTGCTTCTCTCTGGACACACAAAGTGCCAGTCTAAAGTAGTTTTGCTCAATTTGCCCAACCCTATGAAGAAAAAGCCTCAAAACACTCAGTTCTCCTATAACTGAAGGGGTGGTGAAATGAGCGGGGAGAGGAGAGAGGGATGAGGGCTTGCATTCCTAACCAAACCCTCATTAAAGAGAAGTTGGATTACATTAGATATGCTCTGACCAATGCTGTGCCCACAAATGTTTCTTCCAACATGGCAATGTGCTCTGTCCAGATAGATGTACATTGTCAAAAAAACTTTCCCTAATTGCCTCAGAGCATCCTATCCAAAATGGCTAGTGAAACCATGTGTTATGGAAGAAACGAGTATATCTCTTTCTTTTCTTTGTTATTACTTAAGGCTTTCTAGTCACAACGAAACTGCAATGCACTACCACACTGAATGAGACCTAAGTATTTTCATAAAAATGAACTCATTATGGAGAAGGCATTGTCCTTCCTCTCCCATTTTTAATGACTTTCTAAAGGTGAAGTGCCAAATGTAACAAAAAGTATCCAAAGAAGCATATAACAGCCATTTAAAGTACTTCATAGATCATATACTTAAAAACTAAGGGATTTTGCTGCCTCCCTGTCACCTTGTGGGAGCAACCAGTGTCTCTTTTTTATGGTATTTATTAAGTGCTTACTATGTGCCAATCACCGTTCTAAGCATAGATACAAGCAAATCAGATTGGACATGGTCCACGTCCCACATGCGGCTCACAGTCTTAATCCCCATTTTACAGATGAGGGAACTGAGGCACAAAGAAGTGAAGCGATTTGCCCAAGGTCACACAGAAAACAAGCAGTGGAGCCAACAGTAGAATTCAGGTCCTTCTGATGCCCAGGCCCGTGCTCTATTTACTAGGCCACTCTGCTTCTCATCTGGTTGCTCCCAACAGCCTCTGGCTTGTATATCACCCTCTCATTGGGATCCCTGGGTAACAATGTCAGGGACAATGGATTACTTGAGGATGGACCTATTCCATGGAATTACCCCAAGACAAGGAGAGTTAAAGAACACCGTAAGAGAGGTGGGGAAAAAAGTCACCCAACGCAAAAGTAAGTTGGAGGTGCTTAGAGAAAGCACATGGGAAAGACTATACACCAGACAGGCCTGTAGAAATGCTGCTTTGTGAGATTCCTGAAAAAATGTCGCCACTCAACCAGAAAAGGGTAGCCCTGGCATAAGGTTACAGAAGGTTTCATCCCAAGTTGGCCTGGCTTGTACATCCAAGGCCAATACCACCTGCCAGAGAGGCAGGACGGTTACTGGATCAAGAGAGCCAGAACGAGGGCAAAGGGTGAGACAGGTGCTGTAACTGTGCCTCTGGACCAGGACGGCCCCCTGTCCCCTGTCCCCCATCACTGGAAGGGAGCTGGAACTGGGACTCTGAACTACTGCTACCTGGGGGGCACCCACTTAATAAATGCCATTATTATTATTATTATTTAGCTTTAGTTCTGTTTCTTTTTCTGACTTGACACCCGTCCGCATGTTTTGTTTTGTCGTCCGTCTCCCCCTTCTAGACGGTGAGCCCGTTGTCGGGTAGGGACCGTCTCTCTGTGTCGCCCACTTGGACTTCCCAAGCGCCCAGTCCAGTGCTCTGCACACTGTAAGCACTCAATAAAGACGACTAAATGAATGAATGAATGTCCATCTGATGATGATGATGATGATGATGATGGTATTTGTTAAGTGCTTACTGAGCGCAGAGAAGCAGCATGGCTCAGTGGAAAGAGCCCGGGCTTTGGAGTCAGAGGTCATGGGCTCATTCATTCATTCATTCATTTATTTTCTGGGCTTCAGTTCCCTCATCTGGAAATGGGGATGAAGACTGTGAGCCCCCCGTGGGACAACCTGATCACCTTGTAACCTCCCCAGCGCTTAGAACAGTGCTTTGCACATAGTAAGCGCTTTACAAATACCATTATTATTATTATTATTATTATCCACTGGCAACTGATCCACGAACTGCACCTAGAAGGCCTTCGACCAGTATCTAGTACTTTGGGAACCACCAGAAGTCACAGGGTGGTCCTTCTCTCGGGACACAGCCACGAAGGGGAACTGGAGAAATGTGGACTACTGCTGGACCTGCCTGCTGAGAACTCCCAACCCCCACTCACCCTTGCATGGCTCCTTTAGGTGGGGGCTGGAGCCATGTGTCAGGATGGATTCCTTAGCTTGCTGCTGTAAAAAGCGTTAGTAGCAAAGGGAGCCAGGTGCAAGCTGCAAATATTAGGCGGGTATTTAACCTGAACGAAAACATACGTACTGTAAAGGGCTTAGCCGAACCCTTTTCGTCTTTGCTGGAAATAATCTTTGCATTTCTTCTCGTCTCTCTCAAACGCTCAAGTGACGGTGGTTTTATAAATATGACAAACGGTTTGAATTCTAAGGTTCTTAAATGCTTCACTGTCTGGGAGGGTGAGAATGATAACACTGGATTAGTTAACTGCATCTCTTATATACTTTAAAACTAAGTTTTCATTCATTCAATCGCATTTATTGAGCGCTTACTGTGTGCAGAGCACTGTACTAAGCCCTTGCAAAAACCAAGAATTCTCCACCCTTCTTTCTCAACAAGGCTACATATTTTCTTGCAATTATTTTTAGTCAAAATCAGTGAATCTCATTCGGCTAAATAAACCTCATTTGTCAAACATTTGTTGATAGTAGGAAATCAAAGAGTGCTTTTAAGAAATATTCACACATTCTCATCAGCCCTGAGGGTAACTAATGTGAAAGGTCTTGATCATCCTCTGATTTGTGTTTGGTGATAGACTATTTCTGAAAGGTGGTAGTTAAACCCCCTTGCTCAACTGAATTCTACATGAAATTCTTGGGAGGTGTGGATTAATTTAGAATGCCAACTCTATACTGCCATGGAGGGACCACATATTTGCTCTCAATCATGTCAATAATCCCCCATGGAGCTCCTTCTGATCAGCAAGGCTGTGTGCTCTTGGGGTGCGCTGTCTACGATCAGGATACCAGATGGCTACACCCCTTGGCAGTCTCAGTAGTGTTTATAGGAGTGTCTGGAGTGAAAGGACAGGGTTTTTAAATGTCAGTTTGACAGATGCAATGTGGATCCTAGTCACTCCATGTTCTGTAACAGGCCACGCAACTACGTTTTCTTAATTGGCTGGCATTTCGACCGCCACGAGATTTGGATAAACAAAATGAAGGAACATTTCCATCTCGTGAAAGGCATGAAGTCAGTATATTTACCTTTGCTTGTTAGGAGGGAGCAATTCATTTTTTAATTTCTGAAATCTAACATTAACAACAGGGACTCCTGTAATAATTTACATGTAGACGGTTAGGGAAAAGTTGTGGCAAATTACCTACAATCATTGCGTCCAGTCGGATACATTAATGCAGATTCTAGTGTACTCAGCACGGTGGTGAAATGAAGTTCATTTTAATGTGAAAACTGTACATTCAGATTGTGTTACAGGAGCCTCAAGTAGCAAGTAAAGCAAATGGAAAAGATGATGGCAAATAAAATAGACAAAACATCCTAGCCCACAACATCATTTAAAATGTTTTAAACTGCTTACTATGCTTTAAAAACGGATCCTTATAGTATTATTGGGCTTTTAAAATCTATTCACAATTATCAAGGACTCAGGAGTCGAAGAACTAAGTTAAACCTAAACAAAAATATCAAAACTACGAAAGATAGAGGGTCTATTTCTGCATGCTTTCAGTGAGCCTGACTTCTGCACTGAAAACTTCTACTTTTCCCTCCTTCAGGAAAGGCTACATATGCCCATTAATGTATGGAATACACATTCAGTTTAAAATGGAAAGTTCCATAAAGAGTTTTCTTCTGGAATTCTGACATAAAATGTGGTAAATTACATGATGCCAGAGGGGTGCTGAAAAGTTTACTGCTTACTTACATGAGGCTGAACATCCAACAAACAAACTTTGTTTTTAGCCAGAACAGAACGAACAGAGTCAATGCTGGTACCATAATAGTTGTTTTTATATTCACCATACTCGATAAACCTACCAAAAATTAAAGTCAGAGAGACATCAGAATCATCCTCAAGAGTTGAAAAGAAACTATAAGTCTAGTTTTCAAGACCTAAATCATCGGAAAAAATACGTTTGCTTCACATATGTGATTTTTACCATGTTTTAAAAAAAAAGTCCTGCCAAGTACTTCAGCATGTCAATTTTAAAAAATCTTCTATTTTACATTTTCAAATCAGTAACACCTGCTTGTATTACAGTTCAACAGAAAAAGCGCTTTAGTCCAACTGCACACTAATGTTTTCCATCACCTCTTTTTCCGAACTAATGCAATGTAATAAAACACTGGATAAGCTAAACAATAGAAACTACTGAAATTTCACTGCCCACTACAAAATAACCAAACCCTCCTTTGGAGACGGAGGAGGGACGGTGGGGGTGCTAATGGAACCAGGGCGGCTGATGACGTTGCTATAAAAATACAAATACTGTTTGCCAAAAAGAAAAGAACATTTTGAAGTTTCAATAAAACCCCACAATGTGGATTAAAATGCACACTGCTCCCTGAAAATTTTAGAAGTACATGGTAAGCCTCCTTTAAAAAATATCTTTACAAGTTGCTAGCAAATATGGTGCTACTGTTATTAAAATTTCTGGACAAGTGAGGAGGGTGGGATCAAGAGGAGGCAGGTCAGTGGTTTAGGAGAACAGGAGGCTCCTAGCCACAAAGCAGATATACACAATATGCAATATGTACACATTTTTAACATTTTTTAGGGTGTTATGCCTCCAGATATTGTACAGCAATGTACGATTAGCAGGAGAAATGAAGTCACTGGCTTTCTAGCCTTCCCCAAAATTATTCTTGAGTAGCTTAATAAAAACAACAACAGAGAGGCTTGAGTGGTCTAAAATATTATAGGTAAATATTATTTTTATTTTTCTTGCCAGAACAATCACTAATTGCCACCCCCTTTGGAATTCAAATATTACTTTGGTATTTTTCAAAATGAGTGCTGACTATATCACTTTTAAAACGACAAGAAAAGACTCAGTTCCTCAAGTTGGCCCTGAAGACATATGGTTCAATAAAACCGTCATTTTGACTAAAAGTCTTCTAAAGAGCTTGTCAACGTACTTGTTATTCTGTACATCTGTCTCAAACAAGTGCTTGGAAATGAAAATGTATTCAACACCATCACTTTCCTGGCCTCTTCTTGGTCTGGTAGTATCTGAGATTTAATTAAAAATAGTTTAGACAGGCCCATATTTCCATTTTTGGAAAAAATTAGAAAGGAAACACAAAAATACATTCATTGACTATTTTCCTTGAAAAAAAAAAAAAGGAAGAGGACAAGGAGTCACAGCTGATCTAAGCCAAAAGGAGGACGCTTTAATAAAGAGGAGAAAGCATGCTATCATATCTGTCCAATACAATGAGCCTCCTGAAATAGGAGGAATTCTGCAACTAGATCTACAAATAAAATCCAACTGATTTACACTATAGGACAAATCAAATGTCACACGTCAGGGCCCCTGCCAATTATCTTTGGGATTAACAATGCATATCATAACAAACTGTGGTACTAAGTGAAGCAAAAAGGAGAAAAGATGGGCATATGACTAGATAAAGTACCTTCTAAATTATCACCTTATAGAAAAGACTGCTATTTTGCCACCAATACGATCATTTCAGAAACCCAAGTTCTCGGGCTAGTGCCCATTCACTACAATAATTGTGGTATTTGCTATTTGTTAAGCGCTTACTATGTGCCAAGCACTGTTCTAACTATGATCTCAGATGTGCCCAGCTTTGTCCTGAGCATAAGCCTACTTGTGATAAATGAGGGAGGGGCAATGTTGTGAGGTAATAAAAAGTTAAAAGCTTTTATAAATATATGTGTGATTCGCCAGGGCCACCAGGACATTTCTGAAAAGGAATCTTTCCTAGGTACCCTGAAGGAAAGCTATGGCAGAAGTGCCTTAATAATAATAATTGTTAAGCAATCAGCAATCAAGCAAATCGGGTTGGGCGCAGTCCCTGTCCGACACGGGACTCACATTCTTAATCTTCATTTTATTCATTCATTCAATTATATTTATTGAGCGCTTACTGTGTGCACAGCACTGTACTAAGCACTTGGGAAGTACAAGTTGGCAACATATACAGACCATCCCTACCCAACAGCGGGCTCACAGTCTAGAAGGGGGAGACAGACAACAAAACCAAACATATTAACAAAATCAAATAGAATAAATATGTACAAGTAAATTAATAGAGTAATAAATATGTACAAACATATATGCCGGATGAAGACTGAGCCCCACGTGGGACAACCTGATTACTTTGTATCTACCCCAGAGCTTAGAACAGTGCTCGGCACATAATAAGCGCTTAACAAATACTAACATTATCATCATTAACATTATCATCATCATCATCATCTAGCTAGGCAGAACCTTCTTGTAAAATGGGGATTAAGACTGTGAGCCCCCCGTGGGACAACCTGATCACTTTGTAACCTCCCTAGCACTTAGAACAGTGCTTTGCACATAGTAAGCACTTAATAAATCCTGTCATTATTATTATTATTATCTTCTAGACTGTGAGCCCGCTGTTGGGTAGGGACCATCTCCATACATTGCAAACTTGTACTTCCCAAGTGCTTAGTACACTGCTCGGCACACAATAAGCGCTTAGCAAATACTAACATTATTATTATCATTATTATCATCACCATCATCATTATCATCATTTTACAGATGAGGTACCTGAGACACAGAGAAGTGAAGTGACTTGTCCAAGGTCACATAGCAGACAAGTAGTGGAGCTGGGATTAGAACCCACGACCTTCTAACTCCCAGGCCTATGCTCTATCCATTACACCACGCTGCTTCTCTGTCCATCTTCATGTCTACAGTCTTGAGTGAATGTGATAGAAACAACCCTTTTTTGCAGAATTTTGACCATTAATTTGTACTAAGTGCTTGGGAGCGTACAATACAACAATCTAGGTCAATCTTCTGACCTACCATGTTGACAACTGGCTTTTATCTAGCTCATTTACCTCACTGACAATACAGAACCCTCCGCTCTGACAACTGAAGACACGGATTTGAAGATGTGGTGGTATGAAAGTGCCATAATGAGAGGACGGGGATGGATAGGCTTAAGTGGCAGAATAGAATACCAAAAACTGGGAGGTTGGGGATAATCCCCATAAGTGTGATCTGAGGTTGGTGATGGAAGGTTCATAAATTAGAACTCAGCTAAGAAACACTTTAGAAATTAGTTTAAACTGTAAGTCAATTAAAAATGCCTTGCCTTGGCCAAACAGTTCCTCGCATGAAAACCATTTCAACCGTACATAAATATTCCAGACATATTGTACAGTGCATGAGCACTGCTTCTGCAGGGGCTCTATGTCTTCAAGTGCCTTTACAGGCTTGTTTGGGAAATCTGGACACATGTTTTTGTAACAATTATTTAAAAGGTCTGTCAATCTGGGTTCACTGGGGCATATGACAGCCATGAAACATCACAAATGTGAGGCCTCAAGTTACATAACCCAAGACATCCAGCAATCATATGTCTGTGCCAATCTTTATACTCCACTTTGATAATGCTGTTAAGTCCATCTCCTATCTGACATCCAATTCAGAAAGGTGCAGGGCAGATGTTTCTTGTGCTTTTCCATGAGTTCTGGTCCAATTCCTCTGATGTCAGAAAGATGCTCTGAAATGTTATCGTTTCAGCTCCAGAATTCACTAGAATAACTTACCCCTATCACTGCTTCTTTCAATCTGTTGCTCCTTACTGAATTTTGATGAATTGTTGCTTATATTCAGCTTTTTTGAGACTGCTCTCCATCTTTCCACTTAGTGTATTTGCTGCCTCACCTCTATATTCCTATGAAGCAGCCAATCTGTACAGTAACTGTGAGTTAGGAGGGGGCATAATTTTCTCTAATTTCCACAATTAACTTGAAGCCAAAATTAAATGCCTTCTCCACACATACAGCAATTCAGTATGGAAGGTGGGTAAAGAACTTGACTGGCCGAATTTTTAAACAGCTCCCATGACTTCCATCCCAGCAGTTTGCCCACCAGACAGAGCAACCTCTTCCTTCCCACTGGTCTTTCCAGCCATGTCTACAGGCATTGATGGGATCTCATTGTCAGCAGAGTCACCTTGGAATACAAAGTTCAGCAATATATTTTTTTAAGGTATTTGTAAAGATTTTACTATGTGCCATACACTGTACTAAATGCTGGGGTAGACACAAGGTAATCAGGTTTGACATAGTCTGACATAGTCTACGTCCCACATGCGGCTCAGTCTTAACTTCATATTGCAAAATGAGGTAGCTGAGGAACAGAAGTTAAGTGACTTGCTCAACGTCACCCAGCAGACAAGTGGCAGGGACAGGTTTAGAACACAGGTCCTTCTGACTCCCGGGCCTGTGCTCTAACCACTAGGTCACACAGTTGGCAGCTATGTTTGGCTTTTTCATAGAGATTCCCCATATGACTCTTTGTTCAGAAAAAAGTGCCCGATGACCTCTCTTCACATAAAATTAGGATGTTTCAGAATATCAGAATTCTGACATTCACCTATTCAATACTTCACTTTTCAGTGATGGAAGAAAACCAGCACCCATGTTCGGAGATATAGAAACGATAGCAAATATGCATTTAAAAAAAGATCATGGACTTAGCATGACCCTTAAAATAAATTTGAATTCTACAACTAGAGACATTCTTGATGGGTACATGCAAGCAATATTTGTTTTCATTAAAAGCAGTATTGGATCCAATTTTAGAACACCAAATTTCAATATAGCCATTTAGACAGCTTTCCTAAGATCAACACATTAAGTTGTCAAATAGCCTTTCACTCAAGGGATCAAAATGCTTCCTACATCATTTTTCATTTGTAAGAATGCCTGTGAAAACATATCAGTTGCATAAAAATAAATGTAATAGAGTGCTCTGAAAAGAAAACCTTGCAATATTCAGAGTTAATGGTTAGGAAGAGATCAGTTAATCACTATTCACCAATTACGACTAGAAGGTCTAGGAAAGTCTATATTGTATGCCCTGTTCCTTACTTTGAATTTTCTGATTCCGCCAATCAAGTAGGTGGTTAAAAACCATGGAAAAACTTTACTGCTTACCCTAGGACATGGTTTAAATCAAATTTTGTTGAGAGAAATATTTCATTATGCATGTTCAAGCCAGAACTGTACTTGTAAAATCCTAAACAGGAGGGAAGCTTATGAGTGATCTATTAAATACACTAGTACATACGTGGCACGGTTACTCCATAATGTTGGGTGTCACTGACCAGCAACTTCCGTTTCAGTTCGTTTAACCCTACTCCCACCGGACCTGAAAAGCACAAGACAGTTAATTAATGTCAATTAATGGATCAAAGATTAAGTATCTGCTGAGATAGCCACTAATCAATGAATCAATCAATGGCATTTAGTGAGCTCTTACTGTGTGCAGAGTGCTGTACTAAAGGCTTGGGAAAGTATTAATCAATTGTATTTATCAAGCGCTTACTCCATACTAAGAACTCGGGAGAGTACAAATTAAGAGTTGGTAGACACAATCCCTGCTCACAACAAGCTTACAGTCTAGATGGATGTTAATATAAGTAATTAACAGATAGGCACTTAAGTGCTTTGGGGCTAAAGGAGGGATGAGTAAAGGGGGCAAATCAGGGTGACGCAGAAGTAAGAGGAAGAAGAGGAAATGAGGGCTTGGAGAAGGTCTTGGAGCAAATGTGCCTTCAATAGGGCTTACAGTCTAGACGGAGAGATGGATGTTAATATAAGTAATTAACAGATAGGCACTTGAGTGCTTTGGGGCTAAAGGAGGGATGAGTAAAGGGGGCAAATCAGGGTGACGCAGAAGTAAGAGGAAGAAGAGGAAATGAGGGCTTGGAGAAGGTCTTGGAGCAGATGTGCCTTCAATAGGGCTTTGATGGTAGGGAGAGTAACTGTCTTCTGGACATGAAGAGGTGTCAAAAGTGGGTTACAAAAGTACAGTGCAAAAAAATTCGTAGACATGACCCCTGCCCACAAGGAGTTTATGGTCTACGGGGCTGTACACTTGATTGCAAGATCTTTGAGGGCAGGGACCCTATCTAACCACTCTTATTATACTGTACTTTCCCAAATGCTTAGTTCAGTACCCTGCACACAGTAGGTGTTCGATAAACACCACTGATGGCTATCTCTGGAGAAAGTTGTCAAAACTTTGAATCCAGAAAAGAATGATGTATCTGTATACATTCAAGTATGAATGCGTCAGATGGGTTATCTGCCCACTAAAAGTGGTGTTTGTGGAGAGCTGGGAGATACTCCTAGATCTTCTACAGCATGGGAGTTGTGTTCTTGAAGAACCTGTTTTATGGAAAGACTCCATTAGCGTACCATGATGGGAATTAAAGGATTATGGGGTAGGTGGTTCAAAAATATTACAATCAGTATTTTTCAATACAAATCCTTATGTTATGGTTACATCCATGACCAACAGAATACTTCACATCTTTGTCACTAATTGCTATCATATTAATATTTGTAAAGCTGCAAAAGTACAAAGGAACACAAAATACAGGACAGCACAATACTGAGATGGATCTGACACTCATTTAAAGGAAGATTTAGCACAGAAGACCAGAACTCACTGCTGAAAGCCTATCTATCAGTTAGAAGGAAGCTAGTTTCTTGAATGGAGAGATAATGCATTCAAACTGTGGGGCAGAGAGAGAGCAGGAATTCCAGCAACTTGGCATTGATTAAGCCAAGAAAGTCTACGAGAGGCCCAGAAAGAGTGAGCAAATGGAAATGTAGGGTGAGATACTGAGGGGAAGTTATGTGGTTTCCATAAATATATATATATATATATATATATATATATACATATATGAAATAAAGATTTGCATTTTGTGTGGTTGTTAATCCCTGTGGGAACTAGGGTTTCGGCTGAGTTCTCAAAAAAGTATTTTTTTATCTGCCTATTCAATGAAAGGACTAGTCTTTCTAAGAGTTTACCTTCCCTTCATGATTCTGTTCCAATGAAGGAATCAGGACGGACTTTTAGAGCTTTCCTTCTTTTGTTTCCCCTTCTTAAAAAAAAAAATCAGCTTGAATTATTTGTGCTTTCAATGCACCTAACTCAATCGGGGCACATACAGCAATACTGAGAGCCCGCTACTCGTAACAGTCGAGGAAATGGTGAGGTCATTTCTTGAAAAGTACATTTGCAGTCCGGTGACAGCCCAAAAAGGTTATCAGATTCAGCAAAGAAATAATCTTCAGCCTCAATTTAGTAAATATAGCCTTAGACTGGTGTTACTGGAAATATTTCAAACTTCCAAATCACTAACTACATTTGTTTGACTCTCCTAGAATGTGCAATTTAAAGGAGTCCTAGAAGTTTCTAAGTATCAGGACCTGTTCAGATGCCACATAAAAATGGATTGTTCAGACATTTCTTTGCTAATTGTCATTTCCTTCAAGGAAGGTAGGGGACAAGGAACTAACTAAATGCAAAACTACAAGGATAGGAGAGGTTTCAACTAAAGACCACACTTTGGCCTATTTTTGCCTTTCACTTACCAGTGATAACAAAAGAGGCAGAGGCATACATAGCAATAATAATAATAATAATGTTGGTATTTTTTAAGTGCTTACTAAGTGCCGAGCACTGTTCTAAATCCTGGGGTAGATACAGGGTAAACAGGTTGTCCCATGTGGGGCTCACAGTCTTAATCCCCATTTTACAGATGAGGTAACTGAAGCACCGAGAAGTTAAGTGACTTGACCAAAGTCACACAGCTGACAAGTGGCGGAGCGGGAATTAGAACCCACAACCTCTGACTCCTAAATCCATGCTCTTTCCACTAAGCCTGGGTTGTGGAAAATTTGTCTCCTAACACTTGTGTCACTAAAATAATGCTGAATATAGGAGATAATCGATTTGGACCAGAGGCTGATGTAGTAGCAAAGTGGGGATATGACAAGTGTCTGTACCATCACAATGGCTGTTCGGATGGAGAGAAAGGGACGGATTCCGAAAAGTTGTGGAGGAAAAACAGAATTTTGTGTCAGACTGAATACGGGGATTGAAAGAGTGGGAGGAGTCAAGGTTAACACCAAGGATGGAAACTTTACTGATGAAGAAAGAGGTGGAATTTTTAAAATGTGAAAGGAAATTTAGGGGGTGGAGAAAATTTGGGAGGGAAGAGGAATTCAGTTTTAGACACATTAAGCTTGAGGTGCTGCCAGCACATGCACATAGAGATATCCTTGAGGCAGGAGAAAATGTAAGACTGAAGAGATGGAGAGGGGTCAGGACTAGCAAGGTAGACTTAGGAGGACTCTGCCTAGAAATGGTAGTTGAAACCACGGGAGCCTACTCCATATTTTCTTTTTCTTGATTTTATTCTACAACTCCTAGCAAAATCCTCTTGGGCCATGTTAAATACTTTCTTTCGTTCTTTGGTGTTTACACCTTTCAGATATTTGTTGGAGGCTCTCATATTTCCTTGCTAGCTGTCACCTGGCCAAGCCCTACAGAGGTAGCTCTTCCAATCTTTCCTCATAAGTCAGTCCCTTTGGGCTCTTAATCATCCTTACAGCTCTGGTTTGAGCACTCTCCAATTTATCTACATCTTAATACCCACAAAATGTGCCCGGGACTGAACTCATGATTGTTCTGAAATCTTCAGAGCTTCATTCTTGTCCTTTCCTAATGGGTGTGTTACTCCATTTGAATATATATTATTATTTGCAGAAGTGAACAGGCAGTTAAATCTGTTCAAATTCAAAGATTAATGTAAATCAAATGGATTAATCTGAAATTAGGAATTTTAAATGCAATTTTCTTCCTTTAAATAATACGTCCCAATGCAAACAGATGAATACTGTATACACTTACTGCCAAATCTTTTGATAGGCAACATATTCAAGGGAGTATAAGAAATTAGGACAAGTTTGTTTGTTTTTTAATCTTTTACCTAAGAAATAACCTTTAAGACATTCCTACAGCCTACATATTTTCCCCCTTAAATGAGAGGTATGTTATTTTAGTTCTATTTATACATAAACATTCAGCCTTTGCTTGCTCAGGGAAGCTCTGGCAAAGTATAGTAATGTACTTGGATCAAAAATAACTCAATTGTCTATCATTCTTAATGCCCCATTTTATATTCCACTAGTACAAATGAGAACTGTGTTTTGTTTGTTCTAATTCCAAATTTGTGTTTTGTCTTAATATGTCACCTTTCGTATGATACTCTTAACGCTAATACTAATCACTACTAATAAGTACATTTTTCTCTAGTATTTTATTACACTGTATTTCCTGAGGGTAAAGTGCCAATCATGCTCCAAATGTTCTTTTCACTTTCTTTTTTGTGGCCAAGAAAGGTGTGAGTATGTTCCTAATAATTAAATTCCTGGGCAAACTAACAGGGGTGAGGGGGGGAAGGGAAAAGGGGCTACAGTCCTAGAACAAATATCTAGATTAGCAGTTTTCTGTTACTCAAGTGGAACCCACTGAAAGTCAAATTTCATGAAAGCCTTGCTTTGTAGCACCAATTCAAAATTCGGAAGGATTATATGTTACTTTCTGAGAGAACAATTTCAGTTTTTTCAAACATGAGGAATGAAAGTATGTTTTAACTGATGAACCAGCTAAAGGAGCTTGACTTATAATTCCGTTTGCTCTTTAGGAATGAGATTTACTGAAAGCTCTATGAAAGACCCACTACTTAAAAACTATATTATTAATGCAGTCATTAAACAATGAGTGGGTAACCAGGTTTTTTTTTTAAAGTGGGCAGAAACTGCTTACCAACTGCAGTTTTTTCCTCCAGTCTGAAAAAATAAAACTCCAACCCATTCACTATTTTCCATCCTCATTGAAATATCAAAGTATGTCCATTTTTTAACAACCTTTGAAGATGAGTGGCACCTTGATCAATAATCACATTATAATCATTCCACAAAGCAACAGCTTTAAAGGTATATTAGTAGACTGACAGCAAGTTTGTCAAATTATTCTCAAAACACTGGCACTCAATCCCTAACACAGAAACAAGAAGTGGATTTCTCATGTAACTTTCACTCTGAATTGAAAGCAAAAGCTATTCTCTACTTGGTAGGAACTTTATAAAATTCAGTCTCCAAGGGTAAATTATATTTTCAGTCACAATATATCAACTTAGACATTTCCTGTCCTGACCAATTACAATTCCTATTTAATTGCTATTTATCCTCAAGCTTCCTGGAATGAATATCAAAATGACCTTCATTCAGCACCTTATTCTGAATACAGCTACTGGCATACATGCAGATTTTATGTGCTCACTTCCAGTTTACCTGCGTTGCTTAACACTGCTAGCTTTTCCACATTTTGCCCAAGACATTTTTATGGTATTGGCCAGACGTAGGCTGCCCTTAATATCCAGAGGAAAAAAAAAAAACCATCAGAATTACTGAAGTCTGCAGTAAATTTCTGAACTGCTTTTGTTACTGAAAAAGCACACTTTCTTCACCTGATTTACTGCAACCAAAATCAAATGAAATCTCTAGGTATTCCTCATGTGATTTGTTATTAAAAAAACCCTACTTATCACACTACAGCCCTGCTCTTTTTGTTGTTGTAGGTGTAAAATTAACTCAACCATGTTATTGCCTACAATCTTACAGTGATCACACTAGTAGGTGGCTGAATTTTAGTGTTGGAGAGTGACAAATCTTTTTATTAAACTAAATTTAATGTTCCCTTGGATATGAGCTATATAAAAATACAGCAACTTAACGGTTCATAATAATCCCTGATAGAGGGTCAGATTTCCCTTGCTCTGCTGCTTTTAAAATGGAGGAAACATCCTGCTAATGATGCATCAACATCCATGTTAAGGCAAAGGAAAGAAAGCAGAAGGAGAGAAAAGCTTGTTGAAAGTGCTAAGTTCTTCTAGAGACGCCTTTTAGAATGGATGTATATGACTTTTCCTTGTTAAAACTGACAGAACACATTCAAGGTTTTCGTGTCAATCAATCAATCGTATTTATTAAGCGCTTACTGTGTGCAAAGCACTGTACTAAGTGCTTGGGAAGTACAAGTTGGCAACATGTAGAGACAGTCCCTACCCAAAGCACTTTTGGTCTCAAATCCACAAGGGGCAAAAAGCAAGTTTGGTAAGACTTGGGGTGAATAAGATAGACCTGATAAAAAATCAACTTCCCTACTTACAGCATTTTTTTGAGGTTTAAGAGATGGAAGGAAACAGCATATTTAGAGGATAATTATTAATGAATTATTTTTAACATTCTTCATATATTAGAAGTAGAAACAGGGCTGGATTAATGTCACGGTTGAAGCTCAGGGGTCCAGGGCTAAGAGGGCCCGACAACCAATCAATGAATGGTATTTATTGAGTGTTTACTGTGTGCAGAGCACTGTGGTATCTATTGTTTACTGTGTGCAGAGCACTGTGCTAAGCACTTGGGAGAGTATAATAAATACAATATCAATCAATCAATCGTATTTATTGAGTGCTTACTGTGTGCAGAGCACTGTACTAAGCGCTTGGGAAGTACAAGTTGGCAACATATAGTGACAGTCCCTACCCAACAGTGGGATCCCAGTCTAAAAGGGGGAGACAGAGAACAAAACCAAACATACTAACAAAATAAAATAAACAGGATATGTACAAGTAAAATAAATAGAGTAATAAATATGTACAAACATATATACATATATACAGGTGCTGTGGGGAAGGGAAGGAGGTAATGTGAAGATAACGTGGCCCCAAATCCCTGCAGTCCCTGTATCTCCAAAAGCATTCTGTCCTCCCCATCACTCCCCTTCCAATCAATCAATCAATCAATCAATTGTATTTATTAAGCGGCTTCCAGCGGCTTAACTCCGTCTCCTCCTTGCAGCCTTGGTCTGTTCCCGGGGAGAGCAAGCAGGAGGCACACTGAAACTTTTGGGGGCTGCAGCCCCAGCCAACCCGGCTCAGAAGACCTTGATCTCAGCTTCAGTAAACGCAGAAGGGAGACCGATCCCGGACTTGCAGAGAGAATCACAGACGATCACCCCTTCACCTGACCTCTCCTCCCCTGCTGCAGTGCCCAAAACTCTTGGCTGAGAGACAAACCAACTGTGGCTCCTACTACACCACTTCACTGATCTCCTGCTACACACCAATCCACACAATTTGCTCTCCTAACACTGAGGTACTCTCTGTTCCTCGATATCATCTTACCCCGCGACTCATCCCCTGCCCACATCCTCCTCTGGCCTGGACCTCCCTCCCGCTTCATCTCCAACTGTCCACTGCTCTCCCCGCATTCAAGACCCTCCCCAAATTGCATTTCCTCCAAAAGGCCTTCCCTAAGCCGCCCCCACTTCTGTGTAGCCTATGCACTTGGTTGTGTACCCCCCAAGCACTTTGATACTCACTCCAATCAATCAATAAATCGTATTTATTGAGCACTTATTGTGTGCAGAGCATTGTACTAAGCGCTTGGGAAGTACAAGTTGGGAAGTACTCCAGCTCCACGGCACTTATGTACATATACTCTTATTCTAGTTCCCGTATCTATAATTCATTATAGTGTCTGTCTTCCCTAGTAGACTGTAAGCGCCATGTGGACAGGGATCATATAATAATAATAATAATGGTGGCATTTATTAAGCGCTTACCATGTGCAAAGCACTGTTCTAAGCGCCGGGGAGGGTACAAGATGACCAGGTCGTGCCACATGGGGCTCACAGTCTTAATCCCCATTTTACAGATGAGGGAACTGAGGCAAAGAGAAGTGAAGTGATTTGCCCAAAGTCACACAGCTGACAAGAGGCGGAGCCGGGATTTGAACCCCTGACCTCTGACTCCAAAGCCCGTGCTCCTTCCACTGAGCCACGCTGCTTTTCTAATATCTACAACTCTATTGTACTGTACTTTCCCAAGCACTTAGTACAGTGCTTTTTTAACACAGGAGAAGCTCAATAAATATGACTGATTGACTGGTGGTCTTGCAAAAAATCTATCAGCTCTGGGTCCAGGGGTGGGGATTAACATCATCCTGAGAAAAAGTCAAATATTTTATGATCTACTGGATTGATAACGTATGAAAAGCCATATTTTTAAGAAGCTCTTTTCCATTTAAAAAACTCAATGGTCACCTATTTATATACTGTTAAAATTCTAGGCTCAGCACAAAGAAAAAGTAGTTGGAAAATCTGCTCTAAGATTTTATATTTGCCATCAAATTTCAAACCATATTTTATGGTAATAATAATAATAATAATGTTGGTGTTTGTTAAGCGCTTAATATGTGCCAAGCACTGTTCTAGGCGCTGGTGTGGATACAAGGTAATCAGGTTGTCCCACGTGGGGTTCACAGTCTTCATCCCCATTTTACAGATGAGGGAACTGAGGCCCAGATAAGTTAAGTGACTTGCCCAAAGTCACACAGGCGACAAGTGGCAGAGCCGGGATTTGAACCCATGACCTCTGACTCCCAAGCCCGGGCTCTCTAGCTTTTGGGGAGGCCCTGGATTAGTAGCAAACTCAAGAAGTATCCAACACTACTTTTCCTAAGCCACGTGCTCTTTATTTTCATGAATTACGATGGCACGGAGTGGCTTAAAAATGTCTGAAATTGAATGTAATATCGGGTGACCATCGACAGACCTCACAAATTCTGGACATGAAGATGCACATGACGTCACATGCTACACTGGGCAGGCAGTATAACATGGTGATAGGAGAGATGCCATTTTGTGGGAAATAAGCTCAGATTTGGCCAATTCTCCAGCATTTCTCTAGGAGGTAACCCCACATCACCCCCACTAACTCCAGAGCTGTCGCATTCCCCTCCCAGGTCCACATGAACTCTAGTGCCATGTAGAAGCCATGGAACTAGGTAGCAAACGCAGCCACAGAAAAGGGCTTGGCAATTAAAATTTATAAACAAGGCATAAAAACCCAGTTCTGAATCTGTATCAATAAGGGACGGATCAGCTGTAAACCAGACTGCCACCTTAAAGACCCCAAAATTCTTAAATCCATTTTGGTCTATATTGTAGGGCGCTGGTATCAATCAATCGTATTATTGAGCGCTTACTGTGTGCAGAGCACTGTACTAAGCGCTTGGGAAGTCCAAGTTGGCAATATATAGAGACAGTCCCTACCCAACAGCGGGCTCACAGTCTAAAAGGGGGAGACAGAGAACAAAACCAAACATACTAACAAAATAAAATAAATAGAATAGATATGTACAAGTAAAATAGAGTAATAAATATGTACAAACATATGTACAGGTATATATATGTCATTCATGACCATATACCATATATATGTCATATATATATGGCATGTCATTCTGGGCCCTGGGACTGAGGGGAAGAAGGCGAGGAGGTGGCTCTCCCCCTGACCATTCTACCCAACCGATCCTAGGATTGGGTCCAATACAGAGTCAGCTTTCTTTAAATATTTTGTTCTTCCTCAGCATTACATTAAAATTCAGATGATTCATTATTGTTAGGTTTAACAGCTACAATCCCTCTATTTCCCAAAAGGCATTCATTCATTTGTATTTATTGAGCACTTACTGTGTGCAGAACACTGTACTAAGTGCTTGGGAAGTACAAGCAGGCAACATATAGAGACGGTCCCTACCCAACAAGTGGTTCACAGTCTAGAAGCCACATCCAGAAGTAACTGGTTGACATCATTTTGTTTGAAATGGGCTTCTGTCTGCAATGGACCCCTCACCGTGTTTGCTAATACTTGGTTCCACAATAGCTGAACAGCAAACTAAAGTCAGGACAACAATAGGCCATTGCTCTTTTATTGTACTTGCAACAGGCCCGACCCAGAGTTTGGGATTCCTGTGGAAACATGGTGCCCCCATCTATGGCATCCTGTTTTGTGTGGTGGAGAGTATCGCTTTTTAATATTTTCCTATCCTACTCCTTCACTGTCTACAAGTCTCGTTCTTATTTTGCGCCCCTTCTGACCAGGGCACTAGGAGACAACCAGAATTCAATGCCCAGAAAGTATGGTATCACTTAAAAGCACACGGACAGGTCTGATTTATGGAGAAGACATCACGGAACTGGGAAAGACTGTTAGGTCTTAATAAGCTTCGGCTGGAGGATCTGAAATACCTAAAGCTAGCAGGATATAAAAACACCAGGGGATCTACACAAGATTTAAGTTCATACAATTGCAAGTTTAGTATCTGTAGGTCCAGGCATTATCTGATAGTACACATAAGAGACTATTGAATTATTTTTCATTTTAATGCGAGTTAAGAAATGTGTCTAGTTTGGGCAAAGAAAGCTTAATAACTGCCGCTGCTAGGTAAGGTAAATTTTATCTGGGTAAGCTGACAGGACAAAATGCAAATCTATCTTCCTTGGCATCAGTGCCTCAAAGAAATGATGCTTGAAGGAAGCAGAATGCTAAGCAAGAGGAAGAGGTGGATTTTGGCAGGCTTGTCGCATTTCAGAGGAAACTAGCTTTTAGGAGGCTATGAATGGCACTTCTGGGAAAGAAGCTGGAACAGGACTGGGAACAGTAATTTATCAAACAGCACAAAGGCATATGTGCTGCTTCATTTAATTTGCTGATATCTTGCTAATCACTACACGGGTGGGTCAATGAGAAGTGAAGAGGGTCTGCAGTTGCAGCTTTTTATTTCTTTGAACGAACTGCCACTTACGGAAGCTTTCACGGCCCTCAAACATCAGGGCTTACATTTAGAGCTTTAACAAGAAATAGCCATATGGTCAATAGCTTTAACCATAAATGCAATATGCCCAAAGTAGGTCAAGCACATTTAATCTTACGGGAAAATAAGTTACAAAAGCATCAAGCGTACCTCATTCATGAGCAATCTGAGGTACAGCAGCATTACCTAAAAAGATAACTGAAATAGGGATGCTCTCCTAAATATTAATGGTTAAATGTTTGAAGGAAATAGTTTTCACTAATGAAGAAATTGATAGTGATGATAAATGCATATGCCATTACACGATTAAAAAAAAACATTTTCAGGAGTATTCATGTCCCTTCACTGCCTGCGGAAGAATGCGAAGGATAAGGTAGAAGTTGCATTCGGACCACCCTTAACACTGACACTGAATTAAATTGGGGAGTCAGCCTGTGGAACTAAATATACCATCCACAGAGATCAAAATAACTAGCCACATTATGTACTGCAGTTCAATATACCATAAGCAGTTTATGACATGGAGTCCTAATCATGGCCCCACCAACTGTCTGCTCAGTGACCTTGGGCTGTCGTTTGACTTCTTGGTACCATACTATCTCATCGGCAAAATGGGGATTAAATACCTGTTCTCCCTCCTATTTACGCTGAATATAACTTCATTATCTTCTACTTACCTTTGCCTTTAAAACAATGAATGACATACAGTAAGGGCTTAACCAATACCATGAACAAAGCTCCCCTTTTTCACCTATGCTTTTGTACCTTCCTAATCTATCAGTTGACAAAATTCTCCCCTAAAGGAAATTAATTCTTCCTAAAATGGTCTTCCAGGAGAAGTTGGATAGGAGAGCATAGCTTAAAGTTCTGAAAAAAGTCTGCTTTTCTACATCACGCAACAAAAGAACAGGATACACTCAGTTCTGCCATAATATGTTTCCATTAGTGTTTTGGCTAGACTGTTGTTAGGGAATCAGCAAAGCTTCTTCCAAAAATATGGGACTGTTTGGAATCAGAGTCAGACTAAATGGCAATGTCAAACACCGTAGGGACTACAATATGAGCTTCCCCAAACATGGGGTTTTACAAGAACACAACTCCCATATTACTGGAAAATTGGATGTGAATGTACTTTGTCAGTAAACAAGAGATAAGGATACTAAAAAGACAAAAAGGCTTTTCAATTTGAACTGCTTGAGAGATGATGATAAATTATTCTTCTATTATTCATGTTTCCTCAGAGCATTAAAGACATAAACTTACCAACCAAAACTACGAGTCTGTACTTCTCATTAGTCTGTCGCTGATACGTTGAAACTTCTTCATAAGTTGGGACATCTGCCGTATCATACTGATCGCTCTTCTTGCATTCATACATAGACTTGTTTGTCTTCTTATCTTTTCTACTAAGACGGAAACTTCTTCTAAAACCAGCTGAAATAAAAACAAGTTCTTTCTTTTAAAAAAAGGCCCACTACATACCTAAAAAAAAATAAGTGGAAGGCATTTTATCTTTCATACAGGAAAATTTGAAAGTCAGGTAAGAATTTGTGAGTGTATTTCCTCAAAATTGCACATTCAGCATTAGAAAAGCCAGGACTTTCGGGTCCTAAGTTTATTCCTAGGTGGTAAATTGGGCACTTTTGGAAGGGCGTCATCTCATTAGAACCATTATGGGACTATAAGTATCCTCATATTTACGCGCTATTTCCTTGATGGTCTTAGAATTGATGTGCCCCCCCCCAAAGGACCTAATTTTCTTCCACAAAATTACTTATGAAAAATTGGGGAAATTGGGAAAATTGGGATCGGTAGCCTAAATGAGGTCACCCAGATTACAATACGGCTCAGAAATACCTAGATCTGGATAGGTTTCACATTACTACACAGTTTACATAGAAATTCTGAGGACAGCTGGAGTCATTTTTATTAAGCCTTCCATTCCCAGAACCAGCCCTGAAGACTGAGTCCTACAATTAGGTAAAAATTATACCGCATATACTTCCCTCCCCCATTCTCTGCGGCTTTCCCGGTCCCTAGCACCTTGGACAATGGCTTCTTCCTCTTTCTCCCCTGATTATCTCCCCTCTTCCCTCTCCCATCCTTTGAATGCCTTTGGCCACCCACAGCATCTGCTCTCCCTTTCCTGCACTATAGCCCCATCTCACTGCTCTCTGGGAAGGAGGGAAAGAGAAGGGATGGCATGACTGCGATGGGAGGTGGTCCCACAGCAACAGCTGTTGCTCCCATCCTTCTCTGGTTTGTCTCTGTCCCCCATATTATGGTTGGGGCTGGGTGGGAAGGTGGGGCTACAAGTGGGAAGGAAGAAGCTGCTGTATGTTCGACATATTTGGGTGGAGCTGCTGTCAGATGTGTCATTGGTTTGAGTACGGTGGCTGACATGCCAGAAAAGAAGGCGGCAAAATTCAAGGGATAGGAAACGGACAGGAAAACTGTTGGAAAAGGCCTCAGAGAAGCAGTATGGCCTGGTAGACAGAGGACCTGGGTTCTAATCCTGGCTCTGCTAACTGCCTGCCAGGTGACCTTGGGCCAGTCACGACTTCTCTGTGCCTCCTCACTCGCCTCATTTGTAAAATGGGGATTGAATACCTGTTCTCCCTCATCATCATCATCATCATCATCAATCGTATTTATTGAGCGCTTACTGTGTGCAGAGCACTGTACTAAGCGCTTGGGAAGTACAAGTTGGCAACATATAGAGACAGTCCCTACCCAACAGTGGGCTCACAGTCTAAAAGGGGGACAGAGCCTATGTCCAAACTGACTAACTTGTATCTACCTCAGCACTTAAAACAGTGACTGACACAGAGTAAGCACTTAAATACTGAACTCCCAAGCACTTAAATACTGAACTCCCCCCCACCTTCAAAAAAAAATCATTTAATAAGCCAAAATTGAAGAGACATCTACTGAAAAACATTCATGATGGATCAAGGATTTGACCCAATTCAGCTACAACCCTAAGAAATAGAGTCCTTATGCAGCACATCTTTAGAAGACATATACTTGCCAAGAAACAATATTCATATACCCTTAATCACAAAACCCAAGGCAATACAATGGTTTTTCCCACTAAGATGTGGCTGGACAAGCGTAAGTGAAGGCAAATCTGGCTGGAACACGTTAAAATCCAGGTGAGTTACCTATCTACAGTCTGAGTGGGTGCTTGGCTTTGAAAGGTTGATCAATTCTGAATTCAATAGTTTTAATATTTTTAACTTGCTCTATTCACTTTGGGGTGCAGTATTGAAAATGACAACTAGGGAAAAATTAGTGATGTTATGGATGAGAAGAAAATATTAAGCACTCAGCAATTACTTTGGGCATACAGACTAAAACTGTAGATAAATACAAGGGCAAGAAAGCATGGCAGGAATGAGTCAATTGCTTATATACAGTTCAAATTAAGAGTGAAGAAGAATCAGTTTCTACAGATGATGAAATTAAAAAACACCTAAATGAAAAACTGAACACTCCATTTCTGGCTAATTAAATGATGAATAAACGACAGTTTCATAGGCCACAGAATTTTGCAAGGAAACAACTATAATGCTATCTGGGGTTTTAATGTATCACGGACCACAAAATTTGGAATCCATAATTCCTTAAACACTTTATAACACATATTTTAGTGCTAGTAGAAAAATTATAAAGATGACACCATTATCTCTGTTTTACAGGGAAAACAGTACTAGAAGAAAAAGTCAGTGAAATAATATGAACTAGAATTTCAGGCTCCCAGTTCTCTGCTCTTTCCAGTGGCCTCTACTCATCTCAGAAAAAAAAATACATGAAATTATGTTAATGAATATCAACGTTATCAAAAATTACAACTCAGGAAGGCATGCTATTTCTTTTTCTATCCAACTTCTTGTTTGACAAACTGTATTTTACAGCACGGTTGCTAGGGATGTAAAAACTAGGTAGCAAATTGGAGACAATTTACAAAAGCAATCAAACCACATTCCTTTCACACCTGCTACAGTCATTTTTGGGAGGCAACTAAAGCATGTATTCTTCCACATAAAACTAGATCAAGATGCTATATGTAAACCTCCTGTTTTTTTAATGTAACATGCTATTTAATTATAAACCGTAATAATACTGAAAGCAGTTTGCTCGAAGTCAAAGGTGAAAATAGTAGTACTCAGTACTATACTTACAACATATTTCTTAAGTCTCAAGGCAAAGCCTCCATAATCTATTTATAATAAATACGATTGAAGGGATTTACTGAACCCTTACTGAGAAGCAGCGTGGCTCGGTGGAAAGAGCCCGGGCTTTGGGGTCCGGGGCCATGGGTTCGAATCCCGGCTCCGCCACGTCTGCTGTGTTTGGTTTTGTTCTCTGTCTCCCCCTTTTAGACTGTGAGCCCACTGTTGGGTAGGGACTGTCTCTATATGTTGCCAATTTGTACTTCCCAAGCGCTTAGTACAGTGCTCTGCACATAGTAAGCGCTCAATAAATACGATTGATGATGATGATGATGATATATGCAATACTGAGCCATTAAACTTCTCTAATAAAACCAAATAGGACCATTAAACATAAACATATTCAATCACTAAATTCTGTCAGTTCGACCTTCAAAACATCACTAAAATCCATTTTTTCCTCTCCAAACGGCTACCATGTTAATCAAGGCATTTATCTTATCCTGCTTTGATTGGTCTAACAGCTCCTTTGCTGATCTCCCCGCCTCTCCCCACTCCAGTCCATACTTCACTCTGCTGTCCGGATCATTTTTCTACAACAATGTTCAGTTTGTGTTTCCCCACCCCTGAAGAACCTCCACTGGGTGCCCACCCACCTCCACATCAAACAAAAACTCCTTATCATTGACTTTAAAGTACTCAATCACCTTGCCCGAGCCCACTGTTGGGTAGGGACTGTCTCTATATGTTGCCAATTTGTACTTCCCAAGCGCTTAGTACAGTGCTCTGCACATAGTAAGTGCTCAATAAATACGATTGATGATGATGATGATGAACCCTGGGCTTGGGAGTCAGAGGTCTTGGGTTCTAATCCCAGCTCTGCCACTTATCAGCTGTGTGACTGGGCAAGTCACCTAATTTGTCTTTGCCTCAGTTACCTCATCTGTAAAATGGGGATTAAGACTGTGAGCCCCACGTGGGACAACCTGATTACCTTGTATCTACCCCAGTGCTTAGAACAGTGCTTAGCACATGGTAAGTGATGATGATGGTGGTATTTATTAAGCACTTACTATGTAAAAAGCACTGTTCTAAGCACTGAATGCTTAACAAATACCATAATTATTATTACCTCACCACTCCCCTACTACAACCAAGCCTTCACACCTCACTCCCAACCTACTCACTGTAACTTCAAATCCTTACTGAAGGCACATCTTTTCTAAGACACCTTCCCTGATTAAGCCCTTATTTCCCTTTCTCCCACTCCCTTCCCTGATTTGCTCCCTTTATTCAACCCCCACCACTGCCCTACAACACACACGTACATATATGTAATTTATTTATATTAGTGTTTGTCTCCCCCTCTAGACTGTAAACTCGTTGTGGGCAGGGAATGTGTCTGTTATATTGCATTCAAGCACTTAGTACAGTGCTTTGCACACTGTAAGCGCTCAAGCACAATTCATTGATTAAACAAACATGGAAGAAAGATCTGGGTGTCTCATGATGGGGGAAATTGTCAATTGGTTTTCAGGAGAACTTCAGACTCACAAGAAAAAGATACACAAATAAAACAGGTTTCAGGTTTAAAGGAGATATTTCAGGAAAGGGAACTCATCTGGGATATTGGTCGGTATCATTATCTCAGAATGGGGGTCAATGAAGAACAAGAAATGAAGTTGGGAATGGGAAAAGAAAGAAGTCAGGAAAAGAAAGAAGAAAATGATTTTGCAATATGAAAATGAGAGCATAGAATTTGATGAAAAAGAAACATGAACTCAGGGAAGAACCCTACGGAAGAGAGAAATAAGAAAAATGCTTTAGCAGAAGCACTTGAACAGATTGGAAGACGTCTGAGGATCAGAAAGCCAAACAATCAATTAGACTGGGTTAATTAAAATGTAGATGCAGCACTGGCTCTAGAGGAATAAAATAACATGGAGATCTCTGAGTGGTGAATGAAAATGAGAGAATCAATCAATCAATTAATCGTATTTATTGAGCGCTTACTGTGTGCAGAGCACTGTACTAAGCGCTTGGGAAGTCCAAGTTGGCAACACATAGAGACAGTCCCTACCCAACAGTGGGCTCACAGTCTAAAAAGGGGAGACAGAGAACAAAACCAAACATACTAACAAAATAAAATAAATAGAATAGATATGTACAAGTAAAATAAATAAATAAATAAACAGAGTAATAAATATGTGGTTGGCAACATATAGAGACAGTCCCTACCCAACAGTGGGCTCACAGTCTAAAAGGGGGAGACAGAGAGCAAAACCAAACATACTAACAAAATAAAATAAATAGAATAGATACGTACAAGTAAAATAGAGTAATAAATTTGTGGTTGGCAACATATAGAGACAGTCCCTACCCAACAGTGGGCTCACAGTCTAAAAGGGGGAGACAGAGAACAAAACCAAACATACTAAGAAAATAAAATAAATAGAATCATCATCATCAATCGTATTTATTGAGCGCTTACTGTGTGCAGAGCACTGTACTAAGCGCTTGGGAAGTACAAGTTGGCAACATATAGAGACAGTCCCTACCCAACAGTGGGCTCACAGTCTAAAATAGAATATATATGTACGAGTAAAATAAATAAATAAATAAATAGAGTAATAAATATGTGGTTGGCAACATATAGACAGAGAGAAAGATATGAACTACGAGGTAAGGTGGAGTGTTTTAAGATACAGAAAGGACTTAAGTCAGTTTGAGAGGCATGAAGAGAGAGGCCCATTTAAGGCAGAGCCAAAGAGACTCCATTTAAGGCCAACAACAACAATAATAATAATAGTGGTATTTGTTAAGCGCTTACTGTGTGCCAGGTACTGTACTAAGCGCTGGAGTAAATACATTGAACGCATTCCCTGTCCCACATGGGGCTCAGTTTTCTTCCCCATTTTATAGATGAGGGAACTGAGGCACATAGAAGTTAAGTGACTTGCCCAAGGTCACACTGTAGGCAAGTGGAAGAGCCAGGATTGGAACCCACCCAGTTCCTCTAACTCCCAGGCCCAAGATCGTCACACTAGGCCACACTGCAATAAGATTGCAGTGGAGTCAGGGTGGTGCCAGGCTGGGCTGCAGCAGTCACTGGAACTGGCAGTAGTGTTACAACGGAGCCAAAACAGTCCCCACACTGCTCCTCCAGATCCTTCAACTTCATCTGCCTGGCTAACCCACTCCTGAGCTTTGCTGCTTCTTAACTGGAACTTCGGTCTCATTCAGGAATGATCTGGGGTGAGGCAGTGTGGAGTGGAAGCTGAAGACTAACTGTGGAGTGGAAGCTGAAGACTAACTTCATCCCACTGTGGGATGCACATAAAATGGCTCTGGGTCTGGCTAAGGACGGGGAGTAACCATTTCCTTGGAAAGAAGCAATAAGAGTAATATACACGTGAACTAAGGAACAAAAAAAAAATCCACCTGAAGCACAATTTTAACGTACATGATAAGGAACAGTAAGAGACCAATTTTAAAGGAAAATTTTATGCCCGAGCCTTTCATCCATAGCACATTAAAATTCTACAAAAACACACAGGTCTCTCTTCAATGACTAATAATTTCTCCCTCTTCATCTACTTTCCTGGCTCACAATGAGCATCATCATCATCATCAATCGTATTTATTGAGCGCTTACTGTGTGCAGAGCCACTCTACTAAGTGCTTGGGAAGTCCAAGTTGGCAACATATAGAGACAGTCCCTACCCAACAGTGGGCTCACAGTCTAAAAGGGGGAGACAGAGAACAAAACCAAACATACTAACAAACATAAAATAAATAGAATAGATAGGTACAAGTAAAATAAATAGAGTAATAAATATGTACAAACGTATATACAGGTGCTGTGGGGAAGGGAAGGAGGTAAGATAGGGGGATGGAGAGGGGGACGAGGGGGAGAAGAAGGAAGGGGCTCAGTCTGGGAAGGCCTCCTGGAGGAGGGGAAAGAGCACTAAAAGGATGATCAGTAATTTTAAAATTAAGGCCATAAACCATTATCTCTTTTTGTTTTAATGCTCTTGGGCTGTTGAAAGCAGTCTCAAAAATATTTTAAATAATTGTGGTATTTGTTAAGCGCTTACTATGTGCCAAGCACTGTTCTAAGCGCTGGGGTAGATACAAGGTAATCAGGTTGTCCCACGTGGGGTTCACAGTCTTAATCCCCATTTTCCAGATGAGGGAACTGAGGCACAGAGCAGTGAAGTGACTTGCCCAAAGTCACACAGCTGACAAGTGGCAGAGCCGGGATTAGAACCCTAAAACAGTTTTAAATGTTTGAAAAACAATCCATGACCCCTTTCGTTCTGTCCCCACCCCACCTCCCAGTCAGAAGATCTGTCTCCAAAGGCTACACATGCAGTGTGCACACAAGAACAGAAGGAGTTTTTGAAGTATGAGGTCCTAGAAGTGAACCAATCATTTTCAGGAGCTGGATATGAAGAAACAGTTATGGAAAATGATATCACTGCTTATGTAGGAGAAATTGGAGGAGAAAAAGGAAACATCAATATTGCATGCAGTATGTGAGGTCAACACTGAAACATTAGGAGTCAATTAGAGCTAAAGAAAAATGAACTCAGATCATTCCTTACATGATAAAATTTGGAATACCCAGATTGTTGAGTTACATATCTCCCATCTTCCAAAAACGCAAGTGGTAATACTTATTCATCATTCAGGTTAAGTGGATGATACACTTATTCTCCCTTTCTAGTGCCCTGCTTTCCCTTTCTTTCCTCCCCATTCTCCTCCTGCTGCTTCCCTCCTCTCCCCCTCAATCCCTATGTGCCTCCTTTTGCTGACTACTGTCCCTGTACATTATCATGCATGTTTTCATGTGGGTTTCTTGCATGAATCGCAATATACTGTGGGAGTGGGAAGGGGACTTAGGGCATTTTGAGCTGCTTGGCCAGAGTGTCAGGAGCCCTAAGGTGTATGTTGTCTTCCACCATCCCTGAGGTGAGGCTGGGCTTTCCAGGAAGCCATGAAGGGAGGCAGGGTGGTCTGTACGCTTAAATATTTTTTCTTTAGCTTGAAATTATTGGTTGCCCAGAAGGAAGGATTTTTTAACCCTTCAATAAAAACAAGTGGTTTATCCTTTAATAATGTGATGTTAGCTTCAATAAAGGATAGATGTTTTATGATAAAGCCAATTATCCAAACTAATTGGCCCATGGTTAGTATAATTTTTAAATGGGTGTAAAATGTTTAGACTTACCACTCAGAGAGGACTGAGCACAATCTTGTTGGCTTATCTGAACTAATCTTGGTTATCCAATTATTTTTTCTAATCATCCAAACTAATCTCAATTTACATAACCAACTCTTCACCAGCTAGGGTTCACCTAATCACCTTTCTATTATAGGCGACAACCATGAAGACATGCACCTGGTAGGTTAATTTACATTAATTCGCATTAAGAGTTGCGATTCCAATGGAGGTTTATCTACCAGTTTAGTACCTGTTTGAAATTTGTATCTCTAGCTAAGTGATCTCAAGATAATTAATAATGATTTTTGCCTTGAATATATCTCTGACGCCAGTGACACTGCGCTCTTCAGTGAGAGAAGTTTAAAAATTGGGAGTTACATATACTTTCAGAGAAAATATGAAGTAAGCTCTTTAAGATAAACCTGACCACACAACCGAAGAACCACATAAAAGCACTGCATCTGCAGTAACAAATTCTTAGCGGCATTTAGCTTTGGGAAAGGAAGGTAACAAGTTTAGAGCAAAAATAAAGTTTTACTTTGAATGTATCTTAACTTCTATTTTTCTCACATTTTTGCAATTTATAATTGGCTCGAGATTTTTAAGCACCGTTATTTTTCCATAGTGCTTACCCACAGCTGCTAGAGATTTTCTGGGAGATATATATATATGCACTATATATATATTTTAGAGAATGGTACGTTTACTTTATTACAATAGGGAAGTGATATTACAGTTCAAGTACAGCTGCGGATCAGCTCCATTAAACGCAGTCAGACATCAGAAGCTTCCCCTTGTCCTAAAGTGTTTTTCCATGAGGAATAATTCATAATAAATAATAATTACTTCCATGGACTTTAATCCAGTTGCATAACGTTTTTGGTGACTAAGCTAACTAAACTTTGACACTGAAAGGGTGGAGAGAAGAGAGGAATTACATCACATCGAGTTAATTTCTTTAATTACTTGAAATTAGGGGCAAAAGTATAGCTCGTTTTCAAGGCAAACAGTGCTGGAACCTTAGGCTAAGGGAATCTGGGGGAAGTACAAAAAGGCACGTCAAGTGGGCTTTAGCCAAAAAGAGATGGCGTGAGGATGAAAGCAAGCAGATTCACTAAGAGTAGTAAAAGCCATTCTGACATGATCCTTTAAAACAAATTAAAACGTTGAAAAGATGTCATTAGATGTTTAGTTATTTTAATTAAGGTCTGAACTATAGGAGGAGCATCACAAGACACTCAGACATTTAACAGATATGGGTCCAGAAGAACAGGTTTTTATTAGTTATTATTTTCACTATAAAATGAGAAGTAGCTAAAATCCTTTTAAAAGGGAAAATGAAACTGATCAATCTGACTTACTATTTTCACTCCAAAACATCTGGTAGAGTTTTTTCCAGGAAATTATTTTACCTTCATATACATGCATTTCCAAATAAAGAACCTGAGTTTTAGGTTTGTTAGTCTGAAAATATTCTGTAGGGAAGTGAAGGACTTTCAATAAGAGAATGAACACAATTGTTTTAAAGTCAAGACATACAGTAGGATGGAAGACGTATCAGTTTGTTCTTTCCTTTCTGCAGAAAAGATTTTCATACACAGATAGATTCTGCATCTTTCCAATGACTAGTCAAATTGTTTCAAGAAATTTCATAAATATAATTGTGAGATTAAATAATCAATTTCTAGCATTAATTTAATAATTTGGCTTATTCAAATTTTTAAGTACTGTAGTATGCCTAAAAAGCATACAATTTTCATAAAACTTCCAATCATAAATGGATATTTATAAACCTTTAAAATAAAGGATTAGCATTGTCTTTTTCCTCTGTAAGATATCCAGATTCTATTGTGATTTAAAATACATTTCTGAAAAGCTGCCAAGATCTGAGGAAGCTGAAAATTATGAATATTTTCAAATTTCCATCTACATTGTTTTTCAGAACGAGACTGCCACTGTAATTAATCCAGAACTGTTGCTGAAATGCTAAGTAAAAAATTGCTTTACTCATCTCGAAAATCATTTGGTAATTTTTTTCAAGGATTTAGGATTCCTCTGTCCAAATGTTCATTTTAGCAAAGTCAAAATAAATGCAAAAATTCCATTAACTATGAAATTTAACCATGAAGTTTTCCACTTAGAAATGTAAACACTAATCAATCAGGATATTAGCAAAAAATATCTTAAACAGCTTCTGAAATTACAATGAAATGCTACTTCTGAATATGGTGGAACAGTGAAAATTCAAATTTCCATTCAAATAACTTATAACTTGTGAAAAGTAACATTAGATATGGAAATAAAACATGGTAAAATTATCATTATACAAAACTGGGTGAGCAATGAAAATGTGCTGTTTGAACAACCTGGGGTGTTTAAATACTATATTGTTAAAAAAAGCTTTTTAAATATGTACAACCGCAAAACTCATTAAAGCAGGGAAGAAATTTTAAGATCAACTACAGCAGAAAAAAAGACAGATCTGGAAAAGATGGTTGCAATCTTGAAATTGAATGAGAAAAGTGTGAACTGTGCAAGTCACACAGATCGGCAGAAGGTAAGTTTGCAACGGAATACATAATGCAAAATATAAAGAAAGAACACTCAAAAGGGATATAAAATTTTGAACAATAACTTCTCATGCACATGATGATTTCATGTACATGAGATGAAATCTACTGAACAACTCAATTTATAGGCCACTCCGGAATGTAACATGTTCAAGAAATAAAGAACAGCCACGAACTATGATGGAAAATGTAGAGAACAAATGTTCAAATGCCACAAAAACCTCTAAATCTTATAACACTTCTTTAACTAGTAAAAGCAGAAACTCAAGGAGACTAATAAAAGTGAAGACCTGACAATAGAGCAAACTGAATCTTTTGAAAGTAAAGGTTGATATCCTAAATGAAACCACTAACAATCATTTAACAGCACTGCATCAGCTCATAACATACAAAAACTTAGGGCAGACCCAAAACAGCCAATGAAGAAGCTCTTTTCTACTCAACATCTTTGAAAATACAGTAATCTTAAAATTTTGTAAAAATGAAAAATAAAATGAATAATACCTTTCCAAAGGAAAAAGGGAAAGAATTGGAGGTAAATTTTTATAATGGTGATCCCTTAAGGGAATGGAAGTTTTTTTTCTGTATAACTCAAAATGTGCCAAAAAACGACTAGTCTTATTGTTGCAGGAAAAATTCCAGGTGTTATTTCAGGCACGTTGGAATGATACTGATACAAGTATTTTCGATCAAGTGCCTGTATTTTGGTGAAAACATTTCTCCACATTTGTCTGTGAATTTTTTTTTGTTAATATGGTCTGTACTAGGGCTTAGAACAGTGCTTGGCACATAGTAAGAGCTTAATAAATGCCATCATTATTATTACTAGGGTAACCAAAAGTTCTTTAGAGAAGTGATAAAACTATTTGTAAAAATCAGATAAGTACTACAACTCCCAGGTGATTTATTAAGCAATTTAGTTTGCAGATTTTGATGGACTAACTATGAAATAAAACCACCTCTAAAAACAGAAAAGGGAAATAAAACAGTATGCGGATATTAGAGGGGAAAACAATCTTGGAGGGTGAGGTAGAAGAATTAGAATATTTGAAATCAATACCCATTTGTTGTTATTCTGCGGGTAAATGTGATTGGATGAGAAAAAGTTGCAAATTTATAGGCAAAGATCAACATATGTATTCATCTACCAGTCAGGGACAATTGAAAATTCAAGGCTGAGTAATTGGTATCATTGGCCAACAGCTACAAGGCAGAGAGGCCCTGAGCTAAAAACGCTAATAAATTAAAATAAGAAAGAGACAAGTCAGTGGCCAATGCCAAGAACACAAAAGTGTTACTTTTGGTTGACAGGTAGACCAGGACCACATTTGAAGATTTCTGCTTCAAGAGGGTCCACAGTTGACTTTTTTCTTTAAAAGTTACAAGCAAGCTCCAGGGAGGGTGTCAGTGGTGAAAATGCTATGGGACATTTCAAATGTTTCAAATTATCTGCAAGACGAGAGGGAATGACCTTGGCCCATCATCAATCATCAATCGTATTTATTGAGCGCTCACTGTGTGCAGAGCACTGTTCTAAGCACTTAGGCCCAGAATACATACCTTGGTCACAGCCAATGTTTAATATGTATCAGGAGAGATGCAGGGGTGTGGAAAACCAACAAACTAGAGTCTCTCCAAAGATGAGCCAATTGCCACCTAGACAATTTGCAGAGCAGGAACCCTATTACTTCCAGACACACCCACACTCCAGGATTTCTTAATGGCTTCAGCTGCAAGCACCTCTAGTCAGGATTCCCCACGGATAAAAGATGCCACAAGTCCAGGAGCTTAGGTCCTGGTGAGGCTCTCCAACATAAAATTATGCACTCATAACATCCATGTAGCGAGCCTATGATATGGACAAACGGTCCAGTGATTTCATTCTGAGACCTGCAACTCCACAGCTTTCTAAGGACCTGCTGGGCATAAGAAGATGGGGGTGCGTATAGGATATTCCAAAATTCCTCAGAATCCCTGATTAGAATTCATCAGCTAGCTCTGAAATCAACTCAACTCCCAGCATTCCGTAGGCCCAGCCTTGAACTGATGGGGTTTTAAAGCTGAAGGAAGTCCTTGGACTTGGGGCACAATTGCTTAGTGAAAAATGCATGGAGCCAAGTTTCTCATAGGAATGATATTATAAATGAGGTACTGGTTCCCTTATCCACTGTTGGATTCCCAATCTTGGTGGTAGTAGTAGTAGTAGTAGTAGTAGTAATCAGTGAGTGCCCCTGATGCAATGCACCGAACAAAGCACTTACCCAAAACAGTGTGTTTGATCAATTATAAATGAGTAATACAGCTCCATTAATGAATCCTTGTGGAGTCAGAGGAGTTCTGAGAGTAAATATACATACACATATATGTACAGAAAGCTACTGTGGTAACAGACATTATGTTGGGAGGGGGGGCTAACCAGTCACTGAAGAAAATGGTGGGGTGTGCAGGCCAGGGCTTCGGGGAGGAGTGAAAAAGGAGGGGTGGAGCTATGGTTGCCGTTGTTTAAGAATTGCAGACAGCAGGAGTAGGGATGGGGCAGACTGCCAGCCCCATACTACATGCGCAAGTGCATCATCCATCATACTAAGGCCCCTGTTCCAGGACACTTATATGAGAGCTGAGTTCCGGCCACTTTCAGCACTGAGTCAGAGAGATTCCACAATAGAGTAGCTACTTTTACTTCACTGGAAGCAAAATGGACATGTTGAGCCCCCACTTAGTGATTCCACTTGGAAATCAGATAACCCTCCATTCCTATCCACCGCCCCTGTCTGCTTTATGAAACCTCACATCGTCCCACACCGACTACAGTTGTTAAAATTGCTTCCCTATTTTTCTGCAGCTCTGTGCACCTCTGCCCATGCCCCCCCCCCCCCCCCCCCCCAGTTTTCCTGCTGTAAAGGGGGCAAGGGGATGGTAAAGTCAAAAGCAAGGTGCTGTAAAGCTGAAACTGGATATGAACTTGGAAGCACAAGTGTTATCTGTCCTAACTCAAAATGAGCACTACTTTTATTTAGACAAGCATTGTACTAGAAAGAAATGACTTATTCCAAAGAGACAGGCTGTTCTGAAAAAGGAACTAATTTCCAAAAGTTGACTATTTTGCTTGCTTAAATTACGGTTTATTCCCCATTATTCAATGTCACTTCTAGCAAGTAGTGAAACTGATAACTAAACAAATACCACCGGTAATGCCGATAGCAATCATTGGTATCTATTGAGTGCTCCCTGTGGGCAGAGCACTGTACTAAGCACTTGGGAGAGCACAATACAATAGAGTTGGTAGACAAGCTCGCTTCCCACAAAGAGCTTACAGTCTAGAGGGAGAGATAAACATTAAAATAAATTACGGATACTGGTGTTTCCTTTTACTAAGATCTAATAGAAATGCAGCTTCCAGGACAGATGAAAACATTTAGGGATAGGATAATCTCCATAAATGTCCAATGATAGTCCTTTACAAATTTACAGAAGTCCAATAATCTTTCTGATAACATTTCTTCAAGTAGCATCTTGAGGAAAACTGGCAACTGCACCCATGTGATGGTAATTTATATAAGTTGTACGACAGTGGAAAACATCATAACAGGTTATTGGGAGAGAAGGTACTTTGTAAATTTTCAAATTGGGGAATGTTTTTTCTGTCCTCGCTGTTCTTAAAAACTCTCATATAAAGTATTTGTATTGCTACCAATTAGTCCACACAAAACTCACTGCAGATTTCTGCTCTCCTTGCTTCTGGACCAATTCCCAGTTAGCACATTTTGTCTGGATTAATCAAAACCTGGAAAATGTCTGGAGTTTTCAAGAGAAAATTGAGAATAGTAAACAGATGATATTCATCTGTATTTACAGTACATTCATAAAAGACTCTTGTGACGCAGACATAATTTAAGTATGCTTGGCAAACATCAAAAAAAAGATTTTTTAAAAACTCTTAGAAATTCTCAGGAAACAATTAGTTTTAGAAACATGCAATGGTTTTACTCTAAGAATGATCATCAAGTTAATATCATTAAAGTTAACGGGTCATTCTGGGGTGAAAAGCCCATAAACACAGAAACATTACAGAAAGCACAGTCTGAGTGTCTGAATTTAAAAGTCTCTACAGCATAGCAGTTCAAAATGAAGACAATAATCCATTAGAGTCTGATTTGCAATTTGTATTGCATAACAGGATTAGTTTCTCAGGTTCTATTTTCTAATGTTTCCCAAAGTTTCATACATGGATTAAGGAAGGGAAAACATAACACCACTCCTACTCTTGCAGATTCCTTTCTTCACTTCGGCCTCAAAGTTGGCAAGCCCATTGCTTCCTTCTCTGAATGGCACTATGAAAACCATAATTATAAAGAATATTTAGATATTTTTCTCCAACTTCCCCTTAACCTCCATAGTTTGTAGGCTATTCCAGTCCAATTGGTTTCCATTTTCTTACTTTATAAAGACTATGCAGGCCATCTGTCATGAATAAACAGGAGTTCAGCAAGGGAGTGGAAGAGTTAACACCTGGTGTAAAAATTGAATTGGGTAGACACACCGAAAAAAAAAAATCACTCACTGAAACCTGCACTTTTATAGAACAATATCCAGTCACTTCCTAACACACAAACTGATTATTTGATATTATAGTGGGAATTTTACTAATGGAGACGTGATTGCCTTTTTTTGGTACCATCTTATACCTTAATCAGTTGATTGGGAAGTTCCAAACTTGTCTTTTATTCAAGTAACATTCACAATACTATTATAAATTTCAACTTTAGGTAGTCTGACCTTCAACCCTGTGCATTATTGAGGAAGTTACTAAAATATCAGTGTAAAAAAATAGTATTGTAAACTCTGATAAGCTAAAACTTGATTGTCAATTCATTTTAATACATTAAGAGATTTTATCGTGGCCAGCACTGAACGGTTACAGTGGCAGGTTGATTAACTTCATGTGTCTCATGCTTTCTGTTAAGTATGTTTTCAACGGAAAACAGAAACTAATTTTCTGCTATGCAGAGTAGCATGCTTCCTTTATGTTGCAAATTGAAAGGAAATTATACCAGGTCTGGTAAATATGCTCTGGATTTGACTTTTAATGAATCTGACTTTTACTGAAAAAATCATCACAGAGTGGTCACATGCTAGCCTATTATAAATGCAATGCCAACTCATTCTACTTTTTTTAAAATACAGAGAAGACTAATGGAAATTAAAAAAAATACTCATTAAAAAGGATTCATTCCAGTAAAAGAAAGCCTTGCTCTCTAACCGCAAAGCCAACTTTAGAGGTGAATGAGTGGTCACCTAAACTGCCAAGTTGAAGGGGCTAGAAGACCCTTGTTTCCAGCCTCTGAGAGACATTCCCTAACATTTCCCCCTTTTAGACTGTGAGCCCACTGTTGGGTAGGAACTGTCACTATATGTTGCCAACTTGTACTTCCCAAGCGCTTAGTACAGTGCTCTGCACATAGTAAGCACTCAATAAATACGAATGATTGATTGATTGATTGATTGCAGAGCAGCATAAAAAGAGACAAGTAGGCCGTTCACAATTGCAGGCTTAAAGGATTTAAAAAGGGAACGTGCCTACCAACTCTTGTTATACTGTATTCTCCCAAGCGCTTAGTACAGTACTCTGCACACAGAAAGCACTCAGTAAATCCGATTTATTGATACCACCTAACGCTGCAATAGGCACGGATTGAGTCTGCTTTTGGGCTTGACACCAGGGAGAGAAACTGCAAGGAGTGTCACTATTATATCTGCTCTTTAACTGTTCCCGTTCTTCCTCTGGCTATAAAGTACCAGCTCATGCAGGGTCAACTTTCTACTCATTCTACTCATATCAAGAATGTGAGCGAGAGTTAAGGCCGTTTCTGGCTGGGAAGACTCCACTGGTTGAATGCCTGTGGTGAGAATGCTTCTGTACTACCTTTTTCCAAGAACATGGCCTGTTCCATTTTCCTGACAAGTGCGTCTGATAAGTTTCCAGAGGCCTTTCAGAGCTGCTTCCCTTTCTCCACAACCACACAAACTAAGGAACAAGGAGGAGGAGAAAGAAGAGATAATTGATGACGAATCCTCAACCGGGCCCATCTCCAGGGAATTAAGAGGCTCAACTGAATTAGCGGGAGGTAGGGTCCTTTCAGAAGTAGACGTGTCAATGCCAGGGTGGAGGAAAACATGAAAGAAATGGGTCAGAAAAATGGAGAACCAGGAAACGCTAAGTGAAAGGGGCAAATACTGGGCCATACTCCTCCACTGGGGAAACTAGAAGTAAACTGGACACTTTTGGAAGTTGCACTGATTCCTTCAGACCACTATCATTTAGTGGTTCAATGCCATTGTAAATATTTCCCTATGTATTTGTACATTTTCTTCATGTGCCTTTGTACCCTCAAGTTAGATGCTGCTCCTTAGAGACTAGAGGTTGTCTGCCTAGTTCCTCAGAGGCATCACCTAATCTGTAAAATGTTTTTTAAATAATTTTCTCAAAAATTTGAATCACTGCCCACAGAATTAAAAAATAACTGAAAGTGGATATAATTTTTAAATAACTTTACTGACTCTCGTTTATAGCAACCTGATGGTATTCTGAAACTAATATATTTTTCCTTATCAAAAGATGCATTCCTCAATTAGGTATAATCATTCACTTATTCTTCAGGCATTATGTGCTGGGTTTTTGGCATCTTATTTCATTTGGCATATGGAAGAGAAAGCGATGATTTACTCACGGGGGAAATCCACATGTAGAGCATGACAGGACTTGGTAAAAACCAGATGAAAAGGTTTTAATTACATCACGTTTAACTGGGATAATTGGAAAGTCTTCCTCGACTTCATTACTATCAACATAATACAGAAACTTGCACAAATATATTCCTCACCAATGTAATATTTTGAGTCATTAATAAATACTGATTTCCCTTCAATGTATAGTGTTCTAATGTACAAATCATGGTAAGAATTGAACACTGTCTGCAACAACAAAGGTAAATCCTTTGTGTCAAACCCAATGAGCCTGCTTTGATACCAGTATTCATGCTCTTGTATGGACCATCAAGACAATCTGATGCAAATTTGTTCATTCAGAATGAAAATACAGTAGTAATTGTAGAAAAAAGAAGCTAAAAGAAAGGAATACATGGTTTTTCCTTTCCAATTGCTCACCTATATACGTTCCACTGTTGTGACCAGCACATTCAGCATCTTCTGGATGAAGTGTAAAAGCACACAGAACAAAAGCCAAGAAATAAAGCAGAACAGTTAGAAGCCCAGCCGCAAATGCAAAAAGAAAACAAAAGAAAAGAAAAAGAAAAAAGTTACTTAAAACTATATAAAGCATAGCATAGAAAAGCCCTCAATGCACCAGTTTAACCACAAAGCAGTTTTATATTTTAGGTAAAGGCACTTTAAAAATTTTCATCATGCAAACTGATATTTTCACATCTACAGTATTTCTGAAGCTAGTTGAGTAGATTTTGAGAAGTGCATGTACTGCTCCCTTTTGCAAGTTAGGAAACGAGAGCACTTCCAAAAATATATTCATTGTAAATCAGGTTCTTTTGGTGAAATATATATTATGGGGCAGCTATTTCATTTTGGCTCACTGGATTAGACAGAAAGGTTTTGATCAAAAATGTATTTTCAATGGTCTTAACATAAATGTTGATATGCCACAGTTCTTTAAAAAGATGAACTAATATTTTTAATGTTTTACTGCACAGGCCCAAATAAAAACCCCAAAGCGATCATCTGCCATTCCTCTAAAATGCTAGGAATGCAACCGCAGACGAGATCCACAAATGGAAAAAAAACCCCAGCAAATTATAGCAAAAGCAAACTTCAAACTAAGTAAAAAATAACGTAACCATTTTAATGTTTTGGAAAATATGTTCCTAAGGACCATCAGTATGTGATTTGTTCAGACATAATGTTAAATCTTATAACTGACTGAACAGCTCGGCTCTCCCGGATTAAAATCAAATAGGAATGAAACGAACTTGGCTAGTATGGTTCAATAACAATAACATTTTTGTTCAATTCGTACATCTTAAATTAGGAATATTTTTAAAAGATACAATGCAGAATAATATTTACAATTAAGGCCACAAGAACAGCCAGTAATTTTTTTAACCGCCTTCTAAAAATTTACCTTCCAACTTCAAGATGTTCTATTTCAAAATGTTTGGTGGTGTAAAATCAGTATGGAAGTTTTGTATGTATAACATAATAATATCTTATAAACTCTGAACTATATTCACTTAAATTCCAAACACATGTTCTCTAAATAAAATTGCTGGGCTATGCAGGGAAACTTTTGTACATGTACCTTCAATTTCCTCTGAGAAGCACAAAGAAAATAACAAAAGGAAATGATTAAATGTGCTGAAAACACAATCAAAGAATGAAGAAGTTACATCGAAGAAAAAAATTTACCTACCACACTCAACAGTTTCCTCATCTTAGAACAGCCAAAAAGAAAACAAATGTGTTTTAAATTCTTCAGAACCATATTATAACAGAGATTTAGTATGTAGGAAAATAGGAAAAAAAACATTTTAAGCTGCACTGCAATCCCAGCATAGAAATAATTTACACTTACACAAAGAGTAATTTGGATTAGTTGTATCATACACAAGAGGAAAAAACAAAAACACACTTCCATAACTATAAGAGCTTCACATTTTTTTCCCAGGGCAATGTTTTAAAGGAGATTTTATTCATGGTGAACATGGATTCTCCTGTGTATTATAAGTCAAGGTTGGACAGGAGAGATTCGGAGATGTAAACTGGCATACGTAATGAAGGCAGGAAGGAGGGCATTGGAAGTAGCCCAAAATACTGCAGGTCTGCCAATATTATATACACTTTTGGGGTCTCATTTCCACTCGCAGAGGACAGAGATGCATCAGAGATGGTGAGATGACCAGAAGCCAGTATGTGTCAAGGGAAACTTGGTTGCCTGAATTTGGCAAATGGGAAAAAGTCGGGAAAGATGGGTTTGACAACAGCTGTAAAACCCAGAAGGATAAGGTAAAGAGTTTAGGGACAAACTCATCAGGATTTCAGACATTTCCAACAGTGTTTTACTTTGTGGTGAAAATTCTTGTAGTAGGACTCGGAGCAAAAGGACTGTTATTTCCAAACAATTGTTTCTGCATTAAAACGGGTCAGCTCACGATTATTTTTTAGAAGTGGACAGCCTATAGATATGCATGAGCTCTGCCGGCTCCTGACATTATTCATTACTACATGGTCCCTCAGTTTATTTCAAAGATGAGGAAATCAATTCCAATATAGGGTCAGATCAATATCCATCCAATCCAGAATTCTACCTCTAATGACGGCGATGATGATAATAATAATAGTGGTATTGGTTAAGCATTTACCTTGCTCTGAACACTGTACTAAGCACTACGGCAGATTCAAGATAATTAGGTCAGAAATGGTCCCTGTCCCAAGGGGGTCTCGCAGTCTGTTTAGGAGGAAGGATTGTTATTTAATTCCCACTTTACAGATGAGTAAACTGAGGAACAGAGAAATTAAATGACTTGCCCAAGGTCACACAGCAGGATGTGAGTGGTGGAGCCAGGATTAGAACCAAAGTCTCCTGACGCCCATAAACTCTCTCCACTAGGTCATGCCGCTATAAAGAAGACTTGGAGAAACAGTGCAACATTGCTCTTCTTGACATCCATCCCGACGACTTTACATGTATGATAAAATATTGCCAATGTTCCCCGCTAATAATCTATCAAGTGCTGTTCATTAGCAAATTTGTCTAAGCCTTCATTGATCATATTGACATTTTTGGTCTACAGACTTCCTGTGCTAATACATGCCGTATGCTTACCACCCACTGAACGGGAACATGTTTCGTTTCGTTAAGAACCCACTAAATTCAATATTTAATAGAGACAACTAGTTTCTCTGTTGAACACTTTACAGGGATGACTTATAAAGGACAACACTGAATTTAGGGGCAACTAGTTAAGAAAAAAAAACCTGCAGGTATCGCTGTCCACAGATGAGGTAAAGTAAACTAGACCAGCCGATTTTACAAAGAAAATAACTAAGAAAACAATACTGCTAAGAGTAACAATACCTAATGGGGAGAAGTGACATCCCCACCCCTCCAATTAATCATGAAGGCAGTCAGCCCTCTCCAGGAAGCAGCAGTGAAAGAGTGGAAGGGAATTGGGAATTTGTTGGGGCCAGAAAGGGCAAGCATTCTGGACACAGGATTGACAGCCAAAGAGTGGGAATAGGGGTCAGAGAAGTTTTGGGAGGATGTCCATAAGCTTGTTGTGGGCAGGGAACATGTCTACCACCTCATATGTTGTACTCAGTGATGATGGTGACTGGGGGAACCACAGGTACTGCAGGCTTCCAATGTTTATGTTTCAGACCATCCCAAAGAGTCCCCTGTCTGAAGGGCCTCTATGATGTTCTACACATCAATCACAGGCCCAGTGATTTCCATCTATAATAATAATAATGGCATTTATTAAGTGCTTACTACGTGCAAAGCACTGTTCTAAGCGCTGGGGAGGTTACAGGGTGATCAGGTTGTCCCACGGGGGGCTCACAGTCTTCATCCCCATTTTACAGATGAGGTAACTGAGGCCCAGAGAAGTGAAGTGGCTTGCCCAAAGTCACACAGCTGACATCTGGCAGAGCCGGGATTTGAACCCATGACCTCTGACTCCAAAGCCCGGGCTCTTTCCACTGAGCCACGCAGAACACAGCCAGGTTATGTTCCTAAAAAAACATGGCTGTACTTTGAAAGCTTGTACCGTGGGATATGTTTTCTCTCTGACTAATCAAACGTGTTTGATTACTGTGTTCAAAACAATGTACTAAGTATTTACATACCATGCGCTTAGTTCTAGAATCAGCCTGGGCATAATGGCTGAATCCTATCTTCAATTAAGTAAAAATGGCATTGAAAGTCCTTGTCCAACCCTCCTTGTAGCTTTCCTACCTCTCAGACCCCAAGCTGGGCTCCCTCCTCTCAAGCAGCCTAGTGGGTAGAGCCTGGGAGTCAGAAGGTCATGGGTTCTAATCCTCACTCTACCACGTGCCTGCTGTGTGACCTTGAGCAAGTCACAACTTCTCTATGCCTCAGTTCTCTCATCTGTTTAATGGGAATTAAGACTGTGAGCCCTGAGTGGGACAAGGACTGTGTCCAATCCAATTATCTTATACCTATCCCAACACTCAGAACTGGGCCTGCCACCTAGTAAACGTTTAACAAATGACATAATTATTATTATTATCTCCCTAGTCCTCCTCTCCAGCTTCTAATTTCAATCATAGCAACAGCTATTGCTGCTGGTGAGGTCACTGCTGTCAAAAGTGTCATTGTGGTGTGGTCCCTCCATTCCCAATTTGTAACCCCAAATGCCTGCCCCAACTCCAGTTGTTGGAAACAAGCTGGAAAAAGGAAAGAAAAGAGGGATTGCATGACAGTGCTGGCAATTTCTGCCCTCGTCCTGCCTCACTCTCTCTCTCTGTTACTATTCTCACAATTGTTATGGTGAGGTAAAGCTACAAAATAGGATGGGGAAGAGAAGATAATGCCATACATGCCATTTTTAGGTGGCAGTACCTTGCACATCCCCAGCTTAAAAAAAATCAAAAGCAAGACACTGGACTGGAAGATGTAGGGAAAATGGGGCTTTAATGTGGTGGGGTTAGGGAGAACAAAAACTTCTAAGAAAAGAGGAGAGAGACACAGGATTGGGATGGGGGGAGGTGGCAGCAGCAGCGACCGAAATGACCTGCTCTATTAATTACCGTCATGTTAGGTGGAGGGAGCTTATGGCTGCTGGCTTATATCAGCAAATAGTGTAGGAAGTAAAGCCAAGATTCACATGTTGTGGGGTGGCCATAGCTTTAGTAATTCTTGTATCTCCTGTATCTAAAATAACACGGCAATTTTTAAATTACTTTAGAGATTACTAAAATTGAGGCTGTTGAGTGGGTAGAGGAAATCTGTTCACCTAATATTAGAGACTTTTTGGCCCTACCATGTGGACAAGTGTTTTATGCTTAATCAAAGGACAATAAAAGGGTTTATATGGGTAGTCATGGATATTCAAATATGACCAATCATTCATTCGAAAAACTCAATTTCATTGTGCTGATTCCTGCAGTGTTTGATACTCTTGAATCAGAGAATGCTGTCTACCTTCCAGAAGTTAGACAACTCCACAGAATTTTCTAAATGTACCTCAAGTATATTGGGGCCCTGTGTACTTCTGTTCAGGTGTCTCTGTTATAAACCTCTCATCCTTGAAATATATAGGGTATATGGTCACTGCAACAATAATAATAATAATAATGATAATGATGGTATTTGTTAAGTGCTTACTATGTGCAAAGCACTGTTCTAAGAACTGGGATTGATATAAGGTAATCAGGTTGTCCCATGTGGGGCTCACAGTCTTAATCCCCATTTTACAGATGAGGTAACAGGCACAGAGAAGTTAAGTTACTTGCCCAAAGTCACACAGCTGATAAGTGGTACAGTCAGGATTAGAACCCATGACCTCTGACTCCCAAGCCCGTGCTCTTTCCACTAAGCCACGCTGCTTCTCTTGCAGCTTACTGATAACCAAGAGTTATCTATAGCCAGATACAACAGTTCCTAATTGAGAAAGTGGGTACTTAAGTATTATTCAAATACTATGATCGTTAAACTTAAGCTTGGTTTTAGAAGACACTCAACTCATACAGATTGAGACCATTTGCCGGGCTTCAGGCTCCACTACCAACATTATTACCATAAAGGAAAATCTTCCACATAATAATAATGGCATTTATTAAATGCTTACTATGTGTCAGGCACTGTTCTAAGCACTGGGGTAGATACAAGCAAATCGGGGCGGACAAAGTTCCTGTTACCTGTTGGGCTGACATTCTCCATATACAGTTTACAGATGAGATAACTGAGGCACAGAGAAGTGACTTGCCCAAGGTCACCTAGCAGATAAGCGGTGGAGACAGGATTGGAACCCACAACCCTCTGCTCCCAAGCCCATGCTCTATCCAACACATAAAAACTAAATTAAATAATTCATTGTAATCTAATTGCAGGAAATTAAATAGTTCATGCTACACATTCAAAATGTCACTTTGGAGAAAAAAAGGGAGCAGGTTAGGTGACCTTTTCTAGGTTTGTCCCTCTCTCAGTGTGCACTGAAATTCAACACACTCTTTTCAGCTTCAAGATAGTAGTCTGTTCCATTATATTTCCATTTATAATCATGATACTTTCCTTAAAGAGGGATGAATGTGGAGTGAGATAAATAATGAATTTTCTACCATGACATTAACCCATGGTAGAGAGAGGAAATGTAAAACCAGTCTAGAAAAAGAAAGATTACAGGCCACACCAAGCAATTTTAGCTCTGATACCTTTGCTAAAATGAGGATGTCATGGAAAATCTAACCGTAGCTAGAAAGAAGGATAGAGCTGGGAATGGAATCCAGGCTTCTTGATTCCCACCCACAGTGCTGCTACTACTCCATGCTTCCTCCAGTATAGAACTTCAAAGATATTTTTGCATTACTTTCTTAAAAATATTGGGTCCCACACTCATATGTGAATCAGCTTCCTGCTATGAACTAAGAATTAACCTGAGTAGATGAAAGGAGAAATCATCATTATCCACTACCATGTACTGATTACTCACTCGGAGCCCAATGTTTTGTACTAAGATTCAGTGGACTGTAGTTTAATTCATTTAAAATGAACACTGAAATACCCAGTTTTCTCAGAAATTTAACTTTTAACCATTTCAATGGGCCATCGCATAGGTATTGGGCTTGCAGCTTAATTCTCAGTTAGTTAATTCATAGGAGTCTATGTTCCAAACACTCACTACGCGGATCTTTACATTTTCTGTCAACCCGTAGGTAGGTGAGTTGCCTTTTGGCTAATTACAGGGTGCCTCTAAGCCATACTAGGTTAAACTGGATTCTGCTACTTTGGAGGAAAAATTGACTGTGGATGCACTCCCTCAAGCAAGGGAAAAGTGGTAGTTTGCTGCTGCAGTTTAAATTATTTCCCTCCACATAATTTTGAATTGAGTTTCACTTCATCAAAATTTCCATCAATTTTACCTCTAATTTTTTTTTTGGCATGTGGCTGGAGATGAGATTGACTGCAGGGTTGGGGTTCCCTCCGTGTGAGGTTCTGCCTTTGGGTGGTTTTATGACGAATGTACAGTCCATGCTGCTCCAGAAGCACAGAAGTCTCCCAAAAGGACCAAGATGTGTGCGGAGCAACAGCGTTTGGTAAGTGCTTACCTATGGGTCCAAGCACTGAACTAAGCACTGTGGTGGACACAAATCAGGTGGGGGACAGTTTTATCATCCCTATAGTCAAGACAGTCTTCCTTTTGTCTGATATTTCAGAAAGTAGCTGGTCATCACCCACCTCAGAAAAACGTTTCCTGTGTGATATGGTAGTTTTGAAGTTCCCCAATAGCTCTAATAATTGCCCATTTTTTTTTTTTTTAATGGCCCAGCCACGTTACTTCATAGTAAAGTCCACTACTGCAGTTCTGGTAAAGAGTGTGCTGTTACTGGCCTAACAAAACTGAGTTTTTCCACTAGATCACTGCAAACATGGAGGAAGTTATCTTTTCTCAGGTTGTTTGCTATTCCTTTTTTTAATGGTATTTCTTAAGTATTTACTATGTGCCAGGCATTGCACTAACCACTGGGTTAGATGCAAGCTAATCAGGTTGGACACGGTCCATGTCCCACATGGGACTCACATTCTTAATCCTTCTTTTACAGATGAGGTAACTGAGGCACAGATAAGTGAAGTGACTTGTCCAAGGTCACACGGCAGACAAGTGGCGGAGCCGGGATTAGAACTCAGATTTTTCTGACTCTAAGGCCTGTGCTCTATCCACTAGGCCATGCTGCTTCTCTGCATAACACCCTGGACAAGGTTTAAAACTAAAGAACTTCAACCATCAAAAAGCCACACTCAATGTTCACTGTAGCAGCAACATCACTTTTTCACTGTTCTGAAGCAACTGTGGATTTAATGACATCCACAATTTTCCTAAACAGATGATCACTTTCTCATTTGCTATCTTTGATTTCTACCTTCAAAGTTGCACTGCAGGTGGTTTTTAGCAAAAGTTCAAATGTACCATTTAGGATGCTGTTTACCTTGGGCACACTGTTCCTGGCTTCTCACTAATGCTTTGCTGACCCTGTCATCAGTTGTTACTCAACCTTAGGCTTGACTACCCCCACTAACCAGAAGACAAATTGGATCCCAAATCAATCAATCTTTAGTACATACTTAGCACCTGTGGACAGAACACTGTACTAAACAGCATGCTGCACTCCCTGCCCTCCAGAAGCTTACAGTCCAGTGGGAGAGACAGATTGTGAGACAATTTACAAATGGGGGGGGGCGGACAGATTGTGAGACAATTTACAAATGGGGGGGACGACAAATGGATATGTACTAATTTTTAATATTTAAATAGGAGGGAGAGAGGGAGAGCCTTAAAGCCAATGGTCAGGAGTTGGTGCTTGATGTGGTGATGAGTTTAAGAAAAATGGGTTCAACTACAACTGGGTTCTGAGGGAAAAGGGGAGATGTGTGGAGAAGGAAGTTTAAGAAAAATGAACAATAGTTTGTGACAGATCCCCCTTCTGAGACCTGTACTCAATGAACCAAGCTGTAACCCGACCATACAGGATAATAATAATAATAATAATAATAATAATAATAATACTGGTATTTGTTAAGCGCTTACTAGGTGCAAAGCACTGTTCTAAGCACTGGCAAGGTTACAAGGTGATCAGGTTGTCCCACAAGGGGCTCACAGTCTTCATCCCCATTTTACAGATGAGGGAACTGAGGCCCAGAGAAGCGAAGTGACTGCACTAAAGCCACACAGCTGATAATTGGTGGAGCCGGGATTTGAACCCACGACCTCTGACTCCAAAGCCCGGGCTCTTTCCACTGAGCCACGCTGCTTCTCTAACCCATTCCTAGCTTGAAACCTCGGCTAAGCTCCAGACCCATTTCAGATTCGGAGGCAAGGCCACACAAGCACAGTTTTCTCTGTGGAGTCCTGGCACTTTTGGACCCAACAAGGGCACGGGGACCAGCGTTCTGCATGACCCACGCTGCCACACTTCCAGGGAGCCTGTTCCTGTTTTCTTCCCTATTCTCTTTAGGCATAGGGCACAAATGGGAGCATAAGACTATAATACTTGGGGCACTTTGGTCCCAGACGGATGAGAACAGCACTGACCTTCTCCTCTCCCCGGTACTATTTCTCAATACCGCAGGTGACCCGTTGACTTCTGGCTACTCTGAACACTGTTTAACACGCTGGTCTCAGATCCATTAGAATGAGACTGTAAAATGAGACAGACCTAGGGCACTCTTGGACTTGTACTACTGTTCTTGCTCTTGACTGGCTCTCAGTGTTAAAGTACAGTTTCCATAGGAAATATCGTAAAGGACACTAACGCACTCTTAATAGTGACTAAAATGACAGGAACCTTTTGTCAAGTGATAATTGCACAACAAATATAATTACATGATCAAAGAGCAATGTGACTTTGTACTGAAAACGGTCTGCTGTGTGATCTTGGGCAAGTCACTTAACTTCTCTGGGCCTCAGTTACCTCATCTGTAAAATGGGGATTAAGACAGCTGTAAAATGGGGATTAAGACTGTGAGCCCCTCGTGGGACAACCTGATCACCCTGTGTCCTCCCCAGCGCTTAGAACAGTGCTTTGCACATAGTAAGCACTTAACAAATGCCAATTATTATTATTATTATTATTATTATTTCTGAATTCATTTTTGAAGGCACACATGCAAATACAATATTGCATCTGATTTTCGAAGTGTTACCTTCCACATCCAATTCAACAGATGGGCAACTTGTGCAAACAAACTGACTTTTGTCTTTGCTACACAGATGTCATTACCTAATGCACAAGTGAAATCACTCTCAAGGCAGGCCAAATATTCCAGAGGGAGGAGAGGAGAAGTCATCCAAGGTAAACTTCGTAGCATTATCTCAAAGTCAGCTCTAAATGAAGGGCATTATAATAGGGGGTGGCCGTACCGAGTTGCCAAGGAGCTTTCAATAAGGTTAGAGAGACTGATAGCCCTACTCTGACATCTGGATGCCAGGTTGTAGCTTGTCTTCTAAAGTCTGTAGGCGTTGGAAGAATTGTAAAGGCTGCTGTGAACCAGAATTTAGTTGAGGTCATTTGGCCAGGGGGCTCACAGTAGGGCCACTTCTTTCCAGATTCATATAAGATAGGGAGCTCTTGCATTCCATTCTTCTAGACATAGGGTATTTGCTATGAGCAGAACACATCTGGTATTGTCGGGTACAGAACTGATTGCTTCCCCAAGAGGTGCTTCGGTTTTTGAATTTTCAGGGGGAGGGAGAGGGAACTGAAAGCAAGTGTGTAATTTCAGATGGCACAAACATTGACTGAGGCTTTGCTTTGGTCATGCTCTTACTGTCATCTGTTGATAACAGCACATGGAGATGAATTTTTAACACCTTCTACATACTTCCACCCAATATATTTACAAATGCTCTGAGGCTGGTTACTACTCTGAGACACCTAAAACCTGGAAACATTGCATATTTATATATATGGCTAATATACACAAAATACAAATGAAGCACAGCACACAAACTTCATAAGAGAGAATGAAAGATCTATTTGTTTTTGAATTAACTCGATGTGTGAAGTATATTACTGCATCTAAGCTGAGATGCCGGCGGCAGGGAGCTTACTGAACTTGAAAAGCCTTATTACAACAAGCTGCAAGGTCCTGCTTTATATTATTCTTAAATGCTTGGCCTTCACAAAAAAACGGGTACCACGCACAATACGTTTATTCTTCGACTGTGTTTAAATTCTTTTGTTGGCAGAATGTGGTTTTCGATCCACAAGACACTCGTCTTTGGATAAACTGGGTTACATCTTGTTTGAATGAACACCATTTGGCTGCAGTTAAATATTTCCTCTTGCCCATGTGGTGCCTATCACATATGGTTAAATCAAAACCTAAATTAAGATATTTTGTGTTTTACTTTATAATCCTTCAAAAGTCACTATAATGATGCTTTTGCCACAATAATTCTACCAGAGTCCACATTAAGAAGAGAAAATGCCTAGTGAATGGTTTTTAAGTTGAAATGTTTAGAAATGTCTTTCCAGGGTTCTAAATTTTGATACTTTCCTTTTTAGCAAATTTGTGTTCTGGTCTTTAAATAAAGCCACAGCTGAAAACATCTTCTAGTGCAAAAATTACCAAATAAAAAAAGGAACTGCTCTTACTTGGGACCACACATCAGGATTTAAATACAAAGGCTACACTATTAAAGCAAAATTAGTGTGTACACTTAGAGGAAAGCTAAGTCTTAACTGGCATAGAGTTCAATATATCTGAATATAGACACCAAATAATATCTAGAATATTTGTTGATTAAATGAATATGTTTCTTTCAAAAGAATTGGTGATGTCATGTTGCTTTATACACAAGTAAACTGTAAAGTGAATTAGCTTTAGACAAAATTTGTAAAGAGTATATTTTACATTATAGCAAGACAAGGATTCTGAGATGCTAAGTTTTCTATCCTGAAGGAATCTGATACACAAGTTGAGATATGTGATGTGCTTTTACAGAACAGTTATATTACCTTATTTACCTAATCTAACTGGCCTATAAAATATTTTCTACTACACTGGGCTCGGTAAGGTTTTGTTCGCATTTCCATTATTATCCTTCGGAGAATTTAATCTGCAGATTTAAAAACTAATATCTGAGGTACAATCTGTGCACTGTCCATTGTCCTTTTTAGACAGTTCATGCTTGATCAAAATAATAACAATAATTTGGTATTTGCTGGGGAAGATACAAGACAATCAGGTCCCACATTGGTCTCACAGTCCAAGTAGGAGAGAGGACAGGTATTGAATCCCCATTTTGCAGATGAGGGAACTGAGGCACAGAGAAGTTAAATGACTTCCCCAAGGTCATACAGCAGACAAGTGGCAGACCTGGGACTAGAACCCAGGTCCTCCAACTCCCAGACCCATGCTTTTGGTACTGTAAATACCAAACAAAAGCCTAAACAGCTATTGTCACATTTTACCTTCAGGATTCATTTACACTTAGTCACTCTGCTGGGTGAGTAAGCTAATTCTTGGGTTCAAGGTAAGCATTTTGGGAGATGTAGACCAATGATACAGATCATAAAGCATCTCTCTCTTTCACAAAAACTTGCTTTTTGCTCTACGCTGAACCCCATGGCTTGAAAAAATTGATACATTTCAAACAATACACCTAGCTTACCTATCATACTATACTAACAATAATTTTGGAGGTTTAGGAAGATCGGATTGTTTTAACCCAAGAACAAGACATGATCGAAAGGATTACCCCAGTCCCCTCCCAACAAAGACAAGTTGAATTACACGTGGAAATAACTCAACAGCTCAACAGGAATTACTAAGAATTCATTTTGTTGGAAATCCACGAACATATGCACAACAATCTCTGGTAATATTTTTTTTACTGTGCACCCTTAAAAGGAGCTCCTTGAGATCACAAGAAATAATATTCAAAATCATAAGGCTGCCTCAAATCGGGGGTGGGGGAGGGAGCAGCTACGGGAGAATGGAGGAAGCCGAGGAGAGTGATGTCCAGGGATGGGTAAGCCACAGATCTTGGGGAAGACCAGAGAGGTGAAAAACCTAATTTTGGGAAGACTGCTGGTCTCTTTCCATCCATTTTCCAATCCTCCATGAAGCTCGCTCAGGCTGGCCATCTGGAGAACTCTCCAGGGGAGCTATAGGATGAGCATGAATACATACAATCTGGATCAGAGTGGCAAGGGTGATCATTTCAGAAGCCCCACAAAGTGAAAAGCCGTAAGGACTAATTTATCCAACAGACCAAGAGCTTGCAATAAATGGCGTGACAGCTCAGAAAGGCCAAGAGTATTTCTTTCTTTTCAGGATAGACTCATTGAACAGGAAGAGTAATGAAATGACCCAAATGCACATTTAAAAGACCCCGATCACCATTCACCCCTTTCTTCCTGAAACTTCTATCCATAATGCTATTCTTTAAGTATCAGAAGAGAACTAACTCTACTAAAGGACTAATTATTAGCCACTGTGCCTAATTCTGCGTAAACAAATTAGCATTATCAAAATATGTGCATTCCCTCAATTTAAAACAAATAATTACGAATCCCTGCCAATTTTTTTAATGGAATTTAAGTGCTTACCATGTGGGAGGCACTGTACTAAGCACTGGGGTAGATACATGGTCATCAGCTTAGAATCAGTCTATGTCCCACATGGGACTAACAGTCTTGTTCCCCATTTTCTAGATAAGGGAACTGAGGCACAGAGAAGTTAAGTGACTTGCCCAAGGTCACACAGCAGGTACATGGTAGAGCAAGGATTGGAACTCAGGTCCTCTGACCCCCAGGCCTGGATTCTATCCACCAGGCTATGCTGCGTCTCAATTTCTAGATACCAAGCATAATAAATCATGTTTTTGATGGGAGACCCAAATCTAAAGCAGATTGAAAAGAAGCAAATACAGTATTGTTCTGTATACCTTAGGCTACTTTTAAGGACACTCAGGAGCTAAAAGCCCTGTTGAAACAAAAGAATTTCAGGTTGTACAACATGACCTCTCTAGGCCCTTTTCAATCCACAAGATTTGACCCAGAATAAAATACCACACCAAAATGTAGGGTTGCAATAGCCTAAAGGTGAATACCGTTGTGTTCAACCAGAAGAAAAACAATTTCAGAGGTGGTAATGTTGATGGTAAAAATAAGTAGCTTCAGTACCCAACATGAAAATATTAAAGATACTCAAATATCACTATTGGCTGTGACACTACTTCAGAAGAGAAGTAACCTCTAAAATCCCTAATTAATGGTTTCCTAATGTCACAAACTTCTGGGCTTGCATTCTAAAGAACTGAAAGTAGAATTCAACCTCATTAAAGTTTCTGATATCATAAAACCTGTAGTACAGCATACCAAATGCCTTTACCATTTCTCATATTTAGAATAGCAAGAATGGTAGGTGTTTGAACTTATGCATTGAATTTTAAATCACACACTTGATTTTGAGATTTACACCCTACTGTAGTCTGGCTATCTCTCATATGTGCTCACTTAGTTATGAGGCTCTACAACTGAAAGAAATATCAGGGCTTGTGAAAAATGCAATACTTAAAACAGATGCTGGTGTAAAATTCTAGGTCAAAAAATATATTTATTTCCATCTGGGTGCTCCTTTCACCTTCAAATGTGCAACTACTTCACAAAAAACACAGAACTTTGGAGTTTTTTCCCCTAACAAATTATAATACCCACACTTACTGTCAAAAAATTACAAGTAGCATAGTAATTTAGACACTGCTTAACAAAATTCTGACTTTTAATCTAAAATATGTAGTGTTTTATGTGCCTCAAAATTAATTTCACCACTGAAAGTAACTCTCTAAGTCTCATGAAATCAATCCCCTAAAATCTTCTTCAACCTTGGGCTAGCACATAGAGGATAAAGTGTTCACTTCACATTTGCTTTGAGTCACAAGAAATAACTCCAAGGAATACATCCTCTTGCTCGGTCTACCACACCTGTTTTAATGCAAGATAGAACAGTATAATCTAAGATCCTTGTGTTCCAGTTCAACTTACATGATTTCCTGTTGGAAACTTTCAGTGGCTGAACTAGTACTTCTGGTCGCCTTAGTGCAAATCTCCTGAAAGAGGAAGGCAAAATACAGACAGCACACATTAAATACAATTCAGTGAATGAACATCAGTTTCCACCCTAAGTCTGGGGCCAATAAACACTCAATGTAGGACACCAAGCATTTTCTTAACTATCCTCAAAGTTGGAAAGAAACACCACAACTCAATCTATTCACACTTGAGAAATAAATCCTACGGCACTGGATTTTTGAAAGTTGGCCAAGATTACTGCAGCTCTGGTTCCTGCGCAGTATATCAACGTAGATTCAAGGTATTAATGTGCCATTTTCCACATGTTCCCTTCTTCCAAAATGAATCAGTTCCTATCATCTTAGGTCATGATTCACAGTAGACAAGAAAGGAAATCCAAACACCTGGGGCACAAGTTTCCAAGATGAGTCTTTCAGATTCAAGGAAAAGTTTCGGAGCACCTCATGATGACGTTCAGGAGTTCAAGGTTATCACCGCTAGCCCAGATCAGATTTTGCAGAGGAGAGTACCGACTTAGTGAAAGCGACCAAGCTGGAATTTACAGTAGCTCACCTTTCCTGGAAATGCTTTGAAGGGATCAAGCCTGCCCTGGGATTCGCATCCCCTTCATGCTTGGCCTGCCACCACGTTGCATCATCCTGGCTCATAATCTGTAGGATATCTCCTTTTCTGAAAGACAGCCCTGCTTCTTTACAAGGGATTGCTTTATCCTCATTAGGATCATAGTCAAATAAGGCTTTGATAAACATCTGGAAGGAAAAGGGAAATTCATTTAAGATCAATAACTAAAATAATACACTGCCCAGGTGACCCAGTTCCGATTTTACCAAACAAGAATAAACTGGTTAAATCTGAACCGGTGATAAAAGATTTACTGTGAAAAATAGTTGCCTACTGTATGGAATATATTATAGCCAAATATAGCTTCAAGCAGTGATTACCTTGCCTTCTTTAGATGGTGTTTCTTCTTTGATGCTGGGTATAATTTTAAATGTAATTGCTCCCTGAGACTGAGCCTGGTGTACAGATGAAAGGGGAAAAAAAAAGAGAGAGAGAGAGAGAGATGAAAAAAGTAGGAATGAACAAAAAAAGACAGCAGACTAATGCAACTATCACTTAAGTTTAGGGCTTTTTGTCTCGGTGAGACTATAATGAGGAAACCATTTTTGAAGAGACTCTCGTAACTTGAGAAAGCTCTAAAGAGTTTTCAAAAAGTTAAAATCCATTAACCACTTCGCCCACTCCTGTCTCCTGTGCTCCATTTAAAGTGTCTATGTGTGAGTTAGTATGAATGTCTGGCTACCTTTAAGCCTCAAAACACTTATAAACCACAATATATTCCCAATGCTTCAGTGATAGCAACTACTGGAGGAGCGTTAATCAAATGGCACATCTGCACTTTGAAACAGAGCAGACAAACCCTATGTAAGCATAGTACCAACTCAATGAATTAGGTCTAAGTGCACCCCACATGAGCAGCAGCAATCAAATTCTCACTGACAAATACCTGGTGATGCAACAATGGTAATGATAATAATAATAATGATGATAATAATAATAATAATAACTTCTATAGTTATAAGGCATCTAGTTACAGTAGCTTCTCTGCTCTGGGAAATATTAATACTTTCTCTGTCACAAGACTGCATGGCTCTAAGGGCTAAACCAAAGGAGGATTTGAGAGTTGTGGGTTCTAATCCTGGCTCAGACAATAACCAGGGGATGGTGGCACAAAGTGTCTTGTCCGTGGGCCCAGAGTACTCAAATTTTAAAAGGCACAAAGCTAATCTACTCTTCAGTACTTTTTTATGACATTTGTTAAACACTTACTATGTGCCACGCACAGCACTAAGTGCTGGGACAGACACAAGATCATCAAATTGGACAGAGTCTATATCCCACATGGCGCTCACAGCTTTAATCCCCATTTTACAGATGACATAGCTGAGGCAGAGAGAAGTTAAATGACTTGTTCGAGGTCACAGAGCAGACATGGTGGAGCAGGGATTACAACCCAGGTCCTCTAATTCCCAGGCCCATGATCTTTCCACTAGGCCAAGCTACTTCTCCAGCTATTTTCATGAGTACTCCAAGTAACAAAACTAGCCACAAAGAACTAAGTGAAATGACATTATAAAATGTTGACATTGTAAAAATAACTAAGTTCTTGAAATAGTCTTGGATTGCACAGGGTTCCATATTTTGAGGGTAAAAAAAGTGAGAAATTATAGTGCATCTACAAAGAACAATAACCCATTATCACTGCCTTTTATCCGTATTGCAGAAACCTGAATCAAATTTGCTTAACTAATCAACAAAATGTTGCCAAAATAATCAGAAGCATGAAGGAATCTCCTGTGAAATATTTAATTTGACATTAACTGTGGTTTGGAATTTGAATATAATATATATATAATGCCAAAGGTTCTCAGCTGGGAAATAAATTTTCAACTTCATATTTTCACTTTGTGTCTAATACTGATTGCTCCTTAAGTTGTTTAGGACCCCTTAAAATGTGAGGCCCCAATAGACCAAGAGCTTGCAATAAATAGCATAACAGTTTAGAAAGGCCAAGTATATTTATATCTTTTCAGGATAGACTCACTAAACAGGAAGAGAAATAAAATGACCCAAATGCACATTTAAAAGATCCTGATCACCGTTCACCCCTTTCTTCCTAAAACTTCTATCCCCTTAAAATATTAGGCCCCTACATCCATACGGTTGTAGGGAGTGTTCAGTCTTAGAGCAAATGGAAGTTCTGAGAGATTTTTGCCTTGAATAGAAACACAAGTCATCACACTCAAGTTAAACACAACATATTTTAAAATCCAACCCATTTCCTGCTTACCAAAATCTGTATTATTTCCTCAGGTTTCTTATCCTCCACTGGAATTCCATTTACTTCTCTGAGTTCATCACCAACATGAATTAGTCCTGTACACAAATAAAGTCATTCAATTCAGGAAACAAACTATGTATTTTGCATATGTTTCTCTAACTAAAGCAAATCCATCTAAGACCCCAACTACCATTTTATGAAGGGAGGGAGCACCTTAATTTTTAGCAATCCCAGAACTCAATCCCATTCACCCAATAAATCATTCAATAGAGGCAGGAACAAGAACAGAGCCTATGCTGAAGAAGACCACTTACACCTTTGCGATCTAAATCTACCTAAAGTTCTTCATCACCCTTTTCCAAATTAGTATCATAACTTTGTGTTTTCCTTTCCAAAGAGATTTTTTTCTGAGGGAAAACCTATTAATAAAAATACAATCAATCCCTGAAGTAGGATTTTAAAGCTTACATTTTACACCCAGAGAAAAAAATGAAGCAACACACTAGAGCACTCCCAATGTCAAATTAAATTTGACAGCCTTACTTCTACTGCAGTAAAGGACAAAAACAACTCAGGCTTTTAACTGTAAGCAGGAGTATCAGTAGAGTGGCAGGAAATAAATTACAGTTCCATCATGCTCGCCACAATACACACACCCCGTCCCCTATGGCTAAAGATGAAATTATTAATCGTGTTGCCCTGATTGGCTAATGACACTGCAGATGATAATAACTAATAGTAATAATGACGGTATTGAGCCCGTCTTCTAGACTGTGAGCCCGTTGTTGGGTAGGGACCATCTCTATATGTTGCCAACTTGTACTTCCCAAGCGCTTAGTACAGTGCTCTGCACACAGTAAGCGCTCAATACGACAATGAATGAATGAAAAGTGCTTACTATGAATCAGGCACTGTACTAAGTGCTGGAGTGGATATAAATCAATTGGGTTGTATACAGTCCCTGTCCCACATAGTGCTCACTGTCTGAATCTCCATTTTACAGATGAGGTAACTGAGGCACAGAGAAGTGACTTGCCTAAGGTCACACAGCAGGCAAGTGGTGGAGCCAGGATTAGAACCCATGACTTTCTGATTCCCAGGCTCTTGCTCTATCCACTATGCCATGCTGCTTCCCAAGAAGGTTGTTTGATCCAATTATTCTAAGGGCCTCTGATGTCTAGGAGTTTCTAGTACCAGGTAGTCTCCCATACAAACCAGGTCGGAGAGATATTTTTGTATAAACTTTTCAGAATTTTACTGTTCACACCCAAAATAGAACTACTGAAAAGTACTGAACGGCAGTGTTCTCCTGGAACCAATTTTACAGCAAGAAATAACTAGCAGATACTGAATGAAAAGTCTATTTTAGCACACTTTGGGTGGAGGGGCAATTCATAACCTCAAGTGTTCTGAGGCTCTTTGCTCCTATCACTGATTCATATGCACTTCAAGAATATTGATATGATACTGATATGAACTGGCATAAATTCACCAAACAATTCCACATTTCAGTCAACAAAGGAGACTGTCATAGTATTGATTTTGCAACAGTTGGCTTGTAAACCACTTTCCATTAGACTAACTTTTCAAATCCTGAAAAGAAAATACACTCAGTTCTGATCATGAGATTTCGCCACATGTTTTCGCCACAACTGGTGGCAGAATTAAGACAACATGCATGTGCCTGGATGTGATGTCGAAGGAAATGGTTGTGCATATGTACATGGCATAACATGTAACATTTTAGAGTGTGAGCCCACTTTTTAGACTGTGAGCCCACTGTTGGGTAGGGACTGTCTCTATATGTTGCCAACTTGTACTTCCCAAGCACTTAGAACAGTGTTCTGCACACAGTAAGCGCTCAATAAATACGACTGATGATGATGATAACACACAGGGTACTTTAGCATGAATTTTCCTTGACACGGGGTTCCTCAAGAATGAAGTCCTGTGTTCCAAGACAGCTGAGTGTTCCCTTTTTCTTGTTTTCAGTATTTGAATGCTTACCACTTCTGTCGGCCGCTCCTCCTCTCATGATCCTGGCCACAACAACTGCTCCAGTATGTTCATCCCTTTTAATCGTTGCCCCCTTCAAAACAAAAAGGGATTGAGAGAAATGTGGCAAAATTTCAGTCCCGCTGGCTAGAGAATACTGAAACAGCAAATGGAAATGCAAAAGCAAATTTCCATCAGATTAGAACTGAAAGTTCACTAGTTATCACTGGGACAATCGCCTAGTCCAAGGGTTAGCAAGATGAACCAGACACAGGAAAGCCGGGAAGAGTTGGTGCGCAAAAAGCCACACGATTTACGGTCCCCCGCCATGTGAACTGTGGCATCATTACATCTCGCTGCCCATGGAGCGATGCACGGCTACTTCACGGCAAGAGCTGCCAGTTGGGCAGGAAAACCAGAGAGGAGAGAGAGGGGGCAGGGAGAAAGAGAGAGGGCAGGGGGCATTGACAAGAGGCTCCCTAGGTGGCTAATTGTCTGGAAGTTGGTGTTACCCGCCCCACGCAGCAGAGGACCCCAGGACCACATATCCATTCTATTTATTCTATTTTGTTAGTATGTTTGCTTTTGTTCTCCATCTCCCCCTTTTAGACTGTGAGCCCACTGTTGGGTAGGGACTGTCTCTATATGTTGCCGACTTGTACTTCCCAAGCGCTTAGTACAGTGCTCTGCACACAGTAGGCGCTCAATAAATACGATTGATTGATTGAAGGCCGACTCTGTTGATTCCCCTTGCTCTCCCTCCTAGGCCTCGGGTAGTGAGAAGCCAGACCAAGCCCAGTGGACCCACGTCACCTGCCACAACTTTTAGAAACACGTAGGCTGTGGCGCTGTGCGTGGTAGTGGCCCCACGCCATTTGCCTCCGTTTTCATGTATTTATGTTCATGTATATATGTATATATGTTTGTACTTATTTATTACTCTATTTATTTTACTTGTACATATCTATTCTATTTATTTTATTTTGTTAGTATGTTTGGTTTTGTTTTCCATCTCCCCCTTTTAGACTGTGAGCCCACTGTTGGGTAGGGACTGTATATGTTGCCGACTTGTACTTCCCAAGCGCTTAGTACAGTGCTCTGCACACAGTAAGCGCTCAATAAATACGATTGATTGATTGAAGGCCGACTCTGTTGATTCCCCTTGCTCTCCCTCCTAGGCCTCGGGTAGTGATAAGCCAGACCAAGACCAGTGGACCCACACCACCTGCCACAACTTTTAGAAACGCGTAAGCTGTGGTGCTGTGCGTGGTAGTGGCCCCACGCCATCTGCCTCCGTTTTCATGTATTTATGTTCATGTATATATGTATGTACATATTTATTACTTTATTTATTTATTTATTTTACTTGTACATATCTATTCTATTTATTTTATTTTGTTAGTATGTTTGGTTTTGTTCTCCGTCTCCCCCTTTTAGACTGTGAGCCCACTGTTGGGTAGGGACTGTCTCTATATGTTGCCGACTTGTACTTCCCAAGCGCTTAGTACAGTGCTCTGCACACAGTAAGCGCTCAATAAATACGATTGATTGATTGAAGGCCGACTCTGTTGATTCCCCTTGCTCTCCCTCCTAGGCCTCGGGTAGTGAGAAGCCAGACCAAGCCCAGTGGACCCACGCCACCTGCCACAACTTTTAGAAACGCGTAGGCTGTGGCGCTGTGCGTGGTAGTGGCCCCACGCCATCTGCCTCCGTTTTCATGTATTTATGTTCATGTATATATATGTATATATGTTTGTACATATTTATTACTCTATTTATTTATTTTACTTGTACATATCTATTCTATTTATTTTGTTAGTATGCTTGTTCTCTGTCTCCCCCTTTTAGACTGTGAGCCCACTGTTGGGTAGGGACTGTCTCTAGATGTTGCCAACTTGGACCTCCCAAGCGCTTAGTACAGTGCTCTGCACACAGTAAGCGCTCAATAAATACGATTGATTGATTGATTTTCAGAAGGATTAAGCCTGGGGTGCTGCACCAGCACTGTAGCGTGTTCGTGTTCGGTGTCAACTCCCCCTCAGCCTAAGGCCACGCTGAAGAGTCCCGTTCAACTCCAAAAAGAGCCAGGTGTAGCTCTGGAGCCATAGGTTGCAGATTCCTGACCCAGTCAGTTTTTCTACACATAAAATGTGATTGCCTTTCATCTCTCTCGGAAACACGAGCCAGTTAATTATCAGTTTGTGCTGAGTACCGTCCTGGGCGCTGAAGAGGAAGACTGCAAATTTTAACATCTTAACATTTTAAGATGTTAACATTAACAGTTTAATTAATGTTAAACATTAACATTTTAAAATGTTAACATTTTTACATCTTACCTCTTTCCCTTCCCCACAGCACCTGTATATATGTATGTACATATTTATTACTCTATTTACTTATTTATTTTACTTGTACATATCTATTCTATTTATTTTATTTTGTTAATATGTTTGGTTTTGTTCTCTGTCTCCCCCTTCTAGACTGTGAGCCCACTCTTGGGTAAGGACTGTCTCTATATGTTGCCAACTTGTACTTCCCAAGCGCTTAGTACAGAGTTCTGCACACAGTAAGCGCTCAATATATACGATTGATTGATTGATTAACATCCCAATTAATCAGTATGAATTAAAGTACTCCATTTTGCGGGGACCCGTTCATTATTTTGACCATCCACTCTCATGCCTGATCTGGATGCGTAATTTAAGCCAATTCCGGTTTCTACGGATAGAACTGTTCCCACACTGTGATAAAATGGGAGGGAAAAAACAAAAACAAATCATAACAAAGCTTTCTTTTTAAAAGAATAACGTGTCTTTGATAAAGCTTACTTTAATCTTCTTTAATGTCTGTCTCCCTCTTCTAGACTGCAAGCTCCTTGTGAGCGGGGAACGTGTCTACCAGCTCTGTTGTGTTGTACTCTCCCAAGCACTTAGTGCAGTGCTCTGCACACAGTAAGCACTCAATAAATATCATTAATTGATTAAAAATACCTGATTCATTGACTAACAACAGAATCTTGAATTTGTATTGCACTTTTCTTCAGAGGGACTCATCACTTAGAGTCTTCCAAGCCTCCTGTGATGTAGGTAGGCATTAGGTATTATCAACCCCTTTTAACAAGGGAGAAAATATAGACTAGATGCACAGGGGAAAAAAGTCACAGACGGTTATGCAATTCATCTAAAAAATGGGAATAAAACTAAGGTCTAGGACTCCTGGACTTGTGCTTTGTTCTTTAAGATCAAGTAACTTCCTAAATCAATAGTGGGTGTAGGTGTAGAATAATTTTTTTTGGCACAAGAGTAGAAAATTACCTCAAAATGGATTTTAACATTCTTGGTTTATTGGGCAAAGGCGCACCGTCTAGATGTTCACAAGCTAACAGACAGACTACTGGTCCACAAGAGTAACATACTAGCAGTTACTCTTTGGCAAAGGGATCCCAAAACGGCATCCAAGAAACCAGCATGGGCTTGAAAAGGCATCCCACATTGCATCACAGGCCTGGAATACTGCACCTTAAGTGGGGTAGAAGTCACACTATGGAAGAAAGTGGGACTTTTCTTAAATTTGCCAATAAACACATTTTTACAATTAAAAACCAGGTACAGGGAAATATACGTGGACGACGCTGGCTTTTGATAAAAAAAGCATATTTGTATATAGCAGCTGTTCTACAGCTCATGTGCAATGCATTTCTGACATCTGTCTGAATCTCACTAGGTCAACACCACAAAACCACCATGATAATTAGTAGTTACTGGCACCCTATTCCTTGGTCACATGTATTCACTGGCCAGACTTGAATGTGATGCAAAACTAGGCAGCTAAGGAGAATTAATAATCAAATCAGCACTTAGTACAAAACCTGGCACATAGTAAGGGCTTAACGAATACCATCAAAAAAAAAAAAAATTAAACACAGAGGTCAGCGGTCTAACTTTGACCAAAATTAGTAAATGGCTGAAAATATATCTCTCTGAAGTGTCTAGTCAAGTGCTCCTTTTAGAGGGATCCCTAAGGGCACAGCTGAAGCACAGTAACATGGCATCATTGTTACTACTATACGCTTTGTTAAACATTTCAGCTTCCAGTACTAATACAAAAAACTTTCAAAACTGCTAAATACTGACAAAATGGTCTCCATTACTGAGAAAGATTTTTTTTACAAAATTTTCAGGCTAATACTTCTCTAACCACATAGGCATATACATATATGGTACATTTGGCAAGCGCTTTAATTCTTCAACCTTATCATTATGTTAAGAACATTTTCATTCATTATGGGTAAATTCAAAACTGTTTCATCATATACTGTTCAAGTTTTTGAATCTGCCAGGAAAATACTCTACAACTAGATGAAAACTAGATGAAGTTTTGATTGAATTTGATTATCTCATACACCTCATGTTTTTGTGCCGCAGAAAACTACTTTGCATACCACATGTTGGGTTTTAGACTCTGAAGGTGGAAAATTATCAACTCCTCTAATACAATTTTGGGCCTATGCCTTCATTATTTCTAAGAAGGGAATTCCTACACTCATATTTTAGGTTCGTACTGCTTATTAGCCCAAACTCTAAAAGTTCAAAGAAAATTTGGCAGTAGTATGATTAATCCCATCCACTGAGATAAAGGGTGATTAAGTTAATTCAATTCTTAAAGAACTTAAAGATGTATGGCATTTAACAGCTTTGCAGATAATTCAAAAGAGTCTTTAGACTTTTCAATGGCCCACAAGCCTGTGCTAGCCTCACTCCCAAATCCCTCAGCACACCCTTCCTAGTTATTAAGAAACACCGTGACTTAGTGGAAAGAGCCCGGGCTTTGGAGCCAGAGGTCATGGGTTCAGATCCCGGCTCCGCCAACTGCCAGCTGTGTGGCTTTGGGCAAGTCACTTAACGTCTCGGTGCCTCAGTGACCTCATCTGTAAAATGGGGATGAAGACCGTGAGCCCCCCGTGGGACAACCTGATCACCTTGTAACCTCCCCAGCGCTTGGAACAGTGCTTTGCACATAGTAAGCACTTAATAAATGCCATTATTATTATTATTATTATTATTATATACTCTGTACTGTTGCTGCACCCAAATCACAACATAAAATGACAAAGGCAACAAATATTTCCTGTTCACCCACCTGCCAAATAGCCAAGAAAGCTTCAATAAAGGCAATACATAGCAGATCTAAGTTTATTTAATCTCTCTTTCACCAACTATACGACTTTTGCCCAACTCCAAGAACAATCAAATTAGCAAGACTTCACTAGACCAGAGAAATACGTGGCCTAGGGGAAAAAAGATGGGGTCTGGAACTCAGAGGACCTGGGTTCGAATCCCAGCTCCACCACCTGCCTGCTTTGTGATCTTGGACAAGTCCCTTCACTTTTCTTGCTCTGAATTTCATCATCTGTAAAATGGGGCTTCAACATGTATTCTCTCTCCTACTTAAACTGTGAGCCCCGTGTGGGACCCGATGATCTTCTATCTACCTCAGAGCTTACTACACTGTAAGCACATAGTAAGCGCTTAACAAAGACCACAATTATCAAGATGTCAAAGATTACAAAGATTATGAAAGTCCAGGATGCTATTCTTCTTAAATGCTACTCAAATTAAAAAATAAAAGGCACACATTAAATACTTGATAAGGAACGTTTTACTGGTCCAGAGTCACAGATTCAGGCCAGATACACTGAATTAAAACCAAAAACATGTTAAATTAATTCTAATCCAAGTGGCCATGTGCAGTTTTTTTCCGGCTCATCGGAATTTAAAATGGAGAAAGCTACATCTTTTGACATGTCCTGCAGTAAATTCTACTTGCCTAAAAGAATAATCCTTTTTGATCAAAATAAAAAGGCACATTTGGTAAAGAAGGCATCTCATTTAAACATTTGTAGGAAACTGTTTAAATGATAGAAACTGTTTAAATGTTAATACCAAGTCAAATCTTTCCATATGGTCAACTCCTCATCGCCGTCTTGGGCCCTTGAGCCAGTCAATATAATGCTTATTTCTTGTTGACTGATGCCAGAGATCCTCCAAGACTCAGAGAATTACTGCAATATCAGCCTTCATACAAGCTAGTACAGTCTAGCTAACAAACACCATTTTTCTTCCCTTTGGAGTACACAGTCTCCAACTGTTTAAATGGTTAGCTTAAAAGAAGGCAATGAAAATATGATTCAGATCAATGCAGTCCCAGAACAAATTCATTATTGATGATTTCATACTAACTTGAATCAAACCTGACTTTTCCTTTGTCCAATATGCTTATGAACATAGTATCTTTCTGGTAATCAAACCTTAAACAGTTAACATTTTTTGTCGTAGTGCATGTACATAGTAAGCGCTCAATAAATACGATTGATGATGATGATGTTAATTTAGCTATGTGCATTTTATGCTGTCAGCAAGTCACATTACCAACATTCCAATTTAGCACAGTTCAAAAAAACGTCATTTTGATCAACTGTTTTCCTATGGGTAATCACACACTTTAGAATTAAATAAATCTTTTTATACTCCAATTATATTGGTGTGTACGAGGCACTGAGAAAGCATGACGATATTATTAAAAAGCAGAAATAAGTCCTATACATTTTTAACATACCAGTGTTTTTAAAAGATCTTGCCTAAGAAACAACTCTGTTCTAACTTTACCAGGAGCAAAAAGACGACTTACCAGTGGTTCTCTATTTTTGACTAGTCTGATTATTTTTACTGAATCTTCTTCATCATCAATATCATCAGGCATAGGAGGTAGTATTGGGTCATAATTCTTCTGAGCCACAGTGTCATGTACGGAGAGCAAAGCCTGCAAAATGTTAACGTTAATAGAAATATGAGCCTGGCAAAAATAATTTCCAAACACACAATTTCACTGGTCATAATTTGATTTTTACCTTAGTAGTCTATGATAGAAAAAAAATCATGACAGGCAGTATTTTACTATAATTGAACAGGTACACTCAAGTTGACTGTAAGCTCGTCCTCCGGACTGTAACGCATTGTGGACAGGGAATGTATCTGTTATATTGTTGTATTGTCCTCTCCCAAGCGCTTAGTACAGTACACTGCATGTAGTAAGCACTCAAATATGACTGACTGATTAGACTGTTACTAACCCACAATAATAGAGGAGGATGTAAGTTAATAACTGCTGAAAAGCAGTGTGGCCTAGTAGAAAGAGCACGGGCCTGGATCCTGGGTTCCAATCCCGGCTCCGCCACCTGTCTGCAGGGTGACCTTGGGCAAGTCATTTAACTTCTCCGTGCCTCAGTTACCTCATTCGTTAAATAGGGATCAATACTGTGAGCTCCATGTGGGCCATGGATTGCATCCAACCTGATTAGCTTTATCTACCCCAGCATTTAGTTCAGTGCCTGGAACACAGTAAGTTCTTAATAAATATTAAAAAACAAAAATACCCCAAACCCCAAAACCTGTAGATTTTGTCTTCTTTTTAACATGATCCAAAAATGACTTCAACACTCCTACTACACACGCAGAACACACAGCATTACCTATAAGAAACCCTAGATCTTTTCTCCCCAATGTCTCCTTTTCCACCTTGCACGCAAAATGAAACTACCAGTGCCAATCCCTGACATCCGTCAAGTCTAATTAACACCCCTTAAAAATACAATACAACCTCATTTATCCAGCTCTCACCTACCCAGTTCCCTACTTAATGGCAGCCAATTTAAGCAGTAAGGGTTTGAAGTGTGAAGACTCAGTATTTAATCTCCAAGGAAAATTCAGTTGAAAAAGGCAAATCCAGCAGACTATTCCTCCATTACTTGTTTGGCACTATAAAGATAGTTTAGTGTTTTCTCATTACATTAGTGAAAAATTCCCAAAGTAAAATATTAACTACAAAGTGCTACATTCTCGGTTACATAAAACATGAGTTTTAATATTCCACTTGAAGATATAAAATATCAAATTTAACATTAATGAAAGAACCACTGATTTTATATATGTGTGTATATATACACACACACACATACATAGCGAGAGCAAGAGTATAGGGTACAGTTAAAACTGTCAAAACTATCATTTTCTAATGACATTTTTTCAAATAAAATAAGTGAACGCTTGTATCCTGGCCCACTTCAATGAGGTTCTATATTTCATAATTTTTTGAATTGAGCAGATAGAGAAAACAGACTTTAAAGGCCAGATGAAAGCAGTTTACAGTTCTCTTTGAATTATAAAAAAATATATAAACAGGTTTATAAGAAAATATCCTTGATGATGAAACAACATTCCTGAATATTCTTTTCTCTCACTCTTTTTAGTACATGACTGTCAATCACATATTTTCATCTTGAGATGCTTCCATGAGATTTCTAGTATACAGCCTAACTGAACCATGGCCCAACATTACACCACAATTTTGAGAAAACTCTAAGAGTAGTTCTTTGCAAAAATTCAAGTTAACCTCTGTCACAAATCAAATAAGGTGCTAATTCTCTAATAAACTAAATACAGTGTGTTTTGCAGCGTGAGTAGCCGTGTGGAGAAGCAGCGTGGCTCAGTGGAAAGAGCACGGGCTTTGGAGTCAGAGGTCATGGGTTCGAATCCCGCTCCGCCACGTCTGCTGTGTGACCTTGGGTAAGTCACTTAACTTCTCTGCGCCTCAGTTACCTCATCTGTAAAATGGGGATTAAGACTGTGAACCCCACATGGGACAACCTGATCACTTTGTATCCCCCCCCCCAGCGCTTAGAACAGTGCTTTGCACATAGTAAGCTCTTAACAAATGCCAACATTATTATTATTATTATTATTATTATTATTATTATTATTATTTGGAGTCAGAGGTCATGGGTTCGAATCCCGGCTCCGCCACATGTCTGCTGTGTGACCTTGGGCAAGTCACTTAACTTCTCTGAGCCTCCGTTACCTCAGCTGTAAAAATGGGGATTAAGACTGTGAACCCCACGTGGGACAACCTGATCACTTTGTACCCCCCCAGCGCTTAGAACAGTGCTTTGCACATAGTAAGCGCTTAACAAATGCCAACATCATTATTATTATTATTATTAGAACAGTGCTTGGCACATAGTAAGCACTTAACAAATACCAACATTATTATTATTATTATTATTTGCACACATTCTGGGTCAAAGACTGCCACTATTTCAGGTTTAAAATAGACCACAGTACACTCAGTTCTGCCAGAACCCACGTATTCACTACATTTTAGGCAGAACGCAACAGCAGCAGTAAGGATATTTTTCCAACGACGAGCATCAGTCTGGATCGAGGATAAAGCTGGGGTGGACGAAACAGTTGTGCATTTGCGTACAAATCCACCATAAAGTGAGTACTTCAGGGCAAGTATTTTTTGGTGTGGGGGTTCCACTAGAATGCAACTCCTATTTTATAGAACTAGGTGTACACGCAGACATTGGAAGAGGATACAAAACAATCTATCACTAAATCCTGTCGGTTTTACCTTCACAGCATCTCTATAATCTGCCTTTCCTCTCTATCCAAACTGTTACTATGCTGATCCAAGCACTTATATCGTGCCTTGACTACTGCTCCAGCCTTCCAGCTGACCTCCTTGTCTCCTGTCCAGTCCAGTCCATACTTCACTCTGTTTCCTGGATCATGTTTCTAAACACTGTTCGGCCTCTGTCTCTCCACTTTTCAATAACCTCCTGTGGCTGCCCACCTACCTCCACATCAAAGAGAAACTCCTCAGCATCAGCTTTAAAGCACTCTGAATAGATCCATCTTTCTAGTTCCTTCCTGCAGTACAGAGCTAGAAATGCAGAGCTGTCTAACACTATTCAAGGGCAGAGGCAATTTGTGGGCTTTTTTGGATAGCACCTGCTAAGTACTTAGGATGATTCAACATACATGATCTGAATTTAGAATCCTAAAAAACGGGGTATGAATCAGATTCCTTACAAAACTAAATATACATATTAATTTTGAGTTAACTTATTAGGCAGGATCTAGAGGGAAATGAATACTTCGGAAAAATTTCAACTCGTCGTCAGCTGTTCAGTTCAAAAGTACAAGCTTGAGATAGGCAAGCGGTTCTCAGTGTTTCAGTGAATGAAACTTGTATATCCTGAGCCCAAATAACTAATCTCAAAGCCTAAGGTACCAATCATTCAATCGTATTTGAGCGCTTACTGGGTGCAGGCAAACTGGGTCCCCAGTTTGTACTTCCCAAGCGCTAAGTACAGTGCTCTGCACATAGTAAGCGCTCAATAAATACGATTGATGATGATGATGATGCAGGGTGCTGTACTAAGTACTTAGGAAAGTACAATATAATAGAGTTGGTAACTGTGACCTCTGCCCAAAAAGAGCTTAGGGTGTACACAGAGTAGAATGGAAAAAGGCATTTGACCTCTCAGGGGAAGAAGGGTAGAGGAGATAAAGTTGTTTCTCCCTCCCCAAAATGTCCCTGGGAGACTACTTCACCAGAGTTCCACAAAACTCACATTTCCAGTGCATGGGGGACAAGAGTTGGAACATCTGAAAGATCTAGGTTTGGGAGAAGAGGAGGTAAAGAGAAATAAGGTGATGATGATGGCATTTATTAAGTGCTTACTATGTGCAAAGCACTGGGGAGATTTCAAGGTGATCGGGTTGTCCCACGGGGAGCTCACAGTCTTAATCCCCATTTTCCAGATGAGGTAACTGAGGCCCAGAGAAGTTAAGTGACTTGCCCAAAGTCACACAGCTGACAATTGGCGGAGCCGGGGATTTGAACCCATGACCTCCGGCTCCAAAGCTCGTGCTCTTTCCAATGAGCCACGCGGCTTCTCATGGTGGGAAGGCAAAAAGGGTGTCCCAAATTGTACTTGTGGGTGGGGGGAGGGATTCCACTCCAGAGCTACTAGAATTATAACAAAAACCAATATAGCAAAACCAACACAGCAAACCCTCAGCCAACACGGAATGAGCACTGAAAGGATTCCCCTTTGACTGCAGCTCTTTCCCAAGGCTCTGAGGAACTGCCCCCATCACTCTATCTGGCACATCAGAGTGAGGAAACAATGCTGGGAGTTAGGGGTTGTGAGAGGAAGGGAGGAGGTCAAGCCTCTTTCAACCCCCTACAACTCAGGGAAACCCTTCTAAAAGCAGAGATTCTCTAAACTTAACGCTCACTGTGGGCTGGGATTTTGTCTACCAATTCTGCTGCACTGTACTTTCCCAAGTGCTTAGGACAGTGCTCTGCACACAGTAAGCGCTCAATAAATATGATTGATTGATTGATTGACAGTGCTCTGCACACACTAAACACTCAATAAATATCACTGACTGACTGATTTGCCAAAAGACACACCTCTGTCCCCTCTCAAAGCCCCTTGTAGTAGCGATGATTTGGGGAAGAGAAACAGTACAAACTGTATGAGAATCTGTGAAAGACTTCATTTCCCCAGCTGACTAGACCCTTTGCACGTGACTCGACCAGCCCTGAACCCAGGCTTTCCATCCCATACCTTATCTTGTCTGCCAAGACCCATTTCCACAGCTACTACCTGTTCAGTGATGGGGGAAGAGATGCAATAAAAGCAGAGACTTTGCCAAAAGACACACCTCTGTCCCCTCTCAAAGCCCCTTGTAGTAGCGATGATTTGGGGAAGAGAAACAGTACAAACTGTATGAGAATCTGTGAAACACTTCATTTCCCTAGCTGACTAGACCCTTTGCACGTGACTCGACCAGCCCTGAACCCAGGCTTTCCATCCCATACCTTATCTTGTCTGCCAAGACCCATTTCCACAGCTACTACCTGTTCAGTGATGGGGGAAGAGATGCAATAAAAGCAGAGACTGGTCAAGAGCTACTTGGAGATCGTTTTGATCCCAGGGTGCAACTCAAGAATACACAATCATCTCTCCAGATCACCCCTCCAGCTGCCCCAAGACTCAGCTACGTCACTGCCGCCTGGTAGAAGTTATTGTATTTACTTTGAGCCCGCTGGATGCAATGCACTGTACTAAGCACTTGGGAAGTACAAAACAGAAAAGGGACACAATCACAATCCTTGTGCACTAAGAGCTTAGATCTAACCGGAGAGACAGACAGAAAAATATTTACAAAGTAATCAAAGTAACTGAAGGTACTACTGAGTAAACACATATACAAAAGCGCTGAGAATGGATATAAATAAGTACATGAGAACTGGAAATGGCTGGATTTATATGACTTGGAGTTCCGGAAACCTATCAGAGAAGGCTTGTCAGAGGAGGTGGGAATTTAAGAGGGCGTTACATTTGGGGAGAGCTGTAGTCCACCGGATTTGGGAAGGGAGGGAGTTGCAGGCTGGGGGTGAGGGGATGGAAGCAAGAGATGAGAGAGTGAAGTATAATGAGGAGGCTAGCTTGAGAGGAACTAAGCAAGAAGGGGACCAGTGGGTGAAGAAAAACAACATGTAAGATAGGGGTGAGTTGGTGGAAAGCCTTGAAGCTTAGTGTATAGAATTTCTACTCGGAGTGGAGAGACAGAGGAAGCCGGTGGACAGTTCTGAGGAGTGAAGACGACTGCCTTGGTATGCCTCAAGATGATTCATTCAAGATGATCTGCTGGGGTGAGGCTGGAAGCACAAACACCCAGCAAGAAGTTTGGCACAAGAGTGTACCTGCAATATGGTGAGCTTAGGACAGGGTGTTCTAGTTGTATGGGTAAAGAGAAAGGGGCAAATTAAGAGACAGCATGTAGGAAGAACTGGCAGTAGACGGCATTTGACAACTGAAAGACAGGCAAGGAGCCCAGGATGGCACCTGGGTTTCTGGGATAGGATAACTGGTGGTGTTTATCACTGGAGAAGGGGAAGTTTGCAGAGTGGCTTTAGCAGAGAAGCAGAGTAGTACCGTTTTAACCATACTGACATTGAGATGGTGGTAGGCCAACCAAGTGGAGATGTCCTGGAGCAAAGAGATGTGGGATTGTAGGTTAAATGATTGGTCCAAACCAGAAAAGTTCACTTGGGAGGCGTCTGCAGAGATGGTATGCTCCACATGGAAGCTTGTCTCCCTGTCTTCCCAACCCTATGAGGGATAGTATGCCTTCTTTCTCCTTTTACTTCACGTTGTTTAGCTCTCCAGCTCCTGGAATGGCACTGGACAGCAGGAGTAAAGGCACGCAGGCCCTCGTTCTATAATGGTAAATAGCGATTAAGGCAGTTTTTAAAATGGGATTTTTAAATTGTGTTTTATATATCAGCTGTTTCTTTTTCAGAAATGTCTAAAAATACATCTGGGAGTAAGAATGTGCTCAGCATTAAGTGGAATAGCATGATTCATTTGTTCCACACCCAGATAAAATTCCTGTAGGGAACCAAATCCGTTTGCTCTAATGGGATGAGGCTGAGCAAAACCGAACTTCAGAAGAAACAGCTCGACTCTGCAGCAATCCCTGGAAAAATCTGGTTGACCCTGGGATTTCTGCAGGATTACCCTGCCTTCTCCAGTCTATGGCTGGAGACTGCAGGGCTAATCATATTGTTTGCTCAGACTCTGACATCCCCTGGCTGCCTGAAAGGGAGTCCTGCCCAGGATAGATTTTTCCCAACCTGACTGGGCCCCAGCTTTTCCAAAGTGAGCAAAGCCCTAGGTTCCCAGGACTGGAGCACTTATGCATATGTGAATATATCTGTAATTCTATTTATTTATATTGCTGCCTGTTTACTTGTACTGATGTCTGTCTCCTTCCCTCTAGACTATGAGCCCATCGTGGGCAGAGAATGTCTCTCCTTATTGCTGTACTGTACTTTCCCAAGCGCTTAGTACAGTGTTCTGCACATAGTAAGCACTCAGTAAATACGACTGAATGAATGAATGAATGAAGAGTTGGGTTGGGTTTGGTACTGCAAGTGGATTTAGATCTCACTTTTGAAGAGGCCCTGCCAGGGTCTGCTTCAGACAATTAGTAAAGGAAGCAGTATATGACAAAGACATTTGCACAACTCCATACCCTCCCAAGATAGAAGCTGCTTGAGGGCATTCCTAAAATAGCAGCCAAATCTAACCTTCTTGGTCACACCAAACTCTGAAATCCCAATAACCACAACCTCTTAACCTGCCTTCCCTCCCACGTCAACCACTTCAAATTCATTCTTACTTGCTCTCATCTGCCCTTTTCCACTTAGCCGCACTACTTTTCCCTCATCTACTCCTATGTCCATTGCACTCAATAATTATTCCAGACCTTTAACTCCCAACTGAAGTACCCAAGGTGCCTTTCCACCTCCCCTCTCTCATTCCTGATGACCTAATTACTTTGTTGATAAAAATCAAAACCATCATAGATGAATTCCTCAAAACCTCCTCAACACCACCTCAACTTCCTCCTACCAGCATACCCACTCTGTCATCTTTCTCAGGAGCTGCCCATGACCAAGGGATCCTCTCTCCTTTATTTTTCTCAGGAGCTGCCCATGGAAAAGGGATCCTCTCTCCTTCTGCCCAACACCAAGTAAGTGAAGTCTTTTAGACTGTGAGCCCACTTTTGGGTAGGGACTGTCTCTATATGTTGCTTGTACTTCCCAAGCGCTTAGTACAGTGCTCTGCACACAGTAAGCGCTCAATAAATACGATTGATGATGATGATGATGAAGCCCTCAGAAATAGAAACAGAGTTAAATCCTTGTATCACCTATAGGTTGTGGCAGTTTTTATTAAGGTGGCCCAGACTGGAGCAGTGAAGAGCTAAGGGGACCAAGGCCAGTCCTTCCTCATCAGTTCTTTTTATTGCTGCTTTTGATTTTCTTCGCTTATTTTCTGTTTTCTCCCTTTTCTTTCTTCCAATCTCCATCTTTGGATCGAAAACCCTTTCGTGAGCCATTGACCAAATCTCAATAAATGGCCACTTGTATTTCTTTCCAGAATTTAGTACAGTGCTTGGCATAAGAGGTTCTTGATGAAGACCATCACTGATTGACCTTAATATACCCTCAGAAAAAGTCCCTATTACGTAGTTATGAACATTTTCAAGCTAAAAGTTTTTAAAAAGCATCTTATCAAACTCAATTTTTCAGAAATGCTGATATTACTGGAACGATCACAGCAGACAAAGGTAGGGCATTCAAACTGGTTATCTGAGGAATACACTTTGCATTTTCTTTCATTTATAATAGTAAATTCATTGTATATTTTGAAAGAGTATATCAACTGTTACATGTCAAAAGACAACCTTGTCAGCACATTTCATTATTCAAATGCATAACTGAAGTTAGTATTAAATTGCTATGTTTTTTACTAAAAACAAGCACTGAATTATTAACATAAACACCTCATCAATCTTGATTTTTCACTCATCAGAAGAATGTACAGGTCATTTGAAACTTTACTATATTATTTTTGAAATATTAAAGTTGAAAAAAAATCTAAAGAGATATTTTTAAACATAATATCTATCAAGATAGAAATCTAGCAAGCTATGCAATTTTTGTCTAAATATGTATCAATGGGAATTCACCTACGAAACTGAGTGGAGTGTAAAAAGAAGAGGGTAAGCATTTTTAGGAGGCGTTTTCTTTATATATCAAGCTAAGTTTACAAAAAAAGACACTGAGTTGATTCATTAAAGGTCCTGTTACCACCTACTGCAATGAATAAATGCAAGCCTGATGTGTTTGATGAAAAGGCAGCTTGAACATTGCTATTTCCATATCTTGATTTAAGGACAATTAACTTGCCCTTGATGAAAAGACTAACAACTAAATACTAAGTATTCTAATGTACATCATTTTATTTTTATATAGAAACCATTTAGTATGGTAAAAAAAAAAGTGCATCACTGAATAATCGAGAAGACTTGTTATGCTTGCAAATAGAATTTAATTGCACTATTTGCTTCACAAAGCAAACTGCACCAGCAGAAGAAACAAAGTTTAAGTTGGCATTATGGAAAAATGATACATCCTCTCATTTCTCAGACAGAAATATCTTTAGCATGTCGCTGTTCCAGGCCTGTGCTGGTGGCAGCACAGAGAGAAATACCGCAGAGAGAAATACCTTTATACCCTAGTATAAAGCCTCTATATTTTAGTAAAAGATCATTTCATCTTTAAATCTATCTTTATACATTACTACAGGGATAGGGGGCTAAAAGAATAGGGTTGGGACTATAGAATTTGTCTTCTCAACTTTTGGTCAATGAACCTAAGAGAAAGCATACGCCATCAGTTTCCCTTTAACTAGAAGCTGATTGCTTTTATTAATAATAATAGTAATAATAACAATGGTATTTGTTAAGCGCTTACTGTGTTTACTCTATATTAGGCATTGGAGTAAATACAAGACAATTAGGTCCCACATGGATATCACAGCCCAAACAGGAGGGAGAACAGGTACTGAATCCTCCTTCTGCAGACAAGGAAACAGGCACAGAGAAGTGATCTGCCCAAGGTCACACGGGCAGACAAGTGGTGGAGCCATAGTTGGAATCATGTCCTCTGATTCCCAGGCCTGTGTTCTTTCCACTAGGCCACACTGCTTCTGCTTCCTTGGGAGCAGGGAACACGTCATCCAACTCTATTGACTGTACTCTTCCAAGCACTTAGTACAGTGCTCTGCACATGATAAGTACTCAATAAATAACCCTGATTGACTAATTCCACTATAGTGTGGGATTGGGTTCTTAAAGAATGTTTCTTAAGGGGCAGTCACACTAGAAAATTTAATCATAAGCATTCGCAGGTCTATTTCCTCTGATGTCAGGGGATATTCTCTCAATAGAGATGAGAGAGGTTGCTCAACAGCACTCGGTCCAAAACAGAAAACGAATACATGCTCTATGGCAGAATTGACTGTAAAATTAATTTTATAACAACTTGATATCAGACCCTTTAAAATCTCAGGATTACACACATTCACGTGACCAGAGGTTTTTTCAACTATATTTCCATCTATCGTCAATATGAGCATGAAAAGTTCTTAAACAAATAAACATTACTTCATGTCAAATGAATGAATAAATGATGAATGAATGAATGAAATGTCACCTGTCCACATGCTTTGTTTTGTTGTCTGTCTCCCGCTTCTAGACTGTGAGCCCGTTGTTGGGTAGGGACGTTGCCAGCTTGTACTTCCCAAGCGCTTAGTACAGTGCTCTGAACTCTTTAACCTGCACACAGTAAGCGCTCAATAAAAAAGAAAGAAAGAAAGAAAAAGAAAGAAGAAAAAGAAAGAAAGAAGAAAGAAAGAAGAAAAAGAAAGAAAGAAAGAAAGAGAGAGAGAGGAAGGAAGGAAGGAAGGAAGGAAGGAAGGAAGGAAGGAAGGAAGGAAGGAAGGAAGGAAGGAAGGAAGAAAGGAAGAAAGAAAGAAAGGGTGGTAATTCTAAACAGAAAGACTTGCTAAGGAACTAAATGAAAATTCAGGTGCATCCAAGTAAAAATAGCTTCCATTTTAGATGATAAAATTTCTACTTCTGGTTCTATCTTCTTGTGACCTAAATCAATATTTTAAAACTGTGAGCTGCTCTAGGCCACTTCAACAAAACAGCCATATCTCTCTCTCCCCTTCATAGGTTTACTTGAGATAATATAACAAGTGACAAACTAAACCACTACCTAGGGTCTCAGAACTATCATTATTACTTTTTTGGCGACTCAGAAAATAGTAGGGTGGTGACAGCTTGGGGCCTCCCTGAATGTGCCTCAAAAGGTGGCGTTCTTATATATGCTCCACTATAAAAGTGCTCTGGAAATGAAAAAGGAGTCCCTGGGCAAGGCTTAAAGACAGCAGAGCCTCCTGTCTGGAATTTGTGATATTCCTGGGTCCTATTTCGATGCCAAACTGGGCTCTAGAGGGATCCTTTCAGTCCACTCCAGATGTGGAATAGGGCTCAGGTGGGCAACGCAGCCGGTCAGAACTTCCAAAGAGCCAGGGAGGGCTGCTCTGCGGCCGTGAGCCCCATCATCATCATCATCATCATCAATCGTATTTATTGAGCGCTTACTGTGTGCAGAGCACTGTACTAAGCGCTTGGGAAGTACAAGTTGGCAACATATAGAGACAGTCCCTACCCAACAGTGGGCTCACAGTCTAAAAGACTCCCTACCCAGACTTCATGGCTGCAGCAAACCAGTTTCCGACCTCCAAGCAGCCTCGAGGATGGGTCCCCGGAGTCCAGACTGGGAGGTCAGAACATCCCGGCCGTATTGCCATCAAAAACATTCTAATTCGGGGGCATCTCTCTTTTTTCCCCCTTCAACCAGTCAGAACACCTGATCTGTCTGAAAAGCATGGATTTTCCCCATCTTGAATGGCTCATTTAGTAAACCCAAGCCTAGGGATTGGGATACACAGTACGGCCGATTGAGGGGGAGTGGTGATGGGGGTGACAGACAGCTGGGGATCTGGGGCTAGAGGTGGTAGGGGGGCTGGATGTAGACAGACGTGCTGCCACCAGCACAGGCCTGGAATAGCGACATGCTTTAAAGCCCACTGATATGGCAGAAAAAGAAAAAAAAATCATCCACTGCAAGCTACAAGAATTGCTAAGTAAGGCACAGGAACCACAGCTTGGTCACCCCTGGCCTAAAGGAAGAGCAGCCCATTGTTACGCAGATTGGAATAACACTCACCAGCCACGAGAAACCAATGAAAACAAAGACCCTGGTGGTCTCAGCATTTCTACACTTATATAAAAGGGGAAAAATTGTCCCTGAAGTCACGCTATTTTCTGCAGGACGCAGATTTTTTTTCTCCCTCAAAATCACACCAAAATTCAGAGGCATCCAAAAGTAATATATCAGTTCCCCGTTTCCTTGACAAATGTTCGGCTATTAACTCTTCTTCCTCGGAAAGTACCTGTGTCTGAAAAACGTTGCCTGAAGCAACAAGATCATCATAAGCTTCAGAAAGGGGGGAGGAGCACTTTTGTGTGTGTTTTTTGCAGGTGCAACATGTCCTCACCTTGAGGTTGGGTTTTGACAGGAGTTTCAGCAGCTCTCTGATCTCAGCCGTCAATGGCCTGCTCTGCAGCTCTTCAGCCAGCTGTGAGGGAGATTGAATTGACACAAAGTACATTAGCAAGAGCATTGTTTTATCCAGAGCTCAAGGTGACAACCGGGAGTCTATCTTGTTCAAGGTTGTGACTTTCCAGTGTGTTCACACAGAAGCCAGCATAAAGGAAAACAGACTATCATTCACTGCTCTTCTTTCCAGGATCTCAGAGGACTAGATTTAAGCCAGGCCTTTCGGCTCAGTTTAACTCAAGTAATCGTATCTGGCAACAGTGCGGCCAGATCACATTCTGATTTATTGCAATGAGGGCAAAGCCCAGCACTTCATTTAAGTGAATGGTCCTTTGCGTGCAGACAAAGGACTACTTGTAAAAACGACTGGATCAAGCCTCGACACTGTCTATAAAAAACAGCTTCTGAATGAGGTGGTGAAATCCACACGGCTTCCAAAAACCCACAGTAGCCGTGCTGTTTGGGGTTAGGGTAAAGAAGCGGAGTGCCCCTATAGTGCAGGCAGTCTGAGTCTTTTATGATGTTTACGCATACACGGTAAGTAGCTTGTTAAATATAACCAAGTTAAATATAATATGGCTTATGACAGGTCAACAGTTATTCAAGTACCCAAAAGGCAGAGAATGTATCCACCAAAATCAAGAATTTGTATTTGTCACTGCAACAGAAACCTACGATTTCGAGAAAGGAGAACCTGTAGTGTAATCCTGCTGATCTATTGCTAATAGTCTATCGGTTAAGTCATTTTCTCCTCAAGCTGAGACTAATTTGAATCGAGGCACTTTGCATCAGCAGAATGCCCAGTTAATCAACTTTAGCAACACCACACAAAAAGCTAGTCTAAAATTATACAATATAAAGTACATCAAATACAATATCATGAAGCCACTTATGCTATTTCAAGAATGCTGACTGCATGGCAAAAATGGGCATTTGCATCACATGCCTTCAACTACCCGAGAACCAACTGCTCCTGAAAAACTGTGTTTCTCCATTTAATAACATCTCAATATTGAGCCCAATTCTCCAAGGCCTACACCACTCAGTGGTAAATAGGGCACTTTGGGAAGGCCACTAACATTCACACCATGAGGAGGTGGAATTGCCCACTTTTCATTTTGAGCCCAGCATCTGAGGGCAGAGAACCGAGGGGGCAGGGCTCTGAATGGGGAAGGGAAGAGGGTGAGAAATACCTGAGAGGGGAGGGACAAGGGGAGGGAAATAAGGAAGGGGGAAAAGGGAAAAAAGAGGGGTAAAGGGAGAGAAAGACCATGGGCATTTGAATGTGTGCCTCTTACTTTTATTTCTGCACTCCCAGTTGGATAATCTGGGAGGGGTAAAGGGAGAGAAAGACCATGGGGCATTTGAATGTGTGCCTCTTTTATTTCTGCACTCCCAGTTGGATAATTTGGGAGGGGTAAAGGGAGAGAAAGACCATGGGGCATTTGAATGTGTGCCTCTTACTTTTATTTCTGCACTCCCAGTTGGATAATCTGGGAGGGGTAAAGGGAGAGAAAGACCATGGGGCATTTGAATGTGTGCCTCTTACTTTTATTTCTGCACTCCCAGTTGGATAATCTGGGAGGGGTAAAGGGAGAGAAAGACCATGGGGCATTTGAATGTGTGCCTCTTACTTTTATTTCTGCACTCCCAGTTGGATAATTTGGGGGCTGCATTCTCAAAAACCCTTCAGGAAGGAAAAACTGCACTGTAGTACTCACCCACTCTGAAGCCACTCATGCGTGTATACGTTAATTTCCCCTATAACATTGGCGTGCTGAATCCAAACAAGCACACAAAGTCACACAAACATTCCCTAATTTCCCAAGACCCTTAAGCCAAACACAGAGTGAAAATACAGCATGTTCTGATTGAACCGGGTGCCCAGTGTTCTGTACACAGGAGGCAGTCAGTCAATTAACCTATCCCTCCCTTCCTTGTTGTCTCATCCTTCTCCAACATGGGTATCACCTAATTTGCGCTGCTAGGTCCGTGGGGCCGGACAGACCAGGCTCTGGTCTGGTGGCCATGAGGATGAGCCATCCAGAGTTGCCACTGAGGCACGAAGAGATGGATTGCCAGTGGTGACTCTAGTTCAGCTGGTCCATCCTGAGCTGGCCTCAGGATTGCTCTTGCTTGCTGATGACAACAGCGGGTCGGTGGCACAGATGGCTCTTGCCAGAGGCTATTCTTTCTCTGCCCCTGCAGCCCAGGGAAGATGTACCAAGCGCTTAGTACAGTGCTCTGCACACAGTAAGCGCTCAATAAACACGACTGAATGAATGACCAGAGCTTCACAGTCTCCAGGGTCAGACTGGGCTCCATGCCCTGCTAGCAGAGGGCAAGAGGTGAATGGCGTCAACGGCCTACGGCTGCCTGCCTCATCCAAAACCTTCCTGGGGTAGAGCTAATGGCCTCGCTCCCACGATCATCATCGTCATCATCAATCGCATTTACTGAGCGCTTACTATGTGCAGAGCACTGTACTAAGCGCTTGGGAAGTACAAATTGGCAACACATAGAGACAGTCCCTACCCAACAGTGGGCTCACAGTCTAAAAGGGGGAGACAGAGAACAAAACCAAACATACCAACAAAATAAAATAAATAGGATAGATATGTACAAGTAAAATAAATAAATAAATAGAGTAATAAATATGTACAACCGTATATACATATATACAGGTGCTGTGGGGAAGGGAAGGAGGTAAGATGGGGGATGGAGAGGGGGACGAGGGAGAGAGGAAGGAGTGTGTCACGATGCCACACTCATGACAGCCATCGGATATCCATCTGTCACCCCACAAATTCCCATGGAGTTGAAGTGTATGCCAGGGCTTGGGAGCCAGAGGTCATGGGTTCGAATCCCAGCTCCGCCACTTGTCAGCTGTGTGACCTTGGGCAAGTCACTTAACTTCTCTGAGCCTCAGTTCTCTCATCTGTAAAATGGGGATTAAGACTGTGAGCCCTGCATGGGACAACCTGATCACCTTGTCTCCCCCCATCCCCAGTGCTTAGAACAGTGCTTTGCACATAGTAGGTGCTTAACAAATGCCATTATCATTATTATTATTATTATCAAACACTGCAGTAAATCACTGAATGATTACCCAGTGGTCTGAAAGACGCTATTCCCAAAGTGTGCAATTGTGGTTGCTGGGAGAACTGGGTTCAGTAATAGCAAAGTATGGCTGCATGACATTGTACTCAGACACGCCTAGAATACACCCTATACAAGACCCTTAAGATTTTACCTTACGCAAATGTGAAGAATGAGCTAGGGAAGGAGTGGTTCTCAGACTGTGCTGGTGGGCTGGAATACAAGTATAGTTTTCTACAGTACTCTGCACACAGTAAGTGCTCAATAAGTACCAGTGATGATGATGATGTGAACTATCAAAGACTTCTGGAGGAGGGCTTTAAACTTCAATTTAAAAGAGGGGAAACCAAGAGGTACGACTGACAGCAAAAGAGTTCGGGCCAAACTCAAAGGTTAGTTTAATCAAAGACTTTAGAGGCAGGAGAAGAAGGAACCAGCTAAAAGAAATGTATGACCAGATGCTCACCCCAGTCCCACAGTACTTAAGTATTCTTATACTCTAGTTCCTCTGTCCATAAATTATTTTAACGTCTGTCTCCTCCTGCATACTGTAAGTTCCTTGTGGGCAGGAATTGTGCTTTCCAATTCTGCTGTACTGTACTTTACCAAGTGCTTAGTACAGTGTTCTGCACACAGTAAGTACTCAACAAAATATCTCTGATTGATTGACTGTATTACAGGCTGGAGCCTGCAGCATAATAGGAGACGAGAGCAGCTAGAATAATAATAATAATAATAACGATGGCATTTATTAAGCGCTTTCTAAGCACTGTTCTAAGCGCTGGGGAGGTTACAAGGTGATCAGGTTGTCCCACGGGGGGCTCACGGTGCTAGAAAGAGCAAGCTGGGGAAGGGAAGAGGGAAGAGCGTGCAGAGGCGGCACTATTAGCCACAGAACCACGGATCTGGGCAGGACCCTCAAAGAGTCACCTGGTCCAGCTCCCTATCTCGAAGCAACAGCCCCAGGCATGAGAATGTGTGGATGTGATTAATCCACATAGCGATGGACAGTACGGGAGGCTGCAAGGAGCGGAGTGACGTAACTAGAGCGGTGGGCAAGGAGAGAATGCAATGTCCAGTATGTTCTGGAGTGCTGTCAAGGTAGGAAGATAGAAGTCTAGCAAGAAAAAGATAGCATTATTCCAAACACGAGATGTTCACGGCCTGGTCAAAGGATTTAGGGAAGGAGACAGAGAGAAGAATGTCTTTTATATCAATGAACACTGATAAACAAATTTTTCCAATAAGGTGACCATATGTTACAAACGCTTTCCCCATTCCCCTTTCCCTTCTACACGCAGCCTCGCTTCAGAGTTAGCAGCCCAAACCGGAACCCAAACTACGTCTGTGTCACCTAATACCTGACCATATCTGCATGACAGTTTGGCAGTTTCTTTCGACAATTAATCAAACAGCCTCATGTTTTACAGCGTTTACACCAACTATGGAATTTACTGCACAGGAAAATAACCTCTCAGCTTGGCCTTAAACAAAAATCCCAGCGTGTGATCACAAAGATGCCAAGTCCTCAAATTACACTGAAAGAAAAACAAAATCTTCCAAGAATCCCTAAGCATCGCTTATAAGTTTCAAAGACAGGCCTTTGGTTTCTGGGTCCTACTTCGCAGGTCTGATTCACTTACATATGAGCCTAAAATATTCCTTTGAGCACAAATTTCTTAGTATAAGGAGACAAAGATTTCTGCCTACATGGGTCCAATGTTTCAAATGAATTAAATCACATGTTGCCTTTGCACAAAAGACAGGAAGAAAAAAAATGAGATCACCAACTACTACAAACAGGCTGTTGGATTTTACCAAAACCACAGTTTATTAAACATTTCTCTATCCATCCTAGCTGAGCGTTATTCAGAGTTTATACAGGTGTGCACACAATTCATCTGAATCCTAGAATGAACAGCAAGGAATGGCAGGTCAGATTCTCCCCACAGCCCCCACCCTCCCCACCAATTCTCCAGCCTTTAAATAAAATTATAGTAACAGGAAATTAACTGCTCCATCAATGCCGACCACTTCGATAATTTATTTTTTAGTTATGAAGGTAATTTGGAAAGCGCTAATATTCATAAATCACCTCTGCGCTTTTATAACAGGTATTTTTTCGACAACCCTTTCTTTTTATGCATTTCATATGCCTCATGGCTGGAGTATTATCTGTCATTTTTCTTGTCCTGTCAGCAGCGTAGCTATTCCATTTATCTTTATTTTTCCAAAGCATTCCTCTTGTCTGTGACTTTTTCAAAAACACCGATAGTTGACAGCTTCTCCCCGTGTATGGATCCAACCTGTAATTTCTATTACATAGCTACCAGAAAGCGGAACAGGAGCCTATCTAGAGGCAGTGTTTTTGGAACAGGAATATGAATAAAAATCAGCGTTATATCAGCTACAAACTCAGTGATGACAGGGCCATTGGAAACATTTGCAGCTTCTTATGATTTCAGCTCAGGGATTACATTCATATGTTTGCACAATGAGGAGTTCTGCTTGCAGACAGCTTTTTGGGAGATTTGGTACCAGTGATCTCAGCAAGGGACACTTACATCATCTGCCAAGGCTGCGGCACCATGAAGCACGGGCACGGGATTCTGTTTCTCATAGTAATGCAGTTTTTCATGAATCTGGAAGACAGTTGCAGAGGAAGGTAAGTTGGCATCTAACAAGAGTCATAATAATTCAATTCTTTGCCACGGGTTTGAAAAGTCTCTCGAACCAAAGAAACATCCTTACAGAAACCTACGAGTGGCAAATGTGTATGTCCGTGTAATTCATCATCAGCTTCTGCTGAAGTGTTAAGAATATGAAATCAGATGGAAAAAATGTTCAGCACGTAGACCAACCCACAGAAAAACTAAACACTTGTGAATTTTTTGCTTCGTTTGAGACCCATATATCTTGCATATTGCTTCAAGTATCAATTACATTTTATACTGCTGCTGAAAACACCAAGCGAAAAGTGTTTCTATCCAGAATGGATAAGAAAAAAACACCCTGCAAATGATATTTGAAGTGAAATAAACTTCCACCAGCATCCTGATAGTTTCACGTGCATTTACAATTATTACTAAAATAATTTGCAAAGGGCAGAGAAGAGCAGCATAGTGCTTAACATTTCGGAAGCCGTATTTCTGCTAATTAAAATAGCTTGCATTTAAGTGTTTACAAATCAACTGTTCATTCAAATTTAAAAATGTGTTTCCAGAGTCATGAAACTACAACAAATTTCATTATTTCAACCAAACACAGGTTTCACCAAGTGAATATTTTAACTCTTCAATGCTAAATAAAACACACAAGAAAACTTGAAACCCAATTTTAGAGCTCAATGTTTAACATTTTAAAGTGTTAAAACTTCGAGACTGGATAACAGGGGTCGTATAATTGTGTGCTTAATCTATTCCACCAAAGAACCTAAAGCAACACACATTGGATATTTTGCTGAAGTCATTCAAAATACAATATTACACGTCTAGGTGGAACAAACTTTGAAAAATGTCTGGTCTGGGAAACGTCAGCACTTCTCTTTCATCTCTCGGCATTTTTCTTTCATCTGAGTGTTAGATATTGATTGTTGACCATTTGCTTCAAAAAGTATTTAGGTAACTTGGTCTCCTCTTGCTTATTAAATTACAAGAAATCCCAGGACACGTGAAACCATTTATACTTTGGTACCTGTTTTCAGACAGGTACCAAGTCTGATGCATGTTCAAAATTCTCGTTTAACTGGTCCCTGCCAATCATTCAAACATGTGGTCAACAAACTTAAGAGCCTGCAAACTAAATTCATCTGATGATGATTATTATTATTATTACAATGATGGCATTTTAATATTTACTATGTGCCAACCACTGTGCTAAACTCTGGACAGATACAAGATACTGATATAGGACTCAGACCCCATCCCACCTGCGGCTCAGAGGTATTTAACAGATAAGGAACTGAGGCACGGTGCAGTCAAGTGACTTTCTTTTTATGGTATTTTTGAAGCCCTAACTATGTGTCAGGCTATGTGTACTATGTGTACTAAGCGCTGGGGTAGATACGAGCTAATCAGATTAGACACAGCCCATGCCCCACATGGAGCTCACAGTTTTAATCTGCATTTTACAGATGAGGTAACAATCAATCAATCAATCGTATTTATTGAGTGCTTACTGTGTGCAGAGCACTGTACTAAGCGCTTGGGAAGTACAAGTTGGCAACATATAGAGACTGTCCCTACCCAATAGTGGGCTCACAGTCTAGAAGGGAAAGAGAAATTAAATGAGTTACTCAAGGTTACATAAAGACGTGGCGGAGTCAGGATTAGAACACTTCTAGACTGTGAGCCCACTGTTGGGTAGGGACCGTCTCTATATGTTGCCAACTTGTACTTCCCAAGCGCTTAGTACAGTGCTGTGCACACAGTAAGCGCTCAATAAATATTACTGAATGAATGAATGAATGAACACAGGTCCTTCTGACTTTCCAGCCCATACTCCAACCACTAGACCACACTGATTCACTAACTACATGAGCCATTTGGACAGCATAAAGATATACAGAAAATATCTGGATAAGTTTTTTAACACAAAATACACAGCACTGTATTTTGTATTTGTTTACTATGTTTGGGCTATGATCAGAAGTGAACTATGCAAGTGGTAAAATCAGGTGAGAGAATATTTTGCAATTATATATTTAAAATAAACAAGGAACTAAATGAGTGCTACATTCATTTTGTTTAAAGAAGCATCCTCTAAGGCTATAATTCACTAGATGTCATCAAATTTGTTATTTCCAAAATTGCTCGTTAATTTTGTGTGTGTAGGGGGGGAAGGAGTTTCTTTTTCTGGTTTGTTTTTGAGCTCCTCCTCACTGGCCTTCACCAGTGCCTCTGCTTGCTTCTGGTTCTCAAGCACACTCCATATTTTTTCTCTCCACACTTTTTCTCCTACCATTTCAAAATCCAGTCCCATAGCCAAGATTCCATGATCACAAAAAAATGACAGCCCTACTTTTGCTATTTATTTCTTCTCTGAGCTGTCCTTTCAAGAACTGGTTGGAAAGCACAATTAGACAAAATTTCCAAATTGTAGGACTTCTATAAAGATTGATGAGCCCTTGATATTTTTTCCATAATACATGTTTCATATCAATAAGCTTAACCCAAACATTAAAGATGAACCAATTTCTAACAAGTGGCTCTATCTTCCCCAGACAGTCGGACTTCCAAATACACTTCCCACTTGAAATATATTTTTTGACACGACTCGGCAAGAGGCGGTGTCCAACTAAGCAGGGATTATATTAGGATATTCGAATAACGTCTAGAATGCTGTAACACTAGCCCTACCTCAGACGACCGCCCTGAGGAGCCTGATGTTGCCATGTCTAATTACTGGGAACAATTTCAGGTTTTTCAGCTGGGGAGAGGGAATTTCAGGAACCCCAATTTAAAGTGTCTGTAGGCTGGTAAGGCAGGAGCAGCAGACTGGCCGTGAGAGGGGAGCGGTGAAGGACTGTCAGCAGTACCTAATCTTCTCATATTGTGAACTGCCGAAGGGCAGGGGAACGTGTGTTTGCATTCTCCCAAATACTAGAGTTCTGAACACACAGAAGGTGCTCTGTGAAAATCAATTTATCAACTAATTGATCCCCAGATAGTGGGAATTACAGCCAAATTTGAAGGCATGTACCCCCCAGACAAATTTCACTTGACCACTTCTAGCTCTAGGGTTTACCACGCTGAATTAAGTGCAGGAAAGTATTTGTTTTAAGTCCTTCTGGTGAAAAACTTAGAAAATCCTTAGGCCCACTATGCAAAATGTGGAAGCTAATTCCCAACCTGGTCTTGGTTTTGCCCCATGAAGGCATGGTTTGTGTGTTCTCTGTCTGATTTCCACAAGTTAAACGAGGCTCAAGCCTTCATTAGGCTCAGTTTCCTATGGGAAGACGTTTGGGGGTTTAGCAGATCAGTATATGACACCAAAATGTGGCAAAGGAAGCACTGATGCAAGGGCTAGGCAACTCCTGTAAACAATCCTGGACACTCTGGAGGGGATACCTGCAGTTTGTTGAATATTCACTCTAAAAGTCAAATCTCTCTCTCCTTCAAATGTTGCATTACAGGGAACTAGTTACAAATTCAAGATTTATTTCTCACAGGAGAAAAATCCTGAACAACTGCCTACTATTTACTCCTCATTGGAATTGCTAGAGGAATTGCTAGTGACTGAGTTCCTTCAATTCACCTCATTTTCAAATGCCAACATTTTGCTCCCCCATGTATGATTTTTCAAATGTTAACGCATTTTAGATGTGGAGACCCAATTACCAGGCATAAACAAAACACCACAGATTATAAAATAAGCATCCACAAAATCCTATGGAAGGTAAAACACCAGAGGAAGTAAATCATTTTAAATCATAAGGAAAAGCTTTATTTCACTTTAGGTTTTTGGTTTTAAAATCAAAAGTGAATAGCTTTTAGCTTCCCCAGAAACAGGGAAGATCGCACGTCAAAAAGTTTCCCAGCCTTACCAGTCAGGAAGCATAAAAAGGCCTCCCTCACTACCGCCAGCAAAGTAGCTGCTTTCAGTTATATGACATTCTGAGACTTTTAAGCTTCAAGGAAAAGAATAATCATTTCTTATTGTTGCCATACATCCACTCTAAGGTTACTTCAAAGGATGCTCAGATAAACTCACTCAATAAATCTTCCCTATGAGGGTGGTTTTCCCAGGTCTGCAACTTCAGAGCGTGGCTCAGTGGAAAGAGCCCGGGCTTTGGAGTCGGAGGTCGGGGGTTTAAATCCCGGCTCCGCCACTTGTCAGCTGTGTGACTTTGGGCAAGTCACTTCACTTCTCTGGGCCTCAGTTCCCTCATCCGTAAACTGGGGATGAAGACTGTGAGCCCCACGTGGGACAACCTGATTACCTTGTATCTCCCCCAGCGCTTAGAACAGTGCTTGGCACATAGTAAGCGCTTAACAAATACCAACATTATTATTATTATTATTACCTCTCTCCCCAGCTGTCACAAACTGGACCTGCTGTTGCTTCAAGATATATGTATATCCTGTATATATGTTTGTACATATTTATTACTCTATTTATTTACTTATTTATTTTACTTGTACATATCTATTCCATTTTGTTAGAATGTTTGGTTTTGTTCTCTGTCTCCCCCTTTTAGACTGTGAGCCCACTGTTGGGTAGGGACTGTCTCTAGATGTTGCCAACTTGGACTTCCCAAGCGCTTAGTAAGTGCTCAATAAATATGATTGATTGATTGATTGATTGATTCAAGATGGCTCTACTACCCCAATAACTATCAGCTGCACTTCCTATATAGGGTCCCCTGAGGGCTGAAGTTATACCTGGATACAACCTTCGAAGGCCTAGAGCCACAACCCTCTCATCATTGCAGCCAGTCGACCGAGGAATCATCGCTCTGCTTACCCCCAAACCTGTCCAGTGGCCAGGGGGGAAAAGGACTACTCCCTAACTTCCCCATTCACAGCCCATCAAGAGAGACTGGGAAAGTATGGACAAGCCAGCAGCTAATCAATCATCATCATCATCAATCGTATTTATTGAGCGCTTACTATGTGCAGAGCACTGTACTAAGCGCTTGGGAAGTACAAATTGGCAACATACAGAGACAGTCCCTACCCAACAGTGGGCTCACAGTCTAAAAGGGGGAGACAGAGAACAAAACCAAACAGACTAACAAAATAAAATAGAATAGATATGTAATAAATAGAATAGATATGTAAATAAATATAATAGATATGTAAATAAATGGAATAGATATGTAAATAGAATAGATATCAATCAATCAGAAATATTTATTATGCACTCGGCTAGGCGCTCAGAAGAGTACAATACAATAGAGTTGGCAGACGTGATCCCAGCCCATCCCTGGAGATGACTCTAAAGCATCACAACAATCAGGGGGAGAGAGGACATGCCCCAATTCCCCATGGCCACAGTTAACTAGGCCCAATGTATGGAATCTTTTCCACCAAAATGTACAGTCCCCCAAAATGAACTGACTAAAGTCTATCTAATTCAGTGATTTCTCGAGGTAAAGAAGCTAGACAAGCCTAAACATCAATGGATACATTTGATTTACTCTCTACCTTTTTTGCATTCATCTCTTACAGGTCACTCTTTGGACAGTGAGTTTTAAGGCAATTTTCTCTTTGTATTTTAACTGGCTTGTTGCTTTAAATACAGCAAATAGACCAACTGATGGCTAGCTCCAAAACAAGATGCTGTGGGCAGAAACGATTAATTTTTAACAAGGGATTTGCTACCAGGAATCTAATTCTAGCGAATACATAATAGCGCTATCAAACTCCATGCAGTAATTGCAGTTTCAGTAACCAGAGCACGAATACAGTCTAATTATTTTCATTGGTTCCACTGTAATCATTCACTTCTGAACTCAAAATGTTCAGGGTAGTTAAACTGATAAATTCCATGATCCAGGGATTAGTTGAAGTGACTTTTAACTGGCTCCTATTACGATTATACTTGCTGAGATATGTAGGATTTTCACTCTTCCCCATATCTCCCTGCCCTATCCTGGGTTGCTTCTTCCTTACCCATTCTATATAATAATAATGGCATTTATTAAGCGCTTACTATGTGCAAAGCACTGTCCTAAGCGCTGGGGCACTGTTCTATATTTTTTACCCCTCTCTGTTGGGCACTTATGGATCCTCTTTTCCTCTTTTTCCTCTTCCTCTTCTTGTCCTTCATCTCCTCTCTTTCTTTGCCCATCTTTCAGTTACTCTCCTCCTCTCTTCCCATCTATCTATCTATCTAGAGAAGCAGCGTGGCTCAGTGGAACGGCACGGGCTTTGGAGTCAGTGGTCATGGGTTCGAATCCCGACTCCGCCACACATCTGCTGTGTGACCTTAGGCAAGTCACTTAACTTCTCTGAGCCTCAGTTCCCTCATCTGTAAAATGGGGATGAAGACTGTGAACCCCGCGTGGGCCAACCTGATCATCTTGTATCCCCCCAGCGCTTTGCACATAGTAAGTGCTTAACAAATGCTATCATTATTATTATTATTATTATCTATCAATCAATCAATCAACGGTACTTTCTGAGTGCATACTGTGTGCAGAGAACTGTACTAAGTGCTTGGGGAAGCAGCAAGGTGTAGTGGATACAGTAAGGGCCCGGGAGTCAGACGGTCATGTGTTCTAATCCTGGCTCCAGCATTTGTCTACTGTGCGACCTTGGGCAAGTCACTTCACTTCTCTGTGCCTGTTACTTCATCTGTAAAATTGGGATTAAGACTGCGAGCCCCCAAAAAGGACACAATTTGCTTGTATTCAGTCCAGCACTTAGTACAGTGCCTGACACACAGTAAGTGCTTTAAATACCACAGTTGTTACTATTACAACACAATAAAGTTGATAAGCTCCTTAGGGAGAGGGAATGTGTCTATCACTGCTCTCCCTCTTCTTGCCCTCCTCCTCCTATTCTAGTATGTTAGCACATTGTGGATATGAACTGTGCCCACCTATTCCTACTATATTTACCTACTACATTTTACTATTATACTCTCCCAAGCACTCAGGACAGTGCTCAGCAAACAAGTGCTTAATAAATACCACTGTTTGATTGATTCCCCTCAACCTCCACCTTCTTTCCCTTCTATTGTCACTTTCAATCCCTTCTATTGTAATTGCAAATAGCAAATAATGGCAGCAGATAATATCCTAATAGAAAAAGGAGACTGCAGCAAATAGTAATTCTCTAAAATTGTTTAAACAACTTCAGTGTGGCCCAGTGGACAGAGTGCGGGCTTGGGAGACAGAGGTCATGGGTTTGAATCCCAGCTCTGCCACTTGTCAGCTGTGTGATCTTGGGCAAGTCACTTAACTTCTCTGTGCCTCAGTTACCTCATCTGTAAAATGGGGATTAAGACTGTGAGCCCCATGTGGGACAACCTGATCACCTTGTATCTCCCCAAGTGCTTAGAACAGTGCTTCACACACAGTAAGCACTTAAAATCCCCCATTATTATTATTATTATTATTATTATTATTATTATTATTATTATCTGCTCTAACCAATCTGTTGGGATTCGAATCAGTCAGAAATGAGCACCTCATTATCAGTCATTTCCAGTGTAACTTCTTTCCCAGCAAAGACCCTGACTGGCTGATTTTCCAAACACTGATTGTCCAAGTGCTTGTAAGAGAAAATCAAGTCTAATATGTTAGAGAACAAACCTGCAATTAGGTGACCTATCCTTGCTCTCACTAATGCCTCACTAAATCATGACTTTTTTCCTAATGTCACGCTTATTCACAATCTATGCCTTAAAGTCCACTGAACAGGAAAACAGTTTCTTCTTAATTCCAAATGCCATAACTGTATATATGTATATATGGTTGTACATATTTATTACTCTATTTATTTATTTATTTTACTTGTACATATCTATCCTATTTATTTTATTTTGTTAGTATGCTTGGTTTTGTTCTCTGTCTCCCCCTTTTAGACTGTGAGCCCACTGTTGGGTAGGGACTGTCTCTATATGTTGCCAATTTGTACTTCCCAAGCGCTTAGTACAGTGCGCTGCACATAGTAAACGCTCAATAAATACGATTGATGATGATGATGATAACTGGACATTGATCTGAAGGTAACTGGGTTGTCACAGGGGCAATCAGAAAGAGGACATAATTTTGGACACTAGTAATAATAATGATGGTGTCTGTTAAGCGCTTACTATATGTCAGGCATTGTACTAAGTGCTGGGGTGAATACAAGCAAATAGGGTTGGGAGCAATCCCTGTCCCATGTGGAGCTCACAGTCTCAATCCCCATTTTTGAGATGAGGCAACTGAGGCCCAGAGAAGTGAAGTGACTTACCCAAGGTCACACAGCAGACAAGTGTCTGCACCGTGGCTCAGTGGAAAGAGCACAGGCTTTGGAGTCAGAGGTCATGGGTTTGAATCCCGGCTTCACCACAAGTCTGCTGTGTGACCTGGGGCAAGTCACTTAACTTCTCTAAGCCTCAGTTACCTCATCTGTAAAAATGGGGATTAAGACTGTGAGCCCCACGTGGGACAACCTGATCACATTGTATCCCCCTCCAGCGCTTAGAACAGTGCTTTGCACATAGTAAGCGCTTAACAAATGCCATTATTATTATTACCCCAGTGCTCAAAAGAGAGGTGGAGGGAGAAGGTAACAAGGGGATGGTAGGATGCAGGCTGCTGTATCACTCTCCCATCCACTGTAGTACATGTCACTTTAAGGCCAATAATCATTCATTCATTCATTCATTCGTATTTATTGAGCATGCAATGTGTGCAGAGCACTGTACTAAGCACTTCGAAAATACAATTCAGCAATAGAGACAATCCCTGCCCACAACGAGCTGATAGTCTGGTTATTTATACACGTGTCTACATGTTTTGTTTTGTTGTCTGTCTCCCCCCTCTAGACTGTGATGGGGGACTGTGACTGTTGCCGGGTAGGGACCGTCTCTATATGTTGCCGACTTATACTTCCCAAGTGCTTAGTACAGTGCTCTGCACACAGTAAGTGCTCAATAAATACGATTGAATGAATATTAATATCTGTCACCCCCTCTAGATTTTAAGCTCGTTATGGGCAGAGAACGTGCCTGCTAATTGTTGCATCATATTCTCCCAAGTGCTTAATACAGTGCTCTGCACATAGTAAGTGCTCAATAAATACCATTGATTGATTAATCAGGAAGGTAGAAGACAGGGGACAGATACCATCATTGCTAAGTGAGCCTATTTTCACCCCTACCACAGATCGCTTTTCAATACCTATTAAAAGCAATTCTCTGAAAGCAAATTCTAACTTACTGTGCAGTTTACATAACGACATGGTTTTCTGCTTATCTGTTGGGTAAAAATATGTACCACAGCTAAACCACCTCTATCAAAATAACACATAAAATTGCTCATGCAGTATGAAAGTTTGTAGCCTATGACGGAGACCATTCCATTCCTTTTTTTTTAATTTTTTTCTCCCCTTGTGAGGAATGTGGGTCATAGGGGCCTGTTCGCTCTTATTACGGTCCTTTTTTCCCCTCACTCTGAGTACGGTACCAGCAATACAGGCCAAAACAGGGCATCACGTCTAGACAAGCTTTCAATGTTCCACAGGCTAACATGCTGTAAAAGCATGTAAAGTATTCACACTGAACAGAGTCCTAAACTATTAGCAAACTCATACCGTAGTGAGGCTTTAATACTCTGGGACTTAAGCTATGAAAGGCAATTTGTTATTTCCCCATATTTATTTGAGTTGGCCTAGTCACCTGGCAACCCTTATCTATTTTATTTATTGTTAATCAAAGCGAAAGGACCAAGAAAATTCCTTTTGAAATCGTTCTGCAATCAAAACAATCACAGAAGAGTTTAGTGAGTCTTTCCTAATTCACACTCGAATCAGGTAGAAGAGCATGTGTGTTTACAAGTGTCTGTCAGGAAATCGAACCACCAGCGCCACAAATCACAGCACACTAAAGTCTGGCGAAGAAACTGTTACTGTCCATTAAGAAAAGCACTCTGATTTATATATGTTTCCAAATTTTTAAGATTTTTTTAAATGTTAGTTCACCTGAAGGGATAGAAAAATAGCTTATTTTGGCCATCTGTTTAAGGCCTTAAATTTTAGTTGGATTTTTTTTGTGTGTGAGAAGAGGTATGAATAATGTTCTCCAGAACTGAAGAACTTGGTGTCTAGTTTCTGTATATACATGTATGCCTGACACAAACCACACCAAATCTCTTCGTTGGAAGCATTCTTTTAAAAAGCATACAAACAAGCACAAAAATTTTCCATAAAAACAATTTTTCAGTATACACTGTTTGGGGACTATTTTCACACTACAGATATAAAGTTACTTTCTCTGTTAACTTACCGAAAACTGGTGGAGTATGAAGAAGGTGAAAATAGAGCCTACTTCATCTTACCTACTGAGCTTATTCTCAATACTAGAGAGAGTACTAAAGAGATTGATTATGAGTTTTATGGACTTGTCAATGCATAGAAAAATTTTACACCTTGAAAACTAAGAGCACAGAAGATTTCTTCTCCACTTTTCAACGAACAGCAATTCTCCCAAGCAGAACAACTGCTTATGTCATCAAGATAAACTGCTTCAGAAAGGCGAAAAAAGCCCCAGCTGGGGATCTGAAGTAACCTACAAATTGTTGTTCCTTTCCTATTTTACATAAGAGGAGGGGATAAGCAAAAACTTCCCCTAAATGCAAAAGATAAGAATTGTACAGTGCTACTGAAAATTCTATATATTTGGCATAGTTCCTGAAAGGTTTTCTTCACCACAAAATTGACCTAAACATAGCAGATATATCATCTACAAGGCAATGGAAGATATCAAAATAGTTCAAACAACAACAACAAAAAACCTTTGACTTCTTTCTCAAAAAGAATAACAACGATCTCTGGACCCCATCAATGATATTTTTTGAGTGTTTGCTATGTGCAGAGCACTGTACTAAGTATCTGAAAGGGTACAACAGAATTGGTAAACATGTTCCCTTACCACAAGGAGCTTACAGTCTAGAGGAGGAGACTGGCATTAGTATAAATATATACTACCGATATTTATGTAAGTGCTGTGGGGCTGAGGGTGGGGTGACGATCAAGTGTTTTAAAAGGTTCATATCTAAGTGCACAGGCAATGCAGAAGGGAGAGGGGAAAAAGGGGAAATGAGGGCTTAATGGGAAGATGTGATTTAATAAGGGTCTGAATCATCATCATCATCATCAATCATATTTATTGAGCGCTTACTATGTGCAGAGCACTGTACTAAGAGCTTGGGAAGTACAAATTGGCAACATATAGAGACAGTCCCTACCCAACACTGGGCTCACAGTCTAAAAATACACAGAGAGTGGTGGTCTGGCATATAGAGAGAGGGAGAGGAAGTTCCAGGTGAGAGGGAGGATGCGGGCAACAGGTCGGTCGTGAGATAGACGAGACTGAGGCACAGCGAGCAAGCTGGAGCTAGAGGAACAAAGAGCAAACTGGATTGTGGTAGGAAATCAGCAAGGTAAGGCAGGAGGGAAGGAGCTGATTGACTGCTTTAAAGCTGATGGTAAGAATTTTCTATTTGATGCGGGGTGGTGGGGGGCTGTAGGGCAGCTACTGGAGGTTCTCTGTGGGTGGGGAGATGTGGCCTGAACCTTTTTAGTCCAGTGATCCGGGCAGTAGAGTGAATTAAGGACTGGAGAGGGGAGAGACAGGTGGCATCGAGGTCAGCCAAGAGGTCGATGCAGTACATAAGTGCTTGGATCAGCACAGTATCCATTTGGCCCATCCGCCAAGCTAGCTCTCTTCCTCCCTTCAAGGCCCTGCTGAGAGCTCACCTCCTCCAGGAGGCCTTCCCAGACTGAGCCCCTTCTTTCCTCTCCCCCTCATCCCCCTCTCCATCCCCCCGTCTTACCTCCTTCCCTTCCCCACAGCACCTGTATATATGTATATATGGTTGTACATATTTATTACTCTATTTATTTATTTATTTATTTATTTTACTTGTACATTTCTATCCTATTTATTTTATTTTGTTGGTATGTTTGGTTCTGTTCTCTGTCTCCCCCTTTTAGACTGTGAGCCCACTGTTGGGTAGGGACTGTCTCTATGTGATGCCAATTTGTACTTCCCAAGCGCTTAGTACAGTGCTCTGCACATAGTAAGCGCTCAATAAACACGATTGATTGATTGATTGATTGATTGGATGGGGACGAGAAGGTGGATTTTAGCAATGTTGTGAAGGCAGAACCGACGGGATTTGGTGATATCCAACCTCATTGAGTACACTGAAATGGAAATGATATATTTTCTCCATGAATCCTGACAATTGTTCTCTGCCAAGCCTTCAGTACAGTGCTCTACCCATACTAAGTGCTCAATAAATATCATCGATTGACTGACTGAATTCCAAGGAATGGTATGCATGCTCCTGGGACTGCAGGAGTCAATTAATCAATGGTATCTATTTAGAGCTTACTATGTGCAGACCACTGTACTAAGCACTTGAAGCACTTGGGAAAGTACAACAGAAGTAGCATTCATGTTTCCTGCCTATAACGAGCTTACAGTCTAGATTGGGAGATAGATATTAATATGAATAAGTAATCTCTTATATGTAATTTAAAGATATATGCATAAATGTTTTGGGGAGCCCAGGAGTTTTTCCTTTCCACCACCAGATGAGTCCATTAGCTGGACAAAGGGGCATGAAATGGAAATTTCTACTTTCACCAAGTATACAAATTCATATTACTCATAAAAATTCAAATTGAAACAATAGTATAAAAATAGTTTCTGATTAGGAGGGAAGGTGTGTGAGTCTGTTAAGGGTGAGTCAGGAACTATTTCCCAAACCACAGAAGTGTTGTCTAAGGGTTTCTGTAAAGGGGACAAAAATCAGATCTGGTGACGTGGTATACCTAACTTGACAAAAATAAGTGAATTCCAAACAGCTAGCCACAAAATTTTAAAGTCCAGAGTAGTAAGCTACTGTTCAATTCTAATATGAAATGGTTTTGTTATTCCAGACCACAGCTCTCCCCACATTCAATTCCCTCTTTAAATCCCATCTCATCCAACAAGCTTTCCTTGATTATTTTCCCAGCACCCTGAGCCAGATCATTGCTCCAGTCAACCCTAGCCCTCATGAATTTATTTATATTCGACACAGCATTCATGGGTGTGTGTATGTATTGTATGTCCACTCTATTTTTGACCTTTCTGGTTGTAAATATTTTTCATGTTTGTAGAGTGTAAGCTCCTTGTGATGACGGAATGTGCCACTTCATTATTCTGTCTCCCAAGCTCCTAGTTCAGTGCACAGCACCAAGTGGGTGCTCAATAAATGCCGCTGTTACTACTATTAGTTTTTCAACCTTTAAAACATGGGCATACCCCTTAGGTCTCTCCCGGTCAGTGTTTCCACAACTCCCTGTTTTCCATTATCCTTCCACACACACAAAAGAGTAATGGGTTCTCTAAACTGCTAAAAAGGGGAAAATAAGACTTTTGATTCCCCAGGAGGAGATATTACCATGGAGGAGTGGAAATAGGAGATCTAAAATTCTCAGTTAAAATCTAAAATATCAGCAGTCCATAGTTCAGCGGCAGAAGTTATAGTCAGTATTTCTGATTCGCTTGCAAGTGCTGTACAATTATTTTTAAAAATTCCCCAATTTGAAAGTGCATACATTTTAAAATATATTAGAAACACACAGACACACAAAAACGGTTAAGGTTACAGTCTGTGGTATTTACTGCACACTTACTATACGCAGAACACTCTACCATGTGTTTGGGAGAGTACAACATAACAGACACATTCCCTGCCCACAGATCTCAGTCTATGTCCCATTTATCAAAACCCCGAAATCCTTACATCACTTAGTCTCAAGAATTGTGAGAACAGATGAAAGCAAGGATAGTCACGAGGAAGGAGATGGCTGAGCTAATGAGCCGTGCTACAACCAATAAACAGCTGCACCTTTAGTCTCCACCATAATGTCAGAGTTCTGGCTTCTACAGTGTCCTCATGCCCAGCTGAGAAATGCTTGCCAAATGCTCTTGGTTTTTTTGTTTTTTTTTTGGGGGGGGGGGGGGAGTTTAATGGAGAGGGACCCCAAACTCCAACATACTTCCAGCTAACAAAATTAATACATATATTAGTGTGATACCTTCTAACACTGGAGACTAAGCCAGAGATTGGCACATCACCTATAATTAAGGCAATGCTACATTAGAGAAAACAGTAACGTCATTAAATTTTTTTTTTGTACAAAACTGAAATGCCCCGGTAGAAATAATCACCTGCTGACTCTGATTTACCCCAGGGTTCAAATCAAGATGGGTGCTAGCTAGATGGGAGATGATGAAGGAGGTATTCCTTCTTTTGCTCCTCTTATTTCCCATATCTTCCTCCCTCTTTTCCTCTGCTTTTTCCTCCTTGTCCCTTAGAGCACTGCTCCCTCGAAGCCCCGTGCCCAAGTCCAACTCCATGCTCAAAATGGAGAGTCGGTGTCTGTACTCTTTGACTGGAGTGTTCAGGTTACTGAAGGTTGTCCCCTCTATATACAGTTTAGCAGATAAGGTAAACCCAATTAAAACAAGTAATACTCGATGTTAACCTTTTTTTAATATGCTTTATCTTTTATTTCTTTGGACCTGTTCTCCCCTCCTTAGATTCTGAGTTGCTTGTGGGCGAGGGACCCTCTCCGAATTGGATTTTCGTGTAATGACTTTAGCCTTAGTTCGGGGCTTTGCTCATTGTAAGTACTTAATAAATGTGAGCAGTGATGATAATAACAAAGCTCTGAGAGCTTCTCCGATGTTGCTCAGGGCTCTAAATACCAAACTGGACTGGAAGTTGAGTATCCTTAGCACAGACTACTCATACCGGCTGTACACTGACATGTTCTCAGTTCACTGGGTTTTCCCCAAGGCCCCCCCAGAAAAGAGGGCCGCCTTGAGATCGTCAGGGAGGGAGGCCATGTGGGGTAGAGACAGAGCGTGTGGGAAAATCAGAGTATGTATCTGTGTGCCTCTGATTCCCAGAGGGCAGATGCGATCAGTCTGGGAGAGCAAAACAAGATGAGACTATTGTGGGAGTGGGGGAAGTGAGAAAGGCAAGGGGGAGAGATGAGCTATTTTTTCTTTTGATAATAGTGATGAATGAGTTATCTTGGGTGCAAAATGGGGTTAAAGTCACATGACAGAAGTAGACACCATGTTGGTCTCCCCAAGCTGAGTCCTTGTACCCTTCCTACCCTGGCATTTTAGGCATATCCAACCTCATTCTTAAAAAGTGTGTGTGGGGGGTGTTGGGTGGGGGGGAGGGGGGAGAGAATGGAAACTCACCAGATTGTGAGTTCTTTCAGGGAAGGTAATCGGTATGTAATAATAATAATAATAATAATGGCATTTATTAAGCGCTTACTATGTGCAAAGCACTGTTCTAAGCGCTGGGGAGGTTACAAGGTGATCAGGTTGTCCCATGTGGGGCTCACAGTCTTCATCCCCATTTTACAAATGAGGTAATGAGGCCCAGAGAAGTGACGTGACGTGCCCAAAGTCACACAGCTGACAGTTGGCAGATCCGGGATTTGAACCCATGACCTCTGACTCCAAAGCCTGGGCTCTTTCCACCGAGCCACGCTGCTTCTCTAAGCAGCGTATGTTGATTCTGTTGTACACTCCCAAGTGCTCAGTACATTGCTTTGCATCCTGGGGTATTCAAATACCACTGACTGGGGAAGGAGGACATTGAAAGAAGGGTGAGGAAATATTTAGCTCTGCCATAAAGAGATGTATATCAGCACTTTTTTCCTTGCTCTCTCACCCCTCCCCACAAGGAAGCACGGGCTGGTCAACCGGTTTTTCATAAGAAAAAATCCAGGTCATCAGCTAATTTACAACACTGCTGTAGATAAGGACAAAATATTCATTGGACAGGTTTTCTGACTTGAAAAGGCTGTAAGCAGGTGCTTAAGTTGGAACTTAATATTAGGAAATTTTGCTTGCCCTACTCTAGGTGGTACCTGAATACACTTCGCATTCATATTTTTCCAAATTTTATGAACTCTGGATACACCAGAGCCTTGCCTAGAACTCTAAATCAACTTTAAAAAAAAAATACTCTTCCCCCTGCAAGTGCCCGCGCTTGTTTAAATTTGGCATCTTACCTGAAACCACTGACCACATGCAAAGGTTTCAGATTTACATTATTCACTTGGTCAGACCCGATAGCCTTTTTCTGAAAAATGATACCCAAATCTGCACAATGGTGACAAGAAGCTTTGGGGGAAACATCAGTATATGTTAAAGATCTCCAGCTCACATGATGGCACGCGGAAGAATTTTAGAGTTTGATGAACCTTAAGTTTGTCCAACTGCATTGTACTTTTCACAGTTGATCTCTTCGGACTATACTTTTACATTACTTCACGGTACATTCCCATAACGGTTGGTACATTTCACAACAACCTCTCAGACCACGTGCCTATTAGCACTGCCCCATAACTGAGAAAACCATGGTCTCTCTTTTCATTTGCTGTTTCACTTGGAAACTAGCCTTTCTAGAATCTAGTTTCATCTTTGTTTCCCAGACTCAAGGTTTTCATTTTCCAGGATTTTAATATTCTGTGCATTGCCCTGCTACTGCTTAAAATCCAGGTATTTTGCTTTACGCTATAATACGCAAGTTCAATTTCTACCCCTAGTATAATCACAGCTGGAACATTTTAACAGCCTTTGGCATATTGAAATACCTATATTGTAGCAAGTCTAAAAAGTAAGTGACATTTTGGTTTTACTTCAGGCTTAAGTATAAAACACAGCTACCAATAAGTTCTTCATCGTTGCAGACTTGCTGAAAATGTTTAACTTCCCACTGAAAGTTTTTTCCATTTTTTGACATTCATTTTACTAGTGCAAAAATAAAACTATTGTGGATGGATGAATGTATTGGGATGGTCAGTAAGTAGCCAAACCTCTTGATGGATTATAGGAACGGGATCCTAGATGGCAAAGGAACTAAAGGCGAAGGTTAGTGATCTTACACTGGTTCCAAAAAAAATTCTGGCCCTTGTTATCTACCCCAGCACTTAGAACAGTGCTTGACACATTGTAAGTGCTTAACAAACATCATAAAAAACAACAAAAGTAAAATCAGAAGGACACTGTGAGCCCACTGTTCCGTAGGGACCGTCTCTATATGTTGCCGACTTGTACTTCCCAAGCGCTTAGTACAGTGCTCTGCACACAGTAAGCGCTCAATAAATATGATTGAATGAATTAATAATCCTGACTCTGCCACTTGTCTGCTGTGTGTCCTGGCGTAGTGGGTATAGCAGAAGGAGGCAAATGGGGAGATGTATGGTGGAATAGAAGTGAGAACTCTTAGTTGTGTAACCAGGTGCTTCCCTCTGTCACTCAACCCTTAGAACAGTCCTACTTGGTTATGCATGTGCGTTGATGAGGTTAACACTACTAATAATTATGGTATTTGTTAAGCGCTTACTATGTGCCAAAGCAGGTTACTTCGTCTAACTGAAAGAAAACCTAACCAGATTATTGTAGCGGCTACAAAGAACCATGTTACAGCTGTCTGTAGAATGAGCAAACTAGTCCAATTAGGATTCCTGCAGAAATACGTATTCTACATAAATACCCTAGTAAACATTGCTGGGAACATCAATTCTAGAAGTCCAGAAGGGTTTTTATTACGCTCCAGGCTATGTTCCACAACGTGGTTTAAAATAACCAAGCCAAACATGCCCCAACCACAGATGAATAGCTCTATTTAGTTTCACCTATCCCAAACTTACCACCCTTCACCAGCCCTAAAAGGCAAGCTTCCGTTTGAGACACGCAGCGCATCTTTTTCCTCCGCAACGTTAACTTCCTCAGAAATACAGGACCACTGCACTAGAGCATCCCATGTTGAGGGAAAGAAACATTATTTGATAAAAAATGATTTATGAGTACTCTATAAAATTTAATTATCCATAAATCCACCAGAGAAGTATTTCAGATGAAAAGACATGGTGGGGTTCCTCGAAACAACCAAAATGCAGGAGAGCTCAATAAGCCCATTTAAGAAAGTTCTCTTGTCCCTGGAAAAACGAGGGTCACAGTTGTAGTTTATAGTCTCTCAATTGCAAGAATAATGTCTTTACTGAAATAACCCCATACCAGCTGTTCTTTAAAAAAAATTTTAACAGTCATCACAAACTCGACTCTACTGACTTACTGGTCTGGATAGGTTTGGTAGCATAAAATGATAGCAGTCGTTGTTTTAATGCAAATACCCAAACTGAAGCCTTCCTAAAACTAGATAATATTTTCAACAATAGGAACCCTCTGATTTTTACAGAGGGTATTTAGCACCTTTATAAAAAAAAGTTAAGATAAATTTGAAAAAAGTACCTTCCGCTAACATACTAGATACTGTTCATTTCTAATTTTTTTTGGCAAGGAATAAATATCTAGCTACCATACATGTTCTTTAAAGCCATTCTGTTTTCAAAAAAAGTTAATTATCCTATGTAGCTTTGGCCCCAAACATTCCTTCTTCTCCCTCGTCTCCCTCTCCATCTCCCCCATCTTACCTCCTTCCCTTCCCCACAGCACCTGTATATATATATATATGTTTGTGCATATTTATTACTCTATTTATTTATTTTACTTGTACATATCTATTCTATTTATTTTATTTTGTTAGTATGTTTGGCTTTGTTCTCTGTCTCCCCCTTTTAGACTGTGAACCCACTGCTGGGTAGGGACTGTCTCTATATGTTGCCAACTTGTACTTCCCAAGCGCTTAGTACAGTGCTCTGCACACAGTAAGCGCTCAATAAATACGATTGATTGATTGATTGATTTAGATTCTGCTGATGATTACCTCAATTTCATAAATACAAGTCCTGGTGACCGGGACATAAAATAAATCAAGATGAGTCAAATGAAAATCGAGTAATGGGCTAAATGATACATTTAAATTTACTCTAACTTCTCTTTTCCATTCTCTTTTTAGTTTTAGAGGAAAATCTGGGCAATGGAGCTACCAGTAAATGTGCAGTAAACCAATGAAATTTTTGTAACCATAAGTAACTGGTTAGCCTAATGATTTTCGACACCTATTTTCCAAGTTGCACTGAGATTCACTAAGAAACTGGAGACAGTTGTGATTAGAATTCCGGGAGTTTAACAATTAAGAAAGTAGTAGCAGCCTCAGTTGAAAAGCAGCATGGCCTAGTGGAAAGAACGTGGGCTTGGGAGTCAGAGGACCTGAGTTCTAATCCCGCCTCTGCCAAATGCTTGCTGGGTGATCTTGGGCAAGTCACTTAACTTCTCTGTACCTCGGTTCTCCTGTTCCCCCTCAGCGCTTAGAACAGTGTGTGGCACATAGTGAGCGCTTAACAAACATCATCATTATCATCATTATTATTACTTAGACTGTGAGACTTATGCTGGACAGAGACTGTGTCCAACCTAATTAACTTGTATCTACGACATCACTTAGAACAGTGTTTGACACAAACACTGAAACAGTGTTTCCCCCTTCGAGACTGTGAGCCCACTGTTGGGTAGGGACCGTCTCTATATGTTGCCAACTTGTACTTCCCAAGCGCTTAGTACAGTGCTCTGCACACAGTAAGCGCTCAATAAATACGATTGATGATGATGTTGCCACCTTGTACTTCCCAAGCGCTTAGTACAGTGCTCTGCACACAGTAAGCACTCAATAAATACGACTGATTGACTGATTGAAAGCGAGCATTTAGCAAATACCATAAAAAACTGCTAAGACACCCATTTGAAATATTTCATTTCTGAATGCCAAACCAGCAGCCACCATTAAACTAACACATGGACAAAAAAATTTCACTCTTTCCAGATCTCACTAGCCACCAGGGCTTAAGGTGTGCAACACTCTTTACGGCCCCTTATCAGTTATAACTGGTCGCATAAAGGAAAAATAAAGCCAGAAGGGATAGCACAGAGCAGTATACAATCTAGGAAGATGATTGGTATCAAATTTAAATCAGATTTTAAAATTAGCCTTTTCACCTAACAGACACATTGATCAACCCCTCATATGAAAAAGATCCTACTAAATCAACGCTGCAGTACTGACGTGATGTAAAATACTGGGACCCTACCCAGAAATCAAGGACCCTCTTAAGAACTGTTAGCAGGAGAACACAAAATAATGATGTTTTCAACTAATAAGAAGCAGCGTGGCTCAGGGGAAAGAGCCCGGGCTTTGGAGTCAGAGGTCATGGGTTCAAATCCCGGCTCTGCCAATTGTCAGCTGGGTGACTTTGGGCGAGTCACTTAACTTCTCTGTGCCTCAGTTACCTCATCTGGAAAATGGGGATGAAGACTGTGAGCCCCACGAGGGGCAACCTGATCACCTTGTAACCTCCCCAGCGCTTAGAACAGTGCTTTGCACATAGTAAGTGCTTAATAAATGCCATTATTATTTAATAGCCACATAACTTGAATTCAACATAGTATGAAATAGAACTTCACAAAACGTAATCATTTGAAACACTGTGGAACTGAGATTGTTAATTTCCAATTCTATAGAAAGATTAAGTGGAGGAGGAACATATAGAAGAAAAAATATTAATGTAATGGACTTTTCTCTATCAATTATGTGCCTTTAAACCTGTCTCCATCCCCGTTGTAAAATGGAGACATACATGCCTTTGATAAAGGATTCTGGGAGTATCCAAGCCCAGATAACATACTGTGAGATACCGTCTAGTTTGGGCTCTAAATGAATGACAAATCATTGTAAATCAGATTTTAAAATTAGCCTTTTCACCTAACAGACACATTGATCAACCCCTCATATGAAAAAGATCCTACCAAATCAATGCTGCAGTACTGACGTGATGTAAAATACTGGGACCCTACCCAGAAATCAAGGACCCTCTTAAGAACTGTTAGCAGGAGAACACAAAATAATGATGTTTTCAACTAATAGCCACATAACTTGAGCCACATATTAGTTTTCAACTAATAGCCACATAACTTGAATTCAAAATAGTATGAAATAGAACTTCACAAAAAGTAATAATTTGAAACACTGTGGAATTGAGACTGTTAATTTCCAATACTATGGAAAGATTAAGTGGAGGAGGAACATATAGAAGAAAAAATACTAATGTAAAATGTAATGGACTTTTCTCTATCAATTATGTGCCTTTAAACCTGTCTCCATCCCCGTGGTAAAATGGAGACATACATGCCTTTGATAAAGGATTCCGGGAGTATCCAAGCCCAGATGACATACTGTGAGATACCGTCTAGTTTGGGCTCTAAATGAATGACAAATCATTTTAAATCAGATTTTAAAATTAGCCTTTTCACCTGACACATTGATCAACCCCTCATATGAAAAAGATCCTACTAAATCAATGCTGCAGTACTGACGTGATGTAAAATACTGGGACCCTACCCAGAAATCAAGGCCCCTCTTAAGAACTGCCATCCACCAGATTCCTTAAATACGCTACTCTATTTCCAGACTATTCCTAAACTATTTCCTATACTATTTCTAAATTCCTCGGATAGCAGATAGACGGCAATTCAGTAATTCCCTGGCAGGTGTCCTGATTTGGCCATGGTAATATCGAAAAGAAATCTTAAAGGAGTAGCACCCACAAAATCTGTTTGGTCTTTCAAAGAACAGCTGCTTGAGAAGCATTCTCTATCTCCCCATCCCCAATTCTAACTGATATGGAAAAGACTGGTGATTGTTCCTTTGTGTTCTGCCACTAGCCACAGCCCTGCCTCCCCAAACAGCCCCCATCCAATCATTCAATTGTGTTAACTCAGGGCACTGAACTAGGAATTTGGATGGTACAAATAAAAGAAAAAGATATAGTCCTAGCCCTCAAGGAGCTTACACTAAGGGAAGAGTCAAGAAGATAAACATATGTGCATACACTGGAAGCAGGAAGACAGACACAGATGCAACCACAAAAATAGAACTGATCGTTCTGCGAAAATGTAGGTATCATTAGCGTTCTAGATAGGAAAATGTTGAGACATTTCTCCAACACAGCACATCATCATCATCAATCGCATTTATTGAGCGCTTACTGTGTGTAGAGCACTGTACTAAGCGCTTGGGAAGTACAAACTGGCAACATATCTGCCTGGATATACACAAGGCCATGACAGAAGAAGCGGTTACACATGAGCAAGTGGAATCGGTTAAGGTGCAAATACTACAGTGGGATTTCTCCTTTATCTAAGCTTCTATTGAGAATGCAACTCCTACAGTATCATCATCATCATCAATCGTATTTATTGAGCGCTTACTACGTGCAGAGCACTGTATTAAGCGCTTGGGAAGTACAAATTGGCAACATATAGAGACAGTCCCTACCCAACAGTGGGCTCACAGTCTAAAAGGGGGAGACAGAGAACAAAACCAAACATACTAACAAAATAAAATAAAATAGGATAGATATGTACAAGTAAAATAAATAAATAAATAAATAGAGTAATAAATATGTACAAACATATATACAGTATGGGAGAATTGATCGTACGGCTCCCATTAGGAATCAGGAGGACATCTGAAGAGGGCCTCTTCAATGTTCTCAGTGAAATAGTAAAGGATACAAGAGACAGGACTAGGATTTAGTTTCTGCACTCCACATACTCCGGGCATAGTCATGCCAAAGCAGCAGCCACCATTATCTAGCACATGGACAAAAAAAAGTTTCACTCTTTCCAGATCTCAGTAGCCACCCCAGAGCTTAAGGTGTGCAATGCTCTTTATGGCCCCACAACAGTGAGAAAGCACATGCTTTGGCCTGAGGTTACAAACTCACGCAACTTGTAACAACAATCAGGTGCATTATTCATGCAAGTGCTGAATAATCAATCAATCAATCGTATTTATTGAGCGCTTACTGTGTGCAGAGCACTGTACTAAGTGCTTGGGAAGTACAAGTTGGCAACATCTAGAGACAGTCCCTACCCAACAGTGGGCTCACAGTCTAGAAAGGTGAGACAGAATAGCCTAGAAATAGCCTAGAAAACAGGAATACTGCAGAAACAAAAAACAGGGCAATACAAAATCCAATTCTACAAGACCTGAGATCCCAAACTGATTTCATTTTAAAAGTCTGTATCAACAAGAACAACAAATGGGAATGGGTGAAACTATCAGAAAAGTAATATACGCACTGAACCAACTACTGAAGAATGATATAAAGGACATCCTCTGAAAGTCTGCCTTGTAAATGAATGGGTGAGACCTAATAATGGAGAAAATGTGAGGGGATTAAACAAAGAAAATGGACTTTTCAAAATAATAACATATAGCTATCAATCTTGGTACAATTTCTTTTCCTAAATGTCACATTATATAGATCCTGAAAACATGAAATATTATTTGTGAAAATATTTGGGGTAGCAAATTGTAGCAGGAACCTACGTCATTAACCCATTTGGGGCATCTACGGTTACAGATAGCACATCATACCTGAATTTATGTAAAGCATATCTTACATCATTGGCAGGACCCCTATCCCAAATCAATGACTTTATTAAATAAGTTAAAGTGCAATGCCTAGTCTTAGTATCTTAAATAAATAGCATTGACAATTTTTTTCAGTTTTCCTTGGATTTATGAAACTCTACTAGGAATTTGTTTTTTTGGAGTTTGGATCATAAGTGATCCCTACCCATATGGAGCAAATGGAAAGAGCATTTAAACAAATTATTTTCTGCTACATGTTTGAAATTTCTCACTGTGCCTCATTCTCATCTTTCCATCTGCCATCCCCTTGTTCATGTCTTCTCCACTGCCTGACACTCCTTCCCTCTTCATATCTGAAAGTTCACAGCTCTCCTACTTTGAAAGACCTTTTGAAATCACATCTCCTCCAACAAACAATCCCTGAATAATTTCTAATCTTCCTAGTTTATATTCCCCCAAACTGCCACATCATATAAACAGTCTCAATATCTCATATCACTTTTGAACACATTAGACAGCCTATTACTTAATCACTAACTCATGTACCATACATTCTTTTTCTCCCCTCTCTTGCAATTTAATATGTCTCCCTAATAATAATAATAATAATGATGGTATTTGTTAAGCGCTATGTGCAAAGCACTGTTCTAAGCGCTGGGGAGGATACAAGGTGATCAGGTTGTCCCACGTGGGGCTCACAGTCTTAATCCCCATTCTACAGATGAGGTAACAGGCACAGAGAAGTTAAGTGGCTTGTCCAAGGTCACACAGCTGACAAGGATTCGAACCCATGACCTCTGACTCCCAAGCCTGCATTCTTTCCACTGAGCCATGCTCCTTCCCTAATGAGATTGCAAGATCCCTGAGGGCAGGGATCATGTCCTCTAAATCTAATGTACACTCCCTAGTGTTTAGTGCAGGACTCTGAACACAAAAGATGCTCAATAATATGACTGAAAGTTAGGATGAAAAATAATGAGACAGCATCACTTTGGAACGAAGGTTTATACAATTTTGCTGTTTCTATCATCGAAACAGCTAATTTTGAACTGGAGATTTGCCATACTCTTATGGTCTTTGTCGTCATTCTGACTGTAACTTGTCTTTCAAAGGATTTTTCCTCTAGGTTAGTCTTTTCATAGGTCATTCAGGCAATGCAAATAAAATGAAATTCTACCAAGAGTGAAATATCAATAGGTGGAGTGGTGTTTTAATCAATCAGTGCCATCTAGTGGGAAAAAGTACAGGAGGGAGAGAAGACAAGATCAACTTCAACTCCTGGGGACTGACTGATTTCTTATATATATATAGAATATAATATAATATTTATCTATTAATATACAGCATTAATTATAATCAATATAATACAGTATATATTTCATCTTAGCAGACAAAATAACAAAGTAAAAGAGAACAACTGAACTCCAAAATTACCTGAATAACCAAAGCTGCGCTTTGAAATCTCAGTATTTTACAAAAAGCACAGAAGTTTGTTTACCAGTATCACAGACTGCAAACATTCAATAAGAATAAATATAAACACATTCATTCATTCAATCGCATTTATTGAGCACTTACTGCGTGCCAGGCAATGTACTAAGCGCTTAATATCAAAGAATCCACAAAGTGCCTAAGTTATTTACAGGTTATTTGGGTAGGGACTGTCTCTATATGGTGCCAATTTGTACTTCCCAAGCGCTTAGTACAGTGCTCTGCACATAGTAAGCGCTCAATAAATACGATTGATGATGATGATAAGGGAAATAAACTATGCACAAAGACCAAAAGAAAAAAAAACATAGTATAATCTACTAATGGAAAAGATAATCAGAAGAATGACTACAACTAGTTAACAAAATGTATACAGACAACATGAACCATGAATAAAAAAAAATGACTATCCCACTGGGATAAACTGAAGTTACTAATTCTGAAGATTTTCCGAGGTCCAAACTAGTATTTTGGACAAATAACATCTTCATCAAACAAAAATAGGAAAAAGCAAAAACACAGTTCTTCTTGGATTATTTTAACAATATTTGAACTGTTGAAAATTGGAACTAAGATAGAAGTACACACATTAGGTCAAAAGAGTACATGGATCAAAAGAACTTCTTCCTAAAATGCAGTCCCAATTCATTCATGGGAAAGTAAAGATTGACTAATGTCAAGAAAAAACGATTACAATTACAAACAAAACGATTTAGCTATGCTGCACACTGATCAACTGAAGATCCAAACAATATGGGTTTCTAGGGAAACTGAGGCTTTGGAGAAATTCAGATCTAAAGGAGAGGAGTGAAATATAAACCTATTTCCTCAAAGAAAAACAGAAGAACAATACGCAAAATAATGTATTTCAAATTAAATAAGTCTGGATGAGTTTTTTTTAACGAAAGACTCTGGATTGAGTCATAAGTATACTTATCTGTCTGCACAAAACTTATGTCAGAGTTTATAACGGAGTAACCTTCCAAAGTGGTAACAGTAGTTACGAAGAATGAAGAGAAAAATTAAAACATTTACATTTCCCCCCAAAAAGTCCTCTTAAAGAGCTAAATTGAAATCACCAGAGGGAATAAATTCTTGTAACAAAATAGTAAAAAAAAGAAGTTCAAAGCCAAGAAAACTATATGGTTAAATGGCAAGGCACAAAAGTTTATTCAGGCCAGAAAATCTATCCTTTAAAAATGAAAATGCAGCCCAAGAGATGCTAAAAGAATGGAACAAACTCTGGCATGTAAAATTTAACATGGACATTGAGAGCTAAGGAAAACTGAAGACCTGCCAAATACATTAAGATAAAGAAGCATAAATAGATGAAAAAGCTGAAGCCCACAATGGAAACAGGATCCCATTAAACTATTAGAACATGAAATGGCAATCAAAGAAGATAACAAAACTCTTCCGAAGTCAGGAATCTACAGAGGATGGCAGAGAGCTAAGTACATTTCAATCAATTTGATCCAAAAATGAAATAGAGGGACTCTCATGTGGGGACGGTGCCTAAGCACGGGATCTTATGAAAACAGGAGACTAGACATGCTGTTCACAGTATCAACACCCACCACACACCTCTTCATTACCTCATTTCTAAAACTTTTATTAACCTCCAGAAGTTTAAGAACAAAAAAAAAAAAAACTTGGCTGCTTACACCAACTCCTCTTTTTTTCCCCAAACAACTGGGGTATTATTACAACAATCCCAAGTAACAACAAGGCAGAGACAGGCAGGAACGATTTTTGAAAATGATTAGTGATAAAACACAAACACCTAATGGTGTTCATTAGGTTCTGAATAATAAAGGACGTAACTGGGTAAATGCCACTAATGATGTAATGTGCGGCTCAATACCACAGACACCACAAAGATTTAAAAGCTGGACCAAACTGCACCCATCTTTTTAAAAAGGACTCAAATGCCAGGAACTAGAAGTCAGCCTTAACTCTATTATGGCCTACTGGCAAGGGCAAAGGCTTAAGAGCCAGAGGTCATGGGTTCTAATCCCCGCTCTGTCACTTGTCAGCTGTGTGAACTTGGGCAAGTCACTTCACTACTCTGTGCTTCAATTACCTCATCTGTAAAATGGGGTTTGAGACTGTGAGCCCAACCTGATTACCTTGTATCTCCCCCAACACTTACAATAGTGCTTGGCATATAGTAAGCACTTAAATACCATTAACATTATTATTATTATTATTAATAATAATAATAAAGCACTAATGAGAGAGTTCTACTGCTGCATTCTTCCTGCCTGAATTACTCTCTCAAGGCTGGGGATGGAGGTCACGAAGCCCTATCAAGCATCCTGAACCACTTACTGCAGGCTTCCTACCTGGATTTTAAATGGAGATAACATTCAGAGTTTCAATCGAACATATTTCTGCAGATTTAGGAACAAAGCCAGAAGGACGATATCTGCCATGCTCCCTCTAAACCATGACTCCACTCAAACCTAAAAATATCACTTATGGAGTCTGAAAACCAAAAGATCAAGTGCAGAACCCGCAAGGGAATCGGAACTTCTATTTTCAAGATTCGTGGTGAGCGTCCTGGCTTGGCTGATTAAATTCTCCACTATGTGATTGTATGTTAAACATTTCATCTTTCAGTCCTCTTACCTCAAAGACAGAATTTTGAGCTCTCAATGGGGAAGTGAACCATGATCATAAAACCAATAAAGATGGTCACAGCCTAGGGGCTATGATATTTCTCTTCAGAGAAGACCTTCCTCCATTTATGTTTGGTGGGGAGATGTTGGCTTCTTGAACACATGGCTCATCGTGGTTCCTCACAGAGTCTGAATACCTCATTGGAAATCTGACTGCTACTCCTGGCTCCCGAGCTCCTTCCACCCTCACTAATCAACACCTTGAGGGCAAATGAAGTCATCTCATCACAACACCGTCTGGTGTATCTTACTGCTCCCCACTTTCAGCTAGAATTTATTGTGAAGAGGAAGAAATTGGCAAGAGGAAAATAGAGAATACTTCTCTTCCTAGGTAGTGTGACTCCAGCAGACAGTCTAGGTAGCCAATAGAAAATGGATGCATTCTGCCACAAGTACATGGAAAAACCCAACCAAAACAAAAAAAGCCCTTCATATTGTTCACTACACTGTAGCTGATCATGATGATATTTATCAGTAGTGTTCTTCAAAGTGTCACCTTAACCCTGAGTATTGGTCAGTTCCGCTACTATGCATGCTTTTATTACATAATTTGGAAAGAATACAAAGGAAGACTTAAAATGTGTTGTTCCCTCAGTGCAAAACTCTTTTAGGTATAACCCAATGCACGCCTTGGAAACATATACATAAAAAGCGGGGAAAAAATGGTTATGTGCATATGTGGGCCACCTGTCAAGGCATGATGCTTCTACATTTCCCACCAGAGCCTTACTAAAATTTGTCATGCAGTACCTTGGTAGCTTTTCAATGTTATACAGTTTATCCCCATATAAGAATACTGAGTGGCAAATGTTTAGAGCACTCTGCAAGTGGTGGACATAATACCGGAATTGTTAAGCAAAAGATGCCATGGTGATCTACACCCTCACCCATTAATTTGCACAAACTCAGTGGTTACTAAAATGTGACTTTCTTAAAACAAGAGGTTCTTCAAAAACTACAACTACCATGACAGAGCCAAAAATACTTCCTGCTTTGCCTTTTTGACGATTTCCTAATTCTAAACTTCATCAATTTAACCTAACTGTTCAATAGGAAAGCAAAATTACTGCCCTATTGCTTCCTGGACATTATCCAGATAATATCAAGGTAAATGTTCAAGCACATCAAATTTACAATATAAAAAACTTACTTAGGAGTGTCTCACGGTTCTCAACAAAACAAACAATATTTCCAGGTGAACATGAACCTTCCTTACTTTCAGTGACCAATCCATCAAAATTAATAAAGACTTGCCAAACTATAAGGAATATTAAATTAAAGCTCAACTAAGATCTAAAATCTTTCACTGTAAAATAGAAAACCATATGGTTGTAGCAGATCTGCACCATCCTTGGCTTTCGGACTAGAGTCTTCCTGCTGGTCTCTATTTCGAGAAGAAAATCACACAGCTGAAGTTCTGAGTAACCGCTGAAGTCCACCAAAGAGCACAGAATGGCATGAACGAGGAAGGTAGTGAGGGAATTATAGTATGGTAATTTATTGGTTGGGTTTCCCGGACCAAGATTAATCCTCCTACTCCACAGGGGGTTGGTTTTATGAAATCTGGCTGCTAAAAGCTCCCCCAACTTGTCCTCTTGGTTGTTCCCAAACTAACCTATTTAACTGTATCTCAATTGTGCCTCTACTGCCTGTGCCCCTCCTTCGCCCCCATGGTGTTCCCCCAGTTTGGTGATCTCTCCTTCCACAAATCCAACACACTTTTTCTGATTAATTCCCAGCATACCAATCAAAGGTATTCACTGAGCACTTACTGGATGCAAAGCATTTGGGAGAGCACAGTGCACAATTCTGTCCTCTGACTATTCTGGTAATACGCCTACATCTTTTCCTAAAGGAATCTCTAATTCATTTCCCATGTTCTGTTATCTCAGTTATGTTGGAAACGCTTTCGGAGGCCTCCGCAGAAAACCATACAGGTTGCAACTTCTTCAAAATATCCCAACCTATATTTTACCCAAATAAAAATGCCCTTCACATAACTCATTATGACAGTTCTCCAGTGACATACTTAAGAGGCCCTAATTTAACGAAGCTATCTGGCTAAATCTAATGAACCCTACATTTCTTTTTCACTTCCATATTTTATATTTAACAGGTAGGTGTGTTATTTGTACTTGACCCAAATAAGAGAAAGCTAGAGAGGATACTAATGTTCACAAAATACTGCTGCATTTCTTCACGGCTTAAATTAATTTACATCGATTGCAATAAATAATAGATGTCTCCAAGCACTGTATTAAGTGCATGGCACTCCCTTATGGTTTGTTTCGGTATACTCAGGTACCTTTTATTAGATTTTCAGGCATGAACTGATAAACCATAGGTAGTCATAAACACGTAATAATACCTTTAATTTATACAGTGTTTTTATTTTCACCCCAGACACTTTTTCATGACTTCTCACTTTGCCCTCACATCGTCCCTTTGAAGTATCAAATCAATCAATCAATGGTAATTTTTGAGCACTTACTATGTGCAGAGCACTGTTAAGTGCTTGGGAGAGTACAATGCCAAAGAAAAGGTGTTCCTTGTGGGCAGGGACTGCATCTACCAACTCTATTTTATTGTAAGACTAATAATAATAATAATAATAATAATAGCAATAATTGTGGTATTTGTTGAGCACTTACTACATATTCAGCACTGTACTAAGCACTGGGGAACATCAAAGTTAAGATAATCAAGTCCCACATCGGGCTTACAGACTAAGTAGGAGGGAGAACAGGACCCCCATTTTGCAGATGAGGGAACTGAGGCACAGAGAAGTGACTTGCCCAAGGTCATAAAGCAGCCAAGTGGAGGAGCTGAGTTCAGAAACCAGGTCTTTTAATTCCCAGGCCCATGCTCTTTCTACTAGGCCACGCTGTTTTCCAAACGCTTAGTATAAAGTGATGCAAAGAGGCATCAGAAAACTTTTAAAGCAAATATTTTCCAAGGCAGAACTGCAGTTCTTGAATGAATAGCTTGTCCTAGAAAATGCAACCAAACTCTCCCAAAGGCACAGAATGTCTCCTGCTTTTTCACTTCCATTTCCAAGGGCCCTGATAAAAGGTTTCCTAAGTTACAATGTTTGTTGTAGACCCCTCACTGCATGGCATTCCAAAGCTTGGACTGATCAGCTAGCTCGCACCAGGGCCAGTGGACCAACCTGACCCTCATGAGAATCCAGTTCAGATATATTTACTTCGAAATTATACTTTTAACAGACAAGTCATTCACTTCAATGGAAGCACTGATGAGAGAGTATTTTTTCAATCACTATCTGAGAAAGAAAAACCAAAGATTTTAGCCGCTCAGTGTTACCTGAAAGCTTAACATTCAGTCCTCCAAGCACCAACTTCACAACGTCACGGTACATAAACTCAGGCACATTTTGAACATTATGCCGTGCGTATATGTTTTTTCATGACGAACATGATCCAAGTCCCAATATTTTTGCTCCACAGATTTTCAAAAACCATAAAAAGGCCCAAATCCTAAGGGCCTCTTCCCCTAAGAAAAGGGATAATATTCTACTGTTATTTGGGCTCAAATATGCAAGCGAATCGTCTCAGATCACATCCATCCCCAAAAGGCCCTCTCCTAGATCCCCAACCCTGAAATCACCTCCCCAGTCCACCCTCTCCCATGTTACTTTCGATATTTATTCTCTCTTTGGGAGCCTACCAACCCCAATGCAAAGCTATCAAGACTGGTAGAGGAAGCTATGGAAATGTATATAGCAAGGAATGGATAAGGACCAGCCTTATCTTCAACCAGAAGAACACCATCGGACAGAACTGTATTTTTTCTTCAGTGTCTTTGGTCATTAGGAAGATGACCAGGGGTCCGCCCACTTACAAGAACTTGCCACCAAAGACCCTTTGGGTCCTTCAGTCCATGGTTTCTTCAACAAGACCTAGAAAGAACAAGGAGGGGATGAGGAAGAAAGGAAAAGGCAGCATGGCCTAGTGGAAGGGGATGGTCCTGGAAGTCAGAAGGACATGGGTTCAAATCCTGGCTCCACCACTCTTCTGCTGTGTCACTTAACTTCTCTGTGCCTCAGTTACCTCGACCGTAAAATGGTAATTAAGACTGTGAGTTTCAGGTGGAACACGGACTGTGTCCAACCTGATTAGCTTATATGTACCCCAGCACTTAGAACAGTGCCTGGCTCATAGTGAAAACTTAAATGACATAAAAAAAGAAAGAAGGGAGGGAGGGAGTGGGGCAGAGACAAGCAAGGCAGGATGCCTACAAACGGTAGCGGCCACATGAACTGTTGGGCTTTGGAGTCAAGGAATACCCTTCTCTCCCAGTCAAAATCCAACCAATTCCTCGTCACCCGTGGGACACAAGGTTCCCCATCAAGGTTGATCATGTAACTCATTTCACCCTCTCCTTATCTTCCTCTGTGTCCAACTCAGATAAACGTCCCTATGGAAATCAAGGTCCATGACAGCAACAGACTGAATGACACTGTCTACACCAAGCACTCAGAGTGTACAAAACTGTACATTTCAATAGCACCCCACACTTTGTTGTTTTATAAGGCACTCAGATACTAGATGCTCTGCCACTTGCCTTGGGCAAGCCATTTCACTTCTCTGTGCCTCAATTACCTCACCTCTGAAATGGGAATTAAGACTGAGCCCCATGTGGGAAAACTTGATTATCTTGTATTTACCCCAGTGCTTGGCACATTTTAAGCACTTAAATTATTATTATTATTATTATTAGAATTGTTAAAGTTTAGCAAATGCATACGGAAAACAATAACTTTGAAATTAAGCCCATTAAAAAAACTCTTTAGGTGCAATGATAAAAAAAACCCCACTGGTTGCAGTGATATAAAATGCAGACATCTTCATTAGGTCATGCCTTGCCGGAGGCCTGCAAACATCAAGCCTCATCAGGTATTTCAGGGGATCTGCAAACCAGACTCACCTACATTCATCCCATATTACCGGAAATCTCACTGAACTTTGAAAAATGACCACATATGAACACTGTTTGGACAGTGTACATTACAAAGGTAACAGCTTTAGTCAGAAACTCAAGAATTCATGTCTTCAACTGGGTCGGCATGCTTTCTGTGCCTGAAAAATGTAAACTATAACGTAAGAAATAACCCTGCCTTGTTTCCCCTACAGAGTGGGCTGAACAATTACCTTTCAATGGCCACGAGTGTTACCAGCTGCCATAGCGCCTAACGTCTCCCCTCCATATGGCCAAAGATCACTCATATGGTCTGGCTTGATTTCCCCCCTTTTTTCCTACCCAAGGCAAACAGTATTTCAGACACAAGTAACATAACCTCCCCAAAGGGCTTCCTCTGTGAACTAAAGAAACACTACCTGCCCCCTTTACATGGACAGCACAAATTTCTTCCTTGAGATTCTTGAGTAGTCTAATATCTTTTTAAACACTCTTCCAGACTGAGATCTGGTTTAAAATGAGGTGAACAATGCGACCTTGTCACAAAGCTTTATTTGTTAAATAGGAGGTGGTAACTAAGATGTTTTAATAGAGAAGAAAGTTTATAGAAAATATGTCTGTAAAGGTCTTTGGGCCGGGCCGGGGCTGGGGGGGGGGGGGGGGGGGGGGGGAAGTTGTTTTTTTTCTTTTTTTGTTCTTTTTTGAACAGTCTCATATGCCCAGAGGTCTATACCCCAATCAGACAAGACTGGACCCATGATTGGAAGTCCAGAAAAAATAAAGTACAAAGAGCTAGCAGACAATGGAAAATAAATGGGTAAGTAATTTGAAGATTAACGTACAAAAATTCGGGACCTTTGGCCCAAAACTTGATCCTTGCTTTTGGGAGAACCTGGCTGCGGAAAATTATATATTTAAAAGAGAAGGATACCCTTGTTCGGAGCTTACATTCTGCTCATTTAGCCCATGCCAACTCAAACCATAGGGACTGACTGTGAAACAGCGAGTCCAGACAAAAAATGTAGAAGTGCAAAATTTAATAGAAATTTAAGGCTCCAAGGGCTACACTGAAGTCATAGTTCTTAAAACTAACACTACAACTGCAGAAGAGGGGCCGTGCCAATGTTTTTTTTGAATACCTCACCCAATCAGCCCGCCTACTGTTCCTTCCTCTAGTCAGCTAGTGTTTCCTCAATTTTTCTTTTACTATTTTATAAAACCGATTCCCAAGACATCTGTGGGATTCTATTTCACATTAAGGGAAGAAACAGTATCTTTTTGATGGGTGCACAATTTCTCCAGAAGATTAAAGGGGGTGCTCGACTTTTATGTAACAGGGAAATGCGTATGACTTTTGCTGTTTGGACACCTGAGGGATGGAATATTTACTGGGGAGTAGGAGTTGCTAACACAAGGAGGACTGTTTCACGCTCATGTTTAACCTCCAACTCCATGTCAAACTGGATGTACTATTCTGGTCCTTACGTGGCGTGGTTCACTAATTAAGAAAATTGTCTATTTACTGTGCTTTTCTACCCGTCTACACAAACAGATGGAGAAGAAAGGATACTAGGCCTCTAATGAAGCGTGAATGCTACCTTTAAAAAGAGGAAATGATCAGCAACTTAAACAGAAAGTGTTCTTTTCTTTTTAATTTGCTCTTAAAGCTTAGAATGAAGCAGTTTAAACTGCAAATAGACTAAACTTCCATATGGGGTTGGCTGCATTTTTAATCACTTCTATTTTAGTATTGGTCATAATGTCCACCCAAATAGTACGATACATATATAGTAAGTGTTTAAGGAGGACTTATGAATTAATTCCATCATTATCATCCAACATCTGCTGTATAAATTTCTTGTTTTGCTAAATTATCAGAGGGAGGATTATATTCAGCCACTTTTTTCTCTACAAATGCAACTGTTTACAGATAACACAAAACAGCAGGTTCTCATTCTAACCCCAAAGAAAATCTCATGAATCTGCCCCTTCTCCACACAGCTAGCCTTCTGATACAAGCTCTGACCATATCACACTACACTACTGAATCAGCCTCCTCGTTTGTCTGCCTATCTCCAGCAGGTCTTTCATTCATTCATTCAATCATATTTATTGAGCACTTCTGTTCATTCATTCACTCATTCAATCACATTTACTGAGCACTTACTATGTGCAGAGCACTATACTAAGCACTTGGGAAGTACAAGTCGGCAACATATAGAGACAGTCCCTGCCCAACAACGGGCTCACAGTCTAGAAGGGGGAGACAGACAACAAAACAAAGCATATAGACAGGTGTCAAAATCGTCAGAACAAATCGACTTACAGCTATAATTCTGTGTGCAGAGCACTTGGGAGAGTACACTACAACAATGAACACACCCATGCCCTGCCCAAAATGAGCTTACAGTCTAGAGGGGGATAATAATGGTGTTTATTAAGCTCCCCTCTCCAATCTATACTCTAGACTGCTACATAGATCATCATCCTATAGTGTCCCTCAGTACACATCTCTCCCGTCCACAAAATCCTCCACTGGCTTCCCAGTCATTTCTGCATTGCCCCTCTAGACTGTAAGCTGCTTGAAGGACAGGGATCATGTCTCCCAACTCTTTTGTATTGTATTCTCCCAAGCACTTGGTACAGTGCTCTGCACACAGTAAGCATTCAATAAGTACCACTGACTGATCAAGTAGAAACTCCTTGCAATCGGCTTCAAGATTCTCCATCAGCTCACCCCACCCGGCAAATCTGCTCCCTGCAACCTCTATTCCCCAATCCATGCTCTTCATTCCCCCAAATCTAACCTTCTACCTGTACCTGGCTCTTGACTCTCCCACCACTCTCTCGTACTGTTCCCCCAGCTTGAACTACCTCAAATCTAACAGACCACAGTCCTCCTCAGATTCAACCCCGTATTACAGGAGAATTAACTGTACCGAGGATTCACTGTACCTTTTGTTCACGCGCTTGGTCCTTAAACTCTGATTCCCACACCTTGGTTGGAGGTAGATCAAACAAGTACCCTAATTTAAGTCTTCCTGGACAACAAATTAACTTGCCAAATCCAACACTACATAAGAGAGAAGCACTTAATTTGCTAATGCCTCAGCAAATCCAACGTGGGAATTTTTCAGGGTATCAGGCAGCCTTATCTGGGCTTCTCTAAATTGAAACAGAGCTGGAAGCAACTCAAGTGCTCTTATTCTCCAGTTCCCTGATTCCTGGTGGGTGAATAACTAAACCAACCAGGGCATCTTAAAGATCTCCTAGGAAAGAAAGGCTTATCCTGGAGCAGAAGCAGATCTTGGACAGAATAGCGGGGAATACGGTCTGGGTTAGGGGTGCTAACTCACAAGGGAGAAGAAACAATGGGAGTTACAGTCTCATAGATAAGGGGCTGCCATTGACTTTGCTCCCACAGTTTTTGGGGGTACCTGACTAACCCCTCACCATAACAGAAGGGGTGCAAAAGCTGCAAAACTCCAGACTGTGGCTCTCTCTTGCTCAGGTTTCATGTGGACAACAAATAGTCTGGAACCGGTCCAGCTCTGGCCTCAGCAGAAAACTTCCTTTTCCTCTTGGTGCCGCTTGTCCTGTGGGTCTCTGCCTTTCTCCTTCACTGGCCCCATGCCTCTGGGTCTGCATATCCACCTCCCAAGCCATATGAGTGTGTGGGTGTGCGTGTATATGCATGTGTCTAAGGATTCATGTTTCCCCACAACAGAAGTCCCATCCCGGGTTTGCTCCTACAGACAAAATGAAAAGTTAGCACCCCTGGCCTATTGGACTGAAGTCTCTCTGGTTTTTGATTAATCTATTTGTAAAGTGTTTCGGTTAAGAGTAAGCCCCTCGGGGCTAAGAATGCATCACTTGGTTTGTTGTGTTTCCCCAAATGCAAGCATCACAGGGCATTACACCTAGCGGTGCTCAATAAACACCACGGTTGATGCAGTATATGGAATCTCAAAGTCCTCTTTATCAATGTAAGATGCACTTTTATATTTTATAGTCATTTACTAATCCTCAAAGTCCAGATTTCTCTTGCCAGACACTTTTCTGAAAGTCCCCAGGTTGCAAAGACCAAAGACTTATGAAGTAAAGGGGGGGGTTAGGGTCTCTCTAGCTCCCTTCACAACAGGTGAAATTCAGGATTTGGGGAAAAACAATAAAAAAGCATTCTAGAGATCTAGGTCACGGCATTAGCACTACATAGGGAATTAATTCTAACTCCTTAAAATTCACTTTCAGTAGTAAATTTATGGTAACCATGAACTTGAAGCAGCTACAGTCAGTTAACAGGGTTACAGTTCAGTCACTGTATAATGCTAATGAATTGCTTATACTTTGAGAAACACAATGAAACACAGCAGCTAATTTGAAGAGACAGGTAATGTAATACTTAGTCCTGGAAAATGTGGGACTATCTAAATTGTATATATGTAACTAAAATGGTATACCGAAAATTGAGGTGGAATTCTCAAAAACTGTGGTTGGGAAAATCGTGTTTGCCAAGGGAAACGTGGATATTTGTATTCTGTTGTAATTCTGGAAGTCCCTCCCTTTTTAAATTCCCGCTCCCCACAGAGCCCCCCCACCACCAATCTTCACCAAACTCAAAATGAAAATTTGGGCCCCTAGGCATGCAGGGAATTCCTGCCCAGATGCCACAGGATCCATCAGAGAAGCAGCGTGGTTCAGCGGAAAGGGCACGGGCTTCGGAGTCAGAGGTCATGGCTTTGAATCCCAGCTCCACCAACTGTCAGCTGTGTGACTTTGGGCAAGTCACTTAACTTCTCTGTGCCTCAGTTACCTCATCTGCAAAATGAGGATTAAGACTGTGAGCCCCACACGGGACAACCTGATCACCTTATATCCCCCCGCCAGCGCTTAGAACAGTGGTTTGCACATAGTAAGCGCTTAACAAATGTCATTATTATTATTATTATTATTATCAGTGTCACAGTACAGAAACATAGAGTCCAAATCTGCCAAATGCAAATGAACAAGAACAAATCTGCTCAAGGCCTGCCTAGAGGTTGCCCAAACAACGAGGCTCCACACATATTAACCTCTGTTAAACCCCAAGTTTTAAAGATGTATTATTACGGCCCTGGCTACCTTGTGATCCTTTTGTGCAAACTCCTTCCTTTCATAAGAGAAAGATTAACGCAAAAATCAAAATATCAAATAAGAATGGGTTTATGGTCTGTAGTTTGTTCTCCTCCAGGAGCCTATGAACTGCTACCTTCCCCTTTAGTGAAAAGTACATTCGAGATGCTAGAAAACTGTAATATAAAACTAACCTTTTAAACTCATTCCTTTCCTTTGTTAAGATTTAAACTAAACAGCTAAAGGTTTTCACCACACACACTTATGAAACAACTGGTTTCTACTGCATAGGTTTGCAAGTCAGTTGCTTGTTCCAGCTGTCTGAAGATGAAATCCCGAACGACTACCTCCTGAAAGTGATTTTTGGCTCTAAAAACTTAAAAATTAATAAAATGGTTCAAGTAAAGGACATACTTGCAGACCCTGATTTATAATGAGGAAAATATGCCAACGTAAAATGAATATATCCTAAAATTTCGGTAGAGCAAACAAAATGTATTTTAAAAGCTTTTTTCAAACCACAATAATTTGTATTTCCACTCATATATTATACTTGCATTTTTACCGCTTAATTTGTCATTATAAATCTTTCCTTTCAATCTATTTTCTCCCACCATGCTTCTGACCTCTACAGATATCTCTTTCTTCTACAAATTTCTAAAGATGCAAAAGTAATAATAGCTCTTGGCATTACATATGTCTTCCCAATATCCACTAACATGTTAGGAAATTAACCGGGACCCGCTGAACAGGTGCAGATAAATACCAGTGTCCACACTTTCAAATTAACTATGTTTAATCAAAATTCACATTAAATTTCATTATTTCCTCTGCCAAACCTACAAAAACAGTTGCCCCATTTTAAATATATTCAATCCAGAAATATTTCATCTTAAAGATTTCATCACGATAGCTCCCATTTGGAGTACAGAGATCCAAATTGTGAAGCACATTACTGAACGCTTTCTTCAGCACCATCTGCCATGGGGGTGACTTCACTGAAGCTGGAGACATGTTTCAGGAAGCCCTGGGCCATACCTGACATGACACCTCTGTATGCTCGAAGCCTCAAAGGCCCGGCCTTTTTTTCTTCAAGAAGGATAAGCAAGAAGGGAATATCTAAATCGCATAACCCCACCAGGGAAGGAAGCCCAAAAAGAAAAAAAAGAGGACTCTATGGCTTAATGGTGAACTAATAATTTTCAGCTTTACAGATATTCTGTCTTTCTCATTTTGAAAAACAGTGGGAGTTGAAGAGGGGAGGGAATGGTAATACAATGGGGTTTTTTTTTTTGTTTGCTTTTACTATCATTCATTCAATTCATTCCTTTCCTCTGTTAAGATTTAAACAAAATCTTTCAATCGTATTTATTGAGCGCTTACTGTGTGCAGAGCACTGTACTAAGCACTTGGGAAGTACAAGTTGGCAACATATACGGTCCCTACCCGACAGCGGGCTCACAGTCTAGAAGGGGGAGACAGACAACAAAACAAAACATATTAACAAAATAAAATAAATAGAATAAATATGTACAAGTAAAATATTTTTTAAAAATATTAGTAGTATTTACTATGGGCCAGGCACTGCTCTAAGTGCTGGGATAGATAAAAGATAATCGGGTTGGAGGCAGTGCCTGGCACATAGTAAATGCTTAACAAATGCCATTCAAAAAAAAACCTGTACTGCTCCCCGCTTTACACTGTGAGCCCCATATCTGACCTGATTAACTTGCCTCATGACTATCATGATTAACTATCATGACTGCAAGCTCGCTGAGGACAGGGAACATATCTACCAACTCTGTTGTACTGTCCTTTCCCAAGGGCTTAGGACAGTGTTCTGCTCACCGTAAGCAGACTTACTTTTTAGACTGTGAGCCCACTGTTGGGTAGGGACCGTCTCTATATGTTGCCATCTTGTACTTCCCAAGCGCTTAGTACAGTGCTCTGCACACAGTAGGCGCTCAATAAATACGATTGATTAAGCGATTAATGCCATTGGCTGATAGGTTGGCCCCGTATAGACCGCCTTTGGCCACCCTAAAAGAGATCATTTGAAGAAATGACATTAACTGTTTCAATTACCAATGTAATTACCTTGCTTGAAGATCTTTCTATAATTTAGAAGTCTCACTTGGTGAGACAGTGATAAATAACATGACCACGAGCTATTAACCTCCTCATAATTAATACTACTGCTTTAGAAACACGTCAACCATTCCAAAAATTACCCAACAGACAAAAGTTGCAATCAAGATTCTCCCATCTTAAATGGACAGTGCAGTTAATCATTTTCAGTGCTACTCCTCAGTTCTAAGCCTCTTCTAGACTAAAGACTGACAACTGTAACAAATTTTGCTGAATTATGTGTAACTTCGGATGTTTTTGTGGCAAGGATCACTACCTCCTACAGATTCAGCCGAGACCTCTAAATTTCCCTTCAACTTGAGTTAAGTCTCTCAGAGAAAATTCAATTTGCATTTCCAGAAGCATGAGTAGTTTAGTTTCCAGCAAGCTCTGAGGTCTTGTTTTACTATTTTAAGTTTGAGCAGTACCAAGGTTGCTTTGCATATATGTCTTTGTCAAGTCAGAATTTATGGCTGCTGATCATTGTCACGGCAAGGCACTTCTCTAAAATCATCCCCCAAATGGATTTTGTTCATTTCTTTCCTTCTATGTTTAAATTCAAATACGTCTAATATGTATTTAAATTCATATATTCCTTCTAATACGTTTATGTACAAAATACCATTTCCAATGGAGTTATGCCAATAACAGAAACAGCTGACTAAAATTTCAGTTGACTTCGTTAAAGGACATTATTTTAAATTAATGTGGCTACTGAACTGTTGCCATACTTGACCTCAAAAAATATATTCCTTCTAATTTTTGCTGTGAACATTTATTTATTTAAGCTAAACTCCCAGTCTTGAATGTTGACCATACAGAAGTCTAAGATTTCCTGCTACTATTTCGTCCTCTCCCTTTCTAAACAAGGGCAAACAGCATATGTTTGCTGCATTAGTATACACTGCCAGAACATCACTATTCAATGAAATCATCTATGTATTTTTGGTAGACTCTCATTTAACAACTTCCACCCCTGTCAGAGGCACCGCAAATTGAAACAAGGATGTTTTGTTTTTAGTGAGCAACAACTTGATCACTGGTTTACTAGATGGCACTCAAAACATTTTTCCATATGCTCTTCTCAAAGAGAGAATCTGACTTCAGTGTGGTTTACCTTTACCAGTGAATGAAGGCTTTTTTCACCAAACATCTCCCAGAGGAAGGTCAGGTCTTCCTGGCTGTCCACATGTGGCTGCAGCTGGGCTGGCAGCGCAGCCAGCAGTTCATACAGACCTATAAAATAAAAATAAAACAGAAAATGTAATCTAAGGGTGATCTCATTAATTGCACTTAACCGTTCTATATAATTGGTTGCCTGGAGCATGTCATTTGAACTGGATAGGGAGTGGCCTACCCAGCATTACATTAGCCTAAAGTCACAGACAGAGCACTTTTCTCAAGTTCCTAAGGAGCAGGTTTTAACAGGATAGTTTTTACCACGTCACAGTTGTCAAATTTCTGTAGCCACCGATATTTACATAAGCCCATACAGAAGATGTGTAAAAATTAAAAAAAAAAGAACCAAAGAGGAAAAAAAAAAACCCATACATTCCTTTTCTTAATCGTTATTACGTTTCCCTTGATGTTAGCCAAAGAGTGAAATGAGTCATGAACAGGAAAAACTTCCTTAAAAGAGCAGAAAATGAATAGGTGGTCCACTAAAAAGGGTTTGTGGTTTCCCTAAATATTTCACTTTAATCTATGGCTTTAAAAACATCTGCATTATCTAACATCCAAAAGGAGGTTCCAAAAAGCAAGACAAAAGAAAAATTTGCCCGTCTCGGTGTTGTTATGTAGCAACTGTAAAAAATCCAAGCATAATAATGAGCTTAACCTCGACTGAATTTCAGGGCTCCGAGATCCTTGAAAGGGGTTAAAGTAACTACTGCTCCCAGTTATTTGTGGCACAACTCGCTATAAGTCTCCCAAGGGCAGACAGTAGCACAGTGTTTCACAGTAGCGTACGGCATAAACTATCCATCACGCACAGAGGCCATCAAACTGCTGTCCAAGAAATGTAGTAACAGCGCTTGCAGGAACCCTCTTTGGGGAGCTAACCTGGCATGAGTTGATATCAATTCATAGCACATGTTCAATTTTCCAGTGGGATGACTTGGGGTAAAAAGGACAAAATGCCTTTTTCTCCTGCCTGCTGTCTACAAAAACACCAGTGACCTCTTGGGATCGACTATACGTGGTCACACTTTTATTTTTAGTCTGAGTAAGTGCTGCTGTTCATCACAGGGACAGCTTTACAAGATAGTTAACCAGAAAAGCACATTACGGTAAGTTAGGTGTGGCTGATCACTACTAGGCTTAGCATCTCTCTAAAACTGAGTACTTGGAATACTTTCTTAGTCAGTATTGCTCTAAGACCCAAGCTGCTGTGTGTGCCTTTCAAAATTCAGTACTGCACCTGGGGGATCTGATTAATCACCACTGCTTCCTTTGTTGTTGTTATACGATTCATCTAAAATGTTCTAGAACAAAAGGGTTTCTTTCGATTCCATTCTCTCTGTGGTTCGAGAGCTTTTGGAGGTCTGCAGTCATTTCCCTCAAAATTTTTGCATTTTATTTAAATCCACTCTCGTTTATGCTTCAAGGTTATGAAAAAGGATATAGTTCAAACCACTACAACTTCCTCTCCATCCAAGCTGCTACCACATCAATCCAAGCACTTATCATATCACGCCTTGATTACTAGATCAGCCTCCTTGCTGACCTCCCTGCCTCCTGTCTCTCCCCACTCCAGTCCCATACTTCACTCTGCTGCCCAGATCACTGTTCTACAAAAATGTTCAGTCACCTCGCTCCCCTCCTATTACAACCAAGCCAGCACACTTTGCTCCTCTAATGCTAACTCCTCACCCTGGGCTTCAAGGCTGTCCATCCCCTCGCCCCCTCCTACCTCACCTCCCTTCTCTCCTTCTCCAGCCCACCCTGCACCCTCCGCTGCTAATCTCCTCACCGTACCTCGTTCTCGCCTGTCCCGCCATCGACCCCCGGCCCACGTCATCCCCCGGGCCTGGAATGCCCTCCCTCTGCCCATCTGCCAAGCTAGCTCTCTTCCTCCCTTCAAGGCCCTGCTGAGAGCTCACCTCCTCCAGGAGGCCTTCCCAGACTGAGCCCCTTCCTTCCTCTCCCCCTCATCCCCCTCTTCATCCTCCCCATCTTACCTCCTTCCCTTCCCCACAGCGCCTGTATATAGGTATATATGTTTGTACATATTTATTACTATATTTATTTATTTATTTTACTTGTACATATCTATTCTATTTATTTTATTTTGTTAGTATGTTTGGTTTTGTTTTTTGTTTTCTCTGCCTCCCCCTTTTAGACTGTGAGCCCAATGTTGGGTAGGGACTGTCTCTATATGTTGCCAATTTGTACTTCCCAAGCGCTTAGTACAGTGCTCTGCACATAGTAAGTGCTCAATAAATATGATTGATTGATTGATTGACTGATTTTACTTGTACATATCTATCCTATTTATTTTATTTTGTTAGTATGTTTGGTTTTGTTCTCTGTCTCCCCTTTTAGACTGTGAGCCCACTGTTGGGTAGGGACTGTCTCTATATGTTGCCAATTTGTACTTCCCAAGCGCTTACTACAGTGCTCTGCACATAGTAAGCGCTCAATAAATACGATTGATGATGATGATGATGATAACCTACTCAGTCTTAGTACAGTGCTCTGCACACGGTGAGTTATCAATAAATTTAATTGCTCATTAGTTGGGATCAAATCAGCCCCTGGGATCACTATTTCCAGGGAGACTCTTTCCAGGGAAGTGAAGGCCTCTGTAAGACCAGTGGGGAACACCAACATGCTGATCCAACAGGGAGTCATCCTAAATGTGAGATTATTTGCTGACTAGTGCACTTGACAGACACACAGTGCCAAGAGTACACTACAATTGAATCTCCAAACTACCCTTTGTGCTGCAAAATCAAGTTACATGACACCCCCCACAATCCCCAATTCCCAACATTACAAATCACATCAACCCTTAGCAGCGCGGCTCAGTGGAAAGAGCCCAGGTTTAGGAGTCAGAGGTCGTGGGTTCTAATCCCGGCTCTTGCACATGTCTGCTGTGTGACCTTGGGCAAGCCACTTAACTTCTCTGAGCCTCAGTTACCTCATCTGGAAAATGGGGATGAAGACTGTGAGCCCCACATTGGACAACCTGATCAGCTTGTATCCCTCCAGCACTTAGAACAGTGTTCTGCACGTAGTAAGCGCTTAACAAACAGTGCTTTACATGTAGTAAGCGCTTAACAAATGCCATTATTATTATATTTCTATCTATCATCATTTCTTCTGCACATTAAACTGTGCATTCTTACCTATTCTGCTATTTCATCCTGCCACATTTCCTCCACTACCTCTTTCAGCCTTGCATTCCCGCTGGCTTACATGCTGCTTAGAGAAGCAGCATGGCCTAGTGGTCAGAGCACGCACTTGGGAGCCAGAGGACGTGGGTTCTAATCCTGGCTCCACCACCTGTCTGCAGTGTGACCTTGGATGAGTCACTTAACTTCTCTGGGCCTCAATAACCTCATCTGTAAAATGGGGATTAAGACGGTGAGCCCTACATTGGGCAACCTGATTACCTTGTATCTACCCCAGTGCTTAGAACAGTGCTTGGTACACAGAAAGCACTTAACAAATACCATTACTATTATTATTACTGCATTGTATGTAAATGACTGTTTATGTCTATCTCACCCATTATATTGTAAACTCTTTGTGGGTAGGAAACATGTTTTATTTCAGATGCAATTTCCCAAGTGCTTAGGACAGGTTTTGTGCTCAGTGATAGGTTGAGGAAGGGCTCCTCGGGTGGCTCGGGCATGTCCAAGTAGCGCACTCTCACTCCGGCATTCAGCTCTTATTGTCTTTGCTTAGGAGAAGAGGGTGATAAGTCCTCCTTCCCTGAAGAAACTCATCAGGGTTAATGGTTTCCCTACTGCTGGGTACCAGGCTTGGCTCCCGATGGGTTTTACTGTTGGCCGTCCGGCAGCATCTCCGTGAAATTACGGAGGGGAGGGAAGAGGGGGAAGGCTTTCAGCTTCCTGGCGATCCCCGGCTCCTGCACACTCTTCTCATAGGATTCTAGGATGACCACCTTCGAGCTTGACCGTTCATTCAGGATTATCATTAATATAACTACTTCTACTATTATCTACTGCACACTTACAATGTGCCAAGACAATCAAGTTGGACCCAATTCCTTGCAGAACCTGGGGCTCACAATCATAGAGGGAAAGGAGAACAGGTATTTTACACCTGCTTTACAGTGGAGGGAAGCGAGGCACAGAAGGAAGGTGACCCGCCCAAGGTCATACAGCAGACAAGTGGTGGAGCCGGGACTAGAACAGAGCAGGGTGGGGAGGTGTCTGGAGCATCCGAAGGCTTAACCTCACCAAAGGTCAGAAAGTCCATGGAGAGAAAAATGGAATCACAATGGAGCAGCCCTGGAAGGTCAACAATCAATCAATCAATCGTATTTATTGAGCGCTTACTGTGTGCAGAGCACTGTACTAAGCGCTTGGGAAGTACAAGTTGGCAACATATAGAGACAGTCCCTACCCAGCAGTGGGCTCACAGTCTAAAAGGGGGAGACAGAGAACAAAACCAAACATACTAACAAAATAAAATAAATAGAATAGGTATGTATATAAAGAATAGATCAAACCCAAGTCCCGGCCAGAAGGGATCAACTTGGAAGAGAAGACACTCAGGAATCCATCAATCAGTTGGATTTATTGTGTGCTTCCTGTATGCAGAGCATGTCTATGGCGAGCGTCATTTCCGGACTACAGAGTAGGATGGGCACAGGCCTTTAAAAGTCATTTTAGACGGTGACACTAAAAAGGGCAATCGGTCGGGTGAAGGATGGAGGAAGGCAGGCTCTTGAGTCACCCAGCAGCCCAGGCCAGGTAAACCCAGGCCCATCATTCATCTTTCCATAGGCCTGGCATCAATCATAACTTCCCCCGCATATGTGAAAAAGGGTGGTGCCACCAGGTTCCTGCCAATCCCAGCTCCACCCCCGGATTCTAGTGTTGGGGGCCCCCAGCTCGGTCTTCCACGTAAGCAACTCTCGGACATTTTGATGTTAAGACTGTAATCAATCAATCAATCATATTTATTGAGCGCCTACTATGTGCAGAGCACTGTACTAAGCGCTTGGGAAGTACAAATTGGCAACATCTAGAGACAGTCCCTACCCAACAGTGGGCTCACGGTCTAAAAGGGGGAGACAGAGAACAAAACCAAACATACTAACAAAATAAAATAAATAGAATAGATATGTACAAGTAAAATAAATAGAGTAATAAATATGTACAAATATATATACATATATACATATTTATTATGGTTGTACATATTTATTATGGTTGTACATATTTATTACTCTATTTATTTATTTATTTATTTTACTTGTACATTTCTATCCTATTTATTTTATTTTGTTGGTATGTTTGGTTCTGTTCTCTGTCTCCCCCTTTTAGACTGTGAGCCCACTGTTGGGTAGGGACTGTCTCTATGTGTTGCCAATTTGTACTTCCCAAGCGCTTAGTACAGTGCTCTGCACATAGTAAGCGCTCAATAAATACGATTGATTGATTGATTGATATATACAGGTGCTGTGGGGAAGGGAAGGAGGTAAGATGGGGGGGATGGAGAGGGGGACGAGGGGGAGAGGAAGGAAGGGGCTCAGTGTGGGAAGGCCTCCTGGAGGAGGGGAGCTCTCAGCAGGGCCTTGAAGGGAGGAAGAGAGCGAGCTTGGCGGATGGGCAGAGGGAGGGCATTCCAGGCCCGGGGGATGACGTGGGCAGGGGGTCGATGGCGGGACAGGCAAGAACGAGGTACGGTGAGGAGCTCCTTGAAGGCAGGAAACTCACATCTTGCTACTGCCGTACCCTCTCAAGTGCTGCACCTGGTAGATACTCAATAAATGTCACTGATTGATGTGGGAAGGGCACAGAGTTTCAGCCCCACCGTAATCGGCAGATCAATCTATGCCCCTGACTAGACTCATAGGATAATCTTGCCTCATACAATCTTCTGGCTATTTTAATTGTTCTTCTGAATGGGCACCAGTGAGAGGAACAGAAGGACCTTAATCTCTGCTGCCAGGTAGGTAAATTAGAGACTCGGTTTGCTCTACTACCCTGTAGCTCTCACTATTAACTTCATCTACTTGGCAACTAAATCAGCACACAGCAGTAGAATTCTGGCTTTCTTCAGTGCAGGCCAAAACATTCGTGGATCTAATACTTGGAACCTGGACGTTTAAGGCCGCAGCATTTAAGCTTCAGAGACATTTGCTGAGCATTCAGGTTTTGGCCCACCACATAATTTTCCGTTCAAATCTACTTGGCCACGCCATCATCAGGTTTACATCAGAGATGCAGAAGATTTTGATTTACAGTCCATATTTGCAAAAGATTTTGGTGGGATTTCATTTTGGAGCTCGGAGGCTGCAACTGTCATATGTATTCAATTGGAACACAGGAGCCTCGAGAAGCTTGAGATTTGGCAGATATTTCAACAGGCACCTGGCGTACCCAGAGACTCTGGGATTCCTGGGTCAATTGAGGACTTTGCAAGGAAAAAAATATCCTTGGCTTTCCCCTGATTTTGAGGACCATGTCACTAAATGAGTTTCTCATGCACAGTGCGCCAGGTAGGGCTATATGCAAGCTTCCTAACCATTAGGGCTCGGCAAAAATAACAGCTAAAGCACCTTGGGTAAAGGTTTCTATTCCATCTTGCCATGCAAAAGCCATAATAAGCCATAAAGGAGCAACGTCAACTGGAAGATGCTGGTGAAATGAAAGGTGCCGGGCCTGGGAGTGCGTTGGAAATTCAGCATATCCTTCCATTAACCTTCCCACTATAACTCAGGCTTAGGAGCACAGTAGAGATTTGACTGCTTGGAGTACATATTCCTCATCATTATGGCCAATGTAGCACGTTTTATGTTGAGAGCTTTTGGTCCAAACCAAACTATTTTTTCCAATCAATGGTATGATTTGGATGGAGCCTTTTTTGTGTAGAACACTGTACTGCGAGCTTGATTTTAACAACTCATGCATCTGAAAGATTTTGAGAGGTCATGTGCTATGCCTCTTGGAGAGCCGGATTTAAATTTGTCTCAGCAGAGTTTAATCAATCAAATCAACGGTATTTATTGAGGGCTTATGCACTAAGCGGTTGGGAAAGTACAATACAACAGAGTTGGTAGACACGATCCCTAAGATTTCTAGACCACCTCTCTTGTACAGATGTTTCAGTGCCATTGAATTTGTAGCCAGTACCCCTTTCTGTCTAACTTTAATCAACAGAGTCCAATGCCTTCTGTCTAGTTTTCTGGGAAAATGTCAGAAAATGTACTTCCCCATATACTTGAAGACTGTTAAATTCCCTCACAGCCTTCTCTCTTCTTGGCTAAATTAGTCCAGCTTTTTTATTAGCTTTTCCTCTGTAGACCTATTCATGGAGCACCTAAGTGAGGGGCACTGTACTAGGCACAAGAAATGTTCCAGGCCCCAAGTATGGGGGAGAAGATAGGTTCTTTAACTCTTGCCACCTGCTCACTCAATCCGCAAGTGGCAGATGCATCTTAAAACTGCTCAGCAAAACCAGGATGCAAATTCCGAGTTAGTCTGAGAGTAACATTTGAATATCATATTCTCACCTAGGCCACAACTCATCAGATATTGTGATGCGCTGATCAAGAAGCAGCGACTTGGCATAGGTCATAATGATGAAGGGTATTCAATGCTACTGGCAACTTTTAGACTGGGGCAGGAATTCACTCATTCCTTGGATTAAGCACCAAGCTACTGGTCCCTTGGCCTGGAATTCAATCCTAACTCTGGGCAAATACTAGATTAGATGAGAAAAGACAGCCATTCGATCACTCAACAGCATTAAGTTTTGAGAGTATACTGTGCGCAGAGCACTGTACTAAGCACTTGGAAGAGTTCCAAACAAGCAGAAGATATAGTCCTGCCCTCAAGGAGTTTATAGTCCAGTGGAAAAGATAGGCAAATTATTTACAAATAGTGGGAGGAGAATCAATCAATCAATCAATCGTATTTATTGAGCGCTTACTGTGTGCAGAGCACTGTACTAAGCGCTTGGGAAGTACAAGTTGGCAACATATAGAGACAGTCCCTCCCAACAGCGGGCTCACAGTCTAAAAAGGGGGAGACAGAGAACAAAACCAAACATACAACAAAATAAAATAAATAGAATAGATATGTACAGGCAAAATAAATAAATAGAGCAATAAATATGTACAAACATATATACAGGTGTTGTGGCGAAGGGAAGGAGGTAAGATGATGGGATGGAGAGGGGGACAAGGGGGACAGGAAGGAAGGGGAATGAACAATGATACACCTGGTGACAGCAGGAGTGTAAGAGGACTGACTGAAAAAATATCTAAAAATATATATTGATTGATGCCTAAATCATCATCAATCGTATTTATTGAGCGCTTACTATGTGCAGAGCACTGTACTAAGCGCTTGGGAAGTACAAATTGGCAACATATAGAGACAGTCCCTACCCAACAGTGGGCTCACAGTCTTGCTCAGCATAGCTGATTACACTTAAATGCTCAGGGTGACAATCTACCTTCCCAACACTGCTAAAATCCACACTTTCCATTCAAACTCCATGTTGAACCAAGCACTTACAACCCGCCTTGACTACTGCATCTGTCTCCTCGTTGACCTCCCTGCCTCCTGTGTCTCCCCACTGCAGTCCAAACTTCACTCGGTTGCATGGATCATTTTTTTTTAAAAGAAACACTCAGTCCATGTCTCCCCAACTCCTCAAGAACCTCCAATGGTTCCTCACCCACCTGGGCATTAAACAGAAACTCCTTACCATTGGCTTTGAGCACTCGATCAGCTCAACCCCTCCTACCTTTCCTCACTGACCTCCTACAGCCCAACCAGCACACTTCACTCCTTTAGGGCTCGTTTACTCACTGTGCCCCAATCTTGTCTATCTCACCGCCGACCCCTTTCTCACACCCTCCCTCTCCCTCCATATATGCCAGACCACGAGTTTTCCCACCGTCAAACCCTTATTAAGATCACAGCTCCTCCAAAAGGCCTTCCCCAAATAAGTCAGCCTGGTCTAGTAAATACGTAACATTAATTCCTGTCTCCCACTCTAGACTGTCAAGTTATTTGTGGCCCCCAGACTGAGCCCCTTCCCTCCTCTCCCCCTCGTCCCCCTCTCCATACCCCCATCTTTCCTCCTTCCCTTCCCCACAGCACCTGTATATATGTATATATGTTTGTACATATTTATTACTCTATTTATTTATTTATTTTACTTGTACATATCTATTCTATTTATTTTATTTTGTTAGTATGTTTGGTTTTGTTCTCTGTCTCCCCCTTCTAGACTGTGAGCCCACTGTTGGGCAGGGACTGTCTCTATATGTTGCCAATTTGTACTTCCCAAGCACTTAGTACAGTGCTCTGCACACAGTAAGCGCTCAATAAATACGATTGATGATGATGAGGTAATCTGTCTACCAACTTTGTCATACTGTACTCTCCCAAGCGCTTGGTACTGTGGTCTGCTGACGGTAAGCACTCAATCAATACCACTAATGGAGATGATGATGGTGGTGGTGGTGGAAAATTACTCACCAAATGCTAGCTTAAGGATGTGAGGTTTCAGGAGATCTTTGAAGATGGGGAGAGTGGCTTAGTGGATTTAAAAGGGGAGAGAGTACCACACAAAGCCAAAGGGGTTGAAGGTGGGCATTGAAAATAATGGCACTGTGAAAATGTTGGCTTAGCAGGACCCAGGAGTGGGAGGTCAAAGTAGCAGGTCCAGAAAGCTGGTGGAAAACCTTGAAACCAACGGCCAGGAGACTGCTTGCTGCAGAGAGAAATGGGAAGCCAATGGATTTCGAAAGAGGCAGAGACCTGTGCTGAATAATGATGATGATGATAATATTTATTCTATTTATTTTATTTTGTTACTATGCTTGGTTTTGTTCTCTGTCTCCCCTTTTTAGACTGTGAGCCCACTGTTGGGTAGGGACTGTCTCTGTATGTTGCCAATTTGTACTTCCCAAGCGCTTAGTACAGTGCTCGGCACACAGTAAGCGCTCAATAAATATGATTGATGATGATGATGATATTTATTAAGCACTTAATCTGTGTCAAGTACAGTGCTAAACACTGGGGTAAGTACAAAACAATCAGGTCCAGAAAGCACGGCCAACATGGGACTCAGTCTACGTAGAAGGAAGAACAGACATTGAATCTCCATCTTAAAGATGAGAAAACTGGGGCCCAGGGAAGTTAGGCAACTTGCCCAAGGTCCCGCAGAAGGCAAGTGGCAGAGTCAGAATTAGAACCCAGGTCTTCTGACTCTCAGGTCTGTGTTCATTCCACTAGGTCATGCTGCCTCTTCCAGTCTGGGATTACCCACACACACAACTATCCTTTCATTAGTTATGTGTTATTAGTTATGTTATGTTTCATTAGTTATGTATGTGCTTCCCAAGCGCTTAGTACAGTGCTCTGCACATAGTAAGCGCTCAATAAATGCGATTGATTGATTGACTGATTAGAGTTAAATAACAATACATCTTCTCACGCTAAGTTAGCGTTGGCAGCAGACCGAACACGGAGCCTTTTTAAGGCAGCAGCAACCTCCTTCCCTCCTGGCAAAGCCCGGGTTTCTTGTGCTTCTGCCACTTTGACACCACCACGTGCACAAAACAGGCTGGAAGGGGTGAGGGGGAAGGGGGTGTTCAGCTCAAAGCCAGCAATCTGACTGCCACGGCCATCGGGAGCTGGGATTTGATGACTGTGGCCACCCTACAAACCAGATTTAAGAGCCCAGGGCCAATCAATCAATCAATCAATCAATCGTATTTATTGAGCGCTTACTATGTGCAGAGCACTGTACTAAGCGCTTGGGAAGTACAAATTGGCAGCACATAGAGACAGTCCCTACCCAACAGTGGGCTCACAGTCTAAAAGGGGGAGACAGAGAACAGAACCAAACATACCAACAAAATAAAATAAGTAGGATAGAAATGTACAAGTAAAATAAATAAATAAATAAATAAATAGAGTAATAAATATGTACAACCATATATACATATATACAGGTGCTGTGGGGAAGGGAAGGAGGTAAGACGGGGCCAGATACTAGAGTCAGAATTTGGGACTTGGGTTGTCACCGCACCACCAAGGTCCACACCAGGTGTAGGGAGATGGGGGATAGATTAGAAAATTGGCCTCACTTTGTATCTGCCCCTCTCCACCATTTTTCTGGCACGACCCCCATGAAGCCCCAACTGATTCTACCTTGAGCCTTAAAATATCCAGTCATCTTACTCTGATGGTCATCATCATCAATCGTATTTATTGAGCGCTTACTGTGTGCAGAGCACTGTACTAAGCACTTGGGAAGTACAAATTGGCAACATATAGAGATAGTCCCTACCCAACAGTGGGCTCACAGTCTAAAAGGGGGAGACAAAACCAAACATACTAACAAAATAAATTAAATAGAATAGATATGTACAAGTAAAATAGAGTAATCAATCAATCAATCAATCGTATTTATTGAGCGCTTACTATGTGCAGAGCACTGTACTAAGCGCTTGGGAAGTACAAATTGGCAACACATAGAGACAGTCCCTACCCAACAGTGGGCTCACAGTCTAAAGTAATAAATATGTACAAGCATATATACATATATACATATATACAGGTGCTGTGGGGAAGGGAGGGAGGTAAGATGGGGGGATGGAGAGGGGGACGAGGGGGAGAGGAAGGAAGGGGCTCAGTCTGGGAAGGCCTCCTGGAGGAGGTGAGCTCTCAGCAGGGCCTTGAAGGGAGGAAGAGAGCTAACTTGGCAGATGGGCAGAGGGAGGGCATTCCAGGCCCGGGGGATGACGTGGGCCGGGGGTCGATGGCGGGACAGGCGAGAACGAGGTACGGTGAGGAGATTAGCGGCAGAGGAGCGGAGGGTGCGGGGTGGTCATTTCTTTTAGACTGTGAGCCCACTGTTGGGTAGGGACTGTCTCTATATGTTGCCAACTTGTACTTCCCAAGCGCTTAGTACAGTGCTCTGCACACAGTAAGCGCTCAATAAATACGATTGATGATGATGATAACACCATATTGAGCACCCAATGGGGACTCAAATAATGATTAAATAAGGCCAAAAGAAGGGCTCCTTATGGATCAGAATAATAAACTACTCTGACTTTTTTCCCCTAATTTTTGCATTAACTAATCCCATTCAGTTCTATAAAATCCAAGAAAATCGATTAATGCAAAAAACTGAAAGTCATCTTACAAACATAATAGACATCTTTAAAAAAAAGGAAGTTCAAAAAAATCAGAAGCAGAGAGGAAACAAATAATTTTTCCAGTTCTAGAAAATTGTTTCCGTAATAGCGTAATACTCAGTAGAAGATGGTAGCTCCTAGGAGAAGAATAAATGGCTAAGAAATTGATGAAAGTGTTCCCGTAGTGAACCATTCACTCTGCAGATTCCAGATGCTCAACATTCTTGACATCAGAATGGAAAAATTTACTGTTAGTCTAGAGAAATTTAATATCACCATTCTTGTCATATCCCTCATAGCTTCGTTATTAGGGCAAGTCTGGGGAAGCTATAAACCAGTGTTAAATGATAAAAAAATATGGTCTCTGCGTTCCATCACTCTTACCTATTATGGAGCAAATGTGTTGGGGATCATATAGAAAGGAACTTTCAAAAAATAGAAATAGTTGTGTACCTATTTTGCTTTCTTTCCTTAACTAGCTTTCTACATTTGCATTCTATACAATATGGCCAGGCACAATACCAAAGACTTTACTGTAACCAAGGGGTAATAAACACTAAAGAACATACATCTAAGCCCAGAACAACACTGTAAAATTTTATTGTATTAATAAAATGCGACACACCAACCTTTAAATTTTCCACTTTGTCAAAGGTAAAATAATCAGCACTGTTCACTGCCATTTATAACAAGCTTCAATTTTTCTCATTTAAAGTATGTTTTAGTTTTCTAAAAGAACAGACATTGCAGCTATTCCAGTGAAATAATACAACCTCAAGACAGCATTCCCATTCTGACATCATCTACTATAAGGGAACCAAAATTTCACATTAAAAATTAGAAGATTCACCAAGCAGAGTTTGAAAGTGCAAAAGCAGGTTTAAAGACTCTATTTTCCTACAGTTTATCCCTTAATTAGAAAAACAATTTAGAACTATGCACTGCTAAATTATGACTTCAGAATCTCTTATATGTAATGAATATTTGTGGGGGGGTTTTCAATGAAAGTAATTTGGCTAAGAAAGTCTGTGCTTTTTTTGGATAGCAAACACTAATTCCATGAAAACTTAGTGAGACTATTGAATATTCTCCAAGTCAATATAATGACATTTTGGCTTCATTAGCATTCACCCAAAAAATGTAATGCGAAAGCAAAATGAAGAGTTATTCAAACATCCTCCACAACCATAAAAAAGAAAAAAAAAAGATTTGCTGCAAACTTTAACCTCCAATGTAATCTGGATTTGATATGATAAAAGTACATTTGGGTATTTTCTAGATCCTTGAAATGTAAACATTTTTCAGTATGAACTCTTACAAATAACAGAGTAGCTGATCACTTAGAGAACTTAACCACAAAACCATTTTATGTGGTTTGAAACAGTTACTAGTCTTTTAGGATTTCACTCAACATGCGTATTTCAGATTCAACATACCAAATACAATTTATAGCTCAAGCTAAATAGTGCATCTTGATTTCAGCTCTCATATTTCAGGAAAATAGCCTTCGTTCTTAAATCTCAAGTCAGTACACAATTACTGGTATCCGAGGAATCACACTGGAGAGAGAGACAGAATCAAAAACCAGCAGGATCCTGTAGTCTTTTAAGGTTTTAAGCCATCACTGAGAAGGCTAAGAATAAAGTGAAAACAAGAGCTTTCCCTTATGAAAGCATCCTGCCTACTATATATCCTCTGGAGAGAAACCCTCAGGGTTTGCAAGGTTTTTTCCAGATATTAACCATAAAAAATACCACAATTTGCACCCTCCTCTTCCCAAAAATCTTACACTACCAAGAAGGAAAAAAGGCACTTTACTAACCTATAATGAGTCTAGCCTGTTAGTGTTTGGCAGTTAACACCATCATTTTGTAATCTGGGAGACTCAGCATGTTCAATGGAGCTCTCCCTGTTGGTATGTTAATAACACTTTGAGAGTCAGGGTCTAGGTACTAGAAAGTATAGAATTTGCTTTTCATGCAAAAGGGAGGACATAAAATGTTCCATTAGCTATCTGAATTGGGTTTTTCAGCGACAGACATTCTAAAATATATCCATCCTGACTGCAAACATCCTCTGTGTAATCATAAAAAAGAAAAAAACTGCACTCTACTTGACAGGAAAAAAAAGTCTCAATAAGCAATTTTCACACCATTATTTCTGCATTCACCAAATGAAATATATCTGGTCATTTGAATGCAATAAATATGTATTTTTTTATCCTAGTCAAATGTATATATTCCCTTCCAAATACCTCTCAGACACCAATATGATTAATATGCTCAAACCACTAAATTAAGCATTGAGTATAATCTAGGATCTCCTACTTACATTTGGGGTAAAATAAAGTTCACTTTTAAATAATAATTTACAGGTATTTCAGAAAATGAAACCCACAAGCACTATTAAATCACCTGACAGATTACATTAACAGGCAAAGGTTATTAGAGTATAATAACTCTAACCTAATTCCAATGCCTCAATCTATTCAAAATGTTAAGATGAATAATGTTAGAACTGTCGGATAATTTGACATGTTCTTGACCTTATGATAAATTGAGAAATCACAGAACCTTTCCTTTAACAGAATACATACACAAAACGCTGTCATATAGTCTATATACTGGCACTTCAGCACCTGAAAACAAAACTGTCACTCTTAGATAATTCACCCAAGAAGTCTTATAATTTCTATTTCCCATTTCCTTAATATGAAACAGCCTACTAAGTTATCTATCTTGAATCTTACTGCACAGGTTTGCTAAAAGGAAGATTAAGTAAAGACTGTTTCATCAGCCAAATACTACAAGTTTGGGTAAGAGTGTGTCTTTAAGTAATTTAATATTATAGAAGTTGCCAATGGTAAACATCAGTGCACAGATTTTCAGTTCCATGTGGCTAATTCCATCCAGATGGGTGATTTTTATTTTAAAATTAACAAGCCTAAAAAGGCATAGAATTTTGGCACAAATATCCAGAAGGGCATTACATTTTTTCATTTTCTGTATTTCCCACCACAACGCTCTTAGGGGGAACAAAATAACTTTCAGGATTTGACTGATGTTTATAAAACTGACGAGATTTCAGATGAAGGACTTTTTCGGCTCAGAAGGGACTTGGTAGAGAAGAGAGTGGCTACGGCAGTCGCTGCCACGCACTCAGGCTCTTTCCCAAAGAGAAATGGAGCACAGTGGGGCTGGGCCTAATCCGAGCAGCAGTTGTCGGCTCTCACTTATCCAATCATTTGAAATTCCAGGACATTTCATCTGCGTCCCGTACCACTCTCCTGACTCCAGGATTACTGCCCCAGGATCCCAAAGCCACCCCTCTGCCCCTTCATCTTCTGCTGGACGAGGAAGAGTTTCAAAAAGAGTCAACAACAGCAACAGGGCCCCAAGGGGACTGACCCCAGGGATGTACCAAGAACCCAAACTGGGGGAGAAGCGATAGTCCCTGGCATCCTGAACGAAAGCAGAATGTCCTGAACCATCACGCGCTCATGTGCATGCCAAACGTTATGTTGTGTAGGCTAGAGATAGTTTCCAAAATCCATTTAAGATCCTCCAGGCCCAAACTAGAGGGGAAGAAAAGCCGTATTTACAAAATATAGAGAAAAACAGTATCACAAAGATTCAATGAGGGAAGGAAGAGAGAAGTCAATAGAAAATGATGCCCAAACTCCACATCTGGACAAATCCCTGACATGGAGTCTACTATCTACTGCATGTAGCACCAATCCACATTCCCCCATTATCAATCAATCAATCGCATTTATTGAGTGCTTACTGTGTGCAGAGCACTGTACTAAGCGCTTGGGAAGTACAAGTTGGCAACACATAGAGACAGTCCCTACCCAACAGTGGGCTCACAGTCTAAAAGGGGGAGACAGAGAACAAAACCAAACATACTAACAAAATAAAATAGAATAGATATGTACAAGTAAAATAGAGTAATAAATATGTACAAACATATATACATATATACAGGTGCTGTGGGGAAGGGAGGGAGGTGGGGGCTGATGAATAATGTTTTTTAAGGTGGTTTTTGGTGGGGCAGGGAATGAAATTTGTTTCACCGTGGTTTAACCCAACAGATTGCTGGCCAGGGGAAAAATCCCCAAGAAAAAGGATGAGGTGAAGCAGACCCTCTTCTTTCCTCCTTTGCAGCCTTCTAGGGATGATTCGTTCATTCATTCAATCATACTCACTGAATGCTTACTTTGTGCAGAGCATTGTACTAGGAGCTTGGGAGAGTACAATATAACAATAAACAGTCACAGTCCCTGCCCACAACGAGCTTGGTGTCTAGAGGGGATGATAGAGTTCAGGTCCCATTTCCCAGGTTACCAAAGCTCTATAGTCACAATCGAGGAGATGAGATCAGGAAGGAGAAAAGGAAGGGCATAAAGAAAAAGACAGCTGGAGAGAATTCCCTTAAGATGATTTCAGTTTTGCATGGAAGGACAAGATCTTTAGCAACAGGACTGGAAGGACTATGGAGCCTGGAGGACCACACTGGCTGTGGAGAAGAGTTGGCAAGAATCGTGGGCAGCAGATCAACAGAGGTACAGTAAAACTCCAGCTTGGAAGAAGCCAGAACTGAGCCAAGGAACGAAGGAAAAATTTACACAGCTGGTCAACGATGTAGTCCTCAGAAGCATGTAAACAGGAGAGTCTAGTCTGTACGCTCCTGGTGAGCAGGGAACATGTCTTCCAACTCTGTTGTATGGTACGCTTCCAAGTATAGCTCTCCTCACACGGTAAATGCTCAATAAATACCATTGATGATTGAGAGTTGGTGGGTAATTAGGGTGCCCTAAGGCTGGAGTCTGTAAGTCAAATGGACCAAAACATGGCTGGATATACACAGCCCAAATGAAGGGAAGGATTGTATGGTGAATCTGTCCCTTTGCTTGAGGGAATCGGCCCAATCAACTGGGTCCCAAAATGGAGATTTCGACCTGAACTATTCACGGGTAGGGTAACGGGTGCTCCACCACAAATAGGCTATGTAATAGAGTTGTTTTTGACTAATGGTGATGGGTTGCATTAAGCCACCCTCAAGCCTACACATACACCCATAGGTGAATGTCACCATCAGTGGAATGTCCTTCATGTACAAACAGCTATATTTATAGTATCCATTTTGTCTGTTCTCCAGGGGCAACTCAACTGGATTATAGCTGAATCCTCCCGTTCATTTTGGCCATCCAGATCCAACTACAGTGCTTTGGAGGAGTACCTGCAAGAAAGATGGCTCTGCCAAGGCCTCACTGAGATGGTCTGAAAGCTTCTGGAGCTACAGGGCACAAGCTAGCAAGACCACCTCACTGTTTATGTACTGCCCTTTATCAATTAAGCCTACTTACCAGAATATTCATTTTCTATATCTGACTTACCAGTGCCTCATTTTCCTGAGAAACAAAAAGCTTCGTGAGTCAATATATGCTCATAGATTTTAGGCCTTATGAAATACAGGACTCCAGATGAAAATTCTCAACTGGATCATTTGCTACTGGCACTGAGATCTGACTGGAAGGGGTATGATGTCAGTAAGGAGGAAACGGTAAAGCTGTAATTTTCACACATTACTTTGACCATGCCATCCCTCTCTTAAAGGCTCTACGACAGCACCTGTTTACCATAGGATCAGGTCACAGACTAGCTCACTTCTCTTTTATTCATTCATTCATTCAATCGTATTTATTCATCATCATCATCATCATCATCAATCGTATTTATTGAGCGCTTACTGTGTGCAGAGCACTGTACTAAGCGCTTGGGAAGTACAAGTTGGTAACATATAGAGACAGTCCCTACCCAACAGTGGGCTCACAGTCTAAAAGGGGGAGACAGAGAACAAAACCAAACATACTAACAAAATGAAATAAATTGAGCGCTGTGTGCAGAGCACTGTACTAAGCGCTTGGGAAGTACAAGCTGGCAACACAGAGACGGTCCCTACCCAACAACAGGCTCACAGTTTAGAAGGGAGAGACAGGCAACAAAACAAAACATATTAACAAAATAAAATAAATAGAATAAATATGTACAAGTAAAATAAAAAATAGAGTAATAAATACGTATAAACATATATACAGGTGCTGTGGGGAGGGGAAGGAGGTAAGGCGGGGGAGGAGGGGGAGAGGAAGGAGGAAGCTCATTCATTCATTCATTCAAACGTATTTATTGAGCACTGTGTGCAAAGCACTGTACTAAGTGCTTGGGAAGTACAAGTTGTCTTCCCTTGTCTTCTACATCCCAGCCTGTCCTTCAACTCTTCTAGGCAAACATATTCAATGCCTCATTTGTCTAAACAACCCATTCTTATCTCTAGACCTTCTCCCAAACATGACATCCTAAACCTGGAATTCTTCCTACTACATTCACTCCCCTATTCTTTTTTTTCTTTAAATGGTATTTGTTAAGGCCTTACTGTGTGAAAGGCACTGTTCTAAGTGTTGGGGTAGATACAAAGTAATCAGGTTGGACCCACTCCATTACTGTCTAAACATGCAACTTCCACAATTCCGTTTCTTTACCACTCCACAAAACATCCCCATCTAATTTTTTTAACACAATCACTTTCATGTATTTTCTCAATTTGTCTACCCTTTTAAAATGTACTCTCCCAAGCATTTTGTACAGTGCTCTGTAGACAGTAAGCGCTCAAGAAATACGACTGATTGTTTGTCCAGTTGACTACATACCGTCTACATCTGCCAATCACAGATATGGCTCTTGCTTGCCAGAACATGATATAAGGGAGGCAACTAACGTACTGGTACAGTGCCACAAGCAAATGGGCACCTGATTATTCAGCCCTGCCTATTCTCCTTTCCAACTACATATCTATTCTATTTATTTTATTTTGTTAGTATATTTGATTTTGTTCTCTGTCTCCCCCTATTAGACTGTAAGCCCACTGTTGGGTAGGAACTGTCTCTATATGTTGCCAATTTGTACTTCCCAAGCACTTAGTACAGTGTTCTGCACACAGTAAGTACTCAATAAATACGATTGATGATGATGATGATGATGATGAGACACGAGCATGGGAAGCTAAAAAAAATCAATGAACGGCATTTATTGAGCAGAGCACTGTACTGAGCTCTTGTTAGAGTACAATTCAACTAAGTTGGTAGACATGCTCCCTGCCAAAAGCAAGCTTACAGTCTAAGGGGGAGACATATTAATATAAATTATAGGTATGTACACGAGCGCTGTGGGGCAAATAGCAAGCGCTTAAAGGGTACAGATCCAGATCCCTTCTAGACTGTGAGCTTGGGTAGGGACCGTCTCTATATGTTGCCAACTTGTACTTCACAAGCACTTAGTACAGTGCTCTGCACACAGTAAGCGCTCAATAAATATGATTGAATGAATGAAAGTGCATCAGCAATGCAGAAGGAAGAGAGGAGTAGAGTAAGAAAGCAGTTAATTGGGGAAGGCCTCTCGGAGGAGACGGATTTTAATAAGGCTTTGAAGATGGGGAGTGGTGGTCTGTCATATGGATGTGGGGGGGGCAGTTCTGGACCAGAGGGAGGATGTGGGCAAGGGGTCGGCAGCAAGACAGGTGAAGTCGAGGCACAGTGAGCATGTTGGTGCTAAGAGGAGCAAAGTGCAAACTAGGCTGGAGTTGGAAATCTCTGAGATACGGTATGAGGAGGTGAGCTGATTTGAGTGCTTTAAAGCTGAGGGTAAGGAGTTCCTTTTTGATGTGGTGGTGGTTGGGCAACTACTACAGGTTCTTGAAGAGTGGAAAGCCATGGGATTAATGTTTTTTAGAAAAATGATCCAGGCAGCCAAGTGAAGTATGAACTGGGGTGGGAAGAGGCAGGAGGCAGGAAGAACAGAGGGGAGACTGATGCAGTAGTCAAGGAGGGATAAGTGCTTGGATCAGCAAATTAGCAGGTTGGATGGACAGGAAGAAGGAATTTAGCGATGTAGGAAGTAGGAAGATAGAACTGACAGAATATATGGGTTGAATGAAAGAGAAGTTGAGGGTAATGCCAAGGTGTTGTCTATAGTAGTGGGAAAGACTAGGGGAGGATAGGGTCTGGGAGGGAAGATTAGGAGTTCTGTTTTGGACATGCTTAGTTTGAGGTGTCAGTGGGACAACAAGGTAGAGATGTCTTAAAGACAGGAGGAAATGCAAGATTGCAGAAAAGGTGAGGTCAGGGCTGGAGAGGTAGATTTGGAATCATTTGCATAGATATGGTAACTGAAGCCACGGGAGCACATGAGGTCTCCAAGGGCTTGGGTGTAGTTGGAAAATAGAAGGGACCGTTAACTGGGCCTTGACTGACTTCCACTGTTAGAGGGTGGGAGGCAGAGAAGGAGTCTGCAAACTAGACCAAGAAGGAACAGTCAGAGAGAGATGAGACGCAGGAGAGAGGAGTATGGCAAGGAAGCCAAGGCTGGATACTGTTCCAAAAAGAAGGGGTTGGTCCACAGTGTCAAAGGCAACCGAGAGGTAAAAGAGAAGCAAGATAGAGTAGAGACAATCAGATTTGGCAAGAAGAAGGTGAATTTAGAGAAGGCATTTTCCATGGAGTGAAGAGGGCAGAAGCCACATTAGAGGGGGTCAAGGAGAGAATTGGAGGAGAGGAAGTAGAGGGAGCAGATGTAGACAATTTGCTCAAGGAGTTTGGGAAGGAAAGGAAGGAGGGATATGGGACAATAATTGGAGAGATCCACGGGGGTCAGTGGAGGGTTTGCTGTTGTTTTTTTTAGTATAGGGGATAATGTGAGCTTGTTTAAATTCAGGGGGAAGAAGCCATTGGTACATGAACATCTGAAGATGGAGTTCGGGAAGCAAGGAAGGAGAGGGCAAGTGTTTTCATAAGGTGTGAAGGAATGGGGTCAGAGGCACAAGTGGAAGGGGTAGAATGCCAAGAAAGATGGGAAGGGGCAGGATGAGGGAGGGTCTAGAGAGGAGCATGGGATATTTTAGGATCATCACACCAGATAGTTTTAATTATATAAATAAAGTACATAGCCAGGTCATTAGGGGAAAGAGATGGGGGGGGAGCAGGGGAGTTGAGAAGGGAGTTAAACTTCTGGAACAGCTGGCATGGGCAACAGTATGGGACTCAAAGATGGAGAAATAATGTTGCCGGGGGGGAGAGGGCAGAATTAAAGCAGGTAAGGATGAATCTGGACGAGGTCAGACTGGGATCTTAAGTTCCACCAGCAAGGCTCCGCAGCCTGAGCACAAGAGCCGAGGAAGCATAATGTGGAGGAGATCCAGGGTTATGGGCTAGTAGTATGAGATCAGCAGGTGGACAGGACAGATATAAATAGGGGAGCTCAGAGGTGGCCTTTCCATGCCTGTCCCTCAAACTGCTTGCCTGCAAAGTGATGGAGAGTTTAGTCAAAGAGCAAGTTTTTATCTAAATACACTTGTGACCTTCCACACTCTCCACCAATTGGATACAGATCTTGGAAAAATCCTAATCGGGCTTTCTAAACCACAAGATCTTGGAGAAGCAGAGAAAGGAAAGGGAAGGAATGAGGACTTGGAACTCACAAGGCAGTAGGAAGGTAAATAGTTCTGGTTCCCTCAAGCCAAGGGAATGCAGAAAAGAAGAGCTCCCCGTTGGAAAGGGCTGTCATGGAAGCCATGTCAGCAGCTTCCACACCCACATTCGCCCCGAGCCGCAGCAGAATATGGAACATACCAGAACTATGAATAGGTTCCCTCATAAGCCTTCCTGCCAAAAGGTCAGTGATTCTTTCCAAAATCAGTAGTACTGTCAGAAAAAAGTATTTCCTGGCATTTAGTGATTAAGTAAAGGAGCTAAAAACTCAGGCCAAGAGACAAACCTTAGCCCTCTATGTTTTTAGCTGATGGGAAATTAATTCCCTAGGCCGAGCTCACTGCCATTATCAAATTGAGTGGAAAAAAAAATCCATCACTTTTATTACCTGAAATATTAAAAACAATTAAAACATTAAAAACAAAGTAAATGTGTGTCTTTTGCTATTCATCAATACGGCAGCAGAAACAACACATCACACGGTGGTCGCACTCCCACAAAGCCCTGTTTAAAAAAACAGCCACATAATTCTAATGAGAAATAATGCATTAAGGGAAGATGGTTGAAAACAATTGAAATAGTACCCAGCTTCTAATATATGCTGGTCAAAATTTTAAAAAAATTGAAATTTATTAGAAACACCCAGATAACCTATTTAAATACTTTGCGATTGCTTCAAGTTCTCTACTTTTAGTAAACAAAAAAATGGAGATAATTCATTCAATCGTATTTATTGAGCTCTTACTGCTTACTAAACACTTGGTAGAGTACAACACAACAATAAACAGACACATTCCCTGCTCACAGTGAGCTTACAGTTGATAACTATGTTCTTTTACTCTCCATAGTCAATCTAAATCAGCCTCTAAAACACCAGGATTGCCTGTGTGGGAAAATACAAAAGGAACATATCATGCAACTTTACTCTAATAGAGTGTAGAAGAGGTGGTACTCTAGACTTGGAGCTAGATATGAATCCATTCTCTTTGAGAATTTGGGCCACGAACATTACTAGCTGGACCTCAACTTCTTTGAACAAATGGGATTACAGTACAGTGCAAAATTAGAGTTGTTAGAGATAGGGAAAAGTTACGCACGTCAGGAGGCTCAAGAAAGGTTTAATATATGAATGGACAACAGCATCCACAAATTTTATTAAAGGAAGATGCTAAAAAAAATAGCCCTGACCACAAGTATGGATGCAACAATAATAATAACGATGGCATTTATTAAGCGCTTACTATGTGCAAAGCACTGTTCTAAGCGCTGGGGAGGTAACAAGGTGATCAGGTTGTCCACGGGGGGCTCACAGTCTTAATCCCCAATTTACAGATGAGGGAACTGAGGCACAGAGAGGCGAAGTGACTTGCCCAAAGTCACACAGCTGACAGTTGGCGGGGCCAGGATTTGAACCCATGACCTCTGACTCCAAAGCCCGGGCTCTTTCCACTGAGCCATGCTGCTTCCCTATAGGCAATAGGCATAGCACCCTGACCAATGTCTTCATCCAGGCACTGCCTGCTGCCACTATTACAGGGAGAATCCTAAAATGGATGGACAGTTTGGTCTCACCCAGGTTTGCACTGTTTATCTTCCTTTCTGTGTCAGAATTTCTGTTTTCTTGCTTGAGATTGTTTTTAGGTTCCATTCTTTTCCACTGATGCAAATACACTCAGTTCTCCAAAGTCAGTAAAAAAGAGATTTCTGGCAATTTGTTCTTGTATCTGGTGATTTACGGGGGAGTTTGGGCAGTGTTGTTACCTAACTATACACTCTAAGAAGTGTAGAGCCCACCCACAGCTTCACACGCACCTTGCAGGAGTTTTGGTGTGCTCAACAAAGCTCTGTGAATAACACACACTGTGGAAATAACAAAGGTGGGGTTCACAACAGCACCTCCAACCTACCCACTTTGTACACTCTATTCTCCTACTCCAGGACTTTGAAGGGAGAAGTTGTTAGAAGCAGGTAGGAAAAAATAAAGCAAGAACTGGATTTGCCTAATTATCTTAAAGGAGAATTCTAAAGGAATAAAATAAATCTGCTTCAGACAACTTAATTTATCCACTTCTCTCCGTTTAAACTTACCCATTAATTGCAACACACCTCTCTACCAGTTAGGAGCAGTTAGTTAGAAAGAGGGGCTTTAGCGAGTGCTCTTTCCCTACATTTCTAGGCTGGTGTAAAAAGAAGAGAATTTGTGGGAAAGAACTCAGAATTTTGAAATTAAGCGTGCTTCATAAATACCAAGTGGGATTTACTTACATGAAAATGGATTTCTAAAACAAGGAAATCCAAAGAGAATCCAATAAAACCTCACATACAATATTAGTACAAAGAGAAAGGTAAAAGGAAATGCTGACCCACTAGGACAAGTAACTTTCAAAGAAGCTATATAATAATAATAATGTTGGTATTTGTTAAGCGCTTACTATGTGCAAAGCACTGTTCTAAGCGCTGGGGTAGATACAAGGTAATCAGGTTGTCCCACGTGGGGCTCACAGTCTTCATCCCCATTATACAGATGAGGGAACTGAGGCCCAGAGAAGTTAAGTGACTTGCCCAAAGTCACACAGCTGACAAGTGGCGGGGCCAGGATTTGAACCCACGACCTCTTGACTCCAAAGCCCGGGCTGTTTCCACTGAGCCACGCTGATTCTCTTATATGCTCTGGAACTTTGTTTAGTTTATTATTTCTTGCACTGGTGAAGCTCTTACTTTACGCCCAAGCCTGTACTAAGCACTAGGGAAAGGAAAATCATTTTTCCTGGCTGACAGGGGGCCCGGTACTTAGGATAGCCCTTTGCACAAAATAATTGCTTAATTAACACAAAAATACTATCCCAAATAAAATTCCAAAATACACAGCATCTAAAGTTGCAATGGTGATGTCACAGACTGGCCAACCCCGTTGAGACTCTCTGCAAAAAAGGGGAGCAGTGATATTGATCTAAAGGCAACCAACGGTGCTTGGAAAAAACATATACCATTTGCCTGTCACAAGCAGAACTCAATACATAAAACAGTCCCCCAGGTTCTCCCGAGACACTTTTTATTTCTGACTGCCAACAGTTCACCAAAGCCAAAGTTAACCCAAGCAAAGTGTTAACCCAACCCAGCTCTGATGCTCACCCCACCTAACCCCAGACAATTTTACCAGGAAGCTCTAGAAGTTTGACTCACTCTTTAACCACTCTGCATTCCCTGTTGCTTGGTTCTTAGAATTGGAAGAGGCAGGGATTGTGACACTTCCCTTTTATAATAGGCACTACAGACACCCAGTGCTAAGCACTGCAGTTCAATGTGTTAAATGCAAAAGAATGGCCAAGTCTCAGTCCTGGCCAGGGGCACGGTTGCATCAGCTCCCCCAACTACGTACACAGCCTGCTTTGACTTGGCTACTGGTTGAGCCAAAGCCCTAGCACTCAACCCGGCCCTAATCAAGTTTAGGAAGATGGGCTTCAGCCCTACCACCCTTCTAAAACAGGGACTAAGGGGCTGGAGGAGACAGGAGGTGGATTTCTAGGATTGGTAGTATACGCAGACCTGTAGAAAACACCAGCCATCTCTCGTGGCTGGAAGAGGCCTGGCAGGAGGGTGGTTCAGGGTGACTAGGCCTTCGGATGGCCAGGCCAAAGCTCGTGCAAAGTTTTATCATAGAACGCCTTTGACAGTCATCTGAGAAGTTGGCTCCCCTAGTCCAGCCTCCTTGGGGACTCTCCATCTCTACTAGGCTGGAGTCCTGAGTGAGAATGGGGTCAGTAATAATAATAATAATTATGGCATTTGTTAAGCACTTACTATGTGCAAAGCACTGTTCTAAGCGCTGGGGAGGATACAAGGTGATCAGGTTGTCCCACTTGGGGCTCACAGTCTTAATCCCCATTTTACAGATGAGGTAACTGAGGCCCAGAGAAGTGAAGTGACTTGCCCAAAGTCACACAGCTGACAATTGGCAGAGCCGGAATTTGAACCCATGACCTCTGACTCCAAAGCCCGGGCTCTTTCCAATGAGCCACGCTGCTTCTCATAGTAATAATAATGGTATTTGTTAAGCGCTTATGTGCCAGGCACTGCACTAAGCGCTGGGGTGGATACAAGCAAATCGAGCCAGACGCTGTCCCTTGTCTCACGTGGGGCTCACAGCCTCAATCCCCATTTTACAAGGACGTAACTGAGGCCCAGAGAAGTGAAGTGACTTGCCCAAGGTCACACAGCAGACAAGTGTGGGAAGAAGGCAAAGGGTGGGAGGAAAAAGGAGGGCAGGGGTAGCACGGTCCAGTGGAAAGAGCAGGGACCTGGGTTCTGATTCTGGCTCTGCTTTTTGCCTGTGATGTGGTCTTGAACAAGTTACTTAACTTCTCTGTGCCTCAGTTTCCTCATGTGTAAAATGGGGGTTCATTACCTCTTCTCCTGTCTTCTAGAAGACTGAGACCCAAATGGGACAGGTTCTGTGTCCAACCTGATTAGCCTGTATCTAGCCCAGTGCTTATTACAGTGCTTGGCATATAGTAAGCACTTAAATACCATTAGAAGATAGTGAGGTCCTAGAAGCATATTAGGCAGAGACAAAGAGGAGTGTTTTAGAGCCAGGATGCAGGGTCAACCATAGAGAAAGTGACAGAAAAAATATTAGGGACCTCGGCGGAGCACAGGCCAGGCAGTAAAGAACCAACCAATCAATCGAAAAGAAGTCTCAGGAAAGTTGGCAGATGGGATGATTCCTGCCTAAAAGAAGCTTACAAACTAGCACTCCATGGAAAGGGTAGAAGATGGAGCAAGGAATGTACACCTAGGAGACAGGCAAAGCCATTGAAACCACTAGATCCTGGAGGAGGGAGTAGGCTGAGCAGTGTGGAGCCAATTCCTAGAACTAGGAAATTTAAGAAGCAGGAATTTGACTCTGACTATTCCTGCCATCTTCAGGTAGGATCCCAAACTACAAACCAAGCACGAAACATGATAAAGCTTTAGGAGTCCTCGCTTTTTACACCTGGGAAGAAACAGTGAGGGATTGAAAAGGAGGAGCAAGAGCAGGGGAAGTGTGAACGACACGGAGAGAGCCAGAGACAGAAAGAGAGAGGAGAGGAAATAAATTATGACCGCAACCTAAGGGCAGTGTGTGACCCCGGGTCCTTTAATGGCAGCAGGCTGCCGATCTGTCCATTTCACGAGAAAAAACAAGCCTTTCAGAGATCTCGAAACAGTTTCATAAAATCTAAAGTATTTCGGTTTAAGAATCAGCCCCAGAATTCAGTTAAATAGCCGTTCTCTTCCTTCTTAGGGCCAACTTCTTATAAGACTTAGACACGTTAAAGACATCTATGAAGTCTCCTGGCGCTAACCCTGGCACTCAAAAGTTTGCAATGAAAATTCAGACAGAATTTATTGAAGCCGAAATTTATCTAAAGATATATCAGGTAGCAGCCATATGTGCTCATTCTGCGATGGCATTCAAAGAACTTCTATTAAACACTGGGGTCCTTCCAAAGCAGTAAATTAAGGCTGATATTGGAAGGAGAACACCTAACCCGTCATATTTCAGCTCATGTCCCTTTACATTATTTGAAGTTACGACGGAATAAATTATTTTGCCTTTCCATTTAGCTATTTTTAATACCCTCAGCAAGGGAATTTCCTTTTCTTACTTATTGAACCTTGAACGATATGCCAAACAACCATGAGCCTCTGGAAGCACGTACATAACTAAAATAAATAATTCTAAAAACTGCCCCCAAAGTCTCATCGGCTAGATCTCTATCAAGCACTCCACGACTGTAAATGCCAATAATCTGGGCTTCAGACCTAAGGAGGGGGCTGACAGAGGGTTTGAAGGAAGAAGGGACATTTCCCCACTTTCTCCTATCCCCATTAGGTGAGATCCCAAGAATGTTGTTCATGGATGACTCAACTGCATGGCCCACACTCCTCTTCACTTCCTAAAAATTCCTAAACAGGCCCTGCTTCTCTTCCCTCACACCTACCTGGCCTTGAAAGCCTCGCAGGGTTGAGCATGGCAGAGAGGTGAAGAGGAGATGCTAACCCCTTCCCTTTCGGGGAGAAGATGAACTGTGGAAAGATAACGGGAGGGTGGGGTGGAACGGCTGTGACCCAGAACAGGGAGCTTCAGACGGTGGCTAAACTAAATTTTCAAAGGTTCCCCCACCAAACTGTTGTGAGGGCCACACAGGTTGAAAAAGAATAATAATAATTATAGAAATAATGATGATAATAGTATTTGCTGAGTGCTTACTATGTGCCAGGCACCTAGTACTAAGCACTGGGGTGGATACAAGCAAATCGGGTTGGATGCAGTCCCTGTCTCATGTGGGGCTCACATGGGTTAATGCTGTCCTAGAGCCCTAGAATGTGGACACGATCCAAGGAAGACTCGCAGGTGACATATGTAAATGCAACACCAGTGGAGGCTAGAAGGAATTTGTTACTCTATTTATTTATTTCACTTGTACATATCTATTCATTTTATTTTGTTAGTACGTTTGGTTTTTTTTTCCTCTGTCTCCCCCTTTTAGACTGTGAGCCCACTGTTGGGTAGGGACTGTCTCTATATGTTGCCAACTTGGACTTCCCAAGCGCTTAGTACAGTGCTCTGCACACAGTAAGCGCTCAATAAATACGATTGATGATGATGATGATCTGAAGGTCGGAGGGGAAAGGAAAGACTGCATTATCTGGAGATTCATGGACTGGGCTGGTGGAGGTGGAAAAGGCCTGGAAGGGGAGTCCAGAGAAAGTAGAACTCATGCCACCCCAGTGGAACAAAGAGATATTATTGTGATTCTTTGAAAGAATCACTCCCTTCCTAAACTAGACTGGATCTTCCCCTAGTGCCCATTACCAGGCCATCTCCACAATCCCCAGCTCAGTTTCTGACCCACTGGGGAATAATAATAATAATAATAATAAATAAATAATAATAATAATAATAATGGCATTTATTAAGCGCTTACTATGTGCAGAGCACTGTTCTAAGCGCTGGGGAATTTACAAGGTGATCAGGTTGCCCCATGTGGGGCTCATGCCAGGGCCTATTTCTAGCCCAGCTGTCTCAGGAGCCAGTTTGGAATGAATCAAGGGATGACAGGTTCCACTGATGAAAAGAGACCTGCTTCCTCCTATCATTTTGGTACAAACTGATGAATGGCTTCATTTAGGAACTCTAAAAATCCTATTAAAATAATGATTCCTAGACCTCACAAATGATTGGCTGTTGGTCAGCATCTTAAAGTTCTTTGCAGGTGATAAGACTGTAAATCATACATAAATACAAGTTTTAGAGGAGTTCTGAGGCATAAACCTGTCATTAATTATAAGGTTCAAAGATGGGGTTCAAATGCATCATGTCTAACACGTCCAAATCATTATGGGATTTTTAATCTTGTCTGATGCTTAACCTAGTATCATGTAAAAAAAACTCTACGTAACGCAACCTGCAAAGAAAAAAGAGATAGGTGACTTCTTTGGATATGATTTGTTTGGATTCTAATCAAAATAAACTTTTCCTATATCAATTTAACGGAGTTAATGGCTAAAACAAACCTAACCCGTCATAATTTTGGACAACAAAGCCGAGTAAAAGGACTGACCCTTGAGTAGATCTTCCATATACCCTAAAATAAGCAATGGATAAAAATGTAAACCTATGACAAAACACGCTAATTATCAATGCCTTAAGTACACTTATTTACTGAGTGCGATATTTACCTTTTAAGGATGGAATTAAGCATCTTTGTATTAATTATAATTGCCCTTAAAATTGCAGTTGGAAGCCTGGGAATTTTTTCAGTAAATACAGGACCTTTGCTACCAAAAACTACAGAAATGGAATTCTTCATTACAATCAAGCCACCGCTCCAATAAAACTTGAAGGAGCAACATAATCCCCCTAGGTTTGCATACCTGTGTCACTTCCAGATCCCGTTGATAAAGCTGGCATGATTTGGTCTACAGGATATTACACAGTAACGTCCAAATCGCACTCCACAGCCAGAAGGCAGCAGTTTCAGTTCAACTGCTTGCAGCCAAGTTGTCTACAAAGATTTACGCAATTTTCAAGCCTCCTCTAGAAAGAATAGAAACAAAATGTTAAAATAATGAGGAGTTAAACTGGAAGCGTCTATATTTAAAAAAGTTCAAACTTGATACACTTATTGAATCTTACTCCTTCTGAAATGCCCCTCCACTGTCAGTTTCTGATTTAATCTGAAGTTTTCAACTGAAAACTATTTATATTTCAGGACAGAAAGAAGGGTGAATTGGGAGAGGGGTTTTTTCGGCTAGGGGTTTGCTTTCCTTCAGTAAAATCTTTAAACACATATTGCTATGAAAACTCTTTATGTCACATTTTAAACTCAAAATATAATTATTTTCATTAAAAGAGCCCATCTGAAAATGCTGTTGGTAATTTAGATTTCAGATGTTTTTCTATCAGTAGAAGTACTTAGCCCACAAAAGGACACAAGGGATGTAAATGCTATTTGTAGTCATCATAATGCTATTGCGACCTTTACAATCTGAGACAGAACCTATGTTTTATGTGAAAATAATATTCAGGTAGAACTACTGACCTAGAACTTTGATATTACTAGAGTAAGTTCAATAAAAATGTATTTAATGTAATGCATAAATATTTCTAACAACTGTTTAGGTTAAGTGCTTTCTACTACACTTCAGAAGAATACTCATTACCCGAGTCTCATAATTTAAAAAATTTAAAACACTAATAAAACGTATTTTTAAATAATGAAGTAGTAAAAAACTAAAAAAAATGTCAAAGCTAAAATTAACATATTGAACTAAGAGCTCATATTCTTGGTTGAAGTTCATATTATTTTGTGCCTTAATGATGGAAAATGTAATGTGTGATTTATACAAATACAGGGAGCAACTTCAATATTTAGGCATTTTTTATAATCACATTTGCCCCAAAATCCAAATCAGCTACTCTAAAGCTTTTGCAATATTTTAAAAAGCATACTTTGGACACATGTTTTGCTTATTAAAAATAAGAAAGTGCTGTAAAATCATTAAAATGCAAAGGCAATCACTAATTTACTGAGTTTAACATTTAATCCAAAACCTTTTAAGTTACTAAAATATTTTATAGAGTAATATGATTGCCACGTTCCACTTTGAAAATGCTAATATTTCTCATTGTAAATTCATCCAAAACTTGTTTCCAACTTAACTCTTGCGTACTTTCAAAATGGTCAACTTTTCCTTTTTTAAGATTTTTTTCGAGTCTATCAAAGTAAAAATTAGCTTGCCAAAACAGAATCTGGAACAAATTGTTACAGTGGATTTAAAATGATCTGAACTGTTTTGTATTATTAATGATTTGCATAATACCACAAAGTTGCCAAAAAATGTGCACATGAAAAGTTTCCAATAGAGAGTACAAAATGAGGAGGGAAAGAGAACCAGGTTTCATTAAATGCATCAACTCCTGAAGGTGTTTTCTCCGTGAATACTTATATATAGCAATAAATATAAGATATGAAAAGATTAACAACCTAAATGGATGTAGGTTTTCTTAAATGTTGTGTAACCAAACTTTTATAATGAAAGTAAAATTAGAAACTTAAAAAAAAACCACACAAACTTAGGTCTGAACCACGGGTATTCCGGCCACAAGCAAACTGCCCGATTAAATTAAGAGGGTGTGTTTTGTTTCGTTGTTTGTGTATCTGTGTATTTTTTAAAAAAAGGATCCAAGTCCTAGTTCAGGTTCTGATTCCACAATTACCCTATATCTAATGTATGTCGTAACAGAGCCAAAATAACACCACCTTCTGCTATTCACTAGGGGTTAAAATCTTTTTTTAGTTCAGCACGCTACTTTATCACACACATTTTATGTCCTTGCTTGATGCAAATTAAGCTCATTACAGGAAATAAAATGTCAGTTGCAAAATGTGTTATTTGACTAGTTTTTCCACTAGTATTTGTACTGCCTCGTTACTAATTAAAAACTGAAGGTCCCAAAGGGATATCCCAAAGTCTTAAGGACTTTACTGACCTACATGCACTTCATGTATTCAAGTTCTGGATGCCATTCCCCGTTTTTCTTTATTTCACAGTAAAACGGTCAATATTAAAATTTTCAAACAGTCTTCTGATTTAAGAACCTTCTATTCAGAACGAAGTTATTCCTCCCAGAACATATATATATTAATGAAAACTAAATGGCCTGATTAAATCCTAACCAGTAAAAGGCTTAATATTCTGCTGGAATGAAACAAGGTTTTTCGTTTTTTTTTTTCCAAACCTGCAAATTAACCTACATTTTTGCAGTGATGATGTTATTTTCTTTGGCTGCGTTTATTGAAAAGGCTTCGGAATTTGTCAGAATCCAGCCGTAAGTATTACCGACTGCTGTATGGAATCGATTTGCCGCTACACAGAAATACCAGCTGTTACAGTGTGTCCTGAGAGGGATTACCGAATATTCTTAAATTGAAGTTCAATCCATCTTTCCATAAAAGAGAGACCCAAATGCCAGGAGCGAAACAGCGGTATCAAGTGCACCTGAGGCATTTACAATGCCCAATAGGACTGTTACGCCGGCCTTTCAAAAAAAGGCTTATTTTTGAAATTTCATTATTCCAGTCGTACCTTGCTTCTATATATCACACTGTATCAGATTTTTCTGGCGTCTACAATGTGGAAACAGTGAATTAAGTGTAGTTCTATGATACGATGTTGAATTTCCAACAGGCCCTTAGTAGCCCCTCAGGCTCCTGTAGTATGTATGACATCTAGTGGCCTAGCCACGCACCAGTTCCAGTTATTAGGAAAGCAAAATTCACTCATTCAATCGTATTTATTGAGCGCTTACTGAGCGCAGAGCACTGTACTAAGCGCTTGGGAAGTCCTCTTGCAACAGAAACAAAGATCCCCTTCCTCCTCAACTTTCCAATCAAATGAAAGCACGTACATTCCGCAACTGTCGATTAAGTGATCCATCAAATGGTAGGTCAGGATTTTATATAATAATAATAATAATAATGGTATTTCTTAAGCGCTTATTACATGCAAGGCACTGTTCTAAGCGCTGGGGAGCACCTCCTCCAGGAGGCCTTCCCAGACTGAGCCCCTTCTTTCCTCTCCCCCTCGTCCCCCTCTCCATCCCCCCGTCTTACCTCCTTCCCTTCCCCACAGCACCTGTATATATGTATATATGGTTGTACATATTTATTACTCTATTTATTTATTTTACTTGTACATTTCTATCCTACTTATTTTATTTTGTTGGTATGTTTGGTTCTGTTCTCTGTCTCCCCCTTTTAGACTGTGAGCCCACTGTTGGGTAGGGACTGTCTCTAAGTGATGCCAATTTGTACTTCCCAAGCGCTTAGTACAGTGCTCTGCACATAGTAAGCGCTCAATAAATACGATTGATTGATTGATTGATTGATTGATTGGGGAGATTACAAGGTGATCAGGTTGCCCCACAGAGGGGCTCACGGTTTTTAAGCCCCGTTTTCCAGATGAGGGAACTGAGGCCCAGAGAAGTGAACTTCTTAACTTCTCTGGGACTCAGTTCCTTCATCTGGAAAATGGGGATGAAGGCTGTGAGCCCCACGAGGGACAACCTGATCACTCTGTAACCTCCTCAGCGCTTAGAACAGTGCTTTGCACGTAGTAAGCGCTTAATAAAAATGCCATTAAAAGAAAAAAAGTGAAGCGACTTGCCCGAAGTCACACAGCTGACAATTGGCGGAGCCGGGATTTGAACCCACGACCTCTGACTCCAAAGCCCGGGCTCTTTCCACTGAGCCACGCTGCTTCTCTTACATTTTCCATTTTCCCCAGTACTACTTTGGGGCAACAGTTTGCTTTGGCTTGCCAAACCGTTTGACTAAATATCTGCCTACACTAACTGGTGGGTTAATGTTTAAATGGATTTCTTGGGTCACAGTTGAGGCTAAATGCAAACAACCCCAGAAGTCAAAAGATGCACAGTCGAGAGAAATTATAATAGAAGGATGAGAAGACGTACAAAAGAATAGCTTCTAAAAGACCTAACTGGAACCATTTTGCACTTACATATGGGTAACTATTTTTAAAATAGGCCATAAAAGTCACTACAGTTGGAACATCAGAAATCCACATTCCTTGGGACCGAGAACTATTTGGATTTGGAGTATTCTCGGATGTTTGCGCTGAACCGCTAAGATCTGGTAGGGCTGGGTCTCAGAACCAGACACTCCCCAGCTTACCATCAATCGTATTTATTGAGCACTTACTGTGTGCAGAGCACTGTACTAAGCGCTTGGGAAGTCCAAGTTGGCAACATATAGAGACAGTCCCTACCCAACAGTGGGCTCACAGTCTAAAAAGGGGGAGACAGAGAACAAAACCAAACATACTAACAAAATAAAATAAATAGAATAGATAGGTACAAGTAAAATAAGTAAATAAATAGAGTAACAAATATGTACAAACATATATACATATATACAGGTGCAGTGGGGAAGGGAAGGAGGTAAGATGGGGGGATGGAGAGGGGGATGAGGGGGAGAGGAAGGAAGGGGCTCAGTCTGGGAAGGCCTCCTGGAGAAGGTGAGCTCTCAGTAGGGCCTTATCCCTCAAACTTTATGCAACACCAAAAAGCTTTATATCAACTCCTTTGATGGCACCAAGTTTTCAACTTACTGTAGGCTGGGAACATGGCTAACTCTGCTGAATTGCACTCTCCCAACGTGCTTCGTACAGTGCCCTGCACATAGTAAGTGCTCAAATACCACTGATCGATAAACATCTAAGAGCTGCCAAAGGCTCCCAAAGCTCAGTTACCAATGATTAGTTATCCCAAAAGGATCATTATTTAATATCAACTCTGATTTACTAAAACTGACTCTATTCACATATGGCACATTTGATCTCTCAATGCATTCATTTCCTGAAAGTCTGACCTAAACATAAACAAACTAAATGGAAGATGTTGTCAGATATCCTACTGCCTAGGATTATGACAGGCAGAGGAGATGTTCTGTAGAATGAAAACGCTCCAAACCCAATCCCAAATACCTCCGAGTCTGAGAGCTGAATCTCCCAATTCTTTCGGTGACTCTTCTAAATTTCACAGTGACATCCTTCCTCAACCTTTAATGCCCACCACCCTGGCACACCTCCTACCATGCCAGCAGTAACTCACAAGAGATGGGAAGAGACCGGAGGCAAGGAGACTTAATTAGAAGGCTTTCTTACATTCAGCTGCATGTATCAGCTTTCTCGCATACCGGCTTTCGAAAGTGTCCACCACCGCACGTCATTCCCTGCTTTAAAACATTCATCATCAGAGTAATAATTGTGCTTTTTAAGTGCTTACTATGTGCCAAAGACTACTAAGCGCAAGGGTAGATACAAGATAGGCTGGATGCAGTCCTTGTCCCACATGGGTCTCAGAGCAGGAAAGAGAACAAAACAGGTATTGAATCGCATTTTATACAAATGAAGAAACTGAGGCACAGAGAAATGACTTGCCCAAGGTCACACAGCAGGCAAATGGTGAGGCTGGGATTATTAGAACACAGGTCCTGTTTTCGGGCCCATGCTCTTTCCACTAGGCCATGCTGCTTCTCTTATACGGTGGTACACCCAGGATGAGGGAGCAAGACAGCAAGCAGAATAAGCTAGGTTCATTTTTTTTTTTTCTTCAAATGTCTGTGCTCTGCTGATTTTACCCAGGAAAAGGGACTTATGGAGAAGTATGGTGCCCCTGTCCCACACCTTTTGGCTAAAATAGAGAAGCACACAAAGTTATCTCTGGGTTCACCTTGGGTTTATCAATGAGCTCTGACCAAGCTAGGGATGTGGGATTGGGTTGTAGGTATAAATAAAAGTGAATGAACATCCCAACAAAGTCTTAGGTGCGCTGATGGCATCTCAACATAATGAACCAATCGATGGCATTTATTGGCACTTACTGTGTGCACAGCACTGTACTAAGTGCTTGGGAGAGTACAATATAACAGAGTCGGTAGACACGTTCTCTGCCAAGCCACGGAATTTAAGCTGTGTTGCCTAGAAAGTAGGCTGGTTAGAGGGGAAAAAAAAAAGGAAAAAAGCTTTTGGGGAAAAGTTTAGGTCTAACTGCTTCCTATTCAGTGGTGATTACTGTTGATGTTATTGCCTATAATCATCATCATCATCATCAATCGTATTTATTGAGCGCTTACTATGTGCAGAGCACTGTACTAAGCGCTTGGGAAGTACAAATTGGAAACAGATAGAGACAGTCCCTACCCAACAGTGGGCTCACAGTCTAAAAGGGGGAGACAGAGAACAAAACCAAACATACTAACAAAATAAAATAAATAGAATAGATATGTACAAATAAAATAAATAAATAGAGTAATAAATATGTACAAACATATATACATATATATACCACCAATCCCTGGCTGAGAATTGATGTACGGATAAATGGATTTGCCATGCTCAATCAAGAATTAACTGAATCTTCTCCACCCCTTCTGCAGCTCTGATTAACGTAACATGATATGGGAGATTTGGGCAGTTTGAACATCTGAAAATTAAAGATTCCCATCCAACTGTGAAAAATAATTTAGCCAAACATGGTGGGTGAAAGTGAATTACTGACAATGTAGACCTGCTCAAATCTTCAATCGTATTTATTGAGCGCTTACTGTGTGCAGAGCACTGTACTAAGCGCTTGGGAAGTACAAGTTGGCAACATATAGAGACAGTCCCTACCCAACAGCGGGCTCACAGTCTAAAAGGTACTTACTATATGTCAAGCACTGGGGTAGATTCAAGACAATCAGATCTGGCAGACACAGTCCCTCTCTAACATGGGGCTCAAAATCAAAGACGGAGGGAGAATAAGTATTTTGCCCCTATTTTACAGATGAGAAAACTGAGAGAAGTTAAGTGACTGGCCATGGTCACACAGCAGGTATGTGGTGATGTCAGAAGTGAATCCAGGTCTCCTGATTCCCAGTCCCATGCTCTCTCCATCAAGCCACATTGCCTCCCTCCAGCCTCCAACACTTTACTAGGAAAAAAAAAAAGGAAGAACTTTCCACTGTCCCAGTACTAACAGGATGGTTAGCTCTGGGCCATTGCCTATTCTGCTCCTTTAAACAGAGAGCTAAGCACAAAGAGTTGCCTGTACTGAGTATAACAGCCGCAAACCCAATTTCAGTCAAACTGATTGGGAAATGACCAAGGGATCTGACTTGTCCTAAGTCGTCACCAGTCCAAAAGACCCACAAAATACCATGTGGTGTCAGGGCCCCCTTTAAATTCCAAGATATTCAAAATGCTCTATGAAAGGTTTAAGGGTTTGGTTCAGTTCAGGGACTTCCAGGTAACCCTGGACTCAAAGACTAAATACTCTTAAAGAGATCATGAATCACATTTGACTTCCTAAAGTAATGCCTTCATATAGTCTACAATCACTCATTCAAGTGACAGCCTATTATGTTCCTTAGATAGTCTGGCTGAATTTGGACCTAGCCATTTTCTATTTGCTTCTGATTAGCAAATTTTCCCTAAGTGCCCAATCTTAAATATGCCCCCAACTGAGCTTCATTCTCATTTTCTATTTTTTATTTAATTATTCTATTTTTTTCTGTGACATTTCCCTAAAGTACTCCACAGTCTTGAATTTTTACTCCTTTATTTAAAAAAGAGGTGGTAAAGGTAACTCTTCTAAAATCTAAGTGCTCACAAAGCTATCATCTGGGGCACTGATTTTATATGTGTAGATATCAATGGCTATATCTATAGCCATATATACAAAGATATTCATATATCATCATCGATCGTATTTATTAAATGCTTACTGTGTGCAGAGCACTGTACTAAGCGCTTGGGAAGTACAAGTTGGCAACATCATCATCATCATCAATCGCATTTATTGAGCTTTTACTGTGTGCAGAGCACGGTACTAAGCGCTTGGGCAGTACAATATATCTATTATTCACACACATGGAATATATCAAATATGAGCTTTACCTACAGGATGACCCTAGGACACACAACTACTAATTTCCCACCAGAAAAACACCCATCTGACAGTATTTTTCAAGAGGTAAAGTTGCCTATACTACATTATCAGTTCTTCAGGGGAAAGGCACTAAATTAATATTTTAAAAATTTAACAACACGAGCCAAGCTAAATTAATCTCTCTCACTGATGAGATTTTATGGAAATAAATGTAAAAACTCCTGAAATAAAGAAAAATTTGGTCTATTTCCAACCCCTGCTTATCTACAAGGCCTGTTACTCTGTTGCAGAAAATCTGGATTAGTCCAAGGAAACTGAAAGAGCTTACTGTGCTTCATACATCGATGGGTAACAGACGAAATCACTGGGCTCAATTCTATCCAGTGGCTCCAAAGTCACCAGAGGCCTGAAAAATTTAATGCACTTCCTTAAACAAACTCATTCCCAGGCTGTGAGTTGGGCACTGAAGAGAATCACATTCTAAACTTTCCTACAGTGTGGTGTTAAACCACGAAGACTGAATCACAGAAAGACAAAAGCTGGGTGTGAAGCCAAATATCTTCAAATATCTTGAGGCTGTCTTATGAGTCCTGGATTTCTTTTTATTTTTTTTTCTTAAAGACCTCGCCTGGCCAACTTTCATGACCTTGAAGGTAACCAGTTGAACACAAAATGTACCAAAAACACAGAGGGAGGCTGAGGTTGCAATTACAGATACGACATTCAGCTCTGCATTCCTAAATAACTGCTAGAATAAAAGCTGAGGACAGGGGAGCCTCCCGCAATGATAATTATCAGGCAGTTTGTGCGCACTCGATAGAATCGGGGTCTGAGAGATAAAGCAAAGGCTTTTATTATAATTTACAGGCTGGTCTTACCACTGAGGAAATAATCTTGATTATTTAACAAAATAAAGGAACATCTGATTGGGCTCACTCTCCCACAACACTTGAGGTTTTCTGCTCCATGTTTATCACAGTACATTTGTTCATGTCCATATTGTTTGTCTCCTAGGAGACAGACTCGCTCTGGCTTTTTACAGGGTCCAAACAATGCAGTGAATAATTGGGCACTTAATCAATTCTCTGTTATTGATGTTGACCTTCAGCTTTTTGTTCACGACTCCCGCTTCCAAGCCAAATCATGGCTATTCAAGAAAAATATTTTCCCCTTCCTTTTTCTCTACTTTCATCTATTTTTACTTTCTCCCAGTAAAACCAACTCCTCCCTATTTCTTACTTTCCTCATTTGTAGACGCTTCTGATTCATTACCAAGTCTCAAACTCTAGTCACGGAAATGCAGTTCTTTGTTAGAGAGAAGGAGGCAACTCAACCAACACCTTTATATAATTGGTTATATTATTATTTTAGGCCCTTGACTGGATAATAAAATAAAATCATCTTTCTCCTACAAGCCCATGGGCCCAGAGTCTGACAGAAACGAAATCCACTCCAAGAACAATCAAGCAGCCTGCAAGTGACAGAAAATTTCTGAGTGGTTTGCCATTCTACAATCAATAATGAAAACAAGATAAAGTAGAGAGCAAGTCCATCTCCAAGGAAGCTATAATGAATTTAGACACAGAATCTATAAGATTTCAATTTCCAAAACCCTCAGTTCAAGTGTGAATTACAGCCAACTGTCAATTATTCATTCAGTATAGTAACAAGATGAAGAATAGCAATCTACAAATAATCCAAAAATGTTATTTTAGACAATAGTTGAAAAAACTTTGACAAGACTTTACAAGTAACAACATTAACTGATTTAGGCTTTAAACTCTTCCTCCCTTGACCACGACCTAATGAAAATGATAATGTGTACTGAAATACCCTATAGTGGCTAACACAAGGAAGGAAGAGGAAAAAGACAGGGTCAGAACTCAGAAGCAGGTGTTGACTGAATGAGCCTGAAGGAAAAAAAATATGATCCACAAATGGAAACTTTGTCTAGATGTCTGAATTCAAACTTTCTATATACTTAAACAAAGTGTTTTTTTCTTTATGAACAACATTTCGATCTGTGTGGCATATATATGTGTATATGCGGGTATAAATATGTATATATATACAATTATTTTTTCTGAACACTATTTGTAAATGTGTACATTCATCCTCTATATTAAAATGATAAAGTTCCTTGATGGCAAGGAATGTCACTTGCTTGTTTCCCGTACTTTCCAAGCATACAGTACTTCCCAGTGGGTACCACTAACGACTGTTACTACTACTCTAACATAATGCAGATGAAAGAGTTGTTATATTAATTTAATTGCTTAAGTCCCCTTCAGGCTAGCTCCAGCAGTATTTTCTCAGACCGCTTAGGGACAACCACAAGTGACAGTAACCTTGGAACATTTTAATGACACATTCTTTTCTAAACAATCCCTACCCAGGCTCAGTAAAGTCGGTAGGATCCCATGAGACCCAGGGCCCCAGAGACAGGTTAGACCAACCCAAAATTTTATTAGTTTGGTTCAGATTAAGTTCTACCAGTCAACTGATGTGCTGGTTCTAGCAAAGTATAAGCCACAAATTTGCTTCAGAGAAGCAGAGCACAGGAATTGATGCAGAAGAAATACAAAGTCTTTAATTACGAAATTTTCTGTTTATAACACTCATCAGCAGCTACTGCTAAATCACCAAAGCTGTACATAAAATGGTAATCTAAATTACAACAAAGATAAATTGGCCTGAATCATTACAAGTTCTCCCAACTCATGTAAACCTGCAGGATATTTCCAACGTTCGCCTATGCAAGGAGAAGTACAAATAGGCAGAAAGAGGAAGCACACAATCAATCAATCAATCAATGGTATTTATTGAGCGCTTACTATGTGCAGAGCACTGTATATATACAGTATATATATACACAATATATATATCATATATATATTATATATGATATATATTATATATTATATAATTATTATTATATATTATTATATATTATATATTATATTATATATTATATATAAGTATATATACACAAGATATACAGTTCGGAGAGGGATGGGGTGCCAATCTGTTCTTCCGTACCAAAGATGACACCAGAAAGCTAGAGGAAGTTAGCACCTTAGGCAAGCAGTTTTCTCATATTTGCATGACAATTACCTAGTTAGTTAAATTTTTATACTTTCCTGATTTGCTTTTGCCCAGGGAGAAACTGATGAATCTCACTGGGTTACCCTAATCATTACCTGCACCAAATGACTTTGCATTTTGCTCCAAGCCCCTACCTCATGGTATCAATTGCTTGAGTGCAACTGATGAAATGATCCTGAGGATAAGCCAAAATGGCAAAAATTGAAAATGATCTTTCTGGTTATTGACTACAAGGAAGTGACCATTACTACCACAACCAAGGAAACCTGTCTTGTGCTTTAGATTTTTTCATAGATTTTTTCAGAGAAGCAGCGTGGCTCAGTGGAAAGAGCACGGGCTTTGGAGTCAGAGGGCATGGGTTCGAATCCCGACTCCGCCACATGTCTGCTGTGTGATCTTGGGCAAGTCACTTAACTTCTCTGGGCCTCAGTTACCTTATCTGTAAAATGGGAATTAAGACTGTCAGCCCCACGTGGGACAACCTGATCACCCTGTATCCTCCCCAGCGCTTAGAACAGTGCTTTGCACATAGTAAGCGCTTAATAAATGCCCATTATTATTATTATTATTATTATTATAGATGCTTCAAAGATCAACAGTTTGCAATAAATGGAAACTTATGAATAAACATGAGACAATATGAAGGTAGGAAGCAGGACAACACGCAGAACAATCCCTAGTATTAATCATGATTCACTATTTCATTCATTCAATCGTATTTATTAAGCACTTACTGTGTGCAGAGCACTGTACTAAGCGCTTGGAAAGTACAATTAGGCAACAGAAAGAGACAATTCCTACCCAGCAACAGGCTTACAGTCTAGAAGGGGGAGACAGATAACAAAACAAATAGTCAGACATCAAGAGCACCAAAACTCACCTAGTGTTAAAGCATTTCGACTAGTTGAACTGGAGTCTCTATTGCTTAATCATATCTACTGAGTACTTACTACATGCAGAGGACTGTGCTAAGCACTTAAAAGGAGAAAGGAAAAAGGAGAATGGCCTGCATGAATTCTCCAGCAGTGTTCCTAAATTTACTCTAAGTTAAATGCAACATTTATTAAGTGCTATCTATGCAAAACACCTTGAATAGAGACAAGATTAAGATGTCGGACACACAGCCTGGCCCTACAAGTGACTCACAATCTATTTTATTTGCATTTTACAGATGAATAAGTGAAGCCCAAAGTGGTTTGGCACTTGTTCAATGTCACAGAGTAGGTCAGTGGCAGACCTGAGACTCGAGCTTAGAGAAGCAGCATGGCTTAGGGGGAAAGAGCACGGGTTTGGGAGTCAGAAGACAGAGGTTCGAATCCCAGCTCTGCCACTTATCAGCTGTGTGAGTTTGGGCAAGTCACTTAACTTTCCTGTGCCTCAGTTACCTCACCTGTAACGGGGATTAAGACTGTGAACCCCACATGCGACAACCTGATTACCTTATATCTATCCCAGTGCTTAGAACAGTGCTTGGCACATAGTAAGCGCTTAATACCATCATAATTCTTATTATTATTTTGATTTCCAATCAATAAATCAACAGCTGCCTTTGCTTTGCTCTCACCCCCCACCACTCTCCTACTGCCCTGACCTCACAAAACCTGAAGCAGGCTTCAAGACCCACTTGGAAAGGGAAAGGAGCAATTGCCTTGGAAGAAATCATTCTCTTTGGGAAGCTGGCATTTTGAAAATGTCAGGTTGTGTGTGTCAGCAAGGGTGGGAGGGACCTAAGGGCACATCCTCAAGATGTCTTATGTCCAGGAGAGTCATCCTAAACTGTATATAGCAGCATGAGCATGGTCCAGTGGAAAGAGCAAAGGCTCGGGTGTCAGAAGACCTGAGTACCAATGCCTGCTCTGCCATTTGCCTGCTATGTGACTTTGGGAAAGTCATTAAACTTCTCTATGCCAGTGTCCCCTCTTTTGTGAAAATGTGGATAAGATACCTGCTCTCCCTCCTCTTTAACTATGAGCCTCCCGCGGGTCAGGTCTGTGTCCAATCTATTTAGAGTATCTACCCCAGAGCTTAGTACAGTGCTTCAAATATTAATGCTTATATATCACACTTACTATTAATACTACTTGCTAAAACCTACTGCATGATTCCTTAGGCAGTGCACAGCAAAGCAGCAATTTGAAAACGTCTGGCTTATTTAAAAGTTTTCCTATATACGACACCATCTAACTAGTTATACAACCCTTCACATTAAGCAATCATCTCAGAATTATGCAAGAAAACTCATACAATAATGATACAAGCAAGTCTTGACAGGCAGCACTTAATGTAGCTTACCCTTTACAGACTAACCTTCAATGAAAATAGTGAACATTACCTACAAGCAATGTTCTTCTCTCCATAAAAATTTGATCCTTAATCAATTAATCAATCGTATTTATTGAGCGCTTACTGTGTGCAGAGCACTGTACTAAGCGCTTGGGAAGTACAAGTTGGCAACATAAAGAGACAGTCCCTACCCAACAGTGGGCTCACAGTCTAAAAGGGGGAGACAGAGAACAAAACCAAACATACTAACAAAATAAAAAAAATAGAATAGATATGCACAAGTAAAATAAATATAAGAAGCAGCGTGGCTCAGCGGAAAGAGCCCGGGCTTTGGAGTCAGATGTCATGGGTTCGAATCCCGGCTCCGCCACATATCTGCTGTGTGACCTTGGGCAAGTCACTTCACTTCTCTGAGCCTCAGTTACCTCATCTGTAAAATGGGGATGAAGACTGTGAGCCCCCCGTGGGACAACCTGATCACCCTGTACCCTCCCCAGCGCTTAGAACAGTGCTTTGCACGTAGTAAGCGCTTAACAAATGCCATTATTATTATTATTATTATTATTATTATTATAAATAAATAATGAAGTGAACAATCCTATGAATATTTTGGAACGGCGATACATTTAGTTCCAGAACTGCATTCCAACATTACAGGGTTATGTTTATATCAATACCAACACAAAGTGGGGGGTGCTAGGGCAGGGGAAGAAAAGGAGGAGTGCTTTGAGAAAACTAGAATGTAAACTCCTTGAAAGCAGGGCTATGTCTACCAACTGTACTTTGTATTCTCCCAAGCACTTAAATTCAGGGCTCTGTACACAGTAAGTACTCAAATTCCACCGTGACTAATCGGGCTATTTCTATTTCAATCGATTTAGATTTTTGATGTTCTAAAAAGGTATTAGGAAAACAAGGAAACAATGTGCAAAAGAGCAGAGAAGCTAAAAGCAAACAAATTTGTAGGCTTCCATTTTTACCCTTCTGCATCTTGGAACAGTCGGATGTGTAAGTTTTAAACCTCTCCAAAGAGGCTTAACATGAATACTGACTTGGCAGCTGAATTCACGCAAATTGTTTAGTTTTGCCAATTTCTCATTCCTTTGTGCTTCCTCAGCCAAATAGCCAGTTGTCAGAAATCAATATTTTACTAAAAAAGGCTCAATTGGTACGAGAACGTCATGAAACATCAAAGTCGAATTTAAGTAATTAGGCAAAGCAAGAATTAAAAGCTCAACAAAAAAACCCCCAAAAAACAAATGAGTATATGACCAAGAAAAGGGAATGTGGGCATTATGGAGGTTGAGTCAATCAATCGAGATTGTGTGTTAGAAAAGGGAGGATGGGGGCAGGAGGAGTGGGTTAAGAAGGGGAACTGGCTAACCTGCCATGATTGAGGGTAATGTCAAGGGCAGAGTTAAATTCCTTCAGGTATATCAGCCAACAGTGAGGATACCCCTCTGGGTTTTACATATTGTGGGGTGATTAGTGGCATTTACTGGGCAGAGCACTGAACTAAGCATTTGGGAACAGTACACTAAGAGTTGGTAGTCATACTCTCTGCCCTGTATGAGCTTACCTGTCTATTCCTGGATTTAACACACTGACCCTCTCCACCCTGGGAGCCCTTTGAAGCCGCTAACTCACTAGGAAAGGGCCCTCCAGCCATCCGAGAAACCTGCGTCCCAATTGAGCACTGATTCGCTTCTTTACTTCAGAAGCAAAAATTCCAGAGTGAAATCCAGTTAACTTTTCCCCCCCATTATCTCGTCTTTCTTCCCTCAGCGAGTCAGACAGAAAATTGGTTTTCTTCTGCAACTGGAGTAATAACGATAATTATGGTATCTGTTCAGCGCTTACTATGTGACAAGCACTGTTCTAATGTACTAATTACACCCACATTCTATCCCATGCTTTGGGGAACCTGCGGCAGGGAGGGAATGGTTTCACAGCTTTGTTCAATTCCTTTGGAGATCTCTCAAGCTTTGGTGATGACACCTCTTCCCTTGAGATGTCACTACTCAGAATTCCCTAGGTTGGACAGAAAGTTGAACAAATAGTAATGTTTTCACTACATTCCTGAACAGGCCTTAGAAGGCAACCTAGCCCTCTTGGGTCCTGTTGCCGCTACTGTGTGATTCCTAGCCCAATCTCCCTTATTGTGTGACCCTGGAAGAGCAGCTGGAAGTTTTTCTTTCAACATCCAGATACCTGCTGTTCCGATAGGCCCTGGAGGAAAATCTCTTCCAAATTGATTCCCTTGGTCCATCAGATACCTCTGGTATCCTTAATACGGTCATTTTGGTTGTTGGCACAGAACCAAAAAGCTCATTTCTCTTTATGAAACAAATTTTGCAAAGCATAGTCGTAAAAAGATACTTTTATATATTTTCCTTGAAAAAACTAAAAGGGAAAATGATTTACATTTACAATGTGCCACGTTTAGAGTGAGTGGGGGCAAAGAGTTACTACGGCTCTGCTTGAAACTGAAACATCCCCTCCCCACACACAGGCCCAGTAGTAGGAGAGACCTGCTCCACAGGAGTGGGGTAAGCAATCAATCAATCAATCAATCGTATTTATTGAGCGCTTACTGTGTGCAGAGCACTGTACTAAGCGCTTGGGAAGTACAAGTTGGCAACATATAGAGACAGTCCCTACCCAACAGTGGGCTCACAGTCTAAAAGAGGGAGACTGAGAACAAAACCAAACATACTAACAAAATAAAATTAATAGAATAGATAGGTACAGGTAAAATAAATAAATAAATAAGCAGGCATACAGTCTCCCGCTCTCAGCTCTGCCACTGAGACTCTGGAAACTCCGGGGCAGTCCCTGGGACCACACTATTTTTACTCTCTCCTTCCCATCCACCATAATAATGGAGAACATTTGCCTTGCAGGAGCAGGCTAGACGGAACAGAATTCCCACCATTTAAAGTGTTGGAAATGCTGGGAAGACCCAGGGTGGCCCTCCCTGACTGGGGTGGTAAGGAGATCATGGACTCTTCCCTCACAGGAATAATGTACAGTTGCTTATATTGTTGCTGCTGTGGTTACTGTGGGTTGTTGTGTTTTTTTAATAAAAACATTGAATTTGCCTGGTTATTTCTTTCCTGGAATGCCTGACTGCCCACAACCTTTAAGACTGAGCCCCCTGTACCCCTGGAAAGGAACAACCTAAGTCAATATCTGATGCAATATCCTTGTACCTTGCCACAGTGTTTACCACAAAATAACTAAATGTAAAAAAACCCTGCAATAATAAAAAACTTGAGTTTTCACTAGAGGACATTTTGTGAAATTGGGAAACTGAATCAGATATTAATATATTGTACTCTCCCAAGTGCTTAGTGCAATGTTCTGCACACAGTAAGCCCTCAGTAAATACAATTAAGACAAAGACATGTAATTTGACAAGGACAAATCTACCAAATTACACTCTGAAGCAACCTCGAGAGAAGCAAAAGTAGTCTATAGAAAGCAAGTTACCAGTAATATTCAGTCTTTTAAAAGATATGGCTGCATTGACTTTGTTCCTCATACTCTGTTGTACTGTACTCTCCCCAGGCACAGAGTACAGTGCTCTACACACAGTAAGCATTCAATAAATACCACTGATGATGATGATGAGCAGTGTGGCCTGGTGGAAAGAGCACGGGCTTGGGAGTCAGAGGTCATGGGTTCTAATCCCAGCTCCACCACTTGTCAGCTGTGTCTTTGGCAAGTCACTTTACTTCTCTGTGTCCTCAGTTACCTCATCTGTAAAATGGGGATTAAGACTGTGAGCCCCACGTGGGACAAGCTGATAACCTTGTATCTACCCCAGCGCTTAGAACAGTGCTCGGCACATAGTAAGTGCTTGAGAAATACCAGAATTATTATTATTATTGTTATGATAAAATGTTGGCTCTCAGAAAACAATATGATCAAGGGCATGAAATACCAGGGCAAATTCATCCGTATGAAATGTGCAATTTTCAGCCCCAGCGGAGTTTTACAATTGACCGTTCCATCCCACAGGGGATCAAAGGAGAGTTGCCAGAGCCACAGAAACCCACTGCTGTTACTCTGGCACTCTCCTTTCTGAAGTGGCATAAATCAGATGGCCATTCATCTGGTCTTATACAAAAGAGTCCAGTTTTCAGCTGGCCTGTTCCCTTTCCAAAGCTGATATGGCACTGAATGACTGTGTCCCGGTATTTCTACTTTAACCACCCAGTTTTTCCTCCATCTGCACTCCTGCCAAGGAGCCCCATGGCTACCAAGTGGCATTCCCGTTTATGGGGACCTGGGAAGGCAACTCAACGTCTCAGGAGCAAAGGGGAGGGTCAGAGTCCCTCACAGTCTCAGTTCTGCTGGTTTCTGAAACTGTTCTACATGACATGGAACATACATAATGACTTCCATGTCAGCGAAGGCATGGTCAAGAACCACAAGTGTTCTCTCTTTTTCGAAAGCACATTTCCCTAGTCCCTCTAGCCTTACACCCTCCCTCTCGAGCTTCTGCTTCTACGCCGGAACATCCATCTCTGTTCTCCCAGACAGGACAGAACTGAGGAGAATGCAGATTTGGTGGGGGGGAGGATAAAGTCACCATGGGGACAGAGGAGGGAAAAGGGAGAAGGACGGGGGACCACGGAAATCTTCCCATTCTCCATCTCCTGGCCCTGAGATAACCCCCATTCCGGAGACCCAGTTCTTTCTGGGTGCACCACCAAAGCAGAGAGCAGTAAGGAGAACCCCCAGTTCCCTTCCATGGGCTTTGGGGGGGTGTGGCAGGGGAGGGAAGAAAGAGAGAAGCTTCTGGGAAGCCTGCCTCCAACATCTGAGTGGGATGGAGTAGTATGGTGGAATATAAAAGCCCAGGGTGCCAATGGGGGTTAGATTCTGCCCCAGAGTCAAAGAAGCACAGTGAGAATCTGAGATCTGAGGACTTCCTCCGCAAGTCTGAGCTGCAGCCAGAATGTCACTCCGGTGCATTCCAGAAGAGTTAAAAAACCCACCAATTCAATCTCAAAATAAGATGATGCAGCATCATCTTAACCAACTGGCAGCATGAAACTGACGAAGACAATCACACAGCTCCATTTTGGGGACGTGTGTGGATGTGGAGCCCTTGCTCCTCCATGGACAGTTCCATTTCTTCATCATCATCATCAATCGTATTTATTGAGCGCTTACTGTGTGCAGAGCACTGTACTAAGCGCTTGGGAAGTACAATCTGGCACAGAGACAGTCCCTACCCAACAGTGGGCTCACAGGCTAGAAGGGGGAGACAGAGAACAAAACCAAACATACTAACAAAATAAAATAAATAGAATAGATATGGACAAGTAAAATAAATAAATGATGGACTGGATGCCCCCACCCCAAAAGGTTTGTGTGAAACCAGCCCAGATCCCAGATCTCTAGCTCCCTGTCACCTAATAATAATAATAATTTCAGACACCAGGCTGCCGCCCGTCTGATTGAAACTCAGAATGTGGGGTGGGAAGGAGGGCAGGATGCCTGAATCTGGCCCAAACCAGCTCTACAGGGTCAGGGTCAGGAATCCATGGCTTCATGATCCCCGGGGAAAACTCTACCTGCTCCTGCTCTGGCTACTCCAGGCTCCAGTCCTGACTTTTTCCCCCAGGCAACCACAAGCTGCCAGTTTAGAAGCCTCTTGGGTCCGGTAAGTCCCACTAACAACTCCCCAATCTGAGTGACTATAGGGGCATGAAGCACAGGGGCTGCTGTGCCAAGGAGGAAGGAGTGGTAAGAGAAATCCAAGAATTGGCCAGATTTCTTCCATCTACTCGCCCCCTCCATAATCCAGATCACTTTCCTAAGACAAAGGAGATTAAAAGAAAGGAGAACCACGATGAACAAGGCTCCAATTCCGACATCTTCACAGTCGGGGAGACTTTAACACGGATAAGACGGAATAAACTCCCATTTGCTTTGTAACCACGTCTCACAGACTGGCAAAAAATCACTATCACAGACATAAATGCCACGCAGACTGTTTAATTCTGTTTGGTTTTTTCAAGAGTACGATAGGATATTGAGGAAAATTCAATCTCCATTTTCCGGGCTTTGGAGGCAGAGGTCATGGGTTCAAATCCCGCCCCCGCCAACTGTCAGCTGTGTGACTTTGGGCAAGTCACTTAACTTCTCTGTGCCTCAGTTCCCTCATCTGTAAAATGGGGATTAAGACTGTGAGCCCCCCGTGGGACAACCTGATCTCCTTGTAACCTCCTCAGCGCTTAGAACAGTGCTTTGCACATAGTAAGCGCTTAATAAATGCCATTATTATTATTATTATTATCCACATTAATAGAGATAAATGTCAGTACTATTTTTTTATTTATTTGCTAACCACATTCTGTGGTTATCTTCCCTTCCAAAATGGTACCTTCAAAATGACCGGCCTTTTGCCACACTCAGATATTTGTAGAGGCACCTAGAACTGCGAAGAAAAACAGATTCTAACCCCTTTTTCCTCCTCTAAATAGCTAGGAAAAATTTTGCCGTTCTTAGAAAAGACACGAATACCAATTCATAATTAAGTCCGAAGATTGGTATCCAAACAAATAAATCTGTAAGTTTGAATCAAACATACCCAAAGGAAAGAAATAACCGCCACAATTAAACCACTACGGCATCTGGAGGCAGTCTGTTACTACACTGTACTATTTCTATTTTATGTTCTCATGTTATACTACAAAATAATTCTGGTCGAAGAGTTAACAACATTTATTGCTCAACGGCTGTAGCAAAGTCCCATTTCTGAAGTTCTGCCACCTCTAGGATGTGGTACATTTCAAAAGTAACTAAACTGTGGAAATACCAATCACTAATTATTACAAATTTAGTTTGAATTGCTTACAGAAGAAACCCATCTCACCTAGCAAAACACTTTTGAGTTTCTCTTGGCTATGTTTGGGGCAAGATGCTACTGTGGAACTGATATTAACTCACTTGCCTATATACTATACGTGTGACACAGCAGATTCAGCAAATGGCTGAGGAACAGAATTCCGCTGAGGAACCCAGAAAATTCAAACAATTGAAAGTACTTATTAAACAATGAACATATTGATAAAGCAAAAGAGTTCTGCCATAGAAGAGATACAGAAGCTTTGTCGAAGTCATAGACTATGCTTCAACTGAGCCCCAGAAAACTGAATAACCGTACTTTCCCCAACAGTCTTTTAACCACGTCCAGGAAAGTTTCCTTTGTAAAACAGTAAATATTTGAAATCTCAAGCTAGAATTTAGAGCTACTGTCAATGTCAACTAAGGTAAAATTTTATGACAAAGATACATTATGCATAAATGTCCTTCATCTCTGCGTTTCAAAAAAAAACGAAACAAATAGTACAAGCATTCTTGTGTTCACTACAAACTCAGTCCAACTGTGGAAGTCTGTTCTACAAATGCTGGAAATTTGGCATCATGATGCAAAAATGAAGCTTTTACAATTTTCCCATTACAGTCATCATGACCTTTAATAAGGCGGGGGGGGGGGGGGGTAGGCAGTTGGGAGGAAGAAAAGCAACTGGGATAAAAGCAAAACAAGAACTAATACATTTTCTGCCAAATTTCACATCCTTGTCAGTTTTTCAATGCTGAACAGCAATTTTGTGGTCTATGGTTAATAGTTTCATAACCAATTCATTCTATTCAAAAGGAATGGGGCTCGTGGAAAATATTATTGAAAAAAGCCCTTTTTGCTTTCCTCTGGTTACCATTTACCAAAATGTCACCCTGTCACATCTTATTTCTTGGACAGTAGGACAATTAAAGTTTTCTAACAGGGTTCTGTAGATCTACCTAGCTTTTCTAAAGTACTCCGGAAGAAATTTTTCTTAATTTTTCTCATGAAATGCAATAAAAGCACATTCCCTAAAATGAATGGGAGTACATCTTGACTGCTTTATACCAATCTGAATATGCATTTCATTTGGAAGTAACATGCCTATTTTTGAAAATCCCCCTACGGCAAACAAGATTTTAAAGGAGCTTGTGGAGCCCAAGTTCAAGGGTACTCAGTACATGTAAAGTGAAGAGGAAACAGTTCCAAGCAAAAGGTCTATTAAGACCATCAATTTTGTACTGATTAAGGTTGATGGGCCTATGAAATGTTATCAGAGCTGTGACTGATTTATCCCTCTAGACAGTGAGCTCCTTGTGAGCAGAGATGGCATCCACCAACTCTATATTACGCACTTGGGAGAGTAAAATACAGAAGTGTGCTGCCCTCAGTGAGCACTCAAATACCCTTGATCGAGGCAAAATGAGCCAAACTCAAACCCCTTACCACAGGGTCTTAAGGCACTCAATCAGCTCACCCCCACTTACCTTACCTCGCTGATCTACTCATCATCAATCGTATTTATTGAGCGCTTACTACGTGCAGAGCACTGTACTAAGCGCTTGGGAAGTACAAATTGGCAACATACAGAGACAGTCCCTACCCAACAGTGGGCTCACAGTCACACAAACCATTTCACTCTAACACCATACTCTCTGTATCAATCAATCAATCAATCATATTTATTGAGCGCTTACTGTGTGCAGAGCACTGTACTAAGCGCTTGGGAAGTACAAATTGGCAACATACAGAGACAGTCCCTACCCAACAGTGGGCTCACAGTCACACAAACCATTTCACTCTAACACCATACTCTCTGTATCAATCAATCAATCGCATTTATTGAGCGCTTACTGTGTGCAGAGCACTGTACTAAGCGCTTGGGAAGTACAAGTTGGCAACATCTAGAGACAGTCCCTACCCAACAGTGGGCTCACAGTCTAAAAGGGGGGGGGGGGGACAGAGAACAAAACCAAACATACTAACAAAATAAAATAAATAGAATAGATATGTACAAGTAAAATAAATACTCTCTCAATCTCAACTCCCTCTTTCTCTACCGACCCCTTGTCCAAGTCCTCCCTCTGGCCTGGAACTCTCCACCTGTTAAAGCCTTACTGAAGACACACCTCCTCCAAGGGGCCTTCCCCGATTAAGCCCCCCATTCCTCTTCTCCCACTCCCTTATGCACCACCTTGATTTTCTCCCTTTATTCACCCCCCACTCCCAGTCGCACAGCAGTTATGTACATATCTGTATTTTATTTATATTAATGTCTGTCTTCCCCTCTAGACTGTAAGCTTACTAAGAGCAGGGAATGTGTCAGTTTATTGTTATACTGTACTCATCATCATCATCATCAATCGTATTTATTGAGCGATTACTATGTGCAGAGCACTGTACTAAGCGCTTGGGAAGTACAAATTGGCAACATATAGAGACAGTCTCTCCCAATACAATGCTCTGCACCGAGTAAGCATTTGATATGCACCCCACTCTCAACTCCACAGCACTTATGAATATATCCTCACACTAACCCACTCCCCCTTACTGCAATGTATTTTATTTTCTGTCTTCCACTCTAGTCTGTAAGCTCCTTGTGGGCAAGGATCATGTCTATCACCTTTATCCCTTTTAGACTGTGAACCCACTGTTGGGTAGGGTCTGTCTCTATATGTTGCCAACTTGTACTTCCCAAGCGCTCAGTACAGTGCTCTGCACACAGTAAGCGCTCAATAAATACGATTGATTGATTGGTTATCATATTATACTTTCCCAAGTGCTTAGTTCAGTGCTCTTCCCAGTAAGTACTTAATACTATTGATTGATTGAGTGATATTAACAGGAACTACAGTAAACTTCCAATATTGTGCCACTGAATAAACAGCACAATGAAATTCAATGCTGCAACAACTATCCCCAAATGTTGGGCATTCCTGGGTTTTTTGTTGATTTCTTTATGGTATCTGATAAGTATTTCCTATGTGCTAGGCATCGTACTAAGCAATGGAGTAGATGCAAGATAATCAGGGTGGACACGGTCCATGTCCCACATGGGGTTAGAGAAGCAGCGTGGCTCAGTGGGAAGAGCCCGGGCTTTGGAGTCAGAGGTCATGGGTTCAAATCCCGGCTCCGCCAATTGTCAGCTGTGTGACTTTGGGCAAATTACTTAACTTCTCCGGGCCTCAGTTCCCTCATCTGTAAAATGGGGATTAAGACTGTGAGCCCCCCGTGGGACAATCTGATCACCTTGTAACCTCCCCAGTGCTTAGAACAGTGCATTGTACATAGTAAGCGCTTAATAAATGCCATCATCATTATTATTATTATTATGGGGTTCACAGTCTTGACCCCCATTTTACATATGACGTAACAGGCACAGAGAAGTGAAATGACTTGCCCAAGGTGACACAGCTTCTTTATTCGCTCCACAAGATCCCCTCCAAGGGTAAAATCCACAGATAGCAAGTGGCCGGCCCGATGATCCGAGCACCACCCCATCACTTTTCCCCTCCGAGTGGAATACCTGGAAAAATTCTGGGGCCTGGCCAAGGTGGTCTGACAGGAGCCGAGCCCTTTTCCTCCACATCGCTCCGTAGATCGGGGAACGTGGACGGCACTTCCATCACCGCACTAGTTTCTGGGAGGCCTCTCCAAATCCCTGAAGTTTATGATATAATCAGCAGAGGCTAATAAAAATGAATTATGCTTTGCCTTTGAGAAACACATTAACTCGACTATTTCTCAGAAAAGCAATATACAGTAAAATCACGGGGAATAATGATCTTCCTTGTAGATCTGAGTCCACAAAATACACTCACTTCTTCACCTCCAGCCAAGCGAAACATCTGTTAATAATAATAATAATAATAATAATGGCATTTATTAAGCGCTTACTATGTGCAAAGCACTGTTCTAAGCACCGGGGAGGTTGCAAGGTGATCAGGTTGTCCCACGGGGGGCTCACAGTCTTAATCCCCATTTTACAGATGAGGTAACTGAGGCCCAGAGAAGTGAAGTGACTTGCCCAAAGTCACACAGCTGACAATTGGCGGAGCCGGGATTTGAACCCATGACCTCTGACTCCAAAGCCCGGGCTCTTTCCACTGAGCCACGCTGTTAATTGCAGCCTCGCCCTCCCCGCGCACCCTCGGCCCCCCTCCACCACAGCAGAGAAACTCTCTGCCAGCCCCCAACACGCTAAGCAGCGTGGCTCGGTGGGAAGAGCCCGGGCTTTGGAGTCAGAGGTCGTGGGTTCAAATCCCGTCTCCACCAATTGTCAGCTGTGTGACCTTGGGCAAGCCACCTCACTTCTCTGTGCCTCAGTTCCCTCATCTGGAAAATGAGGATGAAGATTGTAAGTCACCCGTGGGACAACCTGATCACCTTGTAACCTTCCCAGAGCTTAGAACAGTGCTTTGCACATAGCAAGCGCTTAATAAATGCTATCATTATTATTCCGGGCCATTAGAAGAGTCCCTGCTGTGCTTCCTTGGTCACTCACTTCCATCGCAGCTGAGAGGGGCACCCTGTACATCTCGACCCTCCCATCACAGATGAGAAACTCTGCCTGCTGCTGTGGCTACTGGGCCCCTCTTCACCAGCAGCTGGTAATTGCAACCTCTTCTCCCTTCACGGCATCACTGCGGAGAAACTTTCTGCCTGCCCTCAGCATGCTTCGTGTGCCTGCCACGCTGTCTCGCCAACAAGGAGCCTCCATCCCATTCCGCTTTCCAACACGCCAGCAGGAAAGCCCACCACCTGTGATGTCTCCTCAAAACCTTGGATGCCGGGTGGGCACGGCTGCTGTTGCCTTTGGGTATCATCAATCGTATTTATTGAGCGCTTACTATGTGCAGAGCACTGTACTAAGCCGTCGGCTTGAAACATGAGGAACCTGCCGTTCTACTCCTCCAGTTAGACTCTGCTTTCTATTTTGTGTACCCGTCCTGGTCTCATGCCTTTTTAACGTTTCACTGCTGCGGGGGTGTCCGCCTCAAGTCTTCTCCCCAACCTTTATTCAGAGATTGGGAGCCCCTCGAGGGACAGGATCCATATCTATTTTTTTATGGCATCTGTTAGGCGCTTACTATGTGCAAAGCACTGTTCTCAGCGCTGGGCGGATACAAGGTGATCAGGTTGTCCCACGTCGGGCTCAAAGCAATCCCCATTTTACAGATGCAGTAACCGAGGTTCTGAGAAGTTAAGTGACTTGCCCAAGGTCACACAGCAAACAGGTGGTGGAGTCGGGATTCGAACCCACAACCTCTGACTCCAAAGCCTGTGCTCTTTCCACTGAGCCATGCCGCTTCTCTTCCCACTTGCCTACTTGTATACTCTTTCCCAGAGCTTAGTACTACACACAATAAGCACTTAATAAATACTATTACTACAGCTACTACTTCATTCCCTAAAACGAATGAACTCATAGGAATGTTGTTGTTGTCTTATGCTGTCGGGTCGGGTCCGACCCACAGAGATGCCATGGACACATCTCTCTCAGAACACCCCACTTCCATTGGCAATCGTTCTGGTAGGGTATCCACAGAGAAAGGCAAAAATACCGACGTGGTTTACGTACCAGGGTAAATTTGAACAAAGTAAGAAATTCCTGCTATACCACTGACAGCATCGACCTATTAAATCTTTGTGAAATCGATTGAGAATAAAGACTTTAAACTTAGTGACTCCTCCACAACGCCTGTACTTGACTTGTTTCCCCACTGGCTTTAGGCTACTCAATCAGCTCTCTCCAACTACACCTCAGCTCTCGTTCTTCATTCTTCTCAAGCTCACCTTCTTGCTGGGCCTCATTCTCAACTCTTCCCACCTCCATCCCATCCCATCCGGGCTTTTTTATTAGATTGGCATTCCTGAGGGCAGGGAACGTGCGCCTGTTTTTGTGTTGCGCTCTCCCAAGCAGTTAGTACAACGTTACCACGCTCCTATGTGTTCAATAAGTACCTCTGATAAAGCTTTTTGAAGTTTCCTTATTTCCCCATGGCCCCCGCGTGTACCTTCCCCCTTCCTTCAATCGCGTTTATTGAGCGCTTACTGTGTGCAGAGCACTGTACTAAGCGCTTGGGAAGTACAAGTTGGTAACACATAGAGACGGTCCCTACCTCCCACTACCTGGACCACCAGAGTTAGTGCCTTGAAGGACATTGATACTTTGAAATTGAAACCACTGTGTGGAACACCTGAAACATGGTGTCAATTTAGAAACTTAAGTGCCAATCATCATAGCGCCATGCTTCTAAAGTCAAAGATGCCTGCATGTGGATCATCATCATCATCATCAATCGTATTTATTGAGCGCTTACTATGTGCAGAGCACTGTACTAAGCGCTTGGGAAGTACAAATTGGCAACATATAGAGACAGTCCCTACCCAACAGTGGGCTCACAGTCTAAAAGGGGGAGACAGAGAACAAAACCAAACATACTAACAAAATAAAATAAATAGAATAGATATGTACAAGTAAAATAAATAGAGTAATAAATATGTACAAACATATATACATATATACAGGTGCTGTGGGGAAGGGAAGGAGGTAAGATGGGGGGGATGGAGAGGGGGACGAGGGGGAGATAGCAATAAAGTATTGCTATCCACTTAAATGCGCAACACGTTTGACTGTTACACAATAGTAATGAACTACATTTGAAACTACGCTAATGAACTGTTTTTGAAAGTACACTTAATAATACCACGGCGACCAAAAAGGGCAAATATAATTTGAGAAAAATGGTGTGGATTTGCTTTCCCCGTTTGACAGGCTTCTGAGTGGTGCCTTTCAGGTTCAGCAGAGGGTGCTGTAGTATTTCTGAACCTAGTGGAAAAACTAAACTGATCTTGATCAGTAAAAAAAACTAAAACATTAAATATCCTTGTACTTAACAGTTTCTGGTATATGAGAGGGAGGCTCAATTTTTCAATTAATTAAGCAGACGGCACAATAATGACAAACAGTCAAAGCTATACTGTAGGAACTAGTCTGAACCAAAAATCACATTAAAGTCTCCTTACTGAGTTTTTTAAAAACCTCCAAAACTAGAGTTAAGAATCTACTTATTTTCCCAAATATCTGACACAAACATTTCATAACGCCGATAGCATATCTTCTTCTCTAGAATTACATCTTCGGCAGCGGTTTTGATCAAATACGCACACTGCAAGGACCACTGTACTGGCATTCTGGGGTTTAAAATGGGAGATTCTTCAAGCAGTTATCATCCAATATAGGCAAGACAGCACAAATGCAAACACAAGCAGGCCATTATGTAGAAAAAATATAAGTAACAGAGGCACAAGTAACAAAAACATACACAACGCATTTTTCCAGCTTGTACTTCCCAAGCGCTTAGTACAGGGTTCTGCACACAGTTAGCGCTCAATAAATACAATTGATTGATTGATTGATTGATTTTTCCTACCCATCTAACTCTCCTGAGTTTATCCCTCTGGGTGAGTGAGTATACACTTCTAAGAGCTGAATCTTGGTGTTCTGTTTTATCTTTCTATGCTTTACCCTTACTTCCTCCCCAAATCCAGGCTAAACCTTCTGAAAGCCCACCTTAGTATTTTTCCCACCTCTACAGTCATATTTTGCTTTTGCCTCTGCTCTTTTGTTAGGTGGTTTTTCTGCCTAGCTCTGAGCACTCTTTTATTGCTCATCTCCAGCCTGACTCGTTTCCAGCAAACTCTGATTTTCCTATCCTGCTGCCTGATCCGCGGTTTCTGGTTTGCAAACCCAAAATGGAACATGTAGGATACAGATCGCTGTCTTGCATTTTCACAGATGAAGCTACTAATGGTAAAATGTGCAAAAATGAGCTGAAAGGACCAAAGCAGGACCCAACACACTTGGCCACCCTCTCTGCACTTAAGGCTAGAAACTTGTTTAAGGACCGCACCTACCTCTGCCATACAGGGCCAATGCCCGCATTCAAACCGGCCTCATTGTATCCAAAACCTTTACTAAAAAGAGCAACACACCCTCGCAATTGCTACCAGGCTGATCTGTCCACTGAACGGTCTCCAACAGTCCACTGGTTCGACACAATGTTTGACAATATCCTCCATTAGGTCCTTATTATCATTTAGTCTGCCCACTTGGCTTGTGTATACCCTCTATAAGTTCACCACACAAACGGATGCTTAGACTGTACGCTCCTTGTGGGCAGGAAATGTGTCTATCAACTCAACTGCATTTTACTCTCCCAAGCATTTAGTACAGTGCTCTGCAATCAATCAATCGTATTTATTGAGCGCTTACTGTGTGCAGAGAACTGTACTAAGAGCTTGGGAAGTACAAGTCGGCAACACATAGAGACAGTCCCTACCCAACAGCGGGCTCACAGTCTAGAAAGGGGAGACAGAGAACAAAACCAAACAGACTAACAAAATAAAATAAATAGAATAGATATGTACAAGATAAATAAATAAATACATAAATAAATAGAGTAATAAATATGTACAAACATATATACCTACATGCAGGTGCTGTGGGGAAGGGAAGGAGGTAAGATGGGGGGATGGAGAGGGGGAGAGGAAGGAAGGGGCTCAGTCTGGGAAGGCCTCCTGGAGGAGGTGAGCTCTCAGTAGGGCCTTGAAGGGACATAGTAAGTGCTCAGAAAAAGAGTAGCGGAATGGCCTAGTGGAAACAGCATAGGCCTGAGAATCAGAGGACCTGGCCTTGGGCAAATCACTTGTCACTCTGTGACTCAGTTCCCTCATCTGAAAAATGGGGGTTCAACACCTAGTCCCCCTCCTACTCAAGACAAAGCCCCATTTAGAACCTGATTACCTTATATTTACCGCAGCACTTAGTAAAATGCTTGACACATATAGCAAGGGCTAAACAAATACAGTTATTTAATACCACCGATCGATCTTGCTGCCATCTATTCTTAACACATGCCCTACTCAGAGAAGCAGTGTTACTAAAACTGAAAAATCAGATCAGATGTGTTTGACAGGAGTTTTCGGCTAGTCAGATGCAGATGCAAAGATTCTGCTGTTTCTTCCCACTGCTGATGAGATTTCCTCCCCACGGCATTATTCACCATTTCACCCTGGAGAATTCTAGGCATCACAGCTGATGTTGCATCAATTAAAAAGAGCATTTTATTGGGGTTAAAAATAAATTGTACCTTATGGGCACTCGTTAAGACGGAAGGATGCATTTGCAATTGCCAAATTCTCAACGCAGAGGAGCTCAGGAAAACTAGCTCCTATGGTTCCAATAGTTCAAATACTCTTTCAAAGGCAAAAAAATGACAGCTCCTGCTGAATTTACTGTTCACTTGTCCATTCAACCAACATATAGACTTTGAAATACATTTTTATCCATCTGAATCTTCCAAATAACACTCATTTCATATCAAATAACATTCATTTCTTTTCTTCTGGGATTACTTTATAACTAATTCTATTTCATGAACTTAAGAAATGTTTGCTGTACGTTACAGTGTTAAATTCCTTGCAAGTTACTCCTGACTGTAACATGTATCAGCCTTTGGCACGTGAGATAGCAGGAAAAATCCTCAATTATTTACTCACTGGTTTGGTAATTCGAGAATAAATGCAGGTGACTCCCAGCTTGTTCAGTGTAGCTTAGAGCAAAAAAATGTGTGCCTGAGTTTGTGAGTGTGAAAGTAGTCTATTACAAAGTGCTTGTTCATCGGTGTTCTTCATTAGAGCAGATTTTCCTATGCCTAATCACACGGCCTCATATATTCCATTAAGATACTGTATTTATAGCTGAGTCAAAGAAAAGAGCACCTAGAAATTGATCCTCAAAGTCTTTCCAAGTAACCTCCGGTAAAGAGAACATCTGAGAAACAATGGGGAAAAGTACCTTTTTATTTATTCATATCTACCGCACTAAAATGATTAATGATCCTCAACCTGGGCTCTCATGGAATCTACTTCCCAACAGATGTGAGTCGGCAAAGAGACAATGTATGTCAAGCACTGAAATACCAGGGCTCTTAACACTGCCTGGAAAGCAAGAGGCAGGGAAAGGAAAGTACATGACAGGGGAGAAAAACAAGATGAGTATGACCAGTATTACTCTATTTATTTATTTATTTATTTATTTTACTTGTACAGATCTATTCTATTTATTTTATTTTGTTAGTATGTTCGGTTTTGTTCTCTGTCTCCCCCCTTTTAGACTGTGAGCCCACTGTTGGGTAGGGACTGTCTCTATATGTTGCCAACTTGGACTTCCCAAGCGCTTAGTACAGTGCTCTGCACATAGTAAGCGCTCAATAAATACGATTGATGATGATGATGCCCAATAGAGAGAGAGCTGTGAAGCCACAAATTCAAAAAAGATCAAACAGCCATCAAGACCTTTTAGTATAATAAATAAATCTTGCAGTACGTTACGCAGGATCTGGGAAGGTGGATCTTTGATGTTCAAAGTTGGTACAGCACTCAGAGAAAATCTTAAACATTATCTATTAACTAAGTAGCTCTTGGGCTCGGCAAGACTGTAGCTTTCTTACAGATTCCAGTACTATTCCATTTATTTTGTTAATGATATGCATATAGCCTTAATTCTATTTGTTCTGACAATTTTGACATGTCTACATGTTTTGTTGTCTGTCTCCCCATTCTAGACTGTGAGCCCGTTGTTGGGTAGGGACCGTCTCTATATGTTGCCGACTTGTATTTCCCAAGCACTCAGTACAGTGCTCTGCACACAGTAAGCGCTCAATAAATATGACTGAATGAATGAGTGAATAATGCAGTCATTGGCAAGGAACCAAAAGCCAACATTAAAAAAATGCATATTGCTCTGTATTGTAAAATACATCTTTTACAATAGGTAAAAGATCTGAAGCCACAGAAAGTAACTAGTTTCAGTCTCTTCAAGTTTCAAAAAAAAAACAAAAAAAGTTTTACATATTCCCTGAAAAACTTGTCTTTCCACCAAATCTTATTTTCCTGCCCCTCCTAAATCTATGATAAAGTCATCTTTTTCTATAGACTGAAATGGAAACCCCACATTAGTTCAGACCTCAGCAAAAACTCCTTGAGTCATATGACCAGTATTGTTTAGCAAATGTTTTATACTGCAATTTTCTGACAATCTCACATATGTAACTACATTTTATATCCTTGATCAACTTCCTGCTCCCACTATTTGTATATAATTCATGCCTGCCTGTCTTCCCCCATTAAACTCTCCCCACCTTCACAGCGTTATTAAGGTCACATCTCCTCCAGGTTTTCCCCAATTGAGCCCTCTTTTCTCCAGCTCCCTCTTCCTTCTGCATCATCTATGCACTTCAATCTGTGACCTTTGAGCATTTGATAATCACCCCACCCTCAACCCCACAGCACTTATGTGCATATCTTTAAATTATATATATATGAAAGTATTTATATTAATGTGCGTCTCCCCCTCTAGACTGCAAACTCATTGTGGGCGGGGAACCTAACAACTCTATTTACTCTCCCAAGCCCTCAGTACAGTGCTCTGCATAGAGTAAGTGCTAAATAAATACCATTGATAATGATTAGACTGCAATCTTCTCGAGGGGAGGGACCACGTCCTTTGATCTGTTCCACTCTGGAGAACCTGGAGACTTTTATTCAACAGGTGGAATACCATCTTGGAGTGCTAAAGTGTAGAATAGGAGTGCCAACTTTTCACTTTGGCCATGAGGACAAATTTGAGGGAGGACTTACAGCAGGAGTAGGGCAAGAGGGTGAGGGAGGAAAAGGAGAAACAGAGAGAGAGAGAAAAGAAAAATAGGAGAGGTAGACAATGAGTCAGAAGGTCAAGGGATCTAATCCCAGCTCTGCCACTTGTCTGCTGTGTGACCTTGGGTAAGTCACTTCACTTCTCTGGGCCTCAGTTACCTCATCTGTAAAACGGGGATTGAAACTGTGAGCCCCGTGGGGGACAGGGACTGTGTCCAACCCGATTTCCTTGTATCCACCCCAGCGCTTAGTACGGTGCCTGGCACAGAGTTAAGCGCTTAACAAATACCACAATTACTATTATTATTGTGAAAGAGAGGAGACAAAACGATTAGGAAAAGGAACAGGCAGTAAAGGAACAGAGTGGGAAAAGGAAGAGAAAGAGGGCATGTGAGACTGTCTCTTGCTTCTATTATAATCAACTACTTCCCACAGGTTCCCAGTTACAAAGTCTTCGAAAAGGACTGTGACATGCCCATCGTTTTTGAGGGGAACTCCCATATCATTCTCTTAAGGGTCTAGTACAATGTTCTGCACAGAGTTCGCACTCGGTGTACCACACTACCCTTCAAGGCCCTACTGAGAGCTCACCTCCTCCAGGAGGCCTTCCCAGACTGAGCCCCTTCCTTCCTCTCCCCCTCGCCCCCCTCTCCATCTTACCTCCTTCCCTTCCCCAAAGCACCTGTATATATGTATATATTTGTACATATTTATTACTGTATTTATTTATTTTACCTGTACATATCTATTCTATTTATTTTATTTTGTTAGTATGTTTGGTTTTGTTCTCTGTCTCCCCTTTCTAGACTGTGAGCCCACTGTTGGGTAGGGACTGTCTCTATATGCTGCCAACTTGTACTTCCCAAGCGCTTAGTACAGTGCTCTGCACACAGTAAGCGCTCAATAAATACAATTGATTGATTGATATACCATAATTACTATTATTGTTGTAAAAGAGAGGAGAAAAGAGGATTAGGAAAAGGAACAGGCAGTAAAGGAACAGAGTAGGAAAAGGAAGAGAAAGAGGGCATGTGAGACTGTCTCTTGTTTCTATTATAATCAACTAGTTCCCACAGGTTCCCAGTTACAAAGTCTTCGAAAAGGACCATGACATAGCCGTCGTTTTTGAGGGGAACCCCCATATCATTCTCTTAAGGGTCTAGTACAATGTTCTGCACAGAGTTGGCACTCGGTGTACCACATTACCCGCCCCGCTGACTGGTCACTGTCTCACCCTCTGCCTCCTTTGGTAGTGCCGGCTCCTTTTCTTCCTCATCATCCATGGACCGCAGGGCAAAGCTGGAGGCCGTTCTCACCTCTGGTCCTAGTGCCTGTGAACAAGAGCCACCCGAGGCCCCTGAACCCCTTTCCTACCTGGTGCTCCTCCCGCCTAGGCGCTGTTACCAACTGCCAGCACCGAGCAGACCCCAGCGTGGCCTTAGGACCTGCGGGGCTCCCACGTCGGGCACCCAATGGGGCAAGTCATCCAGAGCTGTTGTGCCCCTGCCCACTCCAGCATATAGCCCATCCACTGCCTCATATTTTGATTGACAGTAGGTCCTGCTCAGCTGGCCCATCCTCCCTGCTACCTGTAATCTCCTTGAGGGCAAGGATCACGTCTACGTACTCTACTGTAGCCCCCCTAGTGCTTAGCGTAGTGCACTATACAGAAAAAGCTCTCAATTGACTGATCCTCGGTGCCACTGTTGCTCACTACTAGCAGCAGCAAGCTCTCAGTAAATACCATCATTTTTTATTTACCTTCTGAACTAAGGTGGGTGACAAAGCTTCAAGCGAAAATGTTATTTGTAAATGTGTAATTCTAAAATTATGCTGAACTTGACAGAATAATGTGCTTGCCTCCGTGGGCATCAGAGCCAGGGGTGAGAGCACCCTCCAGCATGGTCAGTAAAGGTGACAGAAACCCCAAAGGTTTTAATCCCCATATGAGGCCGGGGCCTGCATCTGGCTGACTGGGTACAAGGAATAAACTTTCCACCTCCAGCCTCTTACTGACTCCAAGGGCTATCTCCTGTTATCTTTCACGCCCAAAAATCTGTGTAGGCAAAGCCAATGGCTTCTCTCCCTCAGTACCATGTCCCATGGAGGTCTGCCCCTGTGGACTGGAACTCTGTGGGTCAAACACTAATTCTTTCAAGAAACTAAAAGAGTCTGCCCAGTGAAAACCCTAAATACAGCCAATGACCTTCTCTGGAATCCCTGAACTAAATACCTGATGCCCTTTGGCGATCTTTTAAAGGACCATCACTCCATTCCCTGGAAGCTCACTGGAATTCAGACTAGCCCTTGAGAAATTTTAGCCCTTGACAAAATTACTGGTGGTTTAATTCAAGCACTATTTACTCCAGGTAATCAGTAACTCCATGGACTCTACTAAGACAGCGGAGCTAAATAACTCAGAGTCCTATAAATGACTTATTGGCTTGGTACTTTGTTTCTCCACGTGAAATTGGGTTAATCACTCGCTTCAAACTCTTCTAAATATACAATTCTGTAAAGTTTCTGTATAATTTTAGAATTACACATTTACAAATAAATTTTCATGTGAAGTTGTCACCCACTTTAGTTCAGAAGGTAAATAAATAAAAAATGATTGTATTTACTAAGAGCTTACTATGTGTCAAGCACTGTTCTAAGCTCTAGGGTAGATATAAGCCAATCAGGTCGGACACAGTCCCTGTCCCACATGGCGCTCACAGTCTTAATCCCCATTTTTACAGATGAGGTAACAGGCCCAGAGAAATGATGTGCCTTATCCACGGCCAGAAAGCAGACAAGTGGTGGAGCCAGGATCAGAACCCATGTCCTTCTGATTCCCAGGCCCATGCTCTATCCATTAGACCACAATGAAAATGCTGGAAACCACTCAATCTCTTGGGATCTTCTGGAATGGAGATGATTCCGGGGCAATTTTTAATCCTGGTGAATCTCTCACAAAACCCCATACCTGCCTCATGCCTCAATAGGAAGCTACTGTTGCTAGCTACTGGAGTCTGCAATGAGGTGCTAAAATGCTGCCTGATTGGGAACATTTTATAACCTAACTCTGACAAAAGGAGCAAAACCAGCAGTCTCCACCATAAATTCACACCAAAAGCTAATGCAATCTGGTGTGCCACCCTCTAGCAGGCATGCCAGAGGTTGCCCAGGCTTGCATTATTGGTTAGAGATACCAGACATGGGGAAGAGAAACAGGATTTCTGCATCCAAAGAGGGAAAAGACTTGTCTTTAGTCAAGGTCTAGGAAAAGTTACAGGCAGACACAGTCCACTTTGCAGTTTGCAGATTTGGCACAAGGGAGTACAACCCTTCCACTGTAGGCCTAAAATCTTGCTAGCCGTTTTGGCAACCATCAGGAATTTCTCCAAACTGCAATTAGATTTTAAGGTCTGAAGCTGCACACACAAATAGAAGGGGGGCAAATCATTTGTGTTGCTATAAGTCCCTAAACCAGCTTCACTAAATATCCTGAGTGACTCTCAACACCCCCACTTCCCAGCTCCCCAAATCAAGCCATCCACACTAGTCCCCCAGCACTAATGTATCAATAGTTCTGATATAACATGGGTTTTCATTTATGTGATCTGGACAGAATACAATACAATTAGGGAACATTCTTCCCACCACACAACACTTTACGGGGTTTAAAATAATCCAAGCAGGAAGAAGTAGATTTGGTTTAGGAAGAAAATGGTGTGTACGCGGCATGGCATCAATCAAGGAGTGATTATTTTGTTAGTATGTTTGGTTTTGTTCTCTGTCTCCCCCTTTTAGACTGTGAGCCCACTGTTGGGTAGGGACTGTCTCTATATGTCGCCAACTTAAGCGCTTAGTACAGTGCTCTGCACACAGTAAGCGCTCAATAAATACGATTGATTGATTGATTGATACTGAACTTCTGAATCTCTGCCTCAGTCTTTATGTACTGTACCATAACGCACTCTGTGTTTCTGAACTTTTCAGTACACCCAGTTCTCCCCAAAAGTAGGTTGTGATTTTGCAAAGCCCCGTGTTAAGGAAAAGTCACGCCGTAGTACGTGCCATGTTTCATGCCAAGTACACGAACATATTGTTTCTTCTGAAACTACAGCATGCTGTATCCTAACAGGTCTATGTTGTGGGGGAAAAGTTCTCCAGTTCTCTTAACAGCACTCTATTCAACAACAGGCAATGAAAAAACACCACAGCAACGCAGCATAAATAATTGGCAAGGGCGTAATCTTTCTGCTAATGATGTACATAATGATATAATTTACATCAAAAAGTGTCAGTCACTGTGGTATCTTCGAACCAGTCCCTTGAACCCACTAATTCCCACTGACTTCATGGTAACTATAACATGATTATAATCACGATAACATGATTTTTTTCCTCTCTCACAAGAGCATAACAATCGCCTTACTACAAAAATTACTGCATTTCACTCATATGGCTTTTATTTGTACTCAAGTATATGCAGCTTACTTGAACTTTCAAAAAACAAAACTGCACGCCCTATTTTGTCTATTCTGTCCTCACTTCTGTTACACTGTGTAGATTCTTCTTTTGCGGAGCACAAGTTATTTATTTGTCATTCCCCTCTGTTCAATACTCTACACAAAGATAAAGGGAGGGTGAAAGGGTGGCTAGTCAGCCGTGTTTTTTCTCAGATGCTTTGTCTATATATTTGCAAATATATAAATTCCATTACTTATGCGTAGGATAACATCTAAGCCATTCTTGCCCAATACGTTTTTTTCTGTTGGTTTTTTTGTTTTGTTTTGCCTTTTAACCACCATCACTATTTGAGCACATGAGTGCAGAGCCCTGGAACGGGCTCGTGGGAACATACAACAGAAGCAGAAGGCAGGATTTGTGTCCCGGAGGATCTTACAATCTAATCACCAGGGAAGGATTCCCTACCACCTCCCCAAAAACAAGCTTCTCTGGTTTGGACTGAACAACAGCAGATGCCAAAACTCGAGTCATCTTGCCCAAAGCAGTCAGAGAAAAAGGGGAAGTGTGGCATAATGGATAGAACACAAACTGGAGGTCAGGAGGACCTGGGTTCTAATCCCAGGCTCTGCTGCTTGTCTGCTGGATGACTTTGGGCAAGTCACTTAACTTCTCTGGGCCTCAGTTACCTGATCTGTAAAGTGGGATTAAGACTGTAAACCTCGCATGGGACATAGACTATGCCCAAACTTCATTCAATCATACTTTTTGAGTCCTTTCTGTGTGCAGAGCACTGTACTAAGCGCTTGGAAAGTACAATTCAGCAATAAACGGATTAGGTTTATTGAGGACAGTGCCCGGTTCATAGTAAGTGCTTAACAAATACCATTAAAAAAAGCATTAATATGCATCTCCATGCATGCGGGGGGTCATTTCCCACATCCTGTAATGAAATAATAAGCAGGCACACATATCCTTTTTGACCACCCTGGACCTAGGGAATGCAACTCCAAACCAGACCCAAATAATAAGTTGCACGTTCAAAAGAACTTCTGATTCAAAGCCCATGAAGCGGTTGCCCCCATTAGAGAGAACTCTTGTAAGTGAGATTTGTCAGAAGTAATTACACTAAACACTACTTAGATACTTCTGGCAATTACACAAGAAAGGTTCAGATGGAGGTGGGTGGAAAGAGGGAGAGCAAGGTGTAACTTGCTGTCTTATTCATTTGCAGCATTGGCTGAAAATCAAGTTGGCCAGCCCAAAAACACAAACAAGCTAATGATGACCTGAGGGAGTGATGGTGGATTTATGCAATGCAGAAACCACCTTCTGAGTTAAGAAGAAACCAACTTGAACGTCTGTATATATTTAAACAAACTATATTCACTTGTTTAAAAGGCTTTTACATGAAATAAATATTCTAGTAATAACAACACAATTCCCGCTTGTCATCTGGGCTTAATGTGACAGGCAAGAAATCATCCGTCAGAAGACTGCATTTCTGTTTCCACAAAAATGGCTATAGGACTTTCGATACAGTGCTGGGGATATACCAAATCAGCAACATAAAAATCCCAAATCCCTTCTCTCCCCACAACCTGAAAAAACCAAAAACCACACCAGATTATTGATTTACCTCAAAGCGTATGTGGGAGTCTGACACGCCCTGTCTTTAACTGCCTGAAAGTGCACACGAATTCCTGGCAGGCAAAGCTCATTCAGTAAAGCATGATGTCTGTCTAGAAGAGAAGAAGGGTACAAAAAAAGGTTTAAAAATTAAGCTATGCTATTATGTCTGAGCAAAAAATCAAATGGTTATTTTCATTCATCCTCATTATTTTCTGCCTAGACTTTTAATCATGATTAACCCAATAAGTTGCTTTAGGGAGTTTTGTTGTCTTATGCTGTCGAGTCGTCTCCGGCCCACAGCGACGCCAGACACATCTCTCCCGGAACACCCCACTTCCACCTGAAATTTTTCTGATAGTGTATCCACAGAGTTATCTTTGTAAAAATACGGAATTAATTTACCATTGCCCCCATCCACGCAGTAAACGAGTCTCTGCCCTCAACTCTCTCCCATGGCGCTGCTGCCCCAGGTAAGTTTTGACTTGTAGAAGTCTGACTCTGGATCTTCCCTATTCATTCATTCATTCAATCGTATTTATTGAGCGCTTACTGTGTGCACAGCACTGTACTAAGCGCTTGGGAAGTACAATTAATCAATCAATCAATCGTATTTATTGAGCACTTACTGTGTGCAGAGCACTGCACTAAGCGCTTGGGAAGTACAAGTTGGCAACATATAAAGATGGTCCCTACCCAACAGTGGGCTCACAGTCTAGAAGGGGGAGACAGAGAACAAAACATATTAAAAAAATAAATAGAATAGACAGATACAAGTAAAATAAATAAATAGAGTAATAAATACGTACAAACATATATACATATATACAGGTGCTGTGGGGAAGGGAAGGAGGTAAGGCGGAGGGATCAATCAACCAATCAATCGTATTTATTGAGCACTTACTGTGTGCAGAGCATCATCATCATCATCATCAATCGTATTTATTGAGCGCTTACTGTGTGCAGAGCACTGTACTAAGCGCTTGGGAAGTACAAGTTAGCAACACATAGAGACAGTCCCTACCCAACAGTGGGCTCACAGTCTAAAAGACTACATACTACATACTACAAGGTCACTGTGGACAGAGAATGTCACTTTATTGTTGTACTCTCCCCCTCGTCCCCCTCTCCATCCCCCCATCTTACCTCCTTCCCTTCCCCACAGCACCTGTATATATGTATATATGGTTGTACATATTTATTACTCTATTTATTTATTTATTTATTTTACTTGTACATATCTATCCTATTTATTTTATTTTGTTGGTATGTTTGGTTTTGTTCTCTGTCTCCCCCTTTTAGACTGTGAGCCCACTGTTGGGTAGGGACTGTCTCTATGTGTTGCCAATTTGTACTTCCCAAGCACTTAGTACAGTGGTCTGCACATAGTAAGCGCTCAATAAATACGATTGATGATGATGATGATACTGTACTTTCCCACGTGCTTAGTACAGTGCTTGGCACATAGTAAATGCTTCAATGCCATCTTTATTACTACTATTATTACAGTGCTCTGCCCACAGTAAGCTCTCAATAAAAACGATAGAATGAATGAATGAAAAGTGATTACAACTATTCTGTGGGCTAGCGGAGCTCTACATCATTTCTAGGAGGGTAATCAAGAACGCCATTAACACCACCTCACTTGTCTACCAAGTGGGAAATGCTCACAGGAAAAGCAATTCACACTCCCCAGGCTCTCTGCAGGCTAACACACTTTCTCTGCAGTTCTCCAGAGCTGAAAGATGGATCAATCAATCAATCAATCAATCAATCGTATTTATTGAGCGCTTACTATGTGCAGAGCACTGTACTAAGCGCTTGGGAAGTACAAATTGGCAACATAGAGAGACAGTCCGTACCCAACAGTGGGCTCACAGTCTAAAAGGGGGAGACAGAGAACAAAACCAAACATACTAACAAAATAAAATAAATAGGATAGATATGTACAAGTAAAATAAATAGAGTAATAAATATGTACAAATATATATACATATATACAGGTCAGGATATATACATATATCCTGTATATATACATATATCCTGATCAGGCAGAAAGAAGATGGCCCCCCTCCCTAGCCTCTACAATAAGAGACATCGTAGAATATGTACAAATATATATACATATATACAGGTCAGGATATATGCATATATCCTGTATATATACATATATATACATATATACAGGATATATGCATATATCCTGACCAGGCAGAAAGAAGATGGCCCCCCTCCCTAGCCTCCACAATAAGAGACATTTCCCAAGCTCAGCATGCTGAGCAGTTGCCTCTCCACCCCTGAATTCAGCCTTGTTGCTGTTGGAGGAAATGTGACACACTGTGTTCCCTAACAATGCGATTTACATGAAATGCGGTCATGTTTTTTTATCCATTTAGTTGATCCAGATTTCTGTAAACCTATAATTCCTCTATATACAAACTTTTTGCAAAAATTCATGACTTTTCCCTTTATCAAGATGAAATTTACCCTCCCATTAACACAACCAAATTGGGGAGAATAATCATGATGGCATTTGTTAAGCGCTTACTATGTGCAAAGCACTGTTCTAAGCGCTGGGGGGATACAATGGGATCAGGTTGTCCCACGTGGGGCTCACAGTCTTAATCCTCATTTTACAGATGAGGCCACTGAGGCTCAGAGAAGGTAAGTGACTTGCCCAAGGTCACACAGCAGACACGTGGCAGAGCCGGGGTTCGAACCCATGACCTCTGACTCCAAAGCCCGGGCTCTTTCCGCTGAGCCACGCTGCTTCCCACTCCCACTAACTTTCATTTTACTTGAGCTATGTTCCTAAGTTAAATATTATTTATGAAGCAGCCATTTACATGAGCTTCTTCTTCAAAACAGTGAAAAGATAGATCTTGCCCTTCAGTTTTAAAATATTTCTAAGTAATAGTCAAGGCTAATTCCTCCAACCATGCTGCTAAAAATTCCATCTCATTTTAATCAGTGCCCACAAGCCATTTTCCAAAGCCTACCTATAGCAATACCAAAAAAAACATCTAAGTCACTAACATTAACTTTCCTTATTGAAGTCTTACAAAGGCCAATTCCCAAGTTTGTTTTAAGGTTAAATGAATATGTACGAACCCACTACATTAACAACTTCCTCTAAAAACTCTTAACAGGATTGGGGAGGCACATAAAGAGACAGACAGGTTAGGCCTAAACCGGTTATACTTGCCCTGCATTTTACTAACATCTTTAATTAGTTTTCAGGCCATTTTCTAGAATACACATGAGGCTTCTTTTTCATTCTTTAATTCACATACTCTTTTTTTTTAAAGCACATATTCGCAACTTGAAAACTTTTCAGAATATTTCTGACCTCTGGGATGTAATATCTTTAATAATAAGCATTAAAGAGACTTCTATTAGGCCATTTCAGACTTTGGGCTCCCATTTAAAGCATTCTTTCCATGAAAATTTCTCTGTTACCAAATGAAAATTCACATAACATTTTGTTGTCTGTAGATTATCCATGCTGCTGCCTTCTCTGTCTTGCTCAAACTCTTCCACTGTTCCTTAGGAAATCTTATAAAGATTCGTTTCCACATTCATCCCTGAGTCACAATGTCTTAAGGAGGTAGCTTTCCTAAATTCCATTTCTTCCCCAAAACCCAGAACTTTTAAATGAGACTTTTCATCAAGACAAGGCACTAGTTGACTACCTTTTCAGAATTTCAGAGAAGCACAGGATATCTCTCATATCTCAGTTATATTTAAGGCTTGTTTTTCTGGAGGAACTCAAAAGACCCTGGGGTCTCTTTATTCAGGGGGAAGTGAAAACACACAATGTCTACTTAATAATTATGTCAACAGTGGAAACCAAAGGGAGTAGGATAAGAGAATAAACATTTAGCTTAAATACTGGGATGCATCCAGAGTTTAGTATAGTGCCTGGCATATAGTAAGCACTTAAATGCCATAATTATTATTATTATCAACAGGAGTGTAACATCTTATTCAGTACCAAGCACTGTACACAATTCAGGAGCACCAATTTCAGTTCTGGTCTCTGAACTTTAAAAGTGATGTGGAGAAATTATAAATGAGAAAATAAAATGATGACAGATGAAAAATACCACTTTTGTGGAAAGAATATGGGAGTTGGGGATGTTTATCTTGCTGAAGGAAAAAAGTCTTCCCGGGAAAATAGTGGTTTACTGTTCAGGGTCCCCGAAAAGGAAGGACGAGGCTTAATTTAAGGTGAAAGACATTTTGGTTGTCTGTGTTTCTGTCTTCCCCATTAGACTAGGATCCTCGTGGGCAAGGATTGAGTCTACCAACTGTACTATGCTCTCCCAAACACTTAATTCAGTGCTCTGCCAACAGAAGGAGCCCATTGAAAACCACTGTGACTGGCTGGACATACACACAAAGTATTTAAGCACTTTGTCCCCTTGGAAAAGTAGCAGAGGCAGTCCATGATGGGAATCTAAAAATCTCATTTTACCCAAACACATTCTCTTTTGATGGCTTCCCGGTGCCCTAGCGCTGTCTACATGTTTTGTTTTGTTTTGTTGTCTGTCTCCCCCCTCTAGACTGTCGGCAACATATAGAGACAGTCCCTACCCAACAACAGGCTCACAGTCTAGAAGGGGGAGACATCACTCCCCCTTTTACACAGTGATGGAGTGAAACGTTTGAAAACCCACACTTGATACCACACCGGAGAGGAAACAAATAATGAAGAATTACTTCATGACTCCTTAAAGGTCCTGTATTTTGGATCATGCCAGAGGAAGGAAACACAAAGAAGCAGCGTGGTTCGGTGGAAAGAGCACGGGCTTTGGAGTCTGAGGTCATGGGTTCAAATCCCAGCTCTGCAACTGTCAGCTGGGTGACTTTGGGCAAGTCACAAGTTCTCTGTGCCTCAATTACCTCATCTGTAAAATGGCGATTAAAACTGTGAGCCCCCCGTGGGACAACCTGATCACCTTGTAACCTCTCCGGCGCTTAGAACAGTGCTTTGCACATAGTAAGCACTTAACAAATGCCATCATTTTCATTATTATTATAAAGAAGAGAAATGGTTTACAATGCTTAAAAACTCCTGTTGCCTGGTTGCAGCATGTGCATTACTGTTGACTAAGACAATGAGCATAATTTTGGCCATCAAAAGGTAACAAAAGTACTGCTTGCAGATGGCAAAAGAGGGTGAATACGAGACATAAAATTGAGATACAAGGAGCCTGTGGTGTATGTCTGTACTCTACTCTATTTTGCCAAGTCATGGGGAAGAGGAACTACACTTTCTCAGATTCTCCCTGTCCTCCCCCACTCCCAGCACTCACAAATCCCCACCAGATTATTCCAGGAAAGGAGATTATGCCTTGGAGATCAAAAGAAAATGCAAAAAAGAGAAGCGGGTGTTACCCTGTTTGTTGCCCTCCTTGTTCCCTAATCCTGGATTAGGACAAGACACATTGGAAATTTTTTAAAAAAATTACTAAACCCTTACTTGTTATAAAGTAAAAGCAAAATGTCTACTCAGAAGACACTCAAAATCCATGACCAAGTTTCAACAATAAGGCAGTTGTATCATTTTCATTACCAATTTAAATACTAGATGTTCTTTTTAGACTTTTCCAGTTTTGAATAAAGACTATTTACTGCGTTATATTATCATCTGCCAACAATTCAAAATGTTTCTGTATTTTCCACAGCCAATTTGTACTCAGAGTAGCTTTTATCACTTGATGAATCTCTTCCCTTTATACCTTTTACTTTTCTCCTAATTTTCCCTCAAAGAAGAAGAATTTTAAGACAATTGGGTCATTACAAAGCCTATCAGACTGCACACATATGATTATCTTTAATCTTTTAACTGTGGGAAACATATAATGATAGTAATAAAGGGATTTTCACTGGGGAAAATACTAGTTTAAACGAAGCATCTCACTTTAATTTCAGTTCAATTTGGGGCAAATCGGTTGAGCTGTCAAATGGATGTCATCTGGATTCTAAATCATACTCAACTGAACTATCTCCAAATCCTTTTTATTTCCACTGGTCACACCCAATACATTTTCCTCCAGGATCCCAGGTCTATCATTTAACCATTCCCTGCTGTATTTCAGTGCTCCTGCAGTGGTGGCAGGTTTGGCAGAGAAAGGACCACGTGGATGGAAAGAAGATCAGTTTGACTATCTTATCTCCAAGCAAGTAAAGGCCTCACAGAAAGAACAACATTAAAAACATCTGGACTATGCACCCTGGCTGCAAAAGTGATCCCATCTATTGGTAGGCAAGGAAAAAATCAATTGAAGCTGATTACTTAGCCAAACTCCTACTAATCTCCACTCTATGAGGGCAGGTTCAATCCCAGGAAGTCAAATGCACTCCGTTCCCAAACTCCTCTGTGGCTGTGAAGATGAGCATACCCATTAACCAGGGAAGGTTTTGGTTCCAGGTTCCAAATCATTACTATCATTATACATTTCCCACAGTTAAAAAGGACTTGCTAGCCAAGAGGTGCAGTCAACATGAGTGAGGAGAAAAAAAAAATCAAATCCTACCGGGTACCAGAGTTAGTTTAGTCTGGTGACATACCAATGAATGAGTCACTTGGCTCTAGTGACTTTGTCACTGTCCGAGTGGTCACTGTACATGAATGTGTTAAGCCAACTTTTCCTCTTATTGAAGCAATGCCTAGCTGGGGTTCTTTTGGAAGCTGCATTAAATGATTAAGGCCACTTCTGCCTTGAACTGATGACACACACACACACACACACACACACACACACACACACACACACACACAAATATGGCAGGTCTAATTTGGGGCCAGCTTGATTTACTTCCTAAGTCATAATAACTGCCTTTGTCTGGCACCGTTGGGAATAAACATCCCATTGAATAAGTGTTCAGTCAGTACTCACTTAAAATGCCTAGCAGAAAAACGATCTTTTTAACCAGCAATCTGCTACCTGATTATCTGGATCTTGATAATTTTCAAGACAGCATGCTTGCCCCTACTGGAAATAGAAATGACATTCTGCTTCTTTTCCAAATATCTTCATTGGGGAAAAAGTAGGGGATGAGCTTGCCGTTGCAAAACCATCTCTCAGCACCGTCAAGAGCCACCACTGAGGAGTATAAACAGTGCAATATGCACATTTCAGTGGGTACACTACTAATCACCCTAATTTGTTTTTTGCTGTGGCTTCATTTCCTTCCTGTTACCCGATTTTTTAAGGTAATTTGATTTATCTGCCCACCCAATTGGAGAAAAGAGCTTGGGTTTGGGAGTCAAAAGATATGGGTTTTAATTCTAGCTCCGACACTGACTGGCTATGTGACCATACGCAAGTTACTTGGGTACACCTTGCTGTGTCAGGTTCTTTACCTGAGGATAAATATCTGCTCTTCGTACTTCTTAGACTGTGATCTCCATGAGGGATATGGACTGGGCCTGATCTGATGACCTTCTACCTATCCTAGCACAAAGCACTGTGTGTGGCACCTTATAAGCACTTAATATCATCACCATCATTATCATTATTATCGCTGTTTTGCAGGGATACAAAGAAGCCCCTGTACTTTAAAAGACTAAAATGAACAAATTTGGGGCCTACCATTAAGGACATTATTTGCCAATTATCCACCAGTGGCAAGGCTCCTTTTCTTCCACTACGAAAAATTTCCCATGGAAAAGAATAAACTGCCACCTAATATCTTTAGAACACATATTGAAATACCAAGAGAAAAGTTATTTATGTGGGAACACTCCATATGCTCTGAGAAGCGGTTGGAAAAACTGCACAACAGTATTCCTCTTCTCTAGGAACTGCTATTAACCCCCTAGTTCTCCATTAGTTTTCAGCTAGTCCGTCTCAATGTAGTTCATATCCAGGCTACCCTCAAAGCTGCTCTATCATCCTTTTTCCTTGCTTGGGAATAGATGGAGAAGCAGCATGGCATAGTGGACAGCGAACAGGCCTGGGAATCAGAAGATCGTGGGTTCTAATTCCGGCTCCACCATTTGTCTGCTGGGTGATTTTGGGCAAATCATTTCAATTCTCGGGCCTCAGTTACCTCATCTGTAAAATGGGAATTGAGACTATGAGCCTCACATAGAACAGGGAGTGTGTCCACCCCAGTTTGCTTATATCCACCCAGCGCTTAATACAGCGTCTGGAACACAGTAAGCTCTTAAACACTACAATTATTATTATTATCATTATTGGAAGCAAATTTATTGGCAGGTGTCTCATTTGAGCAGATAAAAATAATAATAATGGTACTTTGTTAAGAGCTTACTATGTGCCAATCACTGTTCTAAGCGCTGGGGTAGATACAAGGTAATCAGGTTGCCCTACGTGGGGCTCACCATCTTAATCCCCATTTTACAGATGAGGAAACTGAGGCAAGAGAAGTTAAGTGACTTGCACAAGGTCAGGGAAAGCAGACCTTTCCCTGATATTAAGATCAGAAATCTGGGGGCAAATAATAATGAAGAAAAAGAAGAAGAGGAAGAACAACAATAATAACTGCAGCATTTATTAAGTACCATATATAATACGGTATAATATACGGTATATATGGTATAATATACGGTATAAATACGATTGATGATGATGATGATGATGAAGTACCTACTATTTGCTAAGAACTCTACTAAGCAAGGAGATACAAGATAAATCAGGTCAGACACAGTTCCTGTTCCACATGTGTCTATCTGGCACTGCATTTCAAGGGACACAGGGGGCCTAAGACACCAAAAATAATCAAAAATAGTAATAATGAAGTAGTTTTGAAGATGAAGGACACCTGGCAGTAGAAGGGAAGGTGCCAAGACTAAGGATAGCATTCCTCATTCCTTCCACCTCTGCAGGAGAGACACGACAATGAAGGAACGAATAAAGAATGCTACAGGAGCAGTCTTAAGGTGGGAATGTGTGGGGCCCAATGAACCAGCAGAGGATCCAAGTTAACCAGAAAGGAGTGGATTTTATCAAAAAGGACAGAAAGAACCTATTACTGTCATTACTGGGTCAAACCAACACATCCATCAGTCCTGGACAAAGTAATGTTCCCTTCACTACAATTAATAGTTTCATGTAGCAGAAACATAGCATTTCCAGACACCCATTACTGCAATTTTTATAATTTCATGTTCCAGTTTTGTGTTCCCATCTTAGCTCAGACTACGTCTATTCCCATCAGACCTATAAAGTACACCTGCACCCCATCCTGAGAAATAGAAATCTTGAGCCATTCTTCACAGTGTAGAACCGGAGAAATTCTCTTTGCAGTAGTAATCAAAAAAAAAATTACATTGCTCAGGACAGAGGATGACAATGTCCTTCTAAAATTTTAATGAGAACGAGGCTAATATTTCATCGAAAAACCTCTGAACATGACTGTTTTGATGACAGTAATAATTTCCAGTTTTAAAGATAAGGTATTGAAACCTTAGTAACCCATTCATTTTTTTAAATTAAAATCAACACCTGCAATTGCCCTTCATTTTTGAAGATGGTAGTAGCTGGTAATGCTAACAAGAGAACAGTGTGTATCCAGCAGTCCTTTACACATTACAAACTTAGAAGAACTACTTTTTCAGAACCGATTATAGCTGGCAGTTCTGCCCCCAGAGGGGTCAACATCTTTGCTCAAAACAAGCCAACCGCACCTGTATATATGTATATACGTTTGTACATATTTATTACTCTATTTATTTATTTATTTATTTTACTTGGACATATCTATTCTATTTATTTTGTTAGTATGTTTGGTTTTGTTCTCTGTCTCCCCCTTTTAGACTGTGAGCCCACTGTTGGGTAGGGACTGTCTCTATATGTTGCCAACTTGGACTTCCCAAGCGCTTAGTACAGTGCTCTGCACACAGTAAGCGCTCAATAAATACGATCGATTGATTGATTGGTGGCTGTATGCATGTCCAACTGTGTCCAATTATGGATATGGGCATAAGGGCTGTGGGGTTGAGACTGGGGAGGGGGGGAATAAACTCGCTGTACCTCAACATCATCTATCTATGCCTTGACCTCTCGTCCATGACCTGAAACTTCCTCCCTTTTCATATCCAACAATTACTTTCCCCACCTTCAAAGCCTTATTGAAAGGCACATCTTCTCCAAGAAGCCTTCTCCGATTAAGCCTTCATTTCCCCTTCTCCCACTCCCTTATATGTTTGCCCTCATTTGCACCCTTTAGTCACCCCTCCCTCAGCCCCACAGCACGTATGTACATATCCGTAATTCATTTGTATTAATGTCTGTCTCCTCCTCTAGACTGTAAGCACATTCTGGGCAGGGAATGTGTCTACCAACTCTGTTATACTGTACTCTCCCAAGCAGTTAGCTCAGTGTTCTGCACACAGAAAGCACTCAATAAATACGACTGATTGATAATTTGCCACCTACTGTTGTTCCAATCCACACTACAACATTTGAGGTTGTGCTGCACTATACCTGTATGCAAGACCGGCTTCAGACAGTGCACATAGTAAGCGCTCAATAAATACGATTGATGATGATGATGATGATGATGAAGGAAGAGTCCAACTGGTCACCTTCCTTACATAACACAGCGAAGTCATACAGAGTGCTGCGTGAAGCCACCACATTGTGCCATCCACATGGCAAGCAGAGTGTAATCTCTACGGCCCCTGATAGGTACCTCGGGTCACTCACTGTGATCATGGGCAGCATGTGGCTGCCCTCTGGGCCCTGGGAAGATGGGACAGGTGCCAGCACGGATGGGGAGATGGGGGGTAGATGCAGTGCTGGAGACCTGAGTCAGCTCCCCTCAGCCCCTCACAGAGTGTGACCCAACTTCCCACCTAAGCCTCCTCTGTGCCAAAAGTTGCTAAACCGTGGGCTCCAAGATGTGGTATCAGGCACCTTGCTATCAGAAAATCCCCACAGACAACAAAAAATGCAGCTCAGTCATAGGTAAGGGCAATGCCAAGCTCCCCATTTTTACCCTCAACATAGCTAGATACCCCTGTTCTCTGAGGCGCCAGATCCTGTAAGCTCTTTCCCGACTCGCAGGACACAACATTGAGTCCCCTCGGCCACCGGTTCATCCCTGAAGCATCTTCCAGCACCCAGGACCATGCCAATCACCTGTGGGCTCCAGGAGCCTCTAGGCATTCGGAATACGGATCGGGCAATCCATCAGCATCCATGTCCCCTTTAGCATTCACCTCCTAGGCTGGGGTTGAGGATAAGCTCCAGTTCCTTGCACTCCCACTCCACTCCCACTTCCTGCTCCCACCTGCCCCACCAGGATCCCAGCTCCCTCTGGGATGGGACAAAGATGGGACAGCAGGGACTCTGCCCTTATGCACTGAGAATCCTGACTGAGAATCCACTTCAATCCATACTTCATGCTGCTGTCCGGATTATCTTTGTCCAGAAACGCTCTGGGCATATCACTCCCCTCCTCAAAAATCTCCAGTGGCTACCAATCAATCTGCGCGTCAGGCAGAAACTCCTCACCCTGGGCTTCAAGGCTGTCCATCACCTCGCCCCCTCCTACCTCACCTCCCTTCTCTCCTTCTACAACCCAGTCCGCACCCTCCGTTCCTCCACCGCTCACCTCCTCACTGTACCTCGCTCTCGCCTGTCCCGCCATCGACCCCCGGCCCACGTCATCCCCCGGGCCTGGAACGCCCTCCCTCTGCCCATCCGCCAAGCTAGCTCTCTTCCTCCCTTCAAGGCCCTGCTGAGAGCTCACCTCCTCCAGGAGGCCTTCCCACACTGAGCCCCTTCCTTCCTCTCCCCCTCGTCCCCCTCTCCATCCCCCCATCTTACCTCCTTCCCTTCCCCACAGCACCTGTATATATGTATATATGTTTGTACATATTTTTTTACTCTATTTATTTATTTATTTTATTTGTACATATCTATTCTATTTATTTTATTTTGTTAGTATGTTTGGTTTTGTTCTCTGTCTTCCCCTTTTAGACTATGAGCCCACTGTTGGGTAGGGACTGTCTCTATATGTTGCCAATTTGTACTTCCCAAGCACTTAGTACAGTGCTCTGCACATAGTAAGTGCTCAATAAATACGATTGATGATGATGATGATGACTGGGTCGGGAAGTGCACTGCCATCGCTGCCTTGTTCCCCCTGAAGGACCTTGCACAACTTTGAAAGCAGGCCTGTCTTGTAGAGTACTACCCACCCAGCACCTTGTAGCCCCATTTCGGCTCTTGTCAGAGTATCCTGCTGTCATCCTGTCTCTCTGCATGCCCAGACCAGAAGCACTGTGTTACGGTAAACACCGCTTTAATGTTGGTCAAATGGCCAGGATCCAGAACATCTCTGGTGATGAACCTGTCTTGCCATTTAATGTCAAATATGCTTGAGGCTGGCAAAGATGAAACTGTTCTAGAAACCGGATATGTCTGTGGCAGGTCCAAGTCTCACACCCAAATTAAAGTCTGGGCACAGACTGCTCTAAGACCTTTAATCGGGTTCCGTGCCATTCTCAGTCCGCCATCCTTCCAGTGAATACCCTGGCCATTCTTCATTCAGTTTGTTAGCGTTCTGTCCATTAAGTGCTGTTGAAGAAGACTCTACCTCGGTAGCAGAATTTAATAACCGCCTTCAGCTCTTTGTAAAGCTTATGAAAACCCAAAATTTATTCTAGTTCGACCCTGGTCACACCAATCTTTGCAATCAATCGTATTTATTGAGCGCTTACTGTGCGCAGAGCACTGTACTAAGTGCTTGAGAAGTACAAGTTGGCAACATATAGAGACAGTCCCTACCCAACAGTGGGCTCACAGTCTAGAAGGGGGAGACAGAGAACAAAAGACGATTGAACTCCGATAACCAAATTCTCTTTATTGTTACAGCTCAAATAATTTAAGTAAATTTTCCAGCCCCTAACAGCGCAACTTCTAACCTTTATTACCTTTATGAGAAGCAGTGTGGCTCAGTGGAAAGAGCATGAGCTTTGGAGTCAGAGGTCATGGGTTCAAACCCCAGCTCCGCCAACTGTCAGCTGTATGACTTTGGACAAGTCACTTAACTTCTCTGTGCCTCAGTTACCTCATCTGTAAAATGGGGATGAAGACTCTGAGCCCCCCGTGGGACAACCTGATCACCCTGTAACCTCCCCAGCGCTTAGAACAGTGCTTTGCACATAGTAAGCGCTTAATAAAGGCTATTATTATTATTAAGCACTAAAATCAGGCTTTCCACTATACCGTGCCACTGACCTTCAATAATGGGAACCGCCAGGGTACCCACTCTGTGCCACAGAGGCTTCACTCCCCACCTTTTCTGTGCCAGCAGAAAGTACTCAAGCAGTGACAATCCACTTCTTTGGCCTCCCACCTGACTTGCCCACCAAGCTACCCCACCAAAAACCCCCCCCCTCGGCCTCCTCTGTCACTCCCTGGAGCCCGGCACCCTACCTGTCCTAGTCAGCGGGAAGGACTTGAGCGGTGACTATGTGCAGCCTGCAAAAAAAACTTGGGAGATTGGGAAGGCTGTTCTTGAGGAAAGTTACTGCTAGAGCAGCTGTGCCTACTGTACTCTCAGCTGCAAGGATCCTGAAAAACTGCTCTTCTGGCCACAGTGTCCTTTTTGTTTTTATTTTTAATAATTATCATTATCCTTATATTTTTATATGGGACAGAGATCTTGTCTAATTTTTCACCTGTGTAAATTAGCACTCAATAGAGTGCTTTGCACACAGAAGGTGCTGCTCAGTAAATATGATTACCACAGCTACCACTTACAATGAGCAAAGCCCCGCACACTAACTGCTGGAATCCAAGAATGCAATTCAGAGAGGATATCTGATCCACAATAGGTCACAAAATAACTGGGAGAGGACAAAGAACTAAAAAAATACAATCCAGTCAACAAATTAGTTAAAATTCAATAATCCATAGGTAAATTATGTGTTAGACACAACTTGGATGGGGCAACCTTTGGCATAATCCTTGTTGAGAAACTGCCACAGCCTTTGCAACTTTTAGATTGAAGTCATGGTGACTTCTGCACACCTTCTGCTCATGTGTGGAATAATCAATCAATCATATTTATTGAGCGCTTACTGTGTGCAGAGCACTGTACTAAGCGCTTGGGAAGTACAAGTTGGCAACGTATGGAGACAGTCCCTGAATAAGACTTCACTTATATGGTATCCAGTGGCAAGATGGGGATGTTCCCATGGATTATTCTGACAATGGATCCTGGACCCCTGAGGTCACAAGGGTATTCATCTTCAAATCAGATCTGTGCCACATTTCTACTACCCCTGGGGCTGGCAATTTTTAACTAACAGAATGTTCATGTTTCTCTCATTTTTCTGCCTTTACTCCATTAAAGAGTACGGTAGTCGAGGACTAGAACGATATATTCTTCATAACTGCGCTCCCCAAGGAATGGGCACGTAACAAAAACTTTCCATTCTGAAAGTCTTTCATCTGGGAAGGATTTACCTTGTGCACACAGCAGATAACTTCCGTCTTTCATTCATTCATTCAATCATATTTACTGAGAGCTTACTGTGTGCAGAGCACTGTACTAAGCGCTTGGGAAGTACAAGTTGGCAACACATAGAGACGGGACCTACCCAACAGTGGGTTCACAGTCTAGAAGGGGGAGACAGACAACAAAACAAAACATAGTAACACAATAAAATAAATAGAATAAATATGTACAAGTAAAATAGAGTAATACATATGTACAAAAATATATACATATATAATATGTATATAATATGTATACATATACATACATACACATTTATACATATATAATATGTATAAGTATATATATATATGGTCTTCTTCAGGATTGTTAACTCATTACCCTGAAAAGTCTCCATAATAATAATGATAATGATAATAATGGCATTTATTAAGCACTTACTATGTGCAAAGCACTGTTCTAAGCACTGGGGAGGTTACAAGGTGATCAGGTTGTCCCACAGGGGGCTCACAGTCTTAATCCCCATTTTACAGATGAGGTAACTGAGGCACAGAGAAGTGAAGTGACTTGCCCAAAGTCACACAGCTGACAAGTGGCAGAGCCGGGGTTTCCCATGACCTCTGACTCCAAAGCCCGGGCTCTTTTCCACTGAGCCATGCTGCACATTTTCCAAGTCAAAATGCTAGCCAAATTCATTAACTGGTCATACTACCGGATGTGCTAACTCACCAAACCCCTCACCCAGACACCTAGAGCATTCATGTTCAATTTGAATAAATTTTAAGTCACATAAAATGAACAGCACAACAGTGTGAAAAGCATATTTGCTATTTTTGACTTGAAAATGATAAATATTGGAATGCTCTGGATCATCATACACTGTTTATGTGTTCTAGAGGATTACAATTTGCTATTGGAAGTCAAGTTAAAGACAGGAGTCCTTTCCCCAGTGCCTCGGAATTTGTGTAAACTATACAACAATTTTATAACCACAAGCACTGCAGAGGAAAGCTGGTTAAACTGAGTAGCCCACCTGTCCATCCGTATTAAATGAATGGAGCATATTACACCTGTGTTTCCCAGCCTGTCCCAGCTACCTATACTCTTTGGCAGGTATTTGGTTAAGATCCCCTTAGCTTCAGAATTCTTCTCCAAACATTTGTCTCCTCATGGTGTCCTTGTTTTACTGAGGGGGGCTAACAGCATTTCCCATAACAGACCCTCATCTGTGGGACCCCTTCTTCATTTTTTTTTTTGTGGTATTTGTTAAGCGCTTACTACGTGCCAGGCACTGGGGTAGATACAAGCTAATCAGGTTGGACACAGCCCCTGTCTAACATAGGGCTCACAGTCTTCATCCCATTTTACAGATATGGTTACTGAGGCCCAGAGAAGTTAAATGACCTGGCCAAGGTCACAGCAGGCAAGTGGCAAAGCTGGGATTAGAACCCAGTTCCTCTGACCCCCAAGCCTGTGCTCTTTCCACTACGTCACATCACTTCTCTGCTCCAACAGTTCTAGTTTTGTCCCTTGCAGAAAAAAGTGCAGTTTTAGCCTTCTTCCTGAGGTGACCAAGTCCATTTATATAAACAAATTTGATGTTGCATATAAATTTGTAGTTTTTCACGGGAAAAGGGCATATACATGAGGCTCATGAGCAGTAGTCTCAACCTAAAAAGAGAAAAAATATCTTCACTTCTAATCAGCTAATGTTTAAATTGAGATTTTGCTGGCAGGTTTGGGAAAAGATAACAGGCTAAAATAAGTTGTCTGAAACTACCATAGTGATTCACAAAACTGCACCTGACTCTTCTACAAAGTATAGGCAGTAAGTAATCATAAAGTGACATGTACTGTTGTTGGATAGTCATATCTACCGAAAGCAGGCTCTTTTGAAGCATAGAAAATTCCATTAGGGTGCCCTGAAACTCAAGGTCTTAACGACGTTTCATAATTCTTCTCTATCAGAGACACTGTAACCTCTATTTAACTCTCCCTTAACAACAAATTCACTTGACGGTCATGTGGCGCTGGACCTTAACCTAATGTTCACTCTTTTGGCTGCGATCCTTCAGCTGTCAAACTGAAAATGAATATCAATGAGTCTCAGAATTCTCTGCATGCTGATCTAAATGCAAACTAGCTAATGTCAGCCAACCTAGACTTGCTTGTTCTCGGAAAAGCGCATTTCCTGGTAAAACAGCAGCAGTAAAAGCGGTAATCAAAACAGTCTTCTCAGTTTATGCAGAAAGACCTTCATTACATAACTAATAGTGGGAAGCAGTGTGGCCTAATGGAAAGAGCCCAGGCCTGAGGGTCAGAGGACCCAGGTTCTAATCCTGATCTGCCAGCTGCCTGCTGTGTGACCTTGGGGAAAAAAAAAATCACAACCTCTCTGTCTCAGTTCCCTCATCTATAAAATGGAGATTAAATACCTGGGGGGGAATAAATTCTCCCTCCCAGTTAAACTGAGCCCCAGATGGGCCAGAGATTGGGTCCAACTTGTTCATCTTGTATCTACCCTGGTGCTTAGTACAGTGCTTGGCATGCAGTGAGTGCTTAACAAATTCCACTATTAAATAGTCATTAACACCACTGGACAATAAATCTAAAAAAAAATCTGGATCATTGGGGCTCTTTCACACACTGCCCGTTTATTCTCAATACACGCAGCGGCTGACTTTAAAATTCAGTGCTCAGGAGAGGCACATAATGGCATGTCACATTTGGAAACATGAGTGGAAGCTTGCGTAAACAAAGTGTGTGGAGAAACATAAGACTATGCTCTAATGTTGCAGTGCTCTTGGAGGTTAGAGGTAAGTATTAGAACTGATGAGCCTGTCAATCAAGGCACAAAATGATTTCCCAGGCTACACTGGTGAATTGCACTACCTGTGCTAGGCAAGTTTTTCGTTTTGTTCCTAAAAACTGAACTCCATAGTACAAATTCAATTACAGCCGGACAAAAGTTCACTTCATTTTAATTCCCATTCCCTTTCATTCAGATACTACACACTATTTTCTCAGAGGGGGTAGTTCAACACCCCTTCCTAGTAGTTACTTCTACAGTTCTGTTTCAAAGATAACCAATTCCTGATCTGTGGCTCTATTTCATAACTCTACCCAGTTCTCCTAAAGGTTAGGGTTGCTTTCTTGTGAAACCCCACGTTACAGAACGCTCAGGCAGGAGTACTCACCCGTTCCGATGTCCCATCCATGCACACAAGTAGTTTCTTTGAGAAGGCAACGTGACCTTAAGGCCCCGATCATGTTTTAACCAAAACGTGTATTGAAAACAGTATTATGGCAGAACTGAATGTACCTTCCTTTTTCCACTTACACCTCTGTACGGGAACCTGACACTCACGATCTAGTCACGCTTCAAGTGACACACTTTGTCCTTCAGATCAAGGAATGAGGAACTCTGGGCCTTTCCAGATGGAAAGCATTTTAGAGAAATCGCTCGTGCATTTCATAGCATGAAGTGATCTAGATAGGTTTTAAAACTTCATGCTACTTTATATGGTATGATATTCTGCGTCTTATATAAAAGTGACAGTCCATATCCCCAAATGGGTCTGTCAGTTGAATACCTGCCCAAACTGTATTGAACATCGAGTATGCGCCATCAAGGACAGGTTTGGGAGCTAGCATACACGCTAGGCAACTTTCCAAGCCCCCAATTCCCAATGCTTTAAAGCCCTCAGGGTCTAAAATGGGGCCAGCTAGTCCCACGCTTTCATTCATTCAATCGTATTTATTGAGTGCTTACTGTGTGCAGAGCACTGTACTAAGCACTTGGGAAGTACAATTTGGCAACATAGAGACAGTCCCTACCCAACAGTGGACTTCTATTCTCCAGAAGGGTAAATAGCTATTGTTAACTCAGTTTCCTGCTGAACACCTGGGCTGCAGGTGGCCCTGGAGATGCTTCTTTGCTCTTTGAGACTTTGGGGTTGATTAGGGACGGAGCAGTTAGGGAGAAAAGACAAAGGGCTTGAGAGACAGGAAGAAGAAGATAGGCTGTGAACAGAAAAGAAGTGGGGAAGGGCAGTAAGGGAAGAACAGGAATACAAGGGTAGGAAGAGATAGCTAAACTGAAGAGATTGGCAGACTTAAAGAGGAGGGGGGAAATGTGGACAAACAGAAGATTAGAGGGACTGAAAGAGGAGAGAAGATGGGCAACAGCAGGAAGAATGAGAAAGTGAGGAATTGAAAGATGGAGAGAGGGGACTGGGAAGGATGAATGGAAAAGGGGAGAGGGGCACCGAGCAAAAGGAGAAAAGGAAACAATTCAAGAAGATATTCAGAAAGCAAAGGAAAATGGACAGAGAACAGAATGTTCTTGTTAAAGAATGGGTAACTCCACTAATGAATATATGTGAGACCATAGATATCAATCAATACAAAAAAGTCCTATGTCTTTCTCCCCAGTATAATTCCAATGAAAATGAAAATCACATTGAACATATGCAATCCAGTCCAACTTATTTTTTCCACACAATCCCCACTAACTCCAATTAACTTCTGCTAGTATTTAAGACAGGCTTGCATTAATGCATACTTCTTTCTCCCAGGAATGTGACAGAAGTTAGAGGAGGGAGAGGGCTAGGCCCATGGCAGGGAATCCCTAGTGATTAGTACAGTGCTCTGCACATAGTAAATGCTCAATAAATATAATTGAATGAATGTATGGACCCTGGATTATGATGAGTGAAAGGTATAGAAAGCTGAATCCACATTATCCTGGATTCAGTCTTCTCACCCTAAAGAACAGCGGTGAAGCTATGAATCTGCAAGCCTGCTTCGAAAAGCAAAATTACACCAGCAATTATGAGGTAGTGCAGACAGCTGAATTAGAGCTATTTTTGAGCCGATTAAGATGTCAAGTGAACACAAATCATAGAAAAACCCCTAGTCTCCCAAGCTAAGGAAGGGACAGAAGTGCTGGGCCCAGACTGACCTTCTTACCCCAGTTCCAAATGCCCGGCCTGCCATTTGTGCACTGAATCAGCTCTCAGATGGGAACCTCGGCCCAACTGGAAATGGGTAGGGCTCCGTGAGTAAAGGCTCTCTCCGCCACTGATGTGTGACCGTGACAAGGGTTACTGAGAGCTGTAGTCCCAGCAGCCACGGCTAACAATGTGTAGTCAAGCCCAGCCGATCCCGGGGCTGAACCCCAGACCAAGCCTTAAAGGCGGTAGGACTCAAAGGTGGGGGCAGAAGGGGAGCGCAATTTGAAGAGCAGGACTGCTCCTGTACAAAGCACTGGACATGCACAGTTGTTGCTGGGACACGGGCACGGTGGGTGATTTGCTGCAGCTGCGTCCTGCACAAAAATCTCCCAGCAGCTCTCCCTTCCTCTTAGAAACCCCAAACTGTAGGGGAGAAGAGGAACTAGAGGAAAAAGCGGAGAGCAGGTTGATCGGTTACTCCTCTGCCCCAAGATGACCCCAGCCCACGTGCTCTACAAGTCCTTAGAAAGGATGCCTTTGTACTTTGAAAAGGATCCTTAGGACCAATTTAATACTCACGTGTACAGCTATGACAGAAAGACTGACACGTGGCTTACATATTTTCCAAGTTGCATACATAGCAGCCTGTTCCCTGCTTAGCTTCTACGGCCTCTCTTGCAGATACCAGGGTAAATAGGAACAAGTCACACTAGAAAATATACATTCCCATTGCTTCTTGTCTGGCTGGGTCATATGCCCGACTATGTTATGAAGACAGGTAGCAACTAATGCCAGGAAAAAAGTGGGTCTGACAAGACGGAGTCTATTGCTGAATACAAAAGCAGCAGAAAAAGTCCATTTATAGCATACACTGAAGAGGGTATGAGAACTCAAACCACTTTTTCTTTGTCCTGTTCAATTTGCTCTCAAACATAAAGGTGAGCTGACAAACACAGGAACAAAATTCTTACTCATATTTCTGGAATCATATAGGACACTTGTTCTAATATAGAAAAACAACTGTTACAGGAACAAAATAGCACCTCCCCACACACTAACTAGATCCAAAAGTAGCCTTAGCAACAGCACCTTTACATGTGCTGGTTGTGTCCTAAGCCCTTACCACCTACTCACAGTCCTCTATAAACTACACTGCAGTCACTCCAGTGACCTGGTAACTGAACCGTGTTCTTATTTTTCATTCCTTCCCAATCCAACCTTTTAAAAAAAAATTCATCTCCAGTGTCAAATCTTTACATTATTAAAGTGTTGAAATAAATCATCAGCACAAAACGCCAAGTTTGTCATTTCACTTGAAAAACAAAATATTTTTTAAAAATAATCAAATTGTTTGGATTTGATTTAAACACCCAAACTATCCTTTATTTGATCTTGAGGTTTTCCTTTTTTGAGGGTTCTCACTTGGTCTATCTCTATGTCTCTAGAATGGTAGCAAGAATCATAGCTTTAATCTTACTTTACTCCTGCAGAATAATTTATCTTGTTAGAGTAACCCATCTTTTCTATCAAAAATGACTCAGAGATTATGCTTCTGCTCTTAAATATCACTTGGGCTTATTTTTAATGCAAAGAACACTTCACTCCTATTGAGCCTAGGAACTGATCTGATCCCAGCATGATATCCTATTTTGCTTTCAAGGGTTTTTTTTTTTGCAGCTGATTGGTAAATAAAAGTTTGTGCAAGTTCTTTCCAACTCAGTTTTTTTGTTTTTGTTTTGGGTTTTTTTGTTTGTTTCCTTCGAAGAAGCCAGGAAGGGCAAACTGTTCTAAGATACAATTTCCAAATGTTAAATGGCCAATAAAGTAGCCGCTCAAAGTCAGTCATTTTCCAGATCACGAAAGAATCCCTCTTTTTCTAAATTTGAGAAATTGGGCTCAATCTTTACCATTCACTAATTGCTGTTTTGTTGAATTCCCTCAATTGCGATATTGCTGCCTCATAGCTTATGAGGAGCATCATCTGCATAATGGTTATTGTATTTTACAGGTATTTATTGTTAGCATAATTGTTATTGAATTAATTACAGGGAGCCTCAACCATTTCTTTTTTAATCTCCACACTGCCATATCACCGGTCCACTTGCTAACCATGGTGTAGTGTCGGCTGAACTTGACCACCTAGGATGAAGAAATAAAAACCCAGCTGGTATCAGGGTTAGGATTGCCATTCCAGCTTCAGAGTCAGAACTGAAATGAGCAGTCCTATGCATCTGTTATCTGAAGGGACCATCTGTTTCTTACTGACAAAATCCTTGAGGTAGGCACAAGAAACATTAAATTGGCAGAGTTGCATACTCTGATAAGAGGAGAATCTGATGACTGGTGCTTCTCAAGCATTGCTCATACTGCTGCTTTCACTCTGGGATGTTACCTTCAGCCAAATACTTGCCTATGTACTTCAGAAAACACTCAGCATCCTGAAAATCAGAGAACTCCCAATTACACATTTACATTCTCAAGCAAATGCTTGTCTTTCAGTTTTTTCTAACAACTGGATGTTTTAAATATAACACCAGGTCCATATGAAATAAAGGAAAGGAAATAATAGATTAGAAGCCTCTACATCGAAATACAGACTCTATTGCAATCCATCATATTAAAGACATCTTATTTTCTCGGTGAAAAGGCATTTATGAAGCAGCTTTTATCTACCAGCAACAATTTATATGCTTGTTCAAACAGCAAAAACATAAAAACAGCAAATGGAAATTATGTTTCTACAGAGAAACATAACTTTTTATCTATCCAACTAATGTAAAATGTGAGGCCTAAAAGAATATTCATTGTGTCATGAACATTGGTGTGCTTTCTTAAAGCTGCTAACCTCTTTCAGAAATGCCGTAGTGTACTCGAAATGGTCTACAAATGATTGCTTCCCACAATTACGAATGTGTATTTGTAGTTCCAATGAGCAACTTGAAATTGATAACTGATTTTTTCAAGGGTATTATTCTGCGCTATTTAAGGACATATGAATCACATTTTTTCTTATTTTAGAGACAAATAATAATACTAATATACAGGGATTACTTCTGCAAAATCTCTGCTTTAATATAGTTTGCATTTACTATAAACATATTTTACTTGATGACAGAGGCAGCATGTCCTAATGGAAAGAGTACACAACTGGGAGTCAGGAGACCCATGTTCAAGTCGCAGTGTGACCCTGGACAAGTCACTTAACCTCTTTGGACTTTGCTTTCCTCATCTGAAAAATGAGAAGATGGACTGAGAACCCTGTGTGGAACCAGAACTTTGTCTAGTCTCAACTTAGTATCTACCCCAGCCCTTAGCACTTAATAAATGGTATAATTATTATCATGTGTCCTTTCTCTACATATTTTGGATTCAGTGCAATGGCAGAACTAGGGAATGGTCTTTTTACAGTGCATCTTTCTGGGTAGAAATACCAAAAAAAACTCATCTAAACTCATCTTCCCTCTTAAATCCTCTTCTCCACCTAACTTTCCATCACAGTTGACACCACCACCATACTACTTGTTTCCAAAGCCCAAACGTTATCCTTGATTCCTTGCTCTCTTTCAACTTCCACACCCAGCCTGATGCTAAATTCTGTCAGGCTTTCATTCATTCATTCATTCAATCGTATAAAGCGCTTACTGTGTGCAGAGCACTGTACTAAGCGCTCGGGAAGTACAAGTTGGCAACATATAGAGACGGTCCCTACCCAACAATGGGCTCACAGTCTAGAAACAGGCTCACTTTGCTTCACAACATTTTCAGGATTCTCCCTTTCCTCTTCAATTAAATGGCTACCATGCTAATCCAGGTAACTGCTCATATCCTGGTTTGACTTCTGCATCAGCCTTCTCACTGATCTCCCTGACTTCAGTCCATACCTCACTGTTTCCCAGATCATTTTTCTATTATTATTCTGCCCAAACCTCCCCTCGCCTCAAAAACTTCCAATGGTTGCCTACTTTTCTCCATAACAAGCAGTTATTATTCTGCCCAAACCTCCCCACGCCTCGAAAACTTCCAATGGTTGCCTACTCTTCTCCATATCAAGCAGAAACTCATCTTTGGCTTTAAAGCACTCACTCATCTCTCTTTCCCTCCTACCTATCTATTCTTCTCATTCATTCATTCATTTGTATTTATTGAGCGCTTACTGTGTGCAGAGCACTGTACTAAGCACTTGGGAAGTACAAGTTGGCAACATACAGAGACGGTCCTTACCCAAAAACGGGCTCGCAGTCTAGAAGGGGGAGACAGACAACAAAACAAAACATATGGACAGGTGTCAAGTCGTCAGAATAAATAGAATTAAAGCTAAATGCACATCATTAACAAAATATATAGAATAGTAAATATGTACAAGTAAAATAAAAAGAGTAATAAATCTGCACAGACATATACACAGGTGCTGTGGGGAGGGGAAGGAGGTAGGGTGGGGGCGATGGGGAGGAGAGGAAAAAGGGGGCTCAGTTCTCCCACTTTCATTCAATCAATCAATCGTATTTATTGAGCGCTTACTGTGTGCACAGCACTGTACTAAGCGCTTAGGAAGTACAAGTTGGCAACATATAGAGACAGTCCCTACCCAACAGTGGGCTCACAGTCAATCGTATTTATTGAGCACTTACTGTGTGCAGAGCACTGTACTAAGTGCTTGGGAGAGTACAATATAACAATAAACAGACATGTTCCCCGCCCACAACGAGCTCGCAGTCTAGAGGGGGAGAAACGGACATTAATATAAATAATTCATTACTTACCTATGTACATAAGTGCTGTGGGGCTGGGAGGGAAAATGAATAAAGAGAGCAAGTCGGGGCAACTGCAGAAGGGAGTGGGAACAGAAGAAAGGAGGGCTTAGTCAGGGAAGGCATCAATAAGGCTTTGAAGGGGGGGGAGAGTAATTGTCTATCAGATTTGAGCCGGGAGGGCATCCCAGGCCAGAAGCAGGACAGTGCCTGCACTTAGTACAGTGCTCTGCACACAGTAAGTGCTCAATAAATACAATTGATTGATCGATTGACATGGGCAAGAGGTCAGTGGCGAGATAGATGAAATCGAGGCACAGTGAGAAAGTTGGCATTCAAGGAGCTAAGTGTGTGGGCTGGGTTGCAAGGAGGAAAGTAGCGAGGTGAGGTGGCAAGGTGATGGAGTGCTTTAAAGTCAATGGTGAGGAGTTTTTGTTTGATGAAGAGGTGGATGGGCAACCACTGGAGTTTCTTAAGGAATGGGGAAACATGTCCTGAATGCTTTTGTAGACAAATGATCTAGGCAGCCAAATGAAGCATGGACTGGAGTGGGGAGAGACAGGAGGCTGGGAGGTCAGCAAAGAGGCTGGTACAGTAATCAAGGCAGGATAAGATCAATTAATGAATAAGTGACTGTATTAACAGTGGCAGTAGTTTGAATGGATTTTAGTTCATTCACTCATTCAATCGTATTTATTGAGCACTTACTGTGTGCAGAGCTCTGCACTAAGTGCTTGGAAAAGCACAATTTGGCAACAGATAGTGACAATCCCTACCTAACAATGGGCTCACATTTTTGAAAGGGGAGACAGACAACAAAACAAGTAGACAGGCATCTTTAGTGATGTGAAGGTGTAACCGACAGGAGTTCGTGATGGACTGGAGATGTGGGTTGAATCATTCTTCCCAAGATAACCTGCATCTCCTTTATCCTTCCTCCTTTATCTCACCCATGACTTCTTGCTCACGTCCTCGCTATTCAAATCCAACAGACTGCAGCTCTCCCCATCTTCAAAGCCCTTCTAAGGATAGATCTCTTCCAGGAGGCTTGCCCAATTCATTTCTAATCTCCCCACCTCATATCCCCCAAACTGCCACTTCAGCACTCCCATATCACCTAAGCACTTAAGTACTTACACTGTGAGCCCCACATGGAACAGGGACTATTCCCCACTTGATTAACTTGTATCTACCCCGGGGCTTAGAACAGGACTTGGTATAGTAAGTGCCTAGAAAAGACCATCGTAATTATTATTACTCATCTCACCCTGAATCACTTATTACTCAAGCACTAACTCATGTACATAACCCCATTTCCTTGTTCCTCCTATCTGCAATTTACTTTAGGAGCTGCTCCCCTGCTAAACTGTAAATGTCTGGAGAGCAGGGATCATGTGTGTTAACTGTATCGCAATCTTCCAAGTGTTCAGTCCACGGTTCTGCACAAAGTAAGGGATCAATAAATATTCTCTATTTCCTTCTTCCAGAAATCCACATACCTTCAGCATATGTCTGGCAGACGGGGGATATCTTCCCAGGGTCACTGCTTCCCACGATTGCTCACAAGACACTTCAAAGCTAAACCTGCAGCATAATGAAAAGCACAACTTCTGCTTGGAGTTTCCCCACTAAGACTAGGAACTCCCCTCACCTATAATGTCATGGGACCAACCTATTCAACAGGCAGGAAACGCAGCCCTGATTTTTCTGTTGTTGGATTCTTTTGGGGAGGGTGGGGGTTGGCTTGTTTGATCATTTTTATGGTATTTGTTAAGCACTTGCTATGTGTCAAGCACTGGGGTAGAATCAAGTTTATCAGGTTGGACACAATCCCTGCCCACTTGGAGCTCATGGCCTATTTCGGAGGGAGGCGGATTTAATCTGCATTTGACAAACGAGGTAACAGGCACAGAGAAGTTAAATGACTTTCCCAAGTTCGCACAGCAAGCAATTGGCAGAGAAAGGATTAGAACCCAGGTCCTCTGATTCCCAGGCCTGTGCTCTTCCCATTAGGCCAGCTGCGTCTCTGGATGGTCACCTATACTCATTGGCATTTTAACCGAAGCCATAGTAGAGACACTCCTACTACCCTCGCTCCTCCAAAAACCATTTGGTTTGCATTATACCTTAACGAGCAAAATAACAACCCACAGTATAATTCTGCCTGGCTCTTTGTATATTCTCTAGGCAATTATGTGGCCAAAAATAGATTCCCAATGTTCACTGGCAGTTGGCGAAGTCGAAGTTTACACATTCTCGATTTTAATATGAAAAGTAGCACAGGCTCGACCCAAAGCCAACACAACTAGCTCTTACTACATAAATGTAAAATGAATGCTGAGTGTGACAAAACCCCAATTAACCCAAATGTGAGGGCATTTCACAAATGAAAAAACACTACTGCTTCTGCCCTATGATTGAAAATAAAGGATTTTAAAACAGTGAAATTAAGACAGAATGAATAGGTAATAATTCACTCCACCCTATCTCATCCCTTTTACTTACAACTTAAACTGCAACAACTGATTAATATTACAAAAAAAATAGTCAAAAAAGACCATCCTATAATTTTACAGAATTTATTTGGATGGTAACAATTAGAACATTTTTTTTTATCTTTGGTGCTCCTTCACTCACAAATTGCTCTACTACTTTGACAGGCAATAGGTATCATGTGGTTTGTTCTTTCTCCTACTTTGTGAGTCCGACGTGGGACAGGAACTTTAACTGACCTGATAAGCGTGTATCTACCCCGCACTTAGTACAATGCTTGGCACATAGTAAGGCTTAATAACTTTTTTTTTTATTTCTCCCACAAAGAACCACCAATTCCCCTCTAGATTGTAAGCTCACTGTGGGCAGGGAACATTTCTACCAGCTCTGTTATACTGTACTCTCCCAAGGGCTTAGTACAATGCTCTACACACAGTGTTCAATAAATGCGAATGATTTGGGTAAAACAAATCCTAAAATCAAGGGTCTACAGAATGGGCAACTTATTTTACTTCTAAAATGTATTGACAAACCAGGCATGGAAAATACCACAGCAGCTTACCCTGAAAGAATTCCCGGATGTCTGAAGTCTGTGTCCACGTACTCAGAATATATAATCATATCAAAATGTGTGGTGGCTTCAGGATGGGAAACAACACCTAATACCACACCAAAAGTAGAAAGAATTCTCCCAAGTCAATGGTATTACATCGTTGGGATTGAAACAGTATTAGGAAGGCAAAAGCCTATACTGAAACTACCCCAGCCTTCTCACTACACACTAAAGGCCAGATGCATAATTAGAATAGAAGAATGCTGTCTCCAAATTAAAATCAAATGCACTGCTGGGCAAGCATTTGCTCAGTTCACCGAATGAGTGGGCAAGTGGGGGAGTTTGCAAGAATATACAATTCTGAATGATATTAGTTTAAGCTTTGCAAAGCCTGCCAGATTAAGAATTTAAATGTCCTTCACAAATATGCAATACTTAGGGGATGTTAGGCAGAAATAATGGCAGTTTCGTGAGTTCAGTCAGAAGCCTTTGTCCCACCACACACCTTCCCATCACCTTTACACATGCCCCATAACATTCATTCAATCATATTTACTGAGCACTTACTGTGTGCAGAACACTGTACTAAATGCTTGGAAAGTACAACACAGCAATAAGCCACAACAGGCTTACCGTCTATAGGGGGGAGACAGACATCAAAACATGCAAACAGGCATCAATATAACATTCCTCCTTCCCAATCATTTCCCCCCACACCATCTAAAATACTTCCATGCCTATTATTATCACAAAAGCCCAATGTAGCTACACTGCAACAGCAGATTCTTGGAACCTACCAGATGGGGACACCCACAGACTGATGAATTAGATGAGTTATCAACAAGAAAACAGTGGGCTGAAATCACTCTTTCTTTCAAATCCAGAAATTAGAATAGGATAAAAAAAGGATGCAACTCAAAAATATTTTGTTCCTATTTGGATGGAACTACAGGATGGAATTACACTAGGAAGGGAAAAGTTTAAACATGATCAAACATGGTTGATTTCCTTTGGTGGCTACTTCCATTAGCCAAGCATTAATGGGTGAGGTTGTGGGATTTTTATAGGATTTTTAGATCCAGGGAGCAGTACACCATAATAGCGAAATGTGGTTAAAGGAGAGAGAAGGTAAAAATTAACTTTGAAATGAAACTTTCCAGATGTAAAGTCCACTGATTTCTCATTCTCTTGTTTCTGCAGTCAGCTAAACTTGTACAAGAAACGTTGCATTGTCTTTTGGATGCCCTTTATTTTCCTTATGTTAAAAAAATTATGGTAACAAACATCACAGTTATCAGCAAAGACAGTAATGATGAGACATTAGTAATGAAGAGCTGAAAATTCTGAATATAAGCCTAAGTAAAAGTCAAAGTTTGACACCTGTCTGCATGTTTTGTTGTCTGTCTCCCCCTTCTAGACTGTGAGCCCGTTGTTGGTACGGACCATCTCTATATGTTGCCGACCTGTACTCCCCAAGTGCTTAGTACAGTGCTCTGCACACAGTAAATGCTCAATAAATACGATTGAATGCATGAATAAATAAAAGATAACTTCATTTTTCCTATTGCTCAAAGCGAGTTCTGAAGAGTCAAGGTAGGCTTCTCACTCAAAACACAGTTGGTACAATCCAAAAAAACTGGATTATGCAGGAGGTCTGTTGAATCATTTCCCTGAAAGCTCAGCTCAAATTCATAAACTACTTGTTTTGGGCTTTTTTTTGCTGCTGTCTCCCCGCTTTCTTGACTGTGAGCCCATTGTTGGGTAAGGATTGTCTCTATTTCTTGCCAAATTGTACTTTCCAAACTGTTAGTACAGTGCTCCGCACGTAGTACATGCTCAATAAATATGATTGAATGAATGAATAAATAGGTGATTTCTAAGAAATTTAGTCTTATGAAACTAATTTTCATGAGTTGGGCTCATCTCTAGATTGGGCAAGGAAAGTGTCTGCTAATTCTGCTGTACTGTACTCTTCCAAGTGCTTAGTACAGCACTCTGCACACAATAAGCGCTCAATAGATACCACTGATTAAGTACTCGGATTTGTAACGGTATAAAACAGAGAATTTCCACATTAAATTGGATGAATCAGATTTATAGTCACTCAAAACTGAACTATTTTTACTGTAGTTCTTTACGAAAACAGGCAAAGTGAAGAAATCTATTCAGAGGTAAAAATTTCACTGTTTGACACACTTAAGAACATTGTTAATACACTATATGGAAGTTATATCCATAACCCTTGAAAATAAAACTTTAATTGTTTGTTTGAATTTACAAAATAAATTTTGGGAAGCAAGAAGGCCAAACTTCTAAATCCATAAATGAGCACTTATAGTTTTGCAATGAATATCCAGGGTACAGCATTGATTGCTTTGATCATCAACACAGAATGGTTAACTTTCTGTGAATTATTAAGAGTGAACTGGACTTACATCAAAACTGTTCATTTTAGTCTTGAATATGGCTGCTAGAGTTTCACTATTTCTGTCCCACATGACCTGTACCTTTTTATTATATATACTTGCTAATGGAAAAACACCCAGATTTCACCAGTTCCATCCTCTCCCTTTCCTCTCCTTGTAATTATCCCATTATTCTCCTCTTCTCCTAACATGGCCTTCAACTCTTCATCGATCTGTTTCTTCTCCACTCGGTTTACCTGTGTCTGGGCACATCTGTCCCACTTAGTAGTAGCAGTAGCAACAAAAGTATTTATTGAGGGCCCATTTGGTGCAGTGCACCATACTAGGTGCTTAAGAAATACAGACTAAACAAAGAAGTTCTTCTCCCCTCCTGGTGCCTAATCCCTTTCTCACTTTCATTTTCCTGCATCACTGGATCAATGGTATTTTCTGAACATTTACCGTGTGCAGAGCTCTATACCAAGTGCTTGGGAGAGTGCAATGCCACGGAGTTGGTAGACACATTTTCTGCCCACAGTGAGCTTATAGTCTGGGGGGGGGGGGGGGGGGAACGACACAATGTTTCTAACTCTTCTTGTTCCTTTGTCCCTCCCATCACTTCTTTTTATTTGACATCTGTCATTCTCTCACGACCCTCTCTTAGACCATACTTTTTCAGCAGGTCTCTCTTCTTTTCCTTCTCTCTCTTTCTTCCTTTTCTGTTTTCCCAAACTTCTCTATTCCCTGAGCATTCCATAGGCCGTTCCTCTGACTGCCCCGTATCTCCTAAACGGCTCCTCTTTTTCCCAGGCAGCGGTGGGAGGCAGGATTGGAAAGTCTGGTGGTTAGTCACCCCACCTAGCATTATACAATGCAGCTGATCTGTTGCTTGTGTTTGGCACTGCAACCACCAACACCAAGTAAATATGGATCCTGACAGCACAGTAATGCCATAAGCTCTCCCTCAAATGGACCCCAAACAACCAATCACCTTAAGTTTACACACTAGCTAATCTAATAAAGCTTTAAGGACCCACCATCATATATAAAGGAATAAACTCCAGTCAGTCATTTTCTCCAATGCCTCAACTTGGATATTCAGTCCCAATGAGTACCAGAAATGCACATGACCATCTCGGTGGAGAGGAGGCCTGAGGCAATAAACAAATGAGCCTAACATCAGGTCAGAGAGGCGTCAGCAGAAATTTTTTGAAATCTTGATATACTCTAAAAGTAAGCCCTGCAAAATAACAAAAAGGCCACATCATTGGTTTGATCATTAAACACCAGAACTCTACAGGGACAGTTCAAGTATAATAAGTACAGGAGAACAAATAACCATTTCGGTTGACACTGTTTAAGCCCTCGAGGTCTTGAGACTTGTTGCAACAAGTCCTGAGGCCTCATTCAACAAAGTGGCACCAAGGCACTTATGTTACCCACAAGACAGGGCAGGCATATACCCAATGCGTCTAGAACTGAAGGAGAATCGGCCGCTCCTCTCTGAAGCTGTGAGGAATCAGTAGCCCAAATCTCCATGCTCAGGGAACCCATTACAGAAGCAGGAATAGGGGCATAAAGAAGACTTCTGAACCCCCTGCGGTTGCTCCAGCAATCAGTCCATTTCCACAAATTAGAAATCAGAGTCCATACAACTAGGATGCTCAGGCCTAGCCACTTACAGACAGACACACACACACACCTCACACCGCCTCTGTCTACAGGTGGTGTAATCAGTAACAGGAATGTGGAGCCACAAGAAAAGTCCCTCTGAAAGTGAAACTAATAAGGATGAGCATTTATATGGACTGTATGAGCTTCCCTTTTGGCTAAAAGGAAGAATGAAACCAGCCAGCCATCAATTCATCTCCATTGCATACTTCTATGAGTAAGCCTCCAGATACAAAGGGAGAGAAAGCAGATAAACAGTAATCAATCAATCAGTCGTATTTATTGAGCACTTACTATGTGCAGAGCACTGTACTAACGCTTGGGAAGTACAAGTTGGCAACATAATCAATATAATCATAATCAGTGTATCATAATCAACATAATCAATGTACATTTACTGAGTGGTTACTGTACAGAGCACAGTACTAAGCGCTTGGGACAATACAAAAGAATTGGTAGACATGTTCCCTGTCTACAAGGAGCTTACAGTCTAGAGGGGAAAGACATACTAAAATAAATTACCAATATGTGCATAAGTGCCATAGGGCTGTAGATATGGTGAATATCAAGTCTTAAAGGTTACAGATCCAAGTGCATATGTGATGCAGAAGGGCTATTAAGTACAAATCCGTAAAGTATGTATTTGTACTGTCTATCTCCCCCTCTAGACTTGAGCTCATCATAGGCAGAGAACAGGTCGACCAACTCTGCTGCACTGTACTCTCCCAAGCTCTTGGTACAGTGCTCTGCATGAAGTGCTCAATAAATACCACTGATTGATTGACTGACAGTAGGAAAAATGAGGACTTAGTCGGGGAAGCCTTCTCAAAGGAGATGTGATTTCAGTAGGGCTTTGAACGGGGGGGAGAGTGGGTGGTCTGTCTATGAGGGGGGAGGGAGTTCCAGGTCAAAAGGAGGAATGGACATGGGGATGGCAGTGAGACAGGAAAGATCAAGGTATAGTGAGTAGAATAGTATTGGAGGAGTACAGCGTGTGATGGGTTGTAGTAGAAAAGCAGCAAGGAACAGCAGGAGGTGAACTATAAAGGAAGTTAGTAAACTTAAATTCCATAAAACAGAGTAGGTGAACAGGAAATTTAAGAGGCAAATGGAGGGAAATATAGGCAAATGGAAAAGGAAACTGCATACAATCCGAGTCTCAGCCTTAAGTTCAAGAACTGCTTCAGTTGAAAAAGTAGCTCCAAGCCACAAAAAAAGCACTCCACCACCTCACACTCAAGAGTTTTGAAATAATTTTTTTAAATGGTATTTGTTAAGCGCTAGGTGCAAGGCACTGTTCTAAACGCTGGCGGGGGGATACAAGGTGATCAGGTTGTCCCACGTGGGGCTCACAGTCAATCCCCATTTTACAGATGAGGTAACAGGCACAGAGAAGTTAAGTGAGTTGCCCAAAGTCACACAGCTGACAAGTGGTGGAGCCGGAATTAGAACCCATGACCTCTGACTCCCAAACCTGGGCTCTTTCCAGTGAGCCACACCGCTTCTCTAGTTTATTGAAAAACTGCTTGAATTTGTTTCAAATCACTCTATATTGCTCATGGTATAACGTACCAAAATATATAAAAAAAGAACTCTGTTGGTCTGACTTCCAAGGCTTCACCTAGTTACAGGGCAAACACACAACTGAGCTACCTATGTCTGGTCACAGGGCAAACACACAACTGAACTCCCTATGTTTGCTGGTCTCTACTCAGGAAACCAAGAACAAAACAGAAGGGGAATCACAGATCAGACAGAGCTGTGTGAATCCCGCAGGGATGCTTAGCAAGCTTACACTGGCTTAAGCCTCTGACATTTTTGTGAGCATTAAGTTCACTCACCTTTAGGGTGGGGGAAGCTCCACTTTGTTTTTCAAACAATGTGAGATACCTTCGAGCAAACTTAACCCTTTACTTTTGCTTTCAAAACAGCTTAAGGATCACAAATATTTAAATTAAAGGGCAATGTAACTGCAGTCTACAATCAACTTATTTTTCAACTGCCTAATTTTTTTTTAATTACACAATATATCTTTTGGAAGAAAAAAGCAAGAAAGGTTTTCCAGGACTAATCAGATTCCATTAAAGAACTACCTTTCTCCTCTTGCAATCAAATACTCATCCTATTTTAATCAAATCTTTCACACTGACTTACCACAACCTCTACGCTGTTTCTCTCACAGATATCTCTCCATGCTACACTGTTCTCTCATGACCTTTGACTCCCGAGCCCATGCTCTATCCTCTACTCCATGCTGCTGTCTCCCCATAAGATCCTCTATTTTCTAGACCCTCTCCACTTATCCCAGGCCATGATGTCCCAGTCGGATTCCTACCCAATCTCTCAATGCACAAATCCCAACTCTCAACTCCACCACGGTCAACAACTCCCTTGCTCCCTGTTCTTCCAACTACCTCCTATCGACAACCCCAGTCCTGAATCACTTCACTGTACACTTCTTCCACTCCTGCCATGGAGTGCTACTGACAAAAATCCAAGCAGCAGCCCACTTAAAGATTCATCCTTTCTTGTTTTAACTCTGCTCTCTCTGGCACTCAGCAACACTACTCCTCCATCCTCATCAACTCCCAGACCTTAACTCCCTCCTTAAACCTCCAGGGCCTCCACCTCCACCTGACCTCTCTATTTGCCCCCAATGATCGTGCCACCTACTTTGATAAAAACAAAACCATACACCCATTTTTTCCTCCCAAATTCTCTCCGCCACCTAACTGTCCCCTGTCAAAATAATCACCCTCACCATCCCTCAAACCCACAACCTCCATGCCTTTCAATCCCCATATTCAGTCAGCTGTCAACTCTCACCTGTTATTCCTCCACAACATTTTCAGGACCCACCCCTTCCTCTCTCTCCAAACAGCCACGAGGCTGGCCCAGGCCCAATTTCATATCCTGGCTTGGCTGCTGCAATACCCTTCTCACTGCCATTCCTGCCTCCAGTTTCTCCTTTCTCTAATCCACATTTTACTCATCTATCTCACCACTGACCTCTCGCCCACATCCTGCCTCTGGACTGGGATGCCCTACCTCTTCATATCTAACAGACAATTACTCCTTTCATTCAATCATATTTATTGAGCGCTTACTGTATGCAGAGTTTTAGTCAAGGGACATCTCCCCAAGTGGCTTCCCTGACTAAGCCCTATTTTCCTTTTCTTCCACTCCTTTCTGCATCGCCCTGACTTGCCTCCTTTATTCATCCTCCATCCCAGCCCCTCGGCACTCGTGCACCTCGGTGACATTTTTAATGTCTGTCTCTCCTCTTCTACACTGCAAGCGCATCGTGGGCAGGGAATGTGTCTGTTCAACTGTTACACTGTAGTCTCCCAAGCGCTTAGTACAGTGCTCTGCACACAGTAAGCGTTCAATAAGTATGATTGATTGATCAATTTACTCTATCTGGATCATTTTTCCAAAGCATTCATCTACATCCAGCTTCCTACTCTTAAAAACCACTTTCCTCTTTGCATCAAGCCCATTCCTCTCAACATCAAACCAAAATTCCTGACTACTGGCATTAAAGCACTCTATCAGCTCTCTCCCTCCTACTTAACTACCCTTCCCCCACCACATCCCAGCTCATACTCCTCATTCCTCTTAAGCTAACCTGGTCACTATGCCCCACTCTCATCTCTCCTGCCACCAACTTCTTGCTCACACCCTCCCAGGAATTCTCTCATTCATTCATTCATTCAATCGTATTTATTGAGCGCTTACTGTGTGCAGAGCGCTTGGGAAGTACAAGTTGGCAACATATAGAGACGGTTCCTACCCAACAGTGGCTCACAGTCTTTAAAGAGGGCTCTCCCTCTTTACAGCCAACAGAGCACAACTTTCCCCATCTTCAAAATCCTTTGAAATCACACCTCCTCCAAGAGGTCTTCCCTAGCTAATTTCTAATCTCTCCTATTAATATTGCCCAACTGCCACTTCAGCAGTTCCACGCCATGCAAGAACTTAAGTATTCATAATCCAGAGCAGCACCTCCTAAAGCCTTTATGTTCGTATCTAATACACCCTATTACTTCTTATCTGTAATTTATTTTGTCATCTGTTTCCCCTGCCTGGTTGTAAACTCCTACAGTTTAGATGTGATGCACAGGGCTCACGTGCACTAACGCTACTGCACTCTCCCAAATGCTTCCTACAGTGCTCAGGCCAAGCAGGCACTCAGTAAATGGTCAGCACAAACGTTTATACTAAGCCAAGAGTCCCAATCAGCAGTCAAGGAAGTCATGCTACACACGTTGACTCCACAGACTCTTCTCCCTCCTTGACCTCCTATAATCTGGCTGCCCTCCTTCACTCTACAGAAACTGCCCTCCCTAAGGTAGCCTCCTTCTTGACAAATCTAATGTCCTCTACTCCACCCTAATTCTCCTTAACCTGTCAGCTGCCTTGGCCACTGTGAGCCACCCTCTTCTCCTTAAAACATTATCTAACGTTAACTTCACTGATACTGTCCTCTCTTGGTTCTCCATCTCTCAGGCTGCTCCCACTCAGCCTCTTTTGCAGGCTCCTCCTCTGCCCCCCACCCTCTGCCAGTGGGGATCCCTCAAGGCTAAGTTTTGGGTCCCCTTCTATTAGCCATCTTCCCCCACTCCCTTTGAGTAGTCATTCGCTCCCAAGGCTTCGGCTACCAACTATACACAGATGGTTCCCAAATCTTTATCTCCAGCCTTGACCTCTCCTACCTTCTGGACAGCTCTGCTTGGATGTACTGCTGATACTTCAAATTTAAACACATGCAAAACAGAACTTCTTCCTCACCTTCCCACCCAAACCCTGCCCTCCCTCGATCTTTCCCATCACTAACACAACACCATTATCCTATGTCACAAGCCTGTAACTTAGGCATTATCCTTTACTCATCTCTCTCATTCAACCAAAGTATTCCATCTGTCACCACATCCTGTCAGTTCTATCTTCACAACATTGCTAAAATCCCCCATTTTCTCTCTATCCAAACTGCTACTATGCTGATACAAGTACTTACATCCTGCCTTGACTACTGCATCAGCCTCCCGGCTCTCCCCACTCCAGTCCATTTTCCTAAAAAAGGTTCAGTCCACATCTCCCCTCACCACAAGAGCCTCCAGTAGTTGCCCATCCATCTCCACAAACAGCAACTCCTTGTCTACTAAAGGATGTGCTACCCTTGATTTAAATTTCTGCTTCCTAATCTATTATTGCATCATTGGCCTAGGTACAGCCTAGATAACACAATTATGTCAGGGCATTTGGCTCATTGTTGCCTAGGAAAATCTTTGGTTGTGTGTAGGGTTTTCCAAGTGCAAACTGAGTCTTTACTTTGTGTTTCTTTAGACTTAATGCAAATTCATAGCACCTGACCAATTTGGCAAAGCAGTTTACAATTGTAGGCATATCTATATCTGTATCCTCCTTTCAAAGCCCTACTGAGAGCTCACCTCCTCCAGGAAGCCTTCCCAGAGTGAGCCCCCTTTTTCCTCTCCTCCTCCCCACAGCACCTGTATATATGTTTGTACAGATTTATTACTCTATTTTACTTGTACATATTTGTTTATTTATTTTATTTGTACATATTTATTCTATTTATTTTATTAATATGTTTTGTTTTGTTCTCTGTCTCCCCCTTCTAGACTGTGAGCCCACTGTTGGGTAGGGACCGTCTCTATATGTTGCCAACTTGTACTTCCCAAGTGCTTAGTACAGTGCTCTGCACACAGTAAGCGCTCAATACGACTGAATGAATGAATGAATGAATGAATCACCTTTAAAGCACTCCGTCAGTTCAAGAGCACAGGCTTGGGAGTCAGAGGACGGGGGTTCTAATCCCGGCTCTGCCACTTGTCTGTTGTGTGTCCTCGAGCAAGTCACTTCACTTCTCTGTGCCTCAGTTACCTCATCTGTAAAATGGGGATTGAGAGTGAGAGCCCCACATGGGACAGCCTGATTACCTTGTATCTACCCCAGTGCTTGTCACATGGTAAGAGCTTAATACCACAACCACTCACAACCACCACTCAGCCAACTCAAAACCTTAATAAATCACATCTCCTCAGAGGTCTTCCCCGACTACACCTTCATTTTCCCTCTTCTCTCTCCCTTCTGTGTCACCTATACACGTGTAGTTTTCAAGCACCTGATACTCTGCACTCTCGGCCCCACAGCATTTGTGTACAAAGCCCTAATTCACTTTAACATCTGCCTCCTCCTCTAAACTGTAGGCTCCTTGTGGGTAGGCAACACGTCTACCAACTCGGCTGTACTCTCCCAAGAACTCAATAAAGTGTTCTGCACAAAGTAAGCGCTTATAATTTGTCTTTTCTGACTTCTTAAATATAAAGCTCCAGAAATTTATGGTCCTTAAGTTTACCCTAAACCTTCACATGAATTCAAAATATTTCTATTAGTGATTAATTTGAACTATGTGACCACTTAGGATTCCTTTGGCTTCTCAAGTAATTTTAAGTGCTCAACAGCATATTAACTTAAGATAACGTTTTGAAATACCATGTGGCTATCTATGCAGTAGGGCAACTCCGTAGGTCATTAAATATGCAATCATCATCATCATCATTGTCCCTCTACTCAGCAGAAACCATTTGAAGAATTTTATGAGGCTTAGATGATGTTGGGACTTAGAGCAGTGGCCCTCACACTTTTCATTCTGAGGGCTGGAGAAGGTTTCCATGGCCCTTCCAAGAAGGCGGAAAGGAAGGGGTATACGTTTGTACAGCCCCCAGATGCTAGGCTCTCCACCAGGAGCACCGTTTTTGGAAGAAGAGCAGATCCATTCTAAAAATAGCTCAGGAATCATCCTGGGAAGGGGCCAAAAGCAAAGGGGAAAACTCCCCTCCGGAACGAAAGAATCCAGGAGCGGTGGTAGCCCTGTGACCATGGACCGCTCTCTGAGAAGCACCCACAGAGAAATAAGCAAATTCAAAGGTGCCCCCCAGCTCCCGAAACTTGGCAAAGATACTCACAAAAATATAGATGAAGGCCAAAGGATTGAAAACATCAGCTTCTTACGCAGCTATTTACATATTTTTAACTACGGACACTCCCCCGGGCTCTGGGGCTGGACTTAGGGAAAGGACAGAGGGAGTAAAGGCAGGAAGAAAGGACAATGTTTTGAAGTTTGCAGACACTGTAAATTGTCCTCTAGATTCTGAGCTTGCGTGGGCAGGGAATGTGTCTACCAACTCTGCTGTGTTGCACCCTCCCAATCCCTTAACACAGTGCTATGCGTAAAGTAAGCGCTCAGTAATTAAGGTCAATTTACCTCCCCCATTAAGCAACTTTCTTGGAGTCTCCTAAACCTTGAAAATCTGACACTAACCAAGGACACAGCTTCCCTCAAGATCCGGTTACTGTTGATTGCTTAATATCAGCCTGAGAGGCATGTAGGCAAGAAGGGCTATATTTATCAATAACACAAATTTATTGACTATGTACAAAGCACTGTACTAAGTGCTTGGGAGAGTGCAATAAAATTAGTAATAGACAAGGATGCCTGCTCTCAAGGAGTTTATAATCTGGCAGGGGTAGCAGACACTAAAATTACCTATAGCTAGAAGGAGGTAATAGTATAAAGATATGCACAAGTACCTGCAGTACGCAGATGGAACCGGGGCCGGAGGGAATTCGTGGCTCAGTGGAAAAAGCCCGGGCTTTGGAGTCAGAGGTCATGGGTTCAAATCCCGGCTCCACCACTTGTCAACTGTGTGACTTTGGGCAAGTCACTTAACTTCTCTGGGCCTCAGTTCCCTCATCCGTAAAATGGGGATGAAGACTGTGAGCCCCACGTGGGACAACCTGATCACCTTGTAAATTCCCCAGCGCTTAGAACAGTGCTCTGCACATAGTAAGCGCTTAATAAATGCCATTATTAAAAAAAAAACATGCTTGGATACAGCCTCAAGCAATACAGAGAGGGAATGTATCCTTAGGGTGGTATTCCTCTGTTCTGAAAATATACAAGGTGTAATTTGGCCAGACTCACGGATACACACTATTGCCTACAACCAGTTTTGTGAGAGGTGATGCAAATCAAAGAGCTCCTATGAAGTCTTTTGGGATTCACAGAAAGTGTGAACATGGAATTGTTCTTTAGCCAGTCAACTTGTACTTATGGCATGTAGAGTACTGTACTAAGAGACTGGGAGAGTACAATCTCCAAACTGGCCTTGGACAGTCCTTAACTTCTCTGTGCCTCAGTTCCCTCACTTAATAATAATAATAATAATAATAATGGCATTTGTTAAGCGCTTACTATGTGCAAAGCACTGTTCTAAGCGCTGTGGGGGATCCAAGGTGATCAGTTTGTCCCACGTGGGGCTCACAGTGTTCATCCCCATTTTACAGATGAGGTAACTGAGGCTCCGAGAAGTTAAGTGACTTGCCCAAGGTCACACAGCAGACATGTGGGGGAGCGGCATTCGAACCCATGACCTCTGACTCCAAAGCCCAGGCTCTTTCCACTGAGCCACGCTGCTTCTCACTTGTAAAATGGGGATTCAATACTTGTTCTCCCTCCTACTTAAGTCTGTGAGCCCCATGTTCATTCATTCAACTGCATTTATTGAGCGCTTACTGTGTGTACAGCATTGTACTAAGCACTTGGAAAGTACAACGTGGCTCAGTGGAAAAAGCAAGGGCTTTGGAGTCAGAGGTCATGGGTTCAAATCCTGACTCCGCCACTTGTAAGCTGTGTGACTTTGGGCAAGTCACTTTACTTCTCTGTGCCTCAGTTACTTCATCTGTAAAATGGGGATTAAGACTGTGAGCCCCCCGTGGGACAATCTGATCACCTTGTAACCTTCCCAGCGCTTAGAACAGTGCTTTGGACATAGTAAGCGCTTAATAAATGCCATCATTATTATCATTATTATTATTATTACTACAATTTGGCAACAGATAGAGACAATCCCTACCCAACAATGGGCTCACAGTCCCAACAACATACTCACAGTCTAGAAGGGGGAGACAGACAACAAAACAAAAAAAGTAGAAAGGCATCAATAGCATCAAAATTAACAGAATTATATTTATATATATATATATATATATATATTATTAATAAAATAGAATAGTAAGTATGTACAAATATGCACAAGTCCTGTGGGGCAGGGAAGGGGGTAGAGCAGAGGGAGGGAGTAGGGGTGATGGGGAGGGGAGGAGGAGCAAAGGAAAAGGGGGCTCGGTCTGGGAAGGCCTCCTGGAGGAGGTGAGTTCTCAGTATGGCTTTGAAGGGGGAAGAGAGCTAGTTTGGCGGATGTGAGGAGGGAGGGCATTCCAGGCTAGAGATAGGACATGGACCAGGGGTTGACTGTCTGATCTGATTAACTGCTATATAACCCAGTGCTTAAAACAGTGCTTGACACATAGTAAGGGCTTAATAACAACAACCAAAAAAAAAACAAAAAACCTGCTATGGATTGAACTCTATAAGGAACCTGAATCCACTCCGGGCCCCAAAAATGGAACTCATATCCTGGATCCCCTGCAGTTCCAGGCTCCACACAGAAAGCACAATGAACCACCCAGTTCTGGGAACCACAGGTTTGCTAGCGGTTACCTGGGTCCTATTTCCAATCCCAGGTGAGCTCCGGGAATCCTATTCAAACCCACATTCAAAACACTCAGCCCATCCATATTTTGCAGTCTAAAATCTGCTGGAAAAAGCTACGATAAATATATATTTTTCTACCAGGTTTGGGCTTCAGTTACATCATTTCCCAAAAGCTTTCTGCTATCTGAAATCCTCTGGGGCTGGGGCTTTTTCAGAAAAATGATTTTGGGGGAATATGTAGATCATCCAATCGTATCTATTGAGCGCTTACTGTGTGCAGAGCACTGTACTAAGCGCTTGGGAAGTACAAATTGGCAACATATAGAGACAGTCCCTACCCAACAGTGGGCTCACAGTCTAAAAGATGTCAGTCAAGATGGGGTGAACTCCACTCAAAAATCAGTAGAACTCCAGCAGCCTCTTCTCACAAACTGATGAGAAATATGAGGTGAAGTGCTAGATCCACAAAATTGTCTCTGGTTTCTTGGCAGATACTTCTCCATTTATTAGCTGACCCTCTGTGTGTAAGACAAATATGCCATTTCTAAAGTCCTTAAAGGTATCAGAAGCAGGCAGCCTGTTATTTGACTTTCTGCTTTGTATTTGCACCTTCTGCTTAAAATTCACTTTAGCTAGTTGTCTTTTGGAAGACCTGAAAAGTCTTCCAAAAAGCATACATATACTGATGTATGCAATCCATCAGTGGGATTCATTGAGCTTTGACTGTGTGCATATTAATCAATCAATCAATCAATCGTATTTATTGAGTGCTTACTGTGTGCAGAGCACACAGTACATCACTATATCACTATACTAAGTATATAGTATAAGTATATAGTATATCACTATACTAAGCACTTGGGAGAAGACAACAGAGCTGGTAGATACAATCCGGGCCCACAAGGAGTTTACAGTCTAGAGGCGGAAACCAACATTAAAATAAATTACAACAGTTACGCCAGGCCAACACTTAAACCACAAGCATAAATGCGACAGTTCAAGAGTCAGTATCCAGGGTCTGTTTGCTGGACAGGGCTCAGCGCTGCCTAAAAATGCAAAAGACCTGTTGGAAGCTATTCCAAGGGGTCTTCACACCCCAGTCAGTTCCCATGTGGTCAATCAATCAATCAATCAATCATATTTATTGAGCGCTTACTATGTGCAGAGCACTGTACTAAGCACTTGGGAAGTACAAATTGGCAACATATAGAGACAGTCCCCACCCAACAGTGGGCTCACAGTCTAAAATGTGGTCGTTCTCTTGGCTTTGAATTTGTGTTCCCCCATGTTCCATTTGGCACAGGCTGCCATCCTGAGAGCCAGCCCCTTTAGACATCCTTCGTCAACATAACCATCCCTGGAGTTTTATGCGGCTTTCAGGTCAATTACCTCATTTTATCCTCACAGCATCCCTGGGAGGCAGGGAGGAGTGGGATTATCCCCAGTTTACTGAAGAGGAAACAAACAGGCAGTTTGGTTTAATAAAATCAAACAAAACCTACAGCCCTCAAGTTTCTATATGCCCACACCATTTCCAGAGGCCCATCTCATATTTAGCAAGGCCTCATCCCCTACTCCTAGTGCTCCCTGAATATCCAGTTCTATTACAAAAGGGATGTGTTCTTACAACACCTCACATTAAGGAAAACTGACGCATTCCAACACCATGCACATACATAAGAAGTTTCTTCCAAAAACATTTCACGCAGAGCCCAAACAGGTCCCCCGGTGCCAGAAGAATGCTCCTAATTCCCTAACAGGGTTCTAGCTAAAATGCAGAGGGAAACATACATTACATCAAAAGGAAAATCCACCACAAGACTACATCTGAATGTGTTCATTGTTCACTTTCAAGCACGTAAGCAAAAGAACAAAAAGGAGATGCAAAAATCATATTTTTCTGATGCCCAACATAGTGTTTCTTCCATCCTGAGTATGCTGGCACATGCTCCTTTGTAAGCTTGCATTTCAGAATATAAAGCACTTGGATAGGGCAATTGAAGTAGTTCTCAGATACTTCTAAAATCATTAGGGTAGTCTCCATCACCTGAATGATCTCCACAACTGGGAAGCACAGACACACGAGTAACAGATTAGAACTACTGTTGTTGCTATTTCCTTTTCCTTAAAGGAAGGCACTTCTCCTCCCAAGTACTCATGCTTTACCATGTAAGTTAAAATCCAACTGAAATGTTGGTTGCCAAAATGAGCGACATTAGTTCACTGACACTGCACTGTTACATCTTAATTCCAGTGAAACGGTCAGGATCAAGTAATAGAGACGATAGTCAACCAACCAATAGATCCAAGCCCCTAGTATTCAACACCCACCCAGTGGCTCCTATATTGTTCTCTCCCAAGCGCTTAGTACAATGTTCTGCACACAGTAATGGCTCCATAAATACGACCGAATGACAGTGGAAATGGCTTTACCGCACGAAAAGGCAAGAGTCTAAACACATTTAAGAACTATGTAAGAGGAAGACTTTTTAGGTCTTCCAAAAGACAGCTGGCTAAAGTGAATTTTAAGCAAAAGGTGCAAATACAAGCAGAAAGTCAAATAACAGGCTGCCTGCTTCCGATACCTTTAAGGACTTTAGAAATGGCATATTTGTCTTACACACAGAGGGTCAGCTCATAAATGGAGAAGTATCTGCCAAGAAACCGGAGACAATTTTGTGGATCTAGCACTTCACCTCATATTTTTAAAGAATTCATATACTGTATCTCATGTTGTCGGTTAACTTAAAAATATAATTCTACTGATCGCTCTCAAGAGCTTAACATGAAATTTTACGGCATTCAAGAGTTTATTCACATTTCATTTGATTAATTCTCATCTACTCAATTCCCTATATGCCCTATTTAAAACAAAAAATATCATAATTTGAGCTTTTTATAACTAGGGAGCTATTAATTTTGCACTTGGTTCCCTGATGGTAAATCTACATTGGCTTAAACATTCAGAAAACAAGCTTGAATCTACATTGGCTTAAACATTCAGAAAACAAGCTTGTCATAAATTACATCCACCTATTCCAGGGTTGAGGGAGGTGGGACATTTGAATCTCAAACTAAAAATGCTTACACAAATTTTTAATTGGGCTTAAATATCATGTAATTATTCAGTATACTAAAGCCACAAATATTCCTCAATTTAGTCAACAGAACCTTGACAATTTGGTGATGAAGGCTTTTTTCTCTTGATAACTTGGAAAAACCAATGTCTCCCAAATCAGCAACTGCCATTTTCATTTCTGAACCACTCTCCTCCTAGACTCTAGTACAGACAACAAGAATAAAAGACATCCAGATTTTGGAACAACAATTAAACTGGAATCTCTACTCCAACTCATGGACTGAATAAATGAGATGTCAACTCGGAATTATACAATCTGGAGCAAAAATCACCTTTATGACCTTCAGGTTATTCATTTGTAAAGAAGTGTGCACACCAAACTTCACGGGGTTGTTTCGAAGATAAGGAAATATGTATACTACTTTCAGGTCCGCTAATCAAAAATGCTCAAATACCATTAAATAGGTGTTAAATAGGATGCAGAGTCTACTGAAACAAACAACTACATTGGACTTTGGAGGCTTGGATTCAAATCCTGGCTCCTCCACTCACAAGCTCTATGACCTTGGTCAAATTACTTTTCTTCTCTGAATAATATAGGCCTATTAGGATGTCAAATGAGTTCATTTTATGAGAGTAATAAATCAAGATGGTATCTCTCTATAGTATCATCATCATTAAATCCTTGTGCTAAACAGCAAATCACTTTTTGGTTCATCTTTGAAACCCACAAACTGGGATCCCCTTCTAGGCTGAAAGCTCGTTGTGGGCAGGAGACATATCTACCAACTCTGTTGTAATAATAATGATGGCATTTATTAAGTGCTTACTATGTGCAAAGCACTGTTCTATATGTTGTACATATTTATTACTCATTTATTTTACTTGTACATATCTATTCTATTTATTTTATTTTGTTAGTATGTTTGGTTTTGTTCTCCGTCTCCCCCTTTTAGACTGTGAGCCCACTGTTGGGTAGGGACTGTCTCTATATGTTGCCAACTTGTACTTCCCAAGCGCTTAGTACAGTGCTCTGCACACAGTAAGCACTCAATAAATACGATTGATTGATTGTTCTAAGCGCTGGGGAAGTTACAAGGTGATGAGGTTGTCCCACGTGGGGCTCACAGCCTTCATCCCCATTTTACAGATGAGGTAACTGAGGCCCAGAGAAGTTAAGTGGCTTGCCCAAAGTCACACAAGTGGTGGAGCTGGGATTTGAACCCATGACCACTGACTCCAAAGCCTGGGCTCTTTCCGCTGAACCACGCTGCTCCTCTAGCTGCTTCTCATTATTATTTATAACTCTGTTGTAGTGTACTCTTCCAAGCTCTTAGCCCAGCGCTCTGCACACGGTAACTGCTCAATACCATTGATTGATTATACCTATGAACAATCAATCAATCAATCGTATTTATTGAGCGCTTACTGTGTGCAGAGCACTGTACTAAGCGCTTGGGAAGTACAAGTTGGCAACATATAGAGACAGTCCCTATCCAACAGTGGGCTCACAGTCTAAAAGGGGGAGACAGAGAACAAAACCAAACATACCAACAAAGTAAAATAAATAGGATAGATATGTACAAGTAAAATAAATAAATAAATAAATAAATAGGGTAATAAATATGTACAACCATATATACATATATACAGGTGCTGTGGGGAAGGGAAGGAGGTAAGGTGGGGGGGATGAAGAGGGGGACGAGGGGGAGAGGAAGGAAGGGGCTCAGTCTGGGAAGGCCTCACAGCGGGCTCACAGTCTAAAAGGGGGAGACAGAGAACAAAACCAAACATACTAGCAAAATAAAATAAATAGAATAGATATGTACAAGTAAAATAAATAAATAAATAGAGTAATAAATATGTACAAACATATATACATATTTACTGGGCAATTACTCTGTGCAGAGCACTGTACTAAGCATTTGGGAGAGTACAACCCAGCAGAGTTCATAGACCCAGTCCCTGCCTACAAGCCTAGAGGAATGAAGATTTCATTTCTGCCTAAACCTAGCTAGTCCAAAATGAAATCTCAATCCATTGCCCAGTCTCCTCGGAAACTAGGGCCCACCCCAACGTCTCTAGACTTGACGACTTAAAGACCAACAACATTTCTCTCCCACTCCATCCGCTCACCAGGTTTCCCACCTTGGCCCAGATTAAGGCGAGTCACTTGCCGGGTCTCCACCTCCACAGAGGAAAAAGCCAAGTTAAGGTAAAGGAGATGCCCCATGGCAAAGAGAGAAATGAACACTGGAGGGAAATCATCATCATCATCATCACCAATTGTATTTATTGAGCGTTTACTATGTGCAGAGCACTGTACTAAGCGCTTGGGAAGTACAAATTGGCAACATATAGAGACAGTCCCTACCCAACAGTGGGCTCACAGTCTAAAAGGGGGGAGCACCCCAAGTTCTCCCACATTGTCCCCCCCAAGGCAGCTCTTTGCCCCTCAGTTGTCAGCCTTGGTCCTCAGTTGTCAGCCTTCCAAGTCAGGCCTTCCCTTCTGCCCCCCGGCCCTTTTCCCGGTTCCTCCCCCTCCGTCCTTTCATCAATCAATCAATCAATCAATCGTATTTATCGAGCGCTTTCATCTGCTCGCCTAGTAGTCAAAGTAGCTGTCGAAGCAGTGTGGCCTACTGGAAAGCGCACCGGTTGGGCAGTCAGAGGTGGGGGGGCTCTAATCCCAGCTCCTCCACTTGTAATAATAATAACAATAGTCATAATAACAGGATTTGTACATATTTATTCTATTTATTTTATTCTGTTAATATGTTTTGTTTTGTTCTCTGTCTCCCCGTTCTAGACTGTGAGCCCACTGTTGGGTAGGGACCGTCTCTATGTGTTGCCAACTTGTACTTCCCAAGTGCTTAGTACAGTGCTCTGCATACAGTAAGCGCTCAATAAATACGATTGATTGATTTGTTAAGCACTTACTATGTGCCAAGCACTGTTCTGAGCGCTGGGGTGGATACAAGGTAATCGGGTTGTCCCACGTGGGGCTTCACGGTCGGATTCCATTTTCCAGACGAGGTCACCGAGGCCCAGGGAAGTGAAGTGGTTTGCCCCAGGTCACACGGCCGATGGGTGGAGGAGCCGGGATTCGAACCCACATCCTCTGACATCCAAGCCCCTGCTCTTTCATTCATTCATTCAATCGTATTTATTGAGCGCTTACTGTGTGCAGGGCACTGTACTAGGCGCTTGGGAAGTACAAGTTGGCCACATATAGAGACAGTCCCTACCCGACAGCGGGCTCACAGTCTAGAAGTCTTTCTAGGAGTCTAGAAGTCACAGTCTTTCCACTAAGCCACGCTGCTTGTCTGCGGTGTGACCTTGGGCAAGTCACTTCACTTCTCTGGGCCTCAGTTCCCTCACCCGTAAAATGGGGGTTGAGACTGGGAGCCCAGGTGGGACAACCTGATTAGCAGCACGGCTCAGTGGAAAAAGCCTGGGCTCGGGGGTCCGAGGTCATGGGTTCTAATCCTGCCTCTGCCAATTATCACCTGTGTGACTTTGGGCAAGTCACTTTACTTCTCTGGGCCTCTGTTCCCTCATCTGTAAAAGGGGGATGAAGATTGTGAGCCCCATGTGGGACAAAATCACCTTGTATACCCCCCAGCACTTAGAACAGTACTTTGCAGATAGTAAGCGCTTAACAAATACCATCATTATTATTACCTTGTATCAACCCCAACGCTTAGAACAGTGGTTTGCACATAGTAAGCGCTTAACTACCATCATTATTATTACCTTGTATTGACCCCAGGGCTTAGAACAGGGCTTTGCACATAGTAGGTGCTTAACAAATACCATCATTATCATTACCTTGTATCGACCCCAGCGCTTAGAACAGTGTTTTGCAAATAGTAAGCGCTTAATTACCATCATTATTATTACCTTGAATCGACCCCAGCGCTTACAGCACTGCTTTGCACATAGTAAGCGCTTAATACCATCATTATTACCTTGCATCGACCCCAGTGCTTACAACAGTGCTTTGCAAATGGTAAGCGCTTAACAAATCCCATCATTATTACCTTGCATCGACCCCAGAGCTTGGAACAGTGCTTTGCACATAGTAAGTGCTTAACAAATACCATCATTTTTACGTTGCATCGACCCCAGCGCTTAGCGCAGTACTTTGCACATAGTAAGCGCTTACAACAGTGCTTTGCATAATAGTAAGTGCTTAACAAATACCATCATTATTACCTTGCATCGACCCCAGCGCTTGGAACAGTGCTTTGCACATAGCGCTTAATACCCTCATTATTACCTCGCATCGACCCCAGCGCTTGGAACAGTGCTTTGCACAGAGTAAGCGCTTAATACCCTCATATTACCTCGCATCGACCCCAGCGCTTACAACAGTGCTTTGCACATAGTAAGCGCTTAACAAATCCCATCATTATTACCTTGCATCGACCCCAGCGCTTACAGCAGTACTTTACCCATAGTGAGCGCTTACAACAGTGCTTTGCACAGTAGTAAGCGCTTAACAAATCCCATCATTATTGCCTTCCATCGACCCCAACGCTTACAACAGTGCTTTGCACAGAGTAAGCGCTTAACACCATCATTACCTTGCCGACCCCAGGTCGTAGAGCAGTATTTTGCACATAGTAAGCGCTTACAACAGTGCTTTGCACAATAGTGAGCGCTTAACAAATCCCATCATTATTACCTTCAATCGACCCCAACGCTTACAACAGCGCTTTGCACAGACTAAGCGCTCACAACAATGTTTGCACATAGTAAGGGCTTAACAAATCCCATCATTATCACCTCGCATCGACCCCAGCGCGCTTACAACAATGTTTGCACATACTAAGGGCTTAACAAATCCCAACATTATTACCTTGGATCGACCCCAGCGCTTGCAACGGTGCTTTGCCCATAGTAAGCGCTTAACCCCATCATTATCATCATCATCAATCGCATTTATTGAGCGCTTACTGTGTGCAGAGCACTGTACTAAGCGCTTGGGAAGTACAAGTGGGCAACATATAGAGACAGTCCCTACCCAACAGTGGGCTCACAGTCTAAAAGAGATGGGAAAGGAGAAGGAAAGGAGGGAAGGAGATGGGAGAGGAGGAGGAAAGGAGATGGGAAAGGAGGAGGAAAGGAGATGGGAAAGGAGGAGGAAAGGAGATGGGAAAGGAGGAGGGAAGGAGAAGGGAAAGGAGGAAGGAAGGAAAAAGGAAAGGAGACTGTTGTAATCATTATTACCCCGCATCGACCCCAGCGCTTGCAACAGTGCTTTGCCCATAGTAAGCGCTTAACCCTATCATTATTACCTCGCATCGACCCCAGCGCTTACAACAGTGCTTTGCCCATAGTAAGCGCTTAATCCCATCACTAGTCCCTTACATCGACCCCAGAGCTTGCAACAGTGCTTTGCACGCAGTAAGCGCTTACAACAATGTTTGCACATAGTAAGGGCTTAACAAATCCCATCATTATTCCCTCGCATCGTCCCCAGCGCTTGCAACAGTGTTTTGCCCATAGTAAACGCTTAATCCCATCATTATCACCTCGCCTCGACCCCAGCGCTTACAACAGTGCTTTGCACACAGTAAGAGCTTACAACAATGTTTGCACATCCTAAGGGCTTAACAAATCCCATCATTATTCCCTCGCATCGACCCCAGCGCTTGCAACAGTGCTTTGCCCACAGTAAGCGCTTAACCCCATCATTATCACCTCTCATCGACCCCAGCGCTTGCAACAGTGCTTTGCCCATAGTAAGCGTTTAACCCCATCATTATCACCTCGCCTCGACCCCAGCGCTTACAACAGTGCTTTGCACACAGTAAGCGCTTACAACAATGTTTGCACATAGTAAGGGCTTAACAAATCCCATCATTATCACCTCGCCTCGACCCCAGCGCTTGCAACAGTGCTTTGCCCATAGTAAGCGCTTAACCCCATCATTATTACCTCGCATCGACCCCAGCGCTTACAACAATGTTTACGCATACTAAGGGCTTAACAAATCCCATCATTATCACCTCGCATCGACCCCAGCGCTTGCAACAGTGCTTTGCCCATGGTAAGCGCTTAATACCATTCCCTTGCATCGACCCCAGCGCTTGCAACAGTGCTTTGCCCATAGTAAGCGCTTAACCCCATCATTATTACCTCGCATCGACCCCAGCGCTTACAACAACGTTTACGCATACTAAGGGCTTAACAAATCCCATCATTATTCCCTCGCATCGACCCCAGCGCTTGCAACAGTGCTTTGCCCATAGTAAGCGCTTAATACCATTCCCTTGCATCGACCCCAGCGCTTGCAACAGTGCTTTGCCCATAGTAAGCGTTTAACCCCATCATTATTACCTCGCATCGACCCCAGCGCTTACTACAATGTTTACGCATACTAAGGGCTTAACAAATCCCATCATTATCACCTCGCCTCGACCCCAGCGCTTGCAACAGTGCTTTGCCCATGGTAAGCGCTTAATACCATTCCCTTGCATCGACCCCAGCGCTTGCAACAGTGCTTTGCCCATAGTAAGCGTTTAACCCCATCATTATTACCTCGCATCGACCCCAGCGCTTACAACAATGTTTACGCATACTAAGGGCTTAACAAATCCCATCATTATCACCTCGCCTCGACCCCAGCGCTTGCAACAGTGCTTTGCCCATAGTAAGCGCTTCATACCATTCCCTCGCATCGACCCCAGCGCTTGCAACAGCGCTTTGCACACAGTAAGCGCTTACAACAATGTTTGCACATCCTAAGGGCTTAACAAATCCCATCATTATCACCTCGCCTCGACCCCAGCGCTTGCAACAGTGCTTTGCACAGAGTAGGCGCTTACCAAACCCCATCATCATCATCATTACTACCTCTTATCGGCCGGTAATCGCCTACCGAACCCCCTTCTTTCTTTTTTTTTGCTTTCGGTGCCGCTCCCCCGGGCGGCCGCAGCCTCGCCCTCGGGCCCCCCGCCCCGCGCAAGGTGCCGCGCCGGGCGGGGCGGGGCTGATGTGCGCGTGCCCGTGCGCGTGCCCGTGCGCATGCGCGCGCCCGCTTCCTACCTGCTCGGCGCCCCCGAGGCCGGGGCTCCCATCGCCGACGGCGGCGGCGCGCGCGCACGAGTCCGCGGCGCGCGCGCGCGCTCCCGGCCCCCATATGTAAACCGCTTCGCCATTGGCTCTGCCCCGCCCCGGGAGCCCGCTCATTGGCCGGGAACGGCGATCAGAGCCGAGCTCCGATTGGCTCTCTCTCCCAGGCCCGCCCCCGCCCTCGGCCTGTCAATCACGCGTTGCCCCGCCTTCCGTTCATTCATTCATCCGAACATCATCATCAATCGTATTTACTGAGCGCTTACTATGTGCAGAGCACTGTACTAAGCGCTGGGGAAGTACAAATTGGCAACATAGAGAGACGGTCCCTACCCAACAGTGGGCTCACAGTCTAAAAGGGGGAGACGGAGAACAAAACCAAACAGACTAACAAAATAAAATAAATAGAATAGATAGGTACAAGTAAAATAAATAGACTAATAAATATGTACAAACATATATACATATATATACAGGTGCTGTGGGGAAGGAAAGGAGGAACAGGGAAGGGAATCAATCGTATTTATTGAGCGCTTACTATGTGCAGAGCACTGTACTAAGCGCTTGGGAAGTACAAATTGGCAACATAGACAGTCCCTACCCAACAGTGGGCTCACAGTCTAAAAGGGGGAGACGGAGAACAAAACCAGACTAACAAAATAAAATAAATAGAATAGATAGGTACAAATAAATTAAATAAATATTTCTTCATTCAGTCAGTCAGTCAATCAATCGTATTTATTGAGCGCTTACTGTGTGCAGAGCGCTGGACTAAGCGCTTGGGAAGTCCAAGTGGGTAGCAGATAGAGACGGTCCCTACCCAACAATGGGCTCACAGTCTAGAAAGGGGAGACAGGCAACAAAACAAAACATGTAGGGAGAACAATTTCAGCCTCTCCCTACTTCACAGGGATGTTGGGAGAGCTCAATCAATCAATCAATCGTATTTATTGAGCGCTTACTATGTGCAGAGCACTGTACTAAGCGCTTGGGAAGCACAAATTGGCAACATATAGAGACAGTCCCTACCTAACAGTGGGCTCACAGTCTAAAAGGAGACGGAGAACAAAACCAAACATACTAACAAAATAAAATAAATAGAATAGATATGTACAAATAAATTAAATAAATATTTCTTCATTCATTCAGTCAGTCAATCAATCGTATTTATTGAGCGCTTACTGTGTGCAGAGCGCTGGACTAAGAGCTTGGGAAGTCCAAGTGGCTAGCAGATAGAGACGGTCCCTACCCAACAATGGGCTCACAGTCTAGAAAGGGGAGACAGACAACAAAACAAAACATGTAGGGAGAACAATTTCAGCCTCTCCCTACTTCACAGGGATGTTGGGAGAGCTCAATCAATCAATCAATCGTATTTATTGAGCGCTTACTATGTGCAGAGCACTGTACTAAGCGCTTGGGAAGCACAAATTGGCAACATATAGAGACAGTCCCTACCCAACAGTGGGCTCACAGTCTAAAAGGGGGAGACAGAGAACAAAACCAAACATACTAACAAAATAAAATAAATAGAATAGATAGGTACAAGTAAATTAAATAAATATTTCTTCATTCAGTCAGTCAGTCAATCAATCGTATTTATTGAGCGCTTACTGTGTGCAGAGCGCTGGACTAAGCGCTTGGGAAGTCCAAGTGGGTAACAGATAGAGACGGTCCCTACCCAACAATGGGCTCACAGTCTAGAAAGGGGAGACAGACAACAAAACAAAACATGTAGGGATAACAATTGAATTGGCTGAATTGAATTTTACTGTAAGCCTGATCATCATCATCATCAATCATATTTATTGAGCGCTTACTATGTGCAGAGCACTGTACTAAGCGCTTGGGAAGTACAAGTTGGCAACATAGAGAGACAGTCCCTACCCAACAGTGGGCTCACAGTCTAAAAGGGGGAGACAGAGAACAAAACCAAACATACTAACGAAATAAAATAAATAGAATAGATATGTACAAGTAAAATAAATAATTAAATAAATAAATAGAGTAATAAATATGTACTGTCGCAAACCCCTTTCCTTCTGTGTCCTTACCCTCCCAGTTTCACCCAGGGTCCCCTTTCCTTCAGCTCCCCCTCTCCCCTGCATCACCTCGACTCAATCCCTTTGCTCTACACCACCCCCCTGCCCCACAGCCCTTATGTAAATATCTATAATTCCATTTATGTATAGTGATGCCTGTTCACTTGTTTTAATGTCCATCTCCCCCGCTTCTAGACTGTAAGCCCGGTGTGGGCAGGGATCATCTCTATTGCTGAACGGTACTTTCCAGGCGCTTGGTACAGAGGGAGCTCACCTCCTCCAGGAGGCCTTCCCAGACTGAGCCCCCTCCTTCCTTTCCCCCTCCTCCCCGCCTTACCTCCTTCCCGTCCCCGGAGCACCTGTATATATGTATATATGTTTGTACAGATTTACTACTCTATTTTATTTGTACGTATTTACTATGCTATTTATTTTATTTTGTTGATATGTTTTGTTTTGTCGTCTGTCTCCCCCTTCTAGACTGTGAGCCCGCTGTTGGGTAGGGACCGTCTCTAGATGTTGCCAGCTTGTACTTCCCAAGCGCTTAGTACAGTGCTCTCCACACAGTAAGCGCTCAATAAATACGATTGAATGAATGAATGAATGAATGCATGAATTTCAGCCTCTCCCTACTTCACGGGGATGTTGCGAGAGCTCCTCCTCCCGCTCCCCACAGCACCTGTATATATATATGTACAGATTTATTACTCTAGTTTACTTGTACATATTTACTATTCTATTTATTTGGTTAATGATGCGCATTTAGCTTTAATTCTATTTATTCTGACGGTTTGACACCTGCCCACATGTTTTGTTTTGTTGTCTGTCTCCCCACTTTCAGACTGTGAGCCCGCTGTTGGGTAGGGACCGTCTCTATATGTCATCAACTTGTACTTCCCAAGCGCTTAGTACAGCGCTCTGCACACAGTAAGCGCTCAATAAATACGATTGAATGAATGAATGAATGAATGTAGGCAGGTGTCAAAACTGTCAGAAAAAAACAGAATTATAGCGATATTCACACAATAAGAGTATCATGGGTAGAACCGGTGCCCGTTTGGTGTCTAAATCCATAATTATTAAAATATGCACCGGCAACATCCTCTGTCTACTTAAAGGCAGGCACACAGGAATAAGGCAGCAGAGACTTCTCCTTGTTTGAACTTGGCTCTTTGTGGCAGGGAATGTGTTTGTTTTTGTTGTACTGCACTCTCCTGAGGGTTTAGTTCAGTGTTTTGCACACAGTAAGGGATCAATCAATTTGATTGAATGAATAATATTGACACTGACCTGTAACTGAACACAAGAACGCACAGTAAACACGTTATTCAAAACTCCCTGAGCCCACTGTAGGGTAGGGACTGTCTCTATACGTTGCCAACTTGGACTTCCCAAGCGCTTAGTACAGTGCTTTGCACACAGTAAGCGCTCAATAAATACGATTGATGATGATGATGATGAAAATTTTACCATCCAAAATATGAACAACCTGGCATTCCAAAAAGGCAGGCCACCTCCAGCGGTCAGGGATAGAATGGAAGTCTCACCTGGAAGCAAGTGACATTGTTTTGGACAAATTTAGAAAGATAGTCACTGCACAACGCAGACGTGGCCAAAAACAATTAAAGTAATAAAAGAGCAAGTGAAAATAGAGATGGTGGCTTAGAAATGAGGCCAAGAGCTAAGACTGTATATGTAGTTCATTTTTGATTATGTAGGTGATAATAGCAATAATAATAATAATGACGATGGCATTTGTTAAGCACTTACCATGTGCAAGGCATTGTCCTAAGCGCTGGGGAGGATACAAGGTGATCAGTTGTCGCTACAGAGATTCCATCTGTGTGGAGAGACAAAAAAAAATATCCATGACCAACGCATCAGGCATCAGGCCTGTAAAGGCTGTCTTTTGCCCCGCTTGCGGAGTCATTGTTTTCAAGACTGCCGCTTGGTCTAATAATCTTCATCATCATCATCATCATCATCAATCGCATTTATTGAGCGCTTACTATGTGCAGAGCACTGTACTAAGCACTTGGGAAGTACAAATTGGCAACATATAGAGACAGTCCCTACCCAACAGTGGGCTCACAGTCTAAAAGGGGGAGACAGAGAACAAAACCAAACATACCAACAAAATAAAATAAATAGAATAGATATGTACAAATAAAATAGAGTAATAAATATGTACAAACATATATCCATATATCCAGGTGCTGTGGGGAAGGGAAGGAGGTAAGATGGGGGGGATGGAGAGGGGGACGAGGGGGAGAGGAAGGAAGGGGCTCAGTCTGGGAAGGCCTCCTGGAGGAGGTGAGCTCTCAGCAGGGCCTTGAAGGGAGGAAGAGAGCTAGCTTGGCGGATGTGGGCAGAGGGAGGGCATTCCAGGCCCGGGGGATGACGTGGGCCGGGGGTCGATGTCGGGACAGGCGACAATCTTCTTCAAGTCTCTACTCCTGGAGGGCAAAACCTCTCCTGAATAGGCCAAATGAGAACCCACTGCCCAGTACTCTTGAGAACGGCCTTCATTTTTCAGCAACAAAGATACAGTCCAATAAATTACTGCTTCAGTGCAGTAAGTGGCACCCAAGGAGCCTGCAGGTTTATTTGCCTTCCCAATGCCTAAATTACTCCCACTAAGTAATTTGCTGACAGAATCTGGCCAATTACGTTTCAACCGTAAGTGGAAAAAGGAAGAGAGTTAATGCAGGGTGTGAAATAGAAATCAAATCAGTAGCCACTTTCAGTGGATCTCGGAAATAGGAGTGGTAGGAGAAGATGTAGCAGAGTAATGAGGTAGAATCATAGAATAGCAGATCTGGAAAGGAATCTCAAGAGGTCATCTGATCGAGGCTCCGGGCAGGCGATACGCGTGGCTCAGTGGAAAGAGCCTGGGCTTTGGAGTCAGAGGTCATGGGTTCAAATCCCGGCTCCTCCAACTGTCAGCTGTGTGACTTTGGGCAAGTCACTTAACTTCTCTGTGCCTCAGTTACCTCCTCTGTAAAATGGGGATTAAAACTGGGAGCCCCCCGTGGGACAACCTGATCACCTTGTAACCTCCCCAGTGCTTAGAACGGTGCTTTGCACTTAGTAAGCGCTTAACAAATGCCATCATTATTCTTATTATGGTCATGGGTTCAAATCCCGGCTCCTCCAACTGTCAGCTGTGTGACTTTGGGCGAGTCACTTAACTTCTCTGTGCCTCAGTTACCTCTTCTGTGAAATGGGGATTAAAACTGGGAGCCCCCCGTGGGACAACCTGATCCCCAGCGCTTAGAACGGTGCTTTGCACATAGTAAGCGCTTAACAAATACCATCATTATTATTATTATTATTATTATTACACATCATTTACAGCATATAACACTTTTCCCAGAAGAAATGCAAAATCCTTCAAGGGCCTCCTTCATTTCCACAGTGGATGCACACAAGGGTTAAGAGAAAGCAACAGAACAAGAGAAGGAAAAAGAGGAAAAGAAAGTGAAAGGTTTTTTTTAACTCTATTTATTTAATTTATTTGTACATATCTATTCTATTTATTTTATTTTGTTAGTATGTTTGGTTTTGTTCTCTGTCTCCCCCTTTTAGACTGTGAGCCCACTGTTGGGTAGGGACTGTCTCTATATGTTGCCAATTTGGACTTCCCAAGCGCTTAGTACAGTGCTCTGCACATAGTAAGCGCTCAATAAATACGATTGATGATGATGATGAAAAGGGAAAATTAGGAGGAGGGGGAAAGGAGGACAAGGAGAAAGAATGAAGGCAGATTCTGATCATGTCTGGATGCTCCCACAGAGTCAACAGCAGGGCAGTGGGTCCTCTGCCCCTGCTCCCCAGCCCGATGCTGCCGTCCAGCCTGTGGGGCCCATAGGAGGGAAACTCTCCATGCACATTAGCATCAGTAGGAGAAGTGGGGCAAAGGGACGATGGGGGTTTGGGTCATCATCATCATCATCATCAATCGTATTTATTGAGCGCTTCCTGTGTGCAGAGCACTGTACTATGAGCTTGGGAAGTACAAGTTGGCAACATATAGAGACAGTCCCTACCCAACAGCTGGTTCACAGTCTAGAAGGGGGAGACAGAGAACAAAACCAAACAGACTAACAAAATAAAATAAATAGAATAGATATGTACAAGTAAAATAAATAAATGCCCATCCGCCAAGCTAGCTCTTTTTCTCCCTTCAAGGCCCTGCTGAGAGCTCACCTCCTCCAGCAGGCCTTCCCACACTCACCGCCTGCCTTCCTCTCCCCCTCGTCCCCTTCTCCATCCCCCCATCTTACCTCCTTCCCTTTCCCACAGCACCTGTATATATGTATATATGTTTGTACATATTTATTACTCCATTTATCTTACTTGTACATATCTATTCTATTTATTTTATTTTGTTAGTATGTTTGGTTTTGTTCTCCGTCTCCCCCTTCTAGACTATGAGCCCACTGTTGGGTAGGGACTGTCTCTATGTGTTGCCAACTTGTACTTCCCAAGCGCTTAGTACAGTGCTCTGCACACAGTAAGCACTCAATAAATACGATTGACTGATTGATTGATTGATTAATGGGGCAGGGAGAGAGAGGGAACTTACTTCTGCTTGCTTCCTTCCCCCTCTGCCACCACTGCCATTTAGCTGCTTCTGGATCTGGTACGCATGAGGGCCTGGGATAAGTTCTCATGGTGCCCATAGGAATGGCTGAACTCATCATCATCATCAATCATATTTATTGAGCGCTTACTATGTGCAGAGCACTGTACTAAGCGCTTGGGAAGTACAAATTGGCAACATATAGAGACAGTCCCTACCCAACAGTGGGCTCACAGTCTAAAAGAGGGAGACAAAGAACAAAACCAAACATACTAACAAAATAAAATAAATAGAATAGATATGTACAAACAAAATAAATAAATAAATAAATAGAGTAATAAATATGTACAAACATATATACATATATACACGCGCTTATCGCTCCTATGCCTGCTATCAACGCAGAGGCACCCAACTCTTCATCATCATCATCATCATCATCAATCGTATTTATTGAGCACTTACTATGTGCAGAGCACTGTACTAAGCGCTTGGGAAGTACAAGTTGGCAACATATAGAGACAGTCCCTACCCAACAGTGGGCTCACAGTCTAAAAGGGGGAGACAGAGAACAAAACCAAACATACTAAAAAAATAAAATAAATAGAATAGATATGTACAAATAAAATAAATAAATAAATAGAGTAATAAATATGTACAAACATATATACATATATACACGCGCTTATCGCTCCTATGCCTGCTATCAACGCAGAGGCACCCAACTCTTCATCATCATCATCATCATCAATCGTATTTATTGAGCGCTTACTGTGTGCAGAGCACTGTACTAAGCGCTTGGGAAGTCCAAGTTGGCAACATACAGAGACAGTCCCTACCCAACAGTGGGCTCACAGTCTGAAAGGGGGAGACAGAGAACAAAACCAAACATACCAACAAAATAAAATAAATAGGATAGATATGTACAAGTAAAATAAATAAATAGAGTAATAAATATGTACTGCCTGTAACCAGGTCTGCCCTCATTCCCAGTGTACGTAGAGGATAAGCAGTCTTCTTCTTCCCTTCCCGGCCGGACTTGCCCACCTCAACATCACCGATGTTTGCTGCTGATAGCATGTACAGTGGAAGCAGGAGGAGCAAGAGCAGCCCAAGATCCACTCTGCCCTCCAATAGAGCATGGGCCTATGCGTCAGAAGGTCATGGGTTCTAAGCTTGGCTCGGCCACTTGTCTGCTGTGTGACCCCGGGCAAGTCACTTCACTTCTCTGGGCCTCAGTTACCACATCTGTAAAATGATTAAGACTGAGCCCCACGTAGGACAGGGACTGTGTCCAACTTAATCTGCTTGTATGCACACCAGCACTTAGTACAGTGCCTGGCACATAGTAAGCACTTGATAAATACCATTATTATTATTCATGAAGAGTTTGGGTTACCTAAGGGTGAAAGAGTCAGTAAAGTATTAGTAGAAGGAAGTTAGGAATTTAGAGGGGAAATATTAGGTGGTAAACCTCTAAACATAAAAACATGGGCTATTACTCAACCAAACCCAATGGACAAGTCAACTCATTCTGTGTCTGACACTGACAGGAAGATGTTTGGAGGACCCATGTCAATTGATTAGATTTAGTACAACCTAGTTTTCCCTCCGATAACTTCCCATGGTCCTATGGTCCATAAATCCATTTAGACCCTTCTCAAACTTTCTAGTATCCTTAATTGCCCCCTCTAGATTAAGGACTCGGTTTCTAGTCACACCCTCTTCCCCCTCTCCATCCCTCCCATCTTACCTCCTTCCCTTCCCCACAGCACCTGTATATATGTATATATGTTTGTACATATTTATTACTCTATTTATTTTACTTGTACATATCTATTCTATTTATTTTATTTTGTTAGTATGTTTGGTTTTGTCTCCCCCTTTTAGACTGTGAGCCCACTGTTGGGTAGGGACTGTCTCTATATGTTGCCAATTTGTACTTCCCAAGCACTTAGTACAGTGCTCTGCACACAGTAAGCGCTCAATAAATACGATTGATGATGATGATGATGATTGCAATGGAGTCACCATCGTGGCTCCCCCTTGGCATCTTTCGCACTCAGAGGAAAGGGGCGGGGCCGGGTATTTCCTGCCCAGATTCCTCCATCATTTTTTTTTTTTTGCCATGAGTGAACTAATGGGTCAGTATTGAGTCCTCTTATTCAGCACCTATGTTTCAGAACTACATTTAATTCCTAGAAAAGCCATATTTAGCTCACAAGTCATAGGGTAAAAGGATATGAGAAAATGTGAATCCTTTCCTCCGAAAGGGAAGGCTACATTTCTTAGAATTAGCTTGGCCTATGAGAAGATCTGTGAGTCAGCGGGTCCAAATTTAGAGGATGCAAATCTGAAAGGAATGAATACCCTGGGCATTTTCGTAATTGCCTCTATATTGGGGAAACTGTTCAGCTTGAGTGCGTGAAGTTTCATAGCTCTACAGAATCAATTTACAAGTTTTCCTGAGAATAGGGGAGTTGGATACAGATACCAAAGCATAAAACAAAATAACTAGAGGGGGAATTGCTTGGCACTTCGGAAGATTGGAGCATAATGCAGTTTTGGCAAGTTGGCTTCATCATCATCAATCGTATTTATTGAGCGCTTACTGTGTGCAGAGCACTGTACTAAGCGTTTGGGAAGTACAAGTTGGCAACGTATAGAGACAGTCCCTACCCAACAGTGGGCTCACAGTCTAAAAGGGGGAGACAGAGAACAAAACCAAACATACTAACAAAATAAAATAAATAGAATAGATATATACAAGTAAAATAAATAAATAAATAAATAAATAAATAAATAAATAAATAAATAAATAAATAAATAAACAAACAAACAGATATTTGGCTGCCCTGGGGCAGGGACAAAAGTATCTGGCCCCTCAAATACCAGATGATACCATGACACTGTCTGCTGTGTGACCTTGGGGAAGTCACTTCATTTCTCTGTACCTCAGTTACCTCATCTGTAAAACGGGGATTGAGACTGTGAGCCCCACATGCGACAGGGGCCGTGTCCATCCAAAATGCTTGTATTCACCCCAGCGCTTAGTACAGTGCCTGGCACGTAAGCACTTGACTTCCCCCTCGTCCCCCTCTCCATCCCCCACATCTTACCTCCTTCCCTTCCCCACTGCACCTGTATATATGTATATATGTTTGTACATGTTTGTTACTCTATTTATTTATTTTGCTTGTACATATCTATTCTATTTATTTTATTTTGTTAGTATGTTTGGTTTTGTTCTCTGTCTCCCCCTTTTAGACTGTGAGCCCACTGTTGGGTAGGGACTGTCTCAATATGTTGCCAACTTGGACTTCCCAAGCGCTTAGTACAGCGCTCTGCACACAGTAGCGCTCAATAAATACGACTGATGATGATGATGACTTGACAAATACCACAGTTGCTATTATGCAACATAGCTTCATGACATGATACACTGCGGAAGAGTTTATCCTATGGCTGCCCCAGTAGCCATCCTTTGACCTCGCACCCCAGGTAGCTAGCTATGAGACGGCCCCCCACCAAAAAATATATCACTTCTGTCCCGCCACCGTCTTTGAGAAGGGCAGCAGCCCAGGAAACTTTGAAAAGGGCAATGGCACACCTCTCTTTAAAATAAATCACCTAGCTGCCATTTTTGGAAGGTCCCACAAGGCTGCCCCATCCACGGGGTGCTTAAGGAGATGACTTACCTTGCTTACTACCTGCCCCAAATACTGGAACGAACACACACCTCAGAAAGAATGGATGCGTGAAAGAAGGAATGAGAAAATGCGTGTGCGTATACAGGATCTAATTAATCGAGCAGTTTCTTCAGTCAGCTTTATGCTTACAGCCCCAGAGTTGAATGTACTAGGGAGGGACCGTCATTTGCTTTCCAAGACAACTAAAGGGCCATTTCCTCCGACAACTAAAGTGCCATTTCTTCCTTTATGTTTCCTGGGAAATTACTCTAAGCTATCATTAATGAATTAGATGGAGGCTGGGAGCCAGAAACTCTCTCATCAAGTCGGTGGAAAGAGAAGTGACATCATATTCCTTCGCTCAGAAGATTGGAAAATTAATGAAGAGGCAGAGAAATTAAGAAAAGCAACTATTAGCTCTCCAAACTTACTAGCATTATTTTCCCACTTTTTGCAAGCCCACAACAGGGGAAGGACTACTACACAGGGAATTAAGTATAGCAGTTAGGAGGAGCAGGAAAAAAAAAAAGAGAAGAAAGGGAAAGAGAAGAAAGGGAAAGAGAAGAAAGATAAGAGGCAATTGAGGCTGTTTCTCTTACTTCTATTGCCCTGTCCTAAGCCCTACCTACAATAAGCATTCCCCTTATCCTTGTTTTATAGCCTGAGTTCTCACATTTCTGCTCCTCCCACCCTAGCCACCCTGACAGGCTTAATGAATTACCCTCATCTCTTTTGTCTCTTTTTACCCTTCTGCTCTTATCCTAGTCTTTGAATTAACTATTCTCACCTGCTTTGTCCCCTCTCACCCTTCTGCTTCTTCTCCTCCCCCAGCCCCGTTATTCTGTTAACAGTTATCTGGTAAAAGAGAGAATCTTTTTCTCCTCCCTAAAAATGGGATGGGGGATGACTGTACAGTGGAAGCAATTATGTGAGCAAATCTGATACTTAGGGAGAAGAAGACTGGATTGCTGGCCTTTTAGGAATCATCCAGGTCACTTCTAGACAAAGAATATCCTACTAATTTGTCTTCATTTCCCTCTAAATTTTGAAATTCTGGAGGTCTCTCCTAATGATAAGCATTGTCACCGAGACACAGTGATTAGGCACTAATTTCCCTACTGGATAGAGCATGGGCCTGGGAATTAGAAGGTCATAGATTATCATCGTGGCTCCACCACTTGTCTGCTGTGTGACCCTGGGCAAGTAACTTCACCTCTCTATTTCTCAGTTACCTCCTCTGTAAAATAGGGATCAAGACTGTGAGTCCCACAGTTCAACTCGATTTGCTTGCATTCTCCCCAGTGCTTAGAACAGTGCTGCCTGGCACATAGTAAGCACTTAATACATTATTATTATTATTATTATTATTACTACAAAGCAAAAACAACAAGGCCTATTTAACACAGTCAAATAAAAATCTACGAAGGACATACAGGCCTACAAACAAATGTATAAAATACATTTAAAAGTCATATTTCAGGGTTTTTTTCTCCTGGGGTAGTGTGGTAATAATAGTAATTGTGGTATTTGTTAAGTGTTTTCTATTCATTCATTCAATTGTATTTATCGAGCGCTTCTATGTGTCAAGCACTGTTCTAAGGACTGAGGAAGGTATAAGACAATCAGGTCAGAGATCATCCCTGTCTCATATAGGACTCACAGTGTAAATAGGAAGGAGAACAGATATTGAATTCCCATTTTACAGAAGGGGTAAGTGAGGCACAGAGAAGTGAGTGACTTGCCCAGGATCACACAGCAGACATGTGGCAGGGCTGGGATTAGAGCCCTGAGTCCTCTGACTCCAGGCCCATGCTCTTTTCACTAGGCCACATTGCTGCTCCAACAACTGTGAGGTTGCCAAGTTTTTGATAATGAAAAGATGCTCAACAATATCGTTCAGCATCCCCAGAAGGCTGATATCCTTTGGACACCACTGAGGTTCCCTGTAAAGGAAGCTGCACTCCCTGTCCCTTCCAAGCTCCAGACCGTGTTGCCCTCTGTGAGCCCACATTCTGAAACTGAGCCCCAGTCACACTGGGGGCAGAAATCTCGCTGAAAGACATTCAATGGATGTCTCTCATTTCCATGTGTAATTTGTCCTGGGAAGTCCCCTGGGATGAAGGCTGATATGACAGTGAAGAGGCGAAGCCTGACTCGGTCTACAGCTGGGAGCCTTGGCTGTACGGAAAGGCCACTGTAGTAATAAAGAGCAACAGGCTAATCACATATCGGCCCCGCCCAGCGAGAGTAGAGATTTCACCACGCGGCAAATATTTCACCCTGAAGGCATGTGACATGTAATAACCAAATAAATTGAATGTGCCAATTAATCAACAAAAGATAAGCCCATTTTTTTCCAATTTGTGACATCCCCCACCTCAGTTTGAATTAACAGAAAGATGGAGAAAGAGAGAGAACGAGAGACAAGTGGAGAGAGGGAAGGAGAAAAGAAGGGAGGAAGGAAAGAAGGAAGAAAGTGGAGAAAAACCAGGAAAATTAGAAAGATGCCATATATTCTTATCAACACAAGGACTGGAGGCCCCCACTGAGGGTTTTAGGTTCATAACAAACAAAAGGAAAAACTTCACAGACTAGGTGGTGAGTGTGGGGAATTCAGAGGAAGTCGGGCGGGGAGAAAATTGAGCGCTTACTGTGTGTAGAGCACTGTACTAAGCACTTGGGAAGTACAAGTTGGCAACATATAGAGACAGTCCCTACCCAACAGTGGGCTCACAGTCTAGAAGGGGGAGACAGAGAACAAAACCAAACATACTAACACAATAAAATAAATGGAATAGATATGTACAAGTAAAATCAATCAATCAATCAATCGTATTTATTGAGCGCTTACTGTGTGCAGAGCACTGTACTAAGCGCTTGGGAAGTCCAAGTTGGCAACATAGACAGTCCCTACCCACCAGTGGGCTCACAGTCTAGAAGGGGGAGACAGAGAACAAAACCAAACATACTAACAAAATAAAATAAATAGAATAAATATGTACAAGTAAAATAGAGTAATAAATATGTACAAATATATATACATATATACAGGTGCTGTGGGGAAGGGAAGGAGCTAAGATGGTGGGGATGGAGAGGGGGACCAAATACCATAGTTATTATTGTTATTATTAATCAATCAATCAATCAATCGTATTTATTGAGCGCTTACTGTGTGCAGAGTACTGTACTAAGCGCTTGGGAAGTAGAAGTTGGCAACACATAGAAACAGTCCCTACCCAACAGTGGGCTCACAGTCTAGAAGGGGGAGACAGAGAACAAAACCAAACATACTAACAAAATAAAATAAATAGAATAAATATGTACAAGTAAAATAAATAGAGTAATAAATGTGTACAAACATATATACATATATGCAGGTGCTGTGGGGAAGGGAAGGAGCTAAGATGGGGGGGGATGGAGAGGGGGACCAAATAGCATAGTTATTATTACTCACGTTACCTTTGCGTGGGCCTGCAAATGATGGTGATGAGTGCTGCTGGAAGGCCTGGTTGGGAGAGGGCCAGGGGACAAGTCACAGGCTCTTAGGGATTTTGTTGGGAAAGCTACTTCCAGTAAGACACCATCCAAAAGGTTCCAAAAGACAAACTTACGGGAAGCGCGCTATGGCCGAGGAACTTGTAGCTGCAGCCCGAAAAGAAATTCGCTGCTTCAACCAGTTGAGAGTCCAGTTGGAGCAGAGACCTCAGGAAAGGGGCAGATGGATGCTCTCTTTTCCCGGGGCCTGCTGGAGCTGTAAAGGGGGACCATCAACAGCATGCCAGAGACCAAGGCCGCTGATCTAATATTTGTTGAAGGGGCTGGAGATCATCATCATCATCATCAATCATATTTATTGAGCACTTACTATGTGCAGAGCACTGTACTAAGCGCTTGGGAAGTACAAATTGGCAACGTATAGAGACAGTCCCTACCCAACAGTGGGCTCACAGTCTAAAAGGGGGAGACAGAGAACAAAACCAAACATACCAACAAAATAAAATAAATAGAATAGATAGGTACAAGTAAAATAAATAAATAGAGTAATAAATATGTACAAACATATATACATATATACAGGTGCTGTGGGGAAGGGAAGGAGGTAAGATGGGGGGATGGAGAGGGGGACGAGGGGGATCCCCAGGAGGTGGGTCATCTTGAACCTATGACAGAACAGATCATCATCATCATCATCATTAATCGCATTTATTGAGCGCTTACTATGTGCTGAGCACTGTACTAAGAGCTTGGGAAGTACAAATTGGCAACATATAGAGACAGTCCCTACCCAACAGTGGGCTCACAGTCTAAAAGGGGGAGACAGAGAACAAAACCAAACATACCAACAAAATAAAATAAATAGAATAGATATGTACAAGTAAAATAAATAAATAAATAGAGTAATAAATACGTACAAACATATATACATATATACAGGTGCTGTGGGGAAGGGAAGGAGGTAAGATGGGGGGATGGAGAGGGGGATGATGGGGATCCCCAGGAGGTGGGTCATCTTGAACCTATGACAGAACAGATCATCATCATCATCATCATCATCAATCGTATTTATTGAGCACTTACTATGTGCAGAGCACTGTACTAAGCGCTTGGGAAGTACAAGTTGGCAACATATAGAGACAGTCCCTACCCAACAGTGGGCGCACAGTCTAAAAGGGGGAGACAGAGAACAAAACCAAACATACCAACAAAATAAAATAAATAGAATAGATATGTACGAGTAAAATAAATAAATAAATAGAGTAATAAATACGTACAAACATATATACATATATACAGGTGCTGTGGGGAAGGGAAGGAGGTAAGATGGGGGGATGGAGAAGGGGACGAGGGGGATCCCCAGGAGGTGGGTCATGACAGAACAGATGTGAATTTACCTATATAATCCTCTGAAGGTAAACAAAATGCCTGCCAGAAATAAAAATATCTCCGCAGACAGGTGCATGGCACAGTCCTAGAAACCCATTGCTTACGCTTTCAGTTTACCAGAAAATCAAAAGGTAGTTTTGAACGCAAACTGGACAGAAACGATGACAAGAGGAGAAGGAAAGTAGCAGAGAGAAGTCCACGGTCCACCTGCAGCGTGGCTCAGTGGAAAGAGCCCGGGCTTTGGAGTCAGAGGTCGTGGGTTCAAATCCCGGCTCCGCCACTTGTCAGCTGTGTGACTTTGGGCAAGTCACTTCACTTCTCTGGGCCTCAGTTCCCTCATCTGTAAAATGGGGATGAAGTCTGTGAGCCCCACGTGGGACAACCTGATTACCTTGTACCTACCCCAGCGCTTAGAACAGTGCTTTGCAAATAGTAAGCACTTAACAAATACAAACATTATTATTATTATTATTATTATTATTATTATTATTTATTCAAAATCCACTGGACTGCCTTAGGAAAAAGGATGGGAGAAATATTTGCAGCTGTAAGAAATAAAACTTTTTTCCCTTTAATTATTAAAACATAACCAAGGGAAACTGGCAGACCTGTATAGCAACTTGGTGAATGTATAATAAACAATGACCAGAAACCGTTTCCTGCACAGTGAGAAAAAGCTATGAGGACCTGTTGGTCTGTAATATTTCTATTACAATATTAATAACTGTTTGCATTCATCTTTCTCACAAGAGTTGAATGCTAGTATTTAAATATAAAACCTGATTTTAGCAGAAGTGGTTTAATTAAGACTCCGACCCCTATGTGGGATAGGGACTGTGTCCAACCTGATTAGCTTGTACCCCAGCGCTTAGTGCAGTGCCTGACACATAATAAGCGCTTAGAAAATATCGTTTAAAAATTCGCCCTCTCCACACCCTAATGAATAGGGTACTGCCAGTCTGATTTTACTCAACAGTTAAGAGCCAAGTAAAGGGAGTTCATGATGGAGTCAGATACAGAATTCAGGTCTCCAGCCCAAGAGACCTCATTGAGTTTCCTCAGGATGGACACTGGAGACCTTTGTGTCTGACATTTTGGTCCTTCTGTGTATTCTTATCGTATCCTGGGGAGTGGAGGTGATTGGAGCAGGTCCACGAACAGAAAACAACTCAGATAATACACCCTTAGAAGATAAGAGGAAATTAATGACATTTGACTGGGGGTTCCCTCAAACCCTGACCTGGAGAATAAGCAAATCCCTTTGTATCTCTCGGTGGCTGAAAATGATGCCATCCGCTGACCACATGGCAAAAACAGCAAAAGGGTCTTTTGTCCTCTCGTACAGTGTGGGTCTGTTCTGTAAACCATGAATACTTTTCTTATTTGAGCCCAACTTTGAAATAATAGAACTTTGATACTTAATTAATCAAACTCGGAGTCCACTGAAGGCCTAATTCAGAGGAACTTGATTTGACCAAAGGGAAAGACATCTCTGCTTAACTGTTTCAACAGCTTGGGAGCTCAGTGTTAGATATATTGAGAATTACATGAGATTTCCTCCTGGAAAGGATTTCAGTAATACTCCCCAGGAGTTTGACAGTGACCCTGACATTCAATCTTTAATCCTTTCTTCAGTTTTAATTATAACTGGTGTTCAAATGCTTCTGATGGCTGGAAGGTCTTGAGGATAGTGTTAATATTTAAGGGAGCCGGCCTCAGACTGAAGGTTAGGAGTCTAGATTCTATAAGATTCACAGTCTTCTAGACTGTGAGCCCGCTGTTGGGTAGGGACCGTCTCTATATGTTGCAAACTTGTACTTCCCAAGCGCTTAGTACAGTGCTCTGCACACAGTAAGCGCTCAATAAACACGATTGAATGAATGAATGAATAAGCAACTCTTTCAAGCATGTACTGGGTGGACTTTGGTAAGCGCTTCCTCACTTTTTCTTCCTCACTTTATGTCTCAATGTCTTATCTGTATTGGGAAGATAATAATATCAGCCTCCTTCCTAACTCTGGAAGCGACGGTGTGTAAAATGCTTTGATCTCTCTGTGAGAAAGGCCCACTCTGCAACCAAGATGGTAATGTTCTTTTTCCAAGTTTAAATTCTAATCAACTGAAAGAACAGCAGAGTGAAATTCTGGGGTTATGTTTAAAAGTTGTAAAAAAAAAGGGAACTGAAAGATTAACTTTAAATAACTCGGAAGCAGAGGCAGAATGGCAGAATGGATAGAGCACAAGCCTGGATTCTAATCCCAGTTCCTCCACTTGTCTGCTGTGTGACCTCGGGCAAGTCACTTCACTTCTCTGGGCCTCAGTTACCTCATCTGCAAAATGGGGATTGAGACTGTGAGCCCCATATGGGACACAACCTGATTTGTTTGTATCCTCCCCAGTGCTTAGTACAGTGCCTGACACACAGTAAGCTCTTAACAAATACCATAATAATAATTGTGGCTATTATTAGGAAAAAACATCAATTGAAAACCAAGAAAACAGTCTAGCATGTGGACTGGGTCTGCAGAGGAGAATGGGTTTTGAAGAGAAAGTTTGAGAAGAAAATTCCATTTTGGAATCTGCACGGGAAAAACCTAACTAATGTCATGAGAGATTACTAAGTAGACAAGACCAAGGTTTCTGGGAGTCCAGAACTCTACCCATGCCTCCATTTCCACCCCATTATAATAATAATAATAATGATGGCATTTATTAAGCGCTTACTATGTGCAAAGCACTGTTCTAAGCGCTGGGGAGGTTACAAGGTGATCAGGTTGTCCCACGGGGGGTTCACAGTCTTCATCCCCATTTTACAGATGAGGTAACTGAGGCACAGAGAAGTGAAGTGACTTGCCCAAAGTCACACAGCTGACAAGTGGCGGAGTTGGGATTTGAACCCATGATCTCTGACTCCAAAACCCATGCTCTTTCCACTGAGCCACGCTGCTTCCCTGACAAACAACATTCACTTTTCCCTATTTTAGCGATCAATCAATTGTATTTATTGAGCACTTTATGCTGAGCACTGTACTAAATGCTTGGGAGAGTACACAATAACAGAATTGGTAGACGCAACAAGCTAGCCTTGAGGACAAACTTACAACTCCCACTGCTATTCCCATAACTCCCCGCTGGTCTAGGTTACCTCAGATCATTCCCAGGAATTCAGGCCGGCTCAAGGTAGGATACGATGTGCAGTGCTAGATCCCAGCACTCCAAGATGCAACTGTCAATTCTGCAGAATCTCCAAACAATCAGCAGGCTCACCTGGGGCCAAAGTCCCAGACCATGATTTTGCCCAATTCCAGCCTATCATTCTCTGCTCTTAGAGGCAGAATTGAGAGCAAAAAATTCAGTAGTCAATTTCCTAATCATTACCAGTTTAGCAAGTCAGGTCTCATCCACACTGCTAAGGGATAAGTGGATTCCGCGAACTTTATATTTTTTTCAATGAGCCCCTCCCTTCCTCTCCCCCTCGTCCCCCTCTCCATCCCCCCCTTCTTACCTCTTTCCCTTCCCCGCAGCACCTGTATATATATCTATATGTTTGTACATATTTATTACTCTATTTATTTTACTTGTACATATCTATTCTATTTATTTTATTTTGTTAGTATGTTTGGTTTTGTTCTCTGTCTTCCCCAGACTGTGAGCCCACAGTTGGGTAGGGACTGTCTCTATATGTTGCCAATTTGTACTTCCCAAGAGCTTAGTACAGTGCTCTGCACATAGTAAGCGCTCAATAAATATGATTGATGATGATGATGTGATAGAAACAAGTCAGAATAACAATTCTGTCTGTATTTGTCCTGTCTGTTAGAATTTCAGTCAGGGCTGTGTGAAACCCCGTTCGTTGACTAAATCCATGTTCTTTTTAAAGTAAATCAGGATGATAGCTGAATTGACTGCTGCTAATTTGAAGATGAAGTATATACAATCCCATTAATCAATCCATGGTATTTACTGAGCACCTACTCCATAGAACACTGCACTAAGCACTGAGGAGAGTACGATAGAGCAAGCAGACACAATTCCAGCTCTCAAGGATTTACAATCTAGCAGGGCATTTACAGCCTAGGAACATTAGACTTCATCCCTCCCATCATTATACCTGCATTGTCCTTATGGTTTCCTTTCTTTGAAAAGGTGAGAAAAATGAAGGTAACCGTTACAAGTTCTCATATTTCAACAATAAAAGATTTTGCATCACTGGGGAATGTTCAGGTGTGTGTAGCAATGTTTTTTCCTGCATATTTTTGGATGCCCTTTGCCCAAATTCCCAAACCTACCTCTCCTACTGTGATCTTCTAAGTTTATTATTCAACTCTGGGATTTTAATTCCTGGAGAAAACAGGGAGTTCAACTACCCCCTTCCCCATCCGGTGTTCCAGCCAGAGTTTTGTGTTAGAAATAAACATCCATTTTAATTCACTACTATGTAAATGTCACAAAAAGGAGTACATTAAAATTTTCATATGAATTCTCATGGTATTAGCCTTTGTAGAAAAGTTTGTAGGCATTTTGTGATTTGAATAAGAATAAATTTAAATTAATGATTTAATAATATGATACACTAGCATTGCTAAAACTATCAGAACTTTATGGAGGTCCTGAATTTTCATTTGATGTGCTATTTTAGAAAGGAGAAATTAGAAATTGAGCACTGTGATACTATTAAATGCAGTTTAATTCAGCTTCATGTGTTGATACTGCAGATATTTCTGTCATGAGCTGTGTAACTATGCAATCCACTTTTGCACACATCATAAATTTTAAGCTGCAGTAAATCATTCTGTAGAAACAGGAAAACACTGCGTGCAGGACCATGGTGTTCCATTATGCAACATTATAGATCTGTGAAACTAAAATAATACAGGAAATAAGGTAACTAAAGCCTATTTGAAATTCGGCACTCTGCAAACTATTTCTTAATTCCTTTACTTGGAATTTTATTTTTTAGCATTTGCAAAGTCATTATTTATCTTTGAAGAGCGCCTTTTACTAAGTAGTGTTCTGTAGTTGGAGGCAATTTCTTTATTTTCAAAAGTATGCTGTTAAAACACAGGAAAAATGTAGGTTTCCTCCCAAATCTTCCAGCTCAGATTTCTATAGAAATTCTGGACTAAGTCCTTCCTAAAACAAAGTTTTGGAATAATTCAAAAAGGGGTTGAGAAGAGGCTGAGATACAGATCATGACAATTAGAATTCAGGAAAATTGTATCTAAAACTCAAGTACAATTGTCTCTGGGAAAGGTGTGGCAGTTTCCCAAAATTCAGAACCTAACAACAGTTCAAGCCAGGATGTGATGGTGAATCAGATATCTGTTCAAAACTGCTTTATTTTGTATCTTTTCTTTTAGTTGCTAAGCAACCTGCTCATCTTATCACTTTCCTATCAAATTTATTCTTGAGCGCTTAATAAATGCCATTATTATTATTGTTATTATAAACAGTTTTATGAGCTTAGATGTGTTTTTCTTTTACTTTAAGAAAACCTTAGTTTTAACAGTCACCTTGACTTGAAGCATCACAGTAGGTGCTATACATCCTGAAAGATGTTAAGTGTTTTACCGTTATTCTTTTAGGTTAGCTTCTTCCCTTTCGATCTAGAAATGTCTGCCATTGATCCAAATGCCTGAATCTCTGTGATGGACCATAAGTATTTCCTGGAAAGCTAAGGAAAGGTGAATCACAAGTAGAAAATCCACATTTCTGGCTTCCGTCGAATAGTGCTGCCCTAGTTGCCGTCTCCGTGGAGGTCATGGAGGCAATGGCCCGGAGCTTGTCGGCAGGGCTCCCAGCCTTGCTCATCCTGGGTCTCAGACAAGACAAAAGAGTTTCTAATCAGGGTTGAAAACACCAGAAATAGTGGACTTGGGGGCTTGTTAAGTCTCGGAAACCTGGCCCATGCCCCATCTAGCTAGCTCTCTTCCTCCCTTCAAGGCCCTGCTGAGAGCTCCCCTCCTCCAGGAGGCCTTCCCAGACTGAGCCCCTTCCTTCCTCTCCCCCTCGTCCCCCCCTCCATCCCCCATCTTACCTCCTTCCCTTCCCCACAGCACCTGTATATATGTATATATGTTTGTACATATTTATTACTCTATTTATTTATTCATTTTATTTGTGCATATCTATTCTATTTATTTTATTTTGTTAGTATGTTTGGTTTTGTTCTCTGTCTCCCCCTTTTAGACTGTGAGTCCACTGCTGGGTAGGGACTGTCTCTATATGTTGCCAATTTGTACTTCCCAAGCGCTTAGTACAGTGCTCTGCACATAGTAAGCGCTCAATAAATACGATTGATGATGATGATGATCTTCATCCCCACTAATTCCCTGCCCACTTTCTAGCATCAAATTCAAATGGAAAGTTGTTTCTTTTGAAAGCCAGGCCATCCAGCCTGCCCAGTTCAAAGCAATGGATGGAATGTTTTAGGACACACACACGTATATGTATATGATTTATATGCCTATGTATTATATGCATACATATATGTATTTTGTCTATATGTGTAAATGTACATATAAGTAATATATACATATATATTTGGATCCTGTATGTCTGGCGCTTAGTACCATGCTCTGCACATGGTAAGCACTGAAAAAATATGACTGATTGCTTGATTGATTGATCTGGGTATATAAAAGGCTTGCTTCAGGGAATTTTCATTCACTCTCTCACTAGTTTGGCTCAGAAACTACATCTTCTCCGAGGTTGTTTCCACATTTCACACCTATCTCCTGCTTTGCCTGGCCCTGACTCCTGTTTAACTCCTCCTCACTTCCCACGGAGGGAGACCTGAGGCAAGAAGGGAGTAGTGTATCAAAAATGGAGTCCGGTCTGAAAGCAGAAGCAGTATGGAACATGCAACTCCAGCTCCGATTGCTTTGGTTAAACCAAATGGAGATACAGTTTTTTGCTTTTTTTCTCCTTATGGTATTTGTTAAGTGCTCACAGTGTACCAGTCACTGGCCTAAGTCCTGGGGTAGATACAAGTTAATCAGGTTAGACACAGGCCATGTTCCACATGGGACTCGTAGTCTTAATCCCCATTTTACAGATGAGGCACATAGAAGCTAAGTCAATCAATCAATCAATGGTATTTATTGAGTGCTTACTGTGTGCAGGGCACTGTACTAACTGCTTGGGAGAGTACAATATAACAGAGGTGGTAGACACATCCCTGTCCACACCAAACTTACAGTCTAAGTGACTTGCCCAAGGTCTCACAGCAAACAAGTGGCAGAGCCGGGATTAGTACCCAGGTCCTTCTGACATCCAGGAACGTGCTCTATCCACTAGGCCATGCAGCTTCTCGACCTTATGATCTCATGAATTTACGGTAAATTCAGGGCAAGACACTTAAACCACTGAACATCACTGAACAGCAAAGCCTAGCCTAATCTGGCCCCTTTCCCAATACCTCCACATTCCCACCCAACCCACAGACTGCAGGTACTGGAATTCTTTTACCCCTGGTGGATCCTTGATAAGCATTCTTAGGCTCTGTCCAGACAAAACTAATGGCTCTCTAACCTTCCCAAGGCACAAGGGGTTCAAGGCGGGTCTAGTGTACTGAAACACACATGACTAGTCCATTTTTACCCTCCCTTTCCTTCCTTTCCTCCTTTCCTTTTTATCCACCTCCTGCTACATCTGGTACGCCAACACAAAGGCTCTATTCTAGCCTCATCAGCTCTCCTGATACATAACTACTGACTGACCGACTTTTCCTTTCATATTCTACTTTCTTTCTTTCTCCTTTTCCATTACCTTCTCCATCAACGGGAAGTTCCTTTATCTTCTCCTCCTGTTCCATCCCCCTTCTAACTTTCTCCCTGACCGGCACCAGGCTTGGCACCCTTCTCTGCCACATGATGCCCACCCCAGCTTTCTTTCTCCATCTCCTGTCACCTTTCTCCACTCAATAATGTCTATTTGTGGTCCAGAGGCATTTATAGTTTCGGGCATTTTAGTCAGCTGGGCAGCTTCCTCATCTGTAAAATGGGGATTCAATATCTGTTCTCCTTCACCCTTGGACTTGGAGCCCCGTGAGAGACAGAAACTGTGTCTGATATGATTGTCCCCTAACAATTGCTTAACAAATACCATTATCATTATTATTACTGCTGAACCATGACTCACACCATTCCCTCATTCTGGAATGTTCCCCATTACCCTTTGCTAAACCATATTTCTCCCCTCCTTCCAAGGCCTGTTAAACACACACACACACACGCATACACACACACAAACCCACCCCATTTTAAACCCCCAAAGTCTTACCTAATGAATCCCTTATTATTCCAATCACATCATTCACCAAGCCCTCCCAGCTGTTGAGTCTGTATCTGTGCACTCACGTTGCATGTTTGTCCCCTCTAAACTCTAAACTCCCTGAGGGCAATGCCGTGCCTTAGACCCCTTATGTAAAACTCCCAGTTTCTAGTGCCATCCAAATCCTGCTCTCTATTAATCCCATTACAGTCCTGGTGGGAGGCCACAAGGAAGAGATGATGTCTTTCCCCACACTTCCTCCCGTCTGGCCTCGTGCTGCCCTATGGATTTCCAGGGCTCCCTGCACACTCCTGCCTCGGGCCCTGTTCCAGCGGCCAGCCCGGCTGTGGAAATGCGTGACAGATAACTCTTCAATGTTTTCAGTTTTTAGCCCTGACTTCAGAGACCTCCAGGTTCGTTTTAATTAGTGTCTCTGGGAAAGGACATTTTAGATCTTTTTTTACAGGAACCATTAGGATTTTCCACAGGGCCACCTGCAAGAGTTTGGAGCTTTGAGATGGCCACATGGAGAGCTGAATATTTTATAAATTGCTTTGGCCTTCACAGACTGCGCAGCATTTCCAACCAAATGTCAACGTTAATGATTGCGCCTATTTTTTTTCTCTACTTCTCCCTCACCATTACCCATCCAGCTCCCTTCCCCCGAATATCTGGGAGGGGAGGGGAGTGTGTGTGTGTTTGTCGGGGTGAGGGGGAGAAAGGATACAGTGGGGATACTGGAAATCTATTCTGAGCCAGCCTGGAGAACTCTTCTTCAAGGGAAACCCTTCTACCTCACAACTACCTGAGACTGCCAGTTAGCAAGAGGAAGGGCAAATCAGACACAGACTTCTACCATTTAAAGTTCTATCCTGGGTGGTTTTTAAAATTCAAAGGTGCCGTAACCAATCTTCTTAATATTGGTTTTCCTTTTGAGAGTCCCATGCCAAACACTCCTTCAGCCAAAAAGCATTTTCCTCTAATTTACAGGAAAAAGAGGAAGACAAAATCCCACCCATCCTTTTCTGGGTTGATTATTTTCCATGTGAAATTAATGACCTTCCCACAGTAGGGCCAGTTCAGCCTGTTCAGATAATGAAATATTACGTTACCTCACGGATGGCAGTTAAAACCAACACTGAGTTTTGTGTGCTGCTGAAGGGTAGAAATGTCAGTGGTTGCTGGGTGGATGACGCATATGTTCCACCTCAAAGTCATCTAATCTGTCACCGGGTAAGGAAGTTTTTGTAACATTTGTCCAGCACATTTGAACAACTCACACGTTTCTCCTTGTTTAAAATCCCTGAAACAGTGGAACAATAATTCTATATTTCCTGAGTTCCCTTAATGAAATAAAACCTGACACTTCCCAATAAGGAAGGTATTTATTTTATTTTGTTAGTATGTTTGGTTTTGTTCTCTGTCTCCCCCTTTTAGACTGTGAGCCCACTGTTGGGTAGGGACTGTATATGCTGTCAACTTGTACTTCCCAAGCGCTTAGTACAGTGCTCTGCACACAGTAAGCGCTCAATAAATACGATTGATTGATTGATTGATTATCCTCCATAAAGGGTGAATGTTAACTTTTGGGGAGAGATGTCTCCACCCTGTTTTATCACCACCATCATCATTAAATCTTAAAAAAAGATTCAGAAATGTTCAGGAACAGAATATTGCCCAGGAGTAGTTGGTGGGGAAGAGAAATAATCAGAGCCCAGTTTTCCAATGATAAATTAAAAATACAAGGATTCTTAACAGTTAAGAATATTACCTTGTGAGTTTCAATAATAGAGTTTTTTATGGGGGCAGAGGAAGGCATTTTGTTTACTTTATAAATCTGCTTGAAAGTCAATCTGCCTAAGGATCCAATGAAAAATGTAGTTTTGCTTCTGTTGGTAAAAGTCCTTTAAAATATTCTTCAGTGGGTGAAATCAAGCTGAGTGGCACTTGTTTATGATGGATGGAACATTTTGACATGGTCTCATTTCCTTATGCTAGTGTCAATGCTAAGAGAACAGAGAAAGCCCGCTGGAGGGGTTTGCTCATATGTTTTGACAGAGATTTTGACAGAGAGGTTACTTCATATAAGTTACTTGGCAATTGCAGCCTGTGTTTTGCTTATAAAAGTTATGGAAATATTAACACTTCTTAGAAACCAGTCTGGATGAAGCTTTAAACATGAATCCATTGGTTGTTATTTTTTGGTAGAGAACAATGGAAAACAGCAGGATTTAGTGGAAAGAACAGGGGCCTGAGAGTGAGGGGACCTGGCTTCTAATCCCAGCTCTGCCATTTGTCTGCTGTGGGACCTTGGGCAATTAATTAATCAATCAATCAATCAATGGTATTATTGAACACTTACAATGTGCAGAGCTCTGTACTATGTGCTTGAGAGACTGCAATACAACAGAGTTGGTAGACATGTTCAGGGAGCTTGTCGCTTAGCTTCTCTGTGCCTCATCATCATCATCATCATCATCAATTGTATTTATTGAGCGCTTACTATGTGCAGAGCACTGTACTAAGCGCTTGGGAAGTACAAATTGGCAACATCTAGAGACAGTCCCTACCCAACAGTGGGCTCACAGTCTAAAAGGGGGAGACAGAGAACAAAACCAAACAAACTAACAAAATAAATAGAATAGATATGTACAAATAAAATAAATAAATAAGTTTATTTATTAATAAGCCTCAGTTTCCTCATCTGTAAAATGGGGATAAAATACCTGTTCTGCCTCCCACCTTAGACTGTGAGCCCCATGTGGAACAGGGACTGTTTCCAATCTGATAGCATTTTACCTACCCTAGCATTTAGTACAATGCCTGGCCCATAATAAGCACTTAGCAAATAACATTTTTTTTTTAAATGAACAAATGATAGACTTTAAATCAATCAATCAATCGTATTTATTGTGTGCTTACTGTGTGCAGAGCACTGTACTTTAAACCCACAGATACCCCTGAAATGGAGCAAATAAAGATCTTAAAGTTCCAGAATAGTATACAAAACTTCACTACATGTTTTAAAGCAAATTTCCCCTGCTCAGGAAGGTTTTGCCAATAAAACAGCTCCCTAGTTTAAGCTGTTTCTAAGAATTTCCCTCCTTTTTGTCAGGCCAGCTTCACCCCTGTGTCTCCAGGGTCCATGTGATACCCCCAGAATGAATGTGTGGGCCTGTCTCAGGTGCCTCATGTGGAATCCTGCAGGGGAGGGAAATCGTGCAGGTTTCCACTGGGCTGTCCTGGCAGAAGTGGAAGGAGAAGAAAGGAGGAAAAAGGGTGATTACTGCTCTTTTCCCAGGTTTGGAAGTCAGGAGACCCAGGGCCTAATCGTGGCTCTACCTTTTGCTGGCTATATGACCTTGGTCAAGTCACTTACCTTCTCTGTGCTTCAGTTTCCTCATCTGTAAAATGGGGATTAAATACCTGTTCTCCCTCCCCTTTAGGCCGCGAGCCACTTGAACAGCATTTACATCTATATACCCTGCCATTTCCCCTATCTGTAATTAATTTCAATGTCTGTCATCCCCTCAAGACTGTAAGCTCCTTGTAAGCAGGAATCGTGTCTACCAATCAATCAATCAATCGTATTTATTGAGCGCTTACTATGTGCAGAGCACTGTACTAAGCGCTTGGGAAGTACAAATTGGCAACACATAGAGACAGTCCCTACCCAACAGTGGGCTCACCGTCTAAAAGGGGGAGACAGAGAACAGAACCAAACATACCAACAAAATAAAATAAATAGGATAGAAATGTACAAGTAAAATAAATAAATAAATGAATAGAGTAATAAATATGTACAACCATAGCTCCATCATACTGTACTCTCTCAAGTGCTGAGTACAGTGCTCTGCGCACAGGAAGCACTCAAGAAATACCACTGATTGCTTGCTTGATTGATTAATCTTCCCCAGGACTTAGTACGGCGTCTGGCACACAGTAAATGCTTCTTAACAAATACCACTGTTATTATTATTGCTATTTTGGCTATCACCCCTCAGATTGCCCCTGTCCCTCTGTTCTTCCTGTCTCAGCCACAGCCATAACCAATAACTGATAGTGAGCTCCCCGAGGAGCATTAACCATGTCTAATTCCCCGCTCTGTATTCTCACCCAGAGCTTAGTACAGTGCTCTGCACACAGTAAGCATTTAATTAACACTATTATTCCTGCTATTAACTGAAAGCCTTTTACAGCCACACACACACACACATGGTGGTCACCTAAGGCCCTGGACCAGGCAGGGTGAAGACTGAGGAGTCCATATAGCTGATTCTGGCCCAGAAAATAAAATGATTCCTAGTTTTTGGAGTGTGCTGATGCCTAACCCACTGGTGAATAATCCTCTGTGACCAGGATTAGGGAAAAAATTCAGCCTTAATCACATGAATGGAAGGCACGGCGCCCCAATTCAGGGATCTCCTGGTTGTGTCAAACACAAACTTTAGTCAGCTCTCTCGGGAGGCATGTTTTCACTTCGTGTTTGGTAGAAATCTATCAGAGAAATGAAGGAGCATTCTTCCAACACTGTGCATCAATATACGATGTCAGAAGAAACGGTTTCATATACAGGGGTGGTCTCAGTCAAAGTGCACAAACTACAGCACAAGCCTTCCTTAACATTAAAGAACAGTGCTTTGCACATAGTAAGCGCTTAACAAATGCCATCATTATTATTATTATTATTATTAACATGGGCTTTATCAAGAATGGAACTCCTGCCTTAGGAGAATGGAATGCTTTTACCAGTACTTCCACCACTACTCCTAGAAAAGGATTCTCCCATTCCCACTGATTGCCTTTTTCCAAAGAGCAGCCTACTTCTTCCAAGCGTAATCATCATCATTGCTATAAAGCTCACATTCATTCCACTATAGAAGAATCGGCAGTAGTTTTCTGAGCTCTTTGTCTTATAGGAACTAGGGAAAAGGAGAAGCAACTGGGGACCCAGTGGGGTGAGGGGATGAGGGGAGTGGGGGGATCTTGAACAAACTGGCAGCTCAATCAAAGGGTTTCGGGAGGTGAAGTTGAAAACCACAGAACTTGAAAATGAAAAGGTTCTGGTCGCCTTTTGTTACATGGAATCCTTACCACATAAAATGTGGTTTAAGATCTACCTCTTCCGTCCTTTTATCAAATTGGTTCCCTCGGATTGTTGGAAAAATCTGCTTGAGTACCTGCCACACCCCTCTTCTGACTGGTCTGAGGACGGAAGGAGCCGAGGTGCACTTAGAGGCATATAGGGAGGTTATACAATGCTTCAGTGCAGCGGAGGATCATTTAGCACTTGGCAGGGCTGTGAAAAAAGCCTGGGAGTGAATAAGTAAATAAATAAATAAATATGACTGATTGATTGATTGATTGAATGAATGAATAAATAAATGGAAATTGGTTTCTCTCATTTTACACCTTGCTTCATAAGGATGCTGATTACCAATGTTTTGCCAATTTCCATGGCTGGGTGATAAGGAACTCTTTAGGTGACAATAGCCAGCCACTTTTTAAATAGGTCGGGGCCCACCAAATAGCAACAGTAATTCAGTTGTTTTAAAGCTGAAAACAAGCCATAACTTTACACCGGAAGAGAAAATAGACCAACTGGCGCGCTTATAGCAAAGGTCTTATTTATGTATGTCATCAGATAGCTAATCACTGAAGTATCAGTACACACAAGTAAGCACAAAGTAAGCACTCAATAAATACCAGTGCTTGACACAAAGTAAGCACTCAATAAATGCCAGTGGTTGACTAATGGATTCATCTCTGTTCATGCACCCAACTGGGTGGCCCTACTTGCTACATAAATAGTTAATTGCTGGAAATGAGCAGAATTCCCCTCAGCAGCCTAGAATTAAAAATCTTTCCTAATTGTCATTGCACCCAAGAAACTCAGCAACACAAGTTGGAAAATGTAAATTAAGTTGGTTTGAGAGTTTATGCAGTGGGGCAGAGGGTGGAAGGGGTGGGGGGCTGATTGTTTGATATCCATCTGAAGTGCTCATTTTTTAATGGTATTTGTTAAGCACTCACTCTGTGTCAAATATTGTTCTAAATGCTGGGGTAGATACAAGTTAATTAGGTTGGACACAGTCCTTGTCCCGCATGGGACTCACTGTCTAAGTAGGAGGGAGAACAGGAGAGCTGAGGCACAGAGAAGTTAAGTGATTTGCCCAAAGACACACAGTAAGCAATTGACAGAGCCTGAATTAGAACCCAGGTCCCCCGACTCCCAGTCCTGTGCTCTTTCCACTGGGCCATGTTGCGTTTCATTGCGCTGGAAGGATCCACAAAATCTTTCAATGCAAAAATGCATTGGGGGGGGGAAGCGGCAAATGGAAAAAGCACAACTTCCAAAGACACACATTTCAGAAATTTCTAAGCAAGTGAAAGCAGAGCCTTCTACTGGAATGTCCACCTCAGGCTTAACTTTAATGTCTTCACCACAACCCCGTAATTATCTCATAAACATAAGGCAAAGACAAACACTGACAACTGTCTTTTGCAGCAAACATATGGAAGTAATGTTTGCAGGGACTGTCGGCGTCCGGCGGCTGAGGCGGAATCAGATTGCCATCTGCTGTTGCTGGGAAGTATTTCTTGGTGAGAAAAGGGAATATTTTGATGGCTTTCCTGCATTGGGAGGTGGTTAATACAGTGTGCTTTGGCAAAGAGGTCTCTCAACTTGCCACAGTCCAGTAATACGGAGCCTCCTAATGCCAAGAGGATTCCGGGATGAACGAGTTGTGTCTATTATCCCATAACACTGGGCAGGGAACGGGTCTTCCAATTGTGGTTTACTCTTCCAAACGCTTAGTACAGTGCTCTGCACACAGGAAGTGCTCATTAGATACCACTGCCGGATTAAATGACTGGGTGATCTAAAGACAGGGATTTGGAGCCACAAGGAAGTAGCCGTTCTGAATTGGCCTTCTTATAAAACCGGGTTTGGGGATAATAGACTCAACTTGTTCAACCCAGAACTCTCCGCTGTATCTTCCCTGACTCCCCACACCCTGCTCGATTTAAAATCCGTGTTCGTCACTTCTATTTTCTTTTTCTTTAGCTTCAGTGTGTAAGATGCATTCATTCATTCTATCATATTTATTGAGCGTTTACGGGGTGCAGAGCACTGTACTAAGCGCTTGGGAGAGTACAAAGCAAGAATAAACAGACACATTTCCTTCCCACAATCAATCAATCGTATTTATTGAGTGCTTACTGTGTGCAGAGTACTGTACTAAATGAGCTTACAGTCATTGTTGCCAACTTGTACTTCCCAAGCGCTAGTACAGTGCTCTGCACACAGTAAGTGCTCAATAAATACGATTGATTGATTGATTACAGTCCAAAGGGATACAGGTTAATCAGGTTGGACAGCATCCCGGTCCCATATGGGGCTCACACTCTTAATCCCCATTTTACAGATGAGGTAACTGAGCCCAAGAGAAGTTAAGTGACTTGCCCAAGGTCACACAGCAGATATGTGGTAGAGACAGGATTAGAACCCAGGTCCTTCTGACTCCCAAACCCGTGTTCTATCCATTAATCCATTATGTTGCCAACTTGTACTTCCCAAGTGCTTAGTCCAGTGCTCTGCACACAGTAAGCGCTCAATAAATACGATTGATGATGATGATGATGATTAAACCATGCTGTTTCCCCAGGGATCAATCACCACCACTACCCCAGCCCACCCCCTGTGAATAGATGTCCCAATCAATCAATCAATCAATCGTATTTATTGAGCGCTTACTATGTGCAGAGCACTGTACTAAGCGCTTGGGAAGTACAAATTGGCAACACATAGAGACAGTCCCTACCCAACAGTGGGCTCACAGTCTAAAAGAACCCAACCTCCATGGCTGCAAAATTGCGGGGGCCATGGCCAGACCAGGCGAGAGTGAGGGATGGTGGAGGAGGAGGAAGGCGTCCAAGGCAGACCCCCATCCCTTGGGGATGCAAACCAGAAGCCCCGGCTGGATGGGGATGGAACAGGGACAGAGAAGGGGGCGGTGTCCGTGGTGGAGGAAGAAGGGAGAAAAAAGAAGAACTGAGAGGCTCGTCCCTAGCCTGTCTCCCTCCCGGCTGCATCATAAGAAACCTTCTCCCAGCACGTATGCCTCCTCACCCGGCCTTAGAGTAACTGAGTTTTAGACTGTGAGCCCACTGTTGGGTAGGGACTGTCTCTATATGTTGCCAATTTGTACTTCCCAAGCGCCTAGTACAGTGCTCTGCACATAGTAAGCGCTCAATAAATACGATTGATGATGATGAGCTGAGGCGGCACAACTGTGTATGAAAAGAACCACACCTCGATCCCACATAATGAGGAGGTTATGGACCTCTATCTAGCCCCTTCCTACGTGAGGTGTTCGTTCAGAAGCCGGTTCAATGTACACTATTGCTCTGCAGATTCAAGGGTGAACTAGATTGGCCCTACTCCGCCCTTTTCTAACTTTTCTATATCCTTCTGGAAAGGAAAGACCAAGGAGATCTCAAGACCATCGTTCTGAAAACACGGAGACAAACCTTCCCTGTTAGTGGCAGGATTTCTCGGGGCACCACACAAAGTTGAGGTTTGGGGATGCCCTCAAAATCTCACTTAATTTTCGGTCAGCTTTGACCTTTTGACCTCTTAACTGCTTTCCAGGTTTCTCCATCCTCCTAAATCTGTGTTCCCGATCATTTTTTTCCAGATGGTTTAGTTTGTGTCTTCCCAAGTTGAATCTATTTTCTTATTTCTTGCCCATATATCTAAGTTCTCTAAGGCCCCTTGAATACTTCTGCTTTTCTCCCTAGTGTTCTTAACTCAATTTGGTAACATCTGTGAGTTTAATTAATGTTTTACTTGCCCACCCGGATTGCTAATGAAGATTTTAAATATCACTGGAAAAAATGTTAGAGTCCGAAAGAGGCTATGGGTAGGGGGCCGATGGTCTAAGCATATGTGAAAGAAGTGAGGGGGAAAGAGGGAGGGAAAGAAATGGCCAGAAAGGGAGACAGCAACTGAAAGATAGTCATTAGGTCAGGGGAGAAAGAGAGAGAAAGAGAAAGAGACAGGGAAGAGGGAGAGAGAAATAAAGAGAGGGGGAGAAAGAGAGATAGAAAAGCAGGTTCACAGGGGAGGGGTTAAGGTAAGCCGAGGTAGGGGAGAGGCAGACAGGTTTACATACAAACAGTAAAGTCTGAGACAGAGTCATTCACACAGAAAGTCAAATATATAGAAACACTAGCAGTTAGGAAGATAGACACCAAAGAGGCAGAAAATGACTAATAAAAATGCATACAGTAAGATAGACACAGACTGAGAAGAGGCAGATGAGAAAGAGCTACAACACAGAGAAACAAAGTCATAGTGGTAGAGGCAGAGAGACAGATAAAGACTTGGAGGTTTGGAGGAGGACTGGTGAAAATGTGTAACTCAATGTATGAGAATCAATCAATCAACGGTATTTATTGAGTGCTTACTGTGTGCAGAGCACTGTACTAAGCACTTGGGAGAGTACCCTCCAGGTACTTTCAGTCTAGACAGGGAGATAGGCAAAATGAGTGAGTGCAAAGATAGGGGAGGGAGGGAGAGACTGTGTAGATGGTGGATGAGAGAGAGAATGAGTGGTATTTATTGAGCACTTATTGTGTGCAGAGCACTGTACTATGTGCTTGGGAGAGTACAACAGAGTTGGTAGATCCATTCCCTGCCCTCCTGACTAGCTTGCATCTACCACAGCACTTAGTATAGTGCATAATAAGTGCTTAATAAATACCATTTTTTCAAAAAGAAGTTAAAGTCTGAGTTGGAAACTGCATGGGGCTGAAACCTGGAAAGAGAGGACTGCATTGTTGGGGGCGGGTAGATGGGGACGCTGAAGGCCCCTGGGGAGGACAGGAAGTGGAACAAAGAGCAGTTTTGCGGACTTCATGCTTTTTATCACAAAAGAGGTTTTAGAACTAACAGATTTTGTCCTCCATGTTTAAGAAATACATTTCTTCTTTTTATGAAATAGCCTCCAGGATTTACATTTCCCAGAGCACAAAAACCTCTCAGAGGGAATGCTGGTTTATAGTGCAAATATTCCTTTATTTATTTATTGTCAGTGTTTGTTCAGTTGCTTGCATGTCCCTTTCCATTTACATGTTTAATGCATCAAGGTCTGCTTCGCTTTGTGAGCACCCAGAGAGGGTCTTTGTCTGTCTGACTTCCTTTGTAGGGCAAAAAGGACTTTGCATCCGTAGAGCAATTTATTTGTCCAAAGCACTTTTTACATATCTTGTCTCATTCTTTTATGGTGTTTGCTAAGTGCTTACTATGTGCCAGGCACTGATGATGATGATGATGATGATGATGGCATTTATTAAGCGCTTACTATGTGCAAAGCACTGTTCTAAGCGCTGGGGAGGTTACAAGGTGATCAGGTTGTCCCTCGTGGGGCTCACAGATTTAATCCCCATTTTCCAGATGAGGTAACTGAGGCACAGAGAAGTGAAGTGACTTGCCCAAAGTCACACAGCTGACAATTGGCGGAGCCGGGATTTGAACCCATGACCTCTGACTCCAAAGCCCGGGCTCTTTCCTACTGAGCCACGCTGCTTCTCCAGTGCAGGCTGAACATAGTCCATGTCCCCTATGGGGCTCACCATCTTAGTCTCCATTTTACAGATGAGGTAATAAGTGAGGCACAGAGAAGTTAAGTGACATCCCCAAGGTCACACAGCAGACAAGAGATGGAGTCCCAGGCCCGTGTTCTATCCACTAGGCCACACTGTCTCAAGGGAAGCAGCACGGCTTACTTCTAGTTGACGCTGAGTGGCACGGGTAACTTTTGGAGGTTTTTGAGGAGTGAGGGGATGGGGAAAGACAGAATGATGCTTCAGAAGAATGCTTCAGGCAGCAGAGTGAAGTAGAGAGTGGAGAAGGGAGAGATTGGAGACCAGCAAGTAGCAGAGGACTAGTTAGCCAGGAGTGCAGCATCTGTTTTGGAGTAGAAAGTTTCAGGAAGATTAGGATAACAATGGGGAGAGGGGCTCCAGTGTTTCCAGAGTTGAGGAGCTTGGCTATAAGTGATGGTCTGCTTCTCACACGCCCTTAAAACCAACTCTGGATGAGAGGTCCATTGAAGATATTTAACAGAAAGACTCCTATAAATAATTCATGTCAGAACCACAGGTAGCCTTACTGTAAAGCTGCAAACCATGGGGATTAAAATATCTGCTCTTCTCTCAGACGCTGAGCCCACTGTGGGGCAGGCTAGGTCCCACCTGATTATCATCATCATCATCAATCGTATTTATTGAGCGCTTACTGTGTGCAGAGCACTGTACTAAGCGCTTGGGAAGTACAAGTTGGCAACATATAGAGACAGTCCCTACCCAACAGTGGGCTCACAGTCTAAAAGGGGGAGACAGAGAACAAAACCAAACATACTAACCAAATAAAATAAATAGAATAGATATGTACAAGTAAAATAAATAGAGTAATAAATATGTACAAGCATATATACAGGTGCTGTGGGGAAGGGAAAGAGGTAAGATGGGGGGATGGAGAGGGGGACGAGGGGGAGAGGAAGGAAGGGGCTCAGTCTGGGAAGGCCTCCTGGAGGAGGTGAGCTCTCAGTAGGGCCTTGAATTATCTCGAATCTACTCCAGTGCTTAGCATAATGCTTGCCATGTGGTAAGCCCTTAACAAATAGCACTATTATTATTAAATCATGGTCACCTTCTCAAGCAGTCAGACTTTCGTGGAGCACTATCTGCATTTCACCATTTTGAACCAAACACCATCCAAAGTTAAAATCTAATAACGAATCCAACAGTCGCTCAAAATCCCCGTTTTAGCCATGGCCAAGTGAGCATTTTGAGCTTTTACATATTTGGAAAAAATCATCATTTCTTGGATGTGGATTGAAGTCTCCAAAGCTAGTTGTTTAAAGATTCACAAGGCTTCTTGGACATCAAATTGCTCCTATAAAACAACACTGGGATGAGTCAAGGGAAACTGAATCAGAAGCATAGGGATTAAATTCTCCTTTACATACACGTGAGCCTAAAAATTAAGGAAAAGAAAGCTTGATAAAATGCATTTAGGTTTTTCCAAAATAAAATTGTTTCAAAAGTAGTTTGAGATGTTCTACAGACCCCAACAACAGCTGCATTTTCTTATGCCCTAAAAAATACATTTGGTGCTTTTCTTCATCCTACTGACTGGTTGATGGAGTTTTTATTTTATTGAGTGCTCCAGGGTGCTAGGCAATTAGATAGAAGTTTACATTCTAGTTAAATGAGAGGAAAAGTCTCATCTCTGTTCCCTACTTCTGTCCACCACTCTCCTAACTCACTCTGAATGGCTTCATGATTCCTCCAAGTTTCAAGCAAATAAGGAACCACTGTGAGCCAGGCACGAGGCCAGAGAGCCTAGACGGGCACTGACTCACCAGGATTTTTCCATATCCTGGTAGACCAATCTAATCCCAATTTGATACATCCTTATATTTCTTTTCTTCCTTGTGGGCAGGGGATGTGTCTAGTGACTCTGTTACGTTGTACTATCCCAAGTGCATAGTATATGTGCTCAATAAATATGATTAATTGATACTTCCACCATCCTCAGTATGCATCTTTCATCCCCATCCCCAAACAGTAAATTCAAATCTATGTAATACCTTTTCTTGATCAAGGTGCCTATTACATCACTCTGTACCCAGGGCTAAAAAAGACCACATATCCTGGATTAAGAAGCTGGAGTGAATGGGAGAAGAGAGTGGATAAAATGCGGGAGATTACTGACTGAGTGCCTGAAAGCCATTGATCACGAGTTTCTGCCAGTTTCTGCCTTCTGGAGAGGGACGGGCTTCCAATGTAGATTTTTGAGGAGGGGGGAGAGGTGCAAGGAACAGTGTTTTAGAAGCAGTATGAACTAGTGGAAAGAGCATGAGCCTGAAAATCAGAGGACCTGGATCCTAATCCTGGCTCCATTACATGTCTGCTGTGTGACCTTGGGCAAGTCACTCAATTTCTCTGTGCCTCAGTTTCCTCATCTGTAACATGGGGATGAAGACTGTCCCCACATAGGACACGGACCGAATCAATCTTGAATTGCTTGAATCTATCTCAGTGCTTAGTACAGTGCCGGGCACATAGCATATACAGACAGCAGAATGAAGTGTGGACTACAGAAGTGTGAACAGTGGAGGCAGGGGTGTCAGCCAGGAGCTGCTGCAGTAAATAAACCAGGTTAAGACAAGGGCCTGGACCAGTGTGGGGGATTTTTAAAATATGGAGAGGAAGAGGGGGAATTCGGGAAATTTATAGAGGAAGAACTGACAGGATTTGGCAGTAGATTCAATTTAGGGATTATGGGGGGTTTTAGTGGTATTTATTACACACTTACTCTTCTAAGACCAGTTAATCAGGCTGGACACAATCCCTGTTCCACATGGGACTCCCAGTCTAAATAGGAAGAAGAACAGATATTTCATCTCCGTTTTACAGTTGAGGAAACTGAGGCACGGAGAAGTTTAGTGACTTTCCCAAAGTCACATAGCAGACAGATGGCAGAGCTATGGGATTAGAATCCAGATGCCCTGACTCCCAGTCCGAAGCTTTTTCCACTAGGCCATGCAGAGAGGGAGGAGCTAAGGATAATTTTGAGGTTAAAGTATTGAGAGACAGTGTGTCAGCTGTGATGGCAAAGTTAGGGGTTGATTAGACCCAATCTGAACTGGAAATTCTGTCCCACAACTAGGATGCCATCCTCCCTCATCTGTGTCTAACTCTCAATGAAGGGACCGTACAGTGAATTCCAGGCCATTTCCACATATGATCCCACGGCTGGGTCCACATGGGCCGCCTATTTCTTTAAGATGCACTTTCAGAAAAGAATTCTTCTGTTCCAAATTTATGGAGCAAATCTGGGATAGAGGGGGAAAATGTTATCTCCCAGATTGGCTGAGCACGGCAGTCTGGGGAGCTGTTTTCAGGAGCGGATTGTGCAAAAACCCACTATAACCACCTTACAACTTGGAAAACGAGGTGCCGCCGTTTAGACTGTCCTAGATTTTGCTTGGCCAGCTGGCCCCACAAAGATATTTCCACTCCTCTAACCTACTCTCACTAGCTTTCTTACAGTTTTCTCCTTACATTTCAGCTTTAGTCTCTTACCAAGCTCTTAAAAAACAAAACCAACCAACAACTTCTCCTCCTGCTTTAGCCCGTAAGTGTATTTATTAGCCCACTTGCCAGGACCCAGACACACACAAAAAATATGGCATTAATTAAAACAGGCAGCAAATAGAGAAAAGGAAGTTCCCGCAGGGCCCCAGCCTGCTCTCCCAAGAACATCCCCTCCAGCGGAGGCAAGCACTAAAAGGGACTAAAAACCTGCTTTTTTTAAAAAAAAAAAAAGATCCTCTTTAGTGTAATGAAAACATTTATTGGTTCCAAAGAGCAAACCAACCCAATATACTAAGCACAAAACCCAACTGGTTGGAGGAAAACGATTCAGGCAGGAAATTAAGGAGACCTATTTGAGGACGCATAACCTGTGAAAGGGAAAATACTGCACCTAATGAGGGCTGATCCATTTACGAATGCTTTTATTACTTATAATTTAAAGGACTACAACCGCACATTAAAATGACTGTTTCCTCCTCCATGCAGCTAAAATAAAGATCTAATTCTTTCATTGAAGAAATGTGCATTTTTGGAAATTATATTATTCCAAATATACTTGGGACAGCTGTCTTTTGTTTACAAAATGTTGTTCGTGTGCTAATGCTATGAATTTATTATTGTTCTTGAACACTTGTTTTGTTGAGGCTTTTCTAAATTGGTACCTTTAAAATAAAGAATGAAGATTGTAAGTTAATGCGGAACAATAACACTAAGCCCCAAATACATCAATTTGGGCTTTCATATTTTTATAATCTGGTAGGGCGCTCAACCCGAATTTATTGGATTTCTGAAAAGAAACAAAGCAGCTCTGCCTAGTGGATAGAGCACGGACCTGGAGGTTAGAAGGACCTGGGTTCTGGTTCTGGCTCTGCCACTTGTCTTGCCAGCTGTGTGACCTTGGGCAAGTCACTTAACTTCTCTGTGCCTCAGTTACCTCATCTGTAAAATGGGGATTGACTGTGAGCCCCCGGTGGGGCAACCTGATCACCTTGTATCCCCCCAGCGCTTAGAACAGTGCTTTGCACATAGTAAGCGCTTAATAAATGCTGCTATTATTATTATTATTATTATTATTGTCTGCTGCATGACCCTGGGCAAGTCACGTAACTTCGCTGGGCCTCAGTTACATCAACTGCAAAATGGGGATTGAGACTGTGAGCCCCATGTGGGACATGGACTGTGTCCAAACTGATTACCTTGTATCAATCAATCAATCAATCAATCAATCGTATTTATTGAGCGCTTACTATGTGCAGAGCACTGTACTAAGCGCTTGGGAAGTACAAATTGGCATCACATAGAGACAGTCCCTACCCAACAGTGGGCTCACAGTCTAAAAGGGGGAGACAGAGAACAGAACCAAACATACCAACAAAATAAAATAAGTAGGATAGAAATGTACAAGTAGAATAAATAAATAAATAAATAAATAAATAGAGTAATAAATATGTACAACCATATATACATATATACAGGTGCTGTGGGGAAGGGAAGGAGGCAAGACGGGGGGACGGAGAGGGGGACCCCAGCGCTTAGAACAGTGCCTGGCACATAGTTAAGCGCTTAACAAATACCATAAAAACAAACAAACACACACTCCAATTGTTACTAGGGAATTAAGCATTTTTGTAGTTCTTCAGTATCCCCGGAATAGGGCGCGTATATTGACTAAAATAAATAAATCGAGGCCTCCACAATTACAGAGCCTGTGGAATCCCCCAAACTGCTTTCTAGCTCAAAATAGGACTGCCTCCTACCAGCATTTTCCTGGATGGCCTGGAATCTAAGATCTCACTTAAGACCTGGGGACGTGGCAGTGGAGGTTGCCTTCATTAATAATAATAATAATAATAAATTATTCATTAATCATTGATTAATCATTGATTAATCATTAATCAATCAGTCATATTTATTGAGCGCTTACTGTGTGCAGAGCACTGTACTAAGCACTTGGGAAGTACAAGTTGGCAACATATAGAGACGGTCCCTACTCAACAGTGGGTTCACAGTCTAGAAGGGGGAGACAGAGAACAAAACCAAACGTATTAACAAAATAAAATAAATAGAATAAATATGTACAAGTAAAATAAATAGAGTAATAAATACGTGCAAACATATATACATATATACAGGTGCTGTGGGGAAGGGAAGGAGGTAAGGCGGGGTGGATGGAGGGGGGAGAGGAAGGAGGCAGCTCAGTCTGGGAAGGCCTCCTGGAGAAGGTGAGCTCTCAGTAGGGCCTTGAAGGGAGGAAGAGGGCTAGCTTGGTAAGGATGTGGGGAGGGAGGGCATTCCAGGCCAGGGGGATGACATGGGTCGGGGGTCGATGGCAGGACAGGCGAGAACGAGGCCCGGTGAGGAGATTAGTGGCAGAGGAGCGGAGGGTGAGAGCTGGGCTGTAGAAGGAGAGAAGGGAGGAGAGGTAGGAGGGGGCGAGGTGATGGACAGCCTTGAAGCCCAGGGTGAGGAGTTTCTGCCTGATGTGTAGGTTGATTGGTAGCCACTGGAGATTTTTGAGGAGGGGAGTGATATGCCCAGAGCGTTTCTGGACAAAGACAATCCGGGCAGCGGCGTGAAGTATGGATTGAAGTGGGGAGAGATGAGAGGATGGGAGATCGGAGAGGAGGCTGATACAGTAGTCCAGACAGGGTAGGATGAGAGCTACCTCATTACTACCTCCTTGTTGGTGTTCCTGGGCAGTTTAGCAAACTCCCTCCAAGAGCTTTTCCTGGTCCCCCATTCCCCTGCCTCCCAGACAGCACCCTCTTTCTTGCCCTGAGTTTTCAGATCCCTTCCCTGCATGGCTTTAATGCCTAGACCCCGGGCCCTGGGTGTCTGGAGGTGATGGGTTCTCTTCCATAGAAGCAGTGTGGCTCAGTGGAAAGAGTACGGGCTTTGGAGTCAGAGTTCAGGGGTTCAAATCCCAGCTCCACCAATTGTCAGCTGTGTGACTTTGGGCAAGTCACAACTTCTCTGGGCCTCAGTTCCCTAATCTGTAAAATGGGGATTAATAATAATAATAATAATAATGATAGCATTTATTAAGCACTTACTATGTGCAAAGCACTGTTCTAAGCGCTGGAGAGGTTACAAAGTGATCAGGTTGTCCCACGCGGGGCTCACAGTCTTAATGGGGATTAATGGGGATTAAGACTGTGAGCCCCATGTGGGACAACCTGATCACCTTGTATCCCCCCAGCGCTTAGAACAGTGCTTTGCATATGGTAAGCACTTAACAAATACCATCATTATTATTATTATTCCCGGCTCTGCCATTTTCATTCATTCATTCATTCAATTGTATTTATTGAGCGCTTACTGTATGCAGAGCACCGTACTAAGCGCTTGGGAAGTACAAGTCGGCAACATATAGAGACGGTCCCTACCCAACAATGGACTCACAGTCTAGAAATAGAATAAATATGTACAAGTAAAATAAATAGAGTAATAAATACGTGAAAACATATATACAGGTGCTGTGGGGAAGGGAAGGAGGTAAGGCGGGGTGGATGGAGGGGGGAGAGGAAGGAGGGGGCTCAGTCTGGGACACACAAGACAAGACGTGGGAAGATAAATGTCACACAGAGCTTGGGGGTTAGGATGATGACGATGCTGATGATGACTACCATGTTGATCAATCAATCAATCAATCAATCGTATTTATTGAGCGCTTACTATGTGCAGAGCACTGTACTAAGCGCTTGGGAAGTACAAATGTTGATGATGGCGGCAGTTGACAGCTCTGTCCATAACTCCCTGCACTCCCTGCTGTGTGACCTTAGGCAAGTCCCTTCACTTCTCCAGTGCTTAGAACAGGGCTTGGCACATAGTGAATGCTGAACAAAAAACATTATCATTATTATTTGGAGAGGGAGGAGACAAACTGGAGCTTTTCTTTTCATTTTGTCCCACCCGCGGAGAACGACGAGCAGTTGGCCTGCTGGAAATAAGACATCTTGGGACGCTCTTGGGAATTTTCGGTTTTCCCCGCTCTTCTGCCCCACAGACACCGCTGGGTTTGGACGGTCCCTGAGAGAGTCGGTTGCCTTGGACGGGACAGTGACGGAGAGGTGACGGTGGGAACGCAAGGAGACCGTGAAGGTTAAAACCGTAGAAGCATCGTGCTCAGTGGAAAGAGCCCGGGCTTTGGACTCAGAGGTCATGGGTTCAAATCCCGGCTCCGCCAACAGTCAGCTGTATGACTTTGGGCAAGTCACTTCACTTCTCTGGGCTTCAGTTACCTCATCTGTAAAATGCGGGTGAAGACTGTGAGCCCCCCGTGGGACAACCTGATCACCTTGTAACCTCCCCAGCGCTTAGAACAGTGCTTTGCACATAGTAAGCGCTTAATAAATGTTATCATTATCATTATTATCCACTCATCGGAAGCAACACCTGGGAGAACAGGGACCATGGAGGGGAATGCAACCGCTTTGGAGCAAAGAGGGTGGTTCAGGTCTCCCCTGAGAAACATTGTAGGGTTAGGAGTTCAAAAGGGTGCTCTGTGTGACACAGTGAAACACAGTGTTTCATGAGGCATGCACGTGTGGCCTGGTGAAATGACAATACTAATAATTGTGGTATTTGCCAAGCACTTACTGTGTGCCAAGCACTGTACAAGGTGGTGGGGTAGATACCAGCTAATCAGGTTGGATACAGTCCCTATCCCTCATGAGGCTCACAGTCTAGGGGGAAGGGAGAATCGGAATTTAACCCTCATTTTTATAGATGAGAAAACTGAGGCCTAGAGAATTTAAATGACTTGTCCAATATCACACAGGAGTCAAGCAGCAGAGGGGGATTAGGACTCCCATGTTCTTTCCAAGCTGGCTTTCCCACAAATAGAATATTCTGTCAATTCTTCTGGCTTTCTGACATCCCCCAATTTTAAACCACCCACAACCGCCCCAGCAAGGTTAAGGCATTATAGGCTGCTGGAGGAGTCTCCAAATTTCGCAGAACTGAAATTAAAAATGGTGGTAAGTAAGATTGGTTTGCACACTTTGGAAACCAAAATAAATTCACACAGCAAGAGTGGAGGGGAGCAGAATTTCACAGTCCCTTTAAGTCAAATAAAAGTGGCGATGCTCCAGTGAAAAGGAATAAATACATAATTTCATGCTTCAACTCAATTTGGTTTACTTGTGGATTTTTCTGGGTCAAACCCCAAATGAAACTCAGATTTTCCCTTCTTTGCAGGCACTCAACCTGCCAAAGCACAGTCATGTGCTTGCTCTGAATGGGGGCCACAGTGAAAAGAAAGATTAAAATAGCATGTGGTTCATTTTCTAAGCATGGCCAGTGCCAGAGGTTATCATTAGTTTTGATGATAGTGTAAGTGATACCATTAGCAGTCTTGTAAAGATGAAGTATAAAGAAAGTTACCCCCAACCTTCCCCATTTCCCCAAGCTACAAGGCTGAGCTACACCATCATCATCATCAACATCAATCGTATTTATTGAGCACTTACTGTGTGCAGAGCACTGTACTAAGCGCTTGGGAAGTACAAGTTGGCAACATATAGAGACAGTCCCTACCCAACAGTGGGCTCACAGTCTAAAACACCAATGAGAAAATAAATAAAATGGTCACCCTTTACTGTTGGCTCACTATCAAGGTACTACTCATCCTAGACTATCCCTCAGGCCACTAGGATCCCCGTGAAATGACACTTGGCTTGGAGGGGTCACCCTGATTCAAAGACAACCTATTCAACACCCTTTTTCTTTGGATTCATCGATGATTTCCAAAACCAGTTTCCACCAGATCCTAATTATTAATTATTAATTAATTAATAATTATTGTGGTATTTGCTAAGCACTTACTATGTGCCAAGCACTGTACTAAGCCCTGGGGTAGAGTCAAAATAATCAGCTCCCATAGTCTAAGTCTGAGACTACAGTCTGAGAGAGAACAGGTACCGAATTCCCATTTTGCATATGGGGGAACTAAGGCACAGAGAAGTTAATTGAGTCGCCCAAGTTCACACAGCAGATAAGTGGCAGAGCTGGGACTAGAACCCAGATCCTCTGACTCTCATGCTCCGTCCACTAGGCCATGCTGCTTTCCAGATCTCAGGGGATAAAATAAAGCTGCAAAATGCTGTCCCATCCACCTTTCACACAGTACAATCCAACTGGGTAATTAAATGATAAACAGCTCAATATCTTCCTAGAAGTCCCCTGAGGCAACCAATTCTCTGTCAAAAGCTGATTTTAAACTCAGATAAGTGGGTTTGTAGCACCCAGAACTGCTAAAATACCAGTTCATGTTTGCAGAATCTGATTGTCTAAGATTTGAAATACACCCAGCTAGGCAATTACCAGGGTAATGGAAATGTGGAAAAGAGAAGGGCAACTCTATGAAACACATATGGACGAATGGTAGAAAATGTGGCTCATGGTTAGGTAATCCCCCGTGATCCTATTTCCATGGAAAATAGATTCCATTCTATTGTCTAGACGGTAGTATCAGTGTTCCTGGCGTGTCTTGACAGCCAGCCATGCAAGGTGTTTTGCATTAGACTCTTTTCCTGCCATCAGCTCCTTTAAAATCCACTTTACTCTTTACCTCCGTCACTGTTTTGAGAAGAGAGGTCTGCCTACTTCCTCCTGTTGAAACTAAGGGTTGGAAGATGTCTCCCCCCGCCCCCCACCCACCCGCACACCCAAAAACAAACTGAAAAAGGGGCCCTTTGAATAGATAAATCACCAGCACTGGTCTAATCGTCCTCCTCTCTGTCCCCCCATCCCCACTCCACCCCCAGTGCCCTGGGCAGTGGCGGCTCTCGGAGCAGGGAAGGCTGGAGAAGATGGAAATTAGCGGTTTTGAGAGGGTTGCCAGCAAGGGTGGGGATGCAGAGGCAGCAATGCCCCATTTTAACCCCACATGACATTTGTCAATGTATCTAGAGGCGGGATACCACTTCCTTAAACTTCTCCCTTGCCTTCCTCTGATGTTGTGCAGCAGATTAACTCGCGGGAGAGTCACTGCCACAAGGCAGCAAGGCTACAGTCCCGGCAGAAAGACAAATTCCCCCATCACAATGGTTTGGGACATCCTAAGAGCCCCCAGAATCATTTCGAACATTCTGCGAGCAGACTGGCCCCTCACCCAATAGTGGGAGAGCGCTAATAATGATAACGATGGATTTGTTAAGCACTTTAAGCAAAGCACTGTACTAAGCATTGGGGTGGATACAAGCAAATCAAGTTGGACACAGTCCCTGTCCCACATGGGGCTCACAGTCTCAATCTCCATTTCACAAATGAGGGAATTGAAGCACAGAGACGTGAAGTGACTTGCCCAACGGTTCACAGCAGATAAGTGACAGATCCAGGATTAGAGCCCTTGACCTTCTTCTGACTCCCACGTTCATGCTATGCCATGCTGAGCCCTACCCCTCAGCTCTCCCGAGGACATTTAATTGGTTTTGCGTCGTAGCTGGGGCCTCCACAGGACTTTTGACTACATCCTGGTGTCAATTTTTTAACCATTATGTCTTGGGTAATGTCAAACAATGGTGGTCAGTAATTTTTAGCTTGGTTGGATGGTATTCAGCTGAACAGTACCAATTTTGACCTCCTGCTGGAGTCTCCCAGGGAGCCCCATCCCTTCTGAGAGTTGTAGTGGGTGTGCAACTGCGGGAGGCTAGTTCAAGGAAAGGGACAGAGATGTGTGCCACAAAATAAAATAAACAAAACAAAAACAAACCCCTGGAGATTTGGGATCTTTTAAATAAATGAGCATAACTTTTGCCCTGTGAAGCAGCAGGATCTGAATGATTCCTTCTGCTCTGGCCATCGCTTTAGGACATAGTGGCTCTAATGTTTTGTTATCTCACTGGACCTTCCACTGAGGCAGCAGTGATGGATCTGCAGGGTCACAGCTTTGGGGTTGAGGCTCTCCTCATCTCCCCCGACTACCCACCTGCTATTTTTGTCAGGGATAGTGGACAGAGAGGGGACACAGGTCATGATGGCAGGGCCAGGGACGGCAGAGGGCTAGGGCAGACTCTAAGGGAGCCATTCCTCCGCTTCCCCTGCTTATCGCCCGAGAAAGGACCAGGATAAAAACACAATTAAGGAGTCTGACTCTTCATCCTGCTCCTCTTGAGGCTCCAGAGTGGGGAGGAAGCCCCCTCTTCCTCACTGTTCGTGACTTCATTTTCAGCAGGGTGACAGTACCCCGAGCTCTGGCACATTGCTATTTCTAATAATACCTTGGATTTTTAGAGCACTTCCATTTTTCCACATCGTTTTCATATTACTAATCTCCTTTTCATTCATTCATTCAATCGTATTTATTGAGCGCTTACTGTGTGCAGAGCACTGTACTAAGCGCTTGGGAAGTACAAGTTGACGACATATAGAGACGGTCCCTACCCAACAACGGGCTCACAGTCTGAAAGGGGGAGACAGACAACAAAACAAAACATGTGGGCAGGTGTCAAGTCGTCAGAATAAATAGAATTAAAGCTAAATGTGCATCATTAACAAAATAAATAGAATAGTAAATATGTACAAGTAAACTAAATAGAGTAATAAATCTGTACATACATATATACGGGTGCTGTGGGGAGGGGGAGGAGGAGCTCTCGCAACATCCCTGTGAAGTAGGGAGAGGCTGAAATTGTTATCCCTATTTTAAAGGTTAGGAAACTGAGGGCCAAAGTGGTGCCCTTTTAGACTGTGAGCCCACTGTTGGCTTTTAGACTGTGAGCCCACTGTTGGGTAGGGACTGTCTCTATATGTTGCCAAGTTGTACTTCCCAAGCGCTTAGTACAGTGCTCTGCACACCGTAAGCGCTCAATAAATACAATTGATGCTGATGATGATCCCTGTGAAGTAGGGAGAGGCTGAAATTGTTATCCCTATTTTAAAGGTTAGGAAACTGAGGGCCGAAGTGGTGCCCTTTTAGACTGTGAGCCCACTGTTGGCTTTTAGACTGTGAGCCCACTGTTGGGTAGGGACTGTCTCTCTATGTTGCCAACTTGTACTTCCCAAGCGCTTAGTACAGTGCTCTGAACACAGTAAGCGCTCAATAAATACAATTGATGCTGATGATGATCCCTGTGAAGTAGGGAGAGGCTGAAATTGTTATCCCTATTTTAAAGGTTAGGAAACTGAGGGCCAAAGGGGTGGGCAATCTAGTGGCCAAAATGGGATTAGAACCTTGCTCCCTGATTCCCAAAGCTACGCTCTCTCCACTAGACGACACTGCTCATTGAAGTGGCCATTTTACAAGTCTGGTTAGGGATGCTGGTGGTAGAATTATTGCCAGGGTCAATCAATCAATCGTATTTATTGAGGGCTTACTGTGTGCAGAGCACTGTACTAAGCGCTTGGGAAGTACAAGTCGGCAACATATGGAGACAGTCCCTACCCAACAGTGGGCTCGCAGTCTAAAAGGGGGAGATGGAGAACAAAACCAAACATACTAACAAAATAAAATAAACTGGATATGTACAAGTAAAATAAATAGAGTAATAAATATGTACAAACATATATACAGGTGCTGTGGGGAAGGGAAGGAGGTAAGGGGGGGGATGGAGAGGGGGGCGAGGGGGAGAGGAAGGAAGGGGCTCAGTCTGGGAAGGCCTCCTGGAGGAGGCCATCCCCTGCTGTGCTTTTGGCATAGCCCCTGGGGACATACCCCAACTCACATGATTCAGTGGGTCTTCAGGGACACGTCGGGCACGTAGATGCTGTGGTCTTGTTCCCAGGTAGGTGGGTAATGCATTCTCCCTCGTATAAATTCAGAGAGGTGCCCTTTGCAGGCTTCCCAGAGCCTGTTCTCCACCTACATAGTGAGGAAAGTAGGCCGGGCATTATTATTTCTTGTTTTAAAACTTTTAGATGAGTGACATCATCATCATCAATCGTATTTATTGAGTGCTTACTGTGTGCAGAGCACTGTACTAAGCTGACAGTTACTTTAAGGTTCTTCAATTAGTTCAGAGTTGTCAAAAACGTCCAAGGCACAGTCAACCCATGATGATTTTTAGACTGTGAGCCCACTGTTGGGTAGGGACTGTCTCTATATGTTGCCAATTTGTACTTCCCAAGCGCTTAGTACAGTGCTCTGCACATAGTAAGCGCTCAATAAATACGATCGATGATGATGATTACTCACAAATGGATTATCCACTTGGTGAGAGGCAGTATAGCCTAGTAGAAAGACGCAGGCCCGGGAGTCAGAGGACCTGGATTCTAATCTCAGCTTCACCATTTGCCTGTTGTGTGACCTTGGTCAAGTCATTAAACCTCTCTGTGCCTCAGTTTTCCCCTTTGTGAAATGGGGATTCAATACCTGTTCTCCCTCCTACTAGGACTGTGGGACAGGGACGGTGTCCAAACTGATTATTTTATATCTACCCCAGCACTTAGTACAGTGCTTGACACAGAGTAGGCACTTAACAAATACCACATTTGTATTTTCCCTCTAGACTCTAAGCTCCTTGTAAACAGGTTTTGTTTTGCTGTCTGTCTCCCCCTTCTAGACTGTGAGCCCGTTGTTGGGTAGGGACCATTTCTATATGTTGCCGACTTGAACTTTCCAAGCGCTTAGTACAGTGCATTGCACACAGTAAGAGCTCAATAAATACAATTGAATGAATGAACATGGAACATATCTGCCAACTCTGTTGTATTGTACTCTCCTAAGGGCTTAGTAGAGTGCTCTGCACACAGTAGCACTCTATAACAATAATAATCATCATCAATCATATTTATTGAGCGCTTACTGTGTGCAGAGCACTGTACTAAGCGCTTGGGAAGTACAAGTTGGCAACATATAGAGACAGTCCCTACCCAACAGTGGGCTCACAGTCTAAAAGGTCACAATGGTATTTGTTAAGTACATACTATATGCCAAGCACTGTTCTAAGCACTGGGGTAGATACAAGGTAATCAGGTGGGACACACTCCCTGTTCCATATGGGGCTCACTGTTTTAATCCCCATTTTACAGATGAGGTAACTGAGGCACAGAGAAGTGAAGTGATTTGCCCAAAGTCACACAGCAGACAAGCAGTAGAGCTGGGATAAGAACCCACGGTGTTCTGATTCCCAGGCCCATGCTCTATCCACTACACCACACTGCTTCTCACTGACTGACTGATTCAGGGAACATGCCTACCAATTCTGCTGTACTATCCCAATAATAATAATGTTCGTATTTGTTAAGCGCTTATTATGTGCCAAGCACTGTTCTAAGCGCTGGGGTAGATACAAGGTAATCAGGTTATCCCATGTGGGGCTCACAGTCTTCATCCCCATTTTACAGATGATGGAACTGAATCCCAGAGAAGTTAAGTGACTTGCCCAAGGTCACACAGCTGACAAGTGGCAGAGCTGAGATTAGAACCCACGACCTCTGGCTCCCCAGCCCAGGATTTTTCCACTGAGCCATGCTACTTCTCTAATGCCATATCTATTCTATTTATTTTATTTTGTTAGTATGTTTGGTTTTGTTCTCTGTCTCCCCCTTTTAGACTGTGAGCCCACTGTTGGGTAGGGACTGTCTCTATATGTTGCCAACTTGGACTTCCCAAGCGCTTAGTACAGTGCTCTGCACACAGTAAGCACTCAATAAATACGATTGATGATGATGATGATGATGATGATGTTCGCCCTCCTACTTAGGCAGTGAGCCCCATGTAGGGAAGGGACTATGTCTAACTTGAATCTACTCCAGGGCTTAGTAGAGTTCTTAAAACGCTGTGAGCGCTTCATAAATACCATAATAAATGAATTAATTCCCAAGCACTAATTGCAATGTTTGGCACCTAGACTGTGAGCCCACTCTTCCAGACTGTGAGCCCACTGTTGGGTAGGGACTGTCTCTATATGTTGCCAACTTGTACTTCCCAAGTGCTTAGTACAGTGCTCTGCACACAGTAAGTGCTCAATAAATACAATTGATTAATAGTACTCAGTAAATATCATTGATTGATTCACAACAGATTAAAAAAGAAAAACAAACTCAAGCCTGCCTTCCCCATTTGGAGCTGTACAAACCATGCCATCGCACCTGTGATCGTGATCCACTGCATTAACTCCCCCCTGGCCGCTGACTCAGGGGCTTGGGCACCTGGGCGGATCCTGGAACTCTTTTAGACTGTGATCCCACTGTTGGGTAGGGACTGCCTCTATATGTTGCCAATTTGTACTTCCCAAGCGCTTAGTACAGTGCTCTGCACATAGTAAGCGCTCAATAAATACGATTGATGATGATGATGATCCCTTCCTGCCAGCCAGGACTTGAGCTCCCTCCTGTATTTTTGCATTGGGGTAGAAAACTGTTTATGTGACTCTGGGTTATCTGTGCTACTTGTTTCCTGAACCAAGGCTAATTGGGATAATTGAAAAAAAGGCTTGAGTACCTGAACCAAATTAAGCATTCCTCTTCCAGGGATAACATAATCCAATTAGGTTCAGTTATCTGAATTTTCAGTTAACTGGGGCCGTGGCAGTAGTTTGGCTAATTGTCTTTCTGGTGCTTTTATTGTTTTATATTTCTGTGTCACTGTCCCTCTGCATTTTGTCAGCTGATTGAAAATGGGCCGTATTTGTTTTTTGAGAATCAAATTAAGGCATCTAAAGCTTCTCTATCATTCCGGAGAGGAAATTTTAGTGGCAATTTACTTCTGGATGTTCTCTGATTTTTATATTGACATGTGAAAATAGTTCATTTATTCTATGTGGTTCAATTGCTCTGCATTTATCTAATTGTATTCAGGAAAGCAAGTAAACTCAGAATTAGAGCTAGTCTTTACCTTCATCTACATTTTACACATAAGATGCTCATTGTATTTTTCATTTCGCTGAGAAAGGAGGAAATGAAGTTAGAGGGAATATAAGAAACTTCATGATGAAATTGATATCTCTTCCCTGGTTTTTCTCTCACCCAACTCTGGAACAAATCATCATCATCATCATCATCATCAATCGTATTTATTGAGCGCTTACTATGTGCAGAGCACTGTACTAAGCGCTTGGGAAGTACAAATTGGCAACATATAGAGACAGTCCCTACCCAACAGTGGGCTCACAGTCTAAAAGGGGGAGACAGAGAACAAAACCAAACATACTAACAAAATAAAATAAATAGAATAGATATGTACAAATAAATTAAATAAATAGAGTAAAAAAATATGTACAAACATATATACATATATACAGGTGCTGTGGGGAAGGGAGGGAGGTAAGATGGGGGGATGGAGAGGGGGACGAGGGACAAATCCAAGCACTTAGCTCTGTTTGGTCAGCCAGTTGTATCTACTGAGTGCTTACTGTGTGTGAGCCCGTTGTAGGGTAGGGACCGTGTCTATATGTTGCCAATTTGTACTTCCCAAGCGCTTAGTACAGTGCTCTTTCCCAGTAAAGAGCTTAGGAGGGAACAGTACAACAATATAACCGAAAGAGGAGTGGGGGGATAGCTTGGAGAGGGCCAGGGTGTGCAGAAGACTGGAGTCTGCGCCTTCCAGAAAAGAGCTTTCTTGTGCAGCTAGAAACTGCAGAGAAAATCTGCGTTGCTGTTAGCAGGAAAAGCCCGAAGTTCCCAGTAGAGACACTCCTCCCACTTGGGCATTAACCTCATACCGGAACACAGGGAAAACCAGGAGGTGGAGAAAATGAGGCTTCTTCTGGGCTCAGGAAATAATCTGCCCCAGAAGACAGTAGGTAGAACTGAGCTCAATAAGCAATTCTGTGACCTATAATAATAACAATAAAGATGGAATTTATTGCACACTTACTCTGCTGGAGTAGCTATAAGATAATTGGATCGGACAATTAATCAACCAGTAATATTTACTGAGCGCTTACGGTCTGCAGGGCACGGAACTAAGTGCTTGGGAAAGTACAATATAATAGAGTTGGTAGACATGACAGTCCCTGGCCCAAACAGGGCTCATAGACTAAAATAATAATAATAATAATAATAATAATAATGGCATTTATTAAGCACTTACTATGTGCAAAGCACTGTTCTAAGCACTGGGGAGGTTACAAGGTGATCAGGTTGTCCCTTGGGGGGCTCAGAGTCTTAATCCCCATTTTACAGATGAGGTAACTGAGGCACAGAGAAGTTAAGTGACTTGCCCAAAGTCACACAGCTGACAATTGGCGGAGCCAGGATTTGAACCTGTGACCTCTGACTCCAAAGCCTGTGCTCTTTCCACCGACCCACACTGCTTCTAAAAGAAGACCGCCCAGGTATTATATCTCCATTTTATGGATGAGCAAACCGAGGCACCAGAAGGTTAAATGACTTGCCCAAGGTAACACAGCAGGCAAGTGGCGAAGCCAGGACAAGAATTCCTGATCCCCAGGCTCTTGCTCTTCCCACTACTCCTCCTATGGCCCCTGAGCAAAAGGGGACTTATCACGGATGGTTGGGGGGAATTGAGAGGAAGAGGACCTACGGAATGGAAAGTCAATGTTGCATGGAGAAGAAAGAGTAAACAACTGAGGGACTCCCAGGTTAGTGCTCTTAACTGTGTCCATTCATTCAATTCATTCAGTCGTATTTATTGAGTGATTACTGCGTGCAGAATACAGTACTAAGCGCTTGAGAAAGTAAAATACAACAATAAACAGAAACATTCCCTTTCCAAAATGAGCTTACAGCCAAGAGGAAAAATAATGGTACTTAAGTGCTTACTACGTGCTAAGCACTGGGGTCGATACAAATTAATCAGGGTGGACACAGTCCCTGTCCCATGTAGGGCTGACACACTTAATCCCTATTTTACAGATGAGGGAACTGAGACACAGAGAAGTGAGACGACTTGCCCAAGGTCACACTGCAGACAAGTGAAAGAGCCAAAATTAGAACCCATGACCTTTTGATTCCCAAGCCGATGCTCTATCCCCTCCTCTAAGTGACACATAGTTTCCCCCAGGAAATCATACAAAGTGTATTATTGCATCCCCAGGATTCGAAAACGTGACAAAAATAATATATGAATTTAGTTACAAAATCAAAGAGCAGTTTAAAATGGGCTGTTAATCTAATTCAAGTCAGATACTTTGATGGTTAAGGAAAGAAGACAGTGAAAGGAGGGGGTTGTTTGACCCATGGTACATTCTGCGTGTGCAAAACCAGAGCTTCACTGTGAAGTGAGAGAACTCTGTAGGGAACATTGTCAATAAAAATAAATTGTCCATCTTGAAAGAACATTAATTAAAGAATACAAAGCATGGAATCCCTGAACTATATCCTGTATATCCTGTATATATGTATATATGTTTGTACACATTTATTACTCTATTTATTTATTTATTTATTTATTTTAACTGTACATATCTATTCTATTTATTTTATTTTGTTAGTATGTTTGGTTTTGTTCTCTATCTCCCCCTTTTAGACTGTGAGTCCACTGTTGGGTAGGGACTGTCTCTATATGTTGCCAACTTGTACTTCCCAAGCGCTTAGCACAGTGCTCTGCACACAGTAAGCCCTCAATAAATACGATTGATTGATTGATTAACTACAATGATATAGTTGATATATACTATTTGATATATAATATAGTAAAATATAGTATAATGAGGATTGATGGTCAGGAAAGATCATTGTCAATAAATGTTTATCAAACACCCCAGTGTGTGCTTAGCATTATTCTAGGTACTAAGGTGAATTTTTAAAAATCAATTTAAAAATTGATATAAAATTAATAAGTCCCTTTTCATGAAAATGAATTTCTCATTATCACGAAGCTACAATAATAATGCTCTCGAATGTATTTAATGTCTCAATCAATCAGTGGTATTTGTTGAGCACCTACTATGTGCAGAGCATTGCACTAAGCACTTGGGAGAGTATACTACGACAGAGTTCATAGACATGTTGCCTGCCTACTATGAGCTTTCCCTCCCAAATACTCAAAACATATTTTTGAGTTTCTTTCAGTCTCAAATTCCAATTTTGTAGTTGTTACCCTCCTTTTAAACCGAAGGCAGCTAAGATCTTGGAAATGATTCAGTTGTGGGTATCCAGGTAGAGACAGCAAACTGACCTTGAAGGGTCTGGCTCTCAATTCTATGACGTCAGTTCTGTAAAATCAGCCTTTGTTGACGAATTATTGAACGGACGTTATGCTGTTGGAATATAGGATAGGATAAGTGTTTATTTTCTTTTTCTTTTGTAAATACATAATGGAAAGATACGTTATGAAGAATCATATATGCAGAGCACGTTCTAAATTAACAACAGACCTCTGACTTGTAAAATCTGCGTAAGAACATTTATAGATCCACTCCCCAATGAAATGTCAAATGAGAAGCTTGAACCATTTCCCCTATAGAAAAAAATAGACATTTTATCTTGATCTTTATGAAATTACTGTGATTCCACAGTTATTGAGTCATTAATAACTTTCTATGTGTTGCAAAGAGCAATGGAAAAACATACTTGAATAATTGCAAAGGATTTTTAGTTGGTTGGAAGTGGTGTGGGTGGATGGGAAGAAGAAAAGTGGTTAGGAGGCAGGCCTGAAGCAAGCTGTTCAGACGGTTATGGGAGACCTCTTCCAGTTTCTCTACAGTGCTATATTTGCCTAGTTTAGGGAGCAGAAAATCCCACCCTGCTACGAACCAAAGAAAGGAAAAGTTTGGGGATATAAATTAGGTTAACTGGTTACCGGTATCCTAGAATGGCTCAGAATTGTTTGCATTATGGTAAGTGAATATTTTTCTCATTCTATAATTTCTCTGAATTGAAAACCTGCCATTTTTCATCATCCAGGAAGCTCTAATTAGGTATGGGACACTCTTCTGCCTTCACTGTAATAATGAAAGGGAGAGAGTAGTAGTGTTTTCAGAGACTTGGTCAATTTATTGAGTAGACAGCGAAGAAAACTGCAGGAGCAGGTTACCGAAGCAGAAGTGGCATGACTGAAAGGGTAAAGCCACTCGAATGCTATTTCCGTCCAACTCTGATGCCTTTTTGAACATGGACCCAGAGATCTCTCAGAAAGGAGGTGAGCAAACAAAACTACCAATAAAATAAACTATAAATTATATCCAAACATCAAGTGTTCCTTTTTTATTCCCCTTCACAATTCCAGTTCTTTCATGGCAAGAAACCCCAAACTGCACCCAGTTAAATGCTCCCAAAGATAAACATGCCAGATGCCCTCATCCAGAGCAGGTAGTAGAGACAATTAAAAGCTGGCCTGCTGTGAAATCTCTGGGCCCCAGTGATTCCAGCTCATACTTTTATGACATTTTTAAAGGGCAGTTGATTTTCCTGTTCCCTGGACTGTTTACTAATCTATTGCTAAGGCGAGATGATTGGCTGTTTCTATGGAAGAGGCCTAAATCTCCGTTCCCAAGCCTGACAAAGCCCCGCTGCTACTCTTCCTTTAGTCTCTCTCCCCACAATTCTCCAAAGCTTGGCAAAAATGTATGCCTTACACCTGAAAAAGGTTCTATCCATCTCGGTGGACACAAAAGGCTAAATACAACACAAAGTCAGCTTCACTGTAATAGAAGTAGAGTCAAATTTAGGAAAAGATGAAAGTTAAGGCTCTTAACACAGTATCAACAATGAATGGGCTCAATATTTTAAAATATAGCTCATTTTTAAGAATGGATCCATGAAAATTACAATTTTTGTGTAACAAGCAAAAATTTATATTGCGTTCAGAACTACTGCACTTCTTTGTTTATTCATTTAAAATTGACATTCCCCATGTTGCACTGGAATTGTCCTTGAACTTTTCTGTTGTTGTTTTTACAAAAATATTGCAACACAGTACCTATTAGGTTTATATACCATTAAGTCTGTACTTTATGAAGCCTGCATGAATGGACCGTGTTTATTTCTGGAAGAATACATCCTAAAGAAAAACATATGTTCAGAATTCTTATGTTTAGAATTTTCTCTAAGGCATCTGAAGAGGGTGATTATAGCTTTCACAAGCAACACTACCTCAGACAATATTGGTTGAAAAAGCTACAAAAATGCAGCAACTGGAGTTTATTTGGGTGAAAATTAAGCAAATTCAATATGTATCCTTCAATGCACTCTTTACTGAAATCAGTTTTAGGGATATGAAGCCACTTGAAAAAGTAACTTTGTCCGTTATTAGAACACCCTAAAAATTAAAAAGCTAAAACCTTATGGTACAATTACTAAAATGAATAATGGCATGACCATTGTGCTCATAACATTATATTCTTAACTTCTGTGGATGAAAGCAGAGTATCACTTTACATGACCTTTTTCATCTTTTGAAAATCAATTTATTAATTATTTATCATTCATCTGTGAAATAAAGATTCTGGGGCCCGTTTTAGAGACAAAGCAGCACTTAGTACAGTGCTCTGCACCTGATAAGCACTCAATAAACGCAATTGATTGACTTAGTACAGGGGCGTCCTCTGCCAGCCAGCCTGATGGATCGATCCTCTGTGTTTCAGGGGGAAACTAGTCTACTCACTGTAGCCTTTCTTCACCATCTCTCACAAATACCTTCTTTGATCTCCTATTACTGGAAGAACCCTCTGGGGCAGGTGGCCCACATTGCCCTCGTTTGGCGATTCCAAAGAGTTCAGGTGGCCCTTATTGCTTTCCCAACAGTTTGAAGTGGGATCCATCCGTGGAAAGAGCACGGGCTTCGGAGTCAGAGGTCATGGGTTCAAATTCCTACTCTGCCCCTTGTCTGCTGTGTGACTTTGGGCAAGTCACTTAACTTCTCTGGGCCTGTTACCTCATCTGGAAAATGGGGATTAAGACTGTGAGCCCCTCGTGGGACACCCTGATCACCTTGTAACCTCCCCAGCGCTTTGAACGGTGCTTTGCACATAGTAAGTGCTTAATAAATGCCATCATCATTATTATTATTATTCACGTAGGGCCGGACTTTCTTGTATCTCACCTATGATAGCTTGTTTAGGCCACTGGGTGGCAGCATGAAAAGCCTGAGTCAAACATGCCCTGTTACATTAATATAACATTATTTAATATAACAATTATTTAATATAACAATATAACACTATTTCCCGAGGGAAGAACACAGTGCACTTTGCAATCATTAACTCGATAACTGGACAGGAGTTGAGCTGATGCCTGTTTCTCTTGGAGGCCTTACCGTGAGGGGCTCTAACTCCTTTCATTCTATTTACCAGATTTTGGAATCCAAAATGCCTCATCTGAAACCTGTAAATTTCAGAGGGGCATGGAGATATTACTTGGCATTTAGCACGATTTACTGGCTTTATAGCTCTTTATGGCTCAGATGTATAGTCAATCAACAAGAGCTAACTTTTGTTGGGTTAGTTCGCAGTCTGAATAGCAATAATTACTGCAAAAGGGAAATACTTCCAAAGAATAAGCCCTGAGAGCCCCTTCAGCACTTTTTATCTTGAGAATGCTTTAAGAAATGTGAACTAATTAAAATCAGCCAACCTGATACTCTTGAATGATCTTAACATATCCAGTTTGACCTCTTTATTCGGGCTGCGAGAATATAACGTTCAGTTTTCAGTGTTCAGTGAAGCCAGCCCTGTTCAGACAGAGATGGGAGGTGAGTTTAAGCGTTAATTAGAGCACAAAAATTCAAATTGACCCGCACCTTTATTTTCACATGGATTTTCATTTTGAAAATGCAAACAGGCAAGTGTGGATGGCTTCCTTTTGGGCATGTGGCCCGTTTTATGAATGGAAAGCATTCCAGTGCATTAACTTTGGCAAGCTGAGGTTGTAGTATTATATGGGGTTTATGGGGAACCTTTTGTATTGAATTATCAGGGATGTGCTGTCAGGCAATGATGATGGGACTCTGAATGTGGTGTGGGGTGGGGAGAAGAACTGGGCTGAACCCAGGAACACGGGCAGATTTGGGGCAGTAATAATAATAACAATTATGGTATTTGCTAAGTGCTTACTCTGTGCCAGGCACTGGTCTAAGTGCTGGGGGAAATACAAAATGGCCCAAATAGGGCTCGCAGTCTTAATCCCCATTTTACAGATGAGAGAACTAAGGCCCAGAGAAGTGAAGTGACTTGCCCAGGGTCACACATCAGACAAGTGGCAGAGCTGGGATTAGAACCCATGACCTTCCTACTCCCAGGCCCATGCTCTAGCAACGCGGCTCAGTAGAGAAGCAGGGTGAAAGAGTACAAGCTTGGGAGTCAGATGTCATGGGTTCTAATCCTATCTCTGCCACTTATCTGCTGTGTGACCTTGGGCAAGTCACTTAACTTCTCTGTGCCTGTTACCTCATCTGTAAAATGGGGATTAAGACTGTGAGTCCCATGTGGGACAAACTGATTACCTTGTACCCCCCCAGTGCTTAGAACAGTGCTTGGCACATAGTTAGCACTTAACAAATGCCAACATTATTATTATTATTATTATTGCTATTACTCTTATTATTATAGCTTCTAAACTGTACTGCTTCTCAAGGTCAGCCACACAGAACGAGGCCAGAATGGGAAACCCTCAGAGGTGACAAGGGACTGGAGAATGGGGGAGGCATGGGGGAGATAGTTGGAAGAAAAGAAATTCTTTAAATTTCTGACTTACCACTCTTCTACCTGAAGCCAAATGGCTCTCTGACTCAGTGCCAATTAGATCAGTGTGGAGGAAATGAAGGAATTTCCAGCCCCACACTCAGCCCAGGGCTGCGACCCTGGGGTCTGAAGCAACTCCCCAAGGTCCTTAGAGATGCAGGGCCCAGAGTTGTTGATCCATCTCCCTAATTTGGCCCTGATGGAGGAAAACATTAAGTTAGTTTTCCAACTGGGGGTTGGAGAAACAATACCTCAAATTTTCAGAGCACATTTATTTTTCCAAATCCCTTTAACATCAATGAGCTCATTCTGTCCCAACAAGTTCTCTGTGTGATAGAGGCAGGTATTATTAGCTCCATTTAATGTAGGACGAAATGGAGACACTGACTTGACCAAGGTCAGTGACCCAGCTGGGACTAAAACTCCAACCTTCTGAAGCCTAGACCCGTATTCTTTCTTTCCATTAGTTTATTCAGCTAATGTTTCTGTTCAGGTCCATCTCTCCCAGGGTCAAAGCTTGAATGGACTTTAACAGAGATCTTCATAAGGGCAAAGTGACAAAGCTATTTGTCATATCCTATCTCAACTACTGAATCTGCCTCCCCCTTGACCTCCCTGCCTCCCCCTCAAGTCCATATTTCATTCTGCTGCCCAGATAATTCTACTAAAAAAAGTTCTGCATCCATCTCTCCACTTCACAAAAAGCCTTCAATGGTAGCCTCCACATCAAGCAGAAACTTTTCATCATTGGCTTTAAGGTCGTCAATCAGTTCTCTCCCTAATACTTATCCTCGCTCCTCACCCATTTTCATCCAGTCCACATATCTCCTTCCTCTAATACCACCCTACTCGGGCTTTATTTCATCTCTCTCGCCACTGACCCCTTGCTCGCATCCTCCCTTCCCCCCTGAAATCCCCTCCCACTTCGTATCCGACAATCCACCACTCTCTCCATCTTCAAAACCCCTACAATCTCATTCCCTCACCTCCCCAACCGATTTTCCCTTCTTACTGTCACCCACTTAGTCCTACTCCCTAAAATGTTGGTAGCCACTCTATCCCCACCTACAGCACTTCATCAATCAGTCAATCATATTTATTGAGCACTTACTGTAACCTCTATATCACTTGACAGAGATACTTCTAGTTTACAGTTGATGAGGAATTTTTAAAATGGAGCAATATATCATTTAATACTTGCAAGGAAATACAGGATACTTTCAGGAAGCGGGGCCTAGTTGATAGAACATAGGCATGGGAATCAGCAGTACCTGGGTTCTAATCCTGCCTCTGCCACTTGTTTGCTGTGTGACCTTGGGCAATTCACTTAACTTCTCTGTGCCTCAGTTACCTCATCTGTTAAATGTGGATTGAGACTGTGAGCTCCATGTGTCCAGCCCAATTTGCCTGTATCCACCCCAGGGCTTAGTACAGTGCCTGGCACACAGTAGGCATTTAACAAATACCACTAAAAAAAAAAATTAATGCAAATAAACTATGATTTTAGAGGTTTCGCTTAATAAGTGTTTCCCAGTAGTTGTTTCAGTCATGTTGTTTCTTACAATTTCCACTTAATCACTAAATAGAACACAATTAATGCATATTACGAGCAGCATGGCTTAGTGGAAAGAGCACAGGCCTGGGAATAAGAGGACCAGAGTTCTAATCCCAGTTCTGCCAGTTGCCTGTGGTGTTTCCTTTGGCAAGCCAGGTAACTTCTCTCTGCCCGGGTTTCTTCTAGACTGTAAGGTTCTTGTTGGCAGGGACTGGATCTGTCAATTCTATTATATTTGCCCAAGCGTTTAGTACCGTGCTCTGCACAGAGTGAGTACTCAATAAATTGATCGATTTTACAATGACAGCTACTTTGAAAATATCACACCTAAATGTCAGAAGAAATAGTTTGTCCACAAGAACACAGAGCTGGAATGAATAATATGGTGCAACTGTGAGCCCACTGTTGGGTAAGGACTGTCTCTATATGTCTCTGTATGTTGCCAACTTGTACTTCCCAAGCGCTTAGTACAGTGCTCTGCACACAGTAAGCGCTCAATAAATACGATTGATTGATTGCAAGTTTTCCTTAACGTGGGGGTTTGCAAGAACTTCTTTCTCTAATGTGGGGTTTTGCAAGAATGCAACCCTTGTATTGCAGAAAAGCAGGGCATACACGTTCAAGGCCTCAAATAGATAGCCGATAGCTTCGTCGGCTCAATCGTCATGATACCAAATAAAATATAAATCCCTGCCTGAACGACACAGACACCCTTTTTCTAAACAGTGAGGTATAAGCGCTTCTATGTGCCAGGCATTGTACTAAGCCCTGGGGTAGTTACAAGATAACCAGGTTAGACACAGTTCATGTCCCATATTCAATCGTATTTATTGAGCACTTACTGTGTGCAAAGCACTGTACTAAGCGCTTGGGAAGTACAGTTTGGCAACATATAGAGACAGTCCCTACCCAACAGTGGGCTCACAGTCTAGAAGGGGGAGACAGAGAACAAAACAAAACATATTAACAGAATAAAATAGGTAGAATAAATATGTAAAAGTAAGATAAATAAATAGAGTAATAAATACGTACAAACATATATACATACATACAGGTGCTGTGGGGAAGGGAAGGAGATAGAGCCCATATGGGGCTCACAGTCTTAATCACCACTTTACAGATGAGTAACTGAGGCACAGAGACGTTAAGTGCCTTGCTCAAGGTCACACAGCAAAGAAGTAGCTGACTCCCATGCTCTATCCACTAGGCCATGCTGCTTCTTTGGAACTTTTTAGAGTTCTGACTCAAAATTTTGCCCTCCGAAGCTAGGCTCTCAAAAACGAAGTACAATTTGGTTAAACTTACTATACTGTTATAATGCTAGTAAGTTTATAACCTTTCATCTGAGGAGCCTTACGGAAGCTTTATGAGACCATTATGAGTGCTAATTTAATAATTCTCGTAGCACACATATAATCCTCATTCCTAGATGGCTGTAGTATGATTCTCCTAGAGAAGCAGTGTGGCTTAATGGAAAGAGCATGGGCTTGGGCGTCAGAGGATGTGGGTTCTAACCCCAGCTCCGCCTCTTGTCTGCTGTGTGACCTGGGCAAGTCACTTGACTTTTCTGTACCTCAGTTCCCTCATCTGTAAAATGGGGATTAAGGCTGTGAGCCCCACGTGGGACAACCTAATGACCTTGGATCTACCCTAGCACTTAGGACAGTGCTTGACACATAGGAAACACTTCACTAGCAGCGTGGCTCAGTGGAAAAAGCCCGGCCTTTGGAGTCAGAGGTCATGGGTTCAAATCCTGGCTCTGCCAATTGTCAGCTGTGTGACTTTGGGCAAGTCACTTAACTTCTCTGGGCCTCAGTTACCTCAACTCTAAAATGGGGATTCATTCATTCATTCATTCAATCGTATTTATTGAGCGCTTACTGTGTGCACTGTACTAAGTGCTTGGGAAGTACAAGTCGGCAACATATAGAGATGGTCCCTACCCAACAAAGGGCTCACGGTCTAGAAGGGGGAGACAGACAACAAAACAAAACAAGTAGACAGGTGTCAGTACAATCAGAATAAATAGAATTATAGCTGTATACACATCATTAATAAAACAAGTAGAAGAGTAAATACGTACAAGTAAAATAAATAGAGCAATAAATCTATACAAACATATGTACAGGTGTTGTGGGGAGGGGAAGGGGGTAGGGTGGGGGGAATGGGAGGAGGACAGGAAAAAGGGGGCTCAGTCTGGGGAGGCCTCGTGGAGGAGGCGAGCTCTCAGTAGGGCTTTGAAGGGAGGAAGAGAGCTAGCTTGCCAGATGTGTGGAGGGAAGGCATTCCAGGCCACGGGGAGGACATGGGTCGGGGTCGATGGCGGGGTTGAAAAAGTGGGCAGCTAGGAAGACCTGCCAGAGCCCCACTGTGACCCCCCTCCCCTCTATGTCACAGGGAAGGGCTGTCACCATTTCCTAAAGTCACCTGAGGCTGCAGCCAGGAGATGTCTCCTCTGAATTGCGCGAGTGGCGTGGAAAAGTTAAAAAAGATGGAGGACTCGCAGGCTGGAAATATCTCATCTTTAAATAACTGTCTCTCGGTGAAGGTCTCTCTCCTGTCGCTTGGCATATTCAGCATTTCGAGGGAGTCCTTCATCCACCCCTGAACCTCCCTGTATTCATCCAGTCTTCCTTCCTGCCTTTCATTCCTTCATTCAGTCGTCTTGATTGAGCACTTGCTGTGTGCAGAGCACTGTGCTAGGCGTGTGGGAGAGGAGAAATCGGTAACCAAGTGGGGGCTCAGGCGCCTTTCCTCCCGCCATCCCATCGGTCCGTCCCCAGGACGAGCGGGCGGGCTCCGCACCATCCCGGGCCCCGGGATTAATACTGTGAGCCCCCGTGGGACAACCTGATCACCCTGTAATCTCCCCAGCACTTAGAACTGTGCTTTTCACATAGTAAGTGCTTAATAAATGTCATTATTATTACTAATGCCATAATTATTATTATTATTACAAGTATGCCGATTGAGACACAAGGTAGGCAGTGCTATTAAGATAATTGTTTTGGGCAGGGAACGTGTCTGCACTCTGTTGTACTCTCTCAAGCACTTAATACAGTGATCTATTTATTTATTTATTTATTTGTTTTACTTGTACATTTCTATCCTATTTATTTTATTTTGTTGGTATGTTTGGTTCTGTTCTCTGTCTCCCCCTTTTAGACTGTGAGCCCACTGTTGGGTAGGGACTGTCTCTATGTGTTGCCAATTTGTACTTCCCAAGCGCTTAGTACAGTGCTCTGCACATAGTAAGCGCTCAATAAATACGATTGATTGATTGATTGATTGATCTGCACATAGTAGGTGCTCAATAAATACCACTGACCGATTGATATCTGTGGTTATATTTGCATAGGGCAGACATAATTGCAAATGGATACAGAATCCGTATGCGTCTTCAAGAACTTATGGATAATGGATTGGCTCACTAATAAGTAACAGAGAAATGAGTTAATAATATGATTTGTCAAAATTAATTATGGAAGGCCACAGGCTAGAACTGATTAACGAGGAGGTGCTGGAATTGGACTGTGGCTTCAGGCAGAGCTCTTGATTGGCCAAAGAACCTGATTCTGCTCACCGATCTGCACTTTCCTCTATAAACCCAACAGGCTCTGAGACTGCTCTGAGGCCATCAAGGCAGCTGCGGGGTAAAGGAACAAGGCTAGGAGATGGATGGAAAAGTCAAAATGAAGTCTGTCAATTAGGCAGATCTACAGACACCAAGCTTCCGGAGACAGATTCAGGTCCTGGAGTGGTGTGCCATCTTCTCTTTCTCGCTGCCTTCTCCCTTTACGAAAAAAGCCACAGTGGGAATGATAGGCACAAAAAATGAATTCACTCTTTTCCTTTAGGTCTGCCAACTATATATAATTTGTATGTGTTTGTTTTTCTGAATAACTGGGTAAAGAAAGGCTTTGCCCAAAAAATTAAAGCCAAGAACCAAACAGTAGATGTAATGAAGCTGGGGCTTTTTTACCACAAAACAACATATGGAAACATAATGCCCTTGTAATTGGGCTTTTAGTGGAGAAAGGCAGATTTTACTTTAAACAGTTCTGATGGTGTTCTTCAGGAGATGCAATTCCTGGCCAGCCAGCTGAGGAAACTAAAATAATGAGAACGGTTCTGATTTGTGGGAGTGTCCGTTCCGTGGCTGGTTTCATCCCAAGAAGACAACTGTTTTAGATTGAGGAATAGGTCTCTTCTGCAAGACACTAGAGGGGGAAAAAAAGGAGGCAGGAAACAGATTCAGATATTAACAGCAGACAGGCCCCTGCTGTGAAATACAAGAAGGCTGTTTAAATTGGAAACAGACTTTGTTCTCTGGTCAGAGGGAAAAAATGTAGGAAGACACTTGGCAGAGGTAACTCAGAAGAAGTTAGGAAAATGCTCATCATGCCCCAAATTGAAGCATTTACTGGAGAGAACCAACGATGATTGTGTCTATAGTAGTCGATAAAAGTACGATACCGGGGAATGAAGAGTGAAATGTCGTTGCCGTCTTCATTTGCTTTTCATTTCTCAGTTCTCCTGAACAAAATTTGACTGAAAGCAGGACAAAAACAAAAAATGATGGTTCAGTTAATTGTTAAAACCCAAGGAAAGTAGGAGGCAGGTGTGGATGCCATGTGACTAGAAGAATTCAAGTACTGATATATAGATGCAAGGTTTTGCCCATTAGGCCTAAGTAAGCTTTCCTGCCAGTCACAATGTAAACAAGAGGCTCTGATTGACTGACAGTTGTAATACTCAAAAGAGGATGTGCTTGTTTGTTCTTGTGTGCATGTGTTAGGGGAAGGAATAGTACGTGTTTGAGCAAGGAGGTATAGTCACAGACTGTCTCAAAGACAAAGTAGTATGTGGAAACTCCCTCATGCTGACTTGGTCGGTCAGTATGCCACTGAACAAGTCTTTCCTAAATTCCCAAAGGATTCAAAAGTCCTGTACTTTAAAGGATATATTCCATAATACAGTACTCAATTTGAAATGGTAAAATATGGCAAAAAAAAGCTGTTTTTAAACAATTTCAAACTCCTCAAATGGAAAAAATATCCCTGTGTTTGCATCCGTCTCTAAGATTTTCCAATGACATCTCATCCCTTTTACACATTTTAGTTCGGAAGTCCATCCAAGAGGGGAACTCCTCTTTACAAACTTGCTTTCTCCTCTTCCCTGTACTTCTATTCTTAAGCACCTGACGCAGTGCTTTAACATTTGTAAATGCTCAAAACTACCAGTTACTGATAAAAATGATAATAATGGCAAACATCCATTTTCACTGATAGGCATCACCTGGGGAGAGGTCATTTGAAAAAAGGTCAAAAAATGCGCCATCTCAGCAGAGTTACATAAAATAGACATAAAATAGTCTTTTAGACTGTGAGCCCACTGTTGGGTAGGGACTGTCTCTATGTGTTGCCAATTTGTACTTCCCAAGTGCTTAGTACAGTGCTCTGCACATAGTAAGCGCTCAATAAATACGATTGATTGATTGATTGATTGAAAATGGATATCCAAAGTGGCTACCCACCTGATTAAACCAGGGGATCCAGGCCATGACTACCCCTTATTTGATCAAGTGCTTGTTTCTCCAAAGGAGATCTGTCATTCCTGAGAGAACTTGGTTAAAAATCTATTCACTCTGGGTTTGTGTTTTTTTTTTAATTGAACATGAATTACATAGAGAAGCAGTGTAGCCTAAAGGCTAGAGCACCGGCCTGTGAGTCAGAGGACCTGAGTTCTAATCCTGATTGCTACTCGCCTGTTGTGTGACCTTGAACAAGTCATTAACTTCTCTATGCCTCACTTACCTTACCTGTAAAATGAGGATTAATATTGTGAGCCTCATCTGGCATATGGACTGTGTCTAACCTGATTGGCTTGTATTACCTCAGCACTTAGTATAGTGCCTGGCACACAGTAAGTGTTTAGCAAATACCATTAAAAAACCCCCACTAATGTGAAAAATCAACATTTTCCTTATTTTTCTTCCACTAATTTAGGGATTAAACCTGTGGTAGGTTCAAGACAGAGCTATCAGATTGTGGGTAAGTATTAAATAGGAAGGATTCCTGGAGAATTTACAGCTTATAGAATGATAGAATGCATGGTTTCATGTTTTTGCTATTTAATTCATGATATTCCTTGCCAGGAACATATTAAATATATAGGAGCCAGCACAAACCAACTTTTAATAAGTAAACAGTGTCTGTTCTAAGTGAACAAATTTTAATTTTTGAAAATAGTAACATATTAGGGGTTTAACAGGGCCTAAAGTAGAATCAAAGAGAAGACCAAATAGCTATAAAAGGCTCAGGAAAAAGCTAGGAAGAAACGGAGATTTGGTTGTAACCATATCTTACTACTAAGCCTAAGGACTTCAGTTTTCATTAACTGACAAAGTGATGAGAGCAAACAGCCCTTTTGGTGCACTGGATCAGCATAAAGCAAAGCTTTCCGGGCCACGCAAAATCTAATGACAAAGCTAATATTCTGTCAGTGTGTATCCTGTGCGGAAAACATTAAAGGACGCCTTAACCTAGAAATAGAAAGTGATACTGCAGGCAGTTTCACCCATATCTCTCTTCTCTTGCTAGATTCCCCCTGGCTTCCCCCCCCCCCCCCAAAAAAATCCAGAAGTTTCAAAAAAGAGGCATTTTTCATGTTCTAGTTCTGGAATTTATAACACCCTCTTCTTACATTTCCTCTTTAGTTTACTTTCAAAACGCTGCCAGCCCACAGGTTATACTGGTAGTATAGTTTTAGAGGAGGAGCAAAAAAAAAAAATGCCTTGACACAGCAATCTCAACTCTACCTTTTGTTGCCAGGGGGTGAAACCAATTTTCCAGATACAGAGAAAGAGCCACTTTCCAAGTTCTCCCGATTACACTGTAAATTCATTCGGGGGAGGGTTGATTATACTACTATTGCAGGTACGGTGCTCTGCACACACAAAGAATTCAATAACTGCTGTTGCTACTAATACTGATACTTAAGTTTGGGTGAGAGGAGATTTGGTCGATCAATACCATTTTCTTTAGTACTTACTTTATGCAAAGTACTATACAAAGCACTTGATTGAGCACAACTGAGTTAGTAGACATGATCCCCGCCCTCAAGTAGTTTACAATCTAGCAAGAAAGACAATAAAATAGAGAGAAGCAACGGAGTATAAAGACAAGTGGGCGCAGTGTTACGCAAAGGGTAAGGCAGTCTCAGTACAGTGCTAAGCGCTTAGTACAGTGCTCTGTACATAGTAAGCGCTCAATAAATACGATTGATGATGATGATGATGAGTACCAAGTACTTGGGTGATGCAGAAGTGATGAAGTGACAATGGCTGGGGGTGAGGGGGAGAGGGAACATAGGATGGGGCGAGGAGAAATCCACTGCGGAAAGCCCCCCTGGAGTAAGTGTGATTTCAGAAGGCCTTGATAATAATAATAATAATGATGGCATTTGTTAAGCGCTTACTATGTGCAAAGCACTGTTCTAAGCGCTGGGGGGGGGATACAAGGTGATCGTGTTGTCCCACATGGGGCTCACAGTCTTAATCCTCATTTTACAGATGAGGTAACTGAGGCTCAGAGAAGTGAAGTGACTTGCCCAAAGTCACACAGCAGACAGGTGGCGGAGCCAGGATAATAGGTAGAGCAGTGGTCTGCCAGATGCAACGAAGGAGGGAATTCCGGGCAGAATCAGTTTACTGGCCACTAAGGCTGTAACTGGATACCACTCAGGAGGTGCTGGCAGCTGTAACTTCTGAGATACCCACATGCCGTCTAGCTTTCCTTTCCCCCAACTAAACATCCATTTTCAGGGAGCTAATGGAGGGTAGAAAGATGCTGAAATGAGCTTTCTCTCGGGGTCCTCTAATACCTTAATCTGGCTCCGTTAACCCTGGGAAAACGAGGAACAATAGAACTCTGGTATAAATGAGAAATCCTGGAGTGTCGGTTCAAATTCTGCCTCCATCACTAGTTTGCTTTCTAAGCGGAGGGTTGCCGTCTGAGCATACCTTTCAGGATTGTTCAAAGAGAGGCTAGTCCAACCTGTTTGGGGAGAAGGGCCGCAGAATGACCGGAGCATAGAAGAGGGTTTTACCTATGGGGGAAGGGATCTCTGGGGGTGTCCCAGCCTGTTTCCTCTGTGATGGTTCCTCAGCCCAAGGTTACTCTGCTGAACTCCAGGGACAGGAGGGTCAGAGGAACCCCTATTGGATCTTCAGTGGCCTTCGTGTGGGACCAATTTTAACAATGGCACTGGGGGTCCTCATGGACCTTTTTACGGTATTTGTTAAGCTCTTACATGTACCAGGCAAAGCACTAAGCACTGGGGTAAATACAGGATAATCAGGTTGGATCCAGTCCATGCCCCACATGGGGCTCACAACCTCAATCCCCGAATATTACAGATGAGGTCACTGAGATCCAGAGAAATGAAGTGACTTGCCCACAGTCATCATCATCATCATCATCAATCGTATTTATTGAGCGCTTACTATGTGCGGAGCACTGTACTAAGCACTTGGGAAGTACAAATTGGCAACATATAGAGACAGTCCCTACGCAACAGTGGGCTCACAGCCTAAAAGGGGGGAGTCTAAAAGTCACACAGTCACACAGCAGACACATGGAGGAGCCAGGATTAGACACCGAGGCCCATGCTCTATCCACTAGGACATGTTGCTTCTCAGACTCTTCTTAGGCCTCCTGCCCAGGCATGGCTGAAGGGTTTCAACCGGCTCTTGGCACCATTTCCAGAAATCATCATCATCATCATCAATCGTATTTATTGAGCGCTTACTATGTGCAGAGCACTGTACTAAGCGCTTGGGAAGTACAAATTGGCAACATATAGAGACAGTCCCTACCCAACAGTGGGCTCACAGTCTAAAAGGGGGGAGTCTAAAAGTCACACAGTCACACAGCAGACACATGGAGGAGCCAGGATTAGACACCGAGGCCCATGCTCTATCCACTAGGACATGTTGCTTCTCAGACTCTTCCTAGGCCTCCTGCCCAGGCATGGCTGAAGGGTTTCAACCGGCTCTTGGCACCATTTCCAGAAATGCTTTCGTGCGCTAGCAGTCGGCACCGCTGGGAGTTGGGAGTGGTATTATGGACTACCAAGAGCAATCTTAAGCCAGGACCACGTGGGCCCAGCTGCTGGGCCTTGCTGATCTAAGATTATTAACAGACAAAATGTGTAATAAAGTGAATAATCATTAAAATTTCATTTTTATCAGTGTATCTATTTCTAACTAATCAAAAAAAAACTTGATTCAAATGCGCTTGACACTAAATGCTCATTTTTCTTCAGGCTAGATTTGTCACCAAGCAATGAGTAGTTTATTTTAGTTGTTGTTAGAAACACTATCCAAACTTCTCAACTCCCAGTCCTATCTTCCACCCCTGGTTACATCCTCATCAGCTCCCAAATCCTTTCTTGTCTGAGGATGTCTAAAGGGAACCATCTTCTCGGCTTGTGAAGCAGTAGCAAAATCATAAGAGGATTATACACCCTCTTGATTCCTAATAAATCAGATAATTTGCATTAAATAGGTTCAACCAGAGGCACTCCCTTTATTACCTCGCCTCTCCCTATATACATGGAGAAATACGTCCAGGGCCAATCCCACACTTGACCTATTTTTTTTATCCTTCTTGTAGCTCCATCCCAGCCGTAGTATCATATCCCATTTTGAATATTCCTCACACGCTCCTCCCACTGGCTGCCAGTCTCATAACAGAAACGCTCCATTTACACAATACAACATCGAGCCTTTACAATCTGGCAGAATTTGCGAGTGATTGTTTTGCAAAGGGAAGGAACACACTGACATCAAAGGACGAAAAAACAGTCCTTCCGAAGATACCTTCTCTCTCTCAAGAACCGAAAAGAGAGGAGCCAGTTTTCTTTGACAATGAAGTCTTAACACCTTCCAGATTATATACACATTTGAGAGTCCTGCTGAAATTTTGCATCTTTAGTTCAGTTCTGGGTTTTCGCAGTTTACTATGAATTTACTAAGGCTGAGGGGATTACTAAGGGGATTAGACTGTGAGCCCACTGTTGGGTAGGGACTGTCTCTATGTGTTGCCAATTTGTACTTCCCAAGCGCTTAGTACAGTGCTCTGCACATAGTAAGCGCTCAATAAATACGATTGATTGATTGATTGTAATTTGTGGGGGGGGGTGTACACCCTGGGGGTTCTTTTCAGGACAGCAAGAACCCTTGATTATATTGCTGAGAGGTATTTCTGGAGAATACTCTTTGACTGAAGCTCATGGTAGAAATTTTCAAAGATTTTTTAGCAGTGTAAAAGGAGAGCCTTGCAATAGATGGATTATTACAGTCCAACCTGGTCTGGAATCCATCTAGTCTTTTCAAATGGTGACCTGTGACCTTCAGCATCTGGGCCTGGCTCATATCTGAGCCAAACTGAAAGTGAGACTGGAAGAGACCATTTTCTCCGTGGCACTCGGTGCACGTACGGCATATCCACGCATGCACGGTTCTCCTGAAGGGCTGCTGGGAATTGCAGTTCTGGCAGTTCATTGACACTGCTGCATGTATGTGAAAAGCCACACGGCAGCCACCCCCCTGGCCAGAAACTGCCCTAAAAGGAAGAGCAGCAGGGGACTTAGGGGTTGTCTGAACTTGGCCTGTGCCGGGCTGAGTTTAGTTTTATAGCAACTGACCTGTTTCCTGATCTTGGGATCCGTGTGCTAGCTCAGGCCGAGCAGGACTCTTGTGTAATCTGACAAATCTGAGGTTATGGCGTATGGCCTCAATGAATCTGGAGAGACTGCAATAAAGTAAATATATTATAGCATTATCTTGATATTATAATTATAAGCCAGGTTTGCAATACAAATTTTTGACCAATCCATCATTTTAATCAACCTCCCTCCCTCTGGAAGTTTCACATGAATAAATACAGCAATCTGGATTTTCTGGGCACTTAAGTAGAAGCTATATATACACGCATTGACACTATGCGCAAGTCCCAATAGAATCAGTGTTCAGTGCGGCATTATTACTGTTATTTACAGCTATAATTCTAAGAGGTCTCTATGCTTTTTGAATAGACTATAGTTGGGGAATTAGGGAACATTCTTCTATCATTTGTCTGGATAGTATGCGTTGTGGTGTCAGAAAAAGTAGTTGCGCATTTGTGCATGGTGTCAGTTAAAACTGCCACCACCCTGGTGTGGGCACCGATCATATCCAAAACTAGATTGTGGGATCAGTCTCCTCAACTAGGGGTCATGGGAGTGGGAGAGAAAAAGAATGTAGTAGAGGAAGAACAGGGAAGATACGGGGGTGGGGGAGTTTTGGCAGACCATAAGAAAGTATGGGAGGGGCAACAATGATAGACCATCCTAAATCTAAACCCTTCTCCCAACTTTCCCATCTCCGTGGATGATCCCATCACCTGCCGTACAGTAAGTCCGCAACCTTGTTATCATCCTTGACATCTCCCTACCTTTCAACTCAAATTCAAGGAGTGCCAAATCCCGCCAGTTCTTCCGACACTTTCCTGCCTCTGCCAATTCCTCTCCATCCAGGTTGCTACCACCCTGATGCAAGACTATGTCATCTTTTTTTTTTATGGTATTAGCTGAGCACTTACTATGTGCCCGGCACTGTTCTAAGCGCTGGGGTAGATGTAATATTTATATTATAGCCTGTACATATGTTTGTCCATATTTATTACTCTGTTTATTTATTTATTTATTTTACGTGTACATATCTATTCTATTTATTTTATTTTGTTAGTATGTTTGGTTTTGTTCTCTGTCTCCCCCTTTTAGACTGTGAGCCCACTGTTGGGTAGGCTCTGTCTCTATATGTTGCCAATTTGTACTTCCCAAGCGCTTAGTACAGTGCTCTGCACATAGTAAGCGCTCAATAAATACGATTGATGATGGTGATGATGCAAGGTAATCAGGTCGAACACAGTCCACGCCCCACATGGGGCTCACGGTCTTAATCTCCCCATTTTACAGATGAGGTAGCAGACACAGAGAAGTGAAATGACCTGCTCAAGGTCACACAGCACTCAAGTGGCAGAGATGGAACTGGAACCCAGGTCCTCCTGACTCACAGTGGGCCCAGGCTGCTTCTCATCTGAGGCTAAACTGTTGTATCAACCTCCTCGTTGATCTCCCCGCCTTCAGCCTCTCTCCTCTCCAAACTACAGCATGCATCATCTCCCCAAATGGCTTCCCATTACTTTCTGCAGTATTTAAAAACTCCTCAGCTTTAAAGCTGTTCATCAGCTCTCTTTCACCCACTCCTCTCAAATCCGTTCTCTTCATTCCTCCTAAGCCAAACTTCTAGTTGTACCTCACTTTTGGCTCTCCTGTCACCCTCCCCTTCCTCACCTAGTTCCACCGGACTGGAATTCTTTCTCCCGTCTGACGGGAAGACCACAGCTCTTCCTACCCTCAAAATACTCCTAAAATACTACCACCTCCAAAAATCCTCCATCAACCCATGTCACCTCTAACACTTATTTATTTATACGCACCCCCCATGCTCTGTGTGATTGAATTTATGATTTACTCTGATGATCCCATTTTTAGATAATCATCATCATCATCAATCGTATTTATTGAGAGCTTACTATGTGCAGAGCACTGTACTAAGCGCTTGGGAAGTACAGATAATGATGGTTTTATATCATTACCTTACCTCCTTCCCTTCCCCACAGCACCTGTGTATATGTATGTTTGTACGTATTTATTACTCTATTTATTTTACTTGTACATATTTATTCTATTTATTTTATTCTGTTAATATGTTTTGTTTTGTTCTCTGTCTCCCCCTTCTAGACTGTGAGCCCACTGTTGGGTAGGGACCGTCTCTATATGTTGCCAACTTATACATCCCAAGCGCTTAGTACAGTGCTCTGCACACAGTAAGCGCTCAATAAATACGATTGAATGAATGAATGAATAAATGGTATTTCATATGTCAAGCCCATCAAGAACGTATGGCACTCGTTGGCAGGGAACGTATCTAGTTGTTTCTGCTATACTTTTCCAGGTGCTTAGAACGGTGTGTTGCACCGAGTGGGTGCTCAATATATCCTTTTTTTGTTAGTCCATTAGACAATTTACCGACATTACACACTATCTGCATAAATGACATGTGCTTAGTACAGTGCTCTGCACACAGTAAGTGCTCAATAAATACGATTGAATGAAATGAATGACCAAAACTATTTTAAGGAAACAGTTCCAATTACTGAAGGCTCCTAAAGCTAAAAATGGGAAGTGAAACTCCTAGAGAGTGGAACTCAAATGGTCTCCGTGTCCCCTTCTGATGTTTGGTGAGAATGGGAGGTAATCGTCTAGTTACTTAAAATTGGATCCTAAATTCCATATTGGGACGTCTTGTAGCGCTGAGCTGTATTTCCCGGGAGAAACCCGGCCTGACTGCAATTAGAGGTTTTTTTCTCTCCCCTCCCCAGGCAAATTCGAGAGATGAATTGGAGTTTCTCCTGGGGCCCGGGGCCCTTTCTCCGGGATTGTAAGTAGTGTTGGGCACGTGGTGGGGTTAGAGAAAGCGTTTTAGTAATGGTAATAACAATAATGGCAATAACAATAATGGCATTTGTTAAGCTCTTACTATGTGCTGGGGAAGTTACAAGGTGATCAGGTTGTCCCACGGGGGGCTCACAGTCTTAATCCCCACTTTACAGATGAGGTAACTGAGGCCCAGAGAAGTGAAGTGACTTGCCCAAAGTCACACAGCTGACAACTGGTGTAGCCGGGATTAGAACTCATGACCTTTGACTCCCAAGCCCAGACTTTCTGGTAAGCACTTACTATGTGCCACGCACTGTTCTAAGCGCTGGGGTAGATTCAAGGTAATCAGGTTGTCCCACGTGGGGCTCACAGAGAAGCAGCGTGGCTCAGTGGAAAGAGCCCAGGGTTGGGAGTCAGAGGTCGTGGGTTCTAATAACAGCTCCCACTCGTCAGCTGTGTGATTTTGGGCAACTCACTTCACTGGGCCTCAGTTACCTCATCTGTAAAATGGGGATGAAGGCTGTGAGCCCCAAGTGGGACAATCTGATCACCTTGAATTTCCCCCCTCCCCGCGCTTTGCATATAGTACACGCTTAATACCATCACTATTATTATTATTAATCCCATTTTCCAGAGAAATGACTTGACCAAGGTCACACAGCAGACAAGTGGCAGAGCCGGGATGAGAACCCACGACCTCTGACTCCCAAGCCCGGACTCTTTCTGGTAAGCGCTATGTGCCAAACACTGTTCTAAGCGCTGGGGTAATTCAAGGTGATCAGGTTGTCCCACGTGGGGCTCAGTCTTAACCCCATTTTCCATATGAGGGAACTGAGGCCCAGAGAAGTGACTTGCCCAAGGTCACACAGCAGACAAGTGGCGGAGCCGGGATTAGAACCCATGACCTCCGACTGAGCCATGCGTTAGCCGGGACCGGTCGGGGGCGGCTGTTTCTCGTTTCTCCTCCTCGGCTAAAAACGCACATGTCAAGTGCGGGTGGTCACTCTGGTCTCTGGGCATAGGGGGGTCACCCCTCCCTCAGGATGGTCCCTCCCTTCAAGGCCCTACTGAGAGCCCACCTCCTCCAAGAGGCCTTCCCAGACTGAGCCCCCTCCTTCCTCTCCCCCTCCTCCCCCTCTCCATTCCCCCGGCCTTACCTCCTTCCCCTCCCCACAGCACCTATATATATGTGTATATATTTGTATGTATTTATTACTCTATTTTATTTGTTCATATTTATTCTATTTATTTTTTGTTAATATGTTTTGTTCTCTGTCTCCCCCTTCTAGACTGTGAGCCCACTGTTGGGTAGGGACTGTCTCTATATGTTGCCACCTTGTACTTCCCAAGCGCTTAGTACAGTGCTCTGCACACAGTAAGCGCTCAATAAATACGATTGAATGAATGAATGAATGAGACAGGCCGGTTTAAAGCTGGCCCAAGCCAGTCACCCTTTAATAATTATGACATTTATTAAGCGCTTACCACTGTTCTAAGCGCTTACAAGGTGATCAGGTTGTCCCACGTGGGGCTGACAGTCTTTACCCCCATTTTACAGATGAGGGAACTGAGGCCCAGAGAAGTGAAGTGACTTGCCCAAAGTTACCCAGCTGACAACAAATAATAATAATAATAATAATAATGGTATTTGCAAAGCACTTACTATGTGCAAAGTACTGTTCCAAGTGCTGGGGTGATACAGGGTGATCAGGTTGTCCCACGTGGGGCTGACAGTCTTAACCCCCATTTTACAGATGAGGGAACTGAGGCTCAGAGAAGTGAAGTGACTTGCCCAAAGTTACCCAGCTGACAACAAATAATAATAATAATGGTATTTGCTAAGCACTTACTATGTGCAAAGCACTGTTCCAAGCACTGGGGGGATACAGGATGATCAGATTGTCCCATGTGGGGCTGACAGTCTTAACCTCCATTTTACAGATGAGGGAACTGAGGCTCAGAGAAGTTAAGTGACTTGCCCAAAGTCACCCAGCTGACAATAATAATAATTATGATGGTATTTGTTAAGCACTTACTATGTGCAAAGCACTGTTCCAAGCACTGGGGGGATACAGGGTGATCAGATTGTCCCATGTGGGGCCGAGTCTTAACCCCCATTTTACAGATGAGGGAACTGAGGCCCAGAGAAGTGAAGTGACTTGTCCAAAGTCACCCAGCTGACAATAATAATAATGATGGTATTTGTTAAGCACTTACTATGTGCAAAGCACTGTTCCAAGCGCTGGGGGGGATACAAGGTGATGAGGTTGTCCCACGTGGGGCTCACAGTCTTAACGCCCATTTTCCAGATGAGGGAACTGAAGCTCAGGGAAGTGACTTGCCCAAAGTCACCCAGCTGACCATGAATAATAATAATGATGATGGTATTTGCTAAACACTCACTATGTGCAAAGCATACAAGGTGATGAGGTAGTCCACATGGGGCTCACAGTCTTAACCCCCATTTTCCAGATGAGGGAACTGAGGCCCAGAGAAGTTAAGTGACTTGTCCAAAGTCACCCAGCTGACAATAATAATAATGATGGTATTTGTTAAGCACTTACTATGTGCAAAGCACTGTTCCAAGCACTGGGGGGGATACAAGGCCATCAGGTTGTCCCACGTGGGGCTCAGTCTTAACCCCCATTTTAGAGATGAGGGAACTGAAGCTCAGAGAAGTGAAGCAACTTGCCCAAAGTCACCCAGCTGACAATAATAATAATGATGGTATTTGTTAAGCACTTACTATGTGCAAAGCACTGTTCCAAGCGCTGGGGGGGATACAAGGCGATCAGGTTGTCCCACGTGGGGCTCACAGTCTTAACCCCCATTTTAGAGATGAGGGAACTGAGGCTCAGAGAAGTGAAGCAACTTGCCCAAAGTCACCCAGCTGACAATAATAATAATGATGGTATTTGTTAAGCGCTTACTATGTGCAAAGCACTGTTCCAAGCTCTGGGGGGGATACAAGGCGATCAGGTTGTCCCACGTGGGGCTCAGTCTTAACCCCCATTTTAGAGATGAGGGAACTGAAGCTCAGAGAAGTGAAGCGACTTGCCCAAAGTCACCCAGCTGACAATAATAATAATGATGGTATTTGTTAAGCGCTTACTATGTGCAAAGCACTGTTCCAAGCGCTGGGGGGATACAGGGTGATCAGATTGTCCCACGTGGGGCTGACAGTCTTAACCCCCATTTTACAGATGAGGGAACTGAGGCCCAGAGAAGTGAAGTGACTTGCCCAGAGTCACCCAGCTGACAATGAATAATAATAATGATGGTATTTGCTAAGCACTCACTATGTGCAAAGCATACAAGGTGATGAGGTAGTCCACGTGGGGCTCACAGTCTTAACCCCCATTTTACAGATGAGGGAACTGAGGCCCAGAGAAGTGAAGTGACTTGCCCAAAGTCACCCAGCTGACAATAATAATAATAATGATGATGGTATTTGCTAAGCACTATGTGCAAAGCATACAAGGTGATGAGGTTGTCCACGTGGGGCTCACAGTCTTAACCCCCATTTTACAGATGAGGGAACTGAGGCCCAGAGAAGTGAAATGACTTGCCCAAAGTCATCCAGCTGACAATGAATGATAATAATAATAATAATGATGGTATTTACTAAGCACTAATGGTATTTACTAAGCACTCACTATGTGCAAAGCACTGCTCCGAGCCCTGGGGGGATACAAGGTGATCAGGTTGTCCCACGTGGGGCTCACAGTCTTAACCCCCATTTTACAGATGAGGGAACTGAAGCTCAGGGAAGTGAAGCGACTTGCCCAAGGTCACACTGCAGACGTGTGTGGGGTGTGTGTCGGGATTTGAACCCACGACCTCGGCCTCTTTCCACTGTTCTGGACCCTTTGAGCCCAGGTTTCTCCCCTCGCACGGGCAGCGCCCTGAGGGGAGGCCGTCGACGGCGCGTGAGGAGAAGTAGGAGGAGGAGGCCGCGCGCGCGCCCGCGCACGCGCAGAGGGGACCGGAAACACCCGAAAGGCGGAAATGGCCGAGCGTTTCCGAGCGGCCGGCGGAAAAGGCGGGGCGGAGGGAGCCGAGGCCCCCCGAAGCCGGCGTCGCCAGCAGGGGGGGGGGAGGAAACGAGCCGGGAGGGGCGCGGCGGAAATAGCCGATGTGTTCCGAAGGCGGGGGAGGGGACGAGCCGGGAGGGGCGCGGCGGAAATAGCCGATGTGTTCCGAAGGCGGCGGCGGCCGAGTTGCCCGGATGTAGTTGGAGGAGCGGTAGCGGCGGGAGGAGGAGGAGGAGGAGGAGGAGGAGGCGGCGGGGGGAGGAGGACGAAGAAGAAGAAACAGTCACTGTCCGCGGGGCCCAGCCAGTCGCGGCATCTTCCCCCGCTCGCTGTTCCCGCACTGTGTGTGTTTGTGTGTGTGTGTGTGTGAGAGAGAGAGTGATTGGGGGGGGGGGGCGCCGGTGGAGGGAGATGGCCCGTGAGCGCCGGCGCCACTAACGGAGCCGCGCCGCCCCTCGCCGAGGCTCCCGCCCCCGCCCCACGACCCCCACACACAGGCCGGGCATTGATGGTAATGTATGCGAGGAAACAGCAGAGACTCAGTGATGGGTAAATGTCGCTCTGTCTCCCCGCCGGGGCCGGAAGGTGTGTGGGGGGGGGGAGGGAGGGAGGGCAGGAGGGAGGGGGTTCCTCTGGGGCCAGCGCCGCCGACTCCGCCATTTTTGTTGTTAACCCCGCTCCCGGCCGGGCCGCGGGGGAGGGGGCCGTTGGGATCCTCTTCATATCGCCCTCCCTCTTTGTGTCTTTCAGCTGTCACGACCGGAGGGGCGACTCGCAACCCTACCAGGTAGCCGCCGGGCACCCCCCCCACCCCCGCCGCGGGCCGGGGCCGAGGGGAGGGAGCGCGCGGCGGAGGCGGGCAGGGACGGCTACGCGAGCGCAGGCTGCGGCCGCCGACGTAGGCCCCGCGCCGCGGCCGACCCCGAAACCGGCGCGCGCCGGTTCCGGGCCCTCGCGCCAGGCCCGCTTGAGGCCCGGGGGGACGAACAGGAATGGAGGAGGAGGGTGACTTTGGGCGAGTCACCTCAGAGAAGCGGAGTGGTTCCGTGGAAAGAGCCCGCTTGGGAGTCAGGTCATGGGTTCCAATCCCGGCCCCCCACCACTTGTCAGCTGGGGGACTTTGGGCGAGTCACCTCAGAGAAGCGGAGTGGCTCCGTGGAAAGAGCCCGCTTGGGAGTCAGGTCATGGGTTCAAATCCCGGCCCCCCACAACTGTCAGATGGGTGACTTTGGGCAAGTCACCTCAGAGAAGTAGTGTGGCTCCGTGGAAAGAGCCCGCTTGGGAGTCAGGTCATGGGTTCAAATCCCGGCCCCCACCATTTGTCAGCTGGGGGACTTTGGGCGAGTCACCTCAGAGAAGCGGAGTGGCTCCGTGGAAAGAGCCCGCTTTGGAGTCAGGTCATGGGTTCAAATCCCGGCCCCCACCACTTGTCAGCTGGGGGACTTTAGGCAAGTCACCTCAGAGAAGTGCAGTGGCTCCGTGGAAAGAGCCCGCTTTGGAGTCAGGCCATGGGTTCAAATCCCGGCCCCCACCACTTGTCAGCTGGGGGACTTTGGGCAAGTCACCTCAGAGAAGTAGTGTGGCTCCGTGGAAAGAGCCCGCTTGGGAGTCAGGTCATGGGTTCAAATCCCGGCCCCCACCATTTGTCAGCTGGGGGACTTTGGGCGAGTCACCTCAGAGAAGCGGAGTGGCTCCGTGGAAAGAGCCCGCTTTGGAGTCAGGTCATGGGTTCAAATCCCGGCCCCCACCACTTGTCAGCTGGGGGACTTTGGGCAAGTCACCTCAGAGAAGTAGTGTGGCTCCGTGGAAACAGCCCGCTTGGGAGTCAGGTCATGGGTTCAAATCCCGGCCCCCACCACTTGTCAGCTGGGGGACTTTAGGCAAGTCACCTCAGAGAAGTGCAGTGGCTCCGTGGAAAGAGCCCGCTTTGGAGTCAGGTCATGGGTTCAAATCCCGGCCCCCACCACTTGTCAGCTGGGTGACTCTGGGCAAGTCACCTCAGAGAAGCGGCGTGGCTCCGTAGAAAGAGCCCGCTTTGGAGTCAGAGGTCATGGGTTCAAATCCCGGCCCCCACAACTGTCAGATGGGTGACTTTGGGCAAGTCACCTCAGAGAAGCGGAGTGGCTCCATAGAAAGAGCCCGCTTTGGAGTCAGAGGTCATGGGATCAAATCCCGGCCCCCCCTCCACTTGTCAGCTGGGTGACTCTGGGCAAGTCACCTCAGAGAAACAGAGTGGCTCGGTGGAAAGAGCCCACTTTGGAGTCAGGTCACGGGTTCAAATCCCAGTCCCCACAACTGTCAGCTGGGGGACTTTGGGCAAGTCACCTCAGAGAAGCGGCGTGGCTCCGTGGAAAGAGCCCGCTTTGGAGTCAGAGGTCATGGGTTCAAATCCCGGCCCCCACAACTGTCAGCTGGGTGATTTCAGGCAAGTCACTTCAGAGAAGCGGCGTGGCTCCGTGGAAAGAGCCCGCTTTGGAGTCAGGTCACAGGTTCAAATCCCGGCCCTGCTAACTGTTAGATGGGTGACTTTGGGCAAGTCACCTCAGAGAAGCGGCGTGGCTCCGTGGAAAGAGCCCGCTTTGGAGTCAGGTCATGGGTTCAAATCCCGGCCCCCACCACTTGTCAGCTGGGGGACTTTAGGCAAGTCACCTCAGAGAAGTGCAGTGGCTCCGTGGAAAGAACCCGCTTTGGAGTCAGGTCATGGGTTCAAATTCCGGCCCCCACCACTTGTCAGCTGGGGGACTTTGGGCAAGTCACCTCAGAGAAGCAGAGTGGCTCCGTGGAAAGAGCCTGCTTTGGAGTCAGAGGTCATGGGTTCAAATCCCGGCCCCCACCACTTGTCAGCTGGGTGACTTTAGGCAAGTCACCTCAGAGAAGCGGAGTGGTTCCGTGGAAAGAGCCCGCTTTGGAGTCAGGTCACGGGTTCAAATCCCAGCCCTGCTAACTGTTAGATGGGTGACTTTGGGCAAGTCACCTCAGAGAAGCGGCGTGGCTCCGTGGAAAGAGCCCGCTTTGGAGTCAGAGGTCATGGGTTCAAATCCCGACCCCCCACAACTTGTCAGCTGGCTGACTTTAGGCAAGTCACCTCAGAGAAGCGGCGTGGCTCCGTGGAAAGAGCCCGCTTTGGAGTCAGGTCACGGGTTCAAATTCCGGCCCCCACAACTGTCAGCTGGGTGATTTCAGGCAAGTCACTTCAGAGAAGCGGCGTGGCTCTGTGGAAAGAGCCCGCTTTGGAGTCAGGTAACGGGTTCAAATCCCAGCCCCCACCACTTGTCAGCTGGGTGACTTTAGGCAAGTCACCTCAGAGAAGCGGCGTGGCTCCGTGGAAAGAGCCAGCTTTGGAGTCAGGTCATGGGTTCAAATCCCAGCCCCCACAACTGTCAGCTGGGTGATTTCAGGCAAGTCACTTCAGAGAAGCGGCGTGGCTCCGTAGAAAGAGCCCGCTTTGGAGTCAGAGGTCACGGGTTCAAATCCCGGCCCCCACCACTTGTCAGCTGGGTGACTTTAGGCAAGTCACCTCAGAGAAGCAGCGTGGCTCTGTGGAAAGAGCCCGCTTTAGAGTCAGGTCACGGGTTCAAATCCCAGTCCCCACAACTGTCAGCTGGATGACTTTAGGCAAGTCACCTCAGAGAAGCAGCATGGCTCCGTGGAAAGAGCCTGCTTTGGAGTCAGAGGTCATGGGTTCAAATTCCAGCCCCCACAACTTGTCAGCTGGCTGACTTTAGGCAAGTCACCTCAGAGAAGCGGCGTGGCTCCGTGGAAAGAGCCCGCTTTGGACTCAGGTCACGGGTTCAAATCCTGGCCCCCACCACTTGTCAGGTGGGTGGCTTTGGGCAAGTCACCTCAGAGAAGTGGTGTGGCTCCGTGGAAAGAGCCCGCTTTGGAGTCAGGTCACGGGTTCAAATCCCGGCCCTGCTGACTGTTAGATGGGTGACTTTGGGCAAGTCACCTCAGAGAAGCGGCGTGGCTCCGTGGAAAGAGCCCGCTTTGGAGTCAGAGGTCATGGGTTCAAATTTCGGCCCCCACCACTTGTCAGCTGGGTGACTTTGGGCAAGTCACCTCAGAGAAGCAGAGTGGCTCAGTGGAAAGAGCCCAGGCTCCGGAGCCAGAGGTCACGGGTTCAAGTCCCGGCCCCCACAACTGTCAGCTGGGTGACTTTGGGCAAGTCACTTCAGAGAAGCGGCACGGCTCAGTGGAAAGAGCCTGGGCTCCGGAGCCAGAGGTCACGGGTTCAGATCCCGGCCCCGCCAACTGTTAGATGGGTGACTCTGGGCAAGTCACTTCAGAGAAGCAGCGTGGCTCCGTGGAAAGAGCCCGGGCTTTGGAGTCAGAGGTCATGGGTTCAAATCCCAGCTCCACCACTTGTCAGCCGGGTGACTTTGGGCGAGTCACTTCTCTGGGCCTCATCTGTAAAATGGGGGTAGTAATAATAATAATGATGGCATTCGTTAAGTGCTTACTATGTGCAAAGCACTGTCCTAAGTGCTGGGGGGGATACAAGGTGATCAGGTTGTCCCACGTGGGGCTCACAGTCTTAATCCCCATTTTACAGATGAGGTAACTGAGGCTCAGAGAAGTGAAGTGGCTTGCCCAAGGTCACACTGCAGACATGTGGCAGAGCTGGGATTCGAACCCCTGACCTCTGACTCCAAAGCCCGTGCTCTTTCCACTGAGCCATGAAGCCTGTGAGCCCCACGTGGGACAACCTGATCACCTTATAACCTCCCCAGCGCTTAGAACAGTGTTTTGCACATAGTAAGCGCTTAATAAATGCCGTCATTATTATTACTATTATTGCCTGGGCCTCAGTGACCTCATCTGTAAAATGGGGATTATAATAGGAATAAGGCATTTATTGAGCGCTTACTCTGTGCAAAGCACCGTTCCAGGCGCTGGGGAGGTTACAAGGTGATCAGGTTGTCCCACGGAGGGCTCACAGGCTTCATCCCCATTTCACAGATGAGGGGACTGAGGCCCGGAGAGGTGAAGTGACTTGCCCAAAGTCACACAGCTGACAATTGGCGGAGCTGGGATTTGAACCCGTGACCTCTGACTCCAAAGCCCGGGCTCTTTCCACTGAGCCACGCTGCTTCTCGTGGGATTAAGACTGTGAGCCCACCCGGGACAACCTGATCACCTTGTAACCTCCCCAGCGCTTAGAACAGTGCTTTGCACATAGTAAGCGCTTAATAAATACCATCATTATTATTGTTATTAAAAGGGGGAGGCTGAGCCGATGTCCAAGGCCTAGACAGGTTCAGGCTTCGGGCGACGGGGTAGCCTGCGCCCCAGGACCCAAACCTGAGATGTCAAAGCTTCGACGATGCCTAGGGTATCGCTCCTCCCTCCCCAACCTTCCTCCTCCCACCCACACTTTCAAAGGGACGGATTTTGTTCCCCCGGGAGACCCGCAGGACATCGGCAGAAGCAGCGTGGCTCAGTGGAAAGAGCCCGGGCTTGGGAATCCGAGGTCATGGGTTCAAATTCCGGCTCAGCAGCTTGTCAGCTGTGTGACTTTGGGCAAGTCACTTCTCTGTGCCTCAGTTACCTCATCTGTAAAAAGGGGATGAAGACTGAGAGCCCCACGTGGGACAACCTGATCACCTTGTATCCTCCCCAGCGCTTAGAACGGTGCTTTACACATAGTAAGCGCTTAACAAATGCCTTCACTATTATTGGCAGTCACCGAGGGCCTGAGGTTTACCCCGCCGGGTTGGAGTGGTGGGGGCTTAGAAAATCGAATTTTTTTTTTGCAGCGGGTGTCGAGTTCGCCCATTTTCTATGGAGCAGGGACAGGATGCTAAGTTAAGTAGTAATGAAGTTCCAAGTGAAGTGTTTTCTGTTTCATCTCATTTCTTTTGAATGGTGACTTTATAGAAGCAGAATCTAAGTGGAAGACAGCTGTCAAACGCCAGTGGCTGTGGAATAAATGCTATCCAAATCTAGCCCTTAAAGAAAAGGGGGAAACAGCAAGTTTGTAGCCCACTAATTCAGTGTGTGGTGGTCTTTTTTGGGGGGTTTTGTTTTTGTTTTGCGGGGGCTGGGGGGGCACAGTAGTAGTAGTAGTAGCAGTATTTATCGAGCAACCACCTGCTGCCATACATTATACTAAGCACTTGGGAAGAACAGAGTAACAAAGCCACCTGTTCTCTGCCCACATGGAGCTTATACTGTAATGAAGGTGGGAGAAACAAAAATGGTTACCTCTTGAGAGGGCACAAATAACATATGTTTATGCATATTTACATACATACACACACACGCACATAGGCTAAATATGGAAGTGAATATGTTTCTGAGTGCTAGAGCTACTTGAAGTGATCATTTGACATCTCCCAAGTTAAACGCTTTATTGAAATTATCCTCTTCATTTTAGTTTACCTTCTATCGCTTTTAAGCTATTTTTATAAATACAAGGGAGAGTGGAGCTAGCCTAAAGCGTTTTCATTGACAATTCTAAATTTAATGCCAAACTTAGTAATTGTCATGCAAAAATTGAAGGCAATAACTTTTGCTCTGCAATTTGATGTATTTTTGAAAAGACATTGCTGAGTTGTAGCTACCTCATTGATTGTATTACCAAAAACAATGGAGTGGGTTGAAGGAAAGCTCTAAGTGAGAACAGTGGTTATCCAGGATATGAAAATATTCAGAATGTTTTAAACTATGTAATACACAATGAAGACAAATTAGACATAGCTATTTTGAAATACCATATTCACAAAAAGTAGCCATTTGGCTTGAAAAACAGTAGCAAACTGAGTTCAATTTGTTGTAAACATTCAACCAATTTAGCAAAATGGTAAACTAGATGCTGATATAGTCGAAAGTAATAATTTGAGGTCAATGTGAAGGTTCTTTCTTTTAATGATGTTTTACAGGCCCTTAAGTATTCATCAAAGAGTCACCCCAGTAGTGGTGATCACCGACATGAAAAGATGCGAGACGCTGCTGATCCTTCACCACCAAATAAAATGTTGCGGCGATCTGATAGTCCCGAAAACAAATACAGTGACACGACAGGCCACAGTAAGGCAAAAAACGTGCATACTCAAAGAGTTAGAGAGAGGGATGGTGGTGAGTAATCTTAACTTTTCTTTTTTTCCTTAGTTCTGCTCATTGAAATTTTCCGATTTATTAATAGACTTTTAATTTAACTGACCACTACCTAGTAATGGTTTATTTAAAAAAAAAACCAGAACAGTGACAGAAAGAAAACATTTTGATGAAGCCAATGTTTTTATCTCTTTATTAATAAACAGGGTATTGGTGTGGACATTTAAAAATTTTGGCTAATCAAAAGAGTTCTGAGTAGGGGCTTATTGGACAGGAGGAGTAAGAAAGAAATAGGAAAGGCAACTTCTGTGTTTGAAGTTCAAAAATTGGGGGATGATCTACTTTCACTTTAACTGCAAAATAAGAGATCAAGATCTTCAGTTATTTTGAATTCTTTCTATTTTGTGTATAATCTTTTGTCCTACTGCCTTTTAATACATTTTGAAGGTACCGTAGTGTCAACCTAAAATTCAGACAAGTCTAACAAATGAAGATATGGGTATTTGAAAAAAGTGCTCATGGTATGGGTTCTGAAAACATTTTCTTACGTTTCTTCAAATTATCTGAGTCCCTTGCCATTTCTTTTAAAAGTTTTTTAAAAACATGGACACGGTTTAGTAAGTCTTACTGAACAGCAGGTCCCATTTATTCACTTGTCTGCCATTAGTTCAGTTTCTCTTACAGTAGGAATTGAGTGATCCAGAAATTAATGTTATCTGAATAGAAGCCAGATTGGATAATCCAGGAAAATAAGGATAGCTCAACAAATTGGATATGTGACTGTGTGAGGCTAGAGCTAAACCCAAGCTTGTACAGTTACCTACATTTTTGATTACGTTCATTTGACTCAGTCCCATTTTTAGTTTAGAATATTAGCTATCATCATTTTAGGTTTTTAATTATTCCAGATGTTTCATAATGGCCCCCTACTTAAAGGCTTGTTTACTACAGTTTGGAATAAACCCTGAATATATGCGTAGAGCAGCTAATTTAAAGTTTAACCTTATGTGTGAGGTTTTAAGGGAATCACCTGTTTTGTACGAAGGTGAAGGTTTGGGAGAGGCAACAAAGTATATCCTCCATTTTTTTTTTTTGTTGTGCTATTTGTGTTGTACACCATGATTAAAATTTTTGGCCTAGTGGAAAGAACGTAGGCCTGGGATTCAGGGCAAGTGGGCTCTAACCCCTGCTCTGCCACTTGTCTATGTGACCGTGGGCAAGTCACTGTGCGTCAGTTTCCTCATCTGTAAAACGGGGATTAAATACAATCAATCAGTGGTATTTGCTGAACGCTTACTGTGTGCAGAGCACTGTACCAAGCATTAGGGAGTGTATAGTACAGTAGAGTTGGTAGACACATTCCCTGCTTCCTCTTGCTTAAACTGTGAGCCTCATGTGGGACAGACAGGGACACTATCTGGCCTGATTGTCTTGTATCTTCCCAGGGCTTAGTACAGTGTTAGACATATAGTAAGTGCACAACAAGTACATTAAAAATGATCTAGTATCAGAAACAAACTGATTAATTAGAACTGCTAATATTAACACTTTATTTTGTCAGACTAGTCCACTTGCTTGAATCCTAGGGTAGACCTTTACCAGAAAAAAAACAAACCTGCCATCTCTGAGCATGGGTTCTTCATAAGTGGTGGTTCAAAAGTTGGTGTCATAGTAATACTGAAATAAAATGTGGCTTTAGGACTTTGTGTTCACCAGGAGGGATGGCTAGTCATCTTGAGTGTTCTCAGTTGGATTCGTCATTTCCTCACCTCAAAAAATAACTGAACTCCTTACTCTCCCACCCAAACCCTGTCTTTCCCCCACCTTTCCCATCACTGTAGGTAGTACGACTCTCCTCCTTGTCTCCAAGTCTGTAACCTTGACTATTCTCTCTTGTGCAACCCACCTATTCAATCTGTCACCAAATCCTTTCCATTCTGCCTTCACAACATAGCTAAAAGCTGCCCTTTCCTTTCTGTCCAAACTGCTACTCTGCTGATCCAAGCATTTATCCTATCCCACCAGTGGAAAGAGTACGGGCTTGGGAGTCAGAGGTCGTGGGTTCTAATTCTGGCTCCGCCACTTGCCTGCTGTGACCTTGGGCAAGTCACTAAACTTCTCTGTGCCTGTTACCTCATCTGTAAAATGGGGATTAAGACTAAGCCCCACATGGGACAACCTGATTACCATGTATCTACCCCAGCGCTTAGGACACAAATACTATCATTATTATTATTATTATTGCTGACCTCCCTGTTCTCCCCCCCTCCCCACTCCAGTCCATACTTCACTTTGCTCCTGGATCATTTTTCTCAAGCAACAAAGAAAAACAAAGAAAATATTTACTCTACGTCACCCCACTCCTCAAGAACCTCCATTCATTGCCCATTCACTGACCTTGTCCCCTCCTACCTTTCCTCACTGATCTTTTGCTAGAGCCCAGACTGCACACTTTGCTCTTCTAGCAAAGTACATTACATTCTAGTACATTAATTGTACCTTGATTTTGTTTGTTTTGACCCCAGCCCCTTTCCCAGTTCTTCCCTCTGACCAAAAACTCCTTTCCCTTCCAAATATGCCAGGCCACTACTCCCCCTCCTTTTCAGAGCCTTACTAAGGTCATATATCTCCAAGAGACCTTCCTTTATTAAGCCTTCTTTCCCTGACTCCTTTTCCCTTCTGATTTGGCTTTGTACCCTGTGGGCACTTGGTATCTACCCCTCCTTAAGCCCCAAAGTACTCATGTGCCTTTTGAAAATGTATGTATATTAAAACAATGGTATTTATTTGTTGCTCATTATGCACAGAGCACTGAACAAAGCACTTGGGGGAGTACAGTGCAACACTGTTAGCGGGAACATATTCTACCCATAACAAGTTTACAGTCTAGAGGAATTCTGTCTCTCCCTGTAAACTGAAAGCTCCTGGTGGACCCGTAACATGTCTACCGACTCTGTATTGTCCTCTCCCAAGTGCTTAGTTCAGTGCTCTGAACACAGTAAGGTCTCAAATACCTTTGACTGAATAAATTCGTTTAATTAGGTTGGTAGTCTTCATGTGGAAGTAACAGGTGGCTATGAATACCTGGGAAGATCTACCTTTAATAGTAAAGGAAATCTTACAGAAAACTACTTGAGATAACTAGCTAAACCCTAAGGAAATACTTTGTTTTCCATTAAAAAAAAAATGAACATGGTGGTATTGTGCATTTAAACCAGTAATATTTTAATTTTGTGGGTGCATCATTTATAGATCTGAATAGGCCTCTTGGCTAAGGACCCTATATGTTGGAGTAATGTGTTGCAAATGCTACTTAAAGCAGAGCGGACAAGCATTTTGGCTTGAGGCCACATCTGGGTATGAAAGCCTTGTGGTGGGCCAGGAATGCTCATAAAACTGGCAGGAGCTTCACTTCTCTTTCACCTGTCTTCTATTCGTGTGATGAACTGGGTTTATAGCTCTGAAAGGACATACCTCTCTCCTAGAGGTTGAGCAGTGTGTTTTTGCTTATGTGCTTTTAATAAATATCAAGCACCTCCACTACAGTGCTTGATGTTTATTACCATGGGTCTAAAAAATGTCCATTGGGTCCAGGTAGCTAACTAAAATGCACATGGTGGCTAATAAACCCTTCCCTCTGGTTTGGCAGCTCCAGTTCCTAGCATGCTGCTATGGCACTTGAAAAAAAATGTCCGGGGAGTGCATATGCTCCTGGAAACGTTTTTTTTTTTTAACTTTCTTGGTATACTAGTAAACAGAGGCCCTATAGGCTGCATCACCCACTCTGGATTCCCAAGGAGTGGTGCTGGCCAGGAGGTTTGAAGTATGCCAGGGACACATCCTTTTCTGTCCACTCTAGTGATGAAGACCTCGGGGGGGGGGGGGGGGGGGGGGAGGATGCATCCTTCAGCTGCAGGATGGTCATTCTTCCCCCCAGCCCCCAACTTCAGTTCAGTTGTTTGACCGCCCAGATGTTCGTTTGATCTGCCTGAGGTGTATAACTTTTTTTTTTCTCATGGCAGTAAATACTTGTAATGTTATTAGCCTTAACTCAAGAGCACATTTTCTGAATATACAAAGTTTTTGGGCTACTGAGTTTGACATATGGTAAGGTGGACTGTTGTTTGCCCTGAATTTAAAAAGAAAGAACACTTCCATTGATCTTAGCAATCTGGTTATCGTGAAGTTGATAGGGGTACCTACATCATGGGGGCAGTGAGGGTGATGGCTGATTGTCAGGCTCTCTCATCGAATCCTGTCAAAACCTGAGAGCTTCTAGTCAGGGCTGTTAAAAAAACAAAAGAAAAAAACACCAAATGGAGGCTTTCTGGGCTACTGTCTTTGAAGCCTATCTCGCCCCGTAGTCTTCATCTCTCTTTCCCCTCCCCCTACTTTAAAATTCATATTTCCTCTTCTTCCTCTCACACACAATGAAAAGATGACTTCTGATAAAGTTAATTTAGTTTAAAAGTTTTTTTTCTACATTTGAGGATTACAGCAGTTATGAATCTACTATCCTTGTTTTGGGACAGAATTGCTGCTATGTCTCTTCAGACACTTGAAGTGTCACAAGTCATCATAACATAATCCTAACAGTAGCTCACGTGTGGTAGCCTAGGCTCCTACAAGCCACGGTGCATTGCAAATACTTTGATCTTTGTCTTCTAGGCATTTGTATTTTAAAACAAATGCCACAGTCTTGCACATAAAGTAATACCTACAATAAACACAAGCTTGTACTTGGAGAATAATGATAAACCATTTATTATTGTCACTGGCAGTACATCGGCTATTTGTTTTTTTGACATAGGAAGGATAAGGGTGGGCCCAGATCTTGTGTATACTTGGGGAAGCTTTGTGGAAGTGGGGAGGTTTTTGATTGAGGAAAGGGAGTGCTTAGTCATTGAGGAGATGGTTCATTTTTCTAATTGACCTAAGGCACTTAAGATTAATCAAGACATCAGTGTCTGGCTCATGTACATTGCCATTGCGATAATAGATGAAAGATTTAACTTAAAATTATCTTACAGAGTTACAGACTTTTGGGCTCTGGGAATTGACTCAAGTAGGGCAGCCACTCTGTTGTCGGTATTTCTCAGAGTGGTTTTCTGTCTACTTTCCGAGATGCCATTTTGTAAACAAAGAGCCTAAATAAAAGGTAATTCAGGCAAATAATTACCTGTTATTTTAGGTAATTTCATTTAGTTTCTGAACCTGCTTTGCAAAAAGGGTAGGTATGGTGCTACTCTTAAAAAAAAAAAAAAAAGTCCAGTGGATAAACACTTAAAGGAAAGCTACTGAAAACCATTGTCTGTGTTTAGGCTCATTTGAGAACTCTGAATAAGTTGAAACTATGTAGCCCATGTGGATCTACTTCTATTTCTAAAAGACCAACTAATAAGTACATACCAAAAGCACTGTAGAGCTCTGCATTTTGAAAGCATTAACATACCCTAAAGATGGGGCGGTTATGAATCTGGCCTATTTTTTCTAAAACCTCAAGAGGAGATTGAGCACCCTGCTAGTAGAAACTCATTCCACTGTTTTTTAACTCTGTCTTGAACTTCTTCCTTGTTTTGAATCAAATCCATCATTCTGTAACATTCGGCATTTACTTTTGATCTGGAGAAGAGCAATTGGTGGACATTCTTTATATAACTATTTGAGTATACCTCCTGAAGGCCATTCTGTCACAGTTTTCTCATCTTCAAGCTAAATAATTAGTTTCTTTAATCAAAATTTATTTTTCTAACCATAACTGTTCTGGCTTTCTAAATCCTGTCCACTTCTCTAAATAGTCAACTTTTAAGTTCAGTAGTTCAGAAATGAATGCTCTGAGGAATCAGAGCCTGACTAGTGCTGTCAGGTGAAATGGTGGCAATTACCCTACGTTCTTACTTTCTATGCTCCTTTTACAAAGGTGTTTACTGTTTTTTGATGTAATATTCCTGATTCAATTTTGGTAGTTTGCCTTGTTCCTTAAGTGCAGCATTCCATTCAAGTAACTTAGTTGCAAAGCAAGGTACACAAGTTATACCTAATGGGGAACAATAAGAAGAAAAGTAGGAAGCATCAGGGAAAGTACTAGTACAACAATATAATGCCTTCTGGGAGCTAGCATAAGCTTCCTTCCACCCACTGACCAGCAACTACATTTCCTGGTCCCGAGTAGCCAAAACTGTGCTCCTGGCCTATAGGCTTGACTGCCTGAATCCCACAGTTAGAGATATGGGACCAGAGTGGGCCTTTAGAAACCTATTTGGTCTCCCTTCTCTACCTCATGGGTCAGGGGTGGGGAAAGAGAGAGAAAGAGTGTGTCATGGATTTCAATTCAGGAGACCTTGGGTGTGGGGGGGAGCTTTGTGTAAGCCCCCTTAGGAGTTCAAGCAGGCTCAGAGCTATCTGGTATGGGAATATGGGGAGAGAGAAGAGATGATTTGGACAGAATAAGTTGTCTTCTTCTTGCTTATCCCACACTTTCTAGAGTCAATCATACCCTTTAAGATTTGTCTGAGAGCCGACTTGAGCAGACCTCAAGATGATTGTGTGCCTTGAGGGGTCTTAGAAGTACAAATTCTAATTAAGCTACAAATGAAATTGAGTCTTTTGCTTTGCACTATTGATTGCAGTAATCCACATTTTTAAAACCAGCGCGGCTCCCTTCGTGGTGAGAAGCCTCTTTCGAGGTTTGGCATGTATGTATAAACATGACAGAATTGACAGTGGAAAGGCAGGATAGTGCTTATCTAAGTGGGTACACCTATTTGGAAGGCCACTGATCAACCTCTGGTATTTCTCTTCCTTCTGCTTCCCTTAACTACCCTCCCCCTCCTTTCAAATATGACCTGTAAAGGTTTTTGGGGAGGATGGTTCAAGTTCAGTGTACTAAGTAAAAAAAGTTTTGCCAAATCAGTAAAGTGCCAAATGGGCCTCTCGTAGCCAAGGAGTAAGGCATTATGAGTCAGAAAACTGAAAGAATATTCTTTTACACTGCCCACAAACCTTGGAGCTATTTTTATTGCCAGTTTATATGCTACAATTATGATTTCAGTATAATTTTATATATGTCTAGATACCTCCAGGTAATGGGTGCATTTTAAATCAAATACTGTATACACATTAATAACTACTTGTGTTGGTTTTGTTTCATGAAAGATTATGACCTGTGTGGTGGCACTGTATTGTCATCTGCACCAAGAGAGTTTTATATGTAATTCAAACACCTAAAGATGCATATAAGATATACACACGCATGCTCACTCTCACTGTCATTTAATGCTGGGCCAGCTGTAATGCTATTGACAACCTCAGTCTGCAGCTGTATTTGGGGAATGGGTGTTAAGCTCTGGATCACTCTGGATGGCTACTGAATCCATTAAGACCGCATGATAGTAAGTTGTAGGCAAGAGCACTCTCAAATCAGGTGGGTAATCAGGGATGCAATATAAATATTTGTTGACTAGAATACTGTTCTCTTACAGAGATTTCAGTCTCAGAAAGTTAAATTATGTGCTTCATCAGTCAGTAGTATTTGAGTGTTTACTGTGTGCCAAACCCTATTCTAAGAGCTTGGGAGAGTGCAGTACAGTTAGAACACATGAGGTGTGTCATCAGAGATCTTACAGTCCTAGCCGGGGACACAGTCACAAGATAAGTTACGGAGAGAAGAGGAAGAAGAGAATGGAAAGGGATGTATGGATGTGTGCACATTTGATATGTGCAGAAGTGCTACTGCAGGTTGCGAGTGCATAAGCCCAGAAGTTGTACCAAATACTTAAATCATTCGAGGATATGGCCTGGAGAGAAGAAAAATTACTGGGGAAAAATCTGGAGGAGGTGGGACTTCAGATTTCCGTGGAAGAGGGGAAGATCTTTGGTCTGAGTGGATTTGAAAGGCTGGAATGAGTGTTACAGGGGAAAAGAGGCATCAGCAAGGCATCAGAGGTGGAAGAGATGAGACTGGGGTGCAGTAAATAGGTGAGCTTGAGAAGAATGGAGCATGTGAGCTGGGGTTTAGTGGAGGAAGAGAGTGGAAAATTCAGCTGAGAGCTCTGATGGAGCTCCTTAAAGCCTGCAGAGAGGAATGGGTAAGCATCTGGGGTTTTTGTGGCTTGGGAGATGTGCACAGAATGATGTTTTTAGAAAAATGATCCAGACAGTTAAGGGAAGTACGAACTGGTGAGTGGAGAAATTGGAGGCAGGGGACCAGTGATGAAACCGATAGGTCAGTTAAGTGAATTAAGCTAACTTGAGAATAAGTGCTAATGAATATCTAGCACTGCAAGTTCTGCCTGTGTAGTCATATACTGTCGTGTTTGATCATCGGTTTTTGAACAGGCGATTGGTCTCTAATGAATGGGTAATAGTTTTAAATACATACATAAAATCCTTTTACCCTAAGTTTCTTTCAATACAGACACACTTCAGGTTGCTGCATGGTAACATATTCTGGAAATACAGCCACTCTGGTTTTATATCCTTTGTCAGGTTACAGTCACTCCATGATACATCCTGAAGATACAGCTTTTTCAGCATGATACATGCCCCAGATTCTAGCCACCCCATGATATATTCAACCTGGGAATACAGCTGATATTATTTGACACTTTGATAGTCCAGTACATCTTGGAAGATGCTGAAACAGATCAAGGAGTTATCTCTCCACCCCAGCTAAAGTTTTGGGATTGAGAAGTTTTGCAGCAACTGTATCATGTTTTAATAAGTTTGTCTTTCTTTAAAGTCAGGTAGAGGAAATCAGAGGTGTGAAGAGGTGTTCACAATGAGTCAGCCCACCACAGGTAATTTAGGAAGACAGGATGGCTGTTAGTCTCAGTTGTACAAACAGTTTAATGATACTTAGTGTAACAGTATGTAGAACATAAGGGAACGTTGTATTTTTATGGAGGTTTTGGAACAAATCTGAATTTAAAGCATTTAAGTCTGTAGGATATACCTGTAGTTATAATGGTAGTAATTATGTCTTTGATGTCTGTCCTCTCAGTAATATTCGTCTTTCCCTATCATCAAACAATGGTATAACGTAAATTCACTCCAGTAAAGTAAACTGTTTTTGGTGATTGTAATAGGTTTTGAAGCCAATATTTCCAGGGTTACCAATTTTATAAAGTAAGCTTTGTAATTGGTAGCATAAGGTTACTAACATCTCAGTGAAGTTGGTGATTACTTGATTGAGAAGTGAAACGAACAATATATATGGAGAAACATAGCAAATATTTAGAAAAATAACTTAATAATATAAAAAAATAAACGGCATTATTCTTGAGGTAAAGTAAAATAATGTGCAGAGAATCGATAGAAATGGACTTTGGGTATAATATGGATTAATATAAGAATTAGTGAAATCAGGAGTCTCTACTTCAAAATCAGAGGGGTGTTTTTTTTTGTTTATTTTTAAAATCTCAACATCTGTTTTGGGCAGGTGGTATTGTCTTTGGCCTCAATTTTCCCAGCAATTGCAGAGTTTTGTTTCCCGTTAGTAAAGAAACACTGTTTCTCAGGCCCCAAGACCATAATGTCCATTGCTTACTGATGTCAAGGAAGAAGCCTTGAGCTGAAGGTGAATTTCAGATTGTTTTATTTTTTCAGACAAAATTCATTCTAAAAAAAGTTTTAACCTGCAAAACTGCACTCTTTCAAAATTGCATTTTTCATAGTAAATAGCTCTGATGGCTGGCTGGAACCTTTCAAAAATTATCTCCATGCTTTCAGTGCTTTTAAATTAACAGTGAGGCAGAACCATGGTGCTAATTAAGCAGTATCTTTAAATAGCGATACTTGCATGATGTTCAGTGTTTACCCAGTCAAATTGGTCTTCATGAGTGTTCTAAGTATCCCTTACAAACTTAGTCATTTGTGGGTGAAGAAATCCACACTTTTTTTGATGGCCGAAACAATTAGGGGTTTGTTTGCTCTACTTTAGTATTCTATCACGTGATCAAATTTCTTATAGTGCAACAAAAATGGTGCCTGGAGGATATCACTACTTCATCATCATGGCTTCTGCTTCATCAGTGATGTTTTTTGAGCACTTACTACGTGCAGAGCACTGTACTTAGGGCTTGGGAGAATACAATAAAATAGAATTGTGAGGCCCATTCCGGGCCCGTGAGTTTACAGTCTACACTTAATCTACTGAGTAACTGGGCTTTGAAAGCCGTATCAGAAGTGGTAGGGTGGAGGTCTGGTACTGAGAGCCCCTCCCACCTTTTTTTTCTCCTGGGCAATTGTAGCACAGTAAACAGTGATGAATAGAGAGAAGAATGGGGGCAGGAGGACCTGGGTTCTAATCACGGCTCTGCCACTTGTCAGCTGTGTGACCTTGGACAGACTGCTTAACTTCTCTGTCTCAGTTACTGCATCTGTAAAATGGGGATTGAGACTGTGAGTCCATGTGGGACAGGGACTGTGTCCAACCTGATTAGCTTGTATCTACCCCCAGCGCTTAGTATAGCACCTGGCACGTAGTAAGGGCTTAACAAATACCAAAAAATAAATAAATGATGGCTAGGTTGGGATTTTTCTAAGGGAACAGGTCTTTTTTTCTTTTTTTTCTCTTTTTCAGTGAACCATGGGAATCCTAAACCAAATTGAACTTCTGGGTTTATAACAAATCATACCCTAAGGGTACCAAAAATAATTCTTGTTTCCTGAGATTTGGGCCTCTTGAGGAGTGAGATTTCAAAAAGATGTTGAAGATGGTCTGGCAAGTTTGATGGGAGAGGGAGTTTCTACTCAGATTGTGGACTCCATGTGGCACAGGGAGTGTGTCCCAGCACTGAGAACGGTGCTCAACACAGTAAGCGATTGACAAATAGCATCATAACTCCAGGTAGGAGGGAGGGCATGGATCAACAGTCATAGGTGGGAGAGTCAGAAATGGTATTATGAGTACTGTGAGGAATGGAAAGTCCAAGCTGGTGTGTAGTAGAAGAGCACAGTGGATAGGAAAGGAGGAGTGTTGTAAAGCTAATGGTCAGGGGTTTCTACCTGTAGTGAAAATTGAGTATCCATTGGGGATTTTTGAGGAGTTGAGAATTGTGAGTACAACTGTATTTTGAAAAGCAGAAAAGTGCCAAGAGTACTATAATGAAGGATTTTTTTTTTTTTTGGTTGGGGGTTGAGGGGGGGATGACTTGCCACCCCAGCCCCCGACTCTAAGGGCATCTGCTTTAAATTTGTGCAGGTACAGATATGTGTCACAATACAACCAGGTTATTTTCCTTGAAAATGTGGCCCTCATATGACTGGTTGTGTTTTGGGGTACTCTTCCCAAAGAACCAGCCAGGAAGACTGAGTCTTATGAGTAAGTAAAAGTTAGACTGTAAATCCCAGCCCTTCCCCCATTTCTTGTGGCTTTTTTGGCCCTTAGCACCTTGGACATGGCTCCTCCCTTCCCTCTCTCATATCCCATGAATACCACTGACCACCCATTCATTGAATCTGCCCTTTCTCTTCTATTCCTGCATTGTAGCCCCATCTCTCTGCTCCAGCTGATGATGATAGACTGGGAATGAGGGAAAGAGAAGGGGTGGCATGACTTTCCTGTCAGCTGGTCCCAACAGCAACATTCCCACAGTTGCCCTCATCCAGCTCTAGCCTGTCTCTGCCCCCTAAATACTACAGTTGGGACTGGGTGGAAAGGAAGGAGCTGCTGTGTCTGTGGCTTGTATTGGGGTAGTACCAGTATCAGATGTCACTGGTTTAAAAAAAAAAATTGGAGTATGGTAGTGAGCATGCCAGGGGAAGAGAAGGCATAATTTAGAGGTGAGGAAGCAGAAAGAAAAACTGCTCGGAACAGTTTAAGATCAGCAGTGGGGCTTATTGGAAAGAAAACAGATCTGGGAGTCCGAGGACCTGGGTTCTATTCCCAGCTCCGTCGTTTGCCTGCTGTGACCTTGGGCAAGTCACTTAATTTCTCTGTGCCCTGGTTTTCTCATCTGATAATGGACGTGCATTTTTAAATTTTTATTTAAATGGTATTTAAATGCTTACTATGCATCAAACACTGTTCTGAGTGCTGGGGTGGGAACAAGTTAGATAGACACAGTCCCTTCCCTGCATGGGGTTCACAGTGTGAGTAGGTGGGAGAACAGGTATTAAATTCTATTTTACAGTTGAGGAAACTGAGGCACAGAGAAGTTAAATGACTTGCTCAAGGTCACACAGCAATCACTTGGCAGAGCCAGGATTAGAACCTAAGCCCTTTGACTCCTGGCCCATGCTCTCTCCACTAGGCCACGCTGCTGTAGTAGTAATAGGATTTATTATGTGTTTACTGTGCAGAATGCCGTACTAAGCATTAGGAGAAAATACCAGGCAGGAAGTAGATGCAGTCACTGTTCCTTAACGGGGCTCTCAAACTAAGAGTACAAGTGGGGCGAGGGAACCGGAGGCAGACACATCAGGAACGATGAAACATTAAAACAACAAAAACAGATAAGGAAGGTAGACTCCAGGTTCGGAGCAGGCGCGTAGCTGCAGCAGCCACTATAGTAGCCATCAGTCTTCACGGCATTTTGTGGAGGGCTCCTCCGACGGGTGCCAGCGGGAGCAGTTACAACAGGTACTTTTCTCATTAGGGCTAGAAGTGTCCGATTGTGCGTGCCGGAGCGGGGACCCTTGGCGGTGAGAGGGAAAGTGGTAATTATCATGGTGTTTTTCTCAGTGGCAGTGGAAGAGTCTGAGAGCATATGGGAACAGCTTTTCTTCCTGTCCTCCTGGGAAATTGCCCAGACCCATCAGGAATGATGAAACAATAAAGCACAACACAGACAAATACACAAAATCAATAGGGTGCTGTGGCCAACAGAGCAAAATTTTAGGTTCCTTGGGGCTCAGAGTTCAGGACAGAGCAGCCACCAGTCTTCCGGGGAGGCCTTTGTGGAGACCCCGTGCCCTGCCCTCCTGAGTGGCAGAAGGCAGAATGGGATGGAGTCCCTTTGCCGCAGAGAAGGGGGATGGTCTTGGTTTCTGGGAAGGCAGCATGTGCTGACCATCCCTTTGTGGGGCGGGGGGGATCCCGAAGTGCGTTGCGGCAGCTTTTCTCTTTCCTGCCGATTGGGTTGCCCTTAGATTGCTCTGTCCGTTGTCAGCAAAATGCTTTTTGGCCATTTGGTCGTCTTCAGATATAAAGCACGAAAATGACAAACCACAGTACAAACAAAGGAAAGGCAAATGAAGAAAGTGTACCCTCTCTTGAAGAAATTCCAGTCATTTTAAATTTTGGTTGCTAAGTTGGAATATTGGTTGTATTCCCAAAGAAACCTGTTTAGCAGTCAATATAGTGGCATACAGTGAGTGCTTCGGTATCCATAGCACTGTACTAAGTGTTAGGGAGCAAGCCACAGGGTAACACCACAGATATCTCATATTATGTTACTTTCGCCTTGGCATGTAGTAATTGCAAACTTTAATCAGGCATATGTTATGTGAAGAGTTAGGGAGAATTCTTTATTGACAATTTGGCCTACTTTGAGTCAGGAGACCTGGGTTCGAGTTTCAGATTTGCCTCCGGCCTGCTCTTTGACCTTGGGCAAATCACTCTTTGGGGCTCAGTTTTTTCATTTGTAAATGGAGATGAGGTAGATTGTGAGCTTCATGTGGAACGGGGCAGTGTGCGATCCGATAAACTTGCATCTATCCCAGTGCTTGGCATGTAGTAAGTAGTTAATGTAATTATCCCAAAAGTGTGATTGGAAGAACTGACTGTAGTTGAAGTTTCTAAACTTTACTACTTCTCAGTTTTTCATTATGGAATTGTCTGGTTGCGTTGGTTTTGGTTACAATTCATATGCCTAAGCTACTTGAATCTAAGAATCTCAGTGTCTAATAATTTCCAAAGGGTGCAAGTCGTAAAGTCTTTAACGGTTCCAGCACAGTACTATTTCACTATAATTGGCATCTGGGCTTTGCTATTAAGGTGGTAATTTTAAGGGTTTTTAAAATTCTGTTTTTTTAAGGTTAATAGTCCAAGAGCTCCCTTTTATTACGCTTACAAGTTAGTTACTTGAGCAAAGACCTGGCATGTTGGGGGGGATTAAATCTCACTCTTGAGATACTTGTTATACTCTAATAAAAGGCGAGAATCGTTATGCTTTATGTTGGAAACGTTTAGTTTTTCACGTGCCATCACCTCTCTATCCTTTGTATTAACTGTAAACTGTTTAGGGCTTTTCCACTCGGGAAACATCATGGCATAGTGGGTAGCACGGGTCTGGAGTCCCAATGACCTGGGTTCTAATCCCTGCCCTGCCACTTGTCTGCTGTGTGACCTTGGGTAAGTCACTTCACTTCTCTGAGACTGTAACATCATCTGTAAAATGGGGATTAAGACTGTGAGCCCCATGTGGGATAGGCTGTGCCCAACCCAATTTGCTTGTGTCCATTCCAGTGCTTAATACACTGCCTGGCACATAGTAAGTGCTTAACAAATACCACTATTATCATTATTATGGGTTCCTATAAAGGTGTATGATTTCCCTCAGTGTCAAAATGAAGAGAAATAGAGAATTTCAGTTCTCCAGCAGGTCAAATTAAAAGTTGTCTGAGTAAAAAAAAGATAAAAAATTATGGAGTGTTCACATTTTCGTGATTTAAAAGTTTTCCTTTGGTAATCAGGCACCTGGAGTTCTTTAGTGGCTCTACTTGCATCCTATCAAATTTGTTATTCCTTCACATTTCAGTTTTGGAGTTGAAGCAGTTTTCGGGTGGGTACTTACCTAAGTTCAGGAAATTTTTCTATGCTCCAGTGAAGTGTAGAAGTCTCCTGCATTGATTGCTTTGTAGCAAGAAGAATAGCTGAGTATATTACTTTCAGGGATTCCACAGGGTGCACTAAATTTTAAATCTTTGCTAAAGAGTATATCCTGCCAAGTGAATTAGCACTTGAGTGGTGAAAATAAATTTGTCCTTCGAATTTCATTTAGTATTTTCAACTGTTTCCTGGACCGAAGACATTGAGCCATTACAGTAGAGGAGTCTATGGCACCTGGGATTTGGCATGACTGACGGGGGGAAATGTGACCGAATGAGCTATTGGGGGGATACTGTACTGGTGTGTGAACTTGGAGGCAAGGCTCTTTAGAAGGGGGGTGTGGGTATTTTATAAGCTGAAAGGAAGCTACAGTGGGACACTGAGGTTTTTTTTTCTTTTCTTCTTCATGGTATTTAAGTGCTGTGTGCCAGGCAGTGTACCGTGCACTGGAGTAGATACAAACTAATCAGATTGGAGACAATCCATATCCTACATGGACCTTGAAGTCTTAATCCCCATTTTACAGATGAGATAACTGAGGCACTGGGAAGTTGTGACTTGCCCAGGTCACACAGCAGACAAGTGGCGGAGCCAGGAGTAGAACCCAGGTCCTTTGGACTCCCAGGCCCGAGCTGTATCCACTAGGCCTTGCCACTTCCCGGTGCTGATCGGAAACTCCTACAATATTAAGTTTAAACGTAGGTTCCGAAAAGCAGTGGGGAAGAGCCCACAGTGAATATTTTCTGGCAGGTTGAGTGCTGAGGAAAGGAGCAAGAGCAGGCTTGTTTTGGGGAATTCTTTACATTGGTAAATTTCAACTAGTGTAGCATTCCCACTAATCAGCACTTTTCTTTTCAGGCAGAAATATTGTTGACATTCCCGGATGATTGAAAAACTGCAGTGGCACAACAAATTTTATTAGTTAATACAGAGTTAAAAAAAAGAGCACTGCTGTTGACTCTCAAATGACCTTATTTAACTGAAATAGCTTGAGTAAAAATATCTCCGGCTCAGTTCTGTTTTAGTAATTTTAGACACTTTCTAGTAAGATTATTTTAAAATGGAGTGGAAGAACTGGTAGTGTTAAAGTGTGCTCGGGTGATATCACAGCTCACCTCTCTTTTATCTTTTCAGCTTTTCCTGTTTGTGGTGGAAGATAAAATAATTTATGTGCATGTTTCTGCTTTTAGGTTTGTGGTGTGAGGGCCTCCAATTCTTTACCCTTTATTGAAGACATTTGTGCCTATACAAATAGTCCCTCAACCAGCCATAAAGTGAATTTGATAATGAATCACATTGCAATTTCACCTCCTCAAATGGGGTGGAGAAGTGATCATCTTAGTCTTGTCATTGTGAGTACTTGGCTCTATGACTTGCTAATTTTGTTAAAGTGGAAGATACCTAGACTACTATTTTGTCCCCTTAGGATTTACCAGGTCTTTGATTCTCGGGGGGATTATGGGAGGAAAGAAAGCCTGGAACGTCTTTGATGTTTCTATAGGTAATTTTGTTTAGCTCTATTTGAATTATGGGTTGACTCGTGGTTAAATTCCGCTTACTTGCAGTTAAAAACTATTGGTTATATTGGATATATAGAACCTGTGCACTTCCTCTTAAAACTGCTGGATCAGAAGTTAGTTACATTACTTTCACTTCAAAGCAGGATGTTGCAAAGACTATCATAATCTTATTAAAAATGCACTTTCTAAATCACCCTAAGTCGTTTAATTTGGTAGCATTTTGTTGTGGAGAATTTTGAGTTTAGAACAATAATAAAGTGGACTAAAAAAGTAAAAAAAAAAATTCTTACCTTGATGTGTTCTTTAACATCCCCTTTAGAGTTTAAAAAAAAAAAAAACAACCTCAGGTCAGTGAGAAATTGAGCATACCCAAATATTTTCTCATTGTCCTTAATTTTCTCAGAATAAAAGAACAGTGGCAACTTAATTGTCACACATTCCATTATGTTGTTTTTTTCAGGGGGTGTTACTTTTTTATCTAATGTATGGGCACATTGAATTGTGATTTCTGTTTGTTGTTTTTTTTTAATTTAGTGTAGGAAGAGCCCTGAAAGACATATATTGCTTATTTCATATTTCTGATATTTGAAGACAAGGGGCACATTGCTTACTTGATCAGCTGTATTTAAGAAATGACAAAAGCCATATCAAACCAAAAGCTTCTTCCAATTAGATTTATATGTAACGTAATAGGCACAGAGGGCCTAGTGATGGATCATTTCCTGGAAACTGGAAGTAGAAATGAAGGCAGGGACCCCTGCCTCACAGAATTAGTTTGAGGAGGATGACTGTTTAATCTTTACTGCCGATCCTGCCGGCCTTCACCACTACTCCCTCCTTTACCTTGCATGTGCTTCACACTTTTTCTGACCATTATATGCTCCCTTCCTCATATACTTTTGAGGATCATTTTGTGGAAGACAATTTGTGAGAAAATTGGCGTATTGGAAAAGTGATGGGATTGTCTTCTATGGAATTAAGGAAGAACTGATGCAGCTCTTCAGTTTTCTTCAGAACACGTGCTTGAGTTTCTCTGTTTCTGTCAATCAGTGGTATTTATTAAGCACTTTGTGTACAGAGCCCTAATACAATAGTGGCCTGTGCTGCACCTTCCAGCCTCCAGTATCTTGTCTGCTTGGTTTTGGTAGGTGAGGTGAGTAGAAAGGAGGGCACAGTGTAAGATCATGTGGTAAGGAATGTGAATATCTGGGAAGCAACTTATTGATTTTTATTTCTATTTATTTTGTTTTGTTAATATGTTTTGTTGTCTGTCTCCCCCTTCTAGACTGTGAGCCCGCTGTTGGGTAGGGACCATCTCTATAGGTTGCCAACTTGTACTTCCCAAGCGCTTAGTACAGTGCTCTGCACACAGTAAGTGCTCAATAAATATGATTGAATGAATGAATGATTGCCAAGATGTGAAGTAATGAAAAAGAGTGGGGCATACTGTCGTATTGGCCTAAAGCAACAGTCATTTGTATAAGTGTTGCTGCTTTTCCACCTCTACCTTTCTTATAAATTTGTGCCTTCCAGGGGTGAGATGAAATTAGGAAATGTCAGGATCAAATGTTTCCTATAGAAATTTTGTGTGACCATATACTCCTTGGGTGCTTACATCAAGAATGGAAACTGCAAACTGCCTTGATGTTTGACAAAATAAATGTTAATGCTGAATTCAAAGGCTAGTAGTAGTCATGGCATTTATTAATGCTTATATGTGCAATACACTGTGCAAAGTGCTGGGAAGAAACACAAGGACATTAAGTCAGCAGTTTTGGTTAATTGTGCATTCAAGTGTTTATCTTGATTATTTGTAAATATTTTTGCATCTGTCTCCCCATTAAAGTGTAAAATACTTGTGGCCAGGGATCTTGTCACTACTTTATTTTGAAGTAGCAAATGACACCATTATTATTAAGTGCATGGTATGTCCTGTGCACTGGGGTGGACAATACAATATAAGATGGTACACAGCCCCCGTCCCACATATGACACGGCTTAGTGGTGGGGGGAAGAATGGATGTAGAATAGATCTACAGACAGTTACTCTCCCCACGTTGCCCTCTTAATGTGCCTCAGGAGAAGCTACAGGAGAGATCTGGCTCTTGGAAGTAGAGGAGAATTGGAAGGAAGAGAGGGGGAGAGCCAGAACTCCAAAAGGCATTCCCTGACTAAGGCCTCATTTTCTCTTTTCCTGTTCCCTTCTGTGTCATCCTGATTTGCTCCCTTTATTCTCCCCTCCCTCACCCCCACAGCACTTAGGTTCATATCCTTAACGTATTTATCTTTATTCATGTCTGTTTCCCACTCTAGACTGTGAGCTCGTGGTGGGCAAGGAATGTCTACCAGCTCTGTTGTATTGTTCGCTCCCAAATGCTTAGTACAGGACTTTGCACACAGTGAAAGCTCAATAAATACAATTGATTGAGAACTTAATGGTGCTCCTATATGACCCTGGGCAAATGATAGCCCACAGCCGCCAAACTAGCTCTCTTACCCCCTTCAAAGCCCTACTGAGAGGCCACCTCCTCCAGAAGGCCTTCCCAGACTGATCCCCAGTTTTTCTCTGCTCCTCCTCCCCTCCCCATCACCCCTACTCCCTCCCTCTACTCTACCCCCTTTCCCGCCCTACAGCACTTGTGTATATTTGTACATATTTATTACTCCATTTATTTTATTAATGATGTGTATATATTAATAATTCTATTCATCTATTATGATGCTATTGATGCCTGTCTACTTGTTTCATTTTGTTGTTTGTCTCCCCCTTCTAGACTGTGAGCCCTCTGTTGGGTAGGGATTGTCTCTATCTGTTGCTGAATTGTACTTTCCAAGCGCTTAGTACAGTGCTCTGCACACAGTAAGCGCTCAATAAATATGACTGAATGAATGAATGAATGAAATGATAGAGTCAGATTAAAATTCAGGTCTCCTGAGACTCCCTGGATGATGCATTTCCACTAGTCCACACTGCTTCATACAGTGCATTCTACCAAATGCACACTCAAATACTGCTACTACTGCTACAGCAACCACACAATAAAAGACTGATGTGAAGAAGTAGTCCTAAAATCTTCATTGTGCCAGTTAGCGCTATCCTTGGTTCAGATTGTCATGCCCTGGTCTGCCACAAGCTTCTTTACAAGGCCGAATGAGCCTGCCCATTTTATCTTCAGATTTGTGGGCACTGAGATGGCTGATGTTGCTTTCCAGAACAGTTTCACCATGAAGTACTTTCAGACCAAAGAAGGTGTTTGGTCCAATTATTTTGATCAGTGTGTGGACATTGAGTTGTATAGTTGGGCTGGATTAAATTTCAGCTCCACCAAATAAGTTGCATCAGTTCTGTTCCTGATTCGTTAGATAAATTCCTTGTTTTAAGAGTAATGAATGATAAATTGTAAATTTCTTTTCTTACCGATATTTATGTGTTTTCTTTGTGCCAAGTACTGGGGTCCATACAGAGATAATCACATTTCTTGAGAGATTCTTAAATAGGCAGCTAAACCCATGGACTCACTGGTGAAGTAAAGTGCTTTCCATCTCTAGCTTGGATTAACTTTGAAATAACTTTCCATTTCAAATTTTGATTCCAAACTGATTCCAAAAACATTTTAATCTGATGAATAGTAGTAGGTCTTAGTCTGGAGAACATGGTATAGCTTTAAGTTTGGAAAATGTTTTGGACCAGTGTTTGTCAAACTGTATCCAGGGGTATTTTGGCTGCTGTCTGAGTCCCCAAGCTCCATACTTTGTTATTGTGGGGGTTGGGGCTTATCCTCCATGGTACTGGGCAGGAAAATGGCTCAACTTTAGGTGGATATACTAGAATAATTAAGGCAAACCCATTGGTACTTTGCACAGATCTGCCAAATTGTTTTTTTCTAACTCCCTCTTATACAAAATTTGGAGAGCAGCTTGACTTGAAAAAATATCTTTGTGGTATTTAAGTGCTTACTATGTGTCAAGCACTGTACTCAGTGCTGGGTAGATGCACGATAATCAGGTTGTCACAATCCCTGTCTCACACAGGCTCACAGTCTAAGAAGGAGAGTGTAGAATTTACTCCCCATATTACAGATGAGGAAACCAAGACACAGAGAAGTTGTGACTTGCCCAAAGGAGCACAACGTTAGAGAGATAGAGCTGGGATTTGACTTCAGGTCCTCTGTCTCCCAGGCCCCTGCTCTTTCCACTAGACCACACGGCATGACTTATTTAATATTTAAAAGATATCTGGTTCCTGTTTACATCGGAGACTTTTATAAAAGTTTTATTTATTTTATTTTATTCATGATGTGCATCTTTAAAGAGAAGTCAAAGCAATGCTAAAGAATATTTGACTTAAAATTCAGGAGTCTCAACAGCTTTGCTTCATAGTTGAGTTCATTTTAAGTTCTATTATTCAGGTTTGAACTGGTGTCCATCCGTCTGATGAACTAGAGCTTTTCAGACTCACCCATACAAATAGAGCCATGGTCTTCAGACACAAAGGACTACAAAATATCTGAGAAGCAGCATGGTGTGCTGCTTGTATCCACCCCAGCACATAGTACAGTGCCTGGCACATAGCGCTTAACAAATGCCGTAATTATTATATGTAGGAAAGCAGTTTTCACTGTTGTTTGCCCCTATATTAAATATCATTTCTCCCCGTATTTTTAGCCATCTTCATTCGCATTGATCCCTGGGTTTCGACAAGCAGCAAGTAAATCTGCTAGTTTACGTTCCTCTTGTATATTGTAAAAGCCTCCATTATGTTTTTCCCATTTTAAATTCTTGGTGGAGGGAAGTTTTTAGGTCTTGCTTTTTTGAAAATGCCCTGTTCTGATCACAAGCTTGAGTTTCCGGAATGGGTTATTGGTTTTTCCATTTCTTCCAGTTCAGTTGCTGAAACAATTTTCAAGGACTCTATAGTAGTTAGTACCATACCAGTTTTTCTTAGTGGGACAACAGTAATAAGCAGCAAAGGAAAATTTTTAATTAATACCCCATAAAACAGTCCGGAGTTATCTATAACCCTTTGCTGACTTCATCAGTGATATATTTGTTGAGCATTTATCCTGTGCAGAGCACTGTACCAAGTGCTTGGGAGAGTACCATGCAACAAAGTTTGTAGATATATTCCCTGCCCACAGCAAGCTTTCAGTCTAGAGGGACATATCCCAGGATTTGTAAACTGCCTCCAGTGTAACATCCAACTTGTACTTCCCAAGCGCTTAGTACAGTGCTCTGCACACAGTAAGTGCTCAATAAATACGATTGATTGATTGATCCAGTCACTGCAGGGAAATGAATTCCATCTGTCAGACTTGCTCCCCGTTCAGTTTCCCATGTTTTGAATGCTTTTCTGTCTCCCAATCCCTGAACTTGTGACATTTCCCCCACCCCAAACATACACACATACTTTATATCCCTGCTCTCCAGGATTTTTAAACAAATGATTTGTGTGGCAACCCTCTTTAAGATGCAGGGCCTTTTGCTGCCACTTACAGCTCCCTCAAATGGGGCTCCTTTGAGTGCGCCTTCTCCCACTCCTGTGCCAGGTATCGTACTTAGCTCTGGTCCCCTTTTGCTGCATTCATATCCCGTGCAGTTCCTCCTCAAAGCTGCATTTCCCTACTCCCAGTCTGCAAATGGAGAAGAAGTTAGTAGTAGTAGATTATTGAAGTAGTTAGGTGAGATATGGTAACAGTGCTTGGATCAGGGTGGTATCAGTTTGGAGAGAAAAAGGTGGATTTTAGAGCTGTTGTGAAGGTAAAAACCGAGAGTGGTGACAAATTGAATATGTGGATTGAATGAGAGAGATTGTCGATTAATACCAGGGTTGTGGGCATATAAGACAGGCAGCATGGTGATGTTGTTTACAATGATGGAAAAGTCATGGGGAGAACGGTGTTAGGGTGGGAAGATAAGGAGTTCAGTTTTGGACAGTCTAGAAAGTTGTTTTAAATCAAGTTTTCTGTTCACTGTGGCCAAAGAGTAATCTTTCTACAGGACTTTGGTTTATTCCTGAGTGAATTGCCTAAAAATTCTCATTTGAATGTGTTTTAAAAGTGAAGTGAGTTCCCAGAACGCTGCACAGAATAGACATTTGACTTGGACTATGCCGAATAGCTTACTAAGAACATAGGTAATGCTATTACTGGGTGGTTTAACTGGTGCATACAGCTTGATAATCTCTCTTGTCATCCAGACAGGTTTTTGGAAGGACAGTGTGATACTGTTGGCCTGCACAATTTCTTGTTGAGCAGTTTTTCTGTCCCCTACTTACCCAGCAAGCCCCATGTAGGACAAGGACCTACCCACACTAATTATCCTGCACCTACCCCAACATGTACAGTGGTATTTAAGTGCTCACTATTACTACTGTTATTAGAAATATACATTTTAAAAAATAATAATTTTACCCCTTAGTCTCCCCACTGTTTCTTCCAGTCCTGGTCCAGTTTCTCCTTGACTCTGAGACCCATGTTCTTTCCACAAAGCCATTCTGCTTCCCTGAAATTGTACAACATAGGCAAATTTGGGGGAAAAAAAAAACTTTTAAGAACCACACTGCACTATTATTTTCCATTTAAAAGAACTTGAATGTCTTCTGACCTTAAGAGAAGCAGTGTTAAATATGGAAAGAGTATGGGACTATGAGTCAGAGGACTTGAGTTCTAATTCCAACTTTGCCATTTATCTGCTTTTGGGCATGCCACTTAACTTCCCTGTGCTTCTGTAAAATGGAAATTAAGACCAAGCCCCATGTGGGGCATGGAGTGTGACCAACCTGATTAGCGTATATATCTACCATGGCTCTGTGAAAAGAGCATGGGCTTGGGACTCAGAGGTCGTGAGTTCTAATCCCGGCTCCGCCACTTGTCAGCCGTGTGACTTTGGGCAAGTCACTTCACTTCTCTGAGCCTCAGTTACCTCATCTGTAAAATGGGGGTTAATACTGACCCCTACTTGGGACAACTTGATCACCTTGTATCCCCCAGCACTTAGAACAGTGCTTCGCACATAGTAAGCACTTAAATGCCATCGTTATGATTATTACCCCAGCACTTACTACTGTGCCTGGCACATAGTAAACACTTAGCAAATACCATAAAAAAATTTCCCATAAATTCAAGCATCATTTACAAAAAGTCCAGAAATTGGTCTTCCTAGTGCTTTCCATTCTTTAAGCATTGCCCATAAGAAGACAGTGTATGTGTACACAGCAGAGGCCACCTGAAATTCTACAACATGGGTTCGCAAAACTGGCAGTTATCCTGCTTGTCGCTCTAGCTTCTGTACCCAACTTGGCCAAGGTCAACTAAAGCAGTGCTATATAGGCGTGGTGTGGCACTAGTCAACTAGTCAAGCTCCAAAACTGGGGCCTATGCTATTAAAAAAAAAAAACAAAAAACATACCAAAGTGGACCTGACCTCATTTGTCTCTTTGAGCCGTTGGCATTAATCCTGTAAAGACGCGGTGCCTCTGCGTGGTACAGTTCCACCCCCTGTGAGCCCACTCCCTCAGGAAGATGCGAGGAAGATCTGCCCTTTTCCAAATCAGGATCGGACTCAACCTAACATATTCATTCATTTGGCCTGGCCAAACCCAGAGCCTGCTTCCACTAGAGCCATCACTTTCAAACAATGGAAGTCTGATGTGATAGTAGCCATAGACTTACCACGAACCCAAGTACTTCTCCCACTTTGACTGAGAATATCATCATCATCAATGGTATTTAGCGATTGATATATGCAGAGTATTGTACTATGTGTTTGGGGAAAAATCAGACATGTTACCTACCCAAAATGAGCTTCCAGTCTAGAGAAATATGGAAACAGAAAAAGATTACTGATGTCTGTTCTAGAGAGTGATAGGAAAATTGAGTCATAGGGGACCAAGATATACCTTGGCAAATGTTTCACGTGCTGCTAAGTGTTATTGGAGAGCTTAAGACTGCAATTTCAGCCAGTTGCCCAGCTTCATTTACTTTCCTCAGGCAAGTTGGACTTTTAAACTAAAAGGCCTGTAGTGGATACCCAAAGCCATCTTGGCCCCACCTCTGATCCCTTCTAAGATCCTAGGGGAAGGAAGGAGGTTTCAATCTAGAACTACCTGCCTTGTCCAAAAAACCCATGGTGGGGCAGGCTGTTTATCTATCCCCCTCAGTGTCAGTCCCGTTTGGGCAATGGCCCTCTCACGTCTGTGAAGATGGTGCCTAAAGATATGGTGCACTGCCAGCCCCAAAAAGGGGGACATGCAAGAGAAATGATTATCTGTCTCTGATAAATTGAAGTGCCAGCACCATAATCTGCTTAAGAGAAGCAGTGTTGCTTAGTGGAAAGAGCCCGGGCTTTGGAGTAAGAGATCATGGGTTCAAATCCCGGATCCGCCCATTTTGTCAGCTGTGTGACTACTCTGTGCCTCAGTTACCTCATCTTTAAAATGGGGATTAAGACTGTGAGCCCCCCATGGGACAACCTGATCACCTTGTAAACTCCCCAGTGCTTAGAACAGTGCTTTGCACATCGTAAGTGCTTAATAAATGCCATCATTATTTATTTATAATCTCCTCCCTGTGCCCTTGCCGTGGTGAGCGAATTGTAAAGAACTAGCAAGACCTACTACTTTATGTTCCCATAAAATAGTTCCAATCCTTCTTGGTATGGCATCTAACTGTTGGATGCTTGTGTTCTCTGAACCATGACAGTTCTTTCATCATAACCGAAGAGTCTAACTGGTTTTCAAATATTAGGCTTATTAAAATTCTACTTGATCCAGAAAATTTGCATTTGCTTCTGAACTCATGTAGTAACATTGTCTTTTCAACTACTCCAACATCAATAAGCTAAGGCATCTGCCTGCAAAGAATGCCACCCCCAGCTTCATGTAAAAATTAGAGTCCAAAAGGGAACATAGATTATAAAATACATATTTTAGGCTTGCTTTCTCTAGACTGTAATCTCATTATGGGCAGGGAAAGTGTCTGCTAATTCTGTAGTACTTTGCCAAATGCTTAGTACAGTGCTCTGCACATAGTAAGCGTTCAGTAAATACCACTGATTGACTTAAGCTCACACAGGTTTCTTCTGTGTAAAGAATACAATGTGATATATGTGTTGGAGTGTCTGTTCATATTGCCAAGAATGCAGAGTAACTCAACATGTCACATCATATTTGTCACCAATACAAACTACATTGTGGAACTAAAGCAGAAACCCAGTGTCTCACTATCCTTAATAAAAACCACAGCAATTGTTTCTGGCTGGTATTGAATACATGGGACTGTGATATGCATGTGAAGAGGAAGGAACAATCAAGAGGACTTGGTGCTACTCTCTGCGTGTTTCCTCTCTTTCTACCCACACGTGTGATAGCACAAATCTTGTCCCTAATGTATTTTGCTACTTTAGCCATATAGTTCCATGCCAAATTTGTTTTGTAGTGATTTGTTACGAATGGTAGTTGTAGCTGTTTACATTCAAGTAGGCTGGAAGGTGAGAAGTGTGTAGGCAGGCTTCACAAAGTCCACCTTCTTTGTGCTATTCCGTGTACCAGAATTGAAAAAGAGATGCATTTTCCTCCTATCGTGTATCTCAGACTTGATTTATTGAGAGTGCTGAGATGTCCATTTGAATTTTGACTAAAGTAGGATGACCCTTGGGTTGAATTTCCTTTTTAATTTAAACAGTGGAATTAGATTTGGGTCCATCTTCTGTTCATGAGATTTGAAAATCCAAGTGGGCATTTTTTTTTCTTTTAGTAGTCATTGCTTTGCTTAAACAGGTGGGAGAACACCAAAATAGAGAGGAGTGCCCAAAGAGTATAAATAGCTATAGCTGACAAGGCAACAATAGTGCTTTCTCTAACATAGAACAAAGCCAATAATCAGCAGGAACAGATGGATCTCTAAAACAAAAGTAGGGCGAGAGAGATGCTCAAAATGTGCCATTAAATTTAAGGTGGAAGGTTCCTCAAAGGCTTCCTTGGCTCGTAGGTAGCTGTGTTTTAAAATGCTCATTTTAGCATCTTAGATTTTCACAAACCTCATGCGTTTCACTTGTAAAATATCTGTTAGGTATTAAAGGAGAACTTTAGTGTTGTTTTTAAAATTCAGATTAAAACTGTGATATTATTTTGTTTTCATTATAGTGATTGACATTTAGCATGATAAGCAAGTATTTCTTGGTTATCCTTTCTAGCATTTCCAAATGATGTGAGTGACTAAGCTAGCATTTAATATCTCAGTTGTTAACATACATAGTAATTGATTGCAATAATTATGATGATAATATTAAACTCTATGTACCAAGCACTGGGCTAGATACAGGATAATCAGATCAGACAGGCTCCGTCTCCCATACGTGGGGCTCACTTTCTAAGAGGGAGGAGGAAACATTTTCTCTCCATTTTTCAGATAAGGAATTTTTGGAAAGGTTAAGTGACTTGCCCAAGGTTGCACAGCTGGCAAGGGGCAGAGCCAGGACTATAACCAGGGTTTCCTAACTCTCAGTACCCTGCTCTTTCCTTTGGACCAGAGTGAACAAAATTGAGATTTTTTTTATTCCCCTTTAAAAAAGAGGTTTATAAGAGAGGATTAAAAAGTTCATTTAAGTGGGTAAACTGTAATAATCTATATCCTATTTATACTTAAACTTAACATCCAAATCTTGATTTTTTTTGAGACGAGGGCCTTATTTTAGAGTGGAAAGAATTATTTTACTTGCACTACGTATCGGCAAAAACTGGTCACAGGCTCCAAATATCCAAAGAAATACCAGGTTCTTTAGAAGGCAAGAGTGGAAGGAGGCAAGGAGGCTGTAGGAATATGATGTTCAGAAAGGATGAAACTTTCCAAATATCACATTCAAAAAATACATGTTGATTCTACTGACAATGGAAATGTTAACCTGAAAGCAAATGAAGTGAATTGATTAGTTAATTGTGGCATGACTTAGCCAATTATGAGCTGATACCAAACTAAGCTATTACTTAGCTTAAAAGCATAATACGTTTTTTGGTTAATGATTTAAAAACTGAGAATGTAGTATGTAAATTTAAATTCAAAAACTGAGATTTTTGTTTATTCCCCTTTTACAAAAATGAGATTTATAAGAGAGGATTGAAGTTCATTTAAGTGGGTAAACTGTAATAATCCATATCCTATTTATAAAGGAACCCAGAGGATGGAGAGAGGGTTGATTTGTCATCCTTAACAAAAGCTGTGTTTTATACCATTCTACAAAGGATTGAAGACTTGATCTGATTTTTTTTTCATTTTACATTGCTATTGCTGCTTATATTTAGAAATGCTTTTACATCTGAAAAGGAATTTTGTAAGGGATTTTTTTTTGAGGGTGGGGTGGGGAAAACTTATTGGACCTAAAGGGGGTGGCGATGTTTTACTGTTCTTGGCATTACACACAAATACTTTAGTTGGTATATAAATGAAAGCTTAAAAATATTGTAGTCCATTTGTTTTGGGAAGTGGAAATTTAGATTGTTTTGGGAAAAGTTGACTTTCTTTTGAACCTAATAAACTCCATATGGTTTAGATATTTTTCTGTACCGCTTTTAGTGAAAATTGAAAGTCATTTAGTTCACTCTTGATAATTAGCCTCACCAACATATTTGGGGGGAAATTGAAGTAAATATTACTGGAATTCCATCATCTAGCATGCCCTCTCTTCTTGACCCTCAGAACAGGATGTAAAATTTATGATTTTCATTCAGTTCTACGTTAATGTTGTCCTCTTAATGTGCTTCTGGGAGAAGTGGCAGGAGACAGCTGGCCTATGGAAGGAGAGAATTATAAGGAAGAGAGGGGGAGAGGTGCATCATCAGGAGGCTTGTCCTGACCTGGCTATCATTTTCTCTTTTCCCACTCCTTTCTGGGTCACTCTGATTTATTCCTTTTTATTCACCCCTCCCTCAGCTCCACAGGAATTATGAACATATCTGTAATTTATTTATAGTAATGTCTGTCTCCCTTTGTAGACTGTGAGCTCATTGTGGGCAGGAAAAGTCTACCACTCTGTTGTACTCTCCCAAGAGCATAGTACTGTGCTCTACACGCAGTAAGCGCTCAGTAAATTGATTTGGGGGCGGGGTGTGTGTGTGCGTGTGCACTTCCACACTTCCTGAGTGTTCAAACTTCTGCAGATGTTTGGGTAACATAGCAGTGGATGTTAGTCGTGTAATAGAGTAGCTTTTATTTTTAAGAACTTCTATATTGTCCCCACAGCCTAAAACAACCCTGGATTTCATTACCTCAGTCGTAGGTAGCTATGTCAGGATTCTTTTAGGGCCTGTCTTAAGACAGGAAATGTTTTCAGAAGAGATTAACCCGGGCATACCGTATGGACATGAGTATCTTAATATGGGATGCAGTTGGTTATCATTTGATAGCACCTGGTCAGTTCACATATACCATATCTGCAATGCTTTTAGCTCCATCTAGAAAAACAGTGATGGAGGTTAAAAGGGGACTGAAGGCACCTTTTTTCCAAGCCCTGTAGTATCTTTCGATAAATACTGTCATGTGTCATATTAGTTAATGCATCTGCAGCACCCTGTGGCATCCCACTGTATGCAGATGGCTGTATATTTGTAACACACACCCAAGAAGACATGAAAATATTGTAAACAGCTTTGTTTATGGGCTGATAAACCTGACGAACACTGAAGCAAAGTATCAGGCTGTACCAGAGAAATAATAAAAACACCAAAACTAAATGTTGGCCGCATGGTGCTAAATGCTGTCACATCATTTTGTTAGGCAGCAGAGTGACCACCAGTACAACAATAGATAAATAAATAGATATCTGAATCAGGAAGATCAGCACCTGCTTTAGGAGATGGTTAACAGAGACAGTGGTGACTCTGATACCAAACTAAGCTTTTGAGAGAGTACAAGATCCTTGACTTCAGGGAACTCGCAGAGTAGGAGCTTTATCCAAATCTGTGTTCAGCTGTGAGATCTTCACTCTCCACTGGTACTGCATCTGACTCCTTGAGCGGTTGGTTTTTGGGGTTTTTTTTGTTTGTTTTTTGTCAGGTTCATTTGTGAGCTATATTCAACATCTTACAGCAGGTCAGGATCACAAACCACAAAGTCACGGATTGAATTCAGTCTTCACGTGCTGGGTGGGGAATGAGGAGAATGGTTCTTAAGTGTAAATCTTTTGTTAGGAGTCCCGTAAACTTCATTTCACATTTTTTTACAGAAAAATAATATTCTGAAACTGGTTGAAGGTCTTTTAAGCAACTGTAGAGTTTTAGATTGTTACATTTTTCTTAATTTACAAAAAAAAGTATAATTTAGCAATTAATTGAAACTTTGAAATGTGATTTATGTATTTTAGGGACCAGTTACTCTCCACAGGAAAATTCACATAACCACAGCGCTGTTCATAGCTCAAATTCACATTCTGCTAATCCAAGCAATAATCCAGCTAAAACTTCAGATGCTGTAAGTATTGTTTCATTTTTAAGTTTCTTTGGGGATTTCAGTTTAGTGAATAAAGTTATTGTCTTTTTCACTCTTGTGAAAAAGGTTATTTTAAAGCGCACCTCCTGAATTGTCAAGAAATCAATAGAATCGGTTAATTCAGAAGAAATAAATCCCTTAGCATTAAATATTCCAGGCCTCCCACTGTCCCCCAGCACTATCTTGCTGAACTTCCAGCAGATTAGGAGAAGAAAGGAAATTTTCAAAATGTATATTGGAATTTCAGTAGCCTATGGGTCATTGGGTTAGAAGATTGTAAGATCTTTAAGAAGGGATCGTTACTACCAACTCTATTGCTTGTGCCCTCCCAGGTGCTTAGTACAAATGCACACATAACCTCTCAAATACCTCTTCTAGACTGTGAGCCTGCTGTTGGGTAGGGACCATCTCTATATGTGGCCAACTCGTACTTCCCAAGCGCTTAGTACAATGTTGTGCACACAGTAAGCACTCAGTAAAGTGCTTGAGGAGCAGTGTGGCTCAGTGGAAAGAGCACGGGCTTTGGAGTCAGAGGTCATGGGTTCAAATCCTGGCTCCACCAGCTGTCAGCTGTGTGACTTTGGGTAAGTCACTTAACTTCTCTGTGCCTCAGTTACCTCATCTGTAGAATGGGGATTAAAACTGTGAGCCCCCCATGGGGTAACCTGATCACCTTGTAACCTCCCCAGCGCTTAGAACAGTGCTTTGCACATAGTAAGCACTTAACAAATACCATTATTATTATTATTAATAATAAATACAATTGAATGAATAAATACAATTGATAAGGAAACATGGGGCCAGTAATGCAGCAAGTGTCCAGAATTGAGCCAGTTGTTCCCCAAAAGTGTATAAAATTGTGATGAATTTTTCCATTGCATATTAAATTATTTTGAGGAATCACTCCATTGAAATAAATTAAAATTCCTATATAGGGAGGGAGCGTGATCTATTGGAAGGTTCTTAAAGGTATGTAGGATTTGTCAGACTTGAAGGAATTTCAGTGATGCATAATTTTGTAGTTCATAGGGAAATGATTTAATTGCTATTTTGACTGAACTACTAATTCAGTTGTATTTATTGAGCGCTTACTGTGTGCAAAGCACTGTACGAAGCACTTGAGACAGTACAATATATCAGACAATTCCCTGCCCATAAGGAACTCACAGAGCAGTGGTAAATTTAAAAAAAAAACAAACTCGATGCTAAAATAGGTTTCAATCCAATGATTGATAACCATAGAACTTAAAATGATTGTTTAGAACCAGTCAAAATAGGCAAAAACCCCAAAAGAGGGTATTCTTTATAACATTCATCAGTTTTGTTAGATTGCTAAAAATAACTAGAACTTTTCAGAAATTTTTTGGAAGGAGAGAAAGTAATAATGTTTTTGAAATGACTTGTTTGCATTATTCAAGGATTTACAAATTCTAACCTGAGGAACATTTTGTGGTATTTTCCAAAAAAGTGGAATTAAATTGAGCTGCATTCACTGCTTCCAAGTGAATGTAGTCTGCAAATCTTAGTATGTAGTATGAAATTATGTTGCATAAAGTATCAAATGTTTTTCTAACATTTTTGAAATATATTTTCAAGTCTTATGATTCTGCAGATGACTGGTCTGAACATATTAGTTCTTCGGGCAAAAAGTACTACTACAATTGTCGAACAGAAGTTTCACAGTGGGAAAAACCCAAAGAGTGGCTTGAGAGGTATTTACTTATGATCTGTTTTTTTGTTTTTTACTTTTTTGTCGGGGGGTGGGGGGGACATGACTCCATTTGCATGTTTAGACAATTCTTGACTTAAAAAGGTGAGGACTTTCTTATTAATGTGGTGGTGGATGGACCTTCATTGGAGATTACTGAGTAGTGGGGAGATATGGACTGAGTGGTTTTTCAGAAAAGTAATCAGGACACCAGAGTGAAGTTTGGACCGGAGAGTGAAGAGACAGGGTGCAGAAGTCAACCAGGAGGCTGATGAAGTAGTCAACGTGGGGTAGGGTAGCTGTTTGGGAGAGGGAAGAGCAGATTCTAGAGATGTTATGAGGATGGAACTGGCAGGTTGAATGTGTGGGTTGAATGAGAAAAATGAGTTGAGAATAATGCCAAGGTTATAGGATAGTGAAAAAGGAACTGTACTGTGTCACTGTCTAAAGTGATAGGAAAGTCAGTGGGTGAAGGTTTGGGTGGAAAAATAAGGAGTTCTGTCATAGACACGTTAAGTTTGAGGTGTTGGTGGGGCATTCAAGTAGAGTTGTCCTGGAGGCAAAAGAAAATGGGAGACCACAGAGGAGGAGGGAGGTCAGGACTAGAGGTAAATTTGGGGATCATCTGCATAGAGAATATAGTTGAAACTGTGGGATGCAAATAAAATGCATCTGACAAGGGAACTTCTAATTTCCTTATTCTAGGGACTGAAGGCAATATGGTCTTATACCCCATGGAAGTTGTAAGGCTTCACCTTTCCTTCTTTAGAGTAGTAGCATGATTCTCCTTTGATCCATGCTAAAATAACTATCTAATTTAAAATGTTTAGAACCGTGAGTATATTTCTGAACCTAGGGTGGGGTGAGACCACCACCCCTGGATTGAGCTGAATGGAAAAGTAGGCACCCTCTAGGTCCCTTAAAGCACAGACTCTGGCAGGAAGTGGCGAGAGCTTGGGAGCTGCAGAGGTCTATGCATAGATGGGACATAGTTCCCCCCAAGGGGTTGTGTTTGGATGAGAGAGAAGGTGGTTCAGTTTTTTCCAAAGCATACCTTATCCTCTTTCACAAGTGTCTGTAATAGTGCACCCCGGCATAACGGGATGGTGCCAGTGGGGCTGAAGTAGCGGTAGGGAGGGAAAGAAAGGTTTGCTTTTTGCAGGGACCTTAGAAGCAAAGGCTCACCCTGGCCACTCATTTCTGTATTCCCTTTTTCACCTCTCTCAGCCTCCCATTGAATAGAAGTATATGGAAACCCACCTCTGCTCCCCTGGCCATCCTCTATATTCCCACATGATCTTGATGAGCAAATTATTGACCTTGAGGAAATGAATTTATTAAGAACCAGTGTGGCATCTAATGTAGAAAATTGCTGACTAGAATTAGTGCTTACTAGTTATGTATTTTTGCAGAGAACAAAGACAAAAAGAAGCAAGTAAAATGGCAGTTAACAGCTTCCCAAAAGATAGGGATTACAGAAGAGAGGTGATGCAAGCAACGGCGGCCAGTGGGTTTGCCAGTGGAAGTAAGTATAATATTTTGCAGCAGTACAATTAGTTAATTGGATTTCTTTTTGTGTTCCTCTTTAAAATTACATCAGTATAAATCAGTACAGATTTTCTTTAACTGTTGAGCATATTCTTAGTTTCCTTTCTGATTTATTTCCAGGAAATTACACTCCCTCGAAGAGTACGGTACTTCTACATCCAGTCTCTAGAGCCAAAAGTAAAAGCCTTATTTCAGTCATTTTCCCAGGCTAGAAAAATCAATCACAATTTTCACTTGATTCACCTGTAAAAGGCTAGAAAATATCTTAAAATGCTATCACAGTATGCTGATTTAGTGTTTATTTTGATTTGATTATTATCATCAATTTTTTCTATTACCTAATTCATGATTCGTGGTAAAGCTAAGTGCCTGTGAATTAAGGATAGAATTAAGAGTAGGAGGGTAATTTGAAGTCATCAGCTATTGCTTGATAAGAAAAATATTTATGTCTTGTGGTTTATAATTGGTAATGAGGAATTTATCATGGCATAATATTGTTTTAAGTTATAGCTCATGTTGCTAGTGAGTACTATGTTTCCGGTGAATTTACAGGCTACCAATAGCTCCTTGATGCTTAAAGTGCAAAGTGTAACTTCAATAATCTTCAGTGAATGTTGATTTTGTGCAAGCATTGTACCTTAGGATATATTCACGTTAGAACACATTTGCTACAAATTAAAGTTTCTACAAAGCCTTAATTCTGGTTCTTGCTGGAGGTAGTTATATTTTATGATGGGATTTTACCAGGTATAAGGTTGTTTTTAATTTTTTGACGTTAGAATTAAATCACAATTGGGATGCGTATAGGAGAAGCTTATTTTAGGTGGAGGAAGTGAAAGCGATGTTGCATGATACTAAAAGCATGAGAACTCAGAAAAATTGAAAGATTTCTTTTAAACATGCATTCACAAAGTATAGGCATCTATCTTTTTCTAGAGAACTAATTGTAATTTGAATTTAGGTTTTTTTAATGGTATTTAAGTGCTTACTATGTGTTAAGCACTGTTCTAAGCACTGGGATAGATATAAACTTATCAGGTCAGACACAGTCCCTGTCCTACAAGGGGCTCTCAGTGTAAGTGAAAGGGAGAACAGGTATTGAATCCCCATTTTACAGTTGAGGTAACTGAGGCAAATAAGTTAAATGTCTTGCCCAAGGTCACACAGCAAGCAAGCAGTGGATCTGGAATTAGCACCCAGATCCTCTGACTGTCAGGCCCTTACTCTTTCACTGTGCCACATTGCTTCCCAATGTGTTTGGGTCTCAGCTGTTCTTCATACTAACTCTTGATAGCACATAAAATGAATATAGATGTACACCTTTATCCGCACTCAGCTTTCATAACTAACATGTAGTTAGAAATTGATCAGATGCCCTTGAACTAAGGGCCCAGGATCTACTAGGGAGGGACCCAAGATTAGTTTTGCAGTAAGCTGCAGAGCAATATGGAACATTGAAAGTAGTCTGTACTTCATAAAAGGGAGAAAAGTCCTTTAGATGGAGCATAAAAGATGATAGAGCAGGAGCAGACATTTTTAATGGAAATATCTTTGGACATTGCAACAGTAGTCAACATTTACAGAGGGTTTTTTTTTAAGGTATCTGCAGCTCCCATTTGCACGCATTAGTATTGTCTAATTCTAAAATGTTTTGGATGAGGACTGTGACCTGACTGCCTAAAAATATTTTTCTCTATTTTAATTACCTAGAATTACCCATATAGATTTTTAAGTCCAAGTCCCCAAATGTCTAGGTAATTTGCATGCATTGCCATACAATAAATGGGCTGTCTAGGAACAGTTTTTCCCTGGATTACTATGCAGGCTCTAGACTTTTCTTCCTTATAACTAACATTTTTCATCTATGTGAATAGGTGAGAAGTCCTGACAGATTGTTCAAACCTGGAGAATAATATAAAATGATGGGATCTTACCCAGTACTACAAGTGTTTCAGGGAATAACCGACAAACATAGGACCACAGATGTGGATTGAGGGTTGTTGGTTTTTTTTTTTTTTTTGAGCTTAATTGCTGAATTTCACTGAGGTAGTAATAGAAGTTAAGAATATAGTTTTCTAGTTTAAATAGTAACTGTGATTCAGTAGGAAGAAAGTCCAAAGAAGAAACTAGGCTGTGGGTTAAGCACAGTATGTGTCCTTGCTTTTTCTTATGTACCCAATTTGGAAACTTTGTCTCCTCCCTTGTGTACAGTGGGAAGGTTTGTATTAGTAGGAAGGTGACTTACAGATTTATTGTTTCCTCCTAATTATTTGTCTCCTAAGGTTGTCTAACCATCCCTTTGTGCTGAGCAGATGCTTAGACATTTAATATTCCTAGAAACTGCTCTAGTGGTAACTTTTGCCTAATTTGTCTGAGCTGTATAATTTTAACTCAGGTAATACTAACCATGAGCAATTTCCTCCAGAATTAATACCTTCTGGGTGGAATAGAAATATAATGTCATTTGATGTCATTTTGTAAATCCGGGACCAAATGACCAAATGTAGTACTAATATAATGATATTTTTAAAGAGTTTACTATGTGCTAAGCACTGGGGGAAATACAAAATAATCATTTTGGACACAGTCCGTGTCCCAAGTGGAGTTCACAGTTCAATAGGGAGGAAGAACAGCTATCTTGTCTCCATTTTACAGATGAGAAAACTGAGGCACAGAGATTAAGTAACTTGCCCCAGATCACACACACAGCCGGTAAGTGGCTGAGCCGGGACCAGAACCCCAGTCTCCTGACTCCCAAGCCTGTGTTTTTTCCAGTAGTCCACGCTGCTTTGACTATTGAGATACCTGCTTGTACCCTATGCCTCCAAATAGGCAGAATGTGTTTGCTGTTTATTGTAAATATCAAAATTATCTGATAGTTGATGATTCAAACAAATTGATGTTATGAATTATTTCCTGTTAAAAAAAATTTCTCTCTGCTAACAGAGAGCATGTTAGCAGGGAGATAAGGTATTTTAGTTGAGAGGCTCTTGTGAACAGCTGACTTAGAAACAGTAACTGTAGTTGCCTAGCTGTTTGGGTGACTTGTTTTCTTCTTTTTGGTGGTCTCAAAACTAATGTTCAGCTCCAGCACCTTGGGTTTTAGCTCTCTGGTGTTTTGAACTTTTCATGGTACTCTGTATTGAGGTGAAACTTCACCTACCTCTTAACTTTTTGATATTTAGTCATGCCATGGGGGGACAGGTTTGGAAACAAGACTGGAGTTAATTTAAATAACAGTTTGAAATAATTTATCATAATGGTTTTAAATTGCTGAGAAGTTTGTTTTCCAGAATAGTGGGAGCCACTGCATTTTTTTTTTCTTGGTTGTGTTGGGCTATGGGCTGTTTGATACAATATGTGTTAGGTAGAACCATCATTCATTTTAATGAAGCCACCCTGCATTCTCATGGAGATAGCATGAAAGGAATATTTTAACAAATATCTGAAAAAACATTCTCAGTTGCTTTAATTGATTTTTAGAAGTTGACTGTGAATCATTGTGGCTGTTTCAGAGTTTACCCCTGAGAAGCCAGATGTTTAGAAAAGTATTTGGGCTTTTTGTGTAATGCTTTCTATAACATAATAGGGCAAGCACTTACATGAGAAAATAAGTTGATAGTATTTTGTAGAGGTAATGCTATAATTCTAGAACACTATATTTTTTTGGAGACTTGGCCCAAACTACTGAATCAAGTTGAAACATTGCTAAACATGTTATAATCTAAATAAAGACATTTAAGCTAAGGGTCTTTTGGGGTCAGTTCCCTCAGTGCTTTAGACAGTGGTGAGCTAAAGGGCAGGCAGTTGAATGTTAGAGACTCAGTGTAATAACTAGTATGATGATCAGTGTTAAAGATTTCTAACAGTCTTTTTTCCCCCCTCATTCCAACATTCCTTTGCAAACTGAACAAAAAGTGGAAGACAAGCATTCCAGTGATGCCAGTAGTATGCTCCCACAGAATATTTTGTCTCAGACAAGCAGACACAATGATAGAGACTACAGACTGCCAAGAGCAGAGACTCACAGTAGTTCTACGCCAGTACAGCACCCCATCAAACCAGTGGTTCATCCAACTGCTACCCCAAGCACTGTTTCTTCTAGCCCATTTACCCTACAATCTGATCACCAGCCAAAGAAATCATTTGATGCTAATGGAGCGTCTACTTTATCAAAACTGCCTACGCCCACATCTTCCATCCCTGCACAGAAAACGGAGAGAAAAGGTATGCCTGGAATATGCTCTGCTACTCTCTATTGTGCGTTCACATAGAATTTCTGGTTGTATTCTTTAATTTCCATTGACATGAAGGATTTTTTTTTTTAGTGGAAATTCACATTTTTTTAAAAAAAATTGCCTTTATAGATTTAGTGACTTATTTTTATTTGTCAAAAAAGGTAACCAACCATGAATTGATCTAGAATCAGTCATCCTTTTAAAATGCAGTATGTTACAGTAAAATGGTAGATAATGTCTTCTGCTACAGTTTGGACAATTAATGATTCTTAATCATTTTCATCCTAAAAACAGGTTGTTATTGCCTTTATAACTCATATGCTTGCATGTTGTATATATTCAGTTAGTCTAGAACATAGGGTAAGGGATCATAAAGAAGGCAAAACTATGGAGAGAGAGCGAGGTAAGATATGACAATTAGCATTTGACTGCTGTGCTTTTAAAATCGTCTTTTCAGGTTTGTGTTAAGCTCATTTTGCAAAATTGGAGGAATTCACTGTGGATTTGTGAATAAGTGAACATCTGTAGATATCCTAAAAACTCTTGTCTGGTTTTCTGGAAAGTGGTCTAATTCATTAGAGTTATTGCAAATAACATTTGCTGCAATAAAACAGTAAGCAAAGCAGTATTGGTAAAAAGTGCAACATACCCACTTTGGGGAAATTAAGTGTAAAAGATCTTGCCGTGTAATCAGTCTGGGATCTCTCCCATCACTGTAGACAATACTCCTATCCTCCTTGTCTCACAAGCCCATAGCCTTGACATTATACTTGACTCATCTCTGCCATTCAACCCATTCATTAATTCAGTCGTATTTATTGAGCACTTAACGTGTGCAGAGCACTGTACTAAGCGCTTAGGAAGTACAAATCGGCAACATATAGAGTCCCTATCAAACAACAGGCTTACAGTCTATACCCCCTGTTTTCTAAGGTGGTGAGGTTAGGGAAGACAGTAAGGCAAAATATGAGCTGAATGGAGCAGTGAATGCCCTTTTTGGTTTCATTTGTAAAATCAAAGAAAGAGAAGAATATTTTTGGATAAAAAGCGAAGGTGGAAATAATTTGAAAAAGGGATAAACACACAGTGTAGAGTACTAATCTCCTAACTTAATCCCACCTGTTTTGTGGGCCTTGGCCTGGAGTAAGAAAGTATCTGGTGGCCAGTTTGCTGCAGGAAAAATGGTACAATCTGCAAGGGTAGGTTAGTTATACCGTGGTACGGAGGTGCCGGGTGAAAGGACAAAACCAAAAGTCCCCTCCTTGAAGATTATAAATTTTAGGATTCTGGAGGACTTGCCAGTGGGCTCCTCTGGAGGAAGCTGTCTCTTCCTGGGATCCAGAGTCCCAGTCTTGGGGAGCCCTCAATATAAGGGCCCCACACCCTGGTCTCCAACACCCCTTTTCTCCCCCTGCCCCAACCGTGGTGCATGCACGCGCGTGCTTTCTGTCTCTCTCTCCCTCTCCCTCCCTTTCCCTCCCCTCTGCATCAAGCTGGCTCCAATACCTATTTTTCCCCTTAGATGGGAATGAGAAGCATAGGCAGCCACAATTTGATGGGTTATTTTGGGAAAACATCTTAAAGACTTCCAGACAAACTGTTGGACTGGAACTCTGAACAGTAACACCTGGTCTTGCTTCCTCCACTATTCTCATTTCTCATGCTGACTTTGTGGCTTGGGTGGGGAAAGGCAGAGGGTTTTTGTGTGTGCAACTGGAATTTTGTGCCTGTTGTATTTATAGGAAAATATTTTAAAATGTCATTGGTGTGGGTGAATGTGATTTGGGAATATGGAAGGTGAAAAGCTGCCCCTTGCTCCAATTTCTGCCCATACAACTGTTACCAAACGTATGATAATTTTTTACCTTAATATCCAGTTTGGTTTCAGGGAAGAACTAGAACTGTCATGGTTCAGTCCTTTCTCTTAAGGTAGACCCTGAAGGTGATTTGGAGCAATTGCTCATTTATTTGGGGAACATTCTTGCCTAATATTAGAGTTCCATTTTGGCTTAAGTTTTATTATTCATGCGAGATCAGCCTTCCAAAATGGCAATTTAGGTTTTTGGATCTGTCGGTGGGTAAATGCGTCAGTGGAGAGCACTTTTTGTCCTCTTTTCCCTGTTTCACTGAAGGTAGTTGATAAACTCACCCACATGCTGGCCAGCATAGATAATAATTGGTTAATTTTAACACTTGTTATACAAAGGCCATAACATAGATATAGTCTCATAACTTTGGGGGTAAATAATTCTTAGTCCCCACCAATCCAAGTTATTATCATCTTGACATTACCAGAGTTAGCTAAATTCTTAAGAGGACATTTAGGGCATGCACTCAAAATGTAAATGCATTTAATATACATCACTAACTCATTCAGCATAGAAGTGTGGAAGTGTTGGCCGGGAAGGAATTTGTGTTCTGCTTCACCAAAGGTTGGGTTAGAGAAGCAATTAAGCAGCAGATGTAAAGAGTTTGTTGAGAATTACTCTGTGTCAAAAGGGCAGAAATGAATCAAATTACGGTACTTGTTAAGCACTTACAAAGTGTCAAGTACTGTTCTAAGCGCTGGGGTAGATAAAAGTTTATCAGTTTGGACATGGTCTCTGACCCTGATGGGTCTCACGGACTAAATAAGAGGGAGGACAGCTATTGAATCCTCATTTTACAGATGAGGAAACTAAGGCACAGAGAAGTGAGTTGCCCAGGGTCACACAGCTAGCAATCGGCAGAGCCAGAATTAGAACCTAGGTCCTCTGACTCTCAGGCCTGTGCTGTTTCCACTTGGCCACAGTGCTCCTCAGGTCAAATCAAATATGGTTTCAAAAATCCTGTTTAATTCTTAAGTTTAACATAAACTGTTGCAGAATTTATAGCAATAGAATTTAGATAGCTAGATGGTTCCTGTAGATAGAACTATGTTTAAGTGAAGGTGACATGGAATTTTGTTGGTGGGAAACACAATGAAACAGAATACAGACATTTGCTCCAATTACTTTCTTTTAAATTGGTTTCATTTTGGTTAAAAGTAAAATTTTTCCTGACTTGGCTACCTGTGGTTTTATTTTTTTTTTTTTTAAAGTTAGTGCAGTAGTTGCTTCCATAGATTTTACTGTATCGCAATTTTGTTGAATCCATAAAGATGCCTCTCAGTTAAGATCTAAGAAGTAGACTTCTTTAAAGTTTCTTTTTTTGTTGAGTTCTTAAATTGATATGCAAATTGTTTGGGGCCAAATCTAAAAAGACTATACTTGCATTTTGAGTTATTGAATCTGAATCAGAGGATCCATAGGCCATTTTTTTACCCAGACGAGGAGATTCCCTAATCCCAGTGCTTGGTCAAAAGAGATATTGAGAGGAACCTTCTTCCCCGCTAAGAAGTGTGGACGAAAATTAGCCACTGACCATTCTGATTTATGACTTTCTGAAGGAGATGCCCCACCTGTGTTTTTTCCTTTTGTTTCCTAAGTCAGCCGTCCCAGTAACTGAAATTGATATCTTGGATAGGATATCAGTTAGTGAAGTGTAGTTGGGGAGATAGGCGTAGGACCCAGGTTTTTCTTTCATTCGGTCAATTGTATTTGAGTGCTTACTATGTGCAAAGCACTTTACTAAGTGCTTGGAAAAGTGTAATATTACAATATTGTTGTATTTTTTCTCTGCGAAGTAGTGTGGTAAAGCATATAAAATTATAAACCTAAAATGAAACAGTATGTGAAAAGAATGAAGTTCCAAACCAGGGAAAGGATTTGATACTAAAGATGGGCATTTCTTGCTACAGTAGTTTTAAGGACTGTTAGGTCCATACACCTTCCGTATAATCATTTTTATGAACTAAAATACTAGTGTCCCATTAATATGATTAATATTTTCTAAGTAGAGATTAAAAGGCAAGTAGTGGCTGTAGAACTAGAAGGCAAGAGTTCAGATTTGAAATACTATAGAAGAAAGTACAATATTGTCTATTTTTTCAAAACTTTTGAATTCCAGGTTGTCAGAGACTGACTTGTAACTTCTGATTTCTAGTGTTCAGCATAAGTAGCACTCTCAATTTCAGAGAAGCTGGGAAGGAAAATAACTGCAATCGTGAGTGATTTTTGGTATTCTTACTCCTCCAACAGGCAAAACCCAGTAAGGTATAGTAGCTCTTTGATTAGTGCTCTAATCTGAGCTATACTAGGTGTTCTGCACAGATAACAATTACCCTGGCCAGGGATTGGTTAATACAGTATGAATGCATGGCACCTCCGTTTTATCCAAATGAAGAAATCATTTGACCAGTTACAGTTACCATTTCTTTTTCAACCGGCTAAGAAGGCAAAACCTGGAGTTCAGGGACTAGGATAGGGTGTCCCTTTCCATCAAATAGCTCTTCTCTTGGACACACTCCAAAGAGTTGCCCTGCCCAGGAGATGGATCTGATGAATTGAGCTGTACAGGAAAAGGAATGCTTTTGACCGTGGAACAGAATTTGAGAAACAGCTATATTTGGTTTTCACACGCTGGCCACTTCAACGGTGAAGCACCGAATAAGAGAATGACCCTGGCTTAAGGAGTTCACAGTCTTAATGGTGGAGCTGGGAAGGAGAATATGACAGACACATGATGGCTTGATGGCTAAATTGAATAATTTAAACAAGTCGAGAATATGAATAAGTACTAACAGTGGCTGTTGGATGGGATGAGGGACCTTAATTAGGTATGCTCCCTGAAACTTTGGGACTTTGGGCAAGTCACTTAACTTCTTTGTGCCTGTTACCCCATCTGTAAAATGGGGATTAAAACTGTGAGCCCCCCGTGGGACAACCTGATCACCTTGTAACCTCCCCAGCGCTTAGAACAGTGCTTTGCACATAGTAAGCGCTTAATAAATGCCAGTATTATTATTATTAAGCGCTTAGTACAGTGCTCTGCACATAGTAAGCGCTCAATAAATACAATTGATGAAAGAGATGAGATTTCAGGAGGCTTTTGAAGATGGGGAGATGGTTCCAAGCAAGAGGGAGAAAGTGGCCAAGGAGTTGTGGAGGCAGGAGAGTTGAATGTCATGCGAAGTGACAAAAGTTAGTTGCGGTGGAATGAAGTGTCATCTGGGGTGTGGAAGAGGGAGGGAACTAATGGACTGCTTTAAAGCCAGTGGTCATGGGTTTCTGCTTGAGGCAGAGAGGAATGAAAAGCTTTTGCAGGTTTTATAAGAATGCGGAACAGGGTTTGAGGAAACTGATCTGGGGAGCAGACTGAAATATGGACTGGAGAGGGAAGAGGTTGGAGACAGGGAGACCAGTGAGGAGGATGGTATAGGACCTGAGGCAGGATATGACAGGCCGTGGACCAGGGTAGAAGCCATCTGGATTGAGGGAAAGGGGGAGGTATAGGAATATCATTGGGTATTAAAAAACAATGTAAATCCTACTTTCTATGATATGTAAGTGCTTATCAAGTGCTGGGTTAGTGAATTAGGTTGAACACAGCCCCTGTCCTGCATGGAGCTCACAGTCTAAGTAGGCGGGAGAACAGGAGAACTGAGGCACAGAGAAGTTAAGTGATGTGCCCAGGGTTACACAGCAAGCATTTGGAAGAGTCAGGATTAGAACCCAGGTCCTCTTGACTCCTGGACCTTGTGCGCTTTCCACTAGACCACACTGCTCCTTATGGAATTCCTTCATTTTGTTAAAAATTTTCAGTATATAACTGGAAACCCTGATTAAGAAAACACACATCCTTTTTTTGACTAAAATAGTTCAGATGCTCACTTGGTGTAATCATCATCATCATCAATCGTATTTATTGAGCGCTTACTATGTGCAGAGCACTGTACTAAGCACTTGGGAAGTACAAATTGGCAACAATTTGTACTTAACACTTTGGTGTAATCAAATTCATTAGGCTAACTTGATCCAGTTAACAAACATTTGGTCAAAAAAGTGCAAGAAGTTGGTCATAATTGTGTCATTGGACTATTTTTGTTAGAAGTTGAACTTGAATAGTATGATGTATTGATGGCGTGTCAGATTACTTGCCAGGAGGTGTGTCTGAACTCAATTTCTCCAATTATCTATGAGATTCCTTTAAATGTCTTATTTAGATCTTAATCTCCACGAGGACAGGGACTGTCAACCTGTTCTGTTGTACTCTCCCAAGATCTTAGGTCAGTGCTCACACACAGTAGTTGCTCAATTAAATTGCACTGACCAATTTTTCTATCTCCCATTAAATTATGTCTGAAAAGTCCTTTGAAAGTCTCATGAAATAGCAGGTTTTAAACCGTTCAGACCTTGTCACCCAGTTCTGCCAGAAAGTATGTTTTCATTATGTTATGGTTAGAAGATAGTAAGAAAGTTAGAAAGCATTCACCCAACAACACAGATCTTTGGAAACGATAACTGTGATGGAAGAAACAGGTTTGTGTGCCCACTCATTGTTTCAGGCATTGTGAATACTCTGAATTTTGCAAGAACCCAGCTCCTGCACCATGGCTTAGAACTGGGTGTGATTAGTTGGTAGTTGGATATTGCAAAAACAAACTTGGTTTTGGTAATGCTAAGTATTAGTTGTCGGATGGGATCAGTGAGTGAGGAAATTCTGGAAATGCCAAGGAAAGCGGGTGTCCGGCCTTTTCTTTGATGACTTCCCTCGCAGTTGCCTGCTTCAGCTCTGTTATCTTCTGATTTCCTTTTTCCGTCGACAGTTCTTGTTAGACTCTAGACGCCCCCCTCACAATCTCGAGTGGTGGGATCAAATCTAATTACTTCAAAATCATCGCTTTCCATCGGAGCGTGTCGGGGTAGTGCTGAGTGAAGCGGGTGCGGTAGAGCTCTACTGTCCTGGGCATACCCCCTTTTCTTACTGAAGGCTAAAATCCAGGCTTTTCCCTACAACCTTGAAGTTTGCACTTTTCTAACTTAGCCACATTAATGGTTTTTTTCCTACCTGAAATGTTGAACACCCTGGTATTCTCAGGGTAGGAATTATGATAACAGTACCACTAGCTCTCTTCCCCTTTTGATGACAGTAAACAATTAAACAAATACTATTACTATTTTGTGCCAGCACTGAATAAGCACTACCGTAGCTACACCATAAGTCAATTAGACAGAATTCCCAACCCACATAGGGCTCAGTCTTCCTATTCCCCCAAATTTTATATACCCAAACTTTGATATTTTTACTTTTCACTTGGTGTCAACATAATCTCAGTTGCTGAATCACATAGCTCACAGCATCTAAATCTTCAGGCAACTTCATGAACTTGGAGCTCTTTTTTGGGAGGGGCCGTGGAGGAGGAAGGAAGAAACTGGCCTTGTATTGCTAAAATATCAAATAAGTAGCTTTGGTGCGTGAATATTTGACCTGTAGACCATAACATCACAGCCACAGGTGTTTTGTTTGTATTTAATAGAAAATAAAGCCTAGATTTTTGAATAAGAACCATTCAGATCCTTCATAAAGATTGAATCATAGTGGAAATTGGAGCAACTGTTACGATAAGCTTTGCTGGTTTTAGAGTTTTAGTGGTGATTCTTACACTGCCTTTTTCATTTAGAATCTACATCAGGAGATAAATCTGTATCCCATTCTTGCACAACTCCTTCCACATCCTCCGCCTCTGGATTGAACCCAACTTCGGCACCTCCTTCGTCTGCTTCAGCAGTTCCTGTTTCACCTGTTCCACAGTCACCAATACCCCCTTTACTTCAGGACCCAAATCTTCTTCGACAGCTGCTTCCTGCTCTGCAAGCCACTCTGCAGCTTAATAATTCTAATGTGGATATCTCCAAAATTAATGAAGGTAAGTGCAATAAACAAAAAACTTGAGAAACAGAAGGCACTTACCTCTTCCTCTTTTCTTCCCTTTAAGATGCTTGCATGTGTTGTGTGCGTGTGCTCACACACATACATGCCCACACTTCCCTCCTGCCACCCCCAGTACTTAGCTCTTATATTGCAATAATCCATCGTATACATTTTATAATGTAAAATCTCATATTGGCTCTGTTGTCTAAAGTCATTTATTCATTCACTCAGTTGTATTTGAGTGCTTACTGTGTGCAGAGCATTGTACTAAGCTCTTAAGTCAGTGTAGTTTGTGTTTTCCTAGTGCTTTTTAGCTCAGTTCTGTATTTCAAGATATAGCACCTCTAAAAAGAAGCACTAAAGCATCCAAACTCCATTTGGTAACATCAAGAATATGTATGTTGAGGCACTAGGGAATTTGGTAGAGGAACTAGACTGCCTAGACTGCCTGAAATCCCTTATTTCCCATTGAAACAATAGTTCAGAAATACTAGGTGAGTTATTAGAGGGGACTGTTGGGAGTGTACTCTTCTTTTCTCCTATTCCATTGCATATGAATGAGAATTTTTTCAAGAAGTAATAAATTACAAGGTTAAAAAATAGCAAGTAATTTGGCATTTTCATGTATCTTTATGAAGTGAAAACATTTTCGTGAAAAGCTTAGTGATTGAAGTTGCGTGTATGTTCTGGTGTTAATTGTGTTGTTTTTAATGGTGTGTGTTAGTGCTTACTAGCTGTTAGGCCCTCTACTAAGCACTGGAATAGATGCAGATTAATTAAGCTGGTTACAGTGCATTATGACATAGAGCTCAGTCTTAATCCCCATTTTACACATGAGGTAACTGAGGCACAGATAATTTAATTGATTTGTCAATGGTCACACAGTAGTGAAGTGACAGAGCTGGGTTTAGAATCCAGGTCCTCCTGACTCCTAAGGCCGGTGCTCAGAAAATTCAGGGTCTTTTGGCTAAATTACACAAGTTTTAAATTTTAATTAGTAAATTGCCTCTGAAGAAATAGCTTTGAGCAAGGGTATTGGGAGAATATTATATACAGCTTTACTTTTATAAGCACTTAGTACAATGCTTTAAATGCTTACTATAGTGCTTTGCACACAGTAAGCGCTTAGTAAATATGATTAGTAATAATTGCCTGGCACATAGAAAAAAAATGCTCTGCATTATTTACATAGATGTACTGCAGTGTGGCCTATTGAAAAAATAATTGTGGCAATTAGCGCTTACTCTGTGCCAAGCGCTGTAGTAGGCACTGGGATAGTTACCAAATCAGGTCCACATGGGGCTCACAGTCTAAGTAGGAGAGAAAACAGGTACTGAATCCCCATTTTGCAAATGAGGGAACTGAGACACAGAGAAGTTAAGTGACTTGCTCAAGGTCACACAGTGAGCAGTTGGCAGAGCTGGGATTAGAACCCAGGTCCTCTGACTCCCAAGGCCCGTGCTCTTTCCACTAGGCCAGAGGAAACTGAGGAAGCAGAGGACACTGCTCCTCTGGCCTAGTGGAAGTGTGACCTAATGGCTAAAGCCCAGGTCTGGGACTCAGAAGGTCATGGATTCCAATCCCTACTCCGCCATATGCCTGCTGTATGACCTTGGGCAAGTCACTCCACTTCTCTGGGCCTCAGTTCCCTCATTTGCCAAATGGGGTTAGGGACTGGGTCAACCCGATTTCCTTGTATCCACCCTGGTGCTTGGTACAGTGCTTGGCACATAGTAAGTGCTTAATAAATACTATTTAAAAAGAAAAGGCATGGGCCTGGGAACCAGAGGTCCTGGGTTCTAATCCAGCTCTGCTACTATTCATTCAATCAATCAATGTCGTATTTATTGAGTGCTTACTGTGTGCAGAGCACTGTACTGAGCGCTTGGGAAGTACAAGATGGCAACATATAGAGACAGTCCCTACCCAACAGTGGGCTCACAGTCTAAAAGGGGGAGACAGAGAACAAAACCAAACATACTAACAAAATAAAATAAATAGAATAGATATGTACAAGTAAAATAAATAGAGTAATAAATATGTACAGACATATATACATCATAATCATCATCAATCGTATTTATTGAGCGCTTACTATGTGCAGAGCACTGTACTAAGCGCTTGGGAAGTACAAATTGGCAACATATAGAGACAGTCCCTACCCAACAGTGGGCTCACAGTCTATACATATATATAGGTGCTGTGGGGAAGGGAAGGAGGTAAGATGGGGGGGATGGAGAGGGGCGAGGGGGAGAGGAAGGAAGGGGCTCAGTCTGGGAAGGCCTCCTGGAGGAGGTGAGCTCTCAGTAGGGCGTTGAAGGGAGGAAGAGAGCTAGCTTGGCGGATGGGCAGAGGGAGGGATTCATTCAATCGTATTTATTGAGCGCTTACTGTGTGCAGAGCACTGTACTAGTTGGCAACGTATAGAGACGGTCCCTACCCAACAGCGGGCTCACAGTCTAGAAGCCTACTAGGTGACCTTGGGCAAGACACCTAACTTCTCTGAGCCTCAGTTTTCTCATCTGTAAAATGAGGGTTTAGTACCTAGTCCCCCTCATACAGACTGTGAGCCCCATGTGGGATAGGAACTTTGTCCAACCTAATTCCCTTATATCTATCCCAGTGCTTAGAACAGTGCTTGAAATCCACAGTAAGCACTCAACAAATTCCATTATCGTTAATTTAAGAATAGAAAAATGTTTATTGGAGTCAAAAGTTTGTAGTAATTGCTCTCAACCAAAAATTCAGTAGGTGGATCCTTTCTGCTGACCGAATAGCAAATGGTTGTGTCATTCAGTAGTTGATGCATGTCAGCCTCCCTCTTTTCCTGCCCATTCCCACTGGAGCCTGCCAGGAGCAGCAGAACACGTTACATCCTTTCCCAGTCACAAGTCCTGGGCTGAGGCTACCATAAGTGACTGTGAAGCTGATTAAACTCATTTTTTAGCAACCAATTATTTTAATCACAAATATTGATCATAAAAAATGGGCTGGGTATTTCAATAGTGAATGAAGGGGAATACTTGAAAAGGGTACAGTGGGAACACTATAAGACAGGGCAGAGACAAAGAACTTCCAGGTGTTAAAGGGCTTCTGTGATTTCTATAGGCTTCCTGATGTCCATACTACAAGAACTTAATAATGGCCTCACCAGTTCTGTGTAAAATGGCTTTTTTGTTCTGATGATATTTTCACTTAAATCCAAGAAATACATGTAGGGATTCTGTTTTTAGTTCTTACAGCAGCCGTGACCCAAGCTTCACTGCAGTCTATACTCCATAAGATTCTCACTGCTGGACCATCTGCTTTCAATATCACTTCTCTGCTTTCTCAGGCTGCCCAGCTTTCTACGCAAGGTATTTCAGTTCTTACTGTTATGAAATTGAATGTTGTTATATTCTAAAGTTAGTATTTTTATTTACTGTCCAGACAAGTTGTCAGCGATAGCCTGGTTTCAAGTTAAATCTGGTGTTTTACATTTAGTGAATATTGCTGTTGAGAAACCAGTGAATATGGAAATTCAGATTTTTGAGCAGTGTCACCTAGAATGGAAAAATATGAAGATAAATAACTTGTCTGTTTTTATATAGCCCAGCCATCGAACCAGTCTCCAATGTCTTTAACATCCGATGCCTCATCTCCAAGGTCATATGTGTCCCCAAGGATAAGCACGCCTCAGACTAACCCAGTCCCTATTAAACCTTTGATAAATACAACTTCTGTATCACAGCCAAAGGTATGTTGATTTAAGTTTTCATAAAAGTTTATGTTCCCTGGACATAGAGTTCATATCCCTTTTAATGCACTCTCCCAAGTGCAATTCAGTGCTTTTTGCAGAATAGAAGTAGCAGTAATGGTATTTGAGGGACTATAGAAAAATGCACCATACTAAGCTCTTGGAAGTACAACAGAAGAAGCAAAGATGTCTTGACTAAAGGGAGCCTATCCTCTGAAGGATAGGCTCATCACTGTTGACAGCACTACCATCCTTCCTGTCTCACAAGCCTGCAACCTTGGTGTCATCCTCGACTCCGCTCTCTCGTTCACCCCTCACATCCAATCTGTCACCAAAATCTGCCGGTCTCATCTCCGCAACATCGCCAAGATCCGTCCTTTCCTCTCCATCCAAACCGCTACCATGCCGGTTCAGTCTCTCATCCTATCCCGACTGGATTACTGCATCAGCCTCCTCTCTGATCTCCCATCCTCCAGTCTCTCCCCACTTCATGCTGCTGCCCAGATCATCTTTGTGCAGAAACGCTCTGGGCGTGCTCCTCCCCTCCTCAAAAATATCCAGTGGCTACCAGTCAACCTACATACGCATCAGGAAAAAACTCCTCACTCTCGGCTTCAAGGCTGTACATCACCTCGCCCCCTCCTACCTCACCTCCCTTCTTTCCTTCCACAGCCCAGCCTGCACCCTCTGCTCCTCTGCCGCTAGCCTCTTCACTGTGCCTCGTTCTCGCCTATCCCGCCGTCGACCCCCAGCCCATGTCCTCCCCCTGGCCTGGAATGCCCTCCCTCCGCACATCCGCCAAGCTAGCTCTCTTCTTCCCTTCAGAGCCCTACTGAGAGCTCACCTCCTCCAGGAGGCCTTCCCAGACTGAGCCCCCTCCTTCCTCTCCCCCTCCCCCCTGCCCTACCTCTTTCACCTCCCCACAGCACCTGTATATATATTTGTACAGATTTATTACTCTATTTTACTTGTACATATTTACTGTTCTATTTATTTTATTTTGTTAATATGTTTTGTTGTCTGTCTCCCCCTTCTAGACTGTGAGCCCGCTGTTGGGTAGGGACCGTCCCTATATGTCGCCAACTTGTACTTCCCAAGTGCTTAGTACAGTGCTCTGCACACAGTAAGCACTCAATAAATACGACTGAATGAATGAATGGTTAGCCAGGATGGGCATGTTGGAAGAGATGGGCTTTGAAGGTGGGGAAAACTGAGTTCTGGTGGTTTTGGAGGAGACAGAGGAATCATTTCACTTCCTAGGAGCATGTGCAAAAGGGATCAGGTGGACAGGATGAGCAGTGTGAACCCTGGAGGTGGGCTTGGGAGGGGTGAAGAGTTCAAGCAGGGGAATCATCATCATCATCATCAATCGTATTTATTGAGTGCTTACTGTGTGCAGAGCACTGTACTAAGTGCTTGGGAAGTACAAGTTGGCAACATATAGAGACAGTCCCTACCCAACAGTGGGCTCACAGTCTAAAAGGGGGAATAACATGAGAAGAATTGCTAAGTAAAATAGAGTGAGCTGATGGTAATCCTTGAAGCCAGTGATAAAGGGTCTTTGATGTGGAGCCAGACAGGTAACTATTGGAGGATTTTGAGGCCAGTGGAGTAGTAGTCAGAGTGCTGTTTGTTAGATGATCTGGGCAGTAGCGTGGCATATGAATAAAGTAGAGAAGAGCAGGGCAGCAGTGGATCATCAAGGAAGCTAATATGGTAGTCCAGTTGTGATAAGTGTTTGCACCAAAGTAACGATTGTCTCGGGATGGAGCGGTAGACTTCAATCAATGAAATGTTTTAGGGGAATAACAGATTTGAGCTATAGATTAGAAGAGAGAACAGATCGACAGTGAGGATTGATGATTGTGGGCTTCAGTCACGTTGGAGATGGTGAAGTTGATAGGGGATGTTGAGAGGAGGGTAGATGAGGTCAGTTTTGAATATGGTGAGTTTGCAAGTGCTAGCGGGCCATCCAAGCGAAGTTGATCTGAAGGCAAGAAGAGATGGTGGGATTGGATATCAAGAAATTGGTTGGGGCTGATGAGAGAGATTTGGAAGTCATTTGCATAGAGATGACAGTTGAAACTTTAAAAGGTCATAGTGGGAGAAGGAAGTGAGTAGCTCGGACTGTGGCCTACAAATCCCTCACAGCTTTTTCTGGAGTACAGGTGCATCCTTAATTTTGCCAGCATTCTTCCAAATTGGAACTTGGTTAATATTTAGTAAGATTTAGAAAGGAATGGCCATCGTCAGCTCCCTTAAAGAGCTTGAACTCCAAGCATAGTGGCACTGATATATGACCTCAAACGAGGAGGGGGTTTTTTTGTTTGTTTTGGGGTCCTTTTTTTTTTTTTTTCATATAAAGCACTTACTAGGTACCAGACACTGTATTAAGCCCAGGGTAGAGATCAGCTAATCAGGTTAGACATAGTCCATGACCCATGTGGGGCTTACAGTCTTAATGCCCATCTTACAGATGAGGTAACTGAGGCACAGAAAAGTTAAGTGATTATTCCTAGGTCACACAGCAGACAAGTAGCAAAGCCAGGAATAGAACCCAGGTCCTTCGGACTTCCACGCCTGTGCTCTGTCCACCAGGCCGTGCTGCTCACGCTGGGAGTTCCCCCCCACCATTTTACAGAAGGGGAGGGATACTATTGTCATTTGTGTCAATTTTAAAAAACTAAAATGGTGGCATGAAAGTGAATTGACATCTAATTTCTCTGCATTCAGTAATTATGAACTTAAAATTCTTGGGACCAAAGAAGGAAATCGTCACTTAGTGGTTTTTATTGCTTTCATTTGTCCAGAATTATTTGCTTACTTTTATTGTATCAGGGAAGTGTATTGAGTTCAGTCAGAGTTGCTTGTAAGTGCACATGAATGCATGTTTTCCCCCCCACGATGTTTATGTAAGAGTCTGTGTCTACAATTAGTGAAACTGGAAAGAGAAATCCTACTGATATTTATAAATTATAGGTAATAGCTGATCATTTTACACGAGTTTTGGAGAAGAATCTTGACAGAAACTTCGGTTGTCATGATGATCCCCGTCATCTTTTCCCTTTAAAACTAAGTTGTTTCTGGACTTTGGAATTACAGGTTAGTACTCCTGGTGTTAAGCAAGGACCAGTTTCACAGTCGGCCTCTCAGCAGCCAGTAACCGCAGACAAACAACAAGGGCATGAACCTGCCTCTCCTCGGAGTCTTCAGCGAGCAAGGTATGTGGTGGTAATTATGGTACTGGTTTAAGTGTTTACTGTGTGCCAAGCACTGGGGTAGATACAAGTTAGGTTGGACAGAGTCCCTGTCCCACATAGTGCTCACACTCTTAATCCCCATTTTATGGATGAGGTAATTTAGGCCCACAGAAGGGAAGTGCCTTGCCCAAGGTCACATAGTTGACGTGTGGCAGAGCCAGGATTAGAACACATGACCTTCTAACTCCCAGGCCTGTGCTCTATCCACTAAGCCACGCTGCTTAGGTAAGCAGCAAACCATACCCAATGAAGTAGTTGAAGAAATTCAGGTACATTGAGTAAAAAGTTAGTACTTAGTACTTATTTTTTTAAGTACTAAGTCTCTTAACCTGGTTTTATGATTTATATAACCAGTATATGTTTGTACGTATTTATTACTCTATATTTTACTTGTACATATCTATTCTATTTATTTCATTTTGTTAATATGTTTTGTTTTGTTCTCTGTCTCCCCCTTCTAGACTGTGAGCCCACTGTTGAGTAGGGACCGTCTCTATATGTTGCCAACTTGGACTTCCCAAGCGCTTAGTACAGTGCTCTGCACACAGTAAGCGCTCAATAAATACGATTGAATGAATGAATTAGTTGTGTCTGTGAAGCCTGCCATTAGGGGAAAATATTTTGATAATAAATTTGAGACCACATTTTCGTTTGAAGAACTCACTTAGGAGGCCAAGAAGCTCTGAACATGTATCACATAGACTCTCTGTTTTTCTCTTCCAGTAGTCAGAGAAGTCCATCACCTGGCCCAAATCATACGACTAGTAGCAGTACATCAAACACAACAGCTGTACCACAGAATTCATCTGCCCGACCTACATGTTCATTAACGCCTACATTAGCAGCACATTTCAATGAAAATCTTATAAAGCATGTTCAAGGATGGCCAGCAGATCATGCAGAAAAGCAGGTATGTATGTGAAAGCTGTTGACTTTTTGGCTTATTGGCAAGTCATTTTTTCTACAAAAAGAATCCTGGTATTGTGGAATAGTTTGTGTTCATCTTTCATGCAATGTGTTTTCAGAGCCTATTAGTTATTGTACCCCAGATCCTCCCCCTTTTAGGTTAGAAAAGAAACCCAGAGTAGTAAAGAGACTTTTCTCATAGGTCACAGATTGAGATTTATAACTTTATCCATCACTGCATGTACAGGATCAGTTCTTGGAGTGAATGCTGTTCGGGTCGAGTCCAAACTATCTAGGTGATGTGTCCTGCTGGCATTACTTTACTTCTGAGTTTTCCAATGCATTGGAGTGAATTGATTTTGCTGTTTCCTAACTTTTTTTTTTTTTTTAAACCCCTGGGCCCCCTTCTGCCTGCAGTACAATTTTATGTAAGGCTTTGATTCTTCATCCCCAGTAAAACCTAAAACCTACAGTGTCACCTATTGAGTGAAATTTTTTGGCCCCAGCAGTTGTAATAAAATCCTCATTAGCCAGGGCAGCATTTTAATGATTTCAGTTCTTGTAGGATGGCGTCCCAATCCCTGCTTATTCCCAATGAATTGGCATAAATTCTTATTGAGGGAAAAGAGGGTGGTGGTATGAAAAAAGCAAAGAGGGAACTTTCAAAGGGCTTAGCGAACAAATGTCAGATTCTGAAGAAAAGAAGAAACTGAGGAATTTGAACTGTCAAGCAAGTTCTTCCAAGGATGAAGGCAAGAAAATTAAATGGAAAGACAAGTCCAAATATAGCAAGAAGCTGCAATATTATCATCTTCTTAGCATTCAGAGACGGAAGAGTAAGACATTGGCTATCCCTCTTGAAGATTTTTTTACTTTTTGATTAGCATAAAAATAAAGTAGGAAAGATACTCTTAGAAAATGTGTGGAGAAATTGTGGATGAGACTGAGATGCCATATATTCACAGAAGTGCATGCTTTCCTCACACTGCTTAGTGTGGTGAGGTCTGCCCAGCATGGACAAAAACAGGATCAATGGCATTTGCTTTTACTTTTTCAAACTGGTTTACTCTGCTTGATGTTACTACCCAAGAAACACCGAGAAAAACATTTATACTTGTTAGAGTGCTCAGTGATCTTTTTTTTCACCGAACTTTGAAAACAAGTACATCTTTCTTTCTAAGCTGAGCGACTCTCCACTTAAAGGAAAGGGATTTTTTGCCTTTTTCACCCTGAGCTGAAGAAATTTAGGATAAAGATTTATATATATATACATATATATATATTTTTTTACTTTTGTTGATTGCAAGCACTTTTATATTTGAAGTTTAAAACCTGCATGAAGGTTGGACCAGATGGATTATATGCAACAGGAACTAAATCTGAAGAAACTGTTCAGTGACAAAATGTGCTAATAAAAGGAAACCGTTGTGACCATAGGCAAGTGTTTTTCTTGCAAAATCCCTTTCTGGATTAAAAGTTGACTTTAATTGGGACTATATACAAAATAAAAAAATTCTACTCAAGTTCCTCCACGCACGTTTCATTTTACTGAAGACCTCACCAATGTATCTTAAGTTCCAGTAGAAAAAAAAATATTTGCCGTTCCAGCACATATCACAGCACTAAAATGAATGTCAGGAGTGGACATCTCTGAAGCCTGGTCTCATTAACATATACAGCGCTACAAAAGAAGTCATTGATACATGTGACTACCATTTGTGTTGCTTACAACATGGGTAGAACAACAGAGGTGGCCATTAGCTATTTATTTTCCCTGTATAAACATCACCAGTATCCCTGCACTAGTTGTGTACACTCCAAATGTCCTGGATACAAAGATGGCAAGATAAAACTTTTTTGTAAAGCCTTTCCGCAGAATTAGTTGAGAAGCACCAAATGTCCTGAGGTTTGTAGTTGGTATAAATCCAAAAGATCTCAGGAAACGCATTTGCCTTCATCAGGGAATTGCCAAAGAGCATCCACGTCCATCACTCAAAGAACAGCCACGCCCATCACACAGAGGAAAATGCCAAGCGTGCTCACGGAATAAGGACAGCAAGCAGTCAGCAAGATGTGACAAATGCAAGGCCTTTATTTGCAAGGTACCCATGACTGCCAATGTGCAAGACTGTGGAGACAGTGGAAGCGAGTGGAAAAATTTAACCAGAAATAATATTCAGCATTGGAACCTTTGGGAAATTATCTAGTGTTTTAAAAAAGGAACAAGACTGTAATTTCAGAATGAGGAACTTTTTAATGGATTTAATTAGAGTACACTCTCGCCCAAAATGATCAGGACCGACATTCCTTTCATTAATGGCTTTTTTAATATCTGAGGGTTGAGGGGTGCCTAGACCCCATTTCTGATCCAGGAAGGACAACTCTGGGCCCTACCTAAGGGTCAGAAACAGCACCCAGTTGCCTCTCCTTTCCCTGAAGCCCTTGTCTCCAGTGGGACGAGGGTCATTTTCAACTTCTCCACCTTCCACCGTGTTCAGAGTCCTAAGCTGCAGGAAAAGAAGGGTACTGTAAACTCCTTTTAGGGCTGAAAGATTTTTTGGATATCTGAAATATCAAGTATCTAATATGTAAATGTGTGATAATTTACTGTTTCGTTTTTCCTAAATCTTCGAAGGGGGGAAAAAGGAAATTCCAGTAGTCTGTTGGCAAAATGGAACTAATTGTTACATCTTGCTACAAAAAAATATGCTCCTGGAATCCTTTCAGTACATTATCATGTGGTTGTTTTGCACTGATTTGTAATAGTGCAAGATTCATAAAGATCTTGCCTACTGGAATTCGACTTAATTGGGCTGGGGAATTTTTTCAACCTTAGCTTCATAATATTTCTCATCATCCCTGTTTCTCTAGCTCTTCTATTACCTTTTTAGCAAATTGTCTCTGAGTGGTAATACATTTTGAGGTAGTGAGGCCATCCCTCCCTTAAATTTAGAAGCCTGTTATTCCAGTTTTACTTTCTTGGGATCTTTTGGTAGGAAGAAAAATACATGCAAATCTTTCTGCTGTTAGAAATTTGCCTTTTGTCCTCAGTTTTTTATGGTGACAATAGCTATACAGATTTCTACGAATCTGCCTAATTGCTTTAGTAAAAGTCTTTCAAATGGTTTGTCAGAATTTCAATTAGCAGTCAGGCACGGAGATTTATTTTTGAGTGGTCTAAACCTTTTGGAAGAGCAAAATTGAACTTGAACTAACAACATATCAGCCTTGATTATGGGAACACAGATCGGGGCAAATCCATATTATAGAATGCTTTTTTTGCCTGTATAATTGTCACAGGAAAAAATGTAATGAAAGAAAAGTAAACAAGTTTATCTCCTAAGTCAGGTTGAAATTGAATTGGGCTGAAAGCTTTGGATAATAATGATAGTATTTGTTAAGCGCTTAGTACAGTGCCTGGCACATAGTTAAGCGCTGATGGTAACTGTGAATCCAACCAGTTGACCAAAAAACCCTATGGAGGTTTTGTGTGGGGGCAGGGATGGTTATTTTGTTTAATTCTTTTAAGTCTTGTGTCTTCACCCTTGTGGGAAGGGTTAAAAAAAATTCCACAGGTCTACAGATCAATGTGGGGGCCCTACCACCCTTTCCTAGCATTTTCTTAACACTAAGATAAAACAAATCAAAAAGTGTATATGCCAAATGTGGTCCAACTCAGGAACTGAAGAGCCATAAACTAAAGTCTCTATGTCCATCAGCTGCGGATGAAAAGAGTGAGCAGGTGTTGTGGGAGGGGATGGGTGACAAGTGACTTAAAGTAGACGTTTCATCGGGTGCTTGGAGCGGTGGGAAGCAGCAGCGAGCAAGAAAAAACAACAGGGACTGGAATGGGGCCTGGAGCTGCAGCCCACTGCTTCCCACCAGCACCAGGATGAAATAATCAGTAATAAATCAGGGTGCCAAACTTTTCACCCAAACCATCCAGCTGGAGGAAAGCTGGTTATAGTTTTCAAATAATCCATATGCCATCCCCGCCATATGTCTGTAGCCAAGTTCACTTACTCTTCCTCCACAACAGAAAATAAAACATCCCACTGGGGATGCAGGCACATGATGTTTGTCTTCTTTCAAAGAAACTTGATTTGGTCTTTGTTTACTTAGGAATTGAAGGGATGCATTTAAGAGGCCTGTAGGATTGTGCAGAAACACTTTGACTTTCCCCCCCCCCCCCCCCACCTGGGATTGAGGCAAGAGAGCAGCTTTATTTGTCTCATCCCCAAGATCTTGCACATTTGACTGAGGCTCTCTAGCTACCGATAAAATGCTGGATCATCCCTGCACTCTGGAATTGTGAGATTATAAGGGAGTATTTATTTGAGCTCCCGCAGCCCCAGGATACCTTGGAAATCTCCCCAGTGACCTGACTCCCAGTGCTGCAGGATCTATTGTCTTTTGGGGCACTGCATTACCTCCCAGGGGGGTCTGCTTGCACCAAAAATAATGAAATCATGTCCCATGGCTGGGTTCCCTTCTGTTGATCTTGATGTGTTTTTTACCGTCTTGGAGAGACCTAGATAAAAATTACAAAATGGAAAATAATTTTCCCTTAAGGATTGAGCACCTGCTGGGTGCCATTTGTTGGTCTGAATGCCTGGGAAAATGCAATAGAGGCAGAAGACGTGTCTATAGCCCGTAAGGAGCTTACAGTCGTGTATTTACTAAGTCTACTTTTTTTTATATCTCTTTAGTTGCACTTTATCCCATTCCTTATATATGACAAATTCTAAAGAATTCTACTTCCTGAAGATTATAATAAATGGCTTTCCGGTTTTAGAGTAACACCAACTTGACTATTGCAGGCATCAAGATTACGAGAGGAAGCTCACAATATGGGGAGTGTTCACATGTCAGAAATTTGTACCGAATTAAAAAATTTAAGATCCTTAGTTCGAGTATGTGAAATTCAAGCAACTTTGCGGGAGCAGAGGTAAGAGAGTTCTTTTGCACTTCCTTCTGAAACACTCTTCAACCTAATCATTTACATGCTCTGCACAGAGTGAGCACTCAATAAATATGACTGAATGAATTTAAGTGTTTATAAGGTGAGGAGTGTGTGCTAAGGATTGGAAAGACTACGTGGAATATAGTTCCTGGCAAAAACGAAGCTTCGTAATCTGTCAGTGGAGAGGAGTGAGGCAGAGATCAGTGCTTACAGTCGGGAGAATGGATGAAACAGGCCAATTTTAACAGCCAAAAGGGTGCAGTACTTTATTGTATAATCTTCCAGCACCGTCATAAGCAAAGTGTCCAGGATGGAAAAACTGCCCCACTTTTCTTCAGTGTTCTAAAAGACTGGGGAGTCTGGCTTGTTGGGTAGGGACTGTCTCTATGTGTTGCCAACTTGTACTTCCCAAGCGCTTAGTACAGTGCTTTGCACACAGTAAGCGCTCAATAAATATGATTGATTGATTGATTGCCCACTTTGGTGCTGTGCTGGGTCTTATTGCAACTGGGTTTGGGGGTTGGGGGCAGCTCTGGGAAAGCTAGGGCAAGTTTCTTTTTCTCTCCTCCTTCCTTCTGGGTGCAAGTCTTCCACTTGGTGATGGTTTAGACTGTTTAGATGGTTTAGTCTTTCAGACTGTGAGCCCACTGTTGGGTAGGGACTGTCTCTATATGTTGCCAACTTGTACTTCCCAAGCGCTTGGTACAGTGCTCTGCACACAGTAAGCGCTCAATAAATACGATTGATTGATGGGTTATTTTGAATGCGTGGAAGGCATGTGGCAACTTGCCCTTACCTAACTCGCGGGAGAGAGCCGGATAGGCCCCAATATAGCGGTTGAATGGTAGTGCTGGGTCTCATGCTGTTGTTCAATCAATCATATTTATTGAGCGCTTACTGTGTGCTGAGCACTGTACTAAGCACTTGGGAAGTACAAGTCGGCCACACATAGAGACAGTCCCTACCCAACAGCGGGCTCACAGTCTAGAACCTCACCCTGCTGCAGGAGAGGTCAGAATGGGGCTCCAGTTCTTTTTAATGGTATCGGTTAAGCACTTACGTGCCAGGCAGCATTCCAAGCAGTGGGATAAAAGATAATCAGGTTGGACACAGTCCATATCCCACAGGTAACTGTCCTCCCCCTCCCCACCCCCCCCACCTTACCTCCTTCCCCTCCCCACAGCACCTGTATATATGTTTGTACATATTTATTACTCTGTTTTACTTGTACATATTTACTATTCTATTTATTTTATTTTGTTAATATGTTTTGTTTTGTTGTCTGTCCCCCCCCTTCTAGACTTTGAGCCCGCTGTTGGGTAGGGACCGTCTCTATATGTTGCCAACTTGTCCTTCCCGAGCGCTTAGTACAGTGCTCTGCACACAGTAAGCGCTCAATAAATACGATTGAATGAATGAATGGGGACCCTGGAGTCCTGATATTAAAGGAAATCTAGGCCATGTGGTGCTCATTCAAATTATTTGTGAAATTTTAAACAATGCCTTTCAGTGGATATAATTGCATTGCTCAGCGCTTAGAACAGTGCTTTGCACATAGTAAGCACTTTATTAATGCCATTATTATTATTATTATTATTTGTTATTTGTCATCTTGTAAGCAAAGGTTGTCATTTTATAATTGCTTGAATAATTTGTTTCAGGTTGAGGAATTTGCTTTCTGTTCGGTTGCATGCCTTCTACCGCTGCCCGTATCTGAAATTTCACAAACCTTTTCACTCTCCAGCGGGCTTTCTTGCCAAGGAAATCAGGGGTCAAGGGAAAGCCGTAAAAGCCCCAGCTTGGGGTTGGAACAGGATGTTCTAGTCTGTGAGCCCGCTGTTGGGTAGGGACTGTCTCTATATGTTGCCAACTTGTACTTGCCAAGCGCTTAGTACAGTGCTCTGCACACAGTAAGCGCTCAATTAGTATGATTGAATGAATGTTCACATTAAGGTTACAGGCAAGCAAAACTAAGTCCTTCATTCATTAAAGGCTACCTGAAACCTGTGGTTTAATGAACTTTATTTAGTTTCGCCTAAACAATTGCTGGGTGGTAGAGGAAATGATTCTGAAAAGTAACACGTAAGCATTTGGGCTTCTTTGGGGAGGGAATGTTGTAGTGCTACATACAAGTTAAAGAGCCTAGAGGGGAATAGGATTCTTGGCTAACACGTGGAAATTCTCCTTTCAGAATGTCCAAATATTATAGCCTGGCAACAATAATAATTTCCTAGCAGCAATTCTTTGGATAAATTAGTTGATGTACTGAGTAAACTGACACAAATCGTGGTGCTTTACATTATTGATGGTATTTGAGCACTCTACTGGATGCTTCCCTCTGTGACCGATTCAAAGATTCATCTAGCTGAGGAACGGAAGACAGGGAGAAGCCTGACTGGAATTTGCACTAAAACAAGAAGCGTAGAGTAAGCTTTGTCTTCTGTCAAAACATTTACTTTTTGACATTTATAGTCTTGTTTACCTACTCCAAGAGAGTTCAGAAATCAGCTTATTGGTCACTCAGAGGGCCTTAGTTTTTGTTAGCCAGGCATATGCTTCAGCTTTTAGGAACTCTTATTCGTCATTCATGGCCCTGGGAGGCATATTTAATGTATCTACCCCTGTTTGGTAGTACCCTGCCAAATAAATTAATATTTAATAAACATAAGTTTGGGTTTGGGTTAATCTTTGAATATGAAGCATTGATCATTATAACTCTATATTGTTTCCAAGGGAAAAAATTTAAAGTGCTTAAAGTGCTTGGGTGATTAAAACAACTTTCAATACGTTAATGTCTTGATTTCACTCTTGTGAAGTTTTTGTTAATGTTTTTAGAAGTCAATTTGCTGAAACTGTCATGGTAATAGATCCCTAATTTTGTCTTTCAGGATACTGTTTTTGAGACAACAAATTAAAGAACTTGAAAAGCTAAAGAATCAGAATTCCTTCATGGTGTGAAGATGTGAATAATTGCACATGGTGGTTTGGAGTACCGTACAGGAACTGTAAACCTGGTTGCCTGGTCTTAACATTTTTGAGCTGCATTTGAGTAGACTTTGGACCGTTAAGCTGGGCAAGGAAATGACAAGGGGAAGGGGACATGAAAGTCAAATTCAGGGGACAGATACAAGATTGATTTGTAAAACCCCTGACATGTAGATTTCTTGTAGATGTAATCTTCACGTTGTAAATATGTTTTGTAGAGTGAAGCCATGGGAAGCCATGTGTATCAGAGCTTAGACATCCAAAACTAATCAATGCTGAGGTGGCTAAGTACCTAGCCTTTTACATGTAAACCTGTCTGCAAAATTAGCTTTCCTTTTTTTTTTTATTTTTTATTTTGGGGGTTAATTTATCATTCAAAAATCTTGCATTTCCAAAAGTTCAGTTCAAGCGCCAGGCGATCTGTGTCTAAGGCTGCAACAATTTGAAACAGTTTAGGCAGTGTTCAAAAAAAAAAAAACCCATGAAACAACTGTTTCCACACTTGCACCCAATCAAGAGCAGTGCTTTTCCATTTCAGTTTTTTCAGAGAAATGTTTTTCATTTTCTGTGTTCCATTTCCCTCTGAAATCCTACAACTGATTTTATCCGTTTTTTTAATGCTTCTAATTTTCTCCTTAAGGCACTGTTGCTATGGCACTTTTTCTATAATCTTTTCATTCCTGTGTACAGTAGCTTAAAATTGCAGTGATTGAGCATAACCCACTTGTTTGTATAAATTATTGAAATGTATTTCCATTTGCACCCTGTAAGAATGGACTTAAAGTACTGCTGGGCATGTGTGCTGAAAGTACATTGATGGCTCAAATATAAGGAAATAGCCCAATGAACATGGTTGTGGGAGGGGAAAGAGGAAAAAAGCTAGTCAGATGTGAACTGTATCTGTTGTAATAAACATGTTAAAACAAACACCAAAAAAACTGGTTACTTTTTCATTTCCTTCGGTCAGTGCATATTAAAATTCGGACTACTTGGGGATTCTTTATCAAAACTATTCTTGTTGAACATTTTGTACTTAAAATTCCTCAGTGGAGGTTTAGTTTAAAGCTTGTAGACAAGATGGTGTATAAACTATTTAATGAATAATGAAATTCAACAAGAATGATTGACACCTCCCCAGTGGTTGACCTATGTTGAACCCTGGTCTTGCTCTTATGGCATTTCATTTCGAAGGATGTTTGTGTTGTAGCTAACTGTTCAAGTCTGGTGCTGACTGCTGTTCTTAGCCATCACAAAACGCTAAATTTGTGTAATTGGAGCATTCCACTGTTAACCTGGAAATGGTGGAAAAGCTCGGCTTTGTATATTGTTTCCTAAAGTATATTAAAAATAAAAACAGAAACTATTGCTACTACAAAATCAACTTGGCTTTTTTTTCCTTTGCTAAAAATCTCCCATAGTCTTCACATGGCATTAGCATGACACTGCCAGAAATGTATAAATCCCAATGGTTTTTGTATGTGGGTAAAAAAAAAAAAATCTTTTATTTCAAAATCTTGCCTTGAAATAACTTTTCTCCTTAGATTTCTTCTGTTGAGGCATACACTCATGTGCTTTCACAACTGCCAGCACCAAGGGCTTATTTTACTATGTTCGCCGTTGATGTAATGAAATTACATAATGGGATACTGACAATACCAGAGTTGCTTATTTTTCGTACTTTACCAAGCATCTCTGAGAGGTTAAAATTCAGTCTTTTGACTCATGCAAACTATAAAATGTAAAGTAAATGGATGTCCACTAAAATGCAGCCAAGGTCCTAGTGTAACAGGAATAAAAGCTTGTACTGCATCTCTGGAGGATCCTTTGCCATTTGAGCACAAAGTAACTTTTATACTTGGTGCTGATTTTTTCTCCCCCCCACCCCCACCCCCCATAAGTTAAAGTTCAGAATGTAATGGAAAAAAATGTGAATATCTTTATGTAATGTTAGTGCTTGTGAGACTGGTAACATTTGCTAAATTTGGAAGTAGTACATGCAAATGTAACATTGAAAAGCTGTATTTTAGACCTGTAATAACTTACTGTTCCAGCACTGTGCCTTTCCTGGAAAGAAGTAGGCAATGAATTGTGATGTAAGCAAATGGTCTCAAAATTGGATGACAATTTCACCTGTGAAATGAAACCTCTTTTAATCTTTGATCTTTCCTTATAAAAAAAAAACAGTATTTATGCAGATATCCCAAATTCATTCTGTTTGCAGGAAATTATTTAATTTACAAGGACATCTCGTGTCGAATTTTGAAATAGCCCTACATCTTAAATTAAAATGATTAACTTTTGATTTTTTTTGTGGCATTTCACTTTGAATCCTCAGTTCTGTATTTTAATGTTTTTATTACTAGTAAAGACATGGGGATCCATCAAGCCTCCTTTTTGAAGTAGCCGGGAACTACCTGACTGCTGGTAAAAGCCGCAGTATCTTAAAGTTGTCCTGTAGCCAGGTGGTATGCTGCACTCTTGTAGTTGCCACCGTGTATTTATTCCCTTTATTTGGGAATGAGTGGTCTGGCCTAGCTGAATGGTCAGGGCTTCATCTTACTTTGGAGGGCACCGTGACTGTCACTGATAACATGCTAACAAAACTGGCACCAATGAGACCTTGAAATTAGTTTTATAATGGCACTTAAAGCATGGTACATCTAAACGCCTTTTTAAAATGTCATGGCATGGGTTTAACAAAGTGAATTTTTCTAGTGACTATTCTTTCATTGACAAACTCCTCCCCCATTTTTCTGTAAGCGATCTAGCATTTTCTTTTCAGGCAAACATCTAATTTTTAGTTGAAAAGCTTTAGACTAGACGCCAAATTAATCCTATAGTTTGTAAGATTAACCCACCTAGTTGACATGATTCAAGCCAGGGCCTGAGAACTATATAATACAGTATATGCCAAGCTACAATTGCAAAGCTCTTTCCCAGCACATTTTGCTTTTAAGATAGGATGGTGTCATTTTTCTAAGTTCTGCTTGACTGTAAATCTAATATTTGTTCCTCATAGAAAATTTATAGCTTGTGACCACCTGTGAAATTCAGCTGTTTCAAAATTCTGCCTCTAAAACTTGGACTACACCTTGGGGTGGGGGGAGGAGGGTAAAGATCTATAAAGAATTTGGGGTTGGCCCTTTTTTTTATATAAAAATCAGTTTCTTGTTCTGCCTCTAGATGTACCCCTAATGTAAAGGAACTATTTCTAGGGGTGAGAAGTACTTCACTCTGCATACCAGAACAACGATAATACAGGATTTAAAGCTACTGTTTTTAGACGTGGGGTTTGAATATGCTGATTTATTTTCAATTACCTGTAAATATGGCTATATTCTTGTATCTGTACTGGAGTGTACAAAAATTACACTAAAATAATAAATATGTTTTGACTATATTGTGCAATTATTTCAGACACTTTCACTGTATTGAACCTTTCTTAGAGTTCCAAGTGTAGAAACTACCAAGTGACCAAGTACTAGCTGCTGTAATTCAGCCTTCACTCCCACAAATCTTATTGGGTTTGCAGAGCTTTCATTGGTACTTCCCCTACTTTTTTTTCAGATTGTCAGGAGAACGTGACCTTCCGCTGTTTCAGAAATTATTTTGGTGGTGTGGGTGGTTTCTCCCGTTTTTATTGAAATAGTTACCAGCTTGAATGTTTTCAGATTTCAGACCTCGTAGTTCTGTGATTCTTACTTGACCTGGTTGTGTTCCTGCCCACTCAAGCTCTAAAACTCAGGATGAGGACAGTGATGATTGTAGAATTTAAGTGCTTACTATGTGCTAAGCACTTGGGTGATCACCAGGCTGGACACTTCTCTGTCCTACATGGGGCTCACTGTCTAAGTGGCTGGGATAATAGACACTTCACTTGGGTTAATGTCAATTCACTATTTGGTACGTTCCTTCTACCCAGGGTGTTTTCTGCTTCGTAGCCGTTTGAGTTATCCTGTATTTTGACCCTTCAGGCTGATGTTTTTATTGTTTATGGTGGAAAAAAGTTAGGGGAGCCGTAGATAATCTGATAATCTTAGTTACCCGCCCTTACTGACTACTTTGCAGTGTTCACAAGCTCTTTGGGAGTCTGGCTTCTAGGATTCCGAAGGTTTTTCTATTGGCTGATTGTCTTTAAGACGCCAAGTCTAGGAGGAGAAATCTTAGGATTCCACAGCTTAGGTTTCCAATATAAAGTCCCTCTAAATGAAGTGGTAATGCAACAGGAATTTATTTTCCTCTCCTTTCTTAAACACCTTTTCAATCTATTCTGGGCAAGGGGGGTGTCTGACTACTGATGAAAGGCTTTTAAAAAATCCTTTGCATCCTTTAACAGCCTGGAGAAAGGCTGGTAACCATGATGCTGCTTTGGGGGATTGTCTAGGATGAAAATACTAGCTTTAGTGGGGGGAGCCTTAAAGAGTGGAAATGATAGTAAATGGGGACAACTGCTTCTCACTACTAGGGATATTGCACTATGTGGTGAGGAGTGAGAGGAAGAGAGATATGATCGTGTAAGCAAGTCTTAAGTTCTTGCAGTTGAGATGCCTGATGGCGAAGATCACTTCAGTGATCACGAAAAATGATAGTGTTGAGGGATGAGGTGGTTAGGGGGATTTGCAAAAGGTAGGAGAAAAGAATGAATTTTGCAGATTCCATGAGTAGCTCTAGTCATTCAAGAAGAGTATGCACCTTGGATTTATGCAAGGGAAGGAAGAAGGGCCTGGGAAATGCAGATTCCGGACCATTTCAAGAGGGGAGTTTTTGAATGAGCCAGATTCTACCATGCACATCTGCCCCTGGGACATAGCAGTGGTGGAGTCAGTGCCTGCCCTTACTGCCTTCAACTCTGCTTTAGTTGGTGTTCTACTGTGTGAATCTGCGTCTATGTGCACTTCTGGTTTTGGGTGTAGGCAGCTGCATGTCTGTTCCTTCTTTATCCCCAGATCTAGTTGGCTTCATGTATGAACTGAGTTTAGCCATACCTTCCTGCTGAATCTGATGCTCCGTCTCCTGAAATCTGGAGTGAGTAGGGATCCGTGCCACCCTAATTTCTTCTTTAGAGAAGCAGCGTGGCTCAGTGGAAAGAGCACGGGCTTTGGAGTCAGAGGTCACGGGTTCAAATTCTGGCTCCACCAATCGTCAGGTGTGTGACTTTGGGCAAGTCACTCAACTTCTCTGGGCCTCAGTTACCTCATCTGTAAAATGGGGGTGAAGACTGAGCCCCCCCGTGGGACAACCTGATTACCTTGTAACCTCCCCAGTGCTTTGCACATAGTAAGTGCTTAATAAATGCCATCATTATTTATTTATTACTCATTATAATTATTATATATAATTATATTAATACATTATAGTCTATATGTAATTATACTTTATTATAATAAAGTAGTACTTCACTTACTAGTGAAGAATTCAGTACTTTAGTGCTTTAATTTAGAATTTTTATTTAGAATTAGTACTTTAGTAGTTTATTTAGAATATTTATTTATTTATTTAGAATTTAGTACTTTAGAACGTACTTATTTAGAATTTAGCACTTCTTTTTCACTTAAGTACTTGGGTATCCACCCTGCAGTAGCCCTTGTGTCTACATTAAACTCAGTTGCTGCCCCCTTATTTGTGACTTAGTTTAGGGTCTCCCCTGCAAGATTACAAAATCCCTGAAGGCTGCAATCAGGTCTGTTAACGCTCAGGAACTGTTCAAAATGCTGAAGAGTACTGCACAGTGCTGCCAGAGTAAGGGCTTAATAAATATTAATTGATGAAACGTATTTTGTGCAGCACAATGTACTAAGCGCTTAGGAAAGTTCAATTGAATCCTTGTCCTCAAGGAGCAGGTCAACCTCTTCCCAACTGCGAGGGCTGTTGAGAACATGCTTAAGTGCTAAGGAAGCTGCTGGATGGTAGCGCTTAGTACAGTGCTCTGCACGCAGTAAGCGCTCAATAAATACGATTGATTGGGAGGGGAGAGCTGGAGGACCCTAATTGCATTCTGTTTGCTTCAGAAAGGAATGATTAAACTATTGGAGGTGTTTAAGGTGAGGGAGGGGTGTGCAGAATGATTTGGAAGAACAATCCAGCCTGCAGTGGGATGTGTTTGAGTGGCTAGAGACAGGGAGGCTGGCGAGGAGGCTAGTAAAGTAATCTAGCCCACATATGACGTGCGAAGCCGCGGCGTCCTGAGCGTTCCCAGTTTAAACGGTCAGGCCTTCCCTGCCCGACCCCCGAATCCTCCTTCGCTCCCTCATTTTGCTTTGGGACACGCGGCTCTTTTTTTCTTTTGCTGTAATCGCGATACTGCAATAATTGCGAACGAGAAGCAGCGTGGCCTAGTGGATAGAGCACGGACTTGGGAGTCAGAAGGTCCCGGGTTCTAATTGCACCCTGCTACTTATCTGCTGTGCGACCTTGGTAAATTAACTTCTCTGGGCCCCTGTTACATCATCTGTCAAACAGGGATTAAGAGCGTGAGTCCCATGTGGACCTGTATATATGTTTGTACATATTTATTACTCTATTTATTTTACTTGTACATACCTATTTATTTTATTTTGTTAGTATGTTTGGTTTTGTTCTCTGTCTCCCCCTTTTAGATTGTGAGCCCACTGTTGGGTAGGGACTGTCTCTATATGTTGCCAACTTGGACTTCCCAAGCGCTTAGTACAGTGTTCTGCACACAGTAAGCGCTCAGTAAATACGATTGATTGATATGACTAGTGATTGGACCAATGTGATTGCCATTTGGAAGGAGAGGAAGATGCAGATCCAGGATCTAGCAATAGACTGGCTGGAAATTGAGTCAAGGTTTAATACCAAGGTCGGTGACGGGGGAATGATTGGTGGTGGTGTTGACTGTGATGAGAAAGTTATGTGGAGACATGGGCTTGGGGGTGGGGAAGATGAGAAGTTCAGTTTTAAAATACATGGCTCGTGGTGCTGGTGGGACAGCCACTAGACTGTAAACTCCTTCAGTGCAAAGTGAGAAAAATCGGGGTTCCAGAACAAAGATGCGAAAGGACCCCCACAGTAAACAGTTACCCTAGGTTTTAATGTACTGAAAATTTACACTACTGCTCTTGACAAGTCACTGGCAAAAGACAGCTGATTATATTAACCACCATCTGAGATTTTAATGTTCAATGAGTGAACTCATTTTAGCAAAGTTTGTATTCGATAACCTGAAAACTGATTATTCTGGAGAGGTTTAGCTTGCTGTTGAAAGCTAAAAATGATGAATGAGTTGTGGATTGTCCACATTTAATAATAATAACACTGATAATGATGGTATTTAAGAACTTACTGTGTGCCAAGCACCGTTCTAAACACTGGGGTCAACAGGTTTAAGCGCTTACTATGTGCAAAGCACTGTTCTAAGCGCTGGAGAGGTTACAAGGTGATCAGGTTGTCCCACATGGGGCTCACAGTCTTAATCACCATTATACAGATAAGATGAGCAGCGTGGCTCAGTGGAAAGAGCCCGGGCTTTGGAGTCAGAGGTCATGGGTTCAAATCCTGGCTCTGGCACTTGTCGGCTGTGTGACTTTGGGCAAGTCACTTAACTTCTCTGGGCCTGTTACCTCATCTGTAAAATAGGGATTGACTGTGAGCCCCCCCATGGTACAACCTGATCACCTTGTAACCTCCCCAGTGCTTAGAACAGTGCTTTGCACATAGTAAGTGCTTAATAAATGCCATCAAAAAAAGAAAGCATTGGGGTCATCAGGTTGTCCCACATGGGGCTCACAGTCTTAATCACCATTATACAGATAAGATGAGGCTCAGAGAAGTTGAGCGATTTGCCCAAGGTCACACAGCAGACAAGTTGTAATCACACAAGCTGTGATTAGAACCCACATCCTCTGACTCCCAAGCCCGTGCTCTTTCTACTAAGCCAGGCTGCTTCTCGATTTGGGGAACCGGAGAACATCTGGGCTGTTTACATCCTGGAAGACGGTGGGATCCTCTGAAGACAGAACGCAAAGACCCCCTGCTCTTCCCTCACTGAAGATTAAAACCCAGGTGATGTGCATGAGTCAGTATCCATTGAACTGCATGTCTGTTTATTCACACGATGGGCAGGTTGAATGGGCTCAGCCTTGTGAATACAAAATATTTGCCAATCCACACCCCAACAGCCAGCACCCGGCCCGGCCCCCTAAACCATGGAGACAATTGCAGCTTGCATTCTTATTTACTCCACCAGCATACAATTTTACTTATCCTGGGCAAGCAGGCCAGTAACTATTTGCAAGCACGTTAGATCTAGAGCCTAGAACTGCCTCTCTCGACAAATCCACGATGGCACCATGCCACGTTGCGCTGGACATGCCTTTACTTTTCAAATTAGTTTTCATTTTGTTTTCCATCCCCTTGGCAAGGAAGCAGACTTCCCGTCCCAGCGGACTAGAAGAAACAACACGAGGGCAGACAAGCAGAAGCCTTTGAAGGAAAATGGGTGCAGCCCTCAGAGGAAGGATCGGATCAGCTCCAAAGCCAACGGAAATTGAGCCTCTAACAAACAACATCAACCCAGAGAGCGGATCAAAGATCGGAGTGCTCTATGAAACCCCTGCGTTGTCTGCAGCAAGGACTGCCTCAGACAGCTTGGCACCTCCAGCTGGAACATCATTTTTGCCTCTCCCAAGCCTCAGTCTTCCGGTCTCAGCGTCCCTCTCCTCCCCTTCAAACAAGGCCCCCCCTTTCCAAAACTTGTAGTGGGCCAAGTGTAAACTTCCAGGCTGCTAACAATTCCTCTCTATCCTCCTCCCTTCTACTCCCTCCACCCTCAACATTAGGGACCGTCTCTAGATGTTGCCAACTTGGACTTCCCAAGCGCTTAGTGCAGTGCTCTGCACACGGTAAGTGCTCAATAATTACGATTGATGATGTTGATGATGAAGCGGCATAGCTAAATGCAAAGGGCACAGGACTGAAAGTCAGGAAAGCAGGGTTGGAATCCTGGCTCTGCCACGTGCCTGCTGTGTGACCTTGGGGAAGTCACATAACTTTTACGTGCCTCAGTTTCTTCACCTGCCAAATGAGGACAATAATAATAATAACAATTTTGGCACTTGTTTAGCACTTACTATGTGCCAAGTTACACAGTTCTAAGCCCTGGGGTCGATAGAAGGGTTGGACACAGCCCCTGTCCCATGTGGGGCTCCCACTCAATCCCCATTTTACAAATGAGGTAACTGAGGCCCAGAGAAGTTGTGATTTACCCAAAGTCACACAGCAGAGAAGAGCAGGATTAGAACTCAGGTCTTTCTGTATCCTAGGCCCTTGCTCTAGCCACTAAGCCATGCGGTTTCTCATACTTCCCTCTCCCCCTTGGAGTGTGAGTACCCTGTGGGACAGAGGCTGTCTCTGATCTGATTATCCTGTATCTACCTCAGGTCTTGACACGCTGCAGCAATAGCGGGGTGACCAGAAGCATAACCAGCTAGACCCCGGTTTGTAATAATAATAATAAAATAATAATAATAATAATTATAATGGTATTTATTAAGCGCTTACTATGTGCAAAGCCCTGTTCTAAGCGCTGGGGAGGTTACAAGGTGATCAGGTTGTCCCACGGTGGGGGGCTCACAGTTTTTAATCCCCATTTTACAGATGAGGGAACTGAGGCCCAGAGAAGTTAAAAGTGACTTGCCCAGAGTCACGCAGCTGACAATTGGTGGAGCCAGGGTTTGAACCCACGACCTCTGACTCCAAAGCCTGTGCTCTTTCTACTGAGCCACGCTGCTTCTCAAGAAAATAATAATAATGGCATTTATTAAGCACTTACTTTGTGCAAAGCCCTGTTCTAAGCACTGGGGAGGTTACAAGGTGATCAGGTTGTCCCACGGGGGGCTCACAGTTTTTAATCCCCATTTTACAGATGAGGTAACTGAGGCCCAGAGAAGTGAAGGGACTTGCCCAAAGTCACCCAGCTGACAACCGGCGGAGCTGGGATTTGAACCCATGACCTCTGACTCCAAAGCCTGTGCTCTTTCTACTGAGCCACGCTGCTTCTCAAAAAAATGATGATAATGGCATTTATTAAGCACTTACTTTGTGCAAAGCCCTGTTCTAAGCACTGGGGAGGTTACAAGGTGATCAGGTTGTCCCACGGGGGGTGCTCAACAGTCTTCATCCCCATTTTACAGATGAGGTAACTGAGGCCCAGAGAAGTGAAGTGACTTGCCCAAAGTCACCCAGCTGACAACTGGCGGAGCCGGGGATTTGAACCCACGACCTCTGACTCCAAAGCCCGGGCTCTTTCTACTGAGCCACGCTGCTTCTCAAAAAAATAATAATAATGGCATTGATTAAGCACTTACTTTGTGCAAAGCCCTGTTCTAAGCGCTGGGGAGGTTACAAGGTGATCAGGTTGTCCCACGGGGGGGGCTCAACAGTCTTCATCCCCATTTTACAGATGAGGGAACTGAGGCCCAGAGAAGTGAAGTGACTTGCCCAAAGTCACCCAGCTGACAACTGGCGGAGCCGGGGATTTGAACCCACGACCTCTGACTCCAAAGCCCGTGCTCTTTCTACTGAGCCACGCTGCTTCTCAAAAAAATGATAATAATGGCATTTATTAAGCACTTACTTTGTGCCAAGCCCTGTTCTAAGCACTGGGGAGGTTACAAGGTGATTAGGTTGTCCCACGGGGGGCTCACAGTTTTTAATCCCCATTTTCCAGATGAGGTAACTGAGGCCCAGAGAAGTGAAGTGACTTGCCCAGAGTCATGCGGCTGACAATTGGTGGAGCTGGGGTTTGAACCCACGACCTCTGACTCCAGAGCCCGGGCTCTTTCTACTGAGCCACGCTGCTTTTCAAAAAAATGATAATAATGGCATTTATTAAGCACTTACTTTGTGCAGAGCGCTGTTCTAAGCGCTGGGGAGGTTACAAGGTGATCAGGTTGTCCCACGGCGGGGGGGCTCACAGTCTTCATCCCCATTTTCCAGATGAGGTAACTGAGGACCAGAGAAGTGAAGTGACTTTCCCAAAGTCACCCAGCTGACAACCGGCGGAGCTGGGATTTGAACCCACAACCTCTGACTCCAAAGCCCGTGCTCTTTCTACTGAGCCACGCTGCTTCTCAAAAAAATAATAATAATGGCATTGATTAAGCACTTACTTTGTGCAAAGCCCTGTTCTAAGCACTGGGGAGGTTACAAGGTGATCAGGTTGTCCCACGGGGGGCTCACAGTTTTTAATCCCCATTTTCCAGATGAGGTAACTGAGGCCCAGAGAAGTGAAGTGACTTGCCCAGAGTCACGTGGCTGACAATTGGTGGAGCTGGGATTTGAACCCACGACCTCTGACTCCAAAGCCCGTGCTCTTTCTACTGAGCCACGCTGCTTCTCAAAAAAATGATAATAATGGCATTTATTAAGCACTTACTTTGTGCAAAGCCCTGTTCTAAGCACTGGGGAGATTACAAGGTGATCAGGTTGTTCCACGGGGGGCTCACAGTTTTTAATCCCCATTTTCCAGATGAGGTAACTGAGGCCCAGAGAAGTGAAGTGACTTGCCCAGAGTCACGTGGCTGACAATTGGTGGAGCTGGGATTTGAACCCACGACCTCTGACTCCAAAGCCCGGGCTCTTTCTACTGAGCCACGCTGCTTCTCAAAAAAATGATAATGCATTTATTAAGCACTTACTTTGTGCAAAGCCCTGTTCTAAGCGCTGGGGAGGTTACAAGGTGATCAGGTTGTCCCACGGGGGGCTCACAGTTTTTAATCCCCATTTTCCAGATGAGGTAACTGAGGCCCAGAGAAGTGAAGTGACTTGATCAGAGTCACGCAGCTGACAATTGGTGGAGCTGGGATTTGAACCCACGACCTCCGACTCCAAAGCCCGGGCTCTTTCCACTGAGCCACGCTGCTTCTGTACCAAGTGTACAGGGCCGGCTGAGAAGGTAGGAGGGGAGAGAAGGGGGTGGGCGGGGGTTTCGGCTACAGATTGGGAATGATGGGTTTTATTTTAGGGTGACCTTCGTTGGCCAAATTCCATTTTGGGAGGCGATGAACAGTCTGCTAAAGCCACTAGATGTCAGATTTGGTTAAGTATTCAACAAATTCTAACTGACCAAGGGAGAGAGAATAAGGGAGGGCACGGGGAGCTGTGCTAAACGTTGTAACTGCAGCCAGACCCACGGGGGAAAAAAAAAAAAACTAAGGTAATGCAAAATACATTCAATCAATCAATCAATCGTATTTATTGAGCGCTTACTATGTGCAGAGCAGGGAACTCTCTGCGGAAACAAAGCTGTTTTTATCTCGATTCCTTTTTCTTTAACTCAGTTTGGATTAGTAATAGTAATAATAGTAATGATTGATTGATTGATTGATTAGTAATATTACTAACAATTTATTTTGTTAGTATGTTTGGTTTTGTTCCCTGTCTCCCCCATTTTAGACTGGGAGCCCACTGTTGGGTAGGGGCTGTCTCTATATGTTGCCAATTTGTACTTCCCAAGCTCTTAGTACAGTGCTCTGCACATAGTAAGCGCTCAATAAATACGATTGATGATGATGATGATTCGTAATAGTAATAATATTACTACAATTTATTTTGTTAGTATGTTTGGTTTTGTTCTCTGTCTCCCCCTTTTAGACTGTGAGCCCACTGTTGGGTAGGGGCTGTCTCTATATGTTGCCAATTTGTACTTCCCAAGCGCTTAGTACAGTGCTCTGCACATAGTAAGCACTCAATAAATACAATTGATGATGATGATGATGATTAGTAATAGTAACAATATTACTAACAATTTATTTTGTTAGTATGTTTGGATTTGTTCTCTGTCTCCCCCTTTTAGACTGCGAGCCCACTGTTGGATAGGGACTGTCTCTCTACGTTGCCAACTTGGACTTCCCAAGCGCTTAGTACAGTGCTCTGCACACAGTAAGCGCTCAGTAAATATGATTGATGATCGTAATAGTAATAATATTATTACTAACAATTTATTTTGTTAGTATGTTTGGTTTTGTTCTCTGTCTCCCCCTTTTAGACTGCGAGCCCACTGTTAGGTAGGGGCTGTCTCTATATGTTGCCAATTTGTACTTGCCAAGCGCTTAGTACAGTGCTCTGCACACAGTAAGCGCTCAATAAATACAAATGATTGATTGATTAATAATAATAATAATAATGGCATTTGTTAAGCGCTTACAACGTGCAAAGCACTGTTCTAAGAGCAAGGTGATTAGGTTGTCCCACATGGGGCTCACAGTCTTCATCCCCATTTTACAGATGAGGTAACTGAGGCTCAGAGAAGTTAAGTGACTCGCCCAAGCTCACACAGCAGACAGGTGGCAGGGATTAGAACCCGTGACCTCTGATTCCCAAGCCCGGGCTCTTTCCGCTGAGCACGCTGCTTCTCTACAAGCATTACTGTGCAGATGTTGGTTGGTGAGTGTATTGGTTCTACCCTACCCCACGCACTTAGCACAGCGCTTGGCACCTAGTAAGTAGCCAATACAATTACTGGTTCCTCTCCAGGATTTTCTCACCGTACCTCGTTCTCGCCTGTCCGGCCATCGACCCCCGGCCCACGTCGTCCCCCGGGCCTGGAATGCCCTCCCTCTGCCCATCCACCAAGCTCGCTCTCTTCCTCCCTTCAAGGCCCTGCTGAGAGCTCACCTCCTCCAGGAGGCCTTCCCAGACTGAGCCCCTTCCTCCCTCTCCCCCTCGTCCCCCTCTCCATCCCCCCCATCTTACCTCCTTCCCTTCCCCACAGCACCTGTATATATGTATATATGCTTGTACATATTTATTACTCTATTTATTTATTTATTTATTTATTTTACTTGTACATTTCTATCCTATTTATTTTATTTTGTTGGTATGTTTGGTTCTGTTCTCTGTCTCCCCCTTTTAGACTGTGAGCCCACTGTTGGGTAGGGACTGTCTCTATGTGTTGCCAATTTGTACTTCCCAAGCGCTTAGTACAGCGCTCTGCACATAGTAAGCGCTCAATAAATACGATTGATTGATTGATTGATTGTACCTATCTATTCTATTTATTTTATTTCGTTAGTATGTTTGGTTTTGTTCTCTGTCTCCCCCTTCTAGACTGTGAGCCCACTGTCGGGTAGGGACTGTCTCTATATGTTGCCAGCTTGTACTTCCCAAGCGCTTAGTACAGTGCTCTGCACACAGTAAGCGCTCAATAAATACGATTGATTGATTGATTAGTACAGTGCTCTGCACACAGTAAGAGCTCAAAAAATACGACTGATTGATTGGTGACTATTGGTTCTACCCTACCCCACGCACTTAGCACAGCGCTTGGCACCTAGTAAGTAGCCAATACAATTACTGGTTCCTCTCCAGGATTTTCTTGCTACTGGTACCCCTGCTCTCAGCCTGGAGGGGCTCACGATTGGGTGGTGGACGCGGCAGCGGTTGTCGGGGGTCTGAATGACAGGGCTCTCCCTCCGGTAGGGAAATAGGGCACGCGCAGATTTCAAATCCCCAGTGCTGAGCGACATCAAGACTGTTTGCTAGTGGAATGGTAGTCCTCCTCCCTGCTCCTTCCAGACACCCCTCCCCAAATCACCCCCCCGACCCTTCATCATCAATCGTATTTATTGAGCGCTTACTATGTGCAGAGCACTGTACTAAGCGCTTGGGAAGTACAAATTGGCAACCTATAGAGACAGTCCCTACCCAACAGTGGGCTCACAGTCTAAAAGACTCTAAGCTCCCTCACTAGGCTGTATGACTAAACCAACTCTCACTTGTACTCCCCCAAGCACTTAGTACAGTGTGCTACACCCACTAAGTGCTCAGTGGAAAGAGCACGGGCTTTGGAGCCAGAGGTCATGGGTTCGAATCCCGGCTCCGCCACATGTCTGCTGTGTGACCTTGGGCAAGCCACTTCACTTCTCTAGGCCTCAGTTCCCTCATCTGTAAAATGGGGATGAAGACTGTGAGCCCCCTGTGGGACAACCTGATCACCTTGTAACCTCTCCAGCACTTAGAACAGTGCTTTGCACATAGTAAGCGCTTAACAAATGCCATCGTTATTACGATTAATTGATTGATAGATGTTATAGGAAGGAAGCTACCTACCCTTCTCCAAGATGTGTTCATAACTTCCCCAGCTCAGTTCCTTTCTTTTACTTAGATCTGCACCTTCTGAAGAACAATAATAGTTAATACTTGTTATGGTATTTATGATGATGATGATGGCATTTGTTAAGCGCTTACTATGTGCCAAGCACTGTTCTAAGCGCCGGGGGGATACAAGGTGATCAGGTTGTCCCACGTGGGGCTCACAGTCTTCATCCCCATTTTACAGATGAGGTAACTGAGGCTCAGAGAAGTGAAGTGACTTGCCCAAGGTCACACAGCAGGCATGTGGTGGATCCGGGATTCGAACCCATGACCTCTGACTCCAAAGCCCGGGCTCTTTCCACTGAGCCACGCTGCTTCCCAAGTATTTAAGTAAGTATTTATGTGCTTACTATGTGTCGTGCACCAGGGTAGATACAAGATCATCAGATTGGATACAGTCCCTGTCCCACGTGGGGTTCACAGTTTAAGTAGAAGGGAGAACAGGTATTGAATCCCCATTTTACAGATGAGGAAACTGAGGCACAGAGAGGTTTAAGTGATTTGCCCAAGTTCACACAGCAGGCAAGTGGCAGAGCTGGGATTCGAACCCAGGTTCTCTGGCTTCCAGGTCTGCGCTCTTTCCACTAGCCCACACTGCCTCCTCCTCCCAAGTGGCATCATCATCAATCGTATCTACTGAGCGCTTACTGTGTGCAGAGCACTGTACTAAGCGCTTGGGAAGTACAAGCTGGCAACATGAGGAAAAGGTCCGATGCGAGTCACTTTGTTCACTGTGTCTTTGGGGAGCACCATGTCGGGGACTGCAGAAGCAGCAAAACGTTCACCCTAACGCTGCTCAAAGGTTTGTCACAAGAAATTCAATCGGCCTCACGCTACTGGAAGTAAAGAATGTTTTCTGCTTGGCTTTCATTGCCTCAGATCATGCTGTTTTAACCTAAAGGCCCCAGGAAGCTCCAAGTAAATTTGAACGCTCGGTCAAATAGAAAAAGTCTGTTTAAGCTACGTTCGGGTTCATAGTCCTGCTGCAGCTAAGGGCGAGGCTAACATTCCACCCTGAGCTCGTGGTGGTGGAGGGGGCGAAGGGAGGGAGAAAAGGACAGAGGTGGTGTTGGGCTTCACCTCACATTTTGGGACTTTTGTTATTTTAAATACCACTGAAGTTGTCATAACCCAACAGTTTCAGCGAAGGAAAGTTTGGGGGCTGGAAAAGCACACGTGAAAACTTCGTGGAAGGGCAACATTTGGTTGGCTGCAGTCCTTCTTAGAGGCTTGAGAGACTCGATTGTTCCTAAAAATATCCCAATTTTTCCAAATGTGACCTCTCGTCCTCAATACATTCAATTTTCTTAGTACACTACTTTAACGCACTTGCTTAATTCATGATTTGGATAAAAATCTGGAGCCTTTGACGGACTGTGATCTTCAGGGGGCCCCGGGAGTCCTACCCCCGATTTGCCCCACTGTTGTCAGTCTGTGGAGGTCAAGAACTCACCCCGAGCACTTCCAGGCCTGCTCCCATGTGTGAGGAGAAAGGTGGGGAGGGGGAAAGCCTAAATCTATCTGGCCCGGGGATGGCTTAATGTGACGGTCTTTGCCCTGGGCTGGTAGGAGGAAGCGGGGCTGTTAGCTTTCCTCATTTTAGTCTGGAAAATGGAATTATTACAGTTAATAATAATAACTGTGGTATTTAAGTGCCTACTTTGTACCAAGCACTGTGCTAAACACTAGATATAATACAATTAGCTTGGACACAGTCCCTGTCCCACATGAGGTTCCGAGACTAAGGTGGGGCGAGTCCAGGTACTTAATCAGCGCTTAGAACAGTGCTTTGCACATAGTAAGTGCTTAATAAATGCCATTATCATCATCAGTCGTATTTATTGAGCACTTACTGTGTGCAGAGCACTGTACTAAGCACTTGGGAAGTACAAGTTGGCAACATGTACATGTACATTATCATTATTATTAATCCTCATTTTACAGGTGAGGAAATGGAGGCGCAGAGAAATTAAATGTGTTGCCTAGGATCCCCCAGAAGTGGTGACCATGGCTTTCGGATTTACCCAAGGTCCAGAATGACATTTTCAAAGGAAAATTTCCCACCTAGACCCACACTCTCCTCCTGGAGACAAGGTCCCAGTTCCTGCTTTGGAAGGAGACGACTTAGGGGTCCCCGCTGGGCCAGGGGTGACAAACATCTTATTTGTGGGGTGGATTCTGGTGGAGGCACCTGGGGGGCTGTGGCTTGATTTTTCATTTATCCAGTGTGAACTGGGGCCAGGTGGGTAGTGCCAAAGCTGAAAGGAGTTTGAAGAAGGGCACCTGGCCAGATGACCTTATTCCTTTAGTTGAATTCCATTATTTTATTAAACAGCCCTCTGCTTGCCAAGCACCCCAAAGAACTTTCCAAGGGCAAGTTAATGACCTGAACATAATCAACAAAAAGGGAAGAGCAGCACAGAGCTATTTCCAACTGAAAGTGAAAGCAAAATATTAGCAGTAGTCTGCTGTGTGACCTTGGGCAAGCCACTTAGCTTCTCTGTGCTTGTTACCTCATCTGTAAAATAGGGATTAAGACTGTGAGCTGCACGTGGGACAACCTGATTACCTTGTATCTACCCCAGCGCTTAGAACAGTGCTCGGCACATAGTAAGTTTAACAAATATTATTATTAGTAGTAGTAGTACTTATTAAGCACTAATTGTGTGCAGAGCACTGTATTAAGTGCTGGGAAACAACCCACAGGTGGAAATTAGACAAGGTCCCTATCTCTCCGTGAGGTCAGGGAAGTTGGGGGGGTTCTCTTACTCTTTAATCAATCAATCAATCAATCGCATTTATTGAGCGCTTACTGTGTGCAGAGCACTGTACTGATCAATCAATCAATCAGTCGAATTTATTGAGCGCTTACTGTGTGCAGAGCACTGTACTAAGCGCTTGGGAAGTACAAGTTGGCAGCATATAGAGACAGTCCCTACCCAACAGTGGGCTCACAGTCTAATTTATAGTACATATATATATATGTGTGTGTGTGTGTGTGTGTTATATTACATATATTTGGTATGAGATAGAAAACTCGGTGATTGCCAGTCAACTTTAATAGCAATTTCTAATTAATTGGCCATCACTGACATTCTGCCAAAGAGGCTATTGCAGGGCACGATGGTGAGAAAGGGAGAGAGAGAAAGAGGAAGGGAGGAGACAGAGAGAAAAAGAGGGTTGGAAGGAGTGGAAAGAAGGAGCAGAGAGAAGATAGAAGGAAAGAAAAAAGGAGAGAGAAAGAGGGAGGAGAGAAGGGAAACAGAAAGGATGGAAAAGAGAGGAGATGGGGGGAGGAGAGGGGACAGACTGAGAAAGAGAGGGAGAGAAATAAGGGAGAGATGGAAGAGAGAAAGAGACAGGACTGTATATATGCCTGTACATATTTATCTGTATATATGTTTATATGCCTGTACATATTTATTATTCTATTTATTTATTTATTTATTTATGTTACTTGTACATATCTATTCTATTTATTTTATTTTGTTAGTATGTTTGGTTTTGTTCTCTGTCTCCCCCTTTTAGACTGTGAGCCCACTGTTGGGTAGGGACTGTCTCTCTATGTTGCCATCTTGTACTTCCCAAGCGCTTAGTCCAGTGCTCTGCACACAGTAAGCGCTCAATAAATACGATTGATTGATCGATTGACTACAGAAGACAAATTTCAAGCTTACTCTGTCGTGCTTCCCACAGCTAGCCATTCAACGTCCTGGTGGGGTGATACTACTGTCTTCTTACCAGCAGAGAGCGGGAAGCCCCCACAGCGGGATCCCCCCCGCTTCAACAGTTGCTCGGAGCCGCTGCCTCAAAGACGCCAGGAGTTTTGAGAGGTCAAGGCCTCGAATTCAATCAATCAATCAATCGTATTTATTGAGCGCTTACTGTGTGCAGAGCACTGTACTAAGCGCTTGGGAAGTACAAGCTGGCAACATATAGAGACAGTCCCTACCCAACAGTGGGCTCACAGTCTAGAAGGGGGAGACAGAGAACAAAACCAAACATACTAACAAAATAAAATAAATAGAATAGATAGGTACATGTAAAATAAATAAATAAATAGAGTAATAAATATGTACAAACATATATACATATATACAGTTGCTGTGGGGAAGGGAAGGAGGTAAGATGCGGGGGATGGAGAGGGGGACGAGGGGGAGAGGAAGGAAGGGGCTCAATCTGGGAAGGCCTCCTGGAGGAGATGAGCTCTCAGTAGGGCCTTGAAGGGAGGAAGAGAGCTAGCTTGGCAGATGGGCAGAGGGAGGGCATTCCAAGCATCGGCTGCATCATTGTACGGAGGGAGTGGCCTGCTCCAGTCCAGGCGTTAAGTACTTTATTGATCAATCAATCAATCAATCAGTCAATCGTATTTATTGAGCGCTTACTGTGTGCAGAGCACTGTACTAAGCGCTTGGGAAGTACAAGTTGGCAACACATAGAGACAGTCCCTACTCAACAGTGGGCTGATCAGGCATTGATAGCACTCCTCTAAGGAATTCTAATGATTGAGAAATTCTGAACAGTCCGTTACCAACAGGACTCTTGGTAATAATTGTGGTATTTGTTCTGCAGTTGTCATGTGCCAAGCACTGTATTAAGGGCTGGGGTAAATAAAAGTTAATCAGATTGAACACATCCCCTGTCCCTCATGGGTCTGCTAGCAGTCTAATAATAATAATAATGGCATTTATTAAGCGCTTACTATGTGCAAAGCACTGTTCTAAGCGCTGGGGAGGTTACAAGGTGATCAGGTTGTCCCGGGGGGGCTCACAGTCTTAATCCCCATTTTACAGATGAGGGAACTGAGGCCCAGTGAAGTGACTTGCCCAAAGTCACACAGCTGACAATTGGCGGAGCTGGGATTTGAACCCATGACCTCCGACTCCAAAGCCCGGGCTCTTTCCACTGAGCCACGCTGCTTCTCTAAGGAGGTGGGAGAACTGGTATTGAATTCCCATTTTACAGATGAGGACACTGAGGCACAGAGAAGTTAAGTGACTTGCCTCAGGTCACACAGCAGACAAGTGATGGAACAGGATTAGAACCTGGGTCCTCTGACATCCGGGCCCGTGATCTAGTCGCTAACTAGATCACACTGCCTCTCTGGGGTCTCTTACAGTGAGCACTCCCCCTGATTCACGCGATCTTACCTGCGTGAACTTAACCGATCGAGGTTAACGCGTGGGAACCCGTGGCTTGCGGCAGATCCTCTAGCACCAGCCCTGCCATTCGGCTATTTAGTTTTCCGAGGTCAAATGAATGCACCGCAGCAGCGAAGGAGAAATGATCTAAGAGAAAGGCAGTGGCATTAAGCACTATATAACAGCAACCAGTGCTGAGCCTCACGTGCATGGTCTGAAGTTGGCCATGTGCTTCTCTGGACCGCTCGTAAAATGCCGAGAACGACAGGACCAAGGTTCATCTGCTATTCGTGACAGGAGGCCCTTTATAATCAGCTCAGCTGGGGCTCAGCAGCTCCTCCTGCCAAGTGGACTTATTATATCGATTATTAATTATCTAGCTCATAAGGATGTTGGACCATTTGGGCCATTTCTTCTTCTATGTGCTGTCAGTGAGGTTCAGGCCAGGGACCAGGGTGAGAAAGAAAGAGAAGCAGCATGAACTAATGGAAAAAGCACAGGCCTGGGAGCCAGAGGAATTGGGTTCTAACTCCAGTTCAGCCAGTTGCCTGCTGTGTGACCTTGGGCTTAACTTAACTTCTCTGTGCTTCAGTTACCTCATCTGTAAAATGGGGATTCAGGGCCTGTTCACCCTCCCACTTAGACTGTGAGTCTCACAAGGGACAGGGACTGCGTCCAACCTGATTAACTTCTATCTCCCCCGGGACTTAGAACAGAGCTTGACATCCTATAAGGGCGTAACACTCCTATAATAATATTAAGAAAAGGCAATTTAATACATTCTGGTTGCCACTTAGGTGACAGTGCTGAGGGTTTCTCACTGTGTCCATCTATTGTATTGACAGAGTCTAAGAGCTTCGGTTTGATTTGATGGAATCCCTGGGAGTAATGCCAGAGCAAAAGGCGGAGGAGCTTGTCCTTTCTGACTGAACTTCTGGTTTTTGTTTTTTGAGGGTTTTTTTGGTTTTGTTTTGTTTTTTTTTGCTGAGCTAGTAGAGTTGCAAATCCTCGGCAACGAGTACAATCAAGTTGCCTGGATCTCTGTCAATCAGATTTGGGACTTTGGTGTGGCCCTGAGTTCAGAGAACTGAACTGAGGATGTCATTTGAGAAGCAGAATTCCAGGCTGCTGTCATTGTCAATTATTATTTTCAGACATTTATTAATAGTCCCATTTTTTCCCTATTTCCTCAGAGGAGCCCATATAAAGTCAGCTGGTAGAAACAGCCCAGGATTTCAGGGAAGACGAGGTAAAGCTTCGTCTTAGGCTGAGATTATATCTGCATCCATTCTCTGTCTTTGGTAGACCCCGCAACAGATAATGGTATCTGTGAAGCACTTACTATGCGCCAAGCCCTGCACTAAGCACTGGGGTAGTTACAATACAATCAGATTGGACACAGTCCCTGTTTCAAATGGGGCTTTCAAACTAAGAGAAGGGGAGAACAGGGATTTTATCCCCATTTTGCAGATGAGAGAACTGAGGCACAGAAAAATTATGTTACTTGCCCAAGATTACCCAGCAAATAACTGGCTGAGCTGGGATTAAAACCTAGGTTCCCCGACTCCCAGCCCCACACCCTTTCCAGTAGCCACGCTGCTTCCTGGGCACTGAAGGCCGAGTGGGTTTAGGGTGCCAGGGGGTAGGACAGGACTGGAATAGAGAGGGCTGAGGGGGTAAGGAAGGGCTGAGGAAGAGGAGGAGAGGTTCTTTGAGTTCTGCTTTACCTCCTCTCCCCTACCCGGCTGTGGGTCAAAGGGGCTCAGAGCCGGCAGCAGAAAGGCAGGACTGTGGAAGCTGAGGAATTTCAGTGAGCCCCTTGTGCTGTCCCACACTGGAGCAGTTGAGCAATGCCCCTCTCCCCCCACCCCTGGGAGGGCTAGGGGGCTGGGGGCTCCTATGGATGAGGGACCTGGAGCAGTCCTGATCGGGATGCCCTTCCTGCCTTTTTCCGCCCCTGCAGACCTGAAGTCTATTTACTCTGCTGTACTCTCTCAAGTGCTTAGTCCAATGCTCTGCACACAGTAAGCACTCAATATATACCACTGATTGATTGACTAAAGAGTCTATTTCCTTCCTTTCTGTTGTGGCTCTAGAGAGGCTTGACTTTTCTCACTGACATTAGGGAGAACCCCGAGGGACAGGAAACCAAGGAGCTGGACTAGGGAATGGACCCAAACCTTGATCATGTATACTAGCTACATTTAGAATTATACCTCCCCAAGTTGGTCCAAAGAATCAAGCAATTTGTCCTAGTGAACAGGAAATCAGGAGACCTGGGTTCTAATCCTAGCTCTACCACTTACCTGCTGTGTAACCCTGGGCAAATCATTTAACTTTTCTGTGTCTGTTTCCTCATATGTAAAATGGGGATTAAATACCTGTTCTATGTTCCCTTTAGACTGTGAGCCCCATATAGGACAGGCACTGTGTCTGATTTGATTGTACCGAATCTACCCCATTTCTTAGTGTAGTGCCTGGCACATGGTAAGAACTTAACAAATACCACAATTATCATTATCAAGGCACTTACAGTAGCAGATTGATTATAGGAGCTAAGGCTGGACTGGACTGATAGAGAGCTAAAAAAATAATCAACGTTCAGAACAGTTTAGGGACGATGTGGCTGAAAACCAGTTTTTCTTTCTTAGCTTGGAAGTTTTTTGAGCCAGATGACCAAGAGTCCTGCATTAGACGGGACCACAACTAATTTCGGCCAGCAGTGTTATCACCCAAAAGATGAGTGCAGGACCCATGGGGTTCTGCTCTTGGAGAGGCCACAGCATGGGGTTGCCAGGAATGGCAATAGCCAAAGGGGCACAAAACTTCTCTTCTCCTAAATTCTGGGTGCTCCAGTGAGTAAGCTCACCTTCCCTGGTCTGATATAGTGAATTTCCACACTGTGCTTAGGCTGGTAATAAATGTAAAGCCGCTGTCCAGCAGAGTGTGGGGATTTGCCTTTGGTTTCTCTTTCCACTGTCTGCCAAATAGCCCCTCTATTGGACTGGGAACAGGATTTTGGCCTGCAGAGCCCACTGGTGCTGTGGTCTGACCGCCCCGCCCGGAGCCCTTTGTGGCAGGATAGGATCCCGAGCGAAAGCTGAGCCGAAAACCCGTTGCTGCAGGTGGCTGTGGGAGTTTCAAGAGGCTGCCAGCTCCAGCTTTGCCCGGGGCCCCAGGTGCCCTGTCAGATATCAGTCTGGCCTAGTCCTGGACTGCATCTGGAAAAGTAATCATGGACCTCCTTGCCAGAGCAGACACCCACTGAGTTCTGTGATGCCCCCCCTGGGCCTGGAAGCTAGGGACACCTCTTCTGGTGTCCTACATTGCCAAGATCCGCCCTTTCCTCTCCATCCAAACTGCTACCCTGCTCATTCAAGCTCTCATCCTATCCCGTCTGGACTACTGCACCAGCCTTCTCTCTGATCTCCCATCCTCGTGTCTCTCTCCACTTCAATCCATACTTCATGCTGCTGCCTGGATTATCTTTGTCCAGAAATGCCCTGGGCATATTACTCCCCTCCTCAAAAATCTCCAGTGGCTACCAATCAATCTGCGCATCAGGCAGAAACTCCTCACCCTGGGCTTCAAGGCTCTCCATCACCTCGCCCCCTCCTACCTCACCTCCCTTCTCTCCTTCTACTGCCCAGCCCGCAACCTCCGCTCCTCCACCGCTAATCTCCTCACTGTACCTCGTTCTCGCCTGTCCCGCCGTCGACCCCCGGCCCACGTCATCCCCCGGGCCTGGAATGCCCTCCCTCTGCCCATCCGCCAAGCTCGCTCTCTTCCTCCCTTCAAGGCCCTGCTGAGAGCTCACCTCCACCAGGAGGCCTTCCCAGACTGAGCCCCTTCCTTCCTCTCCCCCTCGTCCCCCTCTCCATCCCCCCATCTTACCTCCTTCCCTTCCCCACAGCACCTGTATATATGTATATATGGTTGTACATATTTATTACTCTATTTATTTATTTATTTATTTTACTTGTACATTTCTATCCTATTTATTTTATTTTGTTGGTATGTTTGGTTCTGTTCTCTGTCTCCCCCTTTTAGACTGTGAGCCCACTGTTGGGTAGGGACTGTCTCTATGTGTTGCCAATTTGTACTTCCCAAGCGCTTAGTACAGTGCTCTGCACATAGTAAGCGCTCAATAAATACGATTGATTGATTGATTGATTCTGGACCAGCCTGCAGGGGAGCAGAGGGCTGAGACTGATGAGCGAAAGTTGGGAAAACAGGGATGGGGCAGGCATGGTGGGCCCTGTGGGAGGATGCGGGAGGCCCTGCAGGTGGTAGCCCTGGGGAACTGCTCTGTCTGAGGCTGCAGGGCCCTCTTCACATCCTCCAAACCCTGGGACTGAAGCCTGCAACCTCTAATCCTGCCCCCATCCATTGTGCGGGTGGCAGCAGCTGGAACAGAAGGAAGATGGTCTCTGACCTCAAAAATCTCCAGCTCCCTTCTTGGGGCTGTTTGCTCCCCTGGCTTAACCTTGCCATATCTAGGAGGTGCTAAATCAGTGCCGACCAGCTACTGCCTTAGAAGGGAGGGAGGGAATGGGATAAGGGAATGGGAACTGCAGAAAGTGACCCCAGGGAAAAAGCAGCCTCGGCTAGTTGGGGGGAGGGAGTGGGGCAGAGAATGGAGCTGGGTCTAGACAGCTGGAGCTGTAGACAGAGGCAGAGAGCCGGGGCTGGGAGCCTCTGGCGTACGTGTTGCAAGGAGACAGGGATATAGGAGAAATCTTGTATGTGTGTGCATGTGTGTGTCTCCGGCTCAAGCCTGAGTGATGTAAAGCAGAACTGGAACTGCTGGCGCCTCAGCGTCATTACCTTCAATTACAATAATTGTTGCCTCTCTCCAATGTTTGCATTTCCCCTGAGGGATCTCTCTTTCTTTTTCTCCTTTTCCTAAATCTCTCCCTCTCCTCTTCTTTCCCCAGTCTCAATCTCCTTTTTAGGTTGAGGTCCCCTTCTCTTCTTCCTCACCTCCCCCTCTAATGTGGACTGGGAGAACACTTTAAAGTTTATTCTCCAAGACTGTCTTTCATCATTTTCACTCCAATAAGCTGGGAAGCAGAAAAATGTAGGAAGGTTTTTTTTTCTGTTGTAATCAATCAATCAATCGTATTTATTGAGCGCTTACTGTGTGCAGAGCACTGTACTAAGCGCTTGGGAAGTACAAGTTGGCAACATATAGAGAAGGTCCCTACCCAACATTGGGCTCACAGTCTAGAAAGGGGAGACAGAGAACAAAACAAAACATATTAACAAAATAAAATAAATAGAATAAATATGTACAAGTTAGAGTAATAAATTCATTCATTCATTCAATCGTATTTATTGAGCTGGAGCCTGTCCTGCTTAAGGTCACTCTCTCTCCCCCCATCTTAAGGATGCTGAATAATTATAATAATAATAATGGTATTTGTTAAGTGCTTACTATGTGCCGAGGACCATTCTAAGCGCTGGGTTAGATACAAGGTGATCAGATTGTCCACCGTGGGCTCAAAGTCTTAATCCCCATTTTACAGATGAAGTCACTGAGGCACAGAGAAGCTGACTTGCCCAAGATCACACAGCTGACAATTGGCGGAGCCAGGATTTGAAAAAGAATCTTCTACTTCCAGTAGTAATGGCCATCTCCTAGGGGACCATTGCTGAGCCACAGCTGACCAGTTAAAATGAAAGACCTGAGTCCCAGGTTCCTCTCAGACCAGAGAGCCATCCATCCATCGCCTAAAGATGCCCATCTCCTCCATATGCAAGTCCTAAGGGACCTGGAGGGAAAGCTAGCTAAGAGCTTGGGTCCGGTTTCCACTTTCCTCCCCCAGCCCCACTTCCCCCGCACAATGAGAAAGCGCTGCTTAAATCAAGACTAGAAACCTCAGGCAAAAGTGTCAAGGCCTCTTCCGTGCAGGATCAGTTTACAATTTAGCAGGGAAGACAAAACACTAAAATAAAATACGGGCAGGGGAAAGCAACAGTGTTTAAAGATACACACACATAAACACACTTATACATATATAAATGCTACTTTAAGATTGGATATGGCTCCAACAACCAAGAGAGTGCCATCTCTATGTAAAAAAAAAAAAAGCACCCCTATTTCCTGGACAGGGCCCAGAATTGTGTACTGTGGCTCCCTTAGGTGTCATTTTTATTCCTGGCCATCTTGAATCGTCACTTGAATTAGGCAAACCTACCAATTTGTCTAGTTGGGCTCCTGGGTCACTGCCTGCCAGCCGATGCAAACCTAATTCTGTGGTTAAAGGGGCACATCACCCAACTGCTCAAATCCTCAGCCCCTCTGGGGTGGGCAGCTCACTCCCTACTAATCTGGCAATTCTAAAACAGCTCCCAAAGGTTCTTATGTTGATTAAAAAAAATAATGTACGTTAAATTCTTCACTTCAGCATGGGAGGATGTCGGTCACAATTTCTCTGGGTTTCCTAGCCAGGGTATCCGGCAGCCCCTCCTTTTCCTCTCCAAATGTGAGGAATTGGAAAAGGAAAACCACACCCTAAAAGCACTGTTCATGCTGCAGTGGCTTCAGTACTGGATTTGGCAGGGTAGGCATCACCTTTAGAATGGGTCTCTATATGTTGCCAACTTGGACTTCCCAGGCGCTTAGTGCAGTGCTCCGCACACAGTAAGCGCTCAATAAATACGATTGAATTCCCTTCTAGACTGTGAGCCCGCTGTTGGGTAGGGACCGTCTCTATATGTGGCCAACTTGTACTTTCCAAGTGCTTAGTACAGTGCTCCGCACACAGTAAGCGCTCAATAAATACGATTGATTGAATGAATGAATAATAATGATGGCATTTATTAAGCACTGGGGAGGTTCCCCCTCCCCATCCCCCCTGCCCTACCTCCTTCCCCTCCCCACAGCACTTATATGTATGTTTATACAGATTTATTACTCTATTTTACTTGGACATATTTACTAATCTATTTATTTTATTTTGTTAATAGGTTTTGTTGTCTGTCTCCCCCTTCTAGACTGTGAGCCCGCTGTTGGGTAGGGACCGTCTCTAAATGTTGCCAACTTGTACTTCCCAAGCGCTTAGTACAGTGCTCTGCACACAGTAAGTGCTCAATAAATACGATTGAATGAATGAATGAATGGGACAGCCCAGCACCCTCTACCCTCCTACTGCGTTCGCACTCCCAAATTCGTTTGGATAAGACAGTTCAATATGTTAAAGCCCATTTCTTTGGTGTGGATGTGAAATTTCCAAATTTCGGGACTAGGATTTCCAACTGGGTGGCAAGGTCCATTTTGGGGTTCTCTGCCCCAAATAAAATTCAAGCCACCCCAAGCAGTCTGGCTGTTCTCTCATGGGCCAGAATCCTACTGAATTTGGGCTTCAGGGTCTCTATCCAGAAAAGTGGCTTTTAAAACAAGTCACTCTATAGAGATCTGATTTTGGGGTTGGGGGTGGTGGGGGGGTGTGGTGTGTGTGTGTGTGTGTGTTTGCACCCTTGCCCTTGCAAGTGCCTGAGGGAAGAAGAAGGGTATTTTGGTGTGTGGGTTGGGCTTCAGATATCTTGAATAAGGCTTTGGTCTACTCTTTTCCAAGGTGCTATCAGATTGGGTCTGTTTCTGGAATCTTTATCTCCCATTCCATTTTGGTAGAAAAAAAGTTTCACCATAATTCCTTAAGGCTGAGAGGGCTTAATCTCCCACCTTTGACCTTATTCTGATAGTACATTTTAGATCTCAAATTCCAGCTGCTTAGAAAGATGTGGGATGGCTTAAGGCTGGAGAGGTGATGGGGATTTAGAGAGAATATAACTCTGTTACAAAGCTTGTCAAGTTTCAATTTGATGAAAGCTGCAGGAATATTGGGGTACTGATACCTGGGGGAGCCATCCTAAGGAGGATCTACGGCATATTCTTATCAAACCATTTAACTAAAAAGTACCTTAAGACAGTAGCAGCATGAATACAGAACCAGCCGGGGCAGGGATAGTCACAAACAATTTAGGTGAATATTTATATTTTCTTCAGGTGCATAAAAACATATTTGAAGATGCCAAACACAAACATACAGTTCTAGTATCTGTATAATGTCCTTGTATGGGGAGGGCTGCAATGTCCAAAATCTAGAAAATCACAAAATGATTGTGTGGAATTAAGGAAACATAAAAATATGTACAGTAGTATGGGTTGTGAAGTTACAAGCCCCTAGGTTTAAACCCTAGCTAGAACACCAAAGTAAATAGTATTTAATGACAATAAAGTACAGTAAACCATTATAATGCACTCAAATACATCAGCATGAGAACATTCAGATTTCCCTTACCCAGTGATAGCTTCAACTATTTCTGTTTCTAATAATAATAATGATGGTATTTGTTAAGCACTTACTATGTGAAAAGCACTGTTCTAGGCTCTAACATATTCAACTAATTTCTTTTCAGAGTAGGAGTGATTTTAGATCTTTAGATACCATTGCTGGAATTTAAACAATCTTTAAGAGCCCATGTAGCTGATTGATTTTTCCTGTTAACATACTTTTATTCAACCTACATATGGAAAAAGAGGACATGAGGACTATATTAAAATGCAATGAAAATGAAATGATTAATAAAACTATTTCAACAGGGTAGAATCAGAGAACTGAAGATAATCTTCCTACCATTCAATAAGACTCTGTCCTAGCTTTCATTTTTAGTATTGATTCAGATATGTCTGTCCAAAGTTTTTTAGTTGCTAGTGTCACCACAAATGCAGTTATATGCATTGAAATAATAAGGACAGTGCATTTTTTTTCCCTCGGTAAGGGAAATATCTTCAATAGTATTCCCTAAATGTTGGTTTAGTTCACCAAATATATCACTTACTAACCAAGAGCTATATTTTACTATTACAATTCTAAAGCATACCATCATAGATGAGTAAAGAAATGTATTTGTTGAGCCTTGCTCCTAATCATTTACTTCGGGGATTTTCAACTCTAAAATTCACAAAATATCAACCTTTACTCTCCCGTTCAACAGAGCCAGAAATCACTATTTGAAGGGATCAATAAAGAACACTTATTTGGGATAGAGTTAGGGTATAATAATAATAATGATGGCATTTATTAAGCGCTTACTATGTGCAAAGCACTGTTCTAAGCGCTGGGGAGGTTACAAGGTGATCAGGGTGTCCCACGGGGGGCTCAGAGTCTTAATCCCCATTTTACAGATGAGGGAACTGAGGCACAGAGAAGTTAAGTGATTTGCCCAAAGTCACACAGGTGACAAGTGGAAGAGCTGGAATTTGAACCCACGACCTCTGACTCCAAAGCCCGTGCTTTTTCCACTGAGCCACGCTGCTTCTGTAATATAATATAATAATACCTCTGGGTTGAATACATTTGACTTATAAAGCAGATAATATAAGGTATTAGTTAAAATGTAAGAATGCAATCCAGTGTAAAAAGAATGACCCCACCCTCGCTTTAATACATGGACAATCCACACCCACGTCAATTTGCTTGTAGTTGGTTTCTGGGAGCCACAAACTGGCATAACTACAAGTTTCAGCTTTTTGATAAAGATAGGATTCTTGAGGGTAGAGGTAGGGGGGTTTCCATGAATGGATGTATGAGTTTGTGACAGCCCTTAAAACAACCGGAATTGAGTTAACTTGAAACTGAATTTGGAACAAAAAAAACCCCCCTCTCTCCCCCAGTGACAACCCCTCCTGACTACAATAGTTATGCCACTCAGGTCCCACATATCATTTTCACCTCAGTTTTCCAGCACAAAATGATTTGGGATTTTAAATACCCTTTGAACAGCACCTCCCCTCTGAATCTTTTTTTAAGAAAAAAAAAAGATTACGTATTTTAGTAGAGGAAGATAATCATTTGATCACTTTCAGTATTTCTCCCAAAGTTTCTTCATTCAAAAACAGTAATTATTATTATGGTATTTGTTAAACGCTTATTAGGTGGCAAGCACCGTTCTAAGCACCAGGTCATCAGCCCCACGTGGGGCTCAGTGTCTTAATCTCCATTTTACAGATGAGGTAACTGAGGCACAGAGAAGTTAAGCGGCTGGCCCAAGGTCACACAGCGGACAAGTGGGAGAGGCAGGATCAGAACCCAGGTCTTCCGACTCCCAAGCCCAGGCTCTTTCCACTAAGCCACGCTGCTTCTCTATTTTAACATTCAAATGCTTTATTTTCAAAGGTCCCTTTATTACTCATCCTACAACATTTAAATACTTTATTTTCAAAAGTCCCTTTAGTACTACATCCTACCGTGGCCCTGAAAACTTGTCGCACCCTTAGGCTCACGGGGGAATGCACAGGGCGACCTCTGTCCTCGTGTCTTCATTCATTCAATCGTATTTACTGAGCACTTACTGTGTGCAGAGCACTGTACTAAGCGCTTGGGAGAGTACAAATCGGCAACGGTCCCTACCTAACAACTGGCTAACAGTCTAGAATGGGGAGTCAGACAAAAAAAAAACAAAACAAGTAGACAGGTGTCAGTACTATCAGAATACATAGAATTATAGCTATATGTACATCATTAATACAATATGGTAAGTATGTACAAATAAAATAGAGTAATAAAGATGTAGAAATATATACAAGTGTGGAGGGGAAGGGGGGGGGAGGGGAGAAGGAGGAGGGGAGGAAAAAGGGGGGCTCAGCCTGGGAAGGCCTCCTGGAAGAGGTGAGCTCTCACTGTCTCTTGGCTCTCTCCTTCTGGCCACCCCTATCAATCAATCAATCAATCAATCGTATTTATTGAGCGCTTACTGTGTGCAGAGCACTGTACTAAGCACTTGGGAAATACAAGTTGGCAACATATAGAGACAGTCCCTACCCAACAGTGGGCTCACAGTCTAAAAGGGGGAGACAGAGAACTAACAAAATAAAATAAATAGAATAGATATGTACAAGTAAAATATGTACAAGTAAAATAAATAAATAAATAGAGTAATAAATATGTACAAACATATATACATATATACAGGTGCTGTGGGGAAGCACAGCACCTTAAGTGCTTAGAACAGAGTAAGCGCTTAACAAATACCACAGTTACTATTATTACTAAGTGCTTAGAACAGTTTTTGGCACATAGTAAGTGCTTAACAAATACCACAATTATTATTATTATTAAGCACTTAGAACAGTGCTTGACACATAGTAAGCGCTTAACAAATGTCACAATTATTGTTATTATTAAGCGATTAGAACAGTGCTTGGCACATAGTAAGTGCTTAACAAATACCACAATTATTATTAAGCACTTAGAACCGTGCTAGACACATAGTAAGTGCTTAACAAATACCACAATTATTGTTATTATTAAGCGATTAGAACAGTGCTTGGCACATAGTAAGCACTTAACAAATACCACAATTATTGTTATTATTATTAAGTGCTTAGAACAGTGTTTGGCACATAGTAAGCGCTTAACAAATACCACAATTATTATTATTAATATTAAGTGCTTAGAACAGTGCTTGGCACATAGTAAGTGCTAAACAAATACCACAATGTTATTATTATTAAGCGCTTAGAACAGTGCTTGGCACATAGTAAGCACTTAACAAATACCACAATTATTATTAAGCGCTTAGATCTGTGCTTGGCACATAGTAAGCGCTTAACAAACACCACAATTATTATTATTAAGTGCTTAGAACAGTGCTTGGCACATAGTAAGACCTTAAATATCACAATTATTATTATTAAGCGCTTAGAACAGTGCTTGGCACATAGTAAGCACTTAACAAATACCATCATTATTATTATGAAGGAGCAACAAACAGGCAAACAAACGATCCCCCCAAATCGGACTGGAGGGCAGAAAAGCGCTCCCGAGTGGGGGACATTTACTATTCTATTTACTTTATTTTGTTAATATGTTTTGTTTTGTTGTCTGTCTCCCCCTTCTAAGACTGTGAGCCCGCTGCTGGGTAGGGACTGTCTCTATACGTTGCCAACTTGTACTACTACTATCAATCAATCAATTGTATTTATTGAGCACTTACTGTGTGCAGAGCACTGTACTAAGTGCTTGGGAAGTTCAAGCTGGCAACATATAGAGACAGTCCCTACCCAACAGTGGGCTTACAGTCTACTACTATTAGAGAAGCAGCGTGGCTCAGTGGAAAAGAGCCCGGGCTTTGGAGTCAGAGGTCATGGGTTCAAATCCCTGCTCTGCCAATTGTCAGCTGTGTGACTTTGGGCAAGTCACTTAACTTCTCTGGGCCTCAGTTACCTCATCTGTAAAATGGGGATTAAGCCTGTGAGTCCCCTGAGGGACAACCTGATTGCCTTGTAACCTCCCCTGCGCTTAGAACAGTGCTTTGCACATAGTAAGCGCTTAATCAATCAATCAATCGTATTTATTGAGTGCTTACTGTGTGCAGAGCACTGTACTAAGCGCTTGGGAAGTACAAGCTGGCAACATATAGAGACAGTCCCTACCCAACAGTGGGCTCACAGTCTAGAAGAATAATAATGCCATCATTATTATTATTATTACTACTACTACTACTAATAATAATATGGGTATTTGTTAAGCGCTTACTATGTGCAAAAGCCTGTTCTAACCACTGGGGGGGGGGATACAAGATGATCAAGTTGTCCCACGTGGGGCTCACGGTCAATCCCCATTTTACAGATGAGGGAACTGAGGCCCAGAGAAGTGACTTGCCCAAAGTCACTCAGCTGACAATTGGTGGAGCCGGGATTTGAACCCATATCCTCTGACCCCTCTCCATCCCCCCACCTTACCTCCTTCCCCTCCCCACAGCAGTATATATGTATATATGTTTGTATGTATTTATTACTCTATTTATTTCTTTATTTTACTTGTACATATTTATTCTATTCATTGTATTTTGTTAATATGTTTGGTTTTGTTTTCTGTCTCCCCCTTCTAGACTGTGAGCCCACTGTTGGGTAGGGACTGTCTATGTTGCCAACTTGAGCACTGTACTTAGCGCTTGGGAAAGGCCAACCCAGTAGTCAGTAGACAAGATCCCTGCCCGCAAGGAAGGAGCTTTCGATCTAGTCATGGGGTGGGGGGGGTTGACGTTAAAATAAATTATAGGCAGGGGAAGCAGCGGAGCATAAGGGTATGGACATAAATGTTGTGGGGCTGGGGATGGGGAGGTAACCATGTTTGCTGTGTGACCTTCGGCGAGTCACTCAACTTCTCTGAGCCTCAGTTCCCTCATCTGTAAAATGGGGATGATAACTGTGAGCCCCATGTGGGACAAACTGATCATCTTGTATCCCCCCCAGCGCTTAGAACAGTGCTTTGCACATAGTAAGCGCTTAACTGACCCCCGGCCCACGTGATCCCCAGGGCCTGGAATGCCCTCCCTCTGCCCATCCGCCAAGCTCGCTCTCTTCCTCCATTCAAGGCCCTACTGAGAGCTCACCTCCTCCAGGAGGCCTTCCCACACTGAGCCCCTTCCTTCCTCTCCCCCTCGTCCCCCTCTCTATCCCCCCATTTTACCTCCTTCCCTTCCCCACAGCACCTGTATATATGTATATATGTTTGTACATATTTATTTTACTTGTACATATCTATTCTATTTATTTTATTTTGTTAGTAGGTTTGGTTTTGTTCTCTGTCTCCCCCTTCCAGACTGTGAGCCCGCCGTTGGGTAGGGACTGTCTCTATATGTTGCCAACTTGGACTTCCCAAGCGCTTAGTACAGTGCTCTGCACACAGTAAGCGCTCAACAAATACGATTAACAACAAACAAATGCTCAGTCCTCCGCACACAGTAAGCGCTCAAGAAATATAATTGAATGAATGACTCCAAAGCCCGGGCTCTTTCCGCAGAGCCACGTCCCAAGCGCTTAGTCCAGTGCTCTGCACACGGTAAGCGCTCAATAAATAGGATTGAAGGAATGAATGAATGAATGGACGTACCTGGGGATGAAAGGAGGCTGCAGGCCGGGGGGTGGGGGGGGATCAGAAGGCCAGGCCCACCTCCCCCCGAAGGGCTAATCGATAAATTAGCATCTGAGGAGGGAGGAGGGCGGATATCGATCAGGCAGAGACTGTGTTGGGGGGGTGAGGGGGTGGAGCTGCAGGCCCAGGCCCGGTCGCCTCGCTGGCGCCTGCTGCTTTTTTTGGATTTGCTCAATTTCGTTAAGTGTCTCCCGGCGGCGACCTGTATATTCCTTCTTCATTCAATCGTATTTATTGAGCGCTTACTGGGTAGGGAGCACTGCACTAAGCGCTTGGGAAGTCCAAGTTGGCAACATCTAGGGACAGTCCCTACCCAACAGCGGGCTCACAGTCTAGAAAGGGGGAGACAGACGACAAAACCAAACATATTAACAAAATAAAATAAATAGAATAAATATGTACAAGCTAAATAGAGCAACAAATTCATTCATTCAATCAATCGTACTTATTGAGCGCTTACTGGGTGCGGAGCACTGCACTAAGCGCTTGGGAAGTCCAAGTTGGCAACATCTAGAGACAGTCCCTACCCAACAGCGGGCTCACAGTCTAGAAAGGGGGAGACAGACGACAAAACCAAACATAGTAACAAAACAAAATAAATAGAATAAATATGTACCAGTTAAATAGAGCGATAAATTCATTCATTAATCAATCGTATTTATTGAGCGCTTACTGGGTGCGGAGCACTGCACTAAGCGCTTGGGAAGTCCAAGTTGGCAACATCTAGAGACAGTCCCTACCCAACAGTGGGCTCACAGTCTAAAAGGGGGAGTCAGAGAACAAAACCAAACATATTAACAAAATAAAATAAGTAGAATAAATATGTACAAGTTAAATAGAGTAATAAATTCACTCATTCAATCAATCGTATTCATTGAGCGCTTACTGGGTGCAGAGCACTGGATTAAGCGCTTGGGAAGTACAAGTTGGCAACATATAGAGACAGTCCCTACCCAACAGCAGGCTCACAGTCTAGAAGGGGGGAGACAGAGAACAAAACCAAACATACTAACAAAATAAAATAAATATAATAAACATGTACAAGTAAAATAAATAAATAAATGGAGTAATAAATACGTACAAACATATATACATATATACAGGTGCTGTGGGGAAGGGAAGGAGGTAAGGCGGGGGGGTGGAGAGGGGGAGAAGAAGGAGGGGGCTCAGTCTGGGAAGGCCTCCTGGAGGAGGTGAGCTCTCAGTAGGGCCTTGAAGGGAGGCCAATCATTCAATCATATTCGTTCATTCATTCATTCATTCACTCGTATTTATTGAGCACTTACTGTGTGCAGAGCACTGTACTAAGCGCTTGGAAAGCGCAATTCAGCCACAAATAAAGGCAATCCCTGCCCATAACGGGTTTGTACATATTTATTTAGACGGTGAACCCGCAGTTGGGTAGGGACCGTCTCTGGATGTTGCCAACTTGGACTTCCCAAGCGCTTAGTACAGTGCTCTGCACACAGTAAGCGCTCAAGAAATAATAATGGCATTTATTAAGTGCTTACTGTGTGCAGAGCACTGTACTAAGCGCTGTGCTCTGCACACAGTAAGCGCTCAATTAATAATATATTATTATGTATATATGTATATGTTTGTACATATTTATTACTCTATTTATTTATTTATCTTGCACATATCTATTCTATTTTATTTTGTCAGTATGTTTGGTTTTGTTCTCTGTCTCCCCCTTCTAGACTGTGAGCCTGCTGTTGGGTAGGGACTGTCTCTATGTGTTGCCAACTTGTACTTCCCAAGCGCTTAGTACAGTGCTCTGCACACAGTAAACGCTCAATAAATAATAATAATGGCATTTATTAAGCGCTTACTATGTGCCAAGCACTGTTCTAAGTGCTGTACTCTGTGTACAGTAAGCGCTCAATTAATAATATATTATTATGTATATATGTTTGTACATATTTATTACTCTATTTATTTATTTATTTATCTTACTTGTACATATCTAGTCTATTTATTTTATTTTGTCAGTATGTTTGGTTTTGTTCTCTGTCTCCCCCTTCTAGACTGTGAGCCTGCTGTTGGGTAGGGACTGTCTCTATGTGTTGCCAACTTGTACTTCCCAAGCGCTTAGTACAGTGCTCTGCACACAGTAAGCGCTCAATAAATATGATTGATTGATTGATTGATTGATAATAATAATAATGGTATTTGTTAAGCGCTACTATGTGCAAATCAATCAATCGTATTTATTGAGTGCTTACTGTGTGCAGAGCACTGTACTAAGCACTGTCCTGAGTGCTGGGTAGGATACAAGGTGATCAGGTTGTCCCACGTAGGGCTCACAGTCTTAATCCCCATTTTACAGATGAGGTGACTGAGGCGCAGAGAAGTTAAGTGACTTGCCCAAAGTCACACAGCTGACAGTTGGCAGTGTGGGAATTTGAACCCATGACCTCTGACTCCAAAGCCCGGGCTCTTTCCACTGAGCCACGCTGCTTCTCTAAATACGATTATAAATAAATACAATTGAATGAATGAATTTATTACTCTAACTTGTACATATTTATTCTATTTATTTTATTTTGTTAATATGTTTTGTTTTGTTGTCTGTCTCCCCCTTCTAGACTGTGAGCCCACTGCTGGGTAGGGATCGTCTCTGTATGTTGCCAACTTGGACTTCCCAAGCGCTTAGTCCAGTGCTCTGCACACCGTAAGCGCTAAATAAATATGATTGAATGAATGAATATGTTTATTACTCTATTTATTTAACTTGTACTTATTCATTCTATTTATTTTATTTTGTTAATATGTTTTGTTGTCTGTCTCCCCCTTCTAGACTGTGAACCCGCTGTTGGGTAGGGACCGTCTCTAGATGTTGCCAACTTGGACTTCCCAAATGCTTAGTACAGTGCTCTGCACACAGTAAGTGCTCAATAAATACGATTGAATGAATGAATTTATTACTCTATTTATTTATCTTGTACATACTTATTCTATTTATTTTATTTTGTTAATATGTTTTGCTTTGTTGTCTGTCTCCCCCTTTTAGACTGTGAGCCTGCTGTTGGGTAGGGACCGTCTCTGTATTTTGCCGACTTGTACTTCCCAAGCGCTTAGTACAGTGTTCTGCACACAGTAAGCGCTCAGTAAATACGATTGAATGAATGAATGAATTTATTACTCTATTTAACTTGTACATATTTATTTTATTTTGTTAATATGTTTTGCTTTGTTGTCTGTCTCCCCCTTCTTGACTGTGAGCCCGCTGTTGGGTAGGGACCGTCTCTGTATGTTGCCAACTTAGAGTAATAAATTCATTCATTCAATCGTATTTAATTGAGCAATTACTGTGTGCAGAGCACTGTACTAAGCGCTTGGGAAGTCCATTTATTTATTTATTTAACTTGTACATATTTATTCTATTTATTTTATTTTGTTAATATGTTTGGTTTTGTCGTCTGCCTCCCCCTTCTAGACTGTAAGCCCGCTGTTGGGTAGGGACCGTCTCTGTATGTTGCCAACTTGGACTTCCCAAGCGCTTAGTACAGTGCTCTGCACACAGTAAGCGCTCAGTAAATACGATTGAATGAATGAATGACCCGAGCACCGAGCCTCCAGACTCGCCCGGTCCGGCTGCGACCCCCGCCCCTCCCCGGGGCCTCGGCCTGAATTTGGGGTCACGTTGTGCATCATCATCATCATCATCATCATCACCATCATCACCATGACACTGATGAGAAGCAGCGTGGCTCGGTGGAAAGAGCCCGGGCTTGGGAGTCACAGGTCATGGGTTCAAATCCCGCCTCCCACAACTGTCAGCTGGGTGACTTTGGGTAAGTCACTTCACTTCTCTGGGCCTCAGTGACCTCATCTGGAAAATGGGGATTAAACCTGATCACCTTGTAACCTCCCCAGCGCTTAGAACAGTGCTTTACACAGAGTAAGCGCTGAATACCGTCATTATTATTATTATTTATTAAGAACAGTGCTTTGCACATAGTAAGCGCTTAACAAACACCGTCATTATTATTATTTATTAAGAACAGTGCTTTGCACAGAGTAAGCGCTTAACAAATACCGTCATTATTATTATTATTTATTAAAAACAGTGCTTTGCACATAGTAAGCACTTAACACCGTCATTATTATTATTTATTAAGAACAGTGCTTTGCACAGAGTAAGCGCTTAACAAATACCGTCATTATTATTATTATTTATTAAGAACAGTGCTTTGCACATAGTAAGCACTTAACAAACACTGTCATTATTATTATTTATTAAGAACAGTGCTTTGCACATAGTAAGCACTTAACAAACACTGTCATTATTATTATTTATTAAGAACAGTGCTTTGCACAGAGTAAGCGCTTAACAAATACTGTCATTATTATTATTATTTATTAAGAACAGTGCTTTGCACAGAGTAAGTGCTTAACAAATACCGTCATTATTATTGTTATTTATTAAGAACAGTGCTTTGCACAGAGTAAGCGCTTAACAAATACCGTCATTATTATTGTTATTTATTAAGAACAGTGCTTTGCACAGAGTAAGCGCTTAACAAATACCGTCATTATTATTATTATTTATTAGGAACAGTGCTTTGCACAGAGTAAGCACTTAAACACTGTCATTATTATTATTATTTTAAGAACAGTGCTTTGCACATACTAAGCGCTTAACAAATACCATCATTATTATTATTAACAGTGCTTTGCACATACTAAGCGCTTAACAAATACCATCATCACTATTATTATTAAGAACAGTGCTTTGCACATAGTAAGCGCTTACAAGGTTATCAGGTTGTCCCACCGGGGGCTCACAGTCTCAATTCCCATTTTACAGATGAGGGAACTGAGGCCCAGAGAAGTGAAGCGAAGGTCATGGGTTCGAATTCCAAACAGTGGTCGCGGGAGAGAGCCCGGGCTTGGGAGTCGGAGGTCCTGGGTTCTAATCCCGGCTCCGCCACTGATCAGTGAGCCCGCCGTTGGGTAGGGACCGTCTCTATATGTTGCCAACTTGTAATAATGACAATGATGGCATTTGTTAAGCGCTTACTACGTCGTTCGATCCCGACTTTATTAAGTGCTCAATCATCATCATCATCATCATCATCATCAATCGTATTTATTGAGCGCTTACTATGTGCAGAGCACTGTACTAAGCGCTTGGGAAGTACAAATTGGCAACATATAGAGACAGTCCCTACCCAACAGTGGGCTCACAGTCTAAAAGGGGGAGACAGAGAACAAAACCAAACATACTAACAAAATAAAATAAATAGAACAGATATGTACAAGTAAAATAAATAGAGTAATAAATATGTACAAGCATATATACAGGTGCTGTGGGGAAGGGAAGGAGGTAAGATGGGGGGGATGGAGGGGGGACGAGGGGGAGAGGAAGGAAGGGGCTGAGTGTGGGAAGGCCTCCTGGAGGAGGTGAGCTCTCAGTAGGGCCTTGAAGGGAGGAAGAGAGCTAGCTTGGCGGATGGGCAGAGGGAGGGCATTCCAGCGCTCAATAAATACGCTGGATTGAAGCAGCATGCCTCACTGTAAAAGGGCCCGGGCTTTGGAGTCAGAGGTTGCCAATTTGTACTTCCCAAGCGCTTAGTACAGTGCTCTGCACAGAGTAAGCGCTCAATCAATACGACTGATGATGATGATGAGGTCATGGGTTCGAATCCCGGCTCCGCCACATGTCTGCTGTGTGACCTTGGGCAAGTCGCTTAACTTCTCTAAGCCTCAGTCGCCTCATCTGTAAAACGGGGGTGAAGACTGTGAGCCCCGCTTGGGGCATCATCATCATCAATCGTATTTATTGAGCGCTTACTATGTGCAGAGCACCGTACTAAGCGCTTGGGAAGTCCAAATTGGCAACATAGAGAGACAGTCCCTACCCAACAGTGGGCTCACAGTCTAAAAGGGGGAGACAGAGAACAAAACCAAACATACTAACAAAATAAAATGAATAGAGTAGATATGTACAAGTAAAATAAATAGAGTAATAAATATTTACAGACTTATATACATATATACAGGTGCTGTGGGGAAGGGAAGGAGGTGAGATGGGGGGACGGAGGGGGGACGAGGGGGAGAGGAAGGAAGGGGCTCAGTGTGGGAAGGCCTCCTGGAGGAGGTGAGCTGTCAGTAGGGCCTTGAAGGGAGGAAGAGAGCTAGCTTGGCGAATGTGGGCAGAGGGAGGGCATTCCAGCGCTCAATAAATACGATGGATTGAATCAATCAATCAATCAATCGTATTTATTGAGCGCTTACTGTGTGCAGAGCACTGTACTGAGCGCTTGGGAAGTCCAAATTGGCAACATATAGAGACAGTCCCTACCCAACAGTGGGCTCACAGTCTAAAAGGGGGAGACAGAGAACAAAACCAAACATACTAACAAAATAAAATAAATAGAATAGATATGTACAAATAAAATATAGAGTAATGAATATGTAGAGTAATAAATAATAAATAAATAGAGTAATGAATATTGAAGCAGCATGCCTCACTGGAAAGGGCCCGGGCTTTGGAGTCCGAGGTCATGGGTTCGAATCCCGGCTCCGCCACGTGTCTGCTGTGCGACCTCGGGCAAGTCGCTTAACTTCTCTGAGCCTCGGTCGCCTCATCTGTAAAATGGGGGTGAAGACTGTGAGCCCCGCTTGGGGCAGCCTGATCACCTTGTATCCCCCCCAGCGCTTAGAACAGTGCTTTGCACATAGTAAGCGCTTACTAAATGCCATTATTATTATTATTATTATTATTATTATTGACCGCGTTACAGGGAGGGATGGGGGCGGGGGGGAGGGCGCCAAGCCGGCCGGCGCCTCGCGCTGGAGCCCGGCCGCTCCCTCCCTGTCTGGCGCGCGCCCCGCCGCGTGATTGGCAGGGCGGCGCAGCCAATCGGAGCGGCGGAGGCGGGGAGGGGGCGTGGCCTGGGGCCGCGGCCCTATATAAGGGGCGGAGGAGCGGACGGCTCGGCAGACGCCGGAGGGCGGGCGAGCGGGCAGGTGGGGTCCGGCCGCGCTCCCCGTCTCCTGCCCCCGTTGAAAGCCGGGGCGCCGCTCCCCTAATCAATCAATCAATCAATCGTATTTATTGAGCGCTCAGTGCGTGCAGAGCCCCCGCAGGCCGGCCCATGCTGCTGCCCCCGCCAACGGCCACCGGGTCCTCCCCGCGCTGAGCCGCCCCCCCCCAGGGGTGAGTGACCCCCGGCCCGGGAGCCCCGAGGGGGGTCGTCAATGGACCGCAACTCCAGCTCCATCTTCATCTGGCTGCGACTCGAGCTGTGCGCCATGGCCGTCCTGCTCACCAAAGGTGAGGGGCCCCGGGAGCCTAAGCCCGGCGCGGCTGGGTGGGCGTCGTTATCGTCAATCCTGTTTATTGAGCGCTTACTGGGTGCAGACCACTGTACTAATCTCACCTACCTCTCTTCCTCCCGTCAAGGCCCTACGGAGAGCTCACCTCCTCCAGGAGGCCTTCCCAGACTGAGCCCCTTCCTTCCTCTCCCCCTCGTCCCCCTCTCCATTCCCCCCATCTTACCTCCTTCCGTTTCTGTGTCTCCGTTGATTGATTGATTGATTTGTAGCTTGACTTCATCATCAATCGTATTTATTGAGCGCTTACTGTCTGCAGAGCACTGTACTAAGCTAAGTCTCTTCCTCCCTTCAAGGCCCTACTGAGAGCTTACCTCCTCCAGGAGGCCTTCCCAGACTGAGCCCCTTCCTTCCTCTCCCCCTCGTTCCTCTCTTCATCCCCCCATCTTACCTCCTTCCGTTTCTGTGTCACCGTCTCTGTGTCTCCGTTGATTAACTGATTGATAGCTTGACTTCATCATCAATCGTATTTATTGAGCGCTTACTGTGTGCAGATCACTGTACTAAGCTAATTCTTTTTCTCCCTTCAAGGCCCTACGGAGAGCTCACCTCCTCCAGGAGGCCTTCCCAGACTGAGCCCCTTCCTTCCTCTCCCCCTCGTTCCCCTCTCCATCCCCCCATCTTACCTCCTTCCGTTTCTGTGTCACCGTCTCTGTGTCTCCGTTGATTAACTGATTGATAGCTTTACTTCATCATTAATCGTATTTATTGAGCGCTTACTGTGTGCAGACCACTGTACTAGGCTAACTCTCTTCCTCCCTTCAAGGCCCTACTGAGAGCTCACCTCCTCCAGGAGGCCTTCCCAGACTGAGCCCCTTCCTTCCTCTCCCCCTCGTCCCCCTCTCCATTCCCCCCATCTTACCTCCTTCCGTTTCTGTGTCACCGTCTCTGTGTCTCCGTTGATTGATTGATTTATAGCTTTACTTCATCATCAATCGTATTTATTGAGCGCTTACTGTGTGCAGAACACTGTACTAAGTTAGTCCTCTTCCTCCCTTCAAGGCCCTGCTGAGAGCTCACCTCCTCCAGGAGGCCTTCCCAGACTGAGCCCCTTCCTTCCTTCGTCTCCCCCTCGTCCCCCTCTCCATCCCCCCCATCTTACCTCTGTGTTTCTCTGTCTCTCCGTTCATTGATTGATTGATTTATAGCTTTACTTCATCATCAGTCGTATTTATTGAGCGCTTACTGTGTGCAGAGCACTGTAGTAAGGTAACTCTCTTCCTCCCTTCAAGTCCCTACTGACAGCTTACCTCCTCCAGGAGGCCTTCCCAGACTGAGCCCCTTCCTTCCTCTCCTCCTCGTCCCCCTCTCCATCCCCCCCATCTTACCTCCTTCCGTTTCTGTGTCACCGTCTCCGTGTTTCCCTGTGTCTCCGTTCATTGATTGATTGATTTATAGCTTTACTTCATCATCAATCGTATTTATTGAGTGCTTACTGTGTGCAGAGCACTGTACTAAGCTAACTCTCTCCCTTCAAGGCCCTACTGAGAGCTCACCTCCCCCAGGAGGCCTTCCCAGACTGAGCCCCTTCCTTCCTCTCCCCCTCTCCATCCCCCCCATCTTACCTCCTTCCGTTTCTGTGCCACCGTCTCTGTGTTTCTCTGTGTCTCCGTTGATTGATTGATTTATAGCTTTACTTCTATTTATTCTGATGACTTGACACCTGTGTACATGTTTTGTTTTGTTGTCTTCTAGACTGTGAGCCCGCTGTTGGGTAGGGACCGTCTCTATATGTTGCCAGCTTGTACTTCCCAAGCGCTTAGTACAGTGCTCTGCACACAGTAAGCGCTCAATAAGTACAATTGATTGATTCCCCACAACACCTGTATATATGTTTGTACATATTTATTACCCTATTTTACTTGTACATATCTATTCTATTTATTTTATTTTGTTAGTATGTTTGGTTTTGTTCTCTGTCTGCCCCTTTTAGACCGTGAGCCCACTGTTGGGTAGGGACTGTCTCTGTATGTTGCCAACTTGTACTTCCCAAGCGCTTAGTACAGTGCTCTACACACAGCGCTCAATAAATACGATTGATTGATTACAAGTTGGCAATACCCCACAGTGGTCGCGGGGGAGAGCCCAGGCTTGGGAGTCGGAGGTCCTGGGTTCTAATCCTGGCGCCGCCACTGATCAGTGAGCCCGCCGTTGCGTAGGGACCGTCTCTATACGTTCCCAACTTGTAATAATAATAATGATGGCATTTGTTAAGCGCTTACTACGTGCAAAGCACTGTTCTAAGCGCAGAGGGGGGGTACAGGGTGATCAGGTTGTCCCATGTGGGGCTCACAGTCCTAATCCCCATTTGACAGTTGAGGGAACTGAGGCTCAGAAGTTAAGTGACTTGCCCAAGGCCACACATCAGACATGTAGCAGAGCCGGGATTCGAACCCATGACCTCTGACTCCCAAGCCCGTGCTCTTTCCACTGAGACATGCTCCTTGTCTTGTACTTCCCAACCGCTTAGTACAGTGCTCTGCACACAGTAAACGCTCAATAAATACGATTGAGTGAATGAATAAATGATCCGTTGTGTGACTCTGGGCAAGTCACTTGACTTCTCTGGGCCTCAGTTCCCTCATCTGTGAAATGGGGCAACTTGATTACCTTTTATCTACCCCAGCGCTAAGAACAGTGTCCGGCACATACTAAGCGCTTAACAAAACGCCATCATTATAGGCGGAGGACTGGCCGGGGCCGGGCACCGGTGGGGGAAGCCTCTTTTATTCCTTTCATTCATTCATTCAGTGGTATTTATTGAGCGTTTGCTGTGTGCAGAGGACTGTAGTAAGCGCTCGGGAAATACAAAACGTCAACATAGAGACAGACGGTCCCTGCCCAACAACGGGCTCACAGTCTAGAAGGCGGCGGCACAGGTCCCAACACGTTACCCTGCCGTTGGCCGCGCCTCTGTGTGCATCTCTGCCCCACGACCCTCGCCCCACTACTATGTCAAACTGTCAGTGGTATTTATTGAGCTTCCACTGTTCGCGGAACGCTGTGCTAATCGGGAGGGTTCAGTCCAACGAGTTAGAAGGCAGAAACCCAGCCCTCAAGTTTCCATCCCCGCCGCGCACCTCACCCGTTGCGGGCAGGGATTGTCTCCCCGTATTTCTGGATTGAACTTTCCAAGCGGTTAGTACAGTGGTGTGTACACAGTAGGCCCCCCATAAACGCGATGGGATGAGAGAATGATGGGCCACTAAGGGGGTAAGTGGTGGTCGAAGGGGTCCGTGGCGGGTGCGGGTGTCCCCGCTGCAAGGGGCTCAGGTCTGGGATGCTCCAGCGGGCCCAGTTCCTCCGAAACACTCACACCTCTTTATCCAAGAGCGTTTAGCCAATTTTCTGCAGTTTTCCCAACCTTCCCGATGGCAAGGGAGACATCCCGTTTGTATTCCTTGGGTTTCCCCCCTTCTGACATGCAATCCACATCCAACTCTGGCTAGAGTCGCGTCCCACCTTTTTTAAAACTGAGGAGTAGTTACCGTTTCCATCCCCCACTTTCCTCTAATTGCCACGTTCCCGGAGAAGGTTAAAGGATAAGCTAGCTCAGGGAGGATGATGTGCTACAGTATTTATTTATTTTGGAAGGAAGGGTGTAATTAACCCTAAATAACAGCCCTTGCAGCCTGCACTGGGAACCCTCCTCGCCCCATCAAAGGCAGGCAGAACAGGGAGTGACTGAGAGTGATGTGAAGTCACAGATACTGAAACTATGTGCCTGATAATGATATAATTAGGAGATCACAGACTTCTGGCTGCTGTTGACTTCAAAAGCTTTAAGAGAAGCCTGCAGTCTCTCCTGTAGCCATCTTGACTAAAAGCAGACATTTTTGCTTAATAGCTACATACAGTAACGAGAAAGGGGGAGGGGGGCTAAGGGGAAACAGAAGAGCATTGTTCCCTGTTTCAAAATACCAATACCCTTTCTGGCCTTGTGTATAGAACAGGAAGAAACTGTATGAAATGATAGAAATGCAGTTTTAATGCGGCAATACAAATGTCCATTCTATTTCTGGAAAATATGGCTTTCATTAAAAGGAGTTGTTACAAGCCTGTGATTAGCCTGTTAGAATTTGAGTATTAGACTCTTTTGGGTCGATAAAAGTGTGGCATTAATAAGAGGGTCCCATAAATACCTAAATCAGCATCTCGTTTCTCCCCTTTATTTTGGACCGAGAGCTGACTCAGTGGTCCATAATCTAGGTTATAATTGTCAATCACAAACATTCTCTTTACTTAGAGAAGATGACAATGGTGAGATTTTTTATGTATCTATTTTGCGGATGATGGTCGTAATACTTTCAATTGCATAGTCCTAAAAGAGTGGTAAAAACGTACCAGAAAGTGATGAAACTCGGGGATGGGGAACCCTAATGACCCCGAGGGACAGGAAAAGCACGAGTGATTATTTGGAGGGCGCATGCAAACCAGGGGTCTTTTCGAGTAATGTTAATCCTAATTGTTAAGAAGCAGCCGGGTGAGAGAGCGGTTGGCTTCTACTGGAGCCGTGTGTCAGCAGTCTTATGGGCCAACCTGAGCTTAAACTTGGGGGCCACACGAAATGAGAAACTTTTTCGGTCATTCAGAGGGCCCTATAAAGTGCCTGTAAATGAGCCTGAGGGAGGAGAAAGGGGAAAGGGAGAGAATGAGTTTAAAGGGAAATCAGTAGGATTTATTTCAGAGCTTAAATTTCGGGACACAACCGGGTTGGAAAGCTGGTCGTGTGGGAAGGGGGTGTATCCATTCCATTTAAAGTAGCCAGAGTCGAGTCTACACTTCGGCTACTGCATCTTCTAATGCCTGGAATCCTGAGGGCATCAATCTAGCAGGAGGACCTTTGAGTTTAATGCAGGAAGGGCAGTGGATCTCAAGATGCCGGGACCATGGAAAAAAGAGTGTGCAAGAGTCCTTTATGAAGGAAACTTTTTTTTTTAATCGCTTCCTACAGAAATTTTTGAGGTTTCCTGAGAAGATTTTTCAAACAGCCAGGGAAGTGTTTTTCAGGCTAAATGTTTCCCCCTTTGGGTCCCATGTTGGATTACATAGAAGACTGGAACTTGGGGGGGGAGGGGAAGCGGGAGGAGATTTGAGCAATGCAGTTATGCCCCTTTTTACGACTTTCCATTTGGGTTGAAAGAAATTGACTTTGGCAAACAAACCACTAATTGTAAACTGCTCCTTCCTGTTTTACAATACTGACTAAAGAGGTCCTTTGCATGAAAAGATCTTTATAGGGAAAGTTGCCTTTTCTAGAAAGCCTGCAAAAGCTGCTCAGTTTCATAGTTTGAAAATCTCCTGACTTGAGCAGTTTCGAGATTGTTATGATTCTAGTTAACAACTTTATAAGGTGCTAGGTAAAGCTCTTAAACTTTGGCGCAGCCCTTAGAGGCAGTAAACAATTCAGCAGTTCCGATCAAATATTTGTTCTGGCAAAATCAAAAAGGCCTAATATTTTCGTTGGAGGGGGTCACGTGGGATTAAAATGAATAAACATGATGTATCTTATCAGAGATGAATTTTGGTCTGTATCTGGCTGTAGTGTGAAGTTCTCTCTAAGTTATAGGTACTACCTGGAACTGTGCCTCACCCATATTTCAAATCCCCATTTTCTTCTAAAAACTGATCCAAACTGCGGAAGTGTCGCCGTTCAGGTATTAGAGCCGTACCTGTCTTGCCCTCTCAGGCGGACCACTGTGTAAAATGTGGCATCGTGCTCTTGAAACAAAGTCTTAACCCAGTTTTCCCCTCGCTTGCCATTTTTCAGGTGAAATCAGATGCTACTGTGATGCAGCTCACTGTGTCGCGACGGGCTACATGTGCAAGTCAGAGCTTAATGCCTGCTTCTCCAGACTCCTTGACCCCCAGAACACAAATTCCCCACTTACTCATGGCTGCCTGGACTCTTTTGCAAGCACAGCAGATATCTGCCAAGCCAAACAGGCCCAAAACCACTCTGGCACCACCGTGCCCACACTGGAATGCTGTCATGAAGATATGTGCAATTACCGAGGCCTGCATGATGTTCTTTCTCCTCCCAAGGGGGAGACCTCAGGTAGGGAAACAGCAGTTTTTAACGAAATGGCCGGCCTGATCTATAGACTTGTGACAGCCAAGACCCTGTATGTCTGCTATTGATTTGGTTGCTAATGTAATTAGGGCCACCACAGGGACAAGCATGCCTAGATGCAAAGACGCATCCTTATTTGAGTAGCTTTTATGTCTGCCTAAATGTTAAAGAGATCTGTCTGCCTGCCTAATAGGCTTTGCATGTTTTTCCAACATTTCTGAGCGGCTCAAGGACAACATTAAGTTACCGAGAAATTTCAGCCTGTGAATACTTGAAAACTCCTTTTGGTTTGGCTTAAAGCGGGGGGTGGGGGGAGAAAGACCCAAATTTTGTTACCCAGTCCTCCTTGGTTCCTGACTTGCATGCTGTGTTTTGTATTGTGGGGCTTAGGGCTCAGCAGGCTCAACAATTACAGCGTTCTTCTCCATGCAGGACAAGGTGGCAGGTACCAGCACGACAGCAGCCGGAATCTCATCACCAAGGTCCAGGAGCTGACTTCTTCGAGAGAATTGTGGTTCAGGGCCGCCGTCATTGCCGTCCCCATTGCTGGTGGCCTGATTCTAGTGCTGCTTATCATGTTGGCTCTGAGGATGCTTCGCAGCGAAAATAAAAGACTGCAGGACCAGCGGCAGCAGATGTTGTCCCGCTTGCACTACAGCTTTCACGGCCACCATTCCAGAAAGGGACAGGTGGCAAAGTTGGACTTGGAATGCATGGTGCCGGTTACCGGCCACGAGAACTGTTGCATGACCTGTGACAAAATGAGGCAGACAGACCTCAGCAATGACAAAATCCTCTCACTTGTCCACTGGGGGATGTACAGTGGGCACGGAAAGCTGGAATTTGTATGACCACGTTTTTCTGAGCTAAACTTGATGAAAACTCTTGAAGGAAGGCCTTTGGTTTCTGCTGGACAGGAGCACTTTATCTGAAGAAAAATATCAGTCATCCATCTTCGAGAGACAAGACTGACCTCTGCAAACTGAATCTTGGATATATCTTCTGAAGGATTCCAAAAGTTGTCTTATTTGCACAGATTAGAACACACTCAAATGTATTATTTGCTTTGAAGTTATAAAAGCAAAAAAGTAGAAGTTATACACACTGTCACCAGGGTTATTTGAGTTGTAAGGAGCTGATAATTGAGTATTGAAATAAACTGAACTCAGTAAGCAAGCTCCTATGTTTCCTGATTTATTGTAAAGATTTTTTAAAATATATATATATATTTTGTCTGAAATTTAGTGCTGTCTTTTTTTTTTAAATATTATTTGGAAAGATAGATGCTTAGGGATTGCCAATATAAGCAAAGCCCCAAAGCAGAACTGTTGTCTCTTCTTACACACCATTTCTCATCGTTTTAACCCTGCTCAAGTACCATGTAATTTTCTACCCCACTTCTGTCTTCTACATAAAGGCAGTAGGATTAGTTATTCTTGAGCACCTCTAGTTCTGGTGACCTTTCTTTGCCAAAAAGTTGCCACAGTGAAGGTGGAGTAATTGAGATTCTTTATCTTTGTGGAGCTTTCATTACTTCTGTTAGTCCAGCTGTTCTAACTAGGTTTGGCATTGATTGTCGGTATTCTCAGGGAATACAAAAAGCCCATTTCTCACTTAATATTAACTTGGCCGGGACAAGGCAGAATTTTTACCAGCTAGTTCTGGGTTTGTATTTTTTTTTAATTATTACTATTGTATTGAAGTGCTTACTATGTGTCAAGTACTGGGGTAGACACAAAGTTCATCAGGTCAGACAGTCTTTTTCCCACATAAGGCTCCCGGTCTAAGTAGGAGACAGAACACATATAACACATATTTAAAACCAGTTTTACAGGTGAGGAAACTGAGGCACAGACAAGTTGAATGACTTGCCCGAGGCCCATGCTCTTTCGAGTAAGCTGGCCTGCTTCTTTGATTGTTTTCTTTGCTGATATCTTTCCTACTCTGAATCTCTAGAGCAGTGCCCAAAAGTACTTGAGTGGAGTCAGCCTTGAGCAGGTATTTTACTGGAAAGATTCTTACATTGACCCCAGTGCACAGTGCAGAGAGAACTTTTGATATATACCGTGCTTCAGAGATCTTGATTAGCACCTTGCAAATTGGGGTAATGTTTTCACAATCGAGTACCATTCGTCCTGTCTCAGAAACCTCCCCAGTTACTCTCAGCAAGTCAATCAGTAGTATTTAGTGGGCACCTACTCTGCGCAAAGGGCTGTACTAAGTGCTTGGGAGAGTGCAGTGAAGATAACAGGCAATGATTTCTACCCTTAAAGACCTTAAAATTTAGAAGGGGAGACAGACACTAAAATAAACAGTAGATGGGCTCTACTTGGTTCCTAGCTAGTACTCTGGCTTTTCCAGTTCTAGCCCTGCCCTTCGCTCCATTTCTATTGTAGAGGGTTCAGCGTAGCCTCACAGAGTGAGACGACACCGGTGGCGGAGTGGGATTCCTATCCTGCCACGTTGGGCTACTGGGATGTGAGACCAGGGATGTAAATTGCCAAGCCATACAAATACACAGCCAATAGGAGCAGGAGCAAAAGAAGCTGCACCCATTCCTAACACACTTGTGACAATTCCTCCTCTCCCACCCTGCTGCTGTTCAGACAAAGGTGTAGGAGTGGTATTGTTCAATAACTTCCTCCTGATATATGTTGCCAACTTGTACTTCCCAAGCGCTTAGTACAGTGCTCTGCACACAGTAAGTGCTCAATAAATACGATTGAGTGAATGAATGAATGAATGAATATAAGCCAGCATAGCACTGGCCTTAAGTACCATCAGTGTCATTATCCATGGTATTTATTGAGCCCTTACTCTGTGCAGAGCACTGTTCCATGCACTTGGGAGAGTACAATACAACAGAGCTGTTGGACACATTCCTTGGCCACGAGCTTACTTACAGTCTAGAGCGGGAGACCAGTAGTGAGGAAATGGTACCTCCACGTTTCTCCTTGGAGTGTTTGCAGTAACTCTATGGTCTGAATTTATCTCTGGTGGATTGTCTGTGGGATCACTTCTGTTTTCATTATCACTCACGGGGGCTCCCTGCTATATTGGCAGCCTATTCTTTCCAGAATCTAGGATTTTCCTTACTACAAAAATGAGAAAGTATCAATTTCTCAGTCCATCTCTCCAGGATACCTTACTGTGCCCATTTGCTGAGCTTCTGAGGAGGAAATGTCACCTTGGCCCCACTGTTCGGATTTAGACTGATAATGGTGAGCGATAGCTCAGCTATGCAAAATTTACACACCACAGGTCCAGAGCTTGAACAAAATTAGCTTTGGATTTTTTTCAATAACCGAAAGTACAACTCAGTGCTGATTGTCACAGCAGCTGGTGAAAATTTCACAGGCATTGTCAACCCCAAGTTTTGTCGGCACTAATCAGCAAGGCTGGTCTAACTGGATGATTCTGCTTATTTCTTTTCCTCTTACAATTGGCGTAACTTCTGAGAGATCAAATTACAGTTTAGTCTCATGAAAAGTTGTCGACCTTGGGCCTCCAGGCACAAGGTTCTCGGTCCTAAACTTATCAGTCACATTGTGGCATCATTCATGTTTCTGATGGAGGGAGGGCCTTTAAAGGATTAGGCTGCTCAGCACATCTGTGACCCCAGATAGACTCAACCCTGAACTGACTGTTGAAGGCTTTAATTTCAGTTGCTGACATTTTGATTTCTGCTGAACTAACAGTTTTCCCCCCCTTGAATGTCAGCTTGCTAGTTTACCCAACATTGAACCAAACAGCCAATTTAAAGAGGTTCATTAATACTTAAATTATAGAAGAAGAAAAATGCTTTTTCTGTATTGGCGTCTGGATCATTTTCTAACCCTCCGGAAACTCCGGTACGACGAGGCCTAAGTGACTCCACTTTCTTTGTTCTGGCCTATGGCTTAGGCATTTTATATCCTCTGGTTTCATTACCCTTTGGTCCTTCCCCTCTGAATTTATGAGCTCTTTACTCCAGCCCTGCTGGACCGGCTCGGGAAGGCTCAGGCACTGCAGGATATTTGGAGACACTGAGGCTGATCACACTGCCTCTGGGAGTTAGTCTTCAGTCTCAATGACAAGGCCTTGTCTGCTGCACTAATGACTTGATTCCTGCACAGTGAGTTCCTATCCAGCATCTCTCTCTCCTCTCTATGCCAGTATTGCTCTTAGCCATGGAGACTCCATAACCTTGTCAGTTATACACGGTACTCAAGGCTTTTCACTTTGAAAACACAACTCCAAATTTTCCCAAAATGACAACATGCTTTTAGGTGTCTTTTTAGGTTGTAAAAGACTAACATTGGCTCCATCTTTCAAGGTCTGTAAGAGTGCCGGCCATGGGGGTCTAGGGAAAATCTCCAGCTCTGAACCCCCCCACCCCCCCATCCATGTAGGTACATGGTAGAATCTCTCCAAAGGGCTTCTTCCTGGAATATTTCATTGATTCAATGAGCTAGAGGATAGTAATGGTGTCTGACCATTAAAACTGAATATATCGTAAATGCCAAAATGGAACTCTATTCTGCTTTTTACCTTCAGGAGCATTTCCTGTACTAGACTGCCTTTGATATGTGCAAACTTTTGTAATATAGGTGTGAAACCTCAATTCTTATGGGAAATCTTCCCTACAGGAAGAAAAACTATCCTAAACTACCTGTAATGTAATATAGTCCCTTCAGCACTTCTCTCTTCACCTCCTTTTCAGATTCCTTTGGCCCAAAGGTTGGGTCTTTTATTTTTTCTCATCTTGAAATGGTCTCAGCCTCCCTTGAGATTAGATGGGTCTCTCCCTAACTTCAAGCTGAACTGATTCCATTAAAACACAGCACGATGTGGGGAGGGAGGGGTTTGACCTTCTAAAATACCAACCATGTCTGTTTTGGAAAATCACAAAGCTTGTCCGCCTAAAAAGTCTGTAAATCTGGTTTCAATATTGGGTGATTTCAGGCTAAGTTGAGAGCCAAGAAGGGTCTCTAATATCGGCTCACTGAGGGCTAGCTTTTTGCAAGCCAGAATAGCTTTCTGAATTCTCACAGATACCCCACTCCTCACCCTATTTGCTGAAATTGAAATCAGTTTAAGATCTGTAGTGATTATGTGATCAGAGGATTGTGTAGTAAACACTGAGCACATAAGAACTGCCAGAAACTGGCAAGGTAAATAATATTCTATGCATTTAAAGCCTGTTCATTTCCCCTTCTCTGGATGCTGGCTTTGGTTGCTTAATTTTTTTTTATTCATTCAATTGAACTTACTGAGCATCTACCATGTGCAAGTACTGTACTAGGTATTGGGGAGGGTATAAGAAAAGTAAGAGATGTTCCCTGCTCTCACTGAGTTTAACACACACACACAAATGTAAGATCCATTGTCTTCAGCAGTGTCAACATATAGTTTTCAGTTTGTGATTTTGGTGGGATCATCCCTCTAGCATATAAGCTCCTTGTGGACAGGGAATGTGTCTGTTGTGTTGTACTCTCCCAGGTGCTTGGTACACAGAAAGCACTCAATAAATACGATTGATTGATTGTACTCTCCCAGGTGCTTGGTACACAGTAAGCACTCAATAAATACGATTGATTGATTGATCTTTGCCAATTTTCCAGTTGGTTTTCAATGGCTCAAAGGGCTGAAGAAAGACGCATTCCAATTTCAAGCAATGCTGCTGATCTTCGCATAGTTAAAATGATCTTTTTGAAAGGGAATCTCAGTATTGGTAGAAGTAGCATGTCCTAGTGGAAAAAGCTCAGGCCTGGGGTGTCAGAGGCCATGAGTTCTATTGCTGGCTCCACCACTTATGTGCTGTGTGACTTTGGGTGAGTCACTTACCTTTTCCGTGTCCCAGTTTCCTCATTTGTAAAATGGCGATTCGATACCGTTTTCTCTCTGATTTTGAGCCCCATGTAGAACAGGGACTCTGTCTCCTATCTTACATCACTTAAATACTGTAACTAATTGCGGTCACTCCTGTTTCTTAAATCCTCTAAGGTGTTTGGAATTTAGGAGACCCAGGTTCTAATCCTGGCTCCACCACTTGCCCGCTGTGTCTTCTTGGACAAGTCAAATGATTTTTCTGGGCCTCAGTTACTTCATCTGTAAAATGGGGTATCTGTTCTTCATCCCCCATGGTTGGCTCCATGAGGGGCAAGGACTGCGTCTGATCTGATTATACTGATCTACCCAAGGGCTTAGCACAGGATAAGCACAAAACAAAAAGCACAGTCATTATGAATTATTATTATGAATGTAGTCTTCTAGTTTCAGGCAGGGCTCCCCATTCCAACAGAAAAAGGTTGCAGCATTGGTCACCCTGTGTACTATAATGCAAAGAGAACTGTTTCTTCTGGGAGCAAAATTAGATGATTAAATTGAGGATTCTGTGGTCCAGAAATTGAGCCAAAGGAACCATGAGATGTGGTCAGTAGAAGTCAAGGTTAGAGGATGGCCCAAACTTTATTCCCCATTCCTGCCTTTAAGACAGGAGGGAAAAATCCTGTGACCTTTTCCTGTAACACTCAGTCAGGACTGCACTGAAGTCCTGGTTTTAATTTCCTAATGCCCTTCCCGCCTCCCGGGGAAGGGGTTTTACCCTTTGGGGCAGAGAAAGGTGCATTGGGAAGGGGAGGGATTAAGCAGGGGAATTCACTGCAGGAATCATTACCACAAACAGCTAATTAGGAAGGAGGGTGCTGGTGAAGGTGAAGTAGAGTTTCCAGTCTCCAGGCCTTTGACTACAGGTTTCCCCAAATAAACAAACCTTGTCTTTCCCTTTTGTTCCTCCACAAGCCATTGTTTTGCAGCTTTGCTATCAGTGAGGGGGAAAAGGCTAAAACAAAACAAACTGCAGGTAAAGGGAGCAAAAGAGAGTGCATGTAAATGGCCTGCAGATTACTGAGGCATCAAAGGTCAGATTCCTTCACCAACCTCTGTGGATACTTGAGGACAATTCTCCGCAGCAAGAAGGTTTCAAGTTACTTATTTATTTATTTTTTTTACACACAACCCCCTCTTCGCTCCTAAATATTTTTTTCCCTTTTTAATGGTATTTGTTAAGCCTTTACTCTGTGCCAGGAACTCTACTAAACGCTGGGGTAGATACGAGCTAATCAGGTAGTACATAGTCTCAATCAATCAATCGTATTTATTGAGCACTTACCGTGTGCAGAGCAAGCCTTTACTATGTGCCAGGAACTTTACTAAACGCTGGGGTAGATACGAGCTAATCAGGTTGTACGTAGTCTCAATCAATCAATTAATCGTATTTATTGAGCGCTTACTGTGTGCAGAGCACTGTACTAAGCGCTTGGGAAGTCCAAGTTGGCAACATACAGAGACAGTCCCTACCCAACAGTAGGCTCACAGTCTAAAAGGGGGAGACGGAGAACAAAACCAAACATACTAACAAAATAAAATAAATAGAATAGATATGTACAAGTAAAATAAATAAATAAATAGAGTAATAAATATGTACTGTGAGCCCACTCTTGGGTAGGGACTGTATATGTTGCCAATTTGTACTTCCCAAGCGCTTAGTACAGTGCTCTGCACATAGTAAGCGCTCAATAAATACGACTGATGATGTACAAACATATATACAGGTCCACATGGGACTCACACTCTTAATCCCTGTTTGACAGATGACATAACTGGGGCCCAGAGAAGTTAAGTAATTTACCGAGGTCACACAGCAGTTAAGTAGCAGGGTGCAATTAGAACCCGGGACCTTCTGACTCCCAAGTCCGTGCTCTATCCACTAGGCCACGCTGCTTCTCGTTCTCAATTATTGCAATATCACGATTACAGCAAAAAAAAAAAAAGAGATGTGTCCCAAAGCAAAATGAGGGAGCAAAGGAGGACTTTTAGACTGTGAGCCCACTGTTGGGTAGGGACTGTCTCTATATGTTGCCAATTTGTACTTCCCAAGCGCTTAGTACAGTGCTCTGCACATAGTAAGCGCTCAATAAATACGACTGATTGATTGATTGATTGATTCGGGGGTCGGGCAGGGAAGGCCTGACTGATTAAACCGGGAACGTTCAGGACGCCGCGGCTTTGCACGTGGGAGGCGCCCCTGGCAGCGCGTCCTGATTGGCTGTTGCAGTCAGCGGGCTCCTGTCAGGACGTTCTGATTGGCTGTTGCAACAAGAAGCCCCCCGGGATACACGTGCGGGTGACCAGAAGTCCGGAGCAGCCGCGCACTTGGCGAGTTCCCTCTGCTCTCCCGGGTGCGTTATAAGGAGTTAAGAACGATTACTATCATAGTATCTAATAATAATAATAATAGTGGTGGTATCTGTTAAGCACTTACCATGTGCCAAGCGCTGGAGGTATTTATTAAGCTCGTGTGATGTTGTGGGCACCGTGCCAAGCGCTGGGGCTAGGCCCTTAATACCATCAGGTCTGACACAGGCCCTCTCCCGTTTGGAGTTCACAGTTAAACCACTATTTTACAAATAATAATAATAACGATGACGGCATTTATTAAGCAGCTTACTATGTGCAAAGCACTGTTCTAAGCACTGGGGAGGTTCCAAGGTAATCAGGTTGGCCCACGGGGGGCTCACACTCTTCATCCCCATTTTACAGATGAGGGAACTGAGGCACAGAGAAGTTAAGTGGCTTGCCCAAGGTCACACAGCTGACAAGCGGCAGAGCGGGGATTTGAACACATGATCTCCGACTCCCAAGCCTGCGCAGTTTCCACTGAGCCACACTGCTTCCCTTAAGAGCTTGTGATGTTGCAGGCACCGTGCCAAGCGCTGGGGCTAGGCCGTCAATACAGTGCTCTGCACATAGTAAGCGCTCAATAAATACGATTGATTGATTGATTGATCAGGTGGGACACAGGCCCTCTCCCATTTGGAGTTCACAGTCAAACCCCTATTTTACAAATGAGGAAGGAGAAGCCCAGGAAGCTAAGTAGTGACCTGCTCAGGATTGCACAGCAGGTAAGTGGTGGAGCCGAGGTAAGGGCCCAGGTCTCCTGACTCCCAGTCCTACCTTCTTAACACTAGTCCAGTTTATAATAATAATAATTATGGTATTAGGCGCTTACTATGTGGTGGGCACTGAACTAAGCGCTGGGGTGGATACAATCAAATTGGGTTGGACACAGTTCTTGTCCCAAGTGGGGCGTACAGTCTTGATCCGCATTTTACAGGTGAGGTAACAGGCAGAGAGACTTGAAGTGACTTGCCCAAGGTCACACAGCAAAGAAGTGGCAGAGTCGGGATTAGAACCCGTGACCTTCTGATTACTAGGCCCTTGATCTATCCACTACACCAGGCTGTTTTTGGGTTCCTGGTGGCATGGAATGCCCCTTATTGAAACATTCCCACCCACCTCCAGGAGTTTGGGCGGGGCTATTGATGAGGATGTGGGGAGGTGAATGGTGGGAGACACCGGGCTGCCTGAAGCTGTTCCTGCCTCTGGCTGATTTACCTTAAAAAAGCTAAATCCAATTATTCACTGGCTCCATTCTAGGCCCTTAGGGATTTACAAAGAAGATTAAAAGACCCTCCCTCCCTCCTCCCCCCCCCCTCCACCCCATCAACCTCAACCGGCTCATAGTCCAAAGCGGAGGAAGACCACCACGAGGAGAAAAAAGTCAACCACTACAAAACAACAGGTCTGAATAGTGAAATTTATAAAACTAAGAACGGACCAGGCTAAAAATGAAAGCAGCTGGGCACTGATGTTCTATTGGAAATTGTTTAATGCTAATAAGCAGCTTCAGAGGGTTAGCTGGGCTTCTGCTTGCTCTGATTCGCCAAGCCCCTCAGGGCACTAGGATTTGGTGGTTGGGTTGTTGTTGACCAAATACCAAGTGAAAGTATTATTGTGACCTTCTCTGCTACTGGCTCTGTACCACTGCTGCCCTGAGAACTCACCTCCTCCAGGAGACCTTCCCAGACTGAGCCCCTTCCTTCCTCTCCCCCTCGTCCCCCTCTCCATCCCCCCCATCTTACCTCCTTCCCTTCCCCACAGCACCTGTATATATGTAAATATGTTTGTACATATTTATTACTCTATTTATTTATTTATTTTTCTTGTACATATCTATTCTATTTATTTTATTCTGTTAGTATGTTTGGTTTTGTTCTCTGTCTCCCCCTTTAGACTGTGAGCCCACTGTTGGGTAGGGACTGTCTCTATATGTTGCCTATTTGTAATTCCCAAGCCCTTAGTACAGTGCTCTGCACACAGTAAGCGCTCAATAAATACGATTGATGATGATGATGACGATTTTATTTTGTTAGTATGTTTGGTTTTGTTCTTTGTCTCCCCCTTATAGACTGTGAGCCCACTGTTGGGTAGGGGCTGTCTCTATATGGTGCCAACTTGTACTTCCCAAGTGCTTAGTACAGTGCTCTGCACACAGTAAGTGCTCAATAAATACAATTGATTGATTGATTGATTAATATTGCCCCAATCTAGGGCTGAGATATAGCAGTGACTCCTTCCAGTAACTCCGCCTGGCCTGGAGTGGTCTGCAGTATTCCTTGTGGGGGCAAGTGGCAGGGGAACTGGGTTCTGGACTCACTCAGCTCCAGAGTGCCAGCTTGCCCGCTTTTCACTTTAGAAGTGGCTCGAAGAGTCAATCTTTTCTGAGGACTGGGTAGTGACATTCACAAGAGTTGATCAATAAAGGCCAACAGGGTCAACATCTTGTTTTACAATGGGAGGTGGGCTGATGGCATTTATATGCAAATTACAGCCCGTTCCTAAAAGCTTGCTTTGACAAGCCCAATTTGTTTGGGTCTGGCTGGGAAGAAGGCCTCTTTCACAGATTTATGAAGCTATTTTTCACGGCCATCAACAATGAATGGGGTGCAGCAGGGTCTCTAAGATTTTCATTAACTGAAGGCAGTTTCACTAGCAGAAGTGCTCTATTGCTTCAGTGGCTTTACAAAGATTGGTGGTAGTGAAAGATGTGGTTGGTTTGAGGTGGTAAATTCACTCAATTTGGGCCCTTTTGGACTCCACCCATGATACTCTTTATTAAATGCACTGACTTGGGCAAGACTTTTGCTTCCTTCATTATCCATTTTCCTCCTTTCCATCCTGAGACTGAAGCCTCAACTCACAGGCAAGAAGAAGGGTCTGTGTTTGATAGCACTTCTTGTTTTTTCAAATCAAAAGGTCAAACAGTGTCAATTGATAGGAAGTAAGAGAACTGTTGGTTGTACAGGACAGTTATCTAATCTCCATTTTACTGGTGAGGAATCTGAGGCACAGAGGAGTTAAGTGATTTGCCCAAGGTCACACAGTAGGCAAGTGGCAGAGCCAGGACTAGAATCTGGGTCTTCTGACTCTGAGGCCTGTGCTGTTTCTACCCCCTTATGTTGTATATGCAGAACACTGTACTAGTTTCTTAAATGAGCACTCAAATGCTGTTTGATGATGATGATGCTGCCTTTGTCAGTTAATCATTGGTATTTATTGTGCTTACTGTGTGCAGAGCACTGTACTAAGTACTTTACAATAAAACAGTTTTGTAGACACATGGCCTGCTTAGTCTAGAAGTTCTATAACACTGTACCCACGGTAAGTGCTTAATAAATACCATTGATTACTACAGTATAGTCCACCCTTGTAATCCTATATGCTTCCATTTTTACCTACCTTTAAACAGCAATTTGAGAAATAGTTGCCAAAACTTTAAAGGGCTTTGATCTCTTTAGGGAAAGACACTACATAAATGCAGGTTATCAATTACAATACAGTTGCTGTCAGATTTTTTTCATATGTCTTCCTATTTTGGTTTCTTTCATATTTTCTTCCCTCTTTACTCTTTCCACGAATCTTTTAAAACCATGTTCAAATATTTACAATTGCATCAATAAAGAGGGCTGTTAGGAACTGGAAAATGGTGCATACAGTTATAAGTCTGAGACTCTCATTCTTTTTTTAAGCAAAAGTTAGTAATGTTTATAATTTAATTTAAGTTTAAAGTTAATAAACCATAAATTTACGGTTTTGACTAGGGCAGAGGGAAAGAGAAAAAAGAAAGAAAATCTCTAAACAATCAGCAAGTTTGTAGCAATTCCGTTTTCCATGCAGATGTTTTTAATGAACGTATTGACTTTTCTCAGAGACTCGAATGATAGCTCCTCTTTCCAAACCAGAATCTTCCACCCCACACCAAACCTTGCTTAGAGACAATTCTGCTTTTGGTCACAAACCCTTGTGTCCACCTCAACAAGTTAGTACAGAGTAAGTGCTATTTTTAATTCTGTTTAGGTAGCCTTGATATTTTTCCCTGTCTCCTCCAGTCTCTCAGTAGGTTAGATGGCTTGGTGAAATCACAGCTTTAGTTTTTGACATCCTAACTCCTGCCAGTACAGGCTGAGAGGACACAAAGAGAGAAGTCTATCACAGCACTTATGTACCTACCCTTAAGCTCTATGGCTTCCCCTACAAGTAATTTATTTTCATGTCCATCTCCCCCTCTCAGCTAGGCTGCTTGATGGCAGGGATCATGTCTATTGCACTGCATAGAATAAGCATTCAGTAAGTACCATTGGGTGAAGATTAGAGAATAGGACCATATAGGCTGATGAGAAAACACACTTTCTGACTTCTGATATATAGATGTTTGGTCCTTGGCTCCTGAACCATCTTTCATCTGAGGATCTCAGGGCATTTTTTAAAGTCGAGTGTCATTACCCCCACACTGCTGATGATAAAACTGGTTAAGTGACTGCTGAAGGCCATGTCATGAGTCAGTGATAAGACTGGGAGCAGACTTGGGGATCCTGACTCCAACAGTCCTGTTCTTCCCTTCCAACAACCAGTGAAAGCAAACCAAAAGAGCTAAATGAAGCCTTAGAAAAATCAAGGATGTGATGTTTAATTTCTGAATGGAAACTTCACAATGGAGCTTTGTCTGAGATAGGGTCTCCACCTTTCATTCAGGCACAAACCAAACCAAACCCAGGCCTTAATCCCTTCTTCCAAAACCACAACCTTTCTTCCAAGTCACACCCCATCCTTCCCAAAGGAACTGTGAAATAATTCTTTCTGGCTGGTTTTTAGGAGTGGGAGACTTGGGGGTGGCAGAAGAATTTCTCCTCTTTATGAAGTTCTGGGAGTAAAGACTATCTCTGTAACCTGATCCTGACACTGGGAGTAAAAAGTGCTCTTCTTATCCCCTATCCTTTCTAGGATGGAAAAAGACTCTCTTCCCCCTTTCTCCTCTTGATATGCTGCTCCCTTGGCCATCTCTACCCCCTTACTGTCTCCCCCCTCCTTTCCTGGCTGGATCTTCATGTCCACCCTCCCTTCTGGAGACTGAAAGAGAAAATCAGTTGATTCCAGAGACTTTATGTGGTTTCAGGGAATAAACCTCTCTGGGAAGGAGTTGGGTTATTTTTTTTCTCAGTTGAATAATTTGCTGCCTTGTGAAAATATCTGGAAGTACTTTTAAGCACCAAAATGCTTTAGTTTGACTTAAGTGTCCTAGTTCCAAGGAGTGTAGATGAATAGCACTAGTCTTGAACCTTGCATAAGCTACTGTTTCTAGAGTTTTGTGGTCCTTAGAGGGGGCCTTATCCCAGGTAATTTTTATCCTGATCTCTGCTTGTAAGAAATCAGTGGTTCCCCAAACTGGTTTCTTCACTATTGAGTTAAGACAATTCCATGCCTCAGGGTGATAATCATGTTCCCTGGTGTCCTGACAGTCAATCAGTCATATCATCATCAATCGTATTTATTGAGCGCTTACTATGTGCAGAGCACCATACTAAGCGCTTGGGAAGTACAAATTGGCAACATATAGAGACAGTCCCTACCCAACAGTGGGCTCACAGTCTAAAAGGGGGAGACAGAGAACAAAACCAAACATACTAACAAAATAAAATAGAATAGATATGTACATATATTTATATATGTATTTTATATATATATTCATATATTTATTGAACACTTACAGTGTGCAGAGCACTGTACTAAGTGCCTGGGAAAGTATAATCTAACAGTTGGTAGACATGTTCCCTGCCCATAAGGAGTTTACAGTTTAGAGGGAGAGAAGGACATTGTTATAAATAAATTACAGCTATATACGTAAGTGCTGTAGTGCAAGGGAGTGCAAGAAGGGGAAATGAGAGCTTAGTTGGGGTCTGTTGGGTATGAAGAGGGTGGGCATTCCAGGCCAGAGGCGGGACAGGGGCTATGGGTCAGCGGCAAGATAGATGAGTATGTTGGCATCGGAGGACCAAAGTGTACAGGCTGGGTTGTTAGTAGGAAATCAGAGAGATAAGTAGGAGGGGGCAGGGTGATTGAGGGTTTTAAAGCCAATGGTAAGGAGTTTCTGTTTGTGGAGGTGGCTGGGCAACAACTGGAGGTGATTGAAGTGGGGAGAGACAGGAGGCAGGGAGGTCGGCAAGGAGGCTGATACAGTAATCAAAGTGGGATGCTTGGATTATTATTGAGCAGTTTGGAGAGGAAATGGTGGATTTTAGCAATGCTGCGATGGTTGAACTGGCAGAAAAATTTGATGTCAGATTGGATATGTGAGTTGAATGAGAGAGATTAGTCGAGGATAATGCCCAAGTTACGGGCTTGTGAGACAGGATGGTGGTGCTATCTACCATGATGGGAAAGTCAGCGGGGGGGACATGATTTGGGTGGTAAGATGAAAAATTTTTAAAATAGTTTTCTAAAAGAAGATTTATCTAAAAATGATAGCTTCTGGAACTTCTGTTTTTAGACAGCAATATCAGTGGATATGGCAGAGCAAAAACTTGGAGTTGAATGTTCCCTGAATAATTGTAATTAATCTGTTTCCAGGATAATGGATCAGTTTAGATACTTTTGCCTTCCTTTTTCCACCAACAAATGTTGGCTTCCCTTCCACCAATGAATGTTTGTCATTACAATGCTGGATAAGGAGTATGGACAGGCAGTGAAATAACATAAGAACCATAAATGTGTTTGAAAGGCAACAGACTGAGGAATACTGGAAGACAGCAGAGGGGGAAAAAAGGCAACTCGGGGTGGGTGGGTGGGTGTGTGTATAGAAGAAAAGTTCAGTGGAAAAGAGAAATGTCGTGTGTGTGTGTGTGTGTGTGTGTGTGTGTGCGTGTGTAGAAATAGAAGAAAAATTCAGTGGAAAAGAGAAAGGTCCTGTTCCTTTAGTATTTTATTTTTCCAAATTTAGTGGGCCCAGCCAAAATACCTTTCAAAAACTACAAAAACATCCTCTCTTTCATTCACCTTATGAGGTCTGTTTGCCTGGATCGGATTTGGAAAATTACACTGAACTCTGAGCGTATGCGTTGGGGAAGGTGAGGGTTGCTGCTTTGGGTGGGAGTCATGCATTTAGCCCTGGGTGCCTCCAACTGGCTTGCCACAGGGTGAACATAGAGCATGTCTTAGAACTTTGCAGCAACCAGACCCATCTAGAGGACCAAGCACATGATGAGGAGTCAAGAGTCCTGGGTTTTCATCCTGGATTTACCTCCTTGGGTTATCTTGGGGAAGTCATGTAGGATTCTGCCTAAGTGTCTCTCTCTGAAAGCAGTAATACTTTGAGATCTGTATTAATTCAAATATTAATCTTTGCCCAGGCTAGAGGTTCTGTTCCTTTCCTCCTCTTCCTGTAAATCTCACCATCATTCTTTCCTTTCCTACTTTACCCCTTTGCCCCTCAGTCTTCTCTTGGCTTGTCTCTTCCTTACTTCATTTAAACTCTTTCTATCCTCCTTATCTTTCCTGGCACCTCTCCTTGTTTCCTCTCTCATTCTCCCTGTCCACCTCACTGTCTGTAATTGTGTGTCTCCCTTCTCAGCTCCCGTCATGACCCTGCCAATTCTTCTTTCTGTCCCTCTCTCCACCTGCCCGTCATCCTTCCCCTGTGCCCTCTCTTTCTGGACTCTTTTAGATTATTCTGGTTTTCTCCCTTTGTAGCTGTTCTGCTTTCCTATATTTGATGCGGGGAAGTTTTAAGGAATGAATTGGACTCTTCCTTCCAGGAATGTGCTGTGGGTTTGAGTCTCTTCTTTCATATGCAGCAGTGCATGGACATTCCTTCCCCCACTCACTGCTAGCCCTGGCTAACATGCAGGACTGGGTGGCAACCCTCTCCAATGCCCAATGTGTGTGTGTGTGTGTGTGTGTGTGTGTGTGTGTGTGTGTGTGTGTGTGTGTGTTTGGGGGGGTGCTGGGAGGGGATGGCAGTGGGACTAGGGGGAAGCAGCATGGCTTAGTGGAAAGAGCATGGGCCTGTGATTCAGAAAACCTGGGTTCCAGTTGGGCAAGTCAGTTAACTTTTCTTTGCCTCAGCCTCAGCTGTAAAGTAGGGATTAAATATTGGTTCTCCCTCCTATTTAGACTGCGAGTCCCATGTGGGACAGGGATGGTGTCTGAATTAATTTGTACCTACCCCAGCTCTTAGAACAGTGTCTGACACATATTAAGCGCTTAACAAATACCTTAAAACATATGTAAGACTGTAAGCTTTTTGTGGGCAGGGAATGTCTGTTTATTGTTATATTGAACTCTCCCAAATAATAATAATAATAATAATGGCATTTATTAAGCGCTTACTATGTGCAAAGCACTGTTCTAAGCGCTGGGGAGGTTACAAGACGATCAGGTTGTCCCACAGAGGGCTCACAGTCTTCATCCCCATTTTACAGATGAGGTAACTGAGGCCCAGAGAAGTGAAGTGACTTGCCCAAAGTCACCCAGCCGACAAGTGGTGGAGCCGGGATTTGAACCCATGACCTCTGACTCCAAAGCCCGTGCTCTTTCCACTGTGCCACACTGCTTCTCTAACTCTCCCAAATGCTTTGTTCAGTGCTCTGGACACAGAAAGCGCTCAATAAATATGATTAAAAGAATTTTGGAAGCAGAGGGGTGGCAGTGGTCTGGTGATGGTGGCATGTCTCAGACTGTGTGGGGCTCCTGGAACTGGCAGTGCCTTAGGCACCTGTAAGCGCTTAGTACAGTGCTGTGCACACAATAAGCGCTCAATAAATACGACTGAAATACAACTGAATGAATGTCTTGCCTGCCACCAGAACCAGCACTGTCCAAGACCTGGGACTGGGCTGAGATGTAGGGATGGGAGGATGGGGCGGAATTTACCAGTTTACTGCCATCTGTCCCTCTCGATTCTACACCTTGCTTCTTCCAATACTCCTGCAAGGGGATCGGCCTAGCCCCAGAGCCTGGAGAATGAACCTAACAAACAGGAAGTACTGGTTGAGCCCCTTCCTTCCTCTCCCCCTCGTCCCCCTCTCCATCTCCCCCATCTTTCCTCCTTCCCTTCCCCACAGCACCTGTATATATGTATATATGTTTGTACATATTTATTACTCTATTTATCTTACTTGTACATATCTATTCTATTTATTTTATTTTGTTAGTATGTTTGGTTTTGTTCTCTGTCTCCCCCTTCTAGACTGTGAGCCCGCTGTTGGGTAGGGACTGTCTCTATGTGTTGCCGACTTGTACTTCCCAAGTGCTTAGTACAGTGCTCTGCACACAGTAAGCGCTCAATAAATACGATTGATTGATTGATTGGTTGACCCCTCCCCCTGTAGGTGAGGAGGAAAGTTTGGAGATGAGCTACAAGCTGTTGCAAGAGCCCACAGAACCTCTTTCCCGACAGTTTCATTCCTGTTGTTTGTCACATTTGCCTTCCAGTTGCAGGAATCAAACTGCTGCCTCCTGGTCTAGATTTCTTCTGCTCTCAACTTTTCCCTCAATCTTTACCTGAACTTGGACTCTCCTCTTATCTGGCTCAGCCTGTACCTTCGCCTCCCCTGGCTCCCTCAAGACACTTCTGTTCAGGGGATCCTCATTACTACATCAGGAGCATAGGACTGGGAGCCAGAGGATCTAGGTTCAAATCATGACATGACCAGTTGCCTGCTGTGTGACCATGAGCGAGTCACTGAATTTATCTGTGGCTAATTTTTCATAATCTGTAAAATGGGGATTTAAATACCTCCTCTCTCTCTCATCCTTAAACTGTGAGTCCTGTGAGGAACAAAGGCTGTATCTGATTTGATTATATTTTAGCTACTTTCACAAGCATTTTACAAATACCACAGTTATTACTATTGTCACTTTAATTAGACCTGGTCTAAAGTCCCATATCCTTAGATCCTCCTGGTCTGAAGTCTCATATTCTTAGACTCTGCTCGTTTTAAACCTCCCTTCTTGGGGAGAAAGCTCCAGAAATAGGCTCTAATCCCCTCTGCAGGTGTTAAAAGTTAAAAGCTGAAGGGCATCCTGAACACTCTCTTTCAGAAAAATGAGCTTCCAGACCACTTAATGGGTGCAAAGAGCCTCGCAGGCTCAGTTGTTAAATGAAAACCAAGAGGAAAACAAACAACTTGCACAAGGGGAAACAGGGCAGACAAACCAACCCCAACTGCAAAATGCTGTTATCTCTCCCTCAAACCCAAGATTGAAAAAATAACCATGAGGGATAAGTAAAATTAGTCACCAGCTACTGGCAGGGGTGAGGGAGCGTTTGGGGGAAGAGAGAGAGTCCAGACAAATGACTCAGGACGACTAATGAAATGTTTTCCTCTGCTATCACTATATAATGAATGAAAAAGATTCTGGAAGCACGAAAAGCCCCTGAAGGGTTATGGGAAAGTAGTATGGCTGTTTCCCACTAAAGAGAGTAGTGAGGATGATAACCGGTTTACATTTGTGTAGCTACTTTCATCTCCAGTGTTCCCTTGGCTTTAAAGGCAGTCACTCTGATTCACCCCGACAGTGAGCTTTGGTCTGTAAACCAGACGTTCCCAACCTATGTGCCTGGGGTGAGGTGTCGGATGTGACTTGGGCATCTTGGATGTCATCCTTTTTTGCAGTTATGCTGCTGATTGGTTCCCTGTAGCACACCTCTTTCTACAAACCCCTCCTTTGCCCCCATTCAACTGCCAAGCTCCTCATGGATTGGGAAATTGGGGGAGGAAGGAGAGGAGAGGAAAGTGGTAATGCCAATGGAGGTAGGGCCGCAGTAGGTGTCCCACAGTTTGAAATGAGTGGGAAGGATTTAATACACCGTAACAAAATCCTGCTTCAGTCTGGCATGCAGGAAGGAAGGGGCAGATGTCCTCTTCGAGACCTAAAAAGACACTTCTTCCAGCAGGTGAGCTTAGCAGCCATCTGCACCAGAAGCCTTGTGAGTCATTTGAAGAGTAATAAAATGATTTCTACTCAATTCTACTCAGCAAACAGGACAATTTTTAAAAAAAAATGTATTTAAGTGCTTCCTCCTGTGTGCCAGGCACTGTACTAAGTCCTGGGGTAGATACAAGATAATCAGGTTGGACACAGTCCATGTCCCTTGTGGAGCTCACAGTTGTAATTCCTACTTTACAGATGAGGTAATTGAGGCACAGAGAAGTTAGGTGACTTACCCAGGGTCCTCACAGGCTCACAGGCCCATGCTCTTTCCACTAGGCCACACTGCTTCTCAATTGCCTCAACTAGAACTGAGGTGGTGATTCCTTTGCAAAACACATTTGGCCCCTTCTCAGTGGTTATTGACTCCTTTGGTTACTTCCAGAGTTTCCGTTTCTTCTTTTTCTTACCACTTGACCAAAATAATTTGGAGTTTTTGGTCTACTGTGGTCCAGGCTGAAGAGTGCTGATTCCTAGAGGGCCCTGAAGTTCAAAGCTATAGTGCCAGAGTGTAGGGCAGGTTAGCTCCCCATCTCGAACTCATTGGTGTTCAAATTCCTGAGCTCAGAAGATTGATGGCAGATGGCTCCATGATGCCAAAATAATGTCATCTGTCATCTGCTGCCTCCTGGTCTAGATTTCTTCTGCTCTCAACTTTTCCCTCAATCTTTACCTGAACTTGGACTCTCCTCTTATCTTATCTGTTCTAGCTCTGAAGTTATCTTCTTCATGTTCCCTGATGAGCTCACACTATAGAAATTCAAACCTCTAAAGGGCAATTTGACTTGTAGACACACTTGCTTTTTACTTTTAAAGACCTAAATGTCAACCTTGTTTCCACCTTAGGTGCAGGTGACCTTCAAGGAGTCAACCTATCATTGAGAAATCTCGATCACAGAATCCCTACTGGTGCATGCCCTGCTGAGCTGAGTGAACCAGTGAAGGCCTGAAACTCCAGCAGAGGTGAGCGGGGATAGAGGATGCTGGTTATTATTGAAGGGCATGTGCACAGCTGATTGACATTAGTCCTGCTACCTTTGAGTTTATAAAGTTGTAGTTTAATAATAAGAATGGTATTTAAGAGTCCACTGGGTGTACTGCAGTATACCAAGCACTTGGGCAGTGCAAAACAAAGAACTGACGTGCTTCCTGCCCATAGGGCACATACACTCTAAATTGGGAGGCAGGCATAAAAATATTTACAAGCAGAGTAATCAAAATAATGGTCTAGGCAGTGAACGTGTGTGTGTGTGTGTGTGTGTGTGTGTGTGTGTGTATACACACCCATATATATGTGCATATATATATATATATACACAATATATATTATATATAATATTATTATATATATAATATGTGTGTATATATATGTACATATATGCACACAATAGGGCTGAGGATAGGTCTAAATAAATACATAACTGTTAGAGATAGGTGAGGGTTTTTATGAGTTGATATGCTTGAAGAAGGAGAGAGCTGTTTATGCTTTATTTCTCTAACGGTGGTATTGAAACTCAGAGCATAAGAAATTCTTGGAGTGTGAATTTAATTTTGGAATCCACCAGGTTCTAAGAAAATGTTATCTGAGGGTTGGGCAAGCATTGCATTATTTTGTGTGGGACCCATAGTAGCAGTGATGACCTAAAATGATAAGACCAGAAGTGTGGCACATTTCAGCAGGGGAAAAGATGCTAAAGTGCTTTCACAGGCTGATTAATGAGGCCTTAACCAGCTCATAAAAATGGGATTAACTCAACTTTCAATTTAGCTCTGCAGTTTACCTTTAAAATGATTGAACTGCTCTTTGTGTTTTAATATCCTAGGATCACACTGTAGTTTCCACGAAAGAGCAGGGCTATTTTCCCACAGACGTTCTTAAGAGTTCTGGTTTATAGATGGCATGCTTCCGAAAGGTGGATTTAGCAATTTCTCAATCTGGGAAAGGATTATGACAGATTCATTCCAGGCTGCTGGGTAGAAAATGCTTTTTTAAGAAGGTGTATACTGGGGGATGGATGCAATCCTGAAAGCAACCATTCTCCCATTTTAGTCTTCATTGTCTAATGAATATGCTGTTTTTATCATGAGAAAATTGCCCAAGCCTTTCCTCTGATTGCCCTTGCCATGACCGACACCCCTCAAAGCAAACTGATGGATTTGTAACCCTTTCTTCTTATCATTTCTCTGCATGGCAAAGCGTTCATTAGGATCCAGAGCAGGAATTCTTTCTAAATTTTATGATCCTTCCTTAACTTCTGGAGAGCATCTTCAGGCTTCCGTGAAAGGGTTGGCGGGAGTTAGATGGGCAGTGGTCTGGATCGCAGGTTATGGAAAGCATTCCAAGGAGCTGAGTCTCGCCAAGTCAGAGGGTCAAAGAGCACCATACCTTATGAAGGTTCCTGACGGGAGATTGAAACTTCCAACTACTGTTCTTCCAAAATGGAGACACCCTAATAGACAAGGAGGGTTTTCCTAAATGACTTTTTCCACTGATCTTTCTGTTTTGGCCATGATTCAGTGCGGGGTAAATTGAGTGCTTGGTTCTTAGTTGTGACGGTGGGCTTCATAGATGTTGCCACCACTGAAGAAGTAATGCACCACTAGTCCTCCCGGCACCCTGTTTGGCAAGGAGCATTTCTTGACAGCTTGTTCTGGGGGTGAGGCCTGATCCATCAGCTGTGTTCTCCCAGCCCAAATGAACTGTCTCGAGGGCAACCGGGCTGCCACTGTGATTTAACTGGCCACTTTGAAGGACACTGCTGCAGTTTTCAGGTGCTGCCACTCAAGTTTCTAGCTGTATTTGAAACTTCTAGGAGGCAACCTGAGCGGTGGCTATATTACCAGACAAGTGCTTGCTGGGCAGTAATGTTGGTTGAAGAGGACGGGGCAGTGGGAGTGGCAGCTGAGTGGGGTGGAGCAGTAGTAACATTTGTTGAACGTTCACCTGGTGTAGTGCACTCTACTAGGTGCTTAGGAAGCACAGAATAATCAAGTCAACGGTTCCCTGCCCATACACCTGTATGTGCTATATATCTGTCATCTTTTCCTGCCTTTTTTCCCCTGGAGATCCTGTCCCAGCTCAATCTAAGATCCTCCAAATATGTTCACCATAAATGAGTACCGTACAGTCGCAGGGGGACTAGGGAAGGGTGCAAGGGGGACATAAGATAGGGGCCACTGACCCCCTTCCAGACACTCAGACTCTTTAGAAATGACACTTTCTGGAGTTTGGTTGCTCCAGGAGGCCAGTCAGGAGTGACTGAGTCCTTTTATTCTTCCTTTCTCCGTCATTCCTGGCTGAAGATGGGTGGAGAGAGGGGGAAGAAGAATGAGATGCAAAGGTGGCTGCCGTGGGTGCCAAGTATAAAGGGAAGGGGGTGTTTGTTTTGAGGTCACTGCCTGACTTTCTTTAGTCCTGGTTTGATTTCTTTTAAGGGCTGGACATGGATTAGGTTGTGTGGCCAATGAGGGCATTTCCCTCCATGTAGATTTCATGGCCTCTCCAAGCCTAATTGAGGCTTCCTTATTGCAGCCCTTTGTTAACTGACTGAACCTTTAGTGTATGTTTAGTGTGGAGCTGGGGGAAAGATGGAAATTTTTGGCTACATTTGTCAAGGAGTTCCCTAGGCCACTTAAAACAATATTTAGCAGTATTTGACCTTACATTTTTGTCAGGTTCCCAGAAGCCTTCTGATAGGGGGACCATATTTTGCTTCCCTAAGTTTTGAGCTTCAAGAAAGCTGAATTAATTTTCCTCCTCTCCCTATGACCTCACTTCAATTTCAGGTATTTAAACCCATGAGGTCAAGTTGTTTTTGTATCTAACCTAGATTATTCCTGCCTTAAGGTTGCCACTAAGCTTTGGAAATTTCAGCATGTTCTGAGAGAAATTGTTCTTTTCCCTTTAAATGAAATGATATACGAAGTTGTTTACTTGGAAATCCTTTCAAAAGCAGACCTAGATGTCCAAACCCATACAACCAGACACCTCTTACAAAACTACCTATGGTAAGCTGATGCTAATATTTTTTTGGCTCATGAGGTCAAGCTCTAAGTAAAATGCCATTTAGGAATCTAATCTGGTAGTGCGGTCTGATAAAGAAAGAAAACACACACCTATTGGCATATGCAACCATCACTTTGATCATTTCTTGCCTCCAAAATGGAGATTGCTTGAAGGGGAAAAACAAAATGGGAGGGTCTTCTATGCCTCAAGATAGTATTTCATTAAGGGCACTTATCTGAATGGAGTGCATCTAATGGAACCTTTTCCCCTATTCCTTAACAGCATCCAAATGGTTGTTCTTTCTAGTTTTATTAAAGGAGCCGGATCCTTCTCATAAGTTTTCCATTAATGGGATTATAAACTGATACAATTTTAAGTCAAAGAATGCACAACTGGTATGAAGTCAACATAAACATGTGTTTGGTGTTAGATGTAAACTACTGTAGCCAAAGTGGGCAAGTGTTGTAAACTTCAAACATAAAACAGATGCAAGTTAATTAGAGGCCTGAAAGTGATGACAACAGCAGTGAACTGTAGCAATGAAATGAATTGTTAGTTTAGGCAGAAATCACTGTTGCCCCTGCCCTGGATTTATCACGCCTTCAGCTGCTGTATGAACTTGATATCCTTCTCTTTAAGCAAGCAGAGGTTGTCTTCATTGCTTCAGAAGAGGAGAAAACAATTAAGAATAAGAGTGGTTTGGGTTTCTAGGCCTGAAAAAACTGATCAAGTTGGCATGTTCCTACAAATGGTATAGCAGCAGGCCAGCCGGAGAACATTCTCTTTCCCTTTATTTTTTTGTGTTTTTTTTTTTTCCCCAACCAGAACTACCAAGCCCACTGTTTACCAGGGAGAGAGGCAATGGGGGAGACAGGGAGTTCCTTGTAAATTCGGGATCATGGATCACCTTAGGGCAAAAATGTGGAGTCTGAAAACTGGTTACTTAAAATTTTTTGGAAACTTTCATCCATTTGTGAACCTAAAGCAAGTTTTTGGTCAGTGGTAAGAAAATCCCATTTTAGGCATAATAGCCCTTACCTTATACTTCCTTAAAGTGAATGTTTTAATATTATTCCTGAGTCAGGGACATTGCTGTTGACGCTGAAGGTCTGCTGAGATTAACAGTGTCAAATACCATGAAGTGAGCACAGGAACTATTCCTGAGACTGCCCATGTGAAATGGATGAAGGCTTGCTTGTAAACAGTTACTTCTGGTTGACCAGAAGTCCAAATCAAATGAATAGTAATAATAATTATGGTATGTAAGTGCTTACTATGTGCCAAGCACTGTTCTAAACGCTGGGGTAGGTACCAAATAATCAGGTTGGGCACAGTCCATCCCACATGGGGCTCACAGTCTTAATCCCCATTTTATAGATGAGGTAACCGAGGCACAGAGAAGTTAAGTGATTTACCCAAAGTCACACAGCAGACAAATGGAGGAGTTGGGATTAGAACCCATGTCTTCTGACTCCTAAGCCTCTGCTCTGTCCACTACACCACCGGGCTTCTCAGTACGCCAGGCATTTGGAAAATAGTGAAATGTGGTAGACATGGTTTCTGCCCTGCAGGCCCTCTCAGTCCTCTAGGGAAAAGAAGAGCAAGTGTTTATATAGTGATCTGCACATAATAAGCACTCAGTACTGATGATTATGATGATGAGCAGAATGGGGACAATGTGATTCACCATGGGACTGAGACCTCTGGTGTCTGGATGCTTCGGAGCCTTACAGAACTTTTGGGGAGCTCAGGATCTCCCGCTTCAGGATTCCAGTTCCCACTGATCACTGGGTTATTAGTGCTTCCCTGACCATGCCCTGGCAGCTGGGGTATTACTCACAGTAATGCCAGCCTCTTTTTACGTCTGACTGGGAGGAGAGAGAGAGAAAGAATGAAACTCGTTCTGCCCCATCTGTTTTGTGGCATAAGGAACCTACCTCTCAGCTAGTCTAGGCAGGAAAGACCCATTAGGTTACATTGTTTTCTCTGAGAAAGGACAGAGTCTCCTTGCCCCCAGGTCTACCTCATTTTCTTTATTGGCTCCGCTTTTAACCTGCTGGGAAGATGGACTTCCCACAGTTCCCCTAAGGAGCTATTCCGTGGTCTAATAGGTTGGAATAGGCATTTTTTTTTAATAAATGGAGCGATTTTTTTCATTTTCTCTCCCTCCTGTTCATGTCTTCTGACTCATTCATTCCTTCAGTTGCATTTATTGAGCCCTTACTGTGTACAGAGTACTGTAGTAAGTGCTTGGGAGAGTACAACAATAAACAATTCCTTGCCCATAAGAAGCTTACAGTCTAGATGGGGGAGCCACACATTAATATAAATAAATTACAGATGTGTTGTGGGGTAGGGAGGAGAGATGAATAAAGGGAGAAGGTCAGGGTGACCCAGAAGGGACTGCTTATCACTATTGTTTTGCTGGGGTTTGGCTTGTGTCATCGGCTTTTGAGGGCCCTCTGAGGCCTCCAGTCTGAACTTGAACCACATGGAGCTAGGCACTAGAAGCTGGACTCTATGGGAAAGTGGGGAGGATCTGAAGGAGGCCCTCCTTCCCTCCACCTCAGGGTTTTGGGTCTCAGAGCAGGTGATCTTGTTTAATTACCGATCCATGGGCAGCTGGGCTGTGCGTGCCCCCTGCCCCACTGTAAACGGTGGCCATTCCCTGGCTGGCTGTGGAGCGGGGCCAGGCTCTGGAGGGCCAGAGAGCCACACAGGTGATTATAAAGCCGTCAGCATGCCTGACTACCAGACGATGGAATTGCACCGAGACAAAAGCAAGATCGCTAACACATCTAGTCATTTTCTCTAAAATTACATGTGTTTAGGACTATAATTATACTTTCCCCTCCAAAAAAAACCCCAACCCAAAACATTATTTTTCTTAGCTTGCAAGATGCTCTGATTGGGACTGAACCATCTTAATCTGAACTGGGAGTGGGAGAGAGAATGGGGAGGCAGAGGGTGGGCCCCTATCATCAGGGCCCTTGAAGAAATCTGCCCCCATTCCTCCTTACCCCCACCAAAAGAACAAAAACAACCCTTCAAGGCTGGAATTAAATAACTTTTCATTTAGGGAGATCTCATGCCTGTCTAATGTTGATATGAGACTACAATGATACATAAGTGTAAATGAGAATTATAAAGCTCTGCTGTTGGTATCTTTTTCGAGACTGCCTTTCCCTTTACCTCAGAGTCTAAATGATTAAAAAAAAAAGAGAGCGCAAGAAAGACAGATTAGTGAAAATTGCCATGTTTAAACTGAGGAGGGTGCTCTGTGTGTGGGGGGCTCGCCCATGTAATAAGGGCCATTGAGGCTGAGTTGTTTAGACAGACTCACTTAAAATGGATGTGGGGTAATGGAGGCCTGAGTGGGTTTGAACTGCCCAGGCAGAGTCTGACAGGAAAGGAAAAGTGAAGCTGTGTATTGAATTAATGGTTTCAGCTCCGTTCTGAGTACAAGGGGGTGGGAGTGTGTGTATGTGGGGGTGGGGGGATGGAGGGCTGGACGGGACGTGGAGAGGAGGAGAAGGATATTTTAGAATTTCTTCCTAAGCCGTCCGTCACTGATGTGGCAACCTCAGCTTCTGAGCAGACAGTCTTAAAATAGAATCGTCTCCGTAGCTCAGGCCAGTGCCTCTCCTTCAAAGAGGGGCACCCCACCCCGCCCCATAATCGTGTTCCCCCGCAACCTCCAGCACAAGCCTCCTTTATTCCCTGTAGCCACTGAAACCCTTTGTTACTGCCCTGGCTTCGCTGTCAGGATTGAACTCTGTCTCTGCATCCAATTAAGGTAGGGAGACAGTTGTCACGTCAACAGGAGCCCAAGGGGAGGCTGGAGCCGACCTGGGTGGAAATACCATGTGGTCAGGGACTCTGACATGGAAGAAGATTCTGGGGCTTGTCCTATTACCACCTCCAGAGGCTTTGCCCATGACATCGTGAGCAACACCACTTTCCTCCCCTCCACACCCCCGATCCCCATCTCTCTAATACTTGGGGAAGATATAAGTGCCTCGATACAATATGATGTCCTCAGAACTTCCACTCTGGAACCTGAAAAGCTAAATATACTCACTCCGTGATATTCCCCCTCTCCTGCAAACTTGTTTCTCTTACCACAGTCGTGCAAGGTCAGTCTTCATTTCCTTAGTATTTTCTCTCTCCAGGGGTCTGCAGACTATTGGACTGAAGAGCAGCTAGCTCTCTGCAGAATTTGTGTTGTTAAGCATTGCTTAGCTCCCTTGGTGTTACCCACGTATCTTAGAGACTGTTCAAATTAAATTGCACCGAAGGTATTTTGCTCTATGGATGTATTTTTTAATTAAAAAATATCTGTCTTCATCTCCAGCCTGGGTTAGATGACCTTTGGTTCCTTGGCAAAAAAAAATAAAATTAAAAAAACTCAACTCAACCTGGGTCTTTTCTGAATGCCCCCCGGCACCCCCCGCCACTTCAGTTAACATGAAAGAAACCTCAGTCCTTTAATGGGTAGTTGGATAGATGTTCTCATTATTCCCAAATTCTTTAATATTTCAAACTAGTTATAAGCAAAATGATATCAGTGCAACCTTTAACCAAGCTCTTTGAACAAACTTGATGAACCTGGCCAGGTTTCAACTGTCACACGTTTTACCTCCAGTCACGAATGACACTGTTATTTTTTCCAGGTAGCTTGGGGAAAGGAATTACCATTTCTCACTTTGGAGTTATCTAGAGAAATAGTGAGGGTTTCTCTTGAGTTTCATTAATCTAGCAAATATTTCAAATCTGTTCTAAATGAGTGGGTTCTCTAGACCTGAGCTCCTGGTTTTCCCCATCCTCTGTGAACTTATCACCTTCTGCTTTCTTTTCCTCTTCCTCTTCCTCTTCCTTCTACTCTTCTGTCTTCTTTATATGCCTCGTACTGCTCCCCATCTGTATCATCATCGTCATAATGGCCTAGTGGATAGAGTATGGGCCTGGGAATCAGAAGGACCTGGGTTCTTATCTGATTCTGCCATTTTCTGCTGTTTGACATTAGGCAGATCACTTCATTTCTCTATGCCTGTTATCACCTCTGTAAAATGGGGATTGAGATTCAGTGCCCCATGTGTGGACTGGACTGTGTTCGAGTCCCTTGTTGGGTAGGGATTGTCTCTGTTGCTGAATTGTACTTTCCAAGCACTTAGTACAGTGCTCTGCACACAGTAAGCACTCAATAAATACGATTGAATGAATGATTAGCTTGTATCCATCCCAGTGCTTAGTACAGTGCTCGGCACATAGCAGATACCATAAAAAATAAAAAAAAAAACCCACTTACTCTGGGCAGAACACTTTATAGGTGCTGAGAAGAATTTCAGAAGAGAAGATAATGTTCCCTGCCCTTGAGATTCGTTCATTAATTCAATCGTATTTGAGTGCTTACTGTGTGCAGAGCACTGTACTAAGTGCTTGGAAAGTATAATTCAGCAGCAAATAGAGACAATCCCTACCCAACAACGGGATCGTGTCTTTTTGAAAGACTTTGAAGAGAGCAGAGTTATGCTTTGGTGAGTTGGGGAAGCAGGGCGTTTCTGGTGGGGGATTAGGATGAGCAGTGGTTTAGAGATGAGAGAGAGACAGGGAGGAAGTAAAGGCAATGCTTAATAGTTTTATATGACATTCTGCAATTTTGGTTTCTTTGGCCATCATTTGTATTAGTTATGCCTTCCAATTTTCCCCATTCCCCCAATCATGAGAAAAGCTAGATGATTATTGCTTTATGGATGGAGAAATAGAGGCACAGAAAGTTTACCAGGCTAACAAATCTGGGTGGCCCAGAGGAATGGGCGTCCAAGCTCCCGGTCCTACTCTGTTGCCTATCTTGTTTATCCACCTCACCAACCCCACTACTTCTTGGAAACTGGGTCACTTAGATCAAGATGGGAAGAAGCCTTCTGAACTATGCCACTGATATCAGAGAAATAGATGGAGTGAATGTAGAAAGATAAAAGCCGTGAAGGAGCCCTATCCTGCGGTCCTTTAAATACATTTCCAAAAGCAACTGTCCAGTGGGTGAGATAGGGTCACTGCCTTAACTTGGTAGAAAATTGACTGTTTGTTTATCAACTGAAGAAGATGCATAAGCTTCTGAAACTAACGGTGTCTCATATACCATTCCATCTGTTCCCTTTTCTTTAAAAGCAATTTAATCTCGTTGATGTTTAATTGATGAGAACCAGAAGCCCCAGAGGGATTGAACTGGACATTTTGGGATTTGTCTTGCCATAGAAGCCTCATGGAGAACGGACTCAGAGATATGAGAAACAGCGTGGCTCAGTGGAAAGAGCCCGGGCTTTGGAGTCAGAGGTCATGGGTTCAAATCCCGGCTCTGCCAATTGTCAGCTGTGTGACTTTGGGCAAGTCACTTTACTTCTGTGTGCCTCAGTTCCCTCATCTGTAAAATGGGGATTAAGGCTGTGAGCCCCCGTGGGACAATCTGATCACCTTATAACCTCCCCAGTGCTTAGAACAGTGCTTTGCACATAGTAAGCACTTAATAAATGCCATTATTATTATTATTCTCTTATTGGATATGGTTGAAACTTAAAAATGGCCCAGCCCAAGGACTTGGGTCTTGTCTGTGGAGCTTGGGCTTGGGGGATAAAAACAAGCAGTGACCTCAAAAGTGTATTTTCTGGAGGAAATGATTGTGTGAGGTTCCAGAACAAGTGTATGTCTGTGTCTGTCCTTGAGTGCTAACTGCATAGAGATCAACAGTTAGAACCCTGTCCCTGGGTCCGAACACATTACTGTCAGGCATATTTTAGGTTGCCATTATTCATTTGTTGCTTGGCCTTCTGTAGCATTTATACTCCCTTATCCCAATCCAGGAATGCACTTGGAATGTCAGGGCCTTTCCCTTGGGTTGGGTCGGCCTTGCAGGCATACACACCTCAGAAGCAATTGGATTCAATAGGAGTGACAAGTGGCGGAGTCCCATAATTGAAGGGAGCCAAAGCTACGCGGACTGAAACTTCCCTGAAAAGTGTTTGTGGGTGCCCAAGGACGTAGCACCTTCCTTATCACAAACTAGGAGTGAGTTTTAGAGATGGCAATGATTCTTCAGCCACCAATTTATTACCCTTTGGCTTAAAAGGTATAGTTAATGTGCACACATGTGAAGATACGGTCTAGTGAGTAGAGAACAGGGTTGGAGCCAGGAGACCTAGGCTCTAACCTCGCCTCTGCCATTTGCCTGCTATGTGATTTTTTTTTTTTTTGGCAAGACACGTAACTTCTCTGGGCCTCAGTTTCATCATCTGTAAAATGGGAATTAGACTGCGAACCCCATGTGGGACAGGGACTGTTTGATATGATTGTATCTACCCCAGCAACTTTTCCGTTCCCACTACATGCTTTGATTTTTTTTTTGTATCAGCCACCCTGATAAACAGAGATGGAATCTACTGACCAGTTGCATTTTCTGATAAATTCAGATTCACTGATATCTATAGCTAATAATAATAGTAGTATTTGTGAAGTGTTTACTATGTGCCAAGCACTTCGGTGGGTACAAGATAATCAAGTCAGAGTCCCTGTCCCACCTGGAGTCCCACTGTCTAAGTGGGAGGGAGTACAGATACATAATCCCTGTTTTACAGATGAGGAAACATTCATTCATTCAGTCATATTAATTCAGTGCTTAAGGTGTGCAGAGCACTTTACTGAGCGCTTGGGAAGGAAAGTACAGTGCAGCAATAAACAGTGACATTCCCTGCCCACAGTGAGCTCACTGTCTCATTCTGAGTACACAGAGATTAAATGACTTGCCGAAGCTCACACAGCAGACAAGTGCTTAGTACAGCACTTCGTATGCAGTAAATGCTCAATAAATATGATTGAATTGAATGAAGTGGCAAAGCTGGGGTTAGAACTCAAGTCATATGAATCCCAGGCCGGTGATCTTACACTGGGTGGCATTGCTTCTCATTGCTCCAAATCTTCCTGAAAAGGCTGTTTGTGCGGAATTCCCACCAGAGACTATTTCTTGGGAGGCTTTGAGCATAGATCGCCATAACGAGAGCATTTCAGTAAATTGGTGTCCTGGGTAAATCAGTTGTCAAGGCCTTCAGATGAAGTAACTATGAATTGCAGGACTGTGGAGAAACTGCTATAATCAAATAAACCAGGATCTAGCAAGAGAAATGCTGGGAGTGGTCAGGAAGCACTCCATTTGCGAAACAGACGTTAGTCCATAATTGCCACTGTGCTTGACTCTCTAGCAAATGCCAAGCGGTTTTTGTTTTTTCTTACATTGGCGTGTACTCCAGTGTGGACTCTCTCGGTTGTTTTTTTTTTTTTTTCCAGAGTGGCACAGTTGTAACCAAGACATTTTGAAACATTAACTACAAAGCCCCGTTTCAAGAAGTCATGAAACAATGTACAAAAATCTGGTGTTAATAATCTGTGGCTTTTTTATTTTATGCCATAAAAAGATGTAAGGATTAGTAATTTCATGTATTCTACAAAACAGAACAGGCCTAAGGAGACACTGTTAAATGATTCAGGCAGGACTCAGAAGCTGTCATTAATGTATGGGGCAACACGGGTTGATTCCCTGAAGCTGACTACAGAGCTTTCTGGGGAACAAGAAAATCTTTATCATCTCCAAGTAAAATTGTCTGTGAGAGGAAAAAATGAACTCACTCATAGTTAATCCCCCATACAGATCCACACAGGCTCTTGCTTTACTGGTTTGTTCAGGGGAAATAAGGTCAAATACTCAAAGAGTGTGTTTTCATAGGGCTATCAACTGGGAATGTTTCTGATACCCAGATACCAAGGAAAGCCGTGAATTTTTTGGGTGCATTTCAGAAAGTCATTCCCTCATCTCTCTAAGGTGGAAGGGACTACCTGGCATTTGGGAACCGTGCTGTTCAGATTAAGGGTGTAGAACTTGAGATTCACCTGAAGATTCCTGGAACAGCTGTACATGAGCTGTGGAAGACCAAAGGAAAAATGGCCATGGAGTCTTCCACGTGATGCTCACCATTATTTTCCAATACATGACTCACATAAGGCAGAAGCTACATGGTGTGAAACTTGAGTTGACTTCAGAAAGTCACGGAGTGGACTTGAGCTTTGTATTGAAAAATATTTGAAAAATGGAATCCATTCCCTTTCCTTCTCCTCCCTTCCCTGTGGATGTAAATAGGACATGGAAATGCTTTCCTGTTTACAGGTCTCGGTTTTGGAACGGTTCCGCCGCAATAAGCACTGTTTTCATGGGAAAGAATGAAGTTAGATCATGTATCTGTGTAGATCTTGCCAGTGAATTAATTGTGCAGATTCTTGCTCTGTAACAGAAATAAATATTTCTGCAGAACATTTACCTTTTCTAAGTATCTCATCTTATGCCAACATAGCAGCAGCACCTTCCAAACAGAAAAGCCTCTGATAAAACAGGATTAAATAACGTTAGTATTATTTTTTCTTGAGCTGCAAGACTGCCCAGAGAATTAGAGATAGCTAGGGCTTTTGGTAAGTACATTAAGTAGAAGTTGATACTAGTAACAGTACTTGGTGTTTATATTTAGTGAAGGATATATTCAGTGGCATGTCTATAAACCACCTTCTAAGTCACTAGGTTTTGAGTAGGAAAAATGATATGGAGAAATGTTGCTTTATGCGCCTCTGGCTGGGATTTTTAAATAAAGTCAATATTATAGTGAGAAAGCAGAGGGCAGTGATGGGGAAGATAGGGGTGGAGGTAGCACATGGCAGCAGAGTTTAACTAAGGGGCCTTTTCATTTAAGGATCTGAAAACATGATTTGGGCAAGTAGCGTTGCCTCCATTTTGCAAATGGAAAACTCAAGGCCATATGCAGGGTTACCTAGCCATGATCTTGCCTAGTGTAGGAGGTAGGAGATGCATTGACTAAAAATCTTTGAAGGCATAAGGAGTTCTGCCTCTCCTGTGGAGTCTTGTGAACTGGGCTTTTGTTATGGATTTATGCTGCTTTCCCTTCCCTGGAATTTATTTTGGTGTTTGTCCCACCCCTCCCGAGATTAAAAGCTCCTTGAGAGCTGGGCTTGGGAGCCTATTCTCCCAAGAACTTAGTGCAGTGCTCTGCCCAGAGTAAGCACTCAATAAATAAATACTATGGATTGATTGTTTAGGGGCATAGAGAGACAAGTTAGGGATGTTAAATGGTCCATCTCTAAACATTAGTTTGGATGATGTTATGAAGAATGCCACTACACAACTCTTCCGAGGATCTTGCTACCCCTGTCAGAGATTGAACTCTGGGTCGGATGAGCCATTGGTCTGACCGCCAGTGGTAATTATACGAGCTCTTACATTCTTACCTAAAAGGGCGGCTGGTGGGAAAGGCAGAGGGACCCTGAATCCTTTCTCCCCCTCTTAGCTTTTCCAGGCCCGGGCCAAGCAAAGCTGGGATTGTTGACATTTGCTGAGCACCTGCTGGAGGCTTTTCACCCAACCCCGTAGAGTTAAGGGAATTCTCTTCATTTGGTTCCTACTGAGAAAAAGCCATGCCCTGGAGGTTTGTGGAAAGATGCCATTTGGAGACTCTGATTTGGGTTGTCACACTGGCAGAGGTGATTTCTCCAAAGAATGTTGCTTTTGAGTTAAAATAGAAACTTTTCTCTATGCTTTCTGACTCATGGAGGATTAGAAGCTAGTGGGTGGATTAGACAAAAATGCTTCAGTTGAGAATTTAATCCTATTAGGCAACAGTAAATCACTTTTCTTAAAGCCACCCCCCTAAAGGAAAAAAAAAGTTTGTGCATCTCCCAGTTTGTATGAGATAATTGTTTCTAAAGAGCTGCTTGCTGAGGGCCCATGAATGAGAAGGTCTTTTTTTGTTTGTTTATCTGCCTTCTCTCCTGAGAGAACAATGTGTGTGATCAGTCTCTCCCTCTCATCCTGGGCCCTCCCTGAGGATGAGCAGATGTGAGGTGAGCTGGGATAGATTCCAGCACAAATGAGTGAGAAACTCTGCTTTCCATTCTCATTGGATTGTTTTCATTTATGTGTAAGGAAACAAGAAAAAAGTGAAACCAAATAAACGGATTACTTTTTTCCTCTCCACCATGTAGAATGGGAATGAAAACGTGGTGGTTTTCGCTCCTCCATTTTATTTCTGACAAGATTATCCCTAGCTTGTTAGGATTTCACCCAAGCTTCATGGGAGAGACAGGAAAGCCTCCAGTGAGAGCAGTGTAGTTGGGCAGAGTTCAGGACCAAGCACAGGATAATGCAGAAGATGTTCCAAAATTACATGCCACGGGGTCAACGTGGCCTCCCTTGCTATCAACTCAAGCAGTCTTCAGATTTTACCTCATCACATCTATTTGCAACAACTTCCATTTCTATCCAGATCGATGGTTCCACTGTGCTCCTCCTTCGGTTTGGGCATGGCACTTTTCAAATATTTGCAGGAAAGTTTTGTAGAGAACTGTATCGTATTCCCCTTAAGCATCCTTTACCAAAGTGTACAGATTTAGCTGCTCCTTTCATCATTCCTTATAATCCCTCCTTTCTGTTATTTATCCTTGCCCTCCAGATGGCTTTGCCTTTCTTACTGAAACTAAGAAACCTGAAGCTCCGTCAATGGGCGATTTTAAAGAAGAATGATCAGATCCAGGGGCAGATTGGATTCCCTCTTCTATCCACGAGCCATGGGCTCTCTAAGCTCCTGCACTGTGCATTCTCCATCCACCCCTAGCTCCCTTTCAGTCAGTGGTGTTCATTAAGTTCTTGCTATATTGCTGGTGTTCATTAAGTTCTTGCTGTATCGAACACTTGGGGGAGTACAGTACCACAGAGTTGGGTAGACCTTTTCCTTGCCCACAAGGAGCTTGCAGTCTACAGGGAAGAAGGACATTAAAATAGATTATGGTTTTATACATAAGTTCTAAGGGTGGGGTGACTATCAAGTGCTTGAAGGGTACAGGTCCAAGTTGAATAGGCGACAGAAGGGAGAAGGCATCTTTGCATCTCCAGCGTAAGTTAGATGAGTGTAATTTGTTGCTCTCTCCTTCTGTCCAAGTTTCCTTTTTTGTGTATTTCCCAAGCTTCTCCCACCTACTGAACATTCTTCACTTTTGTATCCTAAACTGTGGTCATCGTTACATTTCCATGGTATCTATCTTGCTCCATCCTCATAATCTTGATCATCAATAGTATTTGCAGGCTGTTGTGTGTGCTAGGCACTTGGGGAATATACAACAGAAATAAAAGACAGGCTCTCTGACTTTGAGGCACTTGCAATCAAATGCGGGGAGGCAGGAGACCAGTATGGACAAATATGCAACAGTTACAGGAACAGAGAGAAGAGATAGAAGCTCAGAAGCAGTGGGTCCTAGTGGAAAGAGCCCAGGACTGGGAATCTGGAGACCTGGCTTCTAATCCTGATTCTGCTATTTGTCTGTTATGTGACCTTGAGCAAGTCACTTATCTCTGTGCTTCAGTTTCTCAGTCTTGAAAATGTGGGTGAAATACCTGTTTGCCCTCTCCCTTAGAATGTGAACCCAGTGAGGGGCAGGGACTGGGTCTGTTCTGATTATTCTATATCTACCCCAGTGCTTAGTACAGTGCTTGGGGCATAGTAAGTGCTTAACAAATCACACAACTATTGTTATGATTATGGGATAATAAGAGAACATAAGTAAATCAACAAACAGATAAATGCACTAATACTGATGCAGCTGAGGGGCTGGCCTGACCAGAGAGGGTGAAGGATTCTTTAGGAAAGGCCTTCTGGAGGAGCCAGAACGTTCAGAGGACTTGAAAGGAGGGAGGGGTGAGCACAACGAAGAGGAGGGGGAATCTAGCGAGGGGGGGAAAGGCCTACAACCATGGTAGGCAAAGAAATGAAGAGCCAGGGACAGATGGGAACAAAGAGCCCCAGCTAGAGGAGAGGGGAGAGAGGAGAAGAGGAGCTTCCCTGGTCTTTCTCTGTTCTCACTGGGGCTGCAGCCACTCTAGGTAATTGGCAGGCTTCAGTCATCTGTCTGTGACTTCTCCACTCAGATCACTAATAGAAGTACTGTTTTCAATTATATCAGACCTTACTCTGGGAGACACTTCCTCCAACTGGACACATTACTCTGGATCATTAACTTTAGTTAATCCCCTCTAAACTCTGCCCTCCTTCCCTGGACCAGCATTCATATCCAAGCCAGCTAGAGAACTCCAGTTACATAGCAGTGCAGCACTTTGAACTCTGCAGGGGTTAAGCCCATCTGTTGAGTCATGCAGTGAATATTTCACATGCAATTGCAGACATATATATGTGCGAATATATATCGATGTATATACACACACATATATAATAGCTATGCATATGTGCATATAGTTATGCATATGTGCATATGGATAGAGGTATGCTCACTGGTAAGAAGTTTATATTTATAATTGACTGGAATCTGATTTTGTGTGGTTAAACTCTATACAGACAGAAGATTAGGCCACAGTGGAATTGCACAGATGTCACAAGACCCAGGGTAGCTTAATATATAGTAATGAGTCAGAGCCCAACAGGGCGTAGCCCGTCACCGTTTGCCGCTATCAGAGTTGAGTATGTTTTAGTAGCAATTTGCTCAAATTGTATCCCAATAGAAGGCTAAAATGCCGTTAGCTGCGTGAGGCCTAAGAAGCCCAAACGTACAATGGAAACTCAGTTCAGAACTAAACCATTGGGCCCATGGAAGCTACTTGTCCAGTGCAGTGTAAACTTGGTCTCTCTGGAGAGAGCTCTACTAATCCTTTGGCACAGATGGGCACGGCTAGGATAGAGCTTCAGATGTGCCCATAAAATTCTTGGCTTTGGTGGGCTTAGGACAGAGCCTGAGCATTAGTTTAATTTGGGTTTTTTTGTGGTTTAATTTCCTGTTTTTAATGGTCATATTATAAGAAAAAGAAAACATGGCATGCAGATTTTGCACATTATTTTTAATTATTCCTTTGGAGCTGCTGTAGTCTGCTCCTATTAGCAACTCATGGGCCTGGAGCATTTTAGAGGCATTTGTGCTGGGAAAGCATTACGGCGCTTTTAAAAAGTCGGGCAATTAGCTTTCCAGAATGTTCAATCTGCTGGTTGCCACCGTGCTGCGTGGGCTCTGAGCCACAGTCTGAGAAATCAGATTCCATTGTTGCCAGAGTGACTACTTCATTTGTAGCCAAAGGACACCCGACTAGGTAAGGAGGGACTTCAGTTCAGGTTCAGTGTATTCATACTGAGGGACCCACTTCCCCCTGAGTGAATGCATTCTGCTTCCGATTAGAGTGGAAATGGAATTCTGGAAGGTGAGGCTCAGCCTCCTCCTGTGTTGTGAGTAACTGTGAAGGGGGGCGGTTGGCGGGTTCCAGTTGGGACCTGCCCAAACCAACTGTAAACAATTGGCCAGACAAATAGTCCATCCAACTTGGAGGAACTATTTTCCCCTTGACATCCATCCTCATGGCTACAGAAGCCATTCTGTGGTGCTAGAGAATGAGCCCCCCGAGAGTCAGTGACTGGATTGATCTCCTTTCCTTCTGTTCTCTCTCCTACTCTCTTCCCTCCTCTCCCTCACTCTTTTCCCAGTGGACGTACCCAGAGGGCTACTAGGAAGGGATGGGTAGGTCCAGACGAAGACAATCCTCTTCCCTTTTTAACAGACACATTGAATTCTTTTAAGAATCCTTTTATGAGCTAGTTTATTTTTGAATGGTGAAAATACTTCCACATCAGTTACGGTTGCTTTTTATACCCGCATATTGATTTCTAGTGACCATGTAATCTGAAGATGTTTAACGCCAAACAGAATTCGAGACAGAAATTCTTGAAGCTTTGGAATTTGAAGCTCCATCTGATTAGACAGAGCTGATGGTGCCATTCCCAGGGCTGCTTGGATCGTTTACAAGATTTACTGGTTGTGGCGCATTCACCTCCAGTCCCAGATTCCTCTCCATTCCTTTAGAAAGTTGAGCTGCTTCATTCTAGTTGCAGATTGCTGAGGTAATTTTCTAAAATCCAGATCAAATAAACTTCAGTTGAGAGTATTTGTGGAGCACTTATCCTGTACATAGTACTGTACTAATAGTTTGGTAGAGTGCAAGAGACTTAGTAGACAGTAGGAGTTTACAGTCTCCTGGATTGAAGCAGATTATAAGGATCGCTTCTTTTTGCTTTGTTGTCAGTAGTCTCTAGTTCTATCTTTCATTGTATCTTTCCTACTTCTTATAAGGTGACAAAACTGAAATGAAGCTTAGGTGGAGGCAAGATTCTTGGGAGATGAATAGACAGAGGAGATGAGAGGTGAAGTCTGAGAGGGGATGTGATTGAAGTTTACAGAATCACGAAGCGGGTTGGCAGGACGAAGGTGTAATTGTTATTTCCTAAATCCCCCAGGTCCATGTTGAGTGAGCAACATGAGTTGATGCTTGAAAGTGGGAGGTTCAGCCGAAAGGAAAGATGTCATCACCCAGCAGGTGGTAAACATTTAGGATCTGTGGCCACAGGGTGTTGGGCAGGCCGAAAGCATCAGCAGGTTCAAGGGGGGTTTGAAAGAACTCAGGAACCAGAGGTCCATAGTGGGTTCTTCTGGGAAAATTAGGGATGTGGAGAGAAGAGTTAAGAGATACTAGATGGTCCATCCTCTGTCCATAGGGATGGGTGTCCAAAGGTAGCACCAATACATGGCTCCTTCAAGCATCCTGTTGCCACTGTCTGAGATAGAATACTGTAACTGCTGGACCATCTGATCTACCCAGTGTAGCACTGATTATAGCCTGGTGCTTTAACTCCATTTGAAACAGTAATTACAGGTAACCATTGAATATTTTATTTAGCTGTAACTACTTCTTGAAACTGAGGCTTTTATAGTTCTAAATTGCAAATACCAAGCATTACAATTTGCATGCTAAATTGTTATACATAATGTAGTTTGTGTATTTAAATTTTTTAAAAGTTTAGATTGAGAGATGAGTATGTATGTATTTCTATCTTCCCCCACCCTGTTAATTTCCATTAAAAAAGTGGAGAGGATTTTTTCGGTAACTGGAATTATACATCCTTGCTGCTTAGGAATATAGAGGAGTCTAGTCAGTGGATTCCCCATGGCATTTTAATGAGAGTTTGGGAGGAGAGGGGAAGAGGCACGGATGAGTGGGGAGAGAGGCTTGGGTCTGGGAAGGGATTTGAGATGCTGGGTTTAGGAAACCCAGCATCCAGGGGGGAGGGAGGTATTAAGGGAATTGTGTGTCCAGGGGATCCTGTTGACTGCAGCTGGAAAGGGGGCTGGCTCTGCCACTTGCCTGCTGGGTGACTTTGGACAAGCCACTTAATGTCTCTATGCCTTAGTTTCCTCCTCTACAAAATGGCTATAAAATGGCCTGTTCTCTCCCACCCCCTTAGCCCGGGAGGGTCAGGGATGGTGTGATTATCTGACAATAACCCTAGCATTTAGAACAGTGTTTGGTACCTAGTAAAAACAAATGCAGTCATTATTATTGTGCGTAGAAACATCTCTCCCAGTACACTAGCCCCTGAGCTAAGCTTATCCCCAGATTGAAGCACTTTTTCTGTAAAGGGTCAGTTACAGCATCAGCGTTCAGTTTTAGCAGAACCAGTTGCTCATGCATGGGGCGATCGGTCCCATCCAGCATGGTTATGCAGAGACCCTTGGTAGTGCAGAGTACAAGGTTCTGACTATGGTCTTGGCTCCAGACAATAGCCTGGGGTTTTGGCTACAGACTACCATTCTCTTAGATAGAGGACCTCCCCCTCCAAGCTATCTCCAGCAAGGTGGTCACAGAGGTGCCCTCTTCCTTCACAAATCCCAGGCCTGGCAAGTTTGGGATGAAGTAATCTACCGTATTTGTCCTCCCTTTGTAGCACTCTCTAGTTCTATGTCCCAGGTTGAACCTTTGCAATGGTTGCCTGAAGTTTTCTGGTTCCCTAAGCCATTAAAAATAGCCATGATCTGGTGGGTTCCTTGGTCAGGTGACTGACAACTTGTCTCCCGCCCCAGGGAAGGAACGACTGAGCCTTTGAAAGTTTCACGGAAGTGGGGCAAACTTCTTTTTGAGAATTACTACGTCCTCTTGCCTCAGTTCGAGCGGACCCCTTGAATACTTTCTCTTCTGTCTAGGGAGGCTAGAAATTCATCCCAAACCAGATTTAACAGTGTAAACAAGATGTACATGCTGGCACAGTTACTAAGTGCAGACATCTGGGTGGGAAATGCAAGAAAATTGTATGGAATTTGGGAAGGATCAAAGGCTCAGGTTATTAAAGTTTTAATAATCTTCTTTTCTGCAGCTCTAAACCCCTGCTATTCTTTTAACCTAGTAGAAAATAGCAATATGTTCAAGATTAGAGTTAGAGTTGAATCTTCCTGGTGAAAACGTGTAGAAATCTGTCAGGGCTCTTTGGAGATTGAGGGGAGGGAACTGTGTGAGAGAACTCTTAGAGCATTGTTTTCATTTGAGGAATCTGAAAGATCCAGTTAGTTTCATAATGCTGGACATACTTTTCTTTCTTGAAACACAATTAATGGGCCATTTAACCAATTTTCAGGTTTGCTCAAGAAGTTGCATTGGAAAAGTAGCATATTTAACTAAAAAACTATTTACTAGTTAAGCATTCTCATTAATCAAAACCAAATATTTATTATTCATGGCCAGAATAGACTACCTAAATTCTGTATTTCATTTGGTTTGTAACAAAAAATAAACTAGAAAAAATGAAATAATTATTTCAGTGGAATTGCAGGGATTATTTATCTGAATTAAAATTTGTTTACTTCACCAGGAACCTCTAGAACCAGGCAAGCCATCTTGCAGTTTTAAATCACTTTTTTTCTACAGATGTCTTTATGGGTAGTTCCTGTAATAAATACTTTATCCTGTTTTTACATAAGGCTAATCTCAGCGCTTGGAATTTTCACTGTAGAGAGTCTAGGTCTATTTAATGCAGTTTTTGAAAACCCACAAGGAATGTCTTGGATTTTGGTACATCAGGATGTTGGAGTAAGAAAAAGGGATTTTGGCTTTGGAAGTCTCTGCAGAGCTTTGTTGGGAAGGGACGGTCCTGGCCAACACTTCTAATGGGATGACGAGTTCCCCAAACAGACCTTCCTGTCCAGATCCCAGCCCTTGGGTGAGCCTAATTGACTTGGCTGTGTAGTGTTGGCAGTGCTGTTCAGATTTTTACTACCTTTTCCTTTTCAATAACGTCAAATTGAACAAACTTCTAAAAATGAAGTCTCCTCCCCCGCCCCCCCTTTATGAGTTTGTTAGTCCTTCCTCCTCAATGTTAATGGCTGGCTGGAAGGGCAGGGCAGCTGGGAACCGGTCCTGCTCGGGGCTTTGGCTAATTGGTTGTGTGTGGACTCTATATTGGGAAGAATTATTGGGCCTAGAAACCAGAGTGGATAGGAAAAGAAGTGGTAGAAATATGGAATTGGCACATGCCAGGAAAACTAGGGAAATAGAAGTTCTGTTTTTCTGCTAGATGGTTCCCTCAGGATGGTTGCACATATGCACATTAAAGAGATTGGGCCCAAATGGAACACTAGAATGGTAACTAATTTGGAAAGAGGCGTCCTTGATTTTTTTTTTTCCTTTTTTTCTGGGAAAAGATTCAGTGCCCTGGATTGTGATCTCAATCATGAACATTTTTCCGTAGATACATTTGGTGCCTGTTGGGGGTGGTTAAACTGGAGGGCTCTAGGTGAGCTGGTCACTCTGTCCGTCAGTCAGTGAAGCCAGCAAGTGTTTATTGTCTAATGCTACATAGAGAACCACTCCACCTTACGTCCTGTGCTAGATAAAGCAACAGCCAAGCCCTCAACTTCAGCAGGCCTGCCCAATCCCCAGGGCCCTTTTGCAAGGGATTTGCTTCCCCTGTTGGGCTGCCTGATTTGGCCTGGGGAAGGGGGCGGGGGGGGGCGGGGCGGGGGGAATCCCCTGAAACTCCCTGGAAGCGAGAAGAGCCAGCCCGGTTTAATTGTACCAATAAGTTCTTCCAATCCTTTTGCCCCTTCCCTGCTGTGCCCTCATCCTGTATCTGGGCAGAATTGGTTCTCTGCCCATGGTATCCATTTGCCTGTGTTGAGACCACAAGGGTGAAGAAGTTGACCTTCCTTGTGCTCTGACTTTCTGACCCCCTGCTAATAAATGACCAATCTGTCCTTTCTTCCTGGTGTGGGCACAATTCTGGGCCGCAGCATCCTGCTCATCCGAAGTCTGGGTGGGACACACTTGGCCACGGAAGGGCCTCCACATCACCCAGCCAGAGATGGCTCCAGACACCCCTTGGTGTTCCCTGTGACATCATCATGTCATGCTGCATGCTCATTCATTCATTCATTCAGTCGTATTTATTGAGCACTTACTGTGTGCAGAGCTATATGCACATCATTAACAAAATAAATAGAATAGTAAATATGTACAAGTAAAATAAATAGAGTAATAAATCTGTACAAGTGCTGTGGGGAGGGGAAAGAGGTAGGGTGGGGGGATGGGGAGGAGGAGAGGGAAAAGGGGGCTCAGTCTGGAAAGGCCTCCTGGAGAAGGTGAGCTCTCAGTAGGGCTTTGAAGGGAAGAAGAGAGCTAACTTGGCGGCTGTGTGGAGGGCGGGCATTCCAGGCCAGGGGGAGGACTTGGGCCGGGGGTTGATGGCGGGACAGGCGAGAACGAGGTACAGTTGCTCGTGCATGCCGTCTGAAGAGTGTTTTTCCCCCACCACCCCTCTTCCTGTTGCACTTGTGCCTGCCCTTGCCCCTCTGTTACCTCCATGTCCACCCCTGACTGAGCTTCCCCAGGTGGCTCTTAGAACAAGACTACTCCCTCTGCACTGCTAACCGAAGACTTCTGACCCTCATGACCCTCACTTTGTTGGTGTCATTTTTGGGGGGTGCATAGACGCAGAGCCTTTGGTGCTGCCATCTTGGTGAGGGGCTGCACCATTAGGTGGTGCCCCAAAGCGGTGGCTTACCTCACTTAACATCTTGAAGCCGGCTCAGCCTGCATACGTTCAACTGCCTGCCAGTGCCAGCCTCACCCTGGGCCCCCCATCAAAAGTACGCCTCCTAGCAAGCCCGCCAACGTGCCTGTCTTGAGGTGTGGGATACAGTGTACAGCTCCTCTTGCCTAAAGCCTCCCTGGTCATCAGATAATTCATGTTCGGCCTGGGTAGATTTCAAAATAGGAACCGAAAGCAGAAAGGGTACCGGACACAAATGCAATTCCCAATTCCCCAGGCCATCGAGTCCCTGGTAGAAAGGCTTCCGATGAATTTGGGTTGCAAATTGAAAACAGGCTGCTCCCAGCAACAAGCAGAATGGTTTACCCTGGATTTTCTAAGGCTTGCAATTCGTTAACATGGTTTGGTTTAAAGAATAGCTCTCCAGAGCCCTTTCTCCTCAGGGTATTGGTGGTGGAGGCGGCCGGACCTGATGGTGAATGTCTGGGACCTTCCGAAGATGGCGGACACCTGGCCCGTCTCCCACTTCACAGTTGCCACGGTGGCTCCTGCCACCCTGACCAATGGTGGAAATTTAAAGGAAACTGATGGCCGAGTATTAGGTGGCCTGGGGGGATGGACAGGGTCTTAAAGTGCCTGCTGTTGCTGGGGAAAGAAAGCTGTCTGGGCACATTAGACTAGAGAGCAGCTGGGTTGTTGGTGTGGGAATGGTGAAGTCAGCCAAAGAGGGAGCACAAATCAGCTCCTTGGCAACGGTGTGGTCCCTGCTTCCACTCGTACCCTCCTGACTTGGGGCAGTAGGAAGTTGGTTGGCCAGGCAACGCAAGGTCACCCTTCGCAGAGGCAGCTGATGGCCCCCTCAAGCACTAGTCAAGCAGATTCCCAGAATGTTGGATATGCAGTGTCATGCGGTGGTGTCACACACATCATCCTTCCAAAGGGCCCAATCTCCCACGATGTTAGAGCATTTCTCGGGGGGGACCCATGAACCCCTGACTTGCTCCTACACCTCCTGTCCCCTAGTCATATGAACTTAGATGCCTTATCCAGGCCCTGGAACTCAGCAGGAGCGGTGAAGAAGGGCAGTTCTGCACTGAAAGTGGAGAAATTAAGTCCATCTGCATCAAACGGAGGACAGGCTAGCTAAACGTTGGGTGACTGGTCACACTACAGTCAGCAAGATTAAAAATCAAAGAAAATCAATCAATGATATTTATTGAGTGCTTACTCTGTGCAGAGCACTGTACTTAAATGCCTGGAAGAGTACAGTACAACAGTTAGTACGTGCAGTCCCTACCCTCAAGTAGTTTACAGTCTACACGGGGAGATAGGCATTAAAATAGATTAGGAATGGGGGAAACAGTAGACTAAGCGTAAGAAAAGCCAAGGAAGAATCCTAAAAGAACCCAAACTTTTGCTTGAGTGAGGAGAAACATTTCAATACATTTAATTTGGAAGGAAAGTAGGGTGGGGGAGGCAAAGGAGGGAGGAGGAGAAAGGGTTGTAGTGCTCTGTATCTTGGGTTCATCAGGGCCTGGAAATCAGATAGCATAATGAGTCTGAATTGCCTTTTTCTGTCACAAATGCCAGGAGGATGGCAGCTCTATTTTCTGAATTCAAAGGACACCAATCTATTGATGACATTTATTCAGTGCTTACTGTATGCAGAGCACTGTACTAAGCATTTGGGAAAGAACAAGTGAGTTGGTAGACATTATCAAACTGAAACACCAGACCGGAGGCATTAAGGCCCTCCATAATAATAATAATGACGGTATTTGTTAAGCGCTTACTATGTGCAGAGCACTGTTCTAAGTGCTGGGGAGGTTACAAGGTGATCAGGTTGTCCCATGGGGGGCTCACAGTTTTAATCCCCATTTTACAGATGAGGTAACTGAGGCATGGAGAAGTTAAGTGACTTGCCCAAAGTCACACAGCCGACAGTTGGTGGAGCCGGGATTTGAGCCCATGACCTCCGACTCCAAAGCCCGTGCTCTTTACACTGAACCACGCTGCCTCATTCATTCATTCAATCATATTTATTGAGCGCTTACTGTGTGCAGAGCACTACACTAAGCGCTTGGGAAGTACAAGTTGGCAACATATATAGAGACGGTCCCTACCCAACAACGGGCTCACAGTCTAGAAGGGGGAGACAGACAACAAAACAAAACATAATAACGAAATAAAATAAATAGAATAGTAAATATTTCCAAGTAAAATAGAGTAATAAATCTGTACAAACATATATACAGGTGCTTTGGGGAGGGGGAGAGGAAGGAGGGGCTCAGTCTGGCTTCTGCATCAGCTCTCCCCTTCCCCTTTATCCCATGTCAGTGTCTCCTGCAGTGTGGCCTAGTGGAAAAAGCGTGGGACTGGAAGGTAGGAGACCTGGGTTCTAGTACTGGCTCTGCCACTTGCCTGCCGTGTGACCTGGAGCAAATCACTTAACTTCTCTATGCCTCAGTTTCTTCATTTTTAAAATGGAGAGAAGTCATCTATTCTCCCTACCTTAGACTCGGAGCCCTTTGTGGGACAGGGACTATACCCTATCTTGTATCCATCCCAGTGCTCAGCATAGTGGTAGGCACATAGTAAACATTTAATAAATACCATCATTTTGATTATGTGGGCCCATTGCTCCAGTCAATCTAATTGCCTTTCTGTCCCACTCACCACTCCTCCTCTGTGCCTACCATTCACCCGCTGAATGTCCAAACGCCCCCAAATTGTGTCCCTTCCCTCCTCCTCTTTGAATCTTTCCTGGATCAACCCCTCCTGGCTTCAGAACCCCCAACTGCTTCTGAACACCTAACAGTGCTGATGTGACTCTTGGTAAAATGTTTATGTGATTTGGTTTTTTTGGGTGGGCCTGCCTCACTCATTAGATTGTCACCTCTTTCCTACCTAACTACCCCCCACCCTGCCCCAACCAGTGCCCCCATCCTGTGATGCTCAGGGAATCAACTTGACTAGCTTATTTGCATGAAGCCATAAAGGGAAAAGTTGAGGCAGAGACAGGCCAAGAATTGGGGACTGGTTTGCTTGAATTCCTCTCCTCCCCATGCTCTCCTCTCTGCATGTAGCCCTTTTCCTTTGTTCTTGGGCCCCCTCTGAGCCTTATTACCTTGCTAACATTTCCTGCTGTCATTCCTCCCACCTTGGCATCCTCTCCTGCTCTCATCTCTCCTCTTCCTTGTCTCTGTTCTTGACTTTCTCTCCCACTCCGTGTCTGCTCCATGTACTCCCTGTTCCTTGCTTTCTCGCTGGGTTTTCACTCCTGATTTTGCTCCTTCTGGAGCTTCCCATTCTCTCCCCCAGCAGTTTGCTTCACACTCTCTCTTTCTCAGCTTGTGCACTGTCTCCTTCTCTCACTCTCTCTCTTTCTCTCCCAGCTTCCTTGTCATGTTCTCAGACTCTGTGGATGGGGATTGAGGGTCAGGCACCAGAGGCCATTTGAAGAGGTGGTAACACCAATGGACTGATGGAGGAGATTTCCAGGTGTAGTCCAGGTGAAGAATGATTTGAAGAGTTGGGAAGAAGGAGGAGCTGGAGATGTGGGACTCCGGAGTTAGTGTTTCATCAGTGGGACCTTTGACCTGAAGGCAGTGGGGAGCAGGACTCTGGAGGTGTTGTACTGAGGGCTGTATCTGTCTCCTGGGGCAGTAGAATTTGTTGTGGTCACCACAGGTAAGAAGGGCCCTGGAACAAAGACCCATTCTCCTTCCTTAAGCTTCTGGCTTTGGGTGTCATGAACCCTCTGGCACTTCTTCCAGGACAAAGGGTGGTTCTGTCTTCTCCAGACGTCCATGCCAAACTCTAAAGGGGATAATTACATTCTGCCTTCGGAAACTCGCTCTGCATTTCACTTGAGTGAACTGCTCTTAGCCACTTGGCTCTCTGTGGCCGATTGGAAACCGTTGCTGTTTTGTATAGTGGGTGCTGTATTTCAGCCCTGGCTTGACCTGGCCTCTGCGCAGTGTGAAATTTACTGTGACAGATACATCAAGTTGGGACTTGCAGGTGGGAAATGCACTGCATCCATCATGGGCAACCAGAAATGGTTGCCAAGCAGAGTTGTGAAGGGGAGGGGGAACCCTGGGGAAGTGGGCTCAATGATGCACATCCCTCAGAGGGAGCCACCATCACAGTTCAGTTGCCACTGCCTCATCCTGTTCACGGGGCCACAGATGCCATCCCAGGGCTCCCTGTACTGCCTGGGAAAGCTTACGGGGCCAGGCTGCCTGAGGTGGCCCAGTTGGCCAGAGGTCTGGGTAGGGGTTCCAGTTCAGCATTGCGAGTCTTTAGAGTGGCTGCTGCTAACTGGAGATGATGAATGAAACGAGCAATCCACCAGAGGTATTTATTGAGAGCTTACCCTGTGCAGAGCATCATATTAAACACTTGAGAGAGTTCAGTAGAATACGTAGACACCATCCCTGCCCTCAAGGAGCTTACGTTCTAGCAGGGGAGGCAGGCGTTACAATAAATTACAGGTAGGAGAATAATAATAATTATGGTATTTGTTAAGCACTTACTAAGAAGCAAATGTAAGGATATGTATCTAAGCGCTGGGTTCAGGGGAAAGGGTTAAGTACCTAAGTGCTTAGTGGGTACTCACTCGAGTGTATTAGTGATTCATTAGGGAGAGAAAACAGGATAAGGAAGAGGAGAGATTAGGCAGGGAAGCCTTCCTGGGGGAGATGTAATGTTAATAGGGCTTCAAAGATGGGGAGAGTAGTGGTCTGTCAGATGCTAGGAGCTAAGGAGTTCCAAGCAGGAGAGAGAGAGAGAGTGGATAAGAGATCAATGATCAGAAATTGGAGAGCGAGGCAAAGAGAGTAGACTGGTCTTAGAAAAATGAGGGTCAAGCCTGGGTAGTAGTGGGAAAAGAGTGAAGAGAAGTAGTGGGGAGAGGATTGAGCGGATTGATGAGGACCTTAAAGCCCAGGGTGAGGAGTTTCTGCTTGATCTGAGTATGGATGAACAACTCTCGGAGGTTTTGGGGAGTGGGGAAGCGGGCACTCCTACAGTACCTACAGTGGCCAGAGAGCCAGTCTCGATGACTTTGTGTGCCACTCTGAGGGGGGTATCCCGGTGCAGTCAAAGCCCAGACAAACATTCTGAAACTTGAGTAGCTGCTGAAAGGCAGGGTTTAGAGTACCAAAGTATCTATTATGCAATTCTGGCCCTCCAGTATCTGAATATTTCAGGGGGATGTGTTGGCAATTCTTGAAGCTTCGAGGTCAGAGTTTATTTTGGGTGTCTTAATGATCTGGATATTTTACTAGTGTAAAAACTGACAGTGTTTTGTGTTGGTAGCGCTGATGAAAACTGATGTCTTGAGATTGAACCAGTAGGAATCTTAGTGTTTCAAAATAATTTATTTTCATAATTTAAGAACCGCAGCACTGATTCACTTTACTACACAGTGAAACTTAAGGAGCATAATCAGTGTTGATTGGATTGAAGATTCCCAGGGAAATATTAGACCCTCCCATCGTATTCTTGAAACTAGCATTAAAGAAAAACAATGGGGGCAAATCCAAGCACCCAGATGAAGTCCAAGTGAAAATGAGAGAGTTCTACTGCATCTCAGGATGTTTGAAAAAGTAATCACTGATAAGACTGTTTCTGTAATTCTCCAGACTTACAAGAACACTATAGCAAATTGTTTCTGGTTTAAATCTATCAATTGTATTTATTGAATGCTTATTGTGTGCAGAATACTGTACTAAGCACTTAGGAGAGTACAATATAACGGAGTTAGTAGACACGTTTCCTGCCCACAAGAAGCTTACAGTCTAGAAGAGGAAGAAATAAATAAATAGGAAATAAAGCTGAAGACATTCCAAAGGCCATTTATATCCCACAAAAGATTTCAACATGGAAGTGGAACAGGAAGAAGGAGGGAAATCATTAACCACAGAAAGCACCAAAGTGGCTTAATAATTATGTAATTTCAAGAAGAGGAAAAAATCTGCCTGAAGTGTGAGAAGAGGGGTATTTCTATCCTGGGGAGTCAGTTGAAGGGGTGACTAGTGGGAAGGGTCTATTAACTAATCAATCTGCTAAACTCTATAGAGAACTCCAGCGGGAGATCAAAGGAAACAACTGCTACAAAAGCAAACATTGGACCAGATGTTCCTCTTCCAGTTATATCATGCTCGGTAATGGCAGAGTTTGGTTATATCCCCTACCCATCCCTTTCTAATTGTGAAAAGAAAGCATGTCAGTCTAGAGAGATGGAGAGGAGCAGCTTCAAAATACTAGGGCTTCGACATGGAAATTACAAAAGGGCTGTGACTATCTGGCTGTTTGGAAGTAGTCTGCTACACTGCAAAGAGAGAAAACTTCAAGAGGTCCTGCTTACTTCATCAATCGTATTTATTGAGCGCTTACTGTATGCCGAGCACTGTACTAAGCGCTTGGGAAGTACAAGTTGGCAACATATAGAGACAGTCCCTACCCAACAGTGGGCTCACAGTCTAACTTACTTGATTTGGAGAGTTGGCATTTTAAATGGATCAAGCCACAAATACAGCTGAGATCATGAAATAGTGGTTATCACTAGCGGAAATTAAAGGTGAGAGTATGGGGTGTAAACGTTCCTATATCAAGGTAAACTTATGGTTTGGGAGTGAATTCCTAACTTACCAATGAAAACAACTGGGTGAGGAAATATAAGTCTGGATTTCTATTATGTGTTACTCTAGAGTTATGCACCTGCCAGCACCAGGGAAACCCTACCCCCAACTGAAGATTTCCAGTGGCAACAAGAGCCTTGTGCTGCTCCCAAGTTTGGCTATCTAGTCAGTATGCACCCCAGCCAAATATGCCCAGATAGACAAAGTAGTAGAAAACTGAATCAAGAGGAGCAGCCTGTCCTTCATAAGATTGACAGCTAGAAGTTTGTCACTAAGGGATGTAAGAACTAAACGAAAGTCTCCAGAGCCAATATTGTCGTACCTTCTCTGGACTTGAACCTTCACAGAAGGCACATCCACAGCAGTTTCATCAGTGCTATTGTTATTATACTATTATTATTATTGTTCTTCTTCTTATTGTTGATGGGATGTTCTGGAGGGGGTATGAGCATGAATGGGCTCTTAATGCCAGTGATGTTTCTATCAACAGATAATACATATAGCAATAGAAGTGTGGCCCATATATGGCAGATGGCATGTGTAAATAGTTTTTTATACATTTTCTCCGAAATTCATTAATCAACCAAAGGTATTTATTGAATGCTTACGATGTGCAGAGCACTGTACTAAACATTTGGGAGACTACAGTAGAACAGAGCTGGTATATACTTGTTCCTTGCCCACAAGGAGCTTGCAGAGTTAAAGTGCTTATTGTGTCGAGAACTGTGCTAAGCACTGTGGTAGGTACAAGATAATCAGCTCACATCCAGTCTCTTTCCTATATGGAGCTCACAGTCTAAGAGGGAGGGAGTTCAGGTGCTTTATCCCCATTTTACAGATGAGGAAATGGAAGCCCAGAGAAAGTAAGTGACCCAGGTTGCACAGCAGGCTGGGGACAGAACTACAAGTAGAACTCAAGCCTCCAACTCCCAGTCCTTCAGTTCTTTCATACATTTGTTCAGTCATCTCTGCTGTAACATGTGTTTTCATTACATGTTTGGGCTAGAATGTAGTTAAAGAATTAGGGAACATTCTTCTGGCAATGTGCATCTCTCTGGAGCAGACATGACGGATGTCAGAAAACACGGTGGTGTGCTTGCGCTTGGCATGAGGTGTGACATGAGTACTAAAGTGTAATCTATTGCGGGGTTCTCCAAGATCTAGACTGTCGGCTAGATTGTAGACTGTACTCATTGTGGGTGGGGAATGTTTCTACCAACTCTATTGTACTGTACTCTCCCAAGCACTTAGTACAGTGCTCTGCACACAGTAAGTGTTCAATAAATACCATTGATTGATTGAACACAAACCCCTCATTAAAGGAGAATTGATGTTCGGCATTCACATCATTGTAGATTGATTGCACTCTGTACATATTTATTACTCTATTAATGATGTGTATATAGCTATAATTCTATTTATTCTGATGGTATTGACACCTGTCTACTTGTTTTGTTTTGTTGTCTGTTTTCCCCTTCTAGACTGTGAGCCCGTTGTTGGGTAGGGACCGTCCCTATATGTTGCCGACTTGTACTTCCCAAGCACTTAGTACATCATCATCATCAATCGTATTTATTGAGCGCTTACTGTGTGCAGAGCACACTAAGTACAGTGCTCTGCACACAGTAAGTGATCAATAAACACGATTGAATGAATGAAAGTGACCTTTTTGTTTTTTTACAGTGGTATTAAGCACTTACTATGTGCCAGGCACCATACTAAGTGCTGGGGAAGATACAAGCTAATCAGGTCGGATACAGTCCATATCCCACATAGGGTTTGCAGTATTAGTCCCCGTTTTATAGATGAGGTAACTGAGGCACAGAAAAGTGAAGTGATTTGCCCAAGGTCACACAGCGAACAAGGGGCAGGGCCAGGATAAGAAGACGGGTCCTTATGACTCCCAAGCCAGTGCTCTGTCCAGTAGGCCATGCTGCTTCTCGTGCTGTAAACCCTTTGATAGTTTTCCTTGTCCTCTGTGAACCGTGACTTTCCCTCCAGTAACAGGTAGGTATCAGAACAGCCCTTGGCAAGGCATGTTTATGGCCGGAGAGCTAGATAGGGTGGAAAACCTGGGTCCTGAAACTCTGGCTCTTTGAACAAAGTGATTCACTGCTGCAGATAGGGCTGAATCAGACCAGAGTCTGCGGATGAGCAGAGGGAGGCAATGTGGGGAAAGGCCAGAGCTATCTCACTGTGAGCCAGCTCCTCAGGAATGAAGGAATAGTCTCTGTTTTATAGGGGGCCATAGAAAAAATTGGTCTCGCTCCTGAAGGGTGAGGATGGGGGAGAGGAGAGAGATGGTTCTAACTGTCTGAAAGTTGGAATTTTGGACCTGAGCCGAGTCGCTCATTAGGAGCTGATGTTGGGCTGCTTCAAGGAGCAACGGGGCCCATGAGGCTGCTCTCCACATCATCTTTTTTTTACCCCAGAACACAGTCACCTAAAATGATAACACTGAAGCGAGCAAGGCCCAAGACCTCAGTGAAAAAATGAAAGTAGTCTCTCTCCTGATTAGAGGGATAAATGCAGTGTACTCTCAGACCCTTCAGCAGTCAAAGGGAGCGTAAGAACATTAATCTCTTTTTGGTTTCTACATGGACAGGAAGAGAGATTTATGGAAAATGTTTGCTACCTCTTGCTTTAGCTGGAAAATTATCTGGCTCACAGCAGTCCCTTTCCTGTTCGCCTCTTCAGTTTAATTGCCTCTGCAGTCAGACAGGATTATTGGAGACATTCTGCATAGGCACCATCTTTCTATATAAAGAGAGTTTCGGTTTTATTCATCTTCCTCTTGTTTTCTACATGGACTGTAAAGAAAATTAGATTTTAATCAATCCTGGAAGCAGAGGGGGAGGAGGGAGTAGAAAAGCCTGTCACCAGAGTTGGTAAATGACCTTGGACATCCGGGGCAAAAGAACATGGAGTCAGCGGAGGCAAGTGAGGTTATTTTGGTCATCCTCCTGTTTCTGGCAGGCTGCTCCCCAAGTCAGCCCAGAGAACTCTGTTCAGGGAGCTGTGTGGTCCCGGAGGCAGGGCACGGTGTCTCTTCTGATCAGGAGTTGGATTGCTGCTTTTGAATTTTCATTTGAGATTATCTCAAGATGGTAGAAACAGAAAATGAGAACTTTTCCATATTAAGTTGAGTAACAACACTCACTGTTTGAGGCAGAAGCAAGCTCTTAAATGCACAGATCTACAGGCCAGTTGCAGGAATGAGCTGTTTTGCTGTTAAGATACTTTCTTTGGCCACCACCGTTGCCCTCCCCTTTCTCATGAAGCATCTTGTTTCAAACAATCCCAGCAGGTCTGTTTGGTGGTGTTGCCTGCTTCTCCTGGTTTTTCATCTGAGCTGAGCTGGTAAATTTCGGGCTCCCCTTTTCCCTCTTTGCATCCATTAAACTGTAAGCTCCTTGAGGGCAGCGATCATGTTTTATACTTCTATTGCACCCTCATTAGTGTCTGCTACAATGCTGGCACAGTAGAGACTCAATAAATGTGACGGTGATGATGCTGAGGAATATATTCCTGAGTAAAGAAGTTGGACAGTCTTGAGAGCCCAAGACAGTGGTCAGTGCTCACCCTTTGCCTCATTTCCGTTTCCTTAGTGCCAATCATATGTCAACTGCATTTTAATACCTCATGAGCATTGGACAAAACAAGCTGAAATCGCCCTCTCACTTCCACATTCTGGATGGAAGGAATTACAGAGGAGGATTGGAGATACGTTCCTCTCAGATCAAGTTCCAATTTCACCGCAGCGGAGTTAGGAAACAACGAATCTCTCCTGTTCCCTGTTCTCTTCCCTATCGTCTGTCCATTTATATGTGGCAATTCACTGATCTTACTTTTTGGTTCTCCTTCAGATCCTGACATTAGAACCAAGAGCCCCTCAGAACCACGGATGCAAGGCTAGCAGGGAGATTATGGCTGGGAATTGGGCTTTTTGGAGCTCTGGCCAAAAAGGCAGAAAAATTCAGGATTCCAAGCAAAGGAAAGAGAGGAATGCAGTATATGTGAATAATAATGATGGCATTTGTTAAGCGCTTACTATGAGCAAAGCACTGTTCTAAGTGCTGGGGTGAATACAGGGTGATCAGATTGTCCCACGTGGGACTCACAGTCTTAATCCCCATTTTACACGTGAGGTAATTTCTCTTAGACACTCATTTGCCACAAAACCTGGGGGTGAAGTGTAGGGGAGAGGGGTGTGCCCAGGTCTATGATTCTGGTATTCTGTGTCAAACACTGAAGTCCTTATCCTCGTTCCTAAAACCTCTCCTCTTCGTAACTTTCCTATCCATATCAAAGACCCTGCTCTCTTCCGTGTCCCACAGGCTCTCCATCTTCATGTTATTTTTGACTCCTCTCTTTCATTCATCCCATTCATTCCACGTCATCGTATCCTGGCATTTCTTCCCAAGTGATATGTCCCAGATTTCCCTTTCCACCCCAGCTTCCACATGCCTTGTTCAAGTTCTTCTACTTTCTGATTGGGTCATTATAACATCCTCCATTCTCATTTCCACGCTTCCAGTCTATTCTGATGCCAAACCTCTCCAATCTGAAACCATGATTGGAACATATCATTCCCCATCCTCAGAAGTCCTCTGTGGCTCCCTCAGCTTTTAAGCTCCCTCCTCCTTTACTGCCCTGGTCCATGTGCATGGGTAGCCTTTGGGATACTGTTTCTGGAAGTCCACAATTTTATCAAATAATGTGATCATTTCAAGGAGGGCACACATGGCCTAGTAGTCTTTCCAAAAAGGACCTGATTTGAATTGGGAAGATTCTTCAGACTTCAGTGGCTTGGAATGTGTATGCATGGGAGAAAGTGGCTGGATACGTTTCAGGAATTTCCAAGAACGTGCACGAAATATATTACATTTGCATGAAAAATGAATAAATATAGTACATTGGCACGAATGAAGCCCTTGGCACACAGAGGGAGAGAGAGAGAGAGAGAGTGTGTGTGAGTGTGTGTGTGTGTGTGTGTGTGTGTGTGAGAGAGAGAGAGAGAGAATACGTACGTGCTTGCACGTGCTTACATGAACTTTTGGGAAATAGGAAAACAAGGAATGCTTTGTGAAAGAAATAAGAACCCTATGGTAGGTATGCTTTTTCTGAATCATACAAACATTCAGCAGCAGCTCATGAAATGAAGGATGTACATTGCTTTGCTTCCCTGATGCTAATTCCTTATTAGCAACTTTTCCCCACATATCCTCCTTTGACTTGATTTTAGTCTTCATTTATTTGGGTGAGCTCCCTGGCACATTTTCAGTCTTCAGAGCTTGGCTGCCCCTTCCCTCACCCAAACCAAGCCCTCTAGAGCAGACGCAAGAGTTAAGTCCTAAACTGATCACATGACATTTTCACTTAACCCATGAGGCCTTCTCTCTTCTCAACTGGTCATTAAAAATGCAGATAAAACTTAATGAAAAGAAATGGTGGGGTATAAGTCTAGAATAACTTCCTTTTCGCTAGTTTTTAACTTGAAACTGGGTATCATATATATTTAAGTACTGCAGAAAATATTTCACCTCCCCACAAAGGTTAAACAACCATCTGATAAGATTTGTAGCAAAAGTATGTTTAAATGTACGATTAAATATGAAGCAGGCTGGGTCATTTTTCAAAAGATAGACTTCTCCACACAGCCATTAGGAAGTTGAAAGGAAAATGTTTTAAAGAAACCCAAACATTTCTTGTGGACAAATACAGTTGTGCTTTGTATGGACCGTTGCTAATTTATATATCAGAGGGTGCATAGAAAGTCAAAAAGTCAAAATAAGTCCCAGAAGGAAGCGGTAATTGATGCGATTTATTTTTAAGCATGAGCTAAGGGAAGTAACTGCAGCAGTGGTTGGAAATAAAAAAGCCATGTATTTAGTCTCTATCATAAGTTACATATGTAATAATTGGAATGGGAAGCGTGAGGCAAGGCTATGAAGACTGAAACCTCTCCTGTTTGCTTCCAGGATTAAGGAAGATAAATGGCCTCACCTAGGTGTCAGGAGCCTTTTATTTGCCTTGTTCCACCTTTTAACAAATACCAAATGTCTCTGAGGGCTTTCACTTTGTGGCTCCCTCACAGATTGATGAGTCCACTCAGGACGTGTTTAATAGGAAGCCCTACCTACACATGAATAAATGTGGGGTCCTTAGCTTGTGTTTCGTATGTGGGTTTTTTTCTCCACCTCCCAGCCAGAATGCGATAGGACATATTCTTGAAAATTCAGATTATCCAGCCTTTCCCACTGATAATTACTAGTCATTATAAAATCCTGATACTTGGGCCACTACTGCCCCACTCTACTCTTATGAAATGATTTCTACTTTTGGTATTCTGCCATGAAGCATGAGGGATAGTTCTTTGGAGGAAAATGTGTCTAATATGTCATTCCTGAGAAAATTAAAAAAAAAAACTTGGAGAAAGAGACTCTTGTGTTATTCGACTGGAGGGAAATTTGGGGGGTGACATTGCATGGGGTTTCATACAATTCCATAGAGAAACAACCCTGAGAGTGATGTCACATGGCCAGTCCAAAGATGCTTAGGGCTACATAAGCCGGAAGAGTGACCAAGCCAGGAAATATTTTGTAACAAATTCACAGGTAATTTGGGGACCAGTTTTGAGAGTTGCACTCAGGCCAAAATCTTCATGTGATCCATAGCAGAAGGAGTGACCCCCCACCACCCCCCAAACACACCATCCCCCAATCCGCAGGAATGCTATTGCAGATTTTCCCAAGTCCTCAGCAGGGTTTTGATGGCATTTTCAAGTCCACAGGACAACGGAGTGTTTATACTAAACCAAATTGAATTCTTTTCAAAAAAAGTTACTTTGACGATCCCAGCCCTTACTTTCTCTGTTCAGTTTGACATTGGAGAAGAGTGACCACAACTGTATACCGTTTTATAGATCTGCCTGATTAAAACCAGTTTTCTCTATAGGTCAGATCACATAAGAGACACAAGGTTTTTGTCAAGAATCCTGCTACTGGCAGAAACTGTTTTGCTGCTATTGCTAGTAAGAAATTAGTAACTGGATCCCTGGCCTGTTTTATGCCAGTATTATAATTATACTGTTTCAGTGGTAAGCCAGACTTTTGGGCCAAGGGCAATTTAGAAATTCTAGATCTGTATTCCTTGCTTTGCTTTAATGTTCATCTTTACTGCCCCAGTCTTCTTCCTACAATGAATAATCTTCTGACATTTTCCCTCCTGCCCTCTCTTTCTCTGGTTTCTGTGACTGTCCCAACATTTTTTTTTAAAAGGCAAGGCTCTTTTCCGTCTGTTTAGATGAAATCATGGCAATCCTGATGGCTGCTTGTATGCCAGCTAAACTCAGAACCTCAGTGGCTCATGTGGGGGGACCTTGTCTATCCCAGTTGCAGCTCTGTGACTGAAAGGTAAAACGTTATTTTAGAGTCTGCCATTTTTCCCAGTGGCTTATTTGAATGTTGCTGCTCTAGAGTGGGAACACACGGAGTGTAGGTCTGCTTTCTCAGCTCATGGAGCTTGTTTGAGGCTGGTTAATTTTAGGTAGCCTTGGGAACAGGGACCAACAGGCACCCAGTGGAGTTGTACTGAGCTCCCAATTCTGTAATGGGAGGGCAAGGAGGTCCCCAAACCACTCCTACCTCAATGGCCATATGTCCACCAACCTCACTGAATGCTGGAACAGTTTCAGGAAGCCATGGCAGCCTCAGCAGGAATGGCTGGATCATGCCTTGACCAGGGTTCTGGTCTCTGAAACTGTACCCCTCAAGGTAAGCTGTTCAGGAGCCTTGTGGCAGGAACATAATAATAATAATAATAATTGTTCTATATGTTAAGCCCGTACCATGTGCCAAGCACTGTACTAAGGTTGAACATGTCAAGATGCACCAGTCCAGGGCTGCATAATCACCACTGGCCTTCCACCTGGATGTGTCTGAGGAGTTCTAAGGGCACAGGAAGGGCAGTGAATTTGTTATTGCATATGGGGCTCCATGAGGGTGTGTGAGCCTAACTCCCAATGGCCCCAGTTTAAACTTTGCTGGACAACCGCTACTTTTAAGTTGACTCATTCTTCCCTTTAGGAATAAGCCTTGGGATCTCTTTCATCTTGAGTAATTCTCCCCTTGAAAATACTTTAAAAAGTCCCCAGTTTTCTTGACTTGGGTTCTGTCTTGTCTTTTTTTCGACATCAATTTCTTTTCTATTCTCAGTCTTTCCCTGGATCTGCCTCTTCCCTCCTTTCCTTTCTTTACCTCTGTTTTCCTCTCCCTGACTTTTCTGTCTCTCATATGTCATTTTCCCTCTAAGCTATATTTTGGGGACTTTTAAGGAACGTCTTAAGTATACCTCGAAATGCCTACCTTTTCATTTTAGCTGAAAGTCATCCAAACCATATTCATTTCAGTCGAACAGCTTCTCCAGCTGGCCCCGTTGTGCTGAAGATCCATTTATTTCTGACCCGATTCCTTTACAGTCTAGCTGGAACCATACTGATTCCTTCCAAGCTTTTAAAAGGGTCACCACAACCAAATACCGGAGCCTTTTCCCAGACATCACTCTGGGACTACATGTTTACATCATTCCGTTCAGCTATCAGGATTCTTCCCCCGGCACTGGCTCTGCCTCTGTCTTCTCTCTCTCTCTCCCTCCCTCCCTCTCTCTCTCTCTCTCTCACACACAAAAGCACGTGCGCACAAACACACACACACACACAGGCTTCTTTCCCAACCCTCCCCACTCAGGCAGGGAACCCTCCCGTGCTCATTAGCTTTAATCCTCCTTTGAGAAATTGAGCTGAAGTGGTTGGCTCCTGCTACCGCTCCTGAGATACCTTACGATAGAAGGACGGCCAATGCTTCCTCCACAGGCAGCTGTTTTCCATTTTAGGAGACTCAGTGTTGTAGCTCTGTTGGTTGTCTTTTCACCTCTAGATGTAGTTTAACTTCCAGCTAAACAGAGTTAACTATTTTCAGAAGTTTTTCAGTTCCTCCACTGGAAGAATACCAGCTTTTTGTCGTGTGTGTGTGTGTGTGTTTATCAGATATGCACATGGGCAGATGCCATAGGGTAAAATTTTGTGCCAGTTTTCACTAGAGTGAATAAAAGTCATGCGTCAAGGTTTAACTAAAATTGCTTTTTAAATTTTGCAGTGTTCTCATAAGAGACAGAGAGAGACAGTTCTACAAACCAGCAGAGATCTGTGTCGCTACCTGAAGGTTTTAGACAATCCCATCTATGATCAAAATGGCTGCATTCATTCAGGCAAAATATAGGGTTTTTAATGACTTTAGTGGGTTTTTTGGGTGTGTTTTGTTTCAAGTCTCCATGAAAAGGTTTTCAGCCTTTCTGATTGAAGTCATGGCAAAAATGATTTTTCCTCCCCAATAGGATTTTGTCCTCAGTTTAGCTACTCGTTGGTCTGGAAACTTATCTGATTGTCAGTGGCTTCCTGGTGTACTGATTCTTTTGCCTTTTGAGAATCGATGAAGATATGCCATTTACATCAACCATCCCCTTGGTCCCCGCAGCAGCCAGACTCCAAATGGGAATAGGAGAAACTCTTGAGGCTTGAGGAAGAGGATACTCTTGCTCTAATTCCACTGTTTTGCAGAAAGAGCTGAAGCCACAGAGGCTGTCAGGGCTCCAAAAAAAGCAATTCCCTCCTCCTAGGATGGTTGCAGCGAGGTAGAGGCACAAGGCTGGAGATGTGCGGGCATGAAGCTTTCAAGGACAGACTCTGACATGGGACTAGTAAGGATGTAGTTACAGAAACATGACAGTTGTCTAAATGGTTCAGTTCCTGCCAGCACTAACTCAGCCCTGAAGATTAGCTTTGCCTCAAGCACTGAGGTCAAGTGAGGAATTTTCTAGTGGAAAATTCCATGGAAAACTATGTTCTCCCAGGCAGATTTGCCCTTTGGTGAGGGGGGGGGGGGGTTATACATAGAAGTTCTCTTGGTTAGAAATCACTTGACGATTATACACAGGATGTTCCCTTAAATTAAGGGTGCCAGAGACCAATCCAGGAAAATTGTTCAGGCAAATGGCAGAATGGGTTTTGGATGCAAGATCCTTTTAGACTGTGAGCCCACTGTTGGGTAGGGACTGTCTCTATATGTTGCCAACTTGTACTTTCCAAGCGCTTAGTACAGTGCTCTGCACACAGTAAGCGCTCAATAAATACGATTGATGATGATCCTTGATCTTTTGCTCTGAGGGACCTACAAGTGGGAATTTGGCCCTGTCTTAAAAGCATCAGGGCCTGATGGAAGATCCCTTGCAGAAGCCTAGGGATGAAGATGAGGTCATCCTAGTATCAAGGCCCAGAACAGAGTTGCTGGGGCTGACCTAAGATTAACAGAGACTATTGGAGCTAGGGCAGGTATTTCCTAACAGAATAGGTGACCCGTGGTGTTTCCAGGCCAATGACTCCAAAGTTGTGGTCTGCATTGTATTTTTCGTGTCAGCCTTGAACAACCATGAAATACTTTCCCTGGCTTGGAAAACCTTCCTAAGTTACCTTCTGCTTAGTGATTAGACCTATGAAATAATAATAATAATAATGGCATTTGTTAAGCACTTACTATGTGCAAAACACTGTTCTAAGCGCTGGGGAGGTTACAAGGTGATCAGGTTATCCCACAGGGGGCTCACAATCTTCATCCCCATTTTACAGATGAGGTAGCTGAGGCACAGAGAACTTAAGTGACCCTCCCAAAGTCACACAGCTGACAATTGGCAGAGCCGGGATTCAAACCCATGACCTCTGACTCTAAAGCCCGTGCTCTTTCCACTGAGCCACGCTGCTTCTCATGAATGAACTAAATGAAATGAACTAAAGCATATATGCTTCTGTGATTTCAAAATCCTAGGTAGTCTCAGAGAAGGCTGAAAGAGATGATTATACTTGAAAAGCTAAGGCAGGGGGAGGCAACATGATCTAATGGAAAGAGCACAGAACTAGGAGTCTGGGTCTTAATCCCAGCTTTACCACTGGCTGGCTCTGCGATCTTGAATAAGTCACTTAACCTCTCTGGGCCTCAGTTTTCACATCCGTAAATGGGAATAAAAGCCTGCTGTTCCCATCTCTTAAACTGTAAATTGATGAAGGACAGGTACTGTAGCCAGTGTGATCATCTTGTATCCACCTGGGTACTTAGCACATAGAATCTATTTAATAAAAGCCATAACTATTAAGTCCTGTGGTCCTTTCTTCTTTTCAGCTCCCCAAACACTTCAAAGGAAAGTTGCTTTGTGATACTTGTAATTCATAATCAAGTGAAATCAACTGTAGGGATTAAAATCAGTAATGACATCAGGGAAATCCAAGACCTGGCAGAACTCATGGTACTTGTTCCTTTTTTTTGATAACTTTTTTTTTTTTGAGAACAGGGTTAACTCCAGAAATCACAGGCCTTTAAACTTTAATTTGTCATGTGGACAAATCATCACAGAGTTGTTTTGAGGGCTATGACAGCTCTTCACTGGGGCAGTGACAACACGCTGTGCCAACATGGTCATGCACTCAGGGAACTGTGAGATCCAGCACTTAGTACACTGCCTGTCACATAGTAAATCCTTAACAAATACCATTATTATTATTATCCTCTAGACTGTAAGCTTAAAATGCCTGTTGTGTTGTACTCGCCCAAGCACATAGTCCAGTGCCCTGCACACAGTAATTGCTCAATAAATATGATTGATTTTGGAGGTAGGTGGAAAGAGGAGGCATGGAAAAGGTGATTTTCCACATTTTGTTGCTAGGTTGAAATTTAATTCTCAGTAATTTTCCGTCCAGAATAGTTGGTCAGCCTGGGAGTCCAAACCATCACTTCCCAGCATGCAAATGGTTCAGAGATTCAATTTTGCCAACAGTGGTATGGAACTGTACATGGCTTCAGGAAAAGCAAAGCCTTTTAGGTCAATCTAGTCTCCTTCTCTGTCCCAGCATCATGATTCCATTGAATGCAAATGATAAATTCCCTGAGGGCTACCCCTGTCTTACACTTATTTTGTACATTTCTACAGTGTCAAGTGTCATGCTTTGCACACTGTAGACATTCAATCAGTAGTGGCGATTTGTTGATGAAATGGAATCTGTAATCTATCTTGACTTGATCAAGGCTTCTGATTCTTATTCACATATCTTATACATCCACAGGATCATAATCAACAGAATTCTAGAGCAGAGTCAGTCTCCTGACAGTGCAGCTATGCTCACCTCAATATACCTACTCTGGGTGGGAAACTTGAGGAAAATAATAGTGGGATGAATAAAAGTAGGATTCCCAAGGAACTCTTGTATGGAAAGCTAAAATTGGGAAAATACAAACTTAGAGGATGGAAGAAACATTTTGAGGACACAGTAAAACAAAGCTTCAGGCTGTGCTAAATCCCAACCAAAGCCTGGGAGTCAATTGCCATGGATAGGCCAGCTTAGTTTCCTGTGATCAAGAAAGGAGCAGCTCATTTTGATGAACAAGGAACAAGAGACAGGGAGGCCAAAGTGAAAACAGCTCCAGGGGCTGCAAACATCAAACAGGACAACACAAGGGACAGTCTTTTTATGTGCATGGATGTGGCTGGAACTGTGGCCCACATTGGCCTTTTCATAAGCCTTCAGAGGTGAATTTCACCATCAGTGGTCTCTTCTACCAAAAAGATGGACAACTATATGTCTGTGTCTGCAAACTGAGAAAACACGAAAAGACACCATAGCCATTAAATAGTTAAACAATGGCTGGAGAGTCTTACCTAGAATTATACTCAGTGGGTTGTTGTCTGTGAGTTGGTTGATGTTGGTATGATTCAACCAAGGGGTGTGATAGGCTTTCCCCATCTTAATGAAACTTTTTTCAGTCAGTCAGTGGTATTTCTTGAGTGCTTGCTATGGGCACGGAGCTAAGTGCATAGAAAAGTACAATACAAAAGAATTAGCAGACGTGTTCCCTGCCCATAAGGGATCTTGAGGGGTCATCTTGTCCAGTCCCCTGCCTTTAGGCAAGTGACTTTTAAGCCACGCAGGATAGATGGGTACCTAGTCTTTCCTAAAGAAGTGCAGGGATAAGATTCCCCTACTATCCTTGGTAGCCTATACCCAAATTTGATTGCCTTTAGAGTCAAGAAGGTCTTGAGTATATCTGAAAGCTGGCTTGTTTTAATTACAGCCATTTCCCTGTTGTCCTAGCCTCAGTAAACTGAGAAAAAAACTGATCAGCATCTTTCTCATAAAAAAAATTAGCTTCTCTTCTCTGGGTTAAATCATTCCTATTCCTTTTTTTCTTTATGAGATCCCTCCTTTACCCTTTAATCATGTTTAATACTCTTTTCAGGACCTTTCTAAGTTTTTTTTTTATCTTTCCAAAAGGGCAGTTACTAAAACTTCCTGTAGTACTTTAAGGGTCTACTGAGTAGGGCAGGAAAGAGCAGAAAAGTCACATTCCCATTGTTTCATTTCAACACCACTAGGACTTTTTCTGTAGCAGTGCTACATTACTGACTCACACTCATCTTCTGGTCAACTCTGACCCAGGTCATTTCTGTCATTCTTGTGTCCAACGAGCCTTTACTCAACCTTTGCTTGTTTTTGTCCTTCCAGGCAGCAGTAAACCGAGAGCAGGCTCATTAATTATGCAAATGAAACTGACCTTGGTTGTGAGGAGTTTGGAGTAGAACCAGCACTCTTGAAGGCGGGATCAGAATTCACAGTGAACTTGGCCTTGTTGGAGAAGCTTTAGTGTCTGGAAATGAACAAGGGGAGGGACCCTGAATTGTACCAGTATGAATGGGGAGAGCGATGCAGAGCTCCCAGTGGGTTGTCAGCTGACAATCACCCAGCAGCAAAAAAAATAAAATTGTAGTCGATCCTGAGGTATATCAATAGGACCAGAGACCAAAGAAACTGCCTAGCAACTTTCCTCTACTGAGCTCAGGTCTGTCCCATACTAGAGTCTGCAGCTGAAGAAGATTATAGAGGGCTTGGCCAGGATTCAAAAGGAGACTCCCAGAAAGAGTTAAAGATTCAGAAGGCAAGACCACTGAGAGGCTGAGGGAATGGGAGTCAGAGAATCCAGAGAAGAGGGAACTAAGAAGAAAGTGTTGTTGAACAGAGGATTTGAATCCTCAGTGCCATTTCAGCCTCCTTCTCTGGGAGGCCTTAACAATTAGATTGATTCTCCTCCATCTGAGTGGCTTAAAGTACAATTCTACCCCAAGGCAGGGGAATAGCCTAAGTAGCCTTTCAAAATTTCTTCCACCCTACACTTCTAGACTTTTTAAGTGGCAAAAAGTTGGGAATGCATATAGATAGGGAAGAGAGCAATGTGTTGAAAACCTCAATCAAGAATTTAATGGGATTTGGAATTCAGAACTGGAAACCCTTTCTTCTTTGCAAGATTTTCCTAGCATTCTCCTAATTACATTGGCCAAGGGAGATGGGCCTATGTTGAATGTCTGGATCAGGAATTTTGATTGTACTGTAAAAAGGAATGGACCAGGGTAATTAGCCGGTTAATTTGTCATGGGCAGCCTTGGTCTCTTTGGACTTAGTCATTTTGATTAAACTTGATCAACAGCCACATGAGACAATCAGCCTTCCCAACTGCAGGACTAGGTCAGCCCAAACGATTGGCTCAGGGTTACTCTTTCATTTTTTGAACTCACGACTGATCACACCAAATCTGCAATCTCTGGCTTGGTATCTCAAAGCTTAACTGCCTTTTACTGGACTCACGGCTTCTTGTGATAGGCTGCCCCGATCTAATTCTTGCTCTCCTCTTTCAACAAGGAAACAAAGTTTTGTATTAAAGTCTCCTTTCAGCTGTTTGTGAAACCCCCCAGTGTGGAATACCGAGACAGGATGCTGGTATGCTTTATAGTGGAGTGGGATGCTCCTCATCCCCAAAACACATCCATGTGGGTTCAGCCAGGTAGGGTCTGAGCCCCATGGCAGAAGCCAGCAACTGACTGGGGACTTGGGGGCTCTGGAAGCCATCAGTCCTCCATGGCTGGGAGAGGCACAGATCATTGAGTCTGGTGGCCTTCTGTGCCCCCAGAGATGGGACGGCACTTTGGGTGTGGGGGAAGACTCTGTGGGAGGCCTGCAGAGGTGGTGCCAGCATTGCCAAATGCAGTGTGAGGTAATGATGTTACGTGTCGTGGTAGGGGCCCATGAGATGCATTAGTCCAGGGCTCCAGGGTAAACTTAATCTGGCCTTGCCCCTGCCCCCACAAAGATTCCTCGTGCCCCTCCCTCTTCTTTGGTTTGTCCTCCCTTCTCTCTGCACCCACAATCTAACTGTCCCAAGGCTCCTGAGGCATCATCAGTTCCATTACAGGTTCAGGGCCACGATCAGCATGTGACCCACAACGCCTCATCTTGGGCCATCCCCCCTGGTGCACCCCAGCCCTCCACTGTGGGAGGACTCCTTGTTGGCCTGGGAAGGGAAGGTCTGTGTCTCTGCTACCCCTGGCCCTTCTCCTGCCTTCTCACTCAGACCTCCGATCAAAGACCTCCTATGGTTGCCTGTCTGCCTCCGCATCAGAAACTCTTTACCATCAGCTTTAAGGTACTCAATCAGTTCACCCCCACCACCTTACGTTGCTAATCTACTACAGCACGATCTGCACACTCTGCTCCACTAGCATCACCCTCTTCTCTGTAGTTTGGGCTCATCTGTCTAATCACCAACCCCTTACTCTTGCCCTCCCTCCCCTGTCATACCTGACAAACCACCACCCTTCCCACATTCAGAGCCCTACTAAAATCACTTTTCCAAGAAGCCTTTCTTGATTAAGGCCGCATTTCCCCAATCTACCTGCCCCTCTGCATCACCTATGCATGTAGCTATGTACTCCTTAAGTACTTTGATAGTCAGCCCAGTCCCACAGCACTTATTTTCCCTACCTGTAATTTATTTTAATGCCTGTCTCCCCTTCTAATGTGTAAACTCCTCATGGGCATGAATCAGGCCTACCAGCTCTATTGTATTGTACTCTCTGAAGCGCTTAGTATAGTGCTTGCTGCACATTGTAAGAGCTCAAGAAATACCATCAATTGATTGACTGATTGTGAGGTATAGCTATAAATGGGGCTTCAGGAACGCCGAGCACCAGGGGAAACTGAATCCGCATTAGTCCTTACAGCTTTTTGCTTAAAACACACGTTGCTTCATGATATATGTGTGGGCTCCAGTGTGAGAACAGTAGAACAAAATACTCCTGGAACATGAAGTGGGCCACTTTCTCATGCCCAACTCCTGGGACTCTGGGGAAGTGGTGTGTGAGACTTAGGAAGAAAGAATGCCGCCCTATAGGATTTGCTCCCTAAAAATGAGAAAATAGTTTTTCCTCTCTTTTGAATTTAAAATTCTCTTTTATAAACGCAGCCTCCACTCAAGGCTTTCTTTTTTTCCTCTTGCATGTCAGAGTGATTAATTCTCTGTGAAAACACCAAAAGCACGAAGCCCCAATATTTGATAGCGAGGTTCGCGTTTAAGTTGGGCCTTGTATATTTAGTAACTGAAATGCTCTCTTCCTAACTTGGCTTCCAGACAGTTGCTGTGATTCTGGTTGTAGCCCGAAGGATAATATTTGTCTAAAGCTAATGTGTAAACTTGGGTTTCAGCTCAAGGCCTTGAAACAAAACTTCTGCACATACCGGCCACCGCTCTGAAATCCTTGCTCTTCACCAGGTGCTCCAGAGGTTGTCGGGGAGAGGGGTGTCAGATTTACGGCCTCCTTTTCCTCCTCGTGGCCCTTAGGTTAGGTCGGCAGCAGGCTATCATTTGGGGTAGTGAATCCCAGACCTGAACTTTACCAGCTGAGAAGAAGCCGTGAGCTGTGGCAAAGAAATGCAGCCATGTGTGTAGAAGATGCAGTTGATTTCGTTTCCTTGTGACTTTGAGCACTTCCTACCCTTTTGAGGTCCAAGTGCTTAGTGCTCTGCACGGGGTAAACCTTCAATAAATACCATTGGTTTATTGATGATGATGATGATAATGCTTTCTGTTAAGCACTTACTATGCGCCAAGCACTGTACTAAGCACTGGGAGTAGATACAAGATGAGCAGTGGGTCACAGTCCCATCCCACCAGGGGCTCCTAGTCTAAGGGTTATGGAGAACAGAAAGCGAACCCCTGTTTTACTCTTGGGGAAACTGAGGCACAGAGAACTTAAGTGACTTGCTCGAGGTCACACAGCGGACGAATGGCAGGACTGGGTTTAGAACCCAGGTTCCCTGATGCCGAGGCCTGTGCTGTTTTTCCTAGGCCATGCTGTTTCCCTCAGGGTCAGGGTGGCTGACCATTGACTGACACTGAGGAGTTCCAGACACCCCTCTGCCGACCTGCCTGCCCTTAGGATATATTTATTTAAATAAATAATAGCTATGAAAAATATCAAAGATAAAAACCAGAGTTTATCTTGTGGGAAAGTCTAGTGTGTGTATTTCTGGCCATCCCTGGTCACATTCAGAAGTTAATGGTGATTTGAGCAACAGCTGTTATGTAATTTAGGTCATGTGACATAAGTAAAGACATCATAAAGGTGCATAAAAAGAGGTTTATTTGTGAAAATTTAGTGGCTGGGAGCTTAAAAATAAAAATTCCAGGCATGAAGGTGTCCGGTGCAACATCCAAACTGGATTGTCCAGTCTAAAACCAGACAAATGATCACTCTACTTGCTATTTCTAACATTGCCATGCTGACAAAAATACCATTTCTCATGAAGGACAATGTACAAACACCCCAACAGCTGGCTCCTTCCTTCAGCACCACAAACCCAGCTCCCTCTTTTTGGGAGACAAAGGCACGCCTGGGTCCTGTTTTTTGTTCCCTCAACACTCGCTCTTTGGGTTTGATTTTTCAGAGAAGCATTTCGCACTGATTATAGCAGACTATTTATAACCCGCTGATAGATGGCTATTTTTTGGCGGCCTTCAGATAAGACTGGGACCAGGAAACAGCTTGCAGTTGTCTCCTCCAGTCTAGCTGGCTTTCGCCATATCATTTCATTATTTCCTCTCCTCTTATCTTCAAACATTCCCTCGGAGCAGAGTATGACAGGAACAGGAAGGTTGGCAGAAGTCTGGCAACTGTGTTGTACTTTGAATTTTAAAGGACACTTACCCCCTCTCCAACCCCCACCCCCCAGTCCTCCTCATTTCTTCTTTTTTTTCTTCAGGGCACACTTGCTGAGAATATCCATCTACATTTTAACTAGAGTTCCTGGGGCCCCCTCTGAGGCAGATAAAAAAAGCTAGACTCCTTTCTCTATTCACGGGAAGGGTTTCTAAGAGCTTTCTAATCAGCTCACTGTCAGCCTGCTTCCTCTGATCATCTTAAATAGGTCCGCTTCAAGTTCACAACTGCCAAAACCGTTGCTCAGATTGAGAGCATGGGAATGTTTGAGAGGCAGTTTCTAACTTACAGTCAAGATTAGCAAGGAGACAGAAATTGGAGGGAGACAGCACAAGGAACAAGCCCTTTCTTTCTGATTAAATATCTTTTCTCAAGCCCCAGAAGGATGATAACCCCATTCTTCCTAGCTGGTTTCTTCTCCCTCCTTCCCTACCCGCCCCCACTCTCTCCCCTCTTTCCCCCTTACAACCCACCCACCCCCCAGTCCATTAAAACGTAAACTTTACTTGGCTCTCTGCAGGATCTGTACTTCTGTAAACGAGGCTTCCTGAAACACAGCCATAAACGTCTTGGTAGAAGTGAACTTTCTAACCTCTCCAAGAAAGCTAGCAAGGTCAGGTTTCTGGCTTACTTTATCCGTTTTTATTTGAGATGGAAAACCTTTGGTTATCTCTAGCCCTGGCAGATGTGTGGGGGGTGTTTGCTAAGAAGACTCAGGGTTTTAGATCTGGTTTGCCCTCCCTTGTTTTTATCTGCAGCAGCACAGCAGAAGAGAAAGTTACTTTATTAACATAGGCATCAGGGAGGAGAGGGCTTATTTTGGCCAAATTAATTGCCTGCTTCAGGAATGAACATTGCCTTTTATTCCTCAACTTGAAGGTTTTGGTTTTTTTCCTGGCTTTTCCTGGCCTTGCTCTCTGCTTGGTTGCCATGCCCTTGCACAAAAGATGTTTATAATTTTCCAAATTTTTATTTTTGGATTTTAAGTTGGATGAAGGGATAGGAAACCTTTTGTATTTCCAGGTAAACTATAGGGGGTCTTTAATCTGGGGACTCTGAAATACCTCCTTGTAGGGGGCTGCGTTATTTCCTCCTTGTCCTGAGCTAGTGGAGAGTCAGTCGTCTGTTGAACTTTCTGACTTGGGAATTCCACGGTCTGAGCTGGATTCTGTGGTTGCCGACTCCCTGCACAAGAGCCCACATCAGCTGTTTTCTTACATTTGTCCTGGGCTGGCTAGAACTGGCACGACCAATTAGAGATTCTGAAATGCCAGGGAAACAGAGATGTCGCTTGAGTGAGAAGTGATCTAGAAGGAAAGCGCCTCCGACTGAAGCTCGCCTAAACTGTGCATGAGCTGCCTGTTTCAAATGTTTTAAAAAATTATGAATCAGAGTGACAGTTTGATACACAACATTAAGAAAATGGCTTAGTGGAGACCCCAGCTCCATGCCACACTGAACCCAAACAGCTGTTAAAATGAATAAAATATACAGCCCCCTGCAGTCAGACATAAAACATGAATCTGTGGTAATTAACAGTGGGGCAACTTATCACTCAGTGAACACCGAGAGATTTCCCTTTCAGTGAAATTGGTTGAAAAATTGACTGGAAACGCTTTTTGATTTTTGTGCAGAAAGAAGATCTGTCTTTGCAATGGAGAACTTATGGAATTTAACTCTCATTAGTTCTCTGCTTTGAGTGATTAAAATGTTGGCATTCTGGGATTCCAGAGTAATCACTGGGCAGAGTCAACTGGAAATGTCTGAGGTTTTGATTGCAAGTCACTTATGTCGTATCTGGGACTGTTTATCTTTTCTTTTTGACAGCAGAGTTTCCAAGTGGAAATAAAGACTGGACTAATGAATTGATGCTGATATTAGAAATGTGATATGGAATGAAGAACCAAATCTTCATTCCTGCAATTAATCATAAACAAGGCCAAAGCCCGCATGCTCCATAGAGTTGTTTACTCTCCTCCCCCATTAAGTAGTAGCACCTTCTTCTAGTAGTGGTAGTAATAAGTAGAAGAAATAGCTTCTTAATATAATAATCATAATAATAGTATTAATAGCAATACTTGCATTATTTAAGTGCTTACTGTGTGTCAAGCTCTGAATTAAACACTGGGGTTGATATAGTATAATCAGATCACACACTGTCCCTGTCCTATATGGGGCTCGCAGACTAAGGGGGAGGGAGAACAGGTATTGAATTCACATTTAATAGACAAGGATACGGAGGCCCAGAGAAGTTAAGTGACTTTCCCAAGGTCACACAGCAGGAAAGAGGCAGAGCTGAGATTAAAGTACAGATTCCCTGATTCCCAGGCCCATGATCAGTTTATCAATCAATGTTATTTGTTACGTGTTTACCTCTGAACCTAGAGTGTTTCTCTGAAGAGACCCCTGACCTTGTCCCTGCCTTACTCCAGAAGCATTGCATTCCTCTTCCGGGGCTCTGTTCATATGGATCAATCAATCAATCAATCAATCAATCGTATTTATTGAGTGCTTACTATGTGCAGAGCACTGTACTAAGCACTTGGAAAGTACAAGTTGGCAACATATAGAGACAGTCCCTACCCAACAGTGGGTTCACCGTCTAAAAGGGGGAGACGGAGAACAAAACCAAACATACTAACAAAATAAATAGAATAGATATGTACAAGTAAAATAAATATGCCACTTCTGACTCAAGCCCCACCCATCCTCTATTTCCCCTCCTCCATCGATGCCCTCACCTGCTCAGATCTAACCTACGCCACCCCCCAACCCCTCCTCCTTTCCACAGTGGTGGTCTTCTTGAAGAGAGATCTGGAATGAGCGCCAACACGAGAGAGACAGAAGGTATACGCCCACCCCGCTGCATGTTGCCCTGAAGTGGTCGCATACTTCACCGACTAAAGTTGGCCTGGAGTAAGACTAGCCTGAAGTAACTTAAAGAGGGTTGAGGGAACCTAATTCCAGTCTCACCTCTGGCCTGATTAATTTAGGACAAAAATCACGGGATTGTAACAGGGATTGCCATTATCGGTCAAGTCACTGTGTGTGGGTTGTCCCAAATCAGGATACTGCCACAGGAAATGAGCAAAAGGGAGTGCTTCTATTTACACTCACATATTTAGCTGATGAACAACAAAACCCAAAGTTAGATGCAAAGGCGGGGAGGGGAACACGACCAGACAGAAAAGGAGAATGTATTGAGGTTTTGGTAAAACACAGCAGAACATTAGAATTGGCTTCTTTAATTCAGTCTGCTATTTGTGTGTCAAATGTCTCCAAAATGCCTAGCCCAAGATGAACTTATGATCTCAAAGTAAAAGTAATAACAAAACCTGGAACATATTTCACATCTGCGTCACCAACAGCCTGTGTAGTGGCAATGGGTAAACAAAACAGAGACGCGGCCTCCCACCAGGCACGCATATTAAAAAAAAAATAAAGTTAGTTTTTGTCATTGGGAATTGAGATTTCTCTTCTTTTTGTCTTTTGGCTAAATGCATTTTCAGGACAATGAAGCAGATGAGAAGCAGCGTGTTTAGTGGATAGAGCACGGGCCTGGGAATCAGAAGGAACTGGGTTCTAATCCTGGCTTCGCCACCTGTCTGCTGTGAGACCTTGGCCAAGTCACCTAACTTCTTTGTGCCTCAGTTACCTGATCTGTAAAATGGGGATTAAGAGTGTGAGCCCTATGTAGGATAGGGACTATGTCCAACCTGAGTAACTTATATCTACTTCAGAGCTTAGTACAGTACCTGGCACATAGATAGTGCTTAACAAATGCCATTAAAAAAAAAAAATCTGCCCTTCTTGAATTGACCTGGTGCCAGAGACCTCTGGCAAATGCCCTTGGTTCTGGGTTTCTAGGTGGATCCCCTATGCCAAGCTCAACAAGGATTCTGCCTTCCTGAACTCTTTTGGGGGGCACAGGATGGTGGCAGTTGCAATAATAATAATGTAGTATTTATTAAGCACTTACTATATAAGCACTTACTTCTAGACTGTGAGCCCATTGTTGGGTAGGGACCGTCTCTATATGTTGCCAACTCGTACTTCCCAAGTGCTTAATACAGTGCTCTGCACACAGTAAGCGCTCAATAAATATGATTGAATGAATGAATGTATGTGATGAGCACTTGGGTAGAAACAAGATAATCAGTTCATATACTGTCCCTGTCCCATGGGTGTCGTCGTCTGAGAAGGAGGAAGAAGAGAGGACCTGGGTTCTAATCCTGGTTCTGCCACTTATCTGCTCTGTGACCTTAGGCAAGTCACTTAACTTCTCTGTACCTCAGTTACCTCATCTGTAAAATCAGGATTGAGACTGTAAGTCCCTTGTGGTACAGGAATTCTGTCTAACCTAGTTATCTTGTATCTACCCCAGCATTTAATACGGTACCTGGCACATAGTAAGCACTTAACAAATACCATAAAAAGAAACAAACAAAAACCAGATATTTAATCCCCCTTTTTAAGGTTGAGGATACAGACGAAAACAGTAAGCACCTAATAGATACTATTACTATTAAAAGTTAAGTGACTTGTCCAAGGTCACATGGCAGGTAAGTGGTGGAGCAGGATTAGAAGCCAGGTCTCCTGATTTCCACTCCTGGACTGTTCACACTGGGCCATGCAGCAGCACTGATGTCATTAGGATCCCTCAGAGTCCCAGAGTAGGAGCAGGGGTACCTCATCTGTTGCACAGGTTGGAGGCTGGCTTTGCTCTGCTGAACTGGCCTCTCTGGGAATCTAGATTGGGAGAGGAAATTGCAATATCTCCAGAAACCCCGTGACTAGGAATCCGAGGTTGCCTAACCTAAACCTAACCCCTCCCTGTGGAACTCAGATCTGTGTCCCAAGTTTTGGCCCTCTAGCTAGACTCCTTTAGGTCCCTGGATCTGAATTCAGCCTTCTGTGTCCATTCTGTCTATGGAGGATGCAAGAGAAAGCAAGGGCTGTTGAGTCCCTGGGTGAATCCCATTCTTGACAGCTTCTTTCCCCAGGAAATTCTCTCTGCAATGTAAGGAGGAGAGAGATTCCCTTCCAAGCGCCCTTTCTTCTTACCACAGCTGTTGGGAATTCCAGCAGCTCAGATGCTTAATGTTCAAACATCCCAGCTGCTTGGAATTCTTTCTAGGAACTTCCTTTCTCTCTGGTGCTCACTCCACTCTTCCTCTTAGCCGGTGGTGTTTGAGAGCTACCCATGTTTGGATTGGAAGATAAGAGAAACCAATTAAGGTGCTGGCACCAGATCAATATATTGCCAACTCTCAATTATCTACTCTAATGGGGTAGTCAGGAGAAGAAATAAAATCCATACCCCCTCAGAGTTGCAACCTCTTTGCCAATCAGCTTGTTTTTTTTCTAGAGCCGCTTTCCCAGTTGGCAGCTTTGAGCCTTCCATCCTTTCCCTTTCTCTGATCTCCCCAGGTAGAGAGGCTAATGGACTATCCATAAAACATCCAGTTTGGAGCAGGAGGACAGAAAGTGGGGGGCATGGGTCAGTCACAAATGGAATAACCAGTCACTGAACAATCCCAAATGGGCTAGAGTCCTTTTAACGTTTCCTTCCAGGGTAATAGTGCTCTTTCTTGGTAATGTCACTTTTTGGTTGGGTGTGTAAATCAATGTATGACAGCCCCGTAGACTCCCTCAAAATGCAATGCTCACAAACTGAGATATTTATAGACCCTCTGGGGGATCTTTGTTTGAATAACCCTCCTTTTCCATGGTGACCTCCATTCCCCACACAGTGCCTCTCAAAGAAGAGGCACTATTTTCTCCTCTTTAGGCTTTGACTTGAGTTGGTTCAATTCATAGTCGTCCGACTGAGAGGCTTGAGTCATCGGAGGGACAGCTTTCTTTTCAGTGCTGACTGTGTTTAGCAGGACATGCTGCTCAAAGCACCACCCAGATGGAGAGATGGATTTTAATGATAGAAATAAAAAACTGGAGATTCCTTCCCTTCTCTCATGACAGACACCCACCAAAAAACAAAAGCAGAGCTGAGATTCATTGGCACCTGATGAAGTTCTTAGTACAAGGCTCTATATGCTGTAAGTGCTCAATAAGTACTACTGATTAAGTGATTAAGACTCACAGCCAGTGCCCATCAATCAAATCTGTAAAATGAGAAATATTGATTAGATTTGGTGTGTGTGTGTGTGTCTGTGTTCCTTTGTGAGTATGTGTGTGCCTCAACCAGGTGAAGCAGTGAGGGGAGGTTGGTTTCTGGTAGAGGAAACTGTATCGGCTGCAGATCTGGAAGCAATCATGTTTCCACATTTCCTATTCTGGGAGTATTCTGCTTCCCTCTGTCCAGGCCATCTGCCCATGGGTCACTGAAACAGTAATACCTGGGCTGCCATTACTGCCCCTCTCCTGGTGGCATGACTGGGGCTTGGTACCCAGGGAGAAGCCTTGCTTCCCCAAAGGGGCAAGGGCAACTGCTAGGGTGGCTAGCTATGTCAGTCCCACAGCTGCACTCTGAGGAGCCCATTACGTCACATAATGTGAAATGATATTGTCATATGAATGCCATTTTTATAGTAGTCTGCTGGACTCATTCAAAATGGGCCCAAACTTCATCATTGCTTCAGGGTACCCCCAACTTCCCCAGTTTCCCCAGAGACTTTGCATTCTCCTCTCAGTCTCTGTGAACTTGGATGGCACTTCTGACCTGTGGATCTCTGTGACCAAAGCCGCGGTGGAAGGAGGCTAGTCGAGGAAATGAAAGTAATGCATGTCAAAGCTTGGGTACCAAATCCTTATGAAACAAAACGTAAATAATCAAAAATGGAGCAGACCCTTGTGAAACCAGAAGGTTGGCCACCCTAACAACTGGGATACTGTGTGTATCCACCCGTCTCTTCACTCATCTTCCTCTGGTCTGGATGAGAGACAGCTGAGGCCAGAGAACCTGATTCAAGTTGGTAAGTTGGCCCCTTTCCCTTCCCCTGGGCTGCTGTGCTGTCAGGCCTGTTATCGTTTCTCTATGAGTGGAGTAATTTATTTGGTGAAGAGGCCTGCAGCGAAGAGTGCTAGGGAAAGATGAGAGTGCAGGATATCAGCCATTTCCCTTTCACTCTTGTGTTTCTTCACCCATTAAAAGAAGGGCACCTGCCAGACAGCAGCATGGCTTCCTTCACCTTTAAAGTGTTTTTTTTACTACTTCCCCTGCCCTTTTCCCTTTGGGACCCCATTCTTATCTCTCTCTACCAGAGCTTTAATTGTTGCAAACAAAAGCCAAGGAATTGGATTTCCTTTCCCCTGTCCATTTCCATGGCCCCTCTCTCTACTTTGGGGGAAATGCAGCCACGTTTCTGAGACTCTCGTCAAGTTCCACCTCTTTTCAGCAAATGCACTGGCATAACTGTTAGGGCCAGAATAAACAAAATGTTGCCCTACCACTTGATTCTATTAGAGTGGAAGGCTCCTCCTAGGCAGGGACTGGGTAACTTCTTCATTCTGTACTTCCCAAGTGCCTAGTAATAATAATAATAATGATGGTATTTGTTAAGTGCTTACTATGTGCCAAGTACTGTTCTAAGTGCTATGGGGATACAGGGTAATCAGGTTGTCCCAGGTGGGGCTCACAGTCTTAATCCTCATTTTACAGATGAGGTAACTTAGGCACAGAAACGTGAAGTGACTTGCCCAAAGTCACACAGCTGACAAGCAGTGGAGCTGGGATTAGAACCCGTTACCTTTGACTCCCAAGCCCATGATCTTTCCACTGAGCCATGTTGCTTAGTACAGTGCATTTTACCAAGGGAAAGCCAGCAACATTACCTTTACTAGAATTACTTGACCAGTAGTCACCCACAGGGAAAGAATAATTCATTGGTGTGCCTGGGCAGGTTTTTCCAAAGCTGTGTCATGGGGCAGTGGTGGGAGGCAAGTTTTTTAGGCTGGGTCTCAAGGAACTGGGACATGGTTCTTTCCCTCCCCTGCAGCATCCTCCATTCTCTCTTCCACACCCGCGTCTATCCCTGACCCAGGTTATGCTTTGCACTCCCTTTCTTCTGAATCTGCTGCCATCATGGTAGGTTGGGGTTGGAAAAGGCAGTTTGAAGGACCAGCTCAGTATTCTGTATCTGGCAATGGCAAATAGACGCTTGGAGAACCCATTCATATTTGCCCCCTTTGACTTTCATCCTCCAAGTTTGGTCCAGCACTGTTGTTTTTTACATTCTCTTTCAGACGGAAAGTTAGGGAAGTGCCAGACTTCGCCATTTTGTTTAGCCTTCCCTTTCCCTGTATTCCTTGAACTTTCCTTTTAAAAGAGCATCACTGCTGGGCCAAACTGATTTCAAGATGTCAAAGTCTGTTTGATCAAAGTCAGTTTCTGCCTTGGGACAAAACTGGAAGATTTGTTTGAATCTTTTTTGAAACATTTTGGATTCCAGAGGTGCAAAGCTACAGATCCTTACCCACCCTTCCATATCTCGAGGTTAGCCATTAGGGTATGTATATGTACACGGGCACACCTCTGGCACACACGGTGGCCTGTTTGGATGGAAAGGCCAATGCAGGACCCACAGTCTGTCTTTAATTTTTCTGGGCTTGACACAAGTCCAGATATCACCACACCACCCACGACTGGTTCTTTCATGAACGCTCTCTTTATATCAGTTTATGATTTGGGTCTCTTAGCAGTTCATTTGGAAAAGGAGTGGGTGGAGGAGGAAAGGGTGGAGACCCAGTGATATTCAGAATCACTGATGTTCTCCCATTGGTGACCGCCAGGAACGTCCAGATGTAAAAGCCATAGGGTTGCGGTGTGGTTTGGGAAGTCTTCCTTGGGACTTGATGGCTGTTGGAAGTGCCTGGTGTTCTGTAGGCTACACATTGAGTTATAAATCTCAGAAAAACTGTCTTCCACTGTTTTTTATAAGCACCCAATGGGTGCAGTGAACTTGGGAAGGTCCACCAGAAGCACAAGGCACGTTCTCGCCCACAAGGAGCTAAGAATTCTTCTGTGAGGGAGACAGACGTAAAATATTTACAAAGAATAACCCTGGTCCCTTTACCCTCTTCCACTTATCCTTCCTGACCTTTGGAAAGAGCACAAAGACTTTCTGTGTTGAAAACCTTCTTGGTTTCCGTGATGTGTGCCTCAAATAGATTCTTTCTAGGAAATTCCTATTTTGGAAGATCTTTGGATTTTCCAAGTTGTCTGTACCTTAAAGGGCTCTCCAAGACCAGGGATTAGCAACCGTAGAATGCATGCCATGGCGAGGCACTCTGCATGTTGGCTTTCTTTCCACAGGCTTTCCCTGACTGACCGTGGAAGATCCTGAGAGCCCTGGGCCTCCCCTGCATTGCCCGCCCGCTGTTTCCTTCGACCCAGCAGGGCCGGCAACATGGAATATGCTGATCCCCAGCCTCCACATGAAGATAAGAGAGCTCAAGGTAAACAGTCTAGAGTGAAACACAAACCAGAAAGATACACTCCTCTCACGGGAAGCACTAGAAATACCAGTCAAGAAACCACTCAGTACAAGCAGTTAGTCAACCACTAGATCACTTCTAAAATAATTTGAAGTCTGGTAGTTCATGTTCCATGCTTTCCAGACTATAAAGAGAGAAGGAGAGGGAACTTTTCAAGTTCCTTCTTTGAAAACCGCGACATCTGATAGATTGTTTGATCCATTTTAAAGACACCAGAATGACAGAATGGCTTCACGATCTTTGTGGAACAGGCAGTGGGTGATAGAACGTGGTTTATTGAAGCACTGGATGGGACTGGGGGACAGCATTGCTAGATAGGAAACCCAGAAATGGGACAGCAGGGAAGTGTGTATTAGAGTTCAGCAGGCTCAACGCTATTTAGGTTAACTGAAAGAAGAATCTCTTAGCTGCCTCTTGGGGATCTTCAGGAATAATGTTGCCTCCTGGTTAGGGTATGTGACCCACCAGCAAGTAGCAGGTAATTAACCGGGCTTTTCTCTCATCTGAGCCCAGTGTCATCTGTATCCAAAGGCCTCAGCAGCTCAGTTGTGCACCAGTCTGAAAGGGGGAGTTTGCCTGCAGCCATATATTTACAGCTACATCTGGCTTGGCTTTTGCCATGCTGTTAACCTCCCCTGTTACCTGCTACATTTGTTTTCTTTTTATTACATTTCCCGTCTGGATCCTTGAGTCTCCATTTCTAATGTCTGCCCCTCCTTTTATCACAGATCATAACTTCCTCAAAAAAGCTGTACCATCCTCTGTGCATTTCAAATTGCACATTATGAACAAATGTGTTTGGCAGGGCATGCGATGGAGCATGTTTACTGTAATCTGATTCAAAGGTGTAGGAGCCGAGAACCAAGTTGGTTGCCTTTTCCTCAATACAGTTTCTTGACAACATAGCTTAATTAAGTTCATATTGGGATGTTTATGAACTAAATTATGTGGTATGCCTAAACATGCTGTAAAAACAATTAGAAAAACACAAGCCCTTCCTCTACAGTGCCAGAACTTCTCACAACTGAGATCACTAAAGGCTTGCAAATCTGTTGTTTGTCGATGTGGAGTTTAGCTAGAACTTAAGATGAAGAGAAACTTTTCATGTTTATACTCACATTCAGAAGTACTAAATGACAAGGCGTTGTGAGTAGTTTTTCTAGGGCAGCCAAAAAGAGTGGGTCCTTGAATATGAGTTACAAGGTTTAATGTTTTTGTTTTTTTAATTAAAAAAAATTGATCATCTGTGATAGGGACTGTGCCCAACCCAGTTTGCTTGTATCCCCACCCCCAGCACTCCCTAGCACTTAGGTCAGTGCCTGGTGCATAGTAAGTAAGCACTTAGCAAATAATGATAACAATAATAATAATTATGGTGTTTGTTACGTGCTTACTATGTTCTAAACACTGTTCTAAGTGCTGGGGTAGATGCAAGGTAATCAGGTTGTCCCACGTGGGCCTCACAGTCCTAATCCCCGTTTTAAAGATAAGGTAATTGAGGCACAGAGAAGTTAAGCAGCTTGCCCAAGATCACAAAGCAGACATGCGGCGGAGCTGAGATTAGAACCCACATCCTCTGACTCCCAAGCCTGTGCTCTTTCCACTAAGCTATGCTGCTTGGAGTACATTTTCAAGATGCTGTTGGGCATGTACAGTTGACTCTGGATCATGACTCTGTTGATCCAGTTTGTGGACTATTCTCCTTTCACTTGCTACTTGACCATTTTGACTCTCAAAAGGAGTTGGATGAGTGGTACGTGGTGGACTTAAAGAGGGAAAATTGGGATTGTAGAGGGAACAGGTAGGGATGCCAGAAGGCTTGGGAATCGTTAAATAGATACATTGTCAATAAATCCTTGACGGGTGATTAGAAGGAAAAGCTAGGGATGTTTGGTGGCCCATCCTTAATGTTGCCATTGGAGGTCATCACGGGTAATCAAATGTCACTGTTGAAGATAGAACAGGCCTGCAGAGTCCTGAAAGAATGTAACTCCTAAGTCGTAAGAGAACTGGGTGTATTTGGCCCAGTTGTGAGCTTGGTGAGAATGATGCCAGAGTGCAAGGTTTCTGCCTGAATTCTGTCTGAGGCGTGGACTGTGTCAGAGACGGTCTTTGCCCCGAAATGATTGCTTACATTCGTTCAGTCGTATTTATTTTGTGATTACTGTGTCCAGAGCACTGTTCTAAGTGCTTAGGAGAGTACAGTTATAACAATAAACAGATACATTCCCTGTCCACAATGAGCTTACAGTCTAGAGGCTTTGGCACTGTGGGACTTGAGAGAACCCACCTCTGTGGGGAACCTGAAGAGTGAGTCCTCAAACCAGTTTAAACTGGATTCATCTCTCTAATCTATGGAGTTCGTGCTCCCTTCAGACTAACCATCTTTGAAGTGGGACCCTCAATGGAGTGGGACCCTGGGCAGATACCCTCTTTGGTCCTATATTACGCCTGCCCAAACTGTGTTACCCAAAATGGTGGAGAGGGCTGGGACTCCCCCCTCTCAGGCCCAAGTTTGACTTATCTTTCTGGAGTCAGGCTTGGCCGTGGGCAGGAGTCAGCATTTGGTTCTAAAACTAGAAAGTTAAAGGAGGCCCCTGCTCGAGGAAGAGTGAGACCCAGAGCTCTCAGAACCTCGTGCTGGTCATTCACAGCTCTCCAGAAAGGGTGCATTCAGCTGGAAGCCTTCAGAGCCAAAGCTGCTTTGGCTTATTGATCGGGCCTCTCTCTGACTCTAGGCTCTCACCTCTGAGTGGGGACAGAAAACTGATTGTCTTCATCCCTTTCTCAATTGTCTTTTTCAAGTCAGGGCATTCGAGGCAATTTGAGTTCCTTGGATACAGAACAGCTGCAAGTTAGATAGCTCCACTCTACACTGTCTGAAGTGCCTTTGTGTAGTTTTTCTGTTTCTTTTGTTTTTGATTAATTTTGATGCACTCAGAAAACCAAAGGCCTGAAAAGGAAGGGGTGACATTCATTTTGTGGTTTTTCAACAAGTTTTAATTATTTTTCCTTGTTTCTTTCCCCTTTTCTTCTCTTTTTCTTAGAGCCCTGCCCTTTCATCCACCTTTCAAACTCCCCAGTTCATCTGAGGAATACCTCAGTCTCTGTGACCTTATGTTTATTAGAAGCTCATTTCTACTGTTTCTAGGCAGGAGCTCAACCTCCAAAGGATCGTGTCTATCTTTTCTATTATTCTTCTCCTCTACCGTGTACTTAGTACAGTGCTCTACACACAGTACACACTCAGTAAATACCATTGATTGATTGATTGATAATAGCTTTTGGATCTCGGCCAGCATGATCCCTCTTTTGGGAATTTTGCAGCATTGGGCCAAGGAGGAAGATCAGTAGTAAAAAAAAGTTGGATGAATTATCTCTCCTATCTCATGGTAAGGATGTGGGTTAAACTTGCCCCCCCCCCCCCACTTTTTTTTTGAAAAATGCTTGGAAAGACCACGCCATAAGGAAAAAATCAAATAAAAGGCCAGGAGATAAGGCAGAATTTCCTATGAACTCTCCTGAGCCACAGAGTCTCATCTTCATCATTAATTACAGTGCAGAGACCAAGAACACTGCCAAAATAAACTTTCTGGGCCCCTAAGCAACCCTATGATAAGGGTTTACATTTATCTGCAAGGGCAACTTCTCAAAGAAATATGGAACTCTACTGCCAGAAGTTGTATCCTTATAAACCCTATAAAATAAATTTTGGGCTTGTTTACCACAGAGAGCCTATTATTTGCGTCTCTGGTTCCTATTGATGCTTTGTTCCACTGAAGGCTTTTATTAGCACTAATTCAGTTTCTAGAATCCCTATCACTTAAATAATTAGCTCATAGTTGGTAGACATTTATGTAAACCATTGCCTGAAAAGATATTTTGACTAATTTGGATTTTGATTGGAAAATCCCAGTCCCTTTGTGTCTGCGGAATGGTTTATGTTTGTTCTAATATCTGTTTAGTGAGCACTCTTTTTTCATTTTATATACAGGGAACTCAGTGTCCTCAATGATAAATTGGGGGTTCAATACTTGTTCTCCTTCCTAATTGATCAGTATGAGCCCCATGTAAGAGAGGGACTGTAATATTACCTAATCTTCTTGTTTCTACCCCAGCACTTAGTACAGTGTTTGGAACATAGTAAGCACTTCCTGAATACCATTACTATAATCAGAAGCATAGAAAAGAATTGGAACACACAACCTCTTCATCTCCAGATCCAAGTTAACAGCCTTCTTCTTAACCCATGGAGACATACCCTTTTCCACAAATGATCAAACTTTTTTTCAAACTTTTTTTCAAACTTTTTTTGGGGAAAAAAGGGATAAAAAGAGGTCAAGTGACTGATGCTGGTGTGTGAGAGTTTTGTTATGAATAGTGAGTAAGGGACTTGGAAGTGCTTTCTTTCAAGCTACATCTTTAATCAGATTTTTCCAACCCACGGAGAAATCATTTTTACTCCAAAAACAATTGAGAGATAGTTTTTCTTCCTTCCAAATATTCGAAACAATAAATTTTATTGGGGAAAGCAGTTGGCACCTGGGAACAGTTCAGTACTGGGGCATTTCAGTAGATTTAAACAAGAGCTATTTACATGAGGACAGTCTGTGTATGCGTGTGTGTGTTTTGCTTTGGTAAATTGAATAATTTTCCGTCACTTGAGTGGCTGAATGGGTTGACTGGGTATTTCAGTGTTTATCCTTTGCTCCTTCTTGTTAGTGAATTCTTACTGGATGTGTGCCTTGTGAGTGGTGGACAAAAGTCATTAGTGTTAGAGTCAAACATTAACCTCATGACCCATTTGTTTATATACCTACTGTAATTCTGCTTGGGTTTCTGAGGTTAGTAAAAGCAAACTTGTGTGCTGTCTCTGTATGTCTCTGTGCAGACTAAAACATCTTTTGTCGAGATTGCTGATACCACATCCCTTCAGACAAAATCCTTAAAAGAAAATGAGCTGCTGATATTAACAGAGATTTTTAAAAAATGCTTAAAGGGGAGTTCATTCAACATATATATATATATATATATATGTAGCTATATATAGGTAGCTATAAACATCATTCTTCTAAGCTCATTCTTAAAGTTCAGGTGTACCTTGGGATATAACTACCCCAGGGATAAAATCTGCATTGTTTTATGCAGTCCCCCCTCTCAGCCCCACAGCACTCATTTACATATCTGTAATTTATTTATATTAATGTCTGTCTCCCCCTGTAGACTGTAAGCTTGTTATGGGCAGGGAATGTGTCTGTTTATTGTTTATGTTGTACTCTCCCAAGTGCTTAATTTAGTTCTCTGCATGCCATAAGTGCTCAATAAATACGACTAAATGAATGAACTGTATTCTGCTCCTATGCCTGATAGTCCTTGGTGTTCCAGCCAAGCATTATAGGTGTGTAAATCCCACCATGTTTCCTCCTTTTGGACTGAGATTAAGCAATTTACAGCGAATGGGTCTTGTAAGAAGCTCTGCCCAAATTCGTGTCAGATTTTCAAGATGTTATAGTGATCCCTGAACAGATAACCAAGGAAGTTGTTGAGCTGTAGCGGTAACTCGATTTAGGAGTGGATTTAAGTGGGTTAATTGTTTCTTTCTTAGAGGATCGGTGGCCCGGGAATCATGGTTCGATATTGTCATCAAACTTCACTCATCCAAAATTGAAGATGAAAATTTCTGAACTACTAGCATATTCTACCATTGCCCAACATAAAAACCAACACTTCAGAGTGTCACTTGCCCAGCAGTAAACCAAAAAACTCAATAGGCCTCAAAAGAAACAGTTGTTCAAAGAGAGAGAGAGCTAAATGTAGTTTAATTTCGGACTCATCTCTTTGTGTTCCTGAAGTATCCACTAATCTGTTTACAACAGTTCAGATATGAAATTTTGTACCCATCGCATGTTGACAGCCTCTCTCTGCCTTTTTATTAGTTACCCTAGTGCCAAATTGGTGGAGCCATATTTTCTGATATGAACTCTAGGGAAAAAAATTCACATAAAGGAAATTCAGTAATATTTTGTGTAACATTTGTCTGTCCATTTACTACATTTTTCAAAAAGCCCTTGAGTGCTGATGCATTCCAATTTTTTAAAAAAGCACACTGATCAAATATAGGCATATAGTTAGAGATTACTGAAACCAGTGTGGCTCTGTGGAAAGAGCACAGGACTGGGAGTAAGGAAATCTGGGCTCTAATCTCGGCTCTGCCACTTGCTTGCTATGTGACCTCGGGCAAGTCATTTAATTTCTCTCTAAAATGGGGATTGAATTCCTTTTGTCTCTCCACTCAGACTGTGAAACCTGTGTGCAACAGGCACTGTGTCTGATCTGAAAATATTGTACCTACCCCAATGTTTAGTACAGGGCTGGGCACACAGGAAGTGATGAACAAATACCACAATTACTATTATTATTTACTGTACTTTTATGAATAGGGAAGCAGTGTGGTATATTAGAAAGAGCATGAGTATAGGACTCAGAGGATCTGAGTTCTAGTCTTTAGGCAATCAATTGATGGCATGGCCTAGTGAAGAAAGCATGAGCCTGGGAGTTCTGACTAATCCCAGCTCTGCCACTTGCCTGCCTTGTAACCTTGGGAAAGTCACTTAACTTTTCTGTGTCTGTTTCCTCAACCTTAAAAATGGGAATTTAATACCTGTTCTCCCTCCTAGTTAGGCTATGAACCCCACATGGGAGAAGGGCCCTGTCCAACATGATCACCTTATATCTATCCCAGTGCTTTGAACAGTGCTTGACAAATAGTAAGTGCTTAATAAATTCCATAATCATAGCAATAACAATCAATTAAGGGTGTTTATTGACTGCTTACTTTGTGCAGAGCACTGTACTAAATACTTGAGAAAGTACAGTACAGGAGAGGTGGGCAAGCCACGTATCCTCTCTGTGTCACTGCCTTCATCTTGAATTGTCAGTAAGATTCCTGGTCTTCCATCCTCTTAGGTTGTGAGCCCTAAGTGGGGCAAACTCTGCGTGATATAATTTTCCTGTGTCTTCCCCAGTGCTTAACACATAATAAGTGTTTAGTAAAGGCCATACTTATTTACCTAATTTGCAGTTTTTAAAAGACCCTTATTGAAGCCTGTGGTTGTCGGGAGGAGAGATAACTTAAAAGGAGCTAGGGAATAGAGCGTATTGTTCCATTTGCTTTCCTCTCTGCAGCCCAGGGAAACCAGATGCAAGAGACACACCGAATCAAAATCTGCACAAAATATAACCCTTCTGGAAACCAGGACCATAAGGGGACCCATCCAGTGGGTGCAGCACATCTGAAGTGCCAGACTATTTCCAACAGTCACTCTGGGCCTCTTTTCTTTGAGAACTAATTTACATTTCATGCTATTGACTCCATAAGACAGTCACCCTGGAGCAAAATGGGCAGCCTGCCCTCAGCTTTCCCAAATTGCAAGGAATTCCAACTGCAGGGAATAAAGCAAAATAAGGCAAGCAGTCAGGAAGGTGGAGTGAGACTGGAGAAAGAGTTGAGTGTGGAGAGGAGGGAGGACAAAGAGAGAGTGCTTGGCAGATAGGAGAATTGACTGGGAAAGTTAAGTTGAGGGTGAGTGGAGGAGAAGAAGGAAACTATTACAGAAAGCAATTGATCATATTTATTGAGCACTTATTGTGTGCAGAGCACAGTACTACATGCTTGGGAAAGTATAATAGAGTTCATAAACACGTTCTCTGCCTACAACGAGCCTACTGTCTAGAGGAAGGATGAAGGCAGGACTTAGGAAGGTTTAAAAGCCTATTTTAACACAGTGAACTGTCCAAACAGAACACAGCTGAGTGTGTGAAGGCAACAGGAGGATAGAGATTGGCAATGATGCAGTGTTTAAGCTGCCAAACTGGAAATGGAATCAAGTGCAGCTCAACCAGTGCTGGCTCTTGTACATTCAGCTGTGGAGGGCTTAGTCACATCATGTGGTGGATTCAGTGCAGAACCTGCCTCCTAATTCATTCATTCATTCAATCGTATTTATTGAGCGCTTACTGTGTGCAGAGCTAATCAGTACTTATCAGCCCATGCCTCCACTTATTGGCAAATCAGATCGGTTGGGGTGGTGTTACTTTTCAGACAGTCATATTGGAGAAGAAAGAGGGATGCCACTCAATCTAAGAGTCTTATGGGTTAAATGGGCATTACTAGGAAACCCAGAGCGATTTTAACCTGATTTTAACTGAACATTTACTAACTTTTATGTCCTGTTTTCCCATTTGACTGAATGGCCTCGAAGGCAGGGTTTGCATCATGTACCGGTTCCCCTCCCCACTCCTGGGCTAGTACGGTGCGTGCACACAGTAGGCGATCAGTCCGAACTGGAAGGGATAATTATGGCGATGGTCATCCAGAAAGCTCTGAAACGAGAAATGAGTTGTAATCTAAAGTTCTTGGTGCTGTTGCCCCCCCACCATTCTTTCCCATGAAAGTTGATATCTCTACTACCCTCTCTGTCTCAGAAGCTCACCAACTTGACATCAATCAATCAATCCATGGTATGTATTGATCACTTAAGCACTTGGGAGAGTACAGCATCACAGAGTTGGCAGATGTAGTAACTTCCCACCAGGAGCTTACAGTCAGGAGGCAGTATCCTTGTCTACGTCATCAATTCCTGTTGATGCTCCAGCTCTCTGTGGCCTGAGTTTCTTGGAGCCCCTCAGAGAGCCAAGGGCTTTGGAGTGGTTCTGACATTCCTGTATTTCACAGTAATAAAAAAACACTTAAAGCTAGTGTATAATGAGCTTGACTAATTCTGTGGAAGAGGGAGAGGGAAAACTGAATGAATGAAGGCTGAGCCCACAAACCCTGGGGCCTTGTCACTGAACTGTCACTGGTGGGACCCAGACCCAGGCCCACTCCCCGTGGCCCCAGATAATAATAATAGTGATGATGATGATGATGGCATTTATTAAGTGCTTACTATGTGCAAAGCACTGTTCTAAGTGCCGGGGAGGTTACAAGGTGATCAGGTTGTCCCACTGGGGGCTCACAGTCTTAATCCCCATTTTACAGATGAGGTAACTGAGGCCCAGAGAAGTTAATTGACTTGCCCAAAGTCACATAGCTGACAATTGGTGGAGCTGGGATTTGAACCCATGACCCATGGCTCTTTCCACTGAGCCACTCTGCAGGACAGATCTCTGGTTGCAAGCATTTTGGGATGGCAATAAACCCAGATATAAAGTCTTGGTTGTTAGAGAGAAAAGTTTGGACTGTTAAATCCAAAATCCTGAGGATGGATGTAAGAAGGATAACCTGTCTGTTTTGGTGAGCATCCTGTGTTACTATGGGTGGAGACAGAGTACTGGGCTCAACAATTTTTGGTAATTGCTCCAATTTAGAAAGATTATAGGGATTCTCAGGTGGGCCCCTTTAGGGAGGCTCCCAGCCCCCTTCCAAGTCACAGGAAATACACCCCCCACAAGCTGAGGGCACTTTAAAAGGACCAAGGGGTTTACTCATCTGGATTGGGGCTGTTTTCATTCCCCATTCTCTAGTGCCTCTCCTTCATTTTTCCTTTGACTTCCTCTACAATTCCCCTTCCTCTTTCAATGCCCCTTTTGTCTCCATCCTCCCCTCTCCTCCATTTCCTTCCCTTCTCCCTTCCCCTTCTCCATTCCCTTCCCTCCTCAACTTCCTTTCTCCTCCATTCCCCTCCCTCCTCCATTCCCTTTCCTTCTTCATTCCTTCCTTTATCCTTTCTCCCTTAGTGTTCCTTCTCAACGTCCCCATCTCAACTCATCTTCTTCCATTCACCCTCCTCCATGCATCTGTCTCGATAATACTACCACTCATAATTATGGTACTTGTTAAGTGCTTACTATGTGCCAAGAACTGTTCCCAGCACTGGAGTAGATACAAGTTAATCAGGTTGGACACAGTCCATTCACCATCATCCATTCCCCCTTCTCCATTCCCCACCCCCCATCCCCATCTGTTCCCTCATGGCTTGGGTTCCCCTGTTAATCCCTCCCATGAATATATGCCTGGGTATTGCCTGATTGGGGTCCACTCTGAGGCTCCAGTGATGTGCGTGATAATTTGGTAAGATCCTCTTCAAGCAACACAAACCATCCCCCTTATGAAAAGGACCAGTGAGGGTGCGTTGAAGCCCATTCTTCTAGTGAGACTGGAGGAGTTTCTTGTTAAGCTGAATCTTCCCAGTTGATATTATTATTGAACATTAATTAGGACCCAGCAAAAGCTAGGTACTGTAATGCTGTTTATAGTCCGTTTAGCCACAAGAGTAGGGAGAAAGACATAGTAAACTCCTAGCAAAGACATGGTAACACATGGAAATATTTATCCCCATTCTTAAAGTTGATCCACAAAGTAGTACCAGATTTCCTTGTTACAGTCTTTTTATTTGGGACATTTTACAGTTAAAATATTGCTGGAAGTTGAACAGGAAAACTAAATTGAAGATAAGTCTAAGTTAATTATAGATGCAAAAAATTCTGTTTTAAATGTAAGCACATTACCGCACTTCCTTCAAAAGGAGGGTAAAGTCCTGTGATTTCCAAGCAGATTTGTTATTCAAGATTATGTAGACTCAAAGCATTTCTGAAAGTAACTGAACAGGAGAGAGTGACTGGGACCAAAATGGCCTCCCATCGTAATCAACTCTGAGGTGTAGGACTATATGCCATCTTCAGAACATTGACGGTTGGCCACTCTCCTGCCTTCTAAAATTATAATAAACATGGTGCTAGCAGAGTTCCCTGGCTTCCCCCTTCATGGTGTGGGCCCAGCCATTTTGGTGGTCTTCCATGCGCACAATATTAGAGTCATTTTTGGCCCCCCTGGAGCCATTCATTCATTCCTTAATCGTATTTATCGAGTGCTTACTTTGTGCAGAACAACATACTAACCTCTTGGGAGAGTACAATATAACAATAAACAGACACATTCCCTACCCACGAGAGCTTCTATCTCCATTCTGTCTCTTGAGTCTGCCCAGTCTATTTTCATTCCTAACCCTGTTGTCCTCCAGGCATATATCTTGAATGACAGCTTGGCTGTCTCTTCTGGACTGCTCTCTATTCTTCCATATTCTCCTAACTGTAATCTGTTTTAAGTACCTATGGAAGAATGATTCTGGTTAAATGCATTCTACCTACTTCCCTCTCCTCAAATTGCTTCAGTCTCCCTCTGCCAAATAAAACCAAAAGGTTTGATCAAGGCTAAAGTTGGCACCATTCAACCAGTGATTTCTCCTGGCCTTCTATTCTAGTCACCCAAATCCTTCTCTTGTTTTGCTTGCTGACTACCAACCCGAAACGTGTATTCAGATCATTCTCACCTTGGAAACCAGCCTTCTCTCACCCCCTCCAGCCCTTCCCTGACCCAACCTACTCCCTTCCAACCTTTGATTCCTTCTTTAAGTCTGCCTCCTGCAGCAAATCTTCCCTGACTGGCTTAAATCAAGACTCCCCATTATCTATCTCTTTCCCTCATGCTCTATGCTCAACATACACAGGGCCATGACATTTGAGGCAGGGAAAAATTCACCTCCCCTTTGTGTCATATGAAGTTATCTCAAGCCCCTGAATCTAGAATCTTTCTCTGGTTGAAGCCCTGACTCTCCCTAACTTGCTCCAGAGCCATTATGCTCCTGTTCCAAGGCCTTGTTAAAATTGGCATCTTTTTCGACTTGAGTGGGCACTTCCACATGACCACCCTCCCAACAGTATATCTTGAAGCTGCTGCCTCATTTGCTGTCCATCTGAGGCTGATTTTAAATGTGTGTTAATGTAAATTAACATATATTAATAATATATAATGTGCACACACCTGTAATGTAGGCATTAATACATTTACTTATTCATGTATTAAGGTATAATAAATGAATATCTCTTTCTTTAGACTGTAAGCTCCTTATGGCAGGGAGCGTTTCTACCAACTCTCTAGTATCATACTCCCCCAAGCACTTAGCACAGTGCCTTGTACATAGTAAATGCTCAATAAATACCACAGATTGATGGATAGATTGATTAATTTCATGGATGAATTTTGTGAGAAATAGAGGTACAGTGGCAATACTTACACATTTTGTCTTTATATTATTGTCTGTCAATATACGTTTGTTTGTCTTCCTTGTTTAGATATACATTTCTCCAAGGTAGGGTTTGTGGTCTTTATTATTTTTCCCCATATATTGCATATATTGCAGATCTCGAATGCAATAGGCATCTGAGAGAGGTTTTTCCCCTGGCGGTGATGGCTGTTTTGGTTTTGCTTCCCACTGCCTTTGAATCTAAGCATTTAGCAGTCATGTGGAAGTCAACTGCACGCTTAGAAAAATGCCTGCAATGTAAAACACACAACATTACTGTTCAGCATTACTGGGAGAGGAAAAGGCAGGGCATTCTTTATGTCTTGTAGGCTGCAGTTAAGTTAAATGATCAGTTATTCACAAGACAATCAAGTCATGACAAAGCCGGGGTTGGTTTCCATTTAGCATAATTCATGTTTCTTTTCTCCATTGTTGTCTATTCATTAAAAAGTCACCATCAAGCTAGCTTTTAACAGGAGAGAATATATTTGATGCCTCTTGTTTACTGTGAAGCTGAGGAGCATTTGCATCGATATTTAAGGTTGGCTTTATTTTCTGTGATCTAATTCATAGCATAAGGGTAAGTTGCTTGTTTACACTGGGCTCCTGATTCCTTAAGCCTCTTTGAACCAGAGGAAACAAGCCACTGGAGGATATATTGTGGGGAAAATTGTGAATTGGCAGGAGGAATGGGCAGGATGTCCTAACTGATTCTGCTAATCTCTAACCTCTGTGATTACAAAGTTCTGTATGTTGGCTTCAGGTACCAGGCCTCTTTGAGATCTCCCAACTCAGATTCCGTTCAGATAAAACAGCTGTTTTCTTTGATGGAAATATATATCCTCTTTACTCCCAGGCAGAATATGTGCTAACCAATTCCCTGTTAGTCTCTCTCTCTCTTTTGTCCTCTTCCTTGGTCTCTGTCTTTCGCTTCACCATCCCCACTCTCTTCCACAGTTAGAAGATATTACAAGGTGAAAACAGAAGCAGTGTGATTCAGTTCAGCCAAAAAATATTAGGAATCCAAGGAATAAAGGAGGAGGGAAGAGAAGCAGGGAAAGAGGGAAAAAAGGTGACAGTGTCCTGGCTCAGCTATGCCCTCACTAAGTTATGAGATGAGAGGGGATCAGGAGAAGGTAGGGGAGGAAGGGGAAGAGGGAAAAGGAATAGAAGTTTCTTGAAATGATAAATTCCCTCAGAGGACTTTGTCACAGAAACCAGGTAAGACTTCTGGGATATTCTCTAATGGGGACAGATTGGGTACAGAAAATCAGAACTGACCAGGGGAGTGGAGTTGTCTCTGGAAAACAGCTTAAATTGCAAAATGTGGAAAATGTGAAGAGAAAAAAGCATTTTACAGATTGAATGGAAAATCCATAGCATGGCCAACCCCCACCACAGCATTTAGGATCTTGGGTGCTAATTAGTGATTATCCATTGGGCTGGGAGCCTATATCACCGGATGTGGCTGGGATTTAGGTGAGCTGGGATGAAGTCCAGCCAAAGGATCCCAACTTGGATGAACCACAGATGTATTTCTAAACCCTCTGAGAAATGCTTTCATTTTAGGGTGTGGGAGATGTGTAAACAGGGGAAAAGGCAGGACAAAAAATTATTTTTGAAATGTTCCCTAATACAACTAGGTTTTCCTTAATGGGGGCTTGGTTAACCATTCTCTGGCAGAAGACTGCAGTAAGCTGGAACTGTTAAAAACTGGGTTTCCATTCCTAATGCCACAGAGGAGGTATGATGAGCTCTCCCAAAGATTTTGGAAACCATTTCAAGGCCATCTCACCTTGTTGGCTGAAATCGTCCCAGTTCAGCTCTGTCCACATGTTTAGCATTTCCCAAGCAGGCAAGGTGAACTTAGTTCTAGGTTTACATTGACTTCAGCTCCCCCAAACCTGAAACAGACCTGTGAAGCTGGTGTCAGGATGATCATTTCCTCTGCCCTAACAATAGAGCCAACTGCCTTGATGTACGGCCATGGATTCTTTGGCATTTTTTTTCCTTCTAACTAGAGATGACTCCAAAGCAACCACATCATTTGGAACAATTTCCTCCTCTTTTACAAAAAAAGGAGGTTTGGAGGTGAAGAAGTTTTGGGTGGCAAGGAAGAAGGAAATAAGGAAATGATATCCCCCATCATTATCCGTCACCTTAGAATCCTTGAGCTCCTCTCCTTAGCCCAGATCTCAGCAGCAATAATAGATTACTCCACTCCTCTCTTCACTCTCAACTTTCAGCTCAGCCCAAGGGTCCGTCTGTTTCTCCGCTTACATCCTAGCTCTTTGAGGGGGTTTTAGCAGGACTGGTTTGATTTACTATAAAGTTGAAACTTGGAATGCAGTAGTCTCCCTGCCCCACCCCAACCCCTTGGCTGTAATTAAAAATGGTGGGGGGCAGAGGGATGTGGGTAGGAGGGTGGGGAGCAATTAGAATAGAGGGAATAGTCTGGATTTACTAACTTGCCCCCTTGTCAAGAATTTAGCTGAATGAGATGGTGGGAGAGCTGGTTAGGTGTTTTAAATTATTTCCTGAAGTCACAGGGCCTAGTCATTTCAATCAAGCATTCATGGAAAACTCCAGAACCGCTGGGTTCCCCAAACTCAGGTCCCTGTGACCACAGGCACCCCGGAAAAGCCATCAGAAACCGAGGCAGTGGGAGACTGGGCTTTCAAAGTATAGACAAGGGACCGATCAACTAAGAAACAGACTTTCCGGTGTAAGATCAGATGAATGTCTGCCTTATCTCTCATTTAAGCAACTGAACCCAAAGCCAAATGGAGGTCATTTTGCCCCCACTCCATGAAAAACACCTGGTTTTCACAGGGATGCACTTTGAGAACCAGAGGCTAGTTTAGCCTGGTTCAGTCAGGCTAGAAGGCCCGGTGGAGTTAAATCAGCAGGTGGCCTCAAAGTTGAAAATCAGCAGGGGAGAAGGTGGTACAGGTAGAGTAGAATTCGAGCAGTTGCAGAAGGGCCTAAATAGCTGCCTGGGTTTTTGTTTTGTTTGTTTTTTAGGGGGCAGAGCAGTTCTTGATTTCAGGGATTGGATATGTTTAAGCAGGATTTGGGACCTACATTACCAGTGGGAAACAGCATGATCTAATGGGAAGAACATGGGTGTGGCAATCAGAAGACCTGGTTCTAATCCCAGCTCTTCCACTTGCCTCCTTTGTGGCCTTGGACAAGTCACTTAACTTTCCTGTGCCTCAGTTTATTCATCTGTAAAATGGTTGACTGGTGACAGACACATTGGCCTGTTGGTTTTTGACCTGGGATGTATTGGAGGAGACTGTTATCAAGACTGTAAAATAAAAAAAAGAAAAGAAAAGAAAATTGACCACAAGATAATAAAAACATACTTCAAGATATTAGACTTAACCTCCTCAGCTTTGTTGTTACTTCACTGATCAAAAGGAAGAAAGGGTTTGGTATTAATGTTTAACCTGGTTTCTCTCCCAGCAGCAGAACAAGTCTTCTTGACTACTCTCTAGTTGCCTTGCCTAGGGATTTCTAGTCTGCCTTCCAAAATCGGCAATGATCTTGGTTCCGAAAAGAAGAGAGTCAATCTGACACCCATACAGATTGCAATAATAAAAACAAGATTCATTAAGTCAGACAAGTTTGAAATATGGGAGCTCCCTGTGGAACCACAGTGCTAAGAGAGATCAGACAAAAGCAGGCCCGTGTCTCTGATGAAATATCAAAGCACCAGTTTATGAGGAGGCTGGGCCTTTAAACACTAATGGAATTAATTCATGTTCATTGTCTGACTGACGGCTCCCCATCCGCACTTTTACTGCTTGCGCCCTCTTTGAAACAACGTGAAAACGGCTGGTTGTTTGGAGCCAGGATGTTGCAGATATTCTCGGCTTCCAAGACTTTTGTTGGGGGACGTGTGTGTTTCCATTTAAAAACATCAAGCTTTCATAAAAGTTCTGCAAATGTGAGGCACCCAAACTGGGTTTTAATGTGGGTGCCATGGGTTTATCATGCGAAAACCTAGTTTATAATTCAGAAGAATTGTTAATGCGTGCTACAGTTATGTCTTGCGTTTTTTAATGAACAGGCCATCCAGGTTATAAACAGCAAACATAACCTCATCGTACAAACCGGGAGAAGGAAAATAGCATTAGAGGCGTCGACAGCAAAAGAATGCATGTGCCTCTGAATCATTATACTGAATGCAAAGTGTCGAAAAGGAAGGCTTTCCAAAAAGTATCAGAAGCTATAAGTGGCCTTGAACGTTTTGCAGTTGCCTGCTGAGGTTTGGGAAGGGCAGGCTTAGGGGTGGGCGGAAGGGAGTGGAGGGAGAGGACAGGGCGTGTTTGTCTGTTTAACGAATTCTGCCAACAGAGCAGCATGACCATCTAACAGGGAACAATGCACTTCTACAAGTTTCTCTGCAGGGATGGGGTTTTCCACTTGGAAACCTTTTTGTGACTACGTAAGGATGGAGAAGAAGGACCCAGCAAGTGTGCATTTACTGCAGAAAATGCATCTTGGTTCTTACTGGTTTGTGAGGAGGGCAGTACGCATTTCATAATATTTATTGTAGTATTTAAGTGCTTACTAGATTTCATAGATTCCCCAGGACACTGAGCATGAAGTCAGCTTCAATTGCACGGAAAACGTCAGTATTTTGAGGTCTGGGTCTTGGGTCTTTGGAGTGAGGTTCAAAGCTGGGGCCTGAACCCTTATAGTCACTGAGGATGCCCTGCTCGCTAATGGCCTTGGGATCTCCAGAGAGGTCCAGTTAGACGATCATATGTCATTTACTTGTCAGCTGGGCTGCATTAGCTTGTCTTTGTATTTCTTCTTTAACTGCCGGGTTCCTCCAGCAGGCTTGTCTGACTGCTTGAGAGGAGAGAATGGGTAATCATTGGGAAGCACTATGATCTAGAGGGTAGAGCATAGGCCAGGGAATCAGAGGACCTAAGTTCTATTTCTGGTTTTGTCACTTGTCTGCTGTGTGACCTTGGGCAAATCACTTAACTTCTCTGTACTTTGGTTTCCTCAACTGTAAAATGGGGAGTCAGTATCTGTTCTCCCTCCTAATTGAACTGTGAGCCCTACATGGGACAGGGACTGGGTCTGACTTGTTTGACTTATATCCTTCCCAGCGCTTAAAACAGTGCTTGACAAATACCATAAAAAAATGGTTTCTGCACTGGTGTGCACCGTGAGAAGAGATTTTTCAGAACCCAGATGGATCACAGTGGGCACCTCAGACAGCCCGGTTATCTCTCACCAGTCCTGGGAATTTCTGAAGCATCGGATGAGCTTCCATGATAGGTGGAGTAGGCATATAAGCTTCAAAATGTCCAGCAGCACCTGATACTTTTCATTAAGATTACAAGACCCTTGAGTGCAAGTAACAGTGCATGTTGATATTGGATTATGGTAACAACACTGAGCCTTTTGTCTTCGGAAGTATTTAGCACAGTTGTGGCTTTAGCCTGATATCCAGAAAACAAAGCTCCCTGATTACATTTTCCTCCTTAGTGAAAATACTTCATCAAAAATGTTAATAACCTCCTGATTAAGCATTTTAGCTGCAGCCACAGATTAAACTTTAATAATGAAGTCTTAGTTACTCCTTCCCTACCTAGCTACCTCAGCCCTGCCTCAAGCTGCAAGTGCTAAAATCCTAGGAAAAGAATCATTTGCCCTTTTGCCTTGCCTGGAGAATTCCTAATGATGCAGTCCCTCTAGACTGCAAGCTTGTGGGCAGAGAGCATGCCTATCAACTCTGTATTATACTCTCCCAAGTGCTTAGTATAGTGCTCTGTATATAGTAAGTGCTTAATAAATGCCATTGATTGATTGATGTTGATATAAAATGAGACCAACTTCCCATGCAAGGTTCCTGAGATGTTATCAAGATAAAATGAGATGTGATGTTAACATGCTTGGAAAAATAAAGAGAAACAACTTTTGGCTCCCCTCAGTAATCTGTTTTCCCTGTTTCCTCACTTTTACCAATGGGATTGCTGATATAGCGTTTCCAGGGATCCAGTGCTGCCATATGCCACTTGACCTGGATTTTCCCCAGCCCGTTGTGCTCCCAGAATCAGGTCCCATTTGGCAAGGCGGTTGTTCTTGCTTTTTTTTCTTCATAACATCGCTTTCTTTTGTTTGGCTTCCTTGGGGACCTCAAGAAGCCAGATGTCATGACTGCAGGGGCAAAAGGTTTGCCAAGCATCCATGGGTTGGAGGAGAAAACTGCAGTACAGCAAGTGGTGAAGAAAATTGGAGCTGATGATAATGATATTTGTTAAATGTTTTACTGTTTTCCAAGCACTGTAGTAAGCCCTGGGATAGATACAAGATCATCAATAGGTTCAGACGCAGTCCCTGTTCCATATGGGCTCAAAGTCTTAAGTAGGAGGGAGAATAGATATTGAATCCCTGTTTTACAGATGAGGAAACTGAGCCAGGATTAGGACCCAGGGCTTCTGACTCCCAAGTCGTTGTTCTTTTCACTAGGCCACGCTGCTCCTCTGAGCTGAAAGGGAAGTAAAGTTGGATTCTTCATGGAAAACAATGGAAAGAGCTTTGTAGTGAAAGGCAAGGGGGAAAAGGACCACCCTTCCCCTTCTTCCCCTTCCCCCTATGAAGGATAAATGAGGTCATATGAAAGGGCCCTCCTGGAGTGGGTAAAAGAGATAGGACCTCCCCTGTTGGCCCGTCCTGCTGACACAAGGTATGCTGGTCTGGTTTGGGCCACCTGTTGTGGTGGCTGAAATCCATCCTAATGCTGTATTTCCAGACACTGGCCATTCTGCACAGCCTCATCACAAAGTGCCAAGCTGCTCAGGGGGAATGCGATTAGATGTGGAATTCCAAGCAGCATAATGAAGGCTTTGCTCCTGAATTTGAACCTCTGCTGGAAGTCCGGGGGCATTGTCAGTGACTGATAGCTGAAGCAGTCTCTCGCAGACTGTGATTCAAACTGTTAACATTTCCTTTTCTCCCTGGGCTCCAGAAGCTTTATCTCTCGGCAGTGTTGTTCGTGACAATGCAGGAGACCACCAAGCCCCTAGCAACCTATTCATGAACACTGTGGGTAGTGGGCAGGGAGGACCGTGGGTTTAGACATCAGCCAAATTCAGTGGTGTCAGTTGAACGCCGCTGGGCCCTAATTCCTTACCTAGCTGCTTCTCTCATGCTAGCACCAAGCTAGCCTGCTGTTTGACGAACGGTGACAGAAAGAGAAAAAACACACAGGGAAAGAGAAAATAATCTTATTAGTGGCCAGGTCTTCACGGGCTGACGAGCTGATTTGGTTGGAGTGTTAGACTTGATGTATCTGAAAGGAAGATAATGAAGTCAAGCAGGGGTTCAAAAAGGGACACAAAACAGCCATTAAACCTGTGTATATGTAATCACTTTGTTGCCATGGAAACAATGAAATGAACTCACTGAACAATTAAATATCAGGGATTCCAGAGGCTTGGCTCAACTAGGCATTCAAAAACTATCTACTACTATCTCAAGGTGTATGTATTTATATCGACTCCACTGCCCGCTTTAAAGTTTCTCGCAAAACATCAGAAACCATACATGTGAATGAAAACAACTTTGGAATAACTGTAGTGTTTTGATAAGTGTCTGGAATTAATGCAATTCCAAGTATTGCACATATTCAGAAAACTTGGTAAAAGTTTCCTCCCATCTATTCTCTTTGCTGTCTGGTCTGTCTGTCTAGCTAACTAGTTATCTAGCTAATGCCCATTCTAGCAGCTGTCCTAGAATAGGTTAGCTGCTAAAATGAATAAATGAAGTGAAACATAATTGGGTGTATTTGATCTCTTAACTTCATCAAACCTAATGTGAGAGTGCCTCGTTGAAGGGATTAGAGGAAGTTGGTTGTTAAATGGTCAATCCTTTCTTATTGTACCAGCTTTTAGATGTACCTGCCAACAGAAATGAACTCTTCTCGGTTTTTGTATTTTGTTGGTTTGTTTTAGGATAAAAAGATTTAAAGATGGATATTAATCAGAGATACCCATCTGCAAAACTCAAAAGAAATGTCATCTAAATGACTGGATCTTTTAGTGAAAAATCCTCAAGAAATTTGTAAAAAAAACAAAACCAAAAAAAACCTTTCAGTCTTTCTTTTTAATAGCAAATACATTCATAGTCTCATTTACTAATTTTGAGATGTTATTTCAATCGAGACCATTAAATGTTCGATTCTCTCGAGTGCCCAAGTCACTCAGAATCCAAGGATTTACAGAGGTCATCTGGTTCTGCGCCCCTTAATGAATTCCCTCCACTAAGAAATTGCTCCAACTAACAGCCACTCCTGACCCTTAAAAATGTACTCCCATTCTCAGCACATAGACGTATGTATTTTCACCTCCATATTTCTGCACAGTACATTTCAGTTGTTCATTCAGCGAATTATCCTGATTTATTCTGGTATTTAATCCTGACATATTCACTCTACCTTCAGATGATTCACTGGTCCTGCTGTTTGGGTGGTCTGTATTATCAAATGATGAGAAAGAATCAGGGCCTAGACACTTGGACAGTCAGAGGGAATGCCCAAAGTTTTTTATTTTTTCCCCTCCTTTCAGGTGACATTTTAATATCACATAGATGCAGTGAGTGGGATGGATACGTTCTGTCTCAGCTTCGAAGGAATTGGAATGGCATAGGTAGTCCCATTTGGAGTGTGGGGCAAATGGTGTGCTTAATAATGATAATGTGTTTTCTGGGGGTGGGATTTCCAAAGAAAACACTGATAAAGTTTCAGTTGTAAATGACTTCAAATTAGAAAAAGTGAAGTTTCATGATAGGATTGAATACTCATCCTTAAGGATTCTGTAGGTTCCTTCTGTTTAGCCAGATGGGTGCCCTTTCTCCATTCCCCCTCCATCATTCCATCATCTCTGTCCACCCACTCCCAGCCAACGTCCCCAGGCTGAGGATGGCTCCTTTGGCCTGAGGAATCCTGAACAGGGAGCCGGCTTTCCCTTCTGGTATTTGGTCACACAGGAGGGGGCCACACCACTCTGGAGCAGCACCTTGAAGCGATGATGCAGTGTCCGGAGCTTTCACTCCCTTGAGTCGGTGATTCTGGAGCCGTCTTGAGATTCGGTATCCTCATAGGTTCATTGAATGAGGGATGAGAGGTTTCCAGGGGCACTTCCGTTTCAGCTTGTTTCTATTTAGAGCCTGGAGACAATTAAAGAGCACAACTGGTGCCAGGCTTGTTTTTCTTCCACTGCCTGCTCCGTTCTTAGAAACATCTGAGTCGAGATGTTTGTGGAGTTGGAATTTGCTGCAACTTTTTGCTTCATGTGGCAACAGCTTGTTTTCCCCCTTTAGCTTAACTGGGGATTTTCCTAGGCTTGGCATGGTGTCTAATGTGGTCTCAGGTTGACTACGCCCCCAACGTGAGTGTACATTTTTAATGCATTGGTATTCAAATAGTGATAAGCGGTGAGAGAAGAAGGAAAACAGGTCTAGAGGACCTGGAGGCAGGCTACACAAATTCAAGTTTGCAACTGAGTTCATTAGTCAGGGGCTAAGAGGGAAAACGTCCGTCAGAAACTGTAGCCAAAGACAAATCGAATCCAGGAGGGCTGATATCCGTGGGCCTGCAGTGAGTCACAAAACATGGTAGGTCGGTTGTTAGGATTGGGATTTTCATGTCTTTTCTGATAAATTGGCTTGGAAAGGGGTAATCTGGTAATTTTTTTGGTAGGTTAATCTGTTGGTGTTTATCTGCAAGGCTTGTTATTATTATTATAATTGTTGTTACGTTTGCTAAGCACTGTTTTAAGCATGGGGTAGTTTGGACACTGTCCTTGTCCCACATAGGACACTCAGTCTGAGGAGGAGGGAGAACATTTTACATTTTGCAGTTGAGCAAACTGAGGCACAGAGAAGTTGAGTGACTTACCCAGAGTCACACAGCATGCCACCAGCAGAGCTGGGATTAGAACTCAGGTCCTTTGACTTCCAGGTCCGAGGTCTTTCCACTAGCCCACACTGCTTCTCTAATCCAATAAATTCAGCTCCCTCTCAATTATCTCAATGATGCCCTTCTTCAGCACTGCCCAGCCAGATCTCAGGACTATTTTCCTTCCTGTCCACCACATTCCCAAGCTAAATTCCTCCTGCTGCCCATCTAGGACTGGTGCCCCCATTGTTTCAGCAATGGGAAAGGTGGGGCCAAGCCAGGTACAAACCATCACCACTACAGGACAAGCAACTGGATAGCAGGGGATTATTTGTAGGGTGACCTTTCTTTTGGTTTTCAGATGGCCTGTCCCCCGGCTAGGACTGATATAGCACAGAGTGGTTTTATAGCCGATATTTTCATTTTCCCCACCCAATCTCTCTCCCCCTCGTCTCAATTGATCTGTAGTATTTATTGAGTGCTTTGTGTGCACAGCACTGTACTAAGCGCTTGGGAGAGTGCAGTACAGCAGAATTGGTGTTCACATTGCCAATTCCCACTGCTCAGAAGCAGTGCCCACATTTAAAGGATTCTGGGAAGGGAATGCATCAGTTCTGGAGCAAGCGGTGGAAGCGAGGGTCAACTGGGAGAGAAGCAGCGTGGCTCAGTGGAAAGAGCACGGGCTTTGGAGTCAGAGGTCATGGGTTCGAGTTCCGGCTCCGCCACATGTCTGCTGTGTGACCTTGGGCAAGTCACTTAACTTCTCGGAGCCTCAGTTACCTCATCTGTAAAATGGGGATGATGACTGTAAGACCCACGTGGGACAACCTGATCACCTTGTATCCCCCCCACCCAACACTTAGAACAGTACTTTGCACATAGTAAGCACTTAACAAATGCCATAAAAAAACTGGGCCGACACAAAAGATACCGTTCGATGTCCTGATGCTTCATCATACAATCTGCCTAACACACATTATGTAATGCATGTCTGTTATTTCTGGGTCAGCAGAGGAGTGTCCAGTATCCTAGAGTGCATCATTGGCCACCCTAAATATTGAGGAGTGACTACAACAGTTAGAGCGAGAGAGGAGTTGTTCTCTTTGAGGGGAAGCATCAAGAAGATTAGGAGAAAACAGGAAGGCTTAACGGCTACGCTAGCCTAAAGGTGACAGTACATCATTAAGGAACTTTCCTTATGTGTAAACATGTAGAAAGAACTGTCAATTGCCCATCACTTGTTTCAGCCATACCCACACTTTCTGTCTGTCATGTGGTGTTTAAAAATGAAGGGCAGTGATACGCACACACCCCCACACACACCCCCAGACCCCCCCCACCCCCCACCCCCCAAGTGCAGAGGAATGATGGTTTCGCGAGGACCAGGGTATATGTTACCAGATGTGGGATTAGTTTCCTATTCTTAAGATTTAAGAAAGGAGCAGATGAAAACTGAAAGACCTCTTGGGATTGTTTCCTGCCTTAAGAGCCTGTGAATCTGACGTTAATCTCATAAGTAGCCCCCATGACTTGGTCAAATCTCGTTTGATTTCATTGCCAAATGCTTTAGAATTTCAGAAATGTCTTGCCTGTCTCCCTGGGTGCTTTCTCCATAAAATGCTCCTTTTGTATATTGGAACCCCCAACTGTGCTTAACCTTAACCTGCGCTTGAGGATAATAAGTTGCCCCCTCAACTTTTTAACTAACCTTCTGTCCCCACAGTTATTAAGGTAACTGTATTTCCAAGTTTGCCAAAAATAAAAATAATTATAAGCTTACTAACTGGCACCTTTCTGTCTGCCTCCTGCAAATGTTTCCAGGCAGAGTTTTGCAACCTAACACTTTATTGGTAATTAGTGGGTCAGTGGTATTTTTCCTCTGCCCACACACTGATGTGGACTGGGAGCACTACACCTTCATCTTGGCATTCTCTGGATAAAAAAGGGTCATCCTCGGTTTGAGAAGATGCAGGCCTCGGGCTGACAGGGCCTCCTCGGCTCGCCACAGTGGCTGGAAAGTTTTTCAGCACGTTCATCTGACAGAGAGGGCCAGTGATCTCTCTTGAGAAGAAGTGAGGTTGCATGCCCAGGCCCCAGAGGTGGCTTTCGTGTGACTCATTAAACCCAGGGCCCCCAGCTGATGGAGGCACTGATCCAACCCAAGCCCGGGGCTGGATTCATAGCTCTGAGATCCTCCTAGCCTGGGAAGACTCCACACTGCTCCACTGATCGCATCATTTACATGTTGGATTCATTCATTCATTCATTCAGTCGTATTTATTGAGCGCTTACTATGTGCAGAGCACTGTACTAAGTGCTTGGGAACTACAAGTCGGCAACATTTAGCGACTGTCCCTACCCAAAAACGGGCTCATAGTCTAGAAGGGGGAGACAGACAACAAAACAAAACATGCAGACAGGTGTCAAAACCATCATTGCAGTTGTGTGCTGTATAACCTTGGGCAAATCGCTTCACTTCTCTGTTCCTCAGTTACCTCATAAAACGGGGATTAAGACCGTGAGCCCCATGTGGAACATGGACTGTGTCCAACTTGATTTGCTTGTATCTATCCCACGCTTAGTCCAGTGCCTGGACCATGGTAAGCATGTAACAGATACATTAAAAAAAAACCCACCCTCATCTTCCAAAAGCAGATTTGAGCACTACCCAGCCTTCTCTCCCTATTCCTCTATCCATGGGGGAAAGGTCTTCCTGTTTCCCTCGTGTGTACAGAGCCTGGATCGAGAGACCGGGCCAGGGAATTTCATGGGTCCGATAGGGAAGAAGCTGTCATAGATTACGGACAAGAATGTTCTCTCATTTTTCCCATAATGTATCCTCCTCACTGAGGGGAATAGTTACTATTTCTCATTATTGAGTGCTTTTTTTTAAATGGTATTTGTTAAGCATTTACTATGTACCAGGGACTATATTAAGCACTGGGTACATACAAGATAATGAGGGTGGATACAGTCATTGTCCTAAATAGGGCTCACAGTCGTAAACCCCATTTTACAGATGAGGTAGCTGAGGCACAGAGAAATTAAGGTCACACATGGAGGGCTCTGATTTTTAATCCTTCTCAGCCCAGGATAGGGCAGAAATGTTCTTGTCCACTGATGAACAGCTGCCTTGTTTCAAGATGGAAGTCGTTACAGTCAAGGCGAGTGAGTAGCTGAGGCCGAAAGGCCCTGGTTTTCTTATCTACCACAGGTGGGGTTGGTAAGGTCTGGTTAGGATCAATCGATGGTATTTATAGAGAAGCAGCGTGGCTCAGTGGAAAGAGCATGGGCTTTGGAGTCAGAGGTCGTGGGTTCGAATCCCGGCTCCGCCACATATCTGCTGTGTGACCTTGGGCAAGTCACTTCACTTCTCTGAGCCTCAGTTACCTCATCTGTAAAATGGGGATTAAGACTGTGAGCCCCACGTGGGACAACCTGATCACTTTGTATCCCCCAGCGCTTAGAACAGTGCTTTGCACATAGTAAGCGCTTAACAAATGCCAACATTATTATTATTATTATTATTATTATTATTATTATTACTACTTACTGTGCGTGGAGCACTGTTCTAAGCACTTGGGAAAGTAATAATGATGAGATTTAAGCGCTTACTATGTGTCAGACACTGTTCTAAGCTTAAGCTAATCCGATTGGACTCAGTCTCTGTCCCATATAGGGCTCTCAGTCTTAATTCCCATTTTACAGATGAGGTAACTGAGGCCCAGAGAAGCAAAGTGACTTCCCCAAGGTCACACAGAAGACAAGTGGCAGAGCAGGTATTAGAACCCAGGTTCTTCTGACTCCCAAGCCGGTGCTCTGGTCCTTGCCCACAAGGAGTTTACAGTTTAGAAGAGGAGCTTAAAGTCTAATGGATACCACAGACAATCAATCAATCAATCAATCAATCATATTTATTGAGCGCTTACTATGTGCAGAGCACTGTACTAAGCGCTTGGGAAGTACAAATTGGCATCACATAGAGACAGTCCCTACCCAACAGTGGGCTCACAGTCTAAAAGGGGGAGACAGAGAACAGAACCAAACATACCAACAAAATAAAATAAGTGGGATAGAAATGTACAAGTAAAATAAATAAATAGAGTAATAAATATGTACAACCATATATACATATATACAGGTGCTGTGGGGAAGGGAAGGAGGTAAGACGGGGGTATGGAGAGGGGGACGAGGGGGAGAGGAAAGAAGGGGCTCAGTCTGGGAAGGCCTCCTGGAGGAGGTGAGCTCTCAGCAGGGCCTTGAAGGGAGGAAGAGAGCTAGCTTGGCGGATGGGCAGAGGGAGGGCATTCCAGACCCGGGGGATGACGTGGGCTGGGGGTCGATGGCGGGACAGGCGAGAACGAGGTACGGTGAGGAGATTAGCGGCGGAGGAGCGGAGGGTGCGGGCTGGGCAGTAGAAGGAGAGAAGGGAGGTGAGGTAGGAGGGGGCGAGGTGATGGACAGCCTTGAAGCCCAGGGTGAGGAGTTTCTGCCTGATGCGCAGATTGATCGGTAGCCATTGGAGGTTTTTGAGAAGGGGAGTAATATGTCCAGAGCGTTTCTGGACAAAGATAATCCGGGCAGCAGCATGAAGTATGGATTGAAGTGGAGAGAGACACGAGGATGGGAGATCAGAGAGAAGGCTAGTGCAGTAGTCCAGATGGGATAGGATGAGAGCTTGAATTAGCAGGGTAGCGGTTTGGATGGAGAGGAAAGGGCGGATCTTGGCAATGTTGCGGAGCTGAGACCGGCAGGTTTTGGTGACGGCTTGGATGTGAGGGGTGAATGAGAGAGCGGAGTCGAGGATGACACCAAGGTTGTGGGCTTGTGAGACGGGAAGGATGGTAGTGCCGTCAACAGAGATGGGAAAGTCAGGGAGAGGACAAGGTTTGGGAGGGAAGACAAGGAGCTCAGTCTTCGACATGTTGAGCTTTAGGTGGCGGGCGGACATCCAGATGGAGATGCCCTGAAGGCAGGAGGAGATGCGAGCCTGGAGGGAGGGGGAGAGAGCAGGGGCAGAGATGTAGATCTGGGTGTCATCAGCGTAGAGATGATAGTTGAAGCCGTGGGAGCGAATGAGGTCACCAAGGGAGTGAGTGTAGATTGAGAACAGAAGGGGACCAAGCACTGAACCTTGGGGAACCCCCACAGTAAGAGGATGGGAGGGGGAGGAGGAGCCTGCAAAAGAGACTGAGAAAGAACGATCGGAGAGATAAGAGGAGAACCAGGAGAGAACGGAGTCTGTGAAGCCAAGGTCAGATAACGTGTGGAGGAGAAGGGGGTGGTCCACAGTGTCAAAGGCAGCTGAGAGGTCGAGGAGGATTAGGACAGAGTATGAGCCATTGGATTTGGCAAGCAGGAGGTCATTGGTGACCTTTGAGAGCACAGTTTCCGTGGAATGAAGGGGACGGAAGCCAGACTGGAGGGGGTCGAGGAGAGAGTTGTTGTTGAGGAAAAGTGCCAGACAAAGTGCCTGGAATCCCAAAGTGGAATGATCCTGGAGACATTGAGTCCACAGGCTGGGCTGAGAGAAGTTTTGTGGACACAGGGTCCCCCAGCCATTAGATGGCATCGCACAGTGGTTGGCGAGGGAGGCAGAATGTGGGATCCATTTCGAGACTGAGGGGCCAAGCATGGCATAGAACAGGACCCCCCCATATCCCTTCAACAAGAATGGGGAAACATTACATCTAATGGAGGAGACTGGCCGGCACAGATTGTAAACATACATTGGAAACAAAGGGAGAAACATAGCTACAACTGGCCACAGCAAGATTTGGAAAAATGAATAACTGAAAAAGTAAGTGAATAAATCCATGAAACACATATACATTCATACATTCACAAGAGTGGCTGTTGGGATGACCTCAGTTGGAGAAAATTAGTCCAGGAATGCCTCTGAGAGGAGGTGGGTTTTCAGGGGGTTGTCAAAGGTGGGCCTTGGTGGGGAGGTTGCAGTCCGATAGCTTTGAAAAGAGAGAGGGGTTGTCCCTTATCCATTGGTCTTTCTATATAGGTATGTCAGTCTGGCTGGAATCCCAGCATTGGTCGGGTCATCATTAGCTACTATGACGATGTAGAGGACTGAAAACTGTTCTACATTAGCCAAACTCAGAATGAGAAATGCCTGAAAATAGGCATTGAGAGCAAACCTAACAGCTGCTGTGTGCTGAGGATACAAGTCTGGGCATCTGGGGATTTGATACCCTTTAGCTATCACTTCAGCTTGTGAAAAGTACTAGAGTATCTGAAGCAACAGATGGCTCAGATGAGTGAATAATGTGGCAGCAATTTGGGGAACAGAGCATGGTTTGAGTTCTTGCTTTCTTTCTCTTTTAACCTGGCACCCAAAGGATCCTTTGCGTGGCTTCCAAGATCCATCACAGCTGTGACCAACCTCCACTGACATGTCTTGTAACAGCCAGAACCAAATTTAGGGAACAGATCGCCCTGAAGGAGAAAAAGGAGAGCACATAGAATTGCCCCGGGGGACTTTTTGATCTCGGCTGGATGGCATACCTTTTTTCAATACAAACAATTTTATCATTGCATAAGAAAACCTGTTTTCCTCCAGAATGACCACAGGGGTAGGTATTCATGATAGAACTTCGTGGAAATTGTGCAACTTCAGCATGATTTCCTAATGACCCCTAATAGACGGCATTCGTTTTTGGGCCATCAGTTACCTCCAACACCATAAAAAATATAATAAGATTGCCCTCTTATGATGTTGCCACTGAAACAGAGAGCTCGGTGTTCTTAGGGTGAACTCTAGGGCTAAAATTAGATGCATCTTCAATTAATATTACACTGTAAAGTCTCCCTTTCCACAAACCTCTTGAATCGTTGCCTCTTGAGACTGCTCTGAAGTTTTCATTATCTGGTCAATTTTCGGTTGCTCTTTGGCTTAGAAACTCATTGGTTTTTCAATTTCCGTTTCCAGTGCGGTGTAATCTACAGGATATAATGTGCCCTCCAGTTACCAGTTATGGGTTTTGAGGTGAATTTAGAAAAGGAAACCCAGCCCATGGGAAAGAAGCCGAGAGTGGCCTCTGAGGAGGTGAGCACGTAGAACTGCTTTTCTCCAATGGAAAGCATCATAGATGAGTCCATTCTTCTCGATGGAAGAGTGCACTTAGTACAGTGCTCTGCACACAGTAAATGTTCAATAAATACCATTGATTGAAGAGTGGTCTCTGAGCAGAAGGTGGGGAGGGATCTAGAGGGCCCTTAATTTGGTTATTGAAGTTCCTGAGTGCTCTTCAGGCAAGGAATAAACTCCAAAAAAGGAAACTTTTTGTTTGAGAATATACAAGGTGATGGTAGGTATTGATTGTGTTCTTTTCAAGAGAACAGGAGAGCAAAAAGATGTAGAATATGCTGAAATGGGTTTGCATGTTAAATCTCCCCAGGACCCTTTAGCACAGTCTCATTCACTAAAGATCCAGCCTGGCTTAGGTTGACAGTCCTCCCAGGAAGGTACTGCCTATCATTGAGTATTTAGGTACTCAGTGCATGCACCAGTGAGATAATAGTCTATCAAGCGGTCCCTTAAGAAGCCGTCATGATGATATGATTTGTAAAGCCTCTTCCCACACTGGTGAATATCAAGCTGAAGTTTTTCAGCCCTGTATTCATTTTAGCATATTTCATTTGAGAGAAACATTTCAGTCAGAATTGGTGTGGTGCATTTGAAGTGTCTTCGTGTGGTTTCTAGACTGGTGAATGTCTTATTTGGTCCAAGGTGCATCGTTCAGCGGCCAGAGGCTTGATCCTGTTTGGATTGCTCATTGGGTCTCTACTAAAGAACATCCTTCCCAAGTGAGTGCCGAAAGTACTTATGGAAGAGGGACTTTTGAAAGTGCAACACTTTAGGGGTTTTGGTATACTAGGTTGGAGAGATCTGCCAGTTGCCTCACTTTTCTAAGGAATATGCAGTTTTGAGCACTAGCTGAAAAGGGTTCCTAAGCTCACAAAGCATTATATTTAAAATTCTTATATCTTTTCTCCTTCAAACCCTTTGCTCCTGTTAGCAGCAGGAAAAAGAGAGTCTTTCCCTGTAAACTGTAAGTTTGTTCATTCATTCATTCAATCATATTTATTGAGCACTTACTGTGTGCAGAGCACTGTACTAAGCCCTTGGGAAGTACAAGTCGGCAACATATAGAGACGGTCCCTACCCAACAACAGGCTTGTTGTGGGCAGGGAATGTGTCTGCCAACTCCGTTAAGTGGTACTCTCCCAACCTCTTAGCACAGTGCTCTGCACATAGCACTCAATAAATACATTTGATTTCCCACAAAAACAACCCTTCTGAACCCAAATTGTAAAAATAATGCTAATGGTTGAGGTATTTGTTAAGCACTTTGTGCCAGCCATTCTACTAAGCACTGGGATAAATACAATATAATCAGATCGGATGCAGTCCTGACCCATATGGGGCTCATGGGTATTGAATCCTCATTTTACAGATGAGAAAACTGAGGCCCAGAGAAGCCAAGTGACTCGCCTAAGGCCAGGGCAGGCAAGCAGAAGAGTCGGGTTTAGAACCTAGGTCTCCTGGCTTCCAGGCTCGGGCTCTTTCCACTAGGTCATGCTGCTTTCTCTCGCTAAAAAGAGGATTATGGTGATTTAAGTTTATTCGATCATGTTGATGTTAACTTATTTAACAGAATAGGGGATAAACTTTTCAGTGAGGCCCAGTGTTTGAGCCCGCGAATAAGCTTTTCAGATGGTGTTCACCTTGCATGGTACAGAGAGATCCAGTGTACACCCGGTCTATCATGGACGGGGGGCGATTCTGGGCCCCATTCTCATCAGAGCTACCTCAGCCAGGAGGAACGATTCAGCCTACACAGTACTCCAGGGTTCAGCAACTGCTACGAGGGCTGGGGCGAAACTCATTAATTTGTTCTCTTCATTCCACTAGAGCAACTCCAAGTGTCAACAGCTAACGTGGTAATTGAAGTGAAAGTGCTCAACCCTGACTCCCCAGTCTTCCTCTGGAACAATCCTCGGAGTGTTCCCAGGGGACTGTTGACACAACAGACCTCTGCACTGGGAATTTTGCTCCGTAATTAGCAAGCAGTGGCTGTCACGGCCGTCAAGTGGTTTAAGGTGATGGAGTGAATGAGACAACAACCGACTGCCTTCCCTGGCAATCGGAGAGGAATCGGCTTTGAAGGAAGCTGACAATTAGAGAAAGAGAATGAAATTAATTTGGCTTTCCCTTCACACTCTGGCTTTTCACCTAAAATTGGGTCTTGCTTCCTTTTTACCTGGTTGAGCTGGGGCGAAATCCTTAATGAAGAGCAAAGAATGCCAATATAAACCCAAGGGAAGCAACATATTCTATGCCCTGGGGCTTCCTTTGCTGAACTGAGACTTTTCTGGGTTTTCTCCTGAAAATATCAGAATGTTTCACGATCAATCAATCATATTTATTGAGCGCTCACTGTGTGCAGAGCATTGTACTAAGCGCCTGGGAAGTACAAGTTGGCAACATATAGAGATGGTCCCTACCCAACAGTGGGCTCACAGTCTAGAAGGGACTTCACACAAAGTCCACAGAAAACCAGATAACTCAGAGTGAGAGGGCAGGACAGCTCCCATGATCAAATGTTTTCTTTCTGAAATTGGGTGCATTTACAATGATTGAAATGTGGACATCTGTGCTCCATTGCAGACACATATGCACACAGGGATACTATCTTGGTTTTCTGTAGTACTTTTGTTTTCCAAAGTGCTTTCTCATCTCATTTTTGTCTTTGCCGCATCCCTCTGATGCCGTTGTTAGTATCACCATTATCACCATTTTACAGATAAGGCCACTTGGGCAAGGAACAAATATAACTATGCTTAAAAGGACATATTATAATGCTATTTAACTCTTTCATGACATTTTTTACATTTATCTTAGAGCCTTATCAAGCGCCTAACTCATGTTTTACCCTCAATAAATGGTTATTGCTATTATTATTAGAGTACTATGTTGTAAGTGGCGTGGCTCTGTGAAAAAAACCCGGGCTTGGGAGTCAGAGGTCATGGGTCAAATCCCAGCTTTGCCACTTGTCAGCTGTGTGACTTTTGTCAAGTCACTTAACTTCTCTATGCCTCAGTTACCTCATCTGTAAAATGGGGATTAAGACTGTGAGCCCCACATGGAACAACCAGATTACCTTGTACCCACCTCAGTGCTTAGAACAGTGCTTGGCACATAGTAAGCGCTTAACAAATACCGTTATTATTATTATTATTGTTATTATTATTACTAATACCCCATTGAAGCAAAAAAGCCTTTCAATTCTGCATGCACACCAAAATAACAAGACAATTCAGCTTATTATACCTATTAGTGTAAATTTCATTCTGTAAAGACCTTTGTCCAATAATATATAATTAAGGCACTAGGGAAAATATATAGTACATAATTGTATAGCATTCATTATAGTTGGCAAACCATATTGTTTGTTGGTGGTTGTTAAATTGTACCTGCATGAATTTAATGCAACCTCTGACATGAGTAGTGTAGGTAATAGTGGACACCTGGAATAAGTATTTGGAAGATTTTGTTTTTATCTTCTCTAAATTCTGAAATATTTGATACCAAAAAGCATCCACAACTGTCTCCAGCCTATGTGAAATGCCTATTCTTCAATGTGAAAAGAGTGCTGCAAATAGAATGATAATCCTTTGTTTAGGTGTGACTGATTTCTGTAGTGCTCATCACTGGTTAATGTGTGGTATTTCATCTTAAAATAAGCTGGGTGGAGGAAATATTTCATTGGAAAATCTATTCTAGTGTTTTACAAGTAAAATTTTTATTCTTGATTCTTCTGGGAGCGAATTATATGTTTTATTTGAGCCAATATAGGAACAGTGACTTCCGTTGCTACTTTTCAGATTTCAACTACTTCTGTGAAAAAGAAAATCAGTCAATCAGTCCATGAGATTTGTTGAGCAGTACTGTGCAGAGCACTGTACTGAGCTCTTGGGAAAGTATAATACAATATAGTTGGTAGACATGATCACTGCCTTCAGAGATCTTATAATCTGGCTGGGGAGACAGATACTAAAATAAACCAAAGGAGTATAAGGATATGTACATAAGTTCTGTGGAGGTCAGGATGGGGTGAGTAACGAAGGGTTTAGGGGTTACAGGCTCAAGTGCATAACAGATTCAGAAAGGAGGGAGAATGGGGTGGAGAGATGAGAGGTTAGTAAGGGAAGGCTTCCTGGAGGAGATATGATTTTAGAAGGGATTTGAAGATGGGGAGAGTGTTGGTCTGACAGATCTGAAAGGGGAGGGTGTGAGCAAATGGTCAACGATGAGAGAGATGAGATCGAGGCACAGTAAGTTAGGAAATAGTATGAATTGGAATAAATGACCCCTAATAAACTTCTGCCCAATGCATTTCTTCCCTGGTGGTTATGAATAGACAATTCACTGTTTCTCTCACTTCTTCCCAAAGTTCAACATTTGTATATGATATAGGACACCTGCATGTCAAACCAGACAGAGAGACCCCAGGAAAGAACTGTTCCTCCAAAATAAATATTGGAATGATGTGATCAAGTCTTTTGCAAATAAGACTTAAGATTAGGAAGTCATAATATGTGAGGGTAGGAGCTAAAGATTGAATCACATAGTCCCTCTGCATTTGAACAGGAATTTAATACCTTCATGTTTAGGCTTCTAGTTGAATTTGGGAAAGATGGAATTCTCTGCCTAAATGTAGGATGGCAGTCAATTCGGATTGCCAGACAACAAAACAAGGAGCCATGGTGAACTGTAAACTGAGTCTAAATCAGCAGAGAATTGCTTTTGTTATCAAAGCATGTATGAACCTGGAGTATGAGTAGGAGCAAAGTGAATGGAAACCAAGAGATGACCTTATATAGGTAGTAGGTATATATTGAGAAATAACTCACTGTTAAGATTGAAAGATTAGCTATAAATACAACTATTCACCATTATAACACTCTTAGCACTCATTTCTGAGAGCATATTTGAATGTTAATGCTAGTATTTCTTACAGTGCTTCTCTAGCTTCACAGCAAAGTTTATTTTGGCTTAAGCCCTTTCCTGTGCAATACTAAGCTCTGTACTAAGCGCTTCAGAGCGGTGGAAGAATTAATCAGGAAATACTTCTTGAAGAAGGACACTTTTTTAGAGGAACATGAAGGGGAGGAAGGTGTAACTATAGAAAATCAATGTTCCAGGAGGGGGAAGATGTAAATGATGGGTCAGAGGCAGAAGTTGAAGCTGAAATAGATAAATGATTTTTGCAGCAAGTCTTACCTAGAAGAAGATCAGGGAACAAGATCAAAACCTAGGCAGAGCCTTCTCGGAGCTCAAAAAGCCATGGGATGTTAAAGAAGCATTTGACCTGAGAAATATATCAAGATCCTAAGATTACCCCATAATGATATGACTGGCCAAGTGAGCATTGGAGGGGCCTTGTCAGATCCTTTCTCCATTTGTTCAGCCTATTCTACTAAGTCATGCTCAAGGACACAGTTTGAGAGGTGTATGAAGACAGGATCTGTAGCAAAGGCGGAGAGAGAAGAGAAAACATTGTAAGGAAGCTCAGATTGTTTAGCCTGGAGAGAAGAATGTCCAGGGGAAACAGCATAAGCGTTGTTATTAAAACAGAAAATGGCAGCTACTCTTTTCCAGCTCCACAGAGCAACAAAAAGAGGTTTAAGCTTCAGCTTGAGAAATTGAACTATAAGGAGAAACCTCTCACCTGGGGTCTGGGGCTGAATTTCCTGAATTTTCCTGAACTTGATTTGGAGAGGAGAAGTGCTGGTCTCATCATAAAAATCTAGAAAAACAAATTGCCTTCACGAGGGAGCCAAGAATCTCAGGAAATTTGGTGTGTATATCCAGAATTCGAAATGGAGATGTCACTTGAAAAAAGACCTAGTTTTTTCCCTTCCCCACTCCCCTTCTTTGTCCTTTTGCAGATCCTAAAAACATCCAGACCCCAACTCTGGGATGGAAACCCTTGGACCCGATTCTCTAATCTCTGAATCCCTGGAACTTTCTTTGAGCTTAAGGGGGAGCCCCCATCCTCCAAAAGAGACAAAGGTAGATGTAAGGAACTTCATATCAAAATTCAGAATCCCTTATTCCCAGTGAAGGGCTCTTTTGGTGTTCCCATTCACATTTTCTAATTGTAAACACTTTTTTGATTAAGTGGCCATGTACTCGGAAGGAAAGTTTCTCTAAGTGTTTGCATGAGAAAGAGAAAATTGTGGGGAGAGTTAATCTGGGCCAATGAATACTTTGGACGTCGTGGGTAAGAGTGGGCATTTTATGGGCTCTACTTTGTGCGTCAGAGAAATTTTCAAAAAGGCAGTGTACTCGATAAAAAAGAAACCAAGGCCTATTTGGAGATGAAAGCCTTCCCACTGTGTCACACCAAAATCATCTGAGAATACAACCCAGCATAACTGTGCTTACTTTCTTTCTCTGAAAATGCATTATTTATAAGGGCCATTGTGTGATTATCCCAGTTGTGTGATTATAGAGAAACAACTGAAAATAATAAACTGATGTATCATCAAAGACTTGTTAATGCAAGCTGATGTTTTTATTGAAATTGAACTGGTACAAGAGACCGGGTTTTAGAAGGGAGTGGGTTAGCTATAAATGCAGTCTAAACAAACTGAGCATTTTAAATGAGAAATCTTTTGTTTAAATTTAGGGGAGAGAGGTACTTTTTTTCATTGGAAATGTGGAAAGTTGTTGCCAACTTGTACTTCCCAAGCGCTTAGTACAGTGCTCTGCACACAGTAAGCGCTCAATAAATACGATTGAATGAATGAATGAATGAGAGCATTTTACCTATGAACTTCAAAACAAATATGCTTACAGTATACGTTTTCTTTCTTGGCTCGAACATTTGGTCCAGTATTTGGCTAAATGACAGTTACCTTGTTAACAAATTTTGAACAGATAAAGCATTGTCCTGCTTGGGCTCTGAGCCTGGCAAAAAGTGTTCTTCCTATAGGCAGATCTCATGGTAGTGATAGAATCTGGTGCGATCAGGAGCATTAAATCAATAACTGCAATTCAGTCTGCCCTGATAAAAGGGGGAAGCTATCAGAAGGGGTTAATGGAGAAGGCAGGTGTCAGGAGATGAGATTCTCATGGATTTTCCAAAGTAGGGATTAGGTCTGATAGAGGCAGGGATCCAGTCCAGAACACAGTATTTTTTTAATATTACCTTTGGTCCCATTGGTGTCCAAATTATGCCTCTTATCAGAATGGGGCATGAAGTCAGTGCTTTTTCGCTAAACCTGAGAAGACCCAGAGGTAGAAGTACAGCCAAACCTCCCAGAACATAGTAATAAATGTTTGTGACGAGATGCCCGTTGAGGTTGGAATGTTTTTAAAGTGGATGTTCTTTGGGTTTTTTTTTTAATTCAAAAAATTTAGCTTGGGGCCCCTGGAAATACAGGAAGCTCAGAAACAAATAATAAAACCTCCCACAGTAGGAAGAGTGTACTTTTAAGGGAGGGAATATGCTTGAGGGTCACGGGGTTACTACGGAAGGGATAGAGCAAAGCCCAGAACCTATCACTGGTTCACTTGTAAATAGTTAATAATAATTGTGGCAATTGTTACGCATTTATTACATGCCAAGCACTGTACTGAGTGCTGGCAAAGATACAAGATAATCAGATCTTGTGTGGGGCTCCCAGTCTAAGAGGGAGGGAGAATAGCTATTCAGTCCTCATTTTACAGGTGAGGAAAGTGAGGCCCAGAAAAAGTAAGTGACTTGCCCAAGGTCACACAGCAGGCAAACAGCGGAGTCAGGGTTAGAACCCATGTTTCCTGATACCCAGGCCCATGCTCTTTCCACTCACAGAAGCAGCTAGCCTAGTGAAAAGAGCATGGGCTTGAGAGTCAAAGGTCCTAGGTTCTAATCCCACATCCACCACATACCTGCTGTGTGACCTTGGGTAAGTCACTTCTCAGTGCCTCAGTTACCATCTGTAAAATGGGGATTAAGACTGTGAGCCCCTGTGGGACAGGGACTTAGTCCAACCTGATTACCTTGTGTCTACCCCAGTGCTTAGGACAGTGCATGGCACATAGCGAGTGCTTAACTAGTACCACAATTATTATTATTATCAAGTTATAAAGAAATTAGGAATTTTCTTCACAAAATCTAACAGAATTGTAAGTAGGAATGAGCTGCCTAAAGCTTTACATGGTGAGAGCATATTTAGGTGTCAGTCTCTGTGTGGGTAACCATTGGAGAGCATATCACCTCATACTGATGATGGGATATTTTCACTTATTGATTCTGTAAGAGAGTAAGAGGAGCTGAAAATGTGTTGTACAGTGCATTCTGTTCCAATTTCCATTGGAAACAATTCATGTTTCCCATTCGGGCATTTAATGCACATGGACAGGAAATGTGAAATTGTGGCCATAATGGGAATACTGCAGCTATTCCCTTGTGTAGTATTTGGAGAACGTAGGGTGTTCTACAAAGCCAAACCAGGCCCTAATAACTGGCAATTAAAAGACAAAGGAAGACACAAGTGTCTATTTTGGAGGAGACTTTTGAAGTAGGAGCTTGGTTTGAGAATCCTTTGAAAAAGTTGCCATTTCAAACCCCAGTAATTCCTCTCCCTGGGGCAGCTTCTGCACGTATGAGGTCAGAGGGAAGGTGGGAGGGAGGGAAGGAGACAAAGAGAAGGGGAGTCTGTGGCGTGCCCCGGAAGCCTGGGAGCCTTGCCAACACCAGGATTCTCTGTTGTTGGCATCCCAGTTTAGAGAGGCGTGTGGCTCCTGAGTCACCCTTGAATCTGGGAGTGTCCGCCCAGCTCCATAACCAGAATCCCAGAGTTCTGACTCTGTGCAGAACAAAGCCCCAAATCTATACAAGTTGATAACCCAGAAGCCATTTTTCCTTCACCTCTCCCTGAACCACGGGTCTTTGGGAGAAGAAAGGGGAAAAGAGAGCCTGCCTCGCAAGCAATCTGGAGAACTCTCTCTGTGTAATAGAATAATGGGCTTAAAAACATCCCGGGCTCCCCATGGTAGGTATAAACCTTTGGTTTCCATTTACTCAACCATTTTACAAGTCTTAGGGATCTCGTAAACTTTGAATGTCGTAATAAAATATTTATAGGGTAAGTCAAAGAAAAGCATAAAACTGTTCTAGGTGAAATTTTGACATGAATATAATTCTTCAACCTCTGGCTTCTTCAGGTCTGGGGCTTTTGGCTTGATTCAAAATCGAAGCTGCCTGAATTGGAGCATAGGGGTATGCTAGATGCTTCCTCTGGATTGGTTTCTTCTCCTTAAATCTCATCTTTGACTAGTAAAGTCAAGAAATTTTAATTGAAAATAATATTCTCCATCCACACTAACACCATAGCAGAGATTACTCTGGTGGTCTGGGGGACTCGCTCTTTGAGAATTTCTTTATTTTTAATGGTATTTGTTAAGTACTTACTTTGTGCCAGGCACTGTACTAAGCCCTGGAGTAATCAGGTTGGACACAGTTCATATCACACATGAGGTTCATAGTGTTAATCCCCATTTTTACAGAAGTGGTAAGTGAAGCACAGAGAAGTTAAGCGACTTCCCAAGGTCACACAGCAGATAAGTGTCAGAGTCGGGACAGAACCCAGGTCCTTCTGACTCCCAAGCCCATGCTCTATCCCTGATTTAATTTTGGAAGCTGCTTCTTTGGTGTCTCTGAAGGGTCCTAAGCCTCTCTGGAGTTCAGTCTCTCAGATAGAGGCATAAAACTTGGGCTTGGACTCTTCATTTTCCCCAGTCAAAACCCGTTGATTGATTTCCAGAGAGTGGTTCCAGAGTGCTGGCGGAATCCTCTGGAGAGAATGCTGGTCAATTTTCACGCACTCCTTGGCCAGCTTCGAGTAGCTTCTGGTCTCTGTTTCCTGGCCAGAGCTGTTGTCTAGAAGCGCACAGGCTTCCTAAACAGTAGTCCACACGATGGGGTTCAATTCTGGGGGAAGAGATGTGTATTGGTAAATGTCCATTGGACCAGAAGTCCCTACCTGATACATGACTGTGTTCCACAAAGACACAATAACCTGGAGGCAGAGTGGGTGGAGCAGCATGGGATAGATATAGTAGGCTCCTGTCCCTACTGGGTTCCACAGAGGAGACAACGGCAGGCATTGTTGCCTAACTCTAGAGCAAGTCTGCCCCGGTTCGGCATCCTTACTGTCTCTTAGGCACAGAATTCTCTTCAGAGGCACCACTGCTGGGTCTGGAGAAGAGGGTTGGGGTGTCAGACACGCCAGATTAGGAGGGGAACAGGGGCACGAGGGCTCCTCTGGTACCAGGAATCATGGTGGGAGAGACGTTTTGATCTGTTGCAGTGCTGCCCTGGTCTGAGGAGGCCTCTTTCCCCTGCTCCTTCCACCAACAACCGAGGCTCAGACCTTGCTTGCCTGGCCCCCTTGGCCCCGGCACAGTGCCGTGTAACTGTAGTAATAATAATTGTGGTGTTTGTTAAGAGCCTTCTGTGCGCCAAACACTGAACTAAACGTTGAGGTATTAAGTTTGGACACAATCCCTGTCCTCCTGAGGCTCAGAGTGTAAAGGGGAAGCAAAACAAGTATCGAATTCCCATTTTTTCAGATGAGGAAACTGAGGCCCAGAAAAGTTAAGTGACTTGCCAGGGTCACACAGCAGGCTGGAGCTGTGGGTTAGAACCCAGGTCTCCCAACTCCCAGGCCTGGACTCTTTCCACTAGGTCACGTTGCTTCTGGGTCCCCCCAAAAGAGCCTAAACCCAGGCCGGGATAGTTTGCAGGGGCTCCAGTGGAGGCACGGAGCAGAGGTCAAGATTCACAGCAGCTCCAGAACATGCTTGTCATTGCAACATTATTACACTGGGACACTCCCCTCGTCTCTACACGGAGCTCCTACCTGCTCTGGATGGAGGGTTTAGGGTCCACTGCAGCTCAGTTTCTTTAATAACAAATGTATTAACAGGTCGCAGCTGATGGAGCAGTGTGTCAGATGTTGAAAAGGGGAAATTGTCAGCAATTGAATAGTCTAATATTCATAAAGACCAATTACCAATGCCTGCTCTTCACCCTAATCCTTACTTTTATCCAAGGTGGCCATTAGAGGGGCTTGGTACTTGAATAAGGGGTGGGGTGGAGCTTGCTCCTATTACCCCCTGCATTCCTGGGAAGTGTTATCCTTGTTATGCTGTCTAGGAAGTGTATAACTGCATATCCCAGAAAACCTTGGCGAGGAAGAAAGGTGGTAGTGGTGGTGACTCAGGCTGGAAAACCATGACATGAAAGCTGGGCTCTGTGTGCTTGCTACTACCACGCACAGTTCCCTTGTGGTGGCCCCTGCCACTTTCAAACCACTGCCATGAGTTTCCCAGTGAGAGAGCCAAGTGGTCATACAGTGGTGGGAAAATCCATGGCAAGAGGAGAGGAGTAGGATTTAGGTCTTATGAACTGGTTGAATCTCTCTTCTGTCTGTTTTTACTTAGCCCTATTGAAGTTTTCTATGACTGAACTTATGGATAGCTTGATTTTGACTTTTGGAAATATCAGCGATCGAAGGGTCAGTAACTGTGGTTCTGCCATCAAAACTCTCAGCGGTTAAGGTGTGTCTAGACTGCATCCTCACCTCACATAAATGTCTGCCATTAGGGATTTGATTCATAAAATGTCTTGCACAATTTTGCTGATTTAAATCTTTTCAGAGCAATAATTTGAAAATCTGTGCCCGCCTCAGAGATTCCCTCCTGGGCCTGAAGGAAGATTTATAGGACATCAGCCTTGCATTTGTGGGGGTGGGTGTGTACGCACCAGAGACGAACTCCAGTTACCAAAGACAAAGTTATTTATTTCCCTCCAAGGCAGCCAGGATGGGCAGACCACTCAGGCTCCCTCTCCCTCCTCCACCCCCGACCCCTTTGCCTACGTTATGACTGGTTTTAATCCATTTTGCTTTCCCCCAGGCCCAGAGGAGAACTGAACAAATCATAATATTGGGAGTTAGTAGGTTGTCTGTAAAATATATTGAATGCCACACTGTCAGGGCACTGAAACCAGATCCTGTGGGGCCTTACAAAAGAATAACAAGTCAGGGATTCCTGATCTCTTGAAGAGTTTCCCATATAATAAAGGAAACTGGGCAAACATAAACTTAAAGAAAAACAAAACAGGAGTGGCCAAAGCATTAAACAGTGGAAAGGGTTATGAGAACACAAGTGACAGACACTTCCACAGGAAAAATTCAGTAATATTCATAAAGAATTGTGGGAGTGATTGGGCCAGAGTCCTAATATCTTTGACATTAGGACTGACTTGCTGGAGGATCTCGATCAATCACTGAAATTCTTCAGGCCAGATCAAACCTCTCTGTGCAACTCAACGATGTGGCATGTGAAAACTACTACCACGGCTATTGGATTACTTAAATATTTAGTGATGATTTTCAGATGCACTGAGTTCACAGTAAGTTATTCTCAGTAGGAGTATCCATGGGCCACGTTGCCCTCAGTCGCATGTGACTAAGTGTCATTAGCAGTGGGGACTTCGGTTGGAGGTGGGTACATCTTTAGGAGGGTGTTGTCCTCAATTTTCCCAGGTGTAGTTATAATAGTCTTACCCCACCCCTGGAATGACTTTCATTGCCTGCCCAGTTATACAAAATTTCAGTTAAAACCTGTCCTGTTGTTGAGGAGATAAGGTCCCTTAAGCAACATACAGCTTAGGTCAGTGCTTCCACAGTGTGACCCAAGGAGCCATTAGTGACTCATTAGAAGTTTCTGGGCCATCTTTTCCTACTCATCACACTCGCATTTTCATGTGTTCCAGAATCCCTTCCCCACTGGTGAACCCTGTTAAAGTACCAATCTGGGTTTAAAGGAATAAAGAAAAAATTCAAGCCAGAATCACAACAAGGAGAGGAGTAATTACAGTTTTACCGTGAAAATTTTCTGAGGCCAATCTGTGCAGGCACTTACCATTATATTCAAATGTCCTATTTAAGTATTCCATACAATAAAGTTCATCCTTTAATGAAACCCTTTTGGGACTTGGTGAGCTAATTGTGTTCTTCCAGTGCCAGATGCCCAGGGCCAGCCCATTTCTGTTACCGAATGTTATCTCCCAGCAATGTCATAGTACAGAGAACCCCCCATAGGACTCAGACACCCAGTCCAGAAGACTCCAGTGGATGACAGATAACTTTTAGCCACTGCTGTCCCAGAGAGTTGCCTAATTCAGAAGATAAAACATATCAGACATATCTATTCTATTTATTTTATTTTGTTGGTATGTTTGGTTTTGTTCTCTGTCTCCCCCTTTTAGACTGTGAGCCCACTGTTGGGTAGGGACTGTCTCTATATGTTGCCAATTTGTACTTCCCAAGCGCTTAGTACAGTGCGCTGCACACAGTAAGCACTCAATAAATACGATTGATGATGATGATCAGACACCCACCCCTTTGTCCACCTGGAAGAACCGTAGGCATATTATACTCAGGGCATGATGGAGCCTGCACAAATGTAATTACAAGACAAGGACACAAGAAAAAGTTCACAGAACCAAGAGCATGTCTTTGGGGGGGCGCAGGGTTATGCTTCACCCCCACACTTGCCTAAAACTATTGCATCCTCCCTACCCCCCCGGTCCCTGAAACATGGGCACCGCTTCTGAGCCACAAGGCTTGGCAGGCAGGAACCAATGAGGAGGTAGGCTGGGCATTCAAAAAATCCAGACATAAAGGTGTCTGGTGCCATATCCAGACCAATCAAGGAATACAGACCAGCCAAAAAGTAGGCTGCTTGGCATAGAAGCAGATGACCACAGGTGGCTGTTCTTCAGTTTGAAATTTGGGGTAGGAAAGGGATTTTAGAGGGGAGTGGGGCCTGGGGTGGCTTCAAGGACTTTCAGGTTAGGGAAGCCAGTATCAGAGGTCTTTGCTGCTCTGATTGAAAACTTTCAGCCCTATTTAAAGCCTGAGATGAGAGAGGCCAAATCCAGCTCAAAAGACAGTGGGGGCCACTGCCCCCTCCCCTCCATGCAGTAAGCATCTAAGATGGCCAGCCTTGCACTAATAGCCCCCTTGACTCCCAACTTTCGTGGTAGTTCAGAAGGTAATAGTCCATGATCTGCATCCCCATGGAATCTCCTGTGAAGGCCCACATTTCTCATTAGACTGGCAATCAGGATTCCAGTGTAGAAATAATTCCTAAATCACTTTTTGTGCAACATAAAGGGCAGGTTTGTTGAAACATAAAACCACAAAACCTTTTAAGATTGTATGAGAGTTATAGGCTGATGAGCCACTCAGTCAGGTAACAATTATTCAGGGCCATTGAGAGAAAGAGAGTGAGAGAGAGGGGAAAAAAGTTTTGATCCTCTGGTTTACTGCCATGCTGACTCTTGGCCTGATCCTGTTTTAATTGGCTCCCGTGGTAAGAGTCATGGATAACTACCACTCTCACATGTACTCACAAGCCTGAACTTTGAAATAATGTGAACTAATGCAGTGGGTTAATACGTATTAATCTTTTTGCTTACTTGGTCTGCATCTGTCACGGCCAATAAACTCCTTAAACCTGAGAGCTGTTAATTCCTCAGTGACATCGGACATGCAGGTGCCAGGAAGGATCATAAATGAAAGAGAGCTTGCTCCCTGAGATGGAAAATAAACCCACTGTTTGTCTCATTAGACAGTTTCCTTGTCCCCTTCGGCAGTGCAGGTCAGACACCTGTGGAAAAACAGAGTGATTTCAGGATCCACTTTATCTTTTTCATTTCTCAATTGTTAGGACTCAGTTCGTTGGAATATTGGGTAACACTTGTCCCAGTCCCACAGCGGGATGGTTGTGGTATATAATGATGATGGTATTTGTTAAGCGCTTACTATGTGCAAAGCACTGTTCTAAGCGCTGAATGTCATGTTATGTCCTTCCTTTGGTTTATGAACTTTGTGAGTTGCTTTTCCAGAGGCCTTGTGTGGCTTTGATCTGGCATCATTGTGTGGTAGCCAGACACAATTCTGTGAATGATTCTGGAAAGTAGTAGTTGGGCAAAGGATTTTTCCAGTCAGTCAATCAATCAATCACATTTATTGAATGCTTACTGTGTGCAGAGGACTATACTTAAGCACTTGTAGTCTGACAGAGTTGATAGATGTGTTCTCTGCCCATAAGGTGCATTCAGTCTAAAGGGGGAGACAGACAGTAAAATAAGTTACTGATATTTACATAAGTGCTGTGGTGCTGAAGGTGAGGTAATATTAAGTAAGGGTATGGATCCAAGTGCATAGATGACACAGAGGGAGTAGGGGAAATGAGGGCTTGGGTTAGGCCTCTTGGAGAAGATGGGATTTTCAAAAAGCTTTGGAGGTGGGGAGAGTTGTGGTCTATTGTATAGGAAGTGGGAGGGAGTTCCAGGACTGAGGGGGATGTAGGCAAGGGGTTTGGTGATGGATAGAGATTGAGGTACATTGAGTAGGTTGGCTTTAGAGGAGCCACGTGTGTGCACTGTCCTAGTAGAAAATCAGCAAGATAAGGAAGGCAAGGGCGAGCTGTTTTAAGTGCTTCAAAGCTGATGGTAAGGAGTTTCTGTTTGCTTCAGAGTTGGTTGGGCAACCACTGTAAGCTCTTGAGGAGTGGGGAGACATGGACTGAAAAGTCACATGAAAATAACCATAGGTAACGTTTTTTCCTCATTAAGATTTGCAGGACTGCAGTGTATGGGAGATACTTATCACTGTGTTTGAGTTTAGTCTCAGATTTCCACCATTCACTTTAGGGCAGTGTGAAAGGGACAAGGCAAACCAGAAAACTCGGAATTAACTTCCATTTTTCTGTGGTTGATAAACTAAAGATCACACTCATCTCAGGCTAGGGGGGCTGTTTGTCCAGTCTTGTACTGAACAGCTTTTTTTTAAGCTGGTCTGTCCCCTGACCAGTACTGGTATGACACCTGATGCCCTCAGGAAGTTTACAGTCTAGTGGGGGAGACAGGCACTGAAGCACATTATAGATAGAAGGAAACAATAGGGTATATAAGATGGGGTATATGAGATGTATGTCAGCATTATGGGGGAAGTTGTGAGTACTTTACTGCCTTATTGGTGTGAAACTGCTGATGTGGGAGGTGGGAATGTCAGGTGGAATGACTAGAAATTAATCAGGGAAGGCATCCAGGAAGAGACATGTAGAGCTTGGGAGAAGGGAGAGCTGTAGACTGATTTGAAGTGGGATGGAATTCCAGGCAGGGGGACGGGGTTGATCAAGAGGTTGGAGGCGGGAGAGATGAGGCTGAGGCTCAGGGAGCAGGGTAACTTAAGTGAGAAGCCCCTTAATATTTCTCTCCCTCTCCTTGCCTGCTCCAACTATACTCTGCTCTGCCTATGTGCACCCCTTGTGGGCTGAACTGTGTCCAACCCAATTATCTTGTATTTACCCCAGTGCTCAGGACAGCATTTGGCACTTAATAAGTGCTTAATAAATGCCTCAATTATTAGTAATTATCATTACTACTAGCCCCTTACCTGGGATCTCCCTGCCTCATTCCCCTCCAAGCCACAGGCCTGAAGGGGAGCATCCAGAGTTTTTTTTTTTCCAATTTGACTGAACATAAGCCTTCTTAAGTTGTTGCTGTTGCCGAGAGCTGTGACTCTTATAAATTTCCCCATCGCCAACTCTATGTAGTGTACACGGGTGTCCAGTAAAGACTTAGCGAAGACAGATGTTAATGCAGAGTGAGGAGAAGCTAACCCACTCTCAGATCTCCCTTGGCCGGCTGCCGTCGTTTGCAAGTTTCAGTGTTCAGCGAAAACAAAATAAAACAAACCCCAAAACATACATTCACACTCTGAGATTTTGGCCTAAATCAGAGTTCCATTGTAAGTAGTTCATCAAAACCCACTCTCCTGAGCTCCCTAGCACACAGCTAGATCAAAATGAAGTTTGAAGAGCATAAACTAGCCCACAGACACCATTGATTAAGGTTGAGACCTAATACAGGAAGAAACAGACCTAGTAAATATCCTCCTTGAGCAGTAAAATAGCTGCTCTAAGGAGTTATAAGCACTTTTGTGAGCTGTAATTCCCTTAGGAAAAAAAGAAAGGGTTTTTTTTAGAATCTTTCATCTCTACTTGACAGCAGAAATAAAAAGACTGCTTTGAAATGGCGAGGTTCTGTGAAGCATCCTTTTGATAATGCCATCTTTTGTCTGATCTTAAATGTAAGCGAGAGATATTAAACTTTTTTAAGAAAAGACTTATGTGACTTTTAGAGATTTTTGGATCCATGAAGCTTGGAAGAACTGACAGACTAAATTCCGGACCAAACATACATTTGCGTTCCTTGAAGGGGAGTGATACCCAAATTTATGGTTAGTACTTAGTAGTGTGGAAAATTGTCATGAAAATGCTTTGTGCTTTAACAGAGTCCATTTTCCAAGTGTCTCTGAAGGGTTTACAATCATTAATTAACACTCCTATGAAGAAAGTATTGTCATTCCTATTTTACAGATGTGGAAACTGAGGTAAAGAAAGGTTTTAACTTTCGCCAGGTCACATGTGAAGTGATAGTAGAGACAAGACTTGCGTTCTGAATTCCCAGTCCAGTGTTCTCTTCATTAGACCCTCCTGAGTGATTCAAGTCACCTTCATGGGTAAGATTCCTGGGTGCCTAACAAAAAGTACACTGGCCTAAGAATCAGAGGGTTTGAATTCCAACTCTACCACTTGCCTGCTGTATGAACTTGGATAAGTCACTTAACTTCTCAGTACCCCAGTTTTCTCATCTGTAGATTCAATAACTCCACTAGATTGTAAGTTCTTTGAAGGCAGAGATCATGTCTACCAACGCAGTTGTGTTCTTTCATGTGCTGAGTACAGTTCTGTGCATAGTAAGCTCTCAATAAGTACCACTGATTGATTTATTGATTAATTAAAAGGAGAGATAATAAGGCTGGTGGGAGTCATGTCTCTGAAGTGGGCGTGCTATTCTTGTGTCACAAAAAGGTAGTAAGTGAGGTTGCTTCTGGCCAGGTAAGTGTCCATGCTCCTGGGCCATCCTTCAGACTAGCCTGGGCTAGATTGGCCAGCAGAATTTTGGTTTATGCAGGAGAACTTGCCTTTATCAGCCCTCCCTTGCTCAACTGATCTTTTTCCTCCTTTTCCCGTATGTGTGCCTCTTGCCATTAGAGTCTCTATCAGTTCTCCTTGCTGTTTTCTCATTTCCTCTTCTGTGAATGGTCAGGGAATCTGTCTGTTGTTATATTGTACTTTTCCAAGCACTTAGTACTAGTGCTCTGCCACAGTAAGTGCTCAATAAATGCGGTTTGATGAATGAATGAATTTCAGATCTGGGTGGTGATCAAAGGGGAGCAAATGAGGGCAGGGGGTGGTGGGGAGAGATGCAGCGGAATGTCCTGATTTAGATGAGGAGAATTGGACCCGAATCACCGTAAGGAATGCCAAGAAAGTGCTGAGGCAGCTGCCTCAGGCCCTAACAGGCTGCTTGGGGTTCCACCCGATTCATCCCAATGCCAGGTAGGTCTCCAGAACACTCAGGTTCTGTTGGCTCACCATGGCGGGAATTTTAAATTTTTCTTTCTTTTCTCTCTCTCTTTTTTTAAATGGTATCTGTTCAGCACTTACTATATGCCAGGCACTACATAAGTGCTGGGGTAGATACAAGTCAGTCAGGTTGGACATTGTTCTTGTCACACATGGGGCTCACAGTCTTAAATCCCATTTTACGGATGAGGTAACTGAGGCCCAGAGAAGTTAAGTGAGTTGTCCAGGGTCACACAGGGTATCCTGGAGGATTTTGGTGCAACACAGACAGGTCATATCGGCTGTGCCAGCAACCTCTGGGAATCAGTCAGGAAACAGTCATTACAGCCACCGAGGTTGAGGAGCACTATTCCTAGCTAGTGCTTTAGGGCGGGGACCACCATGACTATCAGGTCCCCATCCAACAGTTATGAGGTGGAACAGATCCCTGACAGTTCAGGATGGTCCAGCCTAAAACAAGGTAATGATAATTATGGCATTTGTTAAGCACTTACTATGTGCCAAGAACTCTACTGAAGTCTGGCATAAATACAAGATAATCAAGCCAAACACAATCCCTGTCCCACACAGGGCTCACAGACTAGGGGGAAGGGAGAACACGTGTTGAACCTCTATTTTACAGAGAAATTTTAATAGAAATTTTCCTCTATTTTACAGAGGAAATGGAGGCCCAGAGAATTTAAGTGACTTGTCCAAAATCACACAGCTGCAACCAGCGCTTAGAACAGTGCTTTGCACATGGTAAGTGCTTAATAAATGTCATTTAAAAAAAAGTGGCAGAGACAGGATTAAAACCCAGGTCCCCTGACTCCACAGCTTATGTTCTTTCCACTAAGCGATGAGGATGGGTGGCCTAGCATGTTGAGAAGCAATTAGACAAATCACGAGTTAAGCAGAACTGTCCCTCAATTAAATGTACATTTTACCTCCTGTCCTCCTACCACCATTTTGTTTGTCAGTGAGTGTGTTTATGAACAAAAGGGTTGTGCAGAAAGCATGTCTGTAATAAAAACAGTAGTGCCTGGTGGAGAAACTTGTAGTGCAAATCATACATACCATAAGGCTGCTGAGCTCAGCCAAGTGAAATAACAAGCAGCTGGGTTAGTCTTGTAGACTGAAATGGAAAACTGTTGCCCTTAATAGAAGATTTTCTCTGAGAAATTGAAGTAGGAAGGATAGCAACAGACAAGGTTATTCATGAGGAGGGTGTCACAGGGAGGTCATTGGTTCTTCCAATATTCAATCATCATTCTGGTTCAGGAAATGCTGCCTGACACCAGAAATTAATGAAGAAAGCTGTCCATGCCTCTGAGACAAGCAAATCAGAGCAACAGAGGTCTGGGCTAACTAGCTGCCAGCACACTGCCGTTCTACATCAGGGGGAAATGGATAAAGAAGAAACAGCATGCAGGTTCCCAGACCGATTGTCTACATATGGTTTGGGGACAAGATGCCTCCTGTTTCTGAGGTGCTGAAAGAGAGGAAATGCTTATGAATTGAGGGTGGATAATTTATTCAAGAAGGGGCACTGCAGAATGACACAGCCCATAAAACAGGATAGCTATGTCAGAATTCAGTTTCCTCGTTGCAAGTTTTATGGAAATGGATGGGTTCCGTCCCTTGTTCTCTGGACTTCACCCAAGTCATTTTTTGCATTTTAGGTGCCTTATAAACCTTCTATTGATTTGCTGACCCAGGGAGTCTGAGGGGAAAGCTGCTCTTCTGTGGGTCAAGCAGTTTTCAGATCACTTACTCATATTTCTTGAGCACTTACTGTGTGCAGAGTACTGTGCTAAGGGCTAGGGAGAGTACAATACAATAGAGTTGGTAGATGTGATCGTAGTGTTCCTCTTGGAACATGGCAGTCCAACAGCGCTAGTGAATAAATGCTATGTCTGTGGCAAAGTGTTTTGAGGATACATTAAGACAAAGTCTCAGACAATGTTACATTCCATCTGAAAAGTGGGAGTAAGTTGCAGAGGACAGACCTTCATGGCACACTTAATCAAGAAGGGAGTGGGTAACTGATCAAAACCTTCATATAGAAAGAGATACAAGGAGGCAAAAGAGAAAACACAGCCAGTTGCTACCAATATTAAGTACGACTACAGAGCTTTATTGTGGTACCCTAGGTAAACTCCTCAAAGGCGGGAACTTTGCCTTCTTCCTACAGTAGGTGCTCAATAAATATTGATGAGTATTTGGATCCCAGACCATTAGTGCCTTCTTAGCAAAAGTTAAGTGTGGCTTTTATAGGGAAAAAACAGAAAGAACAGGCTGGAGAAGGGACTGACTCACAGGAAACCGAGGCAGAGATCAGGTTGAGGAGTCTTAGAGCACCACTGCTCAGTCTCAAGAAATGTCAACACCCCTGCCCAGGGCGCAGCTATGGCTGTGTTCAGACTGCAGGCTCTATCTCTCTAATTGGGCATTCATTGGGAAGTTTGGCTCTCCAAGCCATTCAGGGCTAGCCTAGTGATTATTTTGTGAGGAGTATCTTTGGCTAGTGCTCCTCTGCGTGGATGGAATTCCTGCTGGAAGATTGGCTATTTCAAACTCCCTGTCGTTGAGCCAGTCCTCCAATCTCATTTGAAAGGCCCCCTGGCTAGATTGCAGCCTCCTGAGGCAATCTTTCTGCTCAAAGCCCAAATTACCAGCTAATTTCACTCGTCTGAATGCCAGAGCTGTTCTGAGGGTGCTGTCCTACTGATGCCAACCTGCTTCTGGTCCTCTCCCACTCCTGCCTGTAAAGGGCACTAAATGTAGCCTAGGGGAGTCAAGGCGAGGCCAAACAGCCATTCACGGACCCATCCCCTGAGCAGAAATTTGCTCTTTGACTTCCTGATCATCACTGCAAGCCCAGTGAGGGTCCACATCTCCCTCTGCCTCTTCGTCTACCTCCCAACCCAGGAATGCCCCTACTGAACATTACTGACTCATTCACTGTTTGGTTTCCAACCTGGATGTCAGTGGTCTGGACAATCTGAAATTAGCCTGAAGAGTTCACCCTCCTCTTTGATCTTCCTTAAGGTTTGCTCTGAATTCACCCTAGGAGAGGAGGGCAGGAATTTTAGTGGCTTCCTTAATGAGGTAAATTGTTTTCCATATTATGTAAGCACCTTAAGTTCAGAGACCAAGACTTTCATTGTCCTAGCACCCTGAGGATATTAAATGCAGGCTAAATGGAATATATTAAAGTCTTGATTATCGGGGGTAAAGGAAAATAGGGAGAGAAAGGGGAACCAAAATCCATAGTTATTAATCCCAGGGTTTATTTAAAATCAATAGCTTTTATCTCCACCACAATTTCCCCAACACTTTACCACACATCCTCACAAAACTCAGTAGAATGTAACCAGTTTTCTTGTGATTGTCAGGACAGGGCATGACATAGGCAGACATATGAACCAACGCCGCCCCTCCTCCCCATTATTATACCCTCCCAAGCACTTAATTCGGTGCTCTGCACACTGTAAGTATTCACTGAATACCAATGATTGATTGAATAGAAACACATTTCAGCCCCTTTGTAGAGTTGATAGAAGTGGTTGGTTTCCTAGAAGCAGCGTGGCTCAGTGGAAAGAGCTCGGGCTTTGTAGTCAGAGGTTAGGGGTTCAAATCCCGGCTCCGCCACTTGTCAGCTGTGTGACTTTGGGCAAGTCACTGAGCTTCTCTGTGCCTCAGTTACCTCATCTGAAAAATGGGGATTAAAACTGTGAGCCCCCCGAGGGACAACCTGATCACCTTATAACCTCCCCAGTGCTTAGAACAGTGCTTTGCACATAGCGCTTAATAAATGCCATTATTATTATTATTATTAGAAGCTTCTGAAGAACCAGCAGCAAGCAGAGGACTAATGGCCCGGGGAGTGTGGAGGAGGTATGGTACAGGGAGCTGGGGAGAGTCGGGAGGAGCAGCTATGGGGCATCAAGAGTGACTGTTGGACCCTTCCCAGTCCACCACATCACCTATCCCAGATTGTTTGGTTGCTACAACTGGCCCAGACAGGATCCCACCTGACTCCTGCCCCAAACCCAACCAGTGCTGCTGATCCGCCTTAGCCAACGAGGCCTTTTCCTGGCAGGAATTATAATTCTGCAGTTTGGAAATCAAGAGCACATGAACATCTCATTAAACATTTACACATTTGAATAAATCATAATATAATGACCATTTCCTCAAATGAACAGGAAAAATAATATTTCATGAATTTAAAAGTATTGCAAAAACTCAAAATGAATCACTGGCTATTATCACAAATCCCTTGTAGCGCTCAGTCGAGTGGGGTTTTTTTCCCCACAGATCTTAGTTGGTGGTTATTTCATTGTGAAATTCATTGCCCAAATTTATTTAATTTTGTCTCACATCAGAATCTCCTGCACTTTTTCACCCATTGGTCCAGCATTTTCCAGTGGCCACAGTTCATTTTTTAATGAAAGATTATTTTGGTAGGTGCATTTGTCCCCGGCAAAACATAATGCAAGTTCAAATTTTTTTTAATATTATTGAAAAGAGCATCAAAGTGCTGAAGTATTTTTACCGGATAGAAATCAATCAATCTATCCTGCTGTTGGGTAGGGACCATCTCTATATGTTGCCATCTTGTACTTCCCAAGTGCTTAGTACAGTGTTCTGCACACAGTAAGTGCTCAATAAATAGGATTGAATGAATGATTGAATGAATCAATCATATTTACTGAGTGCTTACTATATGCAGAGCACTGTACTGTTTGGGAGAGTACAGTGCCACAGAATTATCAGACATTTCCCCTGCCCACAACGAGTTTACAATCCCTCTTCCCAAAGTCTCTTCTCTGCCTTTTCATAATTTCCAGTGGAAAACTCAGGAAAGAGCCAAAGTGACAGACAGCAGGAGAAAAAAATGGAGTTTTGGGTCATCCAAAATCTGAATCGACATTTCAGAGGAACTGAGAATGTGATATTTATAATAAAATTATTGGTGGTTTTTAACCCTTCAACTTTTAGACAGTAAAAATGCTCAGCCCCCCAGACCAAAGGTGTTCTTTTCTTTTCTTTGTACCATAAACTTGGATTGGCTTCCCTGCCCAACCCTCCACCTCCCGTCCCTTTCTCTCCCCTCTTTTTCAAAGTGATTGCCCTTGAGTTTGCTCAATGGGGTTTCTGTAATGTCATAAATATTCTTTCTTGGGATGGTAATTAATCCTTGTGATGAATTCCACTCACTCTGAAAAGTTATGCAAGTTTTTCACTGGAGGGTATGTCTTTTATGTTTTAATGCTACTCATGTATAATTCAATTTGTCCCAAACCGGAGTTGAGTTAGTGAGGTTAGGGTTAAGGGCTTTTCTTTCTCCTCCTAGAAGGGTTTGAAAGCATTTAAATTGGAAGGTTTCCTTTCCTCCTCCCTGGGATGGGATTAAGGTAATTGATAGGACCAGAGGCTACAGCTTCTGAGCAGCTGCCTTAGAGGCAAGTAGCCTGCAGCTTGGAGATGGGAGAGGAGCAGCCTGGGTTCAAGGCTTCACTTCTTCCTTTCCCTTGGCTTGTTCGGAGGAATTTTGGGGCACAGTTGGGGTTTCCCTCTGAGGGGAAATGTAAATAAACCACACAGTTCTCCCCACTGTGGACCAGTTCTGCCTCTGGAATAAAGGTTGTCATTTCAGGGGCTCTTCCTCAAGGACACCATTTGGTGGGACCCTTTACTGAGGGTGAAAGTAAAGTGGGAAGGTCCTCCAGTGGGGCAGCAGTAAAAGAATACGTGCCCGATCGCCTGTTTCAGAGTGGGTTGGGCCGCCCTTCAATGGCTTGTGTGCCAGAGTGCAGACCTGGTCCTCAAAATAGAAGCACTGCAACCTAGTGGGAAGAGCAGGGGCCTCGGAGACAGGAGAGCTGGGTTTTAATTCTGGCTCCACCACTTACCTGCTGTGTGACTTTGGGCCAGTTACTTAACTTCTCTACGCCTCAGCTTTTTCATCTGGGGATGCAGTACCTGTTCTCCTACCTCCTTAGACTTAGAAAGCCATATAGTACACGGACTGTGTCTGATCTGATTATCCTGTGTCTACTCCAGCACTTAGCACATGCTTGGCACATAGTAATCTCTAAACAAACACCACAGTTATTATTGTTTTTAAGTACTACAAGGTATCAGGCCCCTCCAGAGGCCTTGACATGGGGCCTGAAATGCTGTGTGTCAGGCAGTGTGTTACCAGCTGCGCCATTGGCTCCAGCAGTGAGCCAACATGCCCCCGGGAGGGACCTGGTGATGCTGGGATGAGGTCCTTTAATATTCATTCATTCATTCAGTCAGTCAGTCAGTCGTATTTATTGGGTGCTTACTGTGTGCAGAGCACTGTACTAAGCGCTTGGGAAGTACAAGTTGGCAACATACAGAGACGGTCCCTACCCAGTGACGGGCTCACAGTCTAGAAGGGGGAGACAGGCAACAAAACAAAACTCCTCCTCCCCATCCTCCCTGCCCTACCTCCTTCCCCTCCCCACATTACCTGTATATATGTTTGTACAGATTTATTACTCTATTTATTTTACTTGTACATGTTTTCATATTCTATTTATTTTATTTTGTTAATATGTTTTGTTTAAAACAAAACTCCCCCTCCCCCTCCCCCTGCCCTACCTCCTTCCCCTCCCCATAGCACCTCTATATATATGTTTGTACAGATTTATTACACTATTTTACTTGTACATATTTACATATTCTATTTATTTTATTTTGTTAATATGTTTTGTTGTCTGTCTCCCCCTTCTACACCGTGAGCCCACTGTTGGGTAGGGACCGTCTCCATATGTTGCCGACTTGTACTTCCCAAGCGCTTAGTACAGTGCTCTGCACACAGTAAGTGCTCAATAAATACGATTGAATGAATGAATGAATGTGGACAGGTGTCAAGTCATCAGAACAAATAAAATTAAAGCTAGATGTACATCATTAACAAAACAAATGGAATAGTAAATATGTACAAGTAAAATAAATAGAGTAATAAATCTGTACAAACAAATACACAGGTGCTGTGGGGAGGGGAAGGAGGTAGGGTGGGAGGATGGGGAGGAGGAGAGGAAAAAGGGGGCTCAGTCTGGGAAGGCGTCTTGGAGGAGGTGAGCTCTCAGTGGGGCTTTGAAGGGAGGAAGAGAGCTAGCTTGGCAGACGTGTGGAGGTAGGGCATTCCAGGCCAGGGGGAGGACGTGGGCCGGGGGTCAACGGCAGGACAGGCGAGAACAAGGTACAATGAGGAGGTTAGCGGCATTCATTCATTCATTCATTCAATAAATCGTATTTATTGAGCGCTTACCGTGTGCAGAGCACTGTACTAAGCGCTTGGGAAGTAAAAATTGGCAACATATAAAGATGGTCCCTACCCAACAGCGGGCTCACAGTCTAGAAGGGGGAGACAGACAACAAAACAAAACATATAAACCAAATAAAATAAATAGAATAAATATGTACAAGTAAAATAGAGTGATAAATATGTACAGACATATATACATATATGTATAGACTACATATACTTCTATATGTTCTATTCTACAGTGAGGAGATTAGCGGCAGAGGAGCGGAGGGTGCGGGCTGGGCTGTAGAAGGAGAGAAGGGAGGTGAGGTAGGAGGGGGCGAGGTTTTGGAGAGCCTTGAAGCCAAGACCCATCCCCTTTTCTGGCATGAGCCAATTTTGACTTTCACCCTTGCTCTATATCGTGAAGTCCAGCCCTAGCTTCTGGGTTTCCAAAAGGGTTCCCTGAAGACAACTTTTTTACAGGCTGGAGAAGGGATTTTGTGGAAATTTTAGAGAAGAGATTTTGTGGGATTTTAGTGAATGCATGGCCTAGTGGATAAAGCATGGTCCTGGGAGTCAGAAGGATCTGGATTCTAATCCTGACTCAGCCATTTGCCTGCTCTGTGACCATGGGCAAATCACTTAATTTCTCTGTGCTTCAGTTCCCTCATCTATAAAATAAGGATGAAAACTGTGAGTCCCTTATGGGACATGGATGGTGTCCTACCCCAGGGCTTAGTACAGTGCTTGGCACATTGTAAGCACTTAACAAATACCATAAAATATCCAACTTTTGACAGTATGGAGGGTTTTCTTTCTCCATTCTTTCATGTCCTTATCTGACTCTGTGTCGTGTTCCTGACTAGGAAATAAAATATGAGCCTGGTTTCATAACCAGGCAACAAGGCTAGTTGGGAACAGCTGCGGCCCAGGAAATCCAGGGCAGCGTTGGCGGCCCTCACAGTCTGGGGAAGGGAAGAGGGGGAGCAGCTGAGGGCTTCAATCGTCCATGACCTCAACCATGGGTTGTTCCTAGACTAGTCGAGGCACACCATCACCATCAAATAGCATTTGGTAAAAGCCCACGCGAGCCTGACGCTGAGTTGCGCCCTGCACAAAGCAAGCCAATGCAAGTATTCTGGTCGTGCTCATCGTTTTTTTTTTTTTTAATTAAACTCTCATGTAAATTTATATGCCAATTAGGGGCAGCCCTCAGGCTGTAGCCAGATTGCTAATGTGGCCCTCCCTTTTGCCAAGGTTGGGTATCCTCAACCAAGAAGCCGGTGCCCTTGAATGATTGTAGAGGGCTCTATAATTTACAACTCAGTGCCCTTGGAAACATTGTTTTACTATCTTTGTTGGGTCAGGTGAGTGCTTGGCATTACGTCAAAAATACACTGGAAGCTTACACAGTTACTCAAAGGGGGAGGAGGTGTAGTTGTGCTGGAAAGAATTCTCAGTTTAGAGTTCCTAGAGGCCTGGTCCTGATCCAGTCGATCCCTCCACTGGATTTGCCTCTGGGTTTAATGATAAAAATACTAATTATTTTTGTAGGATTTGTTAAGCCCATACCAAGTGCCAAACACTGGGTTAGAAACAATACAATCAGATCAGACATACTCCCTACCCCTCATAAGGGCTCACAGTCTAAGAAGGAAGGAGAACAATAATTTAATTCCCATTTTACAAGATGATGAAACTGAGGCACAGAGAATTTAAATGATTTGTCCAAGGTCATACAGCGGGCAAGGGGGAAGGAGCATAGCCTAACAGAGCACAGGACTGAAAGTCAGATGACCTTTTTCTTATGGTCTTCGTTAAGTTCTTACTATGTGCCGGGGACTCTTGCGTAAATACAAGATAATCAGGGTGATCACAGTCCCTGTACCACCTGAGGCTCACAGTCTTAACCCCCATTTTACAGATGGGGTAACTGAGGCATTAAGAAGTTAAGTGACTTGTCCAGGGTCACATAGCAGACAAGTGGCAGAGGCAGGATTAGAACCCAGGTCCTTCTGACTCCCACATCCTTGCTCTATTCACTAGGCCAAGCTGATTCTCTGGTTCTGCCACTTGCCTGCTGTGAGACCTTGGGTAAGTCACTTAACTTCTCTGGGTCTCAGTTTCCTCAACTTTAAAATGGAGGTTCAATACTTGTTCTCTCTCCTTAATAGCATGTAAGCCTCATGTGGGACAGGGACTCTGACCTGATAAACTTGCACTTACGCCAATGCTTAGAACAATACTTGATGCATCGTGTAAGTGTTTAACCACTGCCATAGTTATGAAGCAATGGAGTTGGGATCAGAACCCATCTCCCCTGACTCCGGGGCCTGGGCTGTTTCCACTAGAACACCCTGCTTCCCACAGGGAAGGACAAGGACATTACTGGCTTTAATCCAGCGAGGGGGGCTGCGTGCTGCTGCTTTTCCTGCCAAAGAAAAAACAAAAGGGAGAACAAGCGCAGTGCTCTGCAGAGAGCTAGCACTCAGTAAATACCATTGATTGATTGATTAACGATGGAGATGGGAGAACAGATTCCTTTCCTCAAGGAGCTTAAATCTAACTGATAGAGAACTGGGTTTCCTGGCACAGGGAAAGTGGATTGGGGAGTTTCCAGAACCCATGTGCAGGCATCAGATGGCCCTGCAGGCATCAGAGGGCCCCAGTCAAGCAACGATATTTACTGAGCACTTACTGTGTATGGAGCACTGGACTACGTGCTTGGGAGAGCACAGTATGACGGAGCACTCCCTCACGGTTGCCCTCTTAGAGGGCATCTGCTCACGGAGGTGGGGCTGGGCAAGGGTGTTGCCATCCAGGATCGGAATTGGGGTACTGAAGCCAAGTGAGAGCAGTCCCTGGAGCCCCAGGCTCTCCGGAGGCAACCAAAGTCCGCATCTCCCGTTGGTCTCCTTTGAGTTCCAAATTCATCTAATAACAAGGTTTTTTAAAAGTACAGTAAATGAGCCGCTAATCCCTCCCTGTCCCCAGAGGCACACAGAGCAGATTTCGATAATTAAACTCAACAACCGAGGAACCCTTTCAGAGCAGGACCTCCATGGGAAATAACACTGTCATGGATATAAGTGTCTTAGTCCTGGGCGGGCTAGCTCCCTTGGCCCTCAGCAGTTGGGTTCCCATTAGCAGAAGGCCCCCCGACCCTCATTAGGTCATGTTTACTGAAGGTTCTGGTTTTCTGTCTCTTCATTCAGTCCTTTATGGGACACATAAGGGACAAAGCATTTTGTAACTGACCACCGATGGAGCCAGCTCTATTCATGGATTACTGCTGCCATGGCAACCGTCTTTACAGAACCCACCACAGCAAACATGGAATGAATGGCAGGGTCAACACCCAAGATAAAAAAAAAAAGAAGGGTTATGCAACTGTTTGCAGAACCCTTGGCAGAATCCTTGAATCATTTCTGGATGGCTCCCAGAATAATCCAATATTCCAGAACCCTGCATGAGGAATCTTGATTTCAAACCAGAACAAGCACTTCTCTTGTTTGCAAGATCAGCTGTGACCTTTGGAAATATAAATTAAGGGCTGAAGGAGATTGGAACTGGGTATTGATTTAACTTTAGAGTATAACAGAGGCTCAGAAATATGCTTCATGATAAGCTTCAAGCCAAAAAGGAATCTGGGAAGGGTTATTAAGTGATCCTTTTGAAACAATATCATCTACTCATCTTAAAAAAATCCCTTCATTAAGTTGTTTCCCTACCAATTTAGCTCAGATCCAGTCAAGAGGTAAAATGTAGTTTTATGCCTTGAATCAAAGATGCAGAAATTTGACCTATAAAAGCCCCTTTCTCCCCACCCCGTAGTGTGACTGGTGCTGTTCAGTGACAAAAGAAGAACTGTCCCCATTCCCCTCCCGACAATGCTTGTGTATATTTGTACATATGTATTATCCTATTTATTTTATTAACGATGTGTATGTAGCTGTAATTCTATTTATTTTGATGGTATTGATACCTGTCTACTTGCTTTGTTGTCTGTCTCCCCCTTCAAGACTGTGAGCCCGTTGTTGAGTAGGGACCATCTCTGTATGTTGCCGATTTGTACCTCCCAAGCGCTTAGTACAGTGCTCTGCATGCAGTAAGCGCTCAATAAATACTACTGAATGAATGAATGAACTGTCCAAAATAGTCCAAGTATAAATTACTTCAGGATGATGGAGTCAGGATTTAAAGCGCAGTTTCTGTTCGTTCCTACCAGTGCAAATATTGCCCAAAGAAGGTGGCAGGAATTCCTCTTAGTGGGTCAGCCCATGTAACACATCTCCAATATCTTTGCTCATTACTGCTTTGCCACTACAGGTTATTTAAGCCTTTTCCAGATCACTACAGTGGACTTTTTCTTCTTCCCCTCCGTGAGGGTGTGGTATGTGTAGGGGCTCAAGGTTTTCATTATTCACCATGGGTCAAGCACCATTTAATATGTGCCAATCTTTTTTTATCCCAAGATTCTCATGAGGACATCCTCAAGCTCCTGGACCCCATGCTAACCCTCCACCAAAAACCCCAAACTGGACACAGCTGCTCTGAGTGCCACTCTTTGGGGTAGGGAGGGGTTAAAGACTGAAGGGAAAGGGCTGGCCAATATAATAAACTCCCTGAGGGCAGGGCCATGTCTTTTAGGTCTGTTGTACTCTCCCCATTGCTTAGCCTAGGACTCTGCACATAGTAGGTGTTCAGGAAATATAGTTACTAGCATACTTGCAATTACTACCTAATCCCCCTCCTCCCCACACTTTTGAGGAAGAAATAAAATATTATTTTTGTAAGCAGTAATAGCGGCACACGCTGAAGAAGGAAGAGGAATAGGGTCTGAACACTGCAGATGCAGACTCATGGAGACTGGGAACTCCAGGGTAAGAAGACAAGAAAGGGCAGAGGTTACCTAATTCATTAAGTGCTTATTATATACAGCACATTTTGGGGGGTGCACCTGGGAAAAAGACTGCCCTCTTAAGTGCCTTCCTACATTTTTTCTCCCCCTCCTTTCCTCATTTTTTCCTTTTCTTTTCTTCTCATGTTTCCCTTATTGCTATACTCACTTCTCTGGGAAATTGCCCCTCCCCATTTTGAGTTGCAAAACTATGCAAAAATTAGGGGTAGTTATAAGACTACATAGATATTATTGATTGATTGGTTGAAGTATTTCCTCACTCCTCACTTAGGAGTCAGTTAACAACTGTCCAAGAAACCCCTGTGATTATGTCCTCTGCTCTGATAAGCACCAGGCTGAAACCTAGATAGTATCTTTTTGAATTCTAGGGAATACAGGGAAGAATTCTAAGAATGAATGGCAGTCATTTCATACCTATAAAACAGAAAGGACATTTCAAAATAGCCTCCTAATTTTAGCAGGTTTATATATCACAGCTATTCCAACTTGTCATTGAATTACTTTAGAGTAATAGGAGGATTAATGAGATTATATTTGCTTATAATGCAGTTTGAGAATCTTGGATGAAAGATGCCACATAAGTGTAACACCTATTTCATAACTATGTAAGAAGGTCATGACTTAAGTTTAAAATTCTGTAGAATGAGTTTATCCCCCTCGCCTTAGGATACCATGTTGTTTAAGTATTTTGTTCATTTAGGTTAGATCTTCACTAGTAAATTATTCAGATAATTCAGGCCTCTCAGATTTCATTTAGGCCTCAGGTATTCTGCTATTTCAATCCTAAATCCCTACCATTTTCACCTGAAATATCTGGATAACTAAAGCCAATATGTATTTTGGAGGTCTGAAACATCTGGGCAACTTCTGCAAGCTTTCATTTTTCAAATGGAAATAATTAATGATGACTCTATCCATTTTCAGGGTGGACCAAGTCTAGGACGTTGAGGTCTGTAATGACCAATTCATTATATTGCTTGATTGCTTTTCCCCCTTTGCCAAATGATTTCACCAAACTGGGTTACCTGGTTTTCTCTGGCTCCTGGCAAACTTTATAAATTACTCTGTGGTATAACAAGCAGCCCAATTTCTAAGCCAAAACTAATTCCTCTGAAGAATGCCACATCAAAGAACAATAAGTTTGTCTATGGCTCCACTCGACTCTTATTTTCTTTTATGCTAATTGGTTTGAACAAAACTCCTCTGGAATTTGAATCCATAAGCAGCTACTTAGATTTTGTAGAGTAGGCTGATCTTTATTATTTTTGTTAAAGGCTGATTCATTGGGTTGCCATACTTAGCTTGCCTGCCTCTGTCTTTCTCTTGGGAGAGGAGAAGCGTGGGATTACAGTAATAGATATGTGTACTACAAATCCCAAAATGCTGTGGGAACTAACAAGCCATGAGTGGAAGTCCAAGTACTCCAATTGAACAAGAGCTGCTGGCAGTCAGGGCAATCATCATAATCACTGGTAGTTATTGAAAGCTCACTGTGTGTAGTCGCTGTACTAAGCACTTAGGTGAATACAGTACAACTGACTTGGTAGACATGTTCTCGTGCAGACTCACCAGTTTAACCAGGAGAGCCTCAATTCTGGAATATTTGTAGTACTCTGAAATAACCCAGGGCGACCTACAGCTACATGTCTTCTGGGCCAGATTACATTTGGGAAAATGCAAAAGCTGTCGAGTCAGTTTTAGAAATATGTTTTCTAAACATGATAGAAAGCTTTTGTTTTGTTTTTTATTTCCACCTACAAGAGATTTTTCTTTTCACTTTTAAGGGCAGGCCTCAGGTTTTTTGTCCTCTAAAAGGAGATGAAAGCAGCCTCTCCCTCTGAAATAGGGAATTGATATCAGCTCCTGTTTCATTTCTCTCTCACCTCTCTTTCCTTATCAATGTCTTTCTCTATAAGGTGTTTTTAGTTTTATTGTTATCCAGTGTGAGAAATGGTCAAAATATCTGTGTTAGAAATAGAAATCAGGCACAGAGGGTAGTGAGGGAGGTGTAGCAGGCTTCCAGATTGCTTTTTGGTGGTGGCTTCTGATCCAATTTGAAGGAATTGGTTTGATTTCCAATGAGTTTGACTTCTGAAGGTAGGATGGATGATTGAGTTGCCTGTGTCCCCTTTGTCCCAGAGGCATGGACATTCTGGACTTAGCATGGCAGGCAATGATTCAGAATGCACATTTCTTGTAAATGCTTGCATGATACTCTGAAAGCAAGTCCTGTCTTCACATAGCTTCCTTTATTCAGAGCCTGGAGCTTTCTCTGATTTTATGCCATGGGTGTGCTATCAGAGAGGCTCAATAGTGCAGTATTTTGCAATGCTTTCTGTCAAACAAGAATCTGCATTTCAAATACCCATGTGCTCCTGGCCTGGTGACTGTTTCTGGGAGGCTTTTCCAATTGGTTTCTGTTTCTTTTCCGCTAAAATACTCCAGGAGGTGAATTAGGGGTGAGGCTTCTTACTGAATTAAAATGAAGCTAAAGCTTTGTTTTATCCAGTGTGATGATACTCCTTTCAGAGGGCCATTCTCCATTCCCGATATGGAAGGGTAAAGCCACCTGGTTCATTCACTCACTCACTGAGAGATGCCTGAGAATTTCCAAGTCCTCTATTTCTGAAATAAGCGTTCATGTTGTGAATAAGGTGTCCCATTCCAAGTGGCTTTAGGGAAGGATGGATCCACTAGCCTCAACCCCAAAAGGTGTAGCAAAGGAGGCTCGTCTGCAGAGGTGTCCAGGGTGGGGAACAAATGGAGAAACGGAGGAAAAGGGTGTGTTTGCATGCGCATGTGTGTGTTGGAGAAAGTGGGGACTGATGCACCACCAGTATTCCACTCTGATTCTTCCCTACTGAACTTTGATGCTAGAAATAATTACTGAGGTCCAGTGACCCACTGGGGTTTGTCTTCTAGTTCTTTCATTCAACAATCCTATTTTTGCCTATGATATTGCACTTGGTTTGCTTGTTAATAATAATTATTAAATTTAAGGTATTTGTTAAGTACTTACTGTTCATTCATTTATTCAATTGTATTAATTGAGCACTTACTGTGTGCAGAGCACTGTACTAAGCACTTGGGAAGTACAAGTTGGCAACATATAGAGATGGTCCCTACCCAACAGCGGGCTCACAGTCTAGAAGGGGGAGACAGACAACAAAACAAAACATATTAACAAAATAAAATAAATAGAATAGTAAATATGTACAAGTAAAATAGAGTAATAAATACGTCCAACATATTTACAGGTGCTGTGGGGAGGGGAAGGAAGTAAGGCGGGGGGGTTGGGAAGGGGGAAGAGGGGGAGAGGAAGGAGGGGGCTCAGTCTGGGAAGGCCTCCTGGAGGAGGTGAGCTCTCAGTAGGGCTTTGAAGGGAAGAAGAGAGCTAGCCTGGTGGATGTGCCGGGGAAGGGCATTCCAGGCCAGGGGGAGGACATGGGCCGGGGGTTGACAGTGGGACAGGTGAGAACGAGGCACAGTGAGGAGGTTAGTGGCCGAGGAGCAGAGGGTGCGGGCTGGGCTGTAGAAGGAAAGAAGGGAGGTGAGGTAGGAGGGGGCGAGGTGATGGAGAGCCTTGAAGCCGAGGGTGAGGAGTTTTTGCCTGATGCATAGGTTGATTGGTAGCCACTGGAGATTTTTCAGGAGGGGAGTAACATGCCCAGAGCGTTTCTGCACAAAGATGATCCGGGCAGCAGTGTGAAGTATAGATTGAAGTGGGGAGAGACAGGAGGATGGGAGATCAGAGAGGAGGCTGATGCAATAATCCAGTTAGGATAGGATGAGAGATTGAACCAGCAGGGTAGCAGTTTGGATGGAGAGGAAAGGGCGGATCTTGGCGATGTTGCAGAGGTGAGACCGGCAGATTTTGGTGATGGATTGGATGTGAGGGGTGAACGAAGAGAGCAGAGTCGAGGATGACACCAAGGTTGCGGGCTTGTGAGACGGGAAGGATGGTAGTGCTGTCAACAGCGATGGGAAAGTCAGGGAGAGGGCAGGGTTTGGGAGGGAAGATAAGGAGTTTAGTCTTGGACATATTGAGTTTTAGATGGCGTAAAACATAAAACATATGTTTTATATTTTATAAAACATATAAAACATATAGAGTTTTAGATGAGTTTTAGTATGTGCCAGGCACTACGCTAAGCACTGAGGTGGATACAAGCAAGTCAGGTTGGACTCAGTCCCTGTCCCATGTGGGGCTCACAGTTTCGATCCCCATTTTACAGATGAGGTAACTGAGGCCCAGAGAAGTGAAGTGACTTGCCCAAGGTCACAGAGCAGACAAGTAGCAGAGTCGAGATTAGAACCCGTGACCTTTTGGCTCACAGGCCCATGCTCTATCCACTTTGCCATGCTGCTTCTCTGTTGCTAATGTATGAGTCACATCTTATCTGCCCAGGCCCGTAGATCTTTTCTGCCATTCTTGCAGGTAGGTTATATTTAGTTAATTTTTCATCCCTGAATGTTCAGTTTGGCACCTATCCAAACCGAACTTCAATCTCTTAATTTAAGGTCAGCTTTTCCAATCTGCCACAGTCATTTCTGATTCCAGGCTAGCACACCGTTGAGCCCGGGCCACTTCACCAGGGGAAGTAAGAGTACCTCGCACACCAGATACAGGATTTCTCCAAGAATCGTGCCAGTCTTCAGTCAGGGATTATCCTCCTCTCTCCGCTGTGGGGAGCAGGAACTAAGGATTGTTGGGTATTTAATCTCTTCATGGCCTCCATTTCCACATCAGTAAAATGGAAGACCACACTATGTCTTGCCTCTTGATTTCTGGATTACCCCACTTGTAGCTGCCGACTTTGTATATACTTTCCAAATGCTAAAGAAAGGAACACACTCCTCATTTACTGTCTTTGCTTCTTTAGGTAAGAACAGAATTATACCCCCTAAGGGAAAATTAAAGTGAGCAGGGAGTGTTACTGTATCTCCTGGGCTGCCCATCCCTACCCTAAAGTCAGTGGTGTCCACTCCATGGGGCTGATGGAAGCAATGGCTTTTCAGTTTTCTGAGCTGCTATCCCAGACTGATTTATCCCAGGTTCCTGATAAAATTTGAGAGTTCCCAATCAGGGCTGAAAAGACCCTAAATGGTGCCTTTCTGGACTTTTGGCTCCCTGAAGCCAGTCTCTTTCCAGCCATCATTCCCTGCTAAAATTCCTGCTACCCTTTCACCTCCAGGCTCACAATGAAAAATTGGTACCTCTGCTGTAATGGCTCTGATTTTTACCCACAATGGAATATTTTCTCTTTACAGCCTGTCCTTGCTTGGTACTTAATGGCTTCTTCTGTTCAAAAGAGAAAAGAGAAGCAGCATGGTTTAGTGGAAGGAGCATGGGCTTGAGAGTCAGAGGTCATGGTTTCTAATCCTGGCTCCACCACTTATCAGCTGTGTGACTTTGGGCAAGTCACTAAATTTCTCTGTGCCTCAGTTATCTCATCTGTAAAATGGGGATTAAGACTGTGAGCCCCATGTGGGACAACCTGATTACCTTTTATCTACCCCAACCCTTAGAACAGTGATTGGCATATAGTAAGCGCTTAACAAATGCCATAATTGTTGTTATTATTATTATTATTGTGGTTGTAGCATGTTATAAGTAAACCCTGAAAGAAAAAAAAATAGAATTAACTAATGGGTACTGAAAATATTGTTGATGATGACCATGGTTGCAGTTTGAAAGCTACAATGTATTATGGACTCCATTTACTCATGGTTGAGGAGGGTTTCTTTTCGGATGAGTTCCTTTGCCTTGGAAAAATTAACTCATCTTGGCCTCCGTTCCACGTTCTCTCCTGCTAGGATAGGCTGACACATCCTGTGCTTGATTCTCCAATTCTCCAGGCATCTCTTCGAGAGTAAGTTAGGCCCTTTGAAAGGCGCATTAACTCTTTATATTAAATGATACTCTAGTGGCCTGAAAGACCTCGGGAAGGAACTTAGTAACTAAAAATATCAGGCTCATTGTTTGCATAACGTGAGGGATGAATCGTACTGTGCTTTGTGTTTTAAAGGGAAATTCAGCTTGGCTTAGTAAATCATGCTAAAATAAAGCATTTATCAGAAGAGCCAACAGAATTGGATCTTAGGATCAGAGAAGACAAGGCCCATCCTTCCAGGCTTTTCACCCAAACACCAAGAAGGTATTTGGGGGTAATCGCCTTTGGAAAACTTCTCTCTACTGACTAATTTCTCAAGCTCCGCTGTTGAAGGTATTGCATGTTAGAAACATAGGTTTTCAGGAACCTTCTACATTAATGCCTTGTGTTATTACAGCATAAAAACCTGTTAGGACTTGTTGGGTTTGTTGTGAGCCTCACAGCTAATGGGCTTCTAATCCCCTAAAAAGCACATTACTGGGTAATTAAAACAAATAAATGCTAATGGACATGCCATGGTTGCTCTGGAGGGCTGATTCAGAGAAGGATCCACGAGGTTATGATGCCTGTTCAAGGAGTTGGAGCCCTTTCAGCCCTGAGTGCCTTGAAGAATCCAAAGAAAAGAGAACATTTCATAAAGAAATGAATCACAGGCATGAATAGATCAGAGCAAAGCTCAAGAGAAACCTTGAATCCACCCTTCATTCTGCTTCTGACACAAAGGCCTATTTGATGTTTGAATTGCTGTCTCTTTTCCCTGGATGCTCTCTCTTCCCCAGGATTGGCAGGGTCTCAGCCTAGGAGTTCACTGTAGCTCTGTGACCTCCCCATTTATCAGGATATTTGTAAGTCTAAACAGATAGCCCCAGACCACTGGAGAAACACCTGTCCCCATCTCAGAGCACTGAAAAATAGTTGAATTTTGTGCCAATGGAGTGGAATCTGTTATTGTCCTGATTGTCTGTTTTGAAGAAGTCAGTACAATGACGAGGTTTAAGACCTTTTTCAGATTTCTGGCTCTGACCTAGAGCTTTTCAGTTCTGCCAGGGTTTTTCACCCATTAATGCATCCCGCTCTTACTTTCTCCCATCTTTCTTAATTCTGCCCTACAGTGGTTTCTGGATCTGCTCTGAATCTCTTTCATTCCCTAAAGGCCACTCGAAATGAAGTGCAGAGTTTTGTTTCCCAAAGGCATTCTGATCCGCATTAAGGTTCAGCATAGTTTTGTGATGGAAGTTAAGTGGCTAAGTCAACTTTAAATGAGGTTTCAAGTTTCAGAAGAGAAGTGAAGAATTCACAAATAATCTACTCCCAGATTGCATCTGCATGGGACCAGCAGCACTTCAGGATGACAAACTTTTACAGAGTCCACATGCTGCTTCCTCACCCAGTCCATATCTAACTATATCTGACTCATTTGCTGGCTAAAGATAGAGGGATTTGATGCTAGGACCTGGGCTGCAATTCCTCATGATGGAGGTGAAAACATTTGGTTGAGTACATGCCTTTATGTGCGTACTTTTAAAGTCAGTTGTTTCCCCTACCTGTAATTTCTTCTAATGTCTGTCTCCACAGCTAGATTGTAAACTTCTTGAAGGCAAGGGTTGTATCTACCAATTCTCTTGTTCTCTCCGGAATGATTAGTATAGGACACTGCACCCTGTAAGTTCTCAGCAAATACTATTGATTAATTCACTAACTGGGACCTCCATCCTCCCTTCAAATCTGACCTACCTCAGCTCTCCCCATCACCGTCAAAGCCATCCTGAAGTCACATCTCCTCCAGGAGGTTGTCCCTGATTAATATCTCAGCTGCCCAGCTTACAGTCTTCCCCAACCTGCCTGCCATTTCAGGACTTTCATTCCACCCACAACCCCTGTAGAACCTGTTTACATATCTTACACACCCTGTTATTTAAGCATTAACTCATATACAAATTCCCTTATCCTGTTTTGTCTTATCTGTAAATTGTTTTAGCGTATGTCTCCCCCACCTACACTGTAGACTCCTTGAGGGCAGGAAACATGACTGTTTATTACTGTATGCTCCCAAGTGCTGTGGTTTAGGGGTCTGCACACAGCAGGCATTCAGTAATGCTATTGAGCAACTGACTGATTTATTAATTGGTCATTGTGAAATTTGCATTCTGGGTAATTTCCCTTTAAAAAGAAAAAAAAACCATCTTGAAGTTCAGAATGATCTAGGAGCCTATTGCAAACCTTTCAGCATTAAGTCCCTGGGGCTCATCTGGAGAAGAAGGGCTGACCATAAGGGAGGTAGTTTCTCCATGTTTATTAAAAGTGCATGTTTCCAAGGGCTTTTTTTTAAAAAAAATAGGTGAATTAACCAGAATTATTTAAAGGAAGATGAAAAATATCTTTTGTATTCTTGCTTTCCATTCTGCTCTGAGACCACTCTAAAAGAATATACCAGCTATGTAACTGCTTTTATGAGAAACTTGTGTAGTTTGGCAAATAGGAAGTTTGATTCCCCTCATCATGGCTTGTGTTCTCCAAATTTGACTAGAGACAGAGAAAGAAAACAATTTATTCTTCATGGAAGGTACAGGTTGGTTCTTGATTTTTCTGAATGCTAGAATTGAATGAGAAAGATAAGTCCTGGAAAATACCAAGAATGTGGGCTTCTGGGACAGGCAGGATGGTAGGGATGTTGATGGGGATGGAAAAATTAGCAGGAGGAGAATATTTGGGAGGGATATTAGGAGTTCCATTTTAGACATATTGATTTTAAGTCATGGGCATGTGGAGTTGTCCTGAAGACAAGGGGAAATGGGAGATTGCAGAGGAAGCGAGAGGTTGGGGCCATGAGGATAGATTTGATAGCTATCTGCAGAGGTGATAACTGATCTCCTGGAACAAATGAATGAAAAAGTGAGAAGAGTAAAATTCAAACCTGATTTTCTCCCTCCTAGAGGCTTGAAGGTGCTAATAATTCTTTGTACTCAAGCCCTTCATTTTTCTCCTCAAAAACACTTGGATCCTTATTAGACGCTTTGTTGCGGCCCAGTCCCATCATCCAAGGAAAGAAAGAGAGAGCAAGGAGGTTCCCTGAGCTTGCTCATAGACAGGATCAGCTCTGCTTATCAGATCTGATCAGTCAGTTGGCCAATCAGCAGATCCTTTTCTGTCGAGCCTTTCTGCCCCTCTGGGCTGAAAAAACCCTTGCCACCTGTTTCCCAAGAAGAATATAGAGGGGAAAGCAGCAGCAGTGTGGAATGGAGTTGCCGAAATCCAAACCCACAGACAAATGGGCTGTGGATCTCGGGACGGGTTTACCCTGGGAAAGCCTTTGCTGACCTGGTGGGGGGGGAGCAAGGAGGGATGACTAGAAAACATTACATCACTGGACGCTTGAAGCAACTCGGATACCATTTGGTTTATAACTCATCCTAATTACAGGGCTCTGCTGCAGTAAGAACATCATATCCTCAGCCTGCCCTGTGGCTGAATCCTGTCCAGTCATGTCAGGCCAGTTCTTCTTTTCTGGGCATTGATTTTTCTGACCCGACTTCACAGGTGGAGAAGACCAGGAAAGTGTCATGACCTGTCCAGGCTATATGAGCATTCATAAATCAAGGCCAAAGTGGGTGATTTCTTCCTGGGGATCTTTTAATCTTGTCAGCACAGTGCTCTTCCCTGCTTTGCATAGAGCCGTGGATAGGGGAGAGCCTCTTTCCTCTTGGGTAAGGTTGAGTGGAGCAGCAGTTATCTGTGTTAAGAGCCTGGAGGCTTCCTTGGGTCTTGCCTCCCTAACCAGGGGCCCAAGAATGCAGTAGAAGTGTTGTCTACAAGTGAGAAGGAACAGAAAGGAGCTTGGGTGGGTTTGGCAGACCTATCATTATTGCAAATTGCATCAGACTGAAAAGAAATGTGATTTTCAGGGATGTCGTCATCTGCTCAAGCCCTTCATTACAAGATGCAGTTGTAACCCCCTTTGCCTCTCTTTCATCTAAGCACATTTGTAACCTGGCTTTGTGTGACTCATATTAAACCGTATTATCATGTTCTTTGAATAATACCAGTAGACAGGGCTTTATAGGATGGGCTCCCCAGGACACAGCACAATTAATTTTTATATTGCATTTTTCCCATGGAGAATTGAACCAGGGCTTTAGAGTGGAGGGACCAGGGAAATCGGATGTTCTGATGCTGGACACAAAAAACGTCTGAGCAAATTGAATAGAAGAACAAGGGGCAGAAATCGTAGGTGGTCAGGCCCAAGAACTGAGTCCCAAAGAGGCATAGAGATAAGGATGGATTCTCAGAGAACTAAGACTGTTTCAAAGTGGGCCTGTCACAAGGGCTATCTAGATTTTCCTCGGTGATAGCCCCTGCTTCTGTCTAGCCTGAGGATTCCAAGAAAAGAGAAGAGGAAATCCAAAACAAATCCAAACAAAGGCTTAGCGATATATCATAGGGAAGTTACCATGAGAGATGCCAGTAGAAAAGGAAGACTATTGTGTGAAGAAGAAGGGGAGAATTTCAGTTCTGATCTTGAGAGAAAAGTCTTTCATTGGGTCAGAGAGAGAGAGAGGGAGAGAGAGTTGGGCGGGGGAGGTCTGGACAGAGGAGCAGAGAGTGGGATGTGACAGGAAGTGAAATGAGGAGGGGGTGATTTGAACTCGGGGAAATCTGTGGTGCCAAGGTAGGCTGGAGGAGAAAACAAGCATGCTGATCATGAGGCCGGATGGACAGGGAGTGGGGCAGAGTTACCTTAATCGACAGAACTGATGGCCTAGTGGGTAGAATTCAGACTTATAACTGAGGATATTTAAGTTTGATTCCTTCTATCTTCTTCCGACTCGCAACACCCAGCCTGGTCTTCTACCCCTTTCATACCTAACAGGCCACCATTCTCCTCACCTTCAGAACCCTCCTAAAATCACATCCCCTCCAAGAAGCCTTCTCTAAGTCCTCATTTCCTCTACCTGCCCTTATCTCTGCAACAACTATGCACTTGGCTGAGTTCTCCTTAAGCACTTTCATACTCACCCCAGCTGCACAGCGCTTAGGTACATATCCTTATGCTCTTTTATTTCTCTTATCTGTCCTTTATTTTAATTTCTGTTTTTCTAATAATGATGGTATTTGTTAAGTGCTTACTATGTGCAAAGCACTGTTTTCTGTAGAATGTAAGCCCTTTGTGGGCAGGGATCATGTCTTTCCACTCTATTGTACTGTACTTTCCTAAGCACTTAGTACTGTGCTCCATACTCAGTAAGTATCATTGATTGATTGCTTGATTGATCTGCAATCAGTGAAAGCTCAGAATATACTGAAGAATGAGTCAGTGATTTGGATGGTTGAAGGCCAGGGAAGGTTCAAAGGTTATAGCTAATATAATTCTAATTCCAGGAACAGTCTGATGAAAACTCCAGGAGCCCTGTCCTGGAGTTTGGAGATCTGGGTTGTCATCCCAGCCATGTCACTGGTCTGGTGTGTGACCTCGGGTCAGTCACTAAACCTCTCTGTGCTTCAGTTTATAAAATGATGGCAACATCTGTATCTCCTTATCTTACTGGCCTATCGTGAGGTTAAAATGAGATAGGTGATATGACTGTGCTTTGGAAATACAAATTAAAGACGTAAGTATGGAACTTAGAAAAGAAGGATCCCGTAGGTCGATGGCATTGATTTCTGGTAATTCTGCGCATTGCCCTTATCCTCAGCTGCGGCGCAGTTCAGGTCTTGGTTGGAGTTGTTGTAGGCTTGGTTCAGGGAATATAGAACCACCCATAAAACTCCATCCCTACTACTAACATCATTCACTGACACACAAGGTCACTCAAACAAGCGGAGGCAGAAGTAGCTTTATGGCAGTCTTGCTTCCTCAGGGCCAGTTTCTCAGGGGATCAGAGATGCGTTCTCGTCCAAACCAGTTTTGGAAAATTTGAGTTGCAGAGGAAGGCTCTAGTCAGGCGAGAGCATTATCACTAAGTCGGTTGGTCATTTATGCAGGCAGTGATATTCAGTCATTGAGATAGTGTGCAGAGCCTTGTGCCATCTTCTTCTAGGGGGTCAGGCCAGGCGAAGCCATGTCCAAAGCACAAATGGCAGATGGGGTCTGGAAAGATCTGCCGAGGCCAGATAAGACAGGCAAGACCTGACCATCTCCCTCTTTTTCCTCCCCATTTGGGTTGCTGTTAACAGTGATTCTGGTCCCCTCTCTGAGTTCTCATGGTGGGCAGTTCATGTAAAACCAAGCTTCTCAGTTAATGCCTTAACCTCTTCTCACCTAAGGAACTCCTTTCCGTTTTAAATCAATAAATCAATAGTCCTACTGAACACTTACATGTGCATTCTGAAACTCCCTTCCTCTTAATTCAGCAGACCACTACTCTCCCCACCTTCAAAGTCTTATTAAAATCACATCTCCTCCAAGAGGCCTTCCCTGACCAAGTCCTCATTTCCCCCATTCCCTTTCCCTTACGCATCACCCTTGCACTTGAATTTGTGTCTCTTAAGCACTTGATATTCACCCACCCTCAGACCCACAGCACTTATGTACATATCCATAATTTATTTCAATGTCTGCCTCTCCCTCTAGACTGTCCTTGTGGGCAGGGAACATGTCTACCAACTCTTTTTTATTGATCTCTCCCAAGCCCTTAGAACAGTGCTGTGCACACAGTAAGTGCTCAGTAAATCCTGGTTTAGTATTGTGGGAGCAGATACTATAACAAACACCTCCCAAGTTCTACCACAGTTTCAGATACTTTAGCAATCTGGTGTGCATTTGTTTATTTTTTATTTGCATATTTAATTGTTTTCTTTTGTTGTTGTTTGTGTCTATTCTCATTCATTCAATTAATATTATTCATTTTAATGCCTCTCTCCAACCACATAGAAATCTCCTCAAAGGCTGCTAGTGTTTGTTCCCAAGTGTAAGGTATAGTGCTCTGTCCATTTTGAGTGCTCAAGAGATACTGATGATGTTAACGCAGAATGAGTTGTACCACTATATAGTGAAAGTGCTGATTTACCTCCTAAAAGACTCACAAAAAACTTGCTCCTGTCCTGATGATCCTTTGAGATTATCCCATCAGCATTCCAGCAGCCAAAGGAAAAATACAAATAATTAGCTTTGTTTTTGTGGCAGAAAATGATAATTTGACTGCATATGGTGCTTAATCTAAACTCCAAGTTAATACATTTATAGTTCCTTTTGTGCCTTATGTTTCAGTGTTTTTTGTTTTTTGTTTTTTCTGAAGCTAATTCTACATTTCCATTTTATACAAAATATTTCTGGAGCTTTCAAGGGAAATTCAAAACAGGAGGAGAGAGAAAGAGATAATAGTGTCCTATGAAACCCCAGCAGGTAAAACCCATCAACCCTCTTGGTTCAGTTGAGTTCTCTCCATTGTGCAGTTTTGTCACCTGCACACAAAAAGAAAGAGTATCTGTTTCAGCCCCATGTCTGCTCCAGAGATGAGCCGAGCTGATTTTGTTGAACTGGAGCAAACTTGAACTTGAAGGGTGGCACGCAGGATAGTTGTGAATTTATTTAACCCCTCCACACTGTTGGATACTGCTAATAGGAATCCCACACAATAGATTTCACATTGTTTTGATTTTAAAAATAGATTGAAGGAGACTTGAGAGGCCCTTTGATTCCTCAGTGTGGAATGCCCACTCCCACATGTGTACCCGCTGATGTAGCAGCAAAATCCAACTCCCTTAGCAGAAAGGAAGTGGCAAAACCAGATTAGGAAGATGGCTTCTCACAGTCTCCCAAATTCACCCTTTAAACCTTTTCAGAGATTTCTTTGGAAGGCAGGGGGAATGTTCTAGAAGGCTCACGGTTCTCTGACCTAGTTTGGTCTTTCCTACAGAGGAGCAGGCTCTGTGTTTTAGTAGGTTTGAGTCCTGAGGCAGCTGAGCAGGTCCAAGAGGTCGGGTTACCTTTGAAAGGCTCAGATGGAGTGAAACGCCCCAACAGTCTTCTGGCCCACTGCTTTATATGCAAATGAATTCCAGGCTGGAAGGTTTTCTTGGCTGGAGATGGAGCCGGTGGGTTTAAACCAGCGATGGGCAAGCCTCCAGGACTTCAGGCATTTGGATATCCACCCAGTGGTTTGGATTCTTATCTGCAATTTAACCAAGCCCCTTTGGTCTCTTCATATGTGTGAGCTGCTAGAGAGATTGGGTTTTCCTGACAGATGCTTTGGCTGGTTTTGCTAAGCCAGACATACTGGGTGGACAAAACATGTGTGGGTGATATTTCGGCATTTCCTCAGTTGTGGATGAAGGTAAAAGTTTCAGAGACCTAGAAGGGAAGGGAGGGAAGGGGAAGGGAAGGGAGGGAAGGGGAAGGGAGGGAAGAGACAGCTCAATTTTTCTGAACCTTGAACAGAGAAATGAGGCTTTGACTTTACCGAGAGCATTTTGCAGGGCGGTTCAAAGCACTGCCTACTTGTGATCTTCAGGACAGGGTGGTTGTGATGATGATGATGGTATTTGTTAAGTGCTTACTATGTGCCAGGCACTGTTTGATTACCGTCATGTTCACTTGGGGGACCAAGATGTGCAGAACTGAAACAACTAGCCATGATCACACAAGAAACCAGGAGATTATCGTGGATAAGATCCTCTTGACTCTCCGTCGGAGAGTCGATTCAGGGTACTGAGAAGCAGCGTGACCTAGTGGAAAGACCCTGGGCCCAGGAATCAGAGGGCCTAGGTTCTAGTCCTGGCTCCTCCACTTGCCAGCTGTGAACCTTGGGCAGGTCACTTGATGTCTCTGTGCCTCAATTTCCTCATCTGTAAAATGGGGATTCTATACCTGTTCTCCCTCCAGCTTTAGATTGTGAGCACCATGTGGGACAGGACTAGGTACAATGTTTACATGTTAAATGCTTAACAAATACCATGATTATTGTTGTCTGGGGGTAAGCAGACCCTAGAAGATAGTCAGCAGTGGTGGATGGATTTGTGGTGTTTGATACTGGATTTGTCAGAGGTGAGGGCTATAGAACTCTTGAATGTTCAGCTTCCTATATGACCATGAAACCTGGAATGAACACAGGCATCAGCACTGGACTTCGTGAGCAGTTCTACGTGCATCATCTGTAAACACTTAGTCCACATTAGTCCTGTGACACCCCTGTCATGTCGTCACAGCTTCACTGGGCTGGATATGCGAAAAGAAGGGATAAAAATAGAATACCCAGTCAAATGTTGTGTGGTGACTAAAGTAAGATTATCTACAAGGAGAGCAGGACATTTTTTAAAAAGCAGAGAAGCCTGATTTTCAATTACATAACAAAGTTGAGGATAGCTGGGAGACAAGAGCCTACAGACCAGCATGGCTTGCCACTCTCAGAAGTGAAATAACTCTGTTAGAGAAACTTCAGAAAGAATGTGATACAGAGTAAAAAATGTAACCAGGAACCACTGGCAGTAAATGCTCAAGCATTGCAAAGGATGGCCTTTATCCGTTACGTACACTGCGATAGATATTGTCAATCACACACAGGCCTCTTCAGTCAAATTTTCAAACTGAAGACTGGCTCTGTCTTCTTTATACCGAGACATACACACACATGGATGGGTGGATCGAGTATTCTGTTGGGAATGACAGATAAGCCTTGGCCATGAGACTTTAGAACTCATTGCCCAAAGCAATTGATCAATCAGTTAATCGTATATATTGAGCACTTACCATGTGCAGAGCACTGTATTAAGTTCTTAGAAGAGTATAATCATTCAGTCAGTGTGGCTTTTATTGAGCATTTACTTTGTGCCGAGCACTGTATTAAGCGTTTAGGAAAGCACAATATAACACTCTATCTCAAGATAAACCATGATAGATTTTCCTAGTAATACAGAATAATGCTATTTAGATTCAGAAGAATGAGAATGGTTTTCTCTAACAAGTAGAACTTGTTAATTAACATCGTCTATTAATCTGGATTTGGGTTTCTGCATTTAGGACTAAGCTCTTAGTACCATGCTCAGCACAGAGGAAGCACTCAATAAATATGATTGAATGAATTTAGAATACTGTAGGTAATTTTCAAATCTATGGTTTAAACTGGGACCTGTTGTTTTCAGAATTTATTCAATTCAAATTTTCTTGAAGCCAAATTAGATTTTGTTCTCTCTGCCAGCAAAAGCATGAGAACCAGACATTTTTTTATAGGATTTGTTAAGTGCTTACTATGTGTCAAGCACTGTTCTAAGTGCTGGGATAGCTACAAGTTTATCATGTTGGACAGAGTCCCTGCCCCATATGGGGCTCCAGTCTAAATTGGAGGGAGGAAGATTTAATCCCTTTTTTACACGTGAGATAATTGAGGAACCGAGAAGTTAAGTGAGTTTCCCAAGGTCACAAAGCAAGCAATTGGCAGAGCTGAGCTTAGAACCCAGATCCTCTATTTCCTAGGCCTGTGTCCTTTTCACTAGGCCACGCTGCTTCTCCATTAAAGATTTTAAAAGAGATGATCCTGAGGAGCTGGGCTGCTGCTCTGCCACTCCAGACGTCTCCCGGAATAACTCACCCTTCAACTCCCTTGTGTATGCCAGGAGCACACCCTCCGGAGTCCCAGAGGTTCCAGTTGCCCACTGTGGCACAGTTCAACGTTTCTTGAGGTCCTGCCACCCTGGAAGTAAAGTGGGAGCAGCACTATGGGAGTTGGTAGACATGATCCCTGCCCGCAAGGATCAGCTGCTTGCGTCGCTCACACTCTCTCATCCTTATCAGTCATGTTCCCGCTGGAGTTCAGCAAGTAGTAGGCAAACCAGGAGGCAGCACATTTAGGTTTTTTTATGTTTTTTATGATGAATTACTCTTTCATTATCATTACCATTAATATTAATAACAACAATCAGATAAACTAGAAATATATAGCAAACAAATCTTGGAAAAACTGAAGATTGGCATAGGTGGATATTCCTAAAATGAGTTTCTACTCTGTGTTGTTATAAAACTGTACTGTCCAAAGGAAGGTTATCTCTCTCGCACATACATGCACATGCGTTCTCTCTCTCTCTCTCTCTCTCTCTCTCTCTCTCTCTCTCTCCCTCAATTCATTCATGCAATCATATATATTGAGTGCTTACTGTGTCCAGAGCACTGTGCTAAGCGCTTGGAAAGTACAATTCAGCAATAGAGACAATCCCTGCCCATACCGGGCTTACTGTCTAGGCTTACAGTCAGTCTCTCTCTCTCTCTCTTTCTCCCCCCTCTCCCCTGCCCCCAAACCAGCCATGGTTAGAAAGCTTGCAGGAACATGGGGAATGGGGGTTTCCTTTTGTGGAGAGTTACAAAGTGGATTTGGTTATGAAGAGTGGATGACCTAACTCATAGTACTTGGCACTGACAGCATTTTCATTTATCATTTTCTTGACATGTTTTTTTCAGAGTGTTCTCATATGAGGGAAATCATCTCCCCATTAGATTAACTGCATGGATGAACATATTTTACTATTTTCAGAAGCGTTGGGCATATGCAAACTGATAGCTCCTCACTGGGTCTGTTATCAACCATTGAGGCAGCTGAATAACCAAAGATACCATTTGCTTTTTCCCCCTCTGCTAACCAAATCATGAAAATGCCAAGAGCAGCTGAAGGAGAAACAAAATCTAGGGAGCAGGAGTGCTGTAGTTTCAGCTCACATCTCCCTTTTGGCCTGATTCTGAAAACTACAGTGTTTGCTTGATTCTGTATGCTCCATTTGATTTTCAAAGTCACTTCATAGCTCTGTGTCTCAGTTTCTCCATCTGTAAAATGGGAGTAAAAAGCCTGTTTTCTTTCCCTCTTAGTTTGTCAGTTCCATGTAGGACAGGGTTTGTGTCCAATTTGTCCCAGAGTCTAGCAAAGTGCTTGGCACATAATAAAAGCTTAACAAATACTACAATTATTATCCATTATTCAAATGCACACAGAATTGGGAAGTTGAGGAAAAAATTAGTAGTATCTTTTCCTCTCCTGCACACCTCAGGAAGGCTAGAGAAGGAGGTAGTAAAGAGAATTAGTAAATTGACTATTTTTTCTTTAGTTTTGTGGCATAAAATCTTTTAATTTCACTATCCAGTGTTTGAAAAGTTTTACTGCATTTGGTGGGCTTTGAGGGCTAGTGGCCGCCTGGAAGGTGAATTACCTGAGCATCATAGGGAACTGGCTGAAGGGAAGTGTGGGGCATTTCATCAGTCAATCAGTGATATTTACTGAGTGCTTACCTTGTGTAGAGCATTATATGAAGTGCTTGGAAGAATTCAGTTCAGTTAGTGAACAGGATCGCTACCCTCAAGGAGTTCACAGTCTTGCAGAGAAATCTCAAAAACTGTTAAATCCAAACAAAGTGGCCTGGTCCATACTTACTAATGACACTCATCTCTCTCGACTCCCAGCCGTCACTGATCAATAAAGCAATGGTTTGCCAGAATAAAATAATAACAATAATGATAGTACTTGTTAAGTGCTTAATATATGTCAAGCGCTATTCCAAGATCTGGGGTGGATATAAGATAATCACATTGGACACTGTCCCTGCCCCACATGGGGCTCACAGTCTTAGTAGAAGGGAGTAGGATTTAATCCACATTTTGCAGATGAGTAAACTGAGGCACAGAGAAGTTAAGCGACTTGCCCAAAGTCACACAACAGACCTGTGGTGCAGCTGGGATTAAAAGATAGGTCCCACGAGTCCCAAATCTGTGCTCTTTCCACTAGGCCATGCTCCTTCTCGTAACATCTGGGTTCCCTCATATCACTAGGCCCAAAGAACACAAACATTTGCCTACGGTCAACACAGTGAAAGATTCCCCCATAAACTCAAATTCTCTAGAAAAATCAAAGAAAAAAGAATAGAAGGAATAGGATTTGGTAAGCCTCATTGGTTAATTTCCATTAAGCCCAACCTGACTGGTTTTTTCGTTGTGGGCAGGGAATGTGTCTGTTATATTGTCGGTATTGTACTCTTCCAAATGCTTAGTGCAGTGCTCTGCACACAGTAAGTGCTCAGTAAATACGATTGATTGATTTTTGCCTGGGACCTGTGGGCCAGTGCTTGTTTTCATGGCTGGGCAAATCAGAACTCTGAACAAAATGAGAGAGCAGCTTCCACAGGGAGCAATTGTGCCCAAATACCCCAGCCAAAAATCAAATGGTAAGTGGGAATGAGAAGAGCCAGAGACATTCAGGCCCTGCCCTGTCCTCCAATCTGTTGAACTCAGACTGCGACAGATGGAGCCTGGAGGCTGTAGAAGAAACCCAACCCAGGTCTTTCCCAAGATGCATGGGGGAGCTATTCCCCCTGGATGCCTCAGGGATGAGCAAGCCTCACTGGGATTGAGCAGTGGACTCCTTCTACCTCCCAATATGGGGCTGCAGCCAAATAGTTGTCTGATATCTGGCTGCCCCCTGAACAGAAACAGGGGCAGAGGAGGTTGTCGGGGTGGGGGTGGGGGGGGGCGGGGCGCTGCTAGGATCTAGGTGGGGTTGTGAATTCCATATATTCATTAACCCAGTGAAGAACCTCAGACCATCACTCTTGATTCCAAGTATTATTGCTGATGGTTTTTAGAGCCAGGATTTTAGCCTCCAGAAAATTTTTTCCTCTCATAGATATTTCATTGAAAAAAAATTCCCGTGAGACTCTCCTACCTGTGCTTGGTCAGAATAAATATTAACTGAAGCAAGGCATCTTAGGTATACGCAGGTACTTTTAGATACTTAAACATCGTAACCAGGAAATAAATCCCCCTTATAGCTGTCCTTATATGGCGGTGTTCTTGTTTCTGTTCTTCAGTCAATTAGACAGGCTTTTAGTCAATTCCCAATTTATGCAGGCCTAGCTCAGAACAAGGCATTTAAAATAACTGCTAAAAACAAGCAGGCCCTGTCATCATGAGCTTACATTCTGACAGGGGAGGCCAGGCCCAAACCAAGGCCGAATAGGGGAAGCAAGGCCAGCCTTCTCCAGAGGATATCTGAGTATCTGCTTGGTGGTCTGTGGTTAAGGTTTACTTTTGACACGTCTCCAAAGGTGATTAGGTGGTAAAGAAATCTGACTATGGTGCCCAGATGTCCTGATTTTGATGAGACAGTCCCCAAATTTTGGGTCTGATTTTTCCTGGTTTTGGTGGCCCTGGCTCAGTACCTGGTTGCCACAGGGCCTGACTGATATGATAGCACTTAAAACAGTGCTTGACAAATAGTAAGAGCTTAACAAATACCATAATTATGTTATAGCTCCCCAGCCTGGAAACTGAGGAGTCTGCACGATACTTTGGCCCTCACTCCTCCAACTTCCAAGTCCTCTTCTTTCCCTCCAATCTCTTTCTCGGCCTTTCTCCTTTCTCTTTTCTCCTTGCTCCCTTCCACCATATCTTCCCTTCCACTTGTCCTGCTTCTTTTTCTGACCTCTTTGTGCTGATGCAGGTTTCTCCATAACCTGCCTCTCCCATCACTGCATTGCTAGCCTTTGCTTCTAAGGGACCCAAGTCTCCATAGGGGTCGATGGGACAAATTTCATGGCTGCCCTGCAATCATCTGGTTGGCTGTTCTCCTAACTCTAACACTGCCCTGTGTGATGTCATCCAGATCTACTCTAATCCCAGGAGTCTTGACCTTGGAAGTTCCACCCAGTGGCCAGGAGTCATGAGCATTGTCAACACTACTGGGTGAAGGGAATCTGATCCTGAGTGAAGAGCGATTAGTCCGTTTGTCCTGGAGCAGAATCACGGAGCCTTTGCTGCCCCAGGCTACCCTCCCCTCGTTGGTCTAGAAGACTCAGGGAGATGCCAGGAAGCCAGAGTTTATGCCCTCCCCCAGGTTCAGCACAACAGGTATTGGTCCAAATTAAAGGTGGACATGCTAACCTGCTGCTCTATTCATTCCTTGTTTTCTGTAAGCCCCAGGTGGTTCTCCCCAGGCGGCTCAGGGGGGAGAACTGTCCATGTTTCACTTTATTTCTGTGTGGTCACTCAGCTTGGTCCCTAAAGCCCAGCCCTCATGTGGTCAGTATTGATTTTAGTTCCCTAGTTCCTGTTTGAACAGACAGAGCAAACACAAAGCAGGCTCCTGTCCCCCTCCCGGGCCCAATTTCAGAGCCAGACTGACTCCATGTACCCCCCCTTTACTGCCCCTCCTCCAAATTGATCATCCTGGGATCCCAGCCAATGGGACCCTGTCCAATTTTAATTATAACAATAATTAAGTATAAATAAATAATCACTCAGGAGCCTCCACATACACTGTGTTTCCTGGTCTTGGCCTTAACAGACAGAAGAGCAAATCACTGTATAGAAAGAAACCCTGGCAGATTCCAAGGATTTCACCCACTGCCCCAGGTTGAACAGTAGATTGCCTAGGAGGGAGAAGAGAGGATCAGAAGGATAGGGAAGGGTGGGGTGGAAAAGTTTGAATTTCTGACCAACCCATTCCAGAATTTGAATTTGTGATGAGCCATGCCCTGAAATTCTAATTAAAAATCAATCTGATGTATAATGAAGTTCGAGCAATCACGTATGCCCAGCTAGTCTCTCTAGCCCCGAGGCGGAGACAGGGAAGGAAAGCGTCTATTGATCAGCTCCATCTCGGACTCTAGGTTCAATACTAAGTGGCTCTATTGAGGGGCTGTCGCCGCTCGGAATACCTCTGGCAGGCAGCACCATCCGTCTCTGAGACTGAAGGACATGCAGCTGTCTCCAGCCAAGGTGTTTAATACTCCCTAATCATTTAAGTGCACTGAACAATGATCTGGGATGAGTCTCGCCAGCTCCACCCTGCCATCAGCCTTTCCAATACACACTCTTCGAGGGAGCTCAGAGAGGGAGAGGCCACGGGAGCGAGCAGATGGATGTGTTCCAGTCTCAAACTGTCGCTTGACCTTCCCTGTCTCCATGCCCTGCTACTGCAAGGCCACTCTGCATTATTTTCGCTAGGGCCCATAGCTGCAAAAATCTGCTGGCCCAGGTTGCCAGGACCCGTCCTTCTCTGCTGAGGAGTCTCTTATTGATTCAAGCCGAAGTAGAGCTGCCAAGGAGTATTAGGTAGTTTAGGGCCTAAATAGTAATGATGGTGGCATTTGTTAAGTGCTTGCTTTAGGCCAGGCATTGTAATGAGCTCCGAGATGGATACTAAGTAATCAGGTTGGACACATTCCCTGCCTCGTATGGGGCTCACAGTCAAAGGGGGAGAGAGAATGGGTATTGAATACCCATTTTACTGGGAAAACTGAGGCACAGAGCATAAAGCAACTTGCCTGAGCTCCTGTTCCAGAGCTCTGTAAGGCAGAACAAGGAGCTGAGGAGTTGCTCGGGCCCAGCCCTGTTCATTTGGGGTAGTGATTTTGTGATTCAAGATCAGGATTTTCTTTGAGGCTCTAACCAGTTAGAATACAATGTATGGGAGTTGGCTATGTGAGGTGTATGCAGGTGAGTGTATGTGTTTTTTGTGTGTGCAGATAGTGATGTGTGTTCATGCATGTGTGTGTCCTTGGAGTAATGATGCATGAGTGTGCACGTGCGTGGGCAGGAACTGATGTGAGCATGTGCATGTACAGGTAGTGATGAGTATGCATAAGTGTGTGTGAGTCTCAAACCCAGAATTAAAATATTGGTTTTGTTCTTAACGTGATCCCTTTCCAATGTCTTTAGGATTAATAATCATACCCAATCTGCTTTTAGGAAGGTCCTGAAAGCTCACTTAATGAACACAGATTACACCATTGCGGGTGGGAGGTGGGAGTCATGAATGAAATTTGGGAAGAACTAGGGAGATTTAAGGTGAAAAATCAAGAGGTTAATAATTCCACCAAAAAATGGGGGGAAAGTTAAACTAGGAAAATAGATGCTGCGTAGGTGATATTTAAAGATAATTTGTCCAAACAAACTGGTTGGAATTCTGCCCCCAGCTATGAGGTAAAGTTAATGTCCTGAATGTGACTTTCAGTTTAACTTGCAGTAGTCTATACAGTGAAGTTCAAAACTGGAATGCTTGGGCCCCTGCTGCCAGCCAGCTTTTCCTGGGTTTCTGAGTGACATGAAAAATGCCTTTGTGCTGAACTTGCTGGAAATACATGGAGGAGGCAAGGCAGTGGTGTCTCATGGCCTTCTGAACAGTGGTGCCAAGCCCAGGTTTTTTAAGGGGAAGCGAAAGCTGGAGTCTGAAGGCAGTTCTTCTGACCTATATTTATGTATAGGTTCTGTTGATCAGTCAGTCTTATTTACTGAGAGCTTGCTGTGTGCAGAGCACTGTACTAAGCTCTTGGAAGAGTACAGTATAACAGACACATTCCCTACCCACAGCAAGCTACTAGTCTAGAAATATCCAATCATCTGGCTTTCAGCTGGCCCATCCTGCCAGGCACCAGTAGGGAACCAGATGTTGTAGTGTAGAGTTCAGTTTTAGAAAAGTAAATCAGTTGGACATTGTAAGGCTTAGACGTCCTGTGAATAACAGGGTCTCACGATTGGGGCCATCAATACATCTTCCCTGTGACCAAGGTCCTCCAGGGAATACATAGACTAAAGTAGCCAGTTGACCACAAAATAATTCTGTCTTTAACCTGGCTGTATTTCCCTCTGCATTTGACAGTATATTAAAATATTTTATAGCCTATTGATTCTGCAGCATTGACTATGGTCACATCCTTTGCGGTGGGGACTCTTTAGAGCTAGGAGTAGCCACAAGCTTTGCTGGGGTTAAAGGTCATGGGAGCCCCACACTGTTTATCTTATTATGTCTCATGCATAGCATAAGAATGCAAATAACTGGGACATAAAACCACACGTGGGCTTGGGGTTGGGGTGTAAGTGTGGGGGTGTTATATCAAACTCTGTTTGTCCCTTTTTACTCCTTTCTTCCCACTGATTCCAGTGTTCCTAGGTCACATAACTGCCCACAGTGGGTTTCCTAACTCATTAGGAACAGCTCCTGCTTTGCCTGGAAAGCCCTGCTTATTAATGTGGAGCGTTTTACTTTTCTAGAGTGTGGGAAAAACTGAAAGGCTCATATTCCTATCTTTTCTGGGACAAGTCAGGGCCTTAACAGGAAAAAAGGAGAACTCCTCAATTTTCCTCAGTAGTCCCTTCTTGGGGGTGTATGTGGTTTGGGCCTCTTGGGGGCCACTTAGCACATTGATGTTGCAGGGCCTAGGATGGTTGATGAACCTCTCCATGCTGGGAATGAGAGAATTAGGTGCAGCATTATAGAATTACACCGAGAAAAGAAAGAGCTGTGCTGGTAAATGGAGAAACCATCCAAGTGGGGAGTTAGGGCTGTATTCCAGTCGGCCTAAACAGAGATGCCACTGAGTCAGCCGAGAAAATATCTTTTTTTCTGACTGGTCACAAGTCCAGATTTCATTTCCAGGGCCCCGAGAGAGATGTTTTTCCCAGTTAAGACCCCTTGTAGCCTTCAAATGCATCTGTTTTGAGCAGGACATCTGGATCTCAGGTTTGATATTAGGACACTGGCTGCAGTCCTGTTTCAAGTACCTCCCCTACCTCACTTATGTTACTCAGCGAGGGAGAATTATATATGACTTTCCTTCAGCTCTCCAGGAAAGCAAGACAGAGCAGTGAAATTGGGTATATTCAGGTTGTATGACAAGTTTAAAGAAAGCTTGATCTCCATTGGATTCAGACTTCTTACTAAGCTATAATGAGGGAACAAGAAGTTAGCTATCATCTGGATATCTTGGGCTTGGGCCTTCTAGGACAAGACATCTTAGAAATTAATCCCCTAGGCCTTTCAGTGACCTGAAATTTTCACTTAGTTATTCTGGCTCTAAGGAAACAATCTTCAATTAATCAGTCAATTAATCAGTAGTATCTGTTGAGCACTTACTGAATGGTGAGCACTGTACTAAGTGCTTGGGAGAGTACAGTAGGAGAGAGTTGGTAGACATGTTCCCTGCCCACAAGAAGCTCACAGTCCTTACAGAGCTTACAGTTAAGCGACTAGCTGAAGGTTCCAGCAAAATCAGCATGGGACCTCTGATTACCACACCAATTCGTAACTCATCAGGAAAGAATCAGCTTTCTTATTCTAAAACAGAAATAGCAGTAATGGTATTTTTTCAGCAACTTCTAAGTGCAGTCCACTGTACTAAGCTTGTGAAAAGATACAACAGATGGGAAGTGTTTCCTTCTCACAGTGAGCTTACATTCTGATAGCAAAATTTGCATTGATCAGTCAGTGTTTATTGAGCTCCTACTGTGGTCAGAGCACTGTACTAAGTGCTTAGGAGAGTGTGGAACAACTGATACATTCCCTGCCGACAAGGAGCTTACAGTCTGGAGGGAATTATTTTTAATTTGTTTAGTGTTAATGCAGAAAGGAGAAGAGACGATGTGATCATCAAAACTTCTGGGGAATGTGGCCGTGGAGGATTTGAATCTGAACCTTTGTCTAGATGGTTAGGGATTTTCCTTTGTTTTGCTTTATTCAGCTATTAAACCTGGGGACTTCAGAGATTCACATGTGATTACTCCAATGAGTGAGCAACATTATGACAAAGACAAATGAGCTGGAGTCCCATTTGCTATTTTACTGAGACTAATTTTAGTTTTTTACCATTTTTTTTCAAGTTGAGAAGTTCTAGCAGTAACAGTGAATTATAAGAACTCTATTATTTCCATTCAGCTTTACATCACAAGTCTACCCAATTATTTCTTGTATAAACCCCAGGGGAAACAACGCATATTTTGTAATAAAACTCTCACCAGAATCTTTGGATATTTTACAATCAAGAAACTTTGGCAGAGGCTACAGCAGAAAAATGAGGTATATGATTACCATGTACATAAAATGAAGAATTGATGTAAAGTATCAGGCCAAGAATATGCTACATAACATTTGTGGGTTTTCAAATTCATCCAAAATGGACTAGTGGATGACCAACTTTTTCCTGTGGTCCATTAAGATTGTTTCTCTAATGGTATGATACAGTGAATTTAGTCAGGAGGCACTGCCAATCACCTAAGAGGAGGTTTAGGAGAGATTGCAGTGACAGTCATGTTGCTTTCATATTTAAAGTTTATCATTTGGTGAAGATGCTGTTGATGATTTACTTGAGAACATAAGAATAGAGGAAATACCATTTCTGGCTAACAGAAGTAGTATTTATATGTTATGATATTATATATTGCATTCTCTCAAGCGCTTAGGAAGCAGCATGGCTCAGTGGAAAGAGCCCGGGATTGGGAGTCAGAGGTCATGCGTTCTAATCCCGGCTCCGCCGCTTGTCAGCTATGTGATTTTGGGCAAGTCAGTTAACTTCTCTGTGCCTCAGTTACCTCATCTGTAAAATGGGGATTAAGACCGTGAGCCCCATGTGGGACAACCTGATCACCTTATATCCTCCCCAGCGCTTAAAACAGTGCTTTGCACATAGTAAGTGCTTAACAATTGCCATTATTATTATATTACAGTGCTCTGCACACAGTAAGTGCTCAATAAATGCAATTGACTATTTATTGGATGTCCCCTTGGTTTAGTGCTTTGTAGTAAGTGTTTGGGAAGTAGAAAATTAAAACATAACATATTTCCTGCCCACAGGAGTTTATACTTTAACCAAAGCCAGACTCCCTTAGATTATGAACTCCATGTGGGACAGGAACTGTGTTTGATCTGCTTATCTTGTATCTACCCCAGTACTTTTTACAGTATTTGGCACATAGTAAGCCTTTAACAAGCACCTTTATTATTATCATCATTGTTGTTATTGTTTTTATATACTGAAGGTCTGTCCAGCTTATCACGTAGCAATAATACCATTTATTAATCACTTACAGTATATGAAGTATTGTCCTGTGCCCGGAGTGAATCAATGAATCAGTGGTATTTATTGAGCACTTACTGTGTGTGGAGCATGGTAACTAAGCACTTAGGAGAGTGCAAAAAATAGTTAGTGAAATGTTGCTATTGATTCAGTTGTAGCCCTGGCCCACAGGGGTCACCTCGTTTAAATGAGGGAAGTGGAAGATGGGAAGACCCACAGGGTCATCAGCAAAAAACAAAAACAATAATAACAGCCAGTCACTGCTGAAGGGGAATAATTCTCAGACTCGTCAACATCCCAGGCAGGGCTGTTCTAGTTCCGAACAACCACGACCTTCCAAGTGGTCAAGCTGTTGTACGGCAACTCCTTCTTGCCCTCTGTAACTAGGAGAAGATAGTTTGTCCAGGGTGATGATGGGCAGGAAAGAAGGTCATCCTGATTGGAAAGAACTTCAGTGACCCCGAGGCTCCTGGCGGCATGGCAGGAGTTTCCACCCTCCCTCCTTCCCTTGCACAGACTCCCGTAGACTAGAAAAGAAGTTATTTGGGCCTTACCTCTGTGACTATATGATGGGCTAGGGGCCAAATGGATGTTCCATCACCATCCAATCAGTGGTATTTATTGAGCACCTACTGAGTGACAAGCACTGTACTAAGCACTTGGGAGAGTAGAACAGAAGCAGGATCTCCATTAATTCATTCAGTCATATTTACTGAGTGCTTACTGTGCTCCACCCTCCAGGGGCTTATATATTTAGAGTACCCATGCAGTGTCTGCTTTCCTGGACAATACTACTTTTACAAAGAAACCACTGGGAAATGTAGTTTGCATCTTTCATTGTTTGCTACATGCTTAGCAAATGGGATCTTATCTCTTATTATAAGTTCAGTACAGTACACCAGCATTTTTAACTAAATTGCAGCATCGTAATGCTGCTTCCCTCATTTTCTCCAATCTTTTCCCTTGATGGAAATCAGATGGGCCCAAAGAAGTATGCAGAAGGAGTTTTGCCAATTTTTCCCAGGGAATGGGGACCCATTTCCTTATTTCCTTTCCAGGCTTGGCATGGGCTGCACTTTTGATGGGGAGATAATTTGGGTTATCAATCTTAAACCGACAAAACGCGGATGAAAATAATAAGCTGTGAGCAGTGATGGGCCCAGCGAGTGACACACGTCCCTGCAGCTGAGGTGTAACTTAATAAGACTGCCTCTCATACAAGGAATGAATTCAGAATTGGAGTTTGAAGACTGAACAAAAAACATTTACCACAGCTTCTCTTCCCCACCCCTCTCCACCATTCATAACCCTTAGCAAGAGAATTGATACCTCAACTGCAAGGAATTATCCCTTCTCCTTCCTCCCTTACCTGGCAAAGATCCTGGGTTGGGGTTTGGAACAACTTGTCTCTCTGTTTCCTCTCATCTGACTGTAGGCGCCTTGTGATGATAAGTGCTTACTATATGCTAAGCACTGTGGGGCAGAAACAGTACAGTCAGGTCAGGCTCAATCCCTGTCCCACAGTCTGATGGGGAGCGAGAATAATTATTTAATTCCCATTTTACAGATGAGGAAACTGAAACATAGAGAAGCTAAATGACTTGCCCAGGGTGTCATAGCAAGTTGAGGGTAGGGGTTGTTTGCCTCACTTCTGTTGTACTCTCCTAAGTGCTGCTTTACAATTGATAAATAATCTATAAATGCCATTGATTTGTTGACTGTTGATTGTAAGCACCCTGTGGGCTGGTAACATGTCTACCAACTCTGTTGCATTGTCCTCTCCCAAGCATTTAGTACAGTGTTCTGCACATGGTAATCACTCGATAAACACCTTTGACTGAGTGATTGTTTTATTGAGACTTGCTTCTCCTGGTTTCTCTTTGTTGCCGAGGAACGAAAACAGACCCCAAAAGCAGGCCTCTCCCTCTACTCCTCCTAGACATGTAATATCCTGATTCCATGGACTCCCGAGTCTGTGGGCACCATTTCTCAACCAGAAAAGTCTGGGATGACCAACAGCCTTTGTGTTTTTAGTTCCATTTAAGCACCCACAAACAATGCTCTTCTCCCCTTCCCCTTTCTACCTCTCGATCATCATAAACATTACCGCTCTGCATCCAGCCCCCAGATTTCAGCCCAAGTTCCAGAAGTCAAATCTGGTTTATTGGTTATCCCCTCTGATGACTTGGTGTTGCCAGTGCTTTATTTCTGTACTTTAGGATGAGAAGTCCAACCCAGAGTTCCATCATGGGGAGAGCATGTAGAATTATTAATTGATGACTGCAAGCATTGTGGAAGTGCCCTGGTGCTGATGTATTTCCACATTATTATGTTGATTTTTTTCTCATATTTTTAGAGCGTATATCCTCTGCGAAGGTCAAGGAACTTCACACACTATATTTCCATTGCTCAGTTTCTGCTCCCGAGACCTGACAGCCATTTTCTGCATATTTTGGGTAAGTTTTCACCATTTTCAAATTGATTGAGCACTGTACTAGACATCTGAAAGCACAAAGTAAAAGTAAAAGAGTCAATTCTAACCATCTAAAGGAGCAGACACACAGGCACAAATCAATCAATCAATAGTATTCATTGAGTACTTCCTCTGTGCAGAGCATTATACCTAAGCTCTTAGGAGAGTACAGCAGAGTTAGTAGACATGACCTCTGCCCTCAAGGATCTTACATTCTAGTGTAGGAGACAAACACTGACATTGTGAACATATAGGTAAATGAAATGGGTGAGAACATAGATTCAGAGAATTAAATACGGAAGAAGTTGAGGGCAGGGGGCTAATCCCGGCTCCCGCTACTTGTCTTCTCTGTGACCTTGGACAAGTTACCTTACTTCTCTGTTCCCTGTGCCTCAGTTACCTCATCTGTAAAATGGGGATTAATACTGTAAACTCCATGTGGGACGTGGGCTGTGTCCAACCTGATTATCTTGTATCTTCCCCACCATTTAGTATGGTTCCTGGCACATAGTAAGTGCTCAGCAAATACCATTAAAAGCAAAATAAAATTAAAGTGGCTATTTACAGCCAAAGTAAATGCAGCTCAGTTTCAATGCTGTGTTATAGTGCCATAGCTTGGCAGACGGCTGCCAGGATAACTGTCTTGGTAGCGACCAGGGTCTTTGCCATCCATGTTAGCCAGCAATTTTCAGGATTCCTGCTGGGCCTGTCTACCATGAGAAATGTTTTGGTGATTTTTTTTTTTTTTTTGTCAGAAACTTTTACCGTCGATGAAGGTAGGCATCCCCTCTAGATTGTAAAGCTTGTTGTGGGCAGGGAACATGTCTACCAACTCTGTTGAATTGTACTCCCCCAAGTGCTTAGTACAGTGCTCTGCACATAGTAAGTGCTCCATGAATACCATGATGGATTGATTCCCTTACATCTGACTGTTCCATTCGCCCTCCACGGTGAGCTATGGACCACAGTTTGGATGGGCATTAACGAGGCTTCACTTGGCCTGGCTCCTGACAGCTGAAAAGTTTCTCACATAGATTTAGAACTGCTATAGGTCTTTTGTGTCAGACTTGCTGGCTTCGCATATCCATGAATCCTGAAAGAAGGATGAAAAATTACTAGTTGGATTTATTTTATGTGTGTGAATCAAGAATTCTGGTATTTACAGTTGTTTAAATACAGTACAGAATTTAAACCCACAACCTTTGAATTCTCCAGCTGTACTGATTTTTTTTTTATGGCTATTTTCCCAATTAGTTTTGTTTGAGCACCCACTGGGTTCAATACACTGAATTACTGTAAGCTCTTGGGAAACTGGTGACACATTCCCTGCCTGCAAGGAACTTCAACTCTTTTCTACGGGCATAAAAATATTTACAGTTAGAGTAACCAATAAATAATTGAACATACGACCACCTAAATATTTATGCAAGGGCCTGAGGATGGATGTGAACAAAGTATGTAAGTGTTTTCCTCAGAAGAAAGATCACAACTGTTAGAGCTACATGAGTGAAATATAGATTCTGGGGGTTTTAATTAATCTAACCCAATTTCAACTATCCCAGTAGATTTTTTCTGATTAGGATTTTGCATTCCCCCAAATTTAGCATTCTGGGTTTTTTTAACTTTGACAGCCAAAATCCAATTCAGTCTAGCGTATTGTGTTTTGGATTGGCTGTAACTCCACTGGTATCAATAAAATCAGCATTCATTGTGGCATGTGGTATATGGTAAGTTTGGACCTTTCTCTCCATCCTGTAAAGAATCTGGAATTTCCTTATGTAACTATCTCCTGTAGTCATTTTTGCTTATCTAATATGTGAGTGGCATCATTGTTTCTGATTCAATATAAGCCTTCACTTCAAGCTATTGTTGGACTTAGATAGCTCAAATTCAGAAAGTTGGTCAACAGATAGCTGTAACGTTGAGGGCTGGTTTACCCATTGTCATCATTTTCTAAAACTGGAAAGGAGTCATCTTAGTGACAAAATCACATGCTATGTGGATGATTGTATGTGGGGTAAAACTCAAAACTAAATTAGAAATTGAAATTTTGTAAATTAATAGGTGGTATTTAACTATTACATTTTTTTTTAAATGAAAAAAATACACACCTTGCTCTCTAAATAAGGTAAATATGAATGCAGAGGATAGAGGGAAAGGTGAATTTTTGTTAATGGGCTTAGCTACACTAGAAAAATTTCACAAGATTCTCAAATTCAATACAGCTGTGTGTGTCTATATAAACCAACCCTACCTAGTCTTGTGCAGAATGAAGTCCCTGACATTATCATGCATTAAAATGTTTATTTACAGTAGGTCAGTACCTCACAAAGGTGGAGGAATTGTAAACAAACAGGGCTGAGAAACACTTTAAGTACACTGAAGCAAAACCTTCGATGTGGTGAACCATGGAAAGCTAGTCAGAGCATGGTATCTGAAGACATTCCAGTGTGGAGGGTATATATTAGAAAAGACAAACAAAAATTAAAACTGAAGCAGCAAAAAGATTCAAATATCAAGACAAGGCACTTATTAGCAACAGGAATTGGTAACAATTTGCAAAATCCAATTAGAACCAAGTCGGGCAGGGAATCAGTACTACAGGGCAGTATGCCACAATTTTTACCTACTTGAGCAGCGAAGCAGCCTGGCTTGGGAGTCAGAGGTCATGGGTTCTAATCCTGGCTCCACTACTTATCAGCTGTGTGACTTTGGGCAAGTCACTTAACTTCTCTGCGCCTCAGTTACCTCATCTGTAAAATGGGGATTGAGACTGTGAGCCCCACATGGGACAACCTGATTACCTTGTATCTACCCCAGTGCTTAGAACAGTGCTTGGCACATAGTAGGTGCTTAACAAATACCATCATTGTTATTATTATCAATTATCAGTGGTATTTACTGAGCACTTACTGTGTGCAGAGCATGTACTAAGTGCTTGGGGGAGTATAATGCAGCAGAGTTGGTAATCACATTCCCTGCCCACAATGAGCTTATCAGCCACACTTTCTCAAGATAAAAATCTCACTATATGGAGCATCTTATTCAAACTTCACACATTGCTCTCATTTTCTCTTTCTGTTTCTCTTTCTCCATACTGTTCTCCAATTATTCACTGCTGGTATAGGAAACAAATTCTGTTTACCCAGTATCAACATTAACACAAGTTTTCTAGTCTAATTATGGCCAGGTTCCCATTGGATTTTCTAGTCCAGCAAACTCAGCTCAGAAAAAATGGAGCGTGATATTGTGGCCAAAATGAATTCCTAATGGAGACAACTAGAACGAACCACTATAAAACCTGACTATCCAAAAGGGAGTTACGGTTTCCTCATACAGACCCAGCCAAAAATTGTTTCAATAGCACAATGGTTGCATTATTGAAATGCTTATGGAGACAAAAGATGAGGGAGGATGAAAAAGCTGAAAAAAAAGACAATATAATGGAAGAGTTGAAGGGAGAGGTGGAAAGAAATGATATATAAGCTGGCCACTTGAATTTGCATCATAAAGGGGTTTATTGTAAATATCTCTAATGTGGAAAAATGAATAATCACTAAATAATATGTGGAAAGAAGGGAGACAGAGAGGGAGAGAAAAGTGAGAGAATGTTTTACATTTGAAGATGATGCTGTTGACAGTGAGTCCCCATCTGTGTATGGGTGTGCTGGAGAGACGGTCGTACAAACAACACTTCATCCACACTATTCGCCTACTAAGATTGTGTTATACCAAACTGACACACTTGTTCCTACAGTGCCTGTCGTCGTTTTCAAATGTGCTTCCTTGCTTCCTGATCTTCCCAAAGTCTCCTGATCTTGATCCCTTCCCTGTTAGCTCATCTCTGTTCTGTTGCCATGCCTCGTTGTTGTCATTTATTCTGCCCTTCTGTGAGTATATGCATACTTACCCCATTTCAGCAGGCCGAATGGCAGCTGTTAGGGAAACTTGCTCACATTAATTGCCCTCCCTATTTGCCCTTCAACCTGCATGGCAGTACGTAAAGCCTTGGGGCTGACGAGCAGACCGTTTGAGGACCTCATAGTTGCTGATCTTCACTTTTTATGTGAGGCGATTCATAGATAACATTCGTGAAGCAGCTCATGAAATAGATCTTTCTTGAGTCTCCTATGATATGTCAAGGTGTCAAAGAAATATAGAATGTCAGACAATGTTGCCAAACTAATAATGATAATAATAATAGTGGTTTTTGTTAAGACCTTACTATGTGCCAAACACTTGACTAAGTACTGGGGTAGATACAAATTTATCAGGTTGGACACGGTCTATGTCCCACATGGGGGGCTCAGTCTTAATTTCCATTTTACAGATGAGGTAACTGAGGCACAGAGAAATGAAGTGACTTGACCAAGGTCACACAGCAGGCAAGTGACAGAGCCAGGATTAGAACCCAGGTCCTCCAACTCTGTCAACTTTCCGAAGGACATGCGAAGTTTCTTAGTTTCTTCGTCTGTGTGTGAATCATTGATTGGTTAGACTATTACCTCCGGAATAGATTTCAGTGACAGCATTATGCTGTGTCTTGCTGATGAAACTGTTCAGTTGTGCCGGAGATTTCTGTGGAGCAGACTGGCACAGAACATCAGTTTTTGTAAACGTTATCCATAATCATGGAAATGTAGAGTTAATTAATCTAGGTCCTATGTTTTCGAGAAGCAAAGGATTTAAGAACAACCCATTTTCAATTTTAGAATTGTGAAAGAAATACAGAGCATTGGAGTTAGAGTTTTGTCCTGCACTGTTTGCTGGGATCTGGGATCCAATATAGGCACATGGAGCAACGGAGGAATGCCAGTTTGGACCAGTTTCATTAGCGTGTAGACTTTGTATTTTCTCAAAACTGATAGATGAGCCACGTTTTAGAACCAAATTCTTGGCCAGTGATCTTCCAGGGGACAAGACTAATGGGGGAAATGCAGGTTGGCCTATTGCAGTTGATTCAGGAAATCCTACCTGCATTTTGTTATTGTCGCATTGTCATGCAATATTTCTTGAGCTAATTGTTGTTGAGACAATGAGAGAGTGAGCTCCAAAATAGTCAATTACTTTGTCCAATTTGGATAATGAAAAACATTCTATGAATTGAAATATAGTTTAGTTTGAAAGGAAATCACATCTCCCCCGAGGCCTTTAAATGGTTTGGGAAAAATGTGTTCCGCAGCTCGCCTCTTTGTTGCAACATTATATCCTGGAAAATACGCTTAATTCAATTTGATTGGCTTTAAAGGCTTCTGGTTCAGACAAACTGGTCGGGTAATAAAGTAAGAATGACTTGTTATGAATATATCTAAATTAGACAAGGATGAGCCCTGTTGTAATACAGGCCCTTGGGCAGGCACTACGTGTGCTACCTGTCTCTGCCCTTCTACACTGCCTTTCCCAATCCCTTTGCTTCTGGGAACACCACTGCCAAAGCAGGTATAGATAGCAGTGGTGCATAGTAGGAAGGCAGGTCTGTGGGACAACAGGCCCTTTTCTGAGTGGGGCACTTCGAAGTGATGAAGCCATGGAAGACAGGCCTAGTGTTTGGTTAAATTATGGCAGAGTCCATGTAGGATGGAATTTGGGGAGGAGTCCCAGAACCAATTTTGATTTCTGTGGACTAACAAGTTTGTTGTTGCAAGTGTTCCTGTAAAAAAAATGGCAGTTTTCCATCTACATAAATCATCATGCAGTTTTGAAAAGCATTTGAGGCAAAGCTATAATACAGTTTGTTTTCAGTGAGCCCAGGAAGATATGCTGTTTGGCCAGCATTGAGAATTCTTCCACCCGAATCTAGTACTTGGAAGAATGGTGACTTTTCCTACTTGCCTCTATCTTTTTGGAATACTGTAACTGAGTTAGTTGCTCAAAGTTGGACCTTTAGATCCTTATCCATCTTTTGTATAGCATTTACTTATTTTACTTATAAAAACAGGGAGCCTGTATGGACTTCTGCGCAGATATTCGACTAAACTTGTATTTCATTCACCATTTAGCTACCTTACATGACAGGCCAAAAGTTGTAGGGATGTTGTAGTCGTCTAAAGAATAAACAATCATTTTTATTAAGTTTGGGTTCTGGATTTTGGTAGTAAAATGATGTATTTCAATTCAACTACAATTTTATGAACATGGAATTTACTTTGTTTTAAGTCTGGGCCATCACTCTTAGACACCTGGTGGAGGAAATTGGCGTGCAGCATTTGGCTTGGGGCGCGACATCAGGCTTGGGCGATCTCCTTCCCTGGCAGTGACTATCTCGAGTCCAGGGCAAAGCCTCTTTCCGTCGGGCTTCCATTTGCCTCATTGGAGAGCTCAGGAGGGTCTGTGGGCTTCTGTAGTCAGGGTTCCGGTAACAGTAGTAGAAGTAGTAATAGCATTTATTAAGTGCTTATTGTACAAAGCACTGGGGAAGAATATACAAGTGGGAAAATGGACCCCATCCTTCAACGGGCTAGTAGTCTCCGAATGAAGGTTGGGAGAGGACTTGAGACAAGGCCAGCTCAGATGTGGCCGTTTCCGAGATGCCCTTGTTATGCCCAAACGTGACCCTTTTGCTGAACTGATATTTGGGGAGTCAGAAGGACCTGGGTTCTAATCCCTGCTCCGCCACTTGTCTTCTGGGTGACCTCGGATAAGTCACTTCCCTTCTCTGTGCTTCAGTTACCTCATCTGTAAAATGGGAAGTAATACTGTAAGCCCCATGTGGAACAAGGACTTTGTCCAATTTGGTTAGCTTATGTTTACTGTAGTGCTTAGTACCGTACCTGGCACGTAGTAAGCATTTAACAAATACCATAAAAAAGAAAAGCCAAAGCCTCCTGTTTTCAGAAAAATACCTAAGTGTTATACTGAGGTGTTGGGGGTAAGGGGGTGGGCTCTCTGAAGGGTGAGCTGTAGTTCTTTATGCCAGGGGGCTGCATCTTCCTGGGGACAGGGTCCTGAGAGTGATCTAGAAGGGAAAGACATCCCACAGCCAGAGCTTTGATGGTCCTCTGATGTGGTGATTGCACTGGGATAGGCACTGCCAAAGGAGAAAGCTTTTGCTCCACTCCAACTGCCACTGCTATTGTCTGGTCATCCTCCCTCCAGTGTAGAAGTTGTCAAGGCTGGAGTGGAGAATGTCCAGGAGGAAGAGACACAGAATGGCTTATTCCATTACCCATAACCAGGAGAGCCCCTCCAGCAGTCTGCCAGTTTAGGAAATTCTGATTTAAGCTGAGCATGGAGGGAGGGAGGTTTCTGGATCCAGTGAACTAAGTGGCCCCATGTGTGATCTGAGGAACATCCTTATCTGTCCCAGTTGGCCCAAATTTTGGTCCAAGAACTCTGACTCCCTTGCATTTTGGCACTGGACAAAGTCCCTGGCCCAGCTTGTGTCCCTGAGGATCATTTGCAAACCCATTATAAACTTCTCGCACCTACACATCCTCAGTCACTCAGCATTCTCCTGTTCTGGCAAACGCTTCTCAGGGTTTCTGGAAATCCCAAATGGGACTTTTTTCAAATCCCATTAAAAGGAAAATAAAGGGAAATTTCAAGGGAAGGGCATCTCCCTTGTTTGTGTTTCATCACCATTTTTATGGTTGTTTTTCTTGGCCAGGAAACTCTTCTGGTCCTTCTGTGCCGAGCAGAACACACACCCATACCCTTCTGAGGGATAGAAAAGCTGGAACTATTTCCCTCTGGGTCCTGGCCTTTCTGTCCAGCCAAGTCAGTGAACTAAGCATTTAGAGGCCCACTCCTACCAGCTACGTCTGAGCCAGGCTCATTCCCATGGTTCTGTTCATTCCTGCAGCTCTCATGAAATGAGCATGGCTCAGTGGAAAGAGCCCAGGCTTGGGAGTCAGAGGTTGTGGGTTCTAATCCTGGCCCTGCCACTTGTCAGCTCTGTGACTTTGGGCAAGTCACTTAACTTCTCTGTGCCTCAGTTACCTCATCTGTAACTTGAGGATTGAGACTGTGAGCCCCTAGTGGGACAACCTGATTACCTTTTGTCTCCCCAGCGGTTAGAACAGTGCTTGGCACTTAGTAAGCACAAATACTATCATTATTATTATCAGTATTATTATTGAATCAGTCAATCCATCAGTAAGATTACTGAGCTACTGCTATATGCAGAGCACTGTACCAAGTTCTTGGGAGGGTGGTCGAGGAACTCAAAGGCTTCGATGTCAAATGAATAAATTCTCCTGACCAACTCACGGGTGGGTTCCTTCCAATCCCTGGGGTTTGCTGCCATCAGAAAGTGCGTTGAGAAGGCGGTGTGGCTTAGTGGGAGGACTGTGAGTCTGCGGGCAAGGAACGTGTCTACCAACTCTGTTGTATTGTCATCTCCCAAGCACTTAGTACAGTGCTCAGTAGGTACCATTGATTGCTTGGGAGTCAAGAGACCCAGGTTCCAGGCCCAGTCCTGCCACACTGGCCTGTTGGAAGATTTTAGAAAAGTTACTTAACCTATCTTCTGTAAAATCTTGATTTTTTTTACCCTGCGAGCCCATGGGGAAGAGAGACTAAGTCAGATCCGCCTAGTACTTAACACGATACTTTTGAACAAAGTAGGAGCTCAGTAAATACCACAAAAATGGGGTGGCAGAGCAGAAGAGGTCTGGGTCACTCAGCTTCTTGTCTGCTTCGGTGCTGGCAGCACAAGACTCAAGTCTTCTGGCCCACTTTCATCTCCTGATGGGGCCAACCGATATGTGAAACTCTGATGAGATGGTCTCAGCTTGCCTACCCATCTTTGTTCTTAAAGATGATGCTCCTTTTGGTGTGTGCAGGTCAATCAATCAATCAGTAGTTATTTATTGAGTGCTTACTATGTGCAGAGCACTGTATAAGTGCTTGGCAGAGAAGAATAAAAAGAGTGAGTATAGTTGTCCCTGCTCACAAGGAACTTACAAACTAGAGGGGGATACAGACATTAAAATCAGTTACAACTAGATATATATAACAGTGCTGTTGGGGTGGGGAAGGGGTGAATATCAAAGTGCTGATAACAGTAGGTGAACTGTGTTTCCATGGGTGCATGAACCAGGTTGCTGGCTGTTTGAGTGGAGAGGAAGATGCGGACCCACAGAATGTTTTGGAGGACAGATGGTCAGGATCTTGCAGTTGACTGGATGTGTCAGCTGAATGACGTGAAGAGTGAAGGATGACTTCAAGGTTGGAGGCTTCAGTTTTCAGAAGGATGGTGATTGTCAGTCGTGATGGGAAAGCTGGGTGGGTAGCAGGATTTAGGCAGAAAGATGAGAAGTGAAATTTTGCACACAAGTTAGAGGACATAAGGACTGGGTACAAAAAGAAGCAAAAGAAAAAGCAACACCAGTAGAGTGTCTGGCACTGTATTTGTATATTGGTACATATTTATTACTCTATTTATTTTATTAATGATGTGTCTATAGCTATAATTCTATTTATTCTGTTGGTATTGACACCTGTCTACTTGTTTTGGGTTTTTTTGTCTGTCTCCCGCTTCTAGACTGTGAGTCCATTGCTGGGTAGGGACTGTCTCTATATGTTGTCGATTTGTACTTCCCAAGAGCTTAGTACAGTGCTCTGCACACAGTACGCACTCAATTAATATGATTGAATGAATGAATGGCAGTAGCGTCGTCTTCAAGGGCGAAAGACAACTCTGTGAACATCATTCTCTGACTTGTACATTCTGGAAATTAGAGGCTAAGTGAAAATTCCTCCCAGGCCCTCTCCCCACCCTCAGTTTCTACTGGTAAAGATATGTTTAAAACAACAAGAACAACTCTCTTAGATGGGCAAAACAACTTTACGTGAAAGAAAGACTTTTGCTGATTTCGTGACTTCCCCCTCTTACATAGGACTCATTTTACTTCTCACCTGAAGATTGAAATCAGAAGTGTACATTCCAGGCAATACTGGGCATCTAAATTTGATTTGGGGGACACAAAGGTTCCTGTATTAAATTCTTATCCGGTATTCACAAACTCTTCCACCTAGAAGTTTTGAGAACAGACCCCATTCATTCCCTCTGACCTTTGCTCTCCTGATCGCAATCGCATTCCTTGGTGGAAAGGACTGGAGGTTAAAACAAGTCAGTTTTTAGAAAGAGGAAATATACAGAAGCAATACATTATGCTTTAAAGAGAGTTTACTGGGAAACCAGACAATCAGCAAGAAAATGGAAATGATCTCCATTGGAAAGTTTGCTAGTGGCAAACTGCTGTTGAGGCTGCCTTCTCCCACTTCATTCCCCAAGTCCAGTGGAAACACAGAAGAGTGTGGCTAGTAAATGATGGATCTGGGATTATTAATGTTCAAAGATGTTTTACACCTAATTAGGTGCATTATGACTATTTAGGTGCATGCACCTAATCTACCTCTCTGTAACGTCTCTTTTTTACTGTGTCCCGTTAGGGAAACAGACTTGACTTGAAGAGGAAACCCTGGCACAGTTACTTCTAAGAACTAAACCAAACTTGGCTGGCAACATTGTTGTATGTGCCAGAGGTGGCTGCACTGTGGCATCCATAACGTTGGTGGCTGGACATTCTGTACTATTAGATTAGGCCTGCCAGACACCCAGCATGAAAGGGATTGTCGAATATTTCACTGCCTGGTCTTTTTTCCAGGAAAGAACTGTCAGGAGGGGACATACCATTGTCTTTTCTTGAATATTCCAAGTTCCATGTCTTCCCAGGAACAGGGGATGTGGGGAGAGAAACCAGACTGTGGCCAGTGTCTTGTCCTCTCCAAACTGAAGTCTTGGCTCCTTCTTAGATCAGGGCCCTGCAAAGAGCTTACTATCCAGCTTTTCCCTCTGATAATAATAATGATGGTATTTGTTAAGCGCTTACTATGTGCAAAGAACTGCGGTGAGATTTCCTGGCTACCAGAGGGGCCTGGCCAGTCAGCCGGCAGCCAGAAGGCTCGCTCCTTTTCCCCAGCGAGAACCCTTTGGAGAGGTCATAGGATCTTAGGGAGAAAGTTGTGAGGTTTTTTTTTACTGTGACAGGACTTGTCCACCATTGCAACTTCCCACTGCTTACTGCGCTAGGTGCAGAGACTGTGGTGGGCTCTGCATTTGTAGCGTAGATTAGACTATAAATTCCTCGAAGGCAGGAATTGTAAATACCAAATCAATCACTCAATCAGTGATATTTATTAGTAATACCACTAATAATAAGTCTGGTACTTAAGTGCTTACTGTAGATTAGACTATAAGTTCCCTGAAGGCAGGAATTGTAAATACCAAATCAATCACTCAATCAGGGATATTTATTAACAGTACTAGTAATAATAATTCTGGTGCTTGTTAAGTGCTTACTATATGCTAAGCACTGTTCTAAGCACTGGGGTAGATACAAGTTAATCAGGTTGGGCACAGTCCCTGTCCTACGTAGAACTCACAGTCCCAATCTCTATTTGATGAGGTAACTGAGGCCCAGAGAAGTGAAGTGACTTGCCCAGAGTCACACAACAGACAGGTGGTGGAGCCGGGATTAGGACCCATGGACTTCCGAATCCCAGCCCCGTGCTCTATCCACTAGGCCATACTGCTGCCCTCAGTTTATTTTTTGAACTCTTACTGTGTGCAGAGCACTGTACTAAGCCCCTGGGAGAGTACACCAGAGTTCATAGACCTATTCCCTGTCCACAATGAGCTTACAGTCTAGAGGGGGAGACAGACATTCATGTAAATAAGTTACTGATATGGTAACTTACCATAAGTTACTGATACTGGTATGTAAGTGCTGTGGGGCTTAGGGTGGGATGAGTGGTATTAATTGAGCACTTATTATGTGCAGAGCACTGTACTAACCATTTGAGGAAATTCAACAGAGTTAGGAGACACGTGTCAAAACTGTCAAAAGGATACAGAGCCAAGTGCAAAAGTCTATCGTATTATACTTTTCCAATTGCTTAGGACAGTGCTCTGCCCAAAGTAAGTGCTCACATGCCATTGATTGGTTGTAGAGGGGGAAAAAGAGGACAAGAAAGCCCAGCAATCATAACAATCACAAGCAAACTCAAATAGGGAGTCAGAAACAATAACCAGTTCAAGTCAAACCTCAGTTTCAGAGAAATACCCAGGCACAGGCAGATTTGTCTGCCAGCGAGACTGAATATCTGTGCATATTAGGGTGCGGAGTTGGGATTTGCCTTTGCAGATCCTGACCAGCCCTACCAGCCATCTGAGAGAGGATGTGGTTGAGAAACATCACTGTGGCCGTACTGAAAGATGGACATTCTGGGGAATGTGGGATGGACTAGACCCAAGGGACACACCCAAAGCTTAATGAATAATGACCCCCAGCCATCTCCACCCAAAGAGGACAGTGCTGTCTCCAGATAATTGCCAACTTATCAGAGGAGCCGATGCACTTCTCATTAAGAAGCATGTTCTTCCCAGAGACTCTGTGGTGCTGGAGTGAACTGTGTGGGTGGGTTGGAGGCTTTTTGCCTTCCCATAAACAGCCCCCCAGGGCTTCTCCTGGGCCCAGGCACTGGAAAACACATTTCCTTTTCTTCTCTCTCACAAAGATTCCACACACAGCTCCCAGCAGCCAGTCATGGCAGCATTGACGTTGGTGCCGAGGTCTTGCAAACTTCGATTTTGGTGGTGGCATCGGGAAATTCTGCCCCTCGGACCTACAGCCACAGCAAAGCAATCCCACTTGCCTTGGACAGATTTTCTCAGGACACACTGGGTCTTTATGACTTGGGGCGGGGCACTGTTTCCAGGATGAGGCTCTTGAGGAGTTTGTTATGTATTTATCTTAAGGATTGCGGTGGGCCGGATCTTCCCACCTCAGTGCTTAAGAGGATCCTCTGCTGGAAGATGTCCCCTGTAACTCTTGCATTAGCCCTTTTGGGCTTCTAGGGTCCCATTCTGCTCACCAAAGCGGCAACTTACTAAACGTGAGTTTGCTTTGGCTTCTAACTGGGGTTTTGGCTCCAATAGAATTGTTGGTTGATTCCTTAGTCTTAAAAATAATAATTATTATTATGGTATTGTTGAAGCACTTAGCATGTATCAAGCACCGTTCTAAGAGCTGGGATAGATACCAGTTAATCAGGTCGGACACGGTCCCCGACCCACATCAGGCTCACAGTGTACACAGGAAGGAGAACATAACAAATGCCATCATCACCATCAACAGGGATTGAATCCCCATTTTTCAGATGAGGAAACTGAGGTCTAGAGAAGCGAAGTGACTTGCCTGGGGTCAGACAACAGGCAGGCAGGTTTAGAGCTTATTTCCTCTTCCAAGTCTGTCTAGAGGAAAAAGGGAAATGGTGTGAAGGGGTCAAGGCAAGGGTGACACAGGAAACAAGGGAAGGGGAGGTGATAAGGAAAGCACTTCCTCAGGGAAATGTCACGGGGCTTATAAACCTCACACGGCTGCTACTTCTGCAAAGTGCACAGTAGACTACATCCTCAGCTTAACACTCCTGGTGGAACAAACTTCTTGGGGAAAAGCAAACCTTTCTTCTGATTCCTCATTTTTCTCTGGCTAATCCATGATGCTGTTGTCTGTTCCTGTGATAGAGTTCTCTCTGTCCCCAGGCTCTTCCAGGCTGCAGGGAAGTATCCAAGCTCATATCATGGACTCAGATCCCCTTTTTTCTAGACTGCACCTAGACTACTGGGGAAAGGGAGGTGAAAGGGAAATGTCTCCTTAATTATTCTGTCCCTTGGTTTATGCCTTGGAGGATGAGGTTTAATAAGCCATATCATTATCTTAGCTTGGAACGCTGCAAGGGAACTCATACCAGAAAGTCTGACTGATCAGTCTTGTGGAAGCTTCGCATCTGTTTTGTGTTTAAGCTGCGTCCTTCTATTTGTGGAGAAGTTTCAGATAGGGGATTACATTAATGTTGGTGATGGAAGACCTCCAAAAGGGAAGACTTTTCATATGGAGTGAGCCAGGAGAGGTTGGGGAGGCCTGGGGACTCAAGAGAAACTGTGCATGCTGTCTTTTTCCATAAAATCAACCCAGATTCTGCAGGGATGATAGTCTCATAGTCAGTGATTACCTAGTGGACTGTGGGTACCGAAGATGGATGCGGGGATTATTTGTCCCAAGTCAGAGAATCTCCATCTCAGTGTGGTGGAGAAGGGCCGGTCCAATCAATCAATCAATCGTATTTATTGAGCGCTTACTGTATGCAGAGCACTGTACTAAGCGCTTGGGAAGTACAAGTTGGTCCAGCTGGAAGCCGACAAAAACCCAAAAGCTGGAACTGGTCTGGCCAGTCAGGAGGGCTGACTGATGTTGGGATCCTAGAGTAGAGGTTGTAGCTGACACTACCTGGTTGGGCTTCCTAAAATGCTAAAATGGTAGGTGTATGGATTCGTGTCAGAGTGAAATGGAGCCCGTTTCCTGTTAGGCAATCTGCAGTACGTAGAACTTTAGACCTAAATGTAGCCTGTCTCCTCAGGTGTGCTGGGAGTGCAACGGAAGGGATGGGATTAACCAATCATAGTCTTTAATACCTGAGCAGAAGGTGCTAAGTGACAGACTACTGAGCCAATCACGACACCCACCCAAGGACACGTCACATGGCAAAAAATACCTTGTTTTCACGATCCTGTTTTAGGGCTTTTCATCTGTATTGTGCCGAATTGTATTTTTTTAATAGCATTTCTCAAGCGCTTACTGTGTGCCATTCACTCTCACTGTAGTAAATAAAAGCTAATCCGGTGGTACACAGTCCAGGTTCCACTTGGGACTCACAGTCTTAATTCCCATTTTACAGATCAGGTAACTGAGGCACAGAGAAGTTAAATGACTTGCCCAAGAACACACAACAGAGAAGTGGTAGAGCTGGAGTTAGGACTCAGGACTCTCTGACTCCCAGGCCGATGGTCTATCCACCAGGCCACGCTCCTAATCGTATTAGGAGAAAATCCCTCTAATATTGGCTGGCTAACAAATCAGAAATCATTAGCCCTGGTAATCCAAACTTTTTTCCAACCTACTATTTAATTTGTCCCGTGTGGACATAGTCATGACCTCATCTGAACTAATTCCCATTCCTGCAGATTTCCTGCCTTTTCTGCTTTCCTGTATTTATCGCCCATTTCTGCCCCAGGTCATTCATATAAGGTCAGGCATCTTTTGTGCTACCTTATTCCAGGGGGTGGGACCACGCTGTTCTTGGCTCTAATCAGAAGAGTCGGATCACATGTGTTCTGCCAGAATAATGAAAATCACAGTTTAGAGCTGTGTGTTCATGGAGTTTAGGGAACTGTTTGTTGATGAGCACTGATGCTGACCTCCCCACTCGGGCCAAAAAAGCAGCGGACCCTGTACTGAACAGCCTAGTAGCAAATGTTACTGAAAATTGGAGGTGAAGATGAGGGTCAGGAGAAAGGAACCAAATCCATGCCTCCCCATACCCCTTTGCTATATCTACTCAACTTTGGCATTCTTCTTGAGACAGATGATTTTTCTAGCTGTTGTCTCAGTACATTCAAGAAAAATCATCCACCTCTCAGAACAAGCAAATAATGCCATTACATGAGCCGTTAGCCCAAAGCCCCCCATGCAAGGGGTCTCTAGACTGTAAGTTCATTGTGGCCAGGGAGCGTTTCTGCTAACTCTGTTGTATTGTACTCTCCTAAGCACTTAGTACAGTGCTGGGAACAATAAGTGATCAATAAATGCCATTGATTGATATATTTGAAGACCTTCATTAGACACCTTCCCCCTCCCATGTTTTACTTAAATGAGCAGTTTTTAAATGGATGGAGGACTGTGGTCAAGACCAGCTGTTCTTTATCTTCCCTGGGATTAGAAGGAGAGGAAATGCACATAAATGGCCACGCAGGAGATTTGATGACTCATCCTATGAATAAATGTACCATAAAATCAAAGCAGGATCAACGGAGTTGGAGCTGATCTACTAATTGTAGGTTTTCTATCTGGATTGAACCAAAGAACCGTTGTGCTTTAGAAACTGGGGCTATTAATTTGTCAGGTATTCTGGATCCTCATGTGAAAATAGCTTTGGACTTAGAAGTAGTAGTAATGGTCAATCAATCAGTGGTATTGATTGAGCACTTACTCTCTGCCAAGCACTGTACTAAGCATTTGGGAGAATACAGTGTAACAGAGCTGGTAGACACATTCCCTGCTATGGTATTTATAATAGTTATGGTATTTTTGTTAAGCACTTACTATGGGCCAAGTGCTCTAGGTGCTGGAGTAAATACAAGATAAACAGGTTTGGACACAGTCCCTGGCCTAACTGGGGTTCTCAAATTAAGAGGGAACAAGAACAGGTATTTTATCCCCATTTTACAGATGAGGTAACTGAGGCACAGATAGATGTCATTGGAGTATCCAAGCTTTAGTTTTCATCTCAGTGCACTGCAAACAGTAAGCGCTCAATAAATACGATCGAAGGAATGAATCTCACTTGGGGGAGAATTTTAGAGGTGAGGACTTGGCAGCAATCCTTCTCAGAAGTGACTCTAAGAACTTTGAAGAAGAAATGGGATTTTTCTGAGTATAATCATCGCTGCTGCTGACAGGGCTCACGTTTATAACACCAGGAAAGTCTGGTTTTCATTCCTCTCATCTTCCTGGGACGGTGGGTGGCTTAGTTAATAATGCTGATCTTTCACCTTTGGAATCAGATTGACTTCCCAAGTTGGAAATGCCTGTGTTTAATTTGGGAACTTGCTGCTGTGTGAAAGTTAAGATTTGGGGTAGGAGAAGGAATCGTGAACCAGGAGAAAGAAGAGGGAAGGAGGCATCAGAAGAAAAGGGTCGTGTACTCTTCCAAGTGCTTAATATTTTGCTCTGCACATAGTAAGCACTCAATAAATGCTATTAATGATGATGAGGTGGAGGTGCTAGCAGCAGCTCCAGTGAAGGGAAGTTTGCCCACGTTTGCCAATAACTTTGCCCAAAGTATGATATCCTATTTATGTTTGCATAGTTCAAGTGGCCATTATCTTTTGGGGATATATATCTGTTCCTTAATAGGTTTTCTCTCTTTTTTTGGAGTTTTTAAAGCTAAAAATTCACTCAAAAAAGAACTGTTTTTCACTTTGAATTTCTGATTGAATAGAGGGTAGAATTGTTTATTTTGTGAAAAAAATATTGAGAATAGTAATGTAAATCAAAGCTACTATATTATGCTGCACAGCTTTAACAGCTGGATAATAGCAGAGAAGGGGATCCAAAAGCCCATGTTAAAAAGCATAAGGTATTCACTGAGTTTGTGAAAGTTCATTCAAGATGTGATTTATGAAAATTGGCTCTTTAAAATTCCTTCTCATGAATTCTTCATTTGGAGCCTTTGTACGGAAAGTTGGCGCCTTCTGCTTATTGTCAAACAGTGGAGACTTACAGTATGATAATTTGGAGAATTGTTTTGAGGGAATGTCATATGACAGAGAACTCTTTTACAACTCTGGACGGACTGAGGAATTACTTCATGGACTTCTCTGCTCTCATTCTAATGTTGGCCCCATTTGCATTGCTCTAAGACTCTAATGCTGATAAGAAAAGTGTGACCGCCATCGTGAACTGATCCATTTTGAAATGCTCTGTGGAACAGACTAAATGAGTATACCATATAAACGAGATGCTTTCTGTGACTTAATTCAGTTCAGGTGTTATGGAGGCTTACTTGCAGAAGCAGGGCTAGAAGTCTTCTTTGGCTGCCCAGGTTTTTGAAGTTTAATGACGGGCAGAACTGCAAGTTCCATTTTTTTTTTACTCAGAGCACTTTGGCATTATTGATTCCTCTGTGGCTCCAAACCGGGCTCTTTCCAACATGGCCTGGTGTACCAGAACAGAATTAAAACAAAAATGTAAATGAGAGTCTTGACAATAATAATAATTATGGTATTTAAGTTTGTACTCTGTGCCAGGCACTGTACTAAGCACTGGGGTGGATACAAGCATATTGGCCGGGACTTAGTCCCTGTCCAACATATGGCTCACAGTCTTCATCCCCATTTTACAGATGAGGTAACTGAGGCACAGAGAAGTGAAGTGGCTTGCCCAAGGCTGCCCAGCAGACAAGTAGCAGGGCTGCTTATCCCCATGACCTTCTGACTCCAAGGCCTGTGCTCTATCCACTATGACATGCTGCTCCTCATGACACAGTCATAATGCGAATACCCTCAGAATGGAATCCTGCAACAGGTCTGCTTAGAGTGGGAGCTCCATGTGGGATAGGAACTGTGTCCAACTTGATTACCTTGAATCTACCCCAGTGCTTAGAACAGTGCTTGACATGTAGTAAGCACTTAACAAATACTATAATAGTAATAATAATACTAAGTAGAATCAATCAATCAATGGTGCTTTTTGAGCATTTACTGTATGCAGAGCATTGTACTAAGCGTTTGGGAGAGTATAATACTACAGTGTTGGTAGACACATTCCCTGCGCACCGCAAGGAAGAAGCAGAAGAGGGTGATTTGAAATTCCACATGGCCAGGGAAGTTAAAACTATGGGGCTTGTACAACAGCCCAAAGATCAGCAAACTGCTTTTGACAGTGGCATCGTGAGAAACTCCCATTCTCCAGTTTCCTGTTGATCAGTGAAATGTGGGAACTACCAGCAACATGACCCAGACTGAATGTTAAGTGTGACGATTGTTTTGTTGTCTGCCTCCCCCTTCTAGACTGTGAGCCCATTGTTGGGTAGGGATCATCTCTATAAGTTGCCGACTTGTACTTCCCAAGTGCTCAGTACAGTACTCTACACACAGTAAGCGCTCAATAAATACGATTGAATGAATAAATGATTGTCAGTGTATGATGAAGAGACACCAAGGAAACTTTTCTACACAAGGTGGTTTTGTCATTTGGGGACAAAACAAAAAGGAAGTTCACATATTTTACTTGCCTCTTAACCTGGCAGAATTGTGAGTTGCATGATTTTTATGTTCTTGTCAACTGCCATGTACCTATCTCATTTTCTTTGAGTCACAAAGGGTTGGGGAATTTGCGTTTGTTCTGGCTCTTTCAGCTACTCTACTGAGGCCCAGTCCACAACATTCATCCTTTCTAACTCTCTCCCCTCCGTGTCTCGCACAGTGCTCTGCTCATAAAGGAAGCTTGGGCCCGACATGTTGACCGACTGACTGCTAGGTAGTGCCAACGAAACCCTGAAGTCATCTAAGTTGGGTGGCCAGCCTGCGCTTCAGTAGGCGCTGGGTCTCTGCGTGCATTCAAGTGGGACTGGGATCCAGGTTCACCATCACAGAGGGCTTGGACTCCTGTCTGGAGGTAAGGATGTGTGACAGACTCCAGTCCCATTCATTTGAGCTCTAATTGAGATGAGCTGTTGCTGGGCAGAACTGCCAGGGATCTCATTACATTTGATCGGAAGATGCCGAGCCATGGAAAATAACAGTCCACCAGTGCTGTGCAGGCAGAACTGAGGTAGTATTCAAGAATTCAGAGCTAAAATGGCCTGTTTGTCAAAGAGCCTCAACACCACAGGGATAGGCTCTGGAGAAATCCATGGTTATATAAATATACAGCACTCCTTATAACTGGGCTTTCAGGCATTTCTCTGTGTGCAGAGAGTAAATATTCAATGGCCTATTTAAGGGACTGGTGTTTAGCTCTATGGGCGCGTGCATTTTTCCCCCCCCAGAAAGCAATTCAGTGATTTAAAGACGATTCCAAGGCGGAACAAGAAGGGACAGCCCTGGTTTAACAAATGCTTAATTGTTTGCCTCATCAGTTGGTTTGGGAGGCTATTTGAGCAGGCATCAGGAATAATTTACTGGAGTGATAACCTCCACGGCATTTAAGCTTTCCCACAAATGCTACTGAGAGAGTCAAGTTTATTGACAGTAGAATCTAGCTCTGGGCACTGGGCTAGGCGTTATCTTGGTAGTTATGTTTCTTTTATTGGGCTGGCTGGGAAAAAAATGAAATCCAGGCAGGCTTTCAGACATCTCAGTGAGTGATTCTAAGAGGTTTACTTGATCGCAGACTTTATCAGGGTACTTGGTATTCGTTTTTGTTCTTTCTTTAGAACACTTTCATTTCACTGCAGAGTAACCTCAGATTGAGATTACTTTTTGGCTGAATGTTATGTGGGAAGCCCAATTACGGTAGGAAAATTTCCTCTGGGACTACTAGGTTGCTCAAGGTAAACTAGAAGCCCTTTTACAGAAGAAGGAATCTGAACACCCAAACCCAGTCTGGTTTTTTTTAATGTTAATGTCACCCTTATTATAGCCCTAGGCTCCAACCAAATAAGGCCCAAAGGTTAATATAAAGAATGAATAATTGGCTGCCTCAATTTGTAACACCTGATCTTGGATGTTATCTTGATATTATTTCAGACTCAGTGTGCTGGCAGGAAATCACTATGCACATAGTTCACAACATTCTCTACTTTGCACATACACACGAGATAATAATTCTAACTCTCCAGTGGAGTATTAGCATAGTGTACTTAGTGTGCATATTTATTGGTCCCCCAGTTTAATATATATAATCACTCAGTGGTATTTATTGAGTGCTTAGTGTGTGCAGGGCACTGTATTAAGCCCTTGGGAGATACAATACAACAGAGTTGGTAGACACGTTCCCTGCCCACAATGAGCTTACAGTCTAGAGGAGGAGATAGGAGATATTCTCATATACAGATTTTGGAAATACCTCTCTAAAAGCAACTACCATATTCCTAGGCGTAGAACACAGTCTGAAATAATTTAGATCCTAAAACAAAGAGCTCTGATGTTCCCAGTCATTCCAAGGATACGCCCATGTAAATAAAGCTAATGGCAGGAGAGAGAGTTTTTTGTAGTTCTAATTATTGTCTGTTTTGTTGAGCTGTAGCCTTAAAAAGGAGGGATGTTTGTATAAAAGACAGTCGCCGTTGTTGGAATTGCCCCTCAGTGTTGGAAAAAGGTTTGTTTCGAAGAGACAACTGAGGTTGGAATGCTTGCCCAAATTCCCTTTTGGGGAAGAAAGATCTTTTCTATTCCTCGATTCATTGCTCAAGCTGGCATCTCACCAGGACTCTACCCCAGTGAGATGTCATGCCCAGTGCTGATGGACCTCCATGTGGGGATTGATTGAGTAGGGCCAATAGCAAAGTGGCAAGAGGAGGTCAAATGATCCTACTCCACATTTAACATTTTTCTCTGCTCTGCAGCCCTGGTCAGTGGCAAGAATCCATCAGTGCTATTTATTTGTGCTTACTGTGTGCAGAGCACTATACTAGGTGATTGGTAGAGTACAATAAAATGGAATTGGTAGACCTGATCTCTCCCCACAGTTTGCTGTCTAGAGGGGGAGACAGACATTAAAATAAATTAATGAAAGGGGAAATGGGAGAGTATAGAGAGGTGTATGTGAGTGTTGTGGGACTGGGTGAATGTCAGTTGCTTAAGGGGTACAGATCATCAATCGTATTTATTGAGCGCTTACTATGTGCAGAGCACTGTACTAAGCGCTTGATAAGATCCAGATGTATAGGTGATGGAGAAAGGAGGGCAAATAGGGGAAATGATGGCTTAATCACGGAAAGCTTCTTGGAAGACATAGGATTTTAAGGTGGGGAGAGTGATGATCTGTCAGATATGAAAGAGGAAGGAGTTCCAGTCCAGAGGGAGAACTTGGGCAAGGAGGTTGATGGTGAGATAGATAAGATTAAAGTACAGCGAGTAGATTGGCATTAGAGGAGCCAAGTTAACGGGCTAGGTTATAGTAGGAGATCAGCAAGGTAATATAGGAAGGAGAGAGGCTTCAGAATTTTGCACAATCAGCAGCTGAACAGGTACTGCCCCTTAGTAGCTGGGTGGCCTGCAGAGTTGAGGTGGTGGTTCTGTCAGGACAGAAGGGCAGCTGAAAGCCCCTTCATCCAGCTGGGGGGTTTTAGGGGAGACCGAAGAGCACCGGCCCAACTTGCCTCCCTGGCCTTCCCAGAGTCGGTAGAGTTGTCGAGTCATTTATTCAAGGCTATGCCAAGTGGGCAGTCTGCTGTGTAGATGGCAGTAAGAAAGACTAACTGGAGAGTCCTACAATCTTGGCAGCAAGGAGGACCCTTGCCAAGTGGCACTACTCTCCCAGGGCAATCAGAAATCTGAATCTGAATCAGCAAACCAGCCCTGGACTCTTCTTGCAGTTGAGGGGAAGAGAGATTGGGCAGAGAGGGGATGTCAGAAAAGGACAGTATCTGAAGGGTGACCGAGAGGGCGAGGGACCAGAAGCCTCCCAAAGGGTCACTTGGCAGCAGCGAATCAAACTGAACCGCTTTGTCCCTCTGTGATTTCTGCTTTGTAGTTCTTTGGCTTCCCTTTGAATTGCTTGAGAGACTTCTCCAAGACAAATAGTAGCGACCCTGGCATGTTTAGTAAGTTTAGGAGGTAAAAAGTATTTTTCAAAGGATTATTTTGTACTCTTACAGCCAACAACTTGGCAGCTACTATGTCTTTCTTCACTGAAGAAGATAAATGAAATTTTAAATTGCCAGCATATTTTTGTCCAAAGAGTATATTTGAAGGGGGGCCGGGGGGAAGTTCAAAATTGCTTTCCTCATGGATAATTTATGAGTCCTAATTAATATACAAACCTTTTCTTTGGAAATCCATTCATTCTGTTCCAACAGTTATTTTAAAATTTTATTTATGTAGCCCTTCTGACCTATACCGTTGAATGCTTTACAAAACAAGCATGGTGGGTTCCTTGAGGGGAAGGGTTAGTGGCTTTAATAGCAATGAGAAGGGTTAATAGTGTTAAAACAGGGATAGGACATTTATTCTTTGAACATAGAATCCGCTACAATTTGTGACAAGAGTACCTTTCATCCCAAAGAACTGAAAGAACATTAAATAAGAATTGCCTCCATTATGGAGATGAGCTAATTAAATTACAAAGAGGTTAAATCACTTTGCCCAAGACAGTCAAAATTAGTGGCAGAGCCTATAACTTGGCCTCTGTATGTCAAATTCATTATCATCCTCCTTCTCCTCCTTACCGAATCATATTGTCACAAAAACAAATAGACTGCATTCCTCTTTAACCAGCATTCTATACTATATTATTCAAAGATTAGCTGAACCAAACATATGTAATGATTTTGTTTGGGGAAGGCAGAGAGTGGAGAATCAGGAATGTAGCCCAAGTTTTATTCACACCTTTCTTTAAATTATTTAAAGAAACCATTTAAAGTGACTGGAAATGAGATTTGAAACTTGTTCCCTTGTCAGGGAGCATGTATTGCCCATGTGTAATGTTTTGGATTAAAATCTGAATTTCCCAGGTGTTTTAAAGTAGAACATTGCCCTATTTTCGGTGACAGACCCAGAATGCCACATGAGTAGGGATGGCTGGCATGAACTTTGGCACCCAGTTGAAAACGAAGGTAAAGTTTCAAAACATTTATTTAAATCTTTCTCTCACGCTCCACCAAAAACTAAACTAATGTAATATGTTCCAAGCACTGTTCTAAGTCCTGGGGTAGGTACAAGTTAATCAGGTTGGACACAGTCCCTGTCCCAAATGGTGCTCCCACTCTTTATCCCCATTTTACAGATGAGGTAACTAGGGCCAGATAAGTGAAGTGACTTGTCCAAGGTCACACATGTGGTGGAGTCAGGATTGGAACCCAGGCCCTTCTGAATCCCAGGCCTGTGATCTATCCCCTAAGCCATGCTGCTTCCCTCCACATCTCTCCACATCTTTATCTCTTCCATCTCCCTCTGACTCTCTCCATGCCCTCTCTCCATCCTCCTTCCTCTTTCTCTCCCTGCATCTCTCTCCTCCATCTCCCTTTTCCTCTCTCTCCTTCCATCCCCTTTCTCTGTCTTCTTCCATCTCCCTTGGCCTCCCCCCATCTCCCTCTTTTTCTCTCCCAGCCACCTCTTTCTCTATCCCCCTCATTCCTTCTCTCTCTCTCCACACACACACACACACACACTTCTCTCTCTCTCTCTCTCTCTCTCTCTCTCTCTCTCTCTCTCTCTCTCTCTCTCCCCCTCCCTCCCTCCCTCTCAGCTTTGATATCCTCACCCTAATGAATTCCAGGTGGTAAAGGGAGCTGGTCCCTTAGTAACCTACTTTTTAGAGTTTGGTATGTACTAGCCTCCCCAGTGCTCCAGAATACTCCCAACCAACCTTGTCCTCTTTTGATTTTGCATTCCTGGGTAAGAATGACCTAAGCAGCTGGCTTCTTAGTGACTTCCTGACTCCACCAACCTTTTCTGCTCATCTCTCTCTGCAAGAGATCATCAGGGATGTGTCTCCTGACTTCCTCTTTGATTCCTTCCTGGACAGGGACACGGAGGGATGCTTTGTTTTCAGCAGAGATTCTAGTTCCTCGCTGACTGGAGGTTTTGTTTTGTTGGCTTTGTTTTTTCCCCTCTCAGGAATTACACAGCTCACTGGATACTAATAGGTTAATCAGGTATAAGTTATACTAAAATGTTCAGCCTTAATAACTTCATCATTGATTTTTCCTGGTCATTAGAACCCGTTGAAGTTTCACATGGGATGAGAGAGAACTGATAGAAGGAAAGGAGCTGGAAATTTGGTCCCTAGCAACTGGGAAAAGCAATGTGGTCTAGTGGAAAGATCCAAGGATCGGAAGGCAGGAGATCCTGGATCTAATCCCAGCTTTGCCACTGGTCTGCTGTGTGACCTTGGGCAAGTCGCTTAATTTTTCTGAGCTTCCTGATCTATACACTGGGGTAAGAGAGATAGTGAGTCCTGAGGGTCTGATCTGATAATCTACCCAAGGCCTAAGCACATAATAAATGCTTAATAAATGCCATAAAAGAAAAAAAGCACCCTGCCTTTGGTTCCTTCTCTTCCACATCTTGCCTTCAGGAAATTTGACTTTAAAAGAGCAGAGGATATTGACATTCCCGTCTTGGGAGGGACTGTGCCTTTAGTATTTGCGGTTACTTCTGTGGAGCACTGAGTAGTCTCCGTCGGCCTTGGTTTTATGTTTTGTTTATAAACTGAAGAGACAAGGGGAGCCGGTTAATTTGTGCTACGTAAGGCTGGAAGGCAAAAATGGTTGGGCCTGTGACCTGCCTGCTGTTAGTCTCTAGCCTGTGTCCTACAAGATCTGAAGATCTTTTCTATAAGGGGATGGGGAACCAAGAGAGAGTAGTCTTTAATCTGGCTGCAGTCAGGAAGCCTCTAAGAAGCCAGTTGCTACCCAGGGCTGAAAAATCAATTAATCAGCTAATCATACTAGTAATGTGGGTATTGGTTAAATGCTGACAATTTGCCAAGCACCCTCCTAAGCCCTGGGGTAGATATGAGGTAATAGGTTCGGACACAATCCCTGTCCCTTTTCCGGCTCACAGTCTAGTTAGAAGGGATAACAGGCATTCAGTCCCCATTTTGCAGATGAGGAAATTGTGGACCAGAGAAGTTAAGGGATTTACCCAAGGTCACACACAGACAGGTGGCAGAACTAGGATTAGAACCCTCTTCCTCTGACTCAGTCAATTTATCAATGGTACTTATTGAACACTTACTATGAGCAGGGCACCATACTAAGCACTGGGAGAGTAAAATACAACAAAATCAGCAGACTCGTTCCCTGCCCGAAACGATCTTACAGTCTAGAGGCGAGTTTACATGCCAGAAAGGCACATCCACAGTAGAGACTGTACAGTTAGCAGTCTGACCCCCAGGCCTGTGCTCTTTCCACTAGGCTACACTGCTTCCCAAAGACTGAAATGGAGACTGCAACCCAATTGGGAACTTTGATGGGGTGTGGGGGGCAATGACACTTACCGTGAGGGAGGAGGGGAGCCATTTGGGTCACTAAGTAGCAGTGCCTCTCAAGTGGCCTGACTTTGTAGTATTTGGCATTGAAAAAAACAAAACTCAATTTAGATCTATTTCAGAGGCTTTAATGAGGGTAAACCCCCTCCAACCTGAAGCCTTTCGCCTTTCTTCCTGGTTGTACCCTAGGTAGGCACCCAATTAGAGATCTAAAAAAAGGGATTAGATGTAAGATTCAATTAAAATCCTGACTGGAAGCACTTGGGTTTAAGAACCTCGGACATTCTCCCTTCCCCATTGCAGTGACAAGCCTAATTCTCGGTGACCGGATAGGTACAAGTTCACCCTGGGTAATTACCTGGGCTCTTTCCTACTCAGAGTGGTGGAGGTTCATCTGTCACTTCTGGAAGCATCTCAAGTTAGCACTGCTGGCAACCGCTGAGGATATGAGCCCAGTGGGCCATTCCTTCTGGTGATGCCTGTTGCCAATGACTTAGTGGCTTTGTTTAATTCCCTGCTTTTGCCAGGCTCATTGTTTTTCCACATTACTTTTTGGCAAGAGAATAACCAGCTTCATCTTGGATGTTCATATTTGAAGGCAGAGAAGTACGGCTGGGATGGCTTGGACAAGCCGGTGAGAGAGTAGAAGGGCTTCTCAGTACTTGGAACAGTGCTTGGCACATAGTAAGCGCTTAACAAATACTATTATTATTATTATTATTATTCTGAGCTTGTTAAGAGAGTGAAACTTGGACTGTTGTGTCTACCCCACCACTCAGTGCTTGGCACATAGTAAGCGCTTAACAAATGACATATTCTGTTCATAATCTATGTGTGACCAGTGACCTGGACATTCCTTAACCAGGATCCCTTACTCTCAGAAGCAATCTAGAAATAATTGGTTGACTCCTGGCTCTGTTTCTAGGTCCTCAAGGGGTGCATGAATGGTGGCGGAGGATCCCAAAAGTTAGACCACCCATTCTAAGGGCAGGAAGGAAATTCATTCCATGGCAACCAAGGGATTTTCAAATAAAACGAAGACACACTTAACAGTGTCAACTTTTCATTTTGAGCATGGATGAACTTGAAGGGCAAAGCATTAAGGGTCTGGACATTGGTGAGTGGGGTGTGAAAAGATGGAAGAAAGAAATGGGGGAAAGTAGGTAATGAGGTCAGAGGGTAGAGAGAAGAAAAAGAATGGGAGGAACAAGAGGAGAGAGAGGAGGAAAGAAAGGATGATTCGGGTGCTTCTCCAAATGTCTTTCCATCTCTAGCATCACTAGTTGAGGGGGCAGTTGCCAATCAGGCTCCATAGGTCATGGTAAGAACACATGGGTATCTGTGCTCTGGCAGGCCCAGGGCACTGACCCCTGATTTGTTCCTGGATTATTCCCTGCGTTGTCGTAGTGGCAAGGAGGTGAGCCAGCAGATTACCCCTTCCCACAGAGCCATGGGGCAGAGGAAGAAGGAGATGGCCAAGTAGCTGTGGTGGCATTCTTTTCCTCCTCTTCATCCTTTTTCTCCTCCTGCTGGTGTCCCTGTGATCTTGTTTCCTCCTTTGGTCCTTCTCAGGCTCCAAGGGCTGCGCAGCTAAACTCTGGCTGCCCACCCTGACCAAAGAGCTCTCGGAGCAAAGCTAGTAGCGTCACCCATTGATGTCAATCAGTTTTCTCCTGGAGTAGGATAATGTGAGTAGTGTTGGCCACTCCTTTTGTCCGAGGGGCAGCTACCAGTTGAGCATCTACCGGTCAGCCCCTGGGACCCACATCCCCCACACCAGGATTGGGACTGACTCTCTATTCCCGGGACAGAGCCATGGTGAAGAGATAGTTTCATTTAATTTTTAAAATTTCCACTTCATTTTGTTTTCATTAAATTGTATACCAACCCTGACTGAGTAATATTGATTTTATATACTAAGTGTGTCCCTGGACATGGATCTTGCCAGCAAGGTTGCTATCTTGATTTGCAGGGACAAACTGTCCTCCAATCAGGTCTTGAGGCCTCTAGGTGCTTTAAGAATGTGTGAGAAATTAATCTTTCCTTCTCTGCCCAGAACATCTTGGGATTACCCCAAGCTACATTTTAGAGGTTCTTTTTGAATTTCCTTAGACCTCCTGATCAGTGCCCAGACCTTCTCCCTGCTAAAAGAACAAAGAAAGACCTTTATGGTTTATTATCTCCAAGATGACTATGGATTAGTCACCGATGGCTTTTCTCCCTTTCCCTGTTTTCCCCTCTCCTGTTCCTTGCTCAGAGTGGTGGTCCAAAGTGGCCACCCCAGGAATAATTAGAGAAAAACCCAATTTGGCACTTGGAATGACATTTACAATGTTACTCCAGCCTTAGTCATAGGAACAATCCACATATTAGGATTCCTTGCCCGTCGAGAAGCAGTGCGGCCAGGAATAGAGCCTGGGAGTTAGAAGTCCCTGGGTTCTAATCCCAGCTCTGCCGCTTGTCTGCTATGTGACATGGGGCATGTCAGTTCCCTTCTCTGTGCCTCAGTTATCTAATCTGTAAAATGGAGATTAAGACTGTGAGCCCCCTTTGAGACATGGACTGTCCGACCTGATTAGCTCCAGTGCTTAGTATAGCATCTGACACATAGTAAGCACTTAACAAATACCATTTGGACTTTAGACAACTAAATTGCCTTGAATTAGCATTTAAATAGACATCAGACAAATATCATCTTGCACTCAGTAAGGGTAATTCCACGAGAAGTAAACACACTTCACTGACTATTATGTAGACACTAGGAATGATTAAATGCACTATCTCGGCCACACCCTATTAGTAACAGCAATGATTTTAGAGTCAATATTTCACTTCCAGACAGTGCGCTATGCAATGGTCAGATGAATAAGAAGGTAAGGGCTATTATCCACAGACAACAGGTAGGCGACAGTGAAGCTGGTATCCAGTCAGTCTGTGCAAATAACTTCAGTCTGGAACTTCCTGGAAAGTCAAGGAGAGTGTCATTAAGAGGTCATAGTATTTTTGTGATCCAAATCATATGGCGTATGTTATATAATAAATGTTAAGAATACATACTATGATGAAATGGGACATAGATAGCAGGTCTTTCATTGTTAGTTGCCGTCATGAACGTTCTTTCTTTTGGGTTGGGAAAGCTGATATGGAAAGCATACCTACCTTCCCACCCTTCCAGACTGAGGTTATTTGTAACAAGACTGTATTTGCTTCACCTATAAATGGTCCATTTTGTTTCACATTCAGGAGACGTGAGGCATTAGAGGATGTGTCTCTGAAACATTTTAATTTCCTGCCCGCTGCACTTGCTTTTCCAGGCTTTCAATATTTGCAAGATACAAGACTAGTTTTGGCCTTGGCCTTAATATTTGCAGAGTTGTTATTTTGGGCAGAACGTAATACTAATCACAGTATTAAGAACATGTAAAAGAAGTCAAAGATGCAGACCTTGCCCTTGAGCCACTTAGAGTCAGTGAGACAGTAAGGCATAAATTGACAAATGCACCACACCACAGTTAAGAATGAGAGAATTCACTCTTTCAGGGGAATTCATTCTCTCAAGTTGGTATTTTATCCTTCAGCGGATTTCCTCCTCCCAACATCCTGGCCCCTTGAAAAAGTTCATTCACTTTAATGGGTCCGTGAAATTCACCATTCCTGACTCATCATAGTAGTATAGGTCTTATTAGCGTATTGTTGCTATTAGCCTCTTATTATTTGCAGCGCAGACATAGTACTTATAAGCCATAAATGATGTCTATGTTGAGTGTCGATAATGTATATTCACTAGGGAAGCGGATCAGTTGTGGCCTAGGAGAAATGCATGGGCCTGGGCATCAGGAGACCTGGGTTCTGCCACTTAAATGCTGGGTGACCTTCGGCAAGTCACTTAACTTTTCTGGGCCTCAGTTTCCACATGTTTAAAAATGGGAATAATATATCTGTTCTCTTTCCCCCTTAGCCTGTGAGCCCTGTGTGAGTCAGGGACTGTGTCCGGTCTGCTTTTACAGTATCCATATCAATGCTTAGCCCAAGGCCTGGCACATAGGAAATGCTTAATAAATACCGCAATTGCTGTTATTATTATTGTTCTTTCCAGTTGGACAGTCAAATTCCACCTGAGGGAAGGGAAGGAGGGTGATCCATCTCCATTTGGGGCAAATCAGTAAGGTCAAAGGAAACGAGGTCTGGAAAAGGGCAGAGTGGGATAGGGCAGGTCCAGGGACCCAGCTTGAGCTAAACTCAGGGCAGCAGAACTAGGGCCTGTCCATAAATCTTGCTATTCCTGAAAAAGGTCTACTTCTTTCCTTGGGGTGAGTGGAGATAGAGGAGGGATGAGCAGAGACAGGGGCTGGTCACATGTATCTGTTTTCTTACACAGTTGCTTGTGTTCAAGGGATGCTGGGCTATGGTGCTGGGTGGCCATGGAGCCCTGAAATGGGGAAAAGGCAGAAGCCTGGCTCCTTTCATTGTCAGTTTTCTGGCCCAAATGGAAGGCCACAGCACAGGTCCTCCCAGGCTCGCGTATTTGTATGTGGGCATGTGTGCGCGCACAGGATCACATACACACTCCACATTGCAGGGCTCTAGGGTGAGCCGTGACCAGGGGGCGGGAAGCTCAGGGGGTGCCCATGGGGTATGAGGGAAGCAGAAAACCAGGCACCGTTGCATAATTGAGTTCGTTTTCCAATTGCCGTGGAGCCAGCGACCTGAACAATCTCTGGACTCTCTCATGGAGTTGTATTTTTCCTCAAAGGGAAATATCACAATTCGAACATTACTGCTCTATTAACCTGCTTTGGAACCACCCAATTCTTTGAGTCAATTCTAAACACTTAAGGGCAGGGAGCATGTGTACTAATTCTCTAGTACCCTGTCAAGCATTTAGTATAGTGTTCCCCACATGGTAGGTGCCCAATAATTGGTTAGTTGATTTTTGATTGTATTTAAACCCTGCCTCTTCCCTAGTAACTTGGTGCTTATGGAGGGCAAATGCAAGTGTTTTTTTTTTTTCAATCAATCATATTTATTGAGTGCTTACTGTGTGCAGAACACTGTACTAAGCACTTGGGAGAATAGAATATCACAGTTGGTAGAGAGGTACCCTGTCCACAACTAGCTTACAACCTAAGGTAGAATGAATATACTTTCCAGAAGGATAAACTCAATTCCAGTTGCATTCCTACAGATTCATTTTCCAGATGCAGTGGTAAAACCCTTCTGACCCTTGTGGAGTCTGAGGGCTTGATGCAGTTTTAAATGGTCCTAGTCATCCTTTCAAACCTACATGGATTTCTTTTATTTTGAATGCCAGACTTGATTCCAGTTTTAGATATGCTAATGTGGTTTGCCTTGCTGTAAAAGCCAATCTGCTCTGGGAAAGACCTGTACATGAGATGAAAAAGAACCTTCTCTCATTTGAAAGAGATTCTAGATGAAGTAATCAATCAGTAGTATTTATTGAGTGCTTACTTCATGCAGAACACTGTACTAAGCACTTGGGAGAGCACAGTACAGCAGAATTAGCAGACACGTTCCCTGCTAATAGCAAACTTACGTCTAGAAATTACCAGTCTACAGCATACTAGTCTATAGTACCGGGAAAGATTTCAGTGGTTACCATAGAATATTTCAGATACGTTTTGTCTCTAATATCTAGACCTGAGCCCATGAGAACCTCTTAGAGGAAGCCATTCATGTCTAGTTGGCTGTGTCTAAGAATTGAAAGAGGACACACTCAGTGAAAGCCAAGTTTAGAAATTTCTTCTGACTTGTGGGAGAAGCAATGGAAATAAACAATCTGGGAATAATCTAATATGTGGGACAGGGATTGTGCCCAACCTGATAAACTTGTATCTGCCCCGGCACTTCAGAACAGTGCCTAATTCATAGTAAGGACTTAACAAATAAGGAATGGCAATAACAACAGCAGCAAGAGCGGCAAAACGTGTGCTTGGAGGAACCATGGGCTGATTGCCCTCCTTGACATTGATGCTCATGTTTTGAGATGTACCCTTAATTTTCCAAAATCCCTCCTCTGTATCTCTGCCTTTCCCTCCAGTACCCCATCATGGACCTCGCACCCATGAATCTTGCCATTTCCTCTCGAACCTGCTGACAGTTTTGTCTTGCACAATTTCCTGTGGTAAGGATATTGGAAGAAGCATTGGATTAGGAAAGGGAACTACTCCTCAGAGCAGTGGATGGGAAAGAGTAAGAGTTTGGGTTAAAAGGTCACAACAGGCCTAGGCTAGCCAACATTAACATAATTGGTGGATAGTGGGAGATGAAGGAAGGATAAGGAGTGAAATAAATAAAAGGTTTGGAAAAGAACCAGAGTCTTTGAGGTTTATTTGAGGCTTCTTGAACCTCAGAAGGCTTCGAGGTTTACTCATCTCTTGGGGAATATTCAGAATCTACTCGAGCTTTGCTCTTGCGGTTTATGATGTGAATAGAACCCCTGAATAACATTCATCACTTCCTCCGTGCGGTGGCTTTTGGAAGGCTTTGTTCAGTGCTTGGGGACGGAAGGAACTGCTTTAGCAAGTTTTATCCCCAGTTACCTGTGTGGAAGGATTCTGGGAAAATCATGCCCTAGGGGACCACAGGTGAGAGTCACCCTCTGCCTGGGGCAGCAGTCTTACCTTTGGGGACGGGGAGAAAGGTGGAAGAGGGAGGAGACGGGAACGGTTAGACTGCTGCTTTGAGCAAACTGTTTCTCAATTTGGAGTCAGTTCTTGGGGATTTCCCCCCACATAACTGCTGCCCCATGGGGAAATTCCCCAAGAATAAATTGTCCCCGTGGGGAAAATCCCAGAGAATGAACTTTATATGTAGAGAAACTGCGCCTCCTCTCCCTGCAACCCCAAATGCTGAGCCACTTGGGGACAGTGTGCATGGGATCAGCTTTAAGGCACGCAGTCAGCTCTCTCAGCCCCCTTGCTCCTCTCTTACTACAACCTAGCTCTCATGCTTTGTTGCCCTCAAAATGTCAACCTACCCACGCATTCATTCTCATCTCTCTCTCCCCCAGTCTTGCCCACAACCTCCCTATTGCTTCAAACTCCCTCCCCCATCACATCTGGCTGATCAGTACTTTCCCCATCTAAGGCCCTTCTGAAATCACATTTCCTCCAGGAGGCCTTCCCCCGAATAATTTCTCATTTCTTCACCTGTATCCCCCACAATTGCCATTTCAATACTTCTGTGTCACTTAAACACTTGGGTACTTCCCTCCCACCACAGCATTTAAGTAACTATTGTTATGCTCTGTTGCTTCTTCACCTGTAATTTATTTTAGTATCTGTCTTCCCCACAAGTCTTTGAGGGAAGGGATTATTGTGTCAAGTAATTCTGTTGTAGTCTCCTTAGCACTTAATGCAATGCTCTGCACATAGTAGATGCTCAGTGAATCAATCGATCAATCAATCAATCGTATTTATTGAGCGCTTACTGTGTGCAGAGCACTGTACTAAGTGCTTGGGAGGTACAAGCTGGCAGCATATAGAGACAGTCCCTACCCAACAGTGGGCTCACAGTCTAGAAGGGGGAGACAGAGAACAAAACCAAACATATTAACAAAATAAAATAAATACAATAGATAAGTACAAGTAAAATAAATAAATAGAGTAATAAATATGTACAAACATATATACATATATACAGGAATACAGTTGATTGACTGGTGAAGAGATGACTTGACCCTGGGCAAGTTGCTTAACTTCGCTGTTCCTCAATTACCTCATCTGTAAAATGCAGATTCAGTACCTGTTCTCCCTTCTAGACTGTGAACTCCATGTGCGACGTGTTCTATGACCAATCTGCTTATATTTTATCAATCCCAGTGCTTAGTACAGTGTTTAGCATAAATTAAACATTTAACTATTATTATTATTATTATGAGATTATAGTCAGGGAGTCTCACAAGGAGAAATTCAGAGTTGTTTATTAGAGGCGCAAATTTCAGGTTAAGGTGGAACTTGGATTGTTCCATTTCATTTTCATATTGCTGGAGGGAGAGTTGGCTAATAACACACAGATTGAAGTTTGTTGCCCCTAAAACATGGAGTCCTGAGTGATCACTCCCATTTCTCTCCTGCTGAATCCAAAAGTGAAATGACCAAGGTAGACAGGGAAGCAATGTGGCCTAGTGGAAAGAGCACAGGCCTGAGAGTCAGAGCCCCTGGGTTCTAATTCTGTATTCAACCATTTACCTGTTGTGTGAACTTAGTCAAATCATCTAACTCTCCGTGCCTCAGTTCCCTCATCTGTAAAATAGGAATTCAATGCCTATTCTCCCTCCTACTTAGAATGTGAGCCCCATGTGGGGCCTGATTATCTTAAATCTATCCCAGCACGTAGTTCATTGCTTGGAATGTAATAAACACTTAACATATTTTATTATTATAAACATTATTATTAATAGTAGTAGTAGTAATAATAGTCATAGTCATTGTAGTAGTAGTAGTAGTCAATTAACAGAATGTTTTCTCGTTCACTCGAAAAGTCCTATAACTTAGTTTCCAGTCTGACTTTGATTGTTAGACTTGTAGTGGGGTAAGTAGAAGTAGCAGGAGTTAGTAAGTAATTGATAAGGCACTAAGGAGTGCAATGCACCAACTTGGGAAATTACACCAAAAGCATAAAACATGTTCCCTGCCCACAAGGAACTTACGTTCTATTGGGGAAGAAAGACATAAACATATTTATAAGCATCAAGATTCCCCAGTAATGAGGATTTTGAAGACCAGAACAGCAGGCTTCGAAAGACTGTTTGGCGATGCCTGGGTAGGGTTGGTTCCCTAGCCTCGGGGTTTGCTTTCCCCCTCTGCTCATTGCTAAATACATAGCATCTATTGTGGGTTTTCCTCTGCTCCCTTAGGTTCCAACTGAAAATAATAAAGTCCTTGCCAAGCATTTGAATAGGAAGAGGTGTTTTGGTAGAATGGCCACTTGACTTTCTGAATTAAATTTTTCCAATTGAAGAAGGCAGATAGACTCGAAGTAACACTAATTATTCTAGGGTAAGATGAAAATTTGATTCCTGTACTTGTCAATTAAAAAAATATGCCTTGTTTAATGCATTTTTGTTTATTCCTGTTGCATATTAAATGAGGCAGTCATTTCTTCAAATTAATTTGAGCGGCCTAAAAAATTATTCTAAAATGGAAAAATTAGATGGTTGGAAATGTTCATTAGGGATAGGAAAGTAAGCCCCTTTTAGTTTTTTGGGTTCTGTGAAGAAGTAAAAGGCAACGATCTTTTCTTTTCTTTAAAACATTTAGACAAAGACCAAGCCAGACATACACATCGCAGGGTATCCAAAGCCTGCACCAATTTTCCTAATGGCATTCACTTTGTTTTCAGGTTTTCTTAATACTTTAAGCACTTAAACACAGTCTACAGTAACTTGTATGTGTAGGTTTGGGTTACAACCTGAGAAAGCCCACATGACTTTCCGGGTCCTTGTCTGTGAGTTGATAAGACAGTCTGCCTTCTCTAAACTCCTTAAGTGCTAAATGTCAAACTGGAATTGGGTAACTCCAGCTGAACAATGTGTGTTGTTTTAAAACACATACTTAGCATGAAGAGGTTTCCAAGCGCACTGTTACTGAGGGTATTTAAACAGGGCAATGGGAGTATCTCTTAAAATGCTTCTTTAGTTGGCAACTTAATGAGTTCTGTCTTGTTCAAGGATTATTTACACCAGGGACCATCTGATATTCTCCAACAGTTAAACAAGCAAGTCAGCAAAATGGAATGGAATTGTGACAAACTGAATAAGTAGCCTTAAAAACATTCAAGAGCTCATTTCTTAAAGTATGTTACATCAGACTTCTTGAACTAGTGTGCTCAAAAGACAACAAAGAAATTTACTTTTACTGAAAGAAAAAATATGCCAAACCCTCGACTGTGGCTATTTAGAAAGGCCCAGCATATGTGGGGTGTGGGTGAGGTCTCTAAAATGAATTGAATTGGTTAAGTTCTTATCCATGGAGCTATTAAAGAGGAAAAGGAGGAATGTACAGCGTCAGGAAGAGCACCAAACACTCACACTCTGATTAGATCTAGATTGCAAGCTCCTCTGTTCAAGCATTTTGTACAGTGCTCCACAAACAGTAGGTGCTCAGTAAGTAGTGTTGATTGACTGATTGATAAAACCATGTGAGAGAAGTATCTGGACAACTGAGCTAACAGATAAATTGTGTCTTAAATTATTGGGCTGTGTCAAGGCCAAAATCACGTTCATTTGAATACACCAAGTTCTCCTAAAAGGGGGTGTTGTATTCCTGCAAAGCTCCATATTTATGGAGTTGGATATTGCCTTCATGTGGAAATAAATGTGGTATTTGTGTGCACTCGCTAGGTGCATGGCACTGCACTGAGCACTGGAGTAGTTGCAATGTAAGCAGATCTGGACACAGTCCCTGTCCCACATGGGTCTCACAATCTAAGCCATAGTTACAGTTGACGTAGCTAAGGTTCAGAGAAGTTAAGAGTCTCGCCCAAGGTCACACAGCCATCAGTTGGCAGAAATGGGATTAGAACTGGGAACCTCTGATTCCCAAGCCTGTGCTCTTTCCCCTGGGTCACCCTGCTTCATGGCGTGCATGTCATTTCTTTGACATTCGGTATTCTGTATCCAAAAGACCGCATGTTGTCAGAAGAACAGTCCCTAATTCCCTAACATAGTTCTAGCAAAGCACTTAATGAAAACATGTGTTCTGGCAGGACTGGGTGTACTCAGACAATTAAGGCTTACAAGTATTTTTCAACCTGAATTTTTTGGATAATTTAGAAAAGTACTCTCAATTCAACTATCCCAACCAACAGTATCTGTTGAGTACATCTCTGTGCAAAGCACTGGAGAATATACAGAAAAATTATAAAATGGGGTGCCCGACATCAAGGAACTTAGAGGTTTTTCTATCTGGCAATTTTCTCTATACACTTGTAACCATGGAGCTATTCTTTTGCTACCCTAAGATGTCCTATATGATCCTCCCATGTCACAAAGCCAGAGCCAGACAGAAGCCTGTTGCTCCCAGCAACCCCAATACAATGAAAAGGTATTAATGGAGATCACATTCCAGGTAAAGGAGGCAGCAGCAAATTCATAGTCAGAAAATGTATTTCCGTCGTTGTCCTCTAAGAATCTTTTCACCTCATGCTAATTTTCATCTCTGCACTTCAGCTCATCACATAACAGCTTCCTGGGTGTCCTGCTGGACCCAACTTCTATAAATAGTAGTAGTAATAATACTAATAATGGTGGTATTTGTTAAGCGCTTGCTACGTGCCGAGCAGTGTTCTAAGTGCTGGGATAGATACAAGGTTATTAGATTGTCCCATGTGGGGCTCACAGTCTTAATCCCCATTTTACAGATGAGGTAACTGAGGCACAGAGAAGTTAAGTGACTTGCCCAAAGTCACACAGCTGACAAGTGATGGGATTAGAACCCTTGGCCTCTGACTCCCAAGTCTGTGCTCTTTCCACTAAGCCACGCAGCGGCAGCAGCAGCAGCAGTAGTAGTAGTAATAATGGTATGTATTAAGCATCCACTGGGTAAAATGAGTTGTATTAAGCACTGAAGAAAGCAACTGATTAATCTACTTTCTGTAAATAGTGGTATTACTTTCTGTAACTAGCAGTATTAGTAGAGTAAGTATTAATGGTATTTATTGAGCACTGCTATGAAGTAAGCCCCTTAGTGAGCAATGCACTAAGCATCTCTTAAATCCATTTTCTGTAAGGAGGAGGAGGAAAAGAAGAATTAGTAGTAGTAATTGTATTTATTGAGCATCCACTGGATGCAATGGACTGTACTAAGCACTTTACTAAGCATTGTTCTAAGCACCTGCTGAATCTACTTTCTGTAGACAGTAGAAGTAGTATGATGATAGTGATTGAGCGTCCACTGGGTGCAATGGATGGTCCTAAGTACTGTTTTAAGCCCTTGCTGTGACTACTTTCTGTAAATAGTAGTTGTATTAGGAGAAGAAGTAGTAGCAATGTATTTATTTAGTATCCACTTGGTGCAGTGCAGCAGCATAGCCTAGTGGATAGAGCATAATTTCTCTTTTGACTCAGTTACCTCATCTGTAAAATGGGGATTAAGACTGTGAGCTCTATGTGGTCTAGGATCTGTGTCCAACCCAGTTACCTTGTATCTACCTCAGCCCTTAATACACTTCTTGGCATATAGTAAGCAGTTAACAAATACCATCATTATTAATAAATGCTGTTATTATTATTATTATTTTTACTGAGCACTTGGGAAAGTACAACAGAAGCTTTTGACAAATTGCCAGCCTCCCAGGAGCTTGCATTTCAATGTTCAGCCTAGATGAAGCTGGTTCTGCAGGCCAGTCCACCCCCAGCATTCTTGGACTGAGCTGCTGATGGTCTTGTTTTGCTCTTATATCCTTTGGCACACTGGAATTGCCCAGGAGCAGAAGGATTTATGAAACACTTACTACAAAGGCGTTTTCTATTTCGGAGCTGCAGGAAAACCATCAAGTGTGAAAGTCCCAACATAGTTGATTCGTTGCCTTGTTGACTTCCCCGTAGCCCGTGTCTCTGTAATTGGGACAAGTGCCACTTCACAGCCAAGCTATTTCCTTGGTCTCTGCCTAAGCACCAGATAGGCACAAAGTCTCTTTTATAAATCTCTCTGGGGGCGAACGGCTGCCAACAAGAAAAATTATAGCATTATTCACCCCTGAATCTAAAAGACTGGTCCAGTGACCTTTGGCCAGAGACTACAAGTCTAGCCAATATATCAGAAAATTCCAGCCAAAAGCTTTGATCTGAGAAAGCATGAAAAGAAAACAACACACACAACAAATAAACAAACAGCTCAGAGCACTGGGACCCAAGCCTTTTCATGTGGTTTCTTTCGGTCCCACATGCTGTGACAGGTTCAGTATGTCTCCAATGAAAGGTGACTTAGATCTGATATTTTTTCCACAAACTGTATCGGAAGCGGGGAACGTTGGGAGCACAAGGGCATTGTGAGGTTCAGGGTCTGCTTGCGTGAACCTAGCTCAGAGCAATATCCAGGGAATAGCCTGTGGTTGGCATCAGATTTCTGTTGTTAAGCGTTTGGCAGGTCATCCCTCTGAGCTGGCACTAAGGGACAGAGCTGTCCAAGAGGTGGCCTGGACCCCTGTGGTTCTCCCAAGCTCAGTGATGGGGTGAGGGTGAAGAAGCTGTTTCGCTTGAGTGTGATACGTTTGCTTTAGGCCTGTCTTCCCATGGCATTACGTAGGGTGGCCAAGTGGAAAGGGCATAGGGCTGGGGGCTAGAACTGAGTTCAAGTTCATGCTGCACCGCTTACCTGCTGTGGGGCTTAGGTTAAATCATTTAACTTCTCTGTGCCTCAATTTCCTCATCTTTGAAATAGGGGAAAAATGCCTGCTCTCCCTCCATCTTAGACTGTGAGCCTCATGTGGTTCTAATAATAGTCACCATAATAATAATGGTGATGACATTTATTGAGTGCTTACTATGTGCCAAGCACTTTCCTAAGCACTGGGGTAGATAGAAGATTATGAGATGGGTCACGGTCCTTGTCCCACCCGCAACCTGCAGTCTAATGGACCTAGAGAACAGGTGTTTTACAGATGAGAAAAAGAAGGCACAGAGAACAGGAGGCCTTCCCAGACTGAGCCCCCTCCTTCCTGTCCCCCTCCTCCCAATCCCCATCCCCCCAGCCTTACCTCCTTTCCCTCCCCACAGCACCTATATATATATGTACATATCTTTGTACATATTTATTACTCTATTTTATTTGTACATATTTCGTCTATTTATTTTATTTTGTTAATGTGTTTTGTTTTGTTCTCTGTCTCCCCCTTCTAGACTGTGAGCCCGCTGTTGGGTAGGGACCGTCTCTATATGTTGCCAACTTGTACTTCCCAAGCGCTTAGTACAGTGCCCTGCACATAGTAAGCGCTCAATAAATACGATTGAATGAATGAAAGTGATTCATTCGATCAGATTTTCAATTGTATTTGATTTGCCCAAGCTGGGCTGGGATTAGAATCTTGGTCTCCTGACTTCCAATCCTGTGTTCTTTTCTTAGCCCTTCCCTAGGAAGCAGGGCTGACTGCGACACTTGACCACAGTGAAATGAGGAAAGATGAGTAGCTCCCTCCTGTTCCGTATGATATTATTGCATTTTCCTGCTTAGGCGCACAGTGTAATGTAGTGACATCACATGGCAGCCCAACAGGACCCCCAAACCGAGACTTTTTGTCTACTTACTTCCCGCTTGACCTCTGGTCAGGCAGTCATATTTATTGAGTGCTTACTGTGTGCAGAGTGTACTAAGCGCTTGGGAGAGTACAACATAACAATACACAGACACATTCCCTGCCCACAATGAGCTTGTGTGTGGTGTCTTATGCCGTCATGTCTGACCCATAGCGATGCCATGGACACATATCTCCCAGAATGCCCCATCTCCATCTGCAATCGTTCTGGTAGGCGATGAACTTACAGTCTCCTTTTTCTCACCTGGTAGGTCGCCTGGCATGGCTTCCGACTCAGGCTGTCGCTTCCAAATTTTTAACAGCCACCACCCAAAAAGCCCCAACCCTGCAAGCCAGAAGCCCTGAGGCAACTGCCTCCTTCACTTTTTACCATCTGCAATATAGCTGTCTTGTATTTGGGATCATGATCGCTGGAGAGCACATTAAAATGCATCATCAGCTTTTGTTTTTCCTCAGCAATTTCCCTTCTCCTCACTCTGAAAAGAGAGTGGAGTTTCCTTGAATAACTGTCTTCTGTCAGTCTTTTTCTTATCTCTTATATGTGTGTCACCATTTTTCTTGCTCCGGTCTAGAGCCCTTCCTCCACACCAAGATTTGAATACTGTTCTGCTTTGGGCTGATGCTGGAGTCTGGTACCCTAGATAGAGCCTAACAGGGCTAGCTGGAGTGTTGTGTTCATTGAGACAATTGTGTCGTTTGCAAGCTCCAAGAACAAGTAATATTATCTCAGAAGCAATGCCAAATTGATGCTACTGGGTGTGAATACTAAAATAAAAACTCAAATAAAACCTGAAAGTTCAGACATTAAAACCCATTTTTTACCTAGGTAAAAAGCTCTGATAGGTCTGTCTTACTTTACAGCAGTAAAAGAAAACCATAGACTGCTCGATTTCCTGGAGAGTTTCCTCGAGGCAAATCAATGTCAGTTGTATTTATTGAGTGTACACAGAGAAGTACACTGTACTAAGTGCTAGGGAGAGTACCATACAACACAGTTGGTAGACACGTTTCCTGCCCACAAGGAACTTAAAGTCCAAAGGGGGAGGCAGACATTAAAATAAGTTACAGATATGTGCTTAAGGGCTGAAGGTGGGGTGAATATCAAGTGTTTAAAGGGTTCAGATCTAAGTTCGTGGGCGACAGAGAGGAAATAGGGGAAAAGAGGGCTTTAGTGGAGGAATACTTTTTGGAGGAGATGTGATTTAAATAAGGCTTTGAAGGTGAGGAGAGAGACGATGCATCACAAACTCCTCTGTTACTATTCCCATTGCTCTGTCCATATTGTGATGTCTAGCTATGGAACGCTGATCCCTTAGTGATGGGACCTAATAGATTTGAAGCCAGTGGAAAACTGGCCCTATAAAAAGGAGCTGCTTTTACATCAGTGCAGAAGCCAAAACAACTTAAATAAACAAAGCTCAGATCATGCATGAAAAAGCTTTTAGTTGATGGAGTATAGTACCAACTGGTCGGCCACAGAATCTGTGCACTCTTTGATGTGGATCCCAAGCAGAGACAGAGTCTGGGTGTGAGCTGGTTGTGTGCTCTAAATGCTCTCCAGGCTTTGATGGGGAGGAATAAGTCAAGGTGAGCAGGATTTACAGAACTGACCTGAGGAACAACCAGACTGCTGAGAAACCCTGGTCATTAGCAATGAAATCGTGCCTCTCCCCTACCTCCACCCATGCCCTCTATGTGGGGGGTTTGGGAAGTCTGAGTTCTCTCACTGTCAGAATCAAAGCATTCAGAAGGGGTTTTTGCAGAGTCTTCAGTGAACTTGGAATTTTCCACGAGATGTTTGGAGCTTGTGAACCACCTGGATTTCTGCCTGGTTTGACCAAATCTTGTTCAGTTTTAAGAGCCGCAAATTTCTTTTAAGCCTAATTCCATTTGCTCTGGAAGTCGAGGTAGTTGTGAATGAAAAACAGAAGGCAGAGCAGTCTAGAGGGCCCTAAAAATCTTTGTTTCCAGTAGACAAGCAGAATAGCCTAGTGGAAAGAGCACAGGCATGGGAGTCAAGAGGTTCTAATCCTGGCTTCACCACTTTCCTCTGTGTGAACTGGGACAAATCACGGAACTTCTCTCTACTTCAATTCCTCCATCTGCAGAGTGGGGATTCAATACCTGTTCTCCCTCTTACTTAGATTGTGAGCCTCATGTAGAACCTTATGATCTTGTATTTACCTCAGCGCTTAGTACAGTGATTGACACATTGTAAGTGCGTATGAGAAGCAGCGTGGCTCAGTGCAAAGCAGCACGGGCTTTGGAGTCAGAGGTCATGGGTTCAAATCCCGGTTCCGCCAATTGTCAGCTGTGTGACTTTGGGCAAGTCACTTCACTTCTCTGTGCCTCAGTTCCCTCATCTGTAAAATGGGGATGAAGACTGTGAGCCCCCGTGGGACAACCTGATCACCTTGTAACCTCCCCAGCGCTTAGAACAGTGCTTTGCACATAGTAAGCGCTTAATAAATGCCATCATTAATTAATTAATTAATTAACAAATCCCACAATTATTATTATTACTGGTAATGATTGGTTTTTGGTGTGGGAAGTGTTAGTTTGTTTCCCAGAAAACATTACCTTCAGATTTTGGCAAAACTCACGATGATGAGCTTTATAGAACCTCCTCTGCCCCTCTCTCCAGGTTTACACTCCTTTTCAGAAATCTGGCAGAATGCCTATATGTCATATACCATAAGTTGTATATTTTGTGCATAGATATAAAAACCTATGACAAACAACCTATGTTTTGTATATTTATAGTACATATATGTGTATGTGTATGTGTGTGTGTGTGTGTGTGTGTGTGTGTGTTATATGACATATATTCGGTATGAGATAGAAAACTCGGTGATTGCCAGTCAACTTTAATAGCAATTTCTCATTAAATGGTCATCACTGGACTTTAAGGGAAAAGCTTGTTCAGCTGACTGGATAGCATCTGAGTTGGGCAGAAGTTGGAAGTTGGGGGATTTCAGGGAGGAGAGGTCTCCACTCTTCATGGAATTATTGACTGCCCAAATCTCCCTAGTCTGTAAAGTAAGAAGGGAACCATGTAGTTTAGACCTCTACTTTGAGTAACAAGTGTGTTGCACTGCACTGCCACACCCAATGAATGCTTCTCATTCCTATAATCTAAATGACTCGATGAAATCATTTCGCTGACAGTCTCAGAAGGTGATCAGAAAAAGGGCTCTGCTTTAGATGTATACGCTTCCCAGCTCCCAGTCTGGATTTTGATCATAAACAGAAACCGACCAATATTTCTAGGTTGGTGGAGAGAAGGAGACCAAGGAAATATCTTACCAGGAGATCAGAAGAAATGTTTGATCTCGGGATAAGAAAGCAAATACTTCCAACTCAATTCTCAGGCCGGTTCCAGATGCAGTCCTTCTCCCCCTCCCCTCCTCCTCACACTGGCAAAATGAAAAGAGCAGTTTAGGTGGGCCAGGCTTGGGAGAAAGTATCCATCCTTTTGAAGGTTCACAGACAAATTCACCTTTCTGGGCTTGGGATGCTGGGGCTCTGAGCAGAGCAGGCCAAGCCCAGAGACTTCCCTTTGACATATCTATTGCCAAAGGAAAGAGATGGAGCTCCAAAAGGGACATTTCTGGAACCATTCCTGAGCCTGTCATCATTCTTGGGGTGCCTGACAGTTCAGGTGAGAAATCCTAAGAATTTTTTTTATGGTATTTGTTAACTGCTTCCTATGTGCCAGGCACTGTACTAAACCCTGAGGTGGATGCAGGATAATAAGATTAGCCACAATCCATGTCCCACATGGCCCTCACAGTCTTAATCCCCATTTTACAGATGAGGTAACTGAGGCACAGAAGCGTCAAATGACTTGCCAAGATCCCACAGCAGACAAGTGGTGGAGCTGGAATTAGAACCCAGGTCCTGTGACTCCCATCCACTAGGCCATGCTGCTTCCACGTTGTCACCCCTTCAGATCTCCCTGAATTCCCTGGCCCCTTTTTCCACCTTCCTGCTCGAGCCCTAGCTGTCAATAACACAGCAGAAAATGAAAGGGAAAGGCAAAGGCTGAATGACAGTGCTGGCAGCTGCACTCGCAGCAACAGGTGCTTTTCTCTTCTGCTCTGGTCTGCCCCATCCTCATCCCCATTGCTGGGGCTGGGGTGAGGAAGGGGGCTACAAACAGGAAGGTGTAGGGGTAGGGAAGGGCCTTATGTGTGGCTTAAATGTCTGCATCACTAGTTTTGAAAAAGAAAAAAAATGCAGGAGAATGAAAGTGGGGTTCTAAGCTTGAGCTCTAGGGAGGAGCAGAAGAATAACTGGGGATAGGTGACAGGGAGAGGGGAGTGACTAGTGACTAATAATTAATGACTAACCCCTCATTTCCCCTCCTTGCCTTCCCCTTTGTATCACCTATGCATTTGGATCTTTACCCTTTAAGCACTTGACATTCACCGCACCCCCAGTCCCACAGCACTTACGTACATATCTTTATGCTCTTGCCATTTCCCATATCTGTTATTTATTTGAATGCCTGTCTTCCCCTATAGTCTTTAAGCTCCTGTGGACGGGGTTCTGTTGTATTGAACTCTCCACAAGGCTTAGTATGGTGTTCTGGACCCAGGAAACTTTCAGTAAAAATCATTGATTGATTGACTGATTGGAATGGGGCAAAGGAAGATGGGAATGGGAAGGGAATTCACTTTCCTGCAGTGATTAGATGTAATTCTCAGAGTGGAGCTTTTTTTAGGATATTTATAAAGCACTTACTCCGTGCAAGACATTGGGGTAGATATGCTATTGATGCATGTCTACTTGTTTTGTTTTGTTGTCTGTCTCCCTCTTCTAGACTGCGAGCCCTTTGTTGGGTAGGGATTGTCTCTATCTGCTGCCAAACTGTACTTTCCAAGTGCTTAGTACAGTGCTCTGTACACAGTAAGCACTCAATAAGTACAACTGAATGAATGAATAATCAGTCCATGTCCTCCATGGTGCTCACAGTCTTAATCTCCATTTTACGGACAAGGTAACGGAGGCCCAGAGAAGTGAAGTGACTTGTCCAAGGTGTGCTCTATCAGTAAAATGAGGAGCACGTGTCCCCAGGCTTCACCTACTGCAGAGTACTTGGAACCTGGGGTAATAATAATAATAATGATGGCATTTGTTAAGCGCTTACTATGTGCCAAGCACTGTTCTAAACACTGGACCTGCTGTCTAATGGAAGGCTTCCTAGGTGTTCCCCAAAATCTGCCTTGACAAACACAAAGGAGAAAAGGAGAAAAAGGAGAAAAGTTCCAGGTGTCAATCAAATCAGCTTAATATATATAGGTGGCTTGGTGTTAATTTCTGAAGTTGGTGTCCCAGACCAGCTTCTCTGAAATTCTCTCCATCCTCTAGACTGTGAACTCATCGTGGGCAGGAAACTTGTCTATCAACCTTTTTTGTATTGTACTCCCCCAGGTGCTTAGTACAGTGCTCTGCACACAATAGGCGCTCAATAAATACCATTGATGATGTTGCAATTATGTGAATTGGAGTGGAGAGTAGGTAGAGCAGAAGCCTAGATCCAACAGGGCTATTTAGAGATGTCTTTTCTCCAAGCAGCTCTTGGGATTGGGCAGGTAGTGCAGGGGGTGAATAACAAAATGACCACCCACTGACATTTTCCACCTTAGGCCTTGGCCTGGTTGGCTTAGGGGAAAACCTATCTCTACAGACCACTGAAGAAGCAACAACTTCAGGGATGGGATGACAAAAGGATCCTGAAGAGCACAGAGAATTTGGGTAATAGAACAGAAGATTTTTTTTAAATAGTGAAAACGTAGAGGCAAATAAACCGTAGCATGTCGACTGCTCCACTTGTCTGCAGAACAAGATGGGACCACCTCAGGGAATGTGGCAGGGGCCCTAGGCAGTGAGTTGGAGTGGCTCTGACACTAAACTCTTACCTAGAGATAAATGTGCTTGCTTCATATGGATAATAGGGGGCTAAGTAGGATCAATCAATCAGTCGAGAGTCTATCGAGGACCTAATGAGAACAAAGCACTGTACTAAGCACTTGGTACAGTAGAAAATAAACAAGGCACATACAGATTGCTTCAAGTTAACTCTAGTGTACTCTCCTATGGCAGTAGTTTCAGTGCACATAGTAGGCATTCAATCAGTAGTATTGAGTGATTGCTTGACTAGAGTTGCTCACCACTGATCTAATAATAGAGTCAGCACTGGGAACTTGGTGGCAACAGGGGCAGGGAAATAATAATAACTCACCACCATTTATTCACCAGTTAGATACGGAGCGCTGTAGTAGTAGCAGTAGTATTAAGCACTGCCCTAAATCCTGTGAAAGAATACAATTACAGAAATTAGACACAGTTCCCGACCCTCAAGGGACTCACAATCTAAAAATATAAGTGAGGAGAGGGGACCTGTGGGTGATATATATATCATATCATATATATATATATATATATATATATCATATCATATATATATGTATATATATATATAAAAGGAAAGATGAAACAATTAAGGATTAAAATAACTTTAAAGATAAGGACAGATTCACAAATTCCAAGCAAAAAGCCATAGGGTGCTATGGCTAGGGGATCAGAATTTCGAGGTCCTTGTGGCTCAGAGTACAACAGACACAATGCCACAAGCCACCGTGATCAATCAATCATATTTATTGAGCGCTTACTGTGTGCAGAGCACTGTACTAAGCGCTTGGGAAGTACAAGTTGGCAACATAACCATGATGTCACAGACACAGCCTTCTCAAAGTTCTGAAGTTTGTAGGCCATTCGCTCTGGCTGCTTCTGGCCAGAGCACAAAGTGTTTGGGAAAATACAATAGAAGAAATGACACAAACTGTGTGCCCTCAGAGAGTTTATTGTCTGATCAATCAGTAAATGTATCCAATTGTATCCAATTGTTTCAGATAATCTTTTCTGTCAAACCTTTTATCTCCATGGCTTACAAGGAGCCAGAGTAATTTGAGGTTTTTTTTTTTTTACCTCTTTCTCTTTTGGGAGCAGCATGGCATAGTGGATAAAGCACAGGGCTGGGAGTCAGCAGGTCTTGGGTTCTAATCATGGTTCTGCCAGTTGCTGTGTGGCCTTGGGCAAGTCACTTTACTTCTCTGGGCCCCAGTTACTTCATCTGTAAAATGGGAATTAAGACTCTGAGCCAGAAACAGAGACTGCATCCAACCCATTTTCTTGTAGCCACCCCAGCGCTTAGTACAGTGCCTGGCACATAGAAGTGCTTAACAAATACCGCAATTATTATTATTATTTTGGAGTTGCCAGCAACTCCATCGTCAAAAAGCAGACAGAGGAAGAAAGCAGAAACAAAATCTTAAATCCAGAGCATCAGCTCCTCACCAGTTGAGTGTGGGTTGCATAGAAAGTATCATCTAATAATAATAATAGTAGATATTATTAATAATAATTGTCAATAATTAATTATTAGGCACTATACTAAGCTCCAGAGGAGATATAAGGTAATGAGATCATACATGCCCCACCTGGAGTTCACAGTCTAAGTAGGAAGAAAACAGGTATTTCATCCCCCCATTTTACAGATGAGGAAACTGAGGCCCAGATAACTTAAATGACTTACCCAAGGTCACATGGCAAGCGGATGATGGGGACATGATTAGAACCCAGGTCCTCTGACTTCCAGGCTTGTGATTTTTCCACCAGATCTCACTGCTTCTCACTACTAATAACTTCTAATTGTCCTTTTGAGTCTATCTATGTACAGACTGTCCATAGATAAAAATGCCAGGAAAACTGGTACATGCTGTTTGCCCTTTTGGCTAAGTGGTAGGACGAAGGGTCACCTGGAGTCTGCCTTTGCTGGAAGAAACTGGAGTTTGTTTTCCTGAGAGCTAGTTCCCCTGGGTTTCAGAGTTAACATGCCTGGGTAAGTTTCCTAGAGAAACTCTGAATTCAGGAAGCCTTTCCCAGTTTTGAAGCTATTTATTGTGTTTTTGGTTCACGTAAATGAACATTCAAAACCATTTTCACGCTGTAATTGGGACGCCACGGTTGGATAATAGAGGGAGGAAAAAGAGAATTTCGGGCGGCCACACTGCTCTTTGTGCAGTGGGGTAGTGATCCTTATCTCTGGAATGAAGTTGCCAAACGAGAATGAGGCAGCACAGAAAAGCTCTGTTAAATCCCAGCCCTTAGTCCTCCGGAGCCGAGTTCTTCTGCCACGTTCTTTGGGATACAAAGAATGCATAACAACTGTAGTGTTACCCACCAGCAATTCTGGGGTTGTGAAATCACTGTCTGCTTCCTGCTTCATTACACACACACACACACACACTCTCTCTCTCTCCCTCTCTCTTTTTCTCTCCCTCTCTTTCTCTCTCTCTCTGATTTTTATTCAGGAACACACTTACCCACACACGTATGCAACCTTGCCCACTCTCACCTTCTCGCTTTACAGTCTCTGTTTATCCTACATGAATTCCCCTACACAGTTTTTTCTCACATGCACATATTCTCTCTTCCACGCACAACATACCTATCTCTTAACCCTCTCTCTCTCTCTCCCTCTCTCACAGAGATGCTTGTAAAAAAAAAAGGAATCCTAGTAAAGAGAAGACTGATACTTTAAAAGCCAAGGCTTATCTTAGCTTTCTATCAGGCTTGCTTGAAAGAGGAAGCTGTCTGGCTAGTGGTACTCCAGGAAACTGTTTTCTTTGTGGCAACTGCTAGACTTAATAAATCAAGTCAATACACTACTTTGACAGCATCTGTTTCTTTTTTCCTTTCCCCTTACATTCAAAAATGTTATAGACAACCCCTCATACCCCCTGCTGTCCCCCACCCCCAACCCAGTCTGGATGCAGGCTCCAGCGAGCAATCATTATTTCTCTGGTGGATAAAGAACTAGGATTTCCTCCCTGGGACAAACCTGGTATCTAGTTCATCCAACAATGGTAGCAGGGATCCCCCAAGTAAACTCTGGGACCAGACTCTGGCAGGGTCTGGCCAGGATGGCAGGCTGGACACTGGCTACAGGCCTGCACTTTATATATGTATATATATTTGTACGTATTTATTACTCTATTTATTTATTTTACTTGTACATATCTATTCTATTTTGTTAATGTGTTTGGTTTTGTTCTCTGTCTCCCCCTTCTAGGCTGTGAGCCCACTGTTGGGTAGGGACTGTCTGTATATATTGCCAACTTGGACTTCCCAAGCGCTTAGTACAGTGCTCTGCACACAGTAAGCACTCAATAAATACGATTGATTGATTACACTGCCCAGGCCCTGCCTTAGCCCTAAGTCACAGGAGGCGGAAGAGAGGGAAGGGCCCTAATCATTATCCCTGCCTCTCTTGGGTGAATGAAAGACTCCATCAGGACATGTGGTTTGTAGAAAAAAATCAAGAATGAACCTTCATTCATTCATTCAATCATATTTATTGAGCGCTTATCGTGTGCAGAGCGCTGTACTAAGCTCTTGGGAAGTACAAGTTGGCAACATATATAAGTTGGCAACCTTAGCAGAGTGCTTGGCACATAGCGTATATAATGAGAATAATAATAAACGGGTCCTCAGTAGATATTATTGACCAATAGATTGATTAGTTGATTGATTGAGTCTGCATTTCTGCCTGATATTATAGGATCATCCTCTGGTGTGTGTTAATTTTTCAAGCTCTGCTTGCACACAAAGGTAATGACATCGTATCCCCCATTTTGCTTAATCATCGTCATCAACAATGGTATTTATTGAATGTTTACTGTACGCAGAGCACTATACTAAACACTTGAGAGAGTACAACACAGTTGGTGGACATGTTCCCTGGCCACAACAAGCTTACAGTCTAAAGGGGGAGACTGACATTAATATAAAAAAATATAAAATATTTGCAGATTAGCATTTCACCACTACTGACTCCCCAGCTCTCACTGCCATCCCTTATCTAGTGCCTTGGGTAACTCATTTCCAAAACACCAACCTGTACCCCCCTAACAAATCATTCCCACCCTGACTCCACCTTTGAGCAGGGCAGCGATGTGACCATATGGGAGAGAAAATCCCCTGAAGGCCATCTCTGAGATGGGGCGAGCCGTGACCATCTCTGAGAAGGACGGATAACTGCCATGTAGAGCAGGTCCTTAGCAACTGCCCCCAGTGTGCAACACCCTGCGGTAACAACTTCCCTCAGTTCCCATCCCTGTATTCTCCCAAGCGCTTAGTTCAGTGCTCTGCGCATTGTAAGCATGTAGTAAATACTACCAATGGATTGATTCTCTTCAGATAAACCTGGACACCCTGCATTGCGGAGGGTCAAGTGTACAAAAGTCAATTTTTTTATGGCATCCAGCCTTTTGTCCCTGTACTTTCACCATGTGCACCTGCTCCCATTTGACTGTAGATTCTGTTACCGCATCTGTTCCCTGGGTAACCTCCCGGACTCCGTTATCCTGGACTTTTCTCCTTAGTCCCAGTCATCTCCTCAAGACTTTTGGTTCCTCTCCAAGTTGCCTGTTTTCACTTGTATCAGGAAAAGTTCAGTGGAATGTAAATATTATGTATATTTAGCACAACAATGTAAATATTTCATAGATGGTAGAGTAAATAATGTATATATTTAAATGGTCAATGTAAATATTTTATAGACTGCAGTACAACGACTGGTAGTTTGGAACCCAGTCTGTTGCTGGGAGGGATATAGAGAATGGGCTGTGAGCAGGGGAGAAGGTTTTGGACTAAAAGTCAAAGGACCTAGTTTCTAAGCCTAACTTGGCCACTTGCCCTCTGTGTGTGACCTTGGGCAAGTCACTTGGTTTCCCTGGACCTCAGTTTCCTCATCTGTAAAGTGGGGATTAAAGACCATTCTCCTTTAGACTGTGGAGTCGCATGTAGGTCTGGGACTGTGTCTTTTCTGTTTGTATTGTAGCTACCCCGGTGTTCGGCTCATAGTAAATGCTTAACAAATACCACATTTTTTATTAAGTCTGACTGAGCAGTGTGTTCCCCTCTCCAATCAATCAATCAATCAATCAATCAATCAATCGTATTTATTGAGCGCTTACTATGTGCAGAGCACTGTACTAAGCGCTTGGGAAGTACAAATTGGCATCACATAGAGACAGTCCCTACCCAACAGTGGGCTCACAGTCTAAAAGGGGGAGACAGAGAACAGAACCAAACATACCAACAAAATAAAATAAGTAGGATAGAAATGTACAAGTAAAATAAATAAATAAATAAATAAATAGAGTAATAAATATGTACAACCATATATACATATATACAGGTGCTGTGGGGAAGGGAAGGAGGTAAGACGGGGGGGATGGTGAGGGGGACGAGGGGGAGAGGAAAGAAGGGGCTCAGTCTGGGAAGGCCTCCTGGAGGAGGTGAGCTCTCAGCAGGGCCTTGAAGGGAGGAAGAGAGCTAGCTTGGCGGATGGGCAGAGGGAGGGCATTCCAGGCCCGGGGGATGACGTGGGCCGGGGGTCGACGGCAGGACAGGCGAGAGCGAGGTACAGTGAGGAGATTAGCGGTGGAGGAGCGGAGGGTGCGGGCTGGGCAGTAGAAGGAGAGAAGGGAGGTGAGGTAGGAGGGGGCGAGGTGATGGAGAGCCTTGAAGCCCAGGGTGAGGAGTTTCTGCCTGATGCGCAGATTGATCGGTAGCCATTGGAGGTTTTTGAGGAGGGGAGTAATATGTCCAGAGCGTTTCTGGACAAAGATAATCCGGGCAGCAGCATGAAGTATGGATTGAAGTGGAGAGAGACACGAGGATGGGAGATCAGAGAGAAGGCTAGTGCAGTAGTCCAGACGGGATAGGATGAGAGCTTGAATTAGCAGGGTAGCGGTTTGGATGGAGAGGAAAGGGCGGATCTTGGCAATGTTCCAGACCTTGGGGAAGGCCCTCAGGTATGCCATAAAGAATAGCAACAGGCTAAAGCTTCTTCCTGCCCCCAGCAGAATGTTTTGGATGCCTGACTCCTACCTCAGTGGCCAGGGGAACCGCAGGTGACTGTGGAGGGCAGAAGGAGGTGGGACATCATTTCGGTATTGCCTAGGGTTCACGAGTACTGGACAGAAGAAGCACATGACATCAACCAGTAACCCCTGAGCCCATCACTTGCTTCAGAGTCTTGGCACTCCTCTCCCCCTTCCCCTGCCTCCCCACCCCATGTTTCGATGACCTCTGACCCTGCAGTTGATCTTAAGGACTTGGCGGCTGGACCAGACATGTCTGAACTGGACAGAGGACAAACCAGCAAAAAAATAGACAACTGACCACCCTAGGACTGTCTCACATTGGGTCAGATGTAAGGAAACATATACTCCAATACAGCAGTCCAAATGAACGCCGAACTCCCGGGCCAAGTCCCGTGGGATAATGCTGTCTATTCCGATGCTGAAGTAACGCGCAGTTGGCATGACCTGCAGAGAGCTGCAACCCTCAAATCTTGTCAAGTTCGATGCCAAAACTGGAATCCCCTTTTTGGCCTGGTTTTGTTTGAAAGGTTGGTTTTCTGTCTGATGGCGGCTCCATCGGCAGTTGGGCAGGATGGGGGAGGAAAACGGGGGCAAAATTGTGGACTTTGGACTTCTGAAGTTTTACCCCAAGGAATCATGCTCACATTTGGAGGATTGTGTCTTCATAATGGCAGTTCTTCTCCATTTAAGCCGTTTTGGATTAAGGCTACATGGAGGCAAAACTGCACCCCCAAGATGGGTCATGGGCATGAGACATGAGGTAATGGTGCCCACAGTCCATAGCTGTTTTTCTGTACAAAATGGAGAGCTGCTTCCTCTGCATGTCACCTAGGTGCCTCCCTGCCCTGGGCAGTTCCCTCCATGAACACCTTGTGTCCAGAAGTCACCTGGCTGCCCACACGCTATTCGTGCAGTCTCCTTCTGAAACTTTGTCCTTTGTGGCAGAATCAAAACCCAAGAATGGATGATGCCTTTTGTGCTCAGCGCTTGTCTTTATCCTGATTGTACTCTTGTATCCTCAGGCTCTTCTGCTCCCATCAGTTTCCATTTATAACTTTCCTAGAACATTCTACCCCCCTCCTTCTCCCCCTCCCACCCTCCCTTTCCCTCCTTTTCCATTCCTCCCTCTCTTTTTCTCTCTCTCATTCCACTGGAATAACAATTCCTGGGTGCCTGTTAATGATCTGACCTCACTCTTTTCTTTCAAGATCCATGAGGTTAAACAGTATAAAAATACTTCAGCTCTGATTCCTGGAATGGCCCGCCTTGAAAATTATATGTTTTTGACTCAAAGCATAATTGTCCACAAGAAACTAATGTTCATTTTGCCTTATAACATGTTTCTCCTAGCCTGTGGTCTTCTCCAGCCCCCTCCTCCACCACCCTTCTCCATTTCGGGAAAATAAAAGTCAAACTTAAAGAAAAGAAAAGGCAGTGAAAAGTTCTGGGCCTATAAGACAAGTTCCGTCTCTGTTACCAGCTGGATATGGTTACCTTGCACCACATTTGTCACTACAGTCTCGAGTGACAGTACTTTTAATGGGAAGCTGGATAAAACAGAAAGATAAAATTTATAGATGCACCGTCTTCCCCCCAGTACACAGGCACAGCAATCTGACAAAGTTAATCTTCTGTGTTGCTGGTAGAAGAAACAGAATGCCCTTTGGAAATTAAAAACAAGGACATTAAAAAGAAATCAAAGGAGTGAATATCAAACAAACAATACCTCTTCCATCATCTGCTTCTGTTGTCTGTATAATCCCCAATACTTCAGTTTAAGAGCTCACTTAAAATTCTGAGGGCCTTTCTCAAGATTATCTGTATCAGTTAAGGCTTTGAAGTATGGGCTGCTGGCATCTCATTACTGACAGAGATCAAAAACCTAAGATGAATATGGTCCTGGTCTGTTGGGTTTCATTCACACATCACACAAGTGCTAAGTTATCAAAGCCTGGAACAGTCTTTATGTGTTACCTTCTTAGCAATAAATTCACCAACTCTCTCTCCAACACTCTATATCTCTCTCTTACACTTTCTTTCTCTTTCAATCCCCTTCTTTTCTTCCCATTTCTCTGTTTCTTCCTAAAAACATATCTTTTTCAGAGGACAACAATGGTGTGTACCTTTCAGGAAGAATTCATTTCTGTGACGGAAGCAACAGAAAAGAGTTCTCCTTTATATCCTCAAGAAGATTTTCAGTATTTTCTGAAATTAAGAAGAGCTTGCCTTAGGAAAAAAATTAAATAGCTGAATGCTAAATTTTTGAATCAGACTTAACCAATTAAATTACTTTGGTCAGAAAATAATGAATAGTAAACCTCCAGTTTTTTAAATTGTTGTACAGTGTATTGAGGGTATCCTTTATGCAAGACCATTTATTCTGGGGAGTGCACCAGAGAAGAAAAGGAAAGGTCCCAGCCATTGAGGAGCTTACAGTCATTCCAGTGCCAGATCTTGAAATATCCCTTCCACAGTTCTTTGGAGCAAGAATTAGTTAATAGTCATCTTTTTTGTGTAAAGTGTACTAGGCACTTGGGAAAAGGAGTTCTGGATGCATCCAACATCAAAACAGTGGCTCCTCATTGATCATATTAGATGCAGCCGACAGCCGAGGGATCTGAACAATGTGTGGGTCGCTTGTAGTTTCCTGAAGTTCCTTCAAGTGTTGGAGGGTCAGCTGTTTGATGGGCAGTATTCAGCCAATGAATTGAAAAGTCGTTTCCATGCCATTAAAAAGTGCATTGTCAATACCTTCCATCCCCTCAGCATCCTGATGAAAAAGACTTTCAGAAACCTGTACGTCAAATTAAATCAAGATAAAAGTAAGAAATGCTGTGTGCCCTGGGTGAGGTATGCCCAGACTGAGGCGATCCAAAGCTACAGTATTCAACAGCCAAACAAAGTCACCTATACACTCCTGAAGAAGCTATCTGATTCCTTGCCTTCTGTAACACAGCACCAATGAAGTGAGCTGCTGACTTACCCTCGTAATAATAATGATAATCTTGGTATTTTTTAAGTGCTTACTACATGCCAAGCAATATACTCAGTGCTGGGGTAGGGATAGATACAAGATAACCAAGTCCCATATGGGGCTCACAGTCAAAGTAGGAGGGACAACAGGTATTGAATCCCCATTTTGCAGATGAAGGAACTGAGGCACAGAGAAGTTAAGTGACTTGCCTAAGGTCACATGGCAGACAGTGGTGGAACTGGGATTGGAACTTAGGTCCTCTGACTCCCAAGCTTGTTCTCTTTCCACTAGGCCATACTGTTTCTCACACTGTATCACAGACCAGGAGGACAGTTCAGGTGAATCTCTTCTGAGCACATCTCCTACCACAAAAGAATAGGTCCTTCAGTATCCCAAGAATCTTTCAAGTGAAGACGACTCTTATTCCAACTTTTGAAGAGGTCACCATCACTAATCTACCCATCCAGAACTTGGGGGAGTACAGTCGAACCAGTAAACACCCTCAAAGGTTGTAAACTGCCCTCAAGGAGTTTGCAATAGATCAGGGAAAGCAGATGCAAAAATAAATTATGGATAAGGGAAGACAACCAAATTTAAAGATATATAAGAAGTGCCCTGGAGACCGGGGAATGTGGGTGGTGAGTCCCCAAGTGCTTTGGTGACGCAGTGCCTGCCACTGGGGTGGTGGTAGTGTGGGAAATGAGATGAGTAGTTGAGAAATTAATTATAGTTAGTCACAAAAAATAGTAAAGCTCCCAGACCGGGAATTCTGGTTCCCAAGATCTGCCTCTGTGGCAAGCAAGCATATGTGCCTGCAAAATCTGCAAAAAATAGTTTTCAAAATTATGGATCAGTTAAAAAATTCTACAGGCTTCTAGGCCCAGATCGGCCACTTGCCTGCTATATGGCCTTGAATAAGTCACTTAACTTCTCTATGCCGATATAGGCTGGTACAGATTGACCTCTCTGGCATTAATCTCAATGTTTAGGAATGAACCATTTAACTCTCCCTAACTTTCCCTCTCTACATCCCAAACTTTCTCTCTAATAACCCATTCATCCACAAATTTATTCCAACTTGTCTTGAACCTTCTGATACTTTTTGCAAGCCCACCTTACTCCCTATGGCAGCAGATTCCATATGCTTACCACCCTCTGGGTGAAAAAGTATTTCCTTGTATTTGACTGGAATCTCTCATAGCTTAGCTTCAAGCACCCTGATCCCATTCATCATCGTCATTATCATCATTTCTGGTCTGGTTTTCAGAGGTCTAGGGTAGGCCTTGGACCGATGGAAACCAAGGATTGAATCTTAAGGACCCGCACTTCCAACTGTATGCTTTTCCTTGGAACAAAAGTACTTAGAAGGCAAGAGAGTAGGCACCCAGAGCATCGCATTATGGACAAAGGTCTCAGAAAGGCCCAGCCTGGCTTCTTTTCTTGACTTCTATCCATCAGTGCTTCACTTCTGCTTGAAGGACCGCCAGCGTTGGGCAAAACACTCTCCTTCTGTTGCCCTGTAGGTCTGCAGGCAGCCGAATGAATGTGACTGTGAAATGCCTTGCCAGTGTGAAAAGATGACTTTCTGGCTCAAGTGTGTGGCTACCCAAAGGGAAAAAAAGCATTTGATGTTTGAAAAAGGCTATGTTTCTGAGGGGGCATCTGAAGAAGCAGGTTTTCTCTTTGAAGATGGGCTCAATTTTTTCTCACCTCCAGGGATATAATATTGAAATAAAGTGTGTGGGCATACTGAGGGATTGAAGGGTTTCATTACCTGAAATGAAACCTAGGGGAAGGGTCTATAGCTTGTGGGTTTTTTTAGCATCCTGCCCTGGTTCCTGGCATATTTCAGAAACTTGTGCTTTGGATGTGTTGCGCCGGACTCTTCTGTTCACTGAAGTTCAGAGAAGATCCAGTCTGCCTCTTCTAGACTCTGAGCCCACTGTGGGCAAGAATTGTCTCTATGTCTTGCTGAATTGTACTTTACAAGCACATAGTACAGTGCTCTGCACAGTAAGCGCTCAATACATACGACTGAATGAATTAATGCCTCTTAAGTCCCCCCAAAGAAAAGAAGAATGAAGTGCAGAAACCAGAAGTCTTCCCAGGGCCAGGGTGGGTCCGGCCCAAGCCCAAGATTTATTTTCCAAATATAATCAGCTCGGTGGCACCCACGATGTTTAGACATCTGAAATACATCTGTGCTTGGTGAATATGCGCAAAATTACATTTGTGAATCCAGCCCAGAGGGTGAATCAGCTGCTGCCATATAGACTGACCCAGTCTCAGGACAGACCATCCCAGTTTGGGTAAGGGCTGGAGGCATGTGTGATTTATTATGGGTGTAACTTAATTGCTCACTTTTCAAACATTCTCTTTCCAACTCTTCCCTCCTTTCACCTGTGCTGGGCTCCACTTTTATAAGCATGCCAGATTTTAGAGGAGGCCTAAATGAAGGGGAGTTCTTGAGCAATGTATTTGCAAAACTGCATTGGGAATAAAGGGGAGATGTTTCTCTTCGGACAGGTTATGTTCCTTTCTAGGGACTTTCTGGAAATCGACCTGCCAAAGGGAAAGTTTGAAACCCAAATTGCATTCAAATTCCTGTGTTTCCAGTGGCATTGTGATGAGGAAGAGAGTGGCTCTGGGAGGCGTCTGGGAATTTTTGACTGGGGAAACAGTTCTTGAGCACTGGAATAAAAATCCATTCCAAATGGATTGTTACTTTACTGTTTAGACTATTTGGAAGACTTGAGGATATATAGATGCACAGAATCTGTGGAAGATTCTTTCACTTTGAGTTCCTGCTTCAGTCCTCAGTTTGCTCAGCTTTCCATGTCTCTTATGGGATAATTGGAAAGAAGGTCTGAGAAGGGTTGAATCAATGTAGGAATGAGAGGCTCCATGATGAGTCATGAGAACTAACAGGGAAGTGTCCACATTAAGGGAACAAAGAGGATGGGTGGTGTTTCAACTGAGATGGGAAAGCGAGGAAGAGGAACGAGGAAGGAGGAAGACAAAGAGGAGGAGGAATGGGATTAAGAGGGAAGATGGCATTAGAAGGAATATCTGTCAATAAAGTATTCCATTTTGGGGTTGCACCTGAACTGGTCATCTGTATATTGTGCAAGCAAAGAATGATAAGCCAGACTGACTTTTTCTGGACTGCTGGAAAATACTCCAATCTGGGCTGAGTTGAGGCAGCCCCCAAAGCACTTCTGAATTTCTCAATCTTAGTTGACTTTATTTGAAAGCTTTGTTGTTTTTCATTCTAAATAAGTTCAAGAAATCCCTGTCTTGAAGTGAATTATAAATATGTCTCCATTTTTCCTATGAAGTCTCCATATATGTCCCAATTTGGGACTGCCCACTCAGTATTTATCTGCAAACACTGCCTACACTGCAGTTGTTTACACAAAGGACAGGCAAAGCATCATGACCTACTTCAGGAAGGTCATTTTTAGCATAGTGCCTCATTGCCGGGATAAGAAACAATGATGACATGGTGCAATGGAGTAAGCATCGAGAAGAGGTAGCACTTCTCTTAAATGGACTGTAATTTCAGAAAAGCCTTAGTCCTACACCACATCACTGCACATCACTGGGACGTCCTGTTTGCCACCATCATTATAATCTTTGGGCAGCAAAAGCAGCATTTTTTTTTGCCTCTGCCATTTTGTTACTGGCCGCCACTTTGTCACTGCACAGGTGGCATTGCTTGCAAATTATCCCAATATTTGAGGGGTAAAATTCACTTTAATGGGCATCACCTATACTATTGTGCTTTCCCAAGCACTTAGTACAGTGTTCTCCGATAGGGCTCAGTAAGAACTGTGGCATTTGTAAGCAGTCAGTGCCAAAACACTTTACTGTACTAAAGTACTGGCATAGATTCCAGATATGCAGGTTGGACACAGCCCACAGTACATGCCATTGATTGATTCCATTCACTGAATGATGTTTTTTCGATGTAACCGTCCTCTTGAAACAGTCAGATCACTGAGCATATCAATGGATGAAAAGAACCCTCCCCCTCTGTATTGGGAATTTTATTCTATTTTGTTAGCACAGTGAGTCCCTGTCCCACAGTGTAAGAGGGACATTTTATGATGAGGAAACTGAGGGACAGAGAAGGTTGGTGACTTGTTCAAGGTCTCACAGCAGAAAAACGCTATAGTAGGGAGTACAACCTAGATCTCCCAACTCCCAGACCTGTGCTCTTTCCAATAAGCTGTGTGGAATTCCTTACAACCCAGGGGTCCAAGTTAGTTTCTGATTAGACAGACATCTAGTCTATAGCCCTTGTACAATCATTCAATCATTATTAATCATAATAATGATGGCATTTGTTAAGCACTTACTGTGTGAGAAACACTGTTCTAAGTGCTGGAGGGGATACAAGGTGATTAGGTTGTCCCATGGGGGGCTCACAGTCTTAATCCCCATTTTACAGATGAGGTAATTGAGGCTCAGATAAGTGACTTGCCCGAGGTCACACAGCAGACATGTGATGGAGCCGGGATTAGAACCCATGGCCTCTGACTCCCAAGCCCGGGCTCTTTCCACTGAGCCACACTGCTTCTCTAATAGTGGTATTTGTTAAGCACTCACTATGTGCCAAGCACTGTACTAAGCGCTGGGGTAGATACAAGATAATCAGGTTCTTCCCCATGGAGGCTCACAGGCTTCATGCCCATTTTACAGATGAGGTAACTAAGGCCCCGAGAAGTGAAGTGACTTGCCCAAAGTCACACAGCTGACAAGTGGCGGGGGCAGCATTAGAACCCACGACCTCTGACTCCCAAGCCCAGGCCCTTTCCACTAAGCCACGCTATTTATTGAGCACTTACTGTGTGCAGAGCACTTTACTAAGTACAGCACAAATTTCTTGTTACCAAGGAGATTACAGTCTAGAGGGTATGATTATGTACTTAAGTGCTGTGGGGCTCAGGGTGGTGGTGATTAAAGGGGTGATTAAAGGGTGGTGATTAATAAATGCCATCATTATTATTATTATTATTATGATTTCACTTCTCTGTACTGCACTTACCTCATTTGTAAAATGAAGGTTACACTTCTCTGTGCCTGTTACCTCATCTGTGAAATGGGTATGAAGACTGTGAGCCCCCCGAGGGACAACCTGATCACCTTGTAACCTGCCCAGCACTTAGAACAGTGCTTTGCACATAGTAAGGGCTTAATAAATGCCATCATTATTATTATTATTATTATTAAAGGGTACAAATCCAATTCCAAGGACAACACAGAAGAGAGAGGGAGTAGGGGAAATGGGGGACTAGTGGGAGAGGGCCTCTTGGAGGATTTTAATCAGGCTGGAGCATCCAGTCCCCCACCCTGCCCTATCCAGTCCTTGGAAGGAAAGGAGTTGGGGAGAGAGAGAGCAGTGGACTGGCTGTTCCTTTCAGGAGCAGGGGAACAGGCTGGGTGAACCTCAGGGAGGAACACAAAGCAACATATGTACCCACAGAAATACAGGGATACCAACCTCAATCAGTAAGTCAATAGATGGCCTTTAGTGAGCACCTACCTACTGTGTAAAGAACACAATACTAAGTGCTTGGGGGAGTACAATAGAATTAATGTACATGATTCTTGCCGTCAGGGGGTTTACGGTCTAGTGAGGGAGACAGTCACTAAAACAAATTACAGATAGGAGGAAGTAATTGAGCAAAAGATATGTAGGTGAGTACTGTACAGGCAGGGTTGCAACTCTATTATATTATACCCTCCCGGGTATTTTGTACAGTGCTCTGCACATAGTAAGCATTCAATAAATACCATGATTATTTGCTTTTGGATGAGTGGGTGACGCTGGGTAGAGTAATGCCTCAGGGCCTATGTTCTGAGAGTTGAAAAGAAGATATTAAAGGAACAGAAAATAGGTCAGCCTCAGGAACTCCAGCCACATGAATCCTCCAGATTCTAGAACACAGAGTTTGCAAGGTACAGGCCGATGTGATTTCCTTGAGGGCTGTTTGGCATGGGCCCCCCTCAGGACCCTATCAGGTGACAGGACAAACCCCTCTAGGGCTGCCGGCTATTTTCCCCAGGGCTTGTGCACTATGGGCTCCTCTCTGGCACTGGTCACAGGGACTACCCCCTGGCTTTCATGGAGATCTACCCCTCCTGCCCCGGGCACAACTTCCGAGAGGACCCATATTCCCATTAATGGTGGCACTGTGTGGACTTCTCCTCAGATATTCAGCCCAAACAAATCCCTCACTCGGGATAGTGTACGCTTTGAGAGAAATACATGTGGAGTCGATCTTCCGGGATCCAGATGCTGCTACTGTTTGGAATCCAGCTTCTGCTTCGGCTGTTTCCAATTTTTCTTTTCTTAGGAGAGTGTGGCTGTGCATTCGATTTCCACGGCAGCTGTCCCAGGCGCTGCCTTATGATACAACTGCGGGGGACCTGAAGGTCTCTTTGGTCCCAACGAGGTGGGATGCCCGTGTTTTTGTCGTTAGGGTGGCCATATTGTACCTCTGCAGCAACTTCTTCAGCTTTTGAGGATAAGTAATAGTGGCTATCTCTCTTGCTATCCTCCCTTGCTAACACCCGCCTTCCTGTCTGGATTTTCTTCCCCACCGTGTATAGCAGACCATCACTCTCCCAATTTCAAAGCCCTCCTAAAATCACATCTCCTCCAGGAAGCCTTCTCTGACCAATCCCTCATCTCACCACCCCATTTCCCTCCCTTTTGTATCACCTATGCACTTAGTCTTATCCCCTGCAGTTGCTTTCTCTATCTGTGATTTATTTCAGTGGCCTGTCTTTCCTGCCAGATTGAGAGTAGGTATCATGTCTACTAAATGTATTGTACTCTCCCAAGTACTTTAGAACAGTGCTTGCTACACAGTAGCGCTCAGTAAAAAAAAGTGATAGTAGTAGTAGTAATAGGTAGTACCAATATCCATGGAGTGCCCATCCCGCTGGGTGCATGACACTGTACTAAGCTCTTAGGAAAGCACAACAGAAGCACGAGACATGGGCTGTGCCCACAAAGTGCTTGCCCTCTAGTGAGGGAGGCAACTTCCTTATTGGAGATTTTAAAATTTGAAGGGGTAACATTCAGGTGTCCCACTCCAGGGAGACCGGACTGACCTAAATGACCCCAGACTGGCTCTCATGAAGAAGCGAGTCTGGCACAGGAATGGAAGGATATGGTAAGGGGGGAGAAAAGGAGGTGGGAGAAGGAAAAAGCTGTGAGATGAACCCAGAGATATAGACAAGGCATTGGGGAGACAGTGTAGCCTGGTGGAGAGAGCTTGGAGCTGGGACTCAGGAGATCAGGGTTCTAGGCCCAGTTTTATCAACGGCTTGCTGTATGACCTTGGACAAATCACCTAACCTCTCTGTGCCTCAATTTTCTCATCCATTGAATGGGAATAATAAATGCTGCCTCGTCCTATCTCACGAGGATGTAGAGAGGATAAATCATCATCAATCATCATCATCAATTGTATTTATTGAGCGCTTACTGTGTGCAGAGCACTGTACTAAGCGCTTGGGAAGTACAAATTGGCAACATATAGAGACAGTCCCTACCCAACAGTGGGCTCACAGTCTAAAAGGGGGAGACGGGAAGGGGGTAATCAGGAAGGTGGGGATGGCTGTGCCCTTTTTTCATAAGGAAAAGGAGAAGGCCCGTGTGCCCACCCCTCCCATGGCCCAGCAAGGAGGGGAACTGTCAGATCCAAACGGGTCCCCCAAAGGAGCTCATTACTAATGCTGCATCACAACATAATCACATGTGAAAGCACTTTAGAAAATAAAAGTGTTACCCAGTATTAGGTATCAGTATTAAAAATGGAATGGTGAAGGACTTGAAAGCAAGGTTGAGTTGTTTCCATGTGATTTGGCAAACCGTGATGAATAAATGGGACAGTTGGTGACTCGGGCTGGACCGGCAGAAGGCCAGTGAAAGGGACAGGCTTTGTCACCATGGGGATCGGTGACAAGGATTTGATGAGTCCAGAGTTGTTCACAGCAGCTGACAGAGAGCCACGATGCAGGGCACGAGGTGGCTCGTGGGGCCCGCGGTAGGTAGTGCCACTGAACCCGGGATGGGATTTCCCCAAAGAAGGCAGGGTCCCAGGATGGCAGTTGGGCATGGAGCCAGGGTCAGAGACGAGTCTGAGAGGGCAGAAGCTGGGACAAACCACATCAGTTTTCTTCCCTAATCCTGGCCTTTGGTGGAAGGGTCCCAGCTGGGATCCCAGATATATTTTACTGCCCCGTCCAGGACACAAGCCACAAGCTGTTTTTTTCTAATTGCTGGTGTCTATTTGTTAGTTGCACTGGCACACAGGGTGCTTCTCAGATCTCCGGTTTCAAAATAAACATATACTGGAGTTTGAGGGGAGAAAGGGACGTAGGAGCCGAGTTTGGAGTGTGGGAGCAGGGAGGAAAACTGCTTGCAGCAGTGGAGAATAGAAAGGAAGCAGGGTGAAGGGAGGGAAGAGAAGTGTCTGTAGACTGTAAGCTCGTTGTGAGGAGGGAATGTGTCTGCCAACTCTGTTACATTGTGCTCTTCCCAAGCACTGAGTAGCAGTGCTCTGCACATAGTAAGGGTTCAATAAATATGACTGATTGATTGTAGTATTTGTATGTATGGTCAAGGGGGGCTTATGGTTCCTGAGATGTCAGCAAGTCACTTTGGATGTGTTTCCAGTTTACATGCTAATGCGAAGACCTTAACCCAGGTTATGCCTGTAGGTACAAGTGGATCTACAGCTGGCAAATGTATCCACATGATTTGGAGGGGAATGCATTGGTCAGAGATGAAGGGGTGGCCTATGAGTAAGAGCTTCTTTGTCTAGGGAGTATGCTCAAGGAGCCAGCATGCAGTCAGCTCTGCCGCTGTCCTTGTGGACTCAGTTTCTGCATCTGGGGAATGGGAGTGATGATAATTGCTCCCTGACCCAGCTGGGTGTGGTGGGGATTAGTGAGTAAGTGTTTAGGGCTTTAAGCAGGGCAGGTAAAAGGCGCCACAACCTGTAATTACTAGGTATTATAAATTCTGGTTTCTAAAAGAAATAGAGTTGTTCATTTCGGTGACCTGGGCATCACCTTCTGATGCAAAATAATGGGGGCAAAAGCTATTTTCTTCACTAAGGATCAGTGGGTTTAGAAGCAGCCCCACCAGAGACGTTTAAAGGTTGCATGAGAAAGCTCCCAGTGAGGATAAGAGCCTTGTTTAATCCTGAGTTTTTCTCTGGGCATAGCTGACTTGAGAGAGCTGGGAAAAAGAGATTCCTAGGTTGTGGAAGAAGGTGAGAACTGGGAAGCTTTGCTATTTCCCACTTCCTACCGTGAGCATCTCACTTACTACCAGGGGGGTTCATTTCATTTTTCAGTTTCATTTAGGAGTCCATCCCTCCTCTGCGCACCCCACAACTCACCAAGAAAAGGGTATTAGAGAAGCAGCGTGGCTTAGTGGAAAGAGCCTGGGCTTGGGAGTCAGAGGTCATGGGTTCTAATCCTGGCTCCGCCACTTGTCAGCTGTGTGACTTTGGGCAAGTCACTTAACTTCTCTGTGCCTCAGTGACCTCATCTGTAAAATGGGGGTTAAGACTGTGAGCCCCACATGGGACAACCTGATAATCTTGGATCTATCCCAGTGCTTAGAACAGTGCTTGGCGCACACAGTAAGCGCTCAACAAATACCATTATTATTTTTATAAACCTGAAATCCCATCTAACTGGGTTCTGACTGGGGACAACTATGGGCCCTTGTGACTTTAGGAATCCAACTTAGTAAAAAGGGATAGTCTTGCTTCCAGTGGTCAATACAGGTGTATCCCTAGATTATTTTTGTGGAGCCAAAACAGTGAGGCTCAGGAGCATGTATTTTTTTTACTGCCGGCCTCACTGGCCGTTTGGCCTCAGGAACTGACTGGAACATAGGTTGGTTTCTTGACAGAATCAGTGAGGACTTGCTATTGTTTGGAAATTGAAAAGCCACCTAAAACTTCCCTATCCACCTTGGAAATGTGGCAAGGGTTAATCCTGGGTGAGTAGATGAGAATGCTGATTTCATTCCTTTTTACCCTCCCTGTTTCCCCATGGGGGTTGTGGACTGGCTAAAACAGAAATTGTAAAGGCAGGGAAGCAGCATGGCCTAGTGGATAGAGCATGGACCTAGGATTCAGAAGGACTTGGGTTCTAATCCCGGCTCCTGTACTTGTCTGCTGTGTGACCATGGGCCAGTCAGTTAACTTCTCTGTGCCTCAGTTACCCGGTCTGTAAAATGGGGATTAAGACCGTGAGCCCCATGTGAGACAGGGACTGTGTCCAACTGGATTAGCTTGTATCTATCCCAGCACTTAGAACAGTGCTTGACACATAGTCAACGCTTAACAAATACCATCATTATTTATCCAGAAGCCCTAGTGCTCATTTTGGCTCATTTCTTTCACACACTTTATGCTCTGTTTCATAAACTCCCTTTTATGGGAATACTGTTTGTACTGTATAAACACTTAAATAGAGATAAGTTATATTGCTGACAAAGTGAATTCGCCATTTGAGACGTCCTCTGGGTTCTTGGACCATTCTCGAGAGTAAGGCATCATGTTGTGGGTGTGAGAGTCAGGCAGCCGACTCTATGGGGAGTTTTGATTTTCGAGCTCTCTTTCCTGAAGCGTTTATGATCTCTGCCTCATTTCTCCAGAGGTAGATTTGCTTGGGAACCCCTCCCAACTTGGGAGATGCTTTTTCTTTGGAATAGTTCCCACTCTCCTCCGACTCACGCCAGCTCACTTGAGAAGTTGAACACTGAACAGATCTGTCTCTGGAGAACTGACTGTGGCCTTGATACTCACCCGGTGGGCGGGTGGAGCCAGGAGGAGCCCAGAGGGAGATGGATAAAACCAGCTAGTGCCTCTGGGGATATCCAAAAAAGCCTGTTGTTTTGACCCAACAACATAAAACTTCAGGAAGTCATCCCTTGTTGGGCTTCCTTTGGAGGCAGGCTTTGGAGAAAAACTCCCGTCCAAGTTCATGGCTTTTATTTCCCTTTTAAGTGGGAGGCAGGAAGGGAGGTTCAGTGAGTTGAAATGGATTCTGCACAATGGCAGCTTTTCAGATAGAATCACTGGGGATGAGGCCAGAGCCCTCCAGAGAGCATCTGATTCAGCCTTGCAAATCAACAGTAAACATGGCTAGGATCCCCTTCCTGGAGGCAACACAGAGGTCATAAAAGAAAAGGAATCTGTGTTTTTTGCTATTTGTCGAGTGCACGTCACCCCTCCCAAAGGACCAGTAACCTGGATGGTTGACCTGGCAGATGGGCTGATATAGCCTATTCCAAGCCTGCGGGCAGTCGTCTCAGGAACAGGCAAGTCACTCCTACTCCTGAAGGTTGTCAGTAGAGCAGTTTTCCACTACTTTGTCTATCTTGTGTCCAGGGTATTTTCTACCCACACCCAACTTGCTCTTTGAGAACTGAAATAGTATGAAATCTGATACCGTGAGTGTTGAGTTGGCTTGGAAAAGGAAGTCAATAAGGCAGAAGAGGAGAAAGGCCATAATGAAAGTATAACAATGCAGTAATGAAAGGGAGAGCAGCTGTAACTTTCAAGTCTATTGTATGTTCCCCGCATGTTAAGCACACAACAGGCACTTAATAAAAACAGTTGAAGGTGATGATGAAGAATGCAACTTCTCTTCCAGTGGTAATAGAGCAAGATATATAATCCACTCAGAGTTGGTAATGATCTCATTTTCCTTAGTTATACTAAGAAACAGAATTAGGAATGAGTTATTTCTGAAAGTACGTCACCCATCTTCAGAAGACCCATAAATCTGAGTGTTTTGGGCTTTGGAAACATAGCTTAGCGGGTGTTTGTTTGGAGGACAATGCTGACCCTGGGGTGAATGACAGTTGAGCTGTGCTAGAGTAAAAATCGTAGTTACAAGGATGTTACCAAGAGCCTCATGTCTCCTTAAGCTCGGGTTTCATAATTGAGGTCTCAAGCCTGTCACCTGGGTAGCTGTGGTGGTGGATCGCAGGGAGGCTCTGTGGGAACTCAAAGTTTTCTTGGTCTCCCTGTTTCACTTCCGCCTCCCACCCTGAAAACTTGACTTTTGAGCTCGGCTTTGGAAGATCTCAGCAACTCCATGCCAAACCCAGATGCAACCAATGTGTTTTACCTGTTGTCCCTTGCGTTGTCACCCCAAACCATGTCTCCTGGAAATCAGAAAGCGGTTCACCACAGCACTAAACGATATTAACTCTCCCCAAATTTAGCCCAGGATGTTTTGAAGGATTTGCAGAATCGTTAGGAATTTCCTCATCTGTAAAGTGGAGATTTAATGCCTTTTCTCCCTCCTCCTCAGTGAGGACAGGAACAGTGTCCCATCTGATTATCTTCTATCTTCTCCAGCACTTAGCACAGTGAGTGGCATATAGTAAGTGCTTAATAAAAACCATAATAATTATTATTATTATTAGGAAACCTGGACTGAATTTTGGGGAAGTGACTAAGTTCTCTTCAGGCCCATGTGACCATGTGCAAATTGAAATTGATGATGATTTATAGAGGATTCCCTTGCCATTGGATTTTGCTGTAGTTCTTAAAAGCAATGCCTCCTCCTAGTGACTCAGCTGAATCGTTGCAGACTGCTTGGAGTAGATGAGCACTCACACACTATATAATAATAATAATAATAATGGCATTTATTAAGCGCTTACTATATGCAAAGCACTGTTCTAAGCACTGGGGAGATTACAAGGTGATCAGGTTGTCCCCCGGGGGGGGCTCACAGTCTTAATCCCCATTTTACAGATGAGGTAACTGAGGCACAGAGAAGTTAAATGACTTGCCCAAAGTCACACAGCTGACAATTGGTGGAGCCGGGTTTGTTTCATTTTCTTCAAAACGAAATCATCTTTATGAACAAAAGTTGCTAAGCACCCACTGAGGGAATGGCACTGTATAAGGATACCTCTGTAGGAAGTGAATTTCTTAATTTTTTTTTTTAGGCACCCCAGAACAAGTTAATACATTCAGTAAATGACTTCAGCTGTTGATGAAATGATCTCCTAGTGGTGAGAAATCATTAGTGAACCGCCCTAAAAAATTACTCTCCACAGTGGGGTGAGCCTCATCTTATTATGTAAGTTATTGTTATAACTTATGCAGAAGGAGAAAAATATCAAGGTATGGTCAGTTCTGCAAATGGAAGAAATTCAAACCATTCCATGTCCTTGGCCCTGTGGATTTTGGGTCACTAGATTGACAGGGTAGCAGTGAAATTGGGATTTAACCATTAAAGTTGAAATTCCATTTCCTTTCCTCTAAACTCAGTGTCTGACGAGGTGATTGGGCAACATAGTAAATCCTTAAAAACAAAAACAAATCTACTATAAGTTATTTTTTCCATGATGTAGACAAGATGATAGATTTTTAAGCTCCAAACTGATTTGACTCAATAAATTTAAAAAAAAAATACAATTAAACCTGAAAAAAACCCAGAAAAATATAGATTGGATGAAATTTTCTTGACATTTTCTCTGCCACAGTGGATGCATGTTGATTTTCAAATCCAAAGTAATTCTGCTGTGGGGGACCAAGTTGATATAGTGCATTTGTTTGATGAACAGCATCAACATGTATTGGAAATAAGATATCTCAGAGATTTGATCATTTTAAAATTGGTCTTAAATGTTTTTCCTGGAATTTAACCTTCTCCAAACTCAGTAAATAGTCTGGTTTCCTGGCTCCCCTGCTTACTTTTTGTTTATTTCAAAGATACTGGTGTTAGCATTCTTCTCATTGTAGGTCTCACCTCATAATTAAGATTTGAGTATTAACTTTTTCATTAATGCTGAAGTCCAATATACTCAGTGAAGGAAAGTTGCCTTAACATAGTTATATGAGCCAGTGTGATGTTGAGAGTGCATTTTATCGTAACTTCTCTGGGCCTCAGTTTCCACAACCATCAAATGGGGAGTCAATACGTGTTCTCCCTCCTACTTAGACTGTGAGCTCCATGTGGCACAGAGACTGTGTTTGACCTGATTAACTTGTATCTACCCCAGGGCTCAGAACAGTGCTTTGACTATACTAAGTGTTTAACAAATAATAATAACAATAATGGAGTATTATTTCTGAAGAAGTGCTTGCTGTGCAGTGCTGCCGTATGAGGAAGTCAAAGTTAAAATGTATCCTGAAATGTTTGAAAATATATATTGGCTTACAGTTGAATTAAAAAAAATGAAGCCCAACAGTTATATATTTTAACAGCCACCCACCAATCCAAACTCTAGTGGTAATTTTTTAGCTATGATGGTTGGGGATGGAGAGAAGGAGGAAAAGTGGCAAGTGTTCAATAAGTGTGTACCATTGATTGATCGATTGAGGGGATGGAATTTGAGAAGAGGACAGACATCTCACCTGTATATATGTAGAAATGTATTGAAAAAAAAAAAGTCCTCTTTTCCATAAAATCCCCATAAATGCTCCTTCTCTCCTCCTCACCTCCATTCCTCTTCTCCATTCTGGGTTCAGTAAGTAGCATGAATATGTTGCCAAATAGCCACGGGCAAAATCATGTTATTGGATGTAATTAAGCAGATTTCTCAAACAGCTATTCCCTAGGCCCAGGTTTAACTATTGATTTGTGTGCGGGTGAAATGTTAGGTCCATCAGTGACAGCACATCTGATGTCTGTAGACTAGGAGGGTCTAGTTCAGAAGACATCCAAGGGAGGGCAGGGATGGCTTTGTCCAACAGTGGACCTCGTCCTGAGGGTTAACGTGGCTTGTTTGCTCACCCTTTGAAACAGCTTTAAAAGAAAGCACAGAAGGCAGGTTGTTGTAATTGCAGCTAAGTACTGTTGAATATACTATAAAAGTGACGCATCCTGCTAATAATTAGTGTTGTCATCCTCGGATTTTGTTCAAAGCTTCAGTCATGCTTGAACTCGCTGATGCGCCTTAAAGCTTACGTGGTTACTCTCAAAAGGAGAATGATTGTGGGAATACTGCAGATAGAGGAGAGAATCAGATTCCCATTTTTGAGGATCCTGTTTCCTCTCATTTTATGGCCAGTGTCTTTAAAGAGCCAGGTCATAACTAGGTGGTCAGCTGGTTAGTTGCTCATCCAAGGAGAGCATCCATTTAATGAATGGATTTGACTTTGGCTCTGAATCAATTTTGAGGATCAGCAGAGTAGGATTGAATTATCTTTGTTTGCGGCAACTTGAGGATCTCATATTGCCACCAGGAGGATCACTTTATATTCTGATTTATCCAGGGCACACTCATATTTTCTAGGCTGTTCCAGATGATTTAATTAGAATTGTCATGGCTAAACTGGTCAGCCTAACTTTCATTGACTCCCTATTTTTCTTGCCTATTTTAAATGCTGGGATTTCCAATGATCTGTTTGGAACCTTTTTTTTTAACGGTATCACTTACTATGTGCCAGGTACTGTTCTAAGCACTGAGGTAGATGCAAACTAATTAGGTTGAACACAGTCCATGTTCTACATTGGGCTCAAAGTCTTACTCTCCATTTCACAGTTGAGGTAACTGGGAAGTTAAGTGACCTGCCCAAGGTCACACAGTGGAAAAGTGGTGAAGCCGGTATTAAAATCCCAGGTCCTCCGACCCCCAGGCCTGTGATTTTTCCATTAGGCCACGCTGCTTCTCAATGTGCTCAGGTTATGCTCAGTTTAGGGCCTACTGTACTCTGCACACAGTAAGCGCTCAATAAATACGATTGATTGATTGATTGGGGTAGTTCAGAATGCAGAGGGACTTTAACAGCACACTTCTCCCAACTCCTCCATCATCACTGTTGCCAGGAAGCAAGGAGAAAGGGCACCCTGTAGGGATGCTGTCCTGATGTCCCAGGTGTCATAAAAATATTCTTATCAGCCTATATCCTGGGAGTGGGGTTCAGGAGAGTAAAAAAATCAGAAAAAATTTAAGTTGTGCATCGAAGAAGGGAATTTTCTCTGTAAGTTGTGTGTGCACTGTGTGTTATCAGATGTTTTTCGTGAATGGCTGGAAGCCCAAGTGATCCTCTGACTCCAGACTTCCAGATTCCATCCCAGGCTCTGGAGGAAAGCCATCTAGCCACCCAACTCCAAGACACTTGGACCGGGAAGTGGGGCGACTTCTCCTTAAGGTCCCATCACCCCACCAACCTTCTTCCTGCTCCCCTTTAAGCAGTGTAGCCTAATGGAAAGCACCCAGTCCTGGGAGTCAGAGGACCCAAGTTCTAAATCCGGCCTCTGTGCTTGCCTGTTGCGTTATCTTGGGCCAGTTACTTAACTTCGCTGTCCCTCAGTTTCCTCCTTTGAAAAATGGAGATTTAATAGCTGTTCTCCCTCCCTCTTCGACTCTGAGCCTCATAAGGACAAGGTCTTTGTCCCACCTGATTTCCTTGCATTTCTCCCAGTGCTTAGCACATAATAAGCATTTAAGGAATCCCACTATTACTATAATAATACTTAATCGAGCTTTCGGTAGTCGGTTGCTGCCCAGTCTTCTCTCCCTGGGCTTGATTGATGTGGGGAGGGTCACCATTTTGCTGGTGCTGATTGTATAACATCCACCAGAAAAATTCTGGGGTCAATATGATATTCAGAGCGCATGGGAGCTGAGCTCTTCCCAGCTGCAGCAGCAGAGTGCCCACGTATTTGTATTACAAACAAGCTCCTTGCTGTTTCCCTTGACTCATGGAAATAAACAAGAGGGCAGAGCCAAGAGAGAAGAAATTAAATTGAAGATTAAAGGAAATTTCGGGGAGAAAATTACAGTGGAGGGAGGAAGGAGATACATGGGGAGCAGTGTGGCATAGTGGAAAGAGCCCAGGCCTTGGGAGTCAGAGGACCTGGGTTCTAATCCATATTCCAAAACTTACCTACTGTATGACCTTGGGCAAGTCACTTGACTTCTCTGTGCCACAGCTCCCTCATCTGCAGAATGGGGATTCAATACCTGTTCTCCCTCCTATTTAGACTGTGAGCCCCATGTGGGTCCTGATTATCCTGTATCTACCCCAGGGCTTAGTACAGTTTGCCATATAGAAAGTGCTTAACAAATACCACAATGATTGTAATTATACATACTATCTTCTCCATTCAACCGTTCATTTTAGAGACTATCCCCTTCCTTCTCCCAGCACGGGGCCTTTGCAGTTGGTAGAAGACACAGGAGAATGCACAGAAGCAGAAGCTTTGAGAGAAGTGAGTGGGAGAGACATCAAACCTATCTGTCTCTGTAGATGGTCTCTGGCATGTTTACCAAAACATTATTTAAAAGTAGCATTTCACAATCAACAAAACCAACTAAAAATAGAAAAATGATTTGTTCTCATATTGTTTTCTTAAAACAACAATAAGATCAACCAAACAACCCTTTCAGCTAAGAGTACATCCGGCACTGAAGCCAGGGAGGGCCCCAGGCTACTTCTCTAAGCGGGGGAGGTGAGCAAGGGACATAAATTCATCATCCTTGTGGTTAGTGCTGCTCATTAGCAGAAAAAAATTTGCTACTTGCACTCGGGCCTGACATAGTCACTGTGATTTTTAAGATATTGCCAGCCCTCTGTCATCAGCTGACCAGATTTCAGGTTCTCAGGGACAGGATGAGTCCGGGACTGAGATGAGTTGAGCATAACCTCCAAATCTGTTTACAGCAAAACCCAGAACACATGTGGCCAAACCCTTTTTCCTTTAATTTATAAGTCCCCGGGCACATTTCTGGAAACTTAATCTGGATTTTTCTGACTCATTTGTCTTTAACTCAATGCGCTGTTGTGTTGTAAGAGGTGTTTTGATGTCCAGGGTACCCAGCAAAGACCTGTGGGTGCCGGGTAAGGCTCCCCAAAGCTTGGCTTTGGTTGAAATCCAGAACCATGACATTCATTCATTCATTCATTCATTCAATTGTATTGAGCGCTTACCGTGTGCAGAGCACTGTACTAAGTGCTTGGGAAGTACAAGTTGGCAACATATAGAGACGGTCCCTACCCAACAGTGGGCTCACAGTCTAGAAGGGGGAGACAGACAACAAAACAAAACATATTAACAAAATAAAATAAATAGAATAAATATGTACAAGTAAAATTAATAAGTAAATAGAGTAATAAATATGTACAAACATATACACATATATACAGGTGCTGTGGGGAGGGGAAGGAGGTAAGGTGGCGGGATGGGGAGGGCGAGGAGGGGGAGAGGAATGTGGAGGCTGAGCATCTTCAAACAGTCAGGATTAGAACTCAGGTCTTATGATCCCTCCCCCGCCCAAGGCCTGTGCTCTTTCCACTAGGCCACACTGTTTCTTCTCCTCTTGCTCCTGTTGCTTCTTGGTAAATAGGAGTTTCAGGAAGGTCACAAATTAAATTCCATTTCTCAAATTGGGAAGAAAATGATCTCCATAGATAAATGTGTGCATTTGGGTAGCATAGCCTGTCCTAGTAACATAATTATAATTGTGATGTTTGTTAAGTGCTTGCCATTTGTCAAACACTGTACTAAGCACTGGGGTAGATACAATGTAAACAAATCAGACACAGTTCTGACAGATCACCACTCCTGCCAGACTCAAAGCCCTATTAAGATAACATCTCCTCCAAGAGACCTTCCCTGACTAAACCTTCATTTCCTCTATTCACTTTCCCTTCTCCATTTCCTGTGCACTTGGATCTGTACTCTTAAACACTTCGATATTCACCCCACTCCCAGTCCCACGGCATTTATGTTCGAATCTTTGTACGCTACTATTTCCCCTATCTGTGATTTATTTTAATGTCTGTCTCCCCACCTAGGCTGTAACCTCCTTATGGGCAAGAATTGTGTCTACCAACTGTCTTGCAGTGTAGTTTCCCAAGTGCTTAGTACAATGCTCAATACACATTAAGTGCTCAAGAAATGCAATTGATTAATTGACTGAGCTTCCATCGATTCCTCTCTCCCTTTGGAGGTGAAGCATGCCAAAGGATTGCCTTGCTCAGGGAGAGGTTAATTATGGAATAATCTTTCCAGTGATCTCCTTTATCTCAACAATCCTTTACCACTACCACTTTGACCTCTCCCAGCTCAAACCACCAGTTTATACAAAGCTGCAGAGGACAGGCTTTTTTGTGGAAAGGTTTCCCACATTGCCAATTAAACTTAATTTGGATGTGCCAACAGGTTTTTTTTTTTCTGGGGTTGGAGTAGGTTTGAGAGCCATTTTAAGCCCTAGGTATGAGGTGATCCTACTGAAATAAAGACAGAGTTTATTTTTCTAACAGAGATTACTGCTGAGATCACCAAACTCCTTTAAACATTCTTAAATTTAGTTCTTTCCATTGCATGTCAACAGATCCTCCTTCTCCCCCAGGACAATGACTTTCATTATTTCATACTCACTTGCAAGAGCAGAAGAAGCAAAAGAAAAAATAGTCCCAGCCATAGGCTGTAATAATCTAAAGAAAGACCGTCTTCCATACTAAATTTAAGTCAGATACCAGTGTTTACTGGTGATGGTGTTTTATAAGGTAACATCCTGACAGCTTTGTATAGCTGAGTTTCCATGGGACTCTAAATTTTGTGGCATAGTAGGGGAGACCTCAGCTTCTCTCTGTTTAATTGTGCAACTTCACTGAAGAATTTCAGATAAGTCCTGCTTAGGATCCCTAGAATCTCTTTTTCAGGACGTTCCTATGAAGATGTCAGTGATTCTTTCAAATGAAAGCCATCAGCTCATCACAGCTGAAATACTGACTGATCTCTGGTCTGCAAAGGGTCCACTTTGCTTCAGAGGAGGTCATAAGCAGGTGTCAGCAACCACAAATGCTTCGACCCTAAGTGGAAGACTACCAGCCTCTGGCTGCATTGGAGGCAGTGATGGATGCTCCGAGTCCTCCCAGGTCAACAGCCTCACTTGTCATTGGGAGTTCGGGGGTCTGGAAAAACATGTCCCTGATCCAAGCATCCCCTACTGCTCTGTCCTTCCAGCCCAGACTCCTGGTACCACATCTCTAGATCTGCTGCTGCCCTGGCACAAGGAACTGTCAGAGGCAGCAGTGGCTGGGACACGGCTACGACTTCCCCTGAGAGCTTGGCCTATGCCCAGTTCAATTCCTTCAGCATGTCTGCGGCTTCTCCTGAGAGCTTGGCATATGCCCGTTTCAATTCCTGCAACGTGGCTATAGTTCCCCTGAGAGCTTGGCTCATGATGGGTCCAATTCCTCTGTTTTGCTTGGTTCTTTCCCTTTACTCTTCAACCCAGCCTTGCAGTTTATTCTGGAAACCCATTTTGTCTTCCAATGTGCGAATGGAGGAATAAAAATGATAATAATAATAGTAATAAATGTGGTATCTGTTAAGAGCTTGCTATGTGCCAAGCACTGTACTAAGCGCTGGGATAGAAACAAGATAATTGAGTAAGACGCAGTCCCTGACCCACATAGGGCTCACAGTCTTAATCCCCATTTTACAGATGAGGTAACTGAGGCACAGAGAAGTGAAGTGACTTGCCCAAGGACACAGAGCCGGCAAGTAGCAGAGCTGGGATTAGAATCCACGCCTTCGGACTTTCAGGCCCTTGTTCTTTCCACTAGACCACACTGCTTCTCTGAGTAGAATGACTAGCATCGTCCTAGAATGACTAGCATCGTCCTAGAATGACTAGCATCGTCCTAGAATGACTAGCATCGTCCTAGAATGACTAGAACCCAGATAGAGCAGAAGTTTCTTATGAGCAGTGATCTCTCTCCTCCCTCTCCATTGATTCTGTCAAAGGTTTAGTACAGCATTCTGCACACAGTAGGTACTAATAACTAAGGTTGATTGATTGAATGATTGATCCTCAAACTTTCCTGTGTAAATGAAGAACACAAGAAAGGGAAGTAGTTTGGTTTTTAGTTTAAGTAAAAACTGCTGCTTCTTCAAATTATCATTCAGGAAACATAGAGGCCATTTACCTGCTTAATCTAAAATCAAGTATTGTTCAACATCCCATTCACCATCATTGCCCGATCAACCCTGTGTAGACATGACGGTGAGCTGAGAGACGAACAGATTGAATCCTGTGTGTTTATTTTAATGTCTGTCTCCCTCGATAGACTCTAAGCCCCTTGTGGTTAGGGACTATGTCTACCAACTGTATTGTACTATGCTTTCCCCAGTGCATAGTACAGAGCTTTACACACAGTCAGCTCCAAATAAATGCCATTGATCAGCTGAGGAGTTTGTAACCCAAAATGGAACACGGCATCACAGACATCCAAGACAGCTGTACTAAGCAGCAAGGCTCTGACCAGGGAACGAGTTTAAGTGGTTAAAGAAGCATTTATCTGTTTGACCAATGTTGAGGCCTTCCCAGACTGAGCCCCTTCCTTCCTCTCCCCCTCGTCCCCCTCTCCATCCCCACCATCTTACCTCCTTCCCTTCCCCACAGCACCTGTATATATGTTTGTACATATTTATTACTCTATTTATTTATTTATTTTACTTGTACATATCTATTCTATTTATTTTACTTTGTTAGTATGTTTGGTTTTGTTCTCTGTCTCCCCCTTTTAGACTGTGAGCCCACTGCTGGGTAGGGACTGTCTCTATATGTTGCCAACTTGTACTTCCCAAGCGCTTAGTCCAGTGCTGTGCACACAGTAAGCGCTCAATAAATACGATTGATGATGATGATGATGGGTTTTTGGTTGGAAAAAGGTGTGATGCCGAGGCAAAAAGGGGGCAGGTGGAGACAGGACTAGCCAGTCCCATTAGGTAGACTGGGAGGCTGCCTGGTAGGGCGTGGCCTCTGGGTGTGTTTGGTTGGTGCCACTTTAGAGGTGGGAGGCAGGGGCAGATTAAGGCTGAATGCAGTCATGTCCTAGGCAGGGAGTGTGTGCACACAGTGAGTGGCACCACCCTGCCTAAATCCCTCTTTCCTTTCACCTCTCCTCCCTCTTCCCAGCTCCACAGCAGTAAGGTTGGAGCCAGTGATAGAGTAACTGAGTCTAGAATTGCTCACGTCTGCCTTCCGCTCGCCGGCACAAGCCTGGAAGTCCTCATTAATGTGACCCCCTAGATTCCACTTAGTTTGGGGCGAGGAATCAATTCAAGAGTTCTTGATCAAGGGAGGCTTTGAAGTAGAAGGTTCAGTCCCCTATTGAATGCTCAGTTGAACTCTGAATTTTTGGGGTGTGGAAATGTATTTGAAGAGACCATCCCCGGGAACAATGAGGTTGTCCCGCTTCTTGCTGGGTGGGAAGTTCCTTGGGGCCAGCCTTTTCTAGAGTTGCTGGGTTTGCAGAGTTGCACAAAATAAACTTAGCAAAGTGAATCAAATCATCTTAAGACATAAAAAAAAAGTTGGCTTCAGCTGTGAGTGAAGATTTGGGGGAGAGGATGGGGGTTACTCGGTTTCAGTCAGTTTGTCCACTCCAAATTGTGTGCTTGGGTAAATAGCAGTGAGTGCCTTGAAAACCTTGTATTTGGGTGGTACATGCCAGCATTTTTGAATCCCCTTTCTCCAGTGAGGTGAGATTAGAATCTGACCCCATGTTTTTCCTTTTCTAAATTTTGTTTTGTTTTGGTCTTTTTAAATCTTAGACAGTGACTCATTCTTTGTTCAAAGAAATGGAAGAAAGGGCAGTGACTGGCCTGAGGTTATAGAGATGGTCAGATCAGACGACCAGTGGAAAACCCATTCAAGCTCACCCAACCCAAGACACCGTACAGACTGGGGAAATCTGAAACTGCCAAAATGAACCTGAGGTGAGTTTGATCCTTGATTCTAGCCTTCAAAGCATAAATTGATCAATCAGTGAGTTTTATTGAGTGCCTCCAGAGGGACTGTACTGTACTGTACTACATGGTTAGGAGATGCACCACACATTCCCTGCCCTCATGGAGTGTACAGTATAATGGAGAAGATGGACAAAAATGATTTACAAGTAGCGGAACTGGAAGGAAGAACAAGGAGCTCCCTCTGGGCAGGGATCGTGCCTATCAACTCTGTTATATTGTTCTCTCCCAAACAGTACAGTACTCTGCACACAATAAGTGCTCAATAATTACCATTGATTGATTGATTGATAATAGTATTGCAAGTATGTTAAGGTGAAATAGTTAAATGAATAATTGAATATACAAATAAAACACATATGTACATAAGTGTTGAGGATAGGAATAAGGCCTGGGATTTCTCCTCTCACACCAGTGGAGAACACATTTCTAAGTCCTGCTTTTCTGCAGTCACCAGAAAAAAGTCTTAGGTCAGGTTTTTCCCTTTTTTTCAATTGTATGCAGACAGATGGAGAGAGAATGGGAAAGGGAAAAGGGGCTCTGTCAAGAGAGGAGAACCACAGCCACTCTAGCCCTGCCTGCCCCAAAGACCAGAAGCCGACCCAGGCCCTGGTTTGAACCCAGGCCTTCTGTATTATTAAACTCACACTAGTGTGTCAACCATTGAACCAGGCCCTGGGGAGTAGAATGAAGATTAGCGGGCAAAGCCCACACCCTGAGGGAGCTCACTGCTATCTTGTCAGCCACCCTGAATATGCAGGTGTTGTATATCTGTAGTTTATTTCATTGAATTACTCACTTTTTGCTTACTTATGTATCTAGGCCTATACTCTTGTTCCTGTTGTATGTTTACATGGTGTATCTGCCTGTCTCCCACTTTAGATTCTAGGCTCCTTGAAGGTAGGGACTGGGTTGTCCATTTTTACTGTATGTTTTCAAGCACTCAGTCCACTCTCCTCACACCAAAGTCACTCAATGACTACTGATAATAATAATAATAATAATTGTGGTATTTAGGTGCTTCCTATATGCTAAGTACTGTACTAAATGCTGAGGTGGATTCTGATGCTACTGCTGATAAAGATGATAGGATGGGCCACCTGGCTTGGAATAGCTACTCCTGTTTCTGTGAGAGCAGATCACTAGGTAACTACTACTCTGATTGATCCCTAGAAACTGGAATTTGAGCCCAAGCATCTGCCAAACCAGTCCCGTCCATATTCATCAGCTACGATAGCTACAATTTCTATGAACTACAAGGTAAAGAGGGTTTCTTGACATTCGTGAGAAGATCCTGCCAGTTCCTTATGGACCCAGGTTGTGATTCCTCACTAGATATCTAGTTCCCCTACCCCACCCCAGGCTGCAGGAAAAACGGGATATCACTTCAAAAACAGGAAGAAGGAAGATAGGATTTCCCAAAAGGTGGCAGATAATGGCGCTGAACCAAACAACCAAGGTTCTAGATTTCCTTCCTTCGGCTGAGGTCTGAGCCAAAACCCCAACATGAGGCGTCAGTGAGCATATGTTAGCCTCAGAGGTAAGCCAGTGAAGGTGGGAGATCTCATTCAGTCCTGAAAAGAAGCGAGAGAAATGGAAAGGAAAGGTCACGTGTTCCCAAATGCTAAAGCATTCAGTTGTGTGTTTTGGAGCCAAGAGGAAGTAGCTCTCTTAAAAACCTTTAATAGCATCCTTGCCGCCAGAGCTCCTATTTTCTTTCAAAGCACTGGCCTTGCTTTTCTAATCATTTCTTGCTCTCTCTCCACAATTTTTGTTGTATAATTTTCAGGCTAAGCTCCAAACTGGGAAGTTAGAGAAAAGAGAAGCATTGGGATGGCACACTTTCAGCTGATTGCTCAGAAATGCCTTGTGGGAGAGAGAATGGAAGACTGTCTCTCAGTCCCCTTAGTGATTTACAAACAGAAAGGTTTAGTTGGCAATTCAGAGTTGCCATGGAAGTTTAGATTGCATCCACCCATAATTTAAAGGCATTCCCCTGAAGCCCAGTCCTTTTCGACAAGCAAAACGTTATATCCCAAAGTATTACAAATCTAAGAAATTCCCGTCCCCTGCAGAAGAAAACAAAACACTTTTATTTGTTTTTAGCCTAGAAATTAGAGGTGGAGTCAGTAGATGTAAATGCTCTGAGTCCCAGCCCCACTACTGCCTCAGAGTGACTGTAATTGCCTCCAATTTGATGGTTCTTGTCTTCCTCTGACAGTCTGCCCTCCTGACCTCCAAACCCCACTGTCCCTCCCTCAAGGTGCAGCACATGAATGCCTCCAAATTCAGGAAGCCTTATCACATTACCAGTAACTCTGCTGGGCCCTTTTTTTATGGTATTTGTTAAGCGCTTAATGTGTGTCCAGCACTGTTCTAAGAACTGGGTGTTTACAAAATCAGGCCAGATACAGTCTCTGTCTCACATGGGACTCGCAGGGAGGGATAACGGGTATTGAATCCCCGTTTTGCAGTTGAGAAAACTGAGGTATAGAAAAGTTATGTGACCTAACCCTGCTTTGTGCCTTCAAAACTACCTCACGTGGATGAATTTTGAGATCCCTGAAGCCTAGCTTTTAGATAAATGGGGAATTTGTTTTTTAAAGCAGTGGAAAAAAATGAAAAGAGAATGCCAAAAAAGCACTGTCATCACCACCTCCCTTCTCCACCCTCCAAGTGAGTCTATTCTGCCCTAAAATCAAAATGAGGAAGATGACAGCAGATTAATTCCTAAGAGAAGTTGAAATATATGCCCCCATCTGACTTTTTTCTCCCCCTACTTTTTCTCTCTTTCCTTGCCCACTTCTGACCTCCTTGCTCACCACCTTCTCTTCCCTGATGAATCCCCTTCTTCACATAGGCTTTTATCCCCTCACTGTCCTTTTCTCCAAAACCTTCCCAGCTCCAACTCTCTTACTGTGGATAGTGTTTAATCTTGGAAAGGGACAGGGTTAAGAGAAAACAGCTATTTTACAGGGTTGGCTCGATATAGATGGAGCATTTTCTTCCAGGAAGCTGTAAGATCATAAATCACATATCAGAATCAGCGGGGTGGGATGGAATACGAAGGGGAAGGGCAAGAGCAGCATGACCTGATGGAAAGAGCACGGGCCTTAGAGTTAGAAGACCTGTGTTCTGATCTTGCCTTCTGCACTTACCTGCTGTGTGACCTTAGGCAAGTCACTTAACTTTTCTGCCTCAGTTCCCTCATTTGCAAAATGGGGATTCAATACCTTTATTCCCTCCTACTTAGACTGTGAGCCCTGTATGGGACCTGATGATCTTCTGTCTACCCCAGCTCTTAGTACGGTGCTTGAAAATATAGTAAGCACTTAAAATAGAAACCCCACAAAAACACACACAACACTTTTAGTCCTATGAGACTAAGGATTAACTGAAAGAGAGGTGGGCATCTGGGAGCCGAGGTGCGGCTATCAGGAGCCTTTTGCAAGTGTCAGACAGGTCACAAACCAAAGGACTGACCGAACATGCTGGCTGGCCCCTGAAGGGGTGGCTAAAGCCTGAAAGAAAAGCACCATTTTCTCAGGCCTCATAGAAAACTGGCCATTGCAAGCAAGTTCTTCACCTACATCCACAGACAGCAAAGCTGCCAGCTCCGTCAGCTCCCAATAGGATGAAGGAGGATCTGTACGACCCGGTGTGGGAATGGGTGAGGGATCGGTGGTGAGGCTGGGCTCGGAAGGACTGGCAGAGCTACTTCTCTGGCAAATTTGCCAAATTGGAGATTTGAACCTCTGTCTCTTCAAGAAGAAATTATTTCCATTGGCTGATGTGGTTGGAACTAGGTGGCCAGGGCTAGCACTTGAGGGTAAGATTTCCCTTGCATGGCATCCTTTCCTTTCCCTTTTGAGAGGTCATTGGGTCACTAGCCATTGATACCACGTTGCATTTCACAGAAGAAAATAGCAAAACTAAGTTCTCATCTCTGTGGATTTCAAAAAGATGATTCTAGCCAAGCTCATGGCCCTCTGCTTTTATAACTGTTAAAGGCAGAGTGCTCAGCTCCAACTAACCTATGTCTAAGGAGTTATTTTATGTTGGCTTCTTCGCCTAGTTCATCTGGGTGGCCTTAAGACTGCCATTTCATTCCAAACCCACCATTACCTCCCGAGGTTGAAATGGAGATCTGGTCACCCCGTTGCTGGGGTTGGCCTCCAGAACAGTGAGGAATTCCAGGGAAAGCGCTGGGGATATCACATACCTCCACTGCTCGTGTTATATCACGCTGCCAGCTTTGCTGGAGTGTGACCTCGAGGTGAACCTTACACGTACAGTTGGCAGGGAATACTACTGAGCTGCTACAGAAGCACAGCCCTTTCTAGCAAGCAAGGAAACAACATAAAATCAACTGGCAGTTTCACTCCGTTCACAGCCTTTAGTCTTCTTAAAGCTAATCTAGACACTGAAGCCCTCTGTTGTTTTCTAGCATCTGAACTGAACGGCAGTAACATAAGTACCACCCTCATGTTTTCAATTCCAGCTCAGTCTCTCCACAGACTTCCTGTCATGCTCTGCACAAAGTAAGCACCCAGTAAATACCATTGATTGATTATATTTATCAACCTGTATTTCTAGTATATTCAAAATATGAAATATGTGATCGATAGTATATTCAAACATCAGAATATTTTTCCATCAAGTTCCATTATATCTTAATAGACCAGTATCATGGGTGGAGAAATGATGACTATTTGGTGCCAAAAGAAAGATGTAAAAGCCATATTTAAAACACCTTGCACTTAATAAACTCTTGCACAATTTCACTGAATATTCTATCAGCACCATGGTACTCCCCTCCATTCCCTCCTGCTCTTTTATGAATGGCTTCTGTTCCTCCATCACCTAGTTTGCAAACCTCTGACCTGTCATTCCTTCTCTCCTTCTCCCTTCCCTCTACCCAAAATAGCAGCACTATCGGGCTGGGTAATTAAGGTAAATTTTTATTTTATTGCCCAACATTGGTGCCATCAATGAGACAAAATGACAGAGACATATTGAATTTTGTGTGCATGTGTAGGAGTGTATACTCTTGTTTGGACCCCACTCTTCAGGGCAGAGTGAGCTGGAACTATGTGTGGGCCAGGGTTTCTGCTTCAGCCTCAGGACCACACTGTTTACTGTTGGAAACCAAATCTGGGCCAGAGATATTGGCCGAAGAACGGGTGACATCGGTGCTCTGGGATCGGGAGGCCCGGGGCCAGTGTGGCCTCCTCAGAAGCAGGAGGCCCCTCCCCTCCCCCTACCTGGGCCCCACCATGAACAATGAGCTGTTTGCCAAACCTCACAGACTTCATCTAGGAATGGGTTCTTCCTAAATTTCTTAGGCTACAATGACCTGACGGTGCACTCTGAGCTGTAGGGAAAAACACACTCAGACGCTTTCTTGAAGTTCAGTTTAAAGAGAAAACAAAGCTATAAAAAGCAACTGAATCCTCTTAATTTTGACTAAACAATAGTCTTGCTTTGACCCTTTGACTCTGAGACCCGAAAGACGTCAATTTTGGACAGAATTGTGGAATTCTGATCTGCTTTGGGGTCATCCTGCCTACAAGGCTGATGCGCCAAATCTCCTTTTGGAGGCAGGCTCGGTCTCAGACTTGTTGAGCTGTGGCTTTATTCCCCACCCTGAAAATCAAGCACTGATCCCAAGTTCAGCGAGTCTGCAGTGGAAAGCTTTGGGCTGCCTGGTTTCAGGGCAGTCCTGCGGTTCATGGCTGCGGTTCTTTCTTGGGGTTGGCTTCTCACACTCTTCCTTGCTCTTCCTCCCCAGATCCTCGAGAACAGAGCAGTATAGAGATGTAGAACAGAGATTTCCAGCTTCTGTTCTCGGGGCCGTGATGTGAATTTTAAACTCTGGGCCTGAAGAAAGAGTGTGTCCCCTCAGTCTCCTTCTCATTCTATCCACCTTAGTGTCCTTACTGTTGGGTTTGACCACTCCTATAGAGGTTTATGTCCATCATTCCTCTTCACTGGATCTTCCAGACTAATCCCTATAGGGCTCTGAATCTGTTGGCTGATTCTCATTTGTGTGGCTGGCTTAGAGTTTCCATGGAGACAAAATTCAAAGCCTGTGATTGCAGTTGTTGTGTGAAGCTGTGGAGGCTTTGCCATTACCACATCGGTGGGGACTATACTAAGCACCCGGGAGAGTACAGTATAGAGAAGTAACGAGTTCCATGCCCTAAAGGGGCTTACATGCCCCTTTAGGGCATGGGGGAGACAGACTAAAAATATTCATTAAAGGAATCAAATTAAATAGATGAATAATAATAATGGAATTTATTAAGCGCTTACTATGTGCAAAGCACTGTTCTAAGCACCGGGGAGGTTACAAGGTGATCAGGTTGTTCCCACGGGGGGCTCACAGTCTTAATCCCCATTTTACAGATGAGGTAACTGAGTCCCAAAGAAGTGAAGTGACTTGCCCAAAGTCACACAGCTGATAATTGGCAGAGCTGGGATTTGAACCCCTGACCTCTGACGTACAATGAAATAAGTATATATACACACAGTGAAGACTAGGTAAGCAGCAGTATTAGAGTGGTGGAGGGGCTGTTGGGGAGATGAGGAAATTCTCACCTGATGTTTTCAATTTTGCCATGGAAGTAGTTTACTGGGTCATCCGAGATTAGGGAGGGAAATGGTGGTAGGACTGAGGCCTTCAGGAGGTGAGTTCAGTTTGGTTGGAGGTTGGAGATGAGGCATTATTTTGAAATGACTGGATGGAGCTGTGTGTCCATTGCCGGTGAGTGACAGAGGTGTGGTGGAACAAGAAGTCAGCATATTTGAGCAGAGAAAGGAAGCCAATGGCTGGAGAGCCAGAAGGTCATCGACAAGGTGGTTGAAGTCCCCAAGGATTGGGAGGCAGTATGGCCTAGTGAATAGAGCATGGGCTTGAGAGTCAGAAGGAACGTGGGTTCTAATCCCGGCTCTGCCACTTGTCTGCTGTGTGACCTTGGGCAAGTCACTTAACTTTTCTGTGCCTCAGTTATCTCATCTGCAAAAAGGAGATTAAGACTGTGAGCCCCATGTAGGACATGGACTGTGTCCAAGCTGATTAGCTTGTATCTACCCTAGCACTTTGTGCAGTGTTTACCACATAGTAAGTGCTTAACAAATTCCATTTCAAAATAAACACTAACAGCCTCTGTTATATTGTAATAATAATAATAATAATAATAATGGCATTTGTTAAGCGCTTACTATGTGCAAAGCACTGTTCTAAGCGCTGGGGAGGGGAAACAAGGTAATGAGGTTGTCCCATCTGGGGCTCACAGTCTTAATCCCCATTTTACAGATGAGGTAACAACTCTCCCAAGCACTTAGTACAGTGCTCTGCATACAGTTAGCGCTCAAAAAATATGATCGATTGACTGAGAATGGAATGAGAATAGGAAAATGAGAAGATAATGAAAATCAGTAATAAATGTGGAGGTGGAACCAGAAAGGCAGTTGATAACAGCAAATAGTAAACTGTAGCACTGAGTAGAGACAGACAATGCGATACTCAAAGGAAGAACAGGAGAATGAATGAGGGGGTGAGAGAGTCACTGTGACAAGATTGTAAGCTTCTTGAGGGCAGGGATTTCTATTTATGTCCTTCCAAGCCCTTAGTACAGTGTGTTACCACTCCCAGAGAACACAGAGACAACTCGCTCCAAGTCAGGAAACTTTAATCCCGCTCCTTCTCAGACCTCAGCACTAGGCCCCAGTCCACATACTGAGAACAGGCAGTTTACACGAGTGGTGGGGGTGCGGGGGTGGGGAGGGAGGTTAGGTACTTCCATTCATTTGCATAATCCCATCCCAAACTGACACAGTCAGTTCTCTTGGCTCCCCCAAAGATGATTCTCCCTGCCACTCTCCCCTCTTAACCCCCCTCCCCTTGCTACCGGTCATATTCTGTGGCTTCTCGTTGGTGGCTGAGCCGGAATTTGGCTTCCCTCAGGCTCCCTGTTCATCCCTGCTCATCATTCTTGGGCCCGCCTCCAACGGTCTCTTTGCTCACGCCACCTTAAGGCTCAATCCACTATCTTGGAGCCACTTGGCCCAGGGGGTAGGAGACACTCAGAAAATACCAAGTGTTGTGGAAACAGGCAATGCTAGGGTCAATCCCAAGCCACGAAGGGGTGGGGGCCAGAGGTGTCCTACAGTGGCCGTAACTCCAGCAGATGCCATGGGCTGCACTCTTGGCAGGGTCTGGGGGACACCCTGTGGCCTGTGGCATCAGGGTGTAGGTGGGAGGGGGCAGCAGGCCTGAGCCACTGGAGCCAGGCTGATGATGGAGCTGGGCCCTGGACCGCTACCCTGCTGAGCCCAGACTGATCCCCCTCCTTCCTCTCCCCCTCCTCCCCCTCCCCATCCCCCTGCCTTACCGCCTTCCCCTCCCCACAGCACCTGTATATATGTATATATGTTTGTACATATTTATTACTCCATTTATCTATTTTATTTGTACATATTTATTCTATTTATTTTATTTTGTTAATATGTTTTGTTTTGTTGTCTGTCTCCCCCTTCTAGACTGTGAGCCCGCTGTTGGGTAGGGACCGTCTCTATATGTTGCCAACTTGTACTTCCCAAGGGTTTAGTACAGTGCTCTGCACACAGTAAGTGCTCAGTAAATATGATTGAATGAATGAATGAATGATGGGGGCACAGTGCAAGGCGAGGAGTCCCCCACCCCCCATGGAAGTAGTCGTAGTGATGGCGGTCCAGGCTATTGGGGTGCACCACCACTGAGGGGGCAGGGGATGACAGGGGTGCATTGGCTCCATAGCGGAGGCAACTCAGAGCCCCCTTCTTCCTGCAGAGTGCAACTCAAACCGAGGGTTGGAGCAGGGGAGGTGAGGGAATGGGGAAAAACCGCCTCAACTACCTGGAAATGCCCCGCTGCAACAGAAGATCTATGCTCAGGGCAGCAGGGCATCAAGGTGGAGGTGATGTGATGACAGATGGGAAGGCAGGGGGTAGGGACCAGTGTCGGCTCCATGGTGTAGCCCAGGGCTCACCTCTCTGCCGTGGAACCCAAGCCCGAGGAAGGCAAGGGTAACACAGTGCTCTGCACACAGTAAGTGTTCAATCAATGCCCCTGATTGACTGACAGATTGGGAGGAGATAAAGCCCTCTTGAGGGAGAGCAGCGTGGTAGTCTGAGTCAACAGGTGAGAGCCACATTTCGTGATGATGAGGTGGAGAATTGAGCAGGCCAGGGGAGTTTGGAACTGGGGTTCCACAGGCCATAGTGGAATTGAACTGTGGGAAGGGGTAAAGGGGGAGGTGACTGAAGGGTGTGGATGTAAGGCCAGGGGTTATGTACCCCCAGTGTTGTGAGGGAAGGGAGTCTTGGGGGAGTGGCAGGAGAGAATAGCAGGGGTGGGGAGAAGGAGGTTAGGGGTAGAGAGAAGACGTGGGGGCAGACCATCTGAACTAGGGGCTGCCTTCTGCCTCTTAGCTATCCCCCTGCAGGCAGCATCATCTTGAAGGAAAGGTGAGCTGGGGCAGTTGGCCCTGGGTCCACTTCCTAGGGGGTCCCACTCCTCCCAGTTAGTGGCAATGTTGCTTTGTGTGGAACCAGATCAGCCCTGTGGCCAGTGCTCCAGAAGCTGGATGTAGGGAGCATTGTAAGGGTGGAACTATTGTATCGGCAAGTAGCCCCACTCTTAATCCTCTCTCCATCCAAGCCCAGCAATATCCTGAGGATTACCCTGCCTGAAAGGCAGTCTTTGAGGCCACTGGAAGTTCTGTGTTCAGAGGGAAGAGGTGCCATGCGAGAACTAGACGCTACATGAGTTCAGCACAGTGAGCACTTTAATTAATGAGCATGAGTATATCTCTGGCAGCATTGAACTGCTGGACCGCAGTTCAGCTGGTACACACCAGGTCCCACAACAGAATTATTCATTTTGTTGGGGGAAAAACAAAGCCACCCATTACCTCTCCCTTGAGCTTTGTTATCTGAAGGAGAGGGTGGAATTAGATTACAATTTATAGAGCTTCTACTGCACTGATAGGGCAGAGTTGTTCAGTTCGAATGCTCTGGTAGCCTGAATTACTATCTGCTGTCATAAGCACTTCACTTTACAGAGGTGTCCTACAATCCTGTGCTTTTTCTTTGACACTGGGAAGAAGAAAAGCACACAATATTTATTGCAAATGTCAGGCTCAATGGCTGAAACATGGGCTGGCTTTCTGCCAGGAATGGCAAAGGTAACTGGAGAGGAATGTGCCTCACCACTCCAACCGGCTGTCTGTGCAGTCCAGCATAGGTTCCAGGAAATTGATGGATTTAAAATCCATAACTGTGGCTCTTTGCTGGGTTCCCCAATGTTCACACAAAGGGCTTTCAAATGACTGGAGGACAATTCCCAGATCAACATTATCATCAGAACAATAACAACTAATTAGAGCACTTTAATGTTTGACACCAAATGCCCACAAGTCTCTGGGTGACATACAAAATGATGAATTATCAGCTCTAAAGGATTGGAAGTAATATTGCCAGCTGAAAGTATTCTCATCTGTCCCAATGCCACGAGCTTTCCCCAGGCCTCTGTAGGGCAGCGGATTGGATCTGGCCGTACTCTTGACACGACCGGGTCTGTATGGGCAAGATTATTTTTTTGGAGAAAATTTTTTTAGGAAATGATCGAGTGTTGGTCCTGAATGTGTGTGGGGTAAACTGATGTTAAACGTGATGTTAGTGGGGATGGCGCTGGGTAAAAATAAGATCAAATGTTTGGTGCCAGATTGGCTGTAGGGTTTGATAGACCCTAGGGGACTACCCAAAAAGAGCCGGGGTTCAGTCTGGACCAGCACTTTCCCTGCCAAACAAGGTCAGACAGACTCCCCAGGAGAAAAGATTGGCCAGTTGTCCAATTCTATTGCAGATAGTTTGGCTTTAGCTAGTCTATCCCTGTCCATTATGGAGATGGCAGTAGATACGTTGATGTTTGGTGTTTTTTATTTCTGGAGCCCAGCTTCCCTCCACCTTGGCTTCTGCCACGAGTTTTGTGGCCTGGAAGTGGCACCCGTGTTCAGAGGGCCCTAGGAGGGGAACGCAATGGAGGAAGGCCAGGTGTCTCCCCAGAGAAACACCATAGGTTTGGATGGCCTCCGATGGGTGTTTGCAAAATGGCACGTGCATTGCCCAGCTTGCCCTATGTAATGCAGATGATGTTATGTGGTCTCCTTGTCCAGTATTGGACAATAGCCACGCTAGAAGGGAAGTGAAGGGGATTGGTGGGGGAGTAATTTGAGAAGCAGAAGTTCCATTACTTTTGCTGTACTGCTCTGCTACCGGGCTCCTCGAGGTGCCCTGGCTCTGAGTCTGTCAGAGCGGCAAGTGAAGTAAGGAGCCTAACATAACTGATGGGGTTCACATGAGAGAGATTTTCTTGGGGTTCTGGCTGTCCAGTCCCTCACAGTCAATTGAACCAATCTGAGGAGGAGAACTTATGTCTACCAACTCTATTGTACTCTCCCAGGAATTTAGTTCAGTGCTGTGCACACGATAAGCACTCAAAAAAGCCATTGATTGATTAACGGAGGAGAGCCTAGAAGTCTCCAGCCTTCCTAGCCCACTCAGCTCTCCAAGGAGACTCCCTCAAAGTGGTGGCTGTTCCCTGAGGCTGCCTGCTCTCCCAACTTGAGCCCCCAACCTAGAGATACCCCCAAGTCCTCCCTCTGGCACGTTGAGCTGGTCTGCGGCTCCTAGCCTAGGCCCAACTGGCCACGTGCTGAGAGTTTCTGTCCCTCAGGCAGGAGCATTAAACCATCAGGTTTCCAAAAGCAGCGTCTGAAGTATGTGCCGTGCCCAGGGAATTGGACTGGAATTTGCAAGCTCCACGGCAATTTCGAGAATCTAGAGAGAACAAAGTTATTCCGCCAACCTATGGAAATCATTAGGCCTTTTTTCTTGTATCTGCCAGGCATTGAATTCCAGGACTCTGCCAACAGCTGCCTTCATCAGGAGAGCCAAATTCCTTTGCCTTTTCTTCTCCCATCCTGGGTTACCTCAGCAGAGAGTGGAGAAGAGCTTGAAGGTAATTGCCGGCTGCCGGGTTTGCTCAGACTCTGCCCAATGTAAGTTTCTTTTGTTTTTCTGACCTGCCCAGTGGCTTCTTAGAGCTGATTCGGTCCAGCCCAAAGGGATTGTCTGTCTGACTCTCTTGGACAGCGGCCGGTTCCACGGGATCCAGCACAAGAGGTACAGTTTGCTCAAAAAGAGCTGCACATGTAACCCCTGTGGGCCAAAGAACCACATGGCCACGAACACTCTAATACTGATAATAATAATTAAGTGCTTACTATGTGCCAAGCACTGTACTAAGCGGTGAGGTAGATACAAGATCATCCAGTCCCAAATGGGGCTCGTAGTCTAAGTGAGAGGGAGAACAGGTATTGAATCCCCATTTTACAGGTGAGGAAACTGAGGCATAGAGAAGTTAAGTCACTAGCCCAAGGTCACACAGCGGGCAGGTAGCAGAGCCAGAATTAGAACCCAGGTCCTCTGACTCCCAGGCTCGTGCAATTTCCACTATGCAATACTGCTTTATTTCTACCTCACTGAATAAATCCCTGACTTCAACCTTGAGGATTCCTGGAAATCCAAGCCAATGGATTGGCCAGAACTTTCTTGGCAGCAACCTGGTCTGGGCATCCTTTCCATACATGTCACATGAGAAAAAATACTTAAAAGAAGAAGAGCTAATCTCTCTCCAAAAGCCACATCACTTTGGCAGGGTAGCCTCTTAGCTACAAAAAAACAACTCAAAACACATAATATTTTCAATTTCATAGCCACATTCTACCAGGACCTCAGAGCACTCCACTCATATTACCTCATTCATCCTCAAAGGTTTTTTCTTTTTAACCTTAATTGTCTCTCTGTCACTCATGATGGGATGTTTGGCCATAACTGGCACAGAGAGATTAAGTCACTTGTGCAGGGTCACGCAAGTTCTCAGCAGCAGAGAGAGAATTAGCTCCTAGGAATTGGTCCTTGCTAGTAGTACAGCGGTCTTTTCAACTCACTAAGCAGGGTCGATCCTGGCAAAGAGTTTGACAAGAGACATTCAAGTACAATTCTGAAGCACTGTGGCCTAATGGAAAGAAAGAGCCTGGGCTTGAGAGTCAGAGGACTTAGGTTCTAATCTCAGCTCTACCACGTGCCTGCTGCGTGACCCTGGACAAGTCACTTAACTTCTCTGAGCCATCCGTGAGACTGTTAGCCCCATGTGAGATATAGGTTGTGTCCAACCTGATTATCTTGTACCTGTCTCAGCACTTAGGACAATGTCTGGGCCCTAGTAAGCACTTAATAATCGTCATTCTGGGCTCAGAGTTAATAAGGCAACCTTTGCTAATGCTGTGAATGAACATTCCCATCGGCAGGGTTAGCCTGCTTCCGTGAGTAACCATTCTGCATTCTGGGGCCATTTTTCCAGGAGGGAAACCCTCTCACCTCTTTCTGCAAAGGCCCATGCCTTCCCTGAGAACCAGTCAACTAAGTTCTATGTCACTGGGCCAGGTATCTGGGGATTGGTGAGGCCATCTATGATGTCATGGGTGGTGGCCGCTAAAATGGGGATGGAGGGAGAGGGCCCAACACCTGTCCACACACTCCCCTCACAACACCACAAAAAATGCAGGGGATCTGCCAGTTATTAGGAGAATGTCCAACCTCAGACCCTATGCACCAGGTATCAATGACCTGGGACCATCCCAAGACTCTCATGCTGCTATAATCCACTCCTCATTGAACCAAAATCCATAAATCTGGAATTCCTTTGCAATTCTAATGTCCAGGGCATTCCTTCTTTTGAAAGCTGTATAAACTTATTTTCCTCCCTGGGGGTGGAAAGGGAAGCTGTAACTTCTGTAGGGGCATATTTAGAAACAGAATAGAGCCTTTTATTAAGGAATACATTGGAGGCATTAGTCCTCAGCCTTTACATTCGTCAGAAGCACTTTAAGGAAAGAAAATTAATGATAATCCTAAGTACATAATGACTTGCTGGAGACCAGCAGACTGCTGCCTGATGGGTTTGACTGGAGATTCGCACCATGGAAATAAAAACAGTCACCAATACTTTTGACCTTGGCCTTAGTATTTGTGCTTTATGGCAACCTGCCTTGCCCCCTGCCTCCAAAAAAAAAAAAATTAGGAAGGCGGAAAGGATAATTTAATCTTTTCCAAGGTAATTGAACTGTTAAAAGCAGCAGAGTCATAGATTGGGATCACTGATAATGGTGGAGAGCTTGATTTTTTTAAAAAAGACCTCTGTCTTAATATTTTACTTCAATTATAAGAGCTCATGTAGCCTTGGGAGGGTATTGTAAAAAAAATCACATAATAACAGGTTATTGTGCAATTCACTAAAAAGCAGCAACAAGGGTGTACCCTTTTACTCAATTCAGACTAGTTCAATAATATGCCTACAGTCACAAAGTGATTAGCTGTAGCCAAGTGAGTGTATAGACAGTCATTGAATGCTTTCCATCTTTTCCACCAGAGACAGAGTTTTACTGTTAGTAGCTGGCAAGTCCAGCTTGGAATGGCTTTGTCACATACTGTCCCAGACTTCCTCAGCACTTTGTTCTGCCAAATGCATTTAGCGAACCAGGCCCATCTCCCAAGTAGAGTAGAGTAGAGAAGCAGCATGGCTCAGTGGAAAGAGCACGGGTTTTGGAGTCAGAAGTCATGGGTTCAAATCCCGGCTCCGCCACTCATCAGCTGTGTGACTTTGGGCAAGTCACTTAACTTCTCTGTGCCTCAGTTACCTCATCTGTAAAATGGGGACTAAGACTGTGAGCTCCATGTGGGAACACCTGATCACCTTGTAACCTCCCAGCGCTTAGAACAGTCCTTTGCACATAGTAAACGCTTAATAAATGCCATCATCATCGTCATCAAGTATGTTGCCCCCAAACCTCATAGCAAGGCTATTCCAGTGCATCTCCCTGGTCTCCCTGGTTCCTGTCTCTCTCCTCTTCAGTATACACTGCACACTGGTGCACAAATCACCTTCTTGCAGTGTAACATGGCACACATCTCTCCAATTCTCAAATCATCTCGTGGTTACTCATCACCCTCCATATGCAGCCGAAGCTCCTTGCCTTTGGTTTCAAGGCTATCCACCAGTGCTCTCCATTTTACGTAATATCTTTCATCAACTGCCTCTCCTCAGATCACTTTCTTTGCTCCTCTCAAGCTACCCACCTAGCTGGACCTTGCCCTCAACTTTCTCACCTCCAATCCCCTTTTCATGCTGTTCCCCCAGTTTGGAGCTGTCTTCCCCTTCAAATTTACTAGACCCCAGCTCTTCCCATCTTTAAAGTCTTAGGATAATCCCACCTATTCCAAAAAGCCTTCACATCTTCAAAGCCCTCCTGAAATCCTGCCTTCTTCAGGAAACATTTCCCAATTCATTTTCGTCCCCCACAGACCACATATCTTCCCAGTGACCACTCCTACATTTATGGACACACAATCACTCGTAGTCACCATATTCAGTTACAGACTCTGCTACATCTTATCCACCTTTCCATTTTCTTTTTCCTCTCACTGAAAAAGATTTTATGTCTATCTTCCTGTTGTGATTGAAACTTCCTTGAGGACAGGGAGTGGTTGTTTTTTTCATCTCTGTTGTACTCTCCCAAGCCCTTATTACAGCACCCTGCAACTAGTAAATGCTCCAGATATTCTATTGATTGATTTCCTGATTCTCATCAGGCTTACTCTGATGTCTTCAACTCACTGGACCCAGGAGCCTAGCTATTCATGGCCAATATGATCTATTTCTAAGCACATCAGACTGGATCTGAATTTCAGTTAGGGAAGAGTTTGCACTCTAATTCTTTATTGAATATGAGAACCCTTCCCTCAGTGTAAAGTTCCCAGTAAGAAATCCTAATTCAGCGTAAAATCCTGAAGCCTTTGGCTTTGGGAGTCTCCAAGTGCAGGGAGGTGCTGAGTCCCCTCCCTTCTGACTCAGGACCCTCCTCTCCAGCCAGAGAGGTGAAACGCGGTAACTTATATCCTTTTGGGAGTGAGTGTATCTTCTACCACAGACCCTGATGGTGTCCCAGGAGAGCAGCTTGGCCTAGTGGAAAGAGCACCGGTCTTTGGAGTGAAAAGACCTGGGTTCTAATCCTGACTCCGACATTTGCCTGATTGTGACCTCAGGCCAGTAATTTACCTTCTCTGTGCCTCAGTTTCTTCATCTGTAAAATGGAGATTTAATATCGGTATTCACGCTCCCTTAGATTGTGAGCCGATATGGGACAGAGATTGTCCGTCTTGATTACCTTGTATCTACTGCAGTGCTTGGCGTACAGGGAACACTTAACGGTTATTAGTATTATTATTCTTATTACATTCCAAGGTAATATAGGCACTCAAAGAAGAGTCAGCAAAACACTGCTCCCTCCAGTCAGGGGGCTCCCATTTAACCCTCCTGGCCCACATCCTCGCTCTGTAGGGCCTGGCCTAGGAAACAGCAGGGCTTGGCTCCCTCTGCTTTTCAGGAGCCCAGGGATGAACAGAGCCCAAGAGGTACGACCGGTTTAGGAAGTAGTTGCTTTTTTCATTCTGGGAGTCAGGGACTCAGCACTCTTGCTCTCACACGTTGGGTGTCCTTGGACAAACCCACAGCCTACCAGGGCAGCAGCTTTTCCAGCTGTAAAACAGGGATAATAATACCTACTTACCCACTTGATAGTGGGGTGGAAGAATTAATCAGTGTTTGTAATTCTCTTTGAGATTCCTGGATGAAAGGTGCTGGGAAAGTATTATCATTGTTCAGATTCCTTACTTATCTTCTCGCTATGCTCTCTCCAAGATAAGTGCAGAACTTCTCTGGTTAGGGAGAACCGGCTTTTTCTATAGGTGATGTTAGGAAAACTGATCAGGACTCTGCAGCTTGGGGAACATTCCTGGAAACGCAAGTCTCCATTCCCCCAAGGGATGAGGGGCTGCCACTCTGAGTGATCTGGAGAACCCCGAGGCAAATCAGGCTGCAAACTCTGCTTCTCCCCCTCCTTTTGGTTCTCTAAGCCATGACCTGGCCAAGAAGCATCTGAGGTCAGGATGCCCTGATCTCCGGAGAGCTGAACATGGACATGTGAGAGGAACTTGAGTTATGTGCTCAGAGTTGAAGCCATGAGCAGATTAAAGGCAAGGATGGCGACAGGTCTCAGGTGACAAGCTTGTTTAATGTGTGGAGAGGGTAGGGATGAGACCTCATTGGCGAGGGGGAGAGCAGGACCGGAATCAATTTTTTCCCCCTATTCAAAACCCTGGCACCCACTGCATATAGGGCCATCTCCCCAGCCAGGCCCGTGGTTCCATTTCTAGAAGCCAAGAGGACACTGGGAGAAAGCCGTCCCCACTGGGATTTCCGGCTGCTAGCTAAAACTAGACTATTTTTTCCATGAAAAAGCTTGTGGAAGTATTGGCTTCCAGGTAAAGCTGGCTGAGAGATGGAAGTGGAGAATACAGGGAGTCAGATTCCTCAGGAATGTTGATCCCCAAGAATGGTTTAAGTCAATCAGTCAATGGAACTTATTGAGGGCTTACCGTGTTCAGAACACTGTAGTAAGCACTTGGGAGAGGACAATACAATAGAGTTGGTGACATGCTCCCTGCCCACAATGAGCTGTCAGTCTAGAGAGGGAGACAGACGTTTAATATAAATAAGTCATTCATAGATCTATACCTAAAGATTTAAAGACTCTCCATCGTCCACCGCAGCCTGCTGGAGCTTGCTGGAGGGCCGGGGGTGATCCCAAATGCTGCCACATCATAAGGTCACATTGCACAGGACAGGGTGAGTTTGGGCCCCACCATCATTCCCCCAAAATGAGTCGGACTTGGATCTGGGGAATCCCACTGGATGGTGGTGCCTGAGCCAGAGGAAGTGGTGGCTGAGGCAGAAACCATGACCTGAGCCAGAGTGGTCAGTGGCAGCAGTACCAGACCCCCACCCACACTGCCTTCCCCACTCCCACACGGAGTCCAGGAGCAAGGCTGGATCCCAGCAGGAGTGCAGGCTGGGCCAGAGGGGCCTCCCAAACCAATGGCAGCCTCATGCTGACCCTTCAGATCTTCACACTTCTGCTACAGCTGTTGACATGCTTTGAGTCCCTCAGAGACTCATTCACCTCCCCCACTTATTAGAGGCAACAGACCCAACCCTGGTGAGTTCTCTCAGAATAAATGCCCTAGTCAGCTACCCTTCGGGCCCATTTAACCAACAGACAACGCTCAGCTGAGGCAGAGCTGAGAAAGCAGCCGACCCAAAGACGGGGCATGGCGGGCAGCCCGGGAGAAAACTCTGAGAGCGGTCCCTGGTTGGCTCGCCCTAACCCTTCCTCTCTTCGCTCCGTCACGCTTTGGGCTGAGTTGTGTTAAAGTTATTTGATGTTCACCTTTAATTATTTTTCTGTATTCTTGTAATTATAGTGTAAACAGCTAATAGAGATGAGTTATTTGTGCTGAGATCAAAGCGAGGCAAGTGGGTGGTTTCACGGGCTACGGGAGCTTCTCCAGCTTCCAATGTTTGGGCAGATCCTGAAACGTGCAGCGAAAGCTTCCTGCCTGCCCAACATTGACTGGGAGGGCCAGCTGCTCTCCCAGCCGGCTCCGAGGGCCGGGTCAGGAAGTTGGCATTCCCTGAGGAATTTCAGGGTATTGGCAGCGTGGAAAAACATCTATTTTCTTTTCATTCTTTAAACATTTTAAAGCTTTGGAATGGATCAACTTCCCAAGGTGAGGAGTAAATCTTTTGCTTAGCAGGGGTGGAGACGAGGGTAAGAGCAGCAAATGATGATCCTCACGGAGGGGGCCCGGGGGCTTCTTACCTTATTCCAGATCCAGGGCCTGGCTGAGGCAAGCAGGATCCTGGGGGGAAAAAATGTCAGGCCTCCTCCCGCCACCCCCATACCAAGTCACCAACGAGAGGAATGCTAGTTATTATCATCAGTGGTATTTATCGAGCCCTTACTAAGTGCAGAGCACTGTACTAAGCACTTGGGAGAGTACAATACAACATAATTAGTAGACATGTTCCCTGCCAACAATAAGCTTACAGTCTAGAGGGGAAGATGCTCTCCCCTGCAACCCTCCACCAAGCCAAAGCCCCATTCAGTCAATCTCCCTCCTTCTTGGGGGGCTGTGTCTGACCTGATTATCTTGTATCCATCCCAGTGCTTAGAACAGTGGTTGACATGTAGTAAGCATTTAACAAGTAGCATAAAAAAAATCAATCAATGCACCTTGACTTTGTGCAAAGGACTGTACTAAATGTTTAGCACTGTTCTAGTAGTAATAGTACTTACTGAGTGCTAACTGTGCAGAGCATTGAACTGAGCACTGGAAAAGAATGCACAGGTGGTTATTAAACATGGTCCCTGCCTCTCAGGGGGCTCACAATCTAAAATCATCTCCTCCAAGATGCCTTCTCTGACTAAGCCCTTGTTTCCCCTATTTGCTTTCCCTTCTGAGACATCTACTCACTTGGATATAAACCCCCTAAGTACTTGATATTCACCCCACCCCCAGAGCACTTATGTCCATACTCCTATACTCTGCCATTTTCCCTATATGCAATTCATTTTTAGTGTCTCTCTCTCTCTTTTTCTCTGAAGACTGTAAGCTCCTTGTGAGCAGGGATTGCATCTATCAACTCTATTGTATCGTACTCTTCCAGGCACAGTACAGTGCTCTCTGCACACAGTAAGCGCTCAATAAATACCACTGATTAAATGATTAATTGGGAAGGAGGGTAGGAGGGAAGACGTTTGAAATGGGAGCATGTCTACCAACTCTGTTATACTGTACTCTCCTGGTCACTTAGTACAGTGCTCTGCACACAGTAAGCATTCAATAAATACTATTGATTGAATGCATCTAGTGTTGCCGGGACAACAGCAACACTGTCATTCATTCTTTCAGTTGTATATATTGAGCACTTACTGTGTGTAGAGCACTTACTAAGCACTTGGGAGAGTCTATTATAACAATAAATAGACACATTCCCCACCCACAATGAGCCTACTCTGAGCATGCACAGAGTCATTGGTTGTGGTGCTGTAAAGGTGGAGAGGAGTTTTGCACCCTGTTTGCTTCCAGTGTTCAGGTAGTACATGTTTCATCCGTGTGAAAGGTCTTCGCTATTATGATCACCAAGGCCAGATGCCTGGCTAGCCTCCCTGCACCACCCCTGATGACAGCCAAGACAAGGATGAGTGCCAGCCAAATGGGAATTCACTCAACCAAAAATCATCAACCTTGGCCCTCCTGCCTGAGGGCAATGTACAGGGAGATGTTCCTGACTCCTCTTTTCTAGTTGGAGAGAGCCTTCAGGCTGGTACATGGAGAAAAACCAACTGCCAGAGAAAGGTAGGGAGGATGGCAGGCAGGCAGGAAGGAAGGAAGGAAGAAGGGAGGGATAAGTAAGGGGAGAGAAAGAGGGAGAAAGAAAGGGAGAGGAAGAGAAGAGAGAAAAGAAGGAAGGGAGGGAGGAAGGGCTGGTTGGTCTTGATTCCATTTATGTATAAGGTGAGGCTGCTGCTGATGAGATGTTTATAACTATGTGAGTGTGTAGTAGTTCCTAGTTGAAGGCAAGACCTTTGGTTTTCTTCAGGACAACCATCTATTTTTAAGGATTTGCAGATTCTGCAAAGAGGTTTAGAGGTCCTTGCACGCCAGCCCAGAGGCATCAGTGCAGAAGACCTCTCCTGTGATTAATTCAAGGACTTCTAATGTGACGAGTTTCTCAGGGTATTGCCATTGTATGGTAACACCAGTACCTGCAGGCCTGGATGCATAGAATAGGTTGATAGACCTGGACCTAGAGTACAGTCCTATTTGGCTGCATCGGTGATGGAGTGAGAAGGGTCAGACAAACTCCCCCCAATGCCAGTTTGACCAGCTTTTTCACTGGGGAATAATCTTCTCTTCTAAGAACAATTTTCCCACAATGACTGCTGTCCTGACCATTTTTAGTCCCGTTTCCAATTCCTTCAGAGGATAATTGACACTTTTGGGTGTGTTTCAGAGGAATTTCAGGATCATCAACATTTTAGGTTATATCATATGCACCCTCCTTAGCAGTCATGCAAATATGTGCCCTGAATTTATTGAGACTACTCAAGTTTTAAATATTTTTATGCTTGTCTTCCCCATTGGAGTGTAAACTCCTTGTAATAACAGTGGTATTTGTTAAGTGCTTACTGTGTGCCAGGCACTTGTAGACAGTAAGCAAATTATATATTTATCCTGTTCTTCCCAAGCACCTAGAACAGAAACCTGGTAGAAAGAGCATCGGCCTGGAAATCAGGAGACCTGGGTTCTAAGACCAGCTCCATCACTTACCTGTTGTGTGATTTGGGCAAACTACTTAACTTTCTCTGTGCTTCAGTTTCCTTATCTGTAAAATGGGGATGAAATACCTGTTCTCCCTCTCTCTTGGACTTTAAGCTCCATGTGGGACAGGGTCTGTATCTGATCTGCATGTATTATATCTACCACAGTGCTTGACATATAGTAAACACTTAACAAGTACCACCATCCCAAAGAAGTTGTTCAATAAATAATACTACTATTACGTCACAGGAGATAGATAACTCTCCTGGAAGCCTAGGGAAGACTTGGTTGTTGTGTGATCTTGTAGCAAGGCCAGTAGGATGTACTAATCATGGAATTAATTACACAGAGCTGTTACAGGATGTGCTAATTTGTGTCTTGTAAAAGAGTGAAATCACATGTTTGCTATTAGTACCAGCAAAATAACTCAGGGAAACAAGCTAGATAATTTTGAGTAACTACAGTAACCACAGTGCATTTGCATTTACCTAATGAAATGACAAGTCATGTTTGGATGCACGCGTCCTGTTCTCTAGGTGATTAAAATTATTATCATGAGGGTGCTTGTGTGTTCCCAAGATCTGGGCTTTCTCCAGGATTCGACTGCCTCTGGCTGCATGGTAAATTAAGTGATGTTTCCAAATGTCCCAAACAAAGAAAAACAACATGGTGGGTAAACAGACCTAGTAAACTCCAACATCTTTCAAATTAGAGATGGGGAAATAGGTTGGTATCCCATCAGAACAGCCTTGACCCCCACACCCCAGTTCAAGGAGAATGAAACACATGCATTTGCATTTTGAAAAGCGGGAGAAAGTTTTGGTGTGATTTCAATTTTCACAGCTTCTGGCTGGACTAAAATACAGCACCACTTTAAGGCCTGAATGGACTTTCTGAAGCCAGAGAAGGTAATGCTGGCTTATAAAGAACTTGTTTTAGAGATCTTTCCCAAATAATACAGTGTGGCCTAGTGGAAAGAGCTCAGAATTGAGAGTCAGGAGACCTAGGTTCTAATCCTGGCTTCAGCACTTACTTGCTATGTGATCTTGAATAGATCTCTTACCTTATCTGTGCCACAGTTTCCTTGTCTGTAAAATGGTTGTTGTTTAATACCTCCCCCTTAGTCAGTGAGCTACATATGGCACAAGAATTATGTCTGACTTGGTTATATCTACCTACCCCGGAGTCTAGCACAGTGCATGGCGCATAGCAAGTGATTAGCAATTGCAACAGTTATTTCCTTTCCCCAGTACCTCATCCTTCTTCCCACCAATAATCAGGCATATAGTTTCATTGGAACCAAAGCAAATATTTCCACTGCTGAGCCCTGGAATCTAAGTAGTTGAAATGTCTTTATTACTACCTCAAATTTGGCATGTTTTTCTTCTCCTCTAAAACCCTGATTAAATTCTACTTTTAATCCAGGGGAATTTTGATAATTATTGTAATAATAACAATTATATTATTAAATATTCTTAATTATAAAGGATTCCTATGCTAGAAAAGGAAGAAATTACCCCAGAGGCTTCCATCATTTCTCCAGCTTCCCACTGGGTTTAATTCCAAATGATGTTGTTTTTGAATGTCATTTTTGGAATTCATTTTTTCCCTCTTTCATTTTGTCAAATGCCACTGAGCAAAAGGAGTAATCCAACAGATTTGTTAGATTTAATATGGATGTACGGTCATATTTTCAGGCAGCTTTCATAATTTATCTTTGTGATAAAAGAACAAGCCCAGGCAGAACCCTCTTGTTTGGCTACTTTTCAAACAAGTAAAAAGGGCAAAAGGAATTCAGACTTTTTAGAAATGGGACAGGGGCCGAGCCAGGGACAAGAGCAAGCACCCCAGGATGCAGACAGCATCAGTCATTCCAGTGACAGCTGGTCCAGTCTGCTTCCATCTTTCCCTGTCACTGGGGCTGAATTGATGCTGCGGCAGTCAGGGAGTAATGAGGCTCCATCTCTAGGGATTTCCAGGCCCAGGACAATCCCTCCCCGGCCAGGTCGAGCTGAAGGAGTGATGGAAGTTCCTTTACTTCCACCACAAAGATCGTTCCCACTAGCTCCATGGGGCCACGTAAGAACGAGGCCCAGTGGAAGTAAGGGAACTGTTTCTCTTCAAGCAAACTCTCCCCTCAGCCATCCCCTCAAGTTATTTTTGGAGACTCCCCCTCGCCAATCCGGTCCCATCCAGGATGCTGGCACCCTTTATCTGGTCCTGGTTTCTTGCCCCTTCCCCTCCCGTAATAATTCCCTGTATTTGGGTTCAGGCAACACTGAGAACCACCAATCAGCTCTCTATAGGTGGTGAGAAGGAGGTCATTTTCAGAAGCTCAAACAGATGGTGATTACATCTCACAATGACTCTAACCAAACACTAGAGAAGAACAAGCTCCCACTCACCCTGAATTGAGAGCACGCAGGTGGTGAGATGCATGTGGTGATTACTTAAAATCAATTCCTCTGTGTAGGTGATCAGTCCTGAAGTCTTGCCACCAAGACTGATCCATCATTCCTGATCAGAGACTCCATCCTCCTCCTCTTCCTCCTCCTCATCCTCTTCATCATTATCCTCGCTATTCTTTTTTTAATTATTGAAATGTTTACTTCATGCCAAGTCCTGACGTAGACACAAGATAAACAAATTGGATGTAGTCTCTGTCTCAGAACAGCTTTATAATTTAAGAGTTAAGGAGAGCTGGTATCTTATCCCCCATTTTACAGATGAAGAAACGGGTAGAAAGACTTGTCCAAGATCACACAGCAGCTAAGAACTGGAATTAGAACTGAGGTCTCAGGACTCCCAGTCCCACGCTCTTTCTTTTAGGCCATGCTATCAGAATTAATTTGCCAGACATCCAGTATTAATGGGACTTTCCCTGTTTATTGTTGTATGATACTCTTCCAAACGCTTAGTACAGTGCTCCGCACATGGTAAATGCTCAATATATATGATAGAATGAATGAATTTTATTGCCTTTGCTTTGCCTCCTGCCCTGGACACTTAATAATAATAATGATGATGGCATTTATTGAGTGCTTACTATGTGCAAAGCACTGTTCTCAGTACTGAAATAAAAGCTCCATCTCTCTGTAAGGGAAGGGGAACCAAACCAGTTTGTACAAGTCACGAGCCTAGGTTTCTCTCTTAGTTATTTTGAAGAGAGGCTGGTGAGGTTGGGGGTGTGTGGGGTGTGTGTGTGTGTGTGTGTGAGAAGCATCATATTTGAACTCTATTACTTTCAGTGAGATTTTTAATGAATGTGGAAGAGTGACTGATAAGACTGAGGAATGACTGACAAATCCTTCCTCATTGTATACATATAGAGATTTTCCCATTGCTGCACTGCCCCATTTGCTACCCACAGTGCTCGGCACTGTTTTTGTTTCTCTTTAGTTTACACTCTAACCCAAAGCTCCTGCTCTAAGTCATATCATGTCTATTTGCTGCATAGCAGAATGGTCTGCCTGCACCTGATGTCTGCCAACTGGTAAGCTAATTGTTGCCCCAAAGTCAACCGATCAGTGCTCTTTATTGAGCACTTATTGTGTTTGGAGCACTGTACTAAACACTTGGGAGAGGAGATTGAGTTTTGGCTCCATTTTGTCTTGGAAATGTTTTTTCTTCCCCTCCTGGTCAGTTTCCCCTTCTCCTACTCCTACTAATGAAGCTGTTTTAGTAGTTTGCTGCTGTCCTCTCCCCTCACCCTGTGCTGCCCAGAATCTCATTGTGGGTGATCCTGCCTTTCATTTGCTGTTAAGTATTCATGGTATTATCAGTCAAATATTACCTTAGCTCTTCAAATCCAACCACAACTAACATCTTGTGGCAACAGTTTCCCAGATAATAATAATGGCATTTGTTAAGCGCTTACTATGTGCAAATCACTACAAGCTGCAAAATAAATCCTTAAGACATTGGGCCCTTATTTCAGGTTTATGCACCTGGTTGAGTTATATAGAAGGTCAAAGAGGAAAGCTGACTCAGTTTTCATGAGCTTTCTCAGAGCCCTAAGTGCCTTAATCACAACCCTTCTGACTAGTTCCCTTTCCAGACTAAACTATCCTAATCTTGGCAATCTTTCTCATTGGGAAATGAAATGGTAAGCACAAAATGAGAAACAAAAACACCAGCTCCAGGATTTGTGTTGAAAAGTGCTGCAAAGTGATGTTTCTCAGCTGAACCAATCCAGTTGAGAGAAGGAGAAATGAAGGCTGATAAGCGTAGAGACAGAGCAGCTGAGTGACGACAAAAATCTCATAAGATTACTCTGATTATTCTTTAAGATAAGCAAGGTCACTATTGAAGGCCATTTGGAGAGAATTCAGCCGTATTTATTGCTGGTTTGTTTCATAGAGCCAAGTACTTTTCTCTAAAAGCAATTTCAGAGCAAAGTTTTCAACAGTATTTTAGGGCAAAGCTGAAAGGCTATGTAATGATTTACCTCACAGGACTGGTAGGTGGCATATAAGCACTTTCAGAGCAAAGTTTTCAACAGTATTTTAGGGCAAAGCCGAAAGACTATGTAATAATTTACCTCATAGGATTGTTAGGTGGCAAATATAGTAACATGGATGCTAATTGGGAGGAAGATGACCTGAAAAGTAGAAAGCAAGATGGTGGGGTTACATGAAATCACTCTAAATCACCAGTGTGTTTTCTGAGTCGCTTTACAGGGCTTCTGAAATGATTCCACTAGAATATTGTTAGTGTGTATTAGTGTAGTTTAGTGGCTATCAGAGGCATGGGAGTCAGAGAACCTGGGTTCTAATCTCTGCTCCACCATTTGCCTGTTGTATTACCTTGGGCAAATCACTTAATTTCTCTGTGCTTTAGTTTCCTCATCTGTAAAATGGGGATTAAATACCTGCACTGCCTCCTACTTAGACTGTGAGCTCCATAAGGGACTATGTCTGACCTATTTTATACCTGCCCCAGCACTTAGTCCAGTGCGTAGCACTGTAAGTGCTTAACAAATACCACAATTCTTATTATTTTTATTATTATTATCGTTACTACTATTGGAGTCAAGCCTAGTGTCCGGAAATGATGTACCAGACAATCATTTCCATTTCTTCCACCAAGACTGGCTGTCACAGCTTTACAGCTTCCTTTTGTCCTTCAGAGCTATAATGTTTTCAAATGAAGCCTGGCCTTGAATATCAAATACTCAGTCTAATTAGCAGTATTCATTTTCCCTCAAATCTTTTCCCATTGATTGCCTGTAACTGCCCTGTGGGGCTAGAAAAAGGTCATTGGTTACTTTAGAGAGGGCTGTTTCTGTGGAGGGAAGGGGATGGAAGCCAGATTGGAGGGAATCTACGAGAAAATTGGAGGAGAGCAAGTGGAGACAGCAGGTGTAAACAACTGTTTCAAGAAGTTTGGAGAGAAACAGTAGGAGGGAGCCTGGGGTCAAGGGTGGATTTTTTTAGGACTATTCTTATCATTAGAGGAACAGCAGCATTTGAATAGCATTTACTGAATGCCTCCTCTGTTTAGAGCACCATCATAGTAATAATAATAATTATGGTATTTGTTCAGTGCTTACTGTGTGCCAGACACTGTAGTAAGCACTGGGGTGGATCCAAGCAAATCAGAATCCAAGCCAGGTGTCTAGGGAATGAACAAAAGAAGTAAGCTTCCCTGCCCTTGGGCAGTTTCCAGTCCAAAAGGGAAGATAGCAGACATACACTGATGAACAGACCACAGTTCCGGGAAATGAGATATTAATAATAGAGTCAAGTTAATAAAAGAATACAAATAAATGCAATGATAAATACTTAAATGCTGAAGTGGTATTCATGAGAAGATGGGATTAACCGGGGAAGGCCACCTGGAAGAGGTGGCTTGATAGGGCTTTGAGAGAAGTAAGGCAAATGGTTTGGCAGGGCTGCCAGTGCAAGCAGTCAGTGGGTGGAAGCAGGAGAATTGAGAGAGAGAGAGAATGAGGTGGTTTGGTTGAAAGAGGAAAAGTCCAAGATCTGGGGTGTAGCAGGAAAAGAAAGAAGAAAAGAGGTAGGAGGGAACAGCTAATGAAGAACTTGAAGCCAATTGTCAGGAATTTTGATTTTATTCAAGAAGCAATGGGTTTCCAAAGGAAATTATGAAGAGGAGGGTTACAGGCTCCCAGGGTGACATGGAGGACCGCCCTGACAAGGAACTGCTAAATAAACATTGCTAACTTTTACCTCTGATGCTATGCATTTCTTCACCCAAGGATTCTTTTTAAGTTGGTTCCGTGCCCAGAAAACATCTCATTGCAAGTACATGTTTATCGGCCAGTTGGGCAGAAAGACAGGCCATCTGAAACCATCCCAGGAGAATGTCCTCTGAACTGTGATTGTTTCCCCTGGCCATGACTGGTCAGTGTCCATTTCAGTCCTAACCAAAAGGACTGTTCTCCCTTGCCTGGCAGAGCCGGAGTCCCCCTGGAATAATTCTGTAGATTTGGAAAATTCTGTGAACTTCTTCAGAAGGGAACATGCAATATTGTTACATTAGGTGACGTCTTGTGTGTCTCTTGGCCTGGTATTTTTGGATACCGTTGGAATTTCAGAGGAATAGAGTAACTTAGTAGAAAGAGCACAGGACTTAGAGGCAGGAGACCCGAGTCCTAATCGGGGGTCCACCACTTGCCGGCTGTGTGGCCTTGAGCAATTCACTTAATTTCTCTGTGGTTCACTTTTTTCTTCTTTAAAATGGGGGTTAAATACCTCCCCCGTAGACAGTGAAGCTCCATATGGGGCAGGGAATGTGTCTGACCTGACTGTATTGCATTTACCCCAGTGCTTGGCATGTAGTAAGGGCTTCACAACTATCACAATTATTCTTATTATTGTTAATAATAAGAATATTAATAATGGTACTTGTGAAGCACTTACTATGTTCCAAACGCTGTTCTAAGCACTGGGGTAGATTCACGTTAATCAGGTTTGACACAGTCCCTGTTCCACTTAATCCCTATTTTACAGATGAGGTAACTGAGGCCCAGAGAAGTTAAGTGACTTGCCCAAGGTCACATAGCAGATAGGTGGCAGAGCCAGGATTAGGACCTACGTCTTTCTGATGCACAGGCCCACGCTCTATCCACTAAGCCAAGTAGTATTATTTGTATTAGTCACCTCAAGTGTAGGTGAACCTTGACATTTAGAGTTAAAGATGGATCTATTGCTACAAGACATTTAGAAGGTCGCTAGTGCCCTGGGCAAGTAAATATAGCTTCCTAAGGAGTCCAACTTACAACCACAGCAGAGTTTGAGCTTCGGAAGGACCGACCTTCTCATATGTAGGGTTTATAGAAGCAGCGTGGCCTAACGGAAAGTGCACAAGGCTGGGAGTCAGAGCACCTGGGCCAGACTCCCCCTTCTGCCTGCTGTGTGACTTGGGCAAGTCGCTTAACTTCTCTGTGCTTCCGTGAAGCGGGGATTCAATACCCGTTCTCCCTCCTACTTAGATTGTGAGTTCCACGAGGGACAAGGACTGTACCCGGACCTGATATCTGTATCTTCCCTAGTGTTTAGTACAGTGCTTGGAACTCAGTGCTTAACAAATACCATAGAAATTATTAGATGCAAGAGGGCACATGTACTATTTTGCCTTTGGCTTTCGGAGAGTCTCTCCTTTTTCTTCCGAGTTGGACTCTTCCTTCCAGACTCATTTTTAGCGTGCATAATATCTGAACATCTCTTTTCCTCCATGACTCATACTTGATTGTCTGTTGTTTTTACAGCCTCTTTTGTGGTACAATGCCCTCTGAACTAAGTGGCTCCATGGCCATCCCCTGCAGTGCCAAGAGGGGAAAAACCCTCCCAGCCCGCCCTGGCAGTCAGTCTCTACCAGCCCTTCCCACAGTCACAAACATTTTGTTGGTTTTTTCGGAACACATCTTTTATGAAAAAGCCGGTTTTGCTCAATGTGGTGAAAAAGGAGGGAGATTTCAAGACAGTTTGGTAGGAGCAGATACTTTAACTCATAAATATCTTTATCCATTTTGGGAACGTGCTTCCTGTTTTGACTTGTACTCTAAATATATATAATTTTTAAATTACAGGTTTACGTCAGGAGAACAATTTAGTCAAGTATTACTTTCTTCAGAAAACATGTCCTAGTGGCTGCACGTCAATTGTGGAATGTGGGCAGACACAAAGAATGCATGGAGCTATTAAACCCCTCCCCCCACCTCCCAAAAAAGTGGTTGTTTTTCTTTAAAAAAAAAAAAAGATTGTTCATGTTTTTGGTGGTGAACAGATGCTGCCATGGGCTCTGAGTTCAGGAACAACCCCATCAGGGAAGCTGGTAGAAAGAAAGGACAGGTTCTGTGAGGAGAAGATAAAAATCCATCAATCAGTGATATTTACTGAGCACGTACTGTGTTCAGAGCACTGTATAAGCCCTTGGGAAAGTACAATACAACAAAGTTGGTAGACTCCATCCCTGCGCACAAGGAGCTAATGGTCTCCATGGGTAGATAGATATTGTAGTAGATTAGGGGTAGGGGAAAGAGTAGAGTACAAGAATATTTCCATAAGAAATGTGGGGCTGGGGTGACTAAGTGCTTAAGGAGTACCTAGCCAAGTTCATAGTCATTGCAGAGGGGAGGGTGGACAAGGGAAATCAAGGGTTTAGTCTAGGAAAACCTCTTGGAGGAGGATTTTAGGAGGGTTTTGAAGGTGGGTAGAGTGGCGAACTGTTGGATATGAAGTGGGAGGGAATTCCAGGCCTGAGGGAGGACGTGGGCCAGGGGTCAGTGTTGGGATAGATAGATTGATGTTTAGAGAAGTGGAGTGTGTGGGTTGGGTTGTAGTAGGAATTCAGCAAGGTGAGGTAGGAGAGAGAGAGAGAGCTGTTTCAGTACCTTAAAGCCTGTGATAAGGAGTTTCTGTTTGATGTGGAGGTGGATGGGCAACCATTTTTGAGGAGTGGGGAAATATGAAGTGAACGGTTTTATGAAATTATGCAGAATGGCATGTGTGACATTATTGTATTACACTGTATGACTGGTGTGATGTGATGTATATCTCCAAATCCAGTATATTTCAGTGCCACCAGTGGTCTTCCTAAAATAGGCCCCTGAAAAAATGTCAGTTTTGGTGAGAAGGCATATTAAGCACATTGTGTATTTGCATAAAGGTAAGTGCTGTGTTGACTGGTTTTTAAAAAAATAACTTTGTATAAAATCAAAGTCCTAGAAAGAATAATTACTCTTCAGTTCATCTACCTCCCTAAGGCTATTGGGTTGAGATTTGTTTTATTTATGTAAAATGGGTCTGTTCCTAGAAATGTGTATCAAACCTAAATTCATCATTTAAGTTGAATACCAATGCAAAAATGGGATTGTTACAGAACAATCCCAAGGTCTCACCCCTGAGGTCCTTCCATCTGAAGAGTATCTTTCCTTGATCCTTGAATATGGACAAATGGAAGGGAAGAAGTTCCAGAAACTAGGATGTTGCAGAGAAAGCCTCCCAGACTGGGAAAAGCCAGAGCTACGTGGAGTAGATCATAGAGGGGAGAAACAAATCTGTTCTCCCTCCTACTCTGACTGTCAGCCCTGTGAAAGACAAGGACTGTTTCCAATCTCAATCAATCAATCAATCAATCATATTTATTGAGTGCTTACTGTGTGCAAAGTACTGTACTAAGTGCTTGGGAGAAATCACTATAACAAAATGAAGGAGTCAGTGGACACATTCCCTTCCCACAACAAACTTGCAGTCTAGAGAGGGATTAACTTGTATTTACCCCTGAGTTTAGTGCAGCACTTGGGACATAGTAAGCATTTAACAAATTATTGTTATTATTCTTATTCTTATTATAGGTTAGAAAAAAGCTCTCAATTTAAGCCCAAATGCAGCTTCTAGGGAGACAAGTGCTTTTCTAGAATTATCTAGGATGCCTCAGGACTAAAATCTAAAATAACCTGTCTTGAGAATTAAGTTACAAGTGAAGGGTCATGGAAGAAAGAAAAAAGAAATATGCTAAAATATTACCATTGCTACTAATAATTTAAAGAGTTTGTCACTCTTGGTCCCGGAATTTCCCTCCACCCCAAAAAGGTGTACTTAAAGATTATACGAAATGATGGGAGTAAGGGAAGGGATTTGTGAGCTTTGTTGGGAGGGTGGGAAGAGAGGGATGAATGCTTCTCTTACTCCTCCCTTGCTCAGGACAAGGACTTTTGGTCTGCTCTCCCCCAAAGTGAGGAGGAACCAGTTCCCCCAGGTCACAGGTCTCCCTTCAGTGTCCTCTCCTTTCCTATAAAGCCTGGGACCCGTAGAAGCTGCCCCTGCTCATCCCGAGGTCAAGCACACCCCGCGGATACAGAGAAAGACCCCAGAGGAATTCTTGGAATATTTTTAGCTTGGGTCCAGGACAGGGAGGGAGGGAGGGAGAAAAAGAAAAAAAGAGAGCGAGACCATCCCACTCTGTGAGGGCAATGAAACGTCAACATGCTTTAACAAGATCTAATTCCAAATTAGTTCAAACCAGCCTCTCCCAAGCTTCCCTTCCCACCAGTACTTAAAAACTAAAACCAATTATCCTGACGCGAGTCCAGGACTTGGCCTCTCCGCCCCCATCCTGAAACTCTAGTCTGTCTCCCATTCTCACGTCTGGGTCCTCCTGGGAATCCCCAGCTCACAGCAGACTACTGCTCCTCTCCCAGGCAAGAGGACAAGTCCACTGGCCTACATCTGTTTTCTAAGTTATTTCTCCTCTGGACAGCAAAGAGATTTGTGTCCTACCCTTTTTCCCTGGGTGCCTCCAAAACCAATAAGCCCCCCACCCGGTATGAGACTATTGTCTCATGTTAATATTGCCTACATTGCTTTCTCAGTGTCTGTAAACAGCTCAGGAGCTGAGTTGATCCCTAATTCCCCAAAGCTAATGTCTGCAAAATTAATGATTTGAAGAATTCTCAATAGATTACAAGACATTTGGGTCAATACCAATGCTGGGATCCAAACAGTCTTCTTCAGAGGCCGAAGGATGGGTGTGTTTGACCTTCTGAGACTATACACTGAGTTGTGCAATGAAAGAGTGTGTCTGGAAAGAGGTGCTGTGTGTGTAGGGATGGAAACCGAGCCCTGAGAAGAGGGATCAACATGTAGACTCTTTCTCACCACACACCCAGGCTGAGAGTCACAGGAATGTCCAGAGGCTGATTCCTCACCCCACTCCACGAGCATCTGTCAAACCTGTTTGACAGAGTCTCTGAAATTCACATCCCTTTGGCCTGTCATGTTCCTGTAGGGATTTTTGGAAAGAGGGACCAAGAGAGGGGCTGGTGCTTTCATTTTTCTTGGGCCTGAGAGTCACAGCCCCCCAACCCCAAGCATCTGGGGAAAAAAAGATGCAGTGAGAGTTAGAAGACTTGGGTTCTAATTCTGGCTCCTCCACTTGTCTGCTGTGTGACCTAGGGCAACTAGCTTTTCAATGCCTCAGTTATCTCATCCGAAGAATGAGGATTCAATTCCTGTTTTCCCTCCTATTTAGACTGTAAGCCCCAGTGAGGGACAGGGACTGTATCCAACCTGATTAATGTGTATTTGCCCCAGTGTTTAGTACAGTGCTTGGCAGATAATAATAGCTTAGCCTCCTCAGCCATTGCACTAAACTGCCAAATTGGCCACAAGGTTGGCAGAAGACCTTCCCTTGCTGAATGCCCAGTAGTAATGAGGAGGAAAGGATGGTTTCACTAAGGAAAACTGCTGAACCTGTAGAACTTCCCCTTTCAGGACCCACTCGATCCTGCACAACATTTTAGGCCATGGGCGCTGATGGGAGTGATGGAGACTGCTTTCAGGCATAGCTCATTCTTCCAAGTGTCTCTGAGACATGCTTTATTCATTCATTCATTCACTCAATCGTATTTATTGAGCACTTACTGTGTGCAGAGCACTGTACTAAGCACTTGGAAAGTGCAGTGCAGCAGTAGAGAGACAATCCCTGCCCACAATGGGAGGTGGATAACATGCAATGGATAATGGTTGATTCATCAATGCAACTAGTGGAGGGAGAACGATGATGGTGCTGGGCTCAACAAATGGGAGGTAAAAAGGCATGGAATCTTGCCTACTGAGAATTTGGGCAGAAATCAGGGCCACCAAGAAGAGCATCATCCTCATTGATGTTGACTGAGTGTCAGTTGAGCCTTATGTGAAGCTTCCCTTATCCTTTATAATTCCTTCTGGGAAGCCCAGATTTGGTGAGGAAAGTGGAAGACTGTCTATTCTAGGGGCTATTTACATTAGGCCTCACCCTGGCACTCACGAAACATTTAAGCAGAAGTGAGGAATGGAGTATTTACGGTTTCCTGCAAATTGATGAGTTTCTTATTATTATTACTGCTAATAATAATAATAATAACAATTGTCCTATCTGTTAAGCACTTACTATGTACCAACCCCTGTTCTGAGCATTGGGGTAGATATAAGACAATCAGATAGATGTAGTCCTTGTCCCATACATGGCTGAGGGCTGGAATTTAGTCTCCTTTTTATAAATGTGGAAAGTGAAGCTCAGAGAAGTTAAGTAAATAGTAACACACTTACTATGTGAAATGCTCTGCATACAACAGGTGCAGAATAAATTCCATTGAATGATATGAAAGGATTATACCTCAATAAGGCCATTAGACTCATTTAATAAATCAGTCAGTGGTATTCATCATCATCATCATGATGGCATTTATTAAGCTCTTACTGTGTGCAAAGCACTATTCTAAGTGCTGGATTCATTGAGTGCTTACTGTGTGCAGAGCACTGTACTAAGGACTTGGGAGTACAATATAACAGAGTTGGTAGACACGTTCCCTGCCCACAATGAGCTTTACACTGCATTTAGACTAAAATCTTTCAATCGAAGAGGTCTCCTTAAAGATACTAGAAGAAAACCGTGAAAGAAATCAGCCCAAGCTGATTAGAAGCCAGTCAATGGGCAAACTAGGAGTTTGTTTTTTTTTTAATTGAAGAACAGGGGATGCCAAGAGCAGGGTTTTTGGTTTTGTTTTATTGATGTGCCGGGGCCTTAATTAAAACTTCTAGCTGCAAAACAATGATATTCTCTGTGGCTTAGCACAGCTGCACCGGGGGCCCAAACTTCCTGAAGAAAATAAACTGTCCTTCTGACCCAACTTCCTGGTCCTACTAACCTATTTCAATTAGTTATTTCTATGTGGGGCAGTAGCTTGCCCCTCTCTAGACTGCAAGCTTTTTGTGGGCAGGGAACATGTCTACCAACTCTGTTGTATTGTACTCTCCAAAGCGCTTTTTACAATGCTCTTCCCAAAGTGTGCACTCAACAGATACCACTGATTGATCAACAAGAGATATGGATGTCGGAGTCCAGTGTCTCAGGCCCTGACACTTATCTATCTTGCCAGAGACCCCAGTGTAAGTCAGTCAACCACTCAGGGGCTGGGCTCTGTCACCCATATTCCCCCCACCCCTCTCTCACTCTCTCTTTCTCTCCCTCCCTCCCTCTCTCTCTCTCTCTCTCTCTCTCTCTCTCTCTCTCTCTCTCTCTCTCACACACACACACACACACACACACACACATTCTCTTTGTAAGAGAGAACAAAAAATCATTTTTATGGAATGGTGGAACTCAAAAAGAGTCTTTTAGATTTACTCGGTTTGTAACATTCTGCAGACACTCCGCAAAGCCTCTTCCTTGGGAGTCTTTCTGAAACAGTGGAAACTTGGGCCTTTTTGAACCCCCTATCTTGAAAATTCTCCAGGATCTTCATTTTTCTCTTTTTAAACAAAGATGTTTCCCTGCCCTTGTCCAGAGGAGTATAGATTGAATTAGCCCTGAGCCGGAAAAAATTTAACTGAGATCACAGCTGAATTTAAAAATATGCCATTGGCCAAGCTTGCCTTTGTAAGAAATGCTGCACTGTCTGTAAGTCATTTTTGTTGCAACCGCAAAGAATACATTGGTACCCAGGAAAATGGCATTCTTGTGTGTTTCAGGAACGAATGGTTAATGTAGAAGTTTAGCCAGCCCTGAGTGCAGGGGGACGGAACTTTAGATGAGGCTGGTGTCTGCATTCCTGAATAAACTATCAATCAATCAATCAATTGTATGTATTGAGCATTTACTATGTGCAGCTCACTGTACTAAGCTCTATACAACAGAATTAGCAGACACGTTCCCTGCCCATAATGAGCTTTTAGGCTAGAGGGGGAGACAGGCACTAATATGAAGGAATAAGTAATTTATAATGTATAATTTATAGATATATACCTAAGTGCTGTGGGGTTGGGGTGAATATAACTATCCAAAGGTTGCAGATCCAATTACTCAAAACCTCATAACCCACTCACTCCCAGTGAAACATGAGGGGTTTTTTTCTTCTTCAGTGCTTCTCAGGAGATTGACTGTGTATCTGCATACTGAGGAGGGAAACCTATGGACTTTCTGGGAGAGGGTGTAACAAGAGCGGGAGTCCCTAGTCTCCCCGAGATTAGAAGTCCAGAGAGTGTTAAATGAACCAGCTAGAAGAGAAAGCAGCTGGGACTTAATGAGCTTAGCAGCTGCTACTATCTGTTCTAATCCAGTTCACTCTCCTGCCCATTGGGTGTCTTCAGACAAATCACCTAATCTCCCTGTATCTCACTTCCATCCATCCCGCTTCCTCATGCGGATTGGGAAAAGACCTGAGGCAAGTGAATACATAACTGGAAACCCTCTGTTAGTTTAAAACCACCCAAGTCAGAGAACCCTAGGGCTGGGAGGGGTCCCGTGTGGGCATGGAATATGCCTGCCAAAACTGTGTCGCATTGTACTCTCCCAAGTGCTTATTACTGTACTCTGCACACAGTAAGTATTCAATGAATACTGTTGATGATGATGATGATGATTGAGGCTAGCCCTTTGCCTAACATACACCTTTCTTCTTTCAGTAGAGCTGTATTGAGGACTCTTGATGTATCCAGCCTATGTATCAGTTTCAGTGGTGTTTACTGTACACTACTGTGGGCAGAGTACTGTGCTAGATATTGGAGAATATAGAAAAGTCTAAGTTACAGTTCTGGCTCTTAAGGAGGTTACAGTGTGAGGGGGACAGGACAAACAACTGAACAAACCTAAACATAAAGCATAGACAGTAGCAGCATAAGGCATGTAAAAGACACATAAAAACCCGAGTTACAAACAGAGCTTGGTGAGAGTGGAGGCAGTCATACATGAGGAATGGAGGGCTTTCAAACCAGCATTCCCTGTTTTTGCCCGGATCGTAACTCCTTTCTTGAGACTGGACCACATCAATTTATACATTTGCTCTTGTGAATTCTGGTATTCAAGCATCACACCATACTTTCTGTTTCCAGATACCAATCCATCGAGTCCTGGGAGCGTATGATTTTGTGACACAAAGGGGGGAAAAAGGCTTAAGAGACTCATCAGCCATCTTAAACATCAAAAAGCTCTTACAAAATAGATTTGGTGAATTAAGGGTGAATTAATGAGAAGCATATGGATTAAACTGCCCCTGAAGCACTAATGAGTTTAGAAATGAAGGGGAGGAGGTCTCTAACATCATGTGGTGTGTGTTCTTTGAGCACAAAATGTTTGAGCCCCATAAAGAGATTAACAAGGACTTCCTTTACATGACCTTCCTCCTTTCTAATGAGCTTGCTACTTGAAAAAAAATCAGGCAATCTATCTGGTATTTATTGAGCACTTTCTGTGTCCAGGAACACTGTACAGTAGGACACTTGGATGATAGGTAGACATGATCCCTGCCCTCAGTCCTACAAAATAAAAATAGAATCCAAATCTGTTACAGCCCTATGGATCAGATTTTCACTCTCCTCACCCCAAAGCATGGAGCTTTTATATTTGGGTGTATTAGATTGCTAGCCCCTCCATTCGAGGGCAAGGACTGCAGCTCTCAGTTCTTTGGTGTGTATTCAAGCATCTAGTACAGTGTTCTGCACGCAAGAGGCACTCCATCGATATTGTTGTTATGGATACTGATCCTGAACACAAGGGAGGCCCATTAAAAAAACCCGTACATATTTAACACTAATGGGAACCCACTTTAAATATTAAGTCTGGGAGGTCAGAGACTAGGTATCTTGCTACTACTGGACTCTACCAAATACTTAGTACAGTACTTCACATGCAGTAGGAGTTTAGCAAATGCCGTTGATGATGATGGTGTTGAAAGGACAGATTTAGAAAATACTCAAGGACCTTAGGTTTAGGATTTCAGATGGAAGGAAGTCAGTTTACCAGCAAATTAAGAGAAGCAGCTTGGCCTCACTAGGGACCTGGGAGCATGGGCCTGGGAATCAGAAGTATGTGTTCTAGTCCTGGCTCTGCCGTTTGTCTGCTCTGTGACCTTGGGCTAGTCACTTCATTTCTTTGTGCCTCAGTTACCTCATCTGTAAAATGGGGACTAAGACTGTGAACCCCCAGTGGGACAGGGATTGTGTCCAACCTGATTACCTAGTATCTACCCCAGCGCTTAGAACAGTGCCTGGCACATAGTATGCACTTAACAAATAGCATAATTTTTTTTTAGTTATATTTCTGTTTCCAAGGCCTGAATTACTGCTTGTCAGAAGAAGGGGACATACCGTCATTTGGATGATTTACATGAAGGTGCAACTGAAACATATGGATCTCTTTAAACTGATTTCCACCAGAGAAACTGAGGGAAAGGTAGCTGAGCAGATCACATTTTGTCAATGCCAAAGTAGCAGAAAAACCCACTGAAATGTTAACTGACACTGAAATGCAGCAGGCCTGCTCTTCTGGAAATGTTTGTGGGCGTGGTGGGCTATTAAAGCAGAGAAGTTATGAGGGGCCTAGGCTGCGGCAATTTGGTAATCTGATTATTTGCAAGGCGGATCCTGTGGGGCAAGCAAGGGCTTCTATGGTCGTCTGAAGCCAAATGCCCCCCAAAACATTCCATTAGGTTCCCTCCGCAGTCACTCTGTCCAGATATTACATCTAGCAAGTCAGTGTATGCTGTCTGTCCTTCTTCTTCTTCTGCTGCTGCTGCTACTTCTACTTCTTTCCCTTCCCAGACACTTAATCCAAGCCCTAAACAAAAACAGGAAGATGAAAATGATCTTACATTAAGTGCCCAGCCTGTCCCCCCCCCCACCCCCGACACACAATGCACACACAACGTGCACAATGCATGGTCCGTGAGCCCCCCTCCCTGCCATCTGTGAAAGTGCCATCATGAATGGGGAGAAGACATTCAGCCCCACCCACCATGTGACAAAGGAGAATAATGAGCAAGGGAGATCCATTTCAAAGAATGAGTGAAAGATGGAGTCTAGAACCGATGTCACATAATCCGGGATGGCATAAAGCGGGCTCTTCTCTGTTTACTGGCTACTGATCAGAGATAGGCTGATGGCCAAGGAGTGGGAAGTGGAAATCATGAGAACTCTAACAGAAGGCCCTCTCTACAGGTATAGTATTGGTTCAGTCCCTGGGTATTAATGAGAGAGGTGATAAAAACCGGGCTGCAAGGCTTCAAAGTCTGCAAAATTACACAGCACCTACAGAAAGGCTTAGGGCCATAACCACCGTCGTAAAACCTGGAGATCCTAAATTTTAATCCCATGCTGCCACCCGTGGACCAGGAGGTTCTCATGGCAATCTCCAAACTCTCTGCGCCTCAGTTTCCTCCTGGCAAACAGGAATCGTAATGCCAGTTTACATCTCTGGGATCGGGGGATTACTGAGCTTTATGAGGCAGTTAAACAGTCTAAATTATTATTATTATTGTATTTGCTAAGTGCTCATTAGTCTAGCATTGTTTTAAGCGCTGCTGGGGTAGATACAAGATAATCAGGTTGAACACAGTCCTCGTGCTATATGACGCTCTCAGTCTAAGTGGAAGGGAGAACAGGTATTTAATCCCTATTTTACAGTTGAGGAAACTGAGCCACAGACAAGTTGTGACTTTTTTATGGTATTTGTTAATTGCTTACTGTATGCCAGTCACTTTTCTAAGTGTTGGGGTATATACAAATCAATCAGGTTGGACACAGTCCTTGTCCCACATAGGGCTCACGGTATTAATCCCCATTTTACGGATGAGGTAACTGAGGCAAGGATAAGTAAAGTGACTTGCCCAAGCTCACACAGCAGGCAAGTAGCAGAGCCAGGATTAGAACTCAGGTCCTCTGGCCTCCCAGGCCTGGGTTCTTTACACTAGACAACACTGCTTTCCCGTAAGCCACCCTGCTTCCCACGTGTAACAGGTCTGCCTTTGCACAGGCAGACTTTATTAAAGTTCACTAAAGAATATGTTGAAGATTAATTTAATAGGATAGTTGCTGCTGTGATAGTAAAAGTTTCTACAACTACAACTGCCCATGGCTGTAACTGTCTAAAAAAGATACTTCTAGTCCTTTATCAAGAAAAATTTTCCCTATTGACTGAATACGTTACAACAACTCTGTGTTCCGAAATGACCCTACATATCGAGGAGATTTTATTCATGTGTGCTCCTGTGCTGAAAATATCAGAGTATGGTTAATTGTTCCTCACCTCAGCCTCACCAAACTATCTCCCTCTCCCTCCTCAAAATCTTTCTTAAAAGCCACCCAGCTGATATTTTTATAAGACTCCCAAGCTCTGCACACAGGTGTTCCATAATGGCTTAGTGGGAAGAGCCAGGGCTTGGGAGCCAGAGGTCACGGGTTCTAGTCCCGGCTCCACCACTTGTCTGCTGTGTGACCTTAGGCAAGTCACTTAACGTTTCTGTGCCTCAGTTCCCCCATATGTAAAATGGGGATTAAGACTGTGGGCCCCATGTGGGACAACCTGATTACCTTGTTATCTACCCAGCGCTTAGAACAGTGCTTGCCACATAGAAAGAGTTTAACAAATACCATCATTATAATTGAGGATAACGATGTTGTCTTGTGCACAGGCAAACATAATCCTTTCCTGTGCTGTTCCATTTGCCCAGCCTGGCACTGTTTATGATTCTGCCTCTCAACTCTTGTGGTCTTCCTTAAGCCACTGTTCTATCCTTGCCACCTCAGCCTGATTTCGGAAAGTCTGGGGTTTCCCAGCAGTCCTCGGCCGTGACGTAGCAGCTGAATCAGGGCTCCACTCTGTCTTTAAAGATCTTTTACTTCGCACGTTTAGGGTCTCCCGTTTTAACTCACTGAACAACAGTTTCTTGGCGCTCCTGCTGCCCTCCCAAGCCTCTTTTAGCCAAGTTGTATTGTGCTGAGCATGGCCATGGCACTGTTAAAGCCACTGTTTGTGATCCTCTTTTATCATTTGAAGAAAAGTATGGCCCAAAGATGTGCTTGGTAGACCTGCCTAGGAAGTCGGATTTGATATCCCAGGAAGTCCAGGTCTCACAGTCACGTAAGTGTGGCGCAGAAATGCTCCTAGGACCTTGGCTTGGTCCGAAATTCTGCCACTCTGCTGGGGTCCCAAAGGACAAGCTGGCCTGAAATTTCTTTTCTATTTATTGAGAGATTCAGTGACAGAAGTCTGCTCTCTCTGGACACCTGCTAAATTAGACATCTTAGGACCCAAAGGTTCTTTTGCCACAGGAGAGGACTGTACTTTGCAAGGGCAAACATTGCTCTGGAGACTGGAAATGGAAAATCTACGTCTCCATTCTTGTTGACAGGAGAGCATTTGTGAACAAAGTACCTGAAGCCAAGGCCAGAAAGAAGATGAATGTTTGGCAAGGTTCAGAAAGCCCTGCCTAGATTTTGAGCTATTTCTTACGGGGGCTGATGAGACGGCTGATGAGATGGCTGATAGGGATGGGAAGTTACTTCATTCTGAGGCTGAGGGGAGGTTATATAATAATGGTATCTGTTAGGTGCTTTTTATGTGCAAAGCACTGTTCTAAGCACTGGGCACTGAATCTCCATTTGACTACAGGATCCTGTACAAGATGGAGTCCAGATAAGCCAGGCACCAGAAATACACTTTGGTCTCAACTGTCTGTTTAGTTCAGTGTTTGTCAGTTCTGAAAAAGCTGGACAGTTGAAACTTACATGAAGATAAATTGAACAGAGTCTTTGTAGTGTGCTGATTCCAAAGGGGTGGAGCTGTTGCAGGGAAATGGTAATGTATTTTGCCTGATACGCTGAGACACTTTGAAATGTGCTTCTTTGATAAAAACCTAAATAGCTAACTATAATCAAAGTTAGATATCTGCAAATATTCTGTAATAGAAAATCAGACAATGCCACATTGGTTACAGGTTTCTTTTTCTGAATCAGAGGAGAGGTGTGACTGCCAGAATTTAAGGGGAGATTTCCATTTGTTGGGTTTTTGTTTATGCTATATTGGGGCAATTTTTTTATATGCAAACATGCTTGTGTATCAGCATCTTTAAAATGGAGGGACAGATATAAGTAAGGTGTGCGTGTGTTGAAATGATCTCTGTCTTCCATCTTACTAAAATACATTTCGATTGTCAGATCCTAAGTATTTTGTTTTGATTTGGGCAGAAAACCATAATAATCTTTCTGAAGGTTCATTTAAGGTCTCCAGCTCTCCAGCAGAAAGACCTGTTTTCTTTTTAATACTACGTACTATTTCATGACTCTGATAAAAAGTCAAAACCGGTTTTAAATAACTTCTTTCCCTTTTCTAGATTGACTGGCTAACTTTCCCTCAGTCTAAAAAATGTGCTTTTAGGGTATTCAGCTTGAAGATTCTATTCCTTCATTTTTGACTCTTATTCTATCTTCAGTAATCTTCCCACTTCTTGGTGAAGCCCAAAGGAATATGTTTTGCTTTTTTTCATCTGCCTTACGTATGTGCACTTTTAAACCATGAGTCTCTTTTCTCATTTTTTAAAAGATAATCGTTGTTCTGCATTTCTTCTAGTTTCAATCCTTTTTCTTTATCCTTCTCATTACCTTCAACATTTAGCCAATGCCTGCACATTTGGGAACCCACAATATTGTATTTTCATTTTGTAGGTTAACTGTCAAATGACAAACGAAAGCCAATTGAACTTTCCGAGAGTGAAAATGTTTAAAATGACCAAAAATATAAAGATCTCTGCCTGCCTCATGGAATTCTAGATAGTACTGCTTTCCGGGTAGGCAGACGATCCTTACATTTCAGGAAATAAAATGAGTACTAGTTAGGAAGCTTGCTTTGAACTAAGTCAAATGCAAAGCGTAAGCACTTAAACTAGCAATTGTTTGAACATGAACTGTTCTGTGTAACTCAGACATGTGGCTCTATTAAACTTAATCAAATCAACATTGAAAAACTCAATTTTCTTAAAGATCAAGTTTTACTTTGTTCTTGACCAGAGATATTCCAGAGGAAGAGATTCTTATCAGCTTTCCTCTTTGAAAGGGGGGAAATGGTGCTCAAAGTCCAATTGAAAAGACATGGGCAAAGCTGAAATAGAATGGTTTGTGCAGATCGGAGCCGATAGTCAAGAGGGCACACCACCTAGCCCGGATCACATTCCCAAGATTGGGTTTCTACAGTTGTAGTCCTCAAACTGCCTTTTGGATATGTTCTGGCTGACAAAAGAAGTGAGTAGGTACTTCGGGGAGTCGAGGGGGAGTGAGGCCATTTTACTGTCTTCATAAAAATCTCTCTGCAGCTTTCATCATATCATCCCAGAAGTCAGCTCAGCTGGTTAAAAATAAAATGAAAAAAACCCAAACTGTAATACTTTTGATCCTTGTTTGCATAAGTGGAGCTCCCAAATAGTCTTTTTGCTCAACATGCCTGAAAATCAGACTTGATACTGGTCCAAGAGCATTTTAGCAAGGATTTAACATAAAACAATAAATAATAGCGGCAATAATAATTGCAGTGTTTGTTAAGTGCTTACAATGTGCCAGGGATTTTGCTAAGTGCCGGGATAGATATAAAATAATCAAATCAGTCACAGTCTCTGTCCCACTTGAGGCTCACAGTCTCAATGAGAGGGAGAGCAGACATTAATAATCTCCATTTTACAGATGAGGAGACTGAGGCAGAGATCATTTAAGTGACTTGCCCAAAATTGTTGGCTTGGGCAAGAGTGTCTTAATGATGGAACCGTTTCATTTCTGTAGGCGTAAACCATTTAATCGAGATGCAGTCTGTCCGACTGGGTGAGTTGAGAGACTCAGGCAGACATGTTCACTTGTGAAAGAGAAAGCGGTGCAAATGACTGACAGGCTAGGGCAGTGGCAGACTTCTTTGACTGATGTGTAGTGGGGATCTGGTGTGGCAGGAAGTAAGGGATATTTTGCCTCACCACTCTGACCTCCTCCACTGTAATCTTCCAAACCCCTGCCTGACCTTATCAATAAATGACAAGCTTGGTACCTAGAGTGAAGGTAGAACAGAAATGAGATTTTCCCAATTTAGAACAAGTAACACCCTCAGCATTCCCACCCCACTTTTTAACAAGATCAGGAGTGGTAGCCTGGGGATTGAAGTGGTGAATAGAAACATGCTCCAAATCACCTCCCGGGACTTCCTGAAAATGTGTAGTTCAATGGAAAAGTTTCTCTTTGATAAAAATGGGCAGTCAGACCTCCAGAAAGATAGTCTAGACTGAAAGCTAGACTTAAGTAAGAAATGCAATGTTGAATCAGATCCACGGTCCATCCTATTCAGTAATCAGTCTCTGACCTTGGCACCAGGATGCTTGGGTGGACCGACATTCTGGCAGCCACCATGACAGCCATTCTGATGTTTAGGACTGTACTGGTCCCACATCAGAGGGGTAGAAATACCTTCCTTATGAATTCTTAGCCAATTAAACATTTTCTTAATATTGAATTTTGCCTGCCTAGTAAACCTATTCTGTCCTTCTTACCCCAATTGTCACCATTCCCACAGATTTCCCAAACCTCCCTCACACCCTGAGCTCACTCTCCCATCTCCTTCTGTTCTGGATCTGCTTTTATCGCTTTTTTTTTTTGAATCTCCATTGTGGTGCATCTCACTGCAGCTGCAACCTAAGTCCCTCCAACTCAACAGACTTAGAGCTTTAAATATGGTATATTAAAACAGTCTTCTATCGTTAGCCTTAATGTTCCTGGCACACTGTGCCTTTTTGACTCATCTAATTTTCTATTTTCACCTTACCTACCACACTTTATGAACTTCCCTGTTTTCTTTTCTTGGGTGGGCTTTCAATTTTGAAATGATAATTTTTCCCCTCTGCTGGCCTCTTTTACTTTGCCAGTAGTCTATGCAGGGTCCAATAGAGAGAGGTTGTCCATAAAATAGATAACTGATAGATAAAATAATAGATAAAATAATAGATAAAATATTTTTAGACTGTGAGCCCACTGTTGGGTAGGGACTGTCTCTATATGTTGCCAATTTGTACTTCCCAAGCGCTTAGTACAGTGCTCTGCACATAGTAAGCACTCAATAAATATGATTGATGACGATTGATGAACTGATTCTGTGCCCTTCAGACCTGTGAAGTCTTGATATGGAAACAGCTACAACATCTTGTCCCATCTTCCAAGACATTCTAAGCTTTCTCACTTTTTACTTTTGCACCAAAGCACCAATCAGCTCCCTTTTCTCAGCTAAGCAGCTATTCGCCACAAATTACCTCACACATATACTTATGTGCTTGAGTCTCAGAGCCAAGGAGAAATACTGTTCATAGATGTGAATGTGTTAAGTAGAGAATCAGGCCTAATGTTCTAATACCATTAGCCCAGTTTCCAAGTAACTTAGGATGAATTTACCTGTTCCACATTTAAACCACTCCCATGAAAAACTTAAATGCTAACGTGTCAAAGTATTGCTTATACACTATATAGTGCAAGGTGACTTTGAAATAGAAAGGCTGCATATTTTACCTAATGATTTTTATTTTAATTGACTTCTTCCTGGAAGTTCATTCATTCATTCATTCAATCGTATTTATTGAGCGCTTACTGTGTGCAGAGCACTGTACTAAGCACTTGGAAAGTACAATTCGGCAACATATAGAGACAGTCCCTACCCAACTATGGGCTCACAGTCTAGAAGAACTGGAAGTGTTAGGACACCATCAGGAAGACGTCAGTTACTTAGACTGTGATCTAGCTGTTTTCGTTGTGAAATTCCCTTGGCATTTAAATGCATTAATACAGTCAACTGATATTTTTTGAGCCCCAGTTAGAAGCACAGATTTTTTTTTTCCTGGAATCAGAGCAGCCCTGGAAGCCTTCTCTGTTACAAAATGCAACTTCTGCTGGGGTTTTATATTGCTTATGAAACTGAACCTTCTCAGTCTAAGAGCTCTTGGGGTTAACTTACAAGGTCAAATTCAGGCAATGGAGACCATACCGAAGTGGACTGGGCTCAATCAGTCAATCAGTGGTATTTATTGAGCGCTTACGTGTGCAGAGGACTGTCCTAAATGCTTGGGAGAATACACTACAATGAAGTTGGAAGACACAGACCTGCCCGAAAAAGCTTACAATATAGTTTCTGAATCCCTCCTTTTTCTGAGAACTATACTGCAAAATCCAAATTTTTATTATTGTGGTTTTTGTTAAATACTTAAGTCCTTTGGTAGATACAAGTTAATCAGATTGGACACAGTCCCTGTCCCACGTGGGACTTACAGTCTAAGTAGAAGGGAGAACAGAAATTGAATCCCCATTTTACAGCTGAGGAAACTGAGGCACAGAGAAATGACTTGCCCAGTGCCACACAGCAAACAACTCGCACAGGTGGGATTAGAACCCTGGTCTTCTGATTCTCAGACCCAGTCCCTTTCCACTAGTCCATGATGCTCCTTAAATAAAAATCAAGAAAACCTCAAAATGGAACCCAATTTCCGGGCAAATCATATCTTGCCGTGTCTCAGACAGAGGAATCACTCATCATCAACCAGACTGGGCTAGATCAATTCCACTCATTCCCCCCGCCTCCTTCCTCTCCCCCTCCCCATCCCCCCTGCCCTACCTCCTTACCCTCCCCACAGCACCTGTATATATGTTTGTACAGATTTATTACTCTATTTTACTTGGACATACTTACTATTCTATTTATTTTATTTTGTTAATATGTTCTGTTTTGTTGTCTGTCTCCCCCTTCTAACTATGAGCCCGTTGTTGGGTAGGGACCGTCTCTATACGTTGCCAACTTGTACTTCCCAAGTGCTTAGTACAGTGCTCTGCACACAGTAAGTGCTCAATAAATACGATTGAATGAATTGAATGACTGAATCCCCAGAATCCTAGGTCTGGAAGGGGCTTTAAAGGATCACCCTGTCAACTCTCCATCCTCCGGCTGGCCCTCCTATCCCAGGCAGATGAGAAACAGGAGAAAAGATGTGGCCTAATGGACAGAGCAGGGGCCTGGGAATCAGAAGGACTTGGGTTCTAGTCCCAGCTCCACCACTTGTCTGTTGTGTGACTTTGGACATGTCACAACTTCTTTGTGTCTCCTCTGGAAAATGGGGATTAAGAACGTGAGCTCCATGTGGGTCATGGTTTATGTCCAAGGTGATTATTTTGTATCTACCCCAGAATTTAGTACAGTGCCTGGAACATAGTAAGTGCTTAACAAATACCATTAAAAAACCCCTATCCTACAGTAAAGTATAGTAACTATCCAGAGAAGGCATTTCCCCAGCCTCCCCCCGGAGCCCATTCCAGGAACCTTCATCTTGGGAAAATCTTCTTTCCAGCCCAGTGAATTCTGGAAAGAGGGCTCAGTGGTTTACACTGAGCATTTATTATAGTAATTATAGCATTTATTAAGCTCTTACCATGTTATGAAATCGACTATAGTCACTATCCCACAGATTCTCACATTCTATCCTATCCCCAGCTCTGTGTCATAATGTACTGTAGCACCAGACTCATCCTTTTCTGCAATATAATTTTGGATTTAGAAATTGTAGCAACATAGGCACAAAATGGCAATGTAATAGCTTTAAATGATTATTATTTCACTTTTGCACTTAAGTTCTTATCCGTGGATCTCAAATCATTTTGCACACATTGATCCTGCCGGCCAGACTATTGGAGAGGTGCAGTAGTGCTTTCAAGCCATCATGGTATTGGTTGGGGCACTAGAAGACATAAATCCCTTTTTCAGACCTCTAAGGACTATTCTGGAAAAGCACTTCCAAACCCAGGTCTGGGGCTAGTCCAGGCCCTCAGTGTCTTGGTCCAGTAATAGTACTACTACTAATAATTTGTTAAGCCCTTACTATGTGCCAATACAAGATGTAAGATAATCAGGTCAGGCACAGTCCCTTTCCCACTTGGGGGAGGGAGACCAAGTACTGAATCCCCATTTACAAGTGAGGAAACTGAAACACTGAGAAGTTAAGTGATTTCTCCAAAGCCGGGAATAGAACACAGGTCTTCTGCCTCACGGGGCCGTGCTCTTCCTTAGGCCACACTCCTTCTTGTCCTTCTCAATTTTAGGGGGGAAATCATATGGCTCACCAGCCGGAGGTCATATTGAGGAAGACCCGGGCCGGTGGGGGTGATTTCAGAGTTCTAGTTAGAACTCCACCCCAGCTATCAGAGGCCTGAGCTATTTAGCTGGAGCTCTGTCTAAAGTCAAGATTTAACCTTGTGTTCAAAAGTGCGGTTAATGTGAAAATGATGACTGGAAAACATGCCAATTGTTGAAAATAAAAAATCAGGTCATTAAAAGGGTGGCCAGATTTCACTTCTTCTGTGGAACACTGCTTCTTTGTGCCTGGTGTGACATTGGAAACCCGCTGGTTGGGTGATCTCAGAAATGCTGTTTATGCAGCGTATAAAATGGTTAGAATTTATAATAAGGACTCTACCATGAGGCCCAGTTGCACCCAAGAGTTCATTCCTGGGTTCATAAAACAGGACAAGATAGCAAAACTAGGGACAGCCTTTGAAATGCAGGCAAAAAGAGCCACCCCTGATCGTGGCAAACTCTCTCATCTGTGGCACCTCCCTGGGTCCTCTTGGGCGGAGGGGTTGCTCTCTGGAGTTGGCCTTGTAGAATGGGGTGGGAACAGGGCCTCAGGCTATTAATTTGCTAATGAGAACAGTGTTGTTTTTCCATTCCAGCCTTTCTACCTAGGATCTCAACCCAGTCCTCAGTTGGTGTTTCATAGGGAGGGCAGATTAACAGCTATCAGAAATACCATCTTGGCTGTAAAATTCCTCAAACCAAAATATACTTCCTAATGGAATAAGGGAGGTATTCAGGGCTAGCATAGCTATTGGGCAGCAGGCCAGCAAGGGAGTTCAAGATAAAACTACAAAGAGAAAGAGCCAAAGGTTAGGTGGATGTTGAGGGGTGGTGGGAGAATATGTAAGAAAATAAATCAGGCAAAATCCCCTTGCCCTGATAAGATGGATCCTGGTTTGCAATGAGGTGAGCTGGGTGCCCATGAGGGAACTGGTGGGTGGGAGGTCCTTCTAAGAACGATGAAAGGAGCAGGAAGCTTCCCTCATCTTCATGGCAGGGCAGTGAAACTTGAAAGCAACATGACATGTTGAACATTGAATTAGAGATAGGGGCTGGCATTTATCTATGCCACCTTGCTCCTTGGCATGGTCCAAATTCTTGCTCAAGAAATAAAGGAAACTTTCCAAGCAGTACACACAAAAAAAGCTGTCCAATGCATCGAGCTCTGGGTTTCAAATGTGCACGTGGCTACGGGCAGTGCTATTACTAGGGTAGAACAATGGTCCATCTAGCCTAGTGTTCTGTCTCAGATAGTGGCAACAGGATTTGGGGATACCATGTGATGGGGGCCTCCCTGAATATCCTTCCTGGGCCCTGCTGCCCACAAATCCAGAAGACAAGCATTCTTCAGGTTGCTGGACCCACAGACTGGAGGAAAGTAACTGCTGGCTTTGATTGATATCCAGGATCCAAGTTCAAAACCCAGACTTTTGAGGAGTGAACCCAGTGATCTTGCCTGGTCACAGTAAACTTTTACCTGCATTTCTCAGAGGGTTTTTGTGGTTTATAAACAGAACTCCCCAATTCCCATTCCTGCATCAAGCCCATATGAGGTAAAGGATGTCTCAAGGGCTCAGAGAGGTACACTCCAGGGTCTTGACATTCTAATCTCTGCTGGCTGACTGGCTGGGTAACCCTTGGCCCATCAACTTTAGCTCTGTGCCTCAGTTTGATTGTTCTGACCTGCTTCAGTGTTTCACATAGTAAGTGCTGAACAAATACCATCATTCTTATGTTGCCAACTTGTACTTCCCAAGCGCTTAGTACAGTGCTGTGCACACAGTAAGTACTCAATAAATACAATTGATTGATTGATTGATCATTCTTATTATTATTATTATTATTATTAATATTGGCATTTGTTAAGCGCTCACCATGTGCAAAGCACTGTTCTAAGCACTGAGGAGGATACAAGGTGATCAGGTTGTCCCATGTGGGGCTCACAGTCTTAATCTCCATTTTACAGATGAGGTAACTGAGGCACAGAGAAGTGAAGTGACTTGCCCAAAGTCACACAGCTGACAAGCGGCAGAGCTGGGATTTGAACCCATGACCTCTGACTCCCAAGCCCGGGCTCTTTCCACTGAGAGGGAGTGGGGAAAGAGTAGAGGACCTGCTGCAGTGAGCCAAACGCACAAGAGTGTACCTGACTCTTTGCGAGGCCCCCTGGGTAAAGGGGAAAGACAAAAAGAACAGCAGAGGCTCTCAAGTTCAGGGGGAGAAAGGAAGAGCGTCCAGTGGCAGGCCATCAAATCTCCTTGGAAAGCAGGGGACTCAACATTATTATTATTATAAGCAGGGATCATGTCTACAAAGTCTGTTGTATGGTACTCTTCCAAGAGCTTAGTACAAAACTCCACACAGTTACTACTGATTAACTGGAGGGAAACTGTAATGATCTGGAAGGACTTTGTGTGAATAGGGGCTAAGTAAGTATGATCAGTCATCTGGAAGTTAATTCGTGAAATATCAAGGGTAGCAAAATCCAGTAAAGAACCAAAGAGAACTTTTGGTCTGCGAGGCCAAACAACTCTTCTAAAGTAGAAAGGGGCCATATGATACAGTGGAAGAGTGAATTGGAACAGCAGTCATTGGAAACTCGGAGATGATTCCTTCTTAGTTTGGGGAGTGGAGCTGGGGGGAGGGGGTATGGTGGGATTAGGAGAGTTAGGGGCATTAGATGGTGAAATGGTGAGAAGTTAGACCAAGACTGTAATCTCCTTGGGAGCAGGGATTGGGTCTACTGACTCTATTGTGCTCTTCCAAATGATTAGTACAGTGCTGTGCATGCAGTAAGTGTTTAATAAATACCCTTGACTGATCTATTAGTTGCTCTAAACTGGACCTGGAAAAAGCAGCCTGTTGAGTCCCCTGCATCTCAAGGAGATTTGATGGCCTGTCACTGGACACTTTTCCTTTCTCCCCCTGAACTTGAGAGCCTCTGCTGTTCTTTTTGTCTTTCCCCTTCACCCAGGGGGCCTGGCAAAGAGTCAGGTACACTCCTGTGCATTTGGCTCACTGAAACAGGTCCTCTACTCTTTCCCTACTCCCTCTCCCAGAGCTGGGATTACCGGATTCTGTTTCCTGGGCCTCTGGGGCAGCTTCATTTCCAACGAGAACATGAGCAAGTTCTTCCAAGCCTTCTCCTAAACTCTAAATGTCTCACCCAAAATCTGTTCTCGTAGCTTACTTCCTCCCGCTGAAGTTAATGGGGCAAAATACATAGTAGATCCCTGAAAGGTCATACTTAACAGAGGCTTTGCATTTTATTTAAAAGGAGAGGATCTTGTTTCTTAAAATCCCTCACCTTCTGGCCTGCCCTAATACCATAATTACTCTCTTAAATTTCTCTTTATTTAACATCATCCATCCTGCCTTCTTTTGTTACCATTATTTAACTAACTAAACAGACAAAACACAATACTAAAAGCAGGCAAAGAGCCAGCGTGTGGAAACCTGCTTTTAATTTAGGATTATGGGACCATTTTCCTAGAAATTGCCACATTTTAAAGAGAATGGATTTTCCTACTTTGTGTCAAGTGATGGTGGAGGTAATTAGATTCAGTTTAATCTAATAATGAGCCATTTTGGTTATAAATACATGTCTTCAGAATAGGCATTTTGGTCTAAAATCCAAACTTTAATCATCACACGGGTATTTCTGCTCATCTGAATCAAAGATTAAATCACATTCCCATTGGAAACTTCTCCATTCCCTGACACATGTGGTAAAGTGGAAGCTCTAGGAGATAAGATAAAAGGAGTTCCAATAACCACCTAAAAGGCCAACAGAAATTAGTTTCCCTGCTACTGAGGGCCTGGAATTAGAAAAGGATCCTGAAATAAAATGGCACTGAAGGAAAACCATGGGGAAGACCAAAGTTCAGAACATGAAATGGGGAAGCTTAATTCATCAGCCTGAAAGACACCAAAATGAAAAGACATTGAGGAGAGGGCAGCTTCACTCTCTGATCTCTGAACCTCTACACTGTAAGCTTGTCCTTTAGACTGTAAGCATTTTGTGGGCAGGGAACATGTCTGCCCCCTTCTAGACTGTGAGCCCGTGGTAGGGTAGGGACCGTCTCTATAAGTTGCCAATTCGTACTTCCCAAGTGCTTAGTACAATGCTCTGCACACAGTAAGCGCTCAATAAATACGATTGAATGAATGAATGAATTAACTCTGTTATAGTGTAGTCTCCCAAGTGCTTACGTAAGTGCTCTACACACAGTAAGCACTCAATAAATGCAATTGATAGATTGATCAGAACGTACCTATTTGATTGTTGTATTCGGCCAGAATGAACTGTAGCATATTCACCTATAAGCTCAATGAAGGGCCTAACACATGGATGATTGAGTTGCTTGGGGAGAAATAAGTTTCTGAATAGTCTGCCAGTACCACACTGGTGAACCCCAATTAAAAGGCTAGTTAAAGACCCTGCTTTGGGTGGCCTAAAAGTTTGGCCATTGAGAGAAATTATTCATTTGCCCCAAAATCGACGCACCCGGCAGAGGCCCCAGCAAATTGGTCAAGAGTTTTTTGCAGGCGGTGGCTTAGAAGTAGTAATAATATTTATGAAACACTTACTGTATGTAAAGCAGTGTAGTAAGGTCTGGGGAAAAAGTATTTGGATGAGAGATAGCCATGGTTCCTGGGGCTCATGCCCTAAAAGTAAAGAGGGGGTGGGGGATAGCAACAGATACGTAGCAAAAGGTAAAAATCAAAAAAGGTAGGAAACAAGGACAATCATGAATACATCAAGAGCAGCAGGGCATTGTGGCTAGAGGAACAGAGGAGCCAAGTTCTCAGGCTCCTCCTGGCTTACTTAGTTCAACAGTCACAAGAGCAATAGCTGCAACCAGAGCCTTGCCCGTCCCAATGTTCAGAGAGTTGAGAAGCCCTCAAGCTGCTGGAGTTTCAGTTTTTTCTGGACTAGAGCAGAGCTGATGGGAGTCCTGAAAGAATGGAGGCCAGGACAGCCCTGTTTTTGAACTCACTGGCCCCTTTGGACCAGGGACTAGAAAGTTCCCATGTTGTTGTTTTTTTCATTTGTAGGCACTTTGCCATATTTGAAAATTGAGGATGACCAAGTATAAACATTTGCTGAGCATGGCTGGATGAACTGTGCCACCCAAAAGACAGACCCAGGCTTTGTTCTCCGCAACAAGCAGAAACTCCTTACCATTGGCTTTAAAGCACTCAGTCACCTTGCACCTTCTTACCTCACCTCACTACTCTCCTACTACAACCCAGTCCATACACTTCGTTCCTCTAATGGTAACCTACTCACTATACTTCGATCTCATCTATCACACCGCCAACCCCTCGCCCACGTCCCGCCTCTGTCCTGGAAGGCTCTCCCTCTTCATATCCAACCGACAATTACGCTCCCCCGCTTCAAAGCCTTATTGAAGGCACATCTCCTCCCAGAGGTCTTCCCTGACTAAACCCTCTTTTCCTTTCCTTCCACTCCCTTCTTTGTAACCCTGACTTGTTCCCTTTATTCATCCTCCCTCCCAGCCCCACTGCACTTATGTACATATCTGTAATTTATTTATTTATATTTGTTTGTGTTTCCCCCTTTAGATTGCAAACTCAATGTAGGCAGGGAACGTGTCTGTAATATTATTATATTGTACTCTCACAAGTGCTTAATACAGTGCTGTGCTCACTGTAAGTGCTCAGTAAATACGATGGATTGATTTGTTCTATGAGCAATAATGGGTGGAGAGCAGGCATGGGAGAACTCTGAGATGAAAGTTACAGAAGGAAATGTCTAGTTCACCAGGCAACCAACCCCATTTGCACACTTTTGAAACAGGCCACAAGGCTGTTGGAGGTAGAGGGATTTGAGTAGGACTTTATCAAGGTTATCAGTGTCCATTTGAGCCTAGAACAGCTACTTGTTTTGTTCTGTTATCTGTATCCCCCTTCTATTCATTCATTCATTCAATTGTATTTATTGAGTGCTTACTGTGTGCAGAGCACTGTACTAAGCGCTTGGGAAGTACAAGTTGGCAACATATAGAGACGGTCCCTACCCAGCAGCAGGCTCACAGTCTAGAAGGGGGAGGCAGACAACAAAACAAAACATATTAACAAAATAAAATAAATAGAATATGTAAATATGCACAAGTAAAATGAATAGAGTAATAAATCTGTACAAACATATATACAGGTGCTGTGGGGAGGGGAAGGAGGTAGGGCGGGGTTGATGGGGAGGGGGAGAGGAAGGAGGATAGGGACCGTCTCTATATGTTGATGATTTGAACTTCCCAAGCGCTTAGTACAGTGCTCTGCATGCAGTAAGTGCTCAATAAATATGATGGAATGAATGAATGAATAACCACAAGAAAAATGACCAGCTTTAGAGATGATGTGCAAAAATCAAAATAAATTAGTTTAACTTTTAATGTCTTATTGAAAACATAATAAAAAGAAATCACTGAAATTTCAAATTAGTTATATGAGTACTAAAATATAAAATCATTAGCTTGCTGTACCCAAGATAATATCGTTGGTATGTAAGTGAAATGATTATATAATACCAGTACTTTTCTAGACTTTATCTGATAATTAGCAATACAATCAGTGACTGAAATATAGTCATCAGAACTGGATCAGAATTTCTGCAGTAAAAATTGAAATAAAGGATTTTTATGTACTACTTTTGATTATAACAGATCTTAAAGCATTTTATTAACTTAAACATACATAGGTGATGTCTACATATATTGCATTTATGCATGTGTAGCATCTGTATATCTCCAGACAGAATATGGCTTTTTGCATAAATTGGGGAGGATAATTTCACTTGCCTCTAAAATGGAGCTGCATCTGGGGAGAAACACAATAGCTATTTACCAGGCCACATTAAGACTCCTTAATGGTTTACTGACATGCCTTCAGGCGGTGAAGAATACCATGTCCAATTGAAAGTGCAGGAAGAATTTTGAGTGAAAAAACTGAACCACTCTTTTTGAAGTTCCCATAATATAATTTCTTAACATTGTTCTTTCTGAGACTGACATGATGGTAAAAAAAGCTCAATGGATTTTGAGGCACTGGAATGCATTACCAGGGGAGGTTTTGGACTCCCCCTTTCTCCAGAGGTTTTTGTAAAGAAATGGGAGGTGGCTATCTTTCATAGTCCTACGTGAAAGTAGCAGAGTGAACCAGCTGGCTCCTGAGAAGAGTTTCAGTTCTTTGATGATAGATAGATAGATAGATAGATAGATAGATAGATAGATTCATTCTTTCATTCAATCGTATTTATTGAGCGCTTACTTGTGCAGAGCACTGTACTAAGCACTTGGGAAGTACAAGTTGGAAACATATAGAGACGGCCCCTACCCAATAGCGGGCTCACAGTCTGGAAGGGGGAGACAGACAACAAAACAAAACATATTAACAAAATAAAATAAATAGAATAAATATGTACAAATAAAATAAATAAATAAATAGAGTAATAAATACGTACAAACATATATACATATATACAGGTGCTGTAGGGAGGGGAAGGAGGTAAGGTGGGGGGGATGGGGAGGGGGATGAGGGGGAGAGGAAGGAGGGGGCTCAGTCTGGGAAGGCCTCCTGGAGGAGGTGAGCTCTCAGTAGGGCTTTGAAGGGAGGAAGAGAGCTAGCTTGGCGGATGTGCGGAGGGAGGGCATTCCAGGCCAGGGGGATGACGTGGGCCAGGGGTCGGTGACGGGACAGGCGAGAACGAGGCACAGTGAGGAGATTAGCGGCAGAGGAGCGGAGGGTGTGGGCTGGGCTGTAGAAGGAATGATGGTACTTCCTTGTACTTCCCAAGTGCTTAGTACAGTGCAGATACACTTAGTATCTTAGTACAGATAGATAGATGAATATGGAGCTAGAGATGAAGATGGAGAAGGAAACAGTGATGGAGTTGGAGGATGAGCTAGTGATGGAGGTGGAGATTTAAGCAAGAGTTGGAGGTGGAGAAGGAAAAAGATGTAAATGAAGACTGAGCTAGAGATGGAGATTGACCTAAATATGCATCTGAATGCATCTAACTCTCCTTGGTTTTCTAAGATGAAGTGACCACTGGTGAAATCCTACCTATCAATGTGAAAAGACCAGTGTGGGACAGACACCTCCTTCCACATTGTGTGCAGGGAAAGATAGAGCCTTAGTACACAAATGGGTCGGTCTTAAGGTCTATCTCTGATTTCTAGTCAGGATGCAAGTAGTTTACTTCTCATACTCATCTGCCTTGAAATAGTTTCATTATGATGACCCCAAACAGCTGTAAATTCCGGAGAAGAATGACAAAATGGTTGGAAGATGGGTCCTATGGGGAGAGCTGAAAGAAATTAGGATTGTTTGCTCTGGAGAAGAGGAAGCTAAGAAGGTGACTTGTTAACTCCCGACAGGTGCTTCCACTAGGATAAGCTCCTCACATGGGCAGGAAAAATGTTTCATGCATCTGACGTGGTGTATCTTCCCAAACGCTTGCACCATGTGTTTTGCCACAAGTAAACGTTTATAAATACCCTAATGTCATTAGTACTATGGCATAAGATAATGCAAGCTTCCAAGTAAGGTGGGGGTGCAGCCTCTTGGAATGAAATGGTGGAGGGTCTTGGCTGGGCAGAGTGAATGGTGATTGAGAGATTATGAAACGGGTCCTGCTTTTGATGTTGTTACCCACTATCTATGATTTTATTTTAATATCTGCCTCCCCGCCTAGATTGCAAGAACCTTGTGGGCAGGGATATGTATACCGACTCTATTGTACTCTCCCAAGTGTACAATTGAGGACCCAGAAGAGTGTAAATGCCCAATAAATACCAATTCCTCCTCTTCCAAGGGTTCCCTTCTTCAACAAGAAAGCTAATGTTGCTGAAATTTGGCAAGTCCGAGCCAAGGAAGACTGTGCTCAGAGCAGCAAACAAAGGCATTGCTTCTGAAAATGTTTTGGCAACTTCATCAGCAGGGCAGCTGAAATCCCCAGTGACCAGATTAAATGCTAAATTCCTTCTCCCTTGCTCTGCCCCACTCCAGGACCCTAATGACATGACCATAACTGGGTGGAGGGGGACAGAGGCGGTGGGGTGCCCTTCTCGGGAAGCTACATGTCTCTCTCTCTCTCTCCTGGAAGGAGCCACAGCTTGACCAGTAAATGTTCCTATTCAACAGCATACAATGCCACATTAATAATAATAATAATAATAATAATAATAATAATAATAATGTACTTGTTAAGTGCTTACTATGTGCCAAACACTGTTGTAAGTGCTGGGGTAGATACAAGGTAATCAGGATGTCCCATGTGGGGCTCACAGTCTTAATCCACGTTTTACAGATGAGGTAACTGAGGCACAGAGAAGTTAAGTGGCTTGCTCAAGGTCACACAGCATACAAGTGGCATGGCTGGGATTAGAATCCATGTCCTCTAACTCCCAAGCCTGTGCTTTTTCCACTAAGCCACGCTGCTTCTCTACCCAAGTCCTTAGACCAAACAGGCGCCAACTGGGAGAGGAGGATTAAAGAGGCCAGTGGGGGGAATGGTATCATTGTTTCTGTACAGGATTTCTTGCAAAGGACATTGGCATAAATCTTCTCTGAAAGTCCAACCTAATTAAACACGGATGCTGAGTTTTAAAATTAAAGCTTCTTTTTATGCCCAAAAACATTTTATTTCTCCTCAGCCCAACATGCCCGGAGCATTCTGAGATCAGGGACCCTCGGTGGTGGGAGGGAAGCCAGTGATTACAAGGTGCTTTCCTTAACAGGGATGGATGTGTCCGAGATCATGTGAGAGCAGCTTTTATCCTCAGCCCAGCACTCATGGAGTTTGCTGGAAGCAGAGGCCCGAGTAACAATAATAATAATAATAATGATGGCATTTGTTAAGCGCTTACTATGTGCAAAGCACTGTTCTAAGCGCTGGGGGGATACAAGGTGATCAGGTTGTCCCACTTGGGGCTCACAGTCTTAATCCCCATTTTACAGATGAGGTAACTGAGGCCCAGAGAAGTGAAGTGACTTACCCAAAGTCACACAGCTGACAATTGGCGGACAATTAGTGGAAGGACAGTTACTCTGGATCCTTTTTCAGAGTTCCTTTTGGAGAGGGGTGCTTTTTTTTCTTCATTCTCCCTTTCTTTTAAAACCACAGGACTCCTGTGATACTAGGTAATAGTTTCAGAAGAATCCAGCTGTGTTATCAGCCTGTTCCAAAGAATTGGCAAAATGGAGCTGTAGAAAATGAACATCTCTCATACATAAATGCTCCCACTCTAAGTTTTTATTTTCTTTGTAAGATTATTTACTCAGCATATGAAAATAAACAGAATAAAGAGTCAAACTAGTGCCTCTTGCCAAAACAATGAGGGTATTTCCAGCCCATTTCCCTCAGAAAAGCAAATTAAATCACTCTCTTCCGGCCTCTACTCTCCTCTCTGGTCTTCACCCTGAAGAGCGTTGCTTCAGTGAAAAGATGGGCTACACACACTCCTCATTTTGCCCTTTGAATGCATATTGGCATAAGTGGTTTTTCTGAGTTCAGAATACCCATTCCGTCAGTCAGCAAGCAGCGAAAATGTGTCTAGTTTTAGAACTGTTCAACGTAATTAGCATCATCAGCCCAGAGGCCACCACAACTGGAAATCTTGAAAAACGCATAGCTGTCATGTGCCCCACCGATTGTTTCACTGAATAAGTTTTAAACCTTGAGGGTTAGAGCTACAAAGTTTGCATAGTTCTGTCCCCAGGGAAAGCTACCAATCAAAAGGTCTCATTGAGCACCTACTGTGTGCAGAGCACTGTGCTAAGAGCTTGGAGAGTACAATAGGATTAGAAGACATGATCTCTGCCCTCGAGGAGCTTACAGTTTATTAGGGGAGACAGATGCTGAAATAAATTGCAGTCACTTTTATCTCGTGTTTTGAACCACAGAGGTTGTTGCCCCCTAGGCGAATAATAGAACTTGTAGACTGTAAACTCCTTGTGGACAGGGATTAAGTCTACCAATTCTATTTTATTGTACTTTCCCAAACACTTGGTACAGTGCTCTGCACACAGTAAGTGCTCCATATAAACAATTGATAGATTAATAGAACTACGATTTTGCCCAAGAATTTTGGCATCTTGAGCAACATTCATCCAGGTAGATGTGTCCTATGTTTGAGCCTCACTGATCTAAACAGCTGCTTTATAGTGAACTGAAACAGGGTCTTCAGGAAAAGGTGAAAAGAAGAAATGATTTAAAGTCACAGTGCAGCAAAACCTGAAAATGTGGTGGAGCAGTGAACATCTGGGAGAGACCAAGCAGTCTGGCATTCAGCAAACAGAAATTGAGGTTAGCATTTTAGAAGCAAGGCTGTGGGTAGATCAAGACAGAGAAAGAAATGGAAGCCTCCTCCAGCACTGTGAGGAACAAATTCAACAGAGTTGTCAAGAAGCAACCTTTCCATGCCCAAGATGCTGAAGGAATTTTTTTTTAATGGCATTTGTCAAGCGCTTACTATGTTCCAGGCAATGTTTTATGTGCTGGGGTAGATATAAAGTAATCAGGTTGGATCAGCTATTCATCACCCACAAAAAAAACTCACCATCCATAGTATCATTCTCTCTCACTTTCTCTCTTTTCTCAATCTCTTTCTCTCTGTTTTCTCTCCCTGACTTTTTCCCTTCCTTAGAACTTGTGTTTAATGCCTAATGCAAGTGAATGTAAGTATACAGTACAGACCTGGGGTGAAGGGAGAAGAAAGAAGGGGCCCAGGAGGCAGAAATCTACCCTAAGGCCTTTGTCATAGAGCCAGATGGCTCTTGGCCTGCTGAGCTAATCCATTCACCCTCCCCTCCTGCTGCTGCACCTCAGCCATCACCCTTCCATTGCCTGAGTTGGTCATGAAAATAAGTTCTGACCTGAGGGCCCATGGCCTCAAAAACACAGCCTGGGTCTAAAAAGAAATCAGGCAGAACTGAAATCTGTCAGCCAACTAACTTGTCCAGGGAACAGCAAACTGGACCAGGCACTATCAGGTGGAATTGACTTTGTGGGGGCTGGGGAAAACTGCATGGAGAAAAATGAGTTTTAGGGACAGGCTCCACAATATACCCCCGGAGGGTGCCATTTTACCTGGGGAAACCCCCCAAGAATTAACTTTCATTGTACAAAAGCACAAAGGAAATAACACTTACACCCTCTGCATTTGCTGGGCTTTGCCTACACAGTGACAGCCTGTTGGAGCTCTGGAGAGGAGAGTTTTAAGAGAGTGCACATCCCCACCCTGCCCCGCTCTCCCCAGCGGGGATGGGTTTCATGGGGATCATGTGTTTGTGGGGCAGCCCCTGAGTGTCTGTGGTCCTGTAGCCTAGCATTCTGAGGAGGAAGAGGAGGAGGAGGAGACAGCAAAGATGGGGAGAGGGTGGTGCTGAGTGATGTGATTTGATGAGTCAAACAGAATTTGGGGAGGTACTGATGAATTTCAAATCTATCTCTGTGTCTGGCCTGAGCCCTCCTGACATCCTGCTTTGAAAACGCACCAGGGGGACTCTCCCCAAAAGAGAAGCAGTGAGAATGGATTAATGACTGTAATGCAATCCCAGGGACTTGGGTGAAAATGGACTTAGAAGAGGTAAAGTTATCATGATCTGTTCAGACATCCCAGAACCATCATGAGACAAAGGGTTGTTTTTGTTTTTGTTTTAATCTCTGCCCCTGTTCTGAGCAAAGGTTTGTGGTCCAGGCAGAGTTTCAAAGAGCCGTTCCCAGCAGCAAAGGTTTTGAAATGAATAGGGGGAGATCAAAGGGCCCGGCTGAATGTCTGCCCATCGGCTCTTGCCAGGTGCTTCTGAGGAGTCCGTCCTTCCACACCCGGTTCAGTGCCGACTGAAACCACCCCCCTCTTCCCCTCTCCTCTAATGTGTGAGGGAGCCAGGCCAGCTGGGAGCCAGTCAGCCTCCATCCGAGGGCCGGGTCTGACGGCTCATTGGGAGGGTCAGGGGGTCCCCTCGGCCATGAACCCCAGAAGAGTCAGCAAGATTTCTTTCACAGTCAACTCCCTCCTGCTTCCTTCCCTCCAAGTGGTGATTATCCATCCTGGAGGCGGGCCTTCTGGTCCTCTTACTGCTTGGAGGAGCCTCCACTGGAGAGAGGAAAAAGAACAGAAAGTAAATTGGGCATTATGGAGTCTTGTCAGCAGTTCTGGGAAAAGGAAACCAGAGGGGAGCCAGAGGGACAGAGGGTGAAATGGGGTTTCTTTCTGGATTTAATGGCCCCGAGCTAGCCCGCCTTCTCTCCTATCCCCTCCCCGGTTTCTGCCTTGATGTGGAGCTGCAGGGCTGCTGCTCCTTCCCTCTGGGGGAGTACAGCATCAGATGGAAGAGTGGTGCTGATCATGTGGTAAGAACACCTAACCATTGAGAGCCAGCGTGGAGCAGTCCAGGAGCCCCCCATTCTCCGGGGCTGTCTACTAACTTCCTCCTACCTTTCGTATCTGCTCTCTTCACTTGCTGTTCCCCAGCGTTCCTCCAAAGCCAACGATCTAGCTGTACCTCCCTGTCATCTCCCCGCCTTCCATCCCCTCACTCACACGGCTTGGAACACCCTCCCTCCCCACATTGGACAGACCACAGATCTCCCTGCATTCGCAGCCCTCTAAAAATCCCTCCTCTGCCAGCACCCTAAGCCACAGGAACTCATCAGCCAACTTTTAGCATTTATGAATTTATTTATACCCTCCTTGACATTCATGTATAGATATTTATTCAGTTACATATTTTTACCACTCCAGTCATTAATAATTTTAGGTTTGTCTCCCCCACTTAAAGGGTAAGCTCCTGTGGGCAAGGTACATGCCACATCTTTCTTCTGCACTGACCAAGCACCCAGGAAAGCACACTGCACCAAATGGGAGATAAGAAAGTACTACTACTACTATTACTGCTTGCCAAGAGTGCAAACCATTTGTCTCAGTTTTTTTTAAATGATATTTGTTAAGCGCTTTACTGTTTCAAACACTGTTCTAAGCGCTGAAGTAGATGCCAGTTAGGTTGGACACAGTCCCTGTCCTGCATGGGGCTTCACAATCTAAAGTAGGAAGGATGACAGGAGAACTGAGGCACAGAGAAGTTAAGTGACTTGCCCAAGGTTACACAGCAAGCAGTTGGGAGACCTGGGATTAGAACCCAGGTCCTCTGACTCCCAGGTTCATGCTCTTTCTATTCGGCCATGCTACCTCTGATGAGTCCAGCTTCCCACACCCGGTTCACTACCAACAGAAACCACCCCCTAGTTGACTTAGTCATATTTATTGAGCACTCATATGTATTGAGTGTGCAGAGTGCTGTACTAAGTTGAGACCTGTTTATCTTCCGAAAGTATTCTGATGGCCCCCCACCCCCACCCCACCAACCCCAAGGGTCCTAAACCAAGATTCCCCACTGTTTCAGTGCAGGGAAAGAGAGTTTGGCTGCAGGCAGTACTACTTGGCACATTAAGTCAGGAAGTGAAGGGAAAATGCTCACATTGGGATTGGAAAGCAATTCCCGAGACTTGGCCTTTATAGTCCATTTATTTTCTGCCCTCCGCAGAATCTATGCCAAATGCTGTCCTGAAAATTTTAACCTCAAGAAGCAGTTTATTGATCTGGCGGGCAATTAAAAGCCAATATAAGGATAACTCAAGTGACAGTTCAGTTTTTCCACCCTGAAAGAGGAGCTGAAGTTTCCTCAAGGGGCTCCTCGGGGCAGTGGCTATATAACTAGCGGATGTGTCCTCAGCCAGTCGTGGCTCCTCTAGAAAGAACCTGGGTCTCGTGACTGTCAGGTCCAGTTCAAAGGGACCCTGACTATTTGCCCAGTCAGAGAGATCAGCTAGAAGTCCACCCCAACACCAGTGAAAGAGCCCTGAAGGGACCAAGCAGACAGATTCTGTCCTCGCCAGCAGATGTGGGTGGAATGAGAGTGTGACTATCAGCTGGGAAGTCAGAAAGAGACCAAAAAAACTGACTCATGGATGGTTGTGAACAGCAGCAGTAGAAGCAGGGGGGGAACGAAGCTTCTGCCAACACCCTATCTCTCCCAGAACTATCATTGGAAACTGACATCTGATGTCTCTTCATGTGCTAGTACAGTGGTTTGCTGAGGCTTGGCCCAAAGAAGACATGCTTTGCTTCCATGGGAATCCCCTGTTGAACTTTTGTAATATTCACATGAATGTGGGTTCTGAACTCTCCTGGCCAGTCAGATCCACACCCATGGGTGAATCATCCTGTCATCAGTGGTGTTTTCGTTGCATGCTAAAGACAACTAGAAACGTGTACATTATATGTGCATGTGTGTATCTCCATAACATTTCAGAAAACCCAGTTATTTTGCTTGGTGATAGGTTGGTTTAATCCATCAAACTGTACCTTACTCCAAGTTTTTTCCACCAGTGTTAAAGTGGACCACGTCACATGTGACTGGGCTTGCTCAGACTGGTCCCAAAATGCATCCTGATTACATTTCAGCAGAGTGCCTGTGGCAAGGAGCACATTTGGGTCCAATTAGAGAGCAGGCCATCACTATGGAACTAGGTCCACATATCACTGGAGAACTCTTCCAATAAGCAGACTCCAACCATCAGCTCCTTCAGAGAAAAACGTTTGGATTTCCCACCTCTTCTCAAACCCTCTTGCTGACACAGTTAGTAAAGAACAGATGATCCATTTAGTTTTACTGAATCTAAACAAGCCACCCGGAATGGTGCAGTGAACTATGCCCGAACTTCCTCTTTCTCCCACCCAAACCCTTTTAATCAGTCAATCAATCAATCAATCAATCGTATATATTGAGTGCTTGCTGTGTGCAGAGCACTGTAAGTACTTGGGAGAGTTTAATATAAAAAGAGCTGGTAGGTGTGTTCCCTGCTTATATGAAGCTTATTGTCTAAAGGGGGTGACAGACATTAAAATCAGTTATGAACAGGTACATGAAGTGGTCTGGGGCTGAGGGTAGGGTGAATAAAGGGAACAAATCCAAGTGCAAGGGTGATGCAAAAGGGAAAGGGAGGAGGGGAAATAGGCCCTTTTCTCTCTTGCAATGAAACCCCTACTCTTACCTCTGATGATAATAATAATAATAATAATGATGATGGCATTTATTAAGCACTTACTATGTGCAAAGCACAGTTCAAAGTGCTGCGGAGGTTACAAGGTGATCAGCTGCCATCCTAAACTTTCCACAAGGTCCTAGGCACTCCCAGAAGCAGAGACAGAAATGAGACAACAGAAGCTCCTGGGTTGGAAATGGAAGACTCCAAAGAGGCTGTTCCAAAATGAAAGGTCCCCTGACCTCATCCTGAAAGTTGTTACTGCCAACCTGAAAATAGCCACCAATGTCCCTGGCATCACCGAAGACTTGCATGCCAACAGTAAACAGTAAACACGGGGGGCTCACCGTCAATCCCCATTTTACAGATGAGGTAACTGAGGCACAGAGAAGTGAAGTGACTTGCCCAAAGTCACACAGCTTACAATTGGCGGAGCCGGGATTTGAACCCATGACCACTGACTGCAAAGCCGGTGCTCTTTCCACTGAGCCATGCTGCTTCTCTGATAGGAATGTAGTGGCCCGGGCAAGCCATGCTATAACGTACACGGTGCACGTATATGCCTGGAGAGGGAACAGGATGGGGGCTGAGCAGGGGAGTGTGTAAACTAAACTAGAGATGCCCGACAAATTTTCTTTCTGCTGTTTCTCCAACAGCGATGCAGTTTGAGAAACCAAAGAAGCCCTCTTTCTTTTTCTCAGAGATAGCCACAGCCTCATCTCATTAATCACCCATCACTCAGACAGGTGCTGACCAAGGATGCTGATAGCATCGCCGCGCCTGTGAGCGGGCAGAGCAGGACCGACAATGCTGACGACATACTGTAGCCCCATCTGGGAGACGACCAGCGTCGGATTCTGCCATTTCTCAGCACTTTTTCATGTCCTAAAGGTGAAGTGCAGATCAGGCAGGGAGCTCCCAGACAATGAGCCCTTTAATCGCCAAGCATTCTGGAGGGCCAAGGCGCACAGCCTAGCTAAAATGCTCTCGTAATGAAAAACAAGCAGAAACGGGCTGCTGTCTTGAAGACATTTATTGTGTTGACTCAAGGCCCTGAGTGTCCAAAAATGTTTTCTTTTATCATTTCACGGGCAATTATGGATTCTTTCTGGACACCTGTTCAATTCATGCTCTTTGTGATGGAGGTGCCTGGAGCTGAATTTGTGTGGAAAGAGTCAGGCCTTTATATAATAACATCCATGCCAGTCATAGTCTGGGACTCTTAGTCCCAGACAAATGTCTTCCCTAGCTGGGTGAATGCTAATCAAATAAAATGTTTATAGAGTTCAGGGCAAATGCTGAAGAAAACCTACAGCAGAATGTGCAGGCTGCTCTTTCAGTTGTTTTTTAATGGTATCTGTTGTGTTTACTATGTGCCAGACACTGTACTAAGTGCTGGGGTAGATACAAGATAATTAAACTGGTCACAGTCCATGTCCCTCATGGGACTCACAGTCTTAACTATCCATTATACAGAATATTGAACTCTCTTAATGTTGCTTAGTGGAAAGAGCCTGGGTTTGGGAGTCAGAGGTCATGGGTTCTAATCCCGGCTCCGCCACTTGTCAGCTATGTGACTTTGGGCAAGTCACTTAACTTTCTCTGTGCTTCAGTTACCTCATCTGTAAAATGGGATTAAGATTGTGAGCCCCACATGGAACAACCTGATCACCTTGTATCCCCCTCAGCGCTTAGAACAGTGCTTTGCACATAGTGAGCGTTTAACAAATACCATTATTATTATTAGTAGTAGTAGTAGTACAGTATTCTGCACATAGTAAGTGCTCAATAAATACCATTGATTGATTGATGAGGTAAGAGAGGTGCGGCGTGGCTCAGTGGAAAGAGCCCGGGCTTTGGAGTCAGAGGTCATGGGTTCGAATCCCAGCTCCCCCACATGTCTGCTGTGTGACCTTGGGCAAGTCACTTCACTTCTCTGAGCCTCAGTTGCCTCATCTGGAAAATGGGGATTAAAACCGTGAGCCCCCCGTGGGACAACCTGATCACCTTGTATTCGCCCCAGCGCTTAGAACAGTGCTCTGCACATAGCAAGCGCTTAACAAATGCCATTAAAAAAAAAAGAGAGAGGCACAGACAAATCAAGTGATTTGCCCAAGGTCACACAGCAGACACGTGACAGAGCCTGGATTAAAACCCAAGTCCTTCTGACTCCTAAGCCCGTGCTCTATCCACGAGGCCATAGTGCTTCTTTTTGCGAGCTTACCATGTGCTGGGAACTGTACTAAGCGCTTGGGAGGGTACCATACAACAGAGTTGGTAGACATGTTCCCTGCCCACAATGAGCTTACAGTCTAGAATGGGAGACAGACATTAATATGAATAATTTATGAATATGTACTTAAGTTCTGTGGGGCTGTGGGTCAGATGACTTGGACTTGGAACTCATTGGGTGATCTTGGGCCTCATTCCACAAGCCAGTTTCTCCCATACAGTTCCCTGTGGTTCGTCTTTCATTGTGCTGATACCACTCTGATTTACTACAGCTTAAGCTTTCCTGCTCAAGGAATTATATTGTACATCTGACTTCCTATTTTCAGTAGTAAAGAGAGAAAGAGAAACAGATAGACCAGGAGAGAGACAGAGAATAATAGGATAGAGAGATAGAGAGAGAGAAAGAGAGGCAGGATACTAGCTGAGTCAGTTACATATGCTGGTCAATTGGGGGTTCAGGGCCTGTGTTGGTTGGAGTGAGTATTAAGTGATGTGCGTTGAGGGTGTGCAGACTGGGAACTTATTTGCTTTTGTGAGTAACCTGGCTTTTACTGTACTGGACTTATTTGTGTTTTGGGTATTTTCCGGGACCTAAGGAGAAAAACAGTGCCTTTTAAAGTTAAAGGTTTCAGCTCAAACCTTCTTGTCAATGCCCACCTCACCTCCATCAAGCAGGTAAGGTACACAGCCCTGGGATCAACAGGAAAGAACTATGTTGCCATTGGATCCGTCTCCCCCCGCACCGCCCACCAAGTTACTTTTTAAAAATAATTCAGTTGAAACATTTCTAGTAAATTAAAAAGGGGCAAAATTTTCTTCTCTGGTGATTTGGGAAAAGAACGAGGTAAAAAGCTGCAGGATCCTTTCCAGACACAGGGTTCTCCCCTGCAGTTTTTAGGCAGAATGTGAGGGCAGCTAGAAATTGCTTGCTAGAGTGAGGCAGTGACCCGCTGACGGAAGCATGGATTTCAGTGGGCCCTGGGAGATATACAGTTCAAGCAAAATCATTCTCAGATGCCTTACCTTTGCTCACCCCTACCCCCACCACTCTGAATTCCAAAGAGTTTCAAGCTAGGGGTGAGTTTAAACAAAAGTTTTCAAACAAACTAGCATGTAGATAGTTTCAACCTGGTAAATGCAGGGAGGAGGGGAAGGAGGGGGTCGTCTGAAGATTCAAACCAGTAACTTTCAGACCACCTAAAGCCAATAGAGTAAATATCCTTAAGATATGAAACAAAGTGCTCTCTTTCCCTCCATAAAAAGGAAGAAAAAAATCACCAGGGTCCAGACAAGCCCCAAGGACTCCTTCCATAAATAAAGGGCTCCATTTGAGAGATAAGGTGAACACTGAGACTACATAATAGTCTCTGACTGCAAGATAAATGCTGAGGCATTTACAGAAAATAAAGCTCAAGGAGAAGTCAAGATGTATCTTGTCAAAACAGGAGATTCTTTTCCAAAAGTCAAGTTGAGTCCCTTTGACCTTATTAACTATTACAGGGAATGAGATGAGAGAGAGCAAGAGAGGGAAAGAGAGCTAAAGAGAGAGAGAGAGTATGGAAGACAGAGTTGGTGGGGGGGGGGGAGGGAAGAGAGACAAAGAGGCAAACAGGGAAAGAGCAAAAAAGAGAAGAGGAAAGAGAAAGAGGAGAGAGAGGTAGGACAGAGAGGAGGGGAGAGAAGAGGGAAGAGAGAGAGAGAGGCAGAGAGAATGCACTTTGTTCTACCAACAAGCAAAAACATGCAAAATATTAAATGCTTTTTGGTTATAAATTTGCATTCTGATTATTTCAACGAATAGACTTTTTCTGTTTCACATTCAGTGGAGGGAAAAATCCAGCTTATTCACCAGAGCAGCTTGCTGGTATTTACAGTGGGTAGCTGTTGCATGGTCATTATAAATGGGCTCAGTCAGCCTCTATCCTAGTAGCCACCAGTACAAAGTGCCTGGGCAGCCTAATTGCCCGAATTAGGAAAGCCTTGCCTTCGTTCTGTCCGAGTCCTGGCAAAGAGAGTCCTGGCCTGTCTCGTAAAAATGACTCCAGCACCAATCGTTAGCACATCTAACCTCAATATTTGGAAATCCTGAAATAACATTGAGTCATGCTGGCTGAACTGTAACGTTTTTATTACTTTAAAAAAAAAAATTCAACCAACTTACAAACAAGCCGGAGATCACTCGAACCATCTTGTTCCGTGTGTCCAGCCCAAGGAGCTGGTTTGGGGACTAGAATGATGGGGAGGAGCAGGGCCACCCCTCAGAATGGGTCATTAGAGGAAAGTGATGTTGGCGAGGGAATGTCCTGCAGTCCATTGGTCAGCCAGCCTCTGTGGGCTTCTTCCATGTATCTGCCTCCGTTTTTGATCTTTGAAGAGCCTGGGCTATTAATACCTTTGGATGTAAAGTAAAAATAGAAACTCCTTCAAAAAGAAAGGAAGAAACCAGCCAGAAGAGTCCTGGCATCTGCAGGTTGCCTCTGGAATGTGTCTCCATGGCCACTAGAGAAGATGACCAGGCGGTCCAGGGACACAGGACCCCCATTTTAACTTCTTGGGGACCCATGTCTGTCCTGAAAAACCATAGCCTGCCGAAATGCGTGGGCAGCTTGGCCTAGTGGAAAGAGCAGGAGCCTGGAAGTCAGGCAACCCAGGTTCCAAAACTGGCTCTGCCGCTTGCCTGGTGTGTGATTTTGTGTAAGTCACTTAACTTCTCTGGGACTTAGTTTCCTCATCTATAAAATGGAGAGTAAAATACCCGCTATTCCTCTCTCCTAGGCTGTGAACTATTGTGTGAGCCAGGAACTGTATCTGATCTGATTCCCAGTTTAGCCTGGTGCTTGGTGAATAGTAAGTGTGTGGTTTTTCTCATCATCATTAGTATTATTATTGTTACCTCCCACCTGCTGCGGGCCCAGGAAGAACACAAGGCCCCAAAATAGAGTCCAGCTGACCCAAGAGAGGGATAAGGAGCACAGCAAATATTAACCCCTAGAGTTGGGTAGTTTTCGTTTCATAGGCAGGACTGCTGAGGCGGCCACTGATAGACGAGGAGTCCGAGGTCCCACCTCACCCAGCAGGCCGTGGCGGAGCTGAGATGATCAACACCTGCCCCCATCTCTCCCCCACCCACAATGGACTGAGGGGAAGCTGTTGGAGCGACCAAGGCAGTGAGAGCTTGGTGGGACCTCTGATGTGACAGTGGGCCATGGGAATCCTCATGGGACCTTGTGGGCTGGCTTAGGATCAACCCCAAAGCAAGGGGCTTCTACAGGGGACTGTCCCCTTGGGTGGGCACCAAGATGGGATGGCATCAGGAACATTAAGGGAAGTCCCTCCTCATCTTCAGCCCCTGCTTCCCTCCTGGAACCCTCTGTCCCTCCAGCCCCATATCTGAAGGACAGATGGGCAAATCATAGCCGTCTAGCCACTCAGGTATCCAGCCTGCAGGCTTTCCCTGCCTCTCAATGTGGATCACAGAGGCCTTCCTCCGCTGTGGGTTTCTGTGCCTGGGATCCAGACTGACAGGGGAATCCTGCAGAAAGAATAATAATATAATAATAATACTTGTTAAGCACTCCCTGTCCTACATGGTGCTTCCAGTCTAGGAGGGAGAGAGAACAGGTACTTATCTCCATTTTTCAGATGAGGTAACTGAGGTACAGAGAAATCAAGTGAGTTGCCCAAGGGCACATAGCAGGCAAGTAATGGAGCTGGAATTAGAACCCAGGTCCTCTGACACCCAGGTTCCTGGTCTTTCCACTAGGCCACACTGCTTCTCTAGCAAGTCACTGGTCTAACGTTAGCCCATCTGCCCATTGGATTCAGTGATTGGGCAAGGGAGGGGACGAAGAGCAGGGAGGAGAGGAATTAACTTAATTTACCTCACCCAGCACAGATCGAGTTGGCCCCCTCTGAGGTGGTGAATCTGCTTGCGAGGTCCCGACTATCTGGCTTCTGTGGAGCCGATGAGTCAGTCAGCACTACCATTACGCCTCACTGCTGGCACCTCCTGAGGGCTTTTGGCAACAATATCCAATCTGTCCTTGGGAGAACAAGGGCGGTTTCTTCTTGCAAAACCTGTTGCAACTTGCAGCCTGCCTCTTGTTTTTTCGGTCAGTCTGACCTTGAGCTCAGCCTGAGCCCCCTGCACTCCGATGACTCTCCCAGGCACAGCTCACCAACCCTTCCAAGGCTGGGCTTCCCCCCACCCCCACCCCCTTGCCACCCCCACATCCGACCCAGTGCCCCCAAACCATGTTTTTGGGTCGAGAGACTCTAATAATACCTCCCCAGCCTCTCCAAGGCCACCCCAGGTCTCCTTCTGCTGCCCAACTACCTGGAGCATACCAAAACTGGCTCTCGCCTCCTTTCTCCCCTTACCGCCCGCCACCCTTCCACGGTCAAGGGGAGGATCTGGGCCCTCAGGGAGCCATCAGAGACCTGCAGTCTTGGGACTGGAATAACAGGAAGGGGGTTTCTGGCCCCGGGAAACCCAGGAGAGCATCTCTCCTGCTAGAGCCGTTGTGAGTTTAGAACTGTCATTGATGGAGTCCCAGGACGCTGCTCTCCTCGGGTGAGGGACAGGAGACACACACCCCTTTACCCTTATAGCCTGGCCCAGCCAACCTGAGGGCAGGGGCAGGGGCAGAAGGAGGAGGAGGAGAAAGGGTGGAGTAAGCAGGGATGAAGGACCCAGACATATCTTTTCAAAATGGAAAGAAAGGTGGCTGCATTATGCCCAATTAACAGTAATTACTGTTCTAATAGTAATTACTGTTCTAATGCCTGTTTCCTCTCATTTTACCTCACAGAATGGCAGAAAAAACCCTGTCCCTCCTCACTTTACTGCCAAAGGACCTGAGGTGCCAAGGACACCTCAAAATCCCCAGCAGAAAGATGGAGGCAGGATTAGAACTTAGACCCTCTGACTCCCATCTGGGGATTTTGTCATTGCCCTTAACTGTCTTCAGATGAGCACTCAGAGTTCCATTTGGAAATTTTTAATCCCATCCTTGTGATTGATTGATGAATTAATTAATCTAGCCTCCTGTGCAAATTAAAATCTTTAGGAGGTTTCTCAAGGGCAGAGACTCCAAGTGGAAAAGTGGCTTGACTATCCTCCAGAAAACTTTTTGAAAGAACCAAATACTTAGTTCATTATGGAAACTTGCCTGCTCTATGACATTGGGTAATCATTTAATTTCTATGTCCTTTGTTTCCTCATCTGTGAAATGGGGATTCAATACCAGTTCTCCCTCCACCTTAGTCTGTTAGCTCCATGTGGGACAAGGACTGTATCCAACCTGATTACCTTGTATCTATCCCAGTGCTTTATATAGGGCTTGATATATTTATTCATTCAATCGTATTTATTGAGCACCTACTGTGTGCAGAGCACTGTACTAAGCACTTGGGAAGTACAAGTCGACAACATATAGAGACGGTCCCTACCCAATAACGGGCTCACAGTCTAGAAGGGGGAGACAGACAACAAAACAAAACATGTAGACAGGTGACATGTAGACAAATAGTAAGCATTTAATAAATGCCACATTTTTATTATTATTATTGATTAAGTGCTTAGCTCAGTGATTAGCACTGGGGTAAACCCTGGGGTAAGCACAAGATAAACCACTAAGTCATGGCCCTGCTGTCCCACAGAGAGCTCAATCAATTAGTCAATGGTAATTATTGAGCACTTGTGCAGAGAACTGTACTAGGTGCTTGGGAGAGTACAATACAAAAAAGTTGATAGACACATTTCCTGCTCACAGTATGGTCCCTTAATTAATATAGGGTAGGATATTTGCACCCTTTGTGCCTAAATCCTAGTCCTTTATTTTAAAATGAAAGTAAAAGTATCCATCCAGACAAGAAAAAAAAAACCCTCTACATCAGTCTAGGTCACTGCCCTTTTTTGCTCTTACCTGATGATAAATAGCATTGCTGGGATTGCCCAAGACATAGTCTTCCAAGAGAGGATCCCGGACAGGGTTAGAGACTCAGTGTGTTGGAGTCTTTATCACAAGGCATGTTTGTCCACAAAGGGCTAGCGAACCACCTAATATGTTTCCATTCCAAATATCAGTGCCTAAAACAGTGTGCAAGTGTCCAGCCGTCTAGTGTCTAGCCGTAGTATTTACGCACTCTTGGAGTCAGTCCCTGGAACTCAAAGCAAAAATAACTTTTCTACTTGATAAATTAATTCAGTGCAGGGTTAGATCCCTAATGGTGCAGAAAATCAAAATCCACACAGACCTAGCCATTCATCCTGTGATGGTAGTGATGGCCTGCAACAACTCATCCCCACTCTCAATGGTTGGTGCCTCGGTTGCATTTATTCACACAGTGCCAAAGCAGTAGAAAGCCCCTGGGTTTGCCTCAAACATACTCTGGCAATGAAGAGCGTGAGGTAAACACTAAAAAGCAAGAGTCTAGGTCTGGTCGACCTGGAGGCTGAACTGTGTTCTCTGAGGTGTCAGTTCCTCTCCATATCCACCATTTCAGTTGCATTCTGCAGATAGGAAAAGGACTTTTTTTATTCTCTTGGAAAATGTTCTCAAGAGGAGCAGAAGAACACAGAGGGGGAATGGAGAGAGGGAGGGCGAATTTCATCACATTAAGCAAAATGAGGACAGCGTTTCAAAGTCATAAATAGTCTAATTAGTCTGAGTCCCTTTTTTTGTTCTAGTTTTAAGATGTCCTGGAATGGTTCCTGGCCTGTTTAGTTGCCAAATGAGATGTTTGTTGATGCGCCATTACAGACCCAGGAAGTTGCATGGTGTAGTCTTATCGAAAAAACATGTTCAAAGTGTCTCCAAAGCTGAAATGTGGATACATCTATTTGCTACTGCTCTCAGCGTAAGCCCCAATCTTGGAGGATGTGCGCAAGTTAACAGAAGCCCTGAAAAGTCTTATGAGCACCTTCCCTGCCCTGTCGCTGTATGTCTGGGAAATATATAAATATATTTTAAACTATCATAAATCACATGAGCTTGGCTGCAATGTCCAGTCTGGATTTTCCTTCTGTTCATATAAGCGTGTGAGTGTGTGTCAGTCTGTGTGTGTTTGTGTTTTTTCGTATCCTTCGTGCTTGGGCCAGGCTTCATTCTTGTATTTGTTTTGTTTATACGTTAATAATGAAAACTAGGGCTTTTGGCCTGGAAACATTACTGAGTTCTTCCTCGTGTCTGTCACGATGACAGGAAGTCCATCCAAAATGCACAAACACAGCCTGAAACCTTTTCTGGCTCTAGTGGTTCTCCACATAGGATTCCAGGTATCCAAATGTATTTATTGTGTGGAGGGAAAACCAGAGAATCTTGGGTGGGGAGGGAGCTGTTTAGTGAGAATTTGGGGTCAGTTTATTGATTTAGTCCCCTTTTTTCAGCCTGCTGAGGCCTTTCATTCCTAAATTTTATTTACCAGTGATGGAGCAAAGAATCTACACTACGAGGAGCCCTCTCAGCACCAGAGGAAAGAGACTGATCTCCTGTTTCCTCCTTGGATGCTGATGTTTAGGATGATAGTGTAAATAAGAGTCTTTCACTTCTCCTGATAATAATAATAATAATTGTGGTATTTGTTAAGTGCTTGCTATGTGCCAGGCACTGTTCTAAAAGCTGGGGTAGCTCCAAATAATCAGGTTGAACACAGTCCCTGTCACACATAGGGCTCACAGTCTTAATTCTCATATTACAGGTGAGGTAGCTTAGGCACAGAAAGGTTAAATGCCTTGCCCAAGGTTATGCAGCAGACAAGTAGCAGAGCCAGGATTAGGAGACAGGTCCTCCGACTCCAAGGCCTGTGCTCTTTCTCAAAGCCATACTGCTTCTCTATGACTCTGATGTTGAAGTTGGTGTCAAACTATTTACCCAGAGGGCATCCTAAAGATTGGTGATCCCCTTCCTAATGGCTAGGACATGGGGCTTGGCCTGCCCTGCTATGTGATATTAGGCAAGTCACTTAACATCTCTGGGCCGGTTTCCTTATTTGTAAAAAGGAGACAAAAATACTAGCCCCTCCCTACCACAAGGTGATGACAGGAGGACAAAATGAGACAACTGATGTGAAAGTGCTTAGGAAAAAATAAAAGCACATGCTAATTTAGGATAATATGAACTCACTCTTATAAGGATGTATTTATTCATTTATGCCTATTCTCTCCCCCATTTGATTATAGGATCCTGAGGGCTGGTATCTTCTACTTCTTTTGGCTATCTCCCAAGCCCTGGTATAGTCCTGTGCACACAATAGCTATTCATTCAGTACTTTAGATTCTGAATCCCAAAGTGGTTCTTCTATAGCGTCTTTGAGAAAATCCAATACGAGAGTTCAAGTTGTTATAGGAAGTTCATTGAGAAATAGAGGAATCCTCCCTCTCCTCCGCCTTTCAGCTACTCCATTCCCCCCCAACCCCTTTCCTTTGCCCCCCACTGGAATTCACCATGCATCACAAAGAATTTGCTCAAGAATTGCTGTGATAAACATTCCATTTCCTTGGAAACCCAGGACACTCCATTGGAGCGCTGGTGGTCCATGACTTGTGTCTGAGAGCTCTGAGCCAGGATTACCTAAGGTCTGTCTTTTGCTCCTACTGGCTTTGACGTGCCCCCTTGCTGTGCACCCCCAGGTGAGACAAAAAGAAGCCTCTTTGGTTTGAACCCTTTCCTCGGGAAAGAAATCCCCTCTGTTGTGAACTAGAAACTCAGGGGTTTAAAATGAGCCCCTCTCCTGGCTTCCTGAAGATATGCTTTTATTCAAAACATGATTTCTCTCTAGAAGCAAGTTCTTGGCCCCCCCATGTATTGATTCCAGTCAGAGTTGGGCAGAGACTTAGGGGGGCCAAACTTGCATTCAGTGCTCACCAACCCTTGGGAAGCCCACTGGGTAAATAGTTTGATGCCAGCTCTGCATCAGAGTTACATGAGGTGGAAGTGAAAAACACATATTTACACTATCAGTAATCTGAGTGAGCAGAAGGAAATGTACAATCGGACCAATCAGATATCTCAGATTAATTGGGGGAGAAGGAGGCAGGAGAAGCCAAGGGGGCCTTTAAACCTTTGTTCATGGTTGCAAAGTGTGATTTCTTCATCGAGATTACCTCCAGAAATATACAGTTTACTGTTTCTGAAACGTTCTATTCTGGAGAGACAGGCAGGGAAGTCTCTCACCCCTAACAAAACGGTGGTTAGATACTAATATTGCTACTGGCTGTGTTTCAGCATCTGCCCATTGAAAAGAAAATAATGATATGGTAAGAAGATCAAATATTAATGGACAAGGTTTGCCAAGAAAAAAACCAAACAAGGAAATGTCACAGAATTGAGTTTTTTCAATGTTCTTTAGAAGGCGGTTTGAATATCGAGAGATCTCTGAGAAGCCAGAGGCGCTCTTCAAAATATCAGACTTCACTGCAGAAAGCATCGTGAATTCCACACAGCCTGGCTCTCAGGGGTGATTATAATCTACCCCTGAGAAACAGAACGACAAAACTCTCTCTTGTAATGCAATCCTTCCAAGAACAATGTTCAAATGTCCACGGCATCTTGGCTTTGGTTGCTAACCTATTTATAGGAAAATATTATCCACTGAGTTGGATCGCTACCACACTTGTAGCTTAGAACCCCAGTGGGCCATTGGGGAAGGAAACAAAATGCCCCCTGTTGATTTCAGTTACCCCAAATATGACATCAGAGTTTACCTGGGGAAAAGGGGGAGAAGGCTATAAGAAGATGTCACTAGGGATAGAAGCCCATTGAGAAAGCAGCTGGACATTCCCTTTTGGGGAAGGTGATACATTGTGATTTGATAAAAATGTGAAGTGGAAAACTTTATGGGCCAGATTAGGGGACAATCTTACAGTGGCGTGGGGAAGGCCTTTGCTTTGAAACTATAGAGTGATCGTGGCGTGGAATTTTAGCCATTATCTCAGTTTATTAATGTAAAACAATTTCACCAAAATAGACCCCCAAAGAAATTTTCTTTGGATGACATGGTCACATCTTCTCTAGACACTGAATTGAAAGAACACTCAAGATGACAAACGATCATCCCTGTCAACTGTTTTTACGGGGCTCCTACAGTGTGTAGAACATTGCATAGAACATTGCATTATTTGGGCAAGGAGTAGCCACTTGGTGGCATGGGCCAAGAGGTGAAATGAGGACCTAAAGGCTTCAATCCTGCTGCAGAGTGCATTGTGAAAAAGGAAATTCGAGAGCCTTCAAAGTAGATCATGCAGACAGCCTGAGGGGAGCCCTAAACGGCCTGTTTTGAAGCAGTCTAGCATTTTGTGTCACTGCCCATCTCCATCTGTGGAGGTAGACATGAATAATCTCTCTGGAACAGGGAAACAGATGGCAGCTATGTGTGCCGGGTTGAAAAGGGAGTTTCACCGAGTTACCTCTGTTGATGAATCACTTACATATTAGAAACCAAGCTTCTTCATCGGAAGTGAAAAATGAAAGAAAGTGAAAGCGAAGGAGGGAGCAACCCAGAAAGATGAGGGTGAGGGGTGGGATGTGGGAACAGAGAGACAGAGATAGAGAGAGACAGAGAGACAGAAAACAGTAGTTGCATCTCTGGCCAAGTCCTTCTGAATACCAGACGCTTTGGGATCCTTGGAGCCATCCTTTCTGGAGCCGTGAAGATGAAAGCCGGACAAAATAATCCAAAAGAGTGCTGGACTGTGGCCATTATGTCCTTAGGGATTTAGCAAAGTTTACTCTCCTCAGACCGGGAGGAGAGACTTCAGCTGAACTCCATTAAGCAAATTCAAAAGCAGAAAGAAAATAAACACAGATCCGTGGAGATAGGAGTTTTATGACAGGGAAAGAAAGCAAAGACGGCTGGAAATCCTGGGCTATTCCTGAGGCTTTTGGACCTCCAGACACCAAAGTTCTCAGAGATTCTTCTCTTCATGTTACCCCGCTGGCAGGCATAAAAGAAAGTTAATAGAATTTTTTTTTCCCACCACTACAAGGGCTGGTAGAAACTAGACTAACAATGTAGTCCACAATGCCTCAGCACTGTGCGTGACACACAGCCATTTGTGTCTTTGTTTCTGAGCAGGGAATTAAGTAATAAATCCAGTACTGTCACAGATACTGTACTTGTATACCATTCAGTCCTGTAGTGAAACAAAAACCTACTGGAATTTGTTCCCACACAATTACATGCTAAAGCAATCCGTTAAAATACAGCGCTACTTATTCATTTACTTGCTGCTGTTGTGATTAATATTGACGGATGCCTAGAAAACAAGGGATCATTGCATGTTCAAAAGTTTTCATATTCTGCCTGACAAAATGGATGCAGAGGAAGTGTCTCTCATGAGGAGTTAGTGGCTTTGTGAGTTAACATTGGGGATTTTGAAATGAAAAATCACTGGTTCTGCTCTGCCAGAGCATCAGTACTTCTTGCTGGAGGCAACCAGGAATTCTCCATCACATTGGTTTTCCTCTCTATCTTTTCCTTTCCCACCGTATGACATTGGGATTGCCTCGCTCCTTTTTCTCAACTCTTTCCTGTCTACATCTCTTTTCTCATGGTAAGTGCAGTAGGAAGATGAGTACTGGAACTATATAGGTACTGTGAATAATTCTGGTCATTGAAAGTTGGGATAAAAGAATAAAGTGGGGTTTGAATATCTCAGACTCTGGCTTGATTTTCTTCAGGTATCTGGGTTGGTTTTATTTGTTGTTTGTTTGTTTGTTTTATTTTGGAAGTTCTGAGAGAGTCAGAATTCACAAAATTGGTCATTTGGAAGCCTGTCATTCAGATAAGTGGCTGTCGGCAGAACCAAGTGCAGTTTCCCTGCAAATCTTCTTACCCTCTTCTTTACCAGCTTGAGACAAAACATCTCCGGGTATCCGAGACTTCCTGGACTTTGTGAAGCCTGGTGTCTGGAAATGGGGCATGGGAGATGGGCAAGGAGCAGAGTCTGCTCCAGGGTGAGCTCCATCCGTGGCAGTTCACCAAGTTCTCCTATCACAAGTGTCCTCTTACACAGTCAGGATAGAACATAGTTGTAGAATTAGGGGACGTTGTTTCCTACAATGGGACGCACAGATTGGTGCAAGTAGGTAAGAAGTGGCTTTGCATGTGGTCTCAGGATTCCCAGCCTCTGCCTTAGCCTTACTGTACTGCAGTGTAGAGCAGTTGCCACTTTACAGGATTTAATACAGTAAGAGAGCAATGAGTGGCAGGTAAGTCGTTCTGTTACTGATGGACATAGCAATAATACTGGATTTTATTTTGACAGATGTCAGTCGGGCTGAGATTCTTGAACTATCTACCCCTTGACTCATTAATTCCCATTGGATCAATGATTTTCCAATAACACAAGATTCTTCAAGAGAACGCAATCCCCTGTGTTATTGGAGAAATCCCTCTACGTAGATTTTCTAGGAAAGAACTCCTCATTTCCAAATCTTTTTGCCCTGAGCCTCCAGCTCAAGTCAAACAAAGGCTTCCAAATTCCTGCCTCCCAAATGTCTTCAGCAATTATACTCATGTTGCAAGTGTGGAAAGACAGAGGAAGTTATAGCTTTTAAAACAATTTAAAATGAGAAAGAGCATCCAGTATCCTTGAAATTGTGCAAAACCTAAGAACTTTTTTTGAGAAACATCACCAGGGAAAGAGAGCAAAACCAAAACATTTTAACCAGTTTCTAAAGCTTACTGATAGTTGATGGGAACATACCCAACACTGGCAGTGGGCAGTGTGGTCCAATGGTTGATACAGGAGAATCTGGCAGCCCTAAGTCCCTTTCCCAAGTCACCTGCTGACTCGTCAAGTGCTCGGTGGTAGCCAAGTCCCCTCTGTACTGAAGCCAACTTTCCATTAACTCTGGTTCTGGGGTGCAGGCCTCAGAAGAGGAGAAGGGAAAGGGAACGTCGCATGGAAATCCACTGGTAATCCCCCAATTCTCACTTGAGCCAACAATTTCAGCTCACTTCCCCTCCAAACCCTGGACCAGAGCTGATGTCAAATAGCAAAATGGACAGGTTGGAGTTCCCTTCCTCTCTCAACCTCTGTTCTCAAACACAGTCGGAGCTGGCTTCAGACAATGAGGAAGGTAAGCCATTGCCCCAGAGGACCTCCAACCATGCAGCTCTTCTCAAAGAGGACAGGCCACTGCCCTTCTCCAAAATGGCAACTGCACAGCTTCTCTCAAAGATGGAACTGCCTCTACCTTTATCCGAGATGGCAACCCCACTAAAGTTGAAAAGCCTCTATCAAAGCCAGCAAAACAAGCTTCAGTTTCTATAGTCTCCTGCAAAAAGGCAAACATATTACATCCCCTCAATTTAATATTGCAATGCTATGTTTTGAATTACCTTAGTAAAAATTAGACAGTAATTTTATCATGACAGTAAATGCCACAAAAAGGATTTCATACTGCCTTCCTGGAGGTACCAGAACAGACCCTAATTTATAACAAGTAAGTCTTTGGGCATACGCACACCACGATACAACCACATTTTCAAGAAACATAACTGAGTTGTATTGTGGGAAGTCTCTACTGAAAATGTGCCTGGAATAATGAAACACTGTAACACCAAAGACTGGAAAGAAGTGGGGAGGTACAGTTCCTTGTCTGAGCTGGAAATTCTTTTAAAAAATTGTTTTTGTTCTAAATCCCCTGCAGACAATGAGAGGTAAGATAGGTGTGACACCCAGGAGTTGTGTAACTGGAGTTGTGTTACAACTCTGGCAGCTAGTAACACAGGGTCTGGACCACCTAGCCCTAGGGTTGAGGGAAAGTCCATCCCTGGACTAAAGAAGGGTCGGAAAAGAAGCCTTAGAAAGGTTTGCAAGTGTTTCCAGTGCCTGCCCAACTCTTACCTGGTATTCTCTTTAGATAGCTATCACTTCTTAGTAGAATGTATGGGGAATGTTTGCAGCTGGAAAAGTGGGAGGGAAAGGGATGTGCTTAAGGAAACTGAATAAAAAAAATGAGTGGTCTCTCTCCAGGGGACGTTACAGCTTGTTGAGTGGAAATAGGTAAAAGATCTGGTTTTCAACATTGACGCTGTCTCATTTCCCCTGGATAGTGCATACTGAACCATTGCTCTTTCCCCAGAGATCACTTGGACACAGTTGAAGCTCCAGGACAGGCCAGGTGGAGCTCCTGAAGCGTGACTTCAAAACGTCTATGACAATGGCTGCCTGAATTCGAAGCCCTTTTCTGTGGCTGTGTCATCCCCAGACAGAAACAGGTGTGATTGGCCCAGTCTTGGGTGGGCTCTGGTGATGTCTAGCAGGGTGATGAAGGCCCTCGGCCTCCTGCTTCTGATTGACTGCCTGATCACATTCAATCAAGCTAAAATCTATTCCCGCTGCAAACTGGCACGGAGATTGGAGCACAGCGGAATGGACGAATTTAGGGGCTATGGCCTTGAAAATTGTAAGACTTCCTCCTAAGTAATCTTCTGTGGCTTCTTCCCCTTCTCTTCCCTCTCCCTTTCCTCTTCACTCTTTTCTTCTGCTTTCCTGCCACTGTCCATTCAGAGCCTTCTTGACCTCTTTCTCCTTTTCCTTCTTGGCCTGTCTTTTCTTTCCATTCTCTCTCTCTCTGTCTCTATCTCTCTCCTTTCTTCCCACAAAATCCTCTCTCTTCAGGTCTTCCAATATGGAGTCCTGAATGGATTCTTGCTGTACATTCCATCTCCCAGAAGCCTAACCTTTTCCATTTCTGCCCCCTGGACGGTGGAGGGGTCAAATAGAGCAAACTGAGAACAGACTATGTAGAGATGGAGTGTCCTGGAGTGGCAGCTGTCCAGGCTATGACATGGTCCCCAAGCCATGGCATTGGCCATTGTGGCAGTGGCAAATTTAACACCTCCTGCCTCAATCTAGAGAGCACCCACTGAAATCCAAGAGCTTAACAAATACCATTATTATTATTATTATTATTATCCACTGCCTTTCTCAATCCCCTTGCCTCTGTTCTGGGCCCTTTTCCAGCATTCATCCTCCTTCTTTGCCAATGCAGTGCATTCTAAGCCTTCCCTCTGCTCTTCCCATTCTTTTTTATGGTATTTGTTGAGCACTTACTATGCTCCAGGCGCTGTGCTAAGCGCTGAGATATTTCAGGCTAATAAGGTTGGACACAATCCTTGTCCCACATGGGATCACAATCTTAATCCACATTTTACAGATGAGATAACTGAGGTACAGAGAAGTTAAGTAACAAGAGTTGGGACTGGAACACAGGTCCTTCTGACTCTCAGGCCTATGCTCTGTCCACTAGGCCATGCTGCTTCCTGTGAGGCCCCTCTGTGGGGGGGAGGAGGTGCAAACTCTCCTGTAATTGATGTGTCTGAATTTTGTCCACATTAGGGCTCTGTGTGGCATATTACGAAAGTGGTTTTGACACCGAAGCTCAGAACACTTTGGAAGATGGCAGCACTGCTTACGGCATCTTCCAGATCGACAGCCGGATATGGTGCAAGAACGATGAGGAGCCATCGAAGAACCGCTGTCACATTTCCTGCTCTGGTAGAACCTTGCTAGCACTTCTATTCTTAGGCTGCTGCTATCCATTCGTGGTTTTAAGAGAAGCCAACAAACCCTCCAAAGAAAATTATTTGTTCTGGGGTGATTTCAGTGCAGACCTTTAGGGAGGCAGGAGCATGGACTAGAGATGACCTCTTGTGGGGAAATAGGCCCAGTCTCCCCCTAGGCAGTTTCCATGTTGCCCATTAGGCACCAAAAAGTGAATTAAAACCCTACTGGCCATATTCCTTTTGCAGAGACCTGGGGAATCAAGACCCAGTTCCAAGCATGCGTGCTTTCCCCCTTCCTCTCATGAAAGGGACAGGAGGAGTCAGTGGGGATTAAAGTCCCTCAGGATTCAGGGAAGTCTTTTCTACAAGACACAGAATGCCATGAGATCTAAACTGAGAATGTACTGAGTTTCTCCAGCCAAGATGTGGAAACCCAAGCATTTAAAATGAGCAAGAGCAGCTGAGGATTGGTATAAAGTAGGCTGACTAGTTGAACTGATAAACTTTAAAAAATCCAAGACTGTCCCTGTTAAATCAAGACAAATGGTCAACTTAGGCTTCATGAGCTTTCTTATTTGCGTGTGATATATTTGCAAAGCAGATCTGTGTCCCCTCGGGCAAGATAAGGCTTTTCACCAAAGCAGGGAGGAAGAGAGAGAGGGAGGAAGAGAGAGAAAGAGAGAAAGCTCTTCCATATAAATTACCAGAGGGAAAATGCAAAGGAATTTCTGGTCCTTCAAAAAGACTAATTTTTTCCTAGAAGAAACATTCCGACACTCATCCATCCATCCATCCATCCATCATCCATTTATTGAGTGGTGTACTAAGCGCTTGGGATAGTACGATAGGATTAGTAGATGTGATCTGTGCCCTCAAGGAGCTTACAATTTAGCAAGGGAGACCAGAATTAAAATAATTTACAAGTAGAGGAAAACAACAGAGTAGAAAGATTTGTACATGGGGCGGGGGTGGGGGGGAAGATAAGAGATTAATCAGGGAAGTCTTCCTGGAGGAAGTATGATTTCAGAAGGGTTTGAAGAGGGGAAAAGCAGTGGTCTGTCAGAGGTCAAGGGGGAGGGAGTGTCAGGTAGGAGGGAGGGAGTGTCAGGTAGGAGGGAGGGTATGAGCCAAAGGTCAGAGGTGAGAGATGAAAATGAACCATGTGTAGGTTGGTTGAGAGAATGAGAGGAGTGAAACATGTGAGCTGTGATGTAGAGGGTGATGAGCAAGGCTAAGTGTGGAGGGATGATCTGATTGAATCCTAAAAACCAATGGTCAGGAGTTTCTGCTACAGGAATAGTGGGCAACCATTATTGGAGATGTGTGCAGAATAACGTATTGGAAAAATGATCCAGACAGCAGAGCAAAGTCTCGACTACAGAGGGGAGAGTTTTAGCTGCCACTGATTCTGTCTCTACAAGACTAGCTAATCGTGGTTAATAAAAGATCACAGGCTTGGAAGTTAGAGGACCCGGGTTCTAATCCCGCTCCACCACTTTGCTGCGTGACCTTGGGCAAGTTACTTCTCTACGCTGCAGTTACCTTATCTGTAAAATGAGGGTTCAGTCCTCCTCCCTTCAGTTTAGACTGTGACCCATGCAGGACAGAGACTGTATCCAACCTGATTACAAGCGCTTAGTACAGTGCTCTGCACACAGTAAGCACTCAATAAGTAATAATAATAATAATAATGTTGGCATTTATTAAGCGCTTACTATGTGCAAAGCACTGTTCTAAGCGCTGGGGAATTTACAAGGTGATCGTGTCATAGTGTCATAGTGATAAGTGTCATAGATCATGATGAATGAGCTAATTAGTGGCCACTGAATCCATTCTGGATGGCCATCTCGCTCTGGAGCCAGGAGGAGTTGAAATAATTTAGGCAAAAAGGGCAGGGAAAAGTAGGAGTGTATGGTTGGGACGATGGTGGGTGGGGGAAAGGAAGAAATGGGGATGAGGGGTAGTAAAGGGTGGGATTCCCCACCCGCAACTAGCTGTATCTATTGGTTGTACATCTTCCATTACTCCTTATTTCTGAAATATTTCTAGTGGCTATTCAACTGAACAGAGACAGTCTTCTGCCCAGCGCTTTTCCCAACAGAGTTCCGGCAGGAAGAAACTCTTCTTTTAACAAAAGTAAATTGAGCAGAGAAGACTCTCTGTATCAACTCTTGCGAAACAGACTACACTGGCTCATTTGTGACCCGCTGCTGCCCCTTTGTGGGCACTTCATTGTGCTAATCATTGTGCTCCCATCCCCAACTGCTCTTTATTAATTTGAAAACTTGGAGAAAATCTCATAGGGATGTCTCAGAGTTTTCAAATTGTTTTGCAGAACAGTACTAGAGAAAGGATGTGAAGCTTTGTAGATTTCTGTCTGGAGTCTTCAAGGCAGTATGGCTCCAACAATTTCCTGCTGTGGGACCTAGGCAAGTCACTTAACCTCTCTGGGCTTCAGTTTCCTTGAGACGCTAAGATTGTTATGAGGGGGGACTATATCCGCTAATTCTGGTGTATTGTACTCTCCCAAGTGCTTAGTTCGGTGCTCTGCACTTAGTAAGCACTCAATAAATACCACTGACTGATTGATTTCCTCATCTGTAAAATGGGAATTAAGTATCTGTTCTTCCTCGTATTTATCCTGTGAGCTCTGTGTGGGACAAGGACTATGTCAACGTGATTAACTTGTATTTAGCCCAATCAAATAACCAGTGATATTTATTGAGCATATTTTCTGTATGTGGAGCACTGTACTAAGTGCTTGGGAAAGTTCAGCGAAACATAGTAGATGCAGTCCCTGCCCATAAGGAGCACTTAGAACAGTGCTTGACACATAGTAAGTGCTTAACAAATACCATAATTATATTATCATAATTGAATGTCCGCCACCAGGCCTACTGACTCCAACCAGCATATACGTTGTTCTGCTTATCCAACCCTTCTTCCCCCGACTTCTGGGGTTCAGACTATGCTCCCACTCCCGCCTCCACCCCATCACTTCTCCATCACCCTTCACCAAACCCCATCCCTTCAAGCTTTAGGATTTATTCCCACTTCCTCCAAGAAGCCTTCCCTGATTAGCAAATACATTATACTAACACATATTTTAAGGGTAACTTGGTGTTTTGACAATCCAATAATAAGCATCACTATTATTATTACTATCATTATAGCATTTATAAAATGTTTACAGTGTGCCAAGCGTGAGAAGCAGCGTGGCTCAGTGGAAAGAGCCCGGGCTTGGGAGTCAGAGGTCATGGGTTCAAATCCCCGCTCCACCAATTGTCAGCTGTGTGACTTTGGGCTAGTCACTTAACTTCTCTGTGCCTCAGTTACCTCATCTGTAAAAGGGGGATCAAGATTGTGAGCACCCCCGTGGGACAACCTGATCACCTTGTATCCTCCCCAGTGCGTAGAACAGTGCTTTGCACACAGTAAGCGCTTAACAAATGCCATCATTTGTTCTAGACTGTTCTAGACTTCTGGACTGTGAGCCCACTGTTGGGTAGGGATTGTCTCTATGTGTTGCCAACTTGTACTTCCCAAGCGCTTAGTACAGTGCTCTGCACACAGTAAGTGCTCAATAAATACAATTGATTGATTGATCATTAACTAAGCCCTGGGGTAGATACAAGACAATCCAGTTAGACACAGTCCTTGCCTCAGTGACAGCCTCTTGTCTTCTAGGATTCATCACTTTAGCTTCTGGAAAGCAGGGATCATGTCTACTTATTCCATTGTACTTTCCCAAGCTTTTAGTCCAGTGTTCTGCATTCAGTAAGCACTCAATAAATATGAAGGATTGATTGGTATGGACCAATTAACATATTTATAATTATGATGGATTAGACACGGTCTTTGAGGAAAGGAGAATGGAGTTGAAAGGTCTTTTCAGTTTTCAACCAAATATTTTAATTTTCCAAGAATGTTTTAAGACTTCAAGAAGCAATTAATACTTATAATTTTCCCTTTTTTCCTCTCCTCAGAATTACTAAACGATGATATAAGTGATGACATAATGTGTGCTAAGAAAATCGTGAAGGAGACTGAGAGCATGGATTACTGGTAAGATGCAGCTCAGAAAGAGACAGCTCAGTATGAGACTCAGTGGCCAAAAATATCTGAAAAGATTTGTAATGATTGTTTACAACCGTGGTATTTATTACACGCTTATTTTGTACCAAGCATTGTACTAAGCACTGGGGTAGCTACAGTATAAACATATCAGGCACAGGCCCCGTCCCACATAGTCTAAATGGGAGGGAGAACGGAAAAAAGCAAAGCAAGAATTTTATCCCCATTTTACAGATGAAGAAACTGAGGCCCAGAGAACTTGCCCAAGTTCACTCAGTAGGCAGGTATCAGAGCTGGGACTAGAACCCAGGTCTCTTGACTCCCAGTTCCATGTTCTGTCCATTAGGCTACACTCCTTCTTTTTTACTAATGGAACAATACATCATCATTATCATCATCAATCGTATTTATTGAGCACTTACTGTGTGCAGAGCACTGTACTAAGCGCTTGGGAAGTACAAATTGGCAACATATAGAGACAGTCCCTACCCAACAGTGGGCTCACAGTCTAAAAGGATACATTCCGTGATCCATATTCACACAGGGAAACCCTAACTCGGTGACCAGCCACCATTATTTAGGAGGTTGTCATGCCTGAAGGAGTAATGGATGTAATGTCTTTGGGGGTCCCATTCCAGAGCCAACCCTGGAAACCCTGAGTACAGCGACAGATATGATAGTAACAGCTATTGTGGTGTTTGTAAAGTGCTTGCTGTGGTCAACACCATACTAAGCACTGGAATAGATACAAGATAATCAGGTTGAACATAGTACCTGGCCCATGTGGGGTTTTCTTGCTTCCATTCCTGCCTTCCCACCCCACCTGTGCCAAAGCCTCATTCAGGGAAGAAGGGTGTTTAGAGGGGCAGTCGGAGGGAAAGGAGCAGCCCAGAGTTCCAGATCCTATAGGCAACAGCTGTTAATCAAGTGGACTTCCCAGCCAACCAAGATTCATGCAGGATGACTTGTCACAGGACCAGAAATCCCTGTCAGCCTGGGCTAAACTTAGTGACTTTAGCTTAATCCAAAAATATTATGACCAAATTTAGTTTTTGCTAGTCCCCTTTTGGATTAAGTGAAAAGGGTGTGCTTTTTAACAATCTTTTAATATAATGGTATGAAGATTTTTACCCTATGCAGATAGGACCACCGAAGCTAAAAGTGGCTTGATAACAGGCTCCGGGTTGCACTGTTGACTCCCCTTGTTTTCTGACCAACACAAATATTTTATTAAGCTTAGATTAGATCAGTAAGTAGTAATCCAGAGGCCTTATTTTTAATATGAACTTGTATAAATAGGCTTCCACCAGTGTTTCCAAGGATGGATGAAGAGTGGGAAATGGGGAAATGGTACAATATAGTAGGTATGTTAAAATTTCGCCATCACTTTTTATGACACCCAGTGAAATAGCCTTGTGTATTTTGCCAAAGAAAGCATAGCTTCCCGCTGCTGGCCAAGGTTTAATCAAGAAAAATAAAGGGAAAGAGAAAGGTAGTTTCAAAGGAGACGTGAAAAGGGTTGGAGAATTAGAAAGGCAGCACAACATCAAAAGTTTTCTCCAGAGGATAGACACTTCAGAGAACATGGCTTGAACTTCTGGGAAAGAGAAAATGAGCAACTGAACAGGAAACACAGTGAACGTTTATTAAGCCGCTGCTTCATCAAATACTCTTATTAAGTATTGCTTATCCATCGTTCCCTTATTCATCATCATCAATCGTATTTATTGAGCACTTACTATGTGCAGAGCAATGTACTAAGCGCTTGGGAAGTACAAATTGGCAACATATAGAGACAGTCCCTACCCAACAGTGGGCTTACAGTCTAAAAGGGGGAGACAGTCAGTCACATTCACATTCACAGTTATTCACAGTCAAGTCAGCCATGGTAGGTAGCAAAAGAGGGACAACATTGAGTTTCAGTGAAACCTCAGAGAAGATGGCCCTCTGACCCCTATTAGTGATGAGTGTCCTTCAAGGCAACCCTGTGAGCAAAGCGAGACTGGAGTGTATCAGCTGGTTTCCTTGGATAGCCTGGGTGTTCCAGCTATGGGGTAAGTCACTAGGAAAAACTTTTCCAACATCAGAACTGAGCCAGTACCATCTACTGCTCAAAGAAGATTCTAAAGGCTCCATCTTTTGATTGTATTTTTTCTGGGTTCCTGGTGGAAGTCCATTTTGGAGATTTTGCTTCAATGAACTTAAATTTATCTTATAAAAAGAAAGACACCTCATGCCTTGCCTTAATGCATCAGTCCAGCACCAGAGTTCACATCAGTGGATTTTCCAAGTAAATGTTCCCTGCAAAGCTTGATGTTAAAAAGCATGAAACAAAGAGAAAGGATTGTTGCTTATAATTCAGTTTAGTCAGGACATAAGCTTCTCAAGGCCAGGAGGGCAGGGATGGTCTCTAACTACTCTCTTGTACTCTCCCAAGTACGTAGTACACTACTTTCCATACAGTAAGTCCTCAATAAGTAACACTGAGTGATTGATTGATTGATTGATAAAGGGTTTGATCAGGGATTAGAGACCTGCTCTGGAGAATCTTCTCAGCCCACTACAGTCAGGCTCTCAACCCCTTCACTCCACTGAAACTGCACTGAAAAGTCACCAATGACCTCCTTATAGCCATTCCCAAAGGGCCTTATCCTGATCCTCCTCACTGTCTCAGCTGCTTTTGACAGTGGGGACCACTCCGTCCTCTAAATACTCTCTGGCCTTAGTTTTGCATACGCAGTACTAACCTGGTTCTCCTACTGCTTCTCTGCCCATTCCTTAGATTTGCTCACCAGCTCTTCACTTGCCTCACATCCTCTTACTGTGGCCCATACTTTTCTTGCTCACAGTCTCGGAGAGCTGAGTGAATTTGGGCAAGTCACATAACTTCTCTTGACCTCAGATTCCTCATCTGGAAATTAGGGGGAAGATACTGGTTCTCCCTCCATGTTAGATTGTGAGTCTTACATTGGACAGGGGACTATGCCTGACCTGATAATCTTGGCACTAAGTACTTAGCACCATGCTTTGCCATGTAGAAAGTGCTTAAAAATATGATTGTTATCATCTTCTGACAAATCCTGCCAGTTCTTCCAACACAGCATCTCCCAGATCTGCCTCTTCCTCTCTACCTGAACAGCCACCACCCTGGCACAAACTCTGTTCATCTCACTCCTAGACTATTATGCCAGCTGGATGCTAGTCTCCCAGCTTCCAGGTGCTCTCCCCACTCCAATCTATACTAGATGTTGCTGCAAGCATCATCTTGAAACATCACCTGACCCAAATCTCTCCTCTACTCAACATCCTCCCCCAGCTCCCTGGGTCTCTCTACATCAAAAGGAAAAAAACATTCCGTACCCTCAACTTCAATACTCTCAACAAACTCTCCCTTCCTTACCCTTTCTGCTGTCTTTACCCACTATCCCCGAGTTTGCTCTCTTCATTCCTCCCAAGACAATCTTCTAGTTTTATCTCACTCTTGATTCTCCCACCATCTCCCACCCCATCCCCTTTCTGTCCTCAAAACCAACAGACCACAACCTTTCCCACATTCAAAGCCCTCCTAAAATTCCACCTCTTCCAACCAGGCTTCCCTGATTAATTCCCAGCATCCTAAGTCATTTAAATTCATTAGGCATCTCTAGCACTTGTGAACGTATTTACACACCCATCCCACTTCTAAACACATAATAATGATGGTATTTGTAAAGCGCTTACTATTTGCCAAGCACTGTTCTAAGCACTGGGCACTGTTCTAAATGCTGGATATTTTTCAGTTGTACATTCAACTTATCTTGACTACTCCATTTGTAAATATTTTTATATCTGTCTCCTCCAAAGAGTGTAAGTTCTTTGTGGGCGGAGAACATGTTATATCTTTGTTTTTAACATCCTAAGTAGTTAATACAGTGCATAGCACAATAACTACTACTACTATTACTACTGCTACTCTAATACTTCTATTACTATCAGTCAGTGGTATTTATTGAGCACTTACTGTGTGCAGAGCATTGTATAAGTGCTTGGGAGAATATAATGAAGTTGGTAGACATGATCCCTGCCCCGTAGGAATTTACAGTCTAGTGGGAATTCTACTACTACTACTTCTGCTGCTGCTGCTACTCTAGGATTAAGGAGAACCTGGTCAAAAGTGGGAGAAGAGGTAGCAATTCGTATATGACCCCAAAGTCATCAACCACATCAGCTGGCCCCACTCTCTCCATTCAGCAGGAATTAGGGGAACATTTGTTGACCATCATGGTGGCTGTCAAAGAGCCAGAGGGAAGATGGTATTGGAGCAAACTCAGTGAAATGAGTAAATAAGTCATTTTTCTTTGGGCTCAATCCTTGGAAACTGAGAGATAGTTTGGGTGGGTTAGTCACTTTTAGGAACTCACAGATTGGGGTCTGACCACAGTTGCCACTTCCAAGGGGTGATGGGACAGTTGCCCCCACAGCTTATTGGGTGGGATACACAGCCTTCTGCCCTTGTAAGCTCACTGTGGGCAGGGAAAGTATCTACCAACTCGTATTTGCTCTTCCAAGCTCTTAGTACAGTGCTCTGCCCACAGTAAGAGCTTAATAAATATGACTGATTGAGGTTAAAGTGGGTCCTTATATTAACTGGTATTTACGTAGCGCTTTCCATGTGCTAAGCAGCATCCTAAGTGCTGTGGCAGATTCAAAATAATCAGGTTGGATACAGTCTGTGTCTCACATGGGACTCACAATCTAAGGAGGAGGGAGAACAGGCATTCAATCTCCACTTTACAGATGCAGGAACTGAGGCCCAGAGAAGTGAAGTGACTTGCCTGGGGTCACACAGCAGGTTTGACCGAACAATCACCATGACGCCGTCTTCTCTCTTCCTATTTTTCTCAACCTAGGGACAGCTGGAAGATTCACTGTGAAGACAAGGACCTCTCTGAGTGGATAGAAGGCTGCGATGACCACTGAATCGGGGAAGGCCCAGCAACCCTGTCCACATTAACTCCTCGGGGCTGCTGGTCAACGTAGGTCCCATCTCCCTCCCAAGTCTCTTCCACTGGGTAATATTAGCTCTTAGAATGTCCTTCCACAATTGCAAAAAAAATGGGAGCTAACTATTTTGAATGAAATAAAAGTTTTAGTGAAAATACCCCAGTGACAATTTGACCATTTGTTTCAGTGATGCTGCTAATTCTGGGTGAAGGCTTTTTCTATCCCATCCAGGGAACTGGGTTTCAGGATCAAGAATGGACCAGCACTCCCTCAGGCCAAGGAGGGTTCACTGATTTCCACTTCTCAAGTTTCCACTTGATGAGATTAATATCTGGGAAAACACTGACCACGCACCAGGGTTTCAGGCTGGTCCTGAAACGGACTTGACTCCCTTGGTCTAAAACCTGCAATCCTCTTGACTCGGCAAGCCCATGGATTGGAGTTCAGAGAAGAAGAATGTGGAAGAGTATTTCTTATGTAGAAAAATCCCTGGGTGGACTTAAGCAGGTAAGACCAATTAGCATGGACTGTAAGGAGAAGGATTTTAATTGAGAAGTAGCGTGGCCTAGTAGATAAAGCACAAGCCTGGGAGTCTGAAGGACCTGGGCTCTAAACCTGGCTCTCCACTATGTGACCTTGGGCAAATCACTTTTAAAAATACCATTTAAAAAAAAGGAAATGGGAACTCAGGAGACTGGATTTTCATCTCCCTCCTAGATGCCGAGGGAGCATTGGAAGTACCGAAAAGGTGTCCCAGACTGGCATAGAGTGATGTGGAGCTAGATGGCACCGTGCCCTTGGCCCTAAAAAAGTTCAGTATAATGAACACACATTCTAATCAAATAAGGCCATTTTATTGTATCATATTATTGCCACTTCATTAGACTTCTTGTTGGTCATAAACTACAAGACTTCCAACCCTGACTACATTCCTCTGACCCAAGTAAATGGACTCAGAATTCTTTCCATTTGCCTAGCACAAATAGCATGCCATCCTTAATCAAAAATGCATAAGCTTGAAGTCCCTACTCTCCAAAGTATGTGATCTTTGATAATAACCCTCTTGAATTTCATCCAAAGCATTATAAGCTGATTTTGCTAGAAATCTACCTCTCCAGCAAACTGAGCCATGTTTACGTTCTGTGCAGTCTTTTCCCCCACTCCTTGCTTGTTTTGGAACATAGGCGTCTGGTAACTAATTGAGTTGGCTTTTCTCAGAGCAGGTAAACATGCTCATTGTTAAATATTCATGGTTGGCTCAAAGGGACAGGTTTTAGTGGAAACTAAGAACCCTTTCGAAATTAACCAATGTGGCAGCATCCGGCATCTCCCAGGCTTTCCTTTCCAAACATCCTGTGAATGTTTTCACAACTATGGACCTCAGTGACATTTCTTTGAAGGCTCACCAGGACTTACATTTAGACATAAGCATACAGGACTACTCAGCAAGACCTCGATGGCAATTTTTCATGTGAATAAGAGTGTTTGGCATATGTTAAACACTTAATAAACACCACAGTGACTATTATTGCCCAAGGCAGGTTCAAGTGTAAGAAAGAGAAATGCAATCAGCAGTGAAAAAAGGGAAACATTCTCTGCCTCAGTAGGTTTCCTGGGGACTGGTGAGAGAAGGCCAAGAAGGAAGCCTTTGAAATCAACTTTTATGCCACATCCACAGAGGCCAGTTTGCCCAAGACTGACTCTCCTAGAGGTTAGGGACCTCTAGGCCTACTAACTTGATTGTCCTCTCCCAAGTGCTTAGTAGAGTGCTTTGCACATAGTAAGTGCTCAAAATAACACTGTTGCTTGAGACATCATGGATTGTACTATATGGACTGAAGTGTCTAGGCACTGCTGACATGGAACAACATGGGAAGTACTTAACAAATGCCACAATGCCAAATGCCACTACTGGTAGTAGTAATAATAGTAGTAGTAACAATAATAATAATAATAATGGCATTTATTAAGTGCTTACTATGTGCAAAGCACTGTTCTAAGCACTGGGAAAGTTACAAAGTGATCAGGTTGTCCCACGGGGGGCTCACAGTCTTAATCCCCATTTTACAGATGAGATAACTGAGGCACAGAGAAGTTAAGTGACTTGCCCAAAGTCACACAGCTGACAACTGGTGAAGCCGGGATTTGAACCCTTGACCTCTGACTCCAAAGCCCGTGCTCTTTCAACTGAGCCACGCTGGTGGTGGTGGTGGTGGTGGTGGTGGTGGTAGTAGTAGTAGTAGTAGTAGTGGTAGTGGTGGTGGTGGTGGTGGTGGTAGTAGTAGTAGTTGTTGTTGTTGTTGTTGTTTGCCTGTTGCGTCCCCACTGGGGCAGTGAAGTGCAACAAGTGAGTAGGCGGACAGAGGTGCAGCGCATTGTGAAGTGCAGGTGTGGCCCCCACCCACATTAGCCAGTACCAGGCATAACCGAGATTAGATTTCCACAGCCCTGTACTTTCTGCTGGCTCAGTGGCAGGGTTGAAATGCTGCAGTAAGAGCAAAGGATCCCACAAGTCAGTCAAACATGTCAGTTGGGAGTCGGGGCATTTAAAGGATAGCATTTCTTAGTTTGAATATATTTAGCTGCATGCAAACTACGTTTGTTCACAATGGTTGGATGTGCAATCAGATACATATAAGTAACTAGGAAAACATGATTTCATGTCATAACACATTGTCACCATATTCTGCTCCTCTTTTCCTGTCCTCACCAAAGAAAAATAATGAAATTTCCCCAATGTCTTCCTTCAGGAGAAGCACAAAACGGTTTCAGATACTCGGATAATGAGGAGATGAAAGTCTGAGTTTTACCCGATGGATGCTCAATAAGTGTCAACAGTCCCAGCAGGAGAGCATACCCCAGAGTTATAGAGAGGTAAGTGGAGCGAAAAGGTTTTTTTGTGATTGGACTGACCTGCTTCTGCCACCCTCCCTTCCAGAATCTCCCAGCTCCAGCCTCCAATTTAAGACCCAGTAATCAGCCGTTCAATCAGTTAATCAATAAGTGATATTTATTGAGCACTTATGGCGTGCAGAGCACTTTACGAAGTGCTTGAGTGAGCACAGTGCAGTTGAGTTGGTATGTCCGATCCCTACAGGAGACGGACATTAAAATAAGTTACAGAGAAGAGAATTAGTAGAGTAGACGGATGTGTACAAATGTGCTGTGGGGCTGAGGTGAGTATCAAAGTGCGTAAGGGGCACGTAGCCAAGTGCATAGGCAACATAGAGTGGAGGGCAGGTAGAGGAAATGAGGGTTTAGTCGGGGAATTTCTCTTGGAAGAGATGCAATTTTAGGAGGGTTTTGAAGGTGGGGAGAATGATGATCTGTCGGATATTAAGGAGGAGGGAGTTCCATGCCAGAAAAAGGACATGGGCGGCAAGATAGATGAGATAGTGGTACAAGAGAATAGATTGACGTTGGGGAGCAAAGGGTGCAGATTGGGTTGTTGTCCAGGACTTGATTAAAAAAAACTCTAGGAAATGCTGTTTCACTCTTTCCTTTCATTAGTTACTTCTGGGTTGTGTCAACATAGAAATCTTTAACATAATCTGCTTGCAGTTTTGGCCTAAAATTGAGTCACTAAGTATTACTGTTCATCAAGTATGTCTCTCCCCACTTTCCAAGACAGGTCCCTCCATTTCTTTAACTCGCAGCTTAAAACTCACCTCCTCCTCCTCCTCGGTGACATTTTCTCCATTTCTCCAAGTCCCCAGTCCAGTCACCCAGTACACTCCTGTAGTAATTATGTGTATGTTTGATTTTCTCACTTCCCTCCTTTGCTAAGAGACTGGAACCTCCAGGACCTCGTATACAGCCACCCCACCGACCCCTCAAGCTCAACGCATCTGAAACAGTTCCTCATCTTCAATCCCAAATCCTCTCCTCCTCCTAACTTTTCTGTCACTATTGACTCCTTCACCATCCTCCCTCTCTCAAGCACATAACCTCAACATTATTCTCAACTCCTCCCTCCCCCTCTTTCAACCCCCACATCCAGTCTATCATCCATGTCACTGAGTTGAGCTCTCTGAGCTCAAGGGGCAGAAGGCTCAAATGGTGTGACTCAGATTCCTCCTGCACTCAGCACTCTCCACCACCTCCCCACCGGCAGCACCATTCATAGAGCGGAAGGAAAACTCAATCTCAAACAGTCTTGAAGAGCATTCATGCAAAGTAAGGCCCAAATTCATAAGCAATCTGACTTCTGCATCACTTTTCCAAAAAGTATCTTGTTACTAGCTCAAACAAACAGAGTGGTTGCAGCCACAGGAACTGACAGGCAGTGCAGAAGGGCAGATGGGAGAAGATTAAATATTTGTGCAGAAAAAAAACCCTCCCTCCTTCACAAAGAGCTGCTTTAGTGTGGAATAAAACGGGAGGTGGAGGGCTGGAGAGAGTAGGAGGGGCTGGCATTATCCATCTCAGCCGAATGACTCATTTTGGATAGAGCCCGGAACAGGGAAGCTAAAAGCCCATCCCACTGACCCAGTGCATCTGGCCTTGGTCACTAGGCAGAGTGTGAGAGAGGCAGGCAGGCGTGGGGCTCTGAAGCCTGCACTTTTGAACCAAGCTGTTGAGCCAGGCCAGGCAGGCCCATGGGACCGAAGGAAACAGGATGACTTGAGCTTTGAAGTTGCCAGGGTGTAATAGCAAAGGGAGAAGAGAGAACTTTCCCGTCACAGTGGCTCACTGTCTCTCCTCAACAGCACCGCATTAATTTGCCGGGGGCCAGGAGGGACTGAGAGAGGGGGGCAAACTGGAGGAGAGGAAGGGGGAGGGAAGGGAGAGGAAAACGGAGGGGAGACGAAGGATTGGCAAGCAAATCCACAGTGCAAAACCTGTCGAGGAATGAAAGGAAACCTCACAGAGCTTAGAAAATTGTTTAGAATTACAGTATTCAGCATTTGCTGACAGATATCAAAGCTGGCTCCCTGCCTTTAGGCCATTTAAGTCACTGCTGCCTCCCCAGGAAGGAAACATAAACAACCTTCAGCTTTTCTACAATAGAAATATTATGTGCTGAGCGGGGTGGATATGTGGGTGAGATGAGACTCATTTAGAATTGAGGATTTCGATGTGGACTTTGGAGAGCTCCATGCCTTCCCCCACAAAAAAGGGGCCAGTGTCTGCAGGGGCAGTATCCCGAGGATGGGGCCCTTTGAATGCACCTAGTGTTAGAGATTTGCAAGGGAGGAGGGTGAGGCGGCAAAGGCGGGTGGAGAGAAAAGGAAACGGGAAAGGAAAGGAAAAGAATTGACCCAGCTGTTCCAGAGGGCCGGAAGATGCCCCAAGAAATGGAAGATAAATAACGTGACAGGCAGGGGAGAGGATTTCCAAATCCAGCCAGAGGCTTGGAGTTTCTTCAGTTCCCTGTTTCCTCTCTGGGACTGCTCACCCCTTCATCTTTTCAACTGCTTCCTGAACACTGGGAAAATGGGCAGGGGGCATGTCTACCAACCCTGTTATGTTGTTCTCTCCCAAGCGCTTAATACAGTGCTCTGAACACAGTCGGAGCTCAGTAAATACCATTGATTGAAAAATATTCCCCTGCCGAGGCCGGAGCCCAAATCACTGGAGCCCTGGCCCAGCACCCAGCCACCCTCTGAGAGCAGAGGGGGAGGGAGGAAAGAACAAGGAGTCTGTGGTTACAGCCACAGCTAGTCGCTTATCTCAAAGAAGCCTGATGGTAGAACCATAGTAGTAATGGTATCTGTTAAATGCCTGCTATGTGTCAAGCACTGTTCTAAGCATTGGGGTAGGTGCAAGTTAATCAGGTCAGTCAGGGTCTCTGTCTGACATGAAGCTCACAGTCTAAATAGGAGAAAGAACAGGTCCATTTACAGTTGAGGAAATGGAGGCCCAGAGAAGTTGTGACTTCCCCATGGTTGGTTACACAGCAGGCAGGTGGAAGAGCTGGGATTGGAACCCAGAATCTCTGATCCCAGGCCTGGGCTTTTTCCACTAGTCTAAGCTGCTTCCCTAAGCATGATGCATGATGCGAGAAGCAAGAAGCACAAAGCATGATGGCAGAGATGGTAGAAAAGGTGAGGATGATACTTCTACCACCTTAAAGAAAGGGCTTAGAGACAGAAAGAGAAGAGGCTGTTTTTCCTCTGTGGGGTTTGGGGTGGACCAGACTGCAACTCCTAGCAACCCTAAAGTAGGTTACCAATCATCTAGCTTTATACTGAATGGTCTGACAGTAATGACAATAACAATTTGGATATCTGCTAAGGGCTGCAATAGATACAAGATAGGCCAGACACAGTGTCTGTCCCACATGGGGCTCTCAGTTTAATGGGAAGGGAGAACAGGTATTTAACCTCATTTTTCAGACGAGGAGGCTGAGACACAGAGAAGTTAAGTAACTTGCCCAAGGTCAAACAGCAAGCAAGTCGAGGAGGGGACTCCTCATCCTCTGACTCTCAGGCCCCTGCTCTTTCCATAGAGTCCCATATAGAACCAGCATGTTTATATGGGACTCTGTACAATGGAGGGGAAGTAGATAATGTCCATGAGCTTGGCTTTAGATCTGCTGATAACCAAAAGGCAGTACAGTCTGCCCCATATGGGTTCTCTGAGAGCCAGGGTCAGGCGCAGAGCTAAAATGCAAGTTAAATCCTGCATTAGAAGATACAATCTCCATTTTCCAGCATGTTAATAACTTGACCTCTCTGAGAAGCCCTGCAGTGTGTTCTGAAGCTGTCTGTTAACTCCCTCCTGTACTGCTGGGCTTGGTATTTAATCTCCAGGAGGAATTTAAGAAGGTCAAAGCCCCCCTCCGAGCAGAATGCCATACAAGTAATAAAACAAGGCCACTTCACCCCTCCAGGAGATGGTAGGCTGAAAGGTTTGTTGTCAAGAGACCTTTAGACTCTACATTTTCAGGGTTGGGAAAGGGGGCAGAGCAGACTATTAGTTGAAGTGGAAAGAATTGTAAATTGGACGGGGGAAGAGGCCATGATATGAGGTATTTCAAGCTACTGGGACATTTGGATTCTATTAGGTGTACAAGCAAAGTTTTCTTTCCATACGCCCAAGGCGTAGGAGGCAATAAAAGTTTAGAGGCACGAGTGAGGGACATTAAAGATAGAACTTATTAGTGAGTGGAAAAAAAAAATCAGTCCAAATATTTGGAAGACTAAGACTCTTCAAAGACTGCAGGTTCCCACGCTTCCAGGCAGCACATCAACCAGCATCAAGTTTTTCATTTCGAAGTCTGAAGCCCCACAAACTAAACATTGGATGTGTGATAAAGAAGCTCCTTTTTATTTTGGCCCAGGCATGCCTCTGTTTATTTATTCAGCTTTGTCATCCCTGATAGGCTACGACAGAAAAGATTCTGTTTGTGTTTCCATTCTGAACCTTGCCCATAATTTAAAATCTGGCTGGAGATGGGATGGCTATTGGAATCATGACATCCTTGAAACCCAGGATTTAGCATGAAAGGAAATTCCCTTTTTTCTTTCTAAGATTTTAGTACACTCCTACATTCACCTCTTACTTGGGCAAGTCATGTCACAGGGCTGGTAAAGCATAGCAGATGTCATTTTCCCAGTCATGTGTTTACTGAAGCAAAGGCAGGCTGCGATTTTTCTTTTAATTTGTAAGGCTGTTTTAAGAGCTGTGCTCACCAGATCTCATTAAGATGAGTCTACTCTTAGGTTCAGAGCATTTTTATATTTTTGACTTGGAAAGTGTTGCCTGCACAAAAACGTATAGCGACTCTTGCTTTAGAAGTTAAGCTTCTTGAGGGCAGAAATCATATCTCTCATTAGATCTGTACAATATTATTATTATGTACCATCGTGTCATTTCCGATTCATAGCGAATTTATGGATATACTTCCTCCATAAGGTGTTTCAGAGACGATTAATGCCTGATTTCTGTTGTTAAATTCCACAGTGGCCCAAGTCGATTTTTGACTCTTACCAGTTGTAGGCACCACTCCAACCCCTCCTCACTTCCCCACCAATGTTCTGGGCCTGCCAGCCACTCTCCTGGTAACAGGGGAACTCACACCATCCCCTGGAACCCTTGCCAAATACATCTTTCAATGGTAACTAAATCCCTTCCAGTATCCTTCCCATGTGGGCTGAGATTAAGTAATCAGCAATCCAATACATGGTTGCCAGGTGCCCAAATAGATGATGAATTTAAGTTCTCTCCACCACTGGCCAAAATCTTGGGATTAAAAAACCTTGCATCAGTGTTCAAGAAGGCAGATGAATGTATAAATCTGACAGAAGAAGAAAAAGAAGAAGAAGAAGAAGGAGAAGAAGGAGAAGGGTAAGAAGAAGACTCTAATAGAGAGAGGAGTTCAAAGATGGACAGCCCTGTTCAGACGGAGTTTGTCATTCCAAGGTGCTTTAAGAAGAAAAGAAGGTCATTGCTATTCAATCTAAATCGAACAGATTCTTCACTGAAGTTGAAAAACCACTACCTCAGTCAGCAGAATAAGCTTCTATTTCTGCAGCCTCCTGCAAAGACTCAATCATATTACAGCTCCTTGTTTATTTAAAATCGTAATGTTATGCTTTGAATCATTTTAATAAAGATTAAATAATAGTTTAGTGACATTTATCATTACAGTATATACCATGCAAAGGAATTTTATATTACTTTTCCAGGAGTTCTGGAATTTGTAAGATGTAAGGCTATGGGAAAACATAACCCACAATATAACCATTCATGGTATAACCATGTTTTCCAGGAACATAACCCATTTGTATGTGGGGAATACCTGTACAGTACAAGGTTCTTGAGAACATACAAGAGAAGTAAAAGACATAGTCTCTGGCCTCGATGAGCTTATGAATGAATGGGGTAGACAACAATTCTCAAATTGCCAAACACAGAATAGGCGAAAGAGAAAGAATGTAGAGACCGACGATAAAAACAAAACAAGTCATTGAACAGTTAGAGAAGAAATGAACAGATGTACATCCCCTTCCATACGCTTTTGCTTTCCCCTATCTGAAATTTATTTTAATGTCTGTCTCCCCCATTAGATTGAAAGCTCTTAAAGAGCAGGGATCATGCCTTTCAACTTTATTGTATTGTACTCTCCCAAGTGCTTAGTAAAGTGCTCAGGACACAGAATGCACTAAAAAAAATTCCATTGATTGATAGAGTAAGTGAATTCAAGGGTTTTCATGTCTAATATAATTTTCTTGCTTTATTCTCTCTAGCCTTTCTCCTAATTTTATTTGTGGACTGATTATTGGCATACCTGTGATAAAATGCATAGTGCTTAATGAGTGCTCGCTGATGATTTAGAAAATGGAACATCATTAGTGGAAACCACAGTCAGAGGAGTTGCAGGGATTATAAAGAGAAAGGTCTCTCCACACTCATACACTGAGCCCACTGTAGACTGTAAGATCCTCGTGGGCAGGGAACTTGTCTATTATATAGTACTCGCCCAAGCACTCAGTACAGTGCTCTGCACACAGTAAGCACTCAAAAAATACCACTGTTTGATTGATTGATTGACTCTCCCTCAGGCCATGAGATTGAGTTCTGGGTCTGTCAGTTTGGGCCAGGGTAAAGTGCCAGACCCAACTCAGCTCCTGGTCTCATGTTTGGTCTCTCATGATACAGACATTCCCCTGGAGCCTCAGGACACCACAAATGTACCAGTCAATTGGGTTAATTAAAATAATTGTGGTATTTGTGGTGCACTTACTACAGAAGTTCAATGTGGGCAAGTGATCATGTCTACAAGTTGTTGGATTGTACTCTCTCAAGTGCATAATACAGTGCTCTGCACACAGTAAGTGCTCAATAAATCTGATCCGATTGATGGTAGTGATGATGTGCCAAGCACCATACTAGGCACTGGGGTAGTCACGAGATAATCAGGTTAGACGTAGTCCCCCTAAGGGAGGGGGAGATATGGTATTGAATCCCTATTTTTAAAATGAAAAACTGAGGCACAGAAAAGCTAAGCGACTTGCCAAAGGTCACACAGCGGGCAAGTGGCAGAGCCAGGATTAGGGACCTCTGACTCCAAAGCCCGTGCTTTTTCTACTAGGCTCCATCTCTGCTGAGCCTCATTCGACATGCAGTGGAGTCCGACACGCTTAATGCTCCTTTCCCGGCGCCAGCCACTCGCTTGCTTGAAAAGTCTCTCTGATCCTGTACTTGCAGTCACGCTTCCACACAACTAGAACGTGGGAAGCTTTTGAACTCTCACTTCCTGCCGCTCGACCAACCTGGCCATTTTGAACAGTTTGAGTTTTGTCTTTCCAGTTCGGGAACCACACAGAAGAACTATATTCCTTAGGCAAACAGACAGCCTCGAGGGGCCCCGTCCTGTCCCGGCCGCAGAGTAGGAAGCCACGGCTGAGGAGGCAGGCTGGCCGGGGCTACAGAGGGAGCAGTGTTCCTTGGCTTTCCCTCCCCCACTGGTGGACATTCCCCTGGAGTGGTGGCTCCATCTATCCAAGGGTTGGGTCCCACTTCCCATTTCCCCCTCTCCCTCCTCCGAAGCTCAGCTCCTGCCCCCTTGGGGGTCACCTGCAGCCTTCCCTCAAGCCTGACTCCCTCACGCTCTCATTGTGTCCTTTTCCTACTTGAGAAGCGATTGGCGGTAGGGTGTTTGGAGCAGGCAGTGCTTGCAGGGGAAACTCTCTTTCCTTCCCATTCTCTAAATTGACATAACTGCTGGGGTTTCCCGTCATCCTCTGGGGCACATGCGCTCCAGGGAAGGCATAGGACTCCAATTGGGAAGTTCATCTTGGACATCCCTGTCCTCAAGTAATAAAAGGAAAAAGATGGAAGAGAGGGAAAGGCAAGTGGCTTGGGAGACTAGCCTCCTCCTTCCTGGTCTGTGGCAGGATTCCTTTCTGAATCCCAGCCTCACTCCAGGTACTTACCAAACCCTTCCCCACAGTTCCTGGAGTGCACAGCAGAAAAACCCATCCTTTCTCTCATGCCTGCACGTCTAAGCAGCCTGACCTCAGCTCTGCCTTCCATAATTTCAGTTTATCTTGCAGGCCAGCTGAAGAGGAAAGGCTGTAGGTGGCCTGAAGACTCCAGGAGGGCTCATTTGTGATGCTATTAAAATATCTACACATCTTCTGCTGATTCCCTAGAGAGGCCACCCAGGCCCAAGGATGAAAATCATTTACAGTTATCTCCTTATCAACAGAGAAGCAGCATGTATGCCAAGAGCTGTGTTGTCCACAAGGTGAGCGAGGTGGGAGCTATGCTAACTGGCTCCCCCCACACCCCACACCCGGGTTGTTTCTCTTCTAGGGGTTGGCACAGCTGTTGTGGGCTTTGGGATGATGATAATAATAATGATGGCATTTGTTAAGCGCTTACTATATGCAAAGCACTGTTCTAAGCACTGGGGAGGTTACAAGAAGATCAGGTTGTCCCACTTGTAGCTCACAGTCCTAATCCCCATTTTACAGATGAGGTCACTGAGGCACAGAGAAGTTAAGTGACTTGCCCAAAGTCACACAGCTGACAATTAGTGGAGCTGGGATGATGACGATGACTGATAATGAGGAAAATAATTGATGGGTTTTGGGGGCATGGGTTGTTACTGAGGGCTCGGATGTGGGACCCTGCTGCTACTGGAGGGTTCTGATGTTTATGAGGCTGGTGTTCCGATGGGGTCACGGTGTGTGGCCCCGGGGAGGGGGCATATATGTGGGGAGAGGGGCAATGGCTACAGGGATATCGATGATGGTTTCATTGCTTTTGATTTGGATGTTATTTAAGGTTGGGGCCAGGGGGTTTAGTTCCGAAGCTTGGCATAGTGGATAGAGCATGGATTCTAATTCTAGCTCCACCACTTGCTTGCTGTGTTACCTTAGGCAAGTCAATTCACTTCTCAGGGCCTCAGTTACCTCATCTGTAAAATGGGGATTAAGACTGGGAGCCCTATATGGGACAGGGACTGCGTCCAACTTGATTTACTTGTATTACCCCCAGCGCTTAGTACAGTGCCTGGCACACAGTAAGCACTTAACAAATACCACAGTATTATCTCTGTTGTACCCTAGGAAGCACTTAGTACAGTACTGTGCGCACAGTAAGAGCTCAGTAAATACGACTGACTGACTGACCATGATTGAAGCTTAGGGAGGACCGTGCAGGGCGTCCCAAACTAGACAGTCGAGGAAGCCAGCTCTCCCTCCATGTCTCGTCTTGTCAACCGTCTCCTCCCAGTCTGCCATGTTTTCCGTTAGATTGGAAGCCCATTGGGGCAGAGAGGTCGCTCCCCGTACCTGTGGGGGTAGGGGGGAAGCGGGGCTGGCAGGGGCAGTACCTCCCACTCCCTTTGCTCTCCCCTCTGCCCCACAACACTTATGTATGTAAGCATATATTTATAATTCTGTTTATTTATATTGATGCCTGTTTACTTGTATTGATGTCTGTCTCCTCCACTCTAGACTGCAAGCCCATTGTGGGCAAGGATTGCCTGTCTTTATTTACTGTATTATACTTTCCAAGAGCTTAGTACAATGCCCTGCACACAGAAAGTGCTCAATAAATACAACTGAATGAATAGCCTCTGGAAAGAGTATGGGCCTGGGCCTTGGCCTCAGAGAACTGGGTTCTAATACTGCCTCTGGCACTTCCTGATCCGTGGCCTTGGGCAAGTCAGTTGGGCCTCAGTTTCCTCAGCTGTAAAATGGGGATTCAGTGCTTTAGATTTTAACCCCCTGAAGGCCATGGCCTGAGGTCTGATGGGTCAGACCTCATCATTTTCTAACTACTCTTGCGATTAGGACAGTTCTTGGCACATTGTTAGCGCTTAACAAATGCCAGAATTATTGTTGTTGTTGTTACCTTTGTTATTACAAACAAAAAACACACCCAGAGAGCCCCATGGTTCCTCAAAGACACAGAAGTACAAAAGAGGAAAACTAAGCCCCATTGAAAGATGTGTCATAGCTGGTGAGGTCAGATTTTGTGATGGTCGGAGCATAAGCTCCTTGTGGGCATGGATTGTGACTCCTAAGACCTCTGACGAAATATGAAACCGTGCTCTGAGCAAAGCATTGACTGACTGATAGACTTTGGCCATACCTCCATTCTCCCCAGAGGCAAACCTTCAGTATGCTTCAGGTGAGGAGGTTTACCAGTAAGTTGATTATATTATTTTAGATGAAAATTGAGTGTTCACGATATCATCCCAGGGAGGGGATAGAGCATGGGCCTGGTTCTAATCCCAGCTCCTCCACATGTCTGCTGTGTGACCTTGGACAAGTCACTTAATTTCTCTATGCTTCAGGTACCTCATCTGTAATATATGGATTAAGACTGTGAGTCCCGTGTTTTCCCATGGGCTGTGTCTAACCTGGTTAAGTTGTACATACCCCTGTGCTTGGTACAGTGCCCAGCATATAGTAAGCGCTTAACAATATCATATAAAAAAGAGTAGGGAGGAGGGTGGCCTGAACTACAAGTCCCTGAATGTCATGGGAACTAAAGTGAACATGGACTGATCATGCTCCTGCCTGGACATGCTAATGATGGTATTTTTAAGGGCTTACTATTTGCCAAACCCTAGAGTAGATATAAGATAAGATAATCAGATCAGATCAGACCCAATCCTTGTCCCACATAAGGTTCACAGTCTGAGCGGTAGGGGGAATAGGTAGGATATCCCCATTTTTCAGATGGGAAAATGGAGGCACGGAGAAGTTAAGTGACTTGTCCAAGTTCAGGCAACTCTGGGCTCATGGGCAAGGAGGCCTGCAGGTCTGCTAGAGCTGTCTAGCTAATCTTCCCCCCACTTCTTGCTCCCCTATTTAAGAAGGAAGAAGCACACATCCCCCCAGTTGACATGCCTCTTCCTGAGGCCTTTTGTCACTGCTTTAAGTTTTTTTCCCCTTTTAAGTTCTTTACATTTTTTGAAAGAGCCTGAAATTACAGGACTCTCTCACTTATAAGGGGACCTCTCAGATAGCTCAAAGTTTTACCTTACTTGGAATCTCAGGTCGGGTGTGACTTCCCAAACCTCTAGGAGTGAGAGATTTAGTCAGCCAAGTGAAATTCATGGAATTTCCCTGGAAGACATATAGGATATTGGAGGAAATGACTCCATAAAGGCATTTAATGAAAATGGCCTTTAATGACTTTACATGCAGTGGACGTTTTCACAATATTAGTCCACTCTTGTATATGGATGAATTCCAAAATTTCACCTGGCCTCCCTTTCTCCTCATGGGAGGTGGGAGGGAGGGAGGGGAGAGAGAGAGGGAGAGAGAGAGAGAGAGAGAGAGAGAGAGAGAGAGAGAGAGAGAGAGAGAGAGAGAGAGTATGCGTGTGCGTGTGACAATTTATGAAAGGTAAGGCTGAAACAATGAAAATGTAATTGAACAACCCCTCACTCCCCATTGGGAGCAGGCAGAGCTACTCCTTTGGCTCCTTGAAGTCTGCCCCTCACTGCCCTTGCCATTTTTAATCTCCCTCTTTGATTCCCAAGCTCCCCAAACCCTCTGCTCTAGGAAAGCTACCCCCTTCTTCTGATGGCTGTATACCAGTCTGGTTTGGCTGTAACTCTCACCCCCAGCCCCTGCTGTGTTCCTGGCAGATGCTCCAACCTGACTTTCCACAAGAATCCATTTCACAGATGGGGAAACAAGAGGATGCAATAATAATACCAATAAGTACAGTAGGTGCCATGTACTGTATTAAACATTGGGGTAGATACAAGATAAGCAGGTGGGACACAATCCCTGTCCTGCGGGGGCTCACAGTCTCAAGGAGGAGCAAGAACCTCTATTGAATTTTATAGATGAGGAAACTGAGTCACAGAGAAGTTAAATGACTTGCCCAATGTCACAGAGCAGGCAAGAGGCAGAGCCAGGATTAGAACCTGGTCCTCTGAACTACCAGGCCTGTGTAGACAGGGAAAATGTCTACCAACTCTGTTATATTGTACTCTTTCACGTGCTAAGTGCAGTGCTCTGCACATTTTAAATGCTCAAAAAGTACCATTGATTGATTGATTTCTACTAGGCCAATCACCTTCCCTGAAACTCCCTTCTTTGGCTCTGAGTGCTGGGATTACATTGCGAAGTTTCAGGATAATAATCACCCCTTGAGGCTCTGATTTCAATGATATCAATGGGAAATACAGTGCACCAGAGAAGACCACCTCTAGCTCCATCAAGCAAACAGGAGCTCCATGATCCATACGTGCCCCCGTCAAGATCACTGGACCCAGTGGAGGGGGAGGATGACTCTGCCATGTGGTTCCCAGGAGTAGTTGATTAACTTTTGCCCAGCCTGACTCTAAAGTTGCTAGAGGAGGAACTAGTATGCACCTGGCTGCCTAGTGATCTGCACAAACCACGTATGGTCCTGCATCCTAGCAGGAGACTTCCCCACATGGCTGAGTACATTCATTTCAAAATGGTAAATTGGGGAATCAGCGTTCCGCTTATCTTCGCCCCAACAGGGGAATGCTAGATGCAATAATGGTAATAATAGTAATCGTGATATTTGCTAAGCGCTTACTACATGTTAAGTACTGTAAAAGTATTAGAGTACATGCAATGTAATCAGGCTGGACACAAGCCCTGCCCCACATGGGGCTCATAGTCTACGTAAGAGGGAAAACTTCTAGACTTCTAAACTTCTAGTCCCCTTCTAGACTGTGAGCCCACTGTTGGGTAGGGACCATCTCTATATGTTGCCAACTTGTACTTCCCAAGCGCTTAATACAGTGCTCTGCACACAGTAAGCGCTCAATAAATATGATTGATTGATTGATTGATTGAAAGCAGATATTTAATCTCCAAGTTAAGTGGCTTGCTCAGAATTACACAGCAAGTGGCAGAACAAGGATTCGAACCCAGTGCCTTTTTCTCCTCCTTCCAGGTGGTGGTATAAGACTTTGATTCCAGGCCAATCAGGGATTCAGAAAGAATTCCACTCTAGCCAGAGTCCCAACTCTAACAAGTTGCATTTTGGGTAACATGACCCAACTTTTTAAACATTCAGAAAATAAATGTATGTCGTTCACTAGAGCTTATGTTGGCAGCCAAGAAGCTAATATTACTCACCCAAGAGGCCAATAAGATGCCTAGACAGAACAATGAATTAACTTACTATTGGAATAAAATGTGATTTGGGAAAAAAAAATCACTGAACAAATAAGCAGAACGAATAGACCAGATACGACAGCTTTTTATAGCCCTCTTTTGACTAACACTTCAACCCGTTTATTTAGCATCCCCCAACCTTTAGTAATAGCTCTGACATTCACAACTCCAGATCTGTTCCTCCCTTAATGTTTATGTTACCACATCCATCTGCTATTACACCTTCCTGCTCAGCTATTTTTCTATCCATTTTTCCTTGCCACAACAAATATTGCCAACTTAACACAATCATTTATCAGGAATTTACAGTGTCAGAAGCGTGTGGGACCTTCCATGCTATGAAGTGCTTTCATTTCTGCTGTGATAAAAGAAATGGAAGCACTAACAAGCCACTGTATTTTTCAGGGAGAGTTCTTTAAGATGAATGAGACATATGAGTGAGATTGTCAAAAACAATGGAAATGACTCTCCAATACATCTTCAATACGTCAAAGGAATACAAAAATAAATATCTAATAAGAACAATGCACCACATAGCAAGTCTGGCTCTACAGAATCAACAGCCAGAATAAGAAAGGAGGAGATGATTTTGGTTTATCATTCTACTCCTCAAACTATAAAACAACCAAAATGATAAAATAAGTTTCTAGAACATAGAGATGCTTTCTTTGTTGATGAAAAGCAGACATATTTCAGGTAGTTGTCTCCGTTTAGGAAATTAATGATAGCTCTAATAGGCAGCTTTCATAAATGAAAGCTCCTTGAAAAAAAAAATCCTCAAAACAACAAAATTAGAAAAATCAACAAACTTCAATCTTCTTCCTTGACTTTGAATTAAGTAAATTAAGTTACTTGAAAAATAACAAGGAAAACAAGGTATTTTGTTCTCTAAACTAGAGGGTGTCTTCAGTAACCAAGTTACTGTTCTATCTATTTTCTGCCTTTCTTTGGTCTGGCAGTTCCTAAGGAGGGAAAAGACCAGCTGCTGTTTAGTTTCAGTTTGACTCTCCCCTCAGTGGGATTATATCAGTGTGCACAAGTGGGACTATCAAGACAGAGAAGTGGCCAACAATCCCTCCCACATTATGAGCAGGTAGAGATTATTGTGGCTGCATTAGTTACCCCGAATACTCAGTGCCATCTCTGTTACTCCCTCTTGGTGTCCCAATCTTCCTGAGGCTTCTGTTCTAAGATGTTCATCACATTTGTAATTGGCATAGGCCATCTTGGTTTTTCTTCCGCCGCTGTCTCCCAATTGTCCACTATTATGCCACGGCCTTTGAGATGCTATTTCCTTGTCCTCCCGGCTCATTTTGCCCCATTTCAGCTCCCCAGAGAGCAACTGTCCCATTCTCCTCACATGCTCACCCCAGCATCACGTGTAATGTGCAATGACATAGTGCTGCTTCTATGCTAGTGGACTCACTGCCTTCAAGGACCTCATTGTTGGTGATCCTGTTTGGCCTTTTGGTGAGTCCTAGATGTGTTGATAGCCCTGCTCTGGAAAAGCAGCAGTGTGGCCTAGTGGAAAAAGTATATGCCTGGGAGTAAGAGGACCTGGGATCTAATCCCCCCTCCAATTCAGATCAGTTCATTCGTATTTATTGAGAGCTTACTGTGTGTGGAGCACTCTATTGGGAGAGTACAATGCAACAATAAAGAGGCACATACTCTGCCCACAACAAGCGTACAGTCTAGGTGGGGAGACTGGGCAAGTCACTTTACCTTTGTGTGCCTCATAGTAGTCTCAACTGTAAAATGGGAATTCAATACCTGTTCTCCCTCCTACTTAGTAAGGCTAATGTGAGACAGGGACCGTGTCAAACCTAATTGACTTGTATATACCCCAGTGCTTGACACATAAGTGCTTAACAAATACCACTATTAATGATTATAAGGCCCCAGTGCTTGACACATAATAAGTGCTTAACAAATACCACTATTAATGATTATAAGGCATCTTTTGGCCGAGAACCCTAGGGGAAGGCCTGCCCAACACAAAGAAGCAAAAGCTCAATCTGTTATCCAGAGAATTCGATCTATGCACGACAGCAATCTAGGTCATTCAGGAAAAATTCAGTTTTAAAAATGTCCCCAGTCCTGATGTGCCTGGTCTTTTTTCCACTCTCCTTAGCCCTTGTGCTGCCTAGCCTCAAAAGCTGCTGATTTCCTTCCTGCCTTTATTTCCATCCAATCCCCAAATATCAAAACTAAATTAAAAGATTATGTAAAAAACCTTCAGGAGGCATGAAAGAGGGTGGATGCATTCTAGAATATAGATCCAAACTCTGTTAAAGAGGGTTTCCAGTGCAGTACTCTAAATATTTCCGGAGACCCTGATTCCAGTTTCACATTCAAGACCTAATAGCCAATGGTGATAAGAAACCATTGAACGTGACAGAGAATCTTCGTGGTACACATTCAGTTCTTTGTTGACTGTGGCGGCACAGTGACTATTGGAGCGATCTTGCCTGTGGACCCAAAATGAACCCTTGCTTTTTTTTTTTTCCATCCTTCAGCAGGGTCAAGGGTTTACAGACTCGGCCCAGAGAAATTGGAAATGTGTACCTCATCAAACGAGTAAGTGAAATCAAGTAGAGCGGCTTGGCACACTAATTGGCTCGCCTGGTCAAAGTTTTCACCAAATGCAACTGCACAGGAATGAATGTTGCAGGCTGAAGCCAATGACCACAGCCCCATCAGCAGTCTTTGGAAGTGCTTTAGCACACACTGGCAGAGAAGAACACATCTTGTCTGCAACAGCTCTAACTCACCACATTCCTGATTGCTTAACTCTTTCCCTCCCCAGAGTTCAGAAACCGTGCACTCACTACAGACCCTTCAGCATCTTTTCAGACAGTCATTTCTTTCAGAGGGAAGGGGAGAGTGGTAGGGAGAGGGAGACGGAAAAGAAGGTGGAAGAGGGAGAGAGAGAGAGTATAAGGTCTTGGGGCAGAAATCTTGTCGAACAATTCTAATGTATTGTACTTTTCCAAGGATTTAGTTCCGTGCTCTGCATACAGTAAGCATTCATTGATTGGTATTGATTGATTGAGAGAAGACAGAAGCAGTGTGGCCCAGTGGAAAGAGCATGGGCCTCAGAGTCAGAGGACCTGGATTCTAATCCCAGCTTTACCACTCACCTGCTGTACGACCTTGGACAAAGCATTTAAGATCTCTTTGCCTCAGTTTCCTCATCTATAAAGGGAGATTCAAAACTGCTCTCTCTCTTACTTAGAAAACTGTGAGCCCCATGTGAGACAGGAACCACGTGGGACCTGATTATCTTCTATGTACTCCAGAGCTTAGAACAGTGGTTGACACATAATAGGTGCTTATCAAATGCCATTATAAAGGTGAGAGGGAGAGGGAGAGAGATCCACCTTCAAAAGTGAAGATGGGAGCACTGGGGGGTGATGGCCCCCACAGCTTTTTTGAACTGGACTCCCAAACCTTGCTCATAACAATGGCATTTATTAAGCATTTACTATGTGCAAAGCACTGTTTTAAGCGCTGGGGAGGTTACAAGGTGATCAGGTTGTCCCACAGGGGGCTCACAGTCTTCATCCCCATTTTCCAGATTGAGGTAACTGAGGCCCAGAGAAGTTAAGTGACTTGCCCAAAGTCACACAGCTGACAATTGGTGGAGCCGGGATTTGAACCCGTGACCTCTGACTCCAAAGCCCAGGCTCTTTCCACTGAGCCACGCTGCTTCTCATCTTAGCTTTCTGACATTGCTGTGTGACCCTAGGTAAGTCACTTAACTTTTATATGCCTCAGTTCCCTCTTCTGTAAAATGTAGGACATGGACACTGTGATTAACCTGAATCATTTGTATCTACCCCAGCGCTCAGTAGAGTGCCTGGCACATAGTAAATACTTAGCAAATAAAATAAATAAATAAATCACCATTCAGTATACCAGTCCAGTCTCTAGTTGACTGATGCCAGGCGTTGCCTCTCTCTAGGTGGGGGTCCCAGTATACTCAGACCTGGCTTACATAATAATAATATTAATGGCCTTTATTAAGTGCTTATTCTGTGCAAAGCACTGTTCTAAGCACTGGGGAGGTTACAAGGTGATCAGGTTGTCCCACGGGGGGCTCACAGTCATAATTCCCATTTTACAGATGAGGTAACTGAGGCACAGAGAAGTGAAGTGACTTGCCCAAAGTCACACAGCTGACAATTGGCAGAGCTGGGATTTGAACCCATGACCTCTGACTCCAAAGCTTGTGCTCTTTCCACTGAGCCACGCTGCTTCTCTACATCTCACACAGAGGTACCTGGAGTAACCTAGGAAAATAGAACAATTCATTCATCTCCAAGGAAGAGCAGTAGGCCCCCTGTTTGTGGTTTAGGTTCACTCTAAGTCCTTGTCAAACACCCCCTTTCCCTTTTCACCAAAGCCCCACAGAACAATTTCCTTTCTAGTCTTCAGAACAATTTCCTTTCTAGTCTTCTTCCAGGAAAGAGGCATTTTTCCAGCTTGCCTCCCATTCTGCCTGCCTCTTGGGGAAATCCATGGGCCCTATTAGGACATAAGTACGGAATTTAATTTACCGCTGGCTCCAAATAGATCTTCCTCTGTCATGCCAGCCTTCCTCACTAATGTTTTAGAGATATAGGCTCCTCTATCAAATGGAGAAATAAGATGGATACCTTTCTGTTACAGAACTCCATTTCCTCGGCTATAATCGTTGTATTTGTTAAGAGCTTTCTATGTGCCAAGCACTGGGTAGATTTAATACAAGCAGATCACCCCATTCAGCACACAGTGTAAGTGTGAGGGAGAATAGGTATTTTACCCTAGATGAGGAAACTGAGGCACAGAGAAGTTAAGTGACTTGCCTAAGATCACACTCCAGGCAAGGGATTAGAACCTAGATGCTTTGCTTCCCAGGCCTGTGCTCCTTCAGCTTGGCCACAGTGCTCCTCCATTCAGCCCCCCAAGCCTCACAGCAATGACGAGCTGGTATCGTCCTTCCACATACATCAAATCAGTTCTATGGAGCATCAAGGACATTAACTCAGGGAAAATGTCAAGTGTATTAAAGCTAAAGTACATTGACATTCCATTCAAATCAGTTATTTTAGCCTCTAAACCCCCAGATCCCTGGCGATCTGTATATTCCAGAAACTAGGGGTAGCTTCCCACAGAAAAAAAAGGCTCCTTTGGTTTCTAATGGCCAAACACAACGTATATGCTTCAAGCAGTGCTGCCTAGAATCGGTTGTGATGGAGGGCCAGCTTTCTTTCAAGGGTGGTTACTTGACACTGTTTACGAACGATGACAGATTGTTACTAAGGGAATGGTTGCATCACGCAGAGCCTGGAAAGCAAAGGAAAACAAATCACTTACTTAAGAAATACAGTGACATATTCCACGTCTACATGAGGGAAAGCAAACAGAGTAGCAGAAGCAACAACAACCACCTCCACCTCCACCAGTCCCCTGCACACGTCTCAACAGCCCAAACATTCCAGGTGGATTTAAGGCTTGATCTTACTGAAGGCTGGAGTCTGTGCTGTTCTATTGAAGGCTTCTTCGGCTGAAAGGAAGGTGACATTACATCAAACTGGCCTTCTGGAAAATGTGAATTCATCAGACACCTGGCAGTGGATTAAAATGAAATAGTGACCTTCAGTGTACTTGATGTTTTCAAGTTTCAAAACCCTAATTCAAAGGCAAATTTGTTCCAGAAAGAAAATAAATCCCCAGGGATAGGTATAACATATCATTAGCATATAGACTGTGAGCCCACTGTTGGGTAGGGACTGTCTCTATATGTTGCCAATTTGTACTTCCCAAGCGCTTAGTACAGTGCTCTGCACATAGTAAGCGCTCAATAAATACGATTGATGATGATGATTAGCATGACCCTACATGGGGAAAATAGCAATCAAGGTCCACTCTGAATCTATCAACTATGTTATATTGTACTTTCCCAAGAGCTTACTTAGTACAGTGCTCTGAACACAGGAAGCACTCATTAAATACGATTGATTGTTCTTTGGGGGTGGCAGGAGTGTGAATGGGCAAATAAGTGTTATGATCTTTTAAGCCACGTGCAACTTTTCCTGTCAAAACTGAGTCTTTCTGCACATATTCCATTATTCTGCTTCCCACATGAACTGCAGTGTGGGCTAGTGGATAGAGCATGGGTCTGGGATCCAGAAGGGTGGCTCTGTCACTTGTCTGCTGTGTCTCTCCAGTCTGCCTGGATAGTGCTCAGTGTCGTCGTGAGCACGAGCTTCAAGACATTCACAACTTGTACCTTTTCCCCAGTGCAGATGACCCCAGGCCTCCCTTCTTAGGGCTGGGTACTGAAGAAAGTCTAAGACCTTGGTGTTCACTGCCTGTGCCTGTTGCCTTCAGAGTCCTGGGCCCTGAAGGGAGGAACTTGAAGCTGTCTTGCAGTAGCTCCCAGAGATGACAGAGTTGTCAGCTCCTACTTACCGCTAGCTCTTCCTGCGTCCTACTCCATCTGGGTCTGGATTCCTCCCTGGACACCGGACTGCTTCCTCTTAATTTCCCCAGGTGTGAATAGGGCTTTTCTAGTTGCTTTGGGTTGGGTTTGTGGGGTTTTATCCGGCCAAGGTGAAACTCATGATTATATCTTCAGCTTCTTTTGAGGCAAAAGGTTGTAGCCTCTCCTCCCCACCGACGATTCCCCCTCCTCATCGATGTATTCGGAATTCGCGTTCTCAGGAATTTGGACGTGCCAAAAAGCAAGATGGGTTCAAGGGGGAGTTGGATAAGTGTATGAACCTCGAGTCCATAATGAGCTACTTTGGGAAAATGGGTGATGTTTGAGAAATAGGTATAATAATAATAATAATGTTGGTATTTGTTAAGCGCTTACTATGTGCAAAGCATTGTTCTAAGCGCTGGGGTAGATCCAAGGTAATCAGGTTGTCCCACGTGGGGCTCCCAGTCTTCATCCCCATTTTACAGATGAGGGAACTGAGGCCCAGAGAAGTTAAGTGACTTGCCCAAAGTCACCCAGCTGACAAGTGGCGGAGCCTGGATTTGAACCCATGACCTCTTGACTCCAAAGCCGGTGCTCTTTCCACCGAGCCACGCTGCTTCTCTAAGCAGCGTATGTTAGATGGTACATCCATAACCATGCAGTTGATAGTCAAGGAGAGCAATGATAATAATAAATGTGGTATTTTTTAAGTGCTTACTATGTGCCAAACCATTACACTTTTTCTCCAGCCATCCTGTCCTGGAATAGTAATAATTTTGTTTGTTGTTAAGCGCTAACTATGTGCCAAACACTACTAAGCAGTGGAGTAGGTACATGATCATCAGCGCCCGTATTAGGGGCTCACAATTTAAGTCAGAGGAAGAACAGGTATTAAGTTTGCAGATGAGGGAAATGAAGTATAGAGAAGTGAAGTGACTTGTCTTAAGTCATGCAGCAGGCAAGTGGCAGAGTCAGGATTAGAACCCAGGTCCTCTGACTGCCAAGCCCATGCTCTTTCCACTAAGCCACGCTGCTTGCCTGGAGTCAAAAGGATGACTCAGGGTGGCATCTGACTTTATATTCTTATGTGCCAGCTGATTTCTTTTGGTTTGTAAAGTCTGTCACTTTCTCTGGGCTTGGAATCACCCTAAAGAGAAGAAATAAAATGGGACAGTTTTGCTTTCAGAACTAGAGAACAGTGTACTGGTTCATAAGCATTTTTATGGCATTTATTAAGCGCTTCCTATGTGCAAAGCACTGTTCTAAGCGCTGGGAAGGCTACAAGGTGATCAGGTTGTCCCTCGGGGGGCTCACAGTCTTAATCCCCATTTTACAGATGAGGTAACTGAGGCCCAGAGAAGTTAAGTGACTTGCCCAAGGTCACACAGCAGACATGTGGCGGAGCCGGGATTCGAACCCATGACCTCGGACTTCAAAGCCCGTGCTCTTCCCACTGAGCCACGCTGCTTCAGAATAAGCATTCGGGCGTAGTGGATAGAGCATGGGCCTGGAAATCAGAAAATCATGAGTTCTAATCCCAGCTCTGCCATTTGTCTACTGAGTGACCTTGGGCAAGTCATTTCACTTCTCCGTGCCTCCATTACCTCATCTGTAAAATGGGGATTGAAGCTGTGAGCCCCACGTGGGACTGGGACTGTGCCCAACCCACAGATGAGGAAACTGAGGCCCAGAGGAGTTAAGTGACTTGCCCATGGCCACACACACACAGCGAGCAGGTGGCAGGGCCGGGATTCAAGCTCAGCCCCTAGTGTTTCCAGTAAATGAGCTAGAATTTACAAACTACTGCACGGTTGTGATGTTGTGATGTTGTGCTTGTATCCACCCCAGCGCTTAGTACAGTGCCTGGCATATAGTAAGCACTTAACAAATGCCATATTTATATATATATATATATTCTTTTTTTACTCTATTTATTTATTTATTTATTTATTTTATTTGTACATGTCTATTCTATTTATTTTATTTTGTTAGTATGTTTGGTTTTGTTCTCTGTCTCCCCCTTTTAGACTGTGAGCCCACTGTTGGGTAGGGACTGTCTCTATATGTTGCCAATTTGTACTTCCCAAGCACTTAGTACAGTGCTCTGCTCATAGTAAGCGCTCAATAAATGCGATTGATGATGATGATGATGATATTTATATATATATATTTATATATATAAATTATATATTTATATATATATGTAAGGTTCAGGAAAGAAATGGGATGTGTTTAGTAATAAAAACACAGGAGGACTGTAACTAAGTCACAGGAGGAATGGTAAGCACTTAACAAATGCCATATATATATATATATATATATATATATATATATATACACACACACATATATATACATATATATGTATATATACATAAGGTTCAGGAAAGAAATGGGATGTGTTTAGTAATAGAAACACAGGAGGACTGTAACTAAGTCACAGGAGGGATGGTAAGCACTTAACAAATGCCATATATATATATATACATATATATATATATATATACACATATATATGTATATATATATATAAGGTTCAGGAAAGAAATGGGATGTGTTTAGTAATAAAAACACAGGAGGACTGTAACTAAGTCACAGGAGGAATGGTAAGCACTTAACAAATGCCATATATATATACACATATATATGTATATATATATAAGGTTCAGGAAAGAAATGGGATGTGTTTAGTAATAAAAACACAGGAAGACTGTAACTAAGTCACAGGAGGAATGGTTTAGCAAAATAAAGGGGAAAGAAAAAAAGATGTTGTGATGTTGTGCTTGTATCCACCCCAGCGCTTAGTACAGTGCCTGGCATATAGTAAGCACTTAACAAATGCCATATTTATATATATATATATACACACACACACACATATATGTGTATATATATATATATATATATATATAAGGTTCAGGAAAGAAATGGGATGTGTTTAGTAATAAAAACACAGGAGGACTGTAACTAAGTCACAGGAGGAATGGTTTAGCAAAATAAAGGGGAAAGAAAAAAAGGGCCAAGCCTTTAACTATCCGTGATAGTTTGTTTAGCTAACCTTTAAATGAGGCTTTTTACTGCCAGGTTTAATTGGGAAACCAAGATTCTCAAGGTCCAGTGCAAGTTATGCACTAGATGGCGCTAGAAAACAATATAAATGGCTCCTCTGCCAGCCGCCTCCCATTTCCAGCTGGAATTGCAGTCCAGTGCCTCGGGAGAGGGTGAGCTCACTCGGCAATGGGGATTGGGCTTCATCTGGGCTTTTCAAACTTGAGGGGGGTGCTTCCCACATCATCATCATCAATCGTATTTCTTGAGCGCTTACTATGTGCAGAGCATTGTACTAAGCGCTTGGGAAGTCCAAATTGGCAACATAGAGAGACAGTCCCTACCCAACAGTGGGCTCACAGTCTAAACGGGGGAGACAGAGAACAAAACCAAACGTACTAACAAAATAAAATAAATAGAATAGATATGTACAAATAAATAAAATAAATAAATAGAGTAAAAAAAATATGTACAAACATCAACCCACTGTGCCTCACTCTCATCTCTCGTTGTGGACCCCTTGCTCATAGTCTCCCTTCTGGCTGGGACTCCCACCCTCTTCTCTTCTGACCCAACTTCCAAGTCCTCCTGTGGTCCCATCTCCTCCCCGAGGCCCTGCCCGATTGACTTCGAACCACCCCGCCTCATAGCCCCAATTTCTATTCTAGCATTTCTGCGTCACCTAAGCGCCTAGATTCATCATCATCAATTGTCTTTATTGAGCGCTTACTGTGTGCAAAGCACTGGACTCAGCGCTTGGGAAGTACAAGTTGGCAACATCGAGAGACGGTCCCTGCCCAACAGTGGGCTCACAGTCTAAAAGGGGGAGACAGAGAACAAAACCAAACATACTAACAAAATAAAATAAATAGAATAGATATGTACAAGTAAAATAAACAGATTCGAGCAAGGCCCCTGTAGCATTTATGTATGTAAGCATTATTTCCTCACAGCATCAGACAGTGAAGTAGTTTGTAAATTCTAGCTCATTTACTGGAAGCACTAGGGGCTGAGTTCTAATCCCGGCCCTGTCACCTGCTCGCTGTGTGTGTGGCCATGGGCAAGTCACTTAACTCCTCTGGGCCTCAGTTTCCTCATCTGTAAAATGGAGATTAAATACCTGTTCTCCCTCCCTCCCATGTGGGAGTACTGCATGGGACAGGGACTGTATCTGATTTGTATTTGTATCTGATTGTCTTGTATTTTATCCCAGTGCTCAGTACAGTGCTTGGCACATAGTAAATGCTTAACGAATACCATAATTACTCTGAGAACAGAGGGGTGGAGGAGGAAGGAACCCTGATTTCACATCCACCGCAGTTTCCCTTGGGATTGACTGCTTTCTGTCTTCCCTCCAGGTGACATCAGGTCCTCTTACAAGCTAGGCAATTCCTAAATTTAAGTGGTGAGCTCCCCTGGATAGGAACCATTAAGTGCCCTCCAGCTATCTACTTGACTGACACCGAGGGACAGAGCCAGGCAGGTAAGAGTCTATAAAATAGCTGCCACTGGATAGGAAGGCAAGCTTTCATCACCTCTCAATGCCATATCCATTCTCTTTGAGGAAAGTGATTGGTCTCTTGAGAATGGTCCTCAGATGTGGACGCTTAGTTTCTGGAAAGCCATTTTCTTTCTTCTGAGCTTGAATTAATGGTCCCGCAGACGAGACACCCAGGTCATTCTAAGGTCAGGTCAGCCGCACGGCGACCGTAGTTGTTTCCATTCTGGAACTCTGGGAAGCTTGGTCCTGGCACATTCCTGTTCCAAACACATGGTCAATATTTGGTATTACAAATCACTAAAGTTCAGCCAATTATAATAGAGAGAGTGTGTACGCCTGTGAAGATCTCTGTATTCAGCCAAGAATAGTTCAGCCATGAAGAATATTAAATAAACACACTAAATGTACATTGAAATAAATCTTGCAAATTACAGGAAACATGTTCAAATGACTTCCATTAAGTTGCAGGGTGTGTTTGGTTAGAGTCCTCTAAGAGAAGAGTGTAAGGGTTATTATAATGCTTATAGGAAAACAGAGTAAATTCAACTTGGTCTCCTCATTTCCTCCCTCTCCAAATACACAAAGACATTCTTATATTCAGGAATAAGTGACGGTCACATAAGCCATGCCCAGGAGCTGCTGGTCTGCCCTCATCCAGAGACCCTCCATGGGACCGATGAAATGTTTCCCAGGTATGGAAATGACCCATTTCTGAAGCGATTCTGCTGCCCTGAGGCAGTTTGCCTCATTGAGCCTTCTCCCTTTCCCTTTCACACCGGGTGTTGCCCTCACCTCCTGTCTCAGAGCTAGCGCCACAAGCTCCAAAATTTAAAAGGAAGCCAACTTTTCTGGTATTTACCCCTCCTCTCCTTCAGCCCAGGAGGAGGGAAGAATAGCTGAGCAATAGCTGGCACTCAGGTGACACCTCTCTAAGGAGGAGTTGGAGGTTTGTAATTCAGCAACTCCTATCCTCCTCTATGAGCCATCCAACAGTGTCAGAGCAGTTGGCCAGGAAAATATTCCCAGCAGCACAGCGGGCCAGGTCCACTTGGGTACTAATAACAACCACAGCGGCAACAGTAATAATAATAAAGTGTGTTATTTGTTAAGTACTTTGTACCAAGCACTGTGATAAACAATGGGCTAGGTACAAGATGATCAGATTAGCCATAATCTCTGTCCCACATGGCACCAACAGTCTAAGGGGGGAGGAAGAACAGGAATTTAATCCCTAATTTACAGAAGAGGAAACTGAGGCACAAAAGTTAAGTGACTTGCCCAAGGTCACACAGCAAACAGTTGGCAGAGCTGGGATTAAAACCCAGATCCTCGGAGTCCCAGGCTCATGCTCTTTCCACTAGGCCACGCTGCTTCTCTAAAGCAGGGTTTGTGCTATCTGTGGGTTCGCTTCTCCCGAGAGCCCTGACGGGCAAGACTAGGCTGAATTGAGTTGATCTTCCTCACTGTGTCCTTAGTGGGGCTGGCTTCTTTCCTCTGTGACTCTGTGACACTAGTGGGTTCCCAATGACAAACCCCTTTGGCCTCTAGTCAACCTGTTCACCAATCCAGGACTTTAATTGGCCAGTTGCAACCCCCAGGACAGACATCACATACTCTCTGGTCTTTCCTGGGGATGAAGAAATCACTGGGCAGGAGGGACAGAAAGAAATCTGCCCCAGTTGCCCACACTGTTCCGCTACCCTGGGCCAGAAACACGCCATAAGCGCTTGGGCAGTTCTTTATTAGAAATTATGTTACTAGAAATAATGTTCTACTAATATTAGAATAGTGTTTATTAGAAATATTTTTTGGGAAATGGAGGGGGCTACAATCTGGAATTCAGCTGTCCTGCTCTATTTGACCGAACATTTTCCGGTCTCCCTCCTTGAAGAGAAAACACTACCAATTGAACTGCAGGGCTGTGTCAGTTACGGGGATTCTGGTGCCTCTTTAAAGTTCAACTGACTTAAATTTTACTGAACTGAACAGGGAAGAGAGCTAAAATCATGAACTGGTACCACAAGTCTTAATGGCCTTGCCATCTAGAGGGGCAACAAGAAACATTACATCATTGTGATTTAAAACCCTTAGTTACTGAAATCCAAACACACACACACACACTTACCATCCTAGTTACCAAGGCTTGCTTACGCTGTATCTGCTACTGCATTTGGTAATGAAAAGGGAAGGAAAATGCATTATTGTTATTGTTTTGGGGGCTTGTCAAGGGTTGGGGGAGGGAAATTGCTTTGTTGATCTCTACAAGTTGAGTTTGCAGATTGAGACTTTTTCCAACCTGGAACAGGGGCTGATGGGAGTCCTGGTGGCATTGGGGTCGGGTAGCGAAAATCAATCAGTCAATCAATCATTGGTATTTATTGAACATTTACTATGTACAGAGCACTGTATTAAACTCTTGGGAAAATGCAATATGACAGTCGGTAGACATGTTCCCTGCCCTCAACACGGGTTGGCTGTAGAGTGTGCATCTCATACAGCTGCTGCTAAAATAGCCTTTGCACTGGCAGTGAATGAAGGGCATTACCATTCTCCTTGGAGAGCAGAGAAGCTGAACTTCAGTTAACTTCCACAGCCAGGGTTCTCTGAGAATGTGAACCAGGCCAGAGCTTGGGGGAGGAGTGTCATCTCTTCACCAGGTATTATCTTTTATTTTTACCCAAAACAGTTGTCTTTATAGGTGTGCTCCCTGAGGGCAAGGGCCATGTCTCCTCAGACTACTTCACATAAAGCCCCCAGTCTTGAGCCACCAGCGTGCTTAAGAAATCACTGAAAGTGAATTTAACCTTTCCAACCTCCCACTGTTCCATTTGGCTTCTATTACATTTTTTTAACACAGGGAGGAAAGGAAGGTCTTAGATTCAGTTATCTTCCATTGAGGTGAAGAATCAAGATAAGGGCTTGGTTAAGCTCAAACAGTGATATCAAAGTCACTGGGAAACCGTACCATGGCAACACTATCAGAGAAATGAAAGGAGATTATGAAATGAAAGGAAATTCAAGCACGACATTGAAGGACAGGGAACAAATGATTTGCTAGTAGCTTCATTACATTTTCAGTTTTCTTTTGTTTTCTTTCATGATGACACAGAGCTGAAGAGAGAGCTAGAGATTTCTACATCCCACCTGCACAGTCTCCTGATTTTAGACAGTCTTCTAGACCGTGAGCCCACTGTTGGGTAGGGACTGTCTCTATATGTTGCCAACTTATACTTCCCAAGCGCTTAGTACAGTGCTCTGCACCCAGTAAGCGCTCAATAAATACAATTGATTGATTGATTGATTGTGGCTCTGGGTGCAAACCTCCAAGGATGAACTAAAAAAAAAAAATCCTTTTCTCTGCCACATTTTTTTTTTGTATGAGATTTGCTAAGCACTTACTATTTACCAGATACTGTACTAAGCACTGGGGTAGATATAAGCAAATCAAGTTGGACACTGTCAATGTCCCACATGGGCTCACATTCTTAATCCCCATTTTAAAGATGAGGTAACAGGCCCAGAGAAGTTAAGTGACTTGTCTAAGGTCACACAGCAGACAAATGACAGAGCTAGGATTAGAACCCAGTTACTCTCAGGCCCATGCTCTTTCCACTAGGCCACACTGCTTCCCATTACAGACATTATTCACATCTCCTTTTGTCTGAGACCTCCTAGAGTCCATTTTCACCTTTCCCACAGAGCTTTCCACAACAGGAGCTGAGATGGATCGTTCTCTGATTTTCTAGGACAGGAAGCAACACAAAATGGCAGCTAGGACAAACTCTGGGAAAAGGAAGGGAGCAGGGAGGTGGGCCTGGTTTATTCATTCAATTGTATTTATTGGGTGCTTATTGTGTGCCAACCACATGTATCCAGGGCTTCCAGGAGGTCCCGTAACTGTGAAGCAACTGCCTTTCTCACTTTCAGGTCTAGTTTATTTCCCAAAGTACAAGCCTGTGGCTTACCGTCAATTTTTTTTTAAAAAAGGAGTCTTTGTTGTGACCATTTTTTGAACTACAGCCATGCTATTTAATGTTGCAACGGCATCATCGTTGCTATCATACCATCTGGGTTAGATCGTTGGAACTAGAGTCTCTTAAAAGGCCATTGCCTATGTTGTAGCCAAATTCTCAAGCTGAGTCAAGTACTGGGGAAGAGTGACACGCTGTGGGGAACCCAAAAAATGGATGAAGGAAGGAATTCTTTCCCTTTTGTCTGCTTCAGAGAATAACTCCATCACTATCCCAAAAAGAGAATCACCTTGGCAATTTTTAAACAAAATGTTCCAATCTGTGAACTGCTGTAAATCACTGCTCACTATTCAGGTGACTGAAAAGGGAAAGGGGACAGACAAAAGAGAGGAAAGGAGCTCGTGAGGCCAGGGACCGTTCATAAAAAACAGGCCCCGAGATTTATGTGGTGTCTCATGAGTTATGCCAAGATGCAGGGCAGTGTGATCAATCAGTGGTGTGTGTTGGGTGCTTGCTGTGTGCAGAGCACTGTATTATTAAGGGCTTGGGAGATGGCAGTACAGTAGAGTTGGTAGAAACAATCTCTGCCCTCAGGGAGCTTACAGTTTAGCCAGATGGCATCACATGGGTGCCATTTTTGCAAGTCTACTTGATTCCACCCGGCTCCACCTTTACCTATACAGCATTCCTCTGGGGTGCTCTAACTACCACAGTTACTCCAGAGCCTTTGCTCCCGGACCCCTCCAAACAGCCACTATTCTAGGCTCAAGGAATTGGCAGCAGGAGCTGATAAGGAGGGCAGCTTGGTAGTGAAAATGAAATTCTGGACTTAAAGGCAGCCAGGGCCAAATCCATGCCAGGCAGGGGATAGACCAGCTGCAGATGCAGCTTTCCAGTATAAAACTGGACAACTGGCCACCCTACCCCAAACTCATCAGAAGCCTCCATGTAAGCTGCCTCTCCAGTGAGAATTTTGACCCCAGAATAACCCTATGACCCTCACCCAAATTTCCTGGGAGATTCTCTTTGGCAAAATCCTTGGGGCCCATGAGCAGACTGGAGTAGCTGTTAAAAAGCTAATGATTCTCAAGCAGTTGACCGATGGGTAAAGAAACAGCCCAATCGGACATCTGGGAACCAAACTGGAACAATTTCCTTTTGGTGCTTACTGGAATCACAGGAATCAAGGAGGCTGGCAATCCTCCCTTGGTTGCCTCTCCTCACCTCATTACTTTTTCCTCCAAAGTTGTTTTCCTGGGCTAAAAATCACAAAGAATAAAATGGCCTTCCTACCCTCAAACTGAAAAGTGCAGCCCTTTTAGAGAGCCCCCAGACTAAAGGTGCCCCCTGAGATGACACATAAGTGCAACAAGTGGGAAATGACAGTGGACAGCTCGTTAATAAAGGGGATGGAGGAGAGGCTGCATATCCTTAAATGTAACAGACCAAAAGGTCATTCAGCATTAAAGAGATGTGGCCCAAAGAGTTTTAGTCTTAACTTTAATACAAGTTAAACAGTAAAAAAAAGTTTGAAAATCAGTCATTCTCGTTCTTACTGTGTTCAAGTTGGCAACCCTGATATGTCGTCACTTGCCTTCTGCTGGGCCAATGGCAAAAAGTAATGAGAACAAAAGCACCATTCCTTTGAGTTTAAAATTATCCCTAGGGTTTCTCTGGTGAATAATTTTCATTAATCATGTGGGTTGAAGGATAAGTGTTTCCAAGTCCAACTGACCCTAGATGATGTCCCCAGGGAGACCCCAGACACCTCTTCCTCCCCGCAAACTTATTCTAGAGGTCTTACCTCACTTTTCAAATCCAGAACCCAGGAACAGGTGTCCATGGTACTGGGGGTGGTGGATGCAGCACCCCTACCCAAGGGGGTTCAAACTGGAGGGAAGCCACTCTGTCCAGCCCCCCCCCCCCCCAACCCCTCTGTCTGTCCCTTTGATTAGCAGCGGCAGCACGGGCCCACCTCTCCCATTTAACTCCATCCCAGAGCCCTTTGCTATGTGGCTGGTGTCTTCATCAGTGGCCTGTGGGAAAAGTTGCACTCTTTTACATTTTTCTAGAAGGATGTGGAGGGACAGAAACATATCTGGCCTAACTCCCTCCCTCTTGTGACGTCATACAGGATGCCACCAACCCCCAGAAGCTGCCCTCCCGGTTGTCCCTCCCAGAGGCTTGGAATTTCCCCAGTCTTCTGGGTGGAGTAGCCAAATCCTGCTTCATTCCCAAATCTCCCCTTCTGACCTCAAAGAAGGGATTAAAGGAGATTGATTTCAAATGAAAAGAACTGAGAGCAGAACGAGAATTTCTCCATTCTTTCCTATAAGGATTCTTGCCTTGAAAAAACCTTCTTCCAGTTCTGATTCACGTGGCTCAGTGGAAAGAGCACGGGCTTGAGAGTCAGAGGTCATGGGTTCGAATCCCAGCTCTGCCAATTATCAGCTGTGTGACTTTGGGCAAATCACTTAACTTCTCTGTGCCTCATCTGTAAAATAGGGATGAAGACTGTGCGCCCATGTGGGACAACATGGTCACCTTATATCCTCCCCAGCAGTTAGAACAGTGCTTTCCACATAGTAAGCACTTAACAAATGCCATCATTATTATTATTATACCAAGAACTGGCGCAGATACATGATAATCCGGTTGGACACAGTCCCAGAGCTCTCAGTCTTACTCCCCATTTTACAGATGAAGTAACTGAGGCACAGAGAAGTTATGTGACTTTCCCAAGGTCACCCAGCAGACAAGTCACAGAGCCAAGATTAGAACACAGCTCCTGTGGCTCCCAGGTCTATGCTCTGTCCCGTAGGCCACACTGTTTTTTCAACTGAACTTCAGTGTTCCAAGAAACTTAGAGTTATGTGCATGTATTCTAGCCCAAATTCATTCCATGTGCAATCATTACTACATGGGGAAGAATGCTCATTCCTTGTCAGATGTTGAACCCCAAGAACCTTGGTCCATGGTGGTGTCTTGATTACCTAAAATGGATTAATGAGCTCATCATAGGAGAGGTTTCATTACTTCAAACCTTTCTTCTAGGCACATGGAGAAGTGGACATTATTCCCTCATTCTCCAAAACATTTAAAATTTTGCTTTTGTTTAGCAGTGAAATGAAAACTGGGGAAGATCAGTATTTGGGCAGTCATGTAAAACAATGATTTTCTTTTAAAATCCCCACTGGAATAGTCAACCATGCATCTCTCTGCTTCTACATCACTGAGATGTGGGAGGTTCCAGTTACTTTGAGCAGAAATTCATCTTCTAGTATTTGAGTGTTGCAGTATCTGGCCTCCTGCAGAGGACATTCATGACTTTAGTTGGCCTTGTTTATTCTCTCCAGTGGTCCTGCAGGAGCCCATGTGGCTATCCAATGCTCCCATGGCTCCACCCAACCCAACCCCCTGCCTCTCCAACAGGACATGTGTCAAGTCGTCAGAATAAATAGAATTAAAGCTAAATGCACATCATCTACTGGGATATCCAGCAACCAAAGTAAAAATTCCAGAAACCCCAGAAGCAAAGCCAAGGGAGAAAAAAAAAGCCCAGAGGGAATCAATGCTAGTGATAAATAAATTAAAATGAATGGTGAATCCTACCAAAAGCCATATGTTTGGGAGTCATATTATAGTTTTCTTCTCTGAGCAGGAACAAGGGGGATTCAACTCAGCAGGCAGTAAAATAAGGCAATAATTGCTTTCATGAACTATAGGCTCCCTGTGACCAGAGCACTCGAAGTCCAACAGGAAGGGATGGATAGCAGGCTAGCTTAATTATTTCTCTACTTGGTCTTGTGAAACATTGTTAACATAAACTCACATCCTCCTGCCACCCCCATTGAATTTATGCACTATTGCTCCCTCCTCCGTGAAATCTATTGTAATGTCTATTTCCCCAGCTATATTGTAAGCTCCCTGAAGGCAAGTATCATGTCTACTAATTCTACACAGTAAGCGCTCAACATATACTTTGATTGATTGATTTGTTGAGGAGTGAATGCATTGAATGACTGTTTTTTAACTGTCAATAGCTGACATTATTTGACCCTATTAGATTTTTCTTTTTTGTGAGGGGGTGCTGGGCGATTTTTCACTTGGAGAAAGGGCCCATCTTTTGGAGGATGGTTACTTTTCAAAAATGTACGTTGGGGGTGTGGGGGTTAACTTTGAAATGTCCTGTCATTGTTGTGCTTTCAGTCCATACAAATAGCTTATGTTACATTGGTTTCTCCCACACCTTTTCTGAAATTAATAAAATAACCACCTTGTCAGTAAGTGGCAAGGATAATAATAATAACTGGAGTATTTGTTAAGCATTTACTGTAGAAGATAACAATAATCAGGTCAAAGACAGTGAATGTTGCACAGTCTTAGTAGGAGAGAGCCTAGGTTTTGAATTCTAATTTTATAGATGAGGAAATTGAGGTCCAAAGAAGTTAAGTGACTTGCGCAAGGCCACACGGCAGGATTAGAACTCAGCTCCTCTGACTCCCAGACCTATGCTTTTTCCATTAGACCAGCTGCTTCTAGTGGTTCAAGCAAAGGCCAATTTGTAATCAGCAATTTGTAATCATTTGTAAGAGAAATCACACTCCAACAACCCATGAAGAAACTTTCAGGGCATTTGCAAATTTTAGGGAAGGTGGATAAACCTTTACCTCAATGGACTCTTACACAAGGCTTTCTTACCCTAAATAATCTGGAAAGAGAAGAACTGTTTTGGAGATAAACCAGATCTAGTAGCAGTAGGAATAGTATATATTAAGTGCTTCTTGTGTGCCAAGCACTGTATTCATTCATTCATTCATTCTATCGTATTTATTGAGCGCTTACTGTGTGCAAAGCACTGTACTAAGCGCTTGGGAAGTACAAGTTGGCGACATATAGAGGCGGTCCTTACCCAACAACGGGCTCACAGTCTAGAAGGGGGAGACAGGCAACAAAACAAAAAATGTGGACAGGTGTCAAGTTGTCAGAATAAATAGAATTAAAGCTAAATGCACATCATTAATAGAATAGTAAATATGTACAAGTAAAATAAATCTAGTAATAAATCTGTGCAAACATATATACAGGTGCTGTGGGGAGGGGAAAGGGGGTATTGTTTGGGGGGATGGGGAGGAGAAGAGGAAAAAGGGGGCTCAGCACTGGGAGAGAATACACAGATGGGACTTAGACCCGTGATCCCTGTCCTTGGGGAACGTGGGAGCTCACAATCTGACAGATCTAATACTCCCATAAACACTCTTAAAGGAGAGTGTGGACATTTCTGAATATCTTTTGATAAACAGAGAAAGAGCTTCTCTTAATTACAGATTAGCAGGAAATGAGACTTAGTCCTTCCAAGACAGTGATTAGAGCATCTGGGAAAATGGCTATATCTAATGCAGTCTGTTTAAGTTTCTTGAAATCAACAAAGCTGTAACTGATTGTGTCAAATTTCAGCTGACCCTGAGCCAAGTTCTGTCCTCAGGCCTTAAAACCATACTGATCCAAAAGTTTGAACCTATCCGGTAGCAAATATCTTGGAAGGAACATGTCACTATAGGTACTCTTGCTGTTTAATCACTTATTCATGTAACTTTTTTCCCTCTTTTTGTTTTCCTACTTTTTTTCTTTCTCTTTCGTTCATTCGTTCAATCTTATTTATTGAGCGCTTACTATGTGCAAAGCACTGTACTAAGCACTTGGGAAGTACTAGAGGGTAACGTATTTACAATGCACCGTGGTTTGGAGGGTGATAGGAGGCTACCACACATGTGGGCTACTGTTAGGATTATGTTGATGACTTGTGACACTTCAAGTGTCTGAGGAGACATAGCAGCAATTCTGTCCCAAAACAAGAATAGTAGATTTGTAACTGTTGTAATCCTTAAATATAGAAAAGAACTTTCTTCTTAACTGTAAAGTATTCTGTGACACCTCCCCTCTTGAACTGTAAATTCCTCCAGGAAAGGGATTATGTATTTCCTCTCTAGTGTATGCTCTCAAGCTCTTATTCCATTGCTCTGCAAAGAGTAGGTGCTCAGTAAATACTTTTGTTTGATTGATTGGTAAATGTTTTAGCCAGTGACTTAATCAGACAAGAGATCAGAAGTAGTGTGATCTGGTGGAACTAACATGAGCCTGGGACTCAGAGGATCAATCAATCATGAATTGTATTTATTGAGCACTTTCTGTGGGCAGGGCACTATACTAAGTGCTTGGGAGAGAACAACACAATAATATAACAGATGTATTCCCTGCTCCAGATGAGCTTACAGTCTAGAAGGGGAGGTGGACATTAATATAAATAAATAAATAATTTGTGGATATGTACATAAGTGTTATTGGGCTGGCGGGGCTAGGGGGCGGGGGTGAAAAAAGGGAGCAAGTCAGGGTGAACCAGAAGGAAAAGAGGAAATGAGGGTTTAGTCAGGGAAGGCCTCTTGGAGGAGATGTACCTTTAATAAGGCTTTATTATGTATCTTCGGAAGGCGGGGGACTGCGTATGCGCTCTCTCCTGATTCGCTGGTATAAAAAAGCAGGCTTCAATTTATAAAAATACGTTATATAAATGCTGAGCGAAGTGGAGAAAGAGTATGTTTCCATTTCGTGATTCTAATTATTCGGGTTTGTTTTCAGCCGTGGTTGCTGTAACGTCAGAATTCTTATAGGTTGTTAATAAAGCGCCATTTCTTTGGGCTTTTTATGTCCCTCAAGTTTCGGGTGGTCTTGGTCGGTTGGGATTTACAGGACTTGTACATAGCTATTCTATATGTTTTATTTTGTTAGTACGTTTGGTTTTGTTCTCTGTCTCCCCGTTTTAGACTGTGAGCCCACTGTTGGGTAGGGACTGTCTCTAGATGTTGCCAATTTGTACTTCCCAAGCGCTTAGTACAGTGCTCTGCACATAGTAAGCGCTCAATAAATACGATTGATGATGATGATGATGTACCTTTAATAAGGCTTTATGGGTGGAGAGTAATTTTCTGTCAGTAATGAAAAGGGAGGGTGTTCCAGGCCAGAGGACTTTGGTTCTAATCGGCTCTTCCCCTTGCCTGCTGTGTGACCTTGGGCAAGTCACTTAACTTCTCTGGGCCTCAGTGTCCTCATCTGTAAATGGGGACTTAATAACAGTTCTCCCTCTTATTCTGTGAGCCCCATCTGGAACAGGGACTGCACCCTTTCTGATTATCTTGCATCATCATGCAGTGTAGTGTATGGCACATAGTAAGGGCTTAACAAATATTATTATCATCATCATTATTATTATTATTGCATGTTAATCTCCCATAGTGCATGGGAAGTAGTGTGAGGTAGAGATCTACACAGGCTGGAAATTTGAGGCCAGGCCAACAGCCACTCTGCACTGTCCAGGCAAGTGCAGAGAATTAACAATGATTATGTACGGATCAAGAGGAAGAGAGGCCCCTTGGTTGGGGGTGGAGGGATGCAAGGGAATGCAGTGGAAAGTTGGATGACTGATTTCATTTTTCAGGATAGTAAAAACTTTTCCAGTTCCAAATTTTGTGATTCAGTCATCTACCGTTTGCTCCCCAGTCCTGAGTTGGGGGAGGTGGAGATGGAATTGAGGAAGGTGGATGAGCAGGGTTTGCTGGGAGAACAGTGACATTTAGGGATAGCATTGTTAAAAGCAGGTAGGAGGGAAGGCATCTATCATAATGGATAGAATGTGACCCTTGAAATTTTTTGAGGGGATTTTGCTATTGGTTGACATGTCTCAGTGCTTCTTAAAAGGAATGCAAAAGATCTGATTTCTCTTTTCTCTTTGAAAAATCACTAGAGACAGGGTCACATCCTCACATTTTTCTTTTGAGGAGTCTACTTTCTACAGATAACTTCCCCACCCCCGTCCCCAGCCTTCCAAAGATACATAATCAGTATTTCCTTCGGACAATTAGCATTCCAAATAGGTGCAACTCTGGAAATGAAAGGAGGTGAAAAAATTCCAAGAAAGGTCACGAAAGAAGAACCCGCAAGTCCTATGAAATCTCTGGAAAACAAGAAACTTTAAAGAGGAAATAACAAAACTTTAGGGGCATATCTGCAGAATTTAGAAAATTTCATCATTTTGGCCTTACCCTAGACCCGGTAGTGGAAGAGAAGTCACTGCAGGACCAGTTTCTGGGGAGTTGAGCTTGCTACTCCCGAAACTGAAGCTGAAAGGAGGAACAGGGAGGAAGGTTGGGAAATAACAGAAAAAAAAACCTTAGATTCTCCAAAGGTTGGAGAACCCCACTGTAATTCTATGCTCCTTTAGGATCCTTTAGGATCATGTGTATTAACTCTGTTGTCCTGTCACAAATGCTTAATGCACAATGCTGTCTAAAGAGTGCATGCTCAATAAATGTGATTGATTGTTTGGAAGGAACTGAATTCCAAGTAGACAAAAAAAATAACAACAATTGTGGTATTTGTTAAGTGCTTACTCTGTACCAAGCACTGAGGTAGATACAAGATAATTCCTCCTTTGTGGAGCAGCCTGGGAGTCAGAAGGTCATGGGTTTTAATCCCTGCTCTGCCATATGCCTGCTGTGTGACCATGGGCAAGTCACTTCACTTCTTTGGGCCTCAGTCACCTCATCTGTAAAATGGGGATTAAGAGAGTGAGCCCTGTGTGGGACAGGGATGACATCCAACCTAACTTGAATCATCCCCCCTGTGCTTAGAACACTGCTCGGCATAATAAGTGCTTAACAAGTATCATAACAATAATAATAAATTATATTATTAATATTATTGTTATTATTATTAGATTAGGTATAGTCAAAGGGGGCGGAGGAAGACATTGAGGCACAGAACAGTAAGTGACTTGCCCAAGGTCACATAAGGGGCAAGTGGCAGAGCTGGGATTAAAACCCACAAAACCTTTGACTCCAAGGCCTGCATTCATTTCCCTAGGCCATGCAGTTTCTTGATCAGAATTAACTGGTTTTCACCCAGATGATGAGGTGACTGCTTGTGGTGTTTTCTCTTCCTGTCTCTGGTTCTCCTGAAGCATGCTGCCTGTGACCCAATCTAGCCTTTTAGGACTCTGCCAGATATACTTGTGGGTTTGATCTTAATGCTTTTCAAGACTGCAGCGTGGCTCAGTGGAAAGAGCCCGGGCTTTGAAGTCAGAGGTCATGGGTTCAAATCCCAGGTCTGCCAATTGTCAGCTGTGTGACTTTGGGCAAGTCACTTAACTTCTCTGTGCCTCAGTTACCTCAACTGTAAAATGGGGATTAATACTGTCAGCCCCCTGTGGGACAACCTGATCACCTTGTAACCTACCCAGCACTTAGAACTGTGCTTTGCAATCAATCAATCAATCGTATTTATTGAGTGCTTACTGTGTGCAGAGCACTGTACTAAGTGCTTGGGAAGTACAAGTCGGCAACACATAAAGACAGTCCCTACCCAACAGCGGGCTCACAATCTAGAAGGGGGAGGCAGAGAACAAAACCAAACATACTAACAAAATAAAATAAATAGAATAGATATGTACAAGTAAGATAAATAAATAAATAGAGTAATAAATATGTACAAACATATATGCATATATACAGGTGCTGTGGGGAAGGGAAGGAGGTAAGATGGGGGGGATGGAGAGGGGGACGAGGAAGAAAGGGGCTCAGTCTGGAAAGGCCTCCTGAAGGAGGCCTTTGCACATAGTAAGCGTTTAATAAGTGCCATTATTATTATTATTATTTTCTGTCCTGATTCTTTTTCATGTGGGAGTGGAAAGGGTCAGGGAGAGAAGTTCCAAAAAGCATGTTTCTATTTCTGTGGTTCCTGCTCTTCTATTTTTAATGTTTTAACCGTTCTGTCTCAAAATATTTTATGTTGCATTTTTTGTTCATCCTGTCTCCCTCAATCCATTAATGCTCCTCTGGGGCATGTTGATCTTTCTTTGTTAGGACCCAGAGCCCCCTTCATAGTACCCTATATGCAGTGGACAGCCAATGATTCTGCTGACTGACTGGCTGAAAGCTGCCCAGTGGGGCCCCAGGGAGTTCTGAGCCATGTCCTTCTCAAAAAGGAGGCTCCAGAAGCCAAGTAGGGATGAAACTGTCTCTGAGCGACTGCCTCATTCATTCATTCATTCATTCAATCGTATTTATTGAGCACTTAATGTGTGCAGAGCACTGTACTAAGTGCTTGGAAAGTACAATTCAGCAGCAAAGACAGATGATCCCTGCCCACACTGGGCTTATAGTCTAGAAGGGGGGAGATAGACATCAAAACAAGTAAACAGGCATCAATATAAATAAATAGAATAATAGATATTTACACACACACACACAAGTGCTTTGGGGCAGGTAGAGCAGGGTAGAGCAAAGGGAGCAAGGCGGGTTGATGCGGGGGGGGGGAGCTGAAGAAGGGGGGGCTTAGTCTGGGAGGTACTCTTGGAGGAGGTGAGCTGTCAGTAGGTTCTTGAAAGGGGGAAGTGTGATTGTTTGGCAGATTTGAGGAGGGAGGGCATTCCAGGCCAGAGGTAGGACGTGGGCCAGGGGTTGACAGCAGGACAGGCGAGAATGAGGCCCAGTGAGAAGGTTAGCACCAGAGGAGCAAAGTGTGTGGGCTGCGAAATAGAAGGATATAAGGGAGATGAGGTAAGGGGCAAGGTGATGGAGAGCTTTGAAGCCAATCGTGAAGAGTTTTTGTTTGATACAAAGGTTGATAGGCAACCACTGGAGATTTTTGAGAAGGAGGATGACCTGTCCAGAACGTTTCAGTCGAAAGATAATCCGGGCAGCAGATTGAACAGTTCTTCTGTGCAGCAGCAGCTTTCCTGAGGAAGGTTCCTCTGGAAAGGGGCCCTGCATTCATTCTCGAGGGAAGCCAAAGTGTTCTTGGGTCTTGAAAGGATAGGCAGTGCAGCTAGTGGAGTAGCCAGTCGCTCCTCTCAGCAGTGTTGGTCAGCCAGTCAGTCGCTAGTCTCAGCAGTCAGTCATTCAGTCAGCCATGTCACTCCTCTCAACAATTGATCCGTCAGTCAGTCTGTCAGTCGCTCCCCTCAGCAGTCAGTCCATCAGTCGCTCCTCTCAACAGTTATTCTGTCAGTTGGTCTGATAGTCATTCCTCTCAGCAGTCAATTGGTCATTCAGTCAGTTGGTTACTTCTCTCAGCAGTCAGACAGTCAATCATTCAGTTAGTCAGATGGTCAGTCATACAGGCAGTCAGGTGGTCAGTCAGCCTGTTGCCCCTCTCAGCAATCCATCACTCCTCTAGCCAGGCACAGCCTCATCTAGGCCTCCAATAGACTGTAAGCTCTTTGAGGGTAGGGAGAGTGTTTACCAACTCCATTGTTTTGTACTCTCCCAAGCGCTTAGTACAGGGCTCTACACATGGTAAATGTTCTGTAAATGTCATTGAGGGGAAACCTTGGGGAAGACTCGTTCCTCCCCTGCACTGTTCCTTGCTAGCCTTTCTCTGCGTGATGCCTGGGGTGCACGAGCTGGCACTGCCCAGACCAAGCTCATCAGTGAGGGCCGGTCCATCCTGTGAGTTGAGTTTGGGGTTCCATCATCTGAATTGTCTGAACCCCTGTTTTGCGCAGAGCATGAGGCTAGGGGTCCAGATACTTCCAAAGGAGTAAGGTCCTGCTTTCAGATCATCAGCACTGGCACTGGCACTGATCTCAACAGCATTGATCGAGCAACTGTTTTATGCAGAGGCCCTGGAAAACACATTCGGCACAGAGTAGGCACTCAGTAAATTCTGTCTGTGTGGGAAAAGGGCACAGGAAATAAGAAAGGACAAGGGTAGTTTCCTCATATGTAAAAGGGGGATCCAATACCTGGTCTGTCTCCCCCTTAGACTAGGAGACCCAAGTGGAGTAGGGACTGTGTCTGACCTGAATATACTGCACTAACCCTGTACTTAGCACAGTGCTTGTAACATAGAAAATGCTTAACAAACGTAACAAAAAAATAGACATATTAGAGAAACTTAAGCACATGGGAAGCAGCGTGGCCTAATAGAGCACAGGCCTTGGAGTAGAAAGACCTAGGTTCTAAACCTAACTCTGCCATTTGTCTGCTGTGTGACCTTAAGCAAGTCACTTGACTAAGCCTAACCCTAATTCACTTAACTTCTCTGTGCCTTAGTTACCTCATCTGTAAAATAGGGATTAAGACTGTGCCCCAAGCAGGACATGGACTGTGTCCAAACTGATTAGTGTGTATCTCCCCCAGTGCTTAGTACAGTGCCGGCATATAGTACGCACTCAACAAATACCATAAAAAAATTTGCAGAGAGCCAGGAGACCTGTTCTTGTGTCAACAAATGAAACTCAAAGAGCCCGAGTCTTGGTGCCTTGTGAGAGACTATATGATGGTTTCATCCAAAACCATGATGAATCAAATGTAGAATCAAAACATAACCAAAATTCCTAATGTCTCCCTCCCCGCCTCGCCCTCAAAGCCAGAAGGCAGGCCCCTGCCCTGGGGCTTGCAGGACCTCTCCCTCCGAGACTTAGGTGAAGAAACAGAAAAGTGAAAAGATGAAGCGAATAACTCTCTGGGAGGAGGGAGGGAAGAGAGAGTGGTTGAACCTGCAACTCTGTAAGTTTTCTCTAGTTTTGTATTTCAAAATGAAACTTTCACCCAAAAGCAATTTGAGAAGGAAGTTGCTGCTCATCCTTGTGTCAGAAATAGCCACATGCAATAATGCTGACTCTCAAACTAACCATTCGAGAGATATTAAAATGTCTTTAACAGCAAGAGCAGCAATGCCATCGGAAGTGTCAGCAATGTGGATAAAGAGCCTGAGAACTTCCTCCTTTTATTTTAGTATTATTATTCTTTTTATAAATGAATGAATCAATTGTATTACTGTGGCATTTAGTTAAGAGCTTCTGTATTTGAAATGGGGCTTCTTTCAAATTCAGTGGTAACCAGTGACACCAACATTAGCAGAACATTTCTGAGAAAGGGCAGCTGCAGAAACGGAAGGGCTGAACATCTAAGTTTCCTGTATTCTTTGTGCTCTGAGGGGAAGCAGGGGAATAACTAGGTCTCTCTCTCTCTTTATCTCTCACTCTCTTTTTATCGAATTGCTGATCTGAAATGTGAAAACATAACAGCAGTAGGGAGTCTGCAAAGGGAGGTCCCTGTGATACCGTGGGGCTAATCTGATTTTATGGCACAAGCCTGTGTATATCTTTTATTATTAAAGCCCAGGGGAACCTTCCTGGCTACTTCAAAGAGGTGGAGTATTACAGGAGAGAGCCTAAGACCCAGAACTCTGAATATCTGCTGCCTTTGGGCATATCAATTCAACTCCTTGTAACTCAGGCCCCTCACTGGAAAACAAGGGGGAAGACCCCAAGTGCCACTCATTCACTTACTGTCACCTTTGGGAGGTCTCCAAAAAAATTGGTCCTTTAAATACTGCTGAAATAAATAAATAAATAAATAAAATGCTGCTGAATGTGAGCAAACAGCAGGTGGATGTGGTTGCTTTGCTCATCAAGGATGAATTACCACATCACTTATTTTCATTGTTGGCTTTCAAAGTTTTCCCACGGACACCCAGGAGGTGAATGCCACCTCCTAATTGACCTGATCAAGATGAATTTCCAATTCCTGGAGTGATGTCCAATTTTTGTCCTGAGGAAGACTGGGAAGACTGAAGAGGGAGACCCTGTTTGTTCATTTTAATTCACCCCAGCAGTAGTGAAATGGGGCATCAGAACACAGAGAGCTTGCTGGAGAGGTACAGCCTGGCAAAGCAGCATACACAGTTAGGGAGTGAGGCTCAGGACTGTGTGATTTAGGAAGTGAGGCTCGGTTGGGCTCAGTGGGCCACCCCCAACTCTGTCAACCCCAGAAATGGGATTGCTCCCATCTCCAAGCTGGGAATTCTGGGGGGAGCAGAGCAGTGGCAATGGCAGTGGTGACACACCTTTCACTTGTTACTGTTTCTCACCTCTTTTGCTTGGCATGATGCGGGGAGGGGTGTGGGGTGTGTGTGTGTGTGTGTGTGTGTGTGTGTGTGTGTGTGTCTGTCTAGCTGAGTCTCTGTGAATGTAGGCACCGGATGTATTGGTGTGTGCTCCTCCTCCTCTCTTTCTCTGCCTCCCTCTTTCTAGGCTTGAAAGAAAAAAATAAATGGCTCTGAGAAAACAAAATTTTAAAAAGAATAAAAAATATGAATGTGTTGCTGAGATAGGCAGTGAATCTTCATCTCCAGAAACCCATCCAGCCAAAGATGATTCTCGTTTTCCTGGAATGGTTTTAGGTGGTCCTGCCTAGAGATAGGAGGAAGGACTGATAACCCTCAAAATCGCTTACCAGCCTTGTGATTCTAAGAATCACAGTCCTGAAACTGTCCATTTTGGGGCTGTTGATGTTCAGTGCCCTCAGATATACCCTGCTGTATGGGTAAGGAATGAAGGAAAGTTTTAGAAGCTGATAATAATATTGAGAAGCCATGTGGCTAAGAATCACAGTCCTGAAACTGTCCATTTTGGGGCTGTTGATGTTCACTGCCCTCAGATATACCCTGCTGTATGGGTAGGGAATGAAGGAAAGTTTTAGAAGCTGATAAGAATATTGAGAAGCCATGTGGCCTAATAGTAATGATAGCATTTATTAAGTTCTTACTATGTGCTAAGCACTGGGGAGGTTACAAGGTGATGAGGTTCTCCCACGGGGGGCTCATAGTCTTAATCCCCATTTTACAGATGAGGGAACTGAAGCCCTGAGAAGTTGTGACTTGCCCAAAGTCACACAGCTGACAAGTTGCGGAGTGGGATTTGAACCCATGACCTCTGATTCCAAAGCCCGTGCTCTTTCCACTGAGCCACGCTGCCTAATGGAAAGAGCGCAGGATTGGGTGTCACTTGCCACTTGCCTGCTGTGTGACCTCGGGCAAGATCATCAATCGTATTTATTGAGCGCTTACTATGTGCAGAGCACTGTACTAAGCGCTTGGCACTGTACTAAGCGCTTGGCACTGTACTAAGATAATTAACTTCTCTGTGCCTCAGTTTCCTCATCTGTAAAACCGGGATTCGAAACCTGCCTTCCCGCCCCTTAGGCTGTGAGCCCCATGTGGATTATTTCGTGGCTACTGCCAGAGTTTGGCACAGTGTAAGTGCTTCACAAATGCAGCAGTTCTTCACCTGATCCGCAGAGAAGCAGAAAACGATGCCGCATCACTAGGAGTCGCCCTACCCCAAAGAGACTCATCTCTCGTGGCCTGTTTGGGATTTAAAACTGTACAATTTCCCTCCAACATTTCCCCGGCCGTGGCCCGATGGACTCTCCCCAAACTGACAAGTTTCCCTAAATGCTTTAACTGCAGAGTGGCTCAGTGGAAAGAGCCCGGGCTTTGGAGTCAGAGGTCATGGGTTCAAATCCCAGGTCTGCCAATTGTCAGCTGTGTGACTTTGGCCAAGTCACTTAACTTCTCTGGTCCTCAGTTACCTCATTTGTAAAATGGGGATTAATACTGTGAGCCCCCTGTGGGACAACCTGATCACCTTGTAACCTACCCAGCGCTTAGAACAGTGCTTGGCACATAGTAAGCATTTAAGAAGTGCCACTATTATTATTATAAGCGCTTAGTACAGTGCTCTGCACACAGTTAGCGCTGAATAAATTCGTTAATTTAGCTAATTAATTGTTAGCGCTCTTTTAGACTGTGAGCCCACTGTTGGGTAGGGCCTGTCTGTATGTAATAATGGTATTTATTAAGCGCTTACTATGTGCAAAGCACTGTTCTAAGCTCTATATGTTGCCAATTTGTACTTCCCAAGCGCTTAGTACAGTGCTCTGCACACAGTAAGCGCTCAATAAATACTATTGATGATGATGATGATGATGAATAAATACGATTGATTGATTAACTCCTTTTCCACTGAGGTTGTGGAGGGGAAGAAGGATGGACTTCGACTTTAAAAAGCGGAGTTTCCGGAATCGTCCTCTAGGTGGCGGCACCTGATTTTGCTCCCAACCCACCCAAAGGCCTATTAAAAAATTGCCATTAATTCAATCAATCAATCAATCGTATTTATTGAGCGCTTACTGTGTGCAGAGCACTGTACTAAGCGCTTGGGAAGTACAAGTTGGCAACATATAGAGTTCTATATTCAGTTCTCACCCCCTTTCTTTTCCCGCCCTCCTATGCAGAACCTGAAAAGGGTGCCGAAAAGGTTTTAGGCCCAGCATTTTCCGGGGGGTTGACTGATACTCTTCAATGACACATCGTCGAACCACATTTTAACCCTGAAGTGCAGACCGGAGATCCTTGGTTAGCTGGTGTGACGCCACCTGTTCTATTTTCTTTCTAACCACCACGAGGGTCTTTCCGAGCAGCAGACGTACTGATTATTATGTTTCCATGTTGTCTGAGCTGCACTGTCATGCAACCTGAATGCACTTTCGTGTATCCGTTTCCAGACCAGGCAAGCGGTTCTGGGGAGCTGGGGAGGGCAGTGTATATCTGCCTCTTTGGAGGAAGGACATCACCACCACATCTGAAGTAGTCTTTGACATCCTGGAATTTCCCACTGGTGCGCTCGAAGCAGACTGAGCTTCAACAATTTGCAGCGTGGCTTAGCAGAAAGAGCACAGGCTTGGGAGTCAGAGGTTGTGGGTTCTAATTCCTGCTCCACCACTTATCAGCTGTGTGACTTTGGGCAAGACACGTAACTTCTCTGTGCCACAATTACCTCATCTGTAAAATGGGGATTAAGACTGTGAGCCCCATGTGGGACAACCTGATTACCTTGTATCTACCCCAGCGCTTAGAACAGTGCTCGGCTCATAGTAAGCGCTTAACAAATACCATAGAAAAAAACACCCCAAAAACAATTTCCTAACCCTCACTCAGCCTGTTGACTTCTCTGGTCAGCTCTCGGCCATCTGACCTGTGAGGAGTTGCTCCCCTTAATCGACAGTGAAGGACTTCAAGCGCTTAATACAGTGCTTTGCACACAGTAAACACTCAATAAATATGATTGAATGAATGAATGAATTAACTTGCTCTGAAGCAATATTGCTACATTACCTGTCTATTTTAAAATTATTATTATAATTAGTCTTATTAGCAATAATAATAATAGCTGTGATATTTAAGTGCCTGGCATTGTAGAGAAGCAGCATGGCCTAGTGGAAAGAGCACGGGCTTGGGAGTCAGAGGTCATGAGTTCTAATCCCGGCTCTGCCACTTGTCAGCTGTGTGACTCTGGGTCAGTCACTTAACTTCTCTGTGCCTCAGTTACCTCATCTGTAAAATGGGGATTAAGACTGAGCCCCACGTGGGACAACCTGATTACCTTGTATCTACCCCAGCACTGAGACTAGTGCTTGGTACACAGTAAGCACTTAACAAATGCCATTATTATTATTATTACTAAGACTGGGGTACATAAAATACAATCAGGTCCTTGCACCTGTCCCACATGGGGCTCGTAGTCTAAGAATTCAGGCATCTAATTTGGCAGGAGTTTAGAGAGACATCAAAAAAATACCTGTTACTTTATGCATGGGGCATTAACCCAAAGACCTCTCTCCAGATCTAGAAAACTTACTGGAAATGATAGTGCTTGGAGACTTGGACCCTGTTGAAATGTGGTTGGATTAAGTGGTCACTTAACTTCTCTGTGCCTCAGTTCCCTCATCTGTAAAATGGAGATTTAGACTGTGAGTCCTGCAGGGAGTATGTCCAACCCGATCATCTTGTATCTACCGCAGTGCTTAGAACAGTGTCTAGAACAGTGCCTGGCACATAGTAAGTGTTTAGCAAATACCAAAAAAACCCAAAACTAAGACCCAAGGTAACAAAGCAGCCAAACTCCTTCAGAAGGAGGAAGGGTGGAATTTCTCTACAACAGGATGAACCCGGACACTCGGCTTTTTTTTATTTGGGGAAGCATGAGAAACATTATGCACTATTGGAAAGAGGACAGGCCTGAAAGTCCGGAGGCACTGAGTTCTAATGCAGACACCGCCACTACCACCTGCCAGTTTGAACAAAACCCTTAGCATTTCCATGCTTCAGTTTCCACATCTATAAAGTGGGTAGTCAATACCCAGCAGACAAGAGGTCAAGCTAGTATTAGAACCTAGATCCTATGACTCCCAAGCCCATGTTCTTTCCACTTGGCCGTGCTGGCACTCAAATTCCCAATTGATGGAAGGAAGCTAAACTCACCTAGGCCGTCGCAGGTGAACAGAGATACAGAAAAATGTGCTGCCCACTGGGAACCCTCCCCTCAAGGCCCCACCCCATGATTTACCATTATAAAAACTGGCCCAACTGGCTCCAGGATGGAACTACTCCCTTGTCACCATGACCTACTCTTTTGTTGACTTTCTCAAAGCATTTCATCCCTGGTTTTGGGATGAAGATGATGGGCAAACAGTTACAGAGAGAGAAAAATGGGGTGAAACTTGGTGGAGTAGGTCTCCCGTGGTTCCTGCCCCCTCCCCTCCAGAGAGCACTTTTAGTAGTCAAATAAGAGCAGCCTCTTCCCACCTCATCCAGATTCTCCTTTGGATTATCCAAGACAAGTTACTCCCTTTCTTCAAGCCACCTCCACAAAGTCAGCCCCTCAACACTGTTCCAGTCACTCAATCCATGGTATTTATTGAACAAGAAGAGATCATGTCTACCAACTCGTTTGTATTGTACTCACCCAAGCATTTAGTGCAGTGGTCTAGATGCAATAAGTGCTCAATAAGTACCAGTGATTTATTATTCTGTGCAGAGAGCACTGTAGTAAGTGCTTAGGAGAGTATAATAGAGTTAGTAGTCATATCTGCCTTCAAAGCAGCCTCAGCCACCCCACAGTTTGTTCATTTATTAGTGATTTATTTATCCAGTTGGATTTCAATTCATGTCTTCTTGTCTTCCTTATTTGCGTATAATCCCCTTGATTACAGGGAACACATCATTCCCTTATGTTCTCCAAGCTCTTAGGAAAATGACCTGAACTGAACATACTGAAGTCTTGGTAAATACTGTTAATGTTGATATTCATGCCAAGCTGGTCTTTTCCAAACCAGTGCATAGTGCACAAGAGCTGCTGAGTTGATCCTTGCTGCTATCAGCTCAAGAGCCTGGGAAAACCTTAATTATCTCCGGGAAATATTGTCTGGATTCCTACAGCGCCTTTCTCTAAAGGACTCTAAATTATGTGTTCGGGGAACTTCTAGCATAGCAACAGAAGATATCTGAGTTTCTATTTCTGAAAGAAAAGTACCTTTTCTTTCTAGTATTCTAAAATTGCTCTTTCAGCAACTTTCATGGCTTATTCATCTTTCTCCCACCACTGGCCATCGATCACTGGTGATAAATAGAGCACCGGCCAAGTGCCAGGGCACCATCTTAAACGCTCGATCATCAGTCACCTTATTTTGGTTTATTAAGCTCCTAGTTTTAAACTTTGCGATGTGGATGATATTTTCTTGGTGGTCAGACTGAAACGAGGAGCTCCATAACCTGATAAAGGCCCCAAAGTTTTCAGTACCTGATGGGGAATTAGTTACAAGCCTGAGCCACACACCTCATCAAGGGACTTTTGAATTAGCTGAGAACCACACCACTCCTAGCCCACCCCATGGATTCTTATGAAACTTTACCTTTGATAGTCAGGCCAACCCCCAGTACCCACCTGGAGGTGATTTTAGAGCAAAAGGAATTTTTGAAAACATTTAGAACTGCAAAAAAAATATATGTGACATACCCCACCTCTCCTGCAACTCTAGTATCATTATTGCGGCCCTGGAATGTCAGCTCTCATCTTGAATTCATATTTGCTAAATTCAGACCCTTGAGTAGTCAGATTTGAAGTTTTTTTGTTTTGGTCCATGACTCACTTGTGCTGTAGTACTTGCTGGGGGGATTACCAAGGAGGGGGCTAGAAGAATTTTGGGAGCGGGGACGAGCCCACGGTGAGTCATGAAGCAGCTGCCCTGGAGTCTCTAAGCACAGGTTTTTGCCAGTTGTTTTCCAGTTGCTCAGGGAGGAACTTTTGTTATTAAAGAAAAGGTAGATAGGATTTCAGAAGCCAGTTTTCCTGTAGTTATAGTCTACACAAACTGCATACACAACTGTTTTGTAGTTCTTAGGTCAAAGCAGAACAGGCTGGAGGGCTTCTAGCCTGTGCTTGGAGGGGAGAAATCTTCTGTCACGCTTCTAGTTGGGGCCTAGTTGTGACTGCTGTTACAGAAACTGTCGTAACTTTGAGGCCAGGTGCCACTCTCATACTATCAATCAATCTATCGTATTTATTGAGCGCTTACTGTGTGCAGAGCACTGTACTAAGCGCTTGGGAAGTACAAGCTGGCAACATATAGAGACAGTCCCTACCCAACAGTGGGCTCACAGTCTAGAAGGGGGAGACAGAGAACAAAACCAAACATACTAACAAAATAAAATAAATAGAATAGATAGGTACAAGTAAAATAAATAAATAGAGTAATAAATATGTACAAACATATATACATATATACAGGTGCTGTGCGGAAGGGAAGGAGGTAAGATGTGGGGGGTGGAGAGGGGGACGAGGGGGAGAGGAAGGAAGGGGCTCAGTCTGGGAAGGCCTCCTGGTGGAGATGAGCTCTCAGTAGGGCCTTGAAGGGAGGAAGAGAGCTAGCTTGGTGGATGGGCAGAGGGAGGGCATTCCAGGCCCGGGGGAGGACGTGGGCCGGGGGTCGATGGCGGGGCAGGAAGGCTGAGTAGGTGCGAATGAGGTTGTCATTAATGTAACTTGGTGATAACAAGGGCCTACAGAGCAGTAAACTCCATCCTAAACTCTGCTGTGTTGTGGTGCCATAAAAGCAAAGTCTTTTGGGGCTACATGTGCACACAGTTTGCTCCTGCCACTCACAGTGCCGTAGTTGAGCCCCACACTATAAAATAATTCATTCGCACATACTGGAGGTGGACTGGTGACTTTAAGATCATTTTGGACATCTTATTGATTGATTGATTTAAGCTTGAGAGGCCATGATTTGTAAGTTCTATCATAAACCTAATGAGTATCTTGTGAACACTGCTCCTGTGTAGGATCAGCGTCTTCTGTGTAGAGAAGCAGCATGGCTCAGTGGAAAGAGCACGGGCTTTGGAATCAGAGGTCATGGGTTCAGATCCTGGCTCTGCCAATTGTCAGCTGTGTGACTTTGGGCAAGTCGCTTAACTTCTCTGTGCCTCAGTTATCTCATCTGTACAATGGGGTTTAAGACTGTGAGCCCCCCGTGGTACAACCTGATCACCTTGTAACCTCTCCAGCGCTTAGAACAGTGCTTTGCACATAGTAAGCGCTTAGTAAATGCCATCATTATTATCAGGCTTTTTTTCATGTGCTTAATCACCAATAGCAAGTTATATTTCACTGATGAGATTTAATGTCATTTTAGTCTACCAGTCCCATTGTGGTAGAATCTGGCTTGGCCTCTCTACAGGCTTGGAAAGATCCTGAGGAGAAGGGGACGCCTGACAGCAGGAAGGGATGGAGGGAGATGGGAAAGAGGAGACATAGATCTGTTTACTGTGGCCGTGATTCCGGGGATCAGGACCAATCTGAGCCAGACTGCCAATATAATGGGTATCACTAGTTCAGGGGACTTCTAGCTGATAGGTCAGTCCATGTGGAAAAGTAATATGGCCCAGTGGAGCAATATAGCCTGGGAGTCAGAGGGCCTGAGTTCTAATCCCATCTCTGCCACCTGCTCTGTGACCTTAGGCAAGTCACTTAATTTCTTTGGGCCTCAGTTTGCATATCTGCAAAATGGGAATTCACTGCCTGTTCTCCCTCCCGCTTAGACTGGGAACCACATAGGGAACTGGGACTTTGTCTAATCTGATCATCTTATTTCTAACCCAATGCTTAGTAAAGCGCTTGGCACGCAGTAAGCGCTTAACAAATACCACAGTGATTATAATTATTATGCCCTTACACCTTACTCTGCTCCTCAAAGCCCCTCTGACGAGCTGTTGTGGAAGGAGGACACCCAGCAGTTAGGGAATTGACCAGCCTCTAGGGAAGAAATCCCAAAAGTCCTGTGAGTGTATGGATGGAAGAGCACTTCCTCCAGCTCTGCACAGGTTAACACCGTGACAGTGGGCAGCACTGAGGGCAACCCTGGTAGTCTCTAGCCAGGCCTTCCTCCTCTCTCTAAGTCTTTTGCTCAGACTTGCCCGGTTTAGCTGAGTTGGGTACTTTGACCATCATTCCCCATCTGCTTCCTGTTTCCTCCCTCCCCATCCCACCCCGCCCCCCGACATTGAAGTTTGAATCTTTTTTAAAATTGAGTCTTCCTATCATGCAACATCAAGCACCCCTTGAAATGCTGTAGACATGAGACTGAGAAACCCAATCCATAAGGTAGATACAGCTTCTCCCAAATGCTTTGGGGTAGTTTAACAGCTTATCCATTTATGTGAAAGAAACAGGGCCGATTTGAATAGTTACTTTCCGCCATCTTCTCAGGTGCCACCGTCCTGCCTAGCATGCCAACGTCCTGCCTAGCATTTGGTATGAGGGTATCCTTAAATCATTTTGTGCTCACTGTTCCCCAAAGAGTGGCTATCGGAATGACCACGATTGTACCTTGCTTGTCATTAACACATAATATTTTGGTCATCTTCATCTTAAAAAGTGATTGTGACGCTCTGCCTTCAAGAGTGAAGCCAACCAGGCAGTAGAACTGGAAAGGTGACCACATAAACATCTTTCCCAGTGCCAGCCCCTAGCTGGCAATTCCAGCCATTAATTCCAGCTCATTTATTTGCACTTGTGAAGACCTGGCCCACCAATGCCACTCATTGATACCCTTTTCAATATCCTAATAGTAGCAGTAAGCCTCTTTCAGACAGTAAGCTCCTTATGGGCAGGAAACATGTCTATCAACTCTGTTGTGTTCTCCCAAGCACTCAGTAAATGCAGTGATCTGCATATAGTAAACAGTCAATATATATGATTGAATGACTGTAATAATAACATTCATTTAGAGCTTACTGGGTATGAAGCACTGAACTAAGCACTGGACAAGAATATACTGGTGAGAATTTTCCCTTCTGTATCATCCTTGCACTTGGTTTTACACTGAGTAGGACTGTGCCTAATTCAATCAATCAATCAGTGGTATTTATTGAGAGCTTACTGTGTGCAGAGTACTGAACTATGCACTTAGTACACTATAACAGAGTTGGTAAGCACATTCCCTACACCTCTTGGGGCTATTCCTTACTCACTCTAAGAATGCAGAGAAGTATTTTTCACAATAAAATATCACCCTGTGCAGGGAGGTTTTGTGCCTCAACCTGCATCTCAAAAGACAACAGAATTGTACAAAAGCCAATGTCCAGTTCCTCTTTCTTATCTGAATAGCAGCAGCAGGAGCTGCTGGGACTCCTGAACAAGCACTTCTTCTCAACAGCAGAGTCCAAGGCTTTTCATCAATGCTCTCTCCTCCATGATCCACCTAATCGCTAACCTCAGTTTGCTGGGGCAGGAATCTGAGCCTAAGGCTCGAGCACAGTTCTCCTGATGGATTATTTCAGGACAGGCACACAATGAATCAGCGGGACCATTTGCAGTGCGGTCTTGTGAGCCGGAGAGTCGCTGGAGAAGTTGCTTCAGAGGTTTAGGAAAGCACACGATGAACTCCTGATTCAGCAAGGCGTGAGCTCACTTAAAACCAGACAAAAATGGAGTTTCACAGCTAAAAAACAGTAAAAAAAAATATATGTTTGGGAGATCAAGAGAATATGAAAATATGTACATAAATGAAACCATGAGGGTGAGAAGTGGATCCATGGGCTGAAGTCACCTGGGAATGCTGAAGTAGCAACTGGCTGGGGGGGGAAGGGGATTTGAGCGATTAATGTTGTGTTGGGGTCAAGTGCAGGATGAGAAATCTGAAGGGGTGAAATGCAGAAGAATCTTCAGTCTTCCAGGAGAGTCAGGTGAAAATGAGTTTCTGGTACGAAAACTTTTCCTGAAATATATAGTGTACAGTTTATGGCTAAACTATTATTTCACAATTGGCTTTTAAAATAGATTTAATAAAGTGTTCTTTCAAATTTATTATATCTGCAACAGGCCAAGTACAGCCAGTCCTTAGATATCAGTGCTACATCGTCAGAGTAAGTATGATTAATTTAGTAGTAGTAATATTTATTAATAATAATAATAATAATAGTATTTGTTAAGCACTTACTATGTGCAAAGCACTGTTCTAAGCGCTGGGGGGATACAAGGTGATCAGTTTGTCCCACGTGGGGCTCACAGTCTTAATCCCCATTTTACACATGAGGTAACTGAGGCACAGAGAAGTGAAGTGACTTGCCCAAGTCACACAGCTGACAAGTGGCAGAGCCGGGATTTGAACCCCTGACCTCTGACTCCAAAGCCCATGCTCTTTCCACTGAGCCATGCTGCTTCTCTAAGTGCTTACTATATTTAGAGCACTGTATTAAGCTCTAGGAAAGATTATACAGGTAGGAATTAGACATGGACCCTGTCCCACTAATAATCCAACAGCCTCCTTCTGCACTGTGTCCACTGTTTGTAATGGAGAGGAGGTGTGTAGTCAGGAGTGAAGAATCATTGTCATCATCAGTCTTCACTGAGCACTAACTGGGAGCACCGAACTGTAGTGGATGTCCACTGAGAGCACCATTGAAAAGGAGCATGGCCTAATAGAAAGAACATAGGCTTGGGAGTCTAAAGACCTGGGTTCTAAATATGACTCTGCTATTTGCCTGCTGTGTGACTTTTGACAAGTCACTTAACTTTTCTGGATCTCAGTTTCTTTATCTGTAAAACAGGGATTAAATAAATGTGAGCCCCTTGTAGGGTGGAAACTGTGTCTGACCTAATTAGCTTGTACCAAAACCAGTGCTTAGTACAGTGCTTAGCACAGAGTAAACACTTAACAAATACAACAATTGTTACTTAATAGAGCACTAGGAAGAATAACATAGAAGTAAAAGAGGCACACAGTCCCTGCCCTTGAGGATTTTACAATCTAATGATCAAGATATTGAAACTACCCACTTCTATTTCTTCTTCAAAGGCTTCAAATTGGTGAGTTTCTGTGTGCTGTTTTTATGTGGATGCAATCTCTTCTCTTCCATCCTCAGTCAAATGGACCTAGGTGAAATTCAATTTCCCTGGGGGTTGTGGTTGTCCCTTTGCTCTGGAGTGCCATTCTAGTGCAACTCTAACTCATACTTACTCTACATACTAGTACAACTCTAACTCATATGGTTGCTCATACTTTCAGTCGAATAAAAGAAATGATGTTGGTTATTCCTTGAAAGAGAGGCATTATACCAAATGTTGGTGAAATTTGAATTTGGAGTAGTTTGACCAAAGACATCTTTCCCTGTAGAAACCAATTCTGGTTGGATCTATAGTCTAATGACGTTATTTGGCATATGGTGTGGCAGGTTAAGGTTAGTAAAATAACAACAGAACTCTGGAAAGTTCCAACACTGCTTCTAACAAATTTCCACACAGTACATAGTTCAGGTGATAGCAAATAGGTTTTCCCCTCAAGACTTCAGACTTGTAAATTCCCTGCTTTGTCCTGTCATAAAGAGAGGAAACAAATTTTGAGGCACAAAACAATTTCAGTGACTTGAATGATCTAAGTCACCTGGTTCTCAATTGAAATTAATTTCTCAATTTGAACTGCAGGAAAGCACATAGGTGTGTGCTAACTTGAGATTAAGGACTTAATAAGAAATAAATACTAAATGATTCTAACAAGATCATTTATGCCTGCTGATGAGGGACCAATTAGAAGAAATTAGACTGCTTCAGGCAAGAAAGCCATGAAAGAGGATGGGTAATTGAGAGAAAGGATATCTAGTTGGAAGCCAAGTATGATGGCACTTACTATAATAATTTTGATTAGGAAACTATTGATTTTTGTTTAGAAACAGCCAATGGATTATCCAATCTCCAGCCTTTAAGAGAGATAGGCACTAGGTGTTTCCAGTGAAGACATATACCTAGGTTTTCTGCTCCTGGATTCCTCCCCCATCCTCTCGGACTTCCTCCGTCACCACCGAGACTTTGAGCCTATTTTATCTTTGTTTGTGTTGTGTTTTAATTTTTTGTTACCGCTGTTGTGCTGTCTCCAATCCCTTCTCCCTACTTAAAGTTTTAGACTGTGAGCCCCACAAGAGAGAAGGGACCATGTTAAACTCCCACCTGTATATTTTCTCCCAGTGCTTGGACAGTGCTCTGCACACAGTAAGTGCTTAATAAATACTACTACTCCTACTCATTCATTCATTCATTCATTCAATCGTATTTATTGAGCACTTAATGTGTGCAGAGCACTGTACTAAGCACTTGGGAAGTACAAGTTGGCAACATATAGGGACAGTCCCTACCCAACAGCGGTCTCACAGTCTAGAGGTGGGAAACAGACAACAAAACAAATTAACAAAATAAAATAAATAGAATAGTAAATGTGAACAAGTAAAATGAATAGAGTAATAAATATGTACAAACATATATGCTTCTACTACTGTAGTCATCAGAAGGAGCATCATTTGGCCAATCTGGACCTGAGGTTTGCTAGGAGCCTGTATCTGCGACCCAGGCCTTGCCTCTGGCTTCAAGATAGGGGAAGCCCATGCCAGTGGGCACAAAGTTAGGAGATGCCAAGGATATCCTGTTGCCTTGGGACTTCCCCTCCTTACTCATAGCTGTCAATCTCACTCCTCACCCCGCCAAGTCATTCGGAACACCAAAAGGGTCAAATGTGTTGGTTGCCCAGCCACGAGACAGCAAAAAAAAAGAGAAGACAAAAAACAGAAATGCTGTCCATGCTAGTGGTACCAAGTCCCTGAAATGACAATCCAACCTTACCTAAGTGGCTTAACCTTCCAATCAAGATACCTCATTCTTTTCTATTTCACAACAGCCGCAGGGTTCCCAGGAATTCCCTCCCCAAAAGTCAATTCTGGCAGAATTTCTGTACTGCTGAATAACAATAACAGAGGTATCCTTTAGGTGTTTTACGTTCTAATTGTACATTGTACTTGGCACTGGGGATAGATACAAGATAATCAGATTGGACAAAGCCTCTGTCCCAGTTGGGGCCCCCAGACTAAGTAGCAGAGAGAACAGGTATTGAATCCCCATTTTACAGATGAGGAAACTGAGGCACAGAGAAGGAAAGTGCAAGATCACACAGCAGGCAAGTGACGGAGCTGAGCTTAGAACCCAAGTCCTCTAACTCCCAAGCCCTGGTCTTTCCATTAGGCCATAGTGCTTCCCTTAAAAGGGATAGGCTACACTGCTGAAAGGAATAACATTAGTAGTTTAGCTTTGCCTTCCTTTAATACAATAGAAACTAATATGGGGGAGCAATAAGCACAAAGTAAGGGGTAACCCAGTTAGGGAAAGCCACAGAAAAATAAACATCTTAGCTCTGGAGAGACGGAGGGCAAAAGATTGTTAAAGTTCTACACTGGCAGCATCCCAATACTCTTGGAACTTCACAAGCTCCAGTCAGTGTTGGGCCCATTGTTAAATCTGCACCACCTCTGGAATTTGCCGTTCAGATCCCTGGAACCTCTGGAATTGGCCGTTCAGAGCCCTGGCACCTTAAGGATTGGTAGTGTAGGTATTGGCACCTCAGGAATTGATGGTTTTTATCACTGACACCTCTGGAATCAGCAGTTGAGATCCCTGAGACCTCTTGATTTGGCAGTTCATAGTCCTGGGATCTCGGGGATAGCCGGCACTTGAGAGGCAGGACCTGCTGAAACCCAGCATCCCCCCACTAAGAAGAGTTTAGGGGAGTTGCACTGTCTGAAACCCAGTAAGGGCCGAGCTTATTAAAAATGGTTTGATGGTTTAAATAGAAGTAGTCGTATGATTTTTTACTAATTTAGCATTCATTCAAGTGCCAGTGCCTTGAATTAGAGCTGAATGTGTCATTTTTAGGTTCTGCCTTCAGTCAGTGGGTTTCCTTGAACGTACATTGTTTGCATACAGGACTTAGATGCTGCCATGACAGCTTCTTACACAGATGCAATTGTGATCTCTCCAATTGCTAAAACCACTTCCTAAGTACAGCTAGAAAGGAGGAGATGTTTTTCTGCTCAAAAAGGAACTGACCCCCTAGCTCTGCTAAATAAAAACAAGCTGCTGGGAAATGCAGTCGAAACCCGCTGGGCCCCACCAGACACTTCGTGGAAGAATTAGAAACAGTAATCTCGCCTTAGAGTGAGCAGAGCGTGAGTTCTGTCATCTCTGCAGGTAATCTGAGCTGACAAAAGTACAATTAATAACAATAATAATAGTGGTATTTGTTAAGTGCTTACTGTGTACTTAGTAAGTGCTGGGGTGGATCCAAGCAAATTGGGTTGGACACCAGTCCCTGTCCCACATGGGGCTCCACAGTCTCAATCTCCATTTTACAGATGAGGTAACTGAGGCCCAGAGGAGTGAAGTGACTTGACCAAGGTCACATAGCACGCAAGTGGTGGAGTAGGATTAGAACCCACAACCTTCCGACTCCCAGGCCCGGGCTCTATCAATCAATCAATCTTGTTTTTTGAGCACTTACTGTGTGCAGAGTACTGTACTAAGTGCTTAAGAGAGTCCAGTATAACAATATAACAGACACATTCCCTGCCCACAACGAGCTTATGTTGTAAGCTTAGAGCTTAGGAGTCTAGCGTGTACAGTCTTATAGTCTACAGTCTAGGTCATGGAGGGGAAATGCGTGAGCATTCTTTATAGCCTTCAAAATATTCCACCAACTTAGGATTCTGAGTGGAGAAGCACCAGATGTGGCTAGGGACTGGGTCCTGAGTCCCTGGAGGATAAAAACCTTCCTCTTCCAGTGCAAAACAATAAGCAGTATAATATAGGGCAGCGGAGTATGTGTATGAGTGTGTGTGTGTGCATATGCATGCTTGCACATGCAGGTTCCAAGAGAAGACAAAAGTGGCTGCTGGGGGACTCAGAGAATGAAAGTTTTGAACACAAAAGCCATTGTTCATGTGCAATGCAAGCAGCATTTTTTTATTTCTGCACAATGCTTGAGAATGGGGACCCCGTTAGCAAACCTTGAAGAAAGTGCTGTTCCCAGAAATGTCTCATGTCGACGTGGGAGCGGCTCAATCTTTCCCTTTCTTCAGGGTCTTCATTTCTTCATTTCAAACCCAAGCCTCACATAGTGATGAGGACGAAGGGTATTCCTTGGGGGGTTCAGGGTAAGTCAGTAAATGTCCTTGGAAGCCACAGCTAATGCAAATGGGCCATCAGAGGAAAGTCCAGGCCTGGGAAATACTGAATTTAGGGTGATGCTGCACCCCAAGCCACTGAAGAGAAAAGCTCTCCCCTCTTTCTCACCTCACTAGAGGTCCTTGGTGTTTATTTTGGCAATAGTCTGATAAGAATAATTGTATTTATCAATCACTTCCTGTGTGCCAAGCACTGTACTCAGCACTGGGGTACCTACAATCAATCAGATTGGACCCAATTCAGGTCCCAAATGGGGCTTATAGGCTAGACTGTAAGCTCATTTTGGACAGGGAATGTGCCTGTTATATTGTTATATTGTACTCTCCCAAGTGCTTAATACAGTGCTCTGCACCCAGTAAGTGCTCAGTAAATACAAATGCCTGACAAAATATGATTGACTGACAGGAGAGGGAGAAAGGTATTGTATCTCCATGGGGACTCTTACTCCAAGCTCCTTGAAGGCAGAGAATGCATCTACCAACTCTGATGTATTCTTCCAAGCGCTTACTGCAGTGCTTTGCACACAGTAAGCACTCAGTGAATATGATTGGTTGAAGCTGAGGCCCAGAGCAGCTAAGTGACTTGTCCAAGGTCACACAGCAGTCAAGTGGCAGAACTAGAGCTAGAACTAGGGTCCTCTGATTCCCAGGCCCACACTCTTATCACTAGGCCATACCACTTGCACCAATTTATTACTAAGAAAGAAAGGGTCTTTATCTACCTTTCTTCAACAGAGCTTGGAACATCTCCTGTTTTCCACCCTTGGTGGAGGTCCAGATGGGAGGAGAAGGCTCCTGAGGAGAGGGGATCCCCTCCCAGACCTAAGCAGTTGGGTACAATGGGAATTTAGGGAAGAAGAGTCATCAGCACACCTGTCTTCAACACTTGGCAGCAGTTCAGTGAGTGAGCAAGGAGGGAAAAGTACCCAGTATTCCAGCCCTGGGGCAGCTACAATGGGAGAGCAAGTGGCCTTCAAGAGGGATGGGCAACCTTCCCCATGCAATGTTGAATTTCCGGGCCTAGCAGGCACACTCTCATGCAAGGCCTCCCCGCATCCCAAAGGCTGATTCAGACTCAGGAGGGTAAGAGGAGGAGATTATGGGTCAGAACTAAGGCCTGCTGCTCAAAGTTTAGAAGCTTTGGAAAGAAAGGCTGTTAATTGGCACCAGATGAGTGACCCCAGAAAGTGGTGGAGCCCTGACTGTTTAAGCAAATATTGACAGAAGCCATGGGGCTGGGGTGGTTGGGCACTAAATGCAGTATATGCACCGGGCAGGGGTCAGACCAACTGAAAACTGGTCTGTCCAGTATAAAACCAGATGACTGGCCGCCTGCCTTCCAGGTTGAGCTGGATGGGTTTAAGGTGGGGTATTGGAACAGACTGAAGCAAGAGGGAAAGAAGTCTGGTCTCCAGGAGGCCTGAGTGCCCAGGAGAAGCCATGGGCAGTGAGGGCAGAGCATGGAGAAGAGAGCCTGAGCCAGGGGCATTTTTCTTTTAGTGCCTTAAGATTTTGTGTAAGGAGATGAAGGGAGTTGAAGGGATTAAAGGAGCGCAAATTTGGGTATGTGAATGCTATTAAAGCATTCCTGCCCACTATGGGGTCACTGTTCAATAAACAACCTTTTAAGCCCATAAAATAAACAAATCCCAGGGCTTCTTAAAGGTGCCCCCCTTTAAGAATGTCCCAGAGGGTACAGGAAATCCTGAACCAAAGAGCATAGGTCAGCCGCAGCTTCATTGAACTTGACACATGCTCATTTGTAAATGGTTCCATCCTTTAAATCAGTAGGTTGTTTGTTTTACAAACCTCCAGGGACTGGTTTGCTTGTCAGTAAAGACTCCCTGAGCCGGGCGGTGGTTCTTGTTCAGGTCGTTCCTGCACAAGATCCTATCCTGGAGCAGATGCCAGTGGGTCAACCCACTTCCCTGTTTTCTGCACGCTTCCTGTCACCCAACCCTCCCTTTCCTGCAGGGGAGAATTTCTGAGAAGGCAGGAACTCCCTAAACAGGTTGATGATGTCAGGAACTGTGAGCTCCGTACTGGCCATTCTCCCTCCTTAGGCCTAGCACCTAATACTAACTGTGGGCATTTGTTAAGCACTTACTATATGCCAAGCACTGGGTTAAGCCCTGGACAGTTACAATATAATCAAATCGGACACAATCTCTATCACATCGGGAGCTTACTGTCAGAAGAGGAGAGAGCAGGTATTGAATCCCCGTTTTACAGCTGAGGAAACTGAGGTCCAGGGAAGTTAAATGACTTGCTCAGGGTCAGCCAGGAAGTGGTGGTGCCGGGATGAGAACCAAGGTCTCGTGACTTCCAGTTCTGTGCTCTGTCCACTGACCAGGTGCACAGAAGAATGAAATGCTTACGTGTATTTTACCTGTCCTCTCTCAAAATGACCAAAATTATTTGGTGTAAATAAGTGACAGGGAACTCCAGGTTTGTGTAAGTACACAGTGTTTTTCAGGCCGAACTGTGGTACTCTTGCATTCTATTTTAAAAAGGATTTCATAGCCTGAGCAAGTGGGAGGGGAACCTAGTGCAAGAGCAGATCTTAAATCCACTGAGAGTTCAGCCCAAGTAGTTTAGAGCTCTTCCTCTTTTTTCAGGTCTGTTTTTGTCATTCAGGTTTAGTTCTTAATTACCATCAGTGTGATTAGAAGAGGAAGGAAACAAGCTCTGCACCCTGCTCCGCCCTTGGTTGAGAGCTGGGCTATCCCAGATTTGATTAATCACGACCTCTCCAACGGATTGAATGGCAATTCAGTCGTTAGTGCAGTGCCCTCTTTCTGATCCCGGTGGTTGGAAGCCAGCACGTGGCCTGTACATTTCAGAAAGTCAATTGCCGCCTTTGGCTTTTCCTTTCCTGAATATATCCCACTGTTGTGTCTTTCTGCTTGGCCGGTTGATCTGCTCAGAGCACTTTACTGTGTGACCTTGGGCAAGTCACTAAACTTCTCTGGGCCTCAGTTTCCTTACCTGTAAAATGGGGATTAAATACATGTTCTCCCTCTTCTTTGACTGTAAGATGCATAATAATAATAATTATTATTATGGTATTTGTTAAGCTCCTATTATGTGCCAAGCACTGTTCTAAGTGCTGAGGTTGATACAGGGTAATCAGGTTGTCCCACATGAGGCTGACATCTTAATCCCCATTTTACAGATGAGGGAACTGAGGCACAGAGAGGTTAAGTGGCTTGCCCAAGGTCACACAGCAGATGAGTGGCAAAGGCGGGATTAGAACTCACATCATCTGACTCCCAAGCCCGTGCTCTTGCCACTAGCCACACTTCTTCAAAGGACTGTGCCCAACCTGATTATCTTGTACCTACCCCAGTGTTTGACACATAGTGAGCGTACAACAAATTCAGTTATTGTTATTATTATTGTGATTTCAACAGCAACTCATTCGCATGTGCCCTGTATATCTTATATAACTAGGGGTCGTGGCTCAGAACACACTTTATTGAGCTGAACAAAAATTGCTCTCTCCTTCTGATTCAGCCAGTAAGGAAGCCACAGGGGCTACCCACCCATAATAATAATAATAATAATAATAATAATAATGAAAGCATTTATTAAGCACTTACTATGTGCAAAGCACTGTTCTAAGCAGTGGGGAGGTTAGAGTGATCAGGTTGTCCCACAGGGGGCTCACAGTCAGTCCCCATTTTACAGATGAGGTACCTGAGGCGCAGAAAAGTTAAGTGACTTGCCCAAAGTCACACAGCTTGACAATTGGCGGAGCCGGGATTTGAACCCATGACCACCAACTCCAAAGCCCAGGCTCTTTCCACTGAGTCACGCTGCTTCTCTAACCCATGCATCCAGTCTCAAGGAGGATATATCCATCTAATGGATTCAATCCATTCCTACTGCTGGAAATGAACTACACATGAAATTATACACACGGATCCAAGGGGTGGAGGGAGAGGAGACAAATAATGTAAGATTAGAGGAAAGGGTTGAATCCCTCCACGAATCCATCAGAATGTAAGCTCCTCAAGGGCAGGGATGTGGGTCCTATGCGTTATTGGCTCTCCCAAACACGCAGGCACTCAATAAATGCTATTGCATGAATGAGGAGTCTGTTTCCTAGCCACCCAGCTTGGCTGGTCTAAATCAATCGGAAGCATTTGGTTAGCACTTACTGTGTGCCGAGCACAGCTTTAAAATGATGATGATGGCATTTGTTAAGCACTTACTATGTGCAAAGCACTGTTCTAAGCGCTTTGGGGATACAAGATGATCAAGTTGTCCCACGTTGGGCTCACAGTCTTATTCCCCATTTTACAGATGAGGTAACTGAGGCCCAGAGAAGTTAAGTGACTTGCCCAAGGTCACACAGCAGACATGTGGCAGAGCCGGGATTTGAACCCATGACATCTGACTCCAAAGCCCGTGCTTTGTCCACTGAGCCACGCAAAAGCTTAAAATTAAAAGCTTGGGAGAGCACAGTACAAGAAATCCCTGCCCTCTAGGAGCTTGCAAACTAGCAGGGGGAGAGAGACTTTAAAATAAATTAGCATGCTGACAGCACCCAGGAGTGTGGGAGGGCGCAGAATGGATTTGTGCAAATTACAAAGCTCTTTCTCTTCAATCAGTCAATCTTATTTATTGTTTACTGCATGCAGAGCACTGTACTGCATGCTTGGGAGAGTACAACCTAGCTGAGTTGGTAGGCAGGCTCCCTTCCTACAAGGAGCTTCAGGTTCAATTTGGGTTTAATCAATTAGCATCTTATTACTAATTGGAGCTGACAATCAGGAAGGAGCAGGAAGTGTTGATTCGGTAAACGGAGACCTCCTTTGCCCTGAGTCATCATTCTCTCCTTCAGCTGCCAGGATCCAAACTACAGCAGCACCAAAATTTCCCTTCTGAAAAAAGGTAAGACATTTCTCTTTTCCTTATCCCAGACGCTAAAAAATTGGCTGCAGGCCAGGCATGTCACCTTCTGCTGTTCCTCTTCACATCCCTTGACCTTCCTGGGTGAACCCCATCATGCAAATTACTGGTTTGGAAAAATGACCCTAAATCTAAGAGAATGGCAATTCTTTGGTGCAGACAGACTTTTGCTGGAAACTCCAGCTGCCTCTGCCTTTGCCTCCTTTAAGTCCCTGCCTTCTTTCTAAAATACTGCTCATCTCCCATGAAATGTTCCAGCCATCATTCCTCACAGTCAGGACAGGGATCTCCATGTCCAGCAACTTCCTGCTGGAGATTATGGGTGAAAAAATCCCTGAACCCCTACAAATTAGACCTTCTGGGCTATCTGAACATAAAAATATATTCATCCACCTGACTTTTACTGCTCATCTAAGTTGTCTATCTTCCAGTAGGCCTCTGTGGAAATGATCAGGATTTCATAATGATCAGGATATCGTAAAGATAGCTATTAGATAACAGGCAAACAGGTGGTAGGCCTCATCATCTCAAAATGTGATGCTGCAGATTTCTCTGAATTGATAAAATTCTCAGAACTCCCTCTTGCTCTAATAAGGGAACACACACTCTCCATGTGATAATTTCACAGATTGCCGTGGATTACTCCAACTTTTATTTTGAAATTGGACAAATACACTGGCAATGCTCTCAGGCACCCGCAGACCCACCCCAGTTCTCTGCCAAATAACCTGAGGGTGGAGGGCAGGGGACGTTAACAACTAGGGGTCCTGGGGAGAGCCTGGTCTCCCTAGCACCCTTGAAAGCAGCTGGTATCATCATCAATCATATTTATTGAGCACTTACTGTGTGCAGAGCACTGTACTAAGCGCTTGGGAAGTACAAGTTGGCAACACATACAAGCTGGTATGTGAGGAGCAGACGCTCTTCTCGTGGGTACATGGCAGGTGAATGTAGGGGAGGAACAAGAGAGTTGTCTCCCCAGTCAGTCATATTTATTGAGCATTTAATTGTATGCAGAGCACTTTACTAAGCGTTTGGGAGCGTACACTATAGCACAGTTATATTCATACTTAAAGGCTAAATGCCGTGCAGAGTTGTAAAACTCAGTTGGTCATGTGCTTGGCTGGGACACAAAGGGTTGTCCCTCCTCTTGGCTCCTTTCTCCAAGCTTCTCAGCAAACGGTGAGAACCTTTGGTGTGTTGTTGTTGTTGATGTTTTGGGGCTTTTTATGGCATTTGTTAAGTTCTTGATCTACTAAGCGCTGGAGTAGATACAAACTAATCAGCATGGACATAGTCCATGTCCCCCCGTGGAGCTCGTAGTCTTAACCCCCATTTTACAGATGAGGTAACTGAGGCACAGAGACATTAAATGACTTGCCCAAGGTCACACAGCAGACATGTGGTGGAGTTTGGGATTAGAACCCAGGTCCCAGGGCCGTGCTCTAGCCACTAAGCTAAGCTGCTTTCCTATTGTCTGTGGTGAGGGGCAAAGGGGAATCATCCTATCTGCCTCCTCATTAAGCATTCTTATTCAAAGTGGCTTTGAGGTTTCACAAAGAACATGTAGGCAGGGCCCACCAAGAGACGCTTTGCCTGGTGTTGGGGCCTAGGAGAAGCACAGTCTGATTTCTGCTCTGTCTCAGATTTGCCTTTGACTTTGAGCTGGAAGTGTTCCTGAACAGGAAGAACCATCTCTCATGAGGAGTAATATATTCATGAAGAGACCTGCCACTCCCAAGCACTCCTGAGCACAACTTTTCCTCTAGGTGTTTGGTTATTTTCTCATCTTACTTTAAATTTCCTAGGTGCAATTCATGATGCCATAAAATGCTAGGATGACTACTCATCACATGTTCCTTTGAGCTAACTTAACCTAATCCTTCTTATAGCATGCAAGGATCCCTCCGTGGACTAAACAGGACTCCATTCTACCTCTCCTTCACGTAGTTCTTTCTGACTCTGCTCCAGTCTTGATCTTGAGCCAGTGTTAATAGTGATTTGACTCCAAAAGCAGCTCCTTCAGGGTCTTTCATAAGAGATGTGTTGTTCGTCTGAATTAAACCACACACCTTAGCTTCTAAGAAAAGTCCAGTTTGCTTTGGATCAGCAGTAAAGTGGACCATCAACTGGACAAAACTCAGGAAAGGGCATTTTTTTTCCTCAAAGAAAATGGCCACACAAATATTTTATTTTCTGACTTCTTACCAACACCCTATGTTCCTCAATCTTCTACAACCTCATTTGGGTCAGAACAATATTGCATGAACTGAGGGTGAATCTTAGTACCCTGAAGTGCACTATTGGTGCTACTTCACCCCCTCCCTTGCCCCTTGAGCTATTCTGTCAGCGGTTGAGGCACAATTGGTATGGGAGCCAACCTAAAATCAGAAATGACCACCACTCTCCCCACCTTCAAAGCCTTACTAAAATAGAATCTTTTCCAAGAAGTCTATCTTGACTAATCCTTCATTTCGCCTACTCCTTTTTCTTTCTGTATTGTCTAGGCATTTTGATCTGTGCCGTTTATGCACTTGATATCCGCCCCCACCTTCAGCTCCATGGCACTTAGGTACCTAGCCATTTCTAGACCACAAAGCTGGTTGTGGGCAGGGAACACGTCTAACAACTCTGTTCTATTGTCCTCTTCCAACCACTTAGTACAGTGCTCTCCACACAGTAAGCGCTCAATAAATACTGTTGATCCATGATTTATTTTACTGTCTCCCCCTATACAGTTCCTCGTGGGCCGGAAACATATGTAACCAACTCTATTGTATTATACTCTTTCAAACACTTAAGACCATTGATTAATTGATTGATTAAGGGGATGGGCCAATTCAGGGGTCAATGTGGTGATCAATGCTTCATAGGAAGGGTGGTCAAAGAAGGAGAGTGGACTGCAAAAAGCCCTATAAGATATAAAAGTAAAAAGGTGGCAGTGAATCAAATCTCATATGAAAAACCCAAATAAGCTTATCATTTACCCTTAATACTGCTGCTGCTGCACCCTACCACACCGAATCCACAGACAGCTGGATTCATTCTAATTCTGTCTACCATATCAGGAACGTATCACCTCCCAAAAAGTCACTCCAGCTCTACATTGTGTTCTTATATCCAAGGGGACATTCCAAGTTGGTCTGGAGGGCTGGGGAAACCGCTCAGCAACTTGGAATCCTGGTCAAATCATTAACACTCATGTCTGAAGTTCCCGATCCTGATCTGAGTTACATACCAATTGGTTAAACACATTCTCCAAACCACAGGGTCAAAGGAAGACGTTCATGTGTAAAGAAGATGACTCAAAACTGAATCATAGTTAAAAAGAAAAATTTGAACAGTCACATATGGCAAAATACAAATTTATTCCATTGATTTGATCAGAGGCATTGGCACCAAACATAAAATACGGCGAACCTTGGCATAGGTGGATTTCCGGTTCGCAACTTCACTTCTTTGCAGTTGGCAGGTCCCCTGCTCACAGTGGTGGCCCTGTTGCCTCTGCTGCCTCTTTGGCTAACCACCACCCTTCCCCAGATATACTCGTCGGCTGGGACTCTCCGCATACGCTTGTGCCATCGGGCACAAATGGTACATGTGAGGTTTCTCTTGCCAGTCGCCTGCACAAACCCTGGGCCACCAAACTTCCAAATACATTTCAGGGAGTAATCTTAACTACTTTGTGTTAAAAATACAGAAACATCTCATAAGGCGTTTGATATACAACATACATAGTATGCCATTTCTACACACAAATGCTTAAAAAAAGTCATAAGCATTTAAAAGTTTTCTGTTTTTCTAGAAATTCACACTCTCATCCCATGGGATGTACAGAATTATGTGGTTTACACAGTTTTATCACCATCTAAAACATCATTGTTTTAAATGTATTCAGCATAGCATGTACGTTATAAATTGTTTCCATAGGAATATAAACATGACTAGTCATTAGTGCCAGGTTGATATACGGCCACTAATACATTCATTTAAAGTCATTTTAAGGTACTAGCATGGCTTATTGGTGATTAAAACAGAACCTGGGATTTTTAACCACCGAAAATGTAGACATTCAGTTTCTATGAAAATCTTCTTACTACGGTTCAAGTTAACATGGAATAATATTGAGTTAAATGTACACTTCCTATTCAACTTTAAGCACAAATACAAATTTTCTAAATATATTATCCCTATGATTATTCAGATTTCAAAGTGTATATACAAAGGTTCAGAATCAGTCACAAAATAGTGATTATTCCAGGATATCTCTCTCAAATCTTCTTTGTTTGCCATGAGCCATCACATGACCTCATGTTCAGTTGAGAACCACTATGTTGCAGCAAATACATAGAACTGTTATCTATACAAAATCCCCTGGTGGGGTCAGGAAAAAGCACCTCTGAGAGGTGAAAGCAAGTTGAATGCGCACTTAAAAGTATCATCAGCCATACTCTAGCGCCGGAGGTCCCCTAACCAGGTTGAAATAGCCAGCCAGTGCACCAAGGTCTATGTAGAGCGAACGCTGCCTCTTAAGCACTTCTGATTCCTCTGTGCTTCCCGTACATGAGGACGAATCTGAAAAGGGAAAAATGTAGAAAACAGTGTGAAATTTCATTTTCCGGAATATTCTCCTAAGCATGGACAAGTCGGGATCTGGAAGAGATATGTCTTCAACAGCCTCCTGTTTTTATTAAGCATGACTGACCGATCATTAACTAGTCCCTGCCACAAGAAACCCAAGGATGTGGACTGAACAGCTCAAAGATTTCTCTATACCCTGATAGAATGTCAACATTCCAGACATATCTCTTTAATGAAAGAGGTGCCTGGCACTAAAAGTTATTGACAAGGGAAGAGTATAATGCCATGGGTCTCAGGACAGGCTGCTCATTCTCTTTAATAACCAAAAGCATGAATGGTCCTCTTGCTCCGATTTTCTTTTCCGGAGATACTGCCATTAGTGTAAGACAGACATCAATCCCGGAGAAAAACTGAAGCAGAGGAAGCTAGAAATATTAGGTTTTACTGGTACCTGCATCATTTAAACTTGCTAATGTAGCAATGGACCATTTATGATTGTCTCATATGTTGTGAGTCATGACATTTGCAGCCTTGCCCTAAGTACCTAGGTTCTCAAAAAAGAACCTCATTTGCTCAACCTAAAAGCGATTCTTGTGGTTGAATTTTCAAGATTATTAATTTAAAATATCCAATGAACAGGAGGCTACACATGCCAACCTTAGCATGAAGCAAGGCAGGAGCCACTCAAGCTTGAAGCTTTATGTTCCACCCCAGCCCAGCACATCTGTCACGGCTTTCTGGTAAGCTGTCTCTTAGTTCCAGAATATGTTGCTAACATCTTGACTGAAATTTCACAAGCGGGCAACAGCAGCTCAGGAAGTGATTTTCTTTGAAAAACTCTTACGTAAACTTTATCCTTTTCTATTTTCTTCTCCTCCCTCATTTTTCTTTTCTTTTTTGTTTTAACTTGGGAAGAAAAAAAAAACCTGGGCTCAATGGAGACCTGAAGGACTTTCTACCTGCAATGTTTTCCGGCAGTTCTAACTCTCTCCTCGTCAGGAGCTTCTTCCTCTCGAACAGGGCCGAGTCCAGGCTCTGGCAGCGGGGCTGCTCCTCTGGTGGGGGATGCAGAGCCTCGTGCTTCAGCAAGTCAGCAGCAGCGGGACGGAGATTTGGGTTCCTCTCCAGGGCGGCTTCTATCAGCATTCTCATACTAGGGCTGCAGTCCTCTGCGATGTCTTCTAAGGGCGGAGCTTGCTTGTGAATCTATCAACACACCAACCCTTAGAATCCAAACATTTCACTCAAATCACACATTGGGGGCCAGGTATGAGAAATTCCATTTTTCTGGGTCACATCTACTCAGAGAAGCAGCGTGGCTCAGTGGAAAGAGCCTGGGCTTGGGAGTCAGAGGTCATGGGTTCAAATCCCGGCTCTGCCAATTGTCAGCTGTGTGACTTTGGGCAAGTCACTTAACTTCTCTGGGCCTCAGTGACCTCATCTGTAAAATGGGGGTTAAGACTGTGAGCCCCACGTGGGACCACCTGATCACCTTGCAACCTCCCCAGCGCTTAGAACAGTGCTTTGCACATAGTAAGCGCTTAATAAATGCCATAAAAAAAACCTAAAAAAAACAACCCCCACCTCCACCACCCCAGCAATCCTCTTCTTTGCCCAGGGGCCCTGTGTTAAATCAGGGCTCATTTGAAAAGAGCTGGGTTTGGAGTGAAGTGAGTGATTTGACCATTGAAGAACCCCCCAGTTTCACTGGGAGAGTCTCTGCACCTTGGTGTTCCCAGTGATTAACTAGGAACCCACAACCCACTTCCATCGTCTTTTCCAAGGCACTGTGAGGATCGATGAGCTAACCTCTTAGGGGGTGGAGTACACCGGGTTTCACATTGGTACTGCAATTTAACAGGGATTAAAAAAAAGGAACTGTCCTCATCCTAGAAACAAGGTCCCCCAAGAGAGGCTCCAGTCCCAAGCTCTCATCCAATCAACAGAGCCTTCCTCTGGACACCACTGGGCTTCCCTCCACCCAGGATGGATCTGTGCTGGCACCGTTAACGGTCCCCACCTTGGCAAGATCCAACAGAGAGTGGGGCTGGCTGCCCGAGGCTCTTCCCTTGGTGGGTTCCCACTTACTATGTACAGGTAGGATGGGTAGGCCGAGCGAGGGTAGCGCTTCACCCACGGTGGGCTGCCTGTCTGCATGTGGATCAGGGTGGCTCCTATGCTGTAGATGTCGGCTTTGGTGGAGTGTCCTCTGCACAAGATCACTTCCGGGCTCATGTAAATCTTGTGGGGAAGGGGGGAGGGAGAGACGGGGAGAGAAGACACCAAGGAGGAAAGAGTCAGCCTGATTTTCCTTCATCTGACTTTTCTCCACTTCCTTATTCTAATTCTGGAACCCCCATAGCTTTATCACTGTAACACTTCACCCTCCCCAGGCAACATAACCCAGTCACCAACTTTCCAACCAGAAACTCTTATTTTGGAGTTAAGCAGCCCAGTCTGGAGGGGTCATTTGAGAACCGTTTTAGGAAAAACACTGAATATGATTTTGCTTTGTCAGAGACAGAGTGAGAGAGAGAGAGAGAGAGAGAGAGAGCGAGAGAGAGACACGGAGGGACTGCGGCTTAGGAAACAACTCTGACCTGCCACCGGCAGAGTGCCACGTTCAATAAACAATCTACTGTCTTTCCTTCTCCTAGAAGGACTGAAACCATCTCTTAAAACATTTAGTTTTGATTATTGTACAAATAAATGCTTTGGAAGTTACTAACTACTCACTTCACAATTAACAAAAAGGCTACCAAAATGTCTTTCCCAAGAAGTTCTACCTAAAAGAATGCCAAAGCCCCCTTAATAAGAAGGGATGAACCAAATGCCATCTGTTGCATAGAAGTTTTTACTGCAGGTCTCTGAGATATTAGTCTGGTTCCCTTTCCTGGTGGTTCAATTCCCTTTCCGGGCTGGCCAGACCCCCCATACCCCTCAAAAAATCACTTGAAACTGACCGTGTAGGTGTGAAAAATGGGGGAAATATTGATTTTACAGGTATAGTTTTTTACATTTGTAAATGTCTCTGCAGTACTATCAAGACATTTCAGTGAAAAGTAATGAATTTCAAGACTGTGTAATTAGTTTATCTGTTCAAAACTCCCAGTAGGTGATTCCAGTCTCATTTTCTTTAACAAAACATGGAAAGAAGTTGAGCGTTCAATCAATCATATTTACTGAGTGCTTAATGTGAGCAGAGAGCACTGTACTAAGTGCTTGGTAGAGGAGGGCCTCCCAGAGAGACATGGCCCCTGTAAAGTCTGATTTAAAACTCAGGTGGCAGATATCTCTGAAGGCACGGCTCCTCCCAAGTTGAATATTGGCAGAGTTCCAGAGGGACAGGTGCAGGTGGCAAATGATTTGTCTTTTACACCTTTAATTCTCCCATTCTAATTCTAACTTGTGAGGAGACTTAGTTGCAAATAATGAAATGCATTTTATAGTGAAGGGAAAGTGAGTGGCTTTGTACAAGCCTGAAACTAAATAGGAGAAATAAAGCACATGGAAGTTTGAAGGGGTAGAATTGTTAAAAAAAAAAAAATTTGAATAGTTTAATGGAACTTTGTTCATCCTAAAGGAAGCAACCCATCACTAAATTTCTTTGAATCAAACTCTGAAATATTATTTTGTTTGAACTATTTGAATTCACACAATTAATTCCTTAAAAGCAGGGTAAGGACAATAGGCGCTTTTATGACACTCTACATAAAACTTTCACTTGAAGAAAAGATGCCAGTTTTTATCAGGTTACTGCTATAAGTGGCTCATTATTGGCACAGCTAGAGCATGAATATTATTTGTAAACACGAGAGCTATCCCATTTGCTGTCACTTTCTAACATTATTCTACAAAGTCATTTTTGCCAAGCCATGAAAAGCAGTTTACCTTGGGCAGTAACAAACTGCCACGCTTAAAATTCTATTTAGGAGTGAGCCGTCAGTTACTTCTCTAAACCTAGACATGGTGGTACTTGTCTCAAGTGGAGATTTCCAGAAAGGGCAGATTTTTCCTTTCAGCAGTAATTTAATCACACTTTTTAAAAAGGGGGTGGGGGAAGAGAGGTATTTTCAAGTTTAATACCATAAATAGTTGCTTTGGAAATCAGCTCTAGGAAAAATGGTGCAGTGCCACATTCTTCACTCCTCCCTACAGTGCCCAAAATAAGTCAAAGATTTTCCAGAGAAAACAAATTGTAAAGTGTCTGAAGAATCCTTGCAACAACTATGGAATGTATCAGAGAATCATTTCTACGAGTATCTCCTTTGACTACATCTGTATGTGAAACATCCGGAGGAGGAATTTTAATGGCCTTTTCGAAGCATATGAAATTTCAGAGCTTCCTGAATAAGGATGGCTGAGCCACACACAGTTTTCTTCTACTCTGATCTTTTGCTCTCTAGCAGAAAAGCCCAGGCTCACCAGGAGCACCTGTCCACTCTCTAGCTACTTACTGGGTTTGGAATGATCACAACCTTCAGTAATAATCCTATTAATGGGTTTGCCTATTATAGAGTCGATGCAGATGAATGAAAACTCATTCCTGAAACAAAAGCAGTTTTCTTTCGACATCACCCATTGCTTCATCTCAAAAAGTCTTTGCTTCCTTTTCTTCATAACCAACTTAAAAAGGATGCCTATTTTGTAACCCCAAGTAAAACCTCTCGCTACTATTCGGTCAATTTAGAAGGCTAAATCTACAAAATCTAAAGCTGCAATCTAACCAGAATTCTAGCTTTCACTTGAGTTTCTTTGGTCGTGCTAGAAAAATGCTGAACATTACTACACAGAATTATAACGAAAATGATAGTATTTTTTAAAGGGTTTACTATGTGCCAAGCACTGTGTTAAGGGCTAGAAGTAGGCACAAGATAATCAGACCAAATACAGCTCCTGCCCAACAAGGGGCTTATGCTTTTCCCACCCTATTGACTCTCTACTTCCCACAAACCTATGGCAATTCCCTGTACTGTAAGCTCATTTGGGGCGGGGAATATGTCTACCAATTCTGTTGAACTGTACTCTCCCAAGCACCTAGTACACTGCTCTGCACAGTGTAAGTGCTCAATAAATACTGTTGATTGATAGAACTCTGGGAACTTTCCTTTTTTGAAATATCAGTACAATGCAAAACACTAATCATGAACATTTCCTGTTTCTGAAATTACCTCAGTTCCCCGAAGGTCCTTAGGGGAGTAGGTGTCCTCCGTCATTTGAACACTTAGGCCAAAATCCACCAGCACGGCTTTGGTTGACATGAAAACAATGTTGCTAGCTAGAGCAGAGAAAAGATAGTTGTCAGTCTAAAATGCTCTGCCTGTTTGCAATGTCATTGCAACAATACTTGTAGACGATGTAGTAAACCAAATAATAACAACCTAGGGTCGCTGGTTTAAGTGTTTAGAAGGCAATGGTGAACTATCTAGTTATGAAAACACAAATGGATTTAGAGTCTGCTCAACTAATGGGGCCACTTGAAAACTGTACAGAAGAATGCTGGTGAGTGTCAGGAACCTGAGCGCAAGTAAAGTGCTCAGAGCTAAAACACAACAGCTAAAAAAACCTGCCTCCTCTTGCCACAGGGGATTATTCTAATAGAGAAGACAAAAGGCAACAGTGTCTAAAAGCTGAGTCCACTACTGAACCTATCAATATCAAGACAGAAGGGTTGACCTTTACGTAAAGACTCTCATTCAAAGGCACTAAGCACCACTCTTAGATGAGTCTGCTTATTTTGATGGGCCTTGAGAATTTGTAATGGCTTCTTGCAAAGGGGAAAAAAAATCATTAACTTTTAAGGCTACGTAGTAGTTCTGAGGTGTGAGAACCTGTCAGAAAGAACTGGCTTTTAGAGAGCAACTACAAATTTCTGTCAATTGCAATCTACTTGATTCACCAAATACTCTTGAAAGAATCTGTATTTTTCTTATCTGATTCTCCAGCTCCCTCATCTCTACCTACCTTTCTCCTCCTTTCTTCTGCCATCTTTTCCACTCTAATCTCACACATCTGTCTCTGCTCCCAACCTCTGTGCCTGCAGAAGAACTCTATTCACAATTTCCTTTTTTGTTCTTTAATGATCTGTTTAGCCTCTAACAGCTTCACAATTAATTTACCAGAATTATAAAACATTTGACCCTTGAACAAGCATATCCTTGCACATATATCCCACCCACAAGTATGAGCTGGATACACATGCCTGCCCTACACCAGTAAATTACTGGAAACAGAAGAAACTTACGTTTTATATCGTGGTGAATAACTTTCTTTGAGTGAAGAAACTCAAGGCCCTTAAGTACGTGCTTAGTCACCCAAATAATCTCAAATTCCCTCAAAGGTCCGCAGCTCTCCAGCTTCTCCATCACAGACCCTCCCTCGCCCGCCTCCATGAAGAGATGGACTGTTTCATCCCACAGAATGGCACCGTATAATTCAGCAATGTTCTCATGACGGAAGCAAGCCTGGATTTCAACATCGGATGGCTTAAACTGATCCACTGGAATCTAGAACATAAAGGTGAGAATGAGACTCAAAAACGGCACATGCGCAAGCTTGGCCACTTGGTGTTTCAAGATGATTTTCTATGGCAGCTGAACAGAAATCAAGCAAAATGAAAGGCAAACAGGTATCTAAAGAGGTAGGCAACGGCAAGAGGTCAAGCAAGACGAGAGGATAGGGACGCATTCACAGTTAGAAATTAGGCAAATGGCATTTAGACATCTGTTTAAAGTCCAAAATACATGGAAATTAAAAGGCTGTAATTTGACATCTAGAGGACCTTCCACAAGGCTGGTTTAAGGAACGTTTCAAAAAGGCCTATCATGAGCCTGGTCTCAAAAGAAAATTGTTTTTCTCCCATTCTGGGGTGGGCATCATAGGCACCAAATTTCAGCCAATAATAAGCTGAGGCCAGATTTGGAAAGTGAAAGCAAGCCTTCACTTTATTTCCTCAACTTCATTAGAGAAGTGTGTAATGTGTTTGGCCTATTCAAACCTGTGTTAAAATGCACATGTGCAAAAAAAGCAAAAATATTAAGAATCCAGAAACTTATTCACCACAAAACCGAAAGGAAGGGACAAGCTGCAGCTTGAGAAGTGCACTTGCAGAACAATGCAGTAGATTTTTAGAATAGTTTGAAAATGCTTGCTTTACTAAATGCTTTACATAAGACTAAAATAACAGGGTTAACCCTTTTTGCTGATGTGCACTTGCATGTATTTATTGATTGACCAAATATAGATCTCCAAATCCCACATATTATTCAGGGATTTGCACTGGAGTTGCGCTAAGCAGGCAGAGGTCCAAGTAATAGATGGCAAAGACATCTCACTTCTGCTGCCGTTCACCTCAATAACCCTGTTCTCTGCTCCCTGGGAATTTCTGGTACTCTGAGTCCAGAACCCATAATGATGATAGAATCCATGCCAAGCCCTGTATTAAATACTGAGACAGATACAAGATAATCAGGTTGGACACATTTCCTGTCCCACATAGGGCTGGAGTTTAAGTGGGAGGGAGAACAGGTATTTGAATCCCCAATTTTCAAATGAGGAAACTGGTGGGGTACGTTCATTCCCCACCACCCAGTGTTCACCCCAGCTCTCAAGCTCAGAGAAGGAAGGAAGAAGGTATAAAGAATGAGGTGCAGAGGAAATCCAAATTCTCGCAAGCCAGTACCAGAGGTCAGCTGGGGCCAATCCTAATATTGTTTGTTTTTCTGGCTATGAGACCAACAGTAATAATGATATTTGTTAAGCACTTACTATGTGCCAGGGACTGTACTAAGTGCTAGAGTATTGTTCTGTACAGTAGTACAGTAATTAAAACTGCAAAAGAAGGAGTGGTGTGCCATCTCTCAGCACCATCCCTTCGGCCAATTCCAGCACTTACAAATAGATTCACACCCTTTGCAGCCCTCATGTATATATGTCACTCAATTTATCCATTTTGACCACTCTAGTTGTGTAAATATTTTAATGTTTGTTTCCCCTGTTAGAGTAGAAGCTCCTTTTGGAAAGGGAACAAGTCACTTCACTGGTCTGCACTTTCCAAGCACCTCACCAAGTGGGCATTCAGTAAATGCTGCCCCTATGACTACTTGGAGCCACTCTGCAATGGCTCTGCTTCTCTCCCACATGGAACAATGGGGCAGAATGTGAGCTGGCCCAGCTGGCACACTCCTTTTGTCAAAGCTGGATTAATCACATGGAATAAGTAGCACCTACGCAGATGTGCACGGGCCCATTGGCAGTTCACTAAATGCAGATCTGCTTAAATAGTTTACCCTGCAGATGCAGGGTAATTACAAGCAATTACACTCCCTTGGGAGCATTTGACTCATGCAGCAATTCTACAGGATTGAAAATATGAATGGAGCACACATACCAGTTTACAAGCCATTCGTTTTTTGGTCTTGATGTCCTGCGCTAGGTACACTTTTCCAAAAGCTCCCCGTGGAATGAAATCCGAGCCAATGTTCCGGTACGTCAGCTTCCAGGGGAACAAGAGTACATCTGAGTCGATCTGATAACGTCCATTTTGAGGGGTGATAACCTAAGGGTAGAGATACCATTTTAGAAAAGGGGAAACTCCATTTTCCAAGAGCCTGCTACAAAGAAAGAGTCCTCTAGTAGTCGTACTAGAATTCACTAAGTGCTGACTGTGCGCAGAGCATTGTACTGAGCACTGGGAAAGAGTATTTAAGTAAGAATTAGAGGTAGACCCTGTCCCTCAAGGGGCTTACTTTGTTTCGGAGAAATGCCACTCTGCATACACAAGCCTAAATGCACTGAGTGCTATATTTAGAAGCATTAACAAGCCTGAGAAACTTGTGAGCATAATCCTGGTCAGACCTGCTCAAATTTCCATCTCCTGATGAGTAGCTTCTTTGTAATCACACGTTATAAATTGTTTTTCTGATAAAAACACTATCACCTTGACTGAAAGACAGAAAATGGTGATTGCGTAAATATACCTCTGGGCTGATTTGCTCTTAAGTAGAATACACTAACCTGTTAGACCACATAGCTATTACTCACTCATGATGCACAGAGAGGCTGTGGAGAATAGCTAAGGATCATGGAACGTTCTGAAAACTTGCAGAGCACTATATCAATGTTCACCATTTGAGGCATTTACAAGTAACTCATGGAATGACATTACTATCTCACAGAACTCACAAACAGGCAGTTTCGCGATGGCCCAACCAAGCATCTTTGGAATGGGACACGAGAGACACTTGGGTCCCCACTAGTCAAATTGGAAAATGTGGTGATTATCATGAGTGCATAAAGCTCTTATAGGTTTGATCATCCATCCCATACAGAAAAATTCAGCTTTCAATGGTCCTCTAAGCTCCATAAGATTTACCCAATTTAAGGAAGATAAAGGCCAAATGGTTCCAAATCAGATATTATCCTACTGCCCGGATAAATTTAATCCTTTCTGAACAAAAACCAATAGGGCATGTAGCAAAAGGATTAAATGTGATTTGACACATCTGTGGATCTCAACTTCTCTAACTACTTTGACCTTCAATCTGGAACATGACTGTAGAAGTCCTGAAAAATCTCGCTAAAATCATTTAGTTTTGCTGTTTTGAAATTGATGGATTTATAATTACAACTGAGGAAAACAGTTCCTCAGGAAAACTGAGAAAAAGAATGGCTTCAACATACAAGAAAATTATCTTTTGGGGTATGAAATCAAATAATCTAGGGTTCTGAGGAATCTTAAGAATCAACTCGTCATTCAATCCTTTCCCTCAAGTTCCCACTTTCTTTCAGAAAGGACTACACTTAAAACCACCTTAGGGATAGGAGTCCATAATCTCAATACCCATGCCTAGGTTTGACAACAGTGGGCTAAGAAATTCACCTCCAATCTAACAGCCTGCTTTACTCTTCTAACTCTGTGTCTGTTTAAAAAATGTGTTGTTATTTTCCTTTATTCTTTGGCAAAGCAGATCTTCATTTTTCCCTAAGATTTTATGACGTTCTCCTTCCTATATATCTGTGGCTTCTTCCTTCAAAATGGCCTGACTTCAATGGGAGGCATATGGGTTTCAGCTCCTCAGCCGGTTCTCTGCTGAACCATCTGGGCATCTTTTCATTTTCTCTGCATCTTTTATTCCATCTTGGGGTCTTTGTTATACCCTTGTTTTCCTTTTTTTCAAGTTTCCCATACAGCTAGGATCTAGAATTGCCTTGCTTAAATGTGTTTTCTTCATTTGTCTTCATTTCTCTCTTTCCTTTGCTTGGAATCCTGAATTTTTCTCAAGACTGCTTCTGCCTTTAGGACTTAAACTCAGGACTCTTGCTTTACAAATATTAAATCAAGAAGTCATGCCTGACAACTTCTGATCATCTTTCTTCCTTCCGTTCCCAGGAGGGGTAGAAGGAAGGAAACCCCAAAGTTAACCAACGACTAGATTAAGCACTCCATGGCAGGAAGCCAAATGGACGGGTAGGAACCAAGTTACTGGTGCCACATCAAAGTTTAGATGAACATGACTGAATTCTAACCACACACAACTCAACCCATATCTGTGGTGGTCTGCCTAAGGGGATTTGAAACCCCAGATAGTTGAGGAAGAAAGGCACCCAAGTGGAAGGAGAAAGAGTCATGGGGTGCCTTTCCTCCTGATCTCCCCATGCCTCATTCTGACTCTGCTTCCTGAGGAGGCTCTCGCCTCCCTGCACCCCAGCATCATTCAGGGTTTTTGCAAAGCAGAGCAGAATGGGGTTGGGCTGTGGCCAAGTGCTCTGAGATGGAGACTAGTCCTGGCTCCCAGCCCTGCACTACACTCCCGAATGCAGTAATGCCACCTTAAAGGGCACCTCAGGCTACCCTAAGTAGCAATAGGCCCAATGGCATGCGGCCAGCTGGGGACCCAGAAGCTGCTCTCTCTTTCCCTGCCCCACATCCTCTGTGGTGATGCCAGCTGAGGGAGTGGGGGCTTGGTCAAGCAAAACATAAGGTGCCACCATCACCTCCCTCCACTGGTGGAGTGGAGAACAAGAAAACAAGCCAGGCTGGCCTGCCACTAGTCATAACAATCAAATGCCAAATTTTACACGTGGAACTTTTTTTTCTGTCCTTCTGCTCCAGTCTCCAAGAAGCTACTAAGATGCAGGAGAGGACTCGCCATCAATCAGTGTAATTTACCGCCCACTGCTCTTAGCTCATTGTGCAAGAAGGCACTCTGTCCAGACTCACCTATGTTGTGGTGATACCTAACCCCACCTTGAAATATTGAGATCTGGGATGCCTCATAAGGCGCACCTGAACACCTCACTAGGACTTCAATTGTGACAACATTCCATTGCCACATTTTAAGTTATTTATAAACTTGGGATGACCAAGAAGATACATAACATACTCATTTATATGCTGTCATTTAAAGAGAGAGTGGCTCTGAGTTCGTATATTTGAGACGACCTGTAAGTACTGCATGTTTCCTAGAATCAAATTTAGCTAAAACATATTAATAGAGGCTCGAGGAAAAAGAAAATAGACTGGAAGTATATAATGCAGTCTTCAAAAAGGAAAATTGGTCAGGAATTATCCTCAATCAAAAAACATTTTTTTCCTCAGCTGGGAGTTTATTTAAGCTCTTCATTGACTACACATCTGGAAACAGCCATTCTAGTAAAATCACTTGCCCGTGAATGATGACAGTGGTAACAGTGAAGTGCATTTTTCAAGAATGACCATTGAAGACCAGAACATTAAAACGGAAGGAACAAAAACACAACTGGATATTGCAAACAGCAAATGCAACAGCAGCACAAGGTCAATCTTTCCATAGGCAGAGTGTAGAAAGGTCAGTCAATCCCATAGCAAACTTTTCAGTCATTCACCATCAGTAGAGTCATCCTAAAACTCAAAGGACGGTTACATGTATGAGTTACACGAAATAAAGCCTATTTTTAAACTTGCCAACCAATAGGTGTCAGGAAATACTCTTGAAAAACCGTCACGGGAAAACTGATTAAAGGAGCAAGAACTTGCCACAGCGATGATTTAAAAGGCCTCGTACCATATTTAATAGGATTCCTGATTCCTGTGGCCGGTGTCTGTAGAAATGCTTGGCAGTATTGGAGACGTGATTCGCAAAGTCAAGCAAGTCCTCCACCGTTCCATATCTGACCGATGAAAGCCGGGACACCTCTTGACCACTCAGCAACAAAGACTCCGAACAGTCCTCATTTTGATTAGGGTCTTGGCACATAGCCCTCAGACTGGGTTCATACGTTGCACCTTCTTCGCTTGGGTAAAGATTCTCCATAATGTCTATTACATCCGACGTATTTAAATCTTTAATTAACAGATCAATCTCTTCTTTATTGTCACTCCCGGTGCTCATATACTCCATTACTGTCCAGTGTTCTAGGCTTTGTCTGCAACATAAAAAGATAATGCTATGTTTCAGTAAAAATGCAAATGCTTGCTAATGCCTCTCAGAGCACACGTATCCTGTTTCAAGAATGATGAGCTTACAGAGCAAACACAGGTGCAGACATGATGGTGGAGAGAAGACAAGGATCCTGCACTACATGGTTATGCAATGCTCACATACACATGAGCTGCCACGTCCCCACAGCAGAGGAACTGAGAAGAAAAGACCCAGTCAGGCAAGGTCAACATAGAGTTTGCCCGTCCTCAGTGGGACACCCAGCAGAATGTCTACTTAGCAGTGGTCATCTTCATTCCAACTTAGCCAACTGGGCAAGCTGTCTCTTCATACCCATTTTCAGAATCCACCATAGCCAGTCACTGCAACAATCTGGGTTGGATTGTTGGATTCCAGGGCTCGAGCCCTGGAATTTGGCTCGAACAGTGCAATTCAACCAACACCTCTGAGGAAAGAAGAAATGGTGAAAAACGGATTCTGATCCAGAGCAGAAATCACTGGCAATCGAGTCCAGAAAGCCCATCCCGTGTCCATAAACGATCAAAATATCAGAGATTCAGTATAGTTACCAACACCTGTTCTCTTAAATCTTGAAACTGTGGGACTGTCCAAAATCCAGACTTGCTACAACACGACATTGGTCCACCCTGACAATCAAGCTGAAGGGTGGAAAGGAGATGGCAAGCACACAATCAAAGGAAACACAAGACAGGGCTTAATACTCCCTACTTTGCCTTGGTAGATTTCCATGGCAGAGTATTGTTCTTGTGTGTGAGGGTGGTGTTGTGGACTTATTTGTTAAATGCTCACTCTGGAATGTGACAGTGAGGAGCAACAGCAAAAAAGTTCCTCCCTTGCAGGCTTTTCCTGAAATCTGTTTCAATCTCAATTCCTCCCCACAATAGAAACGGGATCACGTGCCCCTCAAATGTCCTGAGGCAGAACCCAGACATGGAGTAATTCAGCCTGAAACAGGATCCTTCTCTGGTGTAGTTCATAATCCAGAGGAACCACAATATTCGGGGCCCAGATGGAAAGGAGGAGGTGCAGCTTTCTAATAGAATAAGAATTTTCCTTTCTCCTAAAACCAATTCAAGGAGATCTCAATCATTGAAACCTTGGGGCCACCTGCCCCATCCAGTTCAAGTCTTTCCAAATTCTGTCCTGCATCTCACCTTAGAAAGCAGCCCTTCCAAAGACGCTCTCTATGGCCCCCGCACAGAATCTGTGCGTAAGAAAATGGCTTTACGAAGTGGATTCTCTAGTAAGTCATTAATTTAGCAGTCTGAATATAGCCACTCAGGCCCATGAGCAATGTCCTGAATCAAAAAAATTGGGATTAAATCCTACTCCCTCCTACTAAGGCTGTGAGCCCCAAACAGAAAAGGGACTGTGTCCTGCCTGATTGTCTTTTATCTGTCTCAGCGTTTAGAACAGTGCTTGGCACACTGCAAGCGCTTCACAAATAATCAAAATCATTATGATATTTGTTACACGCTTACAAATTAATCTGGTCAGATACAATCCCTCTCCCAGTTGCGGCTCCTGGTGTAAGTAGGAGGGAGGTCAGGCAATTAATCCTGTTTTACAGATGAGGAAAGAGGCACCAAGAGGCTAAGTGACTTGCCCAAGGTCACACAGCAGGAAACTGGCAAAGCCGGGATTAAAACCCAGGTCCTCTGACTCCCAGGACCATTCTCGTTCCACTAGGCCATGCTGCTCAACATCTCTGGGTGTCAATTTGTGGAGGTAGTGACCTTTGCAAATGGTCTATGTTTAAGGAGGCAGATGATCGACTGAGTGACTTTGTTCTGGGACCCAGATGGGCGAATCGTAGTTCACTGGGAAACAGACACCAGGATTCAAATTCCAGCTCTGATTTGCTGTGGACCAGACAATCCATTTCACCCTTCTGCTTCAGGATATTTCTGTTTGCTTGCCTGCCAGAGGGGCTAGGAAGCTTAACTTAATATATCATCCACGGGGAGAACCACCTGCTGAAGGGAAGTAGAGGTCCCCTTCCCAAGCAATGGTCTCAGGAAGGAGCACAGGGTAAGCAAGTGAATCATTCGCAACTTATAGATGAAAAGGGTACAATACCATCTGCTAGCTTAACCAATAATTCAATCGTATTTATTGAGCGCTTACTGTGTGCAGAGCACTGTACTAAGCGCTTGGGAAGTACAAGTTGGCAACATATAGAGACGGTCCCTACCCAACAGTGGGCTCACAGTCTAGCCAATAATTGTAGCTAGTCCATATCCACCTGCTCTTGCAGTCATCGGGGAAACATTTGGATGAAAGGGTAGAGAGTAGGTGGACAGCAAGGACAAGGAGTAGAGCAGTCAGGGTTCTAGAACATTTAACAATGAAGCAAAAGCAAATGGGCTGCTTGGTATTTCTGGACTGACAAAGAGGAGACTTCCAGGCTGAAGATTTGGTTCTGGAATGGCCAACTCACACTAGCAAGTCCAGAACTCATCACCTCTGTCCCAAACATATTTTGGGTTCTTTGAATCACACAAGAAGCAGCGTGGCTCAGTGGAAAGAGCATGGGCTTGGGAGTCGGAGGTCATGGGTTCTAATCTCAGCTCTGCCACTTGTCAGCTGTGTGACTTTGGGCAAGTCACTTCACTTCTCTGTGCTTCAGTTACCTCATCTGTAAAATGGGGATTAAGACTGAGCCCCAGGTGGGACAACCTGATCACCTTGTATCCCCCCAGTGCTTAGAACAGTGCTTTGCACATAGTAAGTGCTTAACAAATACCAACATTATTATTACCATTATACCTCATGCTCAACCCCACTGCTATGGAAGGCTCTAATCCACACAAAACTCTCTGATACACACAAGTGTTGCCACAACCTCTGAGATGATAAAGCCCAGAGGATGGCTTGCATAACCTGAATTCTGGAGACCTGGCTGCAGACTTGGATCAAAGAGCCCTTGGGAAAGGTGGCAGACACATTCCCTGCCCACAAAGAGTTTACAGTCTGGAGGGGGAGACAGACAATAATATAAATAATTTCTAATCTATAAATTAAAGGCAGGTACACATCTTGGTTGCCCCAGATTAGTGGATATTACCACCTCTTCCCACCACACTTCCTAAAGGTTTGCAGGGAAAATTACACTTAATAAACCCAAATAACTAAGAATAGACTGCTTTGTGATTCTTCCAGGTGGCCAGTGCTCAATATAAGATGACCCACCCAATCGTCTGAGTAGCTCTAAAGGTGCAATTATGCCTGCCTGGAAGCTTCTCCTTGTCTCCTCTTTGATGAGGGGCAGGTTTGGCCTAGCACTGCCTGAGGGCTGGATAGTGGAGCACTGCAGAAGCACATCAGCCAGTTGGTCTCTGTCAGGCCTAGAAACACTAAGACCCATTTCCTCCAACACAGGAGCCAGGACACTTCCCATAGGGGAAAAGAGAGCTTCCCACAATGGCTTAAAACCACCTAAAGCCATTGCTGGGAAGAAGGAAAATCTCCATTAGTCACCCCTCAAATGAGACACTGTTGTGCAGCTGAGAATGAACAAAAAGGGGTGCTATGTGCAGAGACCCTTGGACAGGAAGGCTGAAGGGTAGGAAAAATCTCCCATTTCCCCTGTCAAGAGGTGCTTAAACCCACAGGAGGGCACTACCAGAGGTTTAAGTGCTTTTCCACAGCCCTCTCACTCCCGGGGAGAACAGAACTCATTAATCATTACACAGTGGAACCAAGGCTCACATGACTGCTAAGCTTTCAGCATATCTCACCCCTTTCTCAACTCTCCCGTGAGCATTCCGGAAGCAAACATGGAAATATTTAACCCACAGTTTTCTTCCTTGGTTTCTTAGAATTTAGTATTAGTTCTTACTTAGTATTGCAAAGCACAGCTGTCATTTCAATATAAGGGCCTCCATTCCAAAATCTAAACATAACAGCAAAAAAAGAGTACACTCCAGGAAGGAAACACTTTAAGTGTAAATTCTTCAGAAGAGGGGATTAAAAATCATGCAAACCTTTCATTTCTGGATTGGCTGACTGCCCTACACACTTGGGAATTTTTGCTTCTCTACCTAATCATGTAAGCCCTGGAGTTGTTTTTTTTTTTTTTAATCAAAAATTTGATTGGCAAGTTCAGTGAGTTCTCAGGAATTTTCAGCTACTTCAGTTTTGCAGAAAAAAAGTCACTACTTCAGTTTCTGTTTTTCAGTCTGGATTTTTCAGCCTGAAACTGCAACCCAAGAGTTCAGTGAAAACTACTGTTGCCTGGTACTTCCTTAATTTCCATTTGTTCTTGTCCAACTCTGCTCCCCTCAGCAGCCCTAAAAATCAAACCACATTTCAAATGCTTGTAATTTCTCACTAAGCAGTTCCCTGTATTCTTCTACTAACCACAGCTAAGTTTCCTCTTCCATTAATCACAAACCAGCAGCCATTTGGAGGAGGTAGTGGATTGTAAAATCGTACTAGATTAAGAATTTTCCTAATGCTCACTTCCTATAAAAGTGGCTTGGGGCCCACAAGCAATCAATTCTAGAACAGGACTGGTTTTGAGCTTTAAGGCCTAGCAGGACGAATGATCCATACTCCAAATTAATTCCATCCAAATTAAATGCATTGATATGGTCCCCTGTTGATTATAAATGAACATTTAATTCCCTCCGAGTTATAAATAGTAGATGCATGGGCACACGAGAAACTTTGGTCCCCTCTTTAGTGTTTCCAACTTGTCAAAAGTGGCCAAAATGCCTTAGAAATATGTTAATGACTTCTGAAAAACGTCCAGGATGAATTAGCATTTCATTAACAGCCTGTGAATATCTGGCTGAAGTCTAAGGCTGTGTCACCCTCCTCTCCCGTCTGCACCCAGACCCCTACAGACTGAAGGCCATACATCAGAATGCCTTGAATCGATAGTTTAGAAAACTTTTACAATTATTCAGATTGAATTCTCCCTGGCACTGGTGATCTCATAAAAGCCATACAGAAGCAGCGTGGCTCAGTGGAAAGAGCCCAGGCTTGGGAATCAGAGGTTATGGGTTCTAATCCTGACTCCCTGACATGTCTGCTGTGTGACCTTGGGAAAGTCACTTCACTTCTCTGAGCCTCAGTTACCCCATCTGTAAAATGGGGATGAAGACTGTGAGCCCCACGTGGGACAACCTGATCACCTTGTATCCTCCCCAGTGCTTAGAACAGTGCTTTGCACATAGCAGGCGCTTAACAAATGCCATCATTATTATTATTATTATTAAACTATCCCATCAGTACCCAGACACCTAAATCTGTGACTGTTCTGACCCGTTGTGGGCAGGGATTGCCTCTCTTTATTGCTGCCCACAATAATTACAATTGCTGAATTTTATTTTGCAAGCGCCAAGTAAAGAGTTCTGCACACAGTAACCGCTCAATAAATATGACAATTGAATTCGCTAAACACCAGATAGGGCACGATTGAAAAAAAAAAAACAAACCATCTTTTCCTCCTCTACTTCTCATTAACGATGCCCCGAGAAAAGACTTCAAACGTCTCGTCTCAAAAGCAGACCCGGCATTTTCGGCTCTTTGCAATCAATCAATCAATCAATCAATCAATCGTATTTATTGAGCGCTTACTGTGTGCAGAGCACTGTACTAAGCGCTTGGGAACTACAAGTCGGCAACACATAGAGACAGTCCCTACCCAACAGCAGGCTCACAGTCTAGAAGGGGGCTTAGAGGAAAGAGCACAAAGTCTGGGAGTCCGAGGATTTGGGTTCCAATCCTGCATCCGCTACTTCTTGGACAAGTGACAGCTTCTCTGGGCCTCAGTTCCCTCATCTGTAAAATGGGGCTAAACAGCCATTCTCCCTCCCTTCCAGACCGTGGCCCCGCATGGGTCAGGCACAGTGCCTGATCTGAATCCATGCCGGGCACGGAGGAAGCATTTAATAAATACCACAACCGGGACGTTCAATCAATCAGTCAATCAATCAATCGTATTTATTGGGCGCTTACTGAGTGCAGAGCACTGTACTAAGCGCTTGGAAAGTACAAGTCGGCAACACATAGAGACAGTCCCTACCCAACAGCGGGCTCACAGTCTAGAAGGAGGAGACAGAGAACAAAACCATACTAACAAAATAAAATAAATAGAATAGATAGGTACAAGTAAGATAGAGTAATAAATATGTACAAACATATACATATATACAGGTGCTGTGGGGAAAGGAAGGAGGTAAGATGGGGGGATGGAGAGGGGGTCGAGGGGGAGAGGAAGGAAGGGGCTCAGTGTGGGAAGGCCTCCTGGAGGAGGTGAGCTCTCAGTAGGGCCTTGAAGGGAGGAAGAGAGCTAGCTTGGCGGATTCATTCATTCATTCATGCGTATTTACTGAGCACTTACTGTGTGCACAGCACTGTACTAAGCGCTTGGGAAGTACAAGTTGGCAACATATAGAGACGGTCCCTACCCAACAGCGGGCTCACAGTCTAGAAGGGGGAGACAGTCAACAAAACATATTAACAAAATAAAATAAATAGAATAAATATGTACAAATAAAATAAATAAATAGAGTAATAAATACGGACAAACATATATACAGGTGCGGAGGGGAAGGAGGAGGGGGCTCAGTCTGGGAAGGCCTCCTGAATTCATTCATGTGTATTTATTGAGCGCTTATGGGTGGAGGGAGGGCATTCCAGGCCCGGGGGATGTCCACTCCCAAGCACTTAGTAACAGTGCTCTGCACTCAGTAGGCGCTCAATAAATACTACCGACTGCTAGCCGTCCCGCTCTCAAACTTGAGGGCGGCAAACTGAGATCGGGGGAGAGAAAGTTTTTGTCCACTTTTTGTCTACGTTCAAGTTGGGGAGGTCTGCTGCTCCCTAATTCCCTAAACTGCGACCCTTCGCCCCCTTTTCTCGGTGGGCGTGGAGGCAGCCCCCTCCAGGCAGGCCCGGATCCACGGTTTTCCAAGTCCTAGGACTGGCACGCAAACCGTGACCGTCGCCTACGGCTAACCATTTTTTTATTTTTAAAAAAAGGAAGAAAAAAAAACTATTAGTGTTCAGAGAGAAGGAAAGAGGTATTGTCAGGGTTCAGAGAGAAGGAAAGGGGGTAGAAGAGCGCGTCCCCCTCGCTGCCACTCACCCGGAGCGCGGCCTGCGGGGGCAGGTCCTGGCGCGGGGGGGGGGTCCCGGCCCGGGCCTGCACTGCTGCACTGCACCCTGCACTGCTGCACTGCACTGCTGCACTGCTGCACTGCACTGCTGCACTGCCACGCCCGCATCTGGGATGCGGGGGCGGGCCATCCCGTGGGAAGTTTCGCAAGGTGCTTCCCGGCAGAAGCCGGCTGCATCCCGGACCCGGGCAAGGCAAGGAATTCCGCGCGTGCCCCTCCAGCCTCCCGCCCCAAATTCATGCATTCAATCAATCAATCAATCGTATTTTTATTGAGCAATTACTGTGTGCAGAACACTGTACTAAGCGCTTGGGAAGTCCAAGCTGGCAACATAGAGAGACAGTCCCTACCCAACAGTGGGCTCACATTCAATCCTATTTCTATGACAAGCAGCGTGGCTTAGCGGCAGGAGCCCGGGTTTGGGAGTCGAAGGACGTGGGTTCCAATCCTGCCTCCGCCACATAATAATTATAATAATGATGGTGGCATTTATTAAGCGCTTACTATGTGCAAAGCACTGTTCTAGGCGCTGGGGAGATTACAAGGCGATCAGGTTGGCCCACGGGGGGCTCACAGTCTTCATCCCCTTCCTTCCTCTCCCCCTCGTCCCCCTCTCCATCCCATCTTACCTCCTTCCCTTCCCCACAGCTCCTGTATATATGTTTGTACATATTTATTACTCTATTTATTTATTTATTTTACTTGTACATATTTATTCTATTTATTTTATTTTGTTAGTATGTTTGGTTTTGTTCTGTCTCCCCCTTATAGACTGTGAGCCCACTGTTGGGTAGGGACTGTCTCTATATGTTGCCAACTTGGACTTCCCAAGCGCTTAGTACAGTGCTCTGCACACAGTAAGCGCTCAATAAATACGATTGATTGATTGATTGATTCATCCCCATTTTACAGATGAGGTCACTGAGGCACAGAGAAGTGAAGCGGCTTGTCCAAAGTCACACAGCTGACAAGTGGCGGAGCCGGGATTTGAACCCATGAACTCTGACTCCAAAGCCCGGGCTCTTTCCAGTGAGCCACGCTGCTTCTCTAGCACATGTCTGCTGTGTGACCCTGGGCAAGTCACTTCACTTCTCTGAGCCTCAGTTCCCTCATCTATAAAATGGGGATTCATTCACTCATTCAATCCTACATATATATGTATATATCAATATCTATGAATCGTACATATCTATTCTATTTATTTTATTTTGTTAGTATGTTTGGTTTTGTTCTCTGTCTCCCCCTTTTAGACTGTGAGCCCACTGTTGGGTAGGGACTGTCTCTATGTGTTGCCAACTTGTACAACACAGGTAAAATGGGGGGGGGGGGTGGAGAGGGGGACGAGAATAGATATGTACAAGTAAGATAAATAAGTAAATAGAGTAATAAATATGTACAAACATATATACAGGTGCTGTGGGGAAGGGAAGGAGGTAAGATGTGGGGGATGGAGAGGGGGACGAGGGGGAGAGGAAGGAAGGGGCTCAGTCTGGAAAGGCCTCCTGGAGGAATCAATTAATCGTATTTATTGAGCGCTTACTGTGTGCAGAGCACTGTACTAAGCGCTTGGGAAGTCCAAGCTGGCAACATATAGGGACAGTCCCTACCCAACAGTGGACTCACAGTCTAACAGGGGAAGACTTGAGCGCTTACTTTGTGCAGAACACTGTACTAAGCGCTTGGGAAGTCCAAGTTGGCAACATATAGAGACAGTCCCTACCCAACAGTGGGCTCACAGTCTAAAAGGGGGAGACGGAGAACAAAACCAAACATACTAACAAAATAAATAGAATAGATATGTACAAGTTAAATAAATAGAGTAATAAATATGTACAAACATATATACATATATACAGGTGCTGTGGGGAAGGGAAGGAGGTATAATGGCGGGATGGAGAGGGGGACGAGAATAGATGTGTACAAGTAAGATAAATAAATAGAGTAATAAATATGTACAGACATATATACATATATACAGGTGCTGTGGGGAAGGGAAGGAGGTAAGATGGGGGGATGGAGAGGGGGGCGGGGGGAGAGGAAGGAAGGGGCTCAGTCTGGAAAGGCCTCCTGGAGGAATCAATCAATCAATCGTATTTATTGAGCGCTTACTGTGTGCAGAGCACTGTACTAAGCGCTTGGGAAGTCCAAGTTGGCAACATATAGAGACAGTCCCTACCCAACGGTGGGCTCACAGTCTAACAGGGGGAGACTTGAGTGCTTACTGTGTGCAGAGCACTGTACTAAGCGCTTGGGAAGTCCAAGTTGGCAACATAGAGAGACAGTCCCTACCCAACAGTGGGCTCACAGTCTAAAAGGGGGAGACTTGAGCGCTTACTGTGTGCAGAGCACTGTACTAAGCGCTTGGGAAGTCCAAGATGGCAACGTATAGAGACAGTCCCTACCCAACAGTGGGCTCACAGTCTAAAAGGGGGAGACAGAGAACAAAACCAGACATACTAACAAATAAATAGAGTAATAAATATGTACAAACATATATACAGGTGGTGTGGGGAAGGGAAGGAGGTAAGATGGGGGGGGATGCAGAGGGGGACGAGGGGGAGAGGAAGGAAGGGGCTCAGTCTGGAAAGGCCTCCTGGAGGAATCAATCAATCAATCAATCGTATTTATTGAGCGCTTACTGTGTGCAGAGCACTGTACTAAGCGCTTGGGAAGTCCAAGATGGAAACGTATAGCGACAGTCCCTACCCAACAGTGGGCTCACAGTCTAAAAGGGGGAGACAGAGAACAAAACCAAACATACTAACAAATAAATAGAGTAATAAATATGTACAAACATATATACAGGTGGTGTGGGGAAGGGAAGGAGGTAAGATGGGGGGGATGCAGAGGGGGACGAGGGGGAGAGGAAGGAAGGGGCTCAGTCTGGAAAGGCCTCCTGGAGGAATCAATCAATCAATCAATCGTATTTATTGAGCACTTACTGTGTGCAGAGCACTGTACTAAGCGCTTGGGAAGTCCAAGACGGCAACAGATAGAGACAGTCCGTACCCAACAGTGGGCTCACAGTCTAACAGGGGGAGACTTGAGGGCTTACTGTGTGCAGAGCACTGTACTACCGCTTGGGAAGTCCAAGTTGGCAACATATAGAGACAGTCCCTACCCAACAGTGGGCTCACCGTCTAAAAGGGGGAGACAGAGAACAAAGCCAAACATACTAACCAAATAAAATAAATAGAATAGATATGTGCAAGTAAAATAATCAATCAATCGTATTTATTGAGCGCGTACTGTGTTTAGAGCACTGTACTAAGCGCTTGGGAAGTCCAAGTTGGCAACATATAGAGACAGTCCCTACCCAACAGTGGGCTCACAGTCTAAATGGGGGAGAGAGAGAACAAAACCAGACATACTAACCAAATAAAATAAATAGAATAGACATGTACAAGTTAAGTAAATAAATAGAGTAATAAATATGTACAAACGTGAAGAGTCACTTCACTTCTCCAGGCCTCAGTTCCCACATCTGTACAATGGAGATGGAGACTGTGAGGCCTACATGGGACAACCTCATTACCTGCTATCCCCCCAGCGCTTAGTACAGTGCTCTGCACATAGTAAGCGCTCACTAAATACGATTGACGATGATTATTGTCATTATTATTCTCCTGACCCCGCAAGCCCCCGAGGGCGGGTTACCTGCCGCCGCTTGTCCCCGCAGATCCCGGGGGTTTTGCAGCCCGGACCCCGAGCAGGAGCGGGGCGAGTTGTCGCCAACTGGGGCGAGCTGTCGCCAACCGGACTGCTGCTGCTGCTGCTGCTGCTGCTGTCCCGCCCCCCAATGCGCATCACTTTCCATTTCCCTTTTCTGGCCCCAACCGGAGCGCGGAAGGAACCCGGTGTCCGAGAGAAACTCCCCCTTCCCCCCCTCCTGGGGGACGGGGGACACCTGAAACCGACTTCCCGGAGGCGGGGGGGACACCTGAAACCGGCGCTCCTGGGAGGGCCCAGGGGGGAGTGGCGCCCGCCTTTGGGGAGGGGTCCCCATCTCTAACCGCTGGGACATAGCTACATATTGTAATAAGAATGATGGCATTTGCTAAGCGCTTACTATGCGCAAAGCACTGTTCTAAGCGCTGCGGTGGGGGATCCAAGGTGATCAGGTTGGGGGGCTTACAGTCATCATCCCCATTTTACAGACGAGGGAACGGAGGCTCCGAGAAGTTAAGTGACTTGTCACACAGCAGACATGTGGCGGAGTCGGGACTCGAACCCATGACCTCTGACTCCAAAGCCCGGGCTCTTTAATAATAATGATAATATAATAATAATAATAATAATTTGGCAACAACAATTTGTTGCCAAATTGTACTTCCCAAGCGCTTAGTACAGTGCTCTGCACACAGTAAGCGCTCAATAAATACGATTGATGATGATGATAATAATAATGATGGCATTTTTTAAGCGCTTACTATGTGCAAAGCACTGTTCTAAGCGCTGGGGTGGGGGATCCAAGGTGATCAGGTTGGGGGGCTTACAGTCATCATCCCCATTTTACAGACGAGGGAACGGAGGCTCCGAGAAGTTAAGTGACTTGCCCCAAGTCACACAGCAGACATGTGGCGGAGCTGGGACTCGAACCCATGACCTCTGACTCCAAAGCCCGGGCTCTTTAATAATAATGATAATATAATATAATAATAAAATAATAATAATAATTTGGCAACAATTTGTTGCCAAATTGTACTTCCCAAGCGCTTAGCACAGTGCCCTGCACACAGTAAGCGCTCAATAAATACAATTGATGATGATAATAAGAATAATGATGGCATTTTTTAAGCACTTACTATGTGCAAAGCACTGTTCTAAGCGCTGGAGTGGGGGATACAAGGTGATCAGGTTGGGGGGCTTACAGTCATCATCCCCATTTTACAGATGAGGGAACCGAGGCTCTGAGAAGTTAAGTGACTTGCCCCAAGTCTCACAGCAGACATGTGGCGGAGACGGGACTCGAACCCATGACCTCTGACTCCAAAGCCCGGGCTCTTTAATAATAACGATAATATAATAATAATAATAATAATAATAATTTGGCAACAACAATTTGTTGCCAAATTGTACTTCCCAAGCGCTTAGTACAGTGCTCTGCACACAGTAAGCGCTCAATAAATACGATTGATGATGATGATAATAATAATGATGGCATTTTTAAGCGCTTACTATGTGCAAAGCACTGTTCTAAGCGCTGGGGGGGATACAAGGTGATCGGGTTGTCCCACGTGGGGCTCACAGTTTTCATCCCCATTTTCCAGATGAGGGAACTGAGGCCCAGAAAAGTGAAGTGACTTGCCCAAGGTCACACAGCTGACAAATGGCGGAGCGGGATTTGAACCCATGACCTCAGACTCCCAAGCCCCGGCTCTTTCCACTGAGCCACGCTGCTTCTCTATTGTAGACTTCTCTATTGTAGAATTCTATATTGTAGACTGTGAGCCCACTGTTGGGTAGGGACTGTCTCTATATGTTGCCAACTTGGACTTCCCAAGCGCTTAGTACAGTGCTCTGCACACAGTAAGTGCTCAATAAATACGATTGATTGATTGATTGATATTGTACATGTACATATCTATTCTGTATCTGGATATCTAGATTGTACATATCTATTCTATTAATTTTATTTTGTTAGTATGTTTGGTTTTGTTCTCTGTCTCCCCCTTTTAGACTGTGAGCCCACTGTTGGGTAGGGACTGTCTCTCTATGTTGCCAATTTGGACTTCCCAAGCGCTTAGTACAGTGCTCTGCACACAGTAAGCGCTCAATAAATACGATTGATTGATTGATATTGTACATGTACATATCTATATCTAGATATCAAGATTGTACATATCTATTCTATTTATTTTACTCTGTTAGTATGTTTGGCTTTGTTCTCTGTCTTCCCCTTTTAGACTGTGAGCCCGCTGTTGGGTAGGGACTGTCTCTATATGTTGCCAACTTGGACTTCCCAAGCGCTTAGTACAGTGCTCTGCACACAGTAAGCGCTCAATAAATACGATTGATTGATTGATTATTTTATTTGTACATATCTATTCTATTTATTTTATTTTGTTAGGATGTTTGGCTTTGTTCTCCGTCTCCCCCTTTTAGACTGTGAGCCCGCTGTTGGGTAGGGACTGTCTCTATATGTTGCCAACTTGGACTTCCCAAGCGCTTAGTACAGTGCTCTGCACACAGTAAGCGCTCAATATATACGATTGATTGATTGGGATTCCCTCCCTCCCCGGGGACCCAGGCGCCTTCCCAGCCCCAATCCCGGCCTGGGAGCTGGAAGCGGCCGAGCCCTCCTCCTCCAGCCCCTCCCCCGTCTTCAGTGCCGGGAAACCGGGAAGCATACTGGGCGCCTCCCCCTCCTCCAGCCTGCTCCAGGCCCCGGCCTCTGCTGGGAATCGTCCGCCTTCCCCGCTTCGCCCGTGCCAGCTGTTGCCAGGACAGGACGGTCCCTGCCTGCCCTCCAAAAACATCCCTCCACCCCCCCCCGACCTCCCCCTATCATCATTTAGCCATTTGTTAACAATAATAATAATAATAATAAGGGTATTTGTTAATCAATCGATCAATCGTATTTATTGAGCGCTTACTGTGTGCAGAGCACTGTACTAAGCGCTTGGGAAGTACAAGTTGGCAACATATAGAGACAGTCCCTACCCAACATTGGGCTCACAGTCTAGAAGCGCCTACTATGCGCCAACTTGTAGTTCCCAAGCACCTAGTACAGTGCTCTGCACACAGTAATTGCTCAATAAATACGATTGAATGAATGAGTGTGCCAAGCACTGTTCTAAGCGCTGGGGGGATACAAGGTGATCAGGTTGTCCCACGTGGGGCTCACAGTCTTAATCCCCATTTTACAGATGAGGGAACTGAGGCATAGAGCAGTTAAATGGCTTGCCCAAGGTCACACGGCTGACAAGTGGCTGAGCTGGGATTCGAACCCATGACTTCTGACTCCGAAGCCCACGCTCTTTCCACTGAGCCAATCAATCAATCAATCAATCGTATTTATTGAGCACTTACTGTGTGCAGAGCACTGTACTAAGTGCTTGGGAAGTACAAGTTGGCAACATATAGAGACAGTCCCTACCCAACAGTGGGCTCACAGTCTAAAAATAATAATAGTATTTGTTAAGTGCTTACTATGTGCCAACCACTGTTCTTAGCACTGGCTGGTATTTGTTAAGCACTTAACTATGTGCTAAGCACCGGGGTTGATACAAGCAAATCGGGTTGGACACAGTCCCTGTCCCATGTGGGGCTCACAGTCTCAATCCTCATTTTACAGAGGAGGTAACTGAGGCCCAGAGAAGTGAAGTGACTTGCCCATGGTCACACAGCAAACAAGCGGCCAAGCCGGGATTAGAACCCATGACCTTCTGATTCCCAGGCCCGGGCTCGATCCACTATGCCATGCTGCTTCTCAAGGTGCCAGGCACTGTACCGAGCGTGGCTTCGGCCTCCTTGACGTCACCCGCGTCCCCTACTTGGACCAGCAGCATCCGGTCCTTGCTCTCCTGTGCCGGACTCTGGATCCTCCAATCCCAAAATGGGAATTCCGGGTTGGGCAGCCAGAGAGATGGTCAAGCTGCTTTGGGAGGGTGAACCTGGAGGAATGCGTCCTCACATCGCCGAGGGAGTGCTCGCAACAAGCACCAGGCTGGCCTCATTAAACAGACCCTGGCCTTGGCACCCAAGGAATCTGTCTCCAGATCACCTAAATTAGGGGCGGCCAAAATTTTAGTCGAGGAGTCACTTCCTAGGGTGGACCCTGATTGAGCCTCATAATAAAATCCAAACAGCATAAAACAGGCAATGAGCAGGAAAGAATACACATTTGTCCGTCTCCCACCTCATATACATTTGTTCATGGACATTTTTCATTCCTGTATATTCTTACATTTTTTATAAATGCTTAAAAGTTACCGTCAAGGGTACTTTAGATCTAAGCTTATTGTGGGTAGGGAACATGTCTACCAACTGCTTTATTGTAGTCTCACAAACACTTAGTACAGTGCTCTGCACAGGATAAATGCTCAATAAATACCATTATTGATGTATTGCTCTGATACAGTAAGCTACTCAGTAATTGTGATTGATTGATGGGCCTTATTTGGCTTTTGGGGTGGGAGCCTTGGAGAGTTAGCTGATAAGATTTTTAAAAAGAATTTCTCTTTAGTTGCTTTATTTTTTAGGATTTGTCACGCAACAGGCTCTGGTTGTCACCTGCTGGGTGACCACGCACAGATTATTACACCTCTCCGTGCTCTGTGACCATGTATCCTGGATTTCTCAGAGCAACTCCAGAAATCATTTGTTCCTTGTGAACCATCTGTCTAATTTTCTTTTAGCATGTGAGAAAGAGAAATCATCAGCATCATCCTCATCAGCATTCACTGAGTACCTATTTTGCACAACGCGTTGTACTAGGAGAAGCAGTGTAACCTAACTGAAAGAGCATGGGATGGGGAGTCAGAAGACCTGAGTTTTAATCCTGACTCCACTACTTGCTTGCTGTGTGACACTGGGCATAACATTTAACTTCTCTTTGTCTTAGTTTCCTCATCTGTCAAGTGGGGCTTTAAATACCTGTTCTTTTTTTTTTTGATGGCATTTATTAAGCGCTTACTATGTGCAAAGCACTGTTCTTCTGTCAACTTAGATTGTCAGCCCTGTGCAGAAACTGTATCTGATCTGCATAGGAGTATCTTTCCCAGGAGACTTAGTACATAGTAAGCACTTAACAAATACCACAATTATTATTCATAACTCCAGGAACATACAATAGAAGGTAAAGGGCTAATCTCTACCTTTGAGAAGTTCACAGTGTAGGAAACAAATGGCCACGTATACATATAAAAATACAAATAATAAACACAAGTAACTAAAGCAATCAGTCGATCAGTTAATTCTAGCATTTCCCATCAATTCCATTTATTGAGCTCTTCCTGTGTGCAGAACACTGTACTGTTTGGGAGAGTATTACACAGTTATAATTACAGTTCTATTACACAGTTGCTAGACACATTCCCTATCCACAACAAGCTCACAGTCCAGAGTGGGAGAGACATTAATATAAATAAACATATTATGGATATGTACGTAAGTGCTGTGGGACTGAGGGTGGGGTGAATAAGGATGCAAATCCAAGTGCAATAAATAAACAGATGTGATGGTGGAGATTAGATAACATGAGCCTTAGCCTAGTCACCAATCAGTGGTATTAACTGAGTGCACAATCTATGCAGGGCACTTTACTAAACGCTTCGGAGAATACAGTAGACCTTCCAACCTAGAGGAGGAAATTTAAGACTGATATGTGCACAAAGTGGGTGATTACAAAGCTAGTAGTTTGTGCAACAACATTCACATCCCTGTCGGTTGTGTTCCAGTTGGAGCAGATTAAACCCAAGGCTGCTAATAGGTGGCATGATCAGGAATGTGGAGAAGACTTGGTCAGCCTAACTAGGGGAAAATAGGGATAGGAGAAGCAGCGTGGCTCAGTGGAAAAGAGCCAGGGCTTTGGAGTCAGAGGTCATGGGTTCAAATCCCGGCTCTGCCACTTGTCAGCTGTGTGACTTTGGGTAAGTCACTTCACTTCTCTGGGCCTCAGTTCCCTCATCTGTAAAATGGGGATGAAGACTGTGAGCCCCAGGTGGGACAACCTCATGACCTTGTATCCCCCCAGCGCTTAGAACAGTGCTTTGCACATAGTAAGCGCTTAATAAATGCCATTATTATTATTATAACAACAAGCATTTCACATGTTAACACTTTGGAAACACAAATAAGGATGAGCTGTCTTGACTGGTGGTTTGTGAAAAACTGATTTCATCCACCGCATCAGTAGACACGACTGGGAAGTTCTGAGAAGTAGATGCCCTGAGCTAAGGCATCTTAGCTCATCCCCCTACCATCCCCAAAGTCTGGTCTAGTTCCAGGGTAGCAGGCGAAGGAGGGGTGAGTGCGGGGACAGATCCTGGGGTCCCCTGTGGGGGGTCTTGTATGGATCTTGTAAGAGAAGCAGCGTGGCTCAATGGAAAGAGTCTTTGGAGTCAGAGGTCGTGGGTTCAAATCCGGGCTCTGCCAATTGTCAGCTGTGTGACTCTGGGCAAGTCACTTAACTTCTCTGTGCCCCTCTGTAAAATGGGGATTAAGACTGTGAGCCCGCCGTGGGACAACCTGATCACCTTGTAACCTCCCCAGCGCTTAGAACAGTGGTTTGCACATAGTAAGCGCTTAATAAATGCCATCATTATTATGATTATCCAGTCCACCCTCCTCTTGGAGGCCTCTGGTAAATTGTCAGAGCTCCAATTTGGTCCAGATCAGGCTGGTCCAGGTCAGGACCCGAGTCTTCGATTGGGGCTACAGTACTCCTTTCCCCCATATCCTGTACTAAGCGCTTAGTACAGTGCTCTGCACACAGTAAGCGCTCAATAAATACGATTGATTGATTAGCCCTAGCTCAGGGAGGAAACAGGATGCTCCCTGCCGGGCAATGAGAGAGAGGGCTAAACCTTGCTAATCAGCCTTCAGGCACTGTTCTTTGTTTGCATTTTAAAAATAGCAATGAAGAAGCCCCTCCTTCCCCCCCCCCCCCCCATAGTAAACTCATCGAAGCCACACCCTAATCTGCTGGGAACAAACTGGACTGAGATCATTTCCTGCCTCTAGATTTTTCAAGTGGAGCTTAATCCGAGGGGAGAGATTGAGAGCCCTTTCACTGGATTACTAGACTGAGCTTTATTTCCTGCACTCTCAGATTTAAATTTCAGCAAGGAATGGGACAAAAGTTGCTGTGAAAACTTTTCTTGGGCCTTTAGAGAAGACACTGTCCCTGAATCTTATGAGTAAGAAGAAAAGCAGCAGTTGCCTGTATGTCAATCCATCCTGCACCTCTTGGTGTCCAGGCTATTCTCTCTCTTTTGTTCTCTCTTTCTCTCTCATACACACACATTCTTGCTCAATTTCCTAGTAAAAAACCCTCAAACAGTACAGGAACACCCATATGCGCGTGTGCGCGCGCGCACACACACACACACACACACACACACACACACACTCGCATAAAACCCTTGCTTTTTCAAACCTACCTGGGTTCACAAAAGCTATTTTTAAAGCTGCGAAATTTTTGAAAGTGTGAAACCTGCCCAGGTTGAAAGAGCACTTCTACTAACATGAAGTCTGTTTGTCAAAAGTCTCTTAAAAAGGACATTTAAAATAATGGTTATCTGCCACTGTTTCATCAGTCAAAAAGCTGCAGATGTCTGTCTTCCAGGCAGAAAGTTAAGGGTTCCCCAGGTGTATAAATTCAGGCAATTCTGAATGGGAACTAATAGTGATATTTAGATTACAATTTGTTGTAACTTCCTGGATTTGGTTAATGGAAGGCAATAATATAGTTTTAGGGTGAGAGAGGAGTAGATCTTAGGTTCTTCTTCAGTTTTCACCGCTTACCTGCTGTGGGACCTTGGGCAAGTCACATAACTTCTCTGGGCCTCGGTTACTTCATCTGTGAAATGGGGATTCAGTGCCTGTTCTCCCTCTTAGACTGTGAGTCCCATGGGGGACAGGGACTGTGTCTGACCTGATTCGTGGCTCAGTGGAAAGAGCACGGGCTTTGGAGTCAGAGATCATGGGTTCAAATCCCGACCCCGCCAACTGTCAGCTGTGTGACTTTGGGCAAGTCACTTAACTTCTCTGTGCCTCAGTTACCTTATCTGTAAAATGGGGATTAAAACTGTGATCACCTTGTAACCTCCCCAGCGCTTAGAACAGTGCTTTGCACATAGTAAGTGCTTAACAAATACCATCATTATTACTATTGTTATTACCCCAGCACTTAGTACAGTGCTTGGCACACAGCATGTACTTAGCAAATAGCATTATTATTGTTATTATTATTATTATTAATCTGAGGCAGAGAGAGAGAGATGGAGGTGTCCAACTACATTTTAGGGCACCCTTCCTCTCTTCCCTCGGCCCCTTTCCTCCGTCACTGCCACTGCTTCCCACTTCACAGCTCTGGTGGATGGATGAGAGCTTGGTGCAAAGGAGCAGAAGGCTTTTGGAGGATTGTGGAGAGGGAATAGCTCACAAGAGGGCCGGCAATTCGCAAAGGGCCAAAAAGAGTTCAATTTGGAGGAGGAGATCTGGGGAGGGCTGTGGTTTGGACAGGCTAAAACAGCCATCATAGCTCCCTGACTTGAGGACCAATTCTGTTGCCATGGAGGAGGAGAGGGCACAGCTGCACTGTCCTTCATGCCCACTCATCTCCTGGGGTTACTGGACCTACAAGCCCTCAATCTTCCACTGAAGTGGCTTCAGAACTTTCTTTTGAGCCTTACTCTTCCTGTGCTTAACCTGGTAAGTGGCCATGGGCCCAGGTAATTGCCCCCCATGGTCTATATTCTTTCCTTTAATGGTGAAAGAGATGAAGAGAGAGAGGAGACAGAAATGATGGTTCTAAAATCCCTTTTTTACATTTGTCCTCCAGCAAGTTTCATCATAACCGCAAAGTGATTCCAAAACTCAAATATTCCCCTCTATCAAGGATGCATTCAACGAAGTAGATGTGGAACTCCATGGAGTCAAACTACCAGGCTTTCATCATCATCATCGTCAATTGTATTTATTGAGCGCTTACTATGTGCAGAGCACTGTACTAAGTGCTTGGGAAGTACAAATTGGCAACGTATAGAGACAGTCCCTACCCAACAGTGGGCTCACAGTCTGAAAGGGGGAGACAGAGAACAAAACCGAACATACTAACTGCTTATCATCATCATCATCATCATCAATCGTATTTATTGAGCGCTTACTATGTGCAGAGCACTGTACTAAGTGCTTGGGAAGTACAAATTGGCAACAATGTGTTTCAATAAATCGTATTTCAACTGATCACATTTATTTATTGTATGTACAAGCACTGTACTAAGTGTTTGGGAGAGTACAGTATGTACATGAAAGAAATTGTCAATAATCCAGCCTAAACAGAGAGTGAAAGCAATCTGATTTTAATAAGCCAGGGCAGAGGGCCAGAGCAGTCATGGCACATTCCAAGACCAGATCCTCATCCAGGATGAGAAATGAGCATTTGTGCTCATCAACAACTATGACCTAAGCTCTTTTCAAATACCTCTACTTTCCAACCCCTGAAACAACAGCGATCCATCCTTAAATGGCTAGAGGAGTTAACACAGACTGAGCTGGGTGATGCTTACGTGAGCCATTGCAAAGACTTGCCCCAAAGCTGGAGGTAATGTCCAATTTAAGCAACTTATCTAGTGGATAGAGACAGGGTCTGGAAGTTCCAGAAACAGTCACAGTGAAGGTCAGTATGTGCCTGGGAGGGGTGAGAAAGGGCTTGTTCTAATGGTTCCGGTTTTTCTGCAGTCCCTCTGAGACCGAAGCTGGACTCCGGCTTCTGCCACTAAGAATGTACCCTGACCCAGAAGTGCCCGGTTTTGGAGCTCGATTCTCCTGTTGGGAGACTAGGCAGTTCCCCGTGCACAAACCCTAACCCAGACCTATTAAGTCAGGGAATGGGGCACCTTGAAGTAGAACCTGTCCCTGGCCTGGTGGCTGTAATAATAATAATAATAATAATGGCATTTGTTAAGCATTTACTATGTGCAAAGCACTGTTCTAAGCGCTGAAGACAAGACCCTAGGTCCAGTGAGGTCTGCTCTATCTCTGATGGAGCCTTAGAACAGGCTGCAGGTAGGTCCCGTAGTCCCATACCGGGGTTGGGGAGGGGATTTATTTTATTCTAAAATAAATCAAAACCCTACTGATCTGTTCCCTCTGTGTGAGGCCAAGTGAAGCCTAAAATATTGGAATGGGACACCAGTTTGGTTGCCCTGGGCCCCTAATGATGGCATTTATTAAGCACTTACTATGTGCAAAGCACTGTTCTAAGCACTGGGGAAGTTACAAGGTGATCAGGTTGTCCCACAGTCTTAATCCCCATTTTACACATGAGGGAACTGAGGCACAGAGAAGTTAAGTGACTTGCCCCAAGTCACACAGCTGATAATTGGCGGAGCTGGGATTTGAACCCATGACCTCTGACTCCAAAGCCCGGGCTCCTTCCACTGAGTCACGCTGCTTCTCTGCTTCCCCTAAAAGACTTGGGACCTTGTTTGGTCGCGTCAGTTGAAGCAATGTAGCTTTGGCCCTGAAACTGTCTTTTTCAAATCCCAACCACTCTTACCTGACCCATGTACTTGACTAACTCACACTAGAAGCCAGAAGGCAAGGCCGGTGCTGCCATTTCTACTCTGAATAGAGCTAATGTTCAACTCTCCCTCCAGTACTGACAGGAACTTTGGACTGCCTCTAATGCACACTGTACTACAATTTCCTCTACTACTTGATAACCACTTGAAAGTCCATTTTAAGCACCTTGTTCTGTTACAGTCATAACTGGACACTCTCATATCTCTGAATGGCAAAAAAACCCAAAAACAAAACCAGGGTGTGTTAAAGGGAGGGCTGGAAATGCTGCGGCAGATTTGTAAATAAAATTTTCTGAGTTGATACAATTTCTGTATCTCATCACTCCATTGCCTAAAAACCCATATCTCGGTAACTAAATAATAATAATTATTATTATGGTAATTGTTGAGCGCTTACTATGTGCCAAACACTGTTCTAAGCACTGGGGAGGAAACAGGTTAATCAGGTTGGACACAGTCCCTTGTTCCCCATGGGGTGCACACTAATCCCCATTTTACAGGTAACTGAGGCACCTGTATATATGTATATATGTTTGTACATATTTATTACTCTATTTATTTTACTTGTACATATCTATTCTATTTATTTTATTTTGTTAGTATGTTTGGTTTTGTTCTCTGTCTCCCCCCTTTAGACTGTGAGCCCACTGTTGGGTAGGGACCGTCTCTAGATGTTGCCAACTTGTCCTTCCCAAGCGCTTAGTACAGTGCTCCGCACAAAGTAAGCGCTCAATAAATACGATTGATTGATTGATTATTTTACTTGTACCTATCTATTCTATTGATTTAATTTTGTTAGTATGTTTGGTTTTGTTCTCTGTCTCCCCCTTCTAGACTGTGAGCCCACTGTTGGGTAGGGACCGTCTCTAGATGTTGCCAACAAGTCCTTCCCAAGCGCTTAGTACAGTGCTCCGCACAAAGTAAGCGCTCAATAAATACGATTGATTGATTGATTATTTTACTTGTACCTATCTATTCTATTGATTTAATTTTGTTAGTATGTTTGGTTTTGTTCTCTGTCTCCCCCTTTTAGACTGTGAGCCCACTGTTGGGTAGGGACCGTCTCTAGATGTTGCCAACTTGTCCTTCCCAAGCGCTTAGTCCAGTGCTCTGCACACAGTAAGCACTCAATAAATATGATTGATTGATTGATTATTTTACTTGTACCTATCTATTCTATTGATTTTATTTTGTTAGTATGTTTGGTTTTGTTCTCCGTCTCCCCCTTTGAGACTGTGAGCCCACTGTTGGGTAGGGACCGTCTCTAGATGTTGCCAACTTGTCCTTCCCAAGCGCTTAGTACAGTGCTCTGCACACAGTAAGCGCTCAATAAATACGATTGATTGATTGATTGATTATTTTACTTGTACCTATCTATTCTATTGATTTTATTTTGTTAGTATGTTTGGTTTTCTTCCCTGCCTCCCCCTTCTAGACTGTGAGCCCACTGTTGGGTAGGGACCGTCTCTAGATGTTGCCAACTTGTCCTTCCCAAGCGCTTAGTCCAGTGCTCTGCACACAGTAAGCGCTCAATAAATACGATTGATTGATTGATTGATTGATTATTTTACTTGTACCTATCTATTCTATTGATTTTATTTTGTCAGTATGGTTGGTTTTGTTCTCTGCCTCCCCCTTCTAGACTGTGAGCCCACTGTTGAGTAGGGACCGTCTCTAGATGTTGCCAACTTGTCCTTCCCAAGCGCTTAGTCCACACAGTAAGCGCTCAATAAATACGATTGACTGATTGATTGATTGATTATTTTACTTGTACCTATCTATTCTATTTATTTTATTTTGTTAATATGTTTGGTTTTGTCCTCTGCCTTCCCCTTTTAGACTGTGAGCCCACCGTTGGGTAGGGACCGTCTCTCTATGTTGCCAACTTGGACTTCCCAAGCGCTCCGCACACAGTAAGCGCTCAATAAATAGGGTGGGATGAATGAATGAATGAATGAATGAATGAATTCTGCGCCCCCCGCCCACACGCCAATCAGCGTTCAACGGCGTTCAGCGCGCTTTGGTTTGTCCCTCGCGGCGCGCCGTCCCTCGCGCCGTCCGCGCAGGCGCAGCGGGCCGACGTGCGGCGGCTGGGCGAATGGCGGCCCGTGTGGGGTTGCTGAGGCGACCGGCGGCGTGGCCGCGGGGCGGAGGGAGGCCGACGCCGCCGCCGCATCCCCAGCCCCGCCGCCGCTTCGGAGCCCCGGACACCGCCGACACCGACCCCCGGCAACGGGAACGGCCGCCATGGGGGGCGGGGGACGCAGGTGAGCCCCGGCCCCGCCGCCTGTCTGCTGTGTGACCTTGGGCCGGTCACTTCACGTCTCTGGGCCTCGGTTCCCTCAGCTGCAAAATGGGGGTGGAGACTGGAAGCCCCCTGTGGGACAACCTGATCACCCTGTATCTACCCCAGCGCTTAGAACAGTGGGAGCGCTTAACAAATACCAACATTATTATGCGAATGAATGAGTGAATCAGGTTGCCTCACGGGCCCTTAGTCCAGGGCTCCGCACACACAGAGGTCATTCATTCATTCAATCGTATTTATTAAGCGCTTACTGTGTGCAGAGGACTGGACTAAGCGCTTCATGGGTCATGGGTTCGAATCCCGGCTCCACCACATGTCTGCTGTGTGACCTTGGGCCAGTCACTTCACGTCTCTGGGCCTCGGTTCCCTCAGCTGCAAAATGGGGGTGAAGACTGGAAGCCCCCTGTGGGACAACCTGATCACCCTGTATCCACCCCAGCGCTTAGAACAGTGGAAGCGCTTAACAAATACCAACATTATTATTATTATTATTATTATTATTATTATTATTATTATTATGCGATTGAATGAATGAATGAATTAGGTTGCCTCACGGGCCCTTAGTCCAGGGCTTCCGCACACACAGAGGTCATTCATTCATTCAATCGTATTTATTAAGCGCTTACTGTGTGCAGAGGACTGTACTAAGCGCTTCATGGGTCATGGGTTCGAATCCCGGCTCCACCACGTGTCTGCTGTGTGACCTTGGGCCAGTCACTTCACTCCTCTGGGCCTCGGTTCCCTCAGCTGCAAAATGGGGGTGGAGACTGGAAGCCCCCTGTGGGACAACCTGATCACCTTGTATCTACCCCAGTGCTTAGAACAGTGGGAGCGCTTAACAAATACCAACATTATTATACGATTGAATGAATGAATGAATGAGGTTGCCCCACGGGGGGCTCACGGGCTTCAGCCCCATTTCGTTCATTCATTCATTCAATCGTATTTATTGAGCTCTTCCTCTGTGTAGAGCACTGGACTGACGCTTAGGACAGTGCTGAGCGCTTAGTACAGTGCTCTGCACACAGTAAGTGCTCAGTAAATACGATTGATGATGAATGAATGAGGTTGCCCCACTTGGGGATCACAGTCTTCACCCCCATTTTGTTCATTCATTCATTCATTCAATCGTATTTATTGAGCGCTTCCTCTGTGCAGAGCACTGGACTGATGAATGAATGAATGAATGAGGTTGCCCCACGTGGGGCTTACAGTCTTCATCCCCATTTTATTCATTCATTCATTAGTCGTATTTATTGAGCGCTTCCTCTGTGCAGAGCACTGGACTGATGAATGAATGAATGAGGTTGCCTCACGGGGGGCTCACAGGCTTCACCCCCATTTTGTTCATTCATTCATTCATTCAATCGTATTTATTGAGCGCTTCCTCTGTGCAGAGCACTGGGCTGATGAATGAATGAATGAGGTTGCCCCACGGGGGGCTTACAGTCTTCACCCCCATTTTTTCATTCATTCATTCATTCAATCGTATTTATTGAGCGCTTCCTCTGTGTAGAATACTGGGCTGATGAATGAGTGAATGAGGTTGCCCCACGGGGGGCTCCCAGTCTTCACCCCCATTTTGTTCATTCATTCATTCATTAGTCGTATTTATTGAGCGCTTCCTCTGTGCAGAGCACTGGACTGATGAATGAATGAATGAGGTTGCCCCACGGGGGGCTCACAGGCTTCACCCCCATTTTGTTCATTCATTCATTCAATCGTATTTATTGAGCGCTTCTTCTGTGCAGAGCACTGGACTGATGAATGAATGAATGAATGAGGTTGCCCCACGGGGGGCTCACAGGCTTCACCCCCATTTTGTTCATTCATTCATTCAATCGTATTTATTGAGCGCTTTCTCTGTGTGCAGAGCACTGGACTAAGCGCTTCATGGGTCATGGGTTTGAATCCCGGCCCCACCGCCTGTCTGCTCTGTGTGACCTTGGGCCAGTCACTTCACTCCTCTGGGCCTCAGTTCCCTCAGCTGCAAAATGGAAGTGAAGACTGGAAGCCCCATGTGGGACAACCTGATCACCCTGTATCTACCCCAGCGCTTAGAACAGTGGGAGCGCTTAACAAATACCAACATTATTATGCGAATGAATGAATGAATCAGGTTGCCTCACGGGCGCTTAGTCCAGGGCTCCGCACACACAGAGGTCATTCATTCATTCAATCGTATTTGCTGAGCGCTTACTGTGTGCAGAGCACTGGACTGAGCGCTTCATGGGTCATGGGTTCGAATCCCGGCTCCACCACATGTCTGCTGTGTGACCATGGGCAAGTCACTTCACGTCTCTGGGCCTCGGTTCCCTCAGCTGCAAAATGGGGGTGGAGACTGGAAGCCCCCTGTGGGACAACCTGATCACCTTGTATCTACCCCAGCGCTTAGAACAGTGGGAGCGCTTAACAAATACCAACATTATTATACGATTGAATGAATGAATGAATGAGGTTGCCCCACGGGGGGCTCACGGGCTTCAGCCCCATTTCGTTCATTCATTCATTCAATCGTATTTATTGAGCGCTTCCTCTGTGTAGAGCACTGGACTGACGCTTAGGACAGTGCTGAGCGCTTAGTACAGTGCTCTGCACACAGTAAGTGCTCAGTAAATACGATTGATGATGAATGAATGAGGTTGCCCCACTTGGGGATCACAGTCTTCACCCCCATTTTGTTCATTCATTCATTCATTCAATCGTATTTATTGAGCGCTTCCTCTGTGCAGAGCACTGGACTGATGAATGAATGAATGAATGAGGTTGCCCCACGTGGGGCTTACAGTCTTCATCCCCATTTTATTCATTCATTCATTAGTCGTATTTATTGAGCGCTTCCTCTGTGCAGAGCACTGGACTGATGAATGAATGAATGAGGTTGCCTCACGGGGGGCTCACAGGCTTCACCCCCATTTTGTTCATTCATTCATTCATTCAATCGTATTTATTGAGCGCTTCCTCTGTGCAGAGCACTGGGCTGATGAATGAATGAATGAGGTTGCCCCACGGGGGGCTTACAGTCTTCACCCCCATTTTTTCATTCATTCATTCATTCAATCGTATTTATTGAGCGCTTCCTCTGTGTAGAATACTGGGCTGATGAATGAGTGAATGAGGTTGCCCCACGGGGGGCTCCCAGTCTTCACCCCCATTTTGTTCATTCATTCATTCAATCGTATTTATTGAGCGCTTCCTCTGTGTAGAGCACTGGGCTGATGAATGAATGAATGAATGAGGTTGCCCCACGGGGGGCTCACAGGCTTCACCCCCATTTTGTTCATTCATTCATTCATTAGTCGTATTTATTGAGCGCTTCCTCTGTGCAGAGCACTGGACTGATGAATGAATGAATGAGGTTGCCCCACGTGGGACGTAGTCTTCACCCCCATTTTATTCATTCATTCATTAGTCGTATTGAGCGCTTTCTCTGTGCAGAGCACTGGACTGATGAATGAATGAATGAGGTTGCCCCACGGGGGGCTCCCAGTCTTCACCCCCATTTTGTTCATTCATTCATTCATTCATTAGTCGTATTTATTGAGCGCTTTCTCTGTGCAGAGCACTGGACTGATGAATGAATGAATGAGGTTGCCCCACGTGAGGCTCCCAGTCTTCACCCCCATTTTGTTCATTCATTCATTCAATCGTATTTATTGAGCGCTTCTGTGTAGAGCACTGGACTGACGCTTAGTACAGTGCCAAGCGCTTAGTACAGTGCTCTGCACAGAGTAAGTGCTCAGTAAATACGATTGATGAATGAATGAATGAGGTTGCCCCACGTGGGGCTCACAGCCTTCACCCCCATTTTGTTCATTCATTCATTCAATCGTATTTATTGAGCGCTTCCGTGTAGAGCACTGGGCTGATGAATGAATGAATGAGGTTGCCCCACGTGGGACGTAGTCTTCACCCCCATTTTATTCATTCATTCATTAGTCGTATTTATTGAGCGCTTCCTCTGTGCAGAGCACTGGGCTGATGAATGAATGAATGAGGTTGCCCCACGGGGGGCACACAGGCTTCACCCCCATTTTGTTCATTCATTCATTCAATCGCATTTATTGAGCGCTTCCTCTGTGTAGAGCACTGGGCTGATGAATGAATGAATGAGGTTGCCCCACGGGGGGCTCACAGTCTTCATCCCCATTTTGTTCATTCATTCATTCATTAGTCGTATTTATTGAGCGCTTCTTCTGTGCAGAGAACTGGACTGATGAATGAATGAATGAGGTTACCCCACGGGGGCTCACAGTCTTCACCCCCATTTTGTTCATTCATTCATTCATTCAATCGTATTTATTGAGCGCTTCCTCTGTGCAGAGCACTGGACTGATGAATGAATGAATGAGGTTGCCCCACGGGGGGCTCACAGGCTTCAGCCCCATTTTGTTCATTCATTCATTCAATCGTATTTATTGAGCGCTTCCTCTGTGTAGAATACTGGGCTGATGAATGAATGAATGAGGTTGCCCCACGGGGGGCTCCCAGTCTTCACCCCCATTTTGTTCATTCATTCATTCAATCGTATTTATTGAGCGCTTACTGTGTGCAGAGCACTGGACTAAGCGCTTCATGGGTCGTGGGTTCGAATCCCGGCCCTGCCGCCTGTCTGCTCTGTGTGACCTTGGGCCAGTCACTTCACTCCTCTGGGCCTCGGTTCCCTCAGCTGCAAAATGGGGGTGAAGACTGGAAGCCCCATGTGGGACAACCTGATCACCTTGCATCTCCCCCAGCGCTTAGAACAGTGCTTGGCATATAGGAAGCGCTTAACAAATACCAACATTATTATACGATTGAATGAATGAATGAATCAGGTTGCCCCACGGGCCCTTAGTCCAGGGCTCCGCACACACAGAGGTCATTCATTCATTCAGTTGTATTTATTGAGCGCTTACTGTGTGCAGAGCACTGGACTGAGCGCTTCATGGGTCATGGGTTCGAATCCCGGCTCCACCACGTGTCTGCTGTGTGACCTTGGGCCAGTCACTTCACTCCTCTGGGCCTCAGTTCCCTCAGCTGCAAAATGGGGTGAAGACTGGAAGCCCCATGTGGGACAACCTGATCACCCTGTATCCACCCCAGCGCTTAGAACAGTGGAAGCGCTTAACAAATACCAACATTATTATACGATTGAATGAATGAATGAATCTGGTTGCCCCACGGGCCCTTAGTCCAGGGCTCCGCACACACAGAGGTCATTCATTCATTCAGTCGTATTTATTGAGCGCTTACTGTGTGCAGAGCACTGGACTAAGCGCTTCATGGGTCATGGGTTCGAATCCTGGCTCCACCACATGTCTGCTGTGTGACCTTGGGCAAGTCACTTCACTCCTCTGGGCCTCAGTTCCCTCAGCTGCAAAATTGGGGTGAAGACTGGAAGCCCCATGTGGGACAACCTGATCACCTTGTATCTACCCCAGCGCTTAGAACAGTGGGAGAGCTTAACAAATACCAACATTATTATGCGATTGAATGAATGAATGAATGAATTGGGTTGCCTCATGGGCGCTTAGTCCAGGGCTTCCGCACACACAGAGGTCATTCATTCATTCAATCGTATTTGCTGAGCGCTTACTGTGTGCAGAGCACTGGACTGAGCGCTTCATGGGTCATGGGTTTGAATCCCGGCTCCACCACATGTCTGCTGTGTGACCTTGGGCCAGTCACTTCACTCCTCTGGGCCTCAGTTCCCTCAGCTGCAAAATGGGGGTGAAGACTGGAAGCCCCATGTGGGACAACCTGATCACCTTGCATCTCCCCCAGCACTTAGAACAGTGCTTGGCACAGAGGAAGCGCTTAACAAATACCAACAATGGGATGGGATGAAATGGGATGACTATCAAGTGCGTGAGAGGTACAGATCCAAGAGCGTAGGTGGCACGGGAAATGAGGGTTTAGGTCTGTGCTGTGAATTTAGAGGCACAACAAGATTCCAGGGCTTTTAGCTCAGTGCTGTGGTGTACTGTGGCACCCCTTTTGGAAATCTCTGGCTTAGAAAGCTTGCAGCCTTCACTCCTGTCAGGACTCGAGAGGAAATAGAATAGGAGAGAACTGGGGACCGGGTATTTCTTCCTGAAGATGTCCAGATAGAAGAAGTGGCTGAAAGAACTGAGGCTTGTGTGGTACTCACACTATTGAGAAGAATCGTTATAAAGGAAGTTGCAATATCTTTTAAGCCTCATAGTGATAGATCCCTTGAATGGAAAAAAAGTTTCAGATTTATGTGGTTTTTCTAACAGTGTTTTTTGTGTGCGTCTTGCAGGCTCAGAGGGAAAGAGCAGAAAAAGGACATTGGCTGAGGTGCAAGCAGAAAGAGCCGAACAGGCACGACGAACAGTTTTAATAAACTGCCCCCACAAAATCAACGAAAAGAAGTTTCTCAATTATTTATCCCAACATGGAGATGTTAATAGTCATTTCTTCTTTGAAAGTTATGTAAGTTTTTAAAACAATCCGAAGATTTGAGCACAATGCTTGGTGCACAATCAGTAAGTGGTTAACATATGTGTATCATAAGAGATATATAGAGAGGATCCAGTCTTGGAGGTTGGAGGTGGCCGGTTACTGATTCTTTACAGCTCTGAAATTTGTAACCTCAGCTCTGTCGTGTGCGAGCCTGTGTGGGCTCAGTGTGCCACCTTCTCAAAGAAAGCGCTCTCGTTTGTGCTCGTGACATCAGAACAAGTGGCTTCTAGAGCACAAGGTTTCACAAGAACACAACCCTCGCATTATAGGAAGCCGGGTGTAGTTTTTGCTCCCCGTTTTACCTCCTTTCTGAATTCCTTGAAGATTTTGAATACATTTTTTGCAGTATTCATCTCTATTGGAAAGTATTTGGAGACATTTATAGTCTATTTCAGATTTCATAGTTTCTGCTGGCATATCCCACAGCCTTCCAAATTGGTATTACACCGTCTTTTTATTTTTGAAATTCATGAGTTAATAGTATTAAGTACTTCTCTGGGTAGGGAGCTGAAGCCCGCCCAGGGCCAGGTGAGGTCAGAAAAGTGTACCCCTCCCTGCCGGAATTGCTCAAGCTGCCCCTTTGTCCTCCCTAGGGGTGCTGCCAGTCATAAATTGCTGCTCTGAATCCCACCACCCTACTCCTCCCATCCCCTGCACATGTCTGCCCTCTCTCTGGCTTGAAGGCAGAAATGTTTGAGTGCTAACAGCAAGTTATCAATACTAATTGACAGCACTAGTTTTCTGTGTCACACTATCCAAATCTTGGTCATGAGGTGGGGATTCCATGTTAAAGTGAAGAAGCATGATGATCCTCAAAAAAAAATTAGTAAACACTGACCTTGGGTGTCAGACCCAAGAGAACTCTGGGCTCTACAGATTGGGAAGAAGGAACGTCCCCCAGAATAAATATTAAAAATGACCACCCTAGTCATCCTCCCTTCTGTGTCACCTATGCACTTTGATCTGTACCCCTTAAGCACTGGATATTCACCCCAGCCCCACAGCCATGTGTACACTTCCCTTATCTGTAATTTATTTTAATGTCTGTCCCCACCTCTAGACAGTAAACTCTTTGCGGGTAGGAGATGTGTCTACCAACTTTGTTTTATTGTACTCTCTCAAGTGCTTAGTACAATGCTCTATGAACAGTAAGTGCTTGATAAATACCATTGATTGTGTGATTGATTTGCACTTGTATTTATTGTCTTTTTTTTTTTTCAATTTAGGGTGTCCGTGCTGTGGTAGAATTTTCCAAAAAGCAAAGTGTTGCTTCACTACTGGAGGCAGCTCGTCTCCCTGGCGCTGAAGCAGAGTCTGTTGTTCCTTTCAAATCTCGTTTCCTTAATTTAAAGTTGAAGAATCCATCAATCCAAACTGCCAACAGTGTATCCGTACAGTGCATTAACCAGTCCACTCGTCCATACAAAGAATTCATCACGACACTATGTGAGGCTGAAAGTGTGAGTTAATAGTTCCAGCTCCCTTTAATTTTTTATGTAGAATAAATGAAGTTTGATCTCTGGTAGACTTCCGGTCAGTCACATGTAAGGCATTGTACAAAATGCTTAGGAGTGTCCAATAGAAAAGATCCTTACCTTCAAAGAGTTCACAGTTGTGCTGGGGAGATGGACTCTGAATATAGGAGGAAGGAGAAAGAAAAGTTATGTACTTGAAGAAGGAGACATGAACTAGTTCTTAAATATATTAGGGTAATTAAGATTTGTACATAGGTGCTGATGCTTAGATGGCATAGAAATGCTGAGGTGGCAGTTGGGAATATTCCCTGAGGAGATGAGAAATTAATCAGAGAGGGCTTCTTTGAAGATAGGAAGAGCTATTGTCTGTCAAATTGGAAGTAAGAGAGTGTTCCAGTCGGGATAAAAGGTATGAGTGAGAGAGGACGGGGGCAAGAGAGACCAAACCGAGACACAGTAAGTAAATTAGCTTAAGAGGAACAGTGTGAGCTGGGGTGTAGTCAGTGAAAAGAGTGAATGGGTAAAAGGGGGAGAGTTGTGTGAGGACCTTAAATACAATGGACAGAAGTTGTACTCTCCCAAGCTGTTAGTGCAGTGCTCTGCACACAGTAAGTGCTTAATAAATACGATCGAATGAATGGATGAAGAGGTTCTGAACAGGTCATAAATTATTCCACAATTACGCCAATAGTAAGTTGCAAAAATTTCATAGATTGTTGTTACAAAGTGTATACTTACTGGTGCTAATTGTATCTGATTTGTTAATCTACAACATTAAGGAAAATTGGTAGTGGACCCTTTTGTTGCAATTCAGAGGAGTGGGATTAAAACGTGCTCAGTGGCAGTTGGTAACTCAATTGATAGTATTTAATGTGCACCTACTGTGCGCAGAGCACGGTACTACACTTCTGGGAGGAAATAATACGGTAGAGTGGGTAGATACCATTCATCCCTTCAAGAAGCTTACAGTCTAGTGGGGAGACAGACATTCCCACTGGGAGAGCATCTTTAAGATACACAGAAGAAATACACACAAATTGTTTCTTTCAACTGACCCAGAATTCCTTTAGACTAAGCTTGTGGGCAGGAAATGTGTCTTCCAGTTCAGTTATATTGTACTCTCCCAAGTGCTTAGTACAGTGCTCTGCAGGCAGAAAACACCCAGTAAATGCAAATAAAACAAAATTCCGCCTGATGGGAGTTGCTGGTAGTTCTGTGTTAGCCCCTTGAACCCTGTTGCAGAGTTCCCACGGTGGTTAGAGTATTGAGTATGCCACCCGACCTGTAGACTCAATTAGGTGGACAGGCTGTTACCCTTCCTTGGGTGGGCTTTGGGAACAGACACATTGGTTTTCCTGCACGGTGTAATCTGTGCTAGCAACCTATTGGCATTGGACATATTTTTCCTAAGCACTTAAAATACCTTCAGAAATTATCCTTGGCTTTTGGACCCAGCCATTTTCATTATCATTACCTTTAAAGCTGAGGGAGGGAGGAATACCCTTGTATTTGGAATCTCCCTCTAGACTGTAAGCTTGTTGTGGACAGGGAATGTGTCTACCAATTCTGATACATTGTACCCTCCCAAGCACTTGGTACAGTGCTCTGTACACTTTAAGTGCTCAGTGTGGCTCAGTGGAAGGAGCACGGGTTTGGGAGTCAGAGGTCATGGGTTCTGATTCCGGCTCCGCCACTTATCAGCTGTGTGACTTTGGGCAAGTCACTTAACTTCTCTGTGCCTCAGTTACCTCATCCGGAAAATGGGGATTAAGATTGTGAGCCTCACGTGGGACAACCTGATTCCCTTGTATCTACCCAGTGCTTAGAACAGTGCTTGGCACATAGTAAGCGCTTAATAAATACCAAAATTATTAGTAAAAACGATTGCTATAGTAGCTCTGAGCCAAATGAATAGAATAATAAAATTTTAATTTTCAAGCTTTTGGGGGGTTTTGCGTAGTTGGTTTGGCTGTCAGTACAGTAGGAATGAAAATGGACTGTTTTAATTGACTTAATGCTCTTTGTTTTTTTTGGTTTTGTTTTTGTCAGATAGAAAATCAGCTGTACATGCTAATAGAAAAGTACCAGATAACTGAAGAGAATATTCAACTCCGATATCTCGTCTGTTCTTTTATTGAAGATATAGCAGCTGCATATTTTCCATCTTGCACTATCAAATTGTTTGGTTCATCAGTGAACACTTTTGGCAAACTTGGATGTGATGTAGACATGTTTCTGGACCTGGATAATTTGGGGAAAATCAGCACCAAAAAGGTACGTCAGAGTCACGTTTAATTTGTAAGTGGAGGACTTCAGTCTCTGGGGCAGTTAGCCCAGCATCTTTCCTGAGCCCCATATTCAGAAAAGTAAATATGATGGAGATTAGCTTTGTTTATGAGTTTTAACTCTGTCTAATAGGAGTAATGATAATGGAATTCGTTGAGTGTGCTGTTTTGGACTGAGCACTTGGGAAAATACCACCGGAGCCAAAAAAAATCTATTCCCTGCTCACAGAGAGCTTACACTCTCACGGGAGGAAACAGCTCCCCGAGGGACATTGAACGTGTTCCATTCCTACCCATGTATCCTCTCCCTGCACTTAGAACAATGCTCTGCACACAGTAAGTGCTTAATAAATACTGTTACTCGTACTACTGCTATGACTACTGCAGGCATAAAAATATTTCCAAGCAGCCGTGTCGGACCTAGTTCAGATTGACTCAGATGCCCCCTGGCCAGTATCTCCCGTCTCTTTTCCCCACATTTTGGAAAGGGAGGAGCAGCATGTGGTGGCTAAGGTGCAGGGACACATATGTAGAAAATTGAGATATGCATGGTGGGCTCTCCCCTTACTAAAATCCTACCACCTCCAGCAAACCGTCAACACCCAAAATGGACTCCACCCTCAGTTGCCTCAGGGCCTTACATATTCATTTATTTTTAACACCTCTCCTCTTCTATTGGATATATAATGTAAGTTCAACTGAATATTTAGTTTTATTTTCTCTTATTCCACTGCCTGTAAATATTTTTATGTCCATCTCTTTTGTTAGCATGTAGACTCCTTATGGGTAGGGAGATGTCTCTGGTGCTTCTGTTATACTTTCCCAAGCCTTCTGGACAGTGTTTTGCACCCTTTAGGGGCTCAGAAAGTTGCGTTACTATTTCTACTAGTGGTCATCCCCCTTTACCTCTGGGTTGCGGAGCTTTCAAGTCAGCCAGTGGGTGCCCACAATGAACTCTTTGTACCTGCTTGGCTGCATCTACCAGATCGGCAGGCCTCATGTCTTGGTGCCTGGGCAGCGGCCCCTCGATACCCTGTCAACTCACAGAGCCATTTGCCCGAGGCAGACCTCATCCTTTTCCCTCTGGTTTGTGAGGTTTGATCCAGCTGGCTTTGTGCCTGAAACTCTTCTTCAGGGGTTCAGTCAAAATCCAGCTCCAACTTTCCCACCTGTGAAGGTTTCCATTGTGCCAAGATCATCATCATCATCAATTATATTTATTGAGCGCTTACTGTGTGCAGAGCACAAGATGATTGGAGAACCAGAACCTACAGGCCCATAGCCCCCCATATCCCTACAGAGAAGGTAATGTGTTTGCGAAAGTTTTTTTTTAACTAGGTAACTAGTGAAATATGCCCCTGCATTTCTCTCATCCTAGACTACACCGTATTGGCTGTCTGTTTTCTAAGTATGGTTCTTCTGGGTTCCTGAGTAATGACAGTGTAAGCGAATCAGGGAACACTGCAAAGAAAACTTAGCGTCTGACTTGAGATGTTTTACCTGCCAGTTAAAATGCTGGGAAAACCAGTGAGAAGTCAGTAAAGAAGGCCCAGATGAAAATCAGTGTAAAACTCGTACCCGTGTCTTCAAAATAATACTTCCATGTAATGTTTGGGAACAGTCTCATTAGGCAATTCAAATGATGCCTGGGAGAGTTCTGCCAACTTTTAAGAGCAAATATCCGCAGATTTCTCTCTCTGTCTCTCTACACATATATATGTATATATGTGTGTATATATAAATATATATATTTGTGTGTTTGGGTGTGTGTACTATATACTTCATACATAATATATACTTTTTTATAATCAGGCTGCCGATCCCTATTTAATGGAGTTTCAGATGAAAAATGTCTCTTCAGAACGAGTGGCAACTCAGAAGATTCTCTCTGTGATCGGAGAGTGTCTGGACAACTTCGGCCCCGGTTGTGTAGGCGTGCAGAAGATACTAAATGCAAATTGCCCTCTTGTGCGGTTCTCCCATCAGCCTTCTGGCTTCCAGTGTGATTTGACTGCCAATAATAGGTATGAAGATTTTTGAACCGACTTTCTGATCCGAAGGGAAACTGCTACTAACATAAAACATTTGCCTCGAGCTGACTTGAATCGAAGGATTTTGTCAAACTGCCGAAGAGGTGTTTCTGTCTAGTGTACAACTGGACTTAAAAGTAGTAAGGGTTCCTATAGCAGTAGTCGTTTTATGGTCTTAAACCAGATGTGATATGTTTCAAAGAAATGTGGTCTAAAAACTAATTCCCGTCAACACTGGACAGGAAAAGTGGTATGGTGGGAGAAGTTGTCTTTTACCTCTTTTAGAGTTGATCTTGGTGCTGAATTAAATAGATTTATATAAATTTAGGTTCTAGGATAGATCAGCTTTTAAGATTATTTAGTGGGTGTTTTAAAGAAGATTTATGCCCTATACGCAAGCCACCGTTTTTGTTAAAAAGTAATTAAGAATAGAATACGTTTTTGTGGTTAAACTCCTTTATAGTTTTCGGTGGAGGAAAAGACAATTCTTAAGTGTACTGAAAGAAACCTTCTCTACATTTTAACTTTCTCCCAGAAGAGTTCCAACTTCCCCTTTGTGTTTTTATTGCACCTAATGACCTCTTAACAGGGCCAGAAAGTCCTCTGTAGTCTAACTTGTTCTGGATGATAAATTCACAGGGGGATACCTGGGTGCTTGGGAAGGCATCTAGTTAGTATAAACTTAAAACTTCACGATGAAAAAATGGTAAACTAGAGTACTTGTGTACTTTATATCGGAACTTTGTCCTCAGCTACTCAGGTAAATTTTGGGACCTCCTGAAATACTATGATTTATTTCCAAATCCCACATCATAATAATTTGCCATGACTTTATATGTAGGGCATAAAATGTGTTACATGGCAGCTGAGATATTATCTGGAATCGTGTGATTCTTTTCCCTGCCTGGGAAAGTTTGAATCTCTTCTCTCCCTGGGATAGATAGTTCCTTAGTTTGTATTTGTTTTTTTTAATTTTTAACGAACTCCCTGTATTACTGCAGCAATGTCACTTAGCATTTGAACTTTACAGAGTTTAAAAGTGTAATGAGCATATAGAAATTTTGGCTTAACCTATCATTTAAACGTTCAGATCTTTTTGATCTTATCTTTAGTCTTAGCCTCTACAGAGCAAGGGCTATGGGCGTTTTTTCCAAAATTGGGTTTATAGTTATTTATTCCTAGAGGTTTTGAGCCCTCTAATGGCTCCCTTAATAACTACAAGGCCACTTCAACTTTACAGAAGCAACGTTATATAAAAAGTCTGTAAATTCACACAAAAAGGCAATTTTTGTGGCTCCTTTTTTCAGGGAAATTTGTGTTTATATTTTTTTATTATGAAGGTGAAATATTACTGTAGAATAATGGTGGCATCACATGACCGAGGCTAAGCTTCAGGCTACTCACCAAGTTTTCAGGAATGAGGAACATGTTGTGCCAGTGGTTTGAGCAGCGCCGCTTATATTTTCTCATCTTCCCAATAGGCTGTTGGGTGCAACCAGCAAGTAGAGAGCAGCAGTGTAGCACATTGCACCGTGTCTGCAACAACCCATCTGTGGCCAGAGTAACCGTGGCTTAGTCCTGATCTGGTGTCATTGTACTATACAATAGCAGGCTGTTGCCAAGTATGTACCTTGGTAGCCACTGAGGGCCTGGCCACCCCCCCTTAGCTAACTTTTCAGGATTCCCACAGAACCTGTCCTCCATGTAAGACACCTTTGCGGTTCTTAGGTCAGAAATTTTCACTTCTGATGGCCTAACTTCAGCAAACTCTTGCTTCTGTACTTCACTTGGTTTGGGGTTTTCGACCATCAGAAGGTCTACGTAAACCTAAACATTTCCTTTCCAGGATGCGTGAGTTTCCTAGAGTTTGGTTTCCCTTGAATTGGGAAATTCCATCTTTTATTATTTTAAAATAAAAGCTGATGCTTTTCAGCAAATATAACTTTTTTGGCATTGGAATGAGGGATCCTTTTCTCAGAATATCATTTATCAGCCTGCCATACGTGAAGGTTCATGTATTGCCTTCGAAGATAAAAAGAACTTCCTAATGATTCCTCATATAGAAGTAAACGAGACCCTAGTTAGGAAGTCGTAACTCTAATACAGAACATTCTGGTATTAAGTGATTATCTCCCAATTAATCATTTACATTTATCCAGAAGTCCATCTTATGTTTTGAAAATTAAAGCTTTCCTTTTTATTTTTTTCAAGATAAAATAAGTATCAGATTAAGTTCTATTTTCTCTGTTTGTCTGGAGGCATTGATCATTAAGTTACAAATACTTCCAAGAGTTGCATGGTGCACAGTCAATCAATCAGTGGTATTTATTATCCTCAAAGCAATGTCCTAAGCTCGTGGAAGAGTACTGCGTAAATTGCATTTGTATTTGATTGTATCTGATCTGAACCTAGAAATGGGCCATAGGCCTTTTAGCCAAGTGAAATAGGATGAAATGATAACTGAATATTATGATTGTGTAGTTGCCACAAGTTCTTTTTTGGGCATTTCTCTTTGGTCTAATGGGTTTAGAAGTCATTGGCAATGGAAGAGAAGATGGCTATGTCTCGCCTCTTTTTCTTGATTTCTAGACAGGGCTCCCCAAAGAGGTTTTGCTCTGAAGTCTATAGTAATTTTGAGCCCCTTAAATGCCTCTGTTAAATTTGGATATCACTGATTTATGTCCTTTAGAATTGCCCTGAAGAGTTCAGAGCTCCTCTACCTGTATGGGACCTTGGACCCTCGAGTCAGAGCCCTGGTGTTCAGTGTAAGGTGCTGGGCTCACGTACATGCATTAACAAGTAGCATTCCTGGACCCTGGCTCACAAACTTCTCTCTCACAATGATGGTCTTATTTTTTCTTCAAAAGAGATCACCTCCTGTCATTCCAACTTTAAACCACCTAAAGACCCTAGCAGGTAAAGTTTTGCTCTCCGTAGAAGACGGAACTGTCTTCTCCATTTCCGTTTCGGTCTTTGGTTTCTCAGATTGCTAGGCACTGCAGAAGTCACCACTTTATCATATACTAATATACTTGTAGTTGCAGTTGCACTTTCTATTTCCAAAAGCGTTTTCCGGATCTTCACTCTAGAAGTCAGTGATTTACCGTCCTCCTGGAGAGCCCAGGGAAAGCACTTGCCTCTTGGATCTGGATATTCCTGTCTATTTGGCAGGGGGTCTTGTCAGGGCCTCAAGCTGATCTGCACCTTAGGGCACCCTGGAACTAACCTGGTCTTTGGGGGACCCTCTGAGACCAACCCTAGATGGTTTTCCCGAAGTGCCCTGTGATTTCCTCCATCTCATCTTTGACCTCACACCCTAAAGCAGTTGTTAACCTCACGTCCCATCCCAAGTCCAGCCGGAGTGATGAGGAGCAAGAAGAAGCTCAGCCTGAATAACAATTTTGAAGTGATGAATGAAAGGAAATCAAAGTTTCCTATAGTTATGTTGAATTTCCTTTTCTAATGACAGTCATTGTCACCGATTACCTCTAGAAATACATGCTACATTTCTCAGTGCAAATAACAGACCCCTGAAAAGTCACTGGGTGTACTGCAGTGTGTGGCAGTTTCATTGAACATGGCCCTCAGAGTCAGAGGATGGAGGTTCTAATCCCAACCCTGTCACCTGGCTGTAGGGTAATCTTGGACAAATCACTTAACTTCTTTATGCCTCAGTTTCAGTCATCTGTAAAATGGGGATTCAGAACTTGTTCTCCCTTAGACTGTGAGCCCTAGAGTCAGGGACTGCCTAACCTTATTATTTTGTCTACCCCAGCACTTAGTACAGCGCTTGGCACGTAGTACCACTTACCAAATGCCACAGTTGAACAGCAATAATAATAATTATTATTACAGCTGATCCTCAGTTCTCTTTTAAACTCTTGTGGATATGAGTAGCTAACTGTAAAGCTTAGCCATGAAGATAGGGTCTCTTATTCCAGGTCATTCACATTTTGTGCTTGTTTTTGTTCACTGCAGCCCACATCTTTTTCAGAATGTGATTATTTGGTATGTTAGAAGCATTCTCATTGTTTCATTTTTGCATGCTTACCTTAGATGCAGAAGATAAGAGTATAATACAAGGCCATGATTGTACGTTTGTTAGTAACTTAAACAAAATCAAACCTTCAGAAAATACAGAAAGCTTAGGTAAGTGCCATATGTAAATATATATATATATATATATATTTTTTTTTTTTTCAGAGTATATTTGGAAAATATTTTCTTTCCTTACAACAGTCTTATTTTTCTTCCAGATGTACTACTGAGCCAGTTTTTTGAGTTTTTTGGAAACTTTTCCTTCAGTAAGAATTCTATAAGTATTCGAAAGGTAAATGCATTTGTTTTTTTTTTGATACTGATTCCCCCTTGCTTGGCAACTCCACAATTGTTCAGATTGCTATAATCTATTACCAGAGCAAGATCCGGATACCAAATACAATTCACCAGTTAGCCCTTAAACATTCATTAATTTTTGGAGAGTCATGAGAATAAATAGTTTGTGATCCCTTAGGTGAAGTTAAAAAACAGTTTGGGGTGAAGAGACAGAGTGCTCTTTATGGTTCTCAGCTTTCTTTTTCCTTTACTATCCAGTCCATGATATGTATTTGAGGAGTCTCTTACCCAACCTGGTAAAGTCTGTTTCTGTATTAGGGATAAAATAGGACTACTTCAGTGCTCCTGAATGAGTGGTCATTTGGTTTAGTCTTCCCTTTTCCTCTTTTGGGCGATTTAAATGAAATTTTTGGATTCTGTTTTTAATGACTAAATGTTTTTTGCCTGGGAACTTCTGATTTTTCCTCCTCCTTCTCCCCTTCTTATCAGCCTCTGCCAGCTAGATTTATAATTTTTGTGTTTTCAATGCTTGATGCTAGGAACTGTTTGACTTAAGGGAGCCATCCCTCAGCTTATTGTTTTGGAAAGAAGGCATTGGAGAAAACCCCATAAAAATCCCAGGAGAATGTTTTTGCAGATTGATTTTTTTGTGTTCACGTTTTCCAGGAAAATATTTCTTTCATCTTTGGATTTTAGTGGCAGAATTGGTTCGTTTTTATTAAATTAGCCAAACTCTTCTTTCTTTAATCACTTCATTCTTTTAGCATTTCCTTGGTTGGTTTCCATCTCTCCAGTTAAATCCCCACAACTGCCCCTTGAGCCTATCCATGCCATGTGAAAACTTAAATACTCTCTAACTCAAGTACCATCAATTTCATGTTGCACTCGTGTTCATACCTTATATACCCTATCAGTGCCCCATTAAGCACTAACTCATGTAAAGATCCGTTTTCCTTGTTCCTTTGATCTGTAATTCATTTTAAAATTAAATATCCATCTCCTCCACTAGATTGTAAGCTCTCTGAGGGCGGGGATCTTGGCCTGTAGTTGTTAGTAATAATAATAATAATAATAATACTTGTTAAGCGCTTACTATGTGCCAAGCACTATTCTAAGCGCTGAGGTAGATACAAGTTAATCAGGTTGGACACAGTCCCTGTCCCACATGGGGCTCAAACTCTTATCCCCATTTTACAGATGAGGGAACTGAGGCCCAGAGAAGTGAAGTGACTTGCCCAAGGTCACCCAGCAGACGTGGCCCAAGAGTGATTAGTTTTTGTTTTTGCCCTAGCTCTTAATACGGTGCTCTGCACACAGTAGGCGCTCAGTAGATACTGTTGCTTGATTCTTGCCTATATGAATTTTCTGCAGGGAAAAGAACAAAACAAGCCTGATTCTTCTCCTCTGTACATTCAGAATCCCTTTGAACAAACCCTCAACATCAGTAAAAATGTTAATCAAAGCCAGCTGCAAAAGTTTGTAGATTTGGCCAGAGAAAGTGCCTGGATTTTACAACAGGAAGATCGATGTCGGCCCTCGGCATCCAGTAACCAGCCCTGGGGGTTGGCAGCCCTTCTGCACGGGTCGGCCTCAGGTAATAAAGGCCAGGACAAGAGTCCTAGGAGAGAACCTGCAAGCAAGAGAATCCGAAGCCTGCTGAACACTATAAAGGCTGACTTCTCCCAAAGGTCTCCAGGGAGCAGTGGGGGAAAGGACCTTTAGCAGTCAGCCACGGTAGCTGCCGCCATCCTTGCAGAATGGGTCACGGCTTCTGGAGTTTATCAAGCCCAAATGGAAAGGCTGGCCTCAGCCAGGTAGGACCCAAAACCTGGCTTTCTTTGCCCTCACGATCCAGTGGCCGTCGCTGGCCTTCCCGGGTCCATCTCTGCAGCCCACTACACGCCGCCCAGCTCTGCAGCCCCTGGCCCAGTCCAAGGCTGAAGTGACACACCCAGAGGGGAGATGGGAAGTAAATCAAGATACGAAGATTTCTCACTGCCAGTAGAGCAGGGTCCCAAAGCGAATGGAAAACCGGCCTGAGCAGACAACGTCGGCCCACCCAGCACCAGGCTCGTCGGAAAACCATTTTAAATGTAAGGAATTGGGCCCCTGTTTGTGCCTGTTCTTCCCACTCATCCTTTTGGAACAATAAAGCATTTAGAACTTGGTGATCTTTTTAACATACAGCTTCCCGGGCATTCTGATCAAGATCCTAGTTGTCTCTAAAATTGGAACTGGATGCTGCTTGTCCCAAAAGGACAAGCATTGAAATGTCTGTTGAATGCATGGAACACCCCCTACCACCCATTTCCAGGTATTCGACACGGAATCTCCAGGATTCGTGGAATTTTTATCTCCCGTCAAGACTATGATGTCATATCACCTGGTTTTTCCTTTTCAGAATCCAAAATAGAACTTCCTGGATCTCCACTGTTACTGAGATTTGGACTTTTTCCCTTCATTTTAGGCGAGAGAGAGAGAGAGTGTGTGTGTGTGTGGGGGGGGGGGGGGGTGTGGGTGTAAGAGAAATACAGTATTCAATTTCCTTGGAAATCCCTGTAGAATTGTCAGATTTCTCTGTGGTGCTTATCAGTGCTTCTGCAAATGAAGTACTGTGGACATTTGGGCTTGTAATTGCTTGGAAAATATTTCCCCGCCAAAATAACAAAATCCAAAGCTTCACTAGGTCCTGCTGTCTGGTCTGTCTAGTAGCGCAGTTTGAGGAAGAAAAAAACCTCTCCCATCTGCAGTAGAAGGAATCCACCAGAGTTGGGTTGGAGTGTCCAGGTTTGAAAAGAACAGATAGGTAACAAGGTCTGGTTCATATTAGGAGAGAGCTTTAAGGGAAAAGCTCTTTTTGCTTATCTGTGTCAGGGCAAAAATACATTAGAGTTGTGAAAGCAAGAACACCCCTTCACTGAATTTTCCTCCATTCTCTGACCAACAGAAGCAGCTACTTAATTTGCATTTAATGTACTCTTGCCTTACTGTTGATGCCTCCCAGTACAAGCAACCCAAGCCAATGGGTTAAGGATCTGGGGGACTGAGGGTTGTAGGGCTACCCCTCTCAGTAATGCACAGTCACTTCTAGCATCATGCACACACCTGCACACACTCCCTCCCCCGATACGAGGAGCACTCAGAGCTGCAGCAGAGGGAAAATGGGGATGGCTGAATCTGTTTGTGAGCCAGATGCTCGCAGATGCACTGTTGCTATGCTCTTCCCCTCATTTCCCTGGCCACTGGGCTGCTTAGTAAAGAAATTTTTCCGTATTTTTTCCTTCTGAAGACCACTCCTCTCTCACCACCCTGCATCGTCCAGCTTTCACTTGAACCATACTCACACAATAATGTGGAAGTCAGCCGCAATAGTGGGGGAAATTGAAATCTTAGTGAAATTGTGAATGAATTCCTAGTTTCCCTAGAGGGAATGTTGTCTGCAAGCTTAGCAGGACATGGGAGTTGGCTGGGAGCAGGGAAAGCAGCTTTGAACGCTTCTTCTCCTCCGCGCCCCCCCCCCCCCCCCCCCCCCCGCCCCAAACTCCCCAAGAAGGCTGAATAGTGGAGAGGGAAAGTGCATCTTGCCCCCTTATCTGGCATCAAACATAAACTACCTTTGGCTTCAAAGCTTTTCTCTGGCTTTATTTTACGTGTTGATTCTTCTCACTCTTGACTCTGGGACTTTCACTCTTTCCTCCCCACAAGACCCTAAGCTCATTCTTCTAACTACCCCTTGCTTCACCCCACAGTCTCTGTAATGGTCAGCCACCACCTCTCCCATTTTACAGCCCCAAAGCTGTGTGTCCGGCCTTTTCTTTGATGGTTGGAGGGTCAACTCTTATCCCTTCTCCTACCTCCCCTCTGACCCAGAAAGCCCACATTGCACTTGGGCAACGTGGGTGTTGAGAACCAGTGTGCCCTACTGGAAAGAGCCTGGGACTGGGAGTGAGCAGACCGTGGTGGTTATTCCAAGTTCTACCTCTGGCCTGCTGTGTGGCTTTGGGTAAGTCACTTCACTTCTCTGGGACTTAATTTTTCCCATCTGTAAAATCAGTCATATTTATTGAGTGCTTATTCTGTGCAGAGCACTGTACTAAGCACTTGGGAGAGTACAATATGAGTTGGTAGACATGTTATCTGCCCACAAGTACTGTAAAATGGAGATTAAATACCTTTCTCCCCCTTATACTGTGACTCCCATATGGGACAGGGACTGTGTCTGACTTGATTACCTTTTATCTACTCCAGGACTTGGAACAGTGCTTGGTGCACTGTTCTAGACTGCACTCTAGAGTGTGAGCCCACTGTTGGGTAGGGACCGTCTCTATATGTTGCCAACTTGTACTTCCCAAGCGCTTAGTACAGTGCTCAGCACACAGTAAGCACTCAAATACGATTGAATGAATGAACGCTTAATAAATGCTTAGTAAATATCACAATTATTATTATCATAGTCATTGTTCCGGTTAGGATTTTCTCTGAACCAAACACCTTCCATCCCAGCTCCAAACAAAGCCAGGCCTTTTCCAAAGACTGCTTGTTAATGTGAACAAACAAACAAGGCAATCTCATTGGATTTATTCTGGCCACTTCAACTGGCTAATAGCTGAAGGAGAAACACTTGGGATGAGGAGTAAGGGACAAGATGGAAGAGAGAGAGAGGGATGGGAACCCTGAAAAACCTCAGTTGCCACATAGGAAATATTAGGGGCCTGAACTGCACTGGGCAGTTAGCTTCACAACTGATTTAGGTGCCCCCAGAAATGCCCTCCTGCCCCCAAAACCCTGCCCCTTGGCCTGACATGGAAATTTTCCTGTCCCACCCAAAAGAGATACCTGCCCCTGTTGTTTTGTACTTTCCCAATCTCTTAGTACAGTGATCTCCACACAGGAAGTGCTTAATAAATAGGATTAAATCAATGAACAAATGCCCTGTCTGGCGGGGTTTGCTTTGCTCAGCCAGGATTATTTGATTTAAACAAGAGCCAGAAACATCTTTATTGTTTCATCTCATTTGTGATGAGTGTATCCGTTTATGGCCTTGACTTGTTTTGTAAACATGCTCCCTTGGGGTGGAAATGATACAAATAGCTTCATTCCAGTTATCTTAAATAATATCATTATTATGCCCCCCCACCCCCACCCCCACACACACCCCAGCCATTCTCTTGAGGCTTTTCTTTTCCATGATAATAAATGACTTGTCTCTCATTAGGTGGGTCTGGCGGTTTCCCCAGCAACCACCAGTAGTACACAAATGTCAGCCAGGGATGTGTTCAACCATCGGTTTCATCTGGGTGCTTTGCATTTGACTTGATTGCATATTTTAACAGGGTAGGTCATGGGTTCTAATCCCGAATCCGCCAATTGTCAGCTGTGTGACTTCGGGCAAGTCACTTCACTTCTCTGTGCCTCAGTTACCTCATCTGTAAATTGGGGATTAAGACTGTGAGCCCCATGTGGGACAATCTGATTACCTTGAATCCTCCCAGTGCTTAGAACAGTGCTTGGCACATAGTAAGGGCTTAACAAATGCCATCATCATCATTATTATTATTAGAAAGTGGTATTAGCAAAGGGGGAGAGAGATTTGTTAAAACTCGGACTCTGGAAGTCCCCTTTTCAGAGATGAATGGACAGTGATGTAACACCAGCCCTGATGATGAAATTTCATTAGGTAATCTTCCATTGAAACTGTGTGTGTGTGCACATGCACGTGTGCATGCGTGCGCCCTATATGTGCATACACATGTGATCAAGATTCTTAATGTCCATTCCAAAGCCGGATGTATGGGCACCTTCTGATATCCAGCAGAGTGCTAGGGACAAACCTGTTTTCAAGATGGGCTTTGCTGAAGGTGATAAAAGTTGGTGTTGCAGTCTGCTTCTCAGGAAGATGGCTGACTCAGCGTCACCTCCCATGAAAATGTGGAGGAAAGGGCAGTAAATCAGCTCAAGCAGCCTGGCCTAGTGGAAAGAGTCCCAATCCCAACTCTGTCAATTGCCTGCTGTGTGACCTCGGGCAAGTCACTTCACTCGGCCTCAGTTTCAGTCATCTGTACAATGGGGATTCGCTGCCTGCTCTTCCCCTTAGTCTGTGAGCCCCACGTGGGACTAGGGACTGCGTCCGACTCAATTATCCTGTTTCTACCCCTTTGCACAGTCAGTGCTCTGCGCGTAGTACCTGCTCAACAAATATTACAGTTATTATTATTAACTCAGTTGAGTTTCTAGCAATTACCTTTTTCTGCCTTTTGTCCCTGCTCTCTCTCTCTCTCAGTATTGGCATAGTGTCAGCATGATGTCCCATTCAGCTAGGCTTTGGAGTTAGCTTAACTATCTCCTGCTTGGCACAAGCACTCAGTTTCCCTCGGAGACCACGTGTACTGAGGTGGTGTTTTTCTTGTTCCTAGTTTCAGGCCTAGCCAGCTTTACTTCCAGCCCATGTAGTTCTTGCTGAGGACTTTGAGGAGGCCAGATGCAAAGGGTGAAATCCCAACCTGATGAGATTGATGTGAACGCCCATTGTCTGAGCAAGTTTTCTTAGAATGTGGAAAACACCTCCCACCAGTCATGGGTAGGTTTCTTAAATAACTATTAAATGTACTTTTCTTCCAGTTTTCCAAAATGTTCACCGCTGGGCTCTGCCCAGGAATGAGCAGTCTAGATCAAAATGTACTTTGAGAAATGTACAAGTTATTGAGAGGCGTGCTTGAGACTCTGGGTCTTTTGGTTTTTTACTTTGCACCTGTGGGATTTTAAAAGCTCGAATAAAATGAGTGTGCTCCATGATAGGCCACATGCAACTGGGGCCCATCCCCTGAAATGAATTTGCTCAGCCTGGTTGTCTTCAGGATACTGGGGAGAGTCAGAGAAATAATGAAAAGCTGCTCTGGTTTCACATAGTTATTTTCAATTCAATTTTTTTTTGTTACACATTGTCTAGTGATACTACATTCCCGGGAACCCTAATTTGAGGGTTTAAATATTGGAGAGTATTTATGATTTGAGGGTCATAAATGTTCTGCTCTGAACTCTGGAACCACGGTAAACTTTTCTTCTTGAAGTTTCAAAGGGCAAAGTGATTAGGCAATTTTCAAAGACTTCCAGTTAGTGTCAGAAATGCTTAGTAATTTTTAAAGTGAACTTTTTTAATTTTCTAATCAATATCTGCTATAGTTGATATTCCAGATGAAGGTTGACTACTCCACGTGACAATACACTAAACCCATCCTAAACTGAAATATTTACATAGATGAAAAAGCTTTGTACCAGCACATTTTGGGGGAGGAATTCATTTTTCAAGAGGAGATTATTACAAGTTGGAATGTTTTGCTTTATTTCTCTCTTCCCAATTTAAAATGTGTTCACTCCCGAGAATGTGTTCTACAGTAGGCAGGGTACAAATGTGGCAGGTAAAAACATTTCAAAATGAATAAAAATATTTTTATGTTGAATTGTTTTTGTGAGACTTTGGCATTTCTGGTGCAATGCAGGGATCATGTTTTTGCACCTGAAACCCGGGGTACAGTAACCAATGGTAATCAATGAGCTATAGGGTCGATATTTGACGAGAGCACCATGACTGACATTTTTCAATACAAATTCGTATATTATTGTTACAACCAGCACTAGCAGAACACTCTACACCCTTGCTACTCACTGCTGTACTACGGAACTTAGTACAGCGCTCTGCACACAGTAAGCGCTCAATAAATGCGATTGAATGAATGAATGAACTACAAACAATGTCAACGTGTCACACTGTAGATGAGGACATTGGAGCTGTCTCCAATGGTCTAACCGCCAGCAAGGAGCCCCCCCACGCTGGCTCCCTGTGCCACTTTCCCTGCCCAGGAGGGGTTAAGAATGGGAATTCTACTCCGGCTTTACCTGCCAGTGTTTGGCATTGATTGTAGCTGAATTCTTGACCCGTACTGTAGGACACTATTGCCTGGCAGTAAAAACCAGGTCATCATTGCTCTCAGAACGTGGAGGGTCATGTGATAAAGTGAGGAAGCAGGAATAGGTTAGGACGGGTTTTTATGCCTCCACATAACGCTTCCTAAGGGACAAACAATTTAATCGGAACAGATGTGGATGTTAAATGCCATTCATCCTCGAGTGTGCAGCCCCAGATGTAATAATAATGATAATAATAATAGTATTTAAGTGTTTATTATATGTCAAGAGCTGTTGTAAGTGCTTGGGTAGATACAGGTTGATCGGGTCAGGCGGAGTCTCTTCCACGTGGGGCTCCCAATCTAAGTAGGAGGGTAGAACAGGTATTGAACAAGTTGAAGAGATACATATGCTCATAAAACATACATGTATGGCATTCATCTCTACCAGGATAGGCTCTTTGGAGCCTTATTTAGTCTTAGGTTTCAAATATCTAGCCTTGGAGTGGGGAGGAAAAAATTATGCTCCTTAAATTGAGAGTACTATTTGTCTGTTAAAAACTCACAGTATTAATTGGTAGCAATCAAATTGTTATTTGGAGAGGGGGCCACAAGGCCACCTCACAGCAGACTCACAATCGATCTTATCCCCCATTTTTCAGGTGAGGGAACTGATCCAGAGAGGCTAAACCCAGTGGCTGCAGCCAGTTCCCCCAGCTCAGTCCAGTGTTCTTTCCACTAGCCAGGACTGGTTTGAAGAGCATCGTCCCTGCCCCACCTCCCACCTTTATCCCCAGCTCCACCTCCCCAGGCAATGGGTTTAAGGGTTAAGCGGAGCTGCCTGGTTCACAGCAAGGTATGATAATTCCTTTTATATCTTCCATCTTTCCAAAGCACTTTCACTTTAGTGTCCCTATTTAGACATCATGGCACTCTGGTGTTGGGAGAGGTTGGGATTATTATTCCCCTTCACAGATGAGGAGACTGAGGCACCAAGGGGCCTAATCACCTGCCCGTGTGCGGTCGTAGAGCGGAAAATAGCAGAGTTGAAACTAGCTAGGCTCCAAGGCTCTTAACTCTCTTTCCCGTGGATCATGCTGCTATGTTGGTCCAGGAATTAGTCAAGCAGTGAGAGGAGAACAGAAGTGAACATGACTTCATGGACTAACAAACCCACTGCTGTATCCTTCACACCAGCAGGCTGTGCTGCTGTCTCGAGTTAGGAAGCAGATTCACCAGGGCCACGAGTGGTTTTCGGAAACAAAAAAGAGATAATGAAAAGCATTAGACTCCAAAACTACTACAGGGGCTGCTCCATGAGGCTTAACTGTTGCTCGTTAAAATCGTGTTTAAATACAAATCAGAGCCTTTCTGGAAACAAGAGAGCCTCTCCTTCTAGGAGGGTTCTGAAGGTAGGGAGAGTGATAAGCTGTCAGATATGAAGGGGAAAGGAACTCAAAGGAGTATGTTGGCAAGGGGTCGGTGGTGGACTTGGCCACTCAATAATAATGGCATTTATCAAGTGCTTACTATGTGCAAAGCACTGTTCTAAGCGCTGGGGAGGTTACAAGGTGATCAGGTTGTCCCACGTGGGGCTCACAGTCTTGATCCCCATTTTACAGATGAGGTAACTGAGGCACAGAGAAGTGACTTGCCTAAAGTCACACAGCTGAAAATTGGCAGAGCCGGAATTCGAACCCATGACCTCCGACCCCAAAGCCCGTGCTCTTTCCGCTGAGCCATGCTGCTTCTCTAATAGTTGGGTCCCAGCAACCAAGGTAGGTAGCAACAGCAGAACGTTATCTTGCTGGCTGAGGCGGAAGTGGTTGGGGAAGGGAGAGGCAAGAGGAAACCCTTGGAAGCATCAGTTGATCCTGATAAGGGAGATCTAACCTCAAATGAGCTGTACTTTTTCAAGCCCTCCTGGATTTAATATCAGGGAGGGCGGGGGGAGTAAATTTTTTAAAAATGGAAATATCTTGCAGGGCAGTAGCTGGTAGTGCTGGTGATTTCGGCTGTGCTGGCCAATGACAGCTAACAAATTCATGCCTCTGCTTACACGTTCCATCCCCAAAACTCCTCCTCCTTCCCCAAACCAATTGGTGGTTTGCCCCGAGAGGTCACGCTGTGCATCAGACCATGCCCAAGGCCACTTCTTCCGTCAGAACGGTTTATGTCTTATTCTTTTAGCGCTTAAACTCCAAGAAGCCAGACTTCGGACTTCCATCCAGTGACTCCTGCCCTATCAGTCATTCAGTCGAAGGTATTTGTTGAGCGCTTACTGTGTGCAGAGCACTGTACCTTCTCAGGGTTTTAGTGAATGCTTGCAGATAGATTAGTAGTGCCCTCAAGACGTGACTGCTAGTTACATTTCAAATGGTGGCCTTCCCTAGCGCTGCTCTGCTCCTCTCTGAGAGCTGAGTCTACTTCAAGCCAGAGCCCTAGCTCGTTGTGGCCCTGAAAAATGCACTACCTAGATGATTTTTCCATGCAGGATCTTTGTTCTGTGCCAGAGGGTATCTGACTAAGCGAGATCCTGGGGGCTTCAGCCCCAACTGGGATACCTTATCCGAATTACAGCTTTGTTTCTGCAGCCCATAAGGGTTTGAGCCCACCTGGGACAGTGGCCAACTGAGTTAGTCAACTCTTTACAGCCCTCAGGAAGTTTCCCCAAGGCACCCCGATGTCTACAGGGGTACCCTGTGGGCAGGAAACGTGCCTACCAACTCAGTTATAATGTACTCTCCCAAGTGCTTAGCACAGTGCTCCACACACAGTAAGTGCCAGATACATTTGATCGATTGGTTGAAATGTGTGGGGTGGTCCTGCTGTGGATGGATGAGCAAGTCATGTGCCTTAGGCCTATTGGCATCAGTTACATCATGGGATTGATTTGTTTGCTCCTTACCTAACTTTTAGCTGAGGGCTCTCTAAGGAAATTACAAGCCCACTTACTAGGCTTTATTTACAGATGCAGGGTAATTTTCCTCTTCTGAGAGGAGACAATTTTCTACATAAAGATTATTCTGGAGGACATGGTAATCATGTCTTCTTTTGGAGGAAGACATGATTTGAAATGATCTGGCTTCTTTTTTCCCTGGCCCAACTAACTAGCCCTGCCTGGGAGCTTTCCTCTACAAGACTCTTTCCCTTCCTCTTAGCCCTTGGCCAAGGAGGAGAAGCAGAAAATCCTTTTTCCAAGTGAATAACACTTCGTGTGAAATTTCTTTTAACCAGGAGGGGAACCACCACAGCAGTAAGCCGCTCAGAGTGCCCGGACAATTCTGAATGGTGCCAGCCAGTTAATGCTAACACTTGGGGTCAGGGACAGCAGAGTAAATGGAGACTGGCAGCTCTTTAAACAAGGGCCTTGGGCCAAAGACAAAAATTCATCAGTTTCTTATTTGCTCAGAATTTTATCAGCCAGGATCAAGCCCAGGACAGTGTTTCCCTGGCTGTTGGCAAGAGTCCAGCCTCTCTTACTACTAATGCAGTGGGGATAAATGGAGGTAGAAGCAAAACTAGTTTGTCTTCACCATGTTTGGATTCGATCAGGGTCACTGCTGGGGGAAGCCACTTTAAAAGTGCCCTGGAGACTGGATTTTACCCTTCAGAAAGTTGATGAGGTAAGCCATGCTTTGTTGAGGGAGGTAATAAGAAGTCAGTTGGTTATCTCCAGTTAATTATAGTATTTATTAAGTACTCAATATGTGCCAAGCTCTGGGATAGAAAATTGGACACAGATTGGACACAGTCCCTGACAGAAAACACGCAGATCTCTTCTGAGACCTGGGAAGTGGAAGTTTGAAGGTCCATTTCAAAATTTTGTGGGGGTAGTGGGGGCCTGTGGTTCTGCTCTTAACCTGGGGAACTTTCCAGCTTTGACTGACTCAACTCCTCTCAGTGTAGGGCGGAAATAATGGGCACTGGAGGTGGCGTGGCCCAGTGGAAACAGCAAGGGCCTGGAAGCCTGGAAAGTCTAATGCCAACTTATACACTTGCCTGCTGTGGGAACTTAGGCAAGTCACTTAACTGTTCTGTGCCTCAGTTTCCTCATTTGTAAAATGGTAATTTAAAACCTTTTCTCCCTCCCCCTTAGTCTTCGAGCCCCCCGAGGGACAGGGAGAGTGTCTAACTTGATTATCTTTTGGCTACCCCAGTGTTTCGTACAGTGCTTGGCACATAGAATAGTATCAATCAGTGGTATATTGAGTGCTTACTATCATCATCATCATCAATTGTATTTATTGAGCGCTTACTATGTGCAGAGCACTGTACTAAGTGCTTGGGAAGTACAAATTGGCAACATATAGAGACAGTCCCTACCCAACAGTGGGCTGTAGAGCACTTTGCTAAGAATTTGGGAGAGTACAATGGAGTTAGCAGACACGTTCTCAGCCCACAGTGAGCTTACGTGTGATCGGTCTCTGAGTTGGGGGAGGATCTGTGGCAGGATGAAGACGGTCCGTGGTGTAGGTCCGGGGCAGATGGGGCAAGCCAAGCGTTCTTTCTCCTTTGCATGTGGCTTTTTTCCACCTTTCACCCCAACCCCTTGCTGGCTATGGGAAGAGGAAAGCAGCCCTCTCTGTGCAGGGGGGTGATGCCCTAACCGTCCCCCTTCAGGCTTGGTTTCCACTGCTCCCGACACTGCCGTTGCCTTGCTCTTGTTCCCTCTAGCCCCCTCGGTTTCCCGCCAACCCTGCCGTCTTCCAACAGTAGGGGACAATCCGTATGCATGGAGAATTTGGCAGCTCTAGTCCAATCCTTCGCCTTCACCCAGGCCTATCCCCATAATGAGGCAAAACCTTGGCCAACTGTACCCAGAACTCCAGCCTCCTGACTGTGCTTTGGGCTCTCAGCCCAGCTGCCCTGCAGCCTGCTGGAGATCGGAGTCCGAGGCCCATCGGACACGGCTGAAGTTTGGCTCTCTGTGGCCGCAGTGGCCACATGCTGCTCCTCCTAAACTGCTCCCCCACCGTTCCTCGAGAGCACTTAGTTGAGGTGGCTGTGTGTCAGCCTCAGGGCAATAAGGGACAATCATTTACTCTCAGTTTGGGTCTGTTTTAAAGTGTGCCAAGCTGACTGAGAGTCAGGAATTCTTCCACTGACAGTACGGTCTGAGCTAGAGCTTGGGCCTGAGCCAGGTTTATGTGTTAGACTCACAGGGTTGCGTCTCAGCTGCTATCGTGGCTGTCTCTGCTGGGGAAGAAGGTCCCCAGGGCTGACCCGTATCTGGGGAAGGAGTGGAGATTTCCACTGCTTTGGGATTCTTCCATGGCAGCTGGGCTAACTGGGTGCCGGGTTGGAAATTGGACTGGTTCATATCTCGAGAGCAGACTTTTTGGTCGACTTTTAAAATCAACGGCCCAGCCGGAAGCTGCTCCCAAGGGAAACAGACCAGTGGAGGAAGCCTATCCCCCCTGACCGTTTGGGATTTTTTTCTACATTGAGGTATTATTTTCTTTATAATGTTTATTAGCATTAACGTTGCTATCATTAGCAATAGCAGTCACGTAAAGAAGAGTTCACCTTTTAGCAGCTCTGCTTTCCAAAAACTTCCTAGAGCACAGAAAGCTCATTTCTCTCCACTGCCCTGCCAGTAGCATTGCACCTCTAAAAGCCTAGTGTTTAAGGCAGGAAGAGGAGATACCTGGAGTTTTTCATTCTGCTTCCCAAGGCGGGGATCCCAATCCCCCTCACTTTGCTTCTCCCCGACCCCCACAGCCAGGGCTTCGGAAGCTGCCGTCACTGCAGGGTTGATGTCTTTGTGAGTCCCACATTGGGCAACAGAGCGTATCTGGAGCTGCCCAGCTGCAGCCCTGGCACAGGCGAAATGAACCTAAGAAATACCAGAAGCCACAGGAGAAGCAGGGGAGACGGAAATCCGTTAACTCAGGGGTCTCTGGGTCTTATCCGTCCTGTCCCCTGTGGCTCTTAAATCATGTTGCATCACATCACGACTTCTAATCTCTTTCCAAAAAGCCTGGGGTCACTCCCAGGGGCTCTGGCCTGCAACCGGCCACTGAATTTATTTGCATTTGCTTGAAAGTCTCCCGGACCCTACCAGGTGACGACTCACGTAGTGAGTGGGAGATCGGGATTGCCCAACAGGATGCTCGATCAATCAATCAATGTATTTGTTGACCGCTTACTGTGTGCAGAGCACTGTATTAAACTCTTCGGAGAGTACAGTGTAACAGAGCTGGTAGTCACGTTCCCTGCCCTCAGTGAGCTTACAATCTAGAGGACTGTAGAGACTCAGAGAAGGGAGGAGACTCTCTATTTGACTGGAGGCTCCTTGAGGGGAAGAATCCTCACAGACTGTGGCATCCTACCAAGCTGAAGGATTTACTGTCTATAACACTGGGGAGAGGCCAAGAAATGGTTTAAAATGACTGGTAACTCTGGGGTGCCCAGAGGTCTCTACACTGTACATTTGTTATATTGTACTCTCCCATGTGCTTAGTACAGCACTCTGCACATAGTAAATTCTATCGATCGATCAATTGATTGACAGTAGTGGTATTAGATCCAGTCCCTGTTCCACATGGGGCTCACAATCTAAGTGGTAAGGAGACCGGATATCTTAGTTTACAGATGGAGAAACTGAGGCCAGGGACAGAGCCGGGAGTGGAATCTGAGTCTTCTGACTCCCAGTTCTGTGCCCTTTCCACTGGGCTTCACTATCTTGGAACTTTCAAGATCATCACTGAGGCTGATGAGGATAAGATGTCGCAAAAGGGGCGATGTGGCCAATGTCACTTGAATGCCTACCTCTCTTTAATAATAAGCTTATTTTTATTCATTAGTACTAAGAATGTGCAAAGCCCAGGAGTAAGCATGGGGGTGACTGCCAGGAAGGTCATCCAGTGTAAATTACAGAGTGTGATCCTGGTTAGTCGTCACCCAGTGAAGACTACTGGTAGCATGGTGTGGAAGTGTGGAGGGCGACGTGGCAAGAGGGGGGTCGGGGGATGGAGAGGGTAAATTATGTGTATGTGATGGTGGGAATGGGAGTGGGGGAGCAGTCTTCAAGCGGCCCTCAGTGGGCAGGTGCCAGCCCGACCTTCCCAACCTTGTATTTCCAGCCAAGAAACTTGGTCCACTGCAGCTTATCTCCGATATTTGTTTCTGACCACAGGGCTTGCTTTTCCAATCAATTGTATTTATTGAGCACTTCCTATGTGCAGAGCACTATACTAAGTGCTTTGGAGAGTACAATACAACAGAATTAGCAGTCACACTCCCAGCCCATAACGAGCTTAAAATCTAGAGGGGGAGGCGAACATTAATATGAATAAAATAATTTATCCTATAAAATTTAAAGATACGGATGTAAGTGCTGTGGGGTTTGGGGTAGGGCTAATATCAAACGTCCAGAGGTCACAGATTGAAGTGCACAGATAAAACCGAAGGGAGAGCAAGCTGGGAAAAAGAGGGCTTACTTGGGGAAGGCCTCTTGGAGGAGATGTGACCTTAGGGGCTTTGTGCGGAAGGCAGAGATCGTAGAGACCACGAGTACAGATGACACTCAGGTCTGGTCAACAAGTAGGAAGTTTTTCAGATAATTCCAACCCCCTAATTTCCCTTTGGCCTCAATTATCCTCATATCACAGACCAAAATTGTTTCCTTTTTTCCCCCAGAGGCTGCTGAATAACTGAGCCCATAATGTTTTTTGTTTGTTTGTTTGTTTGTTACTTTTTTTAGTGGGGAGAGCAGGATAGAAGTACATGAATAATTCACTAGCCTAGAACCATCCTTTGAGCACTGGAGGTCAAACCATGGTACGTTTCGAACATGCCTGGTAGAATTTCAGCTTGAGGCGGGGCTTTCCTTGAGTATTTAACCCTCGGGCACAAAACATTTGACTTTCCTAGATTGGTTTTAAGTTTCTACTTTAGCAGAGACATTTCCTCCTCCAAATCAGCATTTCCCTATCCAGAATTTGGGATCCAGGAAATCATGAGTCAGTCTTTGCCTGCCTGACAGAAAACAAATAAAGATTCAGCCATATTAGCACGAAGACCACCCAGCCATTTTTCCCCAGGAGCCATGAAGAAAGGAAAGGGCGTAATGAGGGTATTTGGGATACTCATCCCCTTCCCCCTGCCAACCCCTGCCCAAATGATCACTTAGCTATATGTCTTTCTTTTTTAAAAAATGGTATTTGTTAAGTGCTTTCTATGTGCCCGTCATCGCACTGAGCACTGGGGTAGATACAAGCTAATCAGTTTGGACACCGTCCATGTGGGCTCACAGTTTTCAACCCCACTCTATAGGTGAGGTAACTGAGGCACGGAGAAGTTGAGTGACTTGCCTAAGGTCATACAGTAGATAAGTGGAGGGCTGGAATTAGAAGCTCGGTCCTTCTGACTCCCAAGCCTTTGCTGTATCTGTTAAGCCACACTACTTTCTTTAACCTCTATTGCTTCCCTCCATTATAAACTGTAATGTGTTTTAGTATCTGCCTACCCATCTAGAATGTTACCTTCTTAAGTGGGGATCGTATCTAGTAGCTCTATTGTCCTCTCTGGTGCATTTAGTCAAGCACTCTGCCCAGAGGAAGTGCTCAGCGGTTGACTGATTGATTGAGAATACAGACTCCATGAGGGTCTCCATCTTGCCTCTGTTATGACTAAGGCCAGACATGGTAGCTGAGACTGATGATGACAGTGTTAGTGGGCTTACTTTTTTATTATTATTGTTAGTAATAGTACTCCTCAAAAATCTCCAGTGGCTACCAATCAATCTGCGCATCAGGCAGAAACTCCTCACCCTGGGCTTCATGGCTGTCCATCACCTCGCCCCCTCCTCCCTCACCTCCCTTCTCTTCTTCTCCAGCCCAGCCCGCACCCTCCGCTCCTCCGCCACTAATCTCCTCACCGTGCCTCGTTCTCGCCTGTCCCGCCATCGACCCTTGGCCCACGTCATCCCCCTGGCCTGGAATGCCCTCCCTCTGCCCATCCGCCAAGCTAGCTCTCTTCCTCCCTTCAAGGCCCTACTGAGAGCTCACCTCCTCCAGGAGGCCTTCCCACACTGAGCCCCTTCCTTCCTCTCCCCCTCGTCCCCCTCTCCATCCCCCCATCTTACCTCCTTCCCTTCCCGACAGCGCCTGTATATATGTATATATGTTTGTACATATTTATTACTCCATTTATTTATTTTACTTGTACATATCTATTCTATTTATTTTATTTTGTTAATATTTTTGGTTTTGTTCTCTGTCTCCCCCCTCTAGACTTTGAGCCCACTGTTGGGTAGGGACTGTCTCTATATGTTGCCAATTTGTACTTCCCAAGCGCTTAGTACAGTGCTCTGCACACAGTAAGTGCTCAATAAATACGACTGATTGATTGATTACTTGTGGCAGGCACCATACTGAGCTCTGGGATAGATACAAGCTAATCAGGTTGGACACAGTCCCTGGACCATCTGGAGCTCACAATCTTAATTGGGGGGAGGAAGATTTAATCCCCCTTTTACAGATGAGGGAACTGAGGCACAGAGAAGTTTAAGTTACTTGCCCAAGGTCACACAGCAGACAAATGGCAGAGCCAGGATTAGAGCACAGGTCCTTCTGACTCCCGGTCTCCGGGCTGTAACCCCCTAGACCACATTCAACTTATGGGAATGTATGATTACAGGGATGGGAATGTATGATTACAGGGAATCCCAGAAGATTGAGGGGGAGGCAGGCAGACAGATAGGGGCAGTCAGTCATGGGCTGCAGGAATTTTCCAGTAGAAATATCAGAAGTGCTGCAAGTCCACAAGGTCTTGGAGGAGCAATATGGCTTAGAAGAAAGAACCCAGGACTGGGAGTCAGGAGATCTGAATTTTAATCCTGACTCTGTCACATGTCTGCCGTGTGACCTTAGGCAAGTCACATAACTTCTCTGTGCTTCAGTTTTTTCCATCTCTAACAAAGGTGGAAGCCCCTGTCCTGTATTTACCATCAGATCCCAGCTCTGTTGTGTTTGTTTATGACTAACTTCCTCCCTTGTATGCACAGAGATTGATGTTCCAAACAACCCAGCCCTTGCTCTGTGTGCAGGAAATGACGATGGTCAAAAAGTATGCATTAAGTACCCACAATGTACATGGAGCTGGATTGATAGAACAGAAGGATCCGTGACCTCTCAGCTCTTCAAAAGCATTAACTCTCGGGTCTCACCCATCCCATGGACGGGATCCCTGAGGGAGGGCGAAGGTCAGCGTGATCTTCCTACCATTAGCTGAAGGTTTTTCTGGGCCAAACCCCCTCCCTCCACTGCCCAACCTACAGCACAATTTGGAAAATCTGGGCCTGGTGAGGCTCCCTGGGGATAAAGGTTAGCACGTAGTACAGTGCTCTGCACACAGTAAGCGCTCAGTAGATACCATTGATTGACTGATTGAGGATAGGTGATGAAAAAACAGTCTAAATTGAGAACTTCTGATAAAGAGTTTCCCAGAGAGGGTAAGCTTTCTGAAAGGCTGATGAGCTTATAAGAATGAGAGTCGAATACTCAATCACTTGGCTTAAACACTTCCAAGACACAGGGATATTTCAGAATGATACTGGTCTGGGGGAAGCAGTGAGAATCCATAGGCTAGGGTGAAAGTGCTGTTCATAGGTAACCATGATCTTTTGCTGTTGACAGGAATCTTCACTCTTCATTTTCCTTTGCTTTCTTGCTTTCCCCATTGATGTCTTTAAAATTCTTCTGCCTGCCACAGGCCTGAAAAATCGTGGCTCGTTTGGTTCTCTTGATGCCTGGCCTCTTGCAGTACTGGTGGGGAATGAGTTTGGTAACAAATTCCAAACATTGAGCAGTTTCCATCTGTAGATGGCCACTTGTGGAGTATGTAAATGGCTTTCCTAAGACCAAATTCTTTTCGTTGTATTTTTCTAGTTAAAAATAAACTTTGAGCAGTCGCTTGTATACATATCTAACAGAACTTGGTAGTGCAGCTTGTAGTCACCAGAAAAAGCCGTGTATTAGCATAGGAAATAACAATTTTCCCCTGCTTGGGGAAGCCCCATTCTGTTGACTGGGCCAAATAGACTTGGACACAGGCTGATTTATATTTCGGAGACAAGTCCAAAAAACTTAATCTATCTCCTTGTTTCTTTTTGCCTTGGAACTGCTTCTGTCAGCATTCGAGGAAGAGGATCAGGGCCAGAGATGGGAGACAGAAGGTTCAAACATTTCTGCTGCGGTGATTTAACCTCCTCAACGTGCCAATTGCTGTGTTTATACTCTTTGGTTTTAGCCACGGCAGAGAGCTACAGTGTGGTCCTGGGCATCAGACCGCCTCTCAGGATACAGGACGGGCTCCTTTCCTAGTCCTAACTCCAGTGGCCACCACTGGCACTCAGGAATACCCCACAACCTTTTGGCCCACTGGTCCTCCCTCTTAACTGGACAGAGGGCAGACCAAGTGAAAGCCAGGCTAATGGCTGCCCTAGTGCCATCCCCATAGCTGAGGCTCTGGTTGAAGCACTTCTCCCTGGCCCTCGCTCCCTCTTTAAATTGGCAAATTATGGTACCTTCCCCCACCGTCCGACCATAGATTCTCAATGAGATGGGATCCTGAGCGCCTCAGAAATAGGCTGGATTTCCCCCCTCACCCTCCCCCACCATGCACTGGGTGCCCCACAGGCGCAAACAGAGCAGGAAGAGGTAGACCCTGCCCTTGAGAAGCAGTGGAGCCAAAATTGCGGACAGGGCAGGAGTAGTTTTGAAGACAGCCCATTATCAAAACTCACTGGGGCAAAACTAGTTCATATCATTGGAAGTCCAGATAAATGGACAAAATGGGATTTGACTATCTTGGTTGCTGGCCCAGTTTTGTTTGCTTATCTAGGCTACCGCTCATTTGGATAAGCAAATATTGCGTTTGGATAACCTGTTCAGATAATCATCTTTCTCATGACCAGTCTGGATGGGAAGGTGCACAAAAAGACACAAACGTAAGGACCCATTTACTAGTAAATAGGAACACAGATTCATAAATCAGTGCCTATGAGGAAGAGGGGGGTGAGTGGCAGGTGATGGGATTCATTTTGTGATTATAGGGTCAATGTGTGGGGACAGCCTAGCCTAAGATGTGATTTGACTCTTGAGCTTTTGGAAAGTTTTACTCTGCTTTTGGCTACATTTCCCTGCTACTCCCCCAAGCACTTAATACAGTGAGTGCTCAATAAGTGTCATTGATTGATTGGCTGATGGATTGCCAGCACCATAGACACCAAGATAGTTGAGATTTCACTGAGAAGAAGGGGGAAATCCAGCCCAGAGAGGCCAAGAGATGGTTGCAAAGCAGGTGAGGGCTTAGACACTGTAGTATTGACCCCTTTGCTGCAGCTGGGGGCTTCCTCCTAAACCCTGAAACACCCTGCAGAATAGGGGGCCATCTGACCAGTTTTGTCTAGCACCGGACACCTTTATTTCTGTTATTTTTATTTTGAACGCCCGGCCTCCCTCCATCACTCCTGCCACCAAGTCCCTCAGCTTGGAAGCGGTTTCCCTACTCACGGGGACCTGGAAGGAGCGGCAACAGCTTGGGAGCAATGGCCGGATCAGCCCCCCCACCCCCGGCGACTTGCACGTCAACTCTCCAGCTTCCACAATTTCTTCCAGTTTATTCGAGGAACCTCTTTGTGTGTGTTCTTTTGGCCCCCTTGCTTAGACTGTGAGCCTCTTGAGGGCAGGGACCCTGCCTAATATCCTTTCCCAATGCTTGAAATAATGTTTTGCACACAGTAAGCACTTAAATACTTTCGCTACTACTACTTGTGGAGCAAGGAAACAGACAGAGAGACAGGGCAGTCAGTCATGGGCTGCTGGTATTTTCAGTTAATTATATTTATCTAGTGCTTACCGTGTGTAGAACAATAGGAACATCTAAAGTGCTGCAAGTCTACAAGATCTTGGAGGACCAACATGGCTTAGAGGAAAGAGCCCTGGACTGGGTGTCAAGGGACCTGAGTTCTAATTCTGACTCAGTTTAACTAAAATTATGTTGTTATGCTTGCAGCTCACCCCAGGGCAAACTGAAAAGCAGCAGTCTTCCTGTCAGTTCCAAAACGGAAAACTAACGAACGTTGCCAGGAATAGACAGATGCACATCACTGGCTGTTCCTAAAGGTAAATGCACCCTTTTTGATATTTTAAAGAGCTATTAATTAATGAACTGATTAAAATATAAATAGAGGGGAGGTCCAGAAAGGGGTGCCCAGAATTCTTTAGTGGCATTGGTAGCCACTGTTTTGGAGAAGCGCTGCCCGGTAACTGGATCGTTCTGGCCGGGGAGGGGTGGAGATGGAGAAATCTCCCTGGGATGAGCCCAGCCAATCCCAACCTCGGGCGAGGAAGGTGTCACCCCATCTGAGCATGTTTTCTGGCTGAGCCACGCATGCCTTTGGTAATCTGATATTCGCCTCCTTGGGAACCCAATCGTCTCAAGACTTGTGGTCTTAGCTTTGGCAATCCAGACTAAGAACACTCAGGAGCCATTTGTCTTCTTTTTGGCCGGGGCTTGGTGCTTTCTTGGGATACAGGGACAAAGTTACAATGGGCAGGAGGTAGTGGGACTTAGATTAATCCAAACTTGTCAGCTGAGGTACCAGCGTGACATTAACTAAGGGGTTTCTTGGAGCTGTTTTAACAGATCAATAATTTCTCTCAGATTGAGGCTGGGAGGTATTTTAGAGAAGGGGACTTTTCTGGAGCGGGTGTGCTCTGTAGTTGGCAGTGGCATGGGGTCAAAGGTAGACATGAGGTACTGAGGGTGAATCGTGTCTGGAAACCTTTGGAGTTCAGGTCACCTCCTCTGTTGCCAGTCCAAATCTTCTCAGGGGCGGGGTGTCTCTCCAAGGGACGTGGTTCCATCCATAACAATCTCCGCCTTGAGGAAGTTCTTCCTAATATCTCCCCCAGTGTTCACAGAGTGTCTGTAAATGACTCAAAATGTCCACCACTTGCATCACCTAGAATTGACCCCCATCACCACCTACAGTATTCTCCAAGCAACCCTGAAATAGTTAGGCATTTCAACCTGATCAAAGAGACAGTGGCAGCGAGAGAGGCTACAGAGAGATGCATTTACCATTTGGGGCCAGTCCAGTTTATCCATCATAATAAGTGTGGTATTTCTTAAGCACTTACTACGTGCCAGGCATTGTACTAAGTGCTGGGGTGGATACAAGCAAATCGGATTGGACACCGTTTCTGTCCTGCGTGGGATTCACAGTCTTAATCCCCATTTTACAGACGAGGTAACAGGCACAGAGAAGTTAAGTCCGTCTCACTCCCAGGCCCGTGCTCTATTCACTACACCGTAGAATCTCATTTCACCTTGACACCTGTTCTTACAGCAGGTGGGGGCTGGCAGGGGTAGATGAGTTGCTTCGAGGTGTGGGATAAACAGCTTGAAAACTTGAGGAGACGTAAGTGTGGCTTGGTGTTGGGGGGCGGGAGCATGTTTCATCAAATGAAAGCTCTCCCAGAGGAAACTGAGTCCTGATTTAAAGGACTTGGAAGCATATAGAGTTTCCCTTTATAACAGCAACCAAGAGAAAGTAGTATCGGTAAATAGTGATTATTAAGAACTTACTCGGTAATAAGTACTAGGAAAGAATATACCAGTAGGAATTCTTAATGAGTCCAAAAACCACATAAGGCCCAGGCAGCCATGCAAAGCCTCAGTCAGGAGTCTCCAACTCCAAATTATAGCTCCCAGGTTGGGTATCTTCAGGGTAATAATAATAATGACATTTATTAAGTGCTTACTATGTGCAAAGCATATTCTAAGCGCTGGGGAGGTTACAAGGTGGTCAGGTTGTCCCAAAGGGGGCTCACAGTCTTAATCCCCATTTTACAGATGGCCCAGAGAAGCCCAGAGGCCCAGAGAAGTTAAATGACTTGCCCAAAGTCACACAGCTGACAATTGGCAGAGCTGGGATTTGAACCCATGACCTCTGACTCCAAAGCCCGTGCTCTTTACACTGAGCCACACTGCTTCCCCTAAGAAGCAGAGGTAGTAAGCGTGGCTCAATGGAAAGAGCACGGGCTTGGGAGTCAGTGGTCATGGGTTCAAACCCCAGCTCCGCCAGTTGTCAGCTGTGTGACTTTGAGCAAGTCACTTAACTTCTCTGTGCCTCAGTTACCTCATCTTTAAAATGGGGATGACGACTGTGAGCCCCTCGTGGGACAATCTGATCACCTTGTATCCTCCCCAGCGCTTAGAACAGAATTTGGAGAAGCAGCATGGCTCAGTGGAAAGAGCACGGGCTTTGGAGTCAGAGGTCAGGGGTTCAAAACCCAGCTCCACCAATTGTCAGCTGTGTGACTTTGGGCAAGTCACTTCACTTCTCTGTGCCTCAGTTACCTCATCTGTAAAAGGGGGATTAAGACTGTGAGCCCCCCTTGGGACAACTTGATCACCTTGTAACCTCCCCAGCACTTAGAACAGTGCTTTGCACATAGTAAGCGCTTAATACATGCCATTATTAATTTCTGATCAGCATCAGAGCTACTGATGCTCACTGACCCCAGACAGTATCTCTGTAACAGCAGGTAGGAAGAAATTGACATGCCTCCCCACCTGCCCTCAAAATAGACTTGCCAGTATGAGTGGAACTTGTCGTGTAAAACTGCCTGTACTTGTATTCTTGCTTCCACTGCATTTTCCAGCCTCCTGTGACTTGGGAGGAAGAAATAAAAGATTAGTTTTTGTAAGCAATAATACTGATGTGCTGGAGTCAGAAGAAAAGTAGGGTCCGAACGCTAGGAATATCCTCATGTGGTAAAGGTTTCTTCTCTGAACTGGGAGCCCACACCTGGGAAAAGAGGAGAAAGGGTCGGAATGGCTAATTTTACAAGTACTAGCTTGCACTGTGGAGGTTTTTCACTGATATGGGCAAACTTCAGCTTAGGACTAGAAGGAGAGGAGGGGGCATTACCATAGTTCATTGAGCCCGTGGGAGAGTACACGAGAAGTAAGAGTGCCTCAAATGCCCACTTACCGTTCTCCTCCTTTTCCCCTTCTTTCCTCCTTTTTTTTCCTCTTCTTTTTTCTCCAGCTCCCCTTATTGCCAGACATATTTCCGTGCAAAATAGCCCTTCTCCTGTTTCAGAAATTATTCAAAAATATTATTTAAAAAGTGGGGCAAATACGCAAGTAAATAGGGTATACTGTCTCATATAGGAAGCAGGACTGTGATCGTAAGGAATTAGAAGAGTAAGGAGCATATTCCGATCACTTTTTCCTTTCTGGAGGACTAGATTTCCCAAAATTCACTGGGAATTGGTATTTTCCAGAAGGCAGTGTTTCTGATTAATAATACTCCTTGAATGTTTCTCTCTCTCTCCCCCCTACCCTTCCCTTAACAAATATTATTATTATTGCTGTTATTATTATTGTCCTTGTGATTTTTCGCAACTTATGAACATGTGAAGAAGAGAACCAAGCTTGTGCTACTGTTCCAGTCTAAAGACTCAACGTTCCTGTAGCCCAAAGGGTTCAGAATTACAGCTGGACAGGATGGAAAGGGTGGTGCTTTTCCCCCACAAAACTGTTTAACTTTCAGGCTCACTTGTGGAGGGAAGAGTCTGGTGAGATAAAGTTCCTCAGTATTGTTGGTCACAGAGCTAGGAAGCCAGTTGGTTGTTTGGTTGAGAGAGGGCAGCTCTGGACAGTTGTCTAGGAATTCATGAAAATATCTTCTCCTTGCACTTATCCTTTCGTAAATTGGGTATTTACACCTCAACTCTGTTAGTGTTACTATTTATTTAATCCCTAACATGAGGTTTTTTTCCATTTATATCCACCACAGAGAGAAGGGTCACCATTCCCTTGCATTTTTATTGAGGAAAGAATTCCTTGAGGTCGAAAGGAATCCTTGATATTATAGAAAGAGCTCTCATTCCACACCAAGTAATACAATTCAGGAGCAAAAGAGACACAGACTTCTCCAGGAAGAAGGCAGGTGTGACAGCTATCAGACAAAATGACCGACTCAGTGAAGGTGTATGGGCTTTGCTCGGCAAAATTCCTTGAGGTCGAAAGGTAATCCTTGATATTATAGAAAGAGCTCTCATTCCACACCAAGTAATACAATTCAGGAGCAAAAGAGACACAGACTTCTCCAGGAAGAAGGCAGGTGTGACAGCTATCAGACAAAATGACCGACTCAGTGAAGGTGTATGGGCTTTGCTCGGCCGCATCAGTGAAACAGGTGTAGAGTGCCACTAACACACTTGGGCTGCCTGAAGGTTGTTCCTTTGAGAATTTGGTGGATCAGGGGCTTTGAGGGGGGACGGGGCAGACTGGGCCCAAAGGAGTGTCTCTGTATGTTGCCAACTTGTACTTCCCAAGCACTTAGTACAGTGCTCTGCACACAGTAAGCGCTCAATAAATACGATTGATGATGATGATGATAATGAGTGAGGGAGGGACAACCCTTAGCCCGTTGACCTTAGCCAGGCCTGGGAAATGGTGTTTTCTTTGGGACAAAAAAACTGGAGCAATGGACCGTGATTCCCATGTGAAGAAAAATGAATTCTTCAAGATGGAATTAGAATACTGGGGAAAGCCATCTTGAAGGAGTACTCATTTTTATCATTGGAAGGGAGGCGGTCGTTGCTTAAGATTCTTGTACGTCTCCACGATGGCTGTAAACAGAAAAATGTTAAAGCCAAGTGCAGGGATCGTGTCTGTTTACTCCATCATACTCTTTCAAACACTTAGTCCAGTTGCTGGCACACAGTAGGTACTCCCTAAAAATCACTAGCAGCTGCTGTGGGGTCCCCACATCAAATTGGGTGCGGCTCATCCTAGTGGAAGGATCCTTCATCTGGGCACTTGTAGGTTAACTCGGAGCTAGGCAAGGGGGAAAGAACATTTGTTTCAGGTTTCTTCTGGACGAGGAGGTAGACTTTTCATCTTGGCATCACAAGTCACTCAAAGATTTCAAGTCCTGCTCTGGACTTGACTAAGAGCAAAGCATATCGCATGTGGTAGTGTTTAGCTCCGTAGAACTATAAGCCCAACTCAGGCAGGGCCCGGGAGGAGATCAAAGCCAATAAAAGTGTATATATTTTCTCAACTGACCAACTTTTGCAAGGAACAAAAGTCATTTAAACCTGGGCCAAGGGGAGAGTTATGTTTTGACTGATGTGTAAAACAAAGAAAGAAAGGGAATATTTGGCCTTATTTGTTTTTTTTTTAAAGGGCTGTTTATTAAAGCCCGTACTTTAAAATAAACACAGAAAACGGCTGTGGTTCTTTATATAAACACATTTCAATCCTTTGAAGCTGAGGATAATGAGTCTGATAACAGAGGACTATTTAGGCTCTGCAGGCTTGTTGTTTTGTTAGCTGGGTCCCAAAGACTTGAAAACTCCTTTACGACTGGAATTGGTTTTCGGGATTGACTCTGCCAGATCAGGGGGAGTGGAATGGATTGTAATCCTCTGAAAGGAGTTTCTTGTCATTTGAGAGTCTTTGGAAAGACTGCTCTTTTCCCTTGGGCCACCCACTCTCTGCATTCAACTCTTTTTCTTTTTCTTCTTTTTTTTCCCTCACATCTGCCCCTAATCCAACCTGCTAATCTGGGGCCCCCAGGGTCAAGATGGAAGCCTTGCAATCCCAACTGAAGCCTTTCTCCAGAAATGGTTCTACCCCGGAATCTGGGAAAGCGCTAAAGTTTCAATAAACATGTTGAAACTTGGATCGCAGGATGTGCACCCAACACAATCTTTCTTCCCTCACACACTTGCGCCGTTCAGATCTGTGCCTCCATTTTCTTCATTCCAAAAAAAAAAAATAACGGTGAACTGATGAGCTATTTTGGTCGCTTCCTTTGGATAGTTCCTTGAATTGTTTTGATGGCATTGTATGATTCACCCTGCCACACTTCCTCCTCCCTCGAATACAGCTGGGAAAATCTCCTTCAGTTCATTTTCCTTTGTTAACGGATGCATCCTGAAGCCATTCAACCTTTAGCATCACAAAGACTGAGAGAGCCTTCCCCTTTGCCATCCACAAGCCACTCTCCCAGATGTGCTCCCCGGAGGAAGGGGGGGATCATCCGTGGTTTTTTAATTTTTTTATTTACCGGTTGGAAATGAGAGACCCGTGCAGGGGAAGGTAGCTATGGAATAAGGCTGCTCCACTCCATTTATGCTTCCTGTCCGTCTGGGTGATGGGACCATGGAACAGGCCATATTCCAGCTCTGAGCTTGGCTGAAATGGGAGTTTTCCCCAAACCTATCACCACAGCACCTGATCCAGTGACCTAAATTGAGGCATCTTCAATATCACCCCACAAGCTCATTCAAAAATGGGAACAATTTCTCCACTGGGTAATGAGAGAGGACTCAATCCTGGGCAGTAAGTGATCAGAGGGCCACTGAATGGGCTGTTTGGATAGAGATAGATGAGCCTTGGGTTTTGGGGTTTTTTTTATGGTGTTTGTAAGTGCTTACTATGTGCCAGGCACTGTACTAAGTGCTGGGGTTAATACAGGCTAATCAGGTTGAACGCAGTCCATGTCCCATATGGGGTTCACAGTCTTTATCCCCATTTTACATATGAGATAACTGAGGCCTAGTGAAGTGACCTGCTCAAGGTCACACAGCGGACGAGTGGCAGAGCGAGGATTAGAACCCAGGTCCTTCTGACTCCTAGGCCTGTGCTGTATCCACTAGGCCATGCTGTTTCTCCTCCAGAGCCAAAGCAGCTCCCCAAATTTCAGCCTGGACCCATAATAATAATAATTGTGGTATTTGTTAAGCACTTACTATGGGCCAAGCACTGTTCTAAGCATTGGAGTAGATACAAGGTAATCACATTGGACACAGTCCCTGTCTCATATGGGGCTCACGGTCTTAATCCCCATTTTCCAGATGAGGGAACTGAGGCACAGAGTAGTAAAATGACTTGCTCAGGGTCACATAGCAGACACATGGCAGAGCTGGGATTAGAACCCATGTCCTTTGGCTCCCAGGGCCATGCTGGTTCCACTAAGCCATGATGCTTCTTATTGGAAGCCCATACAGTCAGGCCAATAAGAGCCAGGTTGGAGCTTCCAAAGGTCCGATGCCAGGTCTAAAATCTGGTCTTACTCCTTCTCCTCCTGCGGAGCACTACCACCTGTCTTCCTTCCTGCACTCCCCAAAGTGGTTGAATGGCCTCAAGAAACACTGAGGCCCTCAAGAGAGAACCAATTTGAGTACAATTAAGTCGTCAATTCATTGAGGGCCAGCATTCCCCTGGCACTGAGCACCCAGGATAGTGGCCAGTACCTTAGCTTGAAAAATTTAAGTTGGATTGATGAAAGTACAAAAGATGGTTGGGACTATAAAGAACACTAATGATGAGGCTCTCCCACTTCACAATCAATCAATCAATCATATTTATTGAGCGCTTACTGTGTGCAGAGCACTGTACTAAGCGCTTGGGAAGTACAAGTTGGCAACATATAGAGACAGTCCCTACCCAACAGTGGGCTCTTGGTCTTGCTGGTAGTTTCACTGGTGGGACAGTTTTCCTGTTTTTTCCTCTAAAGAGCCTGATGTCAGGGTTCAAGCTCACTGTTCCAGCTCAGAGGAGGCACACTTCAGGGCCTCCCCATCTCCCTGTAGACTCAGATTATTTTACTTAGATTTTCTTTCTTTAGTCTTTGTCTAGACTCTCCTTCTCCCTAGCTCTCTCTCTAATGCTCTCTCTCTAATGCAGGGTGCAAGTTTTCCATGAATCCTCAGTCCAACTGGAGTGCTCCTTGATTCTATCCAAGCAGTGTCCCGGGGTGCCTAGCCCAGACCAGCCACGGGTGTTTATTTAAGCCCAAGGCTTGGTTGCTGTTAGTGATCTAAACAGAGAGTTGTATACATAAATATCCCACCTGTGGAACGGGCTCGCAGTCTAGAGTGGAGGAGACAGACGTCAATACAAGTAAATAGGCATCAATATAAATAAATAGAATGCGCACAGGTGTGATCAGGGTGGTTGGGAGCATACTGCTGAAGTGGAAATCAGCAGCGTGCTTGGGCCTTTCCATATGTACTTTAACAAAGCGAAAAAAAAAGAAAGAGCAGTCAATAAGGGAAGAGTGGTAAAAAGTAGAAGAAAAAAGGGTGTTGCTGAGCCAACCTTCCATCTCCTCGTCCCAAAATGCACCCTTCTCTTCCCTGGCCAGCTGGACCGTAGGAGAAGTGGATGGGCGCAGAAATCTGTGCCTGCTTTCCCCAGCTTATGCCCCACCACTGCTCCCAGGTGAGGTGCCCAAAGGCACGCCTACAGCAGGAGGGAAGGTGCTGTGTTAAGTGACCAATCTACAATATCCCGGCTTTTAGGTGGATGATCAGAACTTTGAGATTGTGTCTCCCAAGGGTGTGGGCCTCCCCTCTTTTCCACACCACTGGCCAGCTCGGGCTTGGAGGGAAGGGATGTATACAGAAAGGAGAGGGAGGAGAACAAAGGAAAGAAAAGGAGCGAGAAGAAGAGATGAGATCAGGGTCTTCCACCAGTTTCAATAGCTAGCCCATAGATATTCTTAGAAAATGAATGTGCTGGGGAATGGCCCCTCAGAAGAAAATTTGATAATGAAGGTCCAGTGAAAAAGACGTGAATTGACCCTCCTCTTCATCTGCCTCCGGGCAGAGGAATGAGAATCATGTTTACCTCGAAATCCCCCTCTAAGGGCAGAAATCTGGGTTGGGCAGCTCTAAAAGAGGTAAGCGGTGGCACTGGTCATCGCTGGCTCTTCTCACTGCCCAAAGTTGCCAGTGTACATGGGTGGAGTTGTGGCAGCGGCAGGGAGTCCTCTCAGAAACCCACAATTTCACAGCATAAACCGTGGGCTGACCTCTTTCCCTGGGTTACCGATGAAATGCTGAATCACTGGGCAAGCTTGCGGGAATTGTCCTTTCCTGGAAATGTGCCCGGGAAGAGCAGCCCCTCTTGGCTACCCTGTGGCTGCCGGCTACCAGGCTCAGGTGAGAGCCGCGATGGTAACCACCACCCTGCTGCGCCCACCTGTCTGTGGAGAACTGTCTCTCCTCCCACCTCTGGATCTTGATGCCTGGTCAAATACCTCCCAGGAAATCTCCCAGATTAGTTGATTGCCTGGATAAGCCACAAACTAATGCCACATGCCTGAGGCAAGACAGGAGAAAGAATTCGCAGCTTTGTTACTGGCCTTCACGCCTGTACACTTTCCCAAATTCAGAAGCGTGACAGGGCTACAAACCGCAGCATTCTCTGAACCCAGATAACTCCTGGCCCCTCCTTGTGATTCCTCCAAACGCCCCCCTTTTCCCCCTCAGCCATCTTAAGAGGGGAAAGGACTGAGGGCAGGCCTGGAAATGAGCGGTAGGGAAAAATAAGGAATCATTGGCAATCCCTGCTTTTTGAGGCTGCAGGGCCCCCTCCTGAAGATTTGGCTGGGTGCACTTGATAATAATTTTAATAATAATAGTAGCATTTGTTTAACTGCTTATAATGTGGCAAGCACTGTACTAATCACTAGGGTTGATGAAGATAATCAAGTCAGACACAGTCCCTGTAACCCACATGGGGCTCACAGTCTAAGTAGGAGGGAGAGAAGGTATTGATTCCCCATTTGTCAGGTGAGTTAACTGAGGCCCAGAGAGGTTGGATTAGGACTGTGGGTGGGGAGGGCAGAAGAGGCTTCTCCAAAACGGAGAAACAGCGTGGCTTGGTGGTTGGGGGTCCAAGGTTGTGGGTTCTAATTCCGCTTCCATCACTTGTCTGCTGTGTGACCTTGGGCAAGCCACTTAATGTCTCTATTCCTCAGTTATCTCATCTGTAAAATGGGGATGAAGACTGTGAGCCCCACTTGGGACAAACTGGTTACCTTGTATCTACTCCAGCACTTAGAACGGTGCTTGGCATATAGTAAGCGCTTAACAAATACCATAATTACTATTATTATTATAACTGAAGTAGTGGCTGCTAAATACATGGAGCTTTTTGTTTTAACCAATAGGCGATAACTCTTTTTATATCTGCCTCCCAGTGTAAACTCTGAATTCCTTATCGGCAGGGATCGCGTCTACCAGCTCTGGCATATTGTATTTTCCAGTACAGTACTCTGCATGCAGTAAGGGCTCAATAAATAGCATTGATTGATTGATGGATTGAAATGGGGCATCTCTCTCAAAAGGAATTTCCACCGAATGCAGCAACCCGGGGACCGAAAATGTGAAAATGATCCAGAGTAGTGGTCCCAGGAGCTCTGTTTCCATTTACCCCTCTTGGGTTTCCACCCCCTACCCTTTAAAAAACTGGAGAAAAATAAGATCACTCTGTAAAAAACAGCAGGAAGCCTGGCCAAACGATTAACACATCGCTTCCTAGACCTCTTCTGAGTTCATTCTTTCTCTCTGCCCCCATCCCCCTGCTGGGCAGGATGACCTGATTGGCTGTCTGCTCTCAGGGGTGATAAAAGTGTGGGATTGTGAGATGCCTATCCCTCCCTCTAGTACAGACGTTTTCAGTTTGAGGATTGACTTGGATAGCATTCCTACCCGGAAAAACCCAACCACAGGATGGGGAGACTGGGAACCCGGCTGATCCCCACCCACGGCAGGAAGTCCGACCAAGGGCTGTTACCCCATCTTTCCAGAGTTTTGGAATGGTTCCAGGGTGTAAACCTAGGGCATCTTCTCTGGGGACTCTGGGGGCTGAAGTTTCTGAGGAAGAATGGATTGGAAAGAGTAGTGAGCAGGGACAGATGGGAGTAGCAAAGGAGGCTGGCCGGAATTAGGGAGCGGAGGAGAAGGTGTGGACTCCACAATCTCATCTGGCCGATTTGGGGGAGGAACCCTAGGCTTGACCCTCTGGTTGATCCTAGAATTCTTCCCGTCTTCTCTCTGCATTCAACGGGGAAGGGATTCCTGCTCTGTTCTTCCATCTCCCAGGAGGCCCCCCGATGCTCCGTAGCCCAGAGTCAGTCTCAGGGACAGGGCATGGATGCAAAGGAGCAGTGTTGGGGGTTCCTGCAGCCCCTCTGTCAATGGTATTCATTCATTCAGTCAGTCGTATTTATTTAGCGCCTACCGTGTGCAGAGCACTGTACTAAGCGCTTGGGAAGTACAAGTCGGCAACATATAGAGACGGTCCCTACCCAACAACGGACTCATAGTCTAGTATGGTCGGGCTGGTGTCTCTTGCAGAAGCTTGCCACACAGAAGCCTCTGTGGCCCTCTGAGGCTTTGTTTAGCCACGGGGCCTGCCCAAAGTGACACATACCCTACGGGCACTGAAGAACTCAGATGGCTGTTCACCCCAAAACTTTCCAAACCCCTGGTTTTGTCAAAATCAGAATTCCGACTCCTGCTCAGGCTCTGAACCTCAGCTGTTTGGGCCCTTGGATGCTGTCTTCTTGCCCTGTTACTTGTCTGGCCCAGTCCATCCTTTGCCAATCATTCAGTCAAGCACTTATTGTGTTCAGAGCACTGTACTAAGTGCATGGGAGAGTATAATGTAACAGAGATGGTAGACATGACGATGATGATGATGATGATGATGGCATTTGTTAAGCACTTACTATGTGCCAAGCACTGTTCTAAGCGCTGGGGAGGATACAAGGTGATCAAGTTGTCCCACGTGGGGCTCACAGTCTTAATCCCCATTTTACAGATGAGGTAACTGAAGCCCAGAGAAGTTAAGTGACTTGCCCAAAGTCACACAGCTGACAAGCGGCAGAGCCGGGATTTGAACGTGTTCCCTGTCCAGAAGAAGCTTACAGTTTAGAGGGGGAGACGGACATTAATATAAAAAAATAAATTACGGGTATGTACATAAGTGCTATGGGGCTGAGGATGGGGTGAATAAGGGATGCAAATCCAAGTGCAAGGGTGAGGCAGAAGGGAATGGGAGAAGAGGAAAAGAGGGCTTAGTCTTAGTACTGGAGGTTTAATGCACATCTGCCTCCAGCTGTCCCCTAGAATTAGGGGAACCACTGCTGAAATTTCTCTGGAGAGGAGAGTTTGTGACTCCCGACGCCCAGCCTTGCCTGTCTCCATTTGCTCATCTCCTGCGCCCAGCTTGGGGCCTAGAGGGTGGCAGGGGAGCAGACCCCACCCCAAGTCTCTCAGTTGTGTTGCTCCATCACACTTATTTTCTCATTTGAATTTTAAGAATAAATACCACAATCAAGCACACTTATCTTTTCCTGGCTTAGGGGAGGAGCTAGTTCCATTTTCTTTGTCCCCAGTGGCATTTTCCCTAAAGTAACTTGGAGGCTTCCTGTGTCTCGCCTTCCCTCCATTTAAAAATCAGAATGATTTGGGACAGGTCCTGCAGGGGAGCTCAGGAATGGAGCCCTAGGACCTCTGTTACTGGGCAGGTGGGGTGAAGCACACCTGACTTTTAAGGCCCGGCATCACGGAGATATCACACACAGCTCTTGGCAGCTCAACAAGTGCTTTTTGGACTCACTTGGCCCCCATTCTTCTTCCCTAGACTTTTGGTCCCTGGCCTGTTTTCCAGGGTCCTACTGTTATTCCCATGGTTAGACTAGGAGGAAAGAAAGGACTTGGAGAGAAATATCGTTTCCTACAGGGGATCCTAGGTACCTCGGAAAAGATCCCAGAAAGGGGAGACTCTCTAGGGAGGATCCCTCCGTCCCCCTGCCCAACAGGCAGGCTCTATAGGCCAATCCTGAGAAGCAGCGTGACTTAATGGATAGAGCCCAGGCCTGGGAGCTGGAAGGACCTGGGTTCTAATCCTGGCTCTGTCACATGTCTGCTGTGTGACCTTGGGCAAAACACTCAATTTCTCTGTGCTTCAGTTACCTCACTGTGAAATGGGGATTAAATCCTCCTCCCTGTGAGCCCTATGGGAAACAGGGACTGTGTCCAACCTGATTATCTTCTATATACCCTAGTGCTTAATAATAATAATAATAATGGCATTTATTAAGCGCTTACTATGTGCAAAGCACTGTTCTAAGCGCTGGGGGAGGATACAAGGTGATCAGGTTGCCCTCGTGGGGCTCACAGTCTTCATCCCCATTTTACAGATGAGGTCACTGAGGCCCAGAGAAGTTAAGTGACTTGCCCAAGGTCACACAGCTGACAATTGGCAGAGTCGGGATTTGAACCCATGAACTCTAACTTCCAAGCCCGTGCTCTTTCCATTGAGCCACGCTGCTTCTCTGACACACTATGCTCAACAAATACATTACAAAAAAAGGAGTTCAGGATGAAGGTCCCTTGGGGCTTTATTTTTACATACACCCATTCCACTCGCCCTCCCCACATCACCATAAGTAATCTATTGGATAAATCGATGGTCTCACTCTTTTCATGGTTATTTTATGACATAATCTCAGAAAGACCAAGCACATCTGAGGGAAAGTGACATTTCCCCACTCTCCCCTCTTGAGTCATACACGTTTGAAATCCGAGAATCAAGCATGTTGCACAACCAGGGCTAATCCCGGCTCTGCTACTTGCCTGCTCTGTGACCTTGGGCAAGACACTTCACCTCTCTGTGTCTCAGGCTCCTCATCTGTTAATTAAGGATGAGATACCCTTGCTCCCTGCCTCTTAGACTGTAAGCCCCCTGTGGGACAGGGACTGTGCCCAACCTTATTGCATTGTATCTACCCCAGTCTGGCACAAAGTAAGCGCTGAAGAAATACCGTTACTATTATCGTTTATTAATGCCCCCTCGCCTGTCCTCTCTTCTCCTTCCTCTACTCCAAAGACCTTGGGCTTCAAGGGAGCTGACCCGGTTGAAATCACGCCAATGCTTCATAGCAGAAGTGCTAGTAGAGAAGATGTCCTAATCGAAGCTTGGGGAACTACCTCTGCCTTCATTGTCATTTTAAGCCCTTTCTAGCTGTGCCTTGACTATTTCTAGCTTGGGACAGGCAGAGACTGAGTTTCTAACCCAGGAAGAGCAGAGCTTGAGATGATTATTTGGGTAATTAAGGCAGGTGAGGGTATGGCCTGCACTATCAATCAATTGTATTTATTGAGCACTGACCAAGTACGGTGCACTGTACTAAGTACTTGGGAAAGTGTAACAGAAGCAAAATGCACTTTTCTTGCCTAAAAGGAACTTATTCTCTATTGCCAATAATTGCCTTAGCCCGTGACCTCTCCTTGGATGTGGAGAGATCACGGCTGGAAGAATTCTTTTTCTCAATGAAGTTTTGTCTTGAAAGCCAGAGGAAGGTACAGTATTGTGTTCTGTAGCCTAGTTGCTACGTGAGGGAAATTTACTTCATGTTCTCTAAAACAATAATTAGCCCATGATTCATGCAGGAGAAAATGTTTCTTTCACTCATTCTTTCTATAAGCTTATTTTTGTTTCTTCCTTGTTTATGCTGAATGTTCCAGAGCATGTTGGACTTCTCCAAATCTGCAGTAAGCTTGCCATGCAAATAAACACCACGTTTCACCAGATTTAGGGTAATTTATTTTTCCCTGCAAGTGACCAACAAGAGTCTGGGTGTTCACTCCAGGCATTGCAGTCAACAAATGCTGAGGTTTGACAGATCATAAAACCCTATTAGTTGAGTGAAAAGAATGAAGTCTTGGCTCACTGGAGAACAATGTAAGGAGAGCCCTGACCCTTCCAGCCTGGGTCGGGGCAGGGAGAATGGACTCCCTCAGGAAGCACCATTGCTTGTGTTGTGCTGAAGACCTGGTTACTGAACAGTTCCAAGACATTGTTCATCTGGAGCTTTTGGATACGTCCCATGAATGATTTGTGCACTTCCAGTTGTTTTTTTTTTTTTTGGGGGGGGGGGGGAGAGAGTATGTGTGTGTGTTGTGGGGGACTGTTTTTGTGGTTATGGGTGTGTGCTTTTCTTCAGGTGTGAATGAAAGCCATTGAATGTAATCCTATGGAAAGTTTTGGAATTGATAACTCAGCTCAGGGCACATAGAAGGCACCGGCTGTATTCATTCAGCAATAGCTAGAGCACAGAGTTTTCCAAAGAGAATGGCATGAATGTGTATATGTTTGTACATATTTATTACTCTATTTATTTATTTATTTATTTTACTTGTACATATCTATTCTAAAAATTTTATTTGGTTAGTATGTTTGGTTTTGTCTCCCCCTTTAAGACTGTGAGCCCACTGTTGGGTAGGGACTGTCTCTATATGTTGCCAATTTGTACTTCCCAAGCGCTTAGTACAGTGCTCTGCACACAGTAAGCGCTCAATAAATACGATTGATGATGATGATGAATGGGGCTTCCCTACATCCCGTTCCTGCTCCCACCCCCGACTCAGAAGCTGGTGTGGTTCCTGTTTGGGTCAGGCCTGGAGTATCCAGTTTGATTTGGTGACATCTCTCCTGCCACCTTCACTGGACTGTAACCTCTTAGTTATAGTGTACTCCTCCAAGCTCTTAGTATAGTGCTCTGCACACAGTAAGCGCTCAATAAATATGATTGAATGACTAGTAAGTGCTCAATAAATTCACTCATTCATTCAATCATATTTGTTGTGCGCTTACTGAGTGCAAAGCATTGTATTAGTGCTTGGAAAGTGCAATTCAGCAATAAAGAGAGACAATCCCTGCCCATACCAGGCTTACAGTCTAGAAGGGGGGAGAGAGACATCAGAACAAGTAAACAGGCATCAATATAAATAAATAGAATTATAAATATGTATATATATACACAAGTGCTGTGGGGTGGGGAGAGCAAAGGGAGTGAGTCAGGGCAATGCTGAGGGGAGGAAGAGCTGAGGAAAAGGGGGGCTCAATCTGGGAAGGCCTCTTGGAGGAGGTGAGCCTTCAATAGGGCTTTGAAGGGGGAAGTGTGATTGTTTGGAGAATTTGAGCAGGGAAGGCGTTCCAGGCCAGAGGTAAGACATGGGTCAGGGGTCGATGGTGGGACAGGTGAGAATGAGGCCCAGTGAGAAGGTTAGCACCAGAGGAGCGGAGTGTGTAGGCTGGGCTGTAGAAGGAGAGAAGGGAGGTGAGGTAAGAAGGGGCAAGGTGCTGGAGAGTTGAAGCCAATAGTGAGGAGGGTTTGGTTTTTTTTATATGGAGGTTGATAGGCAACCACTGGAGATTTTTGAGGAGCGGACGACATGCCCAGAACGTTTCTGTAGAAAGATAATCCAGGCAGCAGAGTGAAGTATAGACTGAAGTGGGGACAGACAGAAGGTTGGGAGGTCAGACAGGAGGCTGATGCAGTAATCAGCCAGGATAGGATGAGTGATTGTACTAACATGGTATGATTGATATGATAGACCGACTGACTGACTGACTTCACTGCTGCTACTTCCAACTTTCTGGCTGCTGTGTTTCCCAGCCTTGCTCTTAAATGGCAGCAGAGATGGTGGAGGGGAAGTGGCGGTCACCAGGGGTGCAGATTCAAGTGCATAGGTGACATAGTAAGTGGGAAAATAAGATGGGGAGATGAGATAGTAGTTATGGAAGGCTTCCGGGAGATGTGATTTTAGTGGGTATATATATGTACTTATAGGCAAGTGGTGGAAATTAGGGTTAGGGTTAGTGGGGGTTAGGGAAAGGTGAAAGGAGGAGAAAAGGGGCAAGTGAGAGGACAGAATGTAGGAGAATGGAGCTCTTGACCTCACCAATATGAATAATAATAATAATTGTGGTATTTAGTAAGCACTTCCTATGTCAGTATTGTACTAGGCTGGGGTAGACACAAGATAATCAGGTTGGTCACTGACCCTGTCCCACCTGGGTCTCAAAGTCCAAGTAGAAAGAAGAACAGATATTTAATCCCCATTTTGTGGATGAGGAAACTGAGGCCCAGAGAAGTTAGGTGACTTGCCCAAGGTCACACAGCAGGGAAGATGTGGAGCCAGGATTGGAATCCAAATTCCCTAACTTCCAGGCCTCTGTTCTTTCCACTAGGCCACACAATTTCCCAACATCATTTAACTATATTCAGCCATGTTGTGGATTATCTGTCGCAGAAAATTAAACTCTCACCGACCGGTTGCCAGTGACCTCCCCTTGGCCTTCTCCCATGGGGAACTACATACAGTGCATAGCAGTGGATCTTCAGGGAAGCGACCCCTATATCCTTCCCTCACACTCCCCACTCCCCTCCCCAAATGAAACCTAAACCTCTTGCCTCTATATTATATGTCTTTCTGTTGTTTGTATTATCCACCTCACTTCCCCCCTCCACTCAAGCATAGAGTAATTTTACTGTAATTTAATAAGCTTCTTGAGGGTAAAGCGCGCATCCTGTATTGCCTCTGTATGTTCCCCAAGCACAAGGTAATGGACTCTTCACAGAGCAAATGCTCTGCAAATATGATTGAGACTGATACCGATTTGCCAGTGTGAAACTCCCCTTTTCAGTTTAGGAGCTAAGGGTGATAGGTTTGGGTCCCAATTTACCTGCTCTTAAGGTGTAAATTTGGGTTGATTTTTGGTTTTGATCCAGTTTCTTCCACACATTTCCTTGAAATATATGTCCATGGCCCTAAAACAAACCAAGAAACGTGATGATGGAGGACACCACATTAATGTAGGTCATAAAAGTTTCACATCTAAGAGCCTCACCCTATAGATAAGAAAAGTGCAATTGATGAACTATGGCAATTGAGTGCTGGCATGGGGTAAATGCAATCTTTCGATCTTTTCCTAATGAAGTCTGCACTGCAGGGCATCATATTTTTCTCCGTGGCATCACTTTGGGTTTATAAATAAAAATGATTCTGGAAGCTATGTCATTTTTTGTAACATCAGTTCGGCCTTTGGAATTGCATTGTAAATCTAAGGATCCTGGTGGGTTTGTTTGGGGAGCAGAGACTTACAGAACAGGGGCTGAAATCAGTCAAAACTGATCATCTTGTTTTCAAACAACTTGGCAATACATGGGGGGAATAGGGTACCTGCTTCATGTTACAGGTGGAGAAACTGAGGCTCAGGGAGACCAGGGCATGGCCAAAATCTTACAGTTCTGGGACTAAGCCCTCATGACTTCCAGTTCAGCCTTCTTTCTGCCACACCAAACCAGTTTTCCTGACTTGGTAAAAACACACTCAATCAATCAATCAATCGTATTTATTGAGCGCCTACTGTGTGCAGAGCACTGTACTAAGCACTCCTAAGAACATCCTGGGAACATATGCCTGGGAGTCAGAGGGCCTGAGTTGTAATTCTGGCTCCACCACTTACATGCTGTGTGACCTTGGTCAAGTCACTTAACTTCTTGGTGCCTCAGTTTCCTCATCTGTAAAATGGGGACTCAGTACCTGTTCTTCCTTCTACTTAAACCGTGAGCCCCATTTGGGATGGGGACAAGGACTCTCTCCGACCTAATTGATTTATATTTATCCCAGTGCTTAAAACAGTGCTTGGCGTATAGTAAGTGCTTAACAAATACCACTAAAAAAAAAAATCAGGAGTGTTGCTACTGGGCCACACCAATGCTCCAGTCATCGTAGATCCACCTCTCGCAATAGTGGTGGGATACTCAGAGGGCCCATGTGATCGATAACCCCACTGGACATCCATCCCTGTGGTTACAGATGTATTGTCTACTGTCCTTAAGTTTTCTCTTAACTCATTATGGACCGCTTATCCATGAGTGCAATCAACCCCCTCTTGAATCTACTATACTTCAGACTACACGACTTACCGTGAAAACCAATTTCTTATGCTCACCACCTCCTGTATCCAATCAGTCAATCAGTGCTATTTATTGAGCATCCACTGTGTGCTGGGCACTATAGTAGAGGCTGAAGAAAGAACTACAGAACCAAAAGATAGTGTTCCCTGCCCTCAGTGGGGCTAAACAGTATTTGTTTTGATTTTCTTCCAGCTTCAGCACAGCACAAAGAATACATAAAGATGAGTAGTGTTCAAATACTAGAGTAAGTCTGTGCACAGAAGTGTCATAGGCAGTTGTGAGTACATAATTGTGAAGGAGGCATAAAAGTGCTTTGGTGAAAGTTGGGATGAGGTGACCTGGAGAGAAGGAAAATGAATTGTGCACAGAAGTGTCATAGGCAGTTGTGAGTACATAATTGTGAAGGAGGCACAAAAGTGCTTTGGTGAAAGTTGGGATGAGGTGACCTGGAGAGAAGGAAAATGATTGTTAAATACCTCTTTTTTTTTTTTTTACAGTATTTAAGTGTTTACTTTGTACCAGGTACTGTACTAAGCACTGAGGTAAATACACGCTAATCAGATTGGACACAGTCCACGTCCCACATGGGGCTCAAAGTTTAATTCCCCATTTTACAGATGAGGTAACTGAGGCACAGGTAATTTAAGTGACTTGCCTAAGGTCACGCAGCAGACAAGTGGAAGAGTCCATCCACTAGACGAGCTGCCTCGCAAGGCCTCCCGGAGGAAGTGAGATTTCAGAAGGGTTTTGAAGATGGGGAAAGCTATGACCTGGTGGACTTGAAAGGGGAGGAAGGTCCAACCAGGGAGAAGGGCTGAGGTGGGAGACAAGAGAGTGAGGCACAGTGAGTCCATTACTCTCCCAAGCACTTAGTACAGTGCTTTGCACACAATTAAGTGCTCAATAAATATGATTGAATGAATGAATGGAAGTTAGTGGTGAAGTGCATAAGTAAAATGAGAGAGTTGATGGAGTGTCTTAGTGTCAATGGTTAGGAGTTTCTGCATTACACTGAAAGGAATAGATAACTTTGAAGGTTTTTTGAGAAGTGGAAGACATATGCAGAACAACATTTTAGAAAAATGATCCAGGCAGCAGAGTGAAGTGTGGAATGGAGAGAGAAGGAGGGAGACCAGTGAGCAGGCTGACACAATAGTCTGGTCAGGATATGACGAGCAACTGGACCAGGGTGGTGGCAGTTTGGATGGAGAGGAATGGGCAGGTCCGGAAATTGTTATGGAGGAAAACTGACAAGGTTTAGCAACAGACTGAATGTGAGAGTTGAAAGAGAGCAAGGAATCGAGGAAGATATTGTTATGGGCTTCAGAGACAAGGAAGATGGGAGTGTTGTCAACAGTGATGAAAATACAGGGGATAGAATTGCTATAGAACGGTAGTTTTTGTCCAGAAGGATTTTGAAAATGATTCTTGGGATGCTTAGAATAAATTTAACCTTTTGGTCACTCCATGGAGGATCTGGCTCAGCCTGTGTTAGCTTTTTTTATTTCCCTTGGAGATTTTCCAGTACTTGTAAGATATGATTAATTGTCCTTTCTCCAAAGGCCTTGAGTTCACAATGATAAGGTAATCCTTGAATTATCTGCTGCTAAAGGAGATAAAGTTTCAGCACTGCTGTCGGCCAAAATCCTGAATTCCTTAGAGAGGAAAGGCACATCCTCTGTAGCCCATCAGTACAACCAGCCACGGAGCATATAAGTACAAATACAGCTGTTGCACTGCAGGCTTTAGCAAAAGGACAGTCCTGCCTGACTTTAAAATGTAAACCTCCGGCTTTAATGCAGAAATCAACAAGAGATGAAACCCAAATTGAAGGACAGGGCAGTGTAGGGACCCGGGGAGAGGGGAGTGGACAGATCTAAGCTGCCCAATGATGGAAATATTTATGCATTTTTTAGCTGCCCCCTTTCCTGGACCCAATCCCCTCCAAATCACAGGAGTCCTGCTGGCCCTTAATGGGCAGCAATGGTGATGGATCATGTGAAAGCTGACCAGCTTCCCACCCCGGACCCCAGGCCAGCCTCAGACAGTCCTGAGGGCTCGGGGATTAATTCAGTTTTAGACCAAAGGATTATCACTTAGCTTGAGGTGGAAAAAAGTGCGTTTCTCCACTATCTTATAAGCGCCTCAAGGGCAGGAACCATCCACAGCAAATCTGTTGTAGGCACCCAAGCACTTAGTACAGTTTTCTGCCCACGGTATACACTCAGCAAATACCACTGATGGATTGATTTTGGCTTTATTTACACTGGGTCTGTTTCACGAGTTGAAATCAATGTGCCAGAAATTCTCAAGCATTCTGTGTGTTCTTACCTCAGCCTTTTTTTTAATAATTTGACTTTTTGGAAAGGAAAAGGACTTTTCGATCATTCTGGAATGTGAACCAGAATGAATGCAAAGGGAAGCTGTGAGTAAAGTTCTTGAGGTCGGGGGGTCATTTCTACCTACTCTATTGTACTGTACTTTCCCAAGCGCTTGTAACAGTGCTCTGCCCAAATCCTCAATAAAAACCATTCATTGATTGACTGACAAGCTTTTAAATCCTGAAGTTTCCACTGACTGCATGTGGGTTCATTCTTTGGGGCTTTGTCGATCTATGCCGTTGTTCAGGCCCTCTGAGGAGCCCAGTGAAGTTTGAGTGTGTGGCCAAGCTCTGCAGTTTTCATTTTGTTTTACTTTTCCCCACTGTGGGTCCAGTCAATGACTGTTGAGCTGATTAGCGAAGACGTGCTGAATAAATTAGCATTCCGGGCCTATTTGGGCTCAGCATTTTCTGCCGACTTTGTCATCTTTGGAACCATTGCAAAAGGTGAAAGAAATAGTTCTCCTTATCCTAGTTATCGTCCCATCACTAAAACAATACAGAGCAGTGGATTTTGGATGCATTCTGCTGCCCCGGCAATCTAAGTGAAATTTCCGATTTGTCAGTCAGCCACCATTACGATACAAATCGTTTTGTCCATTGGCCGGGATTTACTACTACCCAAGAACCACTTGAGCAGGAAACCCCAGCTGTGGGCATGGAGACTGGATGGGCTTGCTTGAAGAAACCTTTTCTCTTCTTTTCCATCTCTTCTTTCCTGTTCGTTGGCAGGGATATCAGGCTGAGGGGCCCCTGTCTTCTTTTGGCATTTTGGTCCTAAAGTCTTCCTGTGGTTGTGTGGGGAAGGCAGAGATTTCCTGTACAGGTGAGGGAATAACAGATCCCCAGGCCAGGAGGAGACTTGTGTAAATGGAGCTGCCCTGCCACCCGAAGAGCAGTGTGGCCTAATGGAAAGAGCATGGGCCTAGGTGTCAGAGGACCTGGTTTCTAATCTGGGCTCTGTCACTTGTCTGCTGTGTGACCTGGGGCAAGTCACTTAATGTCTCTTTGCCTTAGTTTCCTCATCTGTAAAATGAGATTTCACTGCCTGTTCTCTCTCCTTAACCTGTGAGCCCCATGTGGGACCGGGACTGTGCCCAACTGATTAACTTGTAACTACCCCAGCTCTGACTCAGAACAGAGCTTGACGCACAGTAAGCACTTAGCGAATATAAAATAATAATAATAATAATAACAATAACTGCCTCATGCTGCAGAAATGGAGACGGAGATCCCATTTAATGAGGAACAGTATGTCTCTTCTGGGCTCCATAGGTCATGGCTTTCCCTGTAGCTATGAGAAAATGGGAGAAGCTCAAAGGTTTCCTGCCTATGTGATGGGTCAGAGCCTCACCAGTGGGACAGTGCCTGCCCTCATCTGGACAGAAGCTGGTTCGAGTGAGGTTTGGCATTGGTAATCAGTCAATCAATCAATCGTATTTATTGAGCGCTTACTGTGTGCAGAGCACTGTACTAAGCGCTTGGGAAGTACAAGTTGGCAACATATAGAGACAGTCCCTACCCAACAGTGGGCTCACAGTCTAAAAGGGGGAGACAGAGAACAAAACCAAACATACTAACAAAATAAAATAAATAGAATAGATATGTAGATATGTGTGGGTAACTGAGTCTCAGGGTCACTGAGTCTGGCAGTTATTGGGTGGGTTCTGGGAAGTATCCAGCATAGAAGATGTCTCCAGAGCCCGACCAAAGGCCCGGATTGTAATACCACTAGTGGCTGGCATGAAGTTAATGTCAGAGAAGCTCTTTCTCACAGGTGATAAATGAGGAGAACCCCCTTGTACTCTTGCACTGTCTTCACACTTGAGAAACAGTTTGGCCCAGGGGAAAGATCACCAGCTGGGGATTCAGAAGACCTGTGCTCTAATCCTGGCTCTGCCACTTGCTTGCTGTGTGACCTTGGGCAAGTCACTTAATTTCTAGTTGCCACCTCTGTAAAATGGGGATTAAACAAACCCCTGTTCTCCCTCTCCACTTAGTCTGTGAGTCTCATGCAGGACAGGGATTGTGTCTGATCTGATCATCTTGTATCTGCCCCAGTGCTTGGCACATAGTAAGTGCATAGCAAATGCCATTATTATTATTAGCCACTTGGCTTCCAACACTTTGAGAAAGAAGGTTTGGAGACCACTAGTCATCTTGAGACTTAAATAAGATTAATCTCACTTCTGTCTGTTGGTTTAGCCAATTTCTTCTAAGTATTTCTTCTTCTAGGACTCTCATCATTAAGCTTATTAGAGCCTGCCTTGTATTTTGGGAGGCTAAAATCCCCCAGTATCTGTGGAAAGATTGATGTCCTAAGAACTATTAATGGTATTTTTATAGGGGAAGGTGGGAAGGAAAATCAAGTTCCAGTAACAAGGATTGTCCTAACAAGGTGTTCTGAACCTAGATGCTCACAAACTATACTTTTTGAATAATATGTATTAAGCACTTACTAGATGCCAAATACTGCACTAAGTACTGGAGAAGATACAAGACAAATCAAAGTCGAACATAGTTCCTGGCCCTCAAAAAGCTCACAGGTTCAGAAGCAGATGAAAAAACAGGCACAGAGAGGTTAAGTAACTTGCCCAAAATGGCACAGCAAGTGGCAGAGCTGGGACCAGAGACCTGATTTCCAAGAATGATTTTGAGAGAAGTACTCCTCTATTTTGTGAATTTTGAATGACTCATCTAGGAAGGGTTGGGAAGCTGAATCTTACTTCCTTGCCCAAATATTATAATTTATCTGTAACCCCAGACACACATAGTCTTTGCTTCTCTGGAATATATGCAGTAGCTTGTGGTTGAAATACGGGGGATTCCAGCCAGTCGTGTTGAGGAACGGACAAGGGAAAAAAACTTTCCAAATGTAAATCCAAACTGCTTCCGTCCACATGCAATTGCAATTAACTTCTCAGTGGATGCCAGTTCTCTGCTAACCACCTTTGATAAATGGAGAAAGTGGGCTTCTGACACATGTAGAAATCAAAGTTTAGTGAACTGCAGTGAGACCTCACTGCTCTTCAGATTGAAAGCTAGCCCCCAAGAACACCCAGAAAATTGTTGGCCTAAATGTTCTGCATAACCCCCAGCCAGCATACCCAAGGTTAGAACTGTATTGGGGTCGTTTGACATTTATCAATGAATTAATCAATTGGAGGTATTTACTGAGCTCTTGGGTAATGAGCTCACTGAGCATAGCAATAAATAAATCAAATCCTTGCCTTCGAGCACTTGGAAAGAGACACCAGGCTGCTGCCTGACGGGACCCCGGAAGTCTTCCGCCCAGGATGAATTCCTACCTGTCTGGGATGGCTCTATGGAGACAAGGGAGTGAACAGGAGATGGAGCCAGGTCACTTCCAGACCTGGGATTTACTGGGGCTACAGATGGCTACTTGCCGTTTCGATGAAGGCCACCACGCTTCGTGTGACCGCCATCCTCCCCGTTCTCTTGCCCCACAGGCCTAGGAAGCTGTTGCAGAGTAACACTAACTCCTTTTGCAGGGAGTGGTTTGGCTGATCACTTCCACTTCAATTAATCAATTGTATTTATTGACCACTTACTACATGCAGAGTACTGTATTAAGCACTTGGAAGAATGCAGTATTACTGAGTTGATAGACATTATCACCAAGAGCTTGCGGTCTTGAGTGGGAGGCAAACAGTAAAATAAATTACGGATATGTTCATAAGAGCTGTGGGGCTGAGGGTGGGGTGAATAAAGGGTTCAAATCCAATCAATCAATCAATCGTATTTATTGAGCACTTACTGTGTGCAGAGCACTGTACTAAGCGCTTGGGAAGTACAAGTTATATAGAGACAGTCCCTACCCAACAGTGGGTTCACAGTTTAAAAGCTGGGGGGGGGAGGAAGAGGGAGTAGGGGAAATGAGGGCTTGGTTGAAGGTGATGTGATTTTAATAAGTCTTTGAACAACCTTAGTCCTCTGTTCCGACCCCTCCCTCTACCTCTGCTCAGTGACTGTCTTCAGAGGGCATGGAGACACCGAGTCTGGAGGCAGGAGGTCTTGTTTACTTGTTTATTCTTGTCTTGGCCATCTAAAAATGTGCTCTTATTGATAAAAAAAAATCTCTCCAGGGCACAATCTCAAAATAATAAACACCCAATTAAAATAGATCAAGCCAAAGCAGCAATCCCCGACATATCTTAAAATACCATTTTGAACATGCCAATTTAGAAAGACATGTCTTCCAGAGTTCCTGAAGATCATCAGAGGGTGGCGGCTAGGGCCAAACTGACTGAACCGAGGTGGACAGAGTTGTCCACATATGTCCCAGTGTGGCTGGCTTCAGGAAACACTCGCCTGGCTAGCTGTCTCCTGGTCCCAAGATGGTAACGGAACAGATATCCCACCAGCATTGATTTACTTCACGACCTGCTTCCGCAAGTGCACACCTCAGCTCTCCCCATAGTAAAAGCCTCTCACACCTGTCATAGAAGTACAGCCTATTCTATCTCTCCTTCTTTCCTGAGGCACCTCAGTTCCTAGAACTCACCACTCCAGGGCTGGTTTCCCTGTCTCTCCTCAGGGCTGGTCCCCACAAACAAAGGATGTGTGTGTGAGTGTGTATGTGTACACACACTATGCCTCTCTTCTTCCACTAAACGTAAACTGTTTTGACAATTGGATCAGTGACCTGCAGAAATGACTAAGTGACTGCCCCGTCCAAGACCAGTCTGGGACTTCTTCAGCAAAACTAAGCTCTGGGTCTGAGCAGAGTTTTCTGTATCTTATTTCTACCCCCAGCAGGTCATCATGATGCCCTCTTCTCCTCAGCCCCCCACGATAGGTCATCATTTGTTTCCAGGTCCCTCGGGGGAGATCGTTTTATAAATGAACTCTTACAGGGGGAACCACAGGTGCAAAAGTCCAACAGCCCCTAGAACGCAAACACTTCACTCTTTAAAAAATAGGGGAAGGTTCAACTTATCAGCAACCTTGAGCTTTGTTTCCTTTCTGCTCCCAAGAGACCCTCCCCCTCTATCCTTCTGCTGCGCTGAGCATTGTTCACTTTTTCCACTCACTGCCAGGGCACTGACTACTTCTCTTGGCAGAGAGTTGTGCTGGTCCCCAAGGCAGGGAGAGGGAAGAGGAAAGGTCTTCCCTCTTGGCAGAGGCCATTGGAAAGCTTTTCAGAAGTTAAAATGCGCAGCTGAACCTGTGAAAGGAGACATCAGTGGATTATCCCTGGATGATCACAATGACTTTTGCTGCGGGATCAGCAGAGTGCTGCAAAGCTCTTTGGAACTCCCTAAATGGCTATTGTAACTGGATTGGGAACTGTTGGGAACCTGCATGGACACATCGGAGCAGCCACGATTCCCCTCCATCACGTTTCCAGAACGTCACAATGGACATACTCCCATCATGTCCCCAGAGGATGAGCGGGAGCACTCAGGCAGGGTCCTTGCCTCAAAGGGATGAGTTATTTATTTTATTTTATTTTATAATGGCATTTGTTAAGCGCTTACTGTGTGCAAAGCGCTGGGGGGGATACAAGGTAATCAGGTTGTCCCATGTGGGGCTCACCATCTTAATCCCCATTTTACAGATGAGGTAACTGAGGCACAGAGAAGTTAAGTGACAGTTTGTGCTATAAGCCTGCAACTAGGTCTCCCCAGCTAAAGCAGACCATTAAGGGAACAATCCCATTTTGGTCAAAATTTTGGATAAAGCTGGTCCAGCTGTGTTTTCCAAGGAAAATTCAGGCTCTTGGTCTATCCTGATGAGTTCTCTTTGACAGAGGCAAAGGTGAGAGATGTGTAGTGCATTGCTCCCTGCCCCTTCCCGAACGTGATCGCAGTCAGGGAGAGAAGGGCCTGGCAGAGGTTATTCTCTCTCCTTTTCCCTTCTTTCCCTTTTCTCTGAGGCTAGGCTCCAGAACCCCTCATCAACTCAAGACAGGACTGAAATAGTACCAACCTGTGCTGTGGAATGGCGTTCCTCTTTGACATTTCTTAAAAGGAAATTCCTCAAATTCCTTCAGTAATCCATTTTGGTATCAAACAGCCTATGCAACAAGCAAGTTCTTTCTTAGCTGTGAATTCATCTCTTACGTCACAAACGATGTTAATTTCCTCTTCTACGCAGTTGGAGAACAGCTGGCACTCATAGTCACATTGCTCTTCAGGCACTTGGAAACTCTTACATCACATGCAGTCTTCTCTTCCCCTGCCTAAATAATCCTAATCCTTTTCATTTTCCTCTTCTGTCTGCTCCTATTTCCCAATTCCATATTTTTTCCTCTCTCTAATCCCCTAAAAACCCAGACCCTTAAACAAGACTTTACAATCCTACAGATGCGAAGGGTAGTGGGAGATTTCCCTGAAATTTTTGCACGTTGTACTCCTACACATCCCAGGAATTACATCAGCATTGTTATTAGTATTGGTAACATCATCATCATCATCATCAATCATATTTATTGAGTGCTTACTGTGTGCAGAGCACTGTACTAAGCACTTGGGAAGTACAATTTGGCAACATATAGAGACAGTCCCTACCCAACAGTGGGCTCACAGTCTGAAAGGGGGAGACAGAAAACAAAACCAAATGGCAGCAAACCTTGTGACTCCCAGGCCCCTACCCTGTCCCCATGCAGCAGATAAATGGCAGCAAACCTTGTGACTCCGAGGCCCCTACCCTGTCCTCATCAATCGTATTTATTAAGCGCTTACTATGTGCAGAGCACTGTACTAAGCGCTTGGGAAGTACAAACTGGCAACATATAGAGACAGTCCCTACCCAACAGTGGGCTCACAGTCTAAAAGGGGGAGACAGAGAACAAAACCAAATGGCAGCAAACCTTGTGACTCCCAGGCCCCTACCCCGTCCCCATGCAGCAGACAAACGGCAGCAAAACTTGTGACTCCCAGGCCCCTACCCTGTCATCATCGATCGTATTTATTGAGCGCTTACTATGTGCAGAGCACTGTACTAAGCGCTTGGGAAGTACAAATTGGCAACATTTAGAGACAGTCCCTACCCAACAGTGGGCTCACAGTCTAAAAGGGGGAGACAGAGAACAAAACCAAATGGCAGCAAACCTTGTGACTCCCAGGCCCCTACCCTGTCCCTACGCAGCAGACAAATGGCAGCAAACCTTGTGACTCGCAGGCCCCTACCCTGTCCCCATGCAGCAGACAAATTGCAGGAAACCTTGTGACTCCCAGGCCCCTACCCTGTCATCATCAATCGCATTTATTAAGCGCTTACTATGTGCAGAGCACTGTACTAAGCGCTTGGGAAGTACAAATTGGCAACATATAGAGACAGTCCCTACCCAAAAGTGGGCTCACAGTCTAAAACGGGGAGGCAGAGAACAAAATCAAATGGCAGCAAACCTTGTGACTCCCAGGCCCCTACCCTGTCCCCATGCAGCAGACAAATGGCAGCAAACACTGTGACTCCCAGGCCCCTACCCTGTTATCATCAATCGTATTTATTGAGCGCTTACTATGTGCAGAGCACTGTACTAAGCGCTTGGGAAGTACAAATTGGCAACATATAGAGACAGTCCCTACCCAACAGTGGGCTCACAGTCTAAAAGGGGGGAGACAGAGAACAAAACCAAACATACTAACAAAATAAAATAAATAGAATAGATATGTACAAGTAAAATAAATAGATAAATAAATAGAGTAATAACTATGTACAAACACATTGCCGTTTGATATTCCATTTTCATTTTGCAATTCCTCCAGTGTGGCCTAATGGAAAGAGTGCAGGGCTGGAAGCCAGGAGACCTGAGTTCGAATCCTTGCTCCACCAATTGCCTGCTGTCTGAGACCCTGGTCAAGTCACTTAACTTCTCTGTGCCTCCATTTCACCATGTTTAAAATGGGCATTCAATATCTGTTCTCCGTTTTTATTAGACTGCGAGCTCAATGTGGGACAGGGACTGTGTACAACCTGATTATATTCTATCTACTCCAATGCTTAACTAATGCTATTATTATTTTCCTAGGCCCCATGATGGTGGGCTCCACCATTTATTTGTTTTACTGTTTGTTTTCCTACTCTAGTTTCACATCCCAACACTTATGTTTAGTAGACTGAGTGTTTCTCCATCTTGCGGTGGACATTTTGAATTTTAGTCCTGTTCTCACAGGGTCATCCATGAGGTTATTCTATTTGTAACCCTATTGAATCAGCATGGTCTAGTGGATAGAACATGGGCTTGAGAGTCAGAAGGACCTAGATTCTAATCCAGGGTCCACCACTTGGCTGCTGTGTGACCTTGGGTAAGTCATTTCATTTCTCTGTGCCTCAATTACCTCATCTGGAAAATGGGGATTAAGACTGTAAGTCCAATGTGGGAGAGGGACTGTGTCGAAATTGATTAGCTTGTATCTACCCCAGCACTTAGAACAGTACCTGGCACATAGTAAGTGCTTAACAAATACCATAAAAAATAGTTTTATATCCGTCTCCTCAGCAGCATGGGTAGCGGAAAGAGCCCAGGCTTGGGAGTCAGAGGTCGTGGGTTCTAATCCTAGCTCTGCCACTCGTCAGATGTGTGACTTTGGGCAAGTCGCTTAACTTCTCTGTGCCTCAGTTACCTCATATGTAAAATAGGGATTAAGACTGTGAGCCCCATGTGGGACAATCTTATTACCGTGTATATAACCCAGTGCTTAGAACAGTGCTTGGCACATAGTATGCGCTTAACAAACACCAACATTATTATTATTATTATTATTATTATTATTATTATTATTATTATTATTAAAGAGTACAGGCCTGGGAGTCAGGTGATCTGGATTCTAATTCCAGCTCTGCCACTTGTCTGCTCTGTGACCTTGGACAAGTCACTTAAGTCCTCTGTGCCTATTTCCTCATCTCCCTCCCCCTTAGACTCTCAGCCCCACGAGGGGTAGAAACCGTGCCTGACCTAATTATCTTGTATTTACCCCAGCGCTCAGCACAGTGCTTGACACATAGTGAGTGCGTAATAAATATCCCAGTTATTTTTGCTATTATTAATATTGTAGGCAGGGAATGAATCACATCTTGGTTTTGTACTTCCCAAGTGCCTGTTACAGTGCTGAGCACCCAGTGACTGCTCATTAAATGCAATTTCTATTACTGCTACTCGAGAAATAATGAACAAACTATTCCACAGGAAGGACCAGACCCAGGGCCAGCCCCCTCTACTCCTTCTACCTACAATGGTCTCTGGAACTTTAAAAACCCTTTTTGGGGAACCATCATCTCCCAAGGGGAGGATGCAAATCAAACTTTCCTAGCTTGTTGATGAGTATCCCTAAATGTTAGTCACATAAATACACAAGGACTCTTCAAGAGACGAGAGAGAAGTGAAAACAAGATATAAATTCTTCTCCCCACCCACCTCTAAAATTAATATAGTGCTCACAGATGGCCACAATAAATGCCAAAATAAATAAGCACCTCTCCGAGTACATTTATGTTATGCGACATCTCCAACAAACGCAGTGTCTGTCCGTAAGCGAGGGAAGGAGCATGGCCTAGCAGAAAGAGCACAGGCCCATGAGTCAGAGCACCTGGATTCTAATCTCGGTTCAGTCCCTTGCCTCTTGTATGACCTTGAGAAAATTACTTAACTTCATTCATTCATTCATTCAATCGTATTTATTGAGCGCTTACTGTGTTTAGAGCACTGTACTAAGCACTTGGGAAGTCCCAGTTGGCAACATATAGAGACGGTCCCTACCCAACAGTGGGCTCACAGTCTAGATGGGGGAGACAGACAACAAAACGAAACATATTAACAAAATAAACTAAATAGAATAAATATGTACAAATAAAATAGAGTAATAAATATGTACAAACATATATACATATATACAGGTGCTGTGGGGAGGGGAAGGAGGTAAGGTGGGGGGGGATGGGGAGGGGGAGGAGGGGGAGAGGAAGGAGGGGGCTCAGTCTGGGAAGGCCTCCTGGAGGAGGTGAGCTCTCAATAGGGCTTTGAAGAGAGGAAGAGAGCTAACTTGGTGGATGGGTGGAGGGAGGGCAGCCCAGGCCAGGGGGAGGACGTGGGCCGGGGGTCGACGGCGGGACAGGCGAGAAAGAGGCACAGTGAGGAGGTTAGCGGCAGAGGAGCGGAGGGTGTGGGGTGGGCTGTAGAAGGAGAGAAGGGAGGTGAGGTAGGAGGGGGCGAGGGGATGGACAACCTTGAAGCCGAGAGTGAGCAGTTTTTGCCTGATGCGTAGGTTGATTGGTAGCCACTGGAGATTTTTGAGGAGGGGAGTGACATGCCCAGAGCGTTTCTGCACAAAGACGATCCGGGCAGCAGCGTGAAGTATAGATTGAAGTGGGGAGAGACAGGAGGATGGGAGATCAGAGAGGAGGCTGATGCAGTAATCCAGTCGGGATAGGATGAGAGATTGAATGAGCAGGGTAGCGGACGAGCAGGCAACTTCTCTGTGCCTCAGTTTCCTCATCTGTAAAATAGAAATTCAGTACCTGTTCTCCCTCTCCCTTGGATTGTGAGCCTGGTGTGGGGTCTGAACTGGATCCAATTTTGTTTTATCTATCCTAGAACTTGCCCCATAGTGATAAGTGCTTATCAAATACCATAATTATTGTTATTGAACAATTGGATGCCAGCACAGATCCAAAGTTGCTCTGAGAGTTTAGGAAACTGGAGTTTTCCCCATTATTTTACCTTCTAGAAGGAGCTCTGCATCTGTGGTTTATTCATCAACTTGGGATATGGAGGTGGACTATGGGAGAACAAACCATGGCCCTTTCCTGGAGTCCAGGGTTTGACTTTACTGTCCAACAGTAAAACTAAGGGAAGTCTTTTCAGTCTCCTCTCCGGTGGGTCTGTGGCATGACTTCCCAGGAGCAGCCCTGTTCTTTGGTCACCCCGGCTGGAAGTGGGTCATGTACAGAAAACTCTTGCATGTGCATGTCAGCGTGCTGTGCCCCGGTTGCCGAGTTTCTTGTGGCACTCCTGCCCCAGTGGGCACATGACTGGCAGGAGCAAGAGCATGCAAATGGCTCTGCACAAACCACTTGTGCTGCAATGAGTTCCTTGGTGCAGGTTCTTGGTCCCAAAGTCTTCATGGCTTTATCAAGGGTCAGTCATCATTTATGGATGGAGACTCCATCATCATCACCATCCGCAGCTGCGGCGTCATCACTATCATCATCCACCATCCTCCACTAGGGTTGGTCAAGTAGCTAGCTTTTTTCATGGCTCTAAGAATCCATTCTGGGGAGAGCCATCTGGAATTCATCCTATTCTTCCTGCTTAACGGATTTCTCCTTTCTGATTGATTGAATGGGAAGCCCAGCTTACATCTCCTCCTTGCCTCTAGGCACTTGAAATGTTCCTTTTCTTTCGTGGAAGAAAATGAACTCAGAGGGGACTAGGGAGGCATCGCCACATTCCTTCCTCCCTGGGGGGGACTCAGGGATTCAACACCAGCAAATTAGTCGGCTCGATAGTGCTGAGTGATGGCTAGCTTGGGAAGTCACCAGTCTGGATCCCTCTTATGGCTTCATCATTATCATCATCAATGGTATTTATTGCTTGCTTGCTGTGTGCAGAGCACTGTATTAAGCGCTTGAGGGAATACAGTACAACAGAGTTGGTAGTCACGTTCCCTGCCCCCAACAAGCTTATAGTCGAGAGTGGGAGACAGACACTAATACAAATAAACCATTTATGTGATATAACTTACAGATAAGTGCTGTGGGCATCAAATACACAAAGGTCACAGAAACAACTGCTTCTTCCCAGGAAGGTGATCAAGGCCCAGGTGTTTCAGGCACATCTTTAACGTTCATTTTGAAAGGTTGCTGGGGTGCCTGGGTAGAGGAATTTTCACTGAGTGCTTTCTGTTGAATACCAGCCCAAGCATCTGGTATTCCGGAGGAGGGTCTGTATTTTATCCACTGCGGCTATTGTCTCCCCAGCTTGATGCTAATTCACTTTTGCCCTCTCTGCGCACCTTGGATCCAGGGGAACCAATCTGGCGGAAAGTCTAGCAGGAACTCTTGTGGCAACTAGCAATTTTCCTCCCCACCATCTGGACAGGTGGCTGAGCCCATGACATCAGGCAGGGAGATGTAGGTGGGGACAAGGTGAGGAGAAAGCCATATTGCTCTGCAGGTGGGCCACATCTGCAGCACCTCTGGGACAGCATTTTCCATCGTTTTTCATTGTACCCAAGTTATAGGGTTGCAGGTGGGTTTGCAAAATACTCTGACTGCCCATTCACCCCTTCTATCCTTCAATTAGGGCTTGAAATATCTCTGCACTCTGCCTTCCTAAAGCATCAGGACAGCCTGGGCACTACAGTCCTGGGTACAGCCAGGGAGGCCAGGTCCTGGATCCTCTAATTTGTGACCCATCTAGCTGTCACTCTCCTCTTTGACCCTTCCCTAACCCAAGACTGGTCTCTAGCCCCTGCCTACCTCTACTGGTTGGAGAACAAGGAGAAAAAGAAAGAATGCTTGAAATTGTTGGTTTTTTTTTTTTTTTACCATGGATGAAAGAACTGTATCCAGTTCTCCAGCAAATGGAATTCTTCTTTCCCCAGCAGCGTGGAGCCCAACTCCTCTGGCTTATCTGGCTTGTTTTACAACAGGGAGGATCTGTTTGTCAGGACTGCGGTGATTTGGGGCTGCCTCTCCCCAGGCCCATTACTTTAGGCAACTCTCCTCTGATCCCGGCCTCCTCTTCCCTGGAAGGGCCAGGATGGGAGGATCTGGAACTCTGAAGATTGCTTAATAACTCAACGCTTCAAGGGAATCTGGCCTGGGGGGTGAGCAGGGAGAGGCTGCCCAGAGAAGAGCTCAGAGCTCCTTCCAGCACTGTGCCTGGTCCTGGAATTAGGGGAGGGGGAAAGCAAGGGAGGACTAGAGTCTCCATGTTGCAGTGATTGGAGCTGAGCAAGCGCAGGTTGCTGGGGCTGCTGGGATGACTACTGGGAAATTATTCTCACAATGAGCCATCTCTGCTGAAAGTTGCAGCGAGAGCCTAGTGGAAAGAATACAGGACTAGTGGAAAGAGTACCAGCCCGGCAGTCAGAGGACCTGGGTTCCAATTCCAGCTCTTCCAGATCCCTGCTATGTGACCTTGGGAAAGTCACTTACCTTCTCTGTGCCTCAGCTTCAGGGGAATTCAGTACCTGTTCTTCTTCCTTCTTAGATTGTGAGCCTGTGTGGAACAGGGACTTTGGCTGACCTGATTCTGTGAGCCCATGTGGAGCAGGGACTATGTCCAACATGATTATCTTATATCTATCTGCCCCAGTATTTAGTAAAATACTTAAAATTTTAAATAATAATTATTGGTTTTTTATCATTAGAACTGCAGGATCAGGAGGAACTCACTCCCTCTGAGATCACAGCCAAGTGGGATTTGGGGGTTGGTGAGACCTCTCGGCCCCACCTTCTAAGGAAAGTCTAGAGGCTGGGAGATGGGTTAGAAAAAAAGATCACCCTCCCCTGAGTCACGTTTGGACTCCTAAAATGGGCTGGAACTCTGGATTTCCAGGTTGGAGCCTGCCTAGGAGGAAACTGGTGAGGTGGGGGAGATTCCCCAGGAATGCAGAAAATATTACTCTATTTATTTATTTATTTTACTTGTACATATCTATTCTATTTATTTTATTTTGTTAGTATGTTTGGTTTTGTTCTCTGTCTCCCCCTTTTAGACTGTGAGTCCACTGTTGGGTAGGGACTGTCTCTATATGTTGCAAACTTGTACTTCCCAAGCGCTTAGTACAGTGCTGTGCACACAGTAAGCGCTCAATAAATACGATTGATGATGATGATGATGCAGAGCCAGGAGTTTGGAGGAGTTAGTGGTGGAGGCCAGGACAAAGTAATGCTTCAAAACCCCCTCCTCCTTTCAGTCAACCTTTCATAGCCTAGGGATGGGCCTTCCTGCTGTTGCCTGTAGACACCTACTGAGCGTCTAGTGGGGAGGGTTTTGCATTGTAAACTGAGAAGCAGGGCTCTGAAAAATACAGTTTTGTTTCCAAATTCGAGTCCCAGCTTTGTGGAAGTGTGCATGTTGTGAGGAAGGGGTGTGGAGAGGGCCTTGGGGGTTGAGGGGAATGAGAAAAGGACTTCATATCATAAGAGGGAGGAGAGGGGTAACCTGGGTCGTGATCATTTTGGTTTCACCCGAGTAATGGTGTCTTAGCCAGTGTCCTGCCCAAACTCCAATTCCGATGAGTTCACTGGCTCTCACCTGATTCTTTCTGCACTCCAACCCACCTGCAGTCTTACTCTAGAGGAACATGGGGCATTTTCGCTGCTATTAAGTTGGAGTTACATTTCACCCAAGGATGCGGTATTTCAACGATCCTCAGGCAGGCAGTAATTTACGTGTTGGTGTTAAAGCACCTCGGGATCCTTTGAGATTAGAGACACCACATAAAGCTGAGTTATGCTCCTGATGGTTGTTACTGCTGAGTTTGACCAAAATTGGAGTTAAAACCCTTTGGTATTTATGAAGGTTTGGCCGAAAAGGGCAGCTTGCCGTTCAGACGGCTCTGGTTTTCGCTGTTTATTTTGTGTGCAGTAAATTATCCCCCTCCGAAAAGCCTGAAGTGAGAGAGATGAGTGTTTGATTTGCCAGAAGTCTCCGAAGAGGAACATGGGGCTGGGAGCAGGGTCAGGTTTTCTAAACTGTTTGTTGTGAAATGGGGAGCCCATTTGAAAAAATTCATTCCTGAGCACCAGTTATCCCAGTTCCCAGAATTGATGTGGATTTTCTTTTAACTACATATTTTTTGCTTTTGAGCTAATCGTCCCTTTAATTCTAGATATTTTGTCATTTTCATTGAAGCAGCATGGCATAGTGGATAAAGCCCAGGCCTGGGAGTTGGAAGGTCATGGGTTCTAATTCTGACTCTGCCACTTGTCTGCTGTGTGACCTTGGGCAAGTAATTTCACTTCTCTGGGCCTCAGTTACCTTCATTCACTCATTCAGTCGTATTTACTGAGCGCTTACTGTGTGCAGAGCACCGTACTAAGCACTTGGGAAGTACAAGTTGGCAACATATAGAGATGGTCCCTACCCAACAGCGGGCTCACAGTCTAGAAGGGGGAGACAGACAACAAAACAAAACGTATTAACAAAATAAAATAAATAGAATAAATATGTACAAATAAATAAATAAATAAATAGAGTAATAAATACGTACAAACATATATACATATATACAGATGCTGTGGGGAGGGGAAGGAGGTAAGGCGGGGGGATGGGGAAGGGGAGAGGAAAGAGGGGGAGAGGAAGGAGGGGGCTCAGTCTGGGAAGGCCTCCTGGAGGAGGTGAGCTCTCAGTAGGGCTTTGAAGGGAGGAAGAGAGCTAGCTTGGCGGATGTGCAGAGGGAGGGCATTCCAGGCCAGGGGGATGACGTGGGCCGGGGGTCGACGGCGGGACAGGCAAGAACGAGGCCCAGTGAGGAGATTAGTGGCAGAGGAGTTGAGGGTGTGGGCTGGGCAGTAGAAGGAGAGAAGGAAGTTGAGGTAGGAGGGGGTGAGGTGATGGACAGCCTTGAAGCCGAGGGTGAGGAGTTTTTGCCTGATGCTTAGGTTGATTGGTAGCCACTGGAGATTTTTGAGGAGGGGATTAACATGCCCAGAGCGTTTCTGCACAAAGACGATCTAGGCAGAGGCTTGAAGTATGGATTGAAGTGGGGACAGACAGGAGGTTGGGAGGTCGGAGGGGAGGCTGATGCAGTAATCCAGTCGGGATAGGATGAGAGGTTGAATGAGCAGGGTAGCAGTTTGGATGGAGAGGAAAGGGCGGATCTTGGCAATGTTGCGGAGGTGAGACCGGCAGGTTTTGGTGACGGATTGGATGTGAGGGGTGAACGAGAGAGCGGAGTCAAGGATGACACCAAGGTTACAGGCTTGTGAGACGGGAAGGATGGTAGTGCTGTCAACAGTGATGGAAAAGTCAGGGAGAGGACAGGGTTTGGAAGGGAACATAAGGAGTTCAGTCTTGGACGTGTTGAGTTTTAGATGGTGGGCAGACATCCAGTACCTCATCTGTAAAATGAGGATTGAGACAGTGAGCCCTACGTGGGACAGGGACTGTGTCGAACCTGATTTGCTTGTACCCACCACAGTGCTTAGTATAGTACCTGGCACATAGAAAGCGCTTAACAAATACCATAATTATTATTATTGGCCTACTGACAGAGGAGTCCCTTTCTTTCCCAGGAAAGCCAAGTCAGCAACAGGTGTTATAGACTTCTAATTTTTTAGGATGCCATAGGGTTATTGATCTAGGTCATTAGCGGAGTTTCACATTCATCCCCATCAGACCTAGAATTCCACACATGCCTTTTATTTAGGAAAGAACATGAGAATATGTTATCTTATTCCTCTGGAATTTTCCACAGTTATTTAGCAAGTTAGTTTAGGTGAAATTGGTTCGAGGGCTCTGGAAACCTAAATCACCTCAGTTCTTATTTACATCAGACTTGGAGTAGTTCATCTGACTTGAAGTAAATGTGTGCTTCATAGTGCCAGTGTACCTAATCCCTCTCTCCTCCCTGCTGCCTCAAAATCCTGTGGTTAAAATAACACAGTCGCTATTTAAAGCACAAAGTTAAAGCTGCTCCCAGAGGCGGACTTGTGATCTAAAGAACTCATAGCAGATGGGTCTACGAGGTTTTGGGTGTTTTTTTTTTTTCTCTTCAACTTTTGACCCTCATGAGGAACGCCTAGATCTTCGCAGGTAAATCTCTCCTTTTCTTCCCCTCTCTTTTTCATTAAAAATGTGATTGGAAGATTATCAACAGTCAAATGAGAGAAGCAGGCTGCATTCCGGTCATTTGCTGTTAGTCAGGGCTCGTAGTTATTTCCCTGAAGCATGAGTGAAATGCACTAGTTGAAATGATGACCTTGCATACAGAGAGGATAATAGCTTCAGAGATGCCCGGTTCTCAGAGTTGGGAGTCAGTATGGGTCTCAGTCCCTCAATCTAACAGAATTTGACTGTGCTGGGGTCAAAGTGGTGCTAAGTAACCAGATAGATTTTCCCAGAATCAATTGAGCTGCTCGTGTTTAACGGGACTCTCCATGAGAAAGAATAATGCTGTATTGGATCTCTGGGCTCTCTTTGCAGGGCAGGTTCTGATCCCACCGAAGCCCCAGCTGACTTTTTTCCTTTTGGCGCAACCTTGTCAGCTAGTGAGTTGCTTTTTTCTACACTGTGCTCTTTGGAAGGCAAAAAAGGAGTGAGAAACGTTTATGGAGATAATATTCCCTCTTCACTTTAGGGTCCATTTATCCATTTACACACACGCCACCTCTCCTTACCCTCCTCTACTGAAAAAGGCATCAAATTTAGTCTGTGAAGCCAATCAGTCAATCAGTCAATTTAGTATGTACAGAATGCTGGTGTGTGGATGACTGTATTAAGACCTTGGAAGAGTATAATAGAATTAGTAGGCATGATCTGTGCTCTAAAGGAGCTTATAGTGTAGGGGTCAGGGGAAACAGACCCTAAAATAGTTTAGAGATAGTAGGAAGGAGGAAAATAGATATGTAGGTGAGTGCTTAAGTAATAAGGATAAACAAAAGTGCTAAAGGTGGTTGTGAGTACACACGTTTGCTGGGTTCTGACTCTGCAGCATAGCATTGTAATTTGGGCCAACATTATCGAAAGCTGTATTCTCAGTCGAATATCGATGAATACCATTGCTATGTCAATGCATTTATACTGTCAGAGAGGCCCCATGAAAGGGTAGCATACTTTTACTTCATCGGAAGTGAAATGGACATGTCGACCCACCCTGATTACTCTGCCTGAAGATGAAGCCACCCCTCCGTACCCCCAGTCTCTCCCGTTCTGCCGTCTTTAAACTTTCCCCCTCTCCTCGCCACATCACAACTTTTAAAATGTTTTTCCTGTTTCCCTGCATCTCCCGTGTGCCCATCCCACCCCCACTGCTTATATCCCGGGAGTCTGCGCTGTAATGGGAGCTAGTATCATGAAACTAAAGCAGGATGTTAATTTAGCAACATTGTAATTCCAAACCCTCTAAGTCGAGGGCACCAGAAGGCTCAATTCCTTGGTACACGTTCTTGGTCCTGAAAATTCGGAACCTGTGTTCCTTCATCATTCTCATCATCATCATCACCTGCAGAGAAATCCAGTTTCATCTCTCAGACACCTTCCCACTCGGTAAAATGACAGGGAGGAAGGATCATGATGAATACCAATGCAGAGGTTTTAATGATAATCAAGAACCTGGTGAGTGGGTTGGAGTCAGCCTGGAGGATGAGGGAAAATGTGATGAACAAAGAAATGCAGTGAGACAGTCACTGTAGCGCTTCTGTATCACAAGGCCTAGCTGATGTCATCTGAACTGGGTAAGGGAGTGCCAGGAATTTTGAGCTCTCTATTAAGATTCAGTTCAGGAAGAAAACATACTCCCAAATTTGTTCATGTGGAAAAATGAACTTTGGCGGAAAATATTTCTGGGAGACAGCCAAAAGCCTAAGAGGACTGCTTTGCCATTTTTTGGGTCATAATTAATGTTGGGTGCACATGTGGAAGGAGTCGGGATTCTGCCTGTCAAGGGAGCAGTAGCTAAGGGGAAAATGGAGAACTCTGAGTATAGAAAGAACCATTAATGAAGCAGCGAAGAACCACTAAAGAACCACTGTAGAACCATGATGAAGCAGTGTGGCCTAGTGAAAAGAGCACAGGCCTGGGCGTTGGAGGACCTGGCTTTTAATCCTTGCTCGGCTACCTGCCTCCTGTGTGACCTTGGGAAAATCACTCAACTTCTCTGTGCCTCAGTTTCCTCAACTGAGAATTGGGAATTCAACATCTGTTCTCCCTCCTACTTAGCCGGTGAGCCACATGTGGGACAGGGGCTGTGTCTAACCTGATTAATTTCTATCTACCCCAGTGCTTAGGACAGTGCTTAACACATAGTGTGAACTTAATAAACACCATAAAAATCCATGAAGAACCACTGAGAAATAGTGTAGCTTAATGGAAAGAGCACAGGACTGGGTGTCAGGAGGCCCGTGTTCTGATCCCTGTTCCACCACTTACCTACTGTGTAATCTTGGGTGAGTCTCATAGCTTTTCTGTGACTCAGTTTCTTCATGTTTAAAATGGGAATTAAATACCTCTTCTCCCTTCCCTTTAGAGTGTGAGTCCCGTGTGCTTCAGGGATTGTGTCTGATCTGATTATCCTGTATCTACCCCAGTGCTTGGTACATATTAAGAACTTAACAAATGCCACAATTGTTGCTATTAGTGGACATAAAGTATTTATTCAAGCTTTTCATCTGAAGCTTGAGAGACGGTTGGCTGCCATTATTTCCTTCCACTGGGGAGTGAATTGGTGATGTCATATGAGTTGGAGCACACTCCTTGTGTAGGTCTGTGTGAGCCTCTTGCTGTGAAGTATTCTGGATGTCTTAGACCTGGAGGCAAGTTGTACAGGGAACTTGGCAGGTGTGGCTAAAGCCATAGGCTAAGTGGCAGAGTGGACTTATCTCATACTTACTATCACTTGAGCACTGAGTACTCAGGATTTACCCTTAATCTAATAATTATGGCATTTATTCAGCATTTGAGACCTACTAAGCCCTGGCTATAAAATCGGTCACAGTAGCCCATGACCCACATGAGACTCACAATCTGTCCTACCCCAGTGTTACATGTGTTAAGGAAATGGAGGCCCAGAGTAGTAAAGTGACTTGCCAAAGGTTACATGGTAGGCTAGTAGTAGAACTGGGCTTCAAATCCAGGTCTCCTGACTTCCAGTCCCTTGTGCTTTCCACTAAGCCACAATTCTGGTCTATCAAAAGCTGCTGGATGTCCCCAGAGACTAAATATTCTAATGACTGGAGGTGGGATGGCAGGGAGAGGGACTGGATCGGACTCCATGGGTGTTGGTGAATTTGTAGTACCATGAAGACTGATCTTTTCAGTATACTGAGAGCATGTCAGGCTTTATGTATTGGAATGGAAAACACACCCACCCACACCACCCTATAGTACAGTCTTTATCCTGACAATGATTATGGATTTCTTCAGTCTCCAAATTGAAGAAGTAAAATCATGAGGCTGAGAAGTGGGAATCAGTTTGGATAGAAATATGTTTGATTGGTTGGATATGGATGGCAGGGACTCTAGTCCACCCTCCCACCCTGCCTTCCGGCGTGTGATTCAGTAGAGAGGAGAGGGAAGGCGGGGATTGGTGCGGCCACCTTAGTCATCTTGACATGTCTCAGTTTCGGGAATACCTAACTCTCCCCCTGCGCTTCATGTGGTTGTTTGAGACCGACCTTCCATTTCGCAAGAATATGAGACAGTCCACTCCTGGCTCAGACCCAGTAGTTTGTCCTTGGACCTTGGCTGCAGGAACTTGGTGGACAGCCTGGTTTCTGGCCTCTCTGATACCCTTCCCAATGGCTGGGGAAATGGTGACTTGGAAAAGGGTCTTCCCTTACAGATCTGGAAGTCCTGAACTTATAGCCACAGCTCAGTCTCCCTCAGAATTTCTGCGGGAGAAGCTTACAACACTGCCACACCAGTATCAATCATGCCTTCCCTATCATGAGAGACGACTGTAGCATTTTATTTGAACGTAGTTCAGGTACTAAGATGTGCAAGGAAGAAAAGTATTTTCAGGCAAACTCAATGAGTGTCTGTTTTACAAGTAAGTTGGGGTGGGAGCCTGGGAGCCGGAAGAGAGAAGAATCGGTTTTTAGTATGTTTCTCCCTTGCATGTGAAAAAAAAAAATCCTCAGACTTCCCTGTTACAAAATAGGGAGGCTCCCAGGGGCTGACCTAAGACCAGGCTGATCCTGATTCTGGACATTCAGGTAACTGAATTTTCACCAAATTCAGCATTTATCTTCAGACACCTTGATGGTGGCACTGCATGTTCCTTCAAGCAGTTGGGTTCCCCAGCTCCATCCATTTACACCAAAGTGTAACTCATTCCTGGAAATGACCCCAAATCATTAAATGACCAGGATTTCAATCGCCCAACCCCCTTCGCTCCTCTCCCTGCCCTCCAGAATTCAAAGCTTGACAGAAACAGAGTCAGAACTTCTGCACAAACCATAGAAAAGTAGGGTGGAGAGGCAGTGGAGAGCATTGTTGCAGGAAAAGAATGATTTTGTCAGTGATCTCTCTCCCTCTTCCTCTCGGATTTCAGATAGATTTAGAACTGGGAAGATAGCTGGGGAGCCGAAGTGTGCTGAGAGGAGGCTGGGATGAATCATTGGATGAAGAGACGAGCCTGCCAGCTCAGGGAAGAAGAGGGCACAAGAGGAGGGAGGGAAGGAAAAGGAAGAAAAAGGACTCATAGATACAGAATTTCAGGGTGGGGAAAAGAAAAAGGAGACTTGGAAAGGGGAAGAGAAGGAATGATGAATGAAAACAGAATGCCTACCAGCCCCCCCGAGCATGGAACTGCACTGGCTGTGGCAGGTCTGAAGTTGAATCCAACTCCAAGGGTGGGCCAAGAGGCTCAAGGGGAGGCCATGAAGTCGAGGGAGGGGGGATTAGCCTGCCACTTCCTTCCCAACTTGAGTTTGGGGAACAGGCAAGAACAACAGAGTGAGGAAACCACAAAGCACAGTGGACTCCTTCCCACCTCAGTTTCTCCAACCGTGTTCCTCTTCACCTTCAAAGAGCCTTCCGTGGTTGATAACTGCCTCTGCCCTTCCCCACCACATGCACAGCTTTCAGTCCCCTCAGCCCTCAGTTACCACCTCCAATACTTACGTGTCCCTTTACTTATTCACTTGTGTGTATCATTTTGATGTATTCTCACATTCTTTTAAATCTTTGATACTCTTCAGTTTCTGCTTATCTTTCCAATGAGCTTGATATGGCTAGATATGGCTTGCCCTTCGCAAGCCTGGGCAAGGTGGGGGAATGGTGATTCCGAGGGGGTTTTACAGTAGAACTGTACTATGAGGCAGCTGAGCGCCCCAGAGTCCACACACCGGCTTCTTCAATACATTTCTTTCAGCACACCCACCACCCGGCTGGAGCGCGCGCTAAAGGAGAGAGCAGTTGGGGAAGACCCAGATGGTGCAGAATCCTACAGGGAGCCAGCATCACTGCCAAACACACTCTGCAAGGGAAGGAGGAGAGGAAGTGGAATGGGAGAGGTAAGGGAGAAAGGGAGGGATGAGGAGAAAGGAGAAAGGGAGGGAGAAAGGAAGGGAAAGCTGGAATGATGGAGGACAGATTGGGTCGCTGAAAATGCATTTTGTAAATGACGTCTTTTGTGAGAATTCAGTATCTGATCATCAATGGAAATAGAACGGGGTCTAAGCAAAAAGGTGTAAATCGCTGGAAAATGTAAAGTCAGAGAGAAAGCACAATAAAACATTAAAGTGGGGAGGACTCTGGGGCGCTCAGCTGCCTCATAGTACAGGACTACTGTACAGGACTACATAGTACAGATGGACTACTGAGTGAATTGTCTAAATATCTCACTGATGCCTTTGGCAGAGGTTTCAATGTCATTTTAGAGAAACAAGAAATGGCAAATCCTATGGTCCATGAGCTATTGTACCGCAGTTCATCATCACTCCAGATGGGAGACTCCATCCTCAAAGTCATCATCTTCATCATCTCATGGCTCTGTTAAGGGAGAATGCAAACAACAGGAAGTACAGGCCCCTAAACCCTCATGAATTCAGACCATAAAATATTGGCCAGCATTTTAGTGGTGAAGGCTAGTGGTGATATCAGGCAGGATAACTTCTCTGTCCCCAAGCTGGGCCATAAGAGGGAGACAGGTTGCAATCCTTTGTCATTTCAGGAGAAATAGCAGTAAAGGGGAGGATGCTTCCTTGTGAACACCTTATGGAACAAGGATTGTGTCCCTTTGTATCTCCTCCAGTGCTTAGCCCATTCCTGGGCATAGAGTAAGTCCTTTAAAAAATACCCAAACTAACTTGCTAACCCTCTTGGGGATCTGGATCAAGAGAGGGCATTAGAAGGAACAAGGACTGAACTTGTCTACACTCTCTCCTCTTCCCCACCCTGCACTCCTAGCGCCTTGTTTGCACCACCACCCCCAACCCGTGGCTGTTTAGTAAATACGAGTAATGATGCCTAAAATAGGGAAATCAAGAAAGGTGCAGTTGTATGGGATCGGGGAGCTGGGAATTTAAATATTGCAGATCAGCTGCTACCGTGATTATTTTAGGAAAAAGATTGACACTATAAAAGGATTTGCAGAGGAAAAAAAAATAACTACTAAGGAATGGAAATGGGGAATGGATAGAAAGTTAAAGCAGAGAAACTGAAGGATACAAAGTAAGAAAATATGGGTTTACAGATCATAATGCTGCAATTTTGAATTTTAAGGTGGAAAATAGATTGGATGAAAGGGTCAGGAATACAGAAAGGTAAGATTGGAAAGCATGTTTATGAAATAGATTTTAAAGACTGTAATCAGTCAGTCAGTAGTATTTATTGAGTGCTATATGCACAGCATTCTTCTAAGTGCCTGGGTGAGTACAACACAATACAGTCAGTAGATGCAAATCCCTGCCCTTAAAGAGTTTACAGTCTATTTGAGATCTTATAATCTACCTTCGAGGTCTTCCGGCTGTTACCAACTCTGTTATATTGTACTCTCCCAAGTGCTTATTAAATGCTCTGCTCCCAGAGGGAGGCTCAATAAATATGATTGATTGCCATTGTACTCTCCCAAGTGCTTAATACAGTATTCTGCACAAAGCAGGGCCTCAGTAATAATTATGATATTTAATCAGGGTTTATTTTTTGAAAAGGTTAGGGTGGATAGAAGATAATCAGATCAGACACAGTCCCTGTATTACCCAGGCTAAAAGGTGGGGAAAGCAAGTATCTTATCCCCATTTTAAAGTTGAGGAAATTGAGGCTCAGAGAAGTGACCATAATTGATTAATATATACTTAGGCGTTGCTTATTATGCGGAGGGAATGTGCCTACCAACTCTGTTGTTTTGTACTTTCCCAAACGCTTAGTACGGTGCTCTGCACACAATAAGAGCTCAATAAATATGATTGATTGATAAATCATTTTACATACAATATTTATGCATCACCAAAATAGAATCCTCCCGGTAAAAAGGCTGGGAGAAGAGGTGTTTTATAAAGGAGTGTTTTGGCATTGCACAGAGGAAGGCTACTGTTGAAATTTCAGTTGATAGTCTCTATAGTAATACTTATTGGCACCATGGAGAACCAGGATGACTGTGGCAGTTCTTTCTCTCCATACCCAGAGCCACATGAACAACTGAGCTAAAATTGTATCGGCCGGGGGACTTCACTGCGGCCTTTCCAACAGCACATCTCTGCCTCCCCAGCTCTTAGTTCTCCTTAGCTCATATTTGTCAGAAATAGAGAGTGTCCAAACAGACATTAGAGCACTAACACTCTCCCCATCTCTCACCCTCCAGTAATGAACCTACAAATCTCACTACAAGGCATCCTGGTAAATGGCCCTATTTTGTAGTGCTTTAATTGTTACAACAATATTGAGGAGATGATTGGAGATGCATTATTTCTAACAGAGGGAAGGAATCCAAACTAATTAAAATTCTGTAGTTCCTTTCAGGAAAAAAATCTGTGCTTCTGCATGATTCACCTTCCCACAGTTTCCCCTGTTATAATAATAATAATAATAATAATGATCGCATTTGTCAAGCGCTTACTATGTGCAAAGCACTGTTCTAAGCGCTGGGGGGGGGGATACAAGGTGATCAGGTTGTCCCACGTGGGGCTCGCAGTTTTAATCCCCATTTTACAGATGAGGTAACTGAGGCTCAGAGAAGTTAAGTGACTTGCCCAAAGTCACACAGCTGACAATTGGCAGAGCCGGGATTTGAACCCATGACCTCTAACTCCAAAGCTCGTGCTCTTTCCACTGAGCCACGCTGCTTCTCTATTATGAATTCTGTACATATCTTGAACCCTTAATACTTTTTATGGGCACTGACCGTATGTTTTCAGAAGGTCCCGTAGGCCCACCTGCCTGAAATAAATGTAACATTGGAGATGTAAAGTCCCACAATATTTGAAAATCCACGATATTGAAAACAGAGTTAAATATGTGCATCATTTGACTACCTGGTGATTCGAGTTGAGCCTGAATTAGGAACTGCTAACAGGAACTCCAAGAACCCAGATTGAATGCTTCATAAACAGCCCAGTGAATAAATACACCAACGAATCTTGCCGTAGTTATTGCTACATTTTCATGAGAGAGCAGCTTCAGAGCACAGCCCTTGTCTGTCCCTGCTGCCACTCCTCAGACTCGCTCTGATCTCCCACTCAGGCCCTCTGACACTCTAAAGGAGAGGGAAGAAAAAAGGCAGGGACATCAGAGGAAATCAAATAACAGCAGTGTGCATTGAGAATGACCTGGAGAAAAGCTGCCAAGAGAAGCAGCATGGACTAGCGGATAGAGCGTGGGCCTGCGAGTCTGAAGGATCTGGGTTCTAAACCTGGCTCCGCCACTTGTCTGCCGTGTGATTTCGGGCAAGTCGCTTCACTTCTCTGTACCTCAGTTACCTCATCTGTAAAATGGGGGTTAAAACTGTGAGCCCCCTCTGGGACAGGGACTGTAACCAAACAGTTCCTGTGTATCTGATGAGTGATGAGAAGCAGCGTGGCTCAGTGGAAAGAGCCCGGGCTTTGGAGTCAGAGGTCATGGGTTCAAACCCCGGCTCCGCCACTTGTCAGCTGTGTGGCTTTGGGCAAGTCACTTCACTTCTCTGGGCCTCAGTGACCTCATCGGTAAAATGGGGATTAAGACTGTGAGCACCCCCTGGGGCAACCTGATCTCCTTGTAACCTCCCCAGCGCTTAGAACAGTGCTTTGCACATAGTAAGCGCTTAATAAATGCTATCATTATTATTATTATTATCTACCTCAGCACTTAGTGCAGTGCCTGGCACATAGTAAGTGCTTAATAAATATTACTATCATTATTATTATTGTTATTATTATTAGAAGACGACCATGTCCTGATGACCAGCTGTTGTGTGCTACAACTACTCAGCTGAGAGACAGCGGTTAACCGATAGTTCAGCCCTCTTTAACTAATGACACCGAATGTCTAAGGCAGATGTAGGCGGTAGAGGAAGGGTGAATAAAGCGGTTTCCCACCTGAGTGATGAGAGGAGGCAGGCAGAGGAGGCTGGAGCCTCTGTCCAGAGACAGCAGTGGCACAATCAATCAATCAATCGTATTGGTGTCATCCTCGACTCCGCTCTCTCATTCACCCCTCACATCCGAGCCGTGACCAGAACCTGCCGGTCTCAGCTCCACAACATTGCAAAGATCCGCCCTTTCCTCTCCATCCCAACCGCTACCCCGCTCATTCAAGCTCTCATCCTATCCCGTCTGGACTACTGCATCAGCCTTCTCTCTGATCTCCCATCCTCGTGTCTCTCTCCACTTCAATCCATACTTCACGCTGCTTCCTGGATTATCTTTGTCCAGAAACGCTCTGGGCATATCACTCCCCTCCTCAAAAATCTCCAGTGGCTACCAATCAATCTGCGCATCAGGCAGAAACTCCTCACCCTGGGCTTCAAGGCTGTCCATCACCTCGGCCCCTCCTACCTCACCTCCCTTCTCTCCTTCTCCAGCCCAGCCCGCACCCTCCACTCCTCCGCCGCTAATCTCCTCACCGTACCTCGCTCTCGCCTGTCCCGCCATCGACCCCCGGCCCACGTCATCCCCCGGGCCTGGAATGCCCTCCCTCTGCCCATCCTCCAAGCTAGCTCTCTTCCTCCCTTCAAGGCCCTACTGAGAGCTCACCTCCTCCAGGAGGCCTTCCCAGACTGAGCCCCTTCCTTCCTCTCCCCCTCATCCCTCTCTCCATCCCCCCATCTTACCTCATTCCTTTCCCCACAGCAACTGTATATATGTATATATGTTTGTACATATTTATTACTCTATTTATTTATTTATTTATTTTATTTGTGCATATCTATTCTATTTATTTTATTTTGTTAGTATGTTTGGTTTGTTCTCTGTCTCCCCCTTTTAGACTGTGAGCCCACTGTTGGGTAGGGACTGTCTCTATATGTTGCCAATTTGTACTTCCCAAGCGCTTAGTACAGTGCTCTGCACATAGTAAGCGCTCAATAAATACGATTGATGATGATGATGATTTATTGAGCGCTTACTGTGTGCAGAGCACTGTACTAAGCGCTTGGGAAGTACAAGTTGGCAACATATAGAGACAGTCCCTACCCAACAGTGGGCTCGCAGTCTAAAAAGCCTGCTATTGGCCTAGTTTATTCTGCCTTTCACAGCCTTCTGGGAAGCAGAGTCCCATGGATGGAGATGGGGCTGGGGGGTGGCCAGTCCAAGAGGAATTCTCTGAGGCAAGAGTGAGCAAAGGTGCTTAGAGCCTGGTGAGGGAGGTGGTGTCAGCACTCTGGGATGGAGTCTGGCCACCTGGGGACCCTAAAGCCCCTCTAAACAAACTAACTCTGCCCCAGCCCCGAGTGATAGTCAAAGATGCCCTGGTAGACGTATGTGTGCAGTCGGCTTGTCTGCTCCACCCAAACCAGAACTGTTCAAGGAATTTATGGAGCTGTTGTGTTGGATCATTTTAGCTAGTAGTAATATCATCATCATCATCATCAATAGTATTTATTGAGCGCTTACTATGTGCAGAGCACTGTACTAAGCGCTTGGGAAGTACAAATTGGCAACATATAGAGACAATCCCTACCCAACAGTGGGCTCACAGTCTAAAAGGGGGAGACAGAGAACAAAACCAAACATACTAACAAAATAAAATAGAATAGATATGTACAAATAAAATAAATAGAGTAATAAATATGTACAAACATATATACAGGTGCTGTGGGGAAGGGAAGGAGGTAAGATGTGGGGGATGGAGAGGGGGACGAGGGGGAGAGGAAGGAAGGGGCTCAGTCTGGGAAGGCCTCCTAATAGTGTAGTAATAGTGTTTATTGAGTGCTTACAGTGTGAAGACACTGTACTAAGTGCTATGTCTCTAACTCTGATCGTCACCTAGCCCAGGGCATGATTAATATTCAACTTTTTTTATCTCGCAATAACCCAGACAGGCAAGATTTTGGTGGCTTGCTACACTAAGCTTCACCCTTAGCTTGTAAGCTCTTCAAGGGCAGCCTCTGCGGCTTCTTCCTACTCTAGAAATTGTCAAAGGGCCACCAAGGAGAGGGGATGAGGGGCAGGGGCACAATAGATTTTTGAATGATGGTGGTAAAGATGGGTCTGACTGGTCCAAGTCCTTGTGGAGCACTTTGGTTTTTCATTCAGGGTCAGACTACGATTCAGTGGTCTGGGGTCAGACCACTGAATTCCAGAAGCCATGACAGGCTAGGTTATAACTAACGACCTACACGATATGATCATCTCCAAGTCAGCTGTAACTTCTCTCCCCCCATCTTCTGTCCTGTAGATACATGCTGCACACTCATAAAAAAGCAGTGTGACTTAATGGAAAGAGCACAGGCTTGGGAGTCAGATGACATGGGTTCTAATCCCGCCACTTGTCTGCTGTGTGACCTTGGGCAAGCCACTTAACTTCTCTGTGCCTCAGTTACCTCAACTGTAAAATGGGGATTAAGACTGTGAGCCCGACATAGGACAACCTGATTACCTTGTATTTACCCCAGAACAGTGCTTGGCACATGGTATGCGCTTAACAAATACCATCGTTGTTATTCTTCTTATTATTATTATTATATCCAAAGCAGTAGTTAGAGCCCAGTGAATTCAGGGTAACAAAGTTTTATCATCTGAACAAAAATATACTTTAAATTCAGAAGACAATGTTCATAAATCCTTTTTATAGCAGACACCCACCTCGGTTTATATAATCAATACGTCACTTGAGGGATCCTTAGGAAAATTAGGTGTTCTAGCAGGATTCTGCCCTCAGATCTCAAGAGGAATCTAATCAGAGTATTTTACTTTGTACATATGTGAGAAATTTACTGTTTCCTCCTTAGTGTCCAGGTAATCACTCTTTCACTTATTGGAGATCTCCCTCAAATCTGTAAACTCCTTATGGGCAGAGATGGTTTATGCCTACTCTTTTGTATCGTACTCTCCCAAGCGTTTAGTGCAGTTCTCACTGCTTCACTGAATCACTGCTTCAGTACCACTGATCGATTGATTGTTCGGAGTTTGCCAATACTTATAGAAAACCAAACAGCCGCATCAGCTTTTTGCTGCCAGCATGAGAGTGTGCTTGTCTTTTAAATCCTGCTACTCTGTGATATTAAGCCTTTCACACAAAGAAGCTGAGATATGTACCATTCCTCTCGCAGAGAGGGAAGGTGTCTATTAAATCTATTGTATGGTAATCTCCCAAATGCTTAGTACAATCTGGGAAGTAGTGTGGTTTAAATGAAAAGAGTACAGGCCTGGGAGTGAGAGAAACTGGCCGGCTCTGGCACTTGCCTGCTGCGTGGCCATGGACATGTGACTTCACTTCTCTACATCTCAGTTTCCTCATCTGTAAAATGGGGATTCAACCCTACTCCCTCCTACTTAGACTCTGGGACCAGGATTGTGTCCAGTCTGATCACCCTGAGTCTACCTCAGGACTTGGTACAGTTCTTGGCACCTAATCAGTGCCCAATAAAATACCATAATTATTATTATTGCAGTGCTTTGCATACAGTAAGCACTCAATCAATCAGTAGTATTTATATAGTGCTTACTATGTGCAGAGCACTGTTAATAGCATTGATTGATCGACTGACTGAGAATGGGTCTTGCTGTGCTCCTGTATTGTCAGACATTTGCCCTCTCATTCCCTTCGCCCTCCCTCTCAGCTAGACAAGCTTACTTAATAATAATAATAATAATAATAATAATGGTATTTGTTAAGTGATTACTAAGTGCCAGGCACTGTACTAAGCCCTGGGGTGGATACAAGCAAATCAGGTTGGACACAGTCCCTGTCCCACTTGGGGCTCACAGTCTCAATCCCCATTTTAAAGATGAGGTAACTGAGGCCCAGAGAAGGGAAGTGACTTGGCCAAGGTCACACAGTAGACAAGTGGCAGAGCTGGGATTACAACCCATGACCTTCTGACTCGCAGACCCGTGCTCTATCTACTATGGCATGCTATTTCTCAGGAAGAACTCCTCATCCTTTAGAGGCCGGAGAGGCCTATAAGCCAATGGTTCTGTGAAAATAAGTGAATTTTGCTTTTTCTCAGATGATCCTGGTGCTTAACTATGTATATTCTAAAAGCCATCCGGCCAGAGAGCGAGCGAGCAGTATAGCTATCTAAAGGGAAAACCAGTGTAACAGTGGGCCTAATTGAATCGAAAAGAGCAGTACCAGTGTGCCTATGTTTGAGATGACTAGGTCATTGCCTACTATTTCATTCTAAGGATCCCTCGAGAAAACACTCTTCTACATTATTTATTGGACATTTCCTTGGCCTCTTAGAGGCCACATCCAGTTTTGAATGTTCTCTGAAGACAAAAGGTGGAGCCTCTGTGAATCGTCCAGAGAGTCAAATATAGTTATAGCTCTCTTGAGGAAACGCAGATAGTTGATAAAATAATCTTCTCTCACGTCTTTCCGCCTCCTCGCTTCCTACACTCCTTCAAGAAAATACTGTAGCTGTGAGCAGCTTTCCTGTGTTGGCACTACCTGGCTAGAATTAGATTCTCAGCCTTTATAGGACAGGAACTTCCTTTAAATAGGAATTGAAAAAGAAGCTCCTCTCACGCCATTTGGGACCTGCTCTCTAGCTCATTTATTTCTGAAAATGTTCTTTTTAGCTCCTTTTTGTAACCTTCCAATCATGCCAAGCAACTGTCAAAATCAGTTTGCTGAGGATCGCGCCAACATGCCAAGGAGTCTTTTTTTGAAAGTATCCATATTGTTCCTGCCACTGATTTTTCACGGTCTGAGTTAGCCATGCAAATTAAAACAAGCCTACATATCCGGAGCTAAAAAGAAGATCAGACATTGGAGCCTAAAATAAATGTAATAAGCTCTGCCTTTTCTTCTTATTCCCTTTTGGTGGGTAAAATTTTGGATTTTGTTTACTGCTGGGATGACATGGGCTTTGTGGGGTTTTTTTAGATCTAAAAGGCTGATTTGATTGCTTTCAAGAGTAGCAGTTTTATTTCAAGGCAAACCTACTAACATTATTATTACTCTTGTTATTAATGTATTTATCAATGCTTCTTTTGTGCCAAGCACTGAGAGCTAGAGTAGCTATCAAATAAACAATTCAGACATGATCTGAATTTACTTACCATGGAAGCATCATTTTTCTTCCTTAAAAAAAACTTCTGTTTATAAATGCTGACCTGTCTTCACATATTTTTTAAAATGGCAAATAGACCTATTACTGACTCAACTTTGCCCGAACTATGCATCCTCATTTTATAGCTTCAAAATACTGAAAACTGAAGTCCATATGTATGCTCCTTAAACCATTTTCCTTAATAGCCAGCCAATAGAAACTAGACAATAGAAATGTATTGAGTGTCGCGATCTGTTGTCCAGATATTGCTAAACCACCTCGAAGATGGCAGAATTGATGGGCTAAAAAATGCAGGAACCAAATGGCTCAGCAGTTTGCTAGAGAGTTTCCATCAACTGGGCTAAGTGATATGCCCATGTCTAAAAGAATTTCATCCTTCTTTTGGTAAATTAGATAACTTTTTTTTTCTCAAGGATGAAACTCTAGTGCCCCAAAAGTCATAGTAGTCCAAGAAACATTTCATGTGACTAAGTCTAAATATCATTTTTTTTTATCTGTGAGAGGGCTTTCAGAAAGTAAGGCCTTCTGGTTTTGTCACTCTAGACAACCTTCAGCAGTGGGTAGCAAACGCTCCTCATGAAACATTTGAATCTGTCACCCAGCCCCAGGCACCAAGTTCCACTGGAGATCCAGGGAAACTAAACAGATAAGCCCATTTGAAATGCAAGCATTTGCCCAGGGGTTTGGTGGCCTATTAGCCTCACTATTCCCTAGGATGCATTGCTCCTCATTAACTTTGCTACTTGCAACCCCACTTTCCACTTACTTTGCACTTACTTTCCAAGGAAGGACCTCCCTACCCCCTGCCCCCTCCCACCTTCACTGATGCCACCTGGTACCCATCAATCAAACAAACAAACAATCTTATTTATTGAGAGCCTACTGGCTGAAGAGCATTGCATTAAGACCTCAGAAGAGTACAATAGATTTAGTAGACCTGTAGATTTCAATGATTAGATCGGCAAATCGTAAAGATTTTACAATCTAGGGAGGTGACAGGCACTAAACTAAATTAGGGATAAGAGGAAGAAGGAAAGGGGGATATGTAGATGAAGAGAGGTCTAGCTAGCTGATGGAGTGCCTTAAAGCCAGTGGTCAGGAATTTCTACTTGAAGCAAAGAAGAATGAGCAAATCTTGCTGCTTGAAAGTGAGAATGCAAATTGTATTGGGCCCTTGGGTGCAAATTGAAGATGTTTTGTGTGCAGCTGCTTGATGTTTCCCAAATGACTCAATGTAAAGTAAATGTATAAATTAAACAGGGTCATGCTCTCCCACCTCCCATTCATTAATTCAGGAGGTTGGGCTACTCCTTGAAGGCAGGCATTGAGTCTCCTCACTCTATTGTACTCCCCTAATCAGTCAATCAGTCAGTGAATCAATGGTATTTATTAAGCATTCCTAACCCATAGTATGGTGCTTTGTATACAGTAAGTGCTCAATAAATACCATTGATTGATTGGTGAATACAAGTGGGCAGGGCAGTTGTTTCTGAACCCGCCCAACTGGAATTAAGAAATCCTTGTGCTTCTAGTGGTCCAGAGATCATTGAGGATGAGGATGAGGTAGAGATTGCATCCTAAGTCTCCAGGGCATATTTGGTTGTCTTGTAATCTAATGCTGAAAACAAGATGTAGTAAGGATTGGGGCCAGGGGAAGGGGAAGGAGAGAGAAGTAGGGAAGAGAAGAAACATGTCACTCCAAAAGGAATTATATTCTGCTTTCCCGGCTATGTTCTATGGAGTCGTACTCCCTCTGCTTTTTCCATCAGAAAATATTTTCCCCGCGTTGTGGCAATATCTCTCATGAACAACTATTTTTCCTTGGTTTTGGTTTATTTTTTGAAGAAAGACAACCGCAGCCCAGCTTTTGGAATACTATTTCTGCTGCTCGAGTGTTGTTTCTGATATCCGTGTCTAAAAGAAGTATGAGGGGAATACTTTCAGATCTTCTTCTGGTGACCAGAGAGGTAGAAAAGGTAGAAAACCCACTGATTTGAAACAGTGTGATGACTTCCCTGGAGCTTCCTTATCTCACCATATAATTTTTCCTAGGCCTGATGTGATGGTGAACAGATTGACTTGTTCGATGCATTTTACTACAAATGCAATTTATTCAGTTTTCCAGTGAAATACACACCTTGGGACAGTGCCGTGGATAACTGGACTTGTCATTTACTTTGGTTCTCTGCCAGGTTTTACTGAGGAGGAAAGTCCAGTGTACAGTATTCAGTACAATCAATGGCCTTTGGTTCTGGCTGCTTTTCCAGATTTTAGTTAATCTGCAGTACACTTTTAAGATAAAATATGCATATGTATTCCTTTTTTTAATCCAAAATACTATTGTTTATTCACAATCTTTAGTTTTTCTTGCATTTAATGCAAAACAAAAATGTAGAGAAGTAGCCTATCCCTGCATGTTTCCCACTTTTTCAGATTTGAGCTAGTGGATAAGCACAATTTGTAAATTCTGTCAGTAAGTAACCCACAGCATTTAGTGTTTATGTTGGAAAATACATGTCCCACTTCACTCCAGGAGTTCATTTTTTCCCATAAATGGACAGCGTCTTCCAATTCTTATCAATGAGGAATGCTGCCATCTTGGCTAATGTCACACACACATGAAGATAGCCATAGGGGTGGCAGTCATAACCAGGACTAGTCACTTGGCACCACCATCTTCTGTGTCACCCAAGCTGGGTGGGTAGAATGCTGGAAATAAAAAAGTTTTTGAACTGGAATGCCCCCACGGCCCAGGTGAGGGAATTGTCTTCAAGAAGAAATGGCAGCGAGGAAGCAGCAAGAGATCTTGTGGTGCGTTGGGGGAAAAATAATTCTAGGGGGTACTCAGCCTAGATTTGGAGTTTGAATTGTGGGCTCTATTCAGTCTTCTTGGTCCTTGCCCATCTCACCCGGACGGTCTGCCTGGGAGGGAGGGTGGAGCAGCTGGATGTGGGAGATGCTGCTGGGCACGCAGTCCAGGACTTTAGAGTGGAGAAAAATGGGGGAGATGGGGCTTCTGGAGACTCTCCACCCCCACTGTCCCAGAATGGCTTCCCCTTATGCCAGACCCTAGTTCCAGCCACATCCAGTGTACTCCCTCCCTCTGCCCATCCGCCAAGCTAGCTCTCTTCCTCCCTTCAAGGCCCTACTGAGAGCTCACCTCCTCCAGGAGGCCTTCCCAGACTGAGCCCCTTCCTTCCTCTCCCCCTCGTCCCCTTCTCCACCCCCCCATCTTACCTCCTTCCCTTCCCCACAGCACCCGTATATATGTATATATGTTTGTACATATTTGTTACTCTATTTATTTATTTATTTATTTTACTTGTACATATCTATTCTATTTATTTTATTTTGTTAATATGTTTGGTTTTGTTCTCTGTCTCCCCCTTTTAGACTGTGAGCCCACTGTTGGGTAGGGACTGTCTCTATATGTTCCCAACTTGTACTTCCCAAGTGCTTAGTACAGTGCTCTGCACACAGTAAGCACTCAATAAATACGATTGATGATGATGATGATGATATGTAGACAGATGGATATGTCCACAACTACACAAAGATAATAATTACCACTTATGGTGTCATCTTTGAATGTGGAGATGAGCAATGGCAATGATGAAATGTAACAAGTGAGAGAAAAGCACGTCCTAGTGGAACGAGCTTACAACAGAGTTGGGGGAGCATGAGCACTGCCCACAGGGAGCTTATAGTTTAAATGGGGAAACAGATTTGTAGATTCTCCATTTAACTTACTTCCGGGGCAGATGTTGAATTCGACATCTTATGTGCCAACTTGTACTTCCCAAGCGCTTAGTACAGTGCTCTGCACACAGTAAGCGCTCAATAAATACGATTGATGATGATGATCCTTCCACTGAGATGGCCAATCCTGTGAGAGAACAAAACAGACGGCATTTTTTAATGAATGGCATTTGGCATTTTCATTTCTAGGAAAGAAGTATTAAGTTAACTTTGGGTGTTAGGACAGATAAAAGGTTTCCCTAGCTTTGTCCAGGGACAACACTGGTCCCTGGAGACTAGTTCTATGAGATCTTTTCCATTTAGAACAACAGTTCAAGATCTAAGTGGTTTTTTTTCATTTTTCTTTAGATGTGCTCTCTCTTTTACAATAATAGTTACAATACTTCTCAGGTGCTCACTGTGTGCAGACCACTGTACTAAGACTTGGGGCAGTCCGAAGACTCTGTACAGGAAGATGGTGATCTGAGTTTGCGGTAAACAAAATTAGAATTAAGCAATCCACAGGGCTAGATTTCTACTAACCTGTACTAGAAGTGTTGGAAACAGTGATGCTCCTCAGCCACACATAATTTTTGAATTTTAGCAAAATGTACAAGCCCTTTCATATTTTACAGCTGTAATATAGTTTCCATTGGGCTGAAGGTAGATAGCTTGTGTTCAGAGACCAAACAAGTATCCACTGACTTGGCAATAGCTGCTTTGTGCCAGATGGGTAATATCTCTTCCCGGGTGCATGTCTCAAAGATGCTGGTTTTCTTCCCCAGAACAGAGATTGCCTGGTACCACCAGCGAGTGTTGTACCAAGTGGCTCTTGTCTAAGGGCTTAGAAAAAGAAAAGAGCAGCTACGTGCAGGAGAAATTGCCTGAAAGTCCACCCACCTTCCCTGTGGGGGGAAAAATGCATTTGAATTCAATCTGTTGAAAACCAAAATGGAAAGATTTATTCAAAAGCATTGAGTCAGAATACGAATTTCCTTTGTTGTAACACTTCAGGGACAAAACGCATTGTAGGAAAACCTCATAATTCAGAATCTACTAATCTGGAATTCATAACAATTTGGACCAGATATTTACCCCCTGCTTCCTCCTTTGCCTTCTTTTCTGCTGCCAGATAAAAGTAGGCTTTTATCTTAAGAAGGAAATATTTGATCAGCAGGAGCAGTGAGAAAATAAAGAGCATTTCCTAAAATCTCCTAGACACTTCCTGACTCTCCATCTGCTTCAGGCAGATTTAAAAAGACTGTCAGAGAAAGAGACAGACCAATACAGACACCTGAAAGCTAAGATTCCCCAAAGTACAGAGAACATGTCGACCAACTCTATTGTATTACACTCTTCCAAGTGCTTAGTACAGTGCTCTGCACACAATAAGCCCTCAGTAAATATGATTGATTAATTGATTGATTGATATAACGGGAACCACACATCCACCTTTAAGATATGGGGGTGTTCTTGCTATTGTTCAGCATCACCATTTCAGATGAAAGGATATTTTTGTCTGAAAGGTCAGAATATTGGAGGTCAAGGCATAATTCTGGGCTTGCATTAATGGGATAAATTTCTCACCAAGTCGGTCCTTGCAGAATAGGTATACATGAGCTAATGTAGATTCATGTTTCTAGATTTCATATCCCCTGTGCAATTTAACTTTCCCTCTTCTCTTCCCCCTCCTTTCTCCTTCTGTCCTTCTTCTTCCACTTCTTTCTCCTCCTTCACCCCCGCACATGTATCAAGCATTCTGGTAAGCATTAGTCTGGGATGAACTGAGGTCTTGGCCTTACAGAAGAATAAACATGGCCTTGCATGTTACCCCCTTGCCAAGGGGTCGGTGGAGATAAGTGTCAGGAATGTCCCCCACCCTACATACCCAGCCCCCTGAGGATTTTAGGGGGCTGCTATCTCAGCCAGAGTTGGATGGGAAACTGGGCAGTTGCGATGGAGTCTCACCCTTGAGGTCAGTTCTGATTTTGATGGTCTAGCCTGGTCTGCAGGGCATATCTGTATTGTTAAAGCATCCTTTCAGGGTGGTTTCATCCTGATTTGGGGAAGGGAAAAGTGGAAATCAAATGCTTGTTCCTAGCCAAACCAATCAGCTACATACTGTTAACAGCATTAAGTGAACCTGCAAAACTCCATAATAGGTACTGTATGGGAAAGGAGGGCCTCAGTCAAGGGAAGGAAGTAATGAGGGAGAAATGGGTCTATTGGAAATGAGTAAGCTCAGGGTGGGGAGGACAAAGGGAGAGGAGCGGGTGCAGTGAGCAGCAACACAGAGCCCGCGGTAGGAGACACCTGATGCCAAAAATTTGTATTTAGTAGCCAGGAGACCTGGCTGACATTGTAGGTTAGGTTCTCCAAACTCCAGATCTGGCCATCACTGGGGGAAGGGATGCTGGGCACAGGGAAGTCATCCAGCCAGGAGCCACTGGTCAGGAATGGGATGGGGAGAGAGAGGAAGATTTAAGGAGTAGTAGTAGCAGCGGCAGCAGCAGCATTCATTGAAAGCACACTTGGTGCAGGGCGCTTGGGAAATACAGAATAGTGAAGAATCACATTCCCACAAGGAGTTTACATTCTAATGGGAAAGACAAACATAAAAATGGCTACAACACTGACAAAACAAACTGAGTGGACATGTATACGTGAGTGCTAAGTAGGGTGTAAATAAATTCATATGTGCTAAAAATCTCTTCTGCAGTCAACTATCTCCCAGCTATACAGAACCTCTGAGGCCATGGATTTCAGGGCTCTGTTGGACCTGAAGCAGCCAGGGGTGTGGACTGAGACAGTTGTCCTGTTCCTTCCACCTTTATGGACTGCTCTGGTTCCAGAAATGACTTCCTCCGAACCACCCAGCAGGACATAAAGACTGTACGAGGGGAAGAGTGGATGGGTATGTTTTCTGCCTGAGTCACTGAAAGAGCTGGTATCCTAAGTGACCGTCTGATGGCCCAAATCTAAAATGTACTTTATGACATCCTGTCACATCTTGAAGCCCAGCATCTTTTGCTACTTATTAAACCCATATTTTTTAAGGTTTTACTACTTAATCATAAAGTTCTTACCATCAGGAAGTTGGCGAGAAGACACTCAAAATGGAAGTGAAGCAGTGTTCTTTTTTTAAAACTTTGGGCAAAACATAAGGCCTCCAGATCTTTTTTTTTTTCCACCACCAAAGAAGTGTGGGAAATTGGCAATTATTTTACATGGCTCACAGTATTAAAGGCAAAGGCACTTTCTGGCTCTGAGTGTGCTCTAGCAAATGTTTGAGAATTTCAGCTACATACTGCTTCTTTCATTTTGGTGGAGCCGATAGTAGTTTGGTCATTAATGAGCTATTTTGTGAGGAAGTTTTTTTTTTCTTTAGGGAGGAGCTGAGCTTTGGGAATTATAAATCTTGTTGTAGTATGTCTTACAAAGCAGCAGCAGGGATTTTTAGATTTATGGTTAGAATTGTGACAAAGGGTCTGACGAATCGTATCTGGATGAGAGCATAAAACTCCCAGGAGGAGCACAGAGAGCCAAGGGAAGCTTTGAACCCGGGAGCTTCCTGTGTGGCCAATAAGAACACTGCCAAGGTGCCACAGTATTCCACAGAGGAAGAGGAGTTTAGGCTATCTTTACTGCTACAGTCTTATTTCTGAAGTCTTATTTTCTTGTACATATTTACTATTCTCTTGTATATATTTACTATTCTATTTATTTTATTTTGTTAATCTGTGTTGCTTTGTTGTCCGTCTCCCCCTTCTAGACTGTGAGCCTGCTGTTGGGTAGGGACCGTCTCTATATGTTACCAACTTGTACTTCCCAAGCGCCTAGTACAGTGCTCTGCACACAGTAAGTGCTCAATAAATATAATTGAATGAATGAAGGAAGGAAGGATCTGCCGTACATTTGTGCTGGCTAGTCACACATGCCCCCTCACCCCCTCTCCCAGGAAGACAATGAGACGGGGCCAGCTTAAAGAAAGCAGCTTCCTGGGGCAAATAAATTATTTTTCAGCTTGTCCCAAGCATCTCACTCTGTGTTTTATGGGCAATATGCCTGTCGATCAATTGTTTTTGACTTCTGCTGAGGCCCTGGAGTGCCTGCTTAATCTGATTCCCTGAGGGTAAAATGAGTCGGGAGACCTTACATCTAAGGGCTAAAAAGAAACCAAAGAAATTCAGGACGAGAGAAGACTGGCTAGGCATAAGTAAAAAGAAAAAGGATCTGGGGGCCACAGTGAACCACAAAACTAAATTTAAGTCAGTAATATAGGGTCGTTATTATGTTAGGGTGCAGGTCTTACCCCCATGATCACCCGATCACCCTGGCTAAGCTTAAGTGGAAGCACAAGTGGGACTTGGGTGTACTAGTTGTTCTATTACATGCTCAGTAACTGCCACCTGGATAAGACCATGACTTGAGTGACCAAACTTAGAAACTTCCCCATCACCAGGCAGACATACAGACACACACACACAACACACACACACACACACACACACACACACACTCTCTCTCTCTCTCTCTCAAAGCAGACTGACAGATCGATAGTGATCATGAAGTAGGCCACAGAGAGCAGAGAGTATACAATAGGGAGTCACCTTCTCTTTCACCTCTCTGGCTTGAAAGGGGAAAAAAAACAACTTTTCATGAATTGTCTCCAACACTTCATCAGAGCTGGGATCACCATTACCCAAAGTGGTGCCAGAAGAAAGTGACAGCTGAATTGAGGATACCATTCCAAGGTGGAATCCACTATTGGACTGAGGATCTTCCTATAACAACAGGGCTGTTAGGCAAAAAATGCACCGTCAGGAGGGTTTCTTCTGTGTAACAGACAATCTTTGTGGAAGTGGTTCCTTTGATGTTTCAACTCCCAACCACCTCCAGAATCACAGATGTAATTTTTTTTTTTTTTTACCAGCCCTGCTGTCAAGGCAGGACTATAATCATTTACCTGAAAAGCAGAAAGCCCTTAAATGTGTTAGGTTTTATTTGCCCAGCCAACCAATTCAGCACTTATTTCGGCCACCTCCACAGGTGTTGAGGGTGAACTGTCTTTGGTCGCGGTGAGCGGTAATTTCACAGTGCTCTTGTATTTAAAGATGAAACTGTGCCCTCAGCTTCAGGGAGTATGGAGCCAATGTCTGGATTCTGATATTTGCCTTTCTAAAGTTCCAGTCAATCTTTGTGTACTGGACAGTTGAGACTATTGCATGGTAAAATCTCTGCTGGGGGTGTTTGTGAGAATTGTCAGGAAATCATACTCTCATGTACACTGCTGGCTGCCATAAGGGATAGAGCAGAATTCACAGGCATTTTTAGGAAAGCAGTGTTTCTCAGTGACTAGACTGTGAAGTATATGGAAAAGTTAAAGTTTCCTTTGCTCATCTCACTGGCGATTGCTTAGGCAACTGTGATCTAAGGGCAGAGTATTTTTCATAGGGTTTGATCATTTCTGAAGTAGGACATACAGCCCAGGCATCTACTGTGCTGCCCAAAACTGAGTGATTGGAGGAATACCTAGCGGGGACTTTATCAGGTCAGGTTGGAGAGTGCTGACCTCAACAACATGCCACCTGATTTGAAATAGTTCTAAAAAGTATCTTGTAAAATCATGAAATGTTTTCATGGCCCGTGCCAAGTGGACACACGCCACTGTACGGCATGCGGAACATAACCTGAGACAAGGCCACCCACGCCCCATGCAAAATCTCCTGTGGACGAAGAGAACATCTGTATGGGGCTCACTCAGTTTTCACATTTGGTGACTGCCAACTTAATAGTGCGTCCTTTGTTTCTTCTCTTTATATCTACCTCAAGAAAATACTCCTAGTCACATGAAAGCAAACATAATGGCTTTCCAATGATGACAGCTCTTTTATCGGGATGAAGTTGCATGGAGAAGACACACTGACATCTCACCCCAAAGAGTCCGGCTGGGCCTCTTTAAATTCTTAATTGCTAGGATTGTGCCAACTAAAAGCATGCCCCTGGCTTCTAGATGTTCTCTCCGCGATTCATGAAACCCCTCGCAAACTCCCCCAGCCAAAATCTGCTAATGAAAACTGAAAATTTGGGATCAAGCAAGAGACTGGCCAGAAGCTAACCTGTAATTGTCACTCTGGCAAGAGGACAACTCGAAACTTGCAGCCGCTAAATACTTTGAACGAGATAAAAGCATATTTGGGCTATAATTACTGCAATCAACATATACCAAGTATATTGTAACTATTTTGATAAAAACAAAAGCTTTGTTGTTCCCCACTAGGATGAAAGCACTTGGCTGAATTTCTGCAGGTGCCCTAAATTGTCTAACAGAGTCCCTTTCTGGACTTGCAGTATTCAAGTTGGATATGAAATTGTATAACTTCCAGGAAGTGTCAACCTACCTCTTCTTATCATTCAAGACCCGAGGATTCAGGAGAAATCACAGCCCCTTTGAAACGGGCTTTGGGATATGATTGTATTACTAAACACAGCTAGAGAAAACATTCATCAGGCACAGGCAGACTGGAGAGAGCTTCCTTGCTTTGAATCAGAATTCCAGGCCTCTGGTTCCTTTTCCTGATGATACTATCAGGGAAGGTATCTCCTTCCAAAACAATTATTTTTTAGCTTTCAGATCACGTCTGAATTGTTGTGTGGCTGGTGTTTGGGGTTTGTTCTGTGCCACCAGCTTATGCAGCTGGTGTTTAGGGTTTGTTCTAGTTAGAATAATAGTAATGGTATTTGTTAAGTGCTTACTACGTTCTGGGCACTGTACTAACCACTGGGGTGGATACAGCAAATCGGGTTGTCCCACGTGGGGCTCACGGTCTCAAACCCCATTTTACAGATGAGGTAACTGAGGCACAAAGAAGTGAAGTGATTCACCCAAGGTCACAGAGCAGACAAATGGCAGAGCTGGGATTAGAACCCATGACCTTCAGACTCCCGGGCTGTGCTGTACCCACCATACCATGTTCTGTGCCACTAGCTTGAGTTCTTAACAAGAATTTCGGTTCAGACTGAACGTGGTTTGCTGGGATCTGAAGTCCAGGTGATTAGACTGCCATGTGCTAACTTTGGAGCAAGTGTACCTCTATCTGGAGCCTGGATGGCCCTTCTGGTCCTTCCCCATCTCTATCCCCCTTCTAGACTGTGAGCCCACTGTTGGGTAGGGACTGTCTCTATATGTTGCCAACTTGTACTTCCCAAGCGCTTAGTACAGTGCTCTGCACACAGTAAGCGCTCAATAAATACGATTGATTGATTGATTGATTGATCCCCACAGGGTTAGAAGGACCCTCTAGACTGTAAGCTCCTGATGGGCAGGGAACTTGTCTACCAACTCTGTTACATTGTAATAATAATAATAACAGTGATGGCATTTATTAAGCGCTTACCATGTGCAAAGCACTGTTCTAAGCACTGGGGAGGTTACAAGGTGATCAGGTTGTCCCACAGGGGGCTCACGGTCTTCATACCCATTTTACAGATGAGGGAACTGAGGCCCGGAGAAGTTAAGTGACTTACCCAAAATCACACAGCTGACATTTGGCGGAGCCGGAATTTGAACCCATGACCTCCGACTCCAAAGCCCAGGCTCTTCTCCACTGAGCCACGCTGCTTCTACGTGCACTCTCCCAAGGGCTTAGTACAGAGCTCTGCACATAGAAAGCGCTCCATAAATACCATCGATTGATTGATTACTAACTCTGTCATAGTGTAAAAAAAAATTTGGTATTTGTTAAGTACCAAGCACCGTTCTAAGCACCGGGGTAGATACAAGGTAACACGTGGGGCTCAGTCTTAATTCCCATGTTACGAATGAGGTAACTGAGGCACAGAGAAGTTAAGTGGCTTGCTCAAAGTCATACAGCAGACAAGTGGCAGAGACAGGATTAGAACCCACGGCCTTCTGACTCTCAAGCCCGTGCTCTTTCCACTAAGCTAAGCTGCTTCCCCAAGCACTCTCCTTAAGAACAGTGCTCTGCACATAGTCAGCGTTCAGTAAATGCCATTGATTGATTGATTGACTGATTGATTGACCCTGTGAACATGTGAAATTGACCGGGCTTTTTTATAGTCTCACCCCCGATTAGGTAAACTGCAGTAAAGGTCACCAGACTGACAGGTTTAAGGAGAAGATCAGATTGCTCCCAAAAACCCAACCAGAAGCAAATATTTAAAAGAAAATATAGCCAGGCCTGTTCCAGAAGTCTCTAACAGCTTTATTACATGAGAGTAACAATCTGGCAGCATTTAATGCTCAGTTGGCGAAGCACAGAAACTACTTGAGAAATTTTTGTCAGATCACCCAAACAGATATTTAGGCTCCAATACTGAAGCTTGGGTCATCCTGAAGTGAGAGAGAGTGACTGACTTTCATTTGCTCTTTTTTTCTACAGAACTTAAGCATCGAGATTTCCCTCTGTTATCTTCTTCATATTTCCAGGATACAAGTAACCACAATGTAGCACTCTTCTTTTAATTCACTTTTTGAAATATCAAATTTGAATTCTAATGTCAGTATTTCTTTCAGAGCTCTACCCCTTCAAGATAAACTGCAAGAATGACTTGGGCTTAAACACCTCTGTCTTCTCCTTAAACACTGAAGTATTCTGACTGACTTGAGTAGAGGGATTCAATTTAGGGTAGGTTGTGGCTGACCTGTTTGGCTTAGATAGAGGCAGAGCCAGCTTAGTACAGAAAAGGCTTTTGGCTCAATTAGATGTAAAAGATAACAGTTTGAAAATTAAATATCACATCTGCATACATAAAAATGGAATTAAAAATCTAGTACATATTTACATTGCTATTTGATCATATATGTGTATTTAATATAGTAATAACAATAATAATAATGATATTTGTTAAGCGCTTACTATGTGCCAAGCTCTGTTCTAAGCTCTAGGGTAGCTACAAGATTATCAGGTTGTCTCATGTGGGGCTCACAGTCTTAATCCCCATTTTACACATGAGGTAACTGAGACACAGAGAAGTTAAGTGACTTCAAAGTGCCCAAAGTCACACAGCTGACAAGTGGCAGAGCCGGGATTAGAACCCACGACCTCTGACGCCCAAGTCCATGCTCTTTCCACTAAGCCACTAACGTGATTTTTAATCACTGTAGTCAATCCATTGCTTGTTCTCTTTACCCAAAGTCTTTGCGCTCCCTTCCCTAACTCCCAACGTGGACGTCTCCCTGAGCCGAGGAAGTTGACAGCAGGGGCAGAGGTGGAGGAAGGCTGGGAACTGAAAATAAAAATCCCAGACATAAATGGAGTTGGTGCTGCATCCATACTGGACATGAGACAGTTGATTTGAAAACCAGTCTGGTGTAAAACTGGACATATGGTCATCCTACTTAGAAAGGCTGTCGGCTGTTTGATTTGAATTAGTTTCTTAAGGACAGCTAGTGGGCAATTGGTATCATTTCTTAGGAGTTGGACAATTACTGGTGGGAGAGAATGAGGAACGATAGGAAAATGAGGAGGAGGCGGGGGAAGAGAGAGGAGGAAAAGAGGAAGGCGAATGGCAAGGAGAAGGAGGACGAGAAGAGGAGCCCAGAATTTTTTTCTTTGTTTTATTATGGTATTTGTTAAGCACTTATTTTGTGCCAGGCACTGTACTAGGTGTTTGGATAAATATAAGATAATAGGCTGGACACAGTCCCTATCCCACATAGGATTTTCAGTCTTAATCCCCATTTTACAGATCAGGTAACAGACACAGAGAAACTTAGCGACCTGCCCAAGGTCACACAGCAGACAAGTGGCAGAGTCAGGATTAGGAACCAGGTCCTTCTGATTCCCAGGTCGGTGCTCTATCCCCTCAACCATGAGAAGCAGCGTGGCTCAGTGGAAAAGAGCACGGGCTTTGGAGTCAGAGGTCATGGGTTCAAATCCCGGCTCCGCCAATTGTCAGCTGTGTGACTTTGGGCAAGTCGCTTAACTTCTCTGTGCCTCAGTTACCTCATCTGTAAAATGGGGGTTAAGACTGTGAGCCCCCTGTGGGACAACCTGATCACCTTGTAACCTTCCCAGCGCTTAGAACAGCGCTTTGCACATAGTAAGCGTTTAATAAATGCCATTAAAAAAACCCACAAAAAACCATGCTGCTTCTCTTGTTGTGAAGTAAGTCTCATAATCTATGGCTCTATCGGCCCAATCTAGTAATGCTAGATTGCCACGGAAAGTTGGGTTGCTTCATGTAAATCCAGATCACCCAAGATCTGTACCATTAGAACATTCTTTAGAAAAATAAGCCTGATTCCATGCAGACTTCACCACTGTCATTTTGCCCTTCTGTAGAATATGGTGAATAAAAGCCAAACTTAAGGCTTCTATTATGGGATCGATCAGATTTTAGGCTTCCTGGGTGAAGGTGACTGCCTAGCACTGTAGCTAGTGCCCAAAGCTCTCCACTGAAAAATATCAAGGTACTTGGGAAAATGTCCGTGGCTCCCTGAGATCTATCTCCCACAGAATTAGAGCATCCTTGTAGATTGACTGGGGACCAGAAAGGATCAGGGGTGCCTGCCTGTTCCAGGACCACCCACATTGTCAAAGCTTGTGTGTTGCTCCCTGGCCCCTGCCAGAAACTTCCAGCTGCTCCACCTCTTCCTCTTCCTCCACCACCAGCTTCCAACAGGGAGAACTAGAGGTCAGCTGGATGCTAGAGGCTTGGCCAAGGACGAGGGGTGTGGTGGTGTTTTTCACAAGGTTGCTTGGTGAAATTTGGTTAAAAGGAAAACAGCTTTGAACTCAGGCTCTGAGCTTCAGTTTAGTGGCGTTGCTGTTTCAGGATTCTAGTGGGCACTCAGACTCCAGGGATTTCCAAGATCAGCACATTAAAAGGAATAATAATGATATAATTCATTTATTATGTGCCAAATGTTATGCTAAAATTATCAGATAATTAGATCTGACACATACCCTGACCCACACAGGGCTCAGAGTATCTAAGAGTGAGAGAACAGGTATTTTATCCCCACTTTACAGATGAGGAATCTAATGCACAGAGAGGTTAAGTGACTTGCCCATGGTCATACAGTAGTCAAGTAGAAAAGCTGGGACTAGAACTCAGGCCTCCCCGACTCCCAGTATTGGCCATACTGACAGGAGAATAAAATAGACCCAGTGCTGAATGTATTGCCCAAGTGATTTCAAAAACCTCCTTAATGCTTTTCAGTGTGCAACATTAAGCATTACTTCACAGTTAAGTCACAGTTAAGTCATAATATGTTTCTTGAAAACATGGCTGTATCTTAGGGTACATTTCCCCGTAGACTTACATATCATAAATTGGAATCTGTTTCAGAACCCCTGGAAAAATAATATGAAACTCCTTCATGTACAGTATTAAACATCCTTAAAAATTATTTTTTATGGCATTTGTTAAGCACATACTATGCGCTAGGCACTGTACTAAGCACTGGGGTGGATCCAAGTTATTCAGGTTGGACACAGTCCATGTCCCCCATGCAGCTGCCAGTCTTAATCCCCACTTTACAGATGAGGGAACTGAGGCACAGAGACGTTAAATGACTTGCCCAAGGCCACACAGCAGGCAAATGGCAGAACCAGGGTTGGAAGCCAGTTCTTCTGGCTCCCAGACCTGTGCTCTATCCATTAAGTCACGCTGCATCTAAATAAACTGTTTTTATACTTTTATTACAATAATGGAACATATAACATCACAACACTAACTAAATAAAGAGTTGTAGTATGGTGATTAGTCTCTGCAGAAGGAGAAGCTTGCTCTGCTGATTTCAACTGAAAAGCGTTTTCAACTCAGATTGGATAACAGCCTTTATCTTTTGTTCATAAAGCACCCTGTCGTAGACTAGGTCCTTCGGAACATTTCTGCACACCTTTGAACTCCTCTCCCTTCCAGGGTTTTCTTCAATCATTTTGAAAGTTATTTCATTTCTTGAGAATTGATGCAAGACATTTTAATCCCCAAATATTAGCCAGTGGTGGAGCTGAGATTCTAGACTTAGAGGCCCCATGACAACCTCCTCTTCTTCCACCACAGAGAGTGAGGGGTTCTCCAAGTCATCATTAAGAGCCCAGATTCGGGGTGAGGAAGAAGGGCAGTGATTTAGCTGGAATTACCAGCCACGAGTCTCAGCTCCTTTTGGATAGAGCAGAGAAGTTGGCTGTCGATTTGTTTTGGGGAAGAAAAGGGATGGAAAGGGGTTTGAATTCCCTGCAGTGATTGGATGAAATGTCAGATTTTTGGATCCTGGGCTACGTCAGCAATTAGTGCATGACGCGTGTCCAGATTTTCCATCTTGCAGTCGTTCAGAACAGGAGGCACGCCTGCACTCTGATTAGTGGAGCTGTGTCTCTCTTTAGAGGAAAATGTTTTCAGTTGTTCCCCCTGAATTTTCCTGCACCTTCAAGTCTGGCCTTCTTGCTCAGAAATTTTGTTTTTGAATTGAAAGCACGACTCGGTTCATATATAGAAAAATGATCAGCAGGCTAAATGCTTTCTTGTTTTCCCTCTCTCTGTCAAATGAAATTCAAATATAGGCTAGGCAGAGGCAGTTCCATGCCTGGTTGGCTGGACATGTCATAAATTATTATTTCAAAAGAGAATCCAGACCTTTTGAATGTGGTCATGCTGTTCAGTTGGCAAGGAGAGGGAGGGTACTTCATTGCTCGAGTGACTCGTGATTTCCTGAGGGCTGGTGGCTCGTCCCTCTCAATGCTTTAGAAAGTTTCCCCTTCAGCTGGTGGGACTGGAAATGCAATTTCAGTGTAAACTTACTGATTACAAGAAGGATCAAGGGAGGGAAATGGGTTTATTTTAAGGTGTGAGACATGCCAGTAGAGGGAATAAGGGAAAGCGATTGAAAGCATTTCCGGAGTGCCTACTGTCTGCGGAGCAGACTAAGTGCTTAGGAGAATAAAAGCGAGTTAGAAGACATTACCCCTGCCATTGAAGAGCTTACAGTCTTGCTGGGGGAGACAGACACTTTAATAGAGCATTTAAGGTAAGTCCAGTCTTGCTACTGGGGCTGTGGGAATGTAATACAGTTGAACGAAAGTAAGTGCGTAGGTGACAGAGAAGGGCTGAAGTGTCAATTGGGGGAGATGAAATGGGGAGATTAGAGATTACACGGGAAAGGTCTTGTGGCAGATGTGTGATTTCAGTAGGGCTTTGGAGATGGAGAGAGCTGCGGTCTGTTGGATGTGAAAGGAAGAGGGAGTTCCAGACCGGAGAGGGAGGGATCAAGATATGGGCAAATTCTCTTTCCTGTGATTTACCCAGAGAAGACCATCTGCTGTTTCTCTTTCTCCCCTCCTCAAAGAAGCTCTTAGCAGAAATACCTTTTCTACACCTGGAGCCTCAAGAAGCCATCATCCTCTCCTAGTCCTGCCCAGGGCTTCATTTGTCCCAGGAGAGTCTGGGGCTCTAACAGGGGCGAGGAGTGGTAGGGGGAGCCAAAAAAGTTTCTGTTCTCCCAGGACAGTATTCCAAGCAGTGCTGGGAGAGGCAGAGGGACTCCAGGGGCAATGTCCTCTCCCAGCTGAGTGGGTGGGTGCAGAGCACCTGCTAGCCTTTTGCCCAGCTGGGCACCTTGGAGGGAGTTTTGTGCCAGGGACTGAACATACCTTTCTCCTCTTGATCATTGGTGCCAGGTTGGCAGCAGGCCATAAATAATGCACTGCTGCATTTTCAAGGAAACTGTGGACAAGGGGTTCTCACTGTGGCACTCAGAGCCACAGATACAACCTCACTCATGCAACGTCTTTACATTGAAGTGGTGGGAATCTGCCCGAAGTGTGAGTTGGGGAGTTAAAATTCAGCCCTGCTCCTACCTCTTGGCAGGGCACAACCCCTGGGTTTCCTAGGTAGCCTCCCATTCAGGTCCTAGCCTAGCTCCTAAGGTTGGATGAGATCATCAAAATGACATTATTTATTTAGCACTCACTGTGAACTCAGCACTGGGGAAGTTATAAGGGTAATTAGATAAGACACAGTCCCTGCCCCCAGCTTCACAGTCAACCTCATTTTGCGGATAAGAAAACTGAGACCCAGAGAGGTTCGGTGACTTATCCAACATCATACAGCAGGCTGGCAGCAGAGGTGGAACTCAAACCCAGATGTCAGTCCTATGCTGTTTTTCACTAGGCCATGTAGGCATTCGTAGTTCAATAAACACATAATAACAATAATAATAATAATAACAACAATTGTGGTATTTGTTAAGTGTGTACTATATGCCAAACACTGTACTAAACTCCAGTATGACTTTGGGCAAGTCACTTCACTTCTCTGTGCCTCAGTTACCTCATCTGTAAAGTGGGGATTAAGACTGTGAGCCCCAGGTGGGACAGGGATATTAACTTGTATCTACCCCAGCTGGTAGTACAATGCCTGGGACATAGCGCAAATCTTTTTTCCCTCCTACTTAGACTGTGAGCCCCATATGGGCTTTCCCCCAGTGCTCAGTTAAGCACACAGTAAGTGCTTAACAAATATAATATTAATAAGAATATAGTGCTATTATTATTAGGAGCTACATGTCTTGGTTGAGAATATTGGTTTTATCAGAAACTCCATCCAAATCATGCTAATAAGAACTCTTCCTACAATATGTTTGGAAAACAGGAATTGTTCCCTTTGGCCTAGCTGTTGACCTTTTTAAAGCATAAGTTTTCTCTCCAGTTCGCAGCTACTCTGCCCTGTCCGTGGAAGAAATACATAGCACTGCAGAAAAGGGTAACCATTCTCCATTAAATAAACAAATCATTAAAACTTAAACCAGTAGCACAACTTTATTTCAACATAGTATCTGTAGCAATGTTAAAGTGAGGTTCTTGGAACAAAATACAAGTGTTTTTGCTTCAGACTGACGAGGAGGAAGGGGGTGTTTTTTTTTTTTTTAAATGGCATTTATTAAGCCCTTACTTTGTGTAATGCGCAGTTCTAAGCGCTGGTTCTTTAGACTGTCCTGTAGAGATACAGCAGTGATGTGATTGTATTTTCATATAACATTTTTAGATGAGCCCCTGATTCTATGAATCACAAACTGAAGTTGGGGTGCAAGCACCTTCTCTTCCCTCACCTTCAAAAACTGGAAGAAGGAAATACTGGTGGAGCTCATTGAGGGGCACCCCCACTTTGTTGCCCAGGAGGAGTGTCTGGCATCATCAGCAGCAGCCACAAATGTTTATTAAATAGACACCGAGTGCCTGGCACAGCCTGAGTGCTTCCTTCTTAAACCACTCAGTCAACTGACTTTGTGTGCGGAGAAGACAGCGGCAAGTTCTGGGACCAGCTTTGGAAAATCTGACTCTTGAGCACTTCCATAGAACATCGTTAATATTAGACCTTCCGATTTGGTTTCAGTGAATCAGGGACTCGCAGGAGGAAGTAAGAGAAAAAGGGAGGGAATGAAAATGTCAGTCTGGGGACTCTCTAGTTCGGCTAAGGTTTAGCCACTCAGGTCCACACCGGTGGTAGTGGTAGCTGGAACTTTGGTTGGAAGATGACGGTGTGGATGTTGGAACCACATCCTGAGCATCAGTGTCTTTCATTCATTCAGTCATTTATTGAGTGCTTACTGTGTGCAGAGCACTGTACTAAGCACTTGGGAGAGTAGAATACAGCAATAACCAGTCACATTACCTGCCCACAGTGGAGAGAGAAGCTCTTGCATTTTGCCCATGAAAATACCCCATGCCTTTCTTGCCCCTTGGCATATAGATCAGTGAACAATAATAATAAAATCATCATCCTCATGGTATTTTGTTAAGTGCTTACTATAAGTCAGCATACCAAGGGCTGGGTTAGATGCAATACAGTCAGGTCAGACACAGTCTGATGTGTAATGTAATACATATCTATTCTATTTATTTTATTTTGTTAGTATGTTTGGCTTTGTCTCCCCCTTTTAGACTGTGAGCCCACTGTTGGGTGGGGACTGTCTCTATATGTTGCCAATTTGTACTTCCCAAGTGCTTAGTACAGTGCTCTGCACACAGTAAGCGCTCAATAAATACGATTGATGATGATGATGATGATGATGATGATGTATAATGGTTATGGCCCTTCTAGCTATAATTAGCATTGCTGCTATTTTCAGAGGGCATTAGGAACAATATTTAATCCTCTTAATACACCTTTTCAAGATGGTGACTTTCATGAACTCCTGGTGGATTGTGAGTAGTTTTGATTTCAATCCTTATTGGCTGGGGGCTTGTTTCTACATTTGATTTAGGAAATGCCGGGCCTAGTGTTTTGTGCTTTGTTGCAGTTCTGTAAAGCAGTTGGAGGTTGTTGCTCTCTGGTTGTATCTCAAAGCTACTATAATCCAGTTTACCGGCAGACTTGCCACGTAGCCTGGAGCAAATCATTCAACCTTTCTTTCCACATCTTAGAAATATCTGCCCTACTTCCCAAGAAGCTGGTGTAGCCTAACTGTATTTGCCAGACCCTTTGCAATAAACTAAAACTCTAAGTAAATGCTTAAGAAACTGTCCTTGAGCACAGCCGCTAGAAGATTAGGAGAGAGTTGTGTTTTAAAAATGTTTCCTCTCTCAGAATCCCCAATTCCTTTCATACCAAGTTTTTGAGCTGGTGTTTTCCGTGATTCGGCAAGCCCTCATGTAAGAAAAGTGGTATTCAGCTTTGCATAATGATACTTTAGACCTAGGTTTTGAGAGGATGCATTGCTAATATTCAGGAACGGAGGAGATAAATCAAAAAAACTATTTCTGCTACTGCTACTGGCCCCCTTAAGTGGAACCGTAAATAATACTAATAATGGTGGTGTTTGTTAAGCACTTATTCTGGAACAAGCATTGTACTAAGTACTGGGGTAGAGACAAAAAAATCAGGTCGGACACAGTTCCTGTCCCACAAGGGAAGCTGATGCAACTTGATGGAGAGTGATAAATCAATCCTATTTATTGAGCACTTATCTTATGCAAAGCACTGTACTAAGCGCTTGGGAGAGTACATTACAACAGAGTTGACAGACATGTTTACTGCCTAAAGAGGGAGACAGACATATTTTAATGATGGATATGTACATAAGCGCTGTGGGGCTGAGGGAGGGGTGAATATCAAGTACTTAAAGGGTAAAGATCCAACGATATAGGCTATGAAGAAGGGAGAGGAGATAAGGGGAAGGAGGGTTAAGTCAGGGTAAGCCTCTTGGGAGAGAAGTGATTGTTGTAGGGTTTTGAAGGTGGGGAGCATGGCGGTCTGTATAAATATGAAGGAGGAGGGAGTTCCAGCCTAGAAGGAGGTTATAGGCGAGGGGTCAGCGGTGAGATAGATGAGATCAAGGTACAGTGATTAATTAGGTTGGCTGGTGTGATCCTCCAGCTTCTCATCTGCTCCGGCCGTAGCTCCTCACTCCTTTCTGCCTCCTCTCCCCTGCCCCTCTTCCCTCTAGTACTTGCCTCCTAGTTGGAAGAAGCACCTGACCAACAGCTCCAGCCGAAACTCCTGTAGTCCTAGACTGTAAGCGCTTTGTGGGCAGGGAACGTATCTTCTGACTCTGTTGTACTCTCCCAAGTGCTTAGCACGGTGCTCTGCACTCAATAAATACCATTAATTGATTGATAGTTCTTTGCTGTAATAGTCATAATACCCGTGATCCTCTTTAGCTTCCCTTGGGATACCTGGTTGACAGCCTCTGGACTTGAAGACATTTTGGGAAGCCGATAAGAACAGTCATCAGTTTTGGCAGTGGCGGATTTTGAAAGTGGCAAGGGTGAAAAATCCTGCTTAAGTGCTAAAAAAGAATTGACGTGAAAAATACCCACCCGCTTCAGATTTGACTCATCCTTCTGTTTAAGGTGATAAAAGCCCATCAGTCTCTTCTGCTCAGATAGAAAAAGAGGTGCCAATTATATAAACAGGTGGTTACGGAGTGGTTGGATCAGGGCATTTTTCTCTGGGAAGGATAATATTTATTTTGTTTATGAGGAGCATCTGTTCCAAGAAAGTTTAATATATTATGGCTCCAATGTGCACTATATAGGAGAGAGGAGAAAAAATAGTTGTGGATTTAATACTCCATCTGTGACTAGTTAGTTATGGTAACCTTCAGGTATTTGGTGGTTTCAGCAAAAGTTCTAATATAAATTCCAGGCATCAAAAACTGTAGGGGAAAAACTGTAAAAACATTTAGATGGAGAATTAATACACTCACCAGTTTGCAAAAGCTAAAAAAGCACATGCAGTTCCCTGCTGGTCATTAAACACGTGCTGTGCCCTCCCACCCCTCTGGCCTCTGATGCATTGCCCTACCTGGGAGTATGTAGAAACCATTCACATGGGGGCCGCTTCCAGAACTGAGAACGAAACTCTAATACTGTAATGAGATTTGCAGAAATGAATAATGTTGTAGACCCTTATCAGCAAAGCTGTATGAGAAACATGAGCGCCAAGGGTTTCTTTTTAATGGCATTTGTTAAACGTTTACTATTTGTCAGGCACTGTACTAACCGCAGGGATATATACAAACTAATCAGGTTGGACACAGTCCATGTCCCACATGGGGTTCAGTTTTAATCTCCATTTTACAGATGAGGTAACTGAGGCACAGAGAAGTTAAGTGACATGCCCAAGGTCACACAGCAGACAAGTGGCGGAGCTGGGATTAGTACCCAGGGCCTTCTGACTTTCAGGACTGTGCTCTATCCACTAGGCCATGCTGCTGCTTTGGTAGAGTTTCCTGGAGTAGGGAAAGAGGTTGACCAAAGCATTGCAGAAGCAGGGTGGCTCAGTGGAAAGAGCCCGGGCTTTGGAGTCAAAGGTCATGGGTTCAAACCCGGGCTCCGCCACTTGTCAGCTGTGTGACTTTGGGCAAGTTACTTAACTTCTCGGTGCCTCAGTTACCTCATCTGGAAAATGGGGATTAAGACTGTGAGCCCCCCGAGGGACAACCTGATCACCTTGTAAACTCCCCAGCGCTTAGAACAGTGATTTGCACATCATCATCATCATCAATCATATTTATTGAGCGCTTACTGTGTGCAGAGCACTGTACTAAGCGCTTGGGAAGTACAAATTGGCAACATATAGAGACAGTTCCTACCCAACAGTGGGCTCACAGTCTAAAAAGCACATAGTAAGCGCTTAATAAATGCCATCATTATATTATTATTATTACAAAGAACAGAAGATGCACAGCACAGTGACTGCTCAGACTCTTTCATTCATTCATTCATTCATTCATTCAATCGTATTTATTGAGCGCTTACTGCATGCAGAGCACTGTACTAAGCACTGCCTTTCCTAAAGGCAGAAAGCAATTGCCCAGGTTCTAATAGAAATTGGGTTGATGGCTGCTATTATCACCATTGCCAGCTGCAGGCTTGAGAGTCAGAGGACCTGGGTTCTAATCCCTGATCTGCTATTTGCCTGCTGTATGACCTTGGGAAAGTCATCTAACTTCTCTGGGCCTCAGTTCCTCACCTGTAAAATGGAGATTAAATATCCTCCTACTTAGACTGTGAGCCCCATGTGGGACTGGGGCTACGCCTGACCTAATTATCTTATATCTGCCCCAGCACTTACTACAGTGCTTGACACATAATAAGTGCCTAACAAACACCACAATTATTGTTATAGCTGACTTTTCCTTTTCTAACTTTTTTTCTCCACTTCCGTTTTCAATCTCCACATCACTCCTTCCTTTCCCACATAGCCAACTACAGTCTCACTCATTTGATTGTTTTGATGTAATAACGATGGTGTTGGTATATGTTAATCACTTCCTGTGTGACAAGCATTTTGCTAAGTATTGGAAAGGAAACAAGATAATCGGATCGGACACAGTCCCTGTCCCTCACAGGGCTCACAGTCTCAGAGAGAGGGAGAACAGATGTTTTATCCCCATTTTACATTTGAGGAAACTGAGGCACAGAAAGATTGTGACTTGCCCAAGGCCACACAGTAGGCCAATAACTGAGTCAGGACTGTAAACTCTTTGTGGGCGGGGAATGTTTCTACCAACACTTTTGTACTCTCTGAAGCACTGAGTACAGTGCTCTGCAAATTCATTCATTCAGTCGTATTTATTGGGCACTTACTGTGTACACAGCACTGTACTAAGCGCTTGGGAAGTACAGATCGGCAACATATGGAGACGGTTCCTACCCAACAACGGGCTCACAGTCTAGAAGGGGGAGACAGACAACAAAACAAAACAAGTAGGTGTCAATACCATCAGAATAAACAATAATGCTCAGTAAATACGATTGATTGAGTAGAACCAGGAACTCCTGATGTCCAGTCCCATGCTGTTTCCACTAGGACTCACTTCCTACTTGTATGGGAAGATGAGTTGACCTTGGGTTAAACAAGATATACAAACGGCACCAAACCTGACCCTCAAGGAAGCACTGGGCAAGAAAACAAACAATTTCAAACCAGCCTTGCAAAAAGTAGGGGTCAAGATTAAGAGAGAGACAGAATCAGGGAAGTCCACCTCCCCTCCCTCTAGACTGTAAGCTTGTTGTGGGCAGGGAAGTGCCTGCCACCTGTTTGTACTATACTCTCCCAAGTGCTTAGCACAGCGCTCGTCACCTAGTAAGCGATCAAGAAACACCATTGATTGATTGATTTGGGAGCTGGCTATTTAGTCTTTCCATAGTCCGATGAGGTTCAGCCCGGGATCTGCATTCCGCACCCTCCCACAACACCCTTGCTCCTAGCGAGGCTGGGCTAGCATTCCCTTCTCCAGACAGACCACAGCCGCACCTCCTCTGCCCAGGGAACCCCGCCAGCTATTGTCATTCCCTGGAGAACAGGGCCACTCAAGTGCTCGGTCTAATGAAACCGGCCAAGAATTACCCAGTTCTAGAGGGAGGAGGTGCTTTGGATACCCTGTGTACTACTAACTAGTAAATAGCAACCTTTTGCCCTGCGTGAGTGGTGACAAGACTTGCGAGGGAGAGAGACTGCTTTCCATTATGTATTGTCGGAGCAGGAACCTGACAGTCAGATGGCAAGCAAATTACCATTAAGTAATGTGTATCCAGGCAACTACTGTATTATTCCACCAACTTTCCAGTAAAGAAAAATGATTAAGTGTCATCCGTTACTTCTGCCTCCAAGCACTGAGTTTAAACCATCTGCCCAGGTGAGCGTCCACCCCTCCAGTTAATGGTTAAAGTTAGAGAAGCAGCATGGCTCAGTGGGAAGAGCGCGGGCTTGGGAGTCAGAGGTCATGGGTTCTAATCCCGCTCCGCCACTTATCAGCTGGGTGACTTTGGGCAACTGAGCTGCCTCAGTTACCTCATCTGGAAAATGGGGATTAAGACTGTGAGCCCCATGTGGTACAACCTGATTACCTTGTATCTCCCCCAGCACTTAGAACAGTGCTTGGCACATAGTAAGTGCTTAACAAATACCAAAATTATTATTATTATTAAAGTTAGTTCCTTGTCATGTACAGGGCATTTTGCCCTCTTTTCAAAAGTGGCCCTGCTGACCATCTCTTTCCCCTGCTGCTTTCTTGGGTGACTGAAAAGACAAATGCACAACAGCCAGTCCCTCCTCTCAGCTTATTCATTCATTCAATCATATTGAGCGCTTACTGTGTGCAGAGCACTGTACTAAGCACTTGGGAAGTACAAGTACAAGCTCTTATGACAAACTGCTATGGATTCATACGTACTGAGAGGGAAGCGGCACTGCCCAGTTGATCGAGCACAGGCCTGCAAGTCAGAAGGGCCTGGCTCTTCCACTTAATAATAATAATCATAATGACATTTATTAAGCGCTTACTATGTGCAAAGCACTGTTCTAAGTGCTGGGGAGGTTACAAGGTGATCAGGTTGTCCCACAGGGGGCTCACAGTCTTAATCCCCATTTTACAGATGAGGGAACTGAGGCACAGAGAAGTTAAGTGACTTGCTCACAGTCACACAGCTGACAAATGGCGGAGCCGGGATTTGAACCCATGACTTCTGACTCCCAAGCCCAGGCTCTTTCCATTGAGCCATGCTGCTTCTTCAGCAGCCACTTGTCTGCTGTGTGATCTTGGGCAAATCACTTAACTTCTCTGTGCTTCACTTACCTCATCTACAAAATGGGAATAAGACTGTAAGCCCCACCTGGGACAGGGACGGCGTCCAACCCGATTTGCTTGAACCCATCCCAGCGTTTAGTACAGTGCTCTGCACACAGTAAGCGCTCAATAAATACGATTGATTGCCTAGTGGAAAGCACAGGGGCCTGGGGGTTAGAAAGATCTGAGTTCTAATCCCAGCTCTGCCAACTGCTTGCTGTGTGACCTTGGGCAAGTCACTTCATTTATCCCTGCACTTGAGATCCAAAGCTTCCTGGTTTACATTATTATGGTACTTTACCGTCTGACTTGGCAGAACAAGGGGACAGGACTTATAAAGACATATATAAAAGTCTTTATACAATATTTTGCCTTTGCTTTTTTGATTAAAGAAATTTAAACTGCTTTTTCTAAAGACTTAGATAAAAGTCTATATGTATATACACATATACATATACATATACATATACACATATAGACTTATATCTAAGTCTTTAGAAAAAGCAGTTGAAATTTCTTTAATCAAAAAAGCAAAGGCAAAATATTGTGCAGACAAAAAACCCCCCACCAGGAAACAGATTAATCGGCTTAAGTGAATTTTGACCGTTGGTCAACCGAAAAGGATGGCGTTGGCCGAAGGAGGGAAGGGTGGTAGGGAGAGTTAGGAGGTGCTAAATGGGACTCAGTGGTTTTCTTTCCAAACTAACAAGCAGGTAGATGGGAGAGCTCCGGGGTCCGGCCATTTCTTAGTCTTGGGCTGTGCATCCCTCCCAGCTCTTCGCTTCCCAGGGGCCAGGGACCCGGGCGAGGTAAGGTTTGGGCGAACATGAGGGCCTTCCTCTCTCTTCTCCGGTTGGAATTCCTGCCGGAGTTTGGGGTGCGGGGTTCCTTTAGATGGTCTGCAGAATGGTCCGGGGGGGTCACCGGCCGGGAGAGGGGCTAGAGACGGGACTTGGGCGAAGGAATGGGGTCCCTTCAAGGCCCTACTGAGAGCTCACCTCCTCCAGGAGGCCTTCTCAGACTGAGCCCCTTCCTCCCTCTCCCCCTCGTCCCCCTCTCCATCCCCCTCATCTTACCTCCTTCCCTTCCCCAGAGCACCTGTATATATGTATATATGTCTGTACATATTTATTACTCTATTTTACTTGTACATATCTATTCTGTTTATTTTATTTTGTTAGTATGTTTGGTTTTGTTCTCTGTCTCCCCCTTCTAGACTGTGAGCCCACTGTTGGGTAGGGACCGTCTCTATATGTTGCCAACTTGTACTTCCCAAGCGCTTAGTACAGTGCTCTGCACACAGTAAGCGCTCAATAAATTGATTGATTGATTCCTCTCCCCTTTGTCCCCCTCTCCATCCCCCTCATCTTACCTCCTTCCCTTCCCCACAGCACCTGTATATATGTATATATGTTTGTACATATTTATTACTCTATTTATTTATTTTACTTGTACCTATCTATTCTATTTATTTTATTTTGTTAGTATGTTTGGTTTTGTTCTCTGTCTCCCCCTTTTAGACTGTGAGCCCACTGTTGGGTAGGGACCGTCTCTATATGTCGCCAACTTGTACTTCCCAAGCGCTTAGTACAGTGCTCTGCACACAGTAAGCGCTCAATAAATACGATTGATTGATTGATTCCTCTCCCCCTCGTCCCCCTCTCCATCCCCCCCATCTTACCTCCTTCCCTTCCCCACAGCACCTGTATATATGCATATATGTTTGTACATATTTATTACTCTATTTATTTTACTTGTACATATCTATTCTATTTATTTTATTTTGTTAGTATGTTTGGTTTTGTCTCCCCCTTTTAGACTGTGAGCCCACTGTTGGGTAGGGACTGTCTCTATATGTTGCCAACTTGGCCTTCCCAAGCGCTTAGTCCAGTGCTCTGCGCACAGTAAGCGCTCAATAAATACGATTGATTGATTGCTTGCTAAGCACTGTTCTAAGCGCTCAATAAATTGATTGATTGATAAATACAATTGATTGAGTGAACGGTTGCTTTCTGGGGAGTGCCCTGCCTCCGGGCTACGGGGAAGGGAAACAGAGGAGGGAGGAGGCAGGGGAGGGGACAGGGGGAGGAGGAGGGAGGAAGGAAGCGAGGAGGAGGGAGGGAGGGGCGGCCCCAGTGGCGCTGAGCAGCGGGCGCTGCAGGAGGAGGAGGAGGAGGAGGATGAAGATGCAGCAGCAGCCCGTCGGTAAGCCCCCTGTCCCCCAGCCCCCGGCCAACTTTGTTGGCTCGCCCCGCGTGTGGCCTCCCCCTTTTCCCCGGGAACAGCTCCGCCCGCCCACTGGCCCTGCGGAGGGCAGAGGACCGGGAGCCGAGGAGAGGCTGCCCAGCCCACCCCCAGGATGCCCTCCCCTCCTTGGGCCCTGCTCCCCCCCCCCCCATGCTCCCCGGGCCGTGCCCCCTGTGCCATGCTCCTCCACTAGTCATCATCATCAATCGTATTTATTGAGCGCTTACTGTGTGCAGAGCACTGTACCAAGCGCTTGGGAAGTCCAAATTGGCAACACACAGAGACAGCCCCTACCCAACAGTGGGCTCACAGTCTAGGCCTCCCCGGGCTGCACTCAGTCAATCAATCCATCAATCAGTCGTATTTATTGAGCGCTTACTGCGTGCAGAGCACTGGACTAAGCGCTTGGGAAGTCCAAGTTGGCAACATAGACTCGCGATGCTCCCCGGGCCGTGCTCCTCGTGCTGCACTCCCCGGGCCGTGCCCCCTGTGCCGTGCTCCTCGTCTACTCCTCCCCGGGCTGCACTCAATCAATCAATCATCAATCGTATTTATTGAGCGCTTACTGCGTGCAGAGCACTGGACTAAGCGCTTGGGAGGTCCAAGTTGGCAACATAGACTCGCGATGCTCCCCGGGTCGTGCTCCTCGTGCTGCACTCCCCGGGCCGTGCCCCCTGTGCCGTGCTCCTCGTCTACTCCTCCCCGGGCTGCACTCAATCAATCAATCAATACTATTTATTGAGCGCTTACTGCGTGCAGAGCACTGGACTAAGCGCTTGGGAAGTCCAAGTTGGCAACATATCACTCGCGATGCTCACTGAGAGCTCACCTCCTCCAGGAGGCCTTCCCAGACTGAGCCCCTTCTTTCCTCTCCCCCTCGTCCCCCTCTCCATCCCCCCGTCTTACCTCCTTCCCTTCCCCACGGCACCTGTATATATGTATATATGGTTGTACATATTTATTACTCTATTTATTTATTTATTTATTTTACTTGTACATTTCTATCCTACTTATTTTATTTTGTTGGTATGTTTGGTTCTGTTCTCTGTCTCCCCCTTTTAGACTGTGAGCCCACTGTTGGGTAGGGACTGTCTCTATGTGATGCCAATTTGTACTTCCCAAGCGCTTAGTACAGTGCTCTGCACATAGTAAGCGCTCAATAAATACGATTGATTGATTGATTGATTGATTGATTGATGCTCCCCGGGCCGTGCTCTTCGAGCTGCACTCCCCGGGCCGTGGTCACCATACAGCCCTCCCCCGGGCCATGCTCCCTGTGCCGTGCTCCCCGTGTTGCACTCCATGTGTCGTGCTCCCTGTGCCGTGCTCCCCGGACCGTGCTCCCTGTGCCGTGCTCCCCGGACAGTCCTCCCCGGGCCCTGTTCCCTGTGTTGTGCTCCCCGTGCTGCACTCCAATCAATCAATCAACCAGTCATATTTATTGAGCGCTTACTATGTGCGGAGCACTGTACTAAGCGCTTGGGAAGTACAAATTGGCAACATATAGAGACAGTCCCTACCCAACAGTGGGCTCACAGTCTCACTCCATGTGCCGTGCTCCCCGTGCAGTCCTCCCCGGGTCGTGCTCTGCATGCTCCCTGTGTCGTGCTCCTCGTGCTCCCTGTGCCGTGCTCCCCGCCCCCACCTGATCCTACCTCATCTGGCTGCCGTGTGATGTTGTGTACATCGCTTCACTTCTCTGCGCCTGTCACCTTATCGGAAAAATGGGGATTGAGACTGTGAGCCCCATGTGGGACGAGGACAGTGGCCAACCTGAATACCCTGTATCTACCATATCATAATGATGGTGGCATTTGTTAAGCGCTTACTCTGTGCTATATATAGATAGATAGATATACACACACATATATATATACACACACATATACACACACACACACACATATGTATATGAGCCCACCGTTGGGTAGGGACCGTCTCGATATGTTGCCAACTTGTACTTCCCAAGCGCTTAGTACAGTGCTCTGCACACAGGAAGCACTCAATAAATACAATTGATTGATTGATATATATATGTATGTACATATTTATTACTCTATTTATTTTACTTGTACGGATCTATTCTATTTATTTTATTTTGTTAATATGTTTGGTTTTGTTCTCTGTCTCCCCCTTCTAGACTGTGAGCCCACTGTTGGGTAGGGACCGTCTCTATGTGTTGCCAGCTTGTGCTTCCCAAGCGCTTAGTACAGTGCTCTGCACACAGTAAGCTCTCAATAAATATGATTGATATATATATATATATATGTATGTACGTATTTATTGCTCTATTTTACTTGTACATATCTGTTCTATTTATTTTATTTTGTTAATATGTTTGGTTTTGTTCTCTGTCTCCCCCTTCTAGACTGTGAGCCCGCTGTTGGGTAGGGACCGTCTCTATGTGTTGCCAACTTGTGCTTCCCAAGCGCTTAGTACAGTGCTCTGCAATTGTTTGATTGATTGCTAAGCACTGTTCTAAGGGCTGGGTAGCTACAAGGTAATGAGGTCGTCCCACTTGGAGTTTACAGTGTTAATCCTCATTTTACAGATGAGGTAACTGAGACACAGAGAAGTTAAGTGAATTGCCCAAGGTCACACAGCAGACAGGTGGCAGGTCTGGGATTAGAACCCACGTCTTCTGACTCCCAAGCCCAGGCTCTTTCCAGTAAGCCATGCTGCTTCTCGTACCATAGGGAGATAACATAAAAAAAGTGTTATTTGTTAAATTTTGCTATGTGCCAATCACTGTATTAAGCAATGGGATGGATACGGACTGTCAGGCCAGACACAGTCCCTGCCCTCATGGAGCTCAGAGTCTAAGTGGGATAGAGAGCAGGTTTTGAATCCTCATTTTGTAGATGAGGAAACTGAGGCCCAGAGAAAATGTGACTTGCCAAAAGTCAAACAGCAGGCTAGTGGTGGAACCAGGATTAGAACCCAGGTGCCCTAACTCCCAGACTGTGACCTTTTTACTAGACCACCTCATATGTGGGGACAGGGTGAACTGCATAGAGCACTGGAACACACAGGCACACACAGTCAGTGGTATTTATTGAGCACTTACTGTGTGTGCAGCACACAGTACTAAGCACTTGGGAAAATACAGTACAACAGAGTTTGTAGACATGTACCCTGTCCACAACAAGCTTACAGTCTAGAGGGGGAGGCAGGCATTAAAATAATAGATAAATGCATAAATGTGTGGGGGAACATCAAATGCTGAAAGGGTATGGATTCAAAGTGCATATGGTCTATTATTTATGAAGAATGGGTGGGGGGGGGTAGAAGTGGGCAAGGGGTCAACGGCAAGATAAATGAGATTGAGGTACAGTGAGTAAATTGGCCTTAGAGGAGTGAAATGTGCAGGCTGGGTTGTAGTAGGAAATCAGGTAAAATAGGAGGGGGCAGTCTGACTGAGTGCTGTTAAACCGATGATAAAAAGTTTCTTTTCGATGCTGGGCGTTCTTAAGGAGTGGGCAGACAAGGACTGAATGAGTTTTTAGAAAAATGATGTGAGCAGCAGAATGAAGTAAGGACTGGGGTGTGGATAGACAGGAGGCAGGGAGGTTAACAAGGAGGCAGGTGCAGTAGTCAAGGGATATGAGTGCGTGGATCAGGGTAAAAGGAGTTTGGAGAGGAAAGGGCGGATTTTTTTGCAATGTTGTGAAGGTAGAACTGACAGGGTTTGGTGATTTGTTGACTGACTGTGGGTTGAAGGACACACACACATTTTCTCTCTCTCTCTCTCTCTCTCTCTCTCTCTCTCTCACTTGGGAGGTCTGAGCAGGGCGAATTTCCAATAACTACTACATCTCCAGAGTTCTGGTGTCTCATCCCTAGAGCATCCTGGGAAGAGGGCTGGTCAGCCCGCACATTTCCGAACCCCCAGCTCTCAGTCCACCTGAGATTCTCTCAGGCCCCCTGCCCCTCTCTGCCCTCTCCCCAGTTACTTGGGATTTGCAGGGGTTTTCATTGCTCGGGAAAAACCGAGAATACCGTGGGGGTGGGCTTTGGCTGCTGGAATACCCTTGGAAGAGGAAGGGGCAGTGGGGGGGAGAACTTTAGTCACAATCATGGGTTTAAACTGTAGTCCAAGATTTCACTTCTGGAGAACCAAAAATGAAAATTTTGCATCCATGGAGCCTAGGCTTTTTGTACGGGACTCGGAAGTGACTTGGAGGTAGAGATGGAACCAAACTTGACTTTTTTCCCCTCTTCCTCCTCCCTGCTTAAATCCTTCTCCACTTATTGAGTGGTGTAGTTTGCTTATTTCTGCAGGGGGGGCGGTCCTGTTGGTTGACCCTAGAGACCCAGCCCAAAAAGTTTGTTTTTCCTGGCTGACCTTTTGCTGTTTTGTGATTTCTTCCACTGAATCTGTCCTTTTACACCTTCACCACTTTCACTCCCCTCTTCCTCCTCCTTCACCTCCTGGACTTTTTCTTTTCAACTCTGCAAACCAGGAGAAGCCAAAGTTTCTGCTGAGGACACTGTCCCTTAGGTATATATCACTGAACTTTTTTTTTTCCTTTGGCTTTTTGAGAAGGTTTTCTTGAAATTGGTCCTTCAAAGGGCATGTACTACAAAGAACTGTATCACTAGAACAGAAAACCATGTTTTGCGAACCATTTCAGGAGTTTTGTGGTTCGGATCCAGGAGTTCTGGATTTAGAGCATGTAAACTGAAGATTCATTTTGAAAGGCAGAGCCTGAAAATTCCATTTTTATCACTGTAAACTATTTTACATAAAACATGGACCAGTGGCTGAATCATCTTTCCACACAGCATTAGACATCTTTTTTAATTTCAGAAAGATGCCTAGGAAGTGATGTTCAGTGGTAGGAATTTATATTTCATAAACTTTGAAATCAAGTGCAGAGTCTGAAGGCCTCTAAGGCAAAACTTCTAACTTCAGGGATTAGAATTCTAGTCTGCTGGGACCTGAATTACTTCAGTCTACTGAAGTGGAGCCTCCGATTTTAAACGAAATTTGTACCCTCATCCCCAGTAAAGACCTCCAAACAGCTGAGTGTCTGACATATTCTCTAGTGCTTGACAAACTCGTCAGAGTGTATCTTATCTCATAGCCCATCTGAGTAGTCACAGATTACAGTGGTATATTGTTCTGAGGCTACATAATTTGACTAGCCTCTTGTGACCTAGGGTACACAAAGAAAATAAACAAGGACCTATTGTTCAGGGAGAAAAGCAAACCTTATGATGTGTTTTTCTGATTAATTAAGGAAAAGTAATTTAAAACTCAATTCTGAGAAAAAGGTCCTGAACAAGTTTGCTAGGTTTTTTTGTTTTTGTTTTTGTTAATTTTTTTATTTTTTATTTTGTTCAACTCCCAAACTAAAGGTGTTTCAAGGTCAGGGCACTTCAGAACATCTCTTCTGAATTTCTCTGGAAATCTGGGCTTATTCGGAGGACACCAAAATCTTATGTTCTAAACATTTTGCCCTGTCCCTCCTAATTAATCTAGAGGGATTTAAAGGCTGAGAGAATTTGGTGTGAAACAATTGTTCCTTGATGGCTTTTCATTGACAAACTGTTGATTTAACCAAGGGCTATATCTTTGAAATCCTTTGGGTCTGTTTCTGAACCTATTACAGCAGTTTATTTGGTTTTAACAGATGTTGTTTTTCCTTCTCTTGAGTGGAAGGGGTTATCTCACTTGCTAAAACCTTGCTATTGTGCTTTGTTTCAGGGGCCTGCTGACTTAAGGAACACTGGGGGAAGCTTACTCACTAATTCCAGCCTCAAAGGAAAGGGTAGGTCAACCATGGAACACTTTGATATAGCTTGAATGATCCAAATGCCATTCTGGATTTTCTTTCGGGGTTAATTTAAGATTTTAGGTGGCTGCAATTGAGAAAATCTATTTTGGAAGGAGTCACCACCACTTAGAGCAATATCGTTCTTCTTTCTCCAGATACTTTGGATTCAAGAAATGAGGGCAGTGATTCCTAAGATGATATATCTTTGTGAGAGTCAGTGGAGTAAAATTGTAAACTGAATTGAATTATATAACATTGTATCCAGCAAAACACAACGTGGTTTTGGAAAACTGATGCTCATCCCAGTCCTCAGTTGATGTTTTCTAATGTTTTTTGGAAATGGTTTCATTAATGATATAGAAATAAAAAGAAGTTCAGAAAAGTGAAAAAGAAGCCATGTAAAATAGCACCAGGGACCGTGGGCCCTTCTAGTTGTATATAGAGGTGAAGGAGATGGCAAATGAGGAGGAGGTAAAAGCCAGTCAGTGTTTGTGAAAGGAAAAGTGCCCATTGCTTTCTTTTTTCTTGAACTCTGGCCTGACTCTTCCCCGATTCCAATATGATTAGTGTTGATCCTTGAACTTAGCTTTTCCAATTCATGGTGCTGTCGCCTTGAAGAAACTTAACTTTGTGATGGATGTAGTACTACCATCAGGGTGATATTCAAAACTTTTTCCAACAATCATTCAATAAGTGGTATTTGTTGAGTGCTACTGTGTGCAGAGTTTTGCACTAAGCACTTGGGAGAATTCAACTAAATACTTTCCCTGCGCAGAAGGAGCTTACAGTCTAGAGGAGGGGGACAGACATTTAAATAAATAAATTCCAGATATATACATAAATGTTGTGGGGGTGGGGTGAAAAATAAAGTGTTTTAAGGGTAGAGATCCAAATGCATAGGTGCTGCAGAAGGGACAAAGAGTAGGGGAAATGAGGGCTTAGTTGAGGAAGGCTACTTGGAGGAAATGTGATTTTAATAAGGCTTTGAAGGTGGGGAGAGGGAGTTCCTGGTCAGAAGGGGGACATGGGCAAGGGGTCAGTGGTGAAATAGATAAGATCAAGGTACAGTGAGTAAATTGTCATTAAAGGAGTGATGTATCTGAGCTGTGTTGTAGGAAGTCAGGAGGGGGCAAGCTGATTGAGTGCTTTAAAGCCATTGAAAAGGAGTTTGATGTGGAGGAAGATGAGCAACTATGACAGATTCTTGAGTGGGGGGATATGGACAGAATGGGTTTTTAGATAAATGATTTGGACAGCAGAGTGAAGTTTGGACTGGAGTGGGGAGAGACAGGAGGCAGCAAAGTCAGTAAGGAGGCTGATGAAGGAGTCAAGGTGGGATATGATATGTGTTCGTATCAACATAGTAACTGTTTGGATGGAGAGGGTGAGGTTTAGCAACGTTGTGAAGGTAGAACTGACAGGATTTGGTGACATTGAATATGTGGGTTGAATTAGAAAAATGAGGGAGGACATTGGTGTTGTCTACAGTGATGGGAAAGATATGGGGAGGACAGGCTTTGGGTAGGAAGATGAGTGCTGTTTTGGACTTAAGTTTGACATATTGGTAGGACACAATTATTAGTAACGCGTGGGTGATAGAGGCAGATGATCTAGGCATCAAAGGGAAGGATGGGGGCGGTGGGATGGTGCAAAAGGGACATTGGGAAGCAAGAAGGAAGCTGACTCTTCCTCCTTCTCCAGTGAGTCTTGGGGAGTGGGAGAAGATGAGACCGTCTCTGGAGAGTGTCTTCTTGGGAGAGCCAGGTTTCAGTGATTGGGTCAGGAGTAGGTCAAGAGGGGAGGGGAAACTTTCCCATAATGGAGTGGGGGTTCCATAGGTCACCCTTTTTGATGGGTGAGGGCAGGGGTATGCCATGTGGGATAGAAAGAGGTTGGATAAAGGAAGATGAAATGGGATGCCCCAAATTTAGCTTCAACAACTGCTTTTCAATTTCACATTTTGGAACTTTTAGAGTTTAGTGTTTTAGATGGAGCCGTTGCAATCCTTGGTTTAACACCTAAGAACCTGAGATTGGGCAAATGCAAATCCTGTATGTTACACTGAAAACAAAACTGACAGTTCTGTCATAGGAAGAAAGTTGGGGACAGCATTGAAAATAATTTTATCATTTGGGGCATGCTTATTTCTGATTTTTATATGTTTTGGCTATTTTAATCTTGTAAAATGAGAGCACTTTATTATTTATTAATCATAACACTAGAATTTAGAGTTGCCAGTCGAGGAAGTGTTTACACAGAACTGCCAACAGCTCCAAAGACCAATTACATCTTAAGTATGGAATGTCGACGAGTACAGCGCAGAAGTTACTCCTTTTTTGAAAAGTTTTTTTTTTTTTTCATTTCCTGGAGTCCAGAAGCTTGGGATGTTTTAAGAATTGAGTTGAGTTACTTACTCAAACTAAGTTAAAGAGGGTCCTAACTGATTATAAAGACCACATGCTAGAATTATACATATTTAGGTGACAGAACACCTTAGGAGCCTGCATTCTTTGTTCATTTGGCTTCTCTTTTGCCAAGTTTTGCGGCTCTTTCCCAAATTTCAAAACATTTTTCTCCTTTCAAGGAAATAGTTGCATGAGCCTGTTGGGCAGTATAAGAAAAAAAAAAGTAAATTCTCACGTCCTTTATTTCCTGAGTTCAGTTTAGGTATGTCTGCAAGTGGCTACAGGTGTGTGAGCCCCACGTGGGACATGGACAGGGTCCAGCCTGATTAGCTTGCTCCTACCCCAGTGTAGTAGCTGGCATATTAATAAGCTACTGGAGATGATGCAGTATCAAGTTCTAGCAGAAATATATGTGTAACAAGGTTCAGTTCATTAACAGAAGAACTTTGGGCAGATTTATAGGACTATGTACTATTTAATGACTTAGAATTTATATTCATACAGAGAGGCATAGAGTCTTATGTATATGTTCATTTATAGAGTGCTATTTGTATCCTGTTAAGTAAGGAATGGTAATATTTGTGAAATAGACCAACGTATTCAAGAACTTGAAATTTTGCCACGAAACAAACCTTTCAGACAAAACTTGATATGTCAAGTCTCAGAAAGATGAGGGGAAAGTAAATTTTCAAGCTGACCCATCTAACAATTGATGAGTACTTTTGAACTGAAGGGAGTAAACAAACTCATGCTGCAAACTCTAAAATTAAAAAGTAGTGAAATGAACAGCATGCTTTTCCAGATCACTTAATATATCAATTTGAAAAACATAGAGGAGGAAGCTATGTAAATTAAAAAAGTTGATTCGGTATCTAGAAAGTCGGGGCAGTTCTAACAGATTCTTGTGGCTTGGCCTAGTGGGAAGAGCACAGGCCTGGAACTAAGAGGACCCAGGTTCTAATTCCGGCTCTGCCATGTATCTGCTCTGTGACCTTGGGCAAGTCTCTGTGCCACAGTTATGTATCTGTAAAAGGGGATTCAATCCTACTCCCTCCTACTTAGAATGTGAGCCCCATGTGGGACAGGGACTGTGTCCAACCCGATTAACTTGTATTTACCCCAGTGCTTGGCACATAGTAAGTGTTTAACAAGTACCATAATTATTAACTATTATTTTTCCAATGCAGTGATTTTTTTAAAAATCACCATTCTCAGCAGCAGCATTCAGTGAGCAGAGCACTTATCCAATGTATAGTCTAAAAGAGGTGTCTCATCTCAGCTTCACAGCCCTTATGTACATATCCTTATTCTCTGTAGTTTATTTTAATGCATGTTTCCCCCTGAAGACCGTAAGCTCCTTGTCGGCAAGGATTGCAGCTATCAACCCTATTACATTGTTCTTGGTTAGTTCAGCGCTTTGCACACAGTGAGAACTCAAATTCTCTTGATTGCTTGCTTAGGCTAAGGCCTCTGACTATAAGGAAGGAGCTTAGAATCTAATTGAGAATTCAGTTGCGTGGGAGGCAAGCATATTTTGACTTAACATTTTTACCTGCTTTTCAGAATTTTTGCACAAATTCTTTTCGATATCTTGACTTTCACCTTCTCACCATGTGTTAGGTTTTTAAAAATCTATTTGTCAGTTCACCAGAATCCCCCTAAGACGTAAGACACTGAGAGTGAATCGTGGCCAGTGGACCACTCGGTTGACTGGTTGAATATCTAAGGCAGGTCTGGGTTCTTGATGGTTCCTGGGGATTCAAACTGAACTGGGGAGCCGGGATTAGAAGCTGCTCCTGTGTGGGCAGTAACTATCTCAGGTATTGATCCAAGTCCTTAAGGACACCAAATCTGGTACCCAGGTGTTCAGGTCTGCATAGCAGGCTAAGAGCGGCTTCAGGAGTTCTTGCAACCAGTTTGGACCTCTGATCGCCACTGCTGAATTTCCACCCTCTCATTCTCCCCTCATCAACTCTTCTGGACCAGATATGAACTCCCAGGATCTAGCTAGAAGTGAACCAGCCTCGGAGAGTGAAGAGAGTTGGCTGGCCATTGGTCTTTTTGCTTCCTTCTTCCATCAGTCAATGCTGACTGAGTCTCCTGTTTCATTTGGCAAGACGAAGCCCAGAATGGTGGAGTGACTCATCCAAGTTCCCATCCAGATCCTGCTATTAATCAGTGTTTGACATTTACTGAGCACCTAGTATATTCCAAGTACTTTAAATACCAGAACTATAACTCCCGAATTAAGCACTCATAATCTGAATCCAGCAATCACTTCTCCAAAGTTAAAGCTTGTACACAGTCCCTATTTCCCAGCAAAAATTTTATGAGAATCTATAAAATTGAGCATCATTTCAGATTTTCCATCCACTGAAGTCCCAGTACTTATTTTCCTTGACTTGGTCCCCAGTGCTCATATGAGCAGGAGCATGGCCTAATGGAAAGAGCACAGGCCTAGGAGTCAGAGGCCCTGGGTTCTAATCCTGGCTCAGCCACATACCTGTTGTGTGACCTTGGGCTAGTCACTCAGCTTCTCTGGGCCTCAGTTTCTTCATCTGTAAATGGGGGATTCAGTATCTGTTCTCCCTTCTTCTCAGACTGTGCGCCCCATGGGTGACAGGGACTCTGCCCTGATTAATTTGTATCTACCCTAGCACTTAGTACAGTGCTTGGCTTATAGCAATATTATTATTATCATTATTATTATCATTATTATTATTATATACTTTGGTTTGCTTTTTTTAAAAAGATGCCTCTGGGAGAGTCTTAAATACAGTTAGCAGGAGCCAAGCACGTGTCACGCACCAGAGCTGCCTGCCTCTTTTCCTACAGAAGGCATCCTAGATTTGTGCTTTTGGGGGAAAGTTGTCCTTTGTGTGTGAACGGAGAGGGAGTTCTTCTGAAGAATGATCCCATTCATACCTTCACCTGAATTAGAACCACCTGGCCTGGTAGCCTTTTGGTGTCTAGAAGCTGTTGGTGCCTACCTGTTGTGAATCTGGATTGTTACCTGTTGACAAGTCATAAGGGGTATTCAGGGAGCAGACATCTGCTGGAATCAAAACCCACTGGGGAACAAGTGATGTCATGAGGCAGACCAAATGAATGTGCTTAAGGATAACAAATTCATTTCCCACAGAGTTGATTTTCCCTTCACATTAAAAATGGGGCACCAGTGGGCAGTATTCATTCTCTGGTCCCTTGCCTTGGGAGAGGAACTAGAACCAACTTTGTTGAGACAGAGAGCAAGAATATCACTGTCTTATCTCCTGCCCATCTCCCACTCACACCCAGTTTAGTTTGGTGTGTATTACTTGTAATTTACCCTACTTCATCAGCCACACCGTCAACTTGCATTTTAAAACTACGTATAGTTTTGCCTTTTTAGCATGGTAACAAAGATGCACAGAAAAATAGGCCTTCATTTAATTTTTTTTTTCATAGATGCACAACCAACAGGGATTCGGCCTTTTGTGAGAAGTGGGGGATTTTCCCTTCATGTATGCAGATTTGTAAATTTGGGTTTAAACACATATCTGGTTTTGCTCAACAAAACCCATGTGCAAGACCAAAATAGCCCACAGCAAAACTGAAGGTCCCATGAGAAATTCTGTTTGCCACGTTGCTTGGTCTTAACTTGATACTTGCCTATGTGACATGAACTAATGGGCACAAAGGAGACCTTTGCATAGGGGAAAAAAGAGCCACAAAGTATTGTGAAAATGGAGAGGGGAAAAAAACTCAGAGCACATTTGCCCCTTCCAGAGTTTGCTTTTTTCTGTGGCTAGTGTGTAAATTTCTGTTGCTTTGTTTTAAGCTGTATTTAAATAGTGCAATTATACTAGGAATAAGTAGCCATGGAAACAATGGGAAAGTGTGAAGAACCAAAAGTCCTCAAGAAATGAAAGATTCCACTTTAGGAGTAAAAGAGACAGCTTTCTTCAAACCTTTATTAAAAGCACATCTTCTCCAAGAGGCTTTCCCCAACTAAACCTGCATTTCCTCTTCTCCCACTCCCTTCTGTGTCACCCTTACACTTGGATCTACACCATGTATTCGTCCCTACCTCAGCCACAAAGCACTAATGTACATACATATTCATAGTTTATATTAATACCTGAATAATCCCCCTCCAGACTGTAAGTTCATTGTGGGCAGAGAAGGTGTTTACCAACTCTGCTATATTGTACTCTCCCATGAACTTAGTACAGTGCTCCGCACATAGTAAGTGTTTAATAAATACAATTGATCGAATTTGGGACAGGGACTGTGTCTGATCTCATAGCCCCGTTTCAACCCCAGCACTTAGCACACAGAAAAACTCTTGCCGTTATGATTATTATTGGGGAAGTAGCATGGCCTATTTGATAGAGCCCAGGCCTGAACACTTGTCTGATGTGTGACCGTGAGCAAGTCACTTCACCGTGCCTCAGTTACCTCATCTGTAAAATGAGGATTAAGACTGTGAGTCCCTTGTGGGACAGGAACTGTCTGACTTGATTTCCTTGTATCTGGCCCAGTGCTTAGAACAGTGGCTGGTACATATTAAGCACTTAATAAATACCGTAAAAATTATTTCAATTGAGGAAAGAGATAAGTCAGATGGACTAGGAGTATAAGATAATGGAAGTTTCTCTGAAAAAGGGGAGAGGGAAGATGGGGAGGGAAAGACTCCCAGAGCGGAAGAACCCAGTCACAATTGGAGGCAGTCGTCAGTCATTACTGGAGCTGGACCATTCATTCAATCGTATTTATTGAGCGCTTACTGTGTGCAGAGCACTGTACTAAGCGCTTAATCTCCCCCTGTAGACTGTAAGCTCCTTGTGTGCAGGGATTGTGTCTTCCAACTCTACCGGACTTTCCCAAGCGCGTGTGTGCAAAGTACAGCGTTCTGCACACAATAGGCACTCAATAAATACCACTGATTGATTGGGCCCAGCTAGCACTGGGAAGAAGCTGGAAGCTCTCCTTCCCCAGAACATCTCTTCCCCCCCCAGATACAGTAATGAGTACTCTAGTTCCACAGCAGCTGTTGGCCTGGCAGATAAAAACAAAGTTAGTAATTTCAAACAATTGAAACACTTTTGATCTCAAATCTCTGAGGTCAGATTTTGGCTTTTAACAGAGTTGGAAATGTTTTGTTTTTTTCCTTCCTCATCCCGTTAGCCAAACAAGGTTGTCCTGTGGTTTAGTGTTTGCATGGCAAAGGATTACTAACTATGCTCAGCTGTATCTTAATGCAATCTTAATGCAACCCTGTTAAGGAAGAAATCTGCTGCATAAGTTCTGTTAAATTGTTTCTAATTTTGTGTGTGCGTAACAAATTTGACCTGTGTCTCCTCTGACACAGGCTGAAATTTGGAGGCTGAGTCTGATCCAAGGCTGGAATTTGGGCTTCTTTTGTCTTTTTTTTTTTAAATTGTATTTGTTAAGTGCCTACTACGTGCCAGGCACTGTTCTAAGCACTCAGGTAGATACAAGGTAATCGGGTCAGACACAATCCATGTCACTCATTCATCCATTCATTCAATTGTATTTATTGAGTACTTACTGTGTGCAGAGCACTGTACTGAGCACTTAGTACTGTACTCAGCATCATGGAACTCAGTTTCAATCCCCATTTTACAGATGAGGTAACTGAGGCACAGAGAAGAGAAGTGACTTCTCCAAGGTCACACAGCAGAGAAGTGGTGGAACCGGGACTAGAACCCAGGTCCTTCTAAGTCCAAGGACATCTGATACATTTTGACCAGGGCTGACTGGGCTTGGCATGGCTCTGATTGGTGCGAAGGGTCAGGGGAAAGATGCAATTTTTTGATTGTTGGCGTGGGAAGTGGGGATGGATAGACTGTACCATAAAAATAATAATAATGATTATGGTATTTGTTAAGTGCTTACTACGTGCTAGGCACTGTACTAAGCGCTGTGGTGGATACAAGCAAATCAGGCTGGACACAGTCTCTGTCCCAATTTAGATTTTATAGGTGAGGTAACAAGTACAGAGAAGTAAAGTGACTTGCCCAGGGTCACCCAGCAGATAATCTTTGCACCTGTGCGGGGTTCTATCCGAAGCTGTGCTAGGGTAAGATCTTTTGAGACTGGCTTGATGCTATAGTTTAGCTTCACTTCGGTCTCTGTTCAGGCAAAGCCCTCTGACTTCCTGTGGTTCTCCTAACTCTAGGTGAAACAGATTGGGAGCACTGTCTCTTTGAACTACCCCAATGGATCTCTGATAATATTTCACCTTGCCTCTTCTGCCCTTTCGCAAATAGCATAAATTTAACCAAAGATTTTAAATCAACTCCACCTCTCCCCGTTCTTCCCTGCCTGCCTTTCCCATGCCATCATTGAAAAATCCGAGCCAGGTGAGAATCCATGCTATGAGGTGATGGTCCACACTCAGACCGACTGCTCATGCTTTGGCCCGCTTAGTGAACATTGGAGCAAAGAACTAGGGGTGTCAGCGGTTCAGCAAGTTGGAATAGAATACAAATTCCTGTTAACAGGAAGCACACATGTTTTCCCTGCACCTGCAATCTGTCCAGCAGGCATTTCCAGGCTATTGTCTTTGACGGCTGCGGGAGGATCTATTTCCATCCAGTTAGTGGGATCCAGGAGCAGACCCAGCTAAAACTGGGGCCCCTTCTTTTTAGCCTGTTTCTCCCACAAGCCAAAATGATTATTCATCTAGGAACACTGGTGGAATCTATTAGAACAACCAGGCTGATCCACATCTCCCCCCCCCCCCCACCTCCTGTTAACGCAGGGAAGCCTAGGAAACGGGCCCTTGTAGCTTAAAAATAAACACCATCGGTGTCAGCTCTCCTCCCGCCCCCTGCCCAATTTTGCACATGTGCACTGAAATAGAGGGCTCGCTTCCTGGTTTTTTTTTTTTTCCAGCGTGACTTGCCTCTGGATTGTTGCTGCTGCCACTATTGAACTAATATGGTGTGGCGCTTAATGGATGTGGATGCTGTCCCTGAGAGGAATGTGAATGTGAATTTAGGAGAGGGGTAGATGCGATGATGTGCTTGGGCGTATACACTTATGAGGGTGTGGCTTTTTTGTTGTTGTTATTTTCTTAATATAAGCCCCAAGGCTCAGAAGCTATTCTCAGTTGCTAGTTAACTGCTACATGGGCCATCCAGGCCCTGTTTAGGCTGGCTCCTCCATGGTATATTATGTTCTTTGATTCAAGATTCCAGCCAGTCCTCTCAGCCTGCCAAAAGGTGCTGCCTGAAAGCTGAATGCAATGGAGTGGAGTGAGTTGAACAGGACATGAGCCTAGTCCCCTTTGGAGAATCAATATGGTTGCAGTTCTAACCTTTAAACGCCCTATTGAATGTATTCTCGTTCCTTTTGCATCCTTTTTTCTGTGCCTTTTTCTGGATTATAATTCTACCAGATTCTGGGTCTAGCCACACTTCGGCAACCCTGCTGCTACCCGCTGACTTACAAACTTTGCTCCTCACAGCAGGCACCAGATGCCTTTGATGTCACGCAGACTTAACTCCAGCGTGTAAGTTTTTCAAGGTGGTTTATTAGAATGTGCAATCGGATGCAATTACAACCAAATCCTTCAATGCAACAGATGAGTCAGCAGCAGTGCTGCATCGGTCTTCTGCGGCTGAATAAAACTAGGGGTTATCGCAGTCAGTCAGCACAAAGTTCTAAACCATTTGCTTGCGGTCCAGGGACCTTGATTCAACCGATGGGCTGGGGGGACGGGGGAGATATATATGTATCTCAAATATATGGGAGGCCCACTATCGGTTCAGTGTCAGGTAAAGGTGACGGCATATTGCACCTCTGGTAAATGGAGCTTTCTGTCTCTTCCCTCAGATGGATCCTGCTACAGAGAGGCTTCCAGGGGCCCAGCTGTGACGGACACTAGTGCAGTATGTTCAGTGTGGAGGACCTTCTGATTTCTCATGGATACAAATTGTCAAGAAAATCCCCAGCCCCACATGAAGGTAGATGCGATGGGTACCGGCATGAATTCACGGAGGAGAGAGTGGGTCATGAAACTGTAAACGGACATGAAACAGACTCCAGAGCTTTTGTGGACATTAAGAAATCGCTAGGAAGGGAATACTTGAGTGGTGGTGAAAGTCGTCGGGGGAACCCGGAGAAGCACAGGAATCTTCAAGGCTCACCCGCAGTTTGGGCTTCTGAAGAGGGGTAAGTTTGGATGCCATGTCATCATTCTTCTGTTGTAGTGTGGACATGTCATCTACCCCTCTCTCAGCCGTTCCCCAGAAACAGTAAACTCAGTTAAATACATGGGATTGCAGCTAGTTTGTTTTTCTGCCATCCTGCATCTGTTTTTTATTCTTATTTCCTCAGATGTTTGGTTTCTCACCTTGCTACTCAGTTAAATACATGGGATTGCAGCTAGTTTGTTTTTCTGCCATCCTGCATCTGTTTTTTATTCTTAGTTCCTCAGATGTTTTGTTTCTCACCTTGCTACACTACACCTCAGGCAGAGGGGTATAGGTTTTGTTCTAAGAAGCCCAATTTTACCCATAGACTTCACGAGCGGTAAGCCCTGGTAAGCAGGCAGCCACGTAGGTAGGTGGAATGGGAGCAGTCAAATGAAAACAAGAACCAGGGTGGTGAATGGGGAGGGAGAAGAGGGATCTCTCCAGTAAGCCAGCAGGCCATAAACTCTCATTAGAGCACTCCAGTGCAGTGGAAACCCTTGTCATCGCATCATAAAATTTTGTTGCTTTACCCCTCTGTGCTTTGAACCAGGGACGGGACCTGCACTTCTGATTGGGGACGGATTGTCTAGGGAAGGCTCTGTATATGCAGCTCGTATTATGTAGCAGTGTTTTGATAACCGTCTTAAAATCCCTTAAATGAGAAGCAGCCTGGCCTAGTGGATTGCCTGGGAGTCAGAAGGACCTGGGTTCTAGTCTCGGGTCTGCCACCCATCTGCCATGTGATCTTGGGCAAGTCACTTTACTTCTCTGCCTCAGTTACTGCATCTGTGAAATGGGAATTAAGGCTGTGAGCCCCTTGTGAGGCACGAACTGATTAGCATGTAACCATCCCAGCACTTAGAACAGTGCCTGGCACATAGTAAGTGCTTAACAAATACCATAAAAAAGCCCCAATTTAAAAAAGGGCAACAGAGTGGTTTAGGGGTGGGATGCCTGAAGAGAAAACCCGAACTACAAAAGGAGCTTATGCAGTCCAGAAGGCATGAACAAAACTGTATTTCTGTATCTGTATCTTTCCCTCCCCACCCCTAACTTTTCACCTCCTAACTTATAGAAAGAACACCTTTGCTTCAGGTGCTGAGGCAAGGGCCCAGAGTACAAGTTTGACAGGCCTCCAGCAGCATGGTCTGCCCTCGAGCTGTTCCTTAAAGAGGTAAATCCAGCACTTAGAACAGTGCTCTGCACATAGTAAGTGCTTAACAAAGGCCATTATTATTATTATTATTATTATTAAAACAGAAACAATTAATGGTATTTATTGAGTGCTTACTGTGTGCAGAACACTGTATAGACAGACGGACAGACAGCTGGATGGACAAACGGACAGACAGATGTGTGGATGGACGGAGAGAAAGATGGACAGACAGACTGAGGGATGGACAGACGGAAGGACGGACGTCTGTCAGGCAGACAGATGGATGGACAGATGGGCTGGCGGACAAACAGACGGACGGATGGACGGACACATGGACGGATGGGCAAGTTCCTAAGGTAAAAAAATACCCAAGTCAGAGGTAGGTCACAAGCTGCCATGAATTCAGGTGGAACTGAGCAATAATGACCAAATGGGGAGCTAAAGCAGTTAAATTCCGCACCAGGATTGGCACATTTTCAGAGCTCACCACCGTGTCACTGAACCACCTGCTGAGATGGGAATAAGAAACAACTCTGTTCAGGTCGAAGTCCTGAAGGATGAATACAGAATTTGGGAGTGACGGAATAATTACAGCCAGGATTGTTTTCTTAGCCTGGTTCAATTTCATTCCTAAACATTTCAGATGCAGACGGTTGCTCTCCATATTTCATCCGCTCTCTTATTTCCCTTTCATTTTTCTAGGATATTTTAAAGGGAATTTGATTTTTGACTGGTTACTTATAATTGATTTGCCAGTTCCTTTGGAAAGTTCATGAAATTAAACTGAATATTGTGAAAGAGGAATTTCTTCCCTTTCCTCTAATGCCCTTTCTTTACTCTGTTTTCCTTTTTTCCATATTCTTACCAGCACTCCTCGATTTATGATGTTTTGAATTACGGTGACTAGCACCGCAAACCTTTCTCTAATTACTCTATTGCAGCCTTACATACATTTTGGCTTTATGCCATCATCTTCCTTGATGGCACTACCTCCAGTTACCATCTACAGAACAGTGCTTCATCAGTGGTAAAAATGGACACATCCACCCGCCCTAGCAACTCCACCACCCTCACCCGGCCTCTTCTGCTCCATCTCTTTTTTAAACTTACCATCCCTTTTCCCGTCCAGTCATTTCGCAGTTTCCACGTGGCACCCGCTCACACTCATGCACCCCACGGCACGCGTCCCCAAATCTATCCCCCAGGAGCCCTCTTCTCCTCTCCTTCTCGGTGCCATATTTTGGAATGTATTTTGGAGCCGTTCTCACTTGTTTCACAGGTAGTCTGGTCCTTTCTCTGGCTGTGAAACCCACTTCTGCCACCCTCCAGGATGGCCCCAACGCTTGGGACCCACCCGGAGTGGGTCAGACAAGCTGGGGTGGGAATGGTGGTCCAGGAAGTACCCCAATGTCACCTATCCTTACCTTCCCCACATGCAACCCTTTGGACCCAGGTAGCTGTAGGGACCAAAGGCTAGAGAAGACAGGGAAGGGGAAAGCGTGATTGTGCCCTCCCAGGCCTTTTCCCTAACCCCAACAAATCTGTCTCACCATGGATGTAGAGGTCTTGGGAGACAGGGAGGAGTTGTAATTGGGCACACCAATAGTGAAAATTAAGCACTGTTCAGGGTACCGCCAGCTGGAGTCCCCAGAAAGGGTCAACATGACCATTTTCCTTCCATTGAAGTTATCCTACAGTGTAACCTCTCTGACTCTATTTACAGTAGTGGAACCCATTGAAGACCCAGAAATGTGTAGTTTTGGTAAAAATAAGCTATGTATGTGAACTAGGTTCGGCAGTCAATTTCACATAACGTTCCTATGAGAAAATTCATTCTCACTCAAGTTTTGGCATTTTCCAGGAACCGGCTGTGTCTGAAACGCGAGTACTATTTGGTTTTACATTCTCATTTTCTGTCATGGTGACCTGGGAAAGAGAAAATTACTTTGATAACCTAGTAATCATAGTATTTATTAAGTGCTTACTCTGTGCTCATATTTGAAAAGAGTAGACCTAACCCGTGACCCACTAAGGGCCACCATTTTCCAATTTTTGTATACTGCCCCCCCCCAAATTTGAGACCATGTAGGGTTTTATTTAAATTTTCTTTTTGTAAATAATATTAATACTAGTAATCGTACTTGTCAAGCACTTACTATGTGCCAGGCACTGTTCTAAGGCCTGGGGTAGATACAAGATAATTTGGTTGGACACATTTCCTGCCCCTCATGGAGCTTCCAGTCTTAATCCCCATTTTATGGATGAGGAAACTGAGGCACAGAGAAGTTAAGTGACTTGCCCAAGGTCCTACAGCAGAGACGTGGCATTGCCAGGATTAGAACCCATGATTTTCTGATTCCTAACTCTGTGCTCTATCCACTAGGCAATGCTGCGTCTTTACCGTGCCTATTCTTTTTTGCAAACATTTTAAACAGTACATGAATTGACATGTCTTAGTCTTTCTTTTAAAGACCTGGATTAATACGGAGCTCCCATATCTACCTTTTCCTCAAACGGCCAAACAGTTCCCAAATTTTACTGAAGCTTATCAATCCTTTGATTTTCTGTCATATTGGGACTGCTTCCAGTTGAATGTCCATGTCAACAATCAACTAATACAGAAGGAGGCATGATCCCTGACCTCAAAGAGTTTTTAATCTAATGAACATGACCTTCTCCATTGACAGAACTTCATGAGGAATTATTTTTATCGTATATCATGAAGTAACAGGGAAAATAATAATAATATCAGTGGCATTTGTTAAGGACTTACCTCAAGTAAAGTATTGTACTCTGCACTCAGTACTGCACTCAGTGGTAAATATATGCAGAGGAGGCACAGTCCCTGACCTACATGGGGCTCACAGTCTGAGTAGGCAGGAGAACAAGTTTTGAATCCTTATTTTATGGATGAAGAAACTGAGGCACAGAGAAGTTAGGAAACTTGTTCTAGGACACACAGCAGGCAAGTAGCAGAGCTGGGATGAGAACCCGGTTCCCCAACTCTCAGGCCCATGCTCTTTCCAGTAGGCTATACTGCTGTACAGAGCAGTAGCAAATATCATGAAGTATAACCGGTACATTAAAAGTATGCAGTGAAACTTTATAAGAAAAGCAACTCCACTTGGAACTAAATGCTCAATATCCTGTGTGTGGTGCATTGATGAAAATATTTTTTCAGGCATCCAAAAAGTATTAGTCTGTTTCTTTAGGGATGTGGGGGTAGCTCACCTCAAGGTGAAAAGACTATCTATTGCTCAGCAACCTAAGAGAGATGGGGAGTCAGAGGACAAAAGTAGGGAATGGGATGGCAGAAAGAGAGGGAAAGTGGAGGCCGAGAGAGACAGAGCATGAGAGAGAAGCAGCTCAGCTCAAAGTTCACTGACTACCCATTTCTCAGCACCCTGAGGGAAAGGGGAAGAAAGAGGGTCAGAGAAAGGAGGAAGAGAAAAAGGGATTAAAGAGAATGTGTGTGGCAGCATGGAGAGATGAGACGGTTATAAGCCTAATTCACATTAAAGAAGCTGATGCAATCTGCCTTTTTCTTACTGGTGCTGATGGTACTCGACTCACTAACCCTCTAAATGATAGGGGAATTCCTACTATGTACTGATGTCACAATTCAGCATAAAGGACCCCTAAACGGTAAGCTGAGCTAGTGCAGTGAGGGAAGAATTCTATCTTTTGATGGGCCAACTGACAGGGATGTGAAGCTCCACCTCTTCGACAGCTGCATTCCCAAGGTGCTGTGACCTTGTCTCCCTCACCCTCACTACCCTAAGTCTCCTCAGATTCTAGGGTCTGTAAAGAACAAGTCGGGTGGAGGGACAGGGCTGAAGAGTGGGACATTAACGCTACCAGTCCATCAGTCAGATTAATGTTAGGAGAAAGAACTAATGGTATGTGGCTCCAAACACAATAATAGCTTGCCCCAGTGATGTTAAATCTAAGGTTAGTGTTCAACATGACCCATGCAGGCCCAGGATCAAAACGAGCTATTTCGCCTAAAGAAAATCACCTAAAAAATATATTTGCCCCGAGCTGACAAAGCTGTTCAAGTGACATTAAATATGAAGGTAAAGGAGTCTGAAATTTCAAAGTAGCACTAGTAAATCCTTAAACTAATAGAGTAGGAGAGTAATGTCTCACATTGAAATTTGGGTGATGACTTGTTCCTTTGAAGGACTAAGGAGACCGTTTCCTTCGCTCCCAGTAGAGTCCAGAGTATGTCTAAAACATATGAAGAAGGCATCAGGATAAAGTTGGGTGGCACCATCTTAAACATTGTGGAGATTCAACTGCTTTGCTCTAGTGTGTGCGTGCTTTATCTCCGTCACTGAGTGAAAATGATTTTTTTTCACATTTGCCTTGGCAAACTTAGCAGGCAGAAAATTAAAATGAAATAAAAAGCCATTTTACCTTTTTTACAGATTATAGGGTATATTCAGTTATCCAATAAAAGGTGGTTTTCGCTATGCCTTTTGGAAGGAACACTGTTGAGGAATTAGGGAACATACCTGTCTCTGAATATGATGCGATATCAGAGAAAATGGTTGTGCATATGCGTGCTGAGCCAGCTTTGGACAGTCCTTGAGTGTAGCAGCCATCTAGGGGTACAGTGTCAAAGTGGGCACAACATCAAAGAGGGTCAGTAGTGTGGGGATAATGTCTGAGGGGGGCTGCCCAAAGTCATAGTGGACTATGCCTTGAGTGGTTGGGATTTTGAAAACATCCATCCTGAGACAGAAGTCGCAACTGGGTCAGCAGGGATCTGGGAGAGTAACACGGTGACTCTGAGACAATGAATGGGAGGAGGTTTCGGGGGTCTCCAAGAAAACTATTGATAGATTTGGTTAACTTCAGACAAACTTCCGTAGAGTGTCATTCTGTTCCGCTAATGATATCTGTGCATGCAGCATATGAATATAATGAAATGGTGTGAAATGGAAGGGGTGGTCATGTTTTCCCCTTCCCCTGGGTGGCCTTAATGGGACATTCTTTAAGAAAGTAACCCCTGTGCTATAGGGGAAAAACACTATACTAACAATGAGGAAAGAAGCTAGTGCCATTTTCCATGGGTACTGTGAAGAGTAACAAAGTCTGCCTCATCAAGCACCAGCCATAAAAGAGAACAGATTTCTCCTGGGGAGGAGATTAAAACGTGCACCTAGAATCATTTACAGAGAGTTCTGGGAAACCAAGAACAGAAATACAAATGGAAGATTCAATCCACACGACTATGGTAGTTCAGAGAATTCAATCAGTAAGCTAGAACAAACTGGTTATCCTCTGAAAAAGCACTGCTTTTTAAAACCATTTTGCTCAGGGTAGAAGACTATTTGAGGCCCTTGATTCCTCAGTCCCTGGAAAGAAGACGGTTGAGAGCTAAAGTTCCTTGTTGAATGCATTTCTTCCGTTAAAATTAAATGTTGTCTGTGTAGGGGATATTTGAAAAGCATTTCATTCATATGCATATGATTCAATCAATCAATCAATCGTATTTATTGAGCGCTTACTGTGTGCAGAGCACTGTACTAAGCGCTTGGGAAGTACAAGTTGGCAACATATAGAGACAGTCCCTACCCAACAGTGGGCTCACAGTCTAAAAGGGGGAGACAGAGAACAAAAGCAAACATACTAACAAAATAAAATAAATAGAATAGATATGTACAAGTAAAATAAATAAATAAATAGAGTAATAAATATGTACAGACATATACGTATATACAGGTGCTGTGGGGAAGGATTCAAGGGTGGTATCTGACAAAATACTGTAGATATGAATCAAACGAATCAATTTTTTTTCTGATTCATTATTCCCCATATAGAAGCAATTATTTATGCCTGTGAGAGTTTCTTGTCCTGTGCGGTTCTTGGTAGAGGTTCAACCTAAAGCTATTCCAAGCTTCCAGAGCTCCCAGGACCCGGAGGAGAGTGAGCCAGGTTCAGGCAACACCTGGCCCTGCTGCCATCCTCAGATGTTCTTTGAGCCCCCGTTGATTGCTTTCGTGGCAGTCACCATTCAACAGAGATGCCCCAGTTTGTTTTCTTTAGCATTACATTTCCTTGAGATACCGGTCAACGTGCGTCCACCTCTCACCTGGGTGTCGAGCGTAATGCAGTGAGCGTTTGTTTTATTATGCAGCTGACGACGTGCGGCAGAAACCAAACACGACTCCGTTATGGGGAATCATCCCATATTAGGGCTCGGATTCAAAAGTTAAGCAGGGACGGTATGCGTTCCCCAGCCCTGCACAGTTTATATTCTGGGATGGGGACAGCGATGAGAGCACACACCCAGTTGAACAGTGGTAGAGGATTGAATAACAGAATGGGCAGCCCGGCATTTCAGACTGGCAGCCCTCCTGGAAAAAACAGGGGCGAGGCCCAGGAGTGTGGACATGTCACTGACTAGGCGTGAGCCAAGGGCTCTGCCTTAGGTGGCACTGGGAGAGATGCGGGCCGGGGGGCAGGGGGGATGGAGATTTTTAATGTTCCTTGCTTTTACTGAGCTGTGGGGGTCTTAGCAGTGTGCAAAACATCATCCCTATGCCACGAAAGAAGTAACCACATAATACTTGACCTTTATAAAGTATAGTTTCTATGATTGCTATCAGAGCAGCAGGTTTCCTTTCATGTGCTTCCTCAGAACATTGTGATTGGAGGAAACCGCAACGTAACTTGGCACAGTCCACCCGCAGCTCGAGCCAAAGTGCAGTTTTTCTTTTCCCTAGGTCCTCTCCAGGAGCCCTAGTAAAGTCTTTTTATTTTTATTTTTCAAGCCGGTTAACCACAGGCATAACTTGTAATTAGCCACTGCACTGTACTGGGATGGCATCAATAATGGCGATGACTAATTAGAGACCTCCCAGACTCCAGGATCCTGTGATGTAGATGTGAAGGCAGTGCTTGTGGTGTCATCTTGGGAGGCAAAAGTTAGACTGATAAACACACACCCCACACAGTGCTACTAGATAGATTTAGCCGTCCGTTTTTCGAGGTTTGGTTTTGACCTCCTCTAGATATCCTTTATTGCCTTAGAGTTTTACATGGCTTTCTGTAGAAAATGATGCTTCGAGCCAATATGTCTGTTTCAGTGTCAGATTTTGCAAATGTGAAATGTCATCTGATTAGGCAGTATATACTGGAGAGAACATACAGGTCTTAAAGTCATCTCCATTCACCTGAGGGAAGGAGGCAGAACTGGAAAATCCCAAAACCTGTCTGCTCAGACCCTTAGTTGGATTGGTGAATGCAGGGAGCGGCAGTCTTCCTACGGTATGGATTCATCTTATTGATTTCCTGGTATTATTTACCTAGTAGAGTCACCCAGCAAAGAAGCTGACTGGTTATCTGTAGCTCCAGCACATAAGTAGAAAGTTTCTGACCGATTTCTCACCAATTTGGGATGTGGCATGAGGTTGTACGGGGAGGGGAAAGCAAGAAAGGGGTTCGATTTGTCCCTTCTTATCATTCCTGGAGGCCTTTCCAGACTGAGCCCCTTCCTTCCTCTCCCCCTCGTCCCCCTCTCCTTCCCCCCCATCTTAGTTCCTTCCCTTCCCCACAGCTCCTGTATATATGTCTGTACATATTTATTACTCTATTTATTTATTTTACTTGTACATATCTATTCTATTTATTTTATTTTGTTAGTATGTTTGGTTTTGTTCTCTGTCTCCCCCTTCTAGACTGTGAGCCCACTGTTGGGTAGGGGCCGTCTCTATATGTTGCCAACTTGTACTTCCCGAGCGCTTAGTACAGTGCTCTGCACACAGTAAGCGCTCAATAAATACGATTGATTGATTGATCGATTTCCAAGGGCGACCCGGGCTGTACTGTGATGGACCTGTATATATGTATATATGTACATATTTATTACTCTATTTATTTATTTATTTATTTTACTTGTACTTATCTATTCTAGTTATTTTATTTTGTTGGTATGTTTGGTTTTGTTCTCTGTCTCCCCCTTTTAGACTGTGAGCCCACTGTTGGGTAGGGACTGTCTCTATATGTTGCCAATTTGTACTTCCCAAGCGCTTAGTACAGTGCTCTGCACACAGTAAGCGCTCAATAAATACGATTGATGATGATGATGATGATGATTCAGTAGGGCCCTCAGACTATTTGCCTTAGAGCATTATTATTGAAGCGGTGGGGCTTCCCCCTGGAGGAACCACAATATCTGCCTGCATTGGAGGTGGCGGAGTCATGTTCCGACAACCAACAGTGTATTCTCAGTCATTGTGACCTCCCAAGTTGTTTCCAACCTGAGAGGTGATGGCGTGGTCTTCGCCCCATGGTTACTTGTGCTCCCCTAACAGTGTTCTGGCTTCCCAAGGGCTTCTCCCTTGCCCTCCCTTGTTGCCTGTAGAGATTGGAGCTGGGGGAGGCTCAGAATTCTCCTTTGTTTGCTCATCGCTCAGTCCCGTGGGAGCTGGTCCTTCTGGGATGGCTGTGCTTCATGTGAGGTCACTGAGGCATGGCCCTCCCCAGAGCTCTATTAAGGATCACAAACTTCAAACTCCTGGAGAGGAAGGAAGGCTTAATGTAGCTAATAATTCAGAGAGGAGCCCCATTTTTCATATTTCTCTCGTGTGCAAGGTGCTGGGAAATGTCTTGGTCGGAAATTGATCTATCAGTGGTATACATTGAACACAGATGTTGTGCAGGGTACTGTAATAAGTGTCTGGAAGAGAGCATTCATTCATTGTCATATTTATTGAGCGCTTACTGTGTGCAGAACACTGTACTAAGCTCTTGGGAAGTACAAGTTGGCAACATATAGAGACGGTCCCTACCCAACAGCGGGCTTACAGTCTAGTAGGGGGAGACAGACAACAAAACAAAACATATTAACAAAATAAAATGAATAGAATAAATATGTACAAGTAAAATAAATAGAGTAATAAATGCATACAAACATATATATGTATATACAGGTGCTGTGGGGAAGGGAAGGAGGTGAGGCGGGGGGATGGGGGAGGGGAAGAGGAAGGAGGGGCTCAGTGTGGGAAGGCCTCCTGGAGGAGGTGAGCTCTCAGTAGGGCTTTGAAGGGATGAAGAGGATGTTCAGAGGGAGGAAGGGAGGAAGTGGATGTTCAGAGGGAGGGCATTCCAGGCCAGGGGGATGACATGGGCCAGGGGTCAACGGCGGGACAGGTGAGAACGAGGCACAGTGAGATTAGCGGCAGAGGAGCGGACGGTGCGGGCTGGGCTGTAGAAGGAGAGAAGGGAGGTGAGGTAGGAGGGGACGTGGTGATGGACAGCCATGAAGCCGAGAGTGAGGAATTTTTGCCTGATGCGTAGGTTGATTGGTAGCCACTGGAGATTTCTGAGGAGGGGAGTAACATGCCCAGAGCGTTTCTGCACAAAGACGATCCGGGCAGCGGCGTGAAGTATGGATTGAAGTGGGGAGAGACAGGAGGATGGGAGATCGGAGAGGAGGCTGATGCAGTAATCCAGTCAGGCTAGGATGAGCGATTGAATGAGCAGGGTAGCGGTTTGGATGGAGAGGAAAGGGCGGATCTTGGCAATGTTGCGGAGGTGAGACTGGCAGGTTTTGGTGATGGATTGGATGTGAGGGTGAACGAGAGAGCCGAGTCGAGGATGACCCCAAGGTTGCAGGCTTGTGAGACGGGAAGGATGGTAGTGCCATCAACAGTGATGGGAAAGTCAGGGAGAGGGCAGGGTTTGGGAGGGAAGATAAGGAGTTCAGTCTTGGACATGTTGAATTTTAGATGGCGGGCAGACATCCAGATGGAGATGTCCTGAAGGCAGGAGGAGATGCAAGCCTGGAGGGAGAGAGAGCAGGGGCAGAGATGTAGATCTAGTAGACCAGCTCCATTACCAACAGGCGCTTACAGTCAAATTGTATGTTAGTATAAGAAGATAGTCCAGTCTTGGTTATAAATCCAAGGAGGAATTGTTATGTATGCCATTTCAAGTTGCATTGTTCAAGTTGTCTTTTCAGTGTCTTAACCCACCTTGAGTGGAGCTGGGATGTTTGAGTGGTTTGCTTGCCCCGTACAGGCCCTCCCTGGTTCTGGTTTTGCCTAGTTTGCCTTTAAACACCCCAAACCAAGCACTTTTTCCTGTAGGGGTCTTTTCTGAGCATGTGTGCACATGTCTGCCATCAGCAATTTTACAGCTCCTGGAAGATGGGTGAGTGATCCACGCTCACGTTTTTACAGCAAAGGAATGAATAAAAAAGAAAAAAGCCCAGTAAAATCAAAGCCAAGGACAGAAGTGTGAACAGCTCAAGGGGAAGGAACACAGCAGACCGAACTTAGAAAACCTCTAAGCACCAAGGTGGAACTCAATAAGTCTCTGTTGTTAATGATGGTGGCGATGCTAACTGAATAGAGCACTCTGTGCGGACAGAGTGTGTTTTTCCCGGAGAAGCAAAAATTGGATTGTTTCGGTATGTGGAAGACTTCTTTTAGTTCCATATCCCTTCATGTCATCTAGTCCTAAATATTCTTTGTCCCTCTGGACATATGAAGGCAAATATCACTTTTCTATAAAGCAGTGAAAGTAAAGGTATTTTCTAAAAAGAATGCTGCCCCTTGCAAAGTGTTGAAAGAGGGTAGCTCTGGAGTTTAGGGAGGAAGCTTGGGTATTTCCCACCACCCTCAGGCCCCCCTCAGTAGAGGTGCCTTAGCCTGCCCCAGCCTGTGTGGCCAGCAAAGGGGGCTGCGTGGATACCCCCATCGCTGACCAAAAGGGCTGCTGCCACTGCTATCACCACAAAAAAAAATCATTTTTGAACCAAAACGGCCAATCGGGGCCTAAGAGTCAGAAGGACCTGGGTTCTAATCCCAGCTCCGCCACTTGTCTGCCTTGTGACCTTGGGCAATTCACTTAACTTCTCTGTGTCTCAGTTACCTCATCTGGAAAATGAGGATAAGACTGTGAGCCTCATGTGGGACAGGGACTATGTCCAATCTAATTAGTTTGTATTTACCCAGCACTTAGTACAGTGCCTGGCACATAGTAAGCACTTAACAAATTTAGTCATTTTTATTATTTAACCAGAACAGAGTTCCAGCCTTGTTTACTTTCACTCTGGCTCTTTTAAGCTCTTTAGCTCATTTGCTTTTCTTTAAAGCTTAGTCCTTGTGTTTCCGTTCACACTTTGTTGCCCTTCTTGAAACTCCCTTCCATTTATCTTCCTCTTTCCATCCCTGAAGCATCTCCAAATTTTCCAGCTGCCGTCTTGTCAAATATAAAGAGAGGGATTATCTGGTCTGTTGTTTAGTGATGGGATAACCCATTTCACGGAGTCGGAGTTGCAATCCTACTTCAGCGTAAATGGAACAGGAGGCAGCAACCTGGTCCTTTTATCCTCTCCGTCTGGTTGGGATAGTCTGTGTTTCTGATTCCTCCCCTCTCCAGGCACCAGTTTTACACCTGTTGAAGTAGACTCTCATTATGTCGTTCTCACCCATATTCATATCCAATTTAAATCCACTTGTGTTAGCTGTGTGTTCTTATTTGTGTGTTCTGTGTGTCATAATTTAGGGTCATTTTGCCATTTGTCAGCCTTCCACTGGCTGAACTGTTCAGCTCCACCATGACCAGCTCCACCAGCTAGCTGAAACTTTCATTTAGTCCAGATCTCAATCCCAGATCTCTGGATAATAATAATAATAATAATGGCATTTATTAAGCGCTTACTATGTGCAAAGCACTGTTCTAAGCACTGGGGAGGTTACAAGGTGATCAGGTTGTCCCACGTGGGGCTCACAGTCTTCATCCTCAGTTTACAGATGAGGTAACTGAGGCCCAGAGAAGTTAAGTGACTTGCCCAAAGTCACACAGCTGACAAAGTGGTGGAGCCGGAATATGAACCCATGACCGCTGACTCCAAAGTCCATGCTCTTTCCACTGAGCCACGCTGCTTCCCCAGTATTTGTGGATGGTCACAAATACTTTCTGTTGACTTTTACTTCCTTCTTGCCATTGCTCTTATCGAGTAGAATTGATGCGGCTGTCCTCATCCCCAGAATTTTGGGGCCATTCTGGGCACAGAAGGTTGAAGGAGGAAAAAATCTTCACCACTGTCATCTTGTTATGGAGGTGGGACTCTCCCGTTCTGCATTTTCCCTTTTCTTTCTATTCCCTTCTTGTCTGCCTCACTGCCTCTCAGGCTGTGTGACTTACATTGGCATCAGGCCTAGGGGCGAGAGACTATCTATCTATCAATCGTATTTATTGAGCGCTTACTATGTGCAGAGCACTGTACTAAGCGCTTGGGAAGTACAAATTGGCAAAGGAGGAGGGCCAGACTGGGTGGGCTGGGGTCGGAGGGCATCTGCCTTATTCCCAGGGCTCTGAGGGGGCCTCAAGGTGTGAGCCGTCTCCACCACCTTCCTCTGGGGTGTCTCTGCCGCTTCTCAAAACTGACTTGCAGATCCTGGACCGGAGCAGGGAGAGGAGTTCCAGCTCCGCTTTCTTGGCCCTTCTGCTCTTCCAGCTCAGAGGAGCGATGGCCACCCACAGAATGGGAGCCAGGCCAGGCCGGGGCCTCGCTGCTCCAGCAGGGAATGGAGAACAGACGGTACCGGGAGCCGGTGCCAGGTCCAGCCAGGAGCGACAGCCCCAGGGAGGCTTTCCCAGTCTGGTCATTTGGACCAGCGGATAGGGAGAGCTGGGCCGTTGAGCCGCAGGGTGGCCGGACAAGATGTTCTCACCATCGCCTGCCTTTTGTGTGGTTTCGAGAAGCAGCGTGGCTCAGTGGAAAGAGCCCGGGCTCTGGAGTCAGAGGTCACGGGTTCAAATCCCACCAATGGTCAGCTGTGTGACTTTGGGCAAGTCACTTCGCTTCTCTGTGCCTCAGGTACCTCATCTGTAAAATGGGGATGAAGACGGTGAGCCCCCTGCAACCTGATCACCTTGTATCCTCCCCAGCACTTAGAACAGTGCTTTGCATATAGTAAGTGCTTAATAAATGCCATTATTATTATTATTACTACTAATGCCACTAAACCATCCTGGGTCAGAAATGATTTTCTGTGGCACATTTTGTTTTATTTTTTTTAAACAGATCTTTTTTCCCCCAACCCCATGTTTTGTTTGTTTTTCCCCAGTATTCTCCCAAGTGATTTGTAGCCTTGCTTTTCTTGATTTTCCTCTCCAGGAATCCCCCAGGGACACCCAAGTACCATTACTTGGTCCCGTCCAGAGCTGTTCGTTCAAGCTCTTTGTCTTGTCCCACTAGTTCCAGACCGGGCATAGCCCGGCATTTCATGGAGGTCTTCTGTACTTTCCAGTTGGTGAGATTTTGTTTAGACTTTTCTTTTAAGTTTCTAAAAAGACGTCAACATTTCCGATATTTTAATGATTCTTCCTGTGCCTCTGTGAGAGCAAGCCTATTTTCTGTCCAGCCCTCTCCCCTCCTTTCCCCATTCCCTCCCTTCCCCCAAGCCTTGATAAAGACTCTTTATTCTTACTGTTGGACCAGATTTACTGCCTTCCTTAAGCCACAGAAGGCTTTGTGGGGTGGGGCCTGGACTTTCTAAGCCCTTTTTATGGGTGACCTCATTCTGCTGTCCTTATCTTTTCGCTCCACGTTTTAATGGGTGCAACACATTTGTGGGAGGAGGGCTGCTTCAATCCCTTCTCCATTTCTTGCATCAGTGTCTTTCGATCTCTATAGTTTCACTTGAATGCTGTAAAAGAAAAAAAAGGCTGATCCCAAATCACTTTACATAAAAGGAAATCGCGGAGGCTCTGTTCGCATAACACATTTTTTACTTTGTGTCTTTTAGCCCAGGGGGCCACAAACATGTAGCCGTAGACATAAATAATAGGGAAAGCTGGAGGGAAAGGAGGAACTGGGGCCAGATATTTAAATCTAGACAGGCTCCCTGGAAGAGAAGGCTGATGATAGAAGTGATGATGAGCTTATTAGGTGTCAAACACTATGTGTTACATTGGGATAGATTCAAGATAATCAGATTCTAGCCCCATTTTACAGGTGAGCAAACAGGAAGTTAAGGGATTTGCTGAGGGTCTCACAGCAAAGAGGAGGGAGGAGAGCATTCCCTGCCTGAGGAATGGCAATTGCAGTGTGGCAAAATTGGACGATATGTGTGGGACGGAAAGCGGGCTGGTTTGCTTGTCCGGAGTGAAGAACGTGAGCAGGGGAGTGGTGGGAAATGAGACAATGGAGTGAGCAAAAGCCCTCTGGAGAAGAGCCGTGAAACCTTAAAATCACTCATCAGGTCAAACATTAGGGCGAACTGTATGTAGTGTTTGTTACAGCCTTCAAATTGACTTTCTCATAAATCTTTAACTTCTGAAGATGTTGGAGTTGAGTTGAAAGCTATATTTAAATAGTGCAAGTCTCAAGGATGTGGAACTCGGTGTTTTTGAGAAGGGTCAAAAACCTAACACTCAGTTGGGTCAAGGGTCAGAACTGCACACGTGGGAATTTGTCAACATAGCGTAGAGCTGATTTCTCGTTGTTCACTGACCTGTGTAGAATGCCGTTTAACTCTCGTGGGCATAAAAATTCCCAAGTGACTAATGTTCAAATATCTGAGAGGGGAGTGAATTACTATAGAGAAGCAGCGTGGCTCAGTGGAAAGAGCCCGGGTTTTGGAGTCAGAGGTCGTGGGTTTGAATCCCGGCTCCACCACAAGTCTGCTGCGTGACCTTGGGCAAGTCACTTAACTTCTCTGAGCCTCAGTTCCCTCATCTGTAAAAATGGGAATTAAGACTGTGAGCCTTACGTGGGACAACTTGATCACATTGTATCCCCCCCAGCGCTTAGAACAGTGCTCTGCACATAGTAAGCGCTTAACAAATGCCATCATTATTATTATTATTATTGGGGGTAATGACTGCGTTCTTAGTGTCACCTTTGTACTCCCGTTTGTAAAAGTCAGAATCTGTTAAGGGTCCCTTGCTCTTTGTAAAACTTAACAGATCTTGAATGTGTCGGGTGTTAAGCACTCTCCCTTTACGTAAAATCGTTTCCACTGAATTGCACAGACGAGAGCTCCACCCCCTGACCCCAGTCTCACTCCTGGCAGTTCGGCATGGAGGACAGTGAATAAGGCCACTCGAGCCCCAGCCTGACTTAGACACCATCCGTGACTTTGTCTTCTAAGTCAGGCAGCAGTGTGCAGGTGGCATCCAGTGTGCTCGCAGGCTTAGAGCGGGCTCTGGTATCAGAGGGTGGCAGCATTCAGGGATTCTCTAGTAACTAATGGGCAAAGGGGTCCTTCCTCCTGGGAGCTCAAACACTCCTTTGAACAGCCCCCTACCTTGAATCCCTCCAGTCATCAGTCAGTGGTCCTGAGATTCCCATTCCAGGGCTGCCACTGCTACCACTGTCACTCCCCGGTTACAGTCATAACAGAAGAACCATCCTTGTCTTCAAGAATGGTCCAGGGGCTATCATTGATGGGAGGAAGCAGAAATCCATTAGGGCCAAACCAACTTTTGATCACTGATGGAATTCCTGAAGGATAAGGGCAAAGCCTGTGTGCTTCATCTTTTAATGCTGAGTATTGTTTTTTTTTTTTTTTTTGGTAGGTTTTGTGACCAAGCTCCACTAGGATGGTCTTCCCGGCCCAAGACGGACAAAGATCTTGCCCACTGGAGAAGAAAAGGACAAGACTTCACAGTTTTGCTGGGTTACACTGACAAAGGAAACCTGGAAACAGCAGGGATGTCCCAGCCCCGAGGTGGCAACAGAAATGTGAGAGAGGGTCAGTGGCAGGTAGGAGCAAGAAGAACAGAGATGGGGATGCAGAAGAGTGTTTTGGAAGAGAGCTGGAAAATGCCGGGGGATGCTAGGTGGCAGAATCTTAATGTGGAAAGCTGGAGTGAGCCTGGAAAACTGGGGAGGCAGATGTCTGAAGGTGACGGGCAAAGGCTGCTTCGAGAGTTGTACTCAGCCACCCAGGGAGAAAGTGCACTTAGTTCTCAGAACAAAGGCAAGTCACAGTCACTCCCCAGAGTCCTTTCTCCTGAGGTCCTGCGCTTTGGGGAGATGCCAGCTTATCCCCATAGTAATAGTTCACATTTGGAATTCAGCAAACCCCCCGAGAGGGGTACCCCTGGTATCACCCCTGTGATGCCATTGACGAAGCCCAAATATGGCAGACCCATCAAACCTCCGTCCTACGAACTGCACCGACAGAACAGGGGGGCTGTGGAGGCCTGTGGGTATCAGGATCACCATCAGAAAGACCAACCCGCTGCTCATCTGACCAAAGTTAGTGAGTCGTGGCAAGACCTTCCCCCTCAGGACTCCGGTTTGGAGCCTCCGGTGTACATCCCTCCTCCATCTTACAAGTCCCCGCCCCAGCCAAACTCCCACCCCCGCTTCTCGAACGAAGTGCCTCCTCACTCCCTTGGGGGTCGTGTTCCACAGCAGCATTCCGGGGAGAGGACCAACCCCAGCCGGCAACAGCCTTCTTCTGGGAGCTTCGGGGCTGGAGATGGATTCTCTGCAGACCCCCACCCACTCCGGGGAAACCCCAGTCACCTCCAGCATGTAAACCCCCCTGACAGCTCTGTCCAGTACATCCCCTTCGACGATCCCCGGATCCGGCATATTCAACTAGCATATCCCCAGAGGCTTCCCGAAGACACCAGGCCGTTTGGAAACTCAGGGAGGACAGTGCCCGCTGCCTTCCTGGAGCCACCCCTCCAGGAGACCCAGCCCGATGGTGGCCCTCCATCACCCAGGCCAGGGGGTGAGAGGGGCCTCAGAAATTCAGCCCCCAGCCATAGGCGGCCGGCGCCAGCAACACCACCCAGGGGTTCAGAGAGCCATGCCTTGCTGGACCAAAGAGACAGCTGTGGCTTGAGGGAGCAGCGGCCCTGGAGGGGACCCAGTCAGGAGAGCCTCAGGGGTCAGATTCCCTCCCAGGGGGATGGTACCTGTGAAACCGTAGCCAAGCTCAAGAAGTTTGAACTTGGAACTGGGACTCAAATCAAAAAAAGTGCAAAGAAAAAACCCAACGAGACCATATTTTGTTTGGTTTCTATCCCAGTTCCATCAGAGCCCCTTCTGCCAGATACAGATAGGAACAACAATGACTTAAAACAGAGTGTTGACCTAGAGAACGGATTTGATAAGAGCAGAGTTCTGCAAGAACAAGGCCTCTTAAGCCTGTCTTCTACTGACCTGGAGTTGCAAGCGCTTACAGGAAGCATGGCTAGCACGATCAGATTCCAAAAGCAGGAACCGGGGAGAACGGCAGAGTACAAACAAACAAATGACCTCAGTGACAGTCGGGCTACAAAACACAGAGAACTCAGATATTCAGGCTCCTGGCCTGGGGACCAATACAGAGATCAGCAGACCCAAACCAGTTTCCCAGAAGAACCCCCAAACGCTCAGCCTCCGCCTGATGCCAAACCCGGGGGGACGAGTAATGGCCTTCCCTCTTCCACACCTTTGGCCCCCGCTACTTCTGAAAAACAGGGGCAGCGGGGGTTACCCCCCGGTGACCGGAAATGGCGGCCTCAGGGATCTAATCCAAAAGGTCAAGGGTATCTCACTCCATCCAGCAACAGCGCATTCTCAAGCACTTCCCCACCCTCCGTTTCAGGGCCTGCCCCCAAAACATACCAGGTCCAGCCGAATGGATCCTGCAGAGACGCCCGGGATAGAACCGCTAGCCCAGGGCCCAAGCGTGAAGTGGTCAAGGGAGAAGAGCATCCCACGCGCAGTAGTAAAGAACTGTTTGGGCAGTTTCTCTTGAAGCCCGTGAGCCGTCGTCCCTGGGACGCTATAAGCCAATTAGAAAGTTTTAACAAGGAGCTTCAGAGTCAGGAAGAAAGCACCGGCGGCAGCAGTAGCGGCAGCAGCAGCAGGAGGAACAGCAGCAGCAGTAACGGCGAGAGTACGGAAAGAGACAGGAAGGAGCCAAAGGACGGGGCCCACACCGGATGGGGCACCATTCTGCCCGATGGACCCAAGCAGGAAGCTAGAGCGGGGCAGCCGCCCAGGATGGTGGGAGCAGGGGGCCCCGTATTTAAACCGGGAAGAGTTAAAAGCAAGTCCGAGAGCTGGAGTGTGGAATTGAAGCCCGATTACGCAGACACCCATCCTCTGACCCAAAGCCCCTTGCAGGCAAAGGCTAGCTGGAGTGAATCAGGAAGGCCCGAAGGTGGGAGTGGGGTAACAAAGCAGAGAACCCAGGAAATTGAGAAGAACTCAGACAGGCAGCTTGGCAGCCCAGGCCAAGAGAAAAGAGTGATTTCAACGCGTTTGTGTCCGGCATTTGCGACGCCCCCTCTCTATCGGTCCCCCTCTCTATTGGGAAGGAAGGCTCAGGAAACTAGATGTGCGGATGTGTTAAAGTTTGTTAGACCGAACAAAGTGGCCACCCCACCGAGAAGTGACACGGCGGAAGAAAGAGGTTCTGTGGTGCGCCTGTTTGTGGGCAACAAAAATCAGGGTATCTCTGAGCCAGATTTGAGGACTGTGGGCCTTAGTTCCGGCCTAAGCCACACTGCCAGCCAGCTGGATGACTTTTTGGAAAACTTAAGTGCAATAGAAATCCCTCAGCACGAGTCCCTCCAGGTGCGGGCGGCGAGGATTCTGGGCATCGAGGTAGCCGTGGAGTCTCTCATTCCCGGAGACCGGAGGACCGGACCGAGTCAGCCCCACAGCCATGGAGGGAGTGCCTCTGATGTGGAGAGGCCGGTGGTGAGTGTGTCCTGTCACTCTGCGCGGGCAGATGCTGTGAGATCGCCCCGAGACGCTCACGACAGCCGGAGGAAGTGTGGCTGGACCGAGAGCCCTCTGTTCGTCGGGGAGAGAGACACCTGCTCTGGGAGAGTCACCAACGACTCTGGACATCGGGGCCCGAGCCGGGACACCTCCCCTCGTCCTCGCGTCCCCGAGGCCGAGCCGCCTTCCCCCGTCCTGGACCAAAAGGAGCTGGAAGCAAACCAGCTGTGTAGGTCCTCTTTGCTTCACGTTGTGGAGAGGACCACGGGGCTCCCTGGTGCCGAGAAGAGATTCAGGAGCGCCTCCAAGGTGATTGAAACCTTGCAGGGCAAACTGGCTTCCCCGCCCAGCCGGATGGTCATGGACCGCTTGGTGCGAATGAAGGAGGTCGACTCGGTCTCCCGCATGAGACGCCTGAGCAGCAAGAGCACTGACTCGGGGGAAGAGGCTGAAGAGGGCAAGCCTCCGAAGGGGCAGGGGGAGCGACGTGGGAGCCAAGGCCCCCCCAGCGGCCCCGACTTGGCGCCCAAGCCGGGGCCCGTGGGGGCAGTTTCCACACGTGTCCTAGCCCTGGGCAAGAACGGCCCCCTGACGACGGGGGGTGTGGAGGAGAAGGTCGGCAGAGATACCTTTGGCCTGGGTAAGAAGCTTCACCACTGAGCTGATGTTTTTTCCTTCAGGAAAGAGTCATAATAATACCTGTGGCATTTGTGAAGCGTGTACTATGTGCCAAGCACTGTACTAAGCACTGGGCTAGATGCAGTCGGACCAGGCCCAAGTTCTTGTCGTAAGTGGGGTTCCCAGTCTAATGGGGGAGAGAGGACATTTGCCAGATGAGGAAACGGGGGCACAGAGAAGTGAAGTGACTTTCCCAAAGTCACACAGCAGGAAGTGGCAGAACTGAGCTTAGAACCCAGGTATTCTGACGCCCAGGTCCGTGCTCTTTCCTCTTGGCCATCCCTCTGTGCTAATTTGAATTCCTTGTGAAAGGACATTTTCCTACTATATTCACCGACCTTGGGGCAAGCTTCAGCTTCTGGGATAAGGACTTAAAAAGCTGATGTTGCTTGCCCGGCAAAACAGGCAATGGTTCTTGAGAGGAGGGAAAGGTTATTCTTTTCCTTCCAGCAAAATCCCTAAAATTCCTATTCCAGATTTGCACCCTGGAGATTGTTCCTGTGACAGGAGCCCTCTAACCCAAGTTGTTGTTGTCTTTTTTTTTTAATATGGTATTTAAATTTTTCTAAATGGCAAATTACTGTGTGCCAGGCACTGGAGTAGATAAAAGCTAATCTGGGGCTCACAGTCTTAATCCCCATTTTACAGATAAGGTGACTGCTACACAGAAAAGTTAAGTGACTTTCCCAAGGTCACACTGCAGACAAGTGGCAGAGCTGGGATTAGGGCCCAGGTCCTTCTGATTTCCAAGCCTGTGCTGTATCCATTAGGCCACACCTTGTCTTTGCTGCTTATTCCTTCCCAGTATATCCATGTTCTCCTCTCAGTTTAATCCAGATTCAGGAATTTGCACAATCCAGAAATCACAGGGGAGGTAGGTGTCCCACAGTGGTGGCTGCGAGAGTCTCTCCCAATGCGCCTCCCTCCCTCCCACCCCCATTGACCTGCTTCCAGGTCATCCATACAGGGTAGATCATCTTTGAACCAAGCGGAGGCAAGAGTCAAACCCGGAATCCCTACATCCTTATCTTAGTAGGGGACACCAGCATCCTCCCTGGATTGTCACAGGGAAAAGGTCAAACGGGCAGCCTGAAAATGACCTGGAAAATATTTGGAAGACTTACAGACAGTCGCAGATGATAAATAACAGATGTCCACATGGGGTGAGGAAGTTGAGGCTTTCTGATGTCTGATCCCTCTTTGACTGAATTATGTCTGATTAAAATATAAAATTCTTAAGCAGTGCCATGGTTTATTTCCAGAGTTCAGTAGACCTACACTAAATCAGGATTGTGAAGAGTCACGGTTTTCATAACCATGTCCCCATGTTCACAGTAAAGAGGATGAGCTAATTCTAGCCAAACCTCATCAGTGTTTGGCAGGGCTTTACGTGAAAGCCCTTTGCTTCCTGTGTTATACTTTTGTTGCTGCTGCATCTTTTGGGCTGTGATTTTTAATTTACCATCATAATTCTGCAGTTTTCCAGGTTTAGGTGGTTTTTCCTCTCATTTAAATTAAGGGGATGATTCCTGCCTCTTCCTCTGTCACCAAATTGCTCTGAGTTTGTAACTACAGAGTGAGGCTGATTGGGACTCAGTTGCCTAAGCCTACTAATCATCTGAAGTCAGCTGAAAGGACTTTACCTATTGAAAGTTGCGTTTTCCAATGATAAGTTTATTAGTATTGAATCAAATCACTTGAATCTGGCATTATGAAGGACTGCAAGCTGCTCAGAAATTTCTGCCAGCAATTTCAGTTTTTCATCTTGTGCCCTGAAACCCTTGACCTGAGGCAAGTTTTGGCAGCTTGGCTGATGGGGCCTGAATTTGTGCAAAATTTTTGGTCCCCAAGAAAATGCTAGATGACGAGGTAAAACAGAGTCTGCAAACTGGGGTTTGTGTATGTTCTCATTTGATAGCTGGGGCCCTGTAAAAGCCAGTGAGCATGAAAAACAGTCCAGTTTTCCAGGGTTTGACAGTAGGTTTAATTGAATACAAATGAAAACACACACACAATCACAATCACAATGCATTTATTACTCTTCCTGGCCTGAGTAAGCTTCAGCCCCACATATACTCACTCTGCTTTGAACTGTTTCCAGACCTGCGAGGTCCTTCATTTCCGTCCAGGCCATTCCCTCTTTGAAGTTTGCTTACACACTTCAGCAGTTTCCTTGTCCCTTTTATCAATTAACATAAAATTGGGAAACAAGGGAGTGCACACAGATTATTTTAGGCCTGAATGGTTTTCACCTGAGTTCTTTCTCCTTCCAGAGGCTTCAAGGATGGGACTATTCCAGGCCCAACCATATCGGTCAGATGGATTGACCTCCATTATTCAATTTTGGATTATTCAGTTCTCTGGTTTCCTTTCCTCCTCCCTCCTGTCTTCCTGGCTATTTCCCTCCTCACTGGCATTCCAGCAGCGAGCAGGCAAAAGGCAAGGAGGTCAACTGAAGGCCCACTCTTTGTTAGGAAAAATAATAATAGTAATTGTGGTGATTGTTTAATGCTTACTATATGCCAAACATTGTACTAAGCCCTGGGGTAGATACAAGTTAATCAGGTCAGACCCAATCCCTGTCCCACAAGAGGTTCACAGTCTAAGAAAGAGGGAAGGAAAAGAGGTATTTAATTCCCATTTTACAGATGAGGAACCTGAGGCCCAGACAAGTTAAGTGACTTGCTCAATGTCACACAGCAGTCAAGTAGCAGAGCCAAGACTAGAACCCAGATCCTTTGGTGCCCTGGCCCACTGGACTGTGCTCCTCTAGACTGTAAGCTTGTTGTGGGCAGAGAATGTGTCCGTCTATTGTTGTACTCTCCCAAGCACTTAATACAGTGCTCATAGTAAGCACTCAATAAGTACAATTCAATGGATGAATGTGTGACTAATTCAGAAGGAGCTTGTTGTGGGCAGGGAACTTGTCTACTAACTCTGTTATGTAGTTATACCGTACTCTCTCAAGCGCTTAGTACAGTTCCCTGCTCACAATAAGTATGATTGATTGATTGAGATTTGAGGAATGATAATCATGATGATGGTATTTGTTAAGCGCTTACTATGTTCCAAGCACTGTAGGAATGATAAGTGGTTCTCTGTCCCACCCAAAGAGGTTCCAATAAAAGAAGGCATGAAGAAAGGACATTCCAAGTAGGGTGTAAGTAGAGGCCTTGCCTCATTTTTGGATTTAGAGTAGAAAGCCGTTTGGACCAAGGCTTAAGACATCAAAAGTTTGAAAATTTGGACAGGATTGTCCTCAATTTTGTTGGGAATCCAAACTTGATTTCTTTTCCCTGTGATCTGAACTTAGTGAGTGGATATTTAGATATTTAAGGTTCCAGCAGTAACTTACCTGTGTCCCCCTGCCCTCCGTCTCCCAGAGTGAGTGGGGCATGTTCAACCCTTGAACCCCTTAACCCTTTCTGAATTATTCACACTTAGTTTTATTATGCTTCACTTCCCTGAGACGTTCAGGGTGGCTTAGACAAACAGAAGTACCGGGTTCCCTCAAACATCAAATCCTTGTCATTTCCCTGATGGCCCCTGGGAAAGGCAGAGACAGAAATGGGGACTGTGGGTCGCTTCACCCAGCTGCAGCTGTCTTGGATGTCCTCTGGCCACGGAACTGACATTCCAGCCTGTTTTAACCCTACTCTTTCCCCTTGCAGCAGAATAATTCAGTGGGTGTCTGGGTCACAGGCAGGTGATATCAGTTTTCTTGCCTTCATCATGTGATGACGTGCCATCTCCTGTCCCGGGGTGTTTATTTCTCATTCTAGGATTAGGTGGCCTTTCGGAGGGGAGGACAACAATACCAAACTATCACAGGATCCTCCCTGTGGCCCAATTCAGAGATGCGGTAAAACATCCTGATTGTGTTTCGAGTGTACCAAGAAGGGAAAGAGAGAGGGGAGAGAATCTGCTGGACTCCTGATCTGGAGAAGAGCTCTAATTTATTCAAGGCGGTTTGTTTCCAAGAGTTCAGATCACCAGCTACTTGCTGGTCACCAGACACACCGGTTATGGTGGTAGACCAGCCACCCAGTGGGTATTATGGAACAAGTGAGCCACTGGGGCACAGTATGGCCAAGAATGGGGAACTAGGCCACTCCTCTGCCCAGTCCTCAGCCTTTCTTGTCTAATCTCTCATCTTCCTTGGGTCTGAACCCGCTGAGCATTTTGATACTTACCCCGTCCCTACAGGTTTTATGGATTGATTTTATGGTCTGTCTTAGTAGACTGTAAGCTCCTGAGATCCTACCTACTCTGTCATACACTTCCGTGCGCCAAGTACAGTGCACTTGCGCACAGTGAACACTCAACAAATCCTCCTGTTGAGCTGCAGCCTTTTGGAGAAGCAGCGTGGCTCAGTGGAAAGAGCCCGGGCTTTGGAGTCAGAGGTCATGGGTTCGAATCCCGACTCCGCCACATGTCTGCTGTGTGGCCTTGGGCAAGTCACTTCACTTCTCTGAGCCTCAGTTACCTCATCTGGAAAATGGGGATTAAGACTGTGAACCCCACATGGGACAACCTGATCACTTTGTATCCCCCCCAGAGCTTAGAACAGTGCTTTGCACATAGTAAGCGCTTAACAAATGCCAACATTATTATTTTGGGGAAAGCAATCAGGGAGACAATGAAACAAGCTACTCCCAACATCCCCTTTCCACATTTTCTCCCCTCTGGACATGGATGCTCAGGGCAGCAGCTCCAAGAGGTTGGGAGAACATGTTTTGGGAAGTGAGTCAGGGTTCCTGTCAGAGGGTATCTCGTTGATGCCCTCTGTCTTTTGGGCCTCTGCCTCCTGGACCGTTAATCTACTCAAAATGGGTCTTTCAGCAAAATCTGTGTTCCCAATTTTAAACCAACTCAGGTTAACTTTCATTGGCTCAAACATCACAATATAATAATAACAATGAGAAGCAGCGTGGCTCAGTGGAAAGAGCACGGGCTTTGGAGTCAAAGGTCATGGGTTCAAATCCCGGCTCCGCCAATTGTCAGCTGTGTGACCTTGGGCAAGTCACTTAACTTCTCTGGGCCTCAGTTACCTCATCTGGAAAATGGGGATTAAGACTGTGAGCCCCACGTGGGACAACCTGATCACCTTGTAACCTCCCCAGTGCTTAGAACAGTGCTTTGCACATAGTAAGTGCTTAATAAATGCCACTATTATTATTATTATTATTATTATTTGTATTTGTTAAGCGCTTACTATGTGCCAAGCACTGTTCTAAGCGCTGGGGGAGGTAGAAGGTAATCAGGTTGTTTCACATGGGGCTCACAATTTTAATCCCCATTTTACAGGTGAGGGAACTGAGACCCAGAAAAATCAATCAATCAATCAATCATATTGAAGTGACTTGCCCAAGGTCACACAGCACACAAGTGGTGGAGCCGGGATTAGAACCCACGACCTCCGACTCCCAAGCCCGGGCTCTTTCCATTAAGCCACGCTGCTTCTCTAATCAAATGGATATCAAATGGACTGCTTCAGAAGACAAATTTTAGTGGTCCTCTTCCTATCTCCCAAGTCTGCTGTAGTCTCCAAAGCGCTTAGCACAGTGCTCTGCACACAGTAAATGCTCAATTAATGCAGTTGATTGATAGATTGATTCCCCAGGCAGAAGGCTCGCCCCTGGCTTTATTCTGGACCAGAAGTAGTGTTGTAATCTCAACGTGACAGTTAAAAAAACCACATCCACTTATGTGCCAAATTTCTCCTTTTCAACGGACTTGTGTCAAAGTGTAAATACCCGAATCCCTCAGGGTGTGTCCAGTGGGTCGGGAGTTCCCACCTGCAGATGAGACACCTAAGTGGGCCAACTATGTCTCCCTCACCCTCATACAGGCCTCCCGTCAGCTCTTTCCTCTGGGTGTCTCAGAACAAATTGGGCGGTCGGTCTCCTGGAATCAGCCTCCGTGAATTTTCTGTACATGCACGGTCAGCATTTCAATTTCCTTGGGCCCAAATGAAAACTCCTTATTATGCTCAGTGGGAGAAAGATTAACCAGAATCCAGGTGTCTTTCTCAGAAGTCTCTCTGAAGGCAGCCAGTGCACCTCTCATAACGTATCATGCAGGGCAGCAGCATGGCTTAGTGGAAAGAGCACGGGCTTGGGAATCAGAGGTCGTGAGTTCTAATCCCGGCTCCACCACGTCAGCTGTGTGACTTTAGGCAAGTCACTTCACTTCTCTGTGCCTCAGTTATTTCATCTGTAAAACGGAGATTAAGACTGTGAGTCCCAAGTGAGACATCCTAATAACCTTGTATATATCCCAGTGCTTAGAACAGTGTGCTTCGCCCATAGTAAGCACTTAACAAATACCATTATTATTATTATTTGGCTTCTGATGTCTTCTACATGCTAAGTTCGTTGCATCCATTTTTTTCAGGGTAGTATGTCAGAAAAGGGCTGCGTTTTCTAAAAAATATGCTGCCTTTGGGGGGATAGGAGAATGCGCCTTTTCCAAGTTTAGAAACTGTCATGATCTCTTGGTTCTTGAATTTTTGAACCAAACCAGGATGCTCTGCAAACCTTATCTCAGTCTTCCCAGAAATAGACAGCAAACGGTATGGTAACCAAGCGCTCTTAGGCAAACACTGCAAATCAAGAACAGAATTCCGGGGAACCTCTGAAGCCCGTCTTCACAAAGCCCAGGAAGTTAGGTTGGAAGTTTTCTTGATTGTTTTTATATTTTAATCCCCAGACCATGCTGACCCCGCTGGCGAGGTTGTGACTTGTGGTCTTTACCTCAAATCATAGCAGGTACTGTATTATGTTCCAGGATCCTACGAAAAAAGTTTTAGCATAGTCCGAAATGCGAGGTTCATGATCCCGGATACATCCATTGTTTCTGTGTTGGTCAGTTCTGAGATTACCAGGGTCGACAATATCCTGCTGAAATTGAGTTTTCTTCCTCATGAAGTCTTCCCCTGGTTTTGGAAGGACAGACGATCCGGGCTGGAAGTCAATAGCCGTTCAGTTTGGCCCCGTCCCTGAACTGTTATAACAGACCTCCGTGTCTGTCAAATCATCAATCGTATTTATTGAGCGCTTACTATGTGCAGAGCACTGTACTAAGCGGTCAAATGATGCCGTTGATGCCTGCCTACTTGTTTTGTTTCGTTGTCTGTCTCCCCCTTGTAGACTGTGAGCCTGCTGTTGGGTAGGGGTTGTCTCTGTTGCCGAATTGTACTTTCCAAGTGCTTAGTACAGTGCTCTGCACGCAGTAAGCGCTCAGTAAATATGATTGAATGGATGAAAACCCACAAACTGACCAGTGGGCACTGAAAAACGGATTGCTGGAGGCCAGGTTCTCTGTTGTAACTCACTTGAATTAGCCTCATCGGAGACACCCGCTTGTCAGGGGTTCAGCCGCACTGAGGCTTGTTATTATGGTGGTCACTGGGCTAATGATTCGACCCAGGCAGCGACAGTAGTGTCGACGCCTCTCACACACCCCCAGGGCCCAGAGATGGAGCGGAGACTTGGGCAGGCAAAAAGTTTTACTAGGGTTACTAGACTGTGAGCCCACTGTTGGGTAGGGACCGTCTCTATATGTTGCCAACTTGTACTTCCCAAGCGCTTAGTACAGTGCTCTGCACGCAGTAAGCGCTCAATAAATATGATTGATTGGGGAGCATGATCTCTCTGTTACTTTGGTCTATGCTTTTGTGTATGTAAGCTTTCCCAAAGGGCTGGTTTAGACAGTCCTCTGGGGAGAAATCAGGGGAAGGTCTCTTGGGGTTCTGGTCCATTCTGCTTAACAGTTTGCCGAGCAGGACTCCTGACCCTTGGGAAGGTCATTGCCTCTGACCTAGGTCACTCCAGCTTCTTTCCGCTGAGTTCTAGGACTGGTTCTCCCCGGCTGCCCCTCCAGAGGGGCTGGCTCATAATAATAATTATTAAGGTATTTGTTAAGCGCTTCCTATGTGCGAGGCCCTGTACTAACGCTGGGATAGATACAAGCAAATCGGGTTGGACACAGTCCCTGTCCCACGTGGTGCTCACGGCCTTGATCTCCATTTTGCAGATGAGGGAACTGAGGCACAGAGAAGCGAAGTGACTTACCCAAGGCCACACAGGCAGGCAGTGGTGGAGCCGGGATTAGAGCCCATGACTTCTGACTCTCAGGCCTGTTCTCTAGCCATTATGCCATGCTGCTTTCCTGGTCAGTAATGTACCTGGAGCCCGCAGACCGCACTGTCCATGTAGGCAGTTGATATTTCCCTTTCTCTGTCAACTCAGGCCGGGTTCACCCTTGCCAGGCCCAGCTCACATATATGGAAGAGTGCTCCTTGAGCTGTATGCTCTCTTCTCCCACTCTGTCATGGCCATTTTTAGCCAAGCCAAAGGGTCAGGGAGAGGGAGAGTTGCCGCTAAAACAGCCCCAGAGGGGCCCCTGAGTGTGGTGGGCTCGGGGCACCAGCCCTTTCTGCCAAAGGGTTAAAGTAGTTCTGCCTGTCTCTCCCCACTTTCCTTTCATCGCTGGAGGCCTGAAAGTTTGGCTGGCAAGCTTCCAAGCTCTCAATTTCCCCAGCCCCACCAATGATAATATTTGGAGTGGATGTAGTATTGTCCTTTGTGTGCCAAGGGGCATCCCTGGCAGTGTTGTCTGTATGGAAATGTGGCAGAAAAGACCATTGTGTGGCTTATCTAGTATAATAATAATAATAATGTTGGTATTTGTTAAGTGCTTTCTATGTGCCAAGCACTGGTCTAAGCACTGGGGTGGATCCAAGGTAATCAGGTTGTCCCAAGTGGGGCTCACAGTCTTCATCCCCATTTTACAGGGATGAAGGGAACTGAGGCCCAGAGAAGTTAAGTGACTTGCCCAAAATCACACAGCTGACAAGTGGCGGAGCCGGGATTTGAACCCACGACCTCTGACTCCCAAGGCCGGGCTGTTTTCACTGTGCCACGCTGCTTCCCTTAGTATAAAAATTCAAACAAACTCTGGCTGAGGAGGTGGTTTGGTTTGTCAGGTGAATGGGTAGAACGGGTCTGGTTTGGTTCATATTCAAGGTAAAAGCCTATTTGATTAACAAGGAAAAATATCACAAAACAAGCTCTTGTTAAAAATAACATTTTCACGGTTATATGAGCTCCTCTTTAAAACATTCTTTAGGGAACCCATGGCTACTCTCCAGTACACAATATCCGAAATGTCAAAAAAGAGACTTCTGTAGCTTCTTCTGAATATTTTTGCTCAGCTTTACCAGCTTCATGAAGACTGGGAAATAATAGTGGTGCCAGTCCGGTCCAGGTCCAAGAGCAGGATGTCAAGGCTGTCAGGTTTTAACTCCAGCTCTGCTGTAGGACATCAGACACATCACTTGCCTGCTCTATGACTCGGTTTCTTCATCTGTAAAATGGGGATAATAATATCTTTCTCAGTGTCACGGGGACCTTGTGAGGGGGGAAAAGTGACAAGTAATGTAAGAACAATCCAAGCAGTGTGCTGTACAGATTCAAAACAACATGATTATTACTCTTGCAAGGGCTTTGCTAATTATATTTTTCCTTGTTGTTTTTTTTTTTTCCAGATACGTATGATCCTAGCAGAGTCGAAAGGGTGTAAAATAGAATGCCCGTGAAAAATCAAGAGAAAGCCAGCCAGCTAGTGAAGAGAGTTCTCTGGTTTGAGGTTTTCTGAACTGACTGCTCAGTGCTAAAATCTGGAAATTGGTACCACTCATGGTGTTTATGATGTACTGATAAAAGCCTTTACCACTGCCAATAGGAAATTTGTCTTTCATACAGAACTGCTTTTCAGAGAGAACTAAAATCTTCCTTGGAAACCATCTGTTGGAATAGCATTAAGATCTAATGCCTACATTTGGCAAGGAACGATCATATAAACTGTGTTTTAATGGTGTTCATCTGGGGTGGTAAACTGGCTGGGGCGTCTGCCTTTTAAGCTTGTTGCTCTATGTAAAAGCGTAAACTTGGGAGATCAGCAAAATGATTTTGAAAAGAATGTGAATTCCTAAGCTCCCCTTTTGAATAACTCTAAAACCCAAACTTTTGTGTTTATTATAAAATATCTTGAACAAATGTCATTGCCTGGAGTGTTTCTGCACTTTTGAGTTTGGGGGGAATGTGGAATCAATGAAAAGACTGATCTTTTTGTAATCAATTTGGCCTTCTGCTAGTGGAAATAACTTTAACTAAACTGCATGGTTAACTTGCCACAAGTGGACAATTAAAAAAAAGAAAACTTACACAATTCTAAATGAAGAAGACCTGTACTACGTTGTACTAATTATTGTTGGGCAATGAACCATTTTGGTCGGTTGCAAACAATACCATTGGCCATTTTGCACTCAGTATTATCTATTTTTTATTTTCCATTTTGATGTTTAGAAATTCTTTATATGGAAATATAATTGCTGGTATATTGTAGCCCATTTTAACAAAGTAACTATATTGCTTTTTTTTTTTTTTTTACAAAAAAATAATATTTTTCTATGATGTAAGCAATTGTGGGGTGGCAGATTTTTTTCAAAAAGTATTATATTTAAAATAATCTGGATCCGTTCGTGTAGTACTGTAAGGAGGTTCATGTTTTACTGCATTTGCTATGTCTCAGTGGTATTCAATACTGCCTCTAATATTTTTGTGGAAAAAGATGCCCCGCTCTCTCTCTCTATATATTACTGGGTTAACTTTTTAAAAATAAACGTTTTGTATTTGTAGCTGTTGGGATTCTTGAAAGCCACCCTTTCAAGAATGCAGGCTGAAATCCTGTAGGTTCCACTATTTTGCTGTCTTGTCAAGTTCTGACTGGGTGAACGCAGAGCCCTGAGAATGTGCCTTTTCCCGTCTCATAAAGAGACGTATTTTACCTGGTATGACTTTGAGGTAGCCTCCATGAAAGATACTGCTTTGCAGCACTAAATCTATGGTATTTCAAAAGACAGTTATAAGGCCTGTACATTCTGTTTATTGCGCTAACCTGCACACTATGTATTTTTATGCTTAAATGTCCATTTTTTTATTTGTAAATGTTCTTACTTGCTACCATTCCATCCGAGTGCTTCTTGCCTCCCCTTCCCTTTCTTCTGTTTTGTGAAGTTACCATATCTCTTTGTTAAAGCGATTCAACATTCTGAAATATTAATTGTTGGGTGGTCTGTAATTTGGCCCCAAACTTGACTTATTATGCTTTGGCAGCAGTTTTTTTTTTTATCTGTAACATATGATTTTTGTTCCACAAGAACTTCATGTATTTACAGTTGTTCGTTAAAAAAGAAACAGGATCCACTAGGATAATTAATTCTGAAAACTCTCTTTAGATACACTATGTACAAACTTCTTTTAAAGTTTGGCTCTTTAGCTGAAAAGTTATAACCGCATTCCAGGTTCACATCAGCAGTAATCTGGTCCAAGTCACTGCTGGGAATGACCCTGGACTTATTTTTCCCAAAGTTTAGTGGGGAATAGGTCCTCCAGACTTCCGTCATTGGTGAACCACTCATAGGAATGGCAGGTGGAGTCAAACTGCAGAACTGAGCCAACTGCCAGTTGTTTTGGGGGCTCCCTCTCTCTCCCTAAAATTCAGACAGTGATCCAGGTAATTTCTTGTCTCTGGTAGATTGTAAGCTCCTTGAAGGCAGGAATCATGCCTACTGGCTCTCCCAAGAGCTTAATACAGTGCCCTCGCACTGGAAGTGCTGAGGAAATACCATCGATGGATTGATTTTAGGAGCACTTGAAGGTATTCAGGTAGGAAACATTGCTTTAGAATTTGGAAAAGTATGGAAAAAGGCAAGATTTTCTTCACATAAGTCTTATTTCTGCCCACACGGAACAGAGGTGGTGTCTGTCATGAGAGCACATAAGGGAGTGGAAGAAGAAAAATGAATTGAGTATGTTGGAATGGGATTGTAGGGTGGGGTTTTGAGTCATGTTAGTAATGTTGTAGTAGTAACAGTTGCATTTATTGCGTAGCTACTTGGTGCCGTGCACTGTACTAGTCAATTGGGAAGTACAGCGTACCGGAGTGACGTGTTCCCTGCCCCCAAGGAGCTTACACTCTTAACAGGAGAGACACATAAAATATAACTGCATTAATCAATAGTAGAATTGGTTATCAGTAATAATTTATTTTCCCATCCAGCATAGCTCCCATTGGAGCCCAGGTGTTTATTTGGTGATTAAAATAAAGTAATACTCTCCCCCTCCACCACTCCCCAGCACACGTACACACCTTCATTACTTTCCCATACTATTTTCCTGAGAAGTCTAGTTTTTAATATGGCACCATTGAGGGTCTGTTGGACTTCCATGGCTAAAATAGAAGCCCATTTCTGAAGAATTGAGCCGAAAGATGGTTTCAAATGACTTATAGCTGAAATGCAAATATTTAGTTCACTCTTCACTCCCCATCTCAAGTTACTTAGGAAGGGGTGTGGGGTAGCACCAGTTTCCTTTGTTTATGGAAGTAAATACTTGTCTGTTCAAGAGGTAAATATAATCAGATTACCATCCTCAACACCCTCTCCACCTCTTCCTCCGGGCCAAATTCTGCAAAGGCTGAAGTTGACCCTCTGATCCCTCCTTCCCTGTTTCACCATCATCTCTGCTTTTCACCCTCTGATCTGGGCTCTTCTCTTCCAATCTAAGGCTCCTGTTCATAGCAGAACCGCCGGTCCTGTCACCTGTTTTGGGTGGAATTTCGGTGGTCGGAAGACCCCAGCCAAGAAGGAGCATCACTTTTCATGACTTTGATTGCTCAGATTCAGAATGTAGCTAAATGTACCGTTCTGAATCCTCTGAGGCCTTACCTTTTTCAGATGACAAAACCCACCCATCCGGGCAACTTCTTAGCCAAGAGCTTCTGTGCATGGATGAGATAGGGAGGACTCAATGACCCCCTCTGAGCGCCGACTTTGAGCAGGGGGAGAAACCTAGGTGGGCTAAAATGCCCCAAAGCCTTCAGCACCCTTGGAAGATTGTATGCATTTTGGCTCAATGCATTCAGAACGATCAAGAAATAACAAATTAGATGTCAGGTTTGGGTGTGCCTTAGAACGTGAGCAGTGTGGCAGGATTATTTTCAGGTCTCTGTTAGTGTGTGAGGAGTCACTTCGGGCTTTCTATACCGGCAAGGGGAAAGAAGGTTTTTATCTGGGGCCCTTGTTCTGCTGACGCCAGGGCAAAGAAACTTCTGTGCGTGGGAGACAGCTTGGGGGCTGCTGGGGCGGGAAATTGTTTGTTTGAGCTGTGGATTCTGTACAGCTGTTTGTGGGTGGCGGGTTGCTCTCCAGCACTCAGCTTGGGAAGCATTATTCTGAGTGGCATTTCAGGATCTGCACGTGGGAGGCCCCCACGGTGGTGGAGGGGGGCTAGCTCAGGGCTCATCAGACCTTGGAGGGAGGCTAGGAGAGGGGCAGAGATGGGACATGAGATGCTAAAGTAACAGGGAAAGGAAAAATACCACCTGTGAGCATCTGACATTGTCTCCTTTCAGCCCTAGCTTCTTCTAGGGGAGATGGGATTGTCCTGTCTGGAGGAAAAAGGCCATCCATACTGGTTCATGGTTTTGACTTCACCTAGTTGGATCATCGATGTGGCTGTCTGTGGCACTTGTGTGTGCGGAGGCCAAATTTATTTCCTCACCTCTCTTAGAGGACAAATACAACCTGAGCTTGAGTTGAGACTTTCCACCTGAAGCACAGCCCTGATTGGGATCATCCTGGTCCCGGCATGGAAGCCTAGTCTGCTGCCACCCTATCTCTCTCCCTGGGTGGATCCTTCACTATTTGGGGTGGGAGTGGAGGGGCAGAGAGGCCAGGTGAAGGGAGAACACAAGTTCAAGTTGAGCCACATATGGCAGAAATTAGAAATCAGAGTGAAACATCCCAGCTGGGGGAAATGGCAGTAATGTACAGATTATAAAATAAATGAGGTACTTCCCACCCTGGACAGCAAACATTCCAGCCATCTCACCCAAGCCTGTCAAAGAAAATAACCAGAAACATCCCCAAAGCAATTTCTAAGATGCCGTGAAGACGAGACTTTTTTCCAACTAAGGATAGTTTGCCTCTGCACATGTGTGCCTCGGTCCATGGTAACGGAGAACAGGGAGAGTCCCCGCGGAAAGCTGCAGTGTGTCCTGGACCATTTCCAGGTGTGGGTCAGACAGGGGGCCAGAGGAAGAATTCTTAGGAGTAAAGAGAGGAGAAAGGGAGTGGGTGAGAAGGAAATGGAGAAAGCAAATACAATAATGTTTGTAAACGATAATGGGATGAATGTCTTCTCGAAGCATTTTGTATTTCTGCACAATGTAAATACAATGTCAGCTCTCACTTTAAGGGCACTGAGCCCTGTTCAGAATGCACATGTTCCGAATAAAGATTTTTGCATGAACTGGTTGATGTCCATTTCCTCTCTGCATCTGAGTGGCCATCACTGTCAGCAACTCCTCCATCCAGTTTGCCACGGTGGGTGCTTACTATGTGCTAAGTGCTGGGGTACAAGAGAATCAGATCGTACCTGGTACTGGGCCCACACAATCTAAGAGGCAGGAAGAGCAGGTATCGATCAATCAATCAGTGGTATTTACTAAGCATTTACTATGTGTAGAGCCCTGTATTAAGCCCTGGAAATAAAGCAGTAAAGTCAGTTGATCTGATTCTCGCCTTCAAGGAACTTGCAGTATAGTTGGGGAGCCAGCCATGAAAATAAATTACAGGTAGGAAGAAGGAACTGAGTATAAAGAGATGTGTGAGGGGAAGACAGGGGAAGGAAATAAGTATCTAATTGTTTTAGGGAGACTCAAGTGTACTGTGTAGCAAATGTTATCTCCATTTTCTAGATGAGGAAATTGAGGCTTAGTTGAGCGATTTTCTCAAAATCACACAGTAGGCCAGGAGCAGAACTGGGACTAGAACCTGGTTCTCCTGACTTCCTGTGCATTTTCCACCAGGCCCTACTTTGCTCTCCTGTTTCCTCAAAGAATAATAATTATGGCATTTATTAAGTGCTTACTATGTGCAAAGCACTGTTCTCCATTGGTGTTGGAGAGCTGGCAGAGCCATTGATTTACCTATGGATTTACATTACCATTACACTGTGGTATTGGGTGTCTCCTGTTACTTTAAATGGAGTTAGTGACTATGGCCTATGGGCACTGTCCCTTTCTGATCCTATAATTTTCAGATGTCTGTTGGATGGAGTGTGTTTCCCTTGTGGGAATCAAAGGGCCACAATTACTGCGTATTTGGGAGGTGCTTGGTTTTGACCTGCTGTGGTAGTTGCAACTCCTTTCACATTTCAGAATTCCTGGTTTAATGTCCGAAGACTGAAGAGTTCAGAGCCGTAAGGTTTTCTACATAGCCAAAAGCCCCTGCAAAACCGTATTTTGTAGCTTGGAAAGTTTTTGATTCTGCCCTTTCACATACAGACTGAATTTCCTGGAAATACAGGTGAGTTTCCACGGGAAAGGGAGGGGCAAAATGGGCTTGGGATCAGGTGAGCCCCGGATTCTTGAAAATCAAGGCACACTCCATGGGGAGGGAGGAGCTAGGTCTCTGTCTCCCCCTTCTAATAATAATAATGTTGGTATTTGTTAAGCGCTTACTATGTGCAAAGCACTGTTCTAAGCGCTGGGGTAGATACATGGTAATCAGGTTGTCCCACGTGGGGCTCACAGTCTTCATCCCCATTTTACAGATGAGGTAACTGAGGCCCAGAGAAGTCGTGACTTGCCCAAAGTCACACAACTGACAAGTGGCGGAGCGGGGATTTGAACCCGCGACCTCTGACTCCCAAGCCCGGGCTCTTTCCACTGAGCCACAATGCTTCTATACTGTGAGCCCACTGTTGGGTAGGGACTGTCTCTATATGTGGCCAACTTGTACTTCCCAAGCGCTTAGTACAGTGCTCCGCACACAGTAAGCGCTCAATAAATACGACTGATTGTATAGCGATACTACCAATTAGTGATTGTGGAAGCATAAAGATAAGTAAGCGCTCAATGAATACGACTGATTGATTGTATAGCGATACTACCAATTAGTGATTGTGGAAGCATAAAGATAAGTAAGCGCTCAATAAATACGATTGATTGTATAGCGATACTACCAATTAGTGATTGTGGAAGCATAAAGATAAACATTGCAGTGTTACGACAGGGTGTGTCTGGTCAACTGGAATTTGGTGTCACTTATAGGATCTCAGGGGCCATGTCTGGAGGGTATTTTGGATAAATCTTGTTCTTTTTTTGCTCCAAGTTTATGTACGTTGTCTGCGGCGCCTAATCCCCAAGAACTGGCCAGCCTGAAGTGGAGAAGGTGACGGCGGAACTGGAGAGGAGAGGAGGTTGTCATCATGGCCTCTGGACACCAGAGGGCAGTGTGAGTTCATTCTGCGGCAAACTCCTTTAGCAATCAATCAATCGTATTTATTTATTATTTTTTTTGATGGCATTTATTATCATCATCATCATCATCAATCGTATTTATTGAGCGCTTACTATGTGCAGAGCACTGTACTAAGCGCTTGGGAAGTACAAACTGGCAACATATAGAGACAGTCCCTACCCAACAGTGGGCTCACAGTCTAAAAGGGGGAGACAGCGAACTAAACCAAACATACTAACAAAATAAATAGAATAGGTACATACAAGTAAAATAAATAGATAAATATGTACAAACATATATACATCATCATCATTCGTATTTATTGAGCGCTTACTATGTGCAGAGCACTGTACTAAGCGCTGATTAAGCGCTTACTATGTGCAAAGCACAGTTCTAAGCGCTGAGCACTGTTCTAAGCGCTGTTCCAAGCGTTTATTGAGCACTTACTGTGTGCAGAGCACTGTACTAAGCGCTTGGGAAGTCCAAGTTGGCAACATATAGAGACAGTCCCTACCCAACAGTGGGCTCACAATCTAAAAGACTGGTTCCCAGTCTTTTGGGAACTTAGCAGGTTCCCAGGGGAAAATGAAGTCGCTCGGGCTGAGGTAATAATAATAATAATAATAATAAATAATAATAATAATAATAATATTAGAACCCACGACCTCTGACTCCCAAGCCCGGGCTCTTTCCACTATGCCACAATGCTTCCCTAAGAAGCAACCGAGTCATTGTTTCCTCCTTCCTCCTTCTCCATCCCCCCCTTACCTCCTTCCCTTCCCCACAGCACCTGTATATATGTTTGTACATATTTGTTTATTTTACTTGTACATATCTATTCTATTTATTTTATTTTGTTACTATGTTTGGTTTTGTTCTCTGTCTCCCCCTTCTAGACCCGCCGTTGGGTAGGGACTGTCTCTCTCTGTTGCCAACTTGGACTTCCCAAGTGCTTAGTCTGGTGGTCTGCACACAGTAAGCGCTCAGTAAATATGATTGATTGATTGTTTCCAGGTGGGCAAGGATGGGAGATGGAAAAAGGGGAGGGAAATCAATCAATCAATCGTATTTATTGAGCACTTACTGTGTGCAGAGCACCGTACTAAGCGCTTGGGAAGTACAAGTTGGCAACATAGAGAGACAGTCCCTACCCAACAGTGGGCTCACAGTCTAAAAGGGGGGGACAGAGAACAAAACCAAACATACTAACAAAATAAAATAAATAGAATAGATATGTACAAGTAAAATAGAGTAATAAATATGTACAGACATATATACATATATACAGGTGCTGTGGGGAAGGGAAGGAGGTAAGGTGGGGGGGATGGAGAGGGGAACGAGGGGGAGAGGAAGGAAGGGGCTCATTCTGGGAAGGCGTCCTGGAGGAGGTGAGCTCTCAGTAGGGCCTGAGAGTAGGACCTCAGTAGCACCTCCTTCTCTTCCCCACAGCACCTGTATATATGTATATATGTTTGTACATATTTATTACTCTATTTTACTTGTACATATCTATTCTATTTTATTTTAATATGTTTGGTTTTGTTCTGTGTCTCCCCCTTCTAGACTGTGAGCCCACTGTTGGGTAGGGACTGTCTCTATATGTTGCCAACTTGTACTTCCCAAGCGCTTAGTCCAGTGCTCCGCACACAGTAAGCACTCAATAAATACGATTGATTGATTGTTTCCAGGTGGGCAAGGATGGGAGACGGAAAAAGGGGAGGGAAAGAGGTTGGGGAAGTCAGGGAGGGGTGATGCACCCTGGCCTAACCCGGTGTTTCTTCAGCCAAACAATGGTATTTATTGAGCACTTACTATGTGCAGACCACTGTACTAAGCTCTTGGGAGGGTACAAAATAGCAGAATTGGCAGGCACAGTCCCCCGCTTCTAACGCGCTTGCAGTTTCTTGAGAGAAAATCCCCACATGTTTGCAGGGGGGCAATCCTGCGGAAATCACGAGGTCAACCGAAGTTCATAGATTAGTGGGGCCCGATAAGTGCTGGAAGCCCTGGGCTAGTTTGAGAGACAGCCATCTCCAAATAATCATATTTATTGAGTATTTACTGTGTGCAAATTAAAGTAGTACTAAGCACTTGGGAGAGTATAGCAGTTCTCTGCACCTTTCATTTACACCCTCCTGCCTGGCCCGGACTGCTGGGCCCCGGCACTGCCTTCACATGCCTCTGGTGGTAATGAGGCCCACATTTGCTAGCCTAAGGGCTATGGGGAATTAGTGGGGAAATAATAATGATGATGGTATTTGTAATGTGCTTAGTATGCATCAAACACTATTCCAAGCACTGGGCTAGATTAAAGCTAATCAGGCTGGACACAGCCCTGAGTCCACATGGGGATCATGGTCTTAATCATCATCAATCGTATTTATTGAGCGCTTACTGTGTGCAGAGCACTGTACTAAGCACTTGGGAAGTACAAGTTGGCAACATATACAGTCCCTACCCGACAGTGGGCTCACAGTCTAAAAGGGGAGACAGAGAACAAAACCAAACATACTAACAAAATAAAATAAATAGAATAGATATGTACAAGTAAAATAAATAGAGTAATAAATATGTACAAACATATATACATATATAGAGGTGCTGTGGGGAGGGGAAGGAGGTAAGATGGGGGGATGGAGAGGGGGAGTAAGCGCTTAACAAATACCATTCATCAATCAATCGTATTGAGTGTTTACTGTGCGCAGAGCACTGTACTAAGCGCTTGGGAAGTACAAGTTGGCAACATAGTAATAACAGTAATTATGGCATTTGTTAAGCACTTACTATGTGCCAGGCACTGGGGTAGATACAAGGAAATCAGGTTGGACACAGTCCCTGTCCCATGTGGGGCTCCCAGTCTCAGTCCCCATTTTGCAATGAGGTAACAGGCACAGAGAAGTAAAGCGCCTTGCCCAAGGTCACACAGCAGACAGGTGGGGGAGTCGGCATTTGAACCCAGGTCCTTCTGACCCCCAGGACTGTGGTCTTTCCAGCAGGCCACGGGAAAGCTGCTAGGGGGAGGAGGGCCTTTTTAGACTTTTAGACTGTGAGCCCACTGTTGGGTAGGGACTGTCTCTATATGTTGCCAATTTGTACTTCCCAAGCGCTCAGTACAGTGCTCTGCACATAGTAAACAATCAATAAATACGATCGATTGATTGATTTTAGATGAGAGCAGGGGCCGGGGCGGGTATATACGGTAGGGGCGTCTTCTCCACGTGACCCCCGCCCCCGCGTCGTTTACAGCAGTCAAGCAAGTCCAGGCCTGCCCGCCATGGCAGCAGCTCACCTGCCTGGAAGCTTCCCTAGCCGGGAAGGCCGTCCGGGAAAACCGGGAAGCTCCTGGGCGCCGGCGGGTTTTCCTTGCCAACTGGTACTTCGCCTAGTACAGTCTCTGCACACACAGTAAGCGCTCAATCAATGCGATGGAGTGAATGAATGAATGGTGCAGCTGGCCGGTCCTAAGGCGGCGCGGCCCAAGCTGCTGCTGGGCCTCCCCCTTGGCGGCCCCCTGCGGGCAGGGCCCCCCACCCCGGCCCTGACCCGCCCCGGGGCCTTGCCCAAGGGAACTCTGGCGGAAAGTTCTGCAGTAGCCATGGCCTATCAGAGGTTCCCAGCCTCGCCCTTCTCTCTCCCCCAAGGCCCAGCCTCACCCCTCTCTCCCCCAAGGCCCAGCCTCGCCCTTCTCTCTCCCCCTTGGCGCAGCCTCGCCCCTCTCTCGCCCAAGGCCCAGCCTCACCCCTCTCTCCCCCTTGGCCCAGCCTCGCCCCTCTCTCCCCCAAGGCCCAGCCTCACCCTCCCTCTCCCCCTTGGCCCAGCCTCGCCCCCCTCTCCCCCAAGGCCCAGCCTCACCCCTCTCTCCCCCAGGCCCAGCCTCACCCCTCTCTCCCCCAAGGCCCAGCCATGCCCCCTCTCTCCCCCGGCCTAGCCTCACCCTCCCTCTCCCCAGGCCCAGCCTCGCCCCTCTCTCCCCCAAGGCCCAGCCTCACCTTCTCTCTCCCCCGGCCCATCCTCACCCATCTCTCCCCCTCAGGCCCATCCTCGCCCCTCTCTCCCCCTCGGGCCCCTCCTAGCCCCTCTCTCCCCCTCGGGCCCATCCTCGCCCATCTCTCTCCCCCTCGGGCCCATCCTCGCCCCTCTCTCCCCCTCGGGCCCATCCTCGCCCCTCTCTCCCCCTCGGGCCCACCCTCGCCCTTCTCTCTCCCCCTCGGGCCCACCCTCGCCCTTCTGTCCCCCCCTCGGCCCACCCTCGCCCTTCTCTCCCCCCCTTGGGCCCACCCTCGCCCTTCTCTCCCCTCTTGGGCCCACCCTCGCCCTTCTCTCCCCCCCTCGGCCCACCCTCGCCCCTTTCTCCCCCCCCTCGGCCCACCCTCGCCCCTTTCTCCCCCTCGGGCCCACCCTCGCCCCTCTCTCCCCCCCTCGGCCCACCCTCGCCCCTCTCTTCCCCCCTCGGCCCACCCTCGCCCTTCTCTCCCCCTCGGCCCACCCTCGCCCTTCTCTCCCCCTCGGCCCACCCTTGCCCTTCTCTCCCCCTCGGCCCACCCTTGCCCTTCTCTCCCCCCGGCCCACCCTTGCCCTTCTCTCCCCACCCTTGCCCTTCTCTCCCCACCCTTGCCCTTCTCTCCCCAGCCTTGCCCTTCTCGGCCCACCCTCGCCCCTCTCTCCCCCTCGGCCCACCCTCGCCCCTCCCTCCCCCTCGCTCCCCCTCGGCCCACCCTCGCCCCTCCCTCCCCCTCGGCCCACCCTCGCCCTTCCCTCCCCCTCGGCCCACCCTCGCCCTTCCCGCCCCCTCGGCCCAGCTTTGCCCCTCTCACTGCCCCTGACTCCATATGCTGTGTGGAGTGTGGGGAGGAAGGCATCCTGTTTACAATTGTGGTCAAGAGTTAAGTCCTTTTACCTTACAGGGGTGCGTGTATCCCACCCTTGGCCCGATTATCCTCCCACAGGGCTATTATCCCAGGACAACAAAGACCTCGCGGATAGCCAACAGGTTTGAGGCTCTAAATGCAATTCTCCCTTCGTTGTGCAGATGGTCCCAGGAACAAGCAGATCCGCTTGTGGTTTCAAGCTCAAGGCCAAAGCTTTTCTCCGAGAAGGTGGTGATTGTGATTTACAGCAGCTGTTGGAGAATCTGATTTCACTGAGGTGTAGTTTGCACACAGCTCCCTTTGCAGGCCGGTTTGCGCCCAACAAGGAAAAATAAGGAGAGGGGGACATCTAATCGCTGCAAGGTGTCTGCCCCACTGAAGCTTCCTGGAGAAAGGTATGTGGTTTGACTGTTCGTGCTTCTGGAGACACTGACAAATAATAGATGTGATGGGACTGTAAATGAAGGTGAAGGCCGGGGAGAGCAATGCTAGCTGAAGGTATGGGCCCGTGACACCTCACATGCTGCAAACCCCACATCCAATTTCTAGAGCGATACCGAGACAGGCAGTGTAGCCCAGTGGGAACAACACAGGCCCGGGAGCTGGGAAACCCGGCTTCCAGTTCTAGCTCTGCCACTTGCCGGCTGTATGGCTTTGGGCAAGTCACTTGATTTGGGCCTCAGTTTCCTAATTTGTAACATGGGGATTAAATACCAGTTTTCTCCCCCTTTTTTTATGGTGTTTGTTAAGCCCTTACTTTGTGCCAGGCACTGTACTAAGCGCGGGGGTAGATACAAGATAATCAGTTTGGACACAGCCTATGTCCCATGTGGGGCTCACAGTCTTCATATATGTTGCCAACTTGTACTTCCCAAGAGCTTAGTACAGTGCTCTGCACACAGTAAGCGCTCAATAAATACGATTGATTGATTGATTCATTCATCATCCCCATTTTCCAGGTGAGGTAACTGTGGCACAGAGAAGTGTTGCAACTTGTCAAGGTCACACAGCAGACAAGTGGTGGAGCTGGGATTAAAACCCAGGTCTTTCCAGCTCCCAGGCCTGTGCTCTATCCAGTAGCCCACACTTCCCCTTGGCCGGTGAGCCTCATGTGGGCCAAGGACTATGACTCGGCTGTAATGGGTTTATCTTCCCAGTGTTGGCATATGATATGCGCCTAACAAATATCAGTCATCAGTGCCGCTCTGGCAAGGCTCACAGACAATCTAGTCCAGGCTCCCAGGCCGTCCGCCAGTGTTGTGGCCGTGCTCGTTACAACACAGCTTCTCCGGCTGGATGTGTGAGGAGGATGGACAGTAATAGGACTCCCGAGTCCGTGGGTGGCGAGTTGAAATGGGCAACTCAAATGATGGTGGAAGAAACGTTTTAAAGATGCAGTGAAGGAAGATCTCAGATGTCCTAATTATGCCTGAAATTTGTAGTCTGAGAAAAGCTTTTTGGACTCTGAATATCTGAGCATGCCTGTACTCTGGGATGCTCTAGGGACTCTCCTTTCACCATGAGGGCATCCTGCTCCCTCCCAACCCCCACTTTTTTCTAGCCCCCAGAGTACTCACACCCTTTTTACCCCTTTTGCCTGTACTGCCCACACATTCTTCATCAAACTCCTCCCCTCCTCCTTGCTACAATTCCACTCAGCCACCTTCCCCAGCCCCAGTTTTCCGCTCCATCGTCTTCTGCATCTGGTCAGGGTCAGTCACCCAGTCAGGATCAAGCATCCGGTTGGGCAGCGTATCAGATGGTGTCTGGTCTGATTTTTCCAGTCTCCCAGTAATGGGGGTGTGGGGGGGCACTCCTGCCTTGGAAGATTGTCCCGCAGCCAGGAAGCATGCCATGTCAGGAACATTTCTTCCAAAAGCCATCCTCACTCTTTCTTTTCTGACGTTCCTCCTGTCATGCCTCATTAGGAGCCCCTCATACCACATTTAATATTTCCTCTCCCTTGGTGTGGGCTCCCCTGGGTATCTGTAAACAGTTATCATGTCTCTTTCCTCTTTAACCTTTCCTCATAAATCAGTCCCTCCTTTTCCTTAATCGGGGTTGCTGCTCTTCTCTGAACTCCATCCAGAGAAGCTGCATCATCCTTGCAACAAGAGGCCAGAACTGAATAAAATGTGCTTGGAGAGATACGAGAGGGGGGCAAGAGGGAACCCATGGCCTAGTGGAAAGAGCATAGGCCTTTGAGTCAGAGGACCTGGGGTCTAATCCTGGCTGTGCTATGGATCAGCTATGTGACCTTTGGTATATCACTTAACTTCTCCGGGCCTCAGTTTCAACATCTGTGAAATGAAAATCAATCCTGCTCCCTTCTACTTAAACTGTGAGCCCCAAGTGGGATAGGGACTGTGGTCAACCTGATTATCTCATATTTACCCCAGTGCTTAGTACTTTGCCTGGCACATAAGTGCTAAACAAATATTATTATTGTTGTTGTTTACATGTCTATCTCCAGCTGTGCTTTTTTGCACTGTTCAGGTGAGGGTATAACCTTCCCTTGAGGAATGTGGGAGTACTAAGGGAGGCAGGAATCTGCACTCTCACCCTGCTCTTCCTGAGCACCCCCTCCATTCCTCAAGGGCCTCCAACAATGGGAGAGGGGCATCCTTTTTTTCACCTCTGAAGGTAGGGTGCTCCCCCCGCCCCCCCCAACAGTTGTACCCTAGGGACAACTCTGCTTAACTCCCTGAAATGGGGGTAAGCCCTCTTGCACAGTGCTCCAGTGCATTGTCTTTGTAATTACTTTGCCTCCTGTACAGTGCTCAAAAATGTCAGGAGGAACCTGCCAGGTGAATGCGACCTGAGCCTTGTCTGCCCAGCAGGGCCACATCATCTCCTTGGTGGCCCACCCCCAGTCTGCCAGGAGACAGCCAAGAAGGGTAAGGGGAGGGACGTCTGTCTGCCAGAGGGGCAAGGTGATGGAGAGCCTTATAGCCGAGGGTGAGGAGATGAAAGAAGATGCTCTAAAAGGCATCAGCCTGTCCTGTCTTGAGTGTCCCCAGGCTCAAACACTGTCTGTGTTATGAACTCGGAGATTTTCTCCTGCTCATCCCCGAGAACTGAGCCCGTGAGCCGTGCCAGGAGGGGTGGAGTTCATCCCCAGCTGCCTGAGATGCCGCACAACCTAGTGGGAAGAACACAGGCCTGGGTGTCAGGATATCTGGATTCTAATCCTGGCTCTGCCAATTGCCTGCTGTGTGACCGTGGGTGAGTCACTTCACTTCTCTGTGCCTTACCTCATCTGTCAAATGGAAATAAAATACCTTTTCTCCCTTCCCCTTAGAGTGTGAGCTTCACTGTGGGACAAGGACAGTGTCCAACCTAAGTGTCTTATAGCTACCCCAGCGCTATTACAGTGTTTTACACATAGTAAGCATTTAAATATAATGATGATTATTGTTATTATCATAATTAGTCTTGTAAAGGAGAGAGGGACTTGAGAGAGTAGGTCACCTCACTGGGAGAGGAAGTGGGAGTCAGTCTCCTGGGAATAAGGCCCTCCTGGGGTGTCCAGGAGATCACCTTAAGGAGATGGGGACTGAGACTAGGCAGAGACAGTCAGAGAGGAGTGTTTCCCGAAGATAGTCAAGCGTTGCAAGCCCTGCATATTTTCACCTGAGGATTAAGGTTGTAAGAAGCAAAGTTGTTCGCAACGGACCTGGCAGATCTGAGAATGCCTTTTCTTTCTCTACAAGGGCTGAGATCATGTCTGTTAACTCTCTTTGTGTTCTCTCGAGGCTCAGCATAGTGCTTTACACAGAGAAAGGGCTCTATAAACGCTGTTGATTTGATTGTAAGCAACTCGAGGGCGGGGAGTGATCGTATCTACTAACCCTGTTGCCATCTTGAAGATGGGCAGAATTTTGGCAGAGATAGTGGCCTGGTGAGGTTTGTTTGGTGTGAGGTTGGCACGGGGGTCTAGGGCACTATTTCAAATAATGATAGTATTTATTTAAGTACTCACTAGGTGCCAGGTCCTGTACTAACCCCTGGGATGGATACAAGTTAATCAGGTCAGATATTGTCCCCGTCTCACATGGGGCTTACAGTCTGTAAGGGAGGGAAAGCAGGTATTTTTATTCCCACTTTACAGACGAGGAAACTAAGTCTCAGAGAAGTTAAGTGACTCACCCAAGGTCACACAGCAAACAAGTGGCAAAGCCGGGACTAGAACCCTGGCGTCCTGACCCCCGGCCCCCTGCGCTCTTTCCGCTCAGCCCCTCTGCTTCCCTCCCATTTCCCTTCCGGATGTTGGGAAGTACAGTGGCATAGGACCGTCCGCTTCTGGCTGACCAGTGATCCGAGCTGCCTCCTCTTCTCGACCTCTGTGTCTCTCCCTCTGCTCTTGACTTACAGTCTGACCCTCCCCAGGCTCTCTTCCAGTCCAGGTGATCACCGCCAACCCACCCCAAGCCCTCTCCCAGCATGATTCTGGGCATTTGTAGCCTTTTCATTTTTTCCCTGCCCACGGTGGAGCCCAGCTCAGGGAAGCGAAACCCCACAGTCCCCTTACATCTTCTTTTAAGGACTCGGGCCTGCAGACTGAGCCCAAGACGCAAATCAACGCAGCGACTGCTGCCGTTAGCAAGGCCAACAACAACATGGAGGCCCAGCACTGTCACTGGGGCGTCAGGGGATTTCAGGAAAGGGCCCAAGCGCTCTTCGAACTTGCACATCTGCACTAAATTAGAGCACAGGCCCGATGACTTCATCAGGATCTGCAGTGTTTCTGGGAGTATTTACTTTATCACAAAAGGAACCACTAATTTATTTGTTCAGTCTTCTACATAAATATATCCACATCCCCCATGTGATCCAGCACACTTTCCCCCATTTTGCCTTTTGTTGTTATAACAGACCTGGAAGGGTGAGTGAGTTTCGGTTTTGTGGTAAACGTGGAGAACTAAAGATATAACTTGGGGGAGGTGAAGGGGACAGGGGAGGGTCCTAGTGAGGGAGGAATTCTTCAACCCAGTTTGTTGCCCTGCCAGTTCTCCCAACCCGAGCCGGACTAGGGAGCCCACCCAGCCTGGCTGCTCACCTACCTCCTCCCTAACCCCAGCTCTTCCAGTTGCCTGCTGTGTGACCTTGGGCAAGTCACTTTAACTTCTTTGGACCTCAGTTACTTCATTGGTAAAATGGGGATTTAATACCTGTTCTCCCTCCTACTTTGACAGGGATCCCCTTGTAGAACATGACTGTATACCTTACCCCAGTTCCTAGAACAGTGCTTGACACGTAGGAAGTGCTTAACAAATACAATGATAAAATAATGATATTAATGAAAAAGGCTGTGGCCTTTGGCATGTTCTTTTCATTACCGAGTGCTTAGTGGAGTAGGACAGTAGCAAGACATACATCCCCTGCTCTCATCAAATTTTCAACCTGGTCAGGGAAAGACAGGCAAAAATTCAGGCAAATACTGAAAGCAAGAGGAAGACTGTGTACAGCAGGAAGTAGGTACAAATATGGCAGGATGAAATAGCTGAATGATTCAAGGTACAAGTAAATAAATACGTACATTGTGCTGGGAAGAGGAGGAGGTAAAATAGGTGGATGTCGGGTTGACATAGCTGGGGTGTTGGGAGTTCACTGGGGGGATTTTAGGAAGGCTTCGAAGGAGAGGAGGGCTGTGCTCTAGCAAATTTGGTGGGGAGAGAGTTCCAGGCTGTGTGAATGGTGAGAGTGAAGTTTTGGAAGCTGGAGAGTTGAGCGTGAGGTTGGAAGGCGAACTGGGAAGAGGTATGGGGAGGGGCAAGATGCCCCCAGAGCAGACCGTATCTACAAATATTGCAACCTTGAAAATAATTGTGGGCCTAAGCCAGTAGAAATTAATACCAGGCTATTAGATAAGAATACAATGTCAATGGTATTCCACTCTCTGGAGCCAGAGGTGTTGGGGGGCAGATAGTTGGAGAATTTTTATGAACTAGTTAATGTTTGTGCACTGATGTGAAAAACTGAAGGTTATAGATAGGATTTGAAAGGTCTCGACAAGTCCATGTGTGTTTGCAGCAATTTCATCTCAGTGAAATCAAACCCATAGCCATCAAGGGTCATATCATTTGAGGCTGCATACCCAGCCCACGCCAACCCAAGTTCTGCCTCACTAGACTGGAAACTCCTTGAGGGCTGGGATCGGACCTACCTACTCTCCCAAGTGCTCAGTACAGTTCTTGGCACCCAGCAAGCGCCCAATAAATGCCAAGTGATTGACTGTAGGCTGTGTCCGACCTGATTACCTTGTAATTATGGTATTTAAGCATTTACTATGTACCATTCACTGTACTAAATCCTGGGGTAGATACCAGCAAATCAGGTTGGACACAGTCCCTGTCCCACGTGGGGCTCACAGTCTCAATTCCCATTTTACAGATGAGGTAACTGAGGCACAGAGAAGTTAAGTGACATGCCCAAAGTTACGCAGCAGACAAGTGACGGAACTGGGATTAGAACCCATGACCACCTTATTCCCAGGCATGTGCTCTACCCACTACACCGTTGTATCTACCCCAGCACTTAGAACATGCCTGGCACATAGTAACTGCTTAACAAATACCATATAAAAAAAAAATTGACCAAGCAGCCACTCTCTGAAATGGTGTTTCGGAGAAACGTCTGTGAGTGCCCAACTCCCAGGCTGCATGTTGTCAGGAGCCTGAAGAGACACAGATGTTTTTCTGGTCTGCACATGTCCTGTACCTAAGATCCAATCTCACCCCGATTCACCTCCCCCTCTTCCGTTCTTGCCAAAATCAAAACGTCTGACCCTGTCTGGTGTCTCTGGCTCATGATGATGATGATGGTATTTAAGTGCTTTACTGTGTACGAAGCACACCTCTTGGGCCCCATTGATGCCCGCTGTTGGCACTAACTGGTGAGCCCGTTGTTGGGTAGGGGCCGTCTCTATATGTTGCCGACTTGTACTTCCCAAGAGTTTAGTACTGTGCTCTGCACACAGTAAGTGCTCAATAAATACGATTGAATGAATGAATGCTGCCACCCAGCCCTCTGGCTTTGGAGTCAGAGGTCATGGGTTCCAATCCCGGCTCTGCCAGTTGTCAGCTGTGTGACTTTGGGCAAGTCACTTAACTTCTCAGAGCCTCAGTTACCTCATCGGTAAAATGGGGATTAAAACTGCGAGCCCCACGTGGGACAACCTGATCACCTTGTATCCCTCCCCCAGCACTTAGAACAGTGCTTTACATATAGTAAGCGCTTAACAAATGCCATCATTATTATATACACTGAAGTTGAGGGCCTCCTTAGAGGAGGCCGTTGATGGAGCTGAGGGGCTTGGGCATGGGGTGTAATTGGTCCCATGCTGTCACTGAGATCGAGGTCCCGACGGGCTTTGCGCTGTGCTCCTTCCCGACGTTTAATCTTAGGAAGAAGCATGGCCTAGAGGAAAGAGCCCGGGCCTGGGAGTGAGAAGGAGTCAGGTCCTAATCCCTACTCCACCACTTGTCTTGCTTGAATACCTGCTCTGTCACCTTGGGCAAATCACTTCTCAGTGCCTCTGTTCCCGCATCTGCAAAATGGGGATTCAGTACCTGTTCTCCCTCCTATTCAGACTGTGAGCCCCACGGGGGTCCTGATGATCTTGTATCTACCCCAGTGCTTAGTACAATGCTTGGTATAGAGTAAGCACTTAACAAATGCCGCGGTGATGATGATTATTATGAAGACGATGATCCCAGGAGCCGGAGCAGGATCATCCTGCTGTGCTTCCTTTCAGACTCCAGAGAGATGTGTGTTAACAAAGTCTGAGGCTGCGCTTTGATCTGGGTCCCATCGATTCTCCTCAGAACCACAGACCCGGCCCCCCAGCCCCCCCCCCCCCCCCCCTCCGGTTTTTCATCTTAGGTCCCAAGTCAATTCATGAGCAGTCATAAAGTGCTTTGAAGATGAAAGCCCTCTGTAAGTGTGACATGATATCACTGTGATTTTATTGAAGTGGGTCCTGCGCAAGTCTACGTGACATATGAGCTGTTCAAAATATTTGGCTTGTTTTTCACTTCGGCCGCCTGGGGGATGTTCTTGAATTGGTGGGTGTCCCTGTAGATGCCCCCGGAAATGGAACGTGGGCACTGGTTTGCTTCCACATCCCCTCCTTTCCCCCTTGAAGAGAGATGTAAACAGTTCTCTCACGTAATAAGCGCTTAACAAGTACCGTAGTTATTATTATTGTTATTATTCTCTCCAGTGCTGGGTCTCCGCCAGCCAACACACAGGACTTATTTTTAAGCGATTCCCATTTTAAAGGCTGATGCCTGTGTGCTCTGCTCACTTCCAACGTTTTATCCATTGCCTTTTCTTCCATGGAACATGAGCTCAAAGTTGCTTTATTCACTAGGGTCTCAAGGCACCTGGAGTTTCCTCTGTTCAAAATTATTTTCCACTTGAGGCCAAGAATTATCAAAAGCCAATTTCTAGGCAGTTGTTAGTTATGGTATTTATTAAGGGCTTGGCCAAGCCCTGTGCTACAGGCTGGGGTAGATCCAAGATAATCAGATTGGTTACAGTCTCTGTCTCACTTGGGGCTCATTGTTTTAGAGGTAGGAAGATTGAGTACTTTATTCCCATTTTACAGCTGTGGAAACTGATGTCGATGTTAAGTGACTTGCCCAAGGTCATACAACAGGCAAATGGGGGAGTTAGGATTAGAACCTATATCCCCTGACTCCTGGGCCCATTCCCTTTCCACTAGGCCAGGTAGTTGCACATTCATGGAGTGTCTGAAGGAGAAATCATTGTTCCTTGTGGGATATCAGGATACATAATGGTTTGGTGCGATGGTCCAGGAGAAGCTGGGAACAAATGGCTCAGTGATATCCCAGGAGGAGCAATGGCATGAGGCCCCATAGGGCTTCCACAGGGTTATTTAACCATTCCCTCTACCTTCGGAAGAGGGAAGGAGGCATTCTTAAATTACAGCAAGGAGACTGCCTCAAAGCACCGCTCCAGTCCTTGGCTCCCACGGGAAAAGTCTGGGCTTCGACCTTCTGCTTTTCTGGGGAACGCAAAGTTTTGGGAAAATGTGATTAGCTTTGATCAGCTCCTGGTTCAGCCCTCTCACACTGCCAAGACCGTTGTGGGCCCTCGGTGAAATCCGCTCCTGCCTCCTCCCAGTTCTCCCTCCTGGGCAGCCGGGGGTATTTTCAGGTGGGAAATTTCAGAGTTTGCCCTTCCAGCCCTCGGTCTGTACCTTCGGCTTGCCGAAAACATCCATGGGCCGGTTTTCCTTGAGGCAAATTCACATACGTGCAGCTGGGCTGCTGGCAGTTGTGAATGCAGGACAGGAAACTCATTCTGTTCACCAGTCCAGCAAGAGCAATAGGCAGTTAGCCCAGGGACCAGATGCTGGGGCCTGGGAGAGCGTTAGGGCGAGGATTCGGGATAACAGCTTTCTCAGCTGGAAAAACCCAAAACGCAGACATTAATTGATGACATAAAAACTGCCCTGGGTGCAGCATGATATCTAATAGGGCATAAATCATCATTCCAGAAAATGAAATCAAGATCCAACATTCTAAAATAATAACTTGATTTTTGCACATGGAAAACTTCACCAGAGATGGGAAGCCCCCTTGCTTCCAAGCTCTCCACCCCCTGGTGAAAGAATCCTTAGTGGGAGAATGTGGAGCTGGAGGTAAGGGAAGGGTAGAGGAGCGAGGTTGGAGGTGGGTCGGCAGGGGCTCAGAGGGAGGAGGCTCTGGGCCCGGAGAGATTCGAAGTCAGACTTGAGGCATTGAGGAGGAGCAGGGCGTTAACGGGGACTTGGGCAAACCATGCTGTCCTTAAGGTGGGCGTGTGGACGCACTGTTTTCAGAGAATGGAATTTTCCCTCTGTTAAGTGGGGCAGAAGTTTACAATGTTCTCTGAAGATATCACCAAAAAAAGATAGATTGTAAGCTTCTTGTGTGCAGGGAATGTGTCTGTTACATTGTTATAGCGTACTCTCCCAAGTGCTTAGTACAGTGCTCTGCACACAATAAGCACTCAATAAATGCGATTGACTGACTGACAGACCAGAGGCAGGCTCTTTTCAACAAGCAGCCAAACACAGGCAGGGTTGGAATACCAAGAGGGCCCTTGGGTGTCTTCTTGGAGGTCTGTTGGGCCCACTGCTAGAGCCAGAAGGCAAGTGAGAGCTTCTCTGATCTGTCCCAAACCCAGCCCCAAGTGACGTCACCCAGGAGCGCACCAATCCCCAGAGACTCCTTCCAGTGTCCTGGCCTAATACCAATAACAATATTAATTGGGGTATTTTAGTAAGTCCTTTGTACGAAGCATTTTGTTAAGCAGTGGAGCAGATACAACGTAATCAGGTCAGACTTAGTCCCTTTCCCACGTGGGGCTCTGTTTCTAAGTGCGAGGGAGAATAGACATTTCCTGTCCCTTTTACAGAGGAGGAAATTGAGGCCCAGAGAGCTCAAGTTACTTGCCCAAGGTCACACAACAGGTAAGTATCAGAGCTGGGATTAGAACCCAGGTCTTTTGACTCCTGGGCCCATGCTCATTCCACTAGGCCATCCTGCTTCCCACAAATGCAGCAGTGGATTCTAAAAATAATTTCCCTTTAGCATCTGTGATTTGGCACACTTGATCAAAATGAAAGTTAACTGGGTGAGTTCTCTTTTGTCATTTTTCTTTATTCTGATTTGGACTCTTTGTTGGCTCTTTACACAGCACAGTTAATACTTGTTCTTTAGGCTTTCAAGCTGTTTATACATATATATATTTCCATGGTGCTCAGTGGAAAGGCTTGCTTTGGGCTGCACGGAGGCAAGGTCCCGTTCTAATGCCTTTTGTGGTTTCCACTAATGGCTCTGGCCAGGTGAATTTCTGGGGAGAAAAATGTAAATCTGGTGGTTTGGCTAACTCCACCTTTCCTCATGCAGAGTTTCCTGATTTAAGTTTGTGTGGGGTTTGCACCTAATGTGTTTCAGTTTGGATCAAACCCAGCCAGTTCAGCCCAAACCAAAAATGTAACTGGGCTGTTTTGTTCAGCTAGATGGTCATGTTTAATGGATTTGTGAGGTTTCAAGCTGTTGTCCCCAAAAGCCAAACCACAAATCTTGCAGGATTTGTTGTGTTTTGGAGAGTTTATCTCACACTGGACATGAACTAGTGCCTTGGCCAAGAATCATAAACGTTTTGCTGTGGAACCACACTGCTTCATGAAAAAAGTACATGCTGTGCGAGGGGAAGACAAAGACTGAAGACTGTGGTTCGTTATAAGGTTCAGAAATTTGGAAAAGATTTAGCTGAAACTAAACTAATGTCCTCTCTGGGCTTGGACTTAAATCTAGTTGAGGTTTCAGATTTCAAAAAGAAACTTTTGCTCAGCAACAAGGTTTATTAACTGTCACCTCACTTGTCTTCTTATCCCAAGCCTCTTCTGTGGGTCTGTTGCTGGAAAAGACTGTGAAAACCACAAAGAACATTTCCCAGTGAATCACAATCTATCTGGAAAGCTGGAGAGATAATTAATTTGCCTCAGTTTTTCCACAGGCTCAGCACAGGTACTGACACATTACGTTCATAGTGTGCATTTTTGAGAGTCTAATATTTGGGTCTGATGTTGAGTTGGGAGCCTCACATCAACCATGGTCCTTGGAGGGGGATAGAAAACATTTCTCCCTCAAATCTATTTTCCAAGTTCTGGCTCTGAGGTTCCGCACTCGTGAATTTGAATTTTGCCAGATGAGTTACCTTCTGGTTCTCTCTAGCTGAAGGTGTGTGTCTTGCTGCTGTCTAAGAACGCTCTGAGGAGGGCCCGAATGTCAGGCACGGGAATGAGCCAGTCCTTGGAAATGTGTGCTGAGAATTTCAGTCTTCCCACCAAGCCACACTGCCATCTTAGCATTTCTATCCCTCCCACTGCATCAAAGAGAGTCTAACAGTAGCTGCTGTTAACAGACTGCTTTCCTGCTTCCACTCAATAGGATTTGTTCTTGTTCAGTCTGCCCCACCCTGAAGAACAAATAATGAACCTCAACAACCAGTTCTGGGCATTAGAAGGGGACAGATGTACTTTATTCTCTTGGGAAGAAATTGATCAACAACCCATTAATCAAGAACTACCATCCGAGAGTTGCCAGAAACCAACACATTTTTCCTTTAAACTCACCACTGGCCTGCCATCCTGCCCACTTAATTTCAGGGCCTGTTAGGTTGCTGGTCAACTTTCCTTGTCGTGATAAGAGTGGAAAAGTAGAGAACTTGTTCTCTCTCTCTCTCTCTCTCTCTCTCTCTCTCTGTCTCTCTGTGTCTCTCTTTCTCTCTCTCTCCCTCTCCCTCTCTCTCTCTCTCTCTCTCTCTCTCTCTCTCTCCCTCAAGATGCTGCCCATGGTCATGGTGGGTGTGAACCACTAGGCACAGGGAGAGCAGGTGAGAGAGTGTGGATGGCTCAGTGCAAGCCATCACCACTACTTCAAAAAACAACTCAAGATCATTTCCCCTTTAATCGATTAGGATTTGTTCAGTGTTCACTACAGTAGGAAGGGGCCAGAAAAGACATGCCCTCTGGCTCCTGGCAAGCTGCCTGGGTCACCATTACCTGGTCACCAAGCTATTGTGTTTGGAAGCTGGAAAGATCCGCCAGGACAATCAGAGGGAAAGAGAATTCTTGCCAGGCTGCAGCGAAGGGAATCACTAAGCAAAGCCCTTGTGAAATTCAACCTTGAATGTCACTTGCCTCAAATAGTCCTGTTTAATCATGCTGAATACATCAAGTGATATTGTAGCAGCTGGTGTCCCCAGGTCTCATCACAGAATCCTCTGGTCCAGGCCCCGGGTGGGCCTTTGGTGGTCCCTCCCAAATAGCTGGTCCCCAAAGCCTTTCTGGCCCAACCTCTGCCAAAAAGTGTTCTCCTAGTGCCCCGCACACAGTGCACAACTACAGCAACTCTAGTCTGTCAGCCCAAAGCTCATGTGGTGAGGTAAGCTGTCCTGCCTTCTCCTGGGATTATTGCTAAGGATTGACTTTCTTCCAGTAGATGAAAGCTCCCCATTTTGGAACAAACTCGAAAATAGATACCCCTTCTTCTGGGACACACTGTCCTATTCAGTAGAAACTCCTTCATCCCCAGGGGCTTTCCTTACACTTCCTTCACCAGCTCAGAATTTCTTTTCCACTTTGGGGTAGGAAAATTGGAAAATGTCCACAGCCCTCTAGCCCTCCCTTACCGAGGGTGACATGCCCAGGACGTTTTCTTGCTTGTAATGCCCTGATCCTGGGCACAAGACTCTGCTCTGCCTTCTGGTCTGGGTGCCTCTTAATAGGCCCTACATTTTCTCCTGGGCCGCAGAGACTTCAGAGAATGTTGGCCCAGACCAAGATCACCCTCGGCTTAAAGTCTTCTGCTTTGCTTCTGACAATCAATCTCTCTCAAGCTCAGGCAGGCAACAGCTTTACCTCAGCATATGGTCCAGGAGGGAAATGCCACTCTGAAACCTTGTCCTACCAAATTCAGAAAGGATTCTGAAAAAGTCCAGTAGTGTGGGAAGAGTTGAAAACTGAAAGGAGACACTTCCCCAACCATTTTCCTTGCAAGTTTATTGTTGCACCTGAATGATCAAAATTAACTTAATTAACTTAAAGCCTTAAGTTTCTGAAGCCATCTCTTTGGGCCTTATAATGCTCTCTTAACCAATATTATCTCGACCTTCCTTGATGTTTCCACAAGTCAGATTTCTCTCAAAAGATACACGGAGTCTGTCTCCTAATTGAAGAGGTCCATTGTTTTCACAGAAAACAGTGTACTCATATGACTTATCGTCTTATTCCTTCAGCTTTTCCTTAATCAGGCTGTAGTGTTTTAATCACTTTAATCTTTCTTCATAAATTTCGACATGTTAACCAAAACTGGCTTGCTGGTCCCCTGCCCTAGTTTCCCCCAATAGTCCAGCACTGTTCAGTGTCCTTTGTTTATTGCTCTTCAAATAACTCTTAGAGTAGGTTATTGTGCCCATAGCTATACTGATTTCTATTCATTTTGCAAGGAGAAACTCACCACACCATAGCTGTTTTTCTTAAAGGAAGACTTAGTAATCTTGTTGTGGGCAGGGAACTTATCTGCAAAGTGCTTAGTGCAGTGCTCTGCATGCAATAATCAATCAATCAACCAATCAATCATATTTATTGAGCGCTTACTGTGTGCAGAGCACTGTACTAAGCGCTTGGGAAGTACAAGTTGGCAACATATAGAGACAGTCCCTACCCAACAGTGGGCTCACAATCTAGAAGGGGGAGACAGAGAACAAAACCAAACATATTAACAAAATAAAATGAATAGAATAGATATGTACAAGTAAAATAGAGTAATGAACGCTCAATAAATATCAATATATATCATTGATGATGATGACAATGATATATCCATTATGTTTACTGTTTGGTAAACATTATTAACAGTCAGATATTTCCTCCATGAGCTGTGTTCTATGATAATAATAACGGTATTTGTTAAAAGCTTACTATGTGCCAGGCACTGTACTAAGTGTTGGGGTGGATATAATCAAACCAGGATGGACACAGTCCCTGTCCCACGTGGGGTTCAGTCTCAATCATCATTTTACAGAAGATGTAACTGAGGCACAGAGAAGTTAAGTGACTTGCCCAAGGTCACTCAGCAGACAAGTGGAAGAGCAGAGATTAGAACTCATGACCTTCTGGCTCCCAGGCCTGGGGTTTAGCCACTACACTATGCTGCTTCTCTTAATGTCACAAGAACTGTAAATCAGTCGTTCAAGAATATTTATTGCGTGCCTACTCTGTGCAGGGTACTCTACTAAGCACGTGGGAGAGTTTGGTAGAGTTAATAGACACCATCCTTGCCTTGAAGAAACTTATAATTGAACAACAATAATTGTGGTATTTGTTAAGCTTTACTACATGCCAAATATGGGGGTTAGTGCAAGATAATCAAGTAAGACAGTCCCTGTCCTACATAGGGTTCACTCGGTATTTACTCCTTATTTCATAGATGAGGAAACTGAGGCACAGAGCAGTTGTGATTGCCCAGGTCTCTGCAGCAGACAACTGGCAGAGTGGGGATCAGACCTCAGGTCTCTTGACTCTCAGGCTATTTCTCTTTTTTCCAGGCCACATTATGGCCTCGTCTAGCAGGGGAACTGTAAAAACCTCAAACCCAAGCTGCTGTGAGTTGAAGGAGAAGGAGCCGATAAGGAGGGGGCTGAGGAAACACCCCAATTGCTTGGAGATTAAAGCTGTCAAGCCTCTTCCCCTATGTCATCCCTTCACCCTGACAGCTTGTCCCAAATGTTTTGCCCAAGCAGAAGATAAATAGAGCTACAGCTTTGCATAGTTTTCCAGATGTTTAGAGATGCCAGTTTTTCTTTTACTTCTACTAAATATTTCAGAATTCTTTTTCTAGAGAAGTACATTTGGTTTATTAGTCAGAAAACCCCAAGGTCAGATCTGTCACCTTTCTTTATGTTGGTTGTTGGAGACTATTGGCTGTTTTTCCAATAATAAGGTAGAGTCCTAACTTTCCATGGCTCATCAGAAATCACTAAGCTCATTGGCCAACTCCTCAAAACAGGGATCTCCAGGGCCTTTTTGTTGTTCTTTTTCTGGTTGGGCTAGAACTTTGGTTCTTTGGACTGGCTGTTTGCACAGGAGCTGGGAGGGGGCAAGACCCTTCCTGAAGCATAGGGACCAGCCTCTTGGGGCCTCATGCAGTCCCCGTTAATTATTTCTTACCCCAGACAAATGATCCCTGGGGAGCCCTTTTCACTCCTGGAACTCAAAAATTTCTCCCGGTGGGGAAGGGTCCCACTAAGGGCCAGTAAGGCAGAATCCATCAAGCACAACCAGCAGGGAAATCTTTTTCAAAGATTTTGGGGCGGCCCTTAGATTTTTACAGTGCCGCCGTTATCTCCAGGGGTTTAGAGTACTGGAAACCCAAGCCAGCTTCCATGTTAAGGAAATACCATGTGAATCAGTCTGTTAGAAACCATGCCTACAGAACAGTGTCACGTTTGGGGCTGGGGGTGGCAGTTGAACCCCACAGAATACCAGAAAGCTGCCTTTCCATTAGTCCTGATTTTCACAGGACATTTGGGAGGGCAAGCCAAACCCCAAGTATTCAGGAAAGTTATAATGAACTAAGTGCGTAACTGCATCCCAATGCCTTGGGGCAATTAAACTTCTTTCCAAATGAACCCCGAAGCCACTAGGATGGAATTAGAGTGTTGTTCTCACCAACTGTCAGTCACGTGAAGAACCATGATTTCCGCAGTTTTCCAACTATTATATTTAACCCCAGTGGGCTACTCCCATGCCTTGGTTAGAGGACCATGTTTATTTGGAATATTTCAACTTGTCCAGAAGTCTTAAAGTGCATAATGATCTGGAAAAGGGCCATTGATTCATTTTCTAGACAGTGGTTTTCTGAACTTCTTGCAAGGTTTTTGTCACAGTCACACTACTGTTTGTGGTGTTTAGCCAAAAATGTTGTTGCTGTGTGTTCATGGCCTCCGGCTACCCTGGACCCCTCATCCAGGCAAACCTCAGCGGTCCTGTAGCCCTCTGGGCTCATCCACCATCATTAAAATGGTATTGGGCTTAGAATGAAGACAAACCGTGACTTGCTTATGGCCCTTGTCAATTATTGGCAACTTCCTTTAGATCTGTGGTTTGCTCTGATTCTGAACTCCCTCACCTGAGGTGAAAGTGGTTAGTCTGTGGGTATCGGTCATCATCCCGAATTCTTCTCCCTGCTTGTGTTCTTTTTATTTTCTCTTGGAAACAGAAATGATACCACGTCCACACCCTGTTTCCCTTCTCCAGACCCAGGTGGGGAACCACCTGAGCTAGTCTGCCATTTTTGTGGCTCTGTCTCATCACTGATGTGAGGTTCATCTGTAAATTATTTTTCTTGTCCATGCAGGCCCAGCCTGACCATCATTTGTGTATGGATGAGGGCCATAGGCAGTGTGTAGAGAGCAATGGCCTTATGTCATCACTGCCCTCAAATCACCTTGCAGTCACCTGGGTTGTGGTCAGGAGAGGTGAGGGGAGTCAAGAGAGATAGCCAAAAGGTCCAAAAGGTGGGGAGACAACTACCTATCTTCTCTCAACCCAAATGTTTCCTCCACCCTCGTGGGTTTAGAGACCCCTGGGCACTTTCTTGCTTTAGACAAGCTCTCTTATGTATTCAGCAGTTCTTAAATTTTGTGACCATCAGCCTTCTCTTCTCCAAGCTGAACATGTACACTTCACATGGTTGGTTTCCTCTCTTACCCCTGGGCCAATGGGACTTTGGCAGTAGATGACAAAGGCGGGTGTGGTTGACCGCATTGATTGTAGAGGATCAGTTGTTGCCCTTGGCAACAGATAACTAAGCCAGGTGATGAGCAGGCAATCAGGTGGGAGGACATGACTGGAATTTATGCCACTCTACCTTACTGGTGAAAAGGTCTGAAGAAACTGCATGGGCATTGTTGGCGGGTTCTGGGGCTGGCCTTGAGCAGGGCAGCCAGCTCAGGGGGTCTGGGTTGCCGGTCAGGGCCAGAGGCAATCACTGAGCCTCCACTGCTACCGCACCTCTCCCTGGACGGCTAGCTTGGGAAGCAGAGGGGCAGAGGACAGTACTCTGAAAGTCAGGTAAATGCGAGACAGAAAACCTAGGTGGGATGGTGGGTGGAGGAATGGGGTTGGAATTTAGATTGATATTCTGGTGGCATTTTCAGAGCATCATTAGCATCCCAGTTCCTGTGTCTTTTTTTCCTCAAGATCTAATCCTTCTTTCATTTCTCTGGCTCCTGTCCGAAGTCTCTTTGGCTTCCTGAAGGCCTGCTCTAGAGGTGGAGCCCAGAATGGAATCAGGATCTCTTAGCAGGGCTGCATAGCAAGTCCAGCTGATCAGGATCTTCAGGGTAGTGTGAGTCTGAATTTTGAAGCACAAAGCATCAGGGTGGCTGGAAAGCAGAGATGCTCCTCCCCAGGCAAAATGCTGCCAATGGAATCTCAACCCAGACCCATTTCCTACAGGGAACGAAATGAGGGCACTTGCAGAGCTCAGATTAGGAGCCAATTTTTAACAGAAACATTTCTCATTGGATTAAATGAGGCTGGTTTGGTGTCATGGTTCTAGTTGGCCAGGAGGTGAGAAGACGGGACTGGGAGAGACAAACCTTTCCCATCGCTGTGTCTTTCCTTTCTCTGACCACTGTATATGGAGAAATCCATCTTTCTGGCCTGATGTTTAAGATAGCAGTAGTAGCATGCTGAGATTTATAAGTAAGAGCAGGATTCATTGAAACTGTGAAATAATACTTGCATTGTGCTCAGTATCATTTGAGTATCTAATAGGGCACTCTGGTCAGTTCAGGTCTACACAGTGAAAGAGGGTCTTGGGGAACTGGGAGCACCACCAAAGTGGTTAACAGACTGGGAATAAAATCTAGAAGTAGTTGTCAGAGTGATAGTAGTAGTAGGAGGAGGAAGAGGATGATTTTTTGAGTACCCACTTGGTGCAGTGGACTGTACTAGATGCTTGGAAAGTACAGAATAGAGAAGTGATACTTTCTCACAAGAAGCTGTCATTCTGAGGGAAATGAACATATAAATGTGTGTGTGTACACACATACACACATTAAAAAGGGTGTAAATACATTCAAACGTATCACAGTTGTCTCCTGATGGATTTATTTGGCATAAGGTATGGGGAAATTAATCAGGGAAGGGATGCTGGAGAAGATGAAATTTTAAGGAGGCTGTGAATTGAGGAGAACTCTGGCTTGTCAGATTTGGGTAGTTCCAAACTGGAAGAAGAGTGAAAGAGGAAAGAGGTAAAATTGTTGAGAGCAAGGAACAATGAGATGGTTAGCTTGGGAGGAGCGAAAAGAGCGAGTTTGGGAGTAGCGGTTGGAGAGAGAAGATAATTTTAGTTGAAAGCCTTGAAGCCAATTGTATTTGGTATAGAGAGACACCGGAGAAGAGAGTTGAGTCGAACCTTAAGGTCAGGCAGAGGAACTGGGGTTGTTTAGCCTGGAGAAGAGAAAGCTGAGGGATACCTACAGTGCGTAGCACATAGTAAACGCTTAACAAATACCATCATTATTATTATATCCCATTAAAAATGATAGATAAGCATTCGCTGTGATATTTCAGGACTGAGAACCTGTGTGCAGAAATTGATTGTAGTGATAGACCACAAGACTGGGAGTCAGGAGACCTAATAATAATAATAATTATGGTATTTAAGTGCTTACTACATCCCAGGCACTGTTCTAAGCACTGGGGTGGGAACAAGCAAATAGTGTTGGACACAGTCCCTGTCCCTCATGGGGATAAAAAGTCTCAATCCCCATTTTACATTTGAGGTAACTGAGGCACAGTGAAGTGACTTGCCCAAGATCACACAGAAGACAAGTGGCGGAGCTGGGATTAGAACCCATGATCCTCTCACTCCCAGGCCTGTGCACTATCCACGACGCCATAGTTCTAATCCTGGCTTCTCCTCTTGCCTGCTGTGTGATCCTAGGCAAGTCACTGAATTGCTTTGTGCCTCAGTTTCCTCATCTATAAAATGGGGATTAGGTACCTTTTCTTCTTCCCCCTTAGGTTGTGAGCCCCATGTGAGTCAGGGATGTGTCCAACCTGATTATCTTGTCTTTACCCCAGGGCTTAGCATGGTGCTAGACACATAGAAAGAGCTCAAGAAATACCACAATTATTTTATTAATATTCTAGTGGTTGGCAGAGCACCAATCATACTCTCCCAATTGTGCCAGGTATGTTCCCACAGGGGCCCAGAGTGCAAGGAATAAACAGACAGGCAGGGGGGCAGTACTTTTCCAAGCCCTCACATAGGTTATCCATGTGCAGCTCCTTTTTTTGGCCAAAGTGACTGCAGCATAGTACCGATGCTCTGTCCTAGCACCATAATAATTATCACACTTGTTAAGCCCTCACTATGTGCCAAGCACTGTTCTAACCACTGGGGTAGATACAAGTTAATCAGGTTGGACACAGTCCCTGTTCCCCATGGGGCTCACACTTTTAATCCCCATTTTGCAGATGAGGTAACTGAAGCCTAGAGAAGTTGTGTCTTGCCCAGGGCCACACAGCAGACACATAGTGAAGCCGGGATTAGAACCCATGTCCTTCTGACTTCCAGGGCCATGCTCTATCCACTAAGCCATGCTGCTTCTCCCATAACCCGTGAAGTAGTTGCCTTGGGAACACCGTGGTCTGCACCGCCTACATTAGCCAGCTATTTTTCAGGATTCCTCTTGGCCTGGTCCACCTCACATAACACTGGAGGTGATTGTAAGGTCAAAACCTTCACCACTGATGGTGAAGCAGGCATTCCCTTCTGTATACAAAGCCCACGTCTCCTGATTCCTAGAGCCAAACTCTTCTCACTGGACCAACCATGGGGCTAAAGACTCCTGGGTGATAGAAGGCCGTCTCATTAAGGATAAGGGCTCATGGTTTGTGGTTTGAAGTAAGGGGTAAGCTTGGAAAAGGGTTTGAAGTAAGAAACACCACTACATGTATCTCCTTCAGTAGCCCCAAATCTATAGTCACCAGATTTCTAAAACCCCACCCAAAGAAGGCCAGCAACTCAAAGTGAAAGTAGCCATCCTCAAATGGGAAGTCTAGTGAAAGTTTTGTTGTCCTCTACCTAAGGAGAGTATGTCTGTCTAGCAGGAGCTTGGAACTTCTTTGTAACTCAGTGCAAAGTTCCCATTAGTTTGCAGCAGTTCCCATTGTTTTACATGATCACCAGTGACAGCCAATCTCCCTTCACTTTGGGATGGGCTGCTGCTGGAAGCGATGGGGAAAATAAATAGTTCGCTGGGGCTTCTCAGATCACTTTTTAAAGTTATGGTTTCGTACCTGAAAAAATGCAAAACATCTCCCAACACCTAACTAGTCTGCCTTTTCATGTCCTGTTTGGTGTCTGAGTGTTGCCTTGTTCTTCAGGTCAGACAAGACTGAACAGCTTTTCTTGGCTAGGGAGTCCTTCTCCAGTCTATTTCCAGATTGGAATTTCAACTTTGAGGAAAAGAGGAAAGAGATCGCGGGTTTTAATTGATAGACCATTGGTTCTGGCATTTGGAGATTTTGGAGAAGTTACTTTTCTGTGCCTCAATTTCCTCACTGGGAAAATTAGGATAACAACATTTCCCTTTTCTTATTTCCCAGAGATCTTGTCAAGATTAATGATATTTTTAGTGGTCTTTATCAGGGCAAGGTGACGCAGTCAGCTCCAGATGTAACCCCGTTGGTTAAACTAAGGTTTTGATTATTCTGTGCGTGTAAATAGGTCCTCTGGAAACGTAACGACTCTTCCAGTCTTCTATGGATTGCAGTCCAGAGGTGCCATTGGATCCCTTCCCAGGCAGAAACAGGCCCTCAATATTCCCTTCCTCCCCTGCAAAAAGGCCTTCTGAGTCAGAGGGGCTATTTTTCAGCCAATTCCAACCACAGGAACTAGGGGGAAGGATGCTTGGGTCCTAGTTTCTGTTTTCCAGTTGAGGAATAAGATGGTAATTGAGAGAGGCAACCCCCTCAGGACACATATATATTCCCTCCTCAGGGTGATCAGATGTCTGAAGCCAACCTGCCCAGGGAGGGCTCCTAGTCACCTGCCTCCTCTCATGCTGAGCAGGAAGCCAGGGGAGGGCTTGGCAGGTGACTCCTACAGAATCCACAAATGCCCCTCCTGAATTTGGGGTCTCGTTCGGTGATCCCTCTGCTCTTTGATACCCTTTGGGTCTTGGAATCACTCTGGTCTTCTATTTAATGAGCCGGCATAGGCACTCCAAGAACAACCACAGTCACATTGGTCTTTCATATAGGGCTCTGTCCCCACAGTGAGGCCTGCCTTCCTTGACATTGACTGAGGAATAAATTTGACTTTAGCCATCCTCAGTCTGAGCTGAGCTCACTTTCTGTCAAATAAAACTTTCCTTTCCCAGGTATTGGGCCTCTTTCAAAGGTAAAGTTCCCCTTCTCCTTGATGGAAAATCAAGTATAGAGAGATGTTCTAGTCACTAGGAATAGTGTGGTTTAGTGGAAAGACCACAGGACTGGGAGACCTGATAATAATGATAATATTTGTTACATACTTATTTGCCAAACACCGTACTAAGTGCTAGGGTAGATACAAGATAATCAGAGAAGACACAGTCTCTGTCCCGCATGGGTTCGTAGTGCCAGGTACTGTACTAAACACTGGGGTAGATTCAAGATAATCAGGTTGAACACAGTCCATATCCCACATGGGACTCACAGTCATAATCCCGTTTTACAGATGAGGAAACTGAGGCACAGAGAAGTTGTGACTTCCACAGCAGGGAAGTGGAAGTTCTAATTAGACCTGGATTCTAATCTTGGCTCCACCACTTGCCTGCTGTGTGACCTTGGGAAAGTGTCTTAATTTCTCTGAGCCTCAGGTTCATCATCTGTAAAATAGGGATTCAGTGCCCATTCTCTTTCCCCCTTAGACTCTGAACCCCATGTGGGACAGGAACTCAGAGTCTATCCCAGCACTTAACACAGTGCTTACCATATAGTACACACTTAAGTACCACAATTATTATTATAAAATGTTTATGATTCATGAGCTAGTCATTCATTGTCGTATTTTTGAGTGCTTATCGTTTGCAGAGCATTATACTAAGCACGTGGAAAGTACAATACGGCACCAAATAGAGATATTCCCTACCCAACAACGGGCTCGCAGTCTACAAGGGGGGGAGACAGGCAACAAAGCAAAACAAGTAGACATGCAAGCCTTAAGTCACTTGGTCCTTACCATAATTTTTCCTCACCCACTTCTGGACCTTAAACTAGGAATTCAAGAAATGACATAAGAATAATAATAAATAATAGTTATAAAAATGCAGTAAACAAGCTATAACATCATTCCCTCCAAGTTATAACGTAATCGCAGTGTGACACAGATCCAAGAATTCTGTCCCCCACTGAGTCCTTGGCTCTGGCAGTAGGTGGGTTATAAATAGCCTCCTGCCGTTGAGGGAATGGTGCTGCTGAAGATGGAGGGGCCTCCAGGGAAGAGCCACGCCTCCCCCCCCAACACCTCCTCCTGCCTCCCCATCTGCCTGCCCCCCCCCCCCCCCCCGCCCCCAGCTGCCTTTCCCACTTTCCACTTTCCCACTGCCTCCCTGCCGTCTCTCTGACTCATTGTCTAAAGCTGGGCCTGCCTGTAGCAGCAACTCAGAGCTAGATGGACTTGGTGCATCCCGGAGCTGTTGGTCTCCAAGGTTCAAAGATGAGGAAAACTCTGGGGGCTCCAGGGGTGTCATCAGGCAAAGCCCACCAGGACTGGGCCCCGGGGAGAAAACTGGGGGTATTGGGGGAGGCCTGACTGTGGAGAAGAAAAGATTAAGTGTTGCCAATTTGTACTTCCCAAGTGCTTAGTACAGTGCTCTGCACATAGTAAGCGCTCAATAAATACGATTGATGATGATGATTGAGGTCTCTTTGGAACCCAAGTTAGCAATAACAAGACCGGAATAAGTAATTATGAATAAAAGAGCATGTAGGAACTGAATAGTAAGGATAATTTCCTCCATTTGATGGGGGTTCGACTCTGGAATTGGGTATGAGGGCATTTACGCAGTTGCCTTCTCTGGAGTTATCTGGAAATGGAATAGATTCTCATAGATTAGATTAGGGATTATAGAGTAGAGAAGCAGCGTGGCTCACTGGAAAGAGCACGGGCTTTGGAGTCAGAGTTCATGGGTTCAAATCCCGGCTCTGCCAGTTGTCATCATCATCATCATCAATCGTATTTATTGAGCGCTTACTATGTGCAGAGCACTGTACTAAGCGCTTGGGAAGTACAGGTTGGCAACATATAGAGACAGGCCCTACCCAACAGTGGGCTCACGGTCTAAAAGGGGGAGACAGAGAACAAAGCCAAACATACTAACAAAATAAAATAAATAGAATAGATATGTACAAGTAAAATAAATAGAGTAATTATGTACAAACATATATACATATATACAGGTGCTGTGGGGAAGGGAAGGAGGTAAGATGGGGGGGATGGAGAGGGGGACGAGGAGGAGAGGAACGAAGGGGCTCAGTCTGGGAGCCCCAGACTGTCAGCTGTGTGACTTTGGGCAAGTCACTTAACTTCTCTGTGCCTCAGTTACCTCATCTGTAAAATGGGGATGAAGACTGTGAGCCCCCCGTGGGACAACCTGATCGCCTTGTAATCACCCCAGCGCTTAGAACAGTGCTTTGCACATAGTAAGCGCTTAATAAATGCCATCATTATTATTATTATCTAGGGTCTGGTCTGAGTTGGGGCCTCTGGTCCTGTTTGGAGAAGCAGAATGGATAAGATAGTCCTTCAAAGATTCCGTCAGCCCCGTGATTCCCTGACTGTTATCTTCTTAGTCAGTCAATCAGTGGTTCATATTGAGTGCTTTCTTTGTACACAGCACTAAAGTGCTTAGGAGAGTACAACACAATAGAGTCAGTAGACACATTCTGTATCAGGCAGGAAACAGGATGAATCCCTATTAAAAAGGACAGATTAGTGGTTTGTGATTAAGAGGAAGTGAAAGGGAAGGAAGGAGGAACACAAGAAGAGTTAAAAAGGATTTTGGTATTTATGAGCCAACAGAACTAAGTAGGACTGGTGACATTGTTGCTATGGGAATTATCTCCAAGTCTTTCAAGATTCCCCTGTCTGCCTTCCTTGGGATAGTATGAGTGGTGACTATGAAATTACTGTGTGTCAGCACTTGGGCTACCCAAAATAGGCCCCAGGCTGGAGCAAACCAAAGCAACCCATCGTTGGCCTTTGCTGGTACAGATTTGGGCCTATCCTCTGGCCCACGTTTGGAGCCAGCCCCATGGGAGAGGCTGAAGGAAGCTGATTTCCAACAGGGAGCAGTGTCGTGTTTGGCTCTACATCAGCTGCTCCCCCCACCTACTCCCCACCTCCATCCCCCCTACAATCTCCCAGTGGAAAAATATGGGCTTGGGAAGCAGGAGACCTGAATTCTAATCCTGGATCCTTTACTTGCCTATGTGTGAACTTTGACAAATCACTTAACTTTTCTGTGCCTCCGTTTCCTCATTTGTAAGATGGGGATGAAATACCAGTTCTCCCTCCCCTTTATAATACTGTGAACCCCTTGTGGGGCAGGAACTTCTGGCTGGCCTGATGATATTTTAGACTGTGAGCCCACTGTTGGGTAGGGACTGTCTCTATATGTTGCCAACTTGTACTTCCCAAGCGCTTAGTACAGTGCTCTGCACACAGTAAGCGCTCAATAAATACGATTGATGATGATGATGATATTGCATATGTGCATATATCTATAATTCTATTTATTTATATTGATACTATTGATGCCTGTCTACTTGTTTTGTTGTCTGTCTCCCCACTTCTATACTGTAAGCCTGTTGTTGGGTAGGGACTGTCTCTATTTGCTGCCGAATTGTACTTTCCAAGCACTTAGTACAGTGCTCTGCACACAGTAAGTGCTCAGTAAATACGATTGAATGAATATGTCCTAGTGCTCTGTACTTTGCTTGGCACATAGTAACTGCTTAATACGTGCCATAATTATTAATAATATTATTATTACTGTCATTATTATGGAATTCCTGCCCCATGGTCACACCCTCTGCCAACACTCTGGTGATGTTATCTGCAGGTCAGCAGGTCCAGCTTCAGCTGTCGGTGGTAGTAGTAGTGATAATATTTATGTAGTGCCTATTTCGTGCAGAGCATTGTACTAAGCACTGGGGGGGGAAATACACCTGTGAGAATCGGACCTGGTCCCTTGTCCTTCAGAGACTCATCATCTAAGGATATGTTGGGGAGGGGTGTGGCCAAAGACACAACAGAAAAGATGAAATGTAAATCCAAACACATGAATGAAGAATGAATTTCCGTCACCCAAGTTTGGTTAAGGGAAGGGGTCCAAAAGTGGTGCAGCCATTCGAGTCACCAGGAACCCAGGCCCAAACAAAGCTTCCCCACACCTAAACTTTTGAAATGGCCACATGCGGTGGCTGAACTTCCTCACGGCCCCTGTGGGCACCCCCCGGGCACCCGTGGGTATTGGCAGTTCTGGGAGCCGGGGCTCTGGGTGGTGCAGGGGGGACAGTGGCAGCTCTTCTTCCTTCATGACACATTTATCCATGGCTGAATTTCACCCCTGGAGGTGTTTTCTGCAAGCTGACCTTGTGTGCGAATGGGCACATTACCTCCTCTTGATAAATGACACCTGGTCTATGCACACCTGCTTCAGATCTCTTTTTTCGCAAATGGGAGAGATTCTGGAAGGGCATGCATAGAGGTAGGGCTGGGCTCTGAGGGGTACAGTAATTCCCCCAAATCACTGCCAGTTCTCGCCCTGACACTCCCCTAGACGGTGGGGCCTCAGTGGAACTGAACGGTCAGCAACCCCAGCTTGGAGCAGGGCAGGACTTCTCCCTGCTCTTTTGCTTGGAGAGAACATGGGGATGGGAACTAGATGATTCAGAGACTTAAAGCCCCAGTGGCCATCAATCCAGCAAGGCCCTGTGGTAGAACAGCCCAGGGAGGTGCAGGAAAGGCCAGGCAGGAAGTTGACTCTCCAGGCCCATTTATTCCTGGTGACTTATCTCTGCAGGGACTGGCAGTTGAGATGTGGGAACACGACCACTTGGACTCAAACCAAGTCCCAGTCCCTTTCCTGTCTCTAGCTCTCTCCATCACCCCCCGACCATCAAGGGAAAATGACCACCCACCCACTCACTGGGTGGGAGGCCATCACATGCCCAATGGCTAAGTAAGCAGTGGCAATCAGTGGCAGTGTGGGCATTCCAACAGAGGCCTCCCCATCTGCAGCTCCTCTCAGACTGCATGTAATCTTCTTAGATTAAGGCACCCAGTGGTGCTGGTTATCGGAAGCACCAGCGCAGATGCGTGAGTTTCTAACCAGTCTCTGCCAATGAGAGCAATTGCAGGAGGTTGGAGCAAGAGACTTCGCCTAGGGTTCAGACAGCAGGTCTCTCAATAGCAGTCTTCCCTTTCCCTGAAAGCCAGAATTCTCCTGTTGCCTCTCTTGCGGCTTCCACCATGATCACTGGGAGTCGTCTTCATATCACTCTCAATGCCCCTTCCCTCGTCCTCCCTTTCCCCTCTAAATTTTTTCTCCTCCCTCGCTATTTTTCTCTTTTCCTCCCCAATCCTCCCCCCCACCCCACTTTTCACTGCCCAAGGGCCACCCACCTTCTCTGAGTACATGTCCCATCACAGTTCCCTAATCCTCGTGTCTTATAACAGGGCCAAACCCTAGTGAAAAATCAGTTAGAGCTCAGGCCCAGGTGGAGTGTTAATCCAGATCATGTGACCTCTAATACAGCTGACTGTTGTACTAACCTTGGTGCTGTGAGGTTTGAGTTATTGATCCTCTCATGGGGGTTATATTTCACAAAGCAAATACTGTCTTGCACCCTTTCTTTGTCCTGAGTTTGGACCTCAGGACACACACACACACTCTCTCTCTCTCTCTCTCTCTCGATGTCACCTGAACACTTTGTTCTGCTTCCCAAATGAAGAGGCAGGAGCCACTATCAATAGTGAGCAGAGATATTGAGGTATAATAATTGATGGCTGCACTTGATGTGCAAACCAAGACCTGTTCTGAGTTCTAAGTGAAAGAGCAAATCTGAGGCGCTTGCCCCAGAAGTACAGAGTAAATCACCAGCCAAACTCTCTGGGCAGGAAATAACCCCTTCCCTTTCAAATCATCCCCTTCCCATTGAGAAGCAGTGTGGTCTAGTGGATAGAGCACAGGCCTGGGCATTGGAAGGACCTGTGTTCTAATCCCGGCTCTGCCTCTTGTCTGCTACGTGACCCTGGACAAGCAACTTAACCTTCCCGTGCCAGTCACCTCCTCTGTAAAATGGGGAATAAAACTGTGAGCACCATGTGAGACATGGATTGATACCAACCTGATTATTTTGTATCTACCCCAGTGCTTAGTACAGGGGCTGGCACATAACAAATACCATTAAAAAAAAAAGAATCAGATTGATGAACATGGCAGTCTGCTCTTTGAACTCACCAATTTTTAATCTGTTGCAAGAAAAGAATACCCAGGACTCACAAGACAATGCTAAAGCATTTTTCAAATGTGGAGACCAGCATTGGTCTCTTAAACAGGGAGTTCGAGCTGAGGATCTTTTGAGGACTGTTTTGGTTTCTGGCAGGGAGAAAGAGGGAAAGAAATAATGGAATGCCTTAAAAGCAGTGCAGAGAACTGTACTAAGCACATGGGAGAGTACAATACAATATATTTTGCAGGCACTATATATTCAGTTATTTATCATTCTACTTTATTTGTTAATGTTAACAAATTTGTTAATTTGTTAATGTTTTATGCATATCTTTTCATATACAGAAGGTGAGCTCCTTGTGGGCAAGGAATGTGTCACTTCTTTGTTTTGAACTTCCCAAGCACTTAGTACAATGCACTCCACCAAAAAGGTATTCAGTAAATGCAAATATTATTGCTACAATGTGAGTTAGCACTTTTTGTTGTCCAAAAGATGTTTTTGAACCTGTCAAGCCATAAAATTGCTGTGGTTGCCAGGACATCCCATCCAGCATTGGCTCCATTTGAGCTTCTGTTAATTGAAAGCATCTAGAAACTAGGTGAGGCATATCGAAAGCAAGTAACGTTTCTCCCCCTGAAGAACCTTGCTCTTTAGTAGGCCTGATCTCAGTTTCTCAGCCACAAACAATTTGTCCATGGATGGTTAGAAGACAGACCTGGTAAAGTAGAACTTCCCCATCGTGAAGATTCATTCATTCAATCGTATTTATTGAGCACTTACTATGTGCAGAGCACTGTACTAAGCTCTTGGGAAGTACAAGTTGGTCCCTTCCCAACAATGGGCTCAGAGTCTAGAAGGGGGAGATGTCATGAGGGAAGCAGCGTGGCCTAATGGAAAGAGCACGGGCCTGGGTTGTCAGATCACCTGGGTGCTCATCCCAGTTCTTCCACTTTTCTGCTGAGTGACCTTGGGCAAGTCACTTTACTTCTCTGTGCCTCAGTTATCTCATCTGTAAAATGGGGTTTAAAACTGTGAGCCACAAGTGGGACAGGGGCTTTGTCCTATCTGTCTTGTATTTACCCCAGCGCTTAGTATAGTGTCTGGAACATAGTAAGCATTTAACAAATACCATAAAAAAATTTGCAAATGTAGGAATAACGTCTTTGTTTTCACAGTCAGTTACAACCGGCTTTCCCGGAGGAGTGAAGAACAAGTGAGAAAACTCTGACCTCAGTGTCTCCTAACTGGTCGAGACTCCGGGGACTCATACTGAAGGTAGGGTTAGCTCAGTCAATCTCCCTATAGTAGCACTCTTGTCATCACTCTCATAATTAATGGTGTTTAGAAAAGACTGTGCTTATAGTGACTCCCAGGAGTTTTCCAGCAAATTTGATAGCAGCAGCAGCAGCAATTTTATGGTACCTCTGAGCATCTCCTAGGGCCCATGGAAAAAAAGAAAAGCCATAAATAGCTGAACTCGTTGAACCAACTTGAGGAGGACATTTTAAATTGAATGGGAGTGTGTGTCCACGTCTAAGCTCCCTCCCTACACTTTCTTGTGTTGGCGGGAAAAGGAAATGCTTACCTGGTCGGACTGCTGGTGCTTGTCCTGGTCGGACTGCTTATGATGGGGAATGGAACCGCAGCTTTTAGCTCAATTGTACACAGTATTTGGTTCTGCTCCCCGTAAGGCTGGTCAGTTCAATGCAGGAGATTATGGGAGAGTTGGAGAGTTTTTTCTCCTCTCCCAAAACATAGTAGGAGAACTGCTGACACCATAAACCTTGGGGTCTCGGTAGGAAGGACCAAAGAGTCAGCTAGGAAGGGTGGAGACCACATGGCCCATTGAGACATCACATTCACCTGCCAGTTTCCTTGAAGTCTCCTCCAGCCAGTTGTAGGATGTTTTACAGTCCAAATTAGCAAAGCGGTGGCTTTATCAAAAGACAACAAGACTCCTTTATCTGGAACACCATTTCTACCTCCTTCCACATCAAATTCACTTGATTATTTGGGTTACATCCTTGAGAACACGGCCTGAGCCATGTCACCAGATACAAAAGAGAAGATTAGAATGATCAATCCTTGACCGTTCTTTAAGTCCAGTAGATATGGCCAGAAAAATATCTGCTGTTCATGCTTCCCCTGCTTCATGGCTGTCCAGCAGGGTATTAAAAGCCAGTCAGGAGACTTTTCATCGCTTGCAGTAAATATGGGCTTCAATCATTTCCTTATGCTTGAGGGTATCAGTTAAGTGAAACAGAAACAAATCCAAGGGCCAACTCACTGCCTGGCAATTCAAACTTGGGTACGTTTTAGGCCTTTCTACGTCAGGGCTAATATCCTGGGCTAATGTTCTGGGCTAATGCCCAGAACAATTGGCAAACAAAAGGGTAAAACTGCATCTCCAATACAGTGAATTTGGGGGAATGTGGCTATATGGACCAAAATTTATGGGCACTATGGGCAGCTGACCATGTTCTCAGTGGTTGGAACAGTCTTATGGCTCATTGTACCCAACAGAGCAAGTGCAGTCAGGGTTCATCATTTCGGTGTGATCCATTTTACCATGTTCATGGAGACAAGGATGCTTGCTCATCTAGAATCCTTTGGTGGAATGTATGTCCATGTAAGACTACAACTGTTTGTGCTCTTGATGCCCAAAGACAGACCCCTGTGTGGCCTAGTGGCAAGAGCTTGGGCTTCGGAGTCAGAGGACATGGATTCTAATCCTGGCTCTGCCACTTGTCTGCTGCGAGACCTTGAGCAAGTCACTTCTTTCCTTGGCGTCAGTTACCTCAACTGTAAAATGGGGATTAAGACTGTAAGGTCCATGTGGGACAGGGGCTGCCTGTAACCTGATTACCTTGTATCTACCCCAGTGCTTAGAACAGTACACATATTAAGTGCTTAACAAATACCATTATTATTACTATTACTGCTATTATTATTATTTTCTTAAACTGACTTCACTGCATCGTTGTTACAATCTGTCAAATTTAAGGGGACGTTTTGTAAGTTTTGCCAGAATGGGTTAGTTTTTTGAGGATAATTCAAAAAACGTCCTGGTTCTTGGGCTGACTTTTTTAGCGTGGCCCTGTATGTGATCATTTCAGTTGGTTTCCCTTTCTATTACTGGCCACACTGCAGGAGCAGTGAGTGATAGGAAGAAGGAAAACAGCACATGAAAGGGAGCACTAGGCTGATGACACAGCATCAACATTTCCACTAACCCTTCCCTTCTTCCAACCCCTGGAATTGTCAGCATCCCAATTTTGCAGTTATCTGGCTGTTAGACCCTATTCCCCAAGTGGCTTATTTCAGTTATTTGTGGGAATTAGCATGGTCAAGTAGATAGAAGACATGCCTGGGAGTCAGAGGGACCTGGGTTCTAATCCTGATGCTGCAACTTGTCTGCTGTGTGACCTTGGGCAAGTCACTTCACTTCTGCACTTCAGTGACCTCATCTGTAAAATGGGGTTTAAAACTGTGAGCCCCGTTTGGGATAGGGATTGTGAACAACCTGATTAGCTTGTATCTACCCCAGTTTAGAACAATGCTTGGCAAATAGTGTTTAACAAATACCATAATTATTATTGTTATTATTATATTTATTGAGTGCCTACAGTGTGCAGGACACTGTTCTACAGGGGCAGTGACCATCTCTGAGCCACATCATACCATTTGTCGAAGGTGATGTTGCACCTTTGTGAGTAAAAGAGTTCTTCAGAAGACAAGTTTTATATTATTGAAATATTTTTCTATTTTATTATTAAGAGATGCATTTTAATGATAAAGGGTTTTTCTCAAGGGAAATGTGAGCACATGCTTCTTGTGCAATTTTTGAATCATGGTAGTAATAATAATAATGGCAGGATTAAAGTGATTGCTATGAGCTAGGCAATGGGACAGATAGAAGATAATCAGTAGTAATAATGATAATGATCTGTAAGTAGGATATCTCTACACTCAAAGTCAATCCAACCAAACACACACACACACACACACACACACACGCGCATGCACACACACACGCCCCCTTCCCCCACTTTTGTTTAGAAATTGGGAAAGCCTGGACTTTGGTGTTCCCAAATTTTCCAAGATTTGAAACAGGAATAATCCCCTGGAAGTCCTCAAACAGTTCCTAGGGCCAGAGGGGAAAAAACAAACATCTAACGAGAAATGACCAGCCTCAAAACCAAGGAGTTTTTTCCATCTTAAAGCTGCTGGATTTATGTCCCTTCCTGCCTTGGCCATTTCCCAGAGATTTCTGCCAAGGGAAACAAAAACAATGACTGGACCCGAAAATCTTCCTAGGTAATGACACTGATCAGAACAGCAGGGTCGTCTCCAGCAGAGCCCAAAGGGAGGGAAATGCTGAATCATTGTTCCCCAAGAGAGGAAGATTTCTTAAAAGCATTCGCAGTTAGAGCCATCACTTCCAGGCCTTGGTGCATCAATCTCCCTGATTGTGAGCAGCTTGACCAAATGCTTAAACCCCGGGAGCCGTTCTCCCCTCTGCCATTTTTCTAAGAGGTGTCCATTGGAGGTGGGGGCCGGGCAGCCCCTAGGAAATCGGAATCACGCAGGACTTTCTGGAGTTGCCTGGACTGGGAAAAAAAACAACCACAAAGAATTAAAAGCGTCTCTTCCTTTCAACTCCTTTGTGGTTCTTCACGGTATTCAGTTAGGAGCCAGGAAAGGTTGGTCAAAGAAAATGTGTTTGCTCTCAATTTCATTATCCAAGAAGCAAAAGGCTGTAACCTTACCTCCTGTGTTAGTAATTCAGCTCAATCCTGACTTACCCTGAAAGGAATCTGAGGTAGTCTCTTCTGTACTCACCCTAACCAGTTCACCTCTCATTTCCTCTCTCTGCCTTTAATCCCTGCTCCTCCCCACCACCTCCATGCCCCCACAGACACACTCTTATTGTCTCTTTTTTTGAGACTCCTTATTTCTGAGTTCAGCATTTTCCACCAACAGCCCCATGACTGAATGTGGCCTGGAGGCACCAAGTGGTAGCCTTTGATTCTCTCCCTGGAGCTCTTGCCTCTCTTACCTATTGAAAAATGGAGTCAGCAGAGTATGTGTGCCTTCTCCTCCTCTCTCTTTTCCTCAACCTGAGGGAAATGTCAGTAAGGAGTGCATGCTGCTGGCACCAGTTTTGAAATAGTCCGGAAAGGGACAAAGAGCCAGGCATCAAGGTGGGAGTTGTTCAGGTATACAGTTCCCTTTTTCACCACCCGTATGGGGCTTCTTAAACCTCCGGTCTACCCCTGACTGAACTCTGGCTGGTGGTGGAGGCTCTACATGGTAGGAAAGCCATATAGCAGTACAGAAAATGTGGAAAATAAGTATTGTCCTAATGGTAGTTACCCCACAGTAAGTGCAGAAGCAAGCCCTTATCAGCATTATTTGCTGAGGAAGTTACACCATCTGTCTTGAAACAAAAGCAACACAGGAAGAGCAAAGAAGAAAAAATCATTTTGTAAATAGTTGGCCTGACCCTGGTTCACTGACACACACATTAAAGAGCCAGCTAAGAAAACACTTTTTACAGAAGAGTTAGCCGAATTAAAAGTTTGGTGTCTTTCAAGAAGATGCATTGTGGTGCCTGAAGTCGTGGGTGTGTTTGGGGACTAAAGTGAGGAATAGGAAACATTACTTTCCTCTGACTGAAGCACACATTTGGAAATTGTTCCTGTGGTGGTGAGTGGAGAGAGAGTTTTCAGCCACAATAGAGGGTTCCTAGGCAAACTCCACCTCAACCAGGTCCTGTCCAGGGGATCTTGGAAGTGATACCACTCCTCAGGTTTGTGATTTTTTTCAGGGCTTTAGGAGAGGCCAGAGCCTGCACTCTGGTCTGTAGTAATTAATGAATAGGATGGCCAGTGATCAGGTTTTGTTTTTCAATGGGCTGCCTCATGTCCAGCATGAATATAGCATTGGATGCTTTTGTGACCTCGGTTTCAAGCTCCCAGCCTCCCCATCCCATCCCCACAGCTCCTGCCTCCAAGTGTCATGGCTCTGAAGTGGTACCCCAATTCAGAGGGACCTGGGAATTGAGTGCAGTGCCTTTGGAGCAAGTTGCTGGGGTTAGGATCCCCCCACCCAAGAGAGAGCCTGTGGGTTCAGGTGCTCCCGGGGGCTTTCCACAAAATGGAGAGTATGACATCAATGCACTCCACTGTATATCTAGTGAACATAATGTGTGAGACATCATGGAAGCCTCCCTATCTGGTTTTACCAGCCCTGCCAGTGGCCATCCTGGTAATGAAGTTTTGGGGTGGCCATCTTAGAAGGAAGCCAGAGAGCCAAGTTCCTTGCTGTTGACTGTCACTTGTTGACTGTCACTGCAGTCTCCTTACAGTTTTTGCAAAGCTGGGGAACAAAAAGATGGTAATGTAATCCAATGCCAATTGAAATGAAGGCAGGTGGCCCTCTTAAAGCCTTATGCAATTGGCCATCTATATCCAAAGTGGATTGAACGAATGCTGACTCACGAATGAGCTGTAGTTTCCTGGTTTCCTTTCTTTCACAGAGAAATCCTCAAGTGTATTTTTCCCCTGGGAAAAATTCATTCTTATGAATCCAATAAAACAACAGCATAAAATCAGTCTTCATTGTTTTCAGGAACAGACCAAAAGACAGATAGAGCTGTCTTTTTTTTATCTTTCAGAGTGATTTTTTTCATCTTGCTGTTCTTCACTGCCTTTCTATTTGGATAAGTGTTCTGCACACAGTGCTCAATAAACCCCACTGATTGGATAAATGGACTTCAAGTCTTTCATTCTCTCTGATTCTGTGGAAATGCTCGGTGCCAGTGAACTCACTGGGCCAAGTCAATCCCCTCAGCTGATGAAGCTGTTTGGTTTGACCTGTTTGTTTCCTAATAGAATAGATTGTAAGTCATGGGGGCTTACTGAACTCTTAGGAAACTGATCTTCTGCCTTAAACCAAAGGGTGCCACTAGAAACCAGGTGAACAAGATATCATTTTAACATGTCTGACTGAACCCACTCGATTCCAAGTAACTTGAATCCAAAGGTGGCTCATCTGAATGTCATATGTTGCTCTCAAAATCCTCCTGGAAGGGCTAATTACGGAAACCAAAATCCCAATCCGATCCCTTATTGCTGTTTGAATGCAGTTTAGTACTGCTGATGTCCTCCTGGCCCAGGAGGTGCAGCAGTGCTTGCTGGCCTTGTCTCTCAAAGGCCCGTTGAAGGAGACAGAAATTGAGGCTGGAGTGGTTCTTTTCCTGGGATCTCTCAGACTGGCACTGCCCAGCACCAAGTGAAAGGAATTTGGCCATCAGCTACTTTCCTCTCTACCTGTAATTTGTTTTAGCATCTGTCTCCCCTACTTCATTGTGTGTTCCTTGAAGGCAGAGATTATGTCTACTATCTCTGTTGTACTTTGCACCTAGTAAGTGTTCAACAGATACTACTGATTGATCTATTTTGACTGCTAGACCCGGGTAATTCAGGTAGTTAGAAATCCAAAACAATCTATAACCTTTATTATCTGGTTTGGCTGCCTTCATCGATCAACCAGGTACCTTCTAAATCTTCACTTCCCTCTGGCTTGTGAAAAGACAATGATAAAAAAAATAATAATTGCATTTATTAAGTGCTTACTATGTGGCAATCTCTGTACTAAGCACTGGGGTAGACAAAATATGTGCAGGTCAGACATAGGCTGTGTCCCATGTGGGGCTCATAGTCTAAGCGGGGACTCTGTAGACTGTAAGCTGGTTATGGGCAGGGAATGTGTCTGCTAATTCTGTTGTACTCTCCCAAGTGGTTCATACAGTTCTCTGCACATAGTAAGTACTCAATAAATACTGTTGATTGACCGATTGAGAGAAAAGGCTCAGGGCAAGCAGTGTTCCCTGACTTCAGCCCTCTGTGCTTACCTGACCATCCTAGGAGCTCAATTTATTGAACACCTACTGTGTCAAGAGCACTGTTCCAAGAGCTTGGGGAGGGCACTAGGTAAAAGACAAGATTCAGTCAATGGCTTTTATTGAGCACACACTGTGTGCAGAGAAGTGTACTAATGCTTGGGAGAGTACAATAGATCCGGTAGATATGATCCCAATCAGTCATTCCTATTTATTGAGCACTTGCTGTGTGCAGAGCACTGTAACTAATCAATCCATCATATTTTTTGAGCACTTACTCTTTGCAGAGCACTACACTAAGCATGTGTGAGAGTACAATATAACAGAGTTGGTGGACATATTCCCTGCCACAGCGAGCTTACAGTCGCGCTGGGGTTACAGACATTAATAGAAATAAATTGCGGATATGTACGTAAGTGCTGTGGGGCTGAGGGAGGGGTGAATAAAGGGTGCAAATCCAAGTGGAAGGGTGATACATAAGGAAGTGGAAGAAGAAATGAAGGGAAGGCCTCTTGGAGGAAATGTGCTTTTAATAAGACGTTGAAGGTGGGGAGGCTGATCGTCTGTTGGATATGAAGACTCACTTTTAGACTGTGAGCCCACTGTTGGTTAGGGACTGTCTCTGTGTGTTGCCAACTTGTACTTCCCAAGTGCTTAGTACAGTGCTCTGCACACAGTAAGCGCTTAATAAATACTATTGATAAATACGATTGATGATGAAGAGGAAAGGCACTCCATGCCAAAGACAGGGTGTGGGTGAGAGGTTGGTGGCGAGATAGATGAGATTGAAGTATAGTGAGTGAGTGAGAAAAGCAAAGTATGTGGGCTCATCTAAACTCTTAGGTGGAAGGATTCAGCTTTCACTGGAATCACAAAAGGAAAAAGAGGGTGCGAGGCGTAGTGCTCAGCAGAATGTCTATACTGTCACAGGTGTTTCCTTGTCTGGTATTTGCTAGGGCCACCAATAATCACCTTATTTTGGTATGATCTGTTGAACTCCAAGCCTTCTGTCTTACCACTCTTCCTCTTGTAGTAGTAATAATAATAATAATGGTATTTAAGTGCTACGTGTCAAGACCTGTTCTAAGATCATCAGGTTGGACACAGTCCCTGTCCCGCATGGGGCACAAAGTCTTAATTCCCATATTACAGATGAGGGAACCAAGGCACAGAGAAATTAAGTGACTTGACCAACGTTACACAGCAGAGCTGGCATTAGAACCCATGTCCTGAATCCCAGGCCCGTGCTCTTATCCATTAGGCCATGCTGCTTCCTAGTGCTTCCTGCTTTGGAACTTGATCATAGTGGAGCTCAGATGGGAAGTGCCATCAAGGCAGGGACAGAGCATACTTGGCTCTTCTAAAACCCGAGTTTGGGATAGAAGAGCGCTGAAAGGGAGTTAGTGGAGCATTCTTGCCACACCATGATTCCACCTGGATGGAACGTGAGGGATTGCAGGGAAGCAGTGTGACCTAGTGGATAGAGCATGGGTCTGGGAGTTAGAAGACTTGGGTTCTAATCCTACCTACACCACATGTCTGCTGTGTGACCGTGGGCAAGTCACTTCACTTCTCTGTGCATCATTTACCTCATCTGTAAAATGGGGATTAAGACTGTGAGCCCCATGTGGGACATGGACTGTGTCCAACGTGATTATCTTGAATCTATCCCAGCACTTAATACAGTGCCTGGCATATAGTAAGCAGCTAACGAGTACCAAAAAAGCAAAAAAAACCCAAAAAATGATTGTGCAGGATCACAGCATGGGTCAAGACACTCATCCTATAGGGTGATTTTTCCTTAATTATCAAGGGCTCATTAGAACCATAACCCCCACGTACAGAACAACTGAATGTATTGGTTTTCAACAATTCCAAGTGGATCTTTCATTTAGACACCCCCCCCCCCCCCTTTTGGAAAGTGTCAGAGAAGAAATAACTTCTTCAGGAAAAAGATCCAAAACTTTCAGCTGCTACTTCAGGTTGGGGCATGGGCAACCCTCTTCAAATCCATGTTGCTTTGAATGTAGACAGCTCAGTTACTGATGGGATATTTCCTCTAAGGCCAGAAAGCTGGAAGGGGATTGACTGCCCCTTCCATCCTGATTACTCTGAATACCAACAGCAACTGGGGAAAAAAATGAAAGATCGAACTTGGAGGGCAAAGACAGTTCAGAAGTCTAGATTCATGGGAGGAGCTTGGATGGGTGAGAAGGAGAATGACTCTTATTTACACACACACACACACACACACACACATACACTCTCTCTCTCTCTCTCTCTCTCTCTCTCTCTCTCTCTCTCTCTCTCTCTCTCTCTTCTCCCCCCCCCTCCCTTTCGCCTGACCTCTTCCACCCGCTGCCATAGGGTGCCAGAATTCAGTTCCACCCATCTCCACCACTGATCATGCTAAAATAAGAAAGCTAGGTTCCCATTTTAAAAATTCCCTTTCAAATTCCCTTTCTCCAGACCCTTTCTCATACCCATTCCTTTATGTGGTGAACCAAAATATGTAGTGGGAGAACTCAGCCTACCTTGTTTCCACTAGCTGGGAGGAAGGGCCCAGCCCTGCTGTTGTAGGGCAAGAGGGAGGCTTGTGATCTGCCAGCCTGTGGGACTGCATGTCAATGCCTGGTGCCAATGTGCTGGGCTGTATAAATACTCCTTGAGTTGAAGGCAAAGCTGTTCTAGGAACTTCTCAGTTAACCAGATCAAGGGAAGTCATATAACCTAAGAGTTTCCATCTGGGATTTAAAAAAACATACTTTTATTTTGTGTCATCGTAACATCAAAATTTATTACGAGAGAATGAATTGTGTTGGCTAGGGGGATGGAGAAATGAAGTCCATATCCTGAGCCTTGCCAGTCATATTTATTTCTTTAAAAGGAAAATATTTCAAAGAAAGATATGAAAGGCTTAATAATCGCAGAAGAGACAAAAAGTAACTCCTTTTGAGTTATTCCAGTATCTGAAGTAGAAAGCCGATTATCTGAATCTGAATGGCTAGAAAAAACTGGCTTCCCAAACCAAGACCAGTACAGCTAATTGGAAAAGAATGGAGTTGTATAATGAAACACCAGTTGGTGTGGTCTTATCCGACATTCGTTTAACTGAGCTAAACTCCGGCTCAATTAGTGGTGATAATTGTCTTTCTGCTCTATTTAATCTGAGACTTTGTTACTTTTAAAAGTTCTTTCCAAGGCACAATTCCCTGCGAGGGAGGGCTTTGGAAGAGTCTAGCAAGGGATTTGGAACCTAGGACTTAGGAAGCTTATTCTGTTTCTACCATTCCCATTATCATCTTCTTCATCAAAGCTATCTATCTGCATAATGGCTCTGGGCTTACCCTCATATAAGTTAATTAAAATGGCTTTCCTTTGACCTCAGGAGGCATGAAGTCAGACATAGCTGATGTGGTGTGAGGTAACCAGAGAACAACTAGATAAGCATGGAAAAGTTTTATACTCTGTACGGCGCATTCTGGGAGATGAGGGAAAGGGAAGTGTTGGTAGTTGAATGTTTGTATGAAGGGGAGTCAGGGAGTAGTCACTTCTGTGTTAGCTTTCTGGCGAGATGGAATTTCAGGGTTTGATTGGATGAGGGAAGGGAAAGGGCTTGGCCATTTGAGGGTAAAGGTATAGGGAAGGCCAGACATCTTAAGCAGCCTGAAAGAAAGCTTGGAGATGATTGATCTGTCAAGAAGGGCTTTGCATTAATTTGCTGGGAACAACAGTGAGGACAAACTGGAGAGAGGAGGAAGTAAGAGAAATGTGCAGGATGGCTAGCTGAAGGGCTTTGAAATGGAGGGTGAGGAAGGGGTCCTGATCCACAGACCAATGAGAAAGAAAGATAAAGATCTAGGGAATGACAGGGAATGAACAGGATGACAGGCTGGCTGTGGAATTAATGAGGACTGGAGGATGGGAAGCAGCATAGCCTAGTGGAAACAGCACAAGCCTGGGAGACAGAGGACCCGGGTTCTATTCCAGCTTTGCCACTTGCCTGCTGTGTGATCTTGGGCAAGTCACTTAACTTCTTTATGCCTCAGTTACCTCATCTGTAAAGTGGGGATGAAATACCAGTTTTCCCTCCACCTTTGTCCTTGTGCCCCATGTGGGACAGGGACTTTGTCCAACTAGATAATCTTGAATCTACCCCAGAGCTTAGTACAGTGTTTGAAATATAGTAACAAGTACTGTTATTATTATGACAGCGAATCTGTTGAGAAGCAGAAAATTGGGAGTTCTCTTGAAGGTGACAGTCCTTAGGAATGTTAATAGCATCTTCATGACTCAGTTCACCTGTGTAAAAGGAAATAAGGACCACATTTCATAGGACTCTTCTGATTCTGAAATGAGTTAATCTCCAAAGAGCAAACTGAGGTCTCAGGATGAAAACTGCTGTTCCCGAGCCCAGAGAAACCCAGGTTCGACATGAAAAAAATTAGACTATTTTGAGTGAGCCAGAAGGCCGAGATCACAATGTCAATCAGCAAGAGCTAATCTGCAAGATAGAAAGAATTAGATGAAATCTTAAACTTCTCTCTGTGTTTAATCGAAAGGGGAATTCTGTGAGATTAGCCAGATCTGTCAGATCTGCATACCGGTTGCATACTTGCCAGTAAAACTGATTCCTGTCTCTCCAGTGTTCACCTTTTGGGTCACCAAACTCCTCATTTAGTGAAAGTGCTTTGCATCTTTTGGTAATGCTGAGCAGATCTCTGGTGGCTCCCGGTTCATGTTAAGGGAGTGAGACAAGGCTCACATTGTTGTCCAAGGGAAGCAGGCCAGTCCGAGACCTCGGCTAACGCTGACGTGACTCTTCCCACAAGGAGCCAACAGGAGTCTTGGCTCCACCCTTGGCAGCCTTTGACAACTGGTAGGACAGGGTGGAATAGCGGAACCTTTCAGTCAATCAATGGTATTTATTGAACTTACTGTGTGCACAGCACTGTAAACTATTCCTATTTTTCTGTGGGTCTGCTTTCCCCTCCCCAGATTGTGAGCCACTGGTGGGCCAGAGACTGTGCCTGATGTGACCTTATTGTATGTACCCCAGGACTTAGCACCCTGCTGAGCACATAGTAAGCACTTAATTAGTATTTATTTATTTATGTATATTAATGTCTGTCTCCCCTGCAAGACTGTGAGCTCATCAGGGAATGTGTCTGTTGTTGTTTAATAGGCTCCCAAGTGCTTAGTAGAGTGCTTTGCACACAGTAAGTGTTCAATAAATATGATTGAAGTATTATGACTGTAAGCTCCTAGAGGATGGGGAACAATTGTTTTGCTATAGTCCTAGTTACCCGTGTTGCTACTAGCATTTAGCAGACACTTAGTAAATACCAATGATTCTGACCAAATTGCAGCATATATAGGCCCCATGAGTCCTTGCACCCTGGAGGTGCAGAGGTATAGAAGAGGAAAATCACCAGGAGTGTGCAGTGGTATGAATGCTTAGCTGTTAACTCCATCTTCTAAAACAAGGCCAGGGGAGGCCAGAGGGGTGGCACAACTCTCCGAACACAGGAACATACCCAGCCTCTCTCTGCAAATACCCTGCCTTTCACTGGCAGGGATTGTCCATGTCTCTGTGCCTCTTCCTTTCCCTCCCCAATCCCCTACCCCCCGTCCCGTCACTGCAGGGACAAGGTGCAGCTCCTTTTTGGGGACAAACCTTCTTATGCCCTAGCCCTACTCCGGGCCCAGTGACTCACCCTCAATCCCAAATTGTCTTTCCTCTCTCAACACTACCCATGCATTCATTGTCCCTTCTGTAACCCAGCCCTGGTCTCAAACTGCCTCTCTCCTTTTACTGCCAAGTCCAGTACTAACTTTTCTTCTTTTGTTCCCTCTCAAATACGGTGAGAGAGAGAGAGAGAGGCAGGTTGCCACTGCTCACCAAAAAACAGCAGTGAAATAGGGGAACCTCGCTGTGTAAAAAATCAGGCCACTAATGGAGGTGGAAAGGGATCTGAAGGAGTAGGAAGTTTACACCTGAAACCCTGTCCGTCCTCAGACTTAATTTCCCCAAATGCTTAAGGACTATACTTCCCAGATTCCTCTAGGAGATTGGAATGTTCCAAAAGGAGATGGACCTAGACAATAGATATTTAGGAGGAGGTCAGCCAATCAACTGGATACTAGGAGTCAGTTGTAGAGGATAGACCAGCATGGTATATTGTTATTGAGAGGAGTGGCCCTTTGTGAGCAAGAGCTTCATAGACTGCAAGAGCCGAGGAAAAAGAGAAAGACAGCTCCAGGCACTGCAAACATTAAACATATATTCTTTTCTTCAGATGAAGTGCTTCACAATGAAATTATATACGAACAAACCCTTGGGGGTAGAGGGGCTGGGGCAAAGGTCAGAGGAGGTTGCTTGAGGGAAGAGAGAAACAGAAAATGTTCTGAATGCTGAGTTTTGGTGGTGGCAGCATAAACAGTAGGTAAAAGCATCAAAGGATGCATGACCTTTTACTTCCCTTCCCTCTCGCCCCTAAACACAGGCCTTCTTAGAGGAGTTTATATCATCTGCCAGCAGCCAGGACACTTTTAATACCCACAATTAGATTCGCTTCACTGATGTTTCATTATGGGCTCACAGCACAGTTGTGTGGAAAACAGTTCAGAATGTCAGAAGTAGCACTTGAGGCTCTCTCCATTGACATCCAGTTGAGCTGTGACCTCTGAAACCCTCTTTGGTGTGAACTCATTGTACTTATACAACATTCAGTGACTACAAAACACAGCCTACTTCATGTCTTATTTATCCTTCCAGTGTCTGTCATGAGTGCTTTTCTTCAGCCAGTGTGGGTTCAAGATTCCCTTGCCAGATTGTGAGGATGCTGTCTCAGACCAGCCTCTCCCAGACTCATCTGCTCCCTATCCTTGTTCCTGGCAGTCCACTTCCCTGCAGGCAGATCGAACAGTTTGGAGTCTTTGGGAAGCCCTCAGGTGTCTGCAGGTAACACAGAAGAAAGCAATTCACTCTGCTCCGCATCTCCTCCTGCCCCCTCAGAAGGCAGATTTTTCCAGGGACGATTGTACCTTCTGTCCCTTTCCCTTCTGAACCCACTTGTCATTAAATCTATCAATCACTGGTATTTATTTAGCACTTACTGTGTGCACAGCAGGCACTAAGCACTTGGGAGAGGCAATGCAATGGCTTTGGTAGACCTATCCCTGCCAAAGTGAGCTTTCAGAAAGCATCAGGCTCTTGAGGGTCTTGAGAATCTGGCTCTTGTTTCGATTTTCTTCCTTGCTCATCCAGACCCTCCCAGCTTCAGAGAGCTAGGACCACACTTACCCCCACAACTCTAGAGGTAGAGGCCTCCACTTACCCAGAGAGAGGGGCCCTTCCGACAGTCTTTCATTTCCCTTTCTCCAATTGGGATTTCCTATCTTCTCCTCCCCTTTATTCTCTCCTCTTTTCCTTCCTGTCCTCTTCCTTCCAGGTGATTCAGCTGCTTCACAGAGAGGATCATCTGGACCCTCACTACTATGAGCATATCCATTAATGACAACTGCCTTGAGGATAGATTTTTTTTTTAAAAATCCCTGCCTACAAAAGCATCAGCCGTTCTTCCCTTACTAGTAGTGAAAATTTGCCCCCTGGCATTTCCTAATGTCAGAATCTGGGTTCTTTCAGAGATCTTCCTCTTAAACAGAGGAGCTGAGATCTAGTGAAAGAAGTGAACTATCCCCCCAAATTTCCAGTTGTTTCCCAGTGCTTAGTACAGAGCTTTGCTCATAGGCACTTCAGTGCTACTTCTAGGAGAATGGGCAGAGCTGTGATCCTTTGTGCATCCTGCTTCCCAACATCACCATGTCTTTGTCCCCTGGTCCCCTTGCCTCTTGACAGTGGAGCAGCTTACAGGATCTGGGAGCAGACTTGGGGCAGGATTGGCAGTGGCAGCAGCTGGAGAGAACCAGACCTGAGACTCAGCCTGGTATTCTCTTGCTAACCTGCCAGGCGTTTCCTATTGTCCACATCTAATTAAGGAGAACTTCCCTTTCAGGCCCGGACATCAGCTAGAATCCTGTAGCAAGATCCCATTCCCAATCCAAAAAATGGGGAATTTTGGTGATGATTATAGGCACTTATTATGTGCCAAAATAATAATAAACACTGGGGTGGATTCAAGATAATCAGATTGGACAGAGTCCTGTCCCGCATGGGGCTCGCCATCTAACTAGGAAGGAGTAGAAATTAATTACCATTTTTAAGATGAGGAAAGTGAAGCGTAGAGAATTTAAGTGACTTGCCCAAGGTCACACAGCAGGCAGGTTGTGGAGTCGGGATTAGAACCCAGATCCTCTGACTTCTGGGCCCCTGCTCTTTCCACTAGGCCAGGCTGCCACTCTGGATTGACTCCAAAGTGAATTAGGGATGAACCAGGCCTGTTGTGTCTTTATTGTCTGTGAGATAGAGGAAAGAGGGACAGCTGAATTTGGGGCGATCTCCCACTGGCCCCAGCTATGCATTTGACTCTTGTCCCAGGCCTCGCATATCTCTGTAAATAGTGTCTCAGTGCTGGTTATTTGTGTTCACAAGGAGTTTTTTTTTTTTTTAAGTTCTTGCCCCGGATACTTAGAGTTCTTGTCTAATTGCATAGCTGTATTTGTTCTGCTTTCTTGCTTCTTGTGGGTTCTTGGTAATGCTTCTAGGTAGAGTTACAGACAAATTAAGCACCTAGTGCATATTGGTCTTGGGCTTTTAAAGGGAATGTGTTTGGTAGGAGCTTACTTCTATAGCACTTCTGAAATATTGGCTGCCTTTTGTTCCAGTTTTCAAAAGCACTTTGTGTGTGGCTCTAATGTGGCCATTTTGCCAGGGGTCTTCCCGAAAGTTAACCTCCCATCCCAGTGTTGAAGCAGATAACAAAAACAGCGAATATCTTCTACCTGAGGGGACTCCATAGATCTTAATTGATAATGGTTATTTATTTTCCTTTTATAATCAATCCACTGTATTTATTGAGTGCTTACTTTGTGCAGAGCACTGTACTGAGTGCTTGAGAACACAGTACCATCCCCTGCATTTGGTTAATTCTCTGAAGTCTGCAGGAGCATTATTTGAGGTGTAGTTACATAGTTACACCCTGTATCCATCAAGTGTCTTCGTAGGCCCCAGATGGGTGCACAGATACCGATTTTCACTCACAAAATCTCTATGAGATGAGGCCATTTTATTCTTTGCATTTTAGAATGAGCAAAGTAAGGCCTTCCTACAATCAAGTAGATTACTGTTAAGCTATCTGGTCCAACAGAAATGGCTCAACTTTACTCCCAGACAGACCCTGCATTTGGAATTTGTTTCCATTCTCTATGAGCTCATGTGGCAAAGTGATGCCAATATTATTGTTCTGATAGCAGAAAAGCATTTTTTAGCTCCCTGAACAGCATTCCCACGCAAACAAATCAAATGTTTTCCTGCTGCTCTGAAACATTTGACGTGAATTGTACAATATGCAATGCAATTTTTGTTTTGCAATAAACCCTTTTTTGGCTCTCATTATTTATCCAAGATGGCTGCCATTAGCTTTCCAAGCAAGCCTCCCTGTTTTCATTCTCTGAGAAAGTTGCTACAGAGCCAGCCGTTGTTACTACAGGGCATTACAGTGGCAAAACAGTGGCATGTGACTGTTTTTCACTGGCTAGGAAGTGAACAGGCACATTTATATGCCAACAGGAGAGTTCCAAAAGTTGGAATCACTGGATGATGAGTAGTTCAATTAAGCAACAAAGAACTCTCAAAGGTGATCTCGGGGTTCACCTCTTATCATGGAGTTTCTATGACGAATGGTTATGTGACCAAGATGGGGGTATTAAGGCAAAATTTGGCCACTGCCATGAGTGTTTACTATAAATGAGGACAAGGTTTTTAGCTGAGGCCAGGAGACCATCCAGGGAGTAATTAAAATGGCAGCATTCCCCCGTTGGGTCCTGAGAGCAAAACTTCAAGTCAACCGCCTGGAGAATGCAGCCCTCAGAGGAACTCAGGAATTCCTTTTCATTAAAAATGGTTTCAAGGGATTTACATCTCTCCTGGCTCAGCGGAGACAGTAACCCTGAACAGCCCTCCCAACCCTCAGATCCACCAGCGAGTGGGAGAATGCAGCCATGCCTGTCTGCAGCAACTCTCCTGCCCTGCAATCAGATGAGAGGCTTTCAGGAAGCACTTTGAGACACTTTCCAATCTTTGCCGCACATTGGTACCACATGTGATGCTGCTGTAGTAGCTTTTGGAGAAGCCACATGGCTACGAGTTATCCGAGGTGGATAACTAAAAGCAAACTGACCTCTGAGACGCAGAGACGAAAACCTCAAAAATAAACCCAAACAGAGGGCTAAGGATGCTGGGGATTTTGTTGTTGTTTTTGACGTCATCATCTTCGTTGTTGTCAAACTGGGATATTTACAGAAGAATTGTCAGACTCAGAGCAGTGTACTTTCTTCCTGCAGATTTGAGCATTTACCCTGGACAAGGGAATGGGAGATTGTAACTTGCAGTGCAAGCCACTTTATAATTGAAGAGTGTTTTGCCCATCCTGCTAGGCCAGAAAGAGAAGAGATAAATTCAGTCCCCAAAGTGAGGGGTTGGCTAGTAACAGAATGATGAATTAAATTTTATTAGGAAACATGAGAAACTATCCACCTCTGCTGAATGTTTGTTTAGATGAGAAGGCCACATGGTTATTGAGGGTGATAAAAGACCCCATAAATATGTTTATCTCATTTGAAAGCCCAGTTGGCCATAGACCAAAATGAATGTCAGTGGAGATGTGTTACTGCGGTTTTTTTTTTCAAGTCATTTTCTGCTGGACCCACCCACAGAGAGAACTGTCAGGTTTACTCAAGAAAGCCTATCAGGGCTTTAACAGTTTAAGAGGAAAGGGAGAGAGGGAAAATATCAAATTCCCCTTCCCATAAAACTCGTTATAAAGAAAACAGCATTTCTTAAAGAGGCCTGATATCGGCAGGTCACTACTCAGTTTGGTAGTCTTAGGTCTGGGACCCATCCCTTGTGTTCTGGCGGGAGACCCCTTCATTGAGGATAGTCATCCAAACTCGAATTCCCCCTAAGTTGGAACACACAAAGCATTTGTTCTCACCATCTGTAGTGACAAACTCAGCAAATTCCTTTGTCCTTATTTGGGGAACTGCATTTTGGCTTGTTTTAATAATAATTATGGTATTTGTTGAGGGCTTTCTATCTGTCAGACTATACTAAGTGCTGGGGTAAATACAAAAACATCAGGTCAGACACTACCCCTGCCCACATAGGGCTCTCAGAAGTTTTTATCAACTTCATTGATCAAGTGATTGACTTTGTATTATCAAGTGTTTTGTTGTTGGAATTGATTCTAATCTCTGCTCTGCCGCCTTTCTACTGTGTGACCTTGGGCAAGTCACTTAACTTCTCTTTGCCTCAGTTACCTCATCTGTAAAATGGGGATTAAAACTGTGAGCTCTATATGGGACAGGGACTGTATCCAACCTGATTAGCTTGATCTATCCCAGCATTTAATACAGCGGCTGACACGGAGTAAGTGCTTAACAAATACCATTAAAAAATAAGTCAATGGTATTTATTGAGCACTTACTCTGTGCAGAGCACTGTACTAAATGCTTGGAAGAGTGCAGTACAACAGAGTTGGCAGGCATTTTCCCTGCCCACAGTGAGCTTACAGAAATGAAGTGACTATCCAGAGACTTTAGTTTGAAAGACATGTCATTGAAGAAATCAGTATCAAAATTGGGCACTTGATTAAATTTGGTTCTCTCAGAGATTGGGTGTTAATAATAATAATAATAATAATGGCATTTATTAAGCACTGTTCTAAGCGCTGGGGTGGTTACAAGGTGATCAGGTTGTCCCACGTGGGGCTCACAGTCTTAATCCCATTTTACAGATGAGGTAACTGAGGCACAGAGAAGTTAAGTGACTTGCCCAAAGTCACACAGCTGACAATTGGCGGAGCTGGGATTTGAACCCATGACCTCTGACTCCAAAGCCTGTGATATCTCCACTGAGCCACGCTGTTTCTCCTAAAATCCCAAAGCACAAAATCCTTAAAATAGATTCTCTTCTGTGAGGCCGGAAGGGCAAGGATTTTAAAAAGCTCCCTCTTGCTTGTTCATCTTCTGAACCTGGAGCACATGGTGATGGTGACAATAATAATGGTATTTATTAAGTGCTTACTATCTGCTAAGTACTGTACTAAGCACTGGAGGAGATACAAGATACTCAGGTGGGACACAGTCCATATCCCACGTGGGGCTTATAGTCTTAAGTAGGAGGGAGAACAGGAATTGAATCCCCATTTTACAGATGAGGAAATTGAGGCCCAGCAAAGTGACTTGCCTGAGGTCACACAGCAGGCAGATGGCAGAGCCAGGATTGGAACCCAGGTTCTCGGCCTCTGATCAATCAATCAATCGCATTTATTGAGTGCTTACTGTGTGCAGAGCACTGTACTAAGCGCTTGGGAAGGACAAGTTGGGGGCCTGCACTCTTTCTACCAGGTCACATGGCTTCTCTCTTTGCCTTTGGGACCCTTCTGCTGGACAGAGACCTGCTGCTGCTCTCGTCCAGATTCCCTTTCAGCTTCTGGGACCCTTAGAGAGGCGACTAACGGCTCTTGTGAATCTGGCCGTCCCTCTGCTAACCTGGAAATAGCAGGGGGACGATAGTTTGCATATGTTAAATAGGTTACTGTTAGCCAAGACACAGTCTGGTTTAGCCCAGACCTGCTCCACTCGTCGGGGGTCTTTTAGAATATTTGAAACATGCAGGACAGGGATTGTGTCCAAACTGCTAAATTTGTAGCCACCCCAGAGCCTAGAATAGTGTTTGCACACAGTAAGCACTTAACAAATGCCATAATTATTATATTCTGGGATGGGATTAGCTTTTTACCAATAAATTGACTTGTATTCCCCTCCAAGTCCTGGGAGGTGGAGCTGAGTTCTGCCAGGGGCTGAGCTGGGGAAGGTTTTCTGTTTGGTTTGGGCTGGGAACTGTTGCATGCCTGCCCCTTGCCCCTAAGATCCATGTGGTAATTTCCAGAATGATCTCCAAGTGGTAACGTATTTCCCTCTAACCAAGCTAAACCTGGGATAAAAAGGAAGTTCAATTTGGGTTAACTTGGTCCTGATCATAATTTTTGGGTGATTTAGTCTATTCCCAATTTCTCTAAGCAGAACTCTTGGCTAGCTTGTCTGTGGCATAATTGCGTGCCTGGGGAATCTGACCTGTAGTTGGGCTAATTATCTTGACTCTTCAGGAGCTGTAAATAACATCTTGCAAAACTTACCTTTAATATTCTTTCTAGTGATATTTCCATTTGTGTTACTCATGAAATTCTGATTTTGATCTTGTCTAGTTTGTGAGTTAGTACCGTGTTCAGCACCCAGTAATCGCTCAACAAAAATGATTGAATGAATGAATGAGTTTGGTTCAGTCAAGGTCACTGGGGCCCATACTGATTGTTGAATTAGATCCTGGTTGGAGTTCCTAATTCCCTACCTTCATCTGATGGCTTTAAATACAAGATGGCTGTTATTGGTCCTGGTTTATGGTTTTATAGTGATGTGGCCCTAAATCCCACCCAGTGAAGGGAAAACTTGCTTAGACCTGGTCCCAACAGGTACGCTTTGACATTTTACCAGATCTTTAGAGGAAGTCCTCAGAACCTGGAGTGTGTCTTTGAGCATTCTCCAACTCCCTCACTGGCTCCAGTCATTGTGTTCCCTTTCCAGTTTCCTGTGAAAATGGAAGCTGCTTCTGAGCCACTCTAAACTCAGGGGCAGGAGCCCAGGAGCCGAGGCAGAAGGATTTAGTAAAGGTTCTCTGTCTACCCCACTAGACTGGAAGCTCATTGAGAGCAGGGATCATGTTTTCTAACTCTTTTATACTCTCCCAGGTGCTACTGATTGATTAATGCTGAATGTTTCAAATAAAAGTACTGAACATAAAGTTGTCTGGTGCCAAATGATTACCAGACAGGGGGCAGACCAATGTAAACTGGACTGCCGGATATTAAGTCAGCTGAATGGCCACCCTGAGGATAGGTGATAAAACCCTGGGGGGTTCCAGGTGTGTGATGCTCTTGCTATTTCTTGGGAAGAAAGTAAAGGGCTCAAAACATCAGCATGGGGGCCAAGTTCAGTCAGAAAAGCCATCTGGCTCCAGTTGGGTGGGATGCTAGAGTCGGTTTGCTTAGTATAGAGTCGTTTGCTAATGTTTAGCAGGTCAGGTTAACCCACTGGGAATGCATCAGATTTTTGTTGAGGAGAAGTTAGGTGACCGCTGGGTTTCAGTGGTCTCTCAGTTTCCTGTCTGACCTAACCTCCTGCTCAGAGTTCCTGAAGTCTCATATGTCAATTTCTTGCCTGTGACTAAACAGGCCAGGCGGCAAGCTCTTCAGATCACAGTGGTTTCCAAGGAAGATTGGATCTTATCAGCGCTTGAGGGGAGCAGCCCACAGAACTTCCAGGACATAGCAACGAGCAGCCTAGCCAGTTCAGGAGAGAAGTGAGCCTTCTGTCCTCTTTTCATTCAGCAAGTGAGATGGGTGGACCCTTGGGTCCTGTCTCTTGGAGGATCACCTCCAAGGTTTTCCATCCGGAAAATCAAAAGTCCCATGCCATCAGATGACAGGCTCCCCAGCTGGGCTCAGTGCCTTAATGGGCCAATTGGGGTCAGAAACCCTTGCCCAGCTGCTAATAAAATTTTCCTTTTCCATTTAAATCAGAGGATGCCCCTTCCCCGCCCCCACCCCCCCCGGACCCCCTCCTTCCAGCCCTGGGAGGCCTAAAGCAGCTGTTCAACAGCTGTTAGTCTTTGCATTTCACATTGTACAGTGCGGCTTAGACAGAGGTGCCTCTGCTCCATGATAGATGAAGCAGCCTCCATGTAAGTGTTGTGGGAAGCACCTTTGAGGTCTTCCGGGGGAGGCAGCGAAGTGTTATACCCAAAGCCACTGTTGTTTTTCCAGCTCAGCTTTCATTTCCATGCTGGACTTGAGCTAAACAGCGCACTGCTTTGCAGCATTTCCTAATATGCCTCAGTTAAAAATACACATTAGGGATGCAAGCAGAAAAATCAGTGCTGGGGATTTTATTTCAGTTGCCTCGGTGAAATAGAACAGGACACTTGATCTGACGTTAACAATTCCTTTCTGGGACACGCAACCATCTCTGTTCAGTTTCTTCGGCAAGACTCTCTCCTGCTCATGCTGCATGTTTTCTTATTCAGATTGTTCCCGCAATTGAAGGGATAAAGCAGTTCGTCAGGAGCTTTCTTTAAGAAGCCCAGGACATCAATGCAAAACCCTGTGCAGTGTGGTATGCCTCTTCCTTCACTCATTAGAGCACTTTGAGCATAATTGACCCTGTTCCTCAAACAGAAATCCAGAAGGTCATATGGTCGATGGGCTCAGGTCAAAGGTGATTTGTGGCAGCATGGCCTGGTGTGTCATTTAACTTCAGCTAGTCCTTTAACTTCTCTGTGCCTCAGTTTCGTCATCTGAAAATTGGGGATAAACCACCTGTTCTTCTTCCTCCTTAGGGTGTGAGCCCCATATAGAACTGGGAATGAATCCAATCTGATGATTTTAGGTCTACCCCAGCACTTAGCACAGTGCTTGGCACTTAATAAGCACTTAGTAAATGCCATCATTCAAAAGACGAATGAGAGAACAAGCTAACCTAATCTGGAAGCAGCTGTACATTTGTTCCTGCACATATTGCTTGTATTTACCAAAATAAGCAACAGAGCACCAATGAAATGTAAAAGTCACTGTAACTGCACTGCCTAATGGTTTAGCTCCAGAGAGGCATTCTGGGAGTCAGACCGTGCACACACCCTTAAATTCACCTTATTTCTATGCAAACCATAAAGTAGGAGAGTAGCAACTGGACTTGCCCTGCAATGAGAGTGCTTTTGGCTAGATGGTGGTGGATGGACGCAGAGATGGGTTGCAGAAGGTAACTGTGAGATTCCCTCTTGGGGGTCTTTGGAAGCAGATGAGCTTCTCACCTGCTGGGGATTTTGTCATTTGGGGTCCTGCTGGGAGGTGGAATGGGTGACCTTCAGCACCTTTTTAAACCCTTCGGAGAAAAGTGCTTGGGTGAAAGCTGTAAAATGAAGAAATGTCTCTTTTCGGGCACTGTTTCACAAGGAGGGTGGAAGTGCCAATGGATGAGGCCAGGGCTAGAGCTCGTGGTCTTGTTGGCTCAGCCTGGGTAACCCTCATGACAATCCCTAGGATTCCTGCCTAGTGAAAATGATTGATTCTTTTCCTCCCCTGAAATTAGGGCATGCAATAACCCCAGAGGGGAAATCTCATGCTGGAGTATTTAAGCATCTGTCGGTTATTATAATCAACCTTACAGGTTCCAACTTCAGCACTGTGAATGCATGGGTGAAAGAAGGCAGGGGCTTTCTAGGGGCAGAGGGAAGGGACCAGGAGGAGTTGGTCTTTTAATGAGCAATAAGGCCAGAGGGCCTTCATTTTGGGTCTTTTTCAACTGTGATTATAATCTCTCAGGTCTGGTCAGCGGTTGGGGGTCAGGCTCACAAAGCTGTAGGGCAATGCCCCCCCACCCCCCATTATCCCCCCATGGAGTTCACACTTAAAATCAACCCTGATTATTGTTGGGGGGTCCACCAGCTTGGGTGTGACCCAAGCTCTTTGCTTCTAGTTCCGGAGGCCAGAAAAGCCTAGTCTGCAGATTGATGCCAGTGTTTCCCACCTTCTCAGATGCTCTCAGGTGAGCTAATTTAACCCTGGCTCACTGCTACCCACCCAGCCTTCATTTCTCAAGTGCATAATATTCATTTCTCATTTGAAGAAACATGTATTCTTAAGAGTGTCTTGAATGGGAAGTCTCAAATAAAAGTCACAAGAAGTTTGGAAAAAAGCTCCTTGAGCATGCATTGTCCAACTTTCTGCCTCCAGGAGAGACAATGCCTAAACCAATCTGTCAAGCCATGGTGATGCAGGTGCATTAACTTCTCTTCTTCTGTATATATGTTTGTACATATTTATTACTCTATTTTACTTGTACATATCTATTCTATTTATTTTATTTTGTTAATGTGTTTGGTTTTGTTCTCTGTCTCCCCCTTCTAGACTGTGAGCCCGCTGTTGGGTAGGGACTGTCTCTATATATTGCCAACTTGTACTTCCCAAGCGCTTAGTACAGTGCTCTGTACACAGTAAGTGCTCAATAAATACGATTGATTGATTGATTCCAGGTCATCACCACCATCCTGACTCTGCCAAGCTGCCTGTTGTGTGATCTTAGCAAGTCATTTAACTTCCCTTTACCTCAGTTTCCTCATCCGTAAACTGGAGATTCAGTGCCTGTTCTCCCTCCTACTTAGACTCATATGGATTAGGGACTGTGTCCAAACTAACTTGTATCTACTCCAGTTCTTAGAACAGTTCTTGACACATGGAGCATAATAGTATTAATAATGTTAGTAATATAAGTGAGGGTGAGGACTGGGTGTTCTGAGTCCTCCTGCCTCCTCCCACCCTCACACACACATACGTCAACTTGGGCTAGGGAACCTCAGTTCTTGTCTCAGTGTGGGGGTTCTAGTAGGATTCCAAAGGTGATGATAGAAAATTCCCTGTGCTAGGATTCAGCACGGAAGTTGTGGGGTGAGAGTAGACATGTATTTCCCTGTTCCCGAAGGAACCTTCCCTGAGTCACAGAGGAGGCCTGTCACCACCCACTGGCAGGCACTGTCCCTCAGGGGTCTGGGTTCTGGGCTCTCTTCCCACAGAAGTGGAAGGGGGTATGGAGGGATGACAGCACTTCTTCTCACCTGCCCTGAGGCAAAAATGGAGATTTGCTCCAGCTCTGAGGCCTTCCAGAAGCATCTCTACCCTCCCCTAGGAATTGGAATTGTTTTTCCAGATGTCTGGAAACTTCAGAGGCGAATAGCCTAAACTGTATGAATGCTTTATCAGCCAAACTGCAGTTGAACCATAGGACAGGCCCAAGGCTCCGGGCTGAAAGGTGAATGGGAAATGGGAGGTGGCTGTCGGACATGGGGGTGGATGGGCAGTCATCGGGGGGTCTCTGAGGAGTGGGAAGATATGTGTGAAACGGTGTTTAAGGAAATTGATCTGGGCAGCAGAGTGAAGTATAGACTGGAAAGGGGAGAGACCGGAGGCAGGAAGGTTTGTGAGGAGTTTGGATATGACAAGTGTTTGGACCATGTTGTGGCTGTTTAAATGGAGAAGGGGTGAATTCAGGAGATACTGTGGAAGAAGAATCCCACAAGATGAGGGGACTGACTGAATAGAGGGTTAGGGTTAGAGAGAGGAGTCAAGATTATGGATTTAGGATTAGAACTGGGATTAGGAAAGCGTGACCTAGTATCCTAGGGGGAAAGAACAATGCCAGGGAATCAGGGGATCTGGGTTTCAGTTCTGGCTCTGCCACATGCAATAGTGAGCCCCTGTCTGAGGCAAGTCACTTAACTTCTCTGGGCCTCAGTTTCCTCATCTGTAAAATGGGAATGAAAAATCAGTTCTCTCTCCCCATTACCCTGTGACCCTCATGGGGGTCTAGGACTGTGTCCAACCTTGATTTGTAAGTACCCCAGTGTTTAGTACAGTGCTTGGGACATAGTAAGCACTTAACAAATACCACTATTATTATTAATATTATCATTAGGATTAGGACCTTCAACCCTAAGTATTCATAGCTTTTGATATTTATTAGTTCTGTTTTTAGCACAATAACTATTTGTGGTTATTACACTCACTGAACAATTCTCCACTTACAAAGCAAAGTGGAGAGTCAAGGTCATTAGCTGGATTATTCAGGCAGAACCTCCGCGCTTATCTGAACTACCATTCCCTTTGATGAAAGTGGAATTTTGAAACCAAAAAATTGTCTGCTCCTCTCCTGGAGACTTGGTCCTTGAATACTAGGCATCTCTCAAAGCACGGTTTCCTATTCCCAAATAGGAGCAACTCAAGAGCCAGCCCCTGTCATTAAAAGCCCTTGAAAAAGTCATCCAGGAACTTCTGGATGCCAGTGATTGGGGTTCTGAAAGCGCACCCCCAAGATGACAGGCCAGAGATTAGAGACCATTTGCAGAATAGCCCTGACCCCACAGACTGTCTGCCAAAGGAAGCCAAAGTCATACAGTGGTCGCCCCACAGCCAAATAAGTTCATCGGCAAATCCAGCCTGAAACATGCCACAGATTCGGCTCCGTTGCCACCACTCTGACAAATGTGCTGATAGATGAGGGCTAGGAGAATGGCTCAGAAATGCTGGCACACCTTGTGGGAGCCTGGTTTGTTAACCTAGGGTGGAGTCGCCTGGCATCAGGCTGCAAACGAGCTCAACAACTGCAGCATGGTGACTGGCCTCAGCCCATCCGGTACTAGTGAGGCATTGTGCACCTAGAGGCATCAAATCCAGCCACTCGGCTCATTTCATCAGGGGCCCTTGAGCAGGAAATGAAACATCCAGCAACAAGACGCGCTCCACATCCGGAGGTCCTGAAGCAAAATGGGTTCACCTGCCTGGAAGCTAGGGTTGTTGAAACCCCGGCATGATTGGGCAGGACGGAGCTGAAAGATGGTTGACAACAGGACCATAGAGCAGCGCCCAAGGGGGATCTGGGGGTAGGGGCTGAGCAGACAGGTCAGGAGGTGAAATGCCATATGGGCTCACTGAGGGAGCCTCTTCCAGGCAGCCATCTACTTTTGGAACGCAAGTCAGGCAGACCTGGTGTAGCACATTCAGCAAGGGAGGATGTTGGGCAAAGACATGGGCAGCCAGTGGAGTCTAAAATCCCGGGAGCGGTGATCAGCCAGTGCCAACAGAACAGCCAGACACTCTGTGTGGGAAGTAGCATGGCCTAGTGGAAAGAGTGTGGGCCTGGAAGTTAGATGACCTGAGTTCTAGTCTTGGCTCTGCCACCTGCCTGCAATGTGACCTTGAGCAAGTCACCTAACTTCTCTCGGCCTCAGTTTCCTCATCTCTAAAGTGGGAATAAAGTACTTTTTCCCCCTCTCACTTTGACATTGAACCCCATGTTGAATAGGGACTGTGTCTAACCTGATGATCTTGTATCTATTCCAGAACCTAGTACGTTGCTTGACACATAGTAGGCTCTTAACAAATACCAGTTTTCATTATTAACAACTGCAGGTCCACCAGGCCTGTGTGACACGCTGATCTTCTGACACGCCAATGCCAGAACACCTGCTTCCCTCAGACAGAGAAGATCATCACTTACAATTGCTTCACTCAGTGAGTTTCCCCACCAACCCAATTACCAGTCTAAGAGGTAGGGAATCTTTTCTCCATTTTAAAGATGAGGAAATTGAGGCAAAGAGAGGCTAAGTAACTTGTCCAAGATTATCCCTCAAGCCAGTGGCAGAGCTGGAACTAGAACTCCCAGCGTCAAGCTGCTTCCACTAGGCCCCACTGACTTCCATTCCAGTGAATGGTGAAGGGAAGAGACAGAGCACTCAATTCCAGGTTTTGATTATCTCATCTTTATATCATTTAGGCTAGTGCCTATTTTCTTTATGACAATTAGGCACACGTGTACGGTGTTCAAGATAAACTAGCCTACTTTAGCAGTTTACAGGGTTTCCCTAAAGGAAAGCTATTGGGCCCATAAAACAGTGCCAAATGAGTTTGTTTAGCTCTCAGAGTATAAAAAGCCAAGAGGGAATTTTCAGCTCCTGAATTTCCTTGATTTTTAGGCTTCTGAATAAATTTAAATCACTTGGGATGACTTCTTTATTCCTTCAGGACCCAGTTGAAACCTGCCTGCATGTTGAAGTTGTAGGATATTGGGACAGTTTAACAGCCCAATCGAAGTAATCCAGAGAAGTGAGAAAAAAGCTATTTGTTCACTTCAGGGAGATTTAAGAAGACAGAGAAAGAGACAGTCACAGACACCCAGATATTCCCCAATATACTGGGAACATGTGTATCAACTCTATTATATTGCACTCTTCCAAGCGCTTAGTACAGTGCTCTGCACACAGTAAATGCTCAGTAAATATGTTTGATTGATTAGAGCTTAAGTTCTCTGTGGCCAGGGTTTGGTGCCTGTGCTTCTGTTGTGCTTTTCAAGTGTTTAGTACAGTGCACTGCATCCAGCAGGTGCTCAAAATAGATTAGGCAATCTCCTATGGTTCCTTTCAAACCGAGATGCCAGTGATTTCATTTTTGCTGTAGAATCTCCTTCAGGATCCTGGGCACTTCTGTTTCTTTTCTATAAGAAACTAGTCATGGAGTAATCCATTAAACAGACCTGTTTAATATTAAAACAAGGAGGTTTTAAACAGGCCACCATGTAAAATATTTCTTCTCCACAACAGGAAACCTTAGTTTGTGCATTTAGAGGAAGGGATAGCTTCATTCTTATCTCATATTTTTCTAGTCCTCATTTTATTTGGATTTTTTTGCTTCTGATTATATGTTGTCTGTGATCATGAATACATCAACACATCGTATTTCATATTGTCACCCATCACTAACTTCCTGTCTACAGCTATCTGTCACTGACCTCTACCCCACTGTGGAGGGAAAACTAATGGAGCACCTTGGAATAGAATAGCAGGAAATCAATGTGTAGTTTCACCTTATGGCTTGAAGGGAAAATAGAGCTGCAATTGCACTTGTTCAGGAGGAACTGTGTGGGGTTATGTATTAATGATAGAGGAGGTAAGAAAATATTTCATTCATTTCAGGAGGAACTGTGTGGGGTTATGTATTAATGATAGAGGAGGTAAGAAAATATTTCATTTCCTATGGTTCAGAAATTAGAATCTAGCCATTCTGCCTTCAAGAGTGAGAAATCAGTTCCAAAGACAAAACTGCTAGTTATGATTTATTTGCATATCTGCTTTAATTTCCAAAACCTAGCCTGAAAGCAAACAGAAATCTTACATGAAAACTGTTAATCTCCCAGGTATAAGCTATAGATTTATCTGTGGGGAGAACCCAGCCATGCAGATTAGTGTGAATCCACATGTTCAGGGCTAAAGGCAAGGGAGGGGTAAAACTTATTTTCTTCTCCCGCCCTCTTCATTTTTCCAGCAGTGCCACCTAGGAGGCTTTGAAATTGGGGTCAGGGGCCTGTAAGGCTACTGTGTAGCAGACTGGGGTCTTTCCATCCTCTAGAGAGCTCCAGGTCACTAGAGAACAGAACATCAATCATTTGATGTTCATACTAAGTGCTCAGTAAAAATCACTGATTGAGCACCTACTGTGTTCAGAGCACTGTACAATAAAGGGAACAATAAAGTTTGAAGGATCCCTTCTCTTAAGCTACTTACAGATGGTTTTTTTTCATAGCTATCCTCTTACTCTTCTAATTATGAACGTTCCTCCATTTATGTCTACTGTCACCCCTGTTAGTTTGTAAACTTCTCAAGGGCAGGAACTGCATCTTTTATTTCTAGTGTACATTCCCCAAGCACCAAGTACAGTGCCTTGGACACCTTAGATACTTGCCAACTGCCTCAGAAACAATGAGAATCCTTGGAGAGGGAGCCCCAGGTGGCACATCCTACATCTCCAATGTTAGGAGAAAGTAATTCCCCATACAGAAATAGTACCTCTGCCCCACATTCACAGGAAGAAAATATGCTGTTTTCTGCCCCCTCCTCCTATACACACAGACTCTGTCTGTCTGTCTGTGTCTCTCTCTTTCTCTGTTTCTCTTTTTCTCACTCTCTCACCCCAACCCACCCCTTCCAATTGGGCAGACCAGAAAGAAATTCCCCTCAGAAAAAGCCCCAGGAGTCCATGGCTGGGTGAGAGGAAGGCTTGTCTGCTTGCTGTTACTGTCTATTGTTGTCATCCCCGGGCAAGACTTTGGGTTGTTTGGTGTTTTTTAAAATGGAAATTCTGGTTCTCCAGAGAGATGTCTGGAGCAAGCTGCCAGGTTCTTCCTCCCCTTCCTCCTCTGGTTCATCTTGGCTAGCAGGCTGGCGGGTGGGATGGCTGACATGCAGTCCAGATAGAGCCTAGTGCAAAACTCACTTTAAAGTAGTCATTAGCTGCCCCAGGCTGTGGATGTGGAAGAGTCCATTCTTCCTGAGACGAGTTTAGGAGTGGAATGAAAAAAGCATCTCCAACCCCCCACACAACTTCTTGTCTGTCGTGGAGATAAGGTTCTGGAATGTCTGGCTCCCCGCTGGAAGCTGGCCAAGAGTCTTGATGATGGAGTCTCCCACTGGAAAAACAACAGCTGAGTTCCATCTGGTCACTTCTTGTACATTGGCAGGAAGACCTCAGAACCAAGACCCCACTTGAGGGAATTAATTCTAGTGATGATGGTTTGTACAGTGCCACTCACACACTTAAATCTCTTTCATCTGCAGTGTAACAGGTGAGTAGACAGGGGTGCAGCATATTGTGTCAGCATTAGATTAACCTAGCTGGAATGTGGGCATATTCCTGATGGACCTAGCCCACGCGTTAGCAGGGTAGTAGTGCTCTCTTCCTGATGTTTGCAAGTCCTGTTCCTTTAGAGGCCTGGTCCCAATAAGCCCCTTCTATTCAGAGTTGTGCCATTGGTACTGAAAAACTGTCTGCTCTGTGGCAGACAAGGTTATTCTACTCTCTGTGCTTCAGCCCCTCTTGGTGCTGGATATCTCCAATGCCAACCTCCCTCTCTTCCTGTAAAGCATAGGGACATCCTGCCCCTCCTCTCTCTTCTAATTTCAACAGCTTTCAGAAGGGCTGTCCAAACCTTGATTCTATTTTCATTCCTTTTTTGCTGCCTTGTCTCAGCTGTGTCATTTTGGGGAATGAAGACTGACCTCAAAGAGACCCAAACAGAGGGGTCCAACTCCCTAACTCTCCCCGAGGCCTTGGCTCGAACACAGCCTGGTGTTCAGCAAGCCTAAACACTGCAGACCTCACTGCTTCTGCCAGGCAGAACAAGGAGGCCCAACTCCAACTTTGAGGTGAAAGATGCCTTATTAGGTGCTGCTCCTTGATACCGCTGGGAGCTCAGTTCTCCTCCCCCCTCCCCCCAACATCCCTTGGCTTCTGAGGAAGTCCAACTCATGATCTGGAAGCTCCTCCCCCATCCCTTTAAGGAGATTGCTCGCTCGCTTTCTCTCTGACAGGGCATTACCCCAAATAAAACCAGAATAAAATGCTCCTCCAGCAGCCTGCACAGTCTCACGATCTTGGATCTCATCTCGTCGGTGGAGCAAGTGGGAAAGTCAAGCTTCCAATGAGCAGTCCTCCTTCGCTGTCAGGATCCAGAGTCTTTTCCTTCAGCTGGCTTGATCTCCTCGGCCCCCATCCCCAAAAACTCACGTGAACTTTATCATAGAGTTTGAGGACAAGGAGTGGAGGGCAGGGAGATAGATCCACCCTGTGGATCTATTTGGTCCACCCTGTGCCTTCTCCCTACCCTCTCTGCATAGGCTGCCTGCCCCAGGCCGGGAAGAATGTTGGAATGCCTTTCTTTCGTTGTGATAAATTCCACCCAAACCCCTAGGGAATTGGAATTGTGGTTTTTGTTAAGTGCCTTCTATGTGCCAAGTCTGTACTAAGTGCTGGGGTAGATACAAGATTGTCAGACCTCACATGGGACTCACAGTATAAGTATGAGGGAGAATGGGGTTTGAGTCTCCATTATGTGATAAGGAAACTGAGGCACAGAGAAGTTAGGTGACTTGCTCAAAGTCACACAGCAGGTAAGCAAGTGGCAGAGCTGGAATTAGAACCAACGCTGCTTCTCAGAAAAGATGAATACCTAGTTTTCAAACACCAGAACCACAGATTGTGAGCCCCTCACTAATCCCCACCTTTCCCAATGCTTAGAACAGGCTCTATACACAGTAAGTGCTTAATAAATAGTATTATTACTAACCATTGCATTCTCTGTTAGCAGCCAAGAGGGGTTTCTTTTCCACCCATTTGCAGATCCAGGCAAAGAAATGTCTGCATCCACTTTCGGGAGACCCTTTCCTGAGGAACCCATTTCACATTCAGGATAAATTCTCCCGGTGCTCAGTCTGAACCCCTCTTTTTCCTCTAAATCCTAGTTTTGCGGGGCCAAATTTGGAAGACAGTGGGTCATAGGCCCCCACAGATGAAGATTCATTCCATCTGCTCTCCCCTGAACCCATTCACCTCCACATCCAGGGGCCGGCTCTCCCTCTCCCATGCTGCCAGGAGTATTTTTTAGGCCCTGCCTTCCCAAGCAGCATCAGAGGAGAAAAGAGCAGGTTCCCTGCCAGGGCAGGGAACTCTTCTAACAGAACTGATGGGGCTAGCTAAGTTAAGTGGGTCTCTGACAGAAGAGTTCCCAGAGGGCATGGCCCAGGGTGGCTGTCCCTTCAGCTCAATGGTTGAAGAGTCCTAACCTTGTAGTTCCACAGCTAGCAGTCAGTGTCTCAGAGGAAAGGCTTTTCATTTTAACAAGGAATGCCACCCAATTTATAAAACTGCACATAGTCTTCAAAGCTGTGGTTTGGAGCAATGGAAGCAGCTAACCTCAGCTTCCCAGAAACCACTTGGAGGCTCTAGTTTCTTGTGGCCCTCACCCAGCTAGGGACTCTGGATCAGCTAAAGTAGATGGAGTTTTTGCTGTGCCCCCTGGAAAGGTAGAGTCCACTTGAAAATCCCTTAAGCTACACAGCAGGCCGCCACTTGCACCTATTATTTTTCAACCTGCTCACTCCAGTTCTTGGAAATTGCTACATTCTATCCAGCTCCATCTGACAGTCATCAGATAGTCTTTGCGGTTCCAGCCATTGGAGCAAAAGGCTTTATTAAGTTTGCACAGTGAGGTTTTTGCAGGTACTGTGCAGTGTATGGGGAAAAAGACATGGAAGACCAGACTCTGGAAAATGACCTGCATTTTACAGCTGCGCTGGGTATAATTTAGTAACAAATGTAAGGAAGTCAGCCCCAGGTCATCCATACATCTCCTTGGCTGTGGCTATAAATGATAGAGACATTTTATTACCTGAATAACACAGATGTATTGTGTAATGCTCTGAATTCACTGAGCGAGCGTGATCCAGGAAAAGTGAATTGGCAGGTGTGTTTTCAGTACAATAGGCCATATGGAAAAGGAGTTCATATTATCCCAATTCTCTGACGCTCCAATGAATCTAATGTTATAGATGCCAATGTGAAAGCTCAGAATCCAAATCTGGACCCAATAATGCTGCTGATTCGTCATGAGACTTTGAGAAGAAAGGTGAGCCAAAAAGTCATAGAATCCATCTTTGATTAGAGCATAACCATTGTCTTGTGTTACAGTTAAAATATTCTGAATGCTAGCCATTTCCTAGGGTCAATATTTGCTTACTGTTGACCCAGTGTCTGTTTTGGTACACACTGAGATAAGGAGTGTCTCATAAAGATCTTAACTAGGACCCGGAACGGTCCCATAGTTGAGTCCCTGCATGCTGACTCATAGTTTCTTCATCTTCCATGCAGCCTCTGAAAGGTGTCACCCAGTGCTTGTTTTTCCTATAAAAAAATGACCCTAAAGGCTTTGGGCTAGGGATCCTAGCAGCTGTTTGGTGGTGGCGGGACAGGGTTGCTCCTCACACTCTCCCTACCCCCCTTCACACACCTCTTAGCATTTCCTAGGTCAGGTATCCAACTTATCATCATCAAAAGCATTGATCAAGCACCTACTATGTACAAAGCACTCTGAGTGCTTGGGGAACATAGGATAGAAGAGAAAGACATGGTCTTTGTCCTAGAAGAGTTTACAGTTTAAGAGCAAAAATGGCCAGGCATTCACAGATGCAAATGATAAAAGGAAAGTAAGGAATTAAATGAATACTAAGTAAACAGCAGGTATGCCCAGGAGTGTGGAGGTAGATGACGGGGTGACACGATCAGAAAGGAAGACATTAAGCAGCAATAGCTTCCTGGAGGAGGTGGCTTTTTCAAAGGATTTGGAAGTGGGAAGGGATCTGTTTTGATGAATTTCAGAGGGAAGTTGGTTTCATGCTGGGGGAAAACATGAGCAATGGATTGAAGATGGGAGAGTCTCCCTCCTCCCTCCCTCCTCAAATCTGGCAGACAATTATTCTCCCCCTCTTCAAAGCCTTATTGAAGGTACTTCTCCTCCAAGAGGCCTTCCCAGCCTCTTGGGGAAAGCCCCATCTTTCCTCATCTCCCACTCCCTTTCCCGTTGCCCTGATTAGTTCCCTTAGCCCTTCCCACATCCTAGGCCCACAGAACATATGTACATATCTGTAATTTTATTTATTTGTATTCATGTCTGCCTCCCCATCTCTAGACTGTAAGCTCACTCTGGGCAGGAAATGTGTGTTTACTGTTGTATGGTACTCTCCCAAGTGCTTAGTACAGTACTCTGCCCACAGTAAGTGTTCAATAAATATGATCGAATGAATGAGAGTGTACAGTTTGGGAGGAATGAAGAGTGCAAGCTGGGGTGTAGAGGGAGAAGAGAGTGGGTAGGTAGCAAGGAGAGCCTAGAAGCTGTCTTTTGCTGTTGCCAAACAGCATTATTAAGCCCCATTGGGTGTTCGTGGTTCATCTCTTGTGGTTGACTGATTCTATCCTGGCCCTGCCACTGGTCTACTGGGTGACCTTGGGCAAGTCTCTTAAGCTCTCTGTGCCTCAGTTTCTTCATATGTAAGATGGGGATAAGATAGCTTGTGAGCCTCTGTGGGAGAGGAACTGTTTCCAATCTCATAACTTTGTATATTCCCCTACACTTAAGCACTTTATAAATGCTATAATTTTAATTATCACTATTACCTATCCCTTGAGCAGAAATACTAACTCTTATCTCTGGGGCATTCCTTCACTAATAGTAGTAGTAATAATGGTATTTATTAAGAGCCCACTGGATGCATTGCACTGTATTAAGTGCTTGAAAACAGAACACTCCATGTCACCTCTACTTAAGTCGTTCTTCTGCTAAAAGAAGGAAATATCAGTTTCCTTGCAGATACAGACCCGTTTGAAGATGAAAAGAAAAAGGCTGGCTTCAATGAATCTGAAATATTATTTTATATGTAAAAATAAATTAGGGAGTGGCTGGCAAGTAACCCAAAGTCAGCCTTTTATTTTTTCTATGGTATTTGTTAAGCTCTTAAGTGCCAGACTACTAAGAATTTAGATAGGTTGGACACAATCCCTGTCCCACATAGGGCTCACAGTCTTAATCTCCATTTTACAGATGAAGTAACTGAGGCATAGAGAAGTTAAGTGACTGGCCCAAGTCAGACAGCAGATTAGAACCCAGGACCGCTGACTCCCAGGATAAGGTTTTTCTTCTAGGCCACACTAATTTGTTGATTGATGAAGACATTTCTGAACAGCCTTCACATGGATTACATGTCACTGAGCTGGTAGTTTTTTGTTGCAACATTGATTTTTGTGGCCACCCACCTTGCCCCTTGATCTGAGACAGATTTTGCTTGGTTACCGTGGCCTCCCGAAAATCAGAGATGAGAGCGATGACTAAAGAGTCAACCTTCCCCAGCTTCGGCCTTCTACCAATTGAATCCCAGCCAGAGCTAGAAAGGTGGCTGTGGGGGAGGGAGCACAATAACAATATACGGAAATTCACCTGGCAACATCTGTTTTGGTGTCAGAGGTCTCCAACAGGAAGGAGAGCAAGGATTTCAGGCACAGTGTTCGCGGAACTGACACTCTACAGAAGGAAAGCTGCCAACGAGAGTCGCATTCTGAAGTTGCTGTTGGTCTGACAAACACTTGCAAGTTTCCAAAGAACTTGAGAACTGGCTAGAAAGGGCCCTGAAAGCTGGAGACTCCGAGTAGTCCTGTTTTCCCTCGTCCATCAGGAATAGGCTGGCCACAGAAGGGCAGGCTAACCTTCTCACCGTACCTTGCTCTCAGCTTTCCCGGCTCTACCCCCTCGTTCATGCTGTGGGAACTCCCTCCCCATCCAGGTCTGAAAGACCACAGCATGCTCCAGTTTCAAAGCGCTCCTGAAATCTCATCTCCTCCAACATGCCTTCCCCTGTAATTCCCAGGACCCCAAGTCCTAGAAACCCATTAGTCATCTGTACCACGTAGATATTTACCTATACCCTATACCTATGTCCTTGGTGTATTCAATTATTTATTAATTACTTAAGCACTTTGATATTCACCCCAATTCCATAGCACTTATGTGCATATCTGTATACTTCTACTATTTCCCCCCTCTAGAATTTGTTTTAATGCCCGTCTCTCCCTGTAGACTGCAATCTCCTTGAGGGCAAGAAGCATGTCTACCAACTTTACTGTATTGTACTTTACCAAGAGCTTAGTACAGTGCTCTGTACAGAAGTGCTCAGTAAATACCACTGATTGATTCATTCATTCATTTTGATTACTCTGTTTATAAATATTTTTATGTCTACCCCCCAAAGTGTAAACTCCTTGGGTCATTTTATTTTTTACTTTGTACTTCCTAAGTGTTCAGTATCACTGTGAATAATATCAATAATAATAGTAATTATTAAGTACTTACTATGTGCAAGCACAGTACTAAGCACTGGAGTAGATACAAGATAATCAGGTCAGACAAGTCCCTGTCCCACTAGTCTCACAGTCTAGAAGGGAAAGAGAGCAGGTACTGAATCCCGCTTTACAGATGAGGAAACTGAGGCACAGTGAAGTGAATTGCCTAGGGTCACGCAGCCAGCAAGTGGGAGAGTAGGGATTAGAATCCGGATCCTCTGACTCTCAGACCGATATTCTCTTTGTTATAATAATGAATTCCATTCCTGCTAGAAGTGGAAACAGCATGGTGTAGTGGCCAGAGCACAGACTTGGGAGTCAGAAGGTCATGGGTTCTAATCCCAGCTCCGCCATTTGTCTGCTGTGTGGCTTTGGGCAAGTCTTACTTCTCTGTGCCTCAGTTACCTCATCGTAAAATGGGGATTAAGACTTTGAGCCCTATATGGGACAGGGACTGTATTCAACCCAATTTGCTTGTATCCACCTCAGCGCTTAGTGCAGTACCTGGAACTTTTCATTCATTCATTCACTCAATTGTATTTATTGAGCGCTTACTGTACGCAGAGCACTGTACTAAGCGCTTGGAAAGTATAATTCGGCAACAGATAGAGACAATCCCTACCCACCAACGGGCTCGCGGTCTATGAGGGGGAATGTAGTAAGTACTTAAGAAATACCATAATTATTATTATCGTTACTGGAAGGCAACCTGCTGGTAACCGGTCTTTCAGCCTGGAAAAGGGGCGTGAGCTGTGGGCCCGCCAGGCTGCACCTCAAAGGGGAAAGGTCAAGCTTGTTCCAAGGTGAATGTGGATGTTCCACTGTCATAGCAGCCTGTACTGAGAGTGTGCAGGCTGTTCCCGCATGTCCCCTGCTAGGGCTCCTCAAGGCCAGAGGAGAACAGGGAGTTTGGGGCTGCCACATGGCATCCCATCTCCCCTCTGGACCCAGAAGCTAGGGCACAGCCAGTTCCCTCCTGCCAGGCAGAAAAGAAAGCCTAATGCCACTTGTACCGTGGACACAACCACATGCAAGGGATTTGACCCAATCCGTAGACTGGGTAACAGAAATAATAAAGGGGGACGTGCTGGTTCGATGTACAGAATAGAGGTGGTGATGTAATCCCCGTAGTAAACAAATGTAGCAATTGAGATATAAATTATTTTTTTATAACAATCTTGAACAGACCCAATACCAGATGTACAGTATGCTGCCAGTTTATAGAAATTCCTTTTTCTCTGAAGGAAGAGGGAAATAATCTATAATATAAAGTTACATGTGGGTGTGCCTCCTGTGGAAGGTTTCCGGTATTTTGGATGTTTAACTGTGTGTGTTCCAGTTATGAGGGGGTGGGCCTGGCCACAACGGATAATGATTTTATGTGCGTGGGTCCCTGGACATAAAAGCAGGACTGATCCTCTCCTGGTCGGTGTCTTTGAAATGCCTCATTCCACAACATAAACATGGTAGATCAGTGACCTTTGATTTTCTTTCTATGTATAATTAGTCAGTCAGTCACATTTATTGAGCATTTACTGTGTACAGTGCTCTGTACTCAACACTTGAGAAAGTACAATAAAATAACAGACACATTCCCTGCCCACAACGAGCTCACAGTCTAGTTCATTAGGCAGACCCTTCTAGCACTATGATTTCAAGAGTTTATGATTCTTTGGATATCTTCGAGGTAGGCCCTACACTTAACTCTAAAGGCAGAAGATTTCTCTTCCACATTTTGTCAGACCTCTGTCCCACCGATACAAACTCAGCACCAGCTATTTTGCCCAATTCAGCCCATCTTGCTCAACGGCAGTATAGATGCTGAAGCAACCCTCCGAAAATAATGTTTTGTGGCATTGACTCAGCCAGGAAGATGATACTGTAGTCACCAGAATACTTACACTGTACGATGTAAGTACTCATAGCTGTTTAATGTTGGAAGCAGAGATGTTTTCGTGATACTTTGAAAGAGATGTGAAACAGGTTTTTCAAAAGTTGGTATCCTCAAATCTGTGTCATCTATTAACTACCGTAGGCTCCCGAACCCTTAATACAGTGCTCCATATAGAGTAAGTGCTCAATAAATGTTATTGATTGTCATTTGTTATTCAAGGCAGCACCATACAGTGCTGGGGAAATTTTTCATTTTGAAAGGAACTGTCAGCATGGAAATCTTGCACTGACTGTACAATTTAAAGGAAATTGAAATTTAATGTTTAAGGTGAACCAACCAAGCTGCTGGTGGAAATCAATTTGGTTTACTTGCGATAGCATATTTAATGGTTTCATGGCTAGATAGAAAATTGATCTGAAGGTCCAAATTTGGGGAATTTCTTTTTTATCCAGAAGAAAAATAGTTACGACTCTAATTACTCATATACTAAAATTGTTATGTAAAGCAGACCAGTTGTAAATAGCATTCTGAACAGACTTGTTTTCGCTTTTCTCATTGGAGAACAAATCGAATGAAGCAATAGCCACACATGAGCGTTTTGTTGTCGGAAAAGAGACACGGGTCAGGCTGACTTTTAGGCAACCCCAGTCAGAAGCCACCATGTCCAGAAATCGTCTGTTTCAACACATGCCTGTGTGTTTTTTTGTTTTAGCTGAGCACTAGAAGACTTCTGGCATTTCACAGTAGGCTGTACATCCAGAATGCTATCAAAGCTTATGGGTTAACCTTCCACATATGGTATTTACAAACAGCATTGTGCACTGTAGAAAACCAGCAAAACCCAGACACAAACCCATGTTTTCTGGTGTTACAATGAGTCCTTCCTCTTTAAAGTCTTCCTCTTTTTACTGCCAATTACGAGTGAATTTATCTTCGTGACGGAACCCAATCACCCCAAATGGGAAGGACTCTTGGATCCCTAGGGAACTGCTTCCCCAGCCAGGACAACCTGCAGTTATTGGAATGACAGAATAGAAGATTAACCACCTTATCTACTTCCTGATTTGACACTTATCCCTTGGTCTATATAAGCAAAGAGAAAAGGAGTGAGGTCATGCCCCCCTCCAAGGAGCACCAGAGGATAGGGGGCTGTGGAGCTGAATTTGAGACCCTTGAAATCAATTCTAGCACTGTACTTGAGCCACAATGACCCCAAAGCCCTGGACAGAGGATCATATGATCCGTCCCAGGCGCTGCCTGCCGCAATGTTCTGAATGCTTGGGAGGCAATGTTTAGAATGCTGTTTAAATGGGGATGTGGATTTAGTGCCCGAGAAAGTGTGAGATGCAAAGCAGCGACTGGAGCTTGGACTTCGAATCGTTTTTCCTCTGAGCCCTGCCAGCATCCCGCCATCGCAGTCTGCAGCACCCTCTGAGTGCCAGCCCCGGGGCTCTCTGGGCAGAATCTGCCAACCTGGCCTAATTTCTTGGAGCTTTTCTGTTGGGGGAGCCCGAGGAGGTTGGACAGAGAGTACACAACTCTTTCATCCTTGAAATGTAAATTTGGGGCTGGGCCCTGTTCCCGCACAAATGGCAAGGCCCTGCCAAGGCCCCCTGGGCCCCTCCTCTTGGGGCATCAGGCCTCGTCTCGATGGGTCCTGTTGAGGCCTACCTGAGTGGAAGGAGGAGATAGAAATGTCCTGAATGACATGCTTTCTTTCCTTCCTTTTCACCACTGCAGGCAGCCACTCAACAAAGGCAGTTCAAATGGGAAGTGTAATTTCTGAGGGATTTATGGAATCACCAGGGACCTCAGACCTCAACCCACAGAAAAGCTTCCTACTTTGAGAGACAGCCCATGCTTCCTTCCCGATTGAAACTTGCCTTGCAGAACAACTGTCCAATTGGCCAGGTCCTCAAACTCACCTCATAGCGAACTCCTTAAATCTCCAGCTTCAATTACCCGCCTCAGGCCTGAGACAGGCCTCTTTGTTTGGGCCTGTTGGTACTAAATTCATTGTTCATGCAACGTCAAGAAAATGATCATTTTGAGAAAAGACCTCCCCGTTTCCTCCATTCTCAAGTGAAATGGTTGTTGAATCTGAAGGGCCCACCCAGCTTATGATGAGTGAGATAGAGCCTGAAGGCAGAGAGCGTTGTAGAATCACTGAATACTTTTCTAGCTCAGACCATTTTCCTGGGTATAGTAGATTCATCCTCTGAGGTTTGTACAGTTACAAGTGTGTGAACAGCTCTGCTCTTCACAAGGAGATACAAAGGTATAAAGTGCTGTAAAAAGGCACCCGTCCATCATCCTCTTTGAATTAGAAGCTCTAGGATGTAAGAAATTGAGACCGGTAGAGCTGTAACTTCCAGCACATTAGAGAAAAGAGCATAAGGCCCTACAGACATTAAGCACAACAGTACAACAGGGGACACCCTTGTTGTGAGTTCAGTGTGACCCAGACTGTGGATCCCACATTTGTCTTTTCAGCTATAGGTGAACTTCACTACGAGAAGTCTTCGAATAAAAAAAAACAGCTATAAATACCAGCATGGTCTAGTAAAAAGAGCATAGGCCTCAGAGACAGAAGACCTGGGTTCTAATTCCAACTCTTTCACATGTCTGCTACATGATCTTGGTGAAGTCATTTCACTTCTCTAGGCTTCAGTTTCCTCATCTGTAAAATTGGGATTAATCCTATTCCCCCCTGGTTAGACTATGAACCCCAGGTGGGACAGGGACTGGGTCCCCTGTGATTTTCTTGTATCTACCCCAGAGCTTAGTACAGTGCTTGGCACATAGCATTTAACAAGTACTATGATCCCCAGGTGTCTGTGAATGCACATGTCCTGAGGTTGTAATGGGGAGGATATCACCTGAGGAGAAGAAAACTAAATGAAAAAAGCCTCCTGGAGAGAGTGAGATTTCAAGAGGGCTTTGAAGATGAAGGGAGCTATGGCCTGGTGGATTTGAAGGGGTGGTTGCAGGGGTGTGAACAAGGGATAGGAGGCAGGAGAGGAGAGAGTGAGGGGAGAGAGAGAGGGTTTGCTTGGGGACTAGTGGGTGAGGAGGGTAAGATGGAGAGAGGTAGTGGAGAGTCTTAAAGCTAATGATCAGGAGTTTCTAAAGGGCAGAGGTCTAAAATGGACAGAGCTGGTGAAGAGTCTTAAAACCAAAGGCCCGGAGTCTTAAAGCCAGAGGTCAGGGATTTCTAGAGGGCAGAGGTTTTAAATGGAGAGAGCCAGTTTAGAGTCTTAAAGCCGACGGTCAGGAGCTTCTGCTTGGTGCAGCGGGAAATGGATAGCCAGGAGGTTTGGAGGAGCTGAAAGGTATGAGCAGAGTAATGCTCAGGAAGTTAATCTGGGCTTCTGAGTGTAGATTAGACTGAGAGGAGAGGTTGGAGGCAGTGAGACCAGTGAGGAGGTTGATTCAGTAATCTCAGAGAGGAGGAAAGCTTTAATCAGGGTGCCGGCCGTTTGGGTGGAAAGGAGGGGGTGAATCTGAGAAATATCTTGGTGAAAGAACCACAAGGATTCAGTGATACACTGAATGCTGGGAGGTTAAAGATGACACCAAGGTTGTGGGCTTCTGGAAAAGGGAGGAGGGTCAGCAGAGTTGGGGATAAGAGGCAGGGAGGGATTTGGAGGGACGATGAGGACTTCAGCTTTAGGCACTTTTGGTTTAAGGTCAGCGAGATGTCTATGTCCATAGCCCACATTTAGAGAAAACAAAAAAATAGCTTGCAAGAAATATGAGAAGATGGAAAAAGACACAAACGAGGAAACATAAAGGAAGGCATTTTTTCAGGTTATTTTTCAGAACTTTCAATTCTGCTTTTTGTTTAGTTTCATCTGCCTCTAAGTCTGCCAGGCCTTGAGAGCCATCTGTAAGGAGGAGGAAGGGCTTAGGGAAGGTGGGGTATTCTGTGCATTTCTCAGTGTGATCTGCACACAGTAAATAGTTAATAAATATTTTTACTACCACTGGAACAGCAGGCCCAGGAGACGGGGGAGAGGAGTGAAAGCAGGCAGGAGAAGGAGGTAGTATTCCGCACCCATAACCACTCAATAAAATATAACTGATTGATTGAAGAGAGAAAGATTGATGGGGAGAGGGAAGGGATCGGTCAGACCCACAGAGGCAACAGCTTTCAGCTCAAGGGAACAGAGACACGTCGATGTGCCTGTCCAGTCTTGTTCTCCAGTCGTCACCCCATTCCCGGCCCAGGGGGACGCCGGCGACCGTTGAAAGAGACTCGGTGAAAGTGCCCCAGATTTCGATGAATTGCTTCAACCTTCAGCATTTGTCTCAGTGAGTGAAGTGGCTATAAATCCCGGTGCTGTCGGCGCGCCCTGCTCTTTCACCCATAACCCGTACGTGGTAGTGACAGGTGTAAAATGACATCAACAAGGCCATAACTCAGGGCAATTCAACTGCCAAAAATCTGTCTCTTAAAACATCAGGACTTTGCCTGGACTTATTGTTTTGGAGGAGAGCTGTTGCCAGAGCCCACCTGTAGAAACCTCTCAGAGACAGTTCATTGCGTTTCTCGTTATCCCCTGAGGCACACAATGTTTTTTCTCTCTCCTATCTGGAATTCCTCAGCTCTGGGTTACACTTGCATATGGGTCCCTGTGGGATTCAGCTAACTGAGCCCTGGAAAGAAATAACTATAAATGCTAACCACGTATAGTCTTGAGCCGGGGAAATGATTTGGAAACCAGTGAATGATTATTGCCTGTTAAGAAATTCTGAACACCCATTATTCAGGTGGCAGAGACTCAAAGGAACTACCCACTGTACCACACAGTTTGCCAAAGGGCAATCTGCTTGTGGTGCAGTGTTTCTTGGCACTCCTGTACAGCCTGCAACCCAATGCACAAATTTAGTCTCCCTGTCCTTGTGTAGCAGCTGGTGCCACGGCCCTACGCCCTTACCCAGGATATAGCATCCTGTTTACCCCAGTGAAAAGGCAGAGAGAAGACGATCAACATTTCCTTCCTCCAACATATTCCTTGGCTTGATAGAACTCCTAACTATTGCCTTCCCTTGCAATCTAAGGTAACTCATATTGGATTCTTTCATCTTTCTCTTTTGCTTTGGCTGGGGGAGGTCCCATTATTAGAGAAGGTTTTAGGGTCAGAGAAATTTGCCCCATTTTTCTGCTTTGTCATAGTGTAGTCTGTCAGCTCCACCTGTAGACTGTAAGCCTGCTGTTGACAGGGATGGTGTCTGCCCACTCTTTTGTATCGTACTTTCCCAAGAGTTCAGTACAGTGCCATGCACACGGTACGTACTCAATAAATACCACTGATAGATTGATTGCCTCTGTGTTGATATGTATATGCTCAATTGGCTTGTCTTGACTAAGTGCTACTTACCTGCTGTGTGCCTTGGGCAAGTCACTTAACTTCTCTCTGCCTCAGTTCCCTCATCTGCAACAGAGGGATTCAATACATGTTCTTTCTTTTCTTTAGACTTTTAGCCCCATGTGGGACCTGATGATCTTGTATCTAACTCAGTGCTTAGTACAGTGCTTGCCATACAGTAAACACTTAACAAATACCACAGTTGTTATCATTTTTGTGCAGCCCCTGGGTCCGGTCAGCATTGTGCAGGAGGATGACTGGGGCTCGGCAGCTCCCGTGTTTCAGATTCTCAAGGGGTCTTCTCTTGTCTTCTCCATTCCTTAAGGACAGTGGGCCCATTTAGCTGGGGTGGGCAGGGGAGGAGGCGGTGGTCAGGAAAAAGGCTGTTTCTTTGGCCTGGCTCCTGGTTTATCTTCCCTTGTGCCTGCCCGTTCTCAGGATCACAGCTCCACAGCAGGGAGGGGATCTGGGGAATCACCAAGAATAAGATTAATTATTTGTGAGGCAGTGAGTACTTTTATCAAGAGGCTGTGCAGTGTCATCCAAGTCTTCGGAAGAAAGAAAAGTCTGCATGAGGGTGGGAGCGTGGGGGGAGGTGGGAGTGTCAGGAATCGTAAATGGATGTTATCTTTCATGCCTAGACAATAGAAATTTGAAAAGCCAGGCAGTACCATTTTCCAAAATAGCATGACCAGTGAAAAAGATGAGTGTCCAGTAAGTGGCAAGCTGTCCTCCTTAATGTGTTTCTGAATATTCTACGTGCTGAACACATTTATTCTAAATTCATATTATGTAGAGCCTTGAAATAGTTCTTCATTCCAGTTCAACATTTGGTCCCAGTCATGATGTTACCATTTATCCGGTAGGATGGGACATCCTCTTAAGTGACTTTTATTTTAATTGTTGTGGTGCTGCTGCCAAGCAGAAAAACCTCCAACATTTTTAAACCAAATAATCTGATTTCTTCCTAGAAAAGAACGCTTTGGGGGGAGATTTTACGCTGCCTTGCAAGCACATTCAAATGTTTTACTATTTAGTGAGAGACAGCTATAACATCAGAGCTGTGCTGGAATTTCCTTGTGGTTTACCTGCTTGAAGGCCATTGCAATAATAATAATACTGATTGTGGGTATTTATTACGTGCTTACTATGTGCCAGGTACTGTACTAAGCACTGGGGTGGGTACAAGCAAATCGGGTTGGACACGGTCCCTGTCCCATATGGGGCTCACATTCTCAATCCCCATTTTACAGATCAGGTAACTGAGGCACAGAGAAGTGAAGTGACTTGCCCAGGATCACACAACAGACAAGTGGCAGAGACAGGATTAGAACCCATGACCTTCTGCCTCCCAGGACTGTGCTCTGTCCATTCTCCTGGGATGTTTGGGCTTCAGAGAAGGAACAGGAGAAGAGGACCTTGCCCCTCATTTGAGTCTCAAAATAATTGACTCTTGGACAGACTGCCTGCACTGATCGTCAAGCCTCCACAAATTCCGGCAACAGGCAAGACATACCTTTCAGGACATTTCCCCAAAGTGTCCAGGAAGCTTGGACTGGGTAATTTCCTTGTGGGTTCCCTGATCCCATGTGAAATGGTGCTACATGAAAGGAAGGTTTCTCTCCTTTGGGAACCTGCTGCCCATTTCCCCACAGAGCTTTGATGCCATCCCTATGCCTCACTCAAAGTGACACTGTCCTTCATAGTTTTTCTCTGTGAGGGCTGGAGGAACTTTTTTCAGAGGCCTAGGGGCTCTTCTCCAAGGGAGCTGGGGTGGGGAGGCCCACTCAACCATGCTGCCCGTAAGGGTCAAGCAGGTCATTCCTTCCTGGTAGGGAAGAGGCCTGACCCTTTAGCCTGCGGCCCACAGGGTTACTGGCATTCTTTGGTGGAGTTTCGCATTGGACATGAGCTGTGAGGGTGATGTGGTATGTCTGTGTGGAGAGCCTGGAGCGGAGGGAGGGGTGATGATGATGATGGCATTATTAAGCACTTACTACATGTAAAGCGCTGTTCTAAGTGCTGGGGAGGTTACAAGGTGATCAGGTTGTCCCACATGGGGCTCACGGTCTTAATTCCCATTTTACAGATGAGGTAACTGAGGTGCAGAGAAGTGAAGTGACTTGCCCAAAGTCATGCAGCTGACAATTGGTGGAGCTGGGATTTGAACCCATGACCTCTGACTCCAAAGCCCGTGCTGTTTCCACCGAGCCACGCTGCTTCCCCATGGTGAAAGTGTGAGGAACTGTCTCAGAATGGGGAAGGCTGAGGGGTCCATCATTTATTCAGAGGATTTATCCACGAGACCCCAGAGGGACTGGGCCCATGTTCAGGCTAAGTGCTATTTCTGACCCTTTCTGGTGTTCCCAAAACATTTCATTTGGTAACATATTTAGTCTCAGGCCAGAATCAGCATTCTCTCTTGAAGGATCTAAAGTAGATTAACTAATACGCTGAGAGTACTACATCTTTACGTAAGCAGTGGCTGCCCTATCAGCAGGGCAGACTAACAGTGGTGGAGAGAGGAGAATGAAGAAGCGTAACATCCAGCTTCACTTTTCTCTTGCACCGGCATTGCCAGTATGTGTTAGGAGGGAAGAGAACAATTTATACTTCCCTGGTGTTTAGAGGATTGGTTCTGTCCAAGATCATCCCATTGCATTCTGGAATATACTGACCCCGAAGTGAGTTAGCCCAGGGCTGGACAGAGGCAGGAAGAAGAGAACAATGGAAGATTTGTTATGGCCACATTGTTTCCAGGCTCTTTTGGCTACTCTCCTTGAGGTCCGGGATTGTTTCTTCCAATCCTATTGTGCTGTACTCTCCCAAGTGGTTAGTACAGTGCTCTACACAAATACGTGCATAATAAATACCACTGATAAATTGATTGATTGCTTAACACTGAAAATGGGTGGGTGAATGGGGTCTTTTCATTGCCACCATGAGGCTTAGAGGGCAGCTGTTGGGGTGAGTATGCCATTCTCAGGGTATCCTGGCACTGCCCTGGGAATCTGAATGGAAGGAAACTCTTCTTTCTCTCTCTCTCACTCCCTTGTGTCTGGAAGGACAGAATTACTGGCTGTTCTTCCTGGATGGGGGCCAAAGAATCCAGTCCAGTACCACAAAGATTCAGTGACTGACATTGGTCTCTCTTTTTCCTTCTCTCTAGGAAGGTTCCTATGGTCCTGAGATGCTGAGGGAAAAGTAAGGGATGTAAGAAGACCCACCCCTAATCATTAACGACGGAGGCCAAGGAGGGCAGCTGTTACAACTTTCCTACAACAACCCTGCTGCCACTATCACCGTCTCAGTGAGTACAGGACTATTGTTCTGACCCAAAATATTTTGCATGCCTTTATGTTCTTCCTTACAGGCAGCCTAGCCACAAAGTCGTCTTTTCTGCAGCTGCCTTTATCTAGAACCATTTCCCTCCAATCCCAAGAATCAGTTTTTTATTTTATTTCTCTAAATTGAGGAAGAGATTTAGACTCACCCAGAAATATACTGCAGCCTCTTTGCCTCTGTTTCCACAGTTCTCCCTTCCTCCCTTGCTGGACTAATGACTGATTTATTAGCACTCTTCTGTCATTTAGAGGACACACTGTTCATTATCTTCTTCCCATTGATTTAGACCTTGTCTGAAAAACTGTTCAAAATTGTGGTTGTTTTTGTTGAAACGGGGTGTACTGTGCTCTGCGAATAGTAAGTAAATATGACTGATTGATTGATTGATTATTCTCACTTTCCCAAGTGCTTCTTATAGTACTCTGCACACAGTAAGCCCTCAAAGAATACCTTTGGTTGATTAGATTGATGATTATGAAAGAATGTAGTGTTGTTGATTTCTTCCCAATAGGCAGTATAAGACCACTGAAAATAGGCTTCTTATTAAGGGCTCTTCAGTGTCCAACTATGCACCCAGCTTTAATTTCATTCAGGCCATGACTGCTTTTGAGGGCTGTAATGGGGTCATTGAATACTAGTATGTTTGCAACACTCCTAGACACCTCGCAAGAAGTGTGAGATCTGCCGATCTATTCATGATGAATGATATTCATAAAATTTTTCTTCAAAAAGTTCCTTCTGGCTATATGTGGAAAATTTAGCCTGCATTAATATTGCTGAGTAGAAAAGAGAAAGTTAAACCCTGGAGTTAAATTTTCTGGCCCAAGTACCTCCCATCTCATCCCCTCCGGCCACCAATGACTTGTCTTTTGAGGCAACTCGGGCTTCTGCAATGGGAGCTGGGAACTGGGCTGAGCATTAGAGAGAAGGATAAGAAATTGGTGTGGGTCTCTGTGGGTTTCGGTAAGTTTCCCAATATTTCAGATCCTGGATGGCACACAACTTCTTGGGGAGAATATTTTCATCTTGGAATCAATAAAAACATATGATTGTAAAATAGCAAGGTCAAAATGAGAAATGAAAATGCAATATTGGAAAATTTCCTTTGCCCAGTGGATAACAGTAATAATAATAATGGCATTTATTAAGTTATGCCAAGAACTGAAGTAGATACAAGAGAAGTAGCATGGCCTTGTGGAGAGAACACGAGACTGGGAGTCAGAAGACATAGGTTCTAATCCTAACTCTGCAACTTGCTGGTTGTGTGAATTTGAGCAAGTGACTTAATTTCTCTGGGCCTCAGTTTCTTCATCTCCAAAATGGGGATTATCATCATCATCATCAATCATATTTATTGAGTGCTTACTATGTGCAGAGCACTGTACTAAGCGCTTGGGAAGTACAAATTGGCAACACATAGAGACAGTCCCTACCCAACAGTGGGCTCACAGTCTAAAAAGCTCACAGCTCACAGTACTAGATTAGGTACCCATCCTCCCTCCTACTTAGACTGTGATCCCCACAGACAAAGACTGCATCCAAGCTGATGATCTTTTATCTATTCAATGCTTAGTACAGTGCTTGGCTCATAGCAAGTGCTTAATAAATGCTATTATTATTATTATTATTATTATTATTGATATTGTTCTTATTACAAGGGTAGGAGTTCAGATACACTCTCTATCCCAAAAGGGGCTCACAATCTATTTTATCCCTAGTTTACGGATATGAAGAAACCAAGGCCCAGAGAGATTAAGTGATTTGCCTAAGGTCACACAGCAGGCCAGATCTAAATTTTGAACCAGGGTCTCCAGACTTCCAGTTGTGTGCTCTTTTCACTAGGCCACCCTGGAATGTCCCTTCTCAGTATAGCTGAGAGCCTGCCTCACAGTGAGGGACCAAAATGCTGTTTTTCTTGCATACATACAGATTTAGGGAGGAAAAGAAAAACTTGAAATTGGAGACAGGATTACTACCATCCATTTAAATGAATGTTAATTCATCTCTTTTATCACGTTGGGCCAAAAAGGACAGGTTTATGTTTCCTGATCTTTAGCTACTATTAATCTCATCCGTTCGGCCTTCCTATTTTTCTCTGTCCAACTCTTTGTCAGCTTCATTTATTTGCTGGGGTGGTTTGTGTGGGGGCTACCTCCCAGAAAGTTAGGAATTTCCTCCTGATAACACTTGAATTTTCTGGAGGAGAGGTGGAAGATTTGCCCTCCATCTCCCAAGTCTTTCCCTCTGCCCTGGCCTCCTTGCTGAAGACTTCTCAGGATTAGGGAGCTGTCTTGGGCTCAGGAGTGGTCATTTTTCCCCGCAGCACTGTGAAGGTGCTTACTTTTTTCACTTTCTAGAGCAGTGATTACCGGCCCTGGCACCACCTCATACAAACGTCCACCAACCTCGGTGGATATTGGGCCTCTCCATTCTAGCTGGGAAGCCTGGACTGCAGAGGCCTCTTCCTCTTGGTGAGGGTTTATTGGTTCCGCAGAGATCTCTAGCTCTTATTGCTTCCAGCAGGGAGGGTGGTTCACTTTTTTCCAGTGCTAGAAAGAGTTTGGAAAGGCGAACGTTTTTTCCCTTTGCTGGACTCCTCCCAAGCCCTCCACTTCCACTAGTCTGATTACTTTTATTCTGATTACTTTTATTCTGATTACTTTTATTCTGAAGACACCATTTCCTCCACCTGCCCTTTCCACCAGGCTATTCTGTGGGGTGACAGTCCTGTTATTAAATCTCCAGGAGGCTCATCCCCCATTCATTTTTACTCTCCCCAGCTTATATCCCCTAACTCCATGTCAGCACTTCCATATCAGAACTTCAGGGCCACCTAAGCATTTAAATATGCACAAAGCCCCCTACTATTCCCTATCCAATAGATCCTATAACTACCCCCTATCTGTAATGTACTTTAGGCTCTACGCTAGCTGTGGGCAGGGAATATGTCTGTTATACTGTTGTATAGTAATCTCCCAAGTGATTAATATAGTGCCCTGCACACAATAAGTGCTCAGTAAATACAATTGACTGACTTTAGTGTTTTGACAGATAGATTGTAAACTCTTTGAGGTCAGGGGTCATGTCTACTAATTCTGTTTGAACAATCAATTGTACTTATTGATAGTGTACTGTGTGCAGTTAGCGCTTGGGAGACTACAATGTAGCAGAAAGCTTGTTATGGACAGGGAATGTGACTACCAACTATGTTGGATTACGCTCTCCTAAGCACTTAGTAATAATAATAATCATTATGGTACTTGTTAAGTGCTTACTATATGCCAGGCACTGTACTAAGCGCTGGAGTGGTTACAAGCAAATTGGGTTGGACACAGTCCCTGTCCCACAAAGGGCTCACAGTCTTGATCCCCATTTTACAGATGAGGTAATTGAGCCCCAGAGAAGTTAAGTGACTTACCCAAGGTCACACAGCAGACAAATACCATTGGTTGATTGATTTGGTAGGCATGTTCCCTGCCAACAAGATGCTTTCTGGCTACCGTACTCTCCCAAGCAATAATGCATACATTGCTCTGCGCACAGTGAACACATTACGATTAATTGATTAATTGAATAGAAGGGAATAGAAGGGCAAGAGTGAAAACAAAAGAGATGACAAAGATGAGGCTTTTGGAAGACAGGAAGGGTCAAAATGGTGGACCCAGTCAGTGGCAGATTCATGCTTACATTGCCATCACTAAACACGGTTCCTTTGTCCACCCTGGTTAGGAATCTGTGGCAAAAGGAAGAAAGGTGTAAGGAAAGCCAGCCGGTCACCTCGGTACTGAACGTGCATTTCTTGTACTGTGAAATCTCCTGTCCTCTTTTTTATATCTCATCCAGTCACTGTCCTCCCACCTTACTAACCCATTAGGTTTGCTCACAAGTATCCCCAAATCCCAGGCACCACAACTGATCAATCCAGGTCAGGTTTCAAGTCCTGATATTCAAGTGTAGAAGAGGCTTAGAGGTGAAAGAGCCTCTGCTGTCTCAATATCTCCAGGTAGTCGCCTGTTCAGAACAGGATTTGAGGGATTCTTCTCTGCCCAGCCAAGTCTGAGACAGCAGATTGGGTCTACCATCTTGCCACTCTTTCCTTTTGTAAAGCCTCCCTTTCCTCATCTCTTTCCTTCCCACCCTTTTCTATTTTCTTCCTCTTCCCCTTTTTCTTAGAGTCTTCCTGTCTGCTCTGGCAGACTGAAACCCTGGTGTCTGAGTTAAGCATGCAAAACGCTTCTGTGTCTGAGCTGATTACCTCCCATACACCCCAGCTCTTTAATGAATCAATCAGTCAATCAGTCATATTTATTGAGTGCTTACTGTATGCAGAGCACTTTACTAAGCGCTTGGGAGAATACAATGTATCAGAGTTGGTAGGCATGTTCCCTTGCCCACAAGGAACTTATAGCCAGGAAGACTGTAGCACAATGTGTGGCACATTCTAAGTGCTTGATAGATGCCATCATTATTCATGGAGACCATCATAATTATTAAAATGTCTTTTGGCGTGAAAATTCTCCTCAGGCCCGGGCTCCCCCCAAAATATTGAGCTTGGTCTCTGCTCAACATAATCTCTTTCTCCTCCCAAGCCAGGGATCTTGTGGGAAGAAGCGGAGTCTTGAGTGGGAACACATCCCTAGCCAGATCTTAGAGTTTCCTCAGGTTTCCGCAGGGAAGGGCTGTGACTCTTTCCATTTTTCTTCACATGTAAAAAGCTTTTTTCTTTCAATACTCCAGAATGTTACCAAAGAATTACCCTTCTATTTTCATCGTTGCCACTAGATCCTTTTTGAGCAAAAGTGCAGTCCATTCTCAGTTCAGATCAGGGCACACACCATGGAGAACTAGTGTCCAATATCAGAAAATGCTGCTCACGAATCAACGGAGACTTGTCTTGGGGCCTTCGGCCAATTAAACTAATTCTCTCGTGCCACCGTCTCAAGATAATTACTCAGGCATTACTTAGTGCTGCTAAAGTGGCCTATCTTGGGCCTCCGTTTCAAAAGTAGGTAATGTTGAAAAGTAAATCATCAACTGTGGGCTGCTTTAACTGCAGGCAACCCTGTTTTTAACTTTTCAGCTTCATATCTCTGAAGAGAAATTGTTCATACTGGGATAATTACCAAGAGCCCAGCTTATTTGTAAAATGTAGTATAAATGATTAAATAGTAGATAAACACCATTATCGTTAAACATATAAATAGATGTTTGTCTCCTAGCACTGCATTCCCTGCGTAGAGAACATGGATCTCATTATGAAGCCTTGAATATGCGGACAGCCTTATTAGGAAAGAGTGCTGTTCTGGCATCCGCTTGCAATTTCAGAGGAGGAGAAGGCACTTTTTCTAAGAGATGTGAAGGGAAAACTGCCTTTCCTGACTAATCTCCCATCTCCCTATCGTGTCATCCCTCCATCCGCATCCCCTTGGCACTTGAGTCTGTACCCCACCCCTATAAAACAAGTCCATAGCCTTGTAATAATAATGATGGCATTTGTTAAGCGCTTACTATGCGCAAAGCACTGTTCTACGTGCTGGGGAGGATACAAGGTGATCAGGTTGTCCCACGTGGGACTCACAGTCTTAATCCCCATTTTACAGATGAGGTAACTGAGGCCCAGAGAAGTTAAGTGAGTTGCCCAAGGTCACACAGCTGACAATTGGTGGAGCCGGGATTTGAACCCATGACCTCTGACTCCCAAGCCCGGGCTCTTTCCATTGAGCCACGCTGCTTCTCCTGTGCCCACATTACTCTTCCATTTCCTTATCTGTAATCTGTTTTAATGTCTGTCTCCCTCACTGGACTGTAAGCTCCTTCAGGGCGGGGATTGTGTCTCCCTGCTGTCATATTGCACTCTCCCAAGGCTTGATTCAGTGCTCTGCACTCAGTGAGAGCTCAATAAATACCACTGATGGATGGATTGAACTGCAGTCAGTGACAATGGGAACAATCCGGTGAACGGCCCCAGGCAACCCAGGAAGGTACTAATGAGCACATCTTTATGGCTAGCAAAATTGCCATGACAAACTTTGCTGAGAGGTAATGAAATTTAAACGAAGTTCTGTCAGCAAGTGTTGATCATCCAAAATCCTGAATTGTTTGTGCATTAGCACTGTTTGTCTAAATGCCAAGCAGGCCACGTCAGGGCTCAGGCTAATTTGGTGTAGCCCGGCCTTTCAAATGTTCATCCAGATCTGGAGGGGCCTCGTTCAGTGTAAAGTTGAGCAGCATCAACCCAGACTGTCCTCTAGAGTCTCTGGTCCTGGGTTTGGAGGTCAGGAAGGATCGTTTTTCAGACGGACCCCAGGTTTGTTGTTTCCTTGCACAGGTAGAAAAGGGAGCAAGGCAAGCACCTCCACTGCCTGTGAAGATTCTCTCCCAAATGGAAATTGTCTACAGGAAAATTTCCAATTGGATTCAGTGTCCAAGTGGCTGTTTAAAAGAGCCTCAAGAGCTCTGAGTTGGCTTTGAAGACCTCAATCTGAGATTCCTCTTCCTTTGATGTTATTTAGCCTCCTTTTTTTTCCCTTACTATGTGCCAGGCACATACTAAATTTTGGGTTAGATATAAACTAATCAGATTGGACACAGTCCATGTCCCGTATGGGGCTCACAGTCTTAAAATCCATTGAACAGATGAGGTAACAGGCACAGAGAAGTTAAGTGACTTCCCAAGGCAGCACAGCAGACAAGTGATGGAGTGGGATTAGAACCCAGGTCCTTCTGACTTCCATGCTCTATCTGCTAGACTTCCCCTGTCTTGGTTTCTCAGTCAACCAGTCAGTGCTATTTATTGAGTGCTTGCCATTTGCAGAGCACTGTACTAAGCACTAAAGAGAGTACAACAGTTGGTAGATATGTTCCCTGCCCATAAGAAGCTCACAGTCTTGAGGGGGAGACAGACGTTAAAATAAATCATGGGTATGTATATAAGTGCTGTGGGGTTGAGGGTGGGATGGATCTCAAGTGCTTAAAGGGTACAATTCCAAGTTCATAGGTGATGGAGAAAGGAGAGGGAGTAGGGGAAATGAGGGCTTAGATGGGGAAGCCTCATGGAAAACGTGATTTAAATAATCAGTGGTATTTATCAAGCATTTACAATGTGCAGAACACTGTACTAAGTGCTTGGGAAAGTACAATATAGCAGCATTAGCAGACATGTTACTTGCCCGGTCTGTTGGATAAGAAGGGGAAGGGACTTCCTGGCCAGAGAAAGGACATGGGCAAGGAGCTGGTAGTGAGAGAGATGAGATTGAGGTGCAGGGTGTAAATCGGTAGTAGAGGAGCGAAGTGTGTGGGCTGGGCTGGAGTAGAAAATCATCAGAATATAATAGGAGGGGGCAAGGTGTGCCTTAAAGCTAATGGTAAGGAGTTTCTCTTTGATTTGGAGGTGAATGGGCAACCATTGGAGGTTACTGAGGGCTAGGGTGATGTTGATTGAATGCCTTTTTAGGAAAATGATCTGGGAACTAAGGGGGAAAACCTCACAATGATTGCCACTTGTCAGTCTTGCCTGTGTTCGTTGGAGAGTTGGTGAAGTACTTGGCGACGCTGGATGAAAGAGCCCCAGACAATGGTACATATGGTAAAGGGCACAAATGTGCACGGAAATGGCAGGGGTGATTGGGAAGAGGATAACCGTGGTGTCCATGGTAACGGGGACCACAGTTATAGTGACTGACAGGGATGATGGTGAAGATGGGGATGATGATGATGGGGATGCCGGAGGGGCCTTGTTATTGATTTTCATTTTTAGCAGTAACCCACTGGGAAAATAGGAAACAAACCAGTAAGGGCATGGAGAGAGGTGAGGAGAAGTTACCGCCTTTGCATTGATAAACCTACAAATCTTAATTAAAAAACCTCAAGATCAGTGCTCTAATAATGTAATTAAACCAAACACTATTAATGTGAAGGATGAAAATGATTTCCTGAAACAAATTTGTAAGTGCTGGGCACAGGGTGGAGAGTTGTTTATGTAGTTCCATTTCTACGTACAATAGGCTTCTGTTTTGGTTTTTCAAATGAAACCTGCAGGGTCCTTGATCTACAGAAAGATGTCTCTGATCTGATTTTGTTAGAACTGGGAAGGTGAAAGTGATCCCCAAAATTGCTCTTTGAATTATGCAAATGTTGACTGAGAAAGATTTGCATTTAGAGAACTCTCCTTCGGTCATTTCCAAAACATTGTTGAGCATTGTAAATGGCTCATGAGATGATTTGACCACAAGCAAAAATCACTGCATTTTTCCTTGCGTTTCAAATAGCTACAGTTAACCCTCTGTGGGTTAGATGTAGACAGTTCTAGTAAGTCAAAGTACTCACCCAATATGCTACCAAGGCTGCTCATGGAAATTTCCCCAAATGTTCAACATTCCCCATGCTGGGTTTGTGTAAAACATCTTTTGCCACAACAAGCAGTTCAACTCCTTCCCACCAGACAACCCCCACTCTTCCAAATGGAAGAGAGCCCATTTATGATTGCTGCTCACCTCCTCACCCAGAGCTTAAATGACAGTTAACTGCTTTCAGTACAATAACAAGGGTTGCCTTTAATTTTTCTTGACCCTTTTGGGGCAACAAATGAGAAGTGTTTATGTGTCAGTGATTGCCCCAAACCACAGGTATCCAAATCTGAGCAGTGCAGTAGGCCAGCTGGCTTGAAAGTCTTGACCGGGAAACGGAAACCTCGGCACGAATATCGCAGAGTGTAGGGAAGGCAATGGTAGGATGGGAGGAAGGAAGGTCGGAGGAGCAGAAGTTCCTGTTTCCATCAGTTGCTCTCATAATTGGCTCCAAGAAGCTCCTTATAAGTTCCAGGCTACAAAATCTAGTTGATCAAAGGCAGATGCAACCCACAGCCTCCCAGGGGTTAACCCGACCCCCAGGATCTTCCTAGGATCCTTGTGGCCATGTCCAGCCCTATCTCCTGACATAGAATGTGGCCCATCACCAAAGGGTCCCAGCCATTTGACCTCATTTATTGCTCTGAAATGAAAATCACGAAACCCCACCTGAGAGTTAGCATGTGTTGGTTGTTCACGACCAATAAAAAATCTCCTTCGTCCTGTTATTGAATTTGTATTGAATGAATGCAAGTAAATTAGCATCGTTAGAAACATCTGTGTCTTCCTCTAAATAGAGAGAAAAATGTTGACTTTTCGCATCCTTTTGTAATTAACCACCTTTTTTGACTCTCAGACATTTCTTTGATTCTTTGCTAGAGCGCTCAATTATGCGATCAAATTGAAATCTTTTGCAGCTTTATCTCGGAGCTCTGCACAGGCCATTGCTTTTGCAGCTGGTAGAATTAGTTCCTCTGCACTCTAGTGTGAGCTTTTCCAGCCTTTGCTATTAGCGGTGAAGCTTGATAAGAAGCAAACCCAATCTTTTCACGGTTGCAGCCGGTCACCGTTTTTTTCACTTGATTTTTTGGCTGAAATACAGTTCTGGCTGTTTGTTTTGGGAAAAAGAAACCCAGAAGATTTTTTGATGTCTTCCTTGTGTTTCTTTTCTAGAGGGTGGTGAAGTTGGCCGGCCTTGTGCCTTCGTTGACTAATAATTCATTACAAAGAATACAGCATGGTTTCTGCTCAGCTTCAGAGCCCACATTGGTAAATATAGACAATATTTGCTATATTTGCCGCGTGTATGTTTTGATTGACAAGTTTAAGTCATTTAAGTCATGTAAGTCATTTCAAGCTCGACCATCTTCGGTTGCTATTTTTCCACTTCATTAACGAGCCCCATTTCTTATCAGGGATCCAAACTAATCTGGGGCCTCTATAATGCAAAGTAGTTCCTTCACCCAGTATTCTAAATTGGTTAAAATATAAAGTGGTTTTACAACTCAATCCAAGGAAAATAATAATCATAATAATGATGTTTTTTGTTAAGCGCTGTGTGTGAAGCACTGTTCTAAGCAGAGAAGCAGCATGGCTCAGTGGAAGGAGCACGGGCTTGGGAGTCAGAGGTCATGGGTTCTAATCCTGGCTCCACCACTTGTCAGCTGTGTGACTTTGGGCAAGTCACTTAACTTCTCTGTGCCTCATTTACCTCATCTGTTAAACGGGGATTAAGACTGTGAGCCCCCCCTTGGGACAACCTGGTCACCTCGTAACCTCCCCAGCACTTAGAACAGTGCTTTGCACATAGTAAGCGCTTAATAAAATGCCATTATTATTATTATTAAGCAGTAGGGGTAGATTCAAGCTAATCAGGTTAGACACAGTCCCTGTCCCTCATGAGGCTCATATTTGACAGATGAGGGAACTGAGGCACAGAGAAGTGGAATTAGTTGCCTGAGGTCACCCAGCAGACAAGGGGCAGAGCCAGGACTAGAACCCAGGACCTTCACACTTTCAGGCCCATGCTCTGCCCACTAGGCTATGCTGCTTAGGAGGGAGAGGTGTGAAGAGCAGGTTGGATAAGCATACCTATCTTCTCCAGTGACAGGGGAGGATGTGGGGAGAGAGAGCACTAACTCCCCAGTGTTTGACAGCAACTATAGAGATATACTGACAATCCGTCGTATTTATTGAGTGCTTACTATGTGCTGAGCACTGTATTAAGCCCTTGAGAGAGTACAATACAGCAGAGTTGGTAGACATGTTCCCTGCCCACAAGGATAACCACCTGTAGCCCTTCTGAACATACCGTATTTCTTAGTACTCTCCTTTCTGTCTACTTTCTTTCTTCCTCCTAGCTCTAAATGGTTTTAGTGTCTGGTCCCTCCTGTTAAATTGTCCTTGCCGGCAGGGATCATATCTACTAACTGTTCTGTGCTCTCCTAAGCTCTTTGCACAGGGTTCTGCACACAGTAGGTGCTCAAAAATAGGTGGGTAAAAGAGTGAATCTAAATGACCACTGAGTGAAGGGGGTGATTCCCGGCTGACCAGAGGATGGAGGGTCAGGAGAGTGAACTCCGAGCAGCCACTCTCTGGCTCTCTAACTCCCTTAAGCTATTTTGGTAGCGTTGACACACTCCACTAGGCCTTCATACATTGGTTATGTAGAAGGATGTCATTCAATCAGTCAGTGGTATTTATTGAGCCCTTATTGTGTGCAGAACACTGTACTAAGCACAATACAATAGAATTGTTAGGCATTATTCCTGGCCACAAGGAGCATACAGTCTACAGGGTGGGGATGGACATTAAAATAGGTTACGGAGAGGGAAAATAGAGAATAGGGATATGGACATAAATATGGGGCTGGAGTGGAATGCAAGGGTGGAATGAAACCCCCACCTCCCCAAGAGGCTGCAACCTGAGTAAAGTACCATAGACCTTGCCACCACCATATAGCAGGGATGAGTACATGGGTGTGGGATGCTCTTAGTTACTTATGGTCGTAATTACACGCTTACTCTGTGCCATCAGTCACTGTGCTAAGCATTCAGGTGGATGTGAGATGAACAGTTCAGATGTGATCCCTGTTCCATATGGAGCTCACAATCTGGGTGGGAGAGGACAGACACGGACAAGAGAGAAATGAATCGGAGGCAACAGGAGCATTTACAATGACAAGAATCAAAATAAAGAACAAAACAGGTGAACTATAATGTAAAGAGGGGGCAGTTTCACATTCCTCATCTGTAAAATGGGCAGTAGATACCTGTTCCCCCTCCTATGTAGACTGTGAGCTCTGTGTGGGACTAAGGTAATTAACTTTACCCCTGATAGTAAGGTGCCTGGCACAGCACAAATCATCAATCGTATTTATTGAGCACTTACTGTGTGCAGAGCACTGTACTAAGCGCTTGAAATGCTTAACTTGATTTGAAATCACAAATTTGAAATCAGTTTGAAATTTGAAATCACAAATGCTTAACAAATACTATTATTGTTATTATTATTTCTCTATCAGTATTATTATTGCTACTACTATTCTTATTTTCCTCCTATTCCAGATCACTACTATGATTGATTCTCAGAAAAAAAGAGAAAAATGAATAAATGAAAATCCAATCAAGTTTCCTCAAATACTCAGTTGGGCAGTGCATTTTTCACCATGTAGAAATGCCCTACCACTTGCCTCCAGGCCCCTCATTACTTTCCCAGTGCCTCACCTAATTAATCTGAGAAGTAGGAATGCCATTTATTGGTTCCCCAGCCCATTAACAGCCAGGTCATTAGAGGGATCAATGCTTGTGAGTGAAGCACTCTTGAGACTAACTCAGTGTTGTGAGCAGGGCCAAAAGATTCTGGCGGCCTGCTGTCTGTGATTAGCTGTCTTCTTCCTCCTCTCCTCTTCAGTTTGTTCTAGGGCCTGCTATCTGTGGTTGGCAGTCCTCTTCCTCCTCTCTTCTTCTGACCTCCCCTGTCCAATAAATAGGACTGAATGAATAGTAGAGATCCAGCAGGCACGGGAGCCACAGCAGGCCTGTGGTTCCAGCGGTGGGTTTCAAGCGCTTAGTACAGGGCTCTGCACACAGTAAGTGCTCAGTAAATATGATTGATTGATTGAGCTTGAGAAGCAGGTTCAGGGGTGGTTGACTGTGGGTAGACAATAGAAGGGAAGGTAAAGCTCCTGTTCCCGTCTATATCCTCTACTTGGTGATTGGAGATGACTCTCTCATGAGTTCAAGCCCAGTTACTTGATGCCCTGAGAACCTCTGTCCCTGCCCACAGGCAGCCCAACTCTGGTCCTGTTAAGGGCTGGGACTCCAGATGGATGGGGGAGACATGGCCTGGAATGAATTTACAGTGTTTGCTCTCCGGATTGCCTCACCTAGATGTAGCAATCCCCTTAGCTCTCAGGTTTTCAACTTTGTTTGGAAATCATTCCTCTTCAGTCTCAAATGCCTCAACTCCATTAATTATCTCCCTCATCATCATCTTCCCCCTAATGCCACCTCATATGTACCCACTTGGCACACTTACCTCTCCCACAAACTCTGCCATTCACACCCCCACTTGGAGAGCCATAATTTCCCCAGCAGAGAGCAGAGCAGGGGACAAGGGAAAACAAGCTTCTGTATGCCTCAAAACTAGTGCCTGCTTCCCACTTTTCGTGTCCTGCACTGCTGCTCCCCGTTGGGCCAGGTTTTCTCCTCTGCCATAAAGGTCTCACCTCAGACAGTTCTTAGAAACATCCACCGAGACCACTTTCCTTGCCCCCTGACTGACAACTTCTTTGGGCCACCCATGGCTCCAAAGTGCTCCTTGGCAATCCAAGCTTTAAATTCCTTATTTTTTTAATGGTATTTGTTAAGTTCTTACTGTGTGTCAAGAACTGTTCTAAGCTCTGGGGTTAATCAGGTCAGACATAGTCCCTGTCCCTGTGAGGCTCAGACTCTAAATGAGAGGGAGGACAGGGATTAGTAATAATAATGGTGGTATTTGTTTAGTGCTTACTATGTGCCAAGAACTGTTCTAAGCTCTGGGGTAGATACAAGTTTATCAGGTTGTCCCACATGGGGCTCACAGTCTTAATCCCCATTTTACAGATGATGGAACTGAGGCACAGAGAAGTGAAGTGACTTGCTCAAAGTCACACATCAGACAAGTGGTGGAGCAGGATTAGAACACACGACCTCTGACTCCCAAGCCAGTGCTGTTTTCCACTGAGCTACGCTGGATTGAATCCCAATTTTGAAGTTGATTCCTGCCTTTCAGGGCCCTGCCTTCCGATTCCAGAAAGGAGAGAGATTCCCCAGCATGCTTCTACTAAGAGACTTCCTGACCAAATGGCCACCAAATCCTCAGATTCAGCAGATTTAGAAAAGAAAAAGAGGCGGCCTGCCAGAAAGAGGGATCAGGGAGCGAAATCACATTTTGGAGCCTGTTAAGTGCCAAATTCTTTATGCATGGTCAGTACTTGGGATTTCCACAGGCAGGCAGAGCCCCTGTGGGTTCTCTCCTTTGCTCCCACCCTGACCTGGGACCCTTGGGAACTTGGGAATGGTCTGTCTCTCACTCTTTCGCTTTCTCTCCTGGAAGCCACCTCTCTGGAGAAAATCTGCCACCAAATAACAGCCATGGTCCTAGGCTCCGGAGAAGGCCAAATCGTTGCTTTAGAATAATGAGAAGCCAGAATCGGGCATCTCTGGCAATGTGGCAAACTTCCAGAATCCCAGGAAGGGGGCAAATCAGCTTCTAAGAAGAGAGGGTATCAATCTTTTCTCATAGCTACCAGGGAGAAGCGTTTAGTCTCCCTCCAGTGGGCCAGAGCTCCTGTAATGAAGGAAGAATATTTACCAGTGTTTTATGAGTATTATCTGTACAGGAGCCTTCAGCTCCTCAGAAAAATCCACTATTTTTTCTTCATTCTGTTTGAGCATCATTCGTGTATTTTTTCCTTTGTTTATACTGGACAATGAATTTTTATGGCTTTTCATACATCATAATATCATATTCCATAATCCCATGGGACCAGTCCACATTAGAATCATTGCTACATGCTGTGTAAACATTATTCAGAAATACTGCTCCAGAACCTTACAGTATTGGGAATCCAGTTTGAATTTGTTCTTGGCCCTTTTCCAGGGAATGTCTAAACCAATGGTAGCCTGATTAGTACAGTGCCTGGCACATAGTAAGTGATTAACAAATACCGTAAAAAAACATGTCATTCTGGGTAGGATGGCTCACTTCTCTGCATCCAGGAGCCGGTTTAGCTCACCTTCCTGAGCCTCAAGGAGGGAAGCAAGCCTTCCCAAATAGCTGGGCGCTAAATGGAGGAAGGTTTCCTCAACACTTCTGTTGAGATAATTTCCAGAAACTGAAGCAGAGAGAGGTGAACTGATTTGCACAAAGTCCAAGTCACTTGACTCCCATCCAAAACCCCTTTTGTTTTAGCATCATGACCCCGCAGACAGGAGAGTGAGTGCATGTCGACTGATTGCTGGCACATCAGGCAGGGCCCGCTTATCAGAGAGAGGCATCCTGTGCTCCAGCAGAAAATCCCAGCACCTGGTTACAGGCCACAATCTTGGGAGAAATATCGCTAAGGCCAGGGCTGAGAACTGGGCAGTCAAAAAATACTATTGAATGAATGAATGAAGGTGCACTGATGTCTCCTGTCACTGGGCCCCAGTTCAAAGATGCTGCAGATTCAGATGCTCCTGACCTACCAAAGGGTCAAACTCTCATTCCCCTCCACACCCCAAAGAACCCTTCTGTGTACTCCCACCATCTTTCAACACCTACATCAAGGAGAGCTCTAGAAAGAAGGGGAACTTGCTGTGAGGAAAGAGAAAAAGACAGAGAAAGAGAGAGAGACATACCGAGAGAAGAAGAAACAGAGAGGAACACAGAGACAGAAAGAGAAATAGAGAGACAGAGGGACAGGGACACACTGCGGGAGAAACAGAGGGACACAGAAATAAACAGAGACTGAGAGAAAAACATAGAGAGAAAGAGAAACAGAGTGATAAACAGAAAGACGGAGAAACAGAAAAACTGCAGAGAGGGACACAGAGAGACAGAAAGAAACTGTCAGAGAAAGAGAAACACAGAGACAGGATGAGAAACAGAGAGAGGGAGAGTGAGAGAGAGCTCGGAGAAGTTGTCTACAAAGTTGTCTCGGGATCCCTTTGAAATGTAAGTGCAAGGCTGAAGTTGAGGATCCTGTGTTTCTCTTGCCCTCTCCTCACTGCTCCCTGTCTGGGTGGCTGCTGGAAGGCTCTCCAGGCCATCTGCTCTCAGAATCACTCCCTTCTGTGGGGAAAATAAACATATTGAATACGTTGGAAGGTGAGAGGCCGATTTTCAGCCATTTAGTATTTACCTCTATTTGTAATTTCTGAACCCTTGTACTAATCTTACATCTTTTACTAATTTGGGATCTTAAACAGATCCATGAATTGTATACGTTTAAAAAACAACACCCATCACCAAAGAGGTTTTCCACTTTCTTTTAAACAAGATGCCTTGAACTCTTTTGTGATATCTGCCTGGGATTGAATTTGGACAGAGTCTGAATTTAAAGTCTCCCAGGGGGGTGTCTGTATTTGATGTGGCTGCTAAATCTGGCTTCCTTCCATGTTAAATCTAGCCTGCCTGATGGAATAATCCACCATTTGCACGGTCCAGATGACTAGTAAAGCTGGTTAACTTCTTGAAGTAGTTAAATATTTTCTTTAGGGATGCTTGCGTTACAAAATATATAGCACTGGTTTTTGAGCATCAAAGCATTTTGACTTCAGTGTGCTAAACATTAGGAAAGCAATACATTTCTAAGACGAATCAAATTTTATAGAATGGAGCATTCTTCTGGTGCATCAGTGTGGATCAAACTAAGAAATTATTTAAAATAAAATGTTAATTTGCTTCATGAAAGTGGTGACCTTAGCCATTCTGATCATTTTCTGAAATAATGGGAAAATATTAAATACCAAGGAAAGGCAGCAGGAAGACTCCAATTTTGGAGATAATTAAATGTCTCCAGTAATTAATATTTAATACTTACTGACATGGTTAGAGAAAGGCCTGGCACATGTAGGCCATGCAGATTTATCTTACATCGATGTTCTGCAAGTTGCCAAAGTTTTGAACTTTTGACACTCCTGTCTGACGCTTGTAACTACTGAACCTGATTCCATCAATAGGCGCTCCTGAGAGAGAAGCAATGCCCTCTGGAGCCCAGCAGAAGGGAAATAAGGTCACTCTGCTCTCCCATTCTGTTCAGTAATCGGGAGCAGCATGGCCTAGTGGCTAGAGCACGGTTTGGGAGTCAGAGGTGTAATCTAATCTCTGCTGCTAATCTCCTCACCGTACCTCGTTCTCGCCTGTCCCGCCATCGACCCCCGGCCCACGTCATCCCCCGGGCCTGGAATGCCCTCCCTCTGCCCATCCGCCAAGCTAGCTCTCTTCCTCCCTTCAAGGCCCTACTGAGAGCTCACCTCCTCCAGGAGGCCTTCCCAGACTGAGCCCTTTCCTTCCTCTCCCCCTCGTCCCCCTCTCCATCCCCCCCATTTTACCTCCTTCCCTTCCCCACAGCACCTGTACTGTATTTATTTTACCGGTCAGTATGATGGAATGAACGAATGAAAGGGAAGCAACGTGACTTGGTGGAAAGAACACAAGACTGGAAATCAGGAGACCTGCATTCTAATCCTGGATTTGCCACTTGCCTGCTATGTTCATTCATTCATTCATTCAATCGTATTTATTGAGCGCTTACTGTGTGCAGAGCACTGTACGAAGCGCTTGGGAAGTACAAGTTGGCAACATATGGAGACGGTACCTACCCGACAGCGGGCTCACAGTCTAGAAGGGGGAGACAGACAACAAAACAAAACATGTTAACAAAATAAAATAAATAGAATAAATATGTACAAGTAAAATAGAGTAATAAATATGTACAAACATATATACATATATACAGGTGCTGTGGGGAGGGGAAGGAGGTAAGGCGGGGGAGATGGGGAGGGAGAGTAGGGGGAAAGGAAGGAGTGGGCTTAGTCTGTCTTATCCATTTATATTAATGTCCATCCCCCCTCTAGACTGTAAGCTCCTTGCATGCAGGGAATCTCTTATATTGTACTCTCCCAAGAGCTCAGTACAGTGTTCTGCACACAGTGAGCACTCAGTAAATATGAATGAATGAACTGTATGCTCATTGTGCGCGGAGCATGTGCCTGCTATATTGTTGTTCTGAACCCTCCCAAGTGCTTAGTACACCGCTGCACACACAATAAGCGCTCAAGCAGCGTGGCTCAGTGGAAAAGAGTGGGCTTTGGAGTCAGAGGTCATGAGTTCAAATCCCGGCTCCGCCAACTGTCAGCTGTGTGACTTTGGGCAAGTCACTTCACTTCTCTGGGCCTCAGTTATGTGTGACGTGGGGTAAGTCTTTTAACTTCTTCCACTTTCCACACCTGTCAAATGGGGATTAAATGCCTGTTCTCCCTCCCCCTTAGTCTGGGCGGCTCAGGGATTGTCTCGGATCTGACTGAACTTTATTTATTCCAATGCATGGCATTTAGTAAGTGCTTAACCAATACTCCTATTATTATTTACTACACTCTCTCCATTGAGACTCTGTGGGATGTGCTGAGGGGATGTCAGAGAGGGAGCAGAGCAGAGTTGGCTATGCTGGTAGCCAGGTTGATGGGAAAATGTATCCACCATTACCCCTGACCATAACTGGCATTAGGACTCCCCAGCCATATAATGACCTGGGGCTGGGCAGGTAATGTGAACATTTCCACATAAACATTCCTCAGCACATAGGGACTTAGCGCTCTCCCTCTGCAAGGGCAGAATTGAAAGCTTCAGGGACTGCTTCAAGAACAGCAATTGAGGACAATGTGTGGATTCCCTGCATTCATATCCATTGTGGTCTCTCTTTCATGAACTGTCCTTTAAAGGCCTCAGAGTCATCAGCCTTCAACTGATGTGTGATCCCATTTCTCCAAGGAGAACAGCGGATGCCTTGTCCCACCCATTCAGGAGGGGAATCTCTATTTCAATAGGATTTTTGCCTTCAGGAATAATAATAATAATAATAATGATAATAATAGTATTAGTTAAGCACCTACTATGTGCCAAGCTCTGTTCTAAGCATTGGGGTAGATACAGGGTAATCAGGTTGCACGTGGGGCTCACACTTTTAATCCCCATTTTACAGATGAGGTAACTGAGGCCCAGAGAAGTTAAGTGACTTGCCCAGGGTCACACAGCAACAAGTGGCGGAGCCAGGATTAGAACCCACGTCCTCTGACTCCCAAGACCATGCTATGTGTTAAGCATCATACTAAACACTGGGATAGATATGAGATTATCAGGGCAGACACAGTGTCTGTTCCACATGGGGCTCACAGTCAAAATAGGAAGGAGTAGGATTTAATCCCCATTTTACAGATGAGGTAACTGAGGCACAAAGAAGTGACTTGCTCAAGGTCACACAGCAGGTAAATGGCAGAGTTGGTGTTAGAAACAGAATTTACATCGGACCCCCCCAAAAAATATCAGGCTCCTTTGGTTAATGTCAACTGGCAAATGGACTTAGACCCAGCAGCATTTTGCCAAGAAGGGCCAGATTTTTTCAGGCCCAATGCAAATCCTCTGGAAACATCTGGATTCTTTTCCAGCCAAAAAAAAAAATCTGTATATAAATGAAATAACCCAGATGCCTCGGGTGGAAACGACCCAATATTCCATATACTGTAGTTGAGAAAATGCATGGCTGGCTTTGGCAGTGCAGTGGCAGCCAAGGGGAGCTTTATAGTATAACTAAATAACTAATATTGCTTTGATCTCTGCATATCTTCAGTTGGGAATGGGAATCTTGGAAGTAGCCTGGTTCTCTCTCTAGAAATTCTTCCCCATTGATTAGGAACCAATGTGTATCCCCTAACCTGATACCAGGAGCTTTTGGGGAGGTCCTTCTTGGACTGTTATTTTTCTAATTACCAGAATACTTTGTTAAATGACCATTACTTTTTGAAAGGACATTTCCCTTTTGGTTTCTCATAGTGGTGTATTGTGCTGTGCAAAAGAACAAAAAATGGCTTAAAAGCAAAGAGGAACAGCTAGGATTTCTAAATGTTTATCATCTCATCTCTTTTAGGTTGTGAGCTTCCTGAGAGCAGAAGCCAAAATCAGTCAGTAGTATTTGAGCCCCTGCTGTGAGCTGAGCACTGTAGTGAGTAATTTGAAGCATACAATGAAAGGAAAAGTCACGGTGCTGACCTCAGGGAATTTACAAGCTAGTGGATTTGAAGTCAGTGTGGATTGGTAGTATTTATTGAGCGCCTGTGTAAGGGGAGCACTGTACTGAGTAATTGGAAGCATACAGTGCAAGGAAAAGATACAGTCTCTGACTTCAAGGAATTTACAATCTAATGGATTTTTCCATATTTTATGTTCTGTGGCTAGCACACTGAGGCCAGTCTTCCAGCTCAGCAGAGGAGAGAATTGGGACAAGCAGTTGGATAATTCAGACAAAATATTTGGCCAAGGAGAACAGGCTATTCATTAAACACAGCTTAAATGGGGTGGGTTCAGCATAAAAGCCGTGGGAACGGCATCCTTAGATGGCACCAGGGGATCAAAACTAAGAATTTAATTTTATTTCTTCCATTAAAAATTCTTCTTCACCCCCTACCAGCCGTGTGAGTGAGTTGGCTGTCTGCATCCTGGTGCCCCTTGGGCATAGTGGCCCAGGAAGCCATTGGCCACACCTGGAGAATGGCCTCCAGTGGGATGCTGTGGGTCATTGATAGTATTAGTGAGTGTTTGCAGAGTGGGAGTGCCTCAGTTGACCCAGCCCCCCTTTGGAGTTTCTTGTCTTTGACTGCATGGAAGGATTTCTACAGACTGTGTCTGGGGAGGGATTCCATTGTAAACTACTTGGGGACAGGAGCTTCTCATCTCCTTGGGAAATTCTGTTTCCCTTCTTAGAATAAGCTTCTTGAGACAGCGTAATAATCATAACTATAGCTTGGTTAACCACTTACTATATGCCAAGCACTGTACTGGATACAAGACATTAGGAAGCAGCGTGGCTCAGTGGAAAGAGCCCGGGCTTTGGAGTCAGACGTTGTGGGTTTGAATTCTGGCGCCGCCACAAGTCTGCTGTGTGACCTTGAGCAAGTCACTTAACTTCTCTGAGCCTCAGTTACCTCATCTGTAAAAATGGGGATTAAGACTGTGAGCCCTACGTGGGACAACTTGATCACATTGTATCCCCCCCCAGCACTTAGAACAGTGCTTTGCACACAGTAAGCGCTTAACAAATGCCATCATTATTATTATTATTATTATAATCAGGTCAGACACAGCCCCTGTTCCCCCATGGGGCTCACGGTTTAAGTTAGAGGGAGAATAGTTATTTAATCCCCCTTTTACAGATGAAGAAACTGAGGCCCAGAGAAGGTAAATGAATAGCCCAAGGTCACACAGCAAGCAAGTAGCAGAGCCAGGATTAGCATCCAGGTCCTCTGACTCCCAAACCATCACTCTTCCCATTCATTAGGACACATTGCTTCGCATACGTGCAAGCCCATCGTCTTCTCCTCCTATTCCCCTCCCATGGCTGGGGAGATTCAGGCTTACCTGGAGATATGAAGCAAAGGACACAAAAGAAAAAAAGAGCAGACATTTATATTAAAAAAAAATATTTTTAGAACCAGTTGCCCACGGGCTGATTGCAGCATAGGTAAAAAGAATATAGGATCTGGCCAAGCCCTGCTAATTGCTCCTTGCCTTTCACCTTCTTAAATCCTCTTCTTCTCTGCTCCAGTGGTCAGGAAGCTAAATGAGAACATTAAAATTGCATTTCCTCTCACTCCTGGTAAACTGTGCAGCTGCTGCTGCTCCCACTGCTTATCACGGAGTCTTCTCCATCCTGCCAACTTATTCCTGTAACTGGAAGGACATTTTCTCCCTATGCGTTTGTTGGGCTTGGTCTTTGGGGAGGGGTGTGAGCACATGTGTCATTGTGGGTGTGTGTTTCATTCATTCATTCATTCCTGCAAGCAGAGCACTATACTAGATGCTTGGGAAGAGTAACAGATAGGTCAGTCTCTGCCCTCTTCTATTCTGAGCCCATTAAGTAAAGCGATTCCAGCCATATCACCATTTCCTCATCTGTAAAATGGGGATTAAATATCTGTCTTCCTCCTCCTTGGCTATGTGTCTGATTCGATTCTGTCCTATTCATATCCTATCCTATTCTACCTGAATGAGGATTCTATCTATTCCAGCACTTAGTACAGTGCTTGACACATAGTAAATGCTTAGCTAATACCACAGTTATTCTTCTTCAAGCCTGAGCAGGTCAAGAATCTACCAATTTGGGAGATGTGGAAATTTCTAATTTCCGTTCCCCAGGCAATTGGGGTTATTTGTCTGGTCTTGTCACCTTGTGTATAAATACCACCTTCATCTCTCCAAAGTGGCTACCATCTTGGGAGTGCTTATGGATAGTAAAGCCAATAATAAAAAATGATTTGGGATAGGCACAGCCCAAGGCTAAATTTAGCATAATTGCAAATTCTATTTAATGGCAGACTCAGGTAAAAGTTTCCAAAGCGATCATCATATGATTCTTGTCATTTGAGGCCATTCTCTGGAAATCTAATACTCAAAGAGCCAAATGTAAAGATCTATATTTATTCCAGTCAGACACTTTTGCCTCTCTCCTGGTCAGCATCATATTACCTTAAAACTGTCAGAGTTAAATAATAGCATTGGCCAGAGCAGGGGCCCTTCTGGAAGATAGAGAAAGTTATGATTTCTAAATGATTCTGTTTGTTGAGGGTTAGGGATTAAAGTATGCAGAATTTTATATTTTTTCAGAACTTTTTCAGACCTCAAAGATCTCTCTGGGCTAATAGCCAGATACTCTGCTCTCAAAGTAACTAGAAGGATTCAAGTAAACCTTCCAGGAGATACATTTGGAGAACATGGATTCTGTAGAGAATAAATGGAAAAAGCATCAGGAAGACAACTTTGAAGACAAGAAAGAAGAGAGTAAAATTTAAAAAATAACATTTTGTGCAGGGGATAGTTAGAAGATAGGATACTGTTTCCAGTAAATTCCATTACAGTCCCCCAAGACTTAAGAGATTAATTCACCAAGCAGCTCAAGTCCTTCTTAACCCTTCCATTGCAACCTCCTTTACTTTACCCCTTCTTCCGAATGGGTAACGTCTGCTATCAGAACAGAACTGTAGGATTTGCAGGGGGCACTCAGGCTTATGGCCCAGTTGGTTCCTGAAAAGATTGTCAAAGTATTGTAAGTAGGAATACATTTTCCCTTAAGAATAATGTTATAAAAGGGGGGTTGTTTTCTGAACCAAAGTCTGATGTAGAGGTTTGTTTTTTTTTAACCCAAATTACCCAGAATTGGATACTAAATCAGTATACACGAGACCACAACTCTCCCCATTTTCAAAGCCCTTCTGAAATCCCATCTCCTTCAGGAGGCTTTCCCTGGTTAATATCCTTCTGTATTCTTTCCCCACTAGACTGTAAACTCCTTGAGGGAAGGGATGGAGTCTGTTACCTGTATTGTATTATACTCCCCCCCACCACAGCACTCAGTACAGTGCTCTGCACTGTAAGTGCTTAATAAATGCTACTGATTGATAGAACTACCACCTCAGTGAGTTTGCCCAACCTCAACACTTATGCATTCACGGTCTCTCATAGAACTTTTGTTCCTATCGATTCCCATAGTCTACTCTTTATGCAATTGGTTTTCATATATATTTCAGGCTCTCCTTTCTCCTATCTATAAAATTATTTCTGTCTCCCTGTTAGATTGCCATCTCCTTGAGGGCAGAGATCGTGTTATAAAATTCAGTTTACCACACGACACTAATGTGTGGTAAAACTGTCCCCCAGTGCAGTTCATTGGCCCTCAAAACACATAAAAGTCAAAGATGTATTGTGCTGTTTGGATCTCTGCTGTCCTGCTCCAGAACCAGAGAACAAAGTCATGGCTGTCTCAATCATAACATTCCTCTGGGACTTGAAATCTGTTTTCAGTTCACTCTTCAGCCTTCTCCTTGCTCGGTCAAGATTATCAGCTTCCCCACTAGATTGTCTACTCCTTGAGGGCTGGGATCCAGTCTGCCAACTCCATTCTCTTGTTCTCTTCAAAGACCAGTGATTGATAGACAAAGGGATCTTCAGTCTTTAGCTTTCCCCACCTTTTCACCCCCTTTTATGAGTATTTTCCTCTCCTGCGTTCCTCTTTACCATCTCCAAATTTTCCACATCCTTTCGAATCGTGAAGCCCCAAACTGGACCCCATCAGGGCTGCAACAGGGTTGAGGATGTGGAGGGGATTAGTGAATTCTCATGTCAGCCTGGAAGATCAGGAAAAGCGGGTGGCTGTGGTACAGAGTAGACTAAGGGACGGATTAGGCCCTATAGGTTGGACATCCTGAATGACCATTTGTTGCCAAATTCTGTACTAGACCATATACTCCCTCCCTCTCCTTTTCCCTCCCTCCACCCTCTCTCTCACTCCCCTCCTAAGCATGAAATCAGAAGTGGTGTTTCTGAGGTAAATGTTTACAGTTTTTCCCAACACTCTCCCTCGCATAATACCACTTGCGTCTGTAATATCAAAGGCTATACATGAACAGATTAGGAAACCATGAACGCGTTGGAAAACCTTTTTAAATAAATCCCTGTGGCACTTTAGTTGACTGTGTATGCTAACACCGAGTAGTATCCCAACAACAGCTGTACTTACAGTGTCAAGGGGAGAAACCAATCAAGATAACAAACAAGAGCAGGGAGTCAAAATCCAAACCCAAACAAGAGGGGATGACTCAGGGATGTGAGAAATCCATACACATGTTGGCTAATCCATTGCTGTCTTCCCAGTCTACGCGCCTCATCTCTACCCATGACACTAACTAGGATCACTAATGAGGCAGGTGCTGAGAGAAAGAGGGAGCAAGCCAAATGCTAATCCAAGGCCTCATGAAAGTCTGAACTGTTTCCCATGCCAACTGAAAAATAAAAACTGCAGGCTGCCACGACAGTCTGCCTGTCGGGGCACCTGGCAGCTTCTGCTCATGTTACAATTTCGGTGTTAGAGCCTTTGCTCTGAGGTGGTTTAGATGTGGACAACATCGACACAGTTCAGTCATATAAATTACAATCAGGAAGTGAAGTAACAGTCAAGAATTAAAATTAAGGGGTTAGGACTTTTGAATGCAGTTTTTTTTCCCCCAAGACAGTCATTTTAAAACAAATTATTTGGCCTCTGGCTGAGTTTAGGGCATTTTCTCCAAAGCTAAGTGAAAAGATCTAATAAAAATGTCATTTTGTACACAAATGCATTTGCCAAAGACATCCTTCTTTAGAACAAAATGACGGGTTCACTTTAGAAGTCACTGAGATCCCATGCTTTTTGGTGTGGTTTTGCATAACTTTTGTTTTACACTGCTTTTAGTGAGTGATTAAAGCCATGACACTGAAATTATCTGGATCTTATCCCAGAATCTATTGGATCAGAATTTCACTGTTGCTCTCCTCTTCATGACAGATCTGCATAAGACCCAAACACAACCAGGGAAAAGAGGAGAAAAGCACAAAGGGGATTTCTCACATGGACTCATTACCGAGAAGGTTCACTGAGCACTTGTCCTCAGCAGCCCCTCTCTCTTTTGCCGGCGGGGGCAGAAAAGTTTATTATCAGTTTATTCTTACTGTTTTTTCCATGCACTTTCTCATGTGTCAAGTGAATCTGATCTGGAGTCCAGCCCCATAATTACACTGGATCAGCTCCAGGAACTCATAAATAAATTAGTGACTGCTGCCTCATCTCTCCCTGGTCCTGTGCCTCTGGAGTCCAAAGGATCCCCTCCTGTTGTTCTGTCTAGGATTCAGCTTGAGCTCTTGAGGTTTTTATCCCCTCTATGTGGCACTTATTGTCCCCCTAGGCACTGCCACGGAAGAGGAAACCATCCTTACATTGATTTCACCATTGGATTTCATTCATTCATTCATTCAATCATATTTATTGAGCACTTATTGTGTGCGGAGCACTGTACTAAGCACTTGGGAAGTACAAGACGGCAACATATAGAGATGGTCCCTACCCAACAACGGGTGCACAGTCTAGAAAGGGGAGACAGAAAACAAAACATGTAGACAGGTGTCAAAACCGTCAGAATAAATAGAATTATAACTATATGCACATGATTAACAAAATAGAGTAGTAAATATGTACAAGTAAAATAAATAGAGTAATAAATCTATATAAATATATGTAAGTGCTGTGGAGAGGGGAAGGAGGTAGGGCAGGGGGGATGGGGAGGAGGAGAGGAAAAGGGGGGCTCAGTCTGGGAAGGCCTCCTGGAGGAGGTGAGCTCTCAGTTTTCATGGTGAGGTCGGAAAAATGGAGGCATTCTGAGAGTTGAGAAAAATACTAGGCCATGTTATTTTTGTTTTTCTTTATAAGATAAATGTCAGGGACATAGTCTCACACTGCCACTCAGACGCTCTAGCCCTCAGTTCTCTCCAATGTAAGTTAATGTGATCTGAGGTTGCCAAGCTGTGGTCCCTTGCTAGATTGTAAACTCCTTGGGGGTTAGGATCATATCTACTTGAACCATTGCACTCTTCCAAGTGTTTAGGATAGTGTTCTGCACACAGTAAGTGCTCAGTAAGTGCCACTGATTGCCAACCAGAATTCTCCGTGCAACTAGTTCAAAGAGAGCACACTTGGCATTGTTATTGTAAAAAAAACCAGGTTTGGGTTTTTATTGTGGTATTTGCTAAGTGCTTACTATGTGCCAAGCACATATACATTGATAGGGGCTGACCATTATCAGACACAGTCCCTCCCCCATGTGGGGCTCACGGTCTGAGGAAAAGGGAAAACAGGTATTGAACGTCCATTTTAGAGATGAGGAAACTGAGGCATAGAGAAGTTGTGACCTTCCCAAAGTCATTCAGCAGCAAAGAGGCAGAACCAGGATTATAACCTGGGGCTCCTGCCTCCCCGTCCTGTTCTCTTTCCATCAAATCACACTGCTTCTACAGTTCAAGGAAGATGCCAGCTGAATCAAGCAGGGTATCAAGGGGTGTGCCTCACTAATGTGCCTCATTTCCCCTTTCACCAGGAAGAATCAAGTTTATGTAGATTTCTAGGGTTGAAGGGCTCCTCAAGACAGCCATTTGCCCAGATCCTTTGTATCATCTAACTTGACTCTTTCTGGCTAGAATTTAAGTGCACTCCTCCTTGCCTGTCCCGAGTGAAAACTGACAGTGTTCACTACTCATTACTAATCCATGCTGGACTCTCTCTGCGGCCAAGCAGCGTGCCGCAATGGCTCAAAAACTGATGTCTGTTAAGCTGCACCCAGCTTGCCTGGGTTCCTGGGTTAAGTTACTTAAGCAAGGGTTTCATGGCTTTAATTTCTCTTTTGGATTATAAAAAAGGATGCTGCCTTCCACCTGCTGCTTGTGGGATTTGTGGGGGCCGGGCAAATAAGTGATTTAAGAGCAGTTTGCAGATGAGAAAGTACTTGGGAAATGCAAAATCCTGATGAGCTCAACTGTTTCCCATTTTGGAGGGTGTGAGAGTTCACCTGAGGGACTGCAGGCAGTGAAGGAGTTGTAAGAGAGCTGGAAAAAAATACAACAAGGCAACCAAGATGATCTAGGGGTATTGACTGAAGGATGGATTGTGAGGCTAGACTAAGAAGGCCAAAAAGCAACATGGCCTAATGGAAACAGCTCAGGACTAGGAATCAGGAGAACTTGTTCTAATGAGTGACCTAGGATAAATCTCTGGTCTTCTCTTTGCCTCACTTTCCTCACCTGTAAAATGGGGATTCACTATCTGTTTTCCCTCTCCCTTATAATAATAATGATGATGGTATTTGTTAAGCGCTTACTATGTGCAAAGCACTGTTCTAAACACTGGGGGGATACAAGGTGATCAGGTTGCCCCACATGGGGCTCACGGTCTTAATCCCCATTTTACAGATGAGGTAACCGAGGCACAGAGAAGTGAAGTGACTTGCCCAAAGTCACACAGCTGACAATTGGCAGAGCCGGAATTTGAACCCGTGACCTCTGACTCCAAAGCCTGGGCTCTTTCCACTGAACAACGCTGCTTCTCCCCACGTGGGACAGGGACTGTGTCTGATCAGATCATACTGTATCTACTTCAGTGCTTGGCACACAGCAGTTCACACAAATACCAAAACTGTGAGCCCGTTATTGAATAAGGACCGTCTCTATATGTTGCCAGTTTGTACTTCCCAAGTGCTTAGTACAGTGCTCTGCACACAGTAGGCTCTCAATAAATACGATTGAATGAATGAATGAATGAATGAATTAGTACCGAGACGTGGCAGCCTGGAAACACAACAGTTGAGAGGGCACACGATTTACAGCTACAGAATCACGATGGGTGTGGACAGGGTGAGCAGGGTGAATGTAGAATTATTATTCACTAAATCCCACAAAATCCTTCAAAGCCTTCCTTAACAGTCCTACCTTTTGCAAGATGCCTTCTCCAATTCATTCTTGACACCCCAAGGCATGTCAACTCAACAGCTAACCTCAGCATTTATGTATTATGCTCATCTTCTGTAGTTATCCTGATATTTCATCCTGCTCTATTGTAGTCTCCTAAGCACTTAGTACAACGCACTGCACATAGTAAGCACGTGGTAAATGTCATTGATGGTGGTGAGGTGACAATCACATAGCTTGAAGGTGGTAGCCACAAAACAAACATAAAGGAATATTAAGTATGTTTGAATTTGATGGAATTTGTTATCACGGGAAGATGTACAGCTGAAAATAGCAAGAGGAGTTTGGCAAGATTGATTAATGGAGGTATTTGTTAAGTGCTTACTATGGGCCAAGCACAATACTATGGACTGGGTTAGATACAAGACAGTCAGGTCAGACAGGACCCCTGTCCCTCATCAGGCCCACAGCTTAAGCGGGAGGGAGAGCAGGGATTTAATCCCCATTTTACAAATGAGAAAACTGAGGCACAGAGCAGTTAAGTGCCTTGCCCAAGGTTACACAGTAGACACGTGGCAGGACCGGGATTAGCAAGAAGTCCATAAATGAGTTGCCAGAGGATCTAGTTAGGGATGAAGGGGGAAAGCAGTGTGGCCAATTGGAAAGACCACGACCCTTAGAGTCAGAGGACCAGGGTTCTAATCCAAGATCTGCCACCTGTGTGCTGGGTGACCTTGGGCAAGTTACTTAACTTCTCTGTGCCTCAGTTTCCTCATCTGTAAACTGATGGTCTTAATCCCTCCTACTTAGACTGTGAGCCCCGGGTAGGGTAGGGACTGGGTCCAAATTGCTTATTGTGTATTTATCATAGCACTTAGGACGGTGTTTGGCACATAGTAAGCACTTGGTAAGTACCATAAAAAAAAAGTGAAGGATGTTAGATGGTTAATTCCTAAACATTAGAATGAATGTCAACCAATTCACTTCCCTCAAAAATCCAGTTGCTACTGTTAGAGGCAGAACACTGAATGGGAGAGACCATGGAGCTGACCCAGTTATGGTGTTGCTAATGGTCATATGGTCACTGCTGTGTCTTGGCTTACAACTTTGCCTACCCATTCCCAAGTACCTAGCCTTAAATGCTTTCAAAGCAGTGGGAAAATTAGGCTTAATGACCAATAGTTTGCTGTGAAGCACCGTCCCTAGTCTTATGTACCTGTGCTTTAGAAAAGGGATAAAAATCAAGCATACTAACTGCAGCCATCCAGACTGTGCTGGCTTTGGCCAGGCCTAACCTGGTTCACATTAGACATCCAATACTATTAGAGATGTAGGAATTTGTGAATTCCATGACTAACTCAGCCAGGCATCTGACTTCAGCCATTAATATTCAGGCTCCCACACCTGTTTTTTTAATTTTTATTTTAGTACCAGGCATCTCCAAAGGCAGCTGAGGGCATATTTCCCGGTTCCTCCATGCCAGGTCCCCTAGAAACAGCGAGTGGTAGCTCTTACAGGAAAGATCTCCAGATCCAAGAGCCCATGAGGTCCAACATGATTTATGTTCACCGTCAAGGAGCTGGAAACCTCGTGTCATTTGGATGCTGCTCTTCTCTTTGTAGACCTCAAGGAAGCCTGGTTCTCTTCAAATTTTTGGATTTAGATGAGCTCCTTTAGGGAGGCTGGGAGGGAGAGGGGAGACAGGGGGAACACGGCAGTTCCAGCCCATTTCTGCTTCATCTTGGCCTCCCCCAATGCCCATTCTCTTCCCTGCCCAAAGGCAACATCAACGCAAACACCTGGGGGATCCAGACCCAATTGGCCTGCCTGGAGCCTGGAAGCTCCTCCTCTAGTTCGGTAGCTCCCTGTGGGCAGGGAACATGCCTACCAAGCAGCATGGCCTAGTGGATAAAGCACGGATCTGGGAGTTGCTTGTCAGCCATGTGACCTTGAACTAGTCACTTCACTTCGCCTCAGGTATCTCATCTGTAAAATGGGGATTACGACTGTGAGTCCTGTGTGGGACAGAGACTGTGTCCCACCTGATTAGCTTGGTATCTACCCCAGCACTTAGTATGGTGTCTGGCATGTAGTAAGTGCTTAATAGAAACCACATTTATTATTATTATTAGTCCAGTGCTGAACCCACAGGAGGCACACAATAAACAGGCTGAACCCGGAGGGAGTTTCACCCCCTGTTGGGATGTGCTGCCTGATGGCCGCCTCTCATTATCAGAATGGTGGTATTTGTTAAGTGCTTATTCTGGGACCATCACTGCTTTAAGCGCTGGGGTAGCTATGAAACAATCAGGTCAGACACGGTCCCTGTTCCCCTAGGGGCCCACAGTGGGCTAATGACTGCAGAGAGAGAAACAGCAAGTCCAGATGCTCGGCAACCTGCCAGGCCACCCAGGATTTAAGCCCTAATTACCGTTTAGGGAAGGTTCACAATATTCTGGGCACTGTCCAACAGCCTGGACTGTAGATTAAAATATGGCTCTCTCCTTATCCTTCCTATTCATGCCTCCCTCCACCTATCTGGCGTTCACTGTATCATTAGTCAGGTATTTGACTATAGCGGATACGTTCCGAGACCCCCTGCCCCCAACAAATTCCCATAAAAACCCAACCGAAAAAGCACCATTTGTCCAATTTTTTTGTGACAGGCCGACTGGTTTCCTTTAGAGCCTGGATTTGTGGGCTTCTGCTCATTTGCCTGCTAGCTCTACAGATTGTGCAGAATTCTTGGCCTCTGCCTCTATCCCTGGGGTTTTAATTATGAAATCTCATGGATTAGGGTCTGTAGAGAAGAACTCCATCTTAAAAAAAAAATTGCCATCGTTGAAAAAGTCACTGCTTCGAATAAAGTCTCTAGATTCAGACAGAGATGTGAATTGCAGACAGTTCACTGTGAGGGAGACTGATCTTTTAAATTAAGTGACGTCTGACTCAGTGGCTTGGACAGAGCCAAGGGGTATTTCCTGGACAGTCTCAGTTTAATTCCAGGTCTTTTGGAAAGGCCAAAATTTACCCAAATCCACATCTCCCTGCGGGCCTCTCATAAGTCCTTATTGCCTTTTGGAAAGCTATTTCAACTCCTGGTCAGAGATTTCTACTAAAGTTTATTATTTGAATGCTAGCGGACGGACTGGGTAACATTTTCATCCTGATCCCTGAAAATCCCTGATTTTCATTCCAAGACTCCTCTGATTCAGGGATGGAAGGTCACTTACCGCAAAGTCCTACAATTTCATCAAGTTCAGATATCAGATTCGTCACTAAGAACACTGCCGTCTTTCCACTTGAAAGCTTTCATTGTCAGAGTTTCCTCAAATTTGGGGACACGAAGAAGAGGTACACAGTAATCACTCAATAAATACGATTGAATGAATGAATGCAAGGTAAATGTTGCAGTTTAAAGAGTCCCTTTCTTTCATTTAAGCAATTTTCATTCATTCAATCATTTATTGAGCGCTTACTGTGTGCAGAGCACTGTATTAGGCGCTTGGAAAGTACAGTCCAGCAATAAAGAGAGACAATCCCTGCCCACAACGAGCTTACAATCTAGAAGGGGGGAGACAGACATCAAAACAAGGAAACGGGCATCAATAGCATCAATATAAATAAATAGAATTATAGATATATACATATCAGAAGTAAGCTGGCATTAATATAAATAAATAGAATATAAATAAGTGCTGCGGGGTGGGGAGGTGGGGTAGAGCAAAGGGAGCGAGTCGGGGCGATGGGGAGGGGAGGGGGAGTTGAGGACCCTCTGGGTCTATAAGTCGGGAACACAAATGCACCGAATGGAATCATTTGCTTTTGACAGTTTCCACACCTTACCGCGCCCCCTGCCCCCTTTCTTTGCCTTAGTCACTCTTTTCCCCTCCCACTCCATCCTCCCGGTGGTAAGATGGATGTAGAAATTCCTGAACAATCTGATCTCCGGGGCTTATGTTTAGGGAGAGGACACGGTTGCTAGGGAAAGCCTAATTAGCCAGCCAGGGACTGCTGAGGTATTCTGAAGCTACTGGCCAAACCAAGATTTTTGACCTGTAGAAAACCTTTCCTCTGCACTTCCAATGTGAGCTACCACCTCCTGTCTCTGTCTCCTCTGCTCACCATCTCCCTGGCCCTCACCTCTCCCAGGGTATGAACCCGAGCCACGCAGCTCTCAGGCCCTTCCTCTGACCTTACTGGAAATGGGTCCCTCCTGTTGGCCTGGCGACTTTCCACCGCATGTTTCCAGGCACAATAGTAGGCTTTCAGGTTTTATGGGATTGTGTTAGATGATCTGTTCAGCCAGATTCCCTGATGCACTGTATGTCATGTTTATGCAGAGGGATTGGTTTTAATTTTCTGGGATTGGGTTTCTTGAAGCCTTTTCCATGCCATATATTTGACGACGGAGAGAGGTAAAAGCTTATTTTAGAACAGTGGCCCACTGCTGCGTGGATCGTTTTTCTGCTGCTACTGCTTCAGTTCTTAATAAATAAGAAACATGGTTCTCCTCTTAGTTTAGAACTCGAGCGAACAGTCATGTGAGTTTTAAGAAGAAAAGACCAATAACAATAGAAAAAAGAAATTTCTGCTTTCTGCAGCAGCCGACTCTTTAGGAAAAAAAAGGATGATCTTCCTGGGATAGGAAGGGTAACCGTACATAGGATGCTGAATGGTCAGCTGTTCTCCAAGCCCTCTGTGAATAGAAGAAGAACTGGTCTTAAAATTGCAGGGGGTAGGATTTAGGTGAGTCCAGTTCTGAAAATAGGTTAAAACAAAAACCTTCCAGTGGGCAAAACTTTCAGCATATACCAAGCCACTTGGCAGTGATGTAGTTAATCTGAAACAACATGTTGACCCCCGTCCGCCCAAACCAATGTAAGATTAGGGGATCAATAGGAACTGATTTCACTTGGGCCTTTGGACATGGTTAACTTGCGTGACTGTAGGGAAGGATGCTTCAACTTGTGGTAGCAACTTTTCATTCGCCGTAGCAATTCTGTTATTGCTGAAATAAACCACGACTGGAACAAAGAACACGATTTCGCCCAGGAAGTGAGATTGAAAATGAAGTCTAAGATGAGGGAACTGAGGCACAGGAAGTTAAGTGACTTGCCCAAGGTTACAGAGCGGACGTGGCGGAGTCGGCATTAGAACCCATGACCTACTGACTCCCAGGCCGTTGCTGTAATCACTACATCAGGCTGCTTTAACAAATCACATTTTATTAGTAGTATTATTGTGGGTTTGCTGCTGTGGGGTGCTGTGCTCCCCACAGCACCTGTATATATGTATAAATGTTTGTATGTATTTATTACTCTATTTTATTTGTACATATTTATTCTATTTATTTTATTTTGTGAATATGTTTTGTTTTGTTCTCTGTCTCCCCCTTCTAGACTGTGAGCCCGCTGTTGGGTAGGGACCGTCTCTGTATGTTGCCAACTTGTGCTGCCCAAGCGCTTGGTACAGTGCTCTGCACACAGTAAGCGCTCAATATATACGATTGAATGAATGTGGGGAGAAATTGGGCACGGTACTTTGAAGACAGGGTATGTAGGGTTCCTGCACCTCAGGGGCTCTGAAACTCCAGCCTCGGTCTACAGCCGGGGACTCCCCGGAGTTGCCTCGACAGATCAGGTAGGGATGAGTAGACAGGTGGGACAGCTTTTCCTCGTTGGGCTTCATGCCCGCTCCTGTTGCCTGTTAAAGACCAGCCAAGCAGTGTCAGTAGTATCATTCTCCTTCTCTGTCTTCTCCTCTTCCTTCTCCATCCATCTGCCAGCAGGGAGCAAGAGGTGGCGTCTAAGGGGATGGAGGGTGGTCTTGCTACTTCTTCTTGCCTTGCCCCAAAAGCCATGGGGTGAAATTTAGGTCCTCACTCCCTTGACTCCAGTCACTTGGGGCCCATCGCTTCTCTCGCCCCCATGAAATTCGGGCATTTGGTTCCTACTCCTAACCTTGCAGGACCAGAACAGATCGCTGAGGAGAGTTGTAAAACCTCCTTTCTTGGAAATTTAAAAAAAAAAAAAAGGATGAACATGCATCTGCCTGGAATGGCAGCCGCCTTGTGAAAAAGTTCAAAGAGTGTTTTAATCCACTGACATCTGTCCAGGAAGCCAGATTTCACCAGTCCCATCCTTAGGCAGAGTGATGACATAGCTGATATCAGTGAGCATCAGTAGCCTGGAGAAGAAGGGCCTACAGTGTGTGTTTTCAATTTTCATCGAAACTCTTACTTGCCCCTCGCTTGATTTCCTTGAAGTTTTACCTAATTTCTTTCAAAACCTTAGAGCCCATGCTAACTTTCATTGTCAGGCCCACTCAGGCATCAGCTTGTCTTCCATCGGTTGTATTTACCGAGCACTTACTGTGGGCAGAGAACTGTAATAATAATAATCACTATGGTATTTGTTAAGTGTTTACTCTGTGCCGGGCACTGTACTAAGCGCTGGGGTGGATACAAGCAAATCAGATTGGACACAGTCCCCGACACACAGAGGGCTCACAGTCGCATTCCCCATTTTACAGATGAGGTAACTGAGGCACAGAGAAGTGCCATGACTTTCCTAAGGTCACAAAGCAGACAAGTGGCAGAGGTGGGATTAGAACCCATGACCTTCCAACTCCCAGGCCCGTGCTGTATCCACTCCGCCAAGCTGCCAAGTGCTTGGGAGAGTACAATGTAGCAGAGTTGGTAGACAAATTCTCTGCCCGCAACGAGCTTACAGTCTTTCCGTATTCTTTTCCTTCTCAAATGTCCCCAATCTCTTCCAAATCCAGACCATCTTTAGCCCTCCAAGATTCATTATGCAATGTTGCTCATTCTCTTAAAGAGCCTTTGGAAACAAAGCACTCCTAATAATCATGCTAGTAATAATAGTAATTGTAGTTTCTGTCTTTCAAATAACTGCATGCCTTGTATAAAATTATGTTGGCTATTCCTAAGGTTCTGGCATTTGCTGATATTTGTTAGGGATATGTGCACACTGAAGAATCAATCAGTAGGATTTAGTGAGCACCTACTGTGTGCAGACTACAGTACTGATCCTTTGGGAGAGTACATCAGAATATGTAGACCCCACCCTTGCCCTTAAGGAGGTTACAGTGTAAGTGGGGAGGCAGACGCTAAAATAAAATAGATTATCGATAGGCCGAAGATTAGATTTCCCCTTGTGCCTCCCTCGAGTCTTTCTGCTGCACCATTTCCACATAGCAATCAATCAAGCGATATTTCCTGAGTGCTTACTCTTTTTACAGCACTGTACCAACCACTTAGGAGAGTACAATGGCATTGGTAGACCTGATCTTCTTAAACCCTTAAAGAATTTACAATCTAGCAGGAAGCCAGACTCTAAAATAAAGTTTAAGTAGGGGAAGCAAGAGTTTAAAGATAACTACATAAGTGCTACGGGGATGGGGGAAGAATGGGGAGTAATTATTAGAGAAGCAGCGTGGCTCAGTGGAAGGAGCCCGGGCTTTGGAGTCAGAGGTCATGGGTTCAAATCCCGGCTCCGCCAACTGTCAGCTGTGTGACTTTGGGCAAGTCACTTCACTTCTCTGGGCCTCAGTTCCCTCATCTGTAAAATGGGGATGAAGACTGTGAGCCCCCCATGGGACAACCTGATCACCTTGTAACCCCCCAGCGCTTAGAACAGTGCTTTGCACATAGTAAGCGCTTAATAAATGCTATCATTATTATTATTATTATAATGATAATTTGGGTTGAGGGCCCAAACCCACTGGAGAAGTGCTGAAATAACGCTTTTTGTTAAGCGCTTACTATGTGCCAAGCACTGTTCTAAGCACTGGGGTAGATACAAGGTAATCAGGTTGTCCCCCCGTGGGGCTCGCAGTCTCCATCCCCATTTTACAGATGAGGTAACTGAGGCACAGAGAAGTTAAGTGACTTGCCCAAGGTCACACAGCAGACAAGTGGCATGGGAGAGGGAGGAAACAGGGTGGGATAATGACATTAATCTGGGAAGGCCTCCTGGGTAAGATGTGATTTCAGAAGGGTTTTGAAGATGGGAAGAGTAGTGGTCTTTTAGACTGTGAGCCCACTGTTGGGTAGGGACTGTCTCTATATGTTGCCAACTTGTACTTCCCAAGCGCTTAGTACAGTGCTCTGCACACAGTAAGCGATCAATAAATACAGTTGATTGATTGATTGGTCTCACGGATATGAAGCGGGAAGAAATTCTAGGCAAGTGGTCTTTCCTCCAGGCTGTATACCAGTATTTACTGTATACTTCTCTGGGATTGGGAGCAGTAGATCATGGCTTTCCTTCCACCTCCCTTTCCAAAAGAGGTGTAGCGATAATAGTAGTTTATAACTGCTTAGAGTGCAAAGCGCTGTGAAAAATAATGAAATGAGATACAGACATGATTCTTATATTCATTCAGTCGTATTTATTGAGCACTTACTCTGTGCAGAGCACTGTACTAAGCCCTTGGAAAGTACAGTTTGGCAACAAATAGGGACAATCCCTACCCAACAGTGGGCTCACATTCTAGAAAGGGGAGACAGATAAAACAAAACAAGTAGACAGGCATCAATAGCATCAATATAAATAGAACTATAGATTTACATCATTAATAAAATACATAGAATGATAAATATATACACAAGCGCTGTGGGGTGGGGGGGGGGGGTGTAGAGAAGAGGGGGTGATCCCTTGTCCCCAAGGGGCTCCTGTTCAGTTAATTCATCTGTAAAATGGGGATTAAGATTGTGAGCCGCACGTGAGACAACCTGATGACCTTGTATTTATTTATTTATCTTACTTGTACATACCTAGTCTATTTTATTTTGTTAGTATGTTTGGTTTTGTTGTCTGTCTCCCCCTTCTAGACTGTGAGCCCGCTGTTGGGTAGGGACTGTCTCTATGTGTTGCCGACTTGTACTTCCCAAGCGCATAGTACAGTGCTCTGCACACAGTAAGCGCTCAATAAATACGATTGATTACCGCAGCTCTTTGAGCTTGCTTGGCACATAGTAAGTGCTTAACAAACTCCATTATTATTATTATTATGATTACTACGAGTAAAGTGGTGGGGAGAAGAGAAGGAGAGGCAGAGTGTGTTTGTGTGTAGTGGGGACAAAGTCACACAGCTGACAGTTGGCGGAGTCGGGATTTGAACTCACGACCTCTGACTCCAAAGCCCGGGCTCTTTCCATCATCATCATCATCATCAATCGTATTTATTGAGCGCTTACTATGTGCAGAGCACTGTACTAAGCGCTTGGGAAGTACAAATTGGCAACATATAGAGACAGTCCCTACCCAACAGCCACACTGCTTCTCTATAATAATGATAGCATGTATTAAGCGCTTACTATCAATCGATCAATCAATCAATCATATTTATTGAGCGCTTACTATGTGCAGAGCACTGTACTAAGCACTTGGGAAGTACAAATGGGCAACATATAGAGACAGTCCCTACCCAACATTGGGCTCACAGTCTAAAAGGGGGAGACAGAGGACAAAACCAAACATACTAACAAAATAAAATAAATAGAATAGATATGTACAAGTAAAATAAATAAATAGAGTAATAAATATCATCATCATCAATCGTATTTATTGAGCGCTTACTATGTGCAGAGCACTGTACTAAGCGCTTGGGAAGTCCAAATTGGCAACACATAGAGACAGTCCCTACCCAACAGTGGGCTCACAGTCTAAAAGGGGGAGACAGAGAACAAAACCAAACATACCAACAAAATAAAATAAATAGGATAGATATGTACAAGTAAAATAAATAAATAAATAAATAGAGTAATAAATATCATCATCATCAATTGTATTTATTGAGCGCTTACTATGTGCAGAGCACTGTACCAAGCGCTTGGGAAGTACAACTTGGGAACACATAGAGACAGTCCCTACCCAACAGTGGGCTCACAGTCTAAAAGGGGGAGACAGAGGACAAAACCAAACATACCAACAAAATAAAATAAATAGGATAGATATGTACAAGTAAAATAAATAAATAAATAAATAGAGTAATAAATATCATCATCAATCGTATTTATTGAGCGCTTACTATGTGCAGAGCACTGTACTAAGCGCTTGGGAAGTACAAATTGGCAACACATCATCATCATCAATCGTATTTATTGAGCGCTTACTATGTGCAGAGCACTGTACCAAGCGCTTGGGAAGTTCAAATTGGCAACACATAGAGACAGTCCCTACCCAACAGTGGGCTCACAGTCTAAAAGGGGGACACAGAGAACAAAACCAAACATACCAACAAAATAAAATAAATAGGATAGATATGTACAAGTAAAATAAATAAATAGAGTAATAAATATGTACAAACATAGATACCTATATACAGGTGCTGTGGGGAAGGGAAGGAGGTAAGATGTACTATGTGCAAAGCACTGTTCCAAGCGCTGGGGGAGATACAAGGCCATCAGGTTGTCCCACATAATAATAATAATAATAATAATGTTGGCATTTGTTAAGCGCTTACTATGTGCAAAGCACTGTTCTAAGCGCTGGGGGGGATACAAAGTGATCAGGTTGTCCCATGTGGGGTTCACAGTCTTAATCCCCATTTTCCAGATGAGGTAACTGAGGCTCAGAGAAGTTAAGTGACTTGCCCAAGGTCACACAGCAGACATGGGGCGAAGCCGGGATCCGAACCCATGACCCCCGACTCCAAAGCCTGGGCTCTTTCCACTGAGCCACGCTGCTTCGCCCACATGGGGCTCACAGTCTCCATCCCCATTTTATTGTTATTATCACTATTATTAATAGTAATAATTATTCAGCCCCATGTGCCAACGGTAATAATCGGGACAGGGGGAGATGCGCCGTCCCCTTTAAGGGGAGAAGAGCCCTGAAAAGGCCGGAAGCGGGTGGGGGCGGGTGAACCCGGGGCGCGGGCGCGCGCCCAGGGGAAGGGCCCGGGGGCGCGCGCGGGGGCGGGGGCGCGCGCGGGGAGGGCGCGGGGGCGCGCGGGGAGGGCGCGGGGGCGCGCGGGGCCGCCCGGGCACGCGGACAGAGCCGCTCTGCGCGCTCGCCCGGGGCTCAGGACTCGCCCAAGGGCCCGGCGGCGACCTGGGCACCTGGGGGCGGCCCGAGCCCCCCTCTGCCCATCCCCAGAGGGGGGGAAAAAGGAAAAAAGGAAAAAAAAAAGAAAAAAAAGAAAAAAAAAAGAAAAAAAAAGAAAAAAAAAAAAGAAAAGAAAGCCGGTTCCTCTTCCTTCCTTCCTTCCCCCCCACCTCCCCGGGGGCGCCCACGTTAGGCCTCCGTCCGGGGCAGGTGGGGCTCCGGAGGTAAGGCTTGGGGCGCGGGTAGGGCGTGCGCGCCCCCCAATCAATCAATCGATCAATCAATCGGATCGATCGAGCGCTTACTGTGTGCTGTACTAAGCGCTCGGGGAGTCCTTGGTGGCAACAAGCGGCGGGCACAGCCGCGCGTGGCGAGGGCCGGAGCCGGGTCGGTGGGGGGGTTTCAACTTGTTGGCAACATATCAATCAATCAGTCGATCGTATTTATTGAGCGCTTGCTGGGCGCGGAGCGCTGTGCGAAGCGCTTGGGAAGGACAGGTTGGCAACATATCAATCAGTCAATCGTATTTATTGAGCGCTTACTGGGCGCGGAGCGCTGTGCTAAGCGCTTGGGAAGGACAAGTTGGCAACGTATCAATCAGTCAGTCGTATTTATTGAGCGCTTACTGGGTGCGGAGCGCTGTGCTAAGCGCTTGGGAAGGACAAGTTGGCAACGTATCAATCAGTCAGTCGTATTTATTGAGCGCTTACTGGGTGCGGAGCGCTGTGCTAAGCGCTTGGGAAGTACAAGTTGGCAACATCAATCAATCGTATTTATTGAGCGCTTACCGTGTGCAGAGCACTGTACTAAGCGCTTGGGAAGTCCAAGTTGGCAACATATCAGTCAATCGTATTTATTGAGCGCTTACTGTGTGCAGAGCACTGTACTAAGCGCTTGGGAAGTCCAAGTTGGCAACATATCAATCAATCAGTCGTATTTATTGAGCGCTTACTGGGTGCGGAGCGCTGCACTAAGGGCTTGGGAAGTACAAGTTGGCAACATACCAATCAATCAATCAGTTGTATTTATTGAGCGCTTACTGTGTGCTGTACTAAGCGCTTGGGGAGTACTTGGTGGCAACAAGCGGCGGGCACAGCCGCGCGTGGCGAGGGCCGGAGCCGGGTCGGCGGGGGGGTTTCAACTTGCTGGCAACAAGTTGGCAACATATCAATCAATCAATTGATCGTATTTATTGAGCGCTTACTGGGCGCGGAGCGCTGTGCTAAGCGCTTGGGAAGTACAGGTTGGCAGCATATCAATCAGTCAGTCGTATTTATTGAGCGCTTACTGGGTGCGGAGCGCTGTGCTAAGCGCTTGGGAAGTACAAGTTGGCAACGTATCAATCAGTCAGTCGTATTTATTGAGCGCTTACTGGGTGCGGAGCGCTGTACTGAGCGCTTGGGAAGTACAAGTTGGCAACATGTCAATCAGTCGATCGTATTTATTGAGCGCTTACTGGGTGCGGAGCGCTGTACTAAGCGCTTGGGAAGTACAAGTTGGCAACATATCAATCAGTCAATCGTATTTATTGAGCGCTTATTGGGTGCGGAGCGCTGTACTAAGTGCTTGGGAAGTACAAGTTGGCAACATGTCAATCAATCAGTCAATCGTATTTATTGAGCGCTTACTGGGTGCGGAGCGCTGTACTAAGTGCTTGGGAAGTACAAGTTGGCAACATGTCAATCAATCAGTCAATCGTATTTATTGAGCGCTTACTGGGTGCGGAGCGCTGTACTAAGCGCTTGGGAAGTACAAGTTGGCAACATATCAGTCAATCGTATTTATTGAGCGCTTACTGTGTGCGGAGCGCTGTACTGAGCGCTTGGGAAGTACAAGTTGGCAACGTATCAATCAGTCAGTCGTATTTATTGAGCGCTTACTGGGTGCGGAGCGCTGTACTAAGCGCTTGGGAAGTACAAGTTGGCAACGTGTCAATCAATCAGTCAATCGTATTGAGCGCTTACTGGGTGCGGAGCGCTGTACTAAGCGCTTGGGAAGGACAAGTTGGCAACATGTCAATCAATCAGTCAATCGTATTTATTGAGCGCTTACTGGGTGCGGAGCGCTGTGCTAAGCGCTTGGGAAGTACAAGTTGGCAACATGTCAATCAATCAGTCAATCGTATTTATTGAGCGCTTACTGGGTGCGGAGCGCTGTGCTAAGCGCTTGGGAAGTACAAGTTGGCAACGTATCAATCATCAGTCAGTCGTATTTATTGAGCGCTTACTGGGTGCGGAGCGCTGTACTAAGCGCTTGGGAAGTACAAGTTGGCAACGTATCAATCAATCAGTTGATCGTATTTATTGAGCGCTTGCTGGGCGCGGAGCGCTGTGCTAAGCGCTTGGGAAGTACAGGTTGGCAACATATCAGTCAATCGTATTTATTGAGCGCTTACTGGGTGCGGAGCGCTGTGCTAAGCGCTTGGGTAGTACAAGTTGGCAACATGTCAGTCAATCGTATTTATTGAGCGCTTACTGGTTGCGGAGCGCTGTACTAAGCGCTTGGGAAGTACAAGTTGGCAACATATCAATCAATCATATTTATTGAGCGCTTACTGTGTGCAGAGCGCTGTACTAAGCGCTTGGGAAGTACAAGTTGGCAACATCAATCAATCGTATTTATTGAGCGCTTACCGTGTGCAGAGCACTGTACTAAGCGCTTGGGAAGTCCAAGTTGGCAACATATCAATCAGTCGTATTTATTGAGCGTTTACTGGGTGCGGAGCGCTGCACTAAGGGCTTGGGAAGTACAAGTTGGCAACATATCAATCGTATTTATTGAGCGCTTACTGTGTGCAGAGCGCTGTACTAAGCGCTTGGGAAGTACAAGCTGGCAACATATAGTGACAGTCCCTACCCAACAGTGGGCTCACAGTCTAGAAGGGGGAGACAGAGAACAAAACCAAACATACTAACAAAATAATCAATCAATCAATCATATTTATTGAGCGCTTGCTGTGTGCAGAGCACTGTACTAAGCGCTTGGGAAGTACAAGCTGGCAACATATGGAGACAGTCCCTACCCAACAGCGGGCTCACAGTCTAGAAGGGGGAGACGGAGAACAAAACCAAACATACTAACAAAATAGAATAAATAGAATAGATAGGTACAAGTAAAATAGAGTAATGAATATGTACAAACTTATATACATATATACAGGTGCTGTGGGGAAGGGAAGGAGGTAAGATGGGGGGGTGGAGAGGGGGAGGAGGGGGGACATATAGGGACAGTCCCTACCCAACAGTGGACTCACAGTCTAGAAGGGAGACACAGAGAACAAAACCAAACGTACTAACAAAATAAAATAAATAGAATAGATAGGTACAAATAAAATAAATAAATAGAGTAATAAATATGTACCAATCAGTCGTATTTATTGAGTGCTTACTGTGTGCAGAGCACTGTACTAAGCGCTTGGGAAGTACAAGCTGGCAACAGAGAGACAGTCCCTACCCAACAGTGGGCTCACAGTCTAGAAGGGGGAGACAGAGAACAAAACCAAACATACTAACAAAATAACATAAATAGAATAGATAGGTACAAGTAAAATAAATAGAGTAATAAATATGTACCAATCAATCAATCGTATTTATTGAGCACTTACTGTGTGCAGAGCACTGTACTAAGCGCTTGGGAAGTACAAGCTGGCAACATATAGAGACAGTCCCTACTCAACAGTGGGCTCACAGTCTAGAAGGGGGAGACAGAACAAAACCAAACATACTGACAGAATAAAATAAATAGAATAGATAGGTACAAGTAAAATAAATAAGTAGAGTAATAAATATGTACAAACATATATACATATATACAGGTGCTGTGGGGAAGGGAAGGAGGTAAGATGGGGGGGATGGAGAAGGGGGGAACATATAGAGACAGTTCCTACCCAACAGTGGGCTCACAGTCTAGAAGGGGGAGACAGAGAACAAAACCAAACATACTAACAAAATAAAATAAATAGAATAGATAGGTACCAGTAAAATAAGTAGAGTAATAAATATGTACAGACATATATACAGGTGCTGTGGGGAAGGGAAGCAGGTAAGATGGGGGGATGGAGAGGGGGAGAGGAAGGAAGGGGCTCAGTCTGGGAAGGCCTCCTGGAGGAGGTGAGCTCTCAGTGGGCCTTGAAGGGAGGAAGAGGGCTAGCTTGGCGAAGGTGGGCAGAGGGAGGGCATTCCAGGCCCGGGGGTCGACGGCGGGACAGGCGAGAACGAGGCCCGGGGAGGAGATTAGCAGCGGAGGGTGCGGGCTGCGCTGGAGAAGGAGAGAAGGGAGGTGAGGTAGGAGGGGGCGAGGGGATGGACAGCCTTGAAGCCCACGGTGAGGAGTTTCTGCCTGATGCCCAGATTGATTGGCCTCCAGGAGGCCTTCCCAGACTGAGCCCCTTCCTTCCTCTCCCCCTCGTCCCCCTCTCCATCCCCCCATCTTACCTCCTTGCCTTCCCCACAGCACCTGTCTATATGCATGTATGCTTCTACATATTACTCTATTTATTTATTTATTTTACTTGTACATATCTAGTCTATTTTATTTTGTTAGTCTGGTTTTGTCTCCCCCCTTTTAGACTGTGAGCCCACTGTTGGGTAGGGACTGTCTGTGTTGCCAATTCGTACTTCCCAAGCGCTTAGTACAGCGCTCTGCGCACAGTAAGCGCTCACTAAATACGACTGACGATGAGGACTGATTGGTAGCCCCCGGAGATTTTTGAGGGGGGGAGTAACAGGGCCGGAGCGTTTCCGGACCAAGACAATCCGGGCAGCGGCGTGAAGTCTGGATTGGCGTGGGGAGGGACAGGAGGATGGGAGGTGGGAGAGGAGGATCAATCAATCGATCAATCAATCGTATTTATTGAGCGCTTACTATGTGCAGAGCACTGTACTAAGCGCTTGGGAAGTGCAAATTGGCATCACATATGGGTGGGAGGTGGGAGAGGAGGATGGGAGGAGGCTGACAACAAAGCACCCCCCGCTCGTGCCAGCGGGCTTTCTTTGCCCAGGAGGACTTCCCGGGAAACTGGGAGCTTCCCGCGGAGTTTGGGAGCGGGGAAGGGAGGGAATGGGAGGGGAGGGGGCGGATCCTCCCAGGTGATAAGGGCCAGCCCCGCCTCTCTGCCCGGAAACCCCCCGTCCGAGCCGGCTCCGCTCCGAGCCACAAGCGGCTGGGGCCGGCGGCGGGGCCCGGGACGGCGGCGGGGGGGCGAAGGGGAACAGGTAATCGCCACCCGTCGCCCCGGGAACCGGCTGAGCGACCCCTCTGTCGGCGGGGGCCGGTTCGGGCCGGTTCGGGCCGGTTCGGGGGCGAGCGGGCCGCAGCGCGGGGAGGTCACCGTGCGGGCCACCTTTGGGTCGCGGGGGGGGGGGGGGGCCTGCGACCCCCAACGCCGCGGCCGGCAGGGGGCGCGCGCGCGCTCTCGCGCTAGGCCGGGGCCCGCAAAGACCGGACCGGATCGGGATCGGGATTCGGGACCGGACCGGGCATTCATTCATTCATTCATCCATCCGTCCTGTCCTATTTAGTGAGCGCCTACTCTGTGCGGATCCTGGACCACGTCCAAGTCGGCAACATCTTCTGAAGCGCTCGGTACGTATGAATGAGTGAATGAATGAATGAATGGATCCATCCCTTCCTATTTAGTGAGCGCTTACTCTGTGCGGATCCTGGACCAAGTCGGCAACATCTTCTGAAGCGCTCAGTACGTATGAATGAGTGAATGAATGAATCCATCCCTTCCTATTTAGTGAGCGCTTACTCTGTGCGGACCCTGGACCAAGTCCAAGTCGGCAACATCTTCTGAAGCACTCAGTACGTATGAATGAGTGAATGAATGAATGAATGGATCCATCCCTTCCTATTTAGTGAGCACCTACTCTGTGAGGACCCTGGACCAAGTCCAAGTCGGCAACATCCTCTTAAGCGCTCAGTGCGTATGAATGAGTGAATGAATGAATCCATCCCTTCCTATTTAGTGAGCGCCTACTCTGTGCGGACCCTGGACCAAGTCTGCAACATCTTCTTAAGCGCTCAGTACATATGAATGAGTGAATGAATGAATGAATCCATCCCTTCCTATTTAGTGAGCGCTTACTCTGTGCGGACCCTGGACCAAGTCCAAGTCGGCAACATCTTCTTAAGCGCTCAGTATGTATGAATGAGTGAATGAATGAATAAATGAATCCATCCCTTCCTATTTAGTGAGCGCCTACTCTGTGCGGACCCTGGACCACGTCCAAGTCGGCAACATCTTCTGAAGCGCTCAGTACGTATGAATGAGTGAATGAATGAATGAATGGATCCATCCCTTCCTATTTAGTGAGCGCTTACTCTGTGCAGACCCCGGACCAAGTCTGCAACATCTTCTTAAGGGCTCAGTACATATGAGTGAGTGAGTGAATGAATGAATGAATCCATCCCTTCCTATTTAGTGAGCGCTTACTCTGTGCGGACCCTGGACCAAGTCCAAGTCGGCAACATCTTCTTAAGCGCTCAGTATGTATGAATGAGTGAATGAATGAATAAATGAATCCATCCCTTCCTATTTAGTGAGCGCCTACTCTGTGCGGACCCTGGACCACGTCCAAGTCGGCAACATCTTCTGAAGCGCTCAGTACGTATGAATGAGTGAATGAATGAATGAATGAATCCATCCCTTCCTATTTAGTGAGCGCTTACTCTGTGCGGACCCTGGACCAAGTCTGCAACATCTTCTTAAGCGCTCAGTACATATGAATGAGTGAATGAATGAATCCATCCCTTCCTATTTAGTGAGCGCTTACTCTGTGCGGACCCTGGACCAAGTCCAAGTCTGCAACATCTTCTTAAGCGCTCAGTACATATGAATGAATGAATCCATCCCTTCCTATTTAGTGAGCGCTTACTCTGTGCGGACCCTGGACCAAGTCCAAGTCGGCAACATCTTCTGAAGCGCTCGGTACGTATGAATGAGTGAATGAATGAATGAATGAATCCATCCCTTCCTATTTAGTGAGCGCTTACTCTGTGCAGACCCTGGACCAAGTCTGCAACATCTTCTTAAGGGCTCAGTACATATGAATGAGTGAATGAATGAATGAATCCATCCCTTCCTATTTAGTGAGCGCTTACTCTGTGCGGACCCTGGACCAAGTCCAAGTCTGCAACATCTTCTTAAGCGCTCAGTACGTATGAATGAGTGAATGAATGAATGAATCCATCCCTTCGTATTTAGTGAGCGCTTACTCTGTGCGGACCCTGGACCAAGTCTGCAACATCTTCTGAAGCGCTCGGTACGTATGAATGAGTGAATGAATGAATGAATGGATCCATCCCTTCCTATTTAGTGAGCGCTTACTCTGTGCGGATCCTGGACCAAGTCTGCAACATCTTCTTAAGGGCTCAGTACGTATGAATGAGTGAATGAATGAATCCATCCCTTCCTATTTAGTGAGCGCTTACTCTGTGCGGATCCTGGACCAAGTCCAAGTCGGCAACATCTTCTGAAGTGCTCAGTACATGTGAATGAATGAATGAATGAATCCATCCCTTCCTATTTAGTGAAAGCCTACTCTGTGCGGATCCTGGACCAAGTCCAAGTCGGCAACATCTTCTTAAGGGCTCAGTACGTATGAATGAGTGAATGAATGAATCCATCCCTTCCTATTTAGTGAGCGCCTACTCTGTGCGGATCCTGGACCAAGTCCAAGTCGGCAACATCCTCTTAAGCGCTCAGTGCGTATGAATGAGTGAATGAATGAATGAATGAATCCATCCCTTCCTATTTAGTGAGCGCTTACTCTGTGAGGACCCTGGACCAAGTCCAAGTCTGCAACATCTTCTGAAGCGCTCAGTACGTATGAATGAGTGAATGAATGAATCCATCCCTTCCTATTTAGTGAGCGCCTACTCTGTGCGGATCCTGGACCAAGTCTGCAACATCTTCTTAAGGGCTCAGTACGTATGAATGAGTGAATGAATGAATCCATCCCTTCCTATTTAGTGAGCGCTTACTCTGTGCGGATCCTGGACCAAGTCGGCAACATCTTCTGAAGCGCTCAGTACATATGAATGAGTGAATGAATGAATGAATCCATCCCTTCCTATTTAGTGAGCGCTTACTCTGTGCGGATCCTGGACCACGTCCAAGTCGGCAACATCTTCTGAAGCGCTCGGTACGTATGAATGAGTGAATGAATGAATGAATGGATCCATCCCTTCCTATTTAGTGAGTGCTTACTCTGTGCGGATCCTGGACCACGTCCAAGTCGGCAACATCTTCTGAAGCGCTCAGTACGTATGAATGAGTGGATGAATGAATGAATGGATCCATCCCTTCCTATTTAGTGAGCGCCTACTCTGTGCGGATCCTGGACCAAGTCCAAGTCAGCAACATCCTCTTAAGCGCTCAGTACGTATGAATGAGTGAATGAATGAATGAATGAATCCCTTCCTATTTAGTGAGCGCTTACTCTGTGCAGACCCTGGACCAAGTCTGCAACATCTTCTTAAGGGCTCAGTACGTATGAATGAGTGAATGAATGAATCCATCCCTTCCTATTTAGTGAGCGCCTACTCTGTGCGGATCCTGGACCAAGTCCAAGTCGGCAACATCTCCTGAAGCGCTCAGTACGTATGAATGAGTGAATGAATGAATGAATGGATCCATCCCTTCCTATTTAGTGAGCACCTACTCTGTGAGGACCCTGGACCAAGTCCAAGTCGGCAACATCCTCTTAAGCGCTCAGTGCGTATGAATGAGTGAATGAATGAATCCATCCCTTCCTATTTAGTGAGCGCCTACTCTGTGCGGACCCTGGACCAAGTCTGCAACATCTTCTGAAGCGCTCAGTACATATGAATGAGTGAATGAATGAATGAATCCATCCCTTCCTATTTAGTGAGCGCTTACTCTGTGCGGACCCTGGACCAAGTCCAAGTCGGCAACATCTTCTGAAGCACTCAGTACATATGAATGAGTGAATGAATGAATGAATCCATCCCTTCGTATTTAGTGAGCGCTTACTCTGTGCGGACCCTGGACCAAGTCTGCAACATCTTCTGAAGCGCTCGGTACGTATGAATGAGTGAATGAATGAATGAATGGATCCATCCCTTCCTATTTAGTGAGCGCTTACTCTGTGCGGATCCTGGACCAAGTCTGCAACATCTTCTTAAGGGCTCAGTACGTATGAATGAGTGAATGAATGAATCCATCCCTTCCTATTTAGTGAGCGCTTACTCTGTGCGGATCCTGGACCAAGTCCAAGTCGGCAACATCTTCTGAAGCGCTCAGTACATGTGAATGAATGAATGAATGAATCCATCCCTTCCTATTTAGTGAAAGCCTACTCTGTGCGGATCCTGGACCAAGTCCAAGTCGGCAACATCTTCTTAAGGGCTCAGTACGTATGAATGAGTGAATGAATGAATCCATCCCTTCCTATTTAGTGAGCGCCTACTCTGTGCGGATCCTGGACCAAGTCCAAGTCGGCAACATCCTCTTAAGCGCTCAGTGCGTATGAATGAGTGAATGAATGAATGAATGAATCCATCCCTTCCTATTTAGTGAGCGCTTACTCTGTGAGGACCCTGGACCAAGTCCAAGTCTGCAACATCTTCTGAAGCGCTCAGTACGTATGAATGAGTGAATGAATGAATCCATCCATTCCTATTTAGTGAGCGCCTACTCTGTGCGGATCCTGGACCAAGTCTGCAACATCTTCTTAAGGGCTCAGTACGTATGAATGAGTGAATGAATAAATCCATCCCTTCCTATTTAGTGAGCGCTTACTCTGTGCGGATCCTGGACCAAGTCCAAGTCGGCAACATCTTCTTAAGCGCTCAGTACATATGAATGAGTGAATGAATGAATGAATGAATCCATCCATTCAGTATTTAGTGAGCACTTACTGTGTTCTAGAGCCTGGACTAAGTCCAAGTCGGCAACATCTTCTGAAGCGCTCAGTACATATGAATGAATCCATCCATTCGTATTTAGTGAGCGCTTACTGTGTGCGGATCCTGGACTAAGTCCAAGTCGGTAACATCTTCTGAAGCACTCAGTACATATGAATGAATGAATGAATCCATCCCTTTGTATTTAGTGAGCGCTTACTCTGTGCGGATCCTGGACTAAGTCCAAGTCGGCAACATCTTCTTAGGCGCTCAGTACATATGAATGAATCCATTCGTATTTAGTGAGCGCTTACTCTGTGCAGATCCTGGACTAAGTCCAAGTCGATAACATCTTCTGAAGCGCTTAGTGCATACGATTGAATGAATGAATGAATGAATGAATCCATCCATTCAGTATTTAATGAGCGCTTACTGTGTGCAGAGCCTGGACTAAGTCCTAGTCTGCAACATCTTCTGAAGCGCTCAGTACATTTGAATGAATCCATCCATTCGTATTTAGTGAGCGCTTACTCTGCGGATCCTGGACTAAGTCCAAGTTGGCAACATCTTCTGAAGCACTCAGTACATATGAATGAATGAATGAATCCATCCCTTCGTATTTAGTGAGCGCTTACTCTCTGCCGATCCTGGACTAAGTCCAAGTCGGCAACATCTTCTGAAGCGGTCAGTACGTATGAATGAATGAATGAATCCATCCCTTCATATTTAGTGAGCACTTACTCTGTGCAGATCCTGGACTAAGTCCAAGTCGGCAACATCTTCTGAAGCGCTCAGTACATATGAATGAATGAATGAATCCATCCCTTCGTATTTAGTGAGTGCTTACTGTGTGCAGATCCTGGACTAAGTTCAAGTCGGCAACATCTTCTGAAGCGCTCAGTACATATGAATGAATGAATGAATGAATCCATCCATTCGTATTTAGTGAGCGCTTAGTCTGTGCAGATCCTGGACTAAGTTCAAGTCAGCAACATCTTCTGAAGCGCTCAGTACATATGAATGAATGAATGAATCCATCCATTCATATTTAGTGAGCGCTTACTGTGTGTGGATCCTGGACTAAGTCCAAGCCGGCAACATCTTCTTAAGCGCTCAGTACATATGAATGAATGAATGAATCCATCCCTTCGTATTTAGTGAGTGCTTACTGTGTGCAGAGCCTGGACTAAGTCCAAGCTGGCAACATCTTCTTAAGTGCTTCCCCTCCCCACAGCACCTGTATCTACGTACATATGTTCGTACGTATTTGTTACTCTATTTTATTTGTACATGTCTATTCTATTTATTTTATTTTGTTAATATGTTTGGTTTTGTTCTCTGTCTCCCCCCTCTAGACTGTGATCCCACTGTTGGGTAGGGACCGTCTCGATATGTTGCCAACTTGTACTTCCCAAGCTCTTAGTACAGTGCTCTGCACACAGTAAGCGCTCAATAAATACGATTGAATGAATGATTGAATGAATGAATGCATGAATCCATCCACTCGTATTTATTGAGCACTTACTGTGTGCAGATCCTGGACTAAGTCCAAGTCAGCAACATCTTAAGCGCTTCGTACAGTGCTCTGCACACAGTAAGCACTCAGTACATACGATTGAATGAATGAATACATCCATTCCTATTTAGTGAGCACTTACTGTGGGCAGAGCCTGGAAGTCCAAGTCGGCAACATCTTCTTAAGCGCTCAGTACATATGAATGAATGAATGAATCCATCCATTCGTATTTAGTGAGCGCTTACTGTGTGCAGAGCCTGGACTAAGTCCAAGTCGGCAACATCTTCTTAAGCGCTTAGTACAGTGCTCCGCACACAGTAAGTGCTCAATACATACGATTGAATGAATGAATGAATGAATCCATTCATCCATTCGTACTTAGTGAGCGCTTACTGTGTGCAGATCCTGGACTAAGTGCTTGGGAAGTCCAAGTCGGCAACAGAGAGAGACGGTCCCTACCCAACAACGGGCTCACAGTCTAGAAGGGGGAGACAGGAAACAAAGCATGGAGACAGGTGTCAAAATCGTCAGAACAAAATAGAATAGTAAATACGTACAAGTAAAATAGAGTAATAAATCTGGACAAATATATATATACAGGTGCTGTGGGGAGGGGAAGGAAGAGAGAAAAAAGGGGGCTCAGTCTGGGAAGGCCTCCTGGAGGAGGTGAGCTCTCAGTAGGGCTTTGAATTTGCGTGTCATCCTTGCGCAGGGGCCATGCCAATCCCTGTATCGTTCTAATTTTAATATATGTGCCTTTAGACCCTGGAGCCCAAGGCGTCCGGACAGGTCCGGGCCCCGTACGGCAGCCGGCCGTGCCCGCTGCCCGCAGCCCGGACCCCGGGGCTGGGCTTGGCCCGGGGCGTGCCCAGGCCGGTGCCCGGCCAAGTGGGGCAGGGTTTCCTTCCGAGTTTTGCAACCGGCCGACTACCGTGGGCGGAGACAGAGGAGGAGGAAGAGTGTGGGTGTGTGGGGGTGTGAGGACAGCGTTGGGAAACGATCAGTTTCCTCTTTAGATGTTGCCGGACACGGGCTCCAACCCGAGCAGCTGTTCTGAGCCATCTGCGTTCAGGAGGGCAGGGATTGACAGCTCAGGGGGCCCTGAAAGTCGAGTCTTGGTCAGCGTGGGTGAGTACCAACCGGGGCCCTGGGGTGGCTCCTCTCCTCCTCTACCCCCTTCCTTGTTTCACTTCGTAGCCTCCAGACTTCTCAGACCCCAAGACAGTGAGCTCCTAGAGGGCAGAGATCAGATCTAGCTCTCCTGTACTCTCCCAAGCCCTTCGTTTAGTGCTCTTTCCCCCAGAAGGGGCTCAATAAATGCCACCGATTGACACAAGTGTTGTTGTGCCCCACAGAAGGGGGTGGACTCAGGTCCGGACCCTGCAACCTCAAACTCTTTTGTTTTCCTAAATGAAAACTCAGTAAGGGCTGCTGGCCTGATTCTTCTCGGGAAGGTCTCAGAAAAGCGTGGAGGTAAATCCTCCTCCCTCTCCTCTCCCTTCGGGAAGCCAAGCTAGAAAAGCCACTTGTGTAAGCGGGTGGAGGTGGTCGAAGTTGTAGTCGAGGCAGCAGCTGCTTGCTGCTTGTGAAGAATGGATCAAGGGTCTGGCTCAGGTGGCCTCTCCAGTGGCCCTGTTATGGGGAACAGCAGCTCCCCGGGAGTCCGACAGTTGAAGGTCGCAGAACTTGCCGGGGAAGAAAGGAGGGGAGAGAGAGAGCCTGTCACTTGTTACTTCCGAGGAGCCGGCTTTCACATACTGTACGGCCACTGGAATCGGGAGGACAGTCTGAAGCCATTCTGGGCTCAGGCTCTTTAATCTGATTGAAAGACTGAACGGAGGAAAGAGAGGAAGCTTGCCATCGACCGATGGCCCTGGGTGAAACGTTCACACGGAAAGATCAACAGATGGAATTCATTTTCTGCCTCGTTTATTTTGCGGTTCTCCTAATCTCTCCCCCTCCCTTTTTCCCTTCCCTGACTCCAAGCCAAGGGTGCCCCATGGTAGCCGGGGAGCCAGAAGGGGAAGGGGCGGGTGGGGGGGGGGGTCCTATCTTTTCTGTCACAAGTTTTGGAGCCGTAAATCTGGCTGAATTTGTTGTCTGAAGGAATCACATGGTTGCAGGTGTAGGACACCGGGCGGCTCTGTATATATGTTTGTACAGATGTATCACTATTTATTTTACTTGTACATATTTACTATTCTTTTTATTTTGTTCATGATGGGCCTTTAGCTTTAATTCTGTTTGTTCTGATGACTTGACACCTGGCTACGTGTTTTGTTGTCTGTCTCCCCTTTCTAGACTGTGAGCCCGTTATTAGGTAGGAACCATCCCTATATGTTGCCTACTTGTACTTCCCAAGCGCTTAGTACAGTGCTCTGCGCACAGGAAGTGCTCAATAAGTACGATTGAATGAATGAATGAGTAACTGGAGGCAGTCATGTGTGTAACGTACGGATCAGCCTCAGGTTAGGATTTTAACGTTTCTTTCCTAAAACCCCATGGTCTCTTTCTGGGCCTGTCTGACAGCTAGAACAAACACTGATCAGTAAGGACCAGGAAGAGGCTGGGGGACGTGATTCTTGTGCAACATTGTCACAATTTCCCAATATAACCATTAATTGACTTTCTGTGTTAGGAACTGTAGTAGGTAAATCCCAACCTGTATTCGATAAATGGTGGCATTTGTTAAGTGCTTACTACGGACCAAGCACTGTACTAAGCCCTGGGGTACACACAAAATAATCAAGTCTGACACAGTCCCTGTCCGAAGTGGGGCTCACAGGGGAGACTGGACTACCACTTGGAATTTACACCTTTTCTGGGCATGTTCCCTTTATGAGGCTGTCAACCATGCCTACATTTCACACCATTTCCATTTCTGTCACTTAGCTACTGTGCCTTTTCTGTTTAATTGGCCCTGAATATAGGTTCAGATCCAATGGAAACCAGCATTGGGCAGCTGACTTTTAATTATGGCTAACTTACTGACCTTAGAATAAAAAAAAAGTGCCTTTTGGGACTTGACAACCCGGCTTCATTTACTTGCTAATGAAGTCACATCCTATAAGGATATTAATTGAGATTGAACTGTGGAATGCGGGGCCTTTACTGCTCAGCTGTGCCTTTAAAACCTCTGCCTATTAAGGAAGGCTTTGTAATAAATTCGTGAATGATACCAGTTACCCCTGTTCAAAATGTTCTCATAGTTGAGCCAATTACCCTGCCAGAAAATGGCTTGAAAGCACAGGTTTAAATAAGCTTTTTTTTAAAAAACAAAACAAAACCCAAAACAAAAAAAAAACCTTATCGCAATTGTCTCTCTCCCTTTTCCCTTCCGTTTCTGAAAGAGACCAGAAAAGGCAGTTATCATTTGGTTTGTGCTTGCCACTGCTCTGTTAACGTCCCAATATCGTGCTATATATGGTTGTTCCCAGCTTGTTGCCCACAGCTGAGAGAGAACATGGGCCAGTGATGAGAGCAGCTGACTGGAGATCAGGAATCAGGGCCTCCTTTTCCACCCCAGGGTTATCCAGTTGTAGAGCTGCTCACAAAACTCTTTATTTTACACTCAACCCGGGCCCTTCCCATCCTTCCCCTTTGAGGACCTTTAGGAAAGTTCGGCACATATTGCCAAATACATTGATTGTTGTCTGAAGTCTTCTTTCTGAGGGGCCTGCAGGGCTTACAGATCTCTGTTATCTTATGCCTTCCCTGGTCGAAGGGTGTCTGATTGACATATGGAAACACTTAGGCAACAGCAGGCTAAGACAGTGTGAGTAATGCAACTAGAACCCGCGTTTCCAGTTTCTTATTCTGGAGGACTTTCCAAAAATCTTGTTGTGATGCATGGGATCATTCTTGCCCTCTCAGGATCCACATGTGTAACCTGAACAGACTTCCCTTCTCTGATAGAGGTTTTGTGTGTGTGTTTGTGTTTTTGTGTGGTACTGGGTTGTATAGAGGTGAGTTTAAGGAGTGATCGAATATCCAGGAGGGAGAGTACTTTATGTCAAAGAAAATTATACGAGATTGTCATCATTTACTAACTGCTAAATAACCTCCATGGCATTTAATTTCCTCAAAGGTTTTACAAATTGAATAGGCTTTTGCCACATAACCCAGTGTAGGTTCCATCAGGTCCACCAGTAGAAAGGCTTGTTTTTTGTGCTGTTCCCCCAAGATTTGCACCCATGCTCTAGGTGCATTTGCTTATTGAAGAATTTCTAAATGCAGTCCATTTTCTGGTAATGTGGCAGTTATACTCTTGGTGTTCAGGAAAAGGTGTATTTTGCTAGGCCGGCCTTGGCCAATGCCCTGCGTACATGCACGCATTTCTTCTAATATGGTGTTGCATTCTACTCAGCTCCCTGCCTTCAGAACATTCTCTAAATATCCAACAGTGTTCTTTCCAAACCTTGTGTTGGGGAGAACTGACTGTTTGGATGAAAAATGCAAAGCTTAGAATATGCAAGAGGTAGGTCACTATTGTTTGACCTCCTAAATAGTATTTTCAGACACTTAATGTTCACTTTGCATTACTCTTTGACCATCGCCACAAGATAGACATATGGTTTGGAAGTTCTGATGTTCTTTTTTTGCCTCAACTACGCAAGGGAGAGCACTAATATCAAGTGACAAGCCAGCTTTAGCGGGGCTTATCCACACAGACAAAAATCATGTCTTTGGAGACTTGGGCCCTCCCAGGGAATCCTGATGTCAGTATGGATGCCTGAACGCTGGAGAGTGTTTCTGGGTTTTGCACTCCCCTCATTTTGTCCTGCCACCCCACTGACTCCCAGGGTGGCCTTAGGGCAAGGGTCCGACTGGTAGCTTGGTGAGGAGGCAAGTATAGATGCCTCTGGTTAAAGGCAGTCAAACTGGTGACATGTCTCCAAAAGCCCAGTCTTACAGGGGAAAAAGAACGACTTCCCCATCAGAATGATAATCCTACTATGTGCTTAGTGCTGGTATAGATGAAAGATAATCGGATCGGACACAGTCCTTGTGCCGCACAGACCTCAAAGGGTAAGAGGGAAGGGGAGCAGGTAACTCCCCATTTTATGGAGGAGGAAACCAAGGCACTGAGAAGTCACAGAGAAGCAAGTAATGGAGTTAGGTCTCCTTGTGACTTCCAGTCCTGTGCTCTTTCCACTAGGCGATGCTGTGTTTCAGCCCTTGGGCCCTATGCTTTTCAAAATTCCTATCCTGAATTTCAACAAGTGTTCTATCATCAGAAGCCCTCAACTACAGCTGACTAATGAGACCGAATCTTCAAAACTAACATTTTTTTTTCTGTAAAAAGCAAAAAACCTCTCCTTGGTTCATTCAGATGCAGTCATTGGGTGATGTACCCATTCTCCCATAACACAGGAGTTGTGTTTTTCTTAAACCCCATGTTAAAAAACAAAATACAAAACTGTCTCTGAGGTACTCGCTTCGGGTCCATCCCCGTCCTCACCACCTGTATGTATATGTTTTTATACTTGGCAGGAGGAATCGGGTTTACTAACTCTATCCTACTCTCCCAAGCGTTTGGTATAGTGCTCTCCTCAGAGTAAGTGCTCAGCAAACACCACTGATTTGATCGGTAGGCATGTAAACAGTAGTCTCTTCTGACAACACGTTGCGCAGTCTCCAGACAGCCTTGGCTGTCACAAGAACTATCTTCAGTTCCGATGTCACAGCCTGTCGAAACGTGGAGTGAAATCCCTCACTCTGTCAGAATTGGAGTGTGTGTGCCAAACTTGGTCGAGGTCATACCTCCTTCCCCCCGCCCCACACCCTGTAGCCGAGTTCAGTGAAACCTCGTCAGCATGTACATCTTGTGTCTGGAAATGAGAGAACCTTTTGGCCCAGCTGGAAGACGAGCTGTTTGTTTGTGTGTTTTGTGCTAGGGAAACAAAATGGTCTTTTTAGTCCAACTGGAAGATGAGCCGTTGGTGCAATCTAGTTGCCACTTTAAAAGGTGAAGACCAAAACCCTCAGTTTTGTGAACGGGAACATCATTTTTATCCACTTGTTCAGCTCTAGGAGTGTGGAAAAGGAGCAGCTGGGCAGCAGGCGCCCGGCCTGCGCTCAGCTGCGGCCTCCGTCGTGCGGCAGATCAACGTGTTAGTGTGATTTTGGATCACATAACGGCTGCCTGTTCAAAACCGAACTACATTCCCCAGCTGTTCTACAACTTCTCCAGGGATGGACCCGCCAGCTGTTCCGAGGCAACTGTGGCTACAGAGCTGCTTTGGCGCAAGTCCTGGGGCAGCTAAATGGCAAGTGCCATCCCCAGTTAGCTGTCCTATTTGCCCATATTAGTCCCGTTCTTGCCGTTTTCCTTTCCAGGCTCTTCAGCCGTTTTGGGGTCCTGGTTAGGACGTAGCCATTTTTCTCTTGTAATCGCAGTGCGGCTTTTGGTATGCTGATCTGGCTGTAATAATGTACCACAGTCTTCACAGTACATCTTAGCCTGGAAGTGGAAGGATCTTATTCTAAAATTCAGTGTTCCTTTTACTATCTGGACCACCAGGTGGGATTGAACTGCGGGTAAATGTAACATTGAGAGCAAGACAGAGCTACAGAGGGGAAGAAGCTCTCCTGAAAAACTGCAGATGTGTAATTAACCCAGGAACGTGAAATTAAAATTTTTTATTAGGTGGCTAGGGTTATTTGGCGTTTCTCCAATTCAGCACCTCAAATACCTGCTCCCAACTTCGTGGCCAATCTTTCTGTCCCCTCTAAAAGAAGGATTCAGGTCACCAAGTGCTCTGCTCTCCCTGACCATATTTGGAAAACTTTTAAGTAACGTATTGTAAGCTCCTGGAGGACAGGGACTTTTGTTTGTTGTTATACTCTCCCAAACCCTTAGTACAGTGCTCTGTACACAAGAGGCAACCGGTAAATACTAGAGAATGAGTGAAAGGGTTATTTCTGATTTGCCTCGCTTGGGATCATGCACTTTATTCCTGGAAGCTTGGAACATCAGATGGGCGGAAGGGATTTTGGGGAACACTTAGTGATCAGATGGAAGTTGATTGGGCAGAAGTTCATCCTTGAAGTTAGTACCTCTTGTCACTTATCTGGGGAGTAAGGAGGAAGGTCTGGCACGTGCTCATTAGAGCCCGGCAAGCTGTCACTTCAACCACGGAGTCCATGGAGATCGGGAAATAAGCCATCTCCTTCAACCACCTGGAATTGTGCTGTTAAGCCCCAAGGATGGCAATAGGCAGATGACTTTTTTTGCTGAGCGCCCCTCTGAATTACCCTTGCCTGGCTTTTTAGGTCTGTTCCTCCGCCTCCTTCCTGGTGACTCTGGGCTGGCTCCCTTTGTGCTTCTGGTTTCGCTGTGGTGCTCTCTGCACGTCACTGATATCTGTGTGAATGTGCTTATCCGCTTCCCATAGCTCCCGGTTTCAAGTGACCGTGCTGCACGCCTGTTTCCTATTTGTTTATCTGTTCTTGGAATTGCTTTTCCCCTTCAGCCAGTGCTCTCCTATGTGGAATTCTTTTTCCGATCATTCCTTCCTTGCTTCTCCCCATGTAAGCTTTTCATAATCCTCTTTCTGGCTGGTTCAGAAGCCGAGTTTGAGCTCCTCCTTCCCTCAGCTGATTCGTTGTGCCAACAGTTTCCCAGGATCGCTTGTGCATTTCTTTGTCTCTGTGGCCTTAGCCGGTCTTCTCTTTCTCTCTCCTCCCCCGTTCTGCTCCCATCACCTCCCTTTCTGGTCTGCCCAGTGCTACTTTCAGAGCATTTTTCACCTCCCTAGTCCAGACTTTACTAATCCGTAGGGACTCTTCTCTAACTTTGTTCCCTTTGTCAAAAGTTAGTCAAGGTTAACTCTCCCACCCCCACATTGAGTGCATTAAACATTAATCTGGATCAAATTAATAGGCCTTTTTATGTATGCTGTGGTATTCTTAAATAGAAGGTTGGGAGCATCAAATTAGAAATGGTTCCCTGTAGCACTTCTCAAAGTCAAAACTTTTATTTTTCTCAGTTTCAGTTTATTTTGGCAGAGTCTGAGCACAGCGGTGCTTTAAAAGTAACAGAACTGTTGCTCTCCGTTTTGCAAAATGGAAACTGTCGATGAGAACTGGATTAATACCAGTGGTCTTTTGCATATTTGAAGGATCTACTTGGAAAGATTTTCGTACCCACCTAACTACTCTGTCTAGTGTATAATAATAGGAAAAGTACGTAAAAGCAATAAAAAGAGCATAAAGCCCACTGACTCCTGAACCTAAAGAGGGTGCTGTGGGTCCAGAGATTGGCCCCTGCCCTAGTTTCTTTCTCTCCCCACCCTTGTAGTGGGTCAGAGGAGTGGAGTGGGTTATGCTATTGATGCCTGTCTACTTGTTTTGTTTTTGGTGTCTATCTCCCCCCTTCTAGACTGTGAGCCTGTTATTGGGTAGGGATTGTCTCTGTTGCCGAATTGTACTTTCCAAGCGCTTAGTACAGTGCTCAGCACACAGTAAGCACTCAGTAAGTATGATTGAATGACCAAATTCGGTGGTCCAACCAGGCCCTGGCTCTCAATCAGTCATATTGATTGAGCGCTTGGTGTATGCAGAGCACTCTTCTAAGGACTTGGGGAGGCAGCGTGGCTCAATGGAAAGAGCTCAGGCTTGGGAGACAGAGGTAATGGGTTCAGATCCTGGCTCCGCCCCTTGTCAGAGGTGTGACCTTGGGCCAGTCACTTAACTTCTCTGGGCCTCAGTTCCCTCATCTGTCAAATGGGGATTAAGACTGTGAGCCCCCCTGTGGGACAACCTGATCACCTTGTATCCTCCCCAGTGCTTAGAACAGTGCTTTGCACATAGTAAGCGCTTAACAAATACCATTATTATTATTATTATTATGATGAAAAACAGTTGGTAGACATGTTCCCTGCCTGCAAGGAGCTTACAGGCAGTCCCCGCCGCTTCTGGAGAGGTATAGGGCACGGTGGGATGGGTGCGTCTGGGGGTGAAGCCCCAAATTGGTCCCCTCGTCCCCAGGCACAAAAATCACCCCGTGTGCCTTGGCATTGTGTCATCCATCCGATGACAAGGCTCAGTATCCTGAAGGAGTAGTGCCCCCACAGCGATTCAGGTTTTTAAAATCCAATAGTTCACAGGTAGTCCCCTGTTTAAGCTATTTCATAAACTAGCCCCATTTTTCCAAAGGCTATTGCAGGTATGCCAACATCCTGGGCAAACCCGAGAAACTTCTTCTTTAGAGAAATCCATAAGACATTTTTTACCACCTTTCTGCGTTTTTCTTTATAGAAATGCCTCCGTCTTGGGAGGCAATGGAATAGGAATTATTTTATAGACATGGTTGTGTCTTCGTCCATGTATAAATGTTTCAGTATAATGACCCTTGGCTAGCATAGAGATTTTAGGATGAACATACGGTTTTCACACTGCAGAGAGAATTTTAGTGAAGATTGATCAGATTTCAAGCCAGTATTAGGCATACGTTTGTGGGAAGCTGGAAAGGCACGTGAACCCAAGTGAGACAATGCAACTTGTCTGACTCCAGTGAAGAGAACTCCTGGGGTTGAGGAGTGTCCCGCAACTTAGCATGTGGTTGATTTTTATCCTCCAGGATGATCCAGGCACTTGCTGAAAAATAGGAACAATCTTTAGTACTTGCCAGGAAGGTTCAGGCCTGAAGAATGTTTTGGTTGATTATGTGAAGTGTAGCATCTATTGGCTAAGAACATTTTCTTGTTTTAAATTATTTGTACAAGAAGTTTTACTCATGGTAGCGTTTTACCTGGACTAGTGTATTTTTAAAGTACCAGCACTTGATAGGGGGCCTAGCATTTAGTAAGTGCTTAGCAAATACCATTAAAAAAAAAGTCTGGGGAAAAAAATCAAAATAAGTTGCAGTGTGCAGCCCCCCTAAAAAAACCAAAAACCTATTTTTTTTTGTTTTTTCATGAACAAATTGGTTCCGTCTCCAAAAATCAGTTGCAGTGTGCAACTAAAAAAACAACCCCCCCCCACCTTTTTTGTAGTTTTTCCATGAACAAATTGGTTCCATCTCCAAGAACCAAGCATTTTCCTCTTATTGGAAACCACAGACCCTTTTTGTGGACAGAATTTTATCACTTTCATTTTAAGCACAGTCACTGTATTTGCGTTAAAATGGTTCCACTTTTAGTTACTGAACTTTATAGCTTCTGGCCTTGTCCTATTGGTCTTTGACATCTATCTTTTCCCCTATCATTGTGAGCTTCTGTGTGGTCGTGTGAATTGCATGAAGAAAACAAGTTGCCAAGGGCTTGACCACTTTAATTTTCTTCATGGCTAATGGATACTCCCGTGCTTCAGTGAGGCATTTTTGAACCAAAGTTGGATGTCACTTTAAGCTAAGTTGCCAATCTCAAGGATTGCTGGAAGCTGCTTACAAATGGTTTCCTTGGCTTGGCATGTTACTGTCTCCCAATCGATCCTCCTAAACATATGTTTCATCATTCATTCATTCGATCGTATTTATTGAGTGCTTACTGTATGCAGAGCACTGTACTAAGCGCTTGGGAAGTACAAGTTGGCAGCATATAGAGACGGTCCCTACCCAGCAGTGGGCTCACAGTCTAGAAGGGGGAGACAGAGAACAGAACATATTAACAAAATAAAATAAATAGAATAAATATGTACAAATAAAATAAATAGAGTAATAAATACGTACAAACATATATACATATTTACAGGTTGGTAGACCTGTTCCCTGCCCACAATGAGCTGACAGGCTAGGACATAACTTATATTCATGTCTGCAGACATGAGTATAAATAAATTAATAATAATAATGGCATTTATTAAGTGCTTACTATGTGCAAAGCACTGTTCTAACCTCTGGGGAGGTTACAAGGCAATCAGATTGTCCCAAAGGGGGCTCACAGTCTTCATCCTCATTTTACAGATGAGATACCTGAGGCCCAGAGAAGTTAAGTGACTTGCCCATCACCCACTTGTCTGCTGTGTGACTTTGGGCAAGTCACTTCACTTCTCTGAGCCTCAGTTACCTCATCTGTAAAATGGGGATTGAGTCTATGAGCCCCACGTGGGACAGTGACTGTGTCCAACCCGATTTTATTGTATTCACCCCAGCCCTTGGTACAGTACCTGGCACAGAGTAAGCACTTAACAAGTACCATAACTATTAATATCATTATTATTATCACCCTTGGCCCGAGGACCAATGGGGTGGACTAAATGAGTGGCAGCATTTCAGGAGAATGGCTCCTTTATCAAAGCGGTCAAATTTGGCTTCATTGTTCACCAAAGGTGTGGACAGTTGCCATAGTTTTAGGTGGGTGCCCTGTAAATGCAGTCTTTCTTTGAAAGAAGTGACAATCCAACAGTGAATCTAACAGTCCCGATAGAACAAACACGGCTTTTCCCCAGGTTGTCAGTCCTGTCTGTCTGTGCCCCCTAAAGTTTCAGTTGAGGAGCAGTGAATGTCATTTGCTTTGGCAGGCACTGGTGATTCTGCGTGAAGCAAGGAGAAAGTGCCTTCAAAAGGTTGGAATTTTAGTTTCAGATCCTGCTGTGCCTTGTGCTGGCAGGGTGAGTTTGGTGACGGTCGGTGTAACTACCAGGGTTGATGATGAGCATGAAGTAGGCATGGCTCAGTGGAAAGAGCCCGGGCTTTGGAGTCAGAGGTCATGGGTTCGAATCCCACTCCGCCACATGTCTGCTGTGTGACCTTGGGCAAGTCACTTAACTTCTCTGGGCCTCCGTTCCCTCATCTGTAAAATGGGGATGAAGACTGTGAGCCCCACGTGGGACAACCTGGTCACCCTGTATCCTCCCCAGCGCTTAGAACAGTGCTTTGCACATAGTAAGCGCTTAACAAATGCCAATTATTATTATTATTATTATCTGACAGAGATTAACACTCGGCTTTGGAAACGCCACCCTGAGAATGGTCTTTGTTTTTAGCTTTTAAACATTTATGTATATTCATCATATTTGATCAGTGCCCAGCTCATGGCAAAGAATAGCCTATGTGGTCTGTTTAATGTGTGTCTCCTCAAACTCCAGTTGTGTGGTGGTTGGGAAAGAATTACAGGGTTCAGTGGCTGGAAAGCCCTCCCTACTGCTCTTTTCTTAACCTTCAAGGGGTTGTTTTTTTGGGGGGAGTTCTGTTTAGACATTTGAAACCGGATTCCTTGATTCCTTTTCCTGACCCTTAAGCGAGTCATGAGTCTGTTTCTTGGTGCTTTCTTTTTACTTTGGGAGGGAGAGAAGACCTGTTTTTCTCAGCAGTCCTGAGACTTGCTCAGTTTGGGTTTTTTTTTTTTTTTAGTGTCTTTACAAGCACACGATGCTTGATGGAATAGAAAGATTAGGCAGCTAGTGATTGCTGGGAAGGTAAAGTCCAGACTGTGGAGAATACATGGAAAATTCAAAGTGGGATCCACACATCAGGTGTTGGCTGTGCTCACTTTCATACTTTCTCTCCCCACTTTCCTCCCACACACCAACGCCGGAGAATTTGCATTCAGTGAAACAGATATCCTTGCAACCTCGTAGGCAAATGCAGCCTGGGTAGGGTGACTTGGGCCTAAGCAGTATTAGCATCAGTCATTCATTGGGGGTCTGGGAAAAGCAGGTTCCCACCAGAAAGCGGTTAATAAAACCAGCCTATTGAAAATGTTGGAGGTGTTGTGTAGCCTTGAAGGTAGTGGGGAAACAAATCTTCATTCTATTGCCTGAACATGACAGTCTTCTGGTGTTTTTCTGAATCCTCAGAATTGAGAAGATGAGCAGAATTCAGATCTGGGGGAAGACTACCCTCTAAAGAAAGTCCTGAAACTTTCTGGCAAAACGGGGCACAAGGGCTGACAGCCGTTCCCCAGAACAAATTTTTCTGTATGGCAAACGGGAGGGGGGGTGAAGCTGCCCCTTCATTTTATCTCTTACTCTTCCTGGCCCCCCAGCAGGACAAAGCAGAGTTATCTTTAGAGCTAGTAGTAACTGGAAACCTTAGATGCTAATGAAGAAGATCTGTGATGTGTGTGGGAAATTCTACCATCATGATCATTATTATTAAGTCTAGGGAAGCACAGCCTGTGAGCAGGACTCCCCCAAGACTGGCGAGCGCTCCAGGCAACTGACCGGAGAGGGGCTGCTCGCCTTCTGTGGGGATTTCAGGGAGGTCAGAGACGACTAGCAGTTTTGCAAACAGCATTCAAAGTAGTTAATGGTGGACAGTGTGTAATGTCTGTCTACACTGATCCTTTCAGCCACACCAGTGTCCACAAATAGGATCTCAGTCAGAGGTCAGCAAGGTCAGCTGTAGATCTCTGTAACCACAGGAATGGCTGGGATCTCATTTAAACCCATTAAGATTAGTCTGATGACATAAAACTCCCCTCATCCTGCTCATAAAGAGATGTCTGAAAGTGACCCTCCAAGCTCCAGGCAATTTAGAACAAAGTAGAATCAAAGCAGGCTTTTCTGCCCAAGTTCTGCAGTTCTTTCTGAAGCATTTGGTTTGTTAAGATTCCGGTTTGGAGGGTTACAATACACCACTGTACTCCTATTCTCTGTCAGCTTCTGAGATTAGATTGTTAGCAAGGCAGGATCAAACTCTGGAAACCTGCCGGGAGAGAGGAGAGATTGTGCTTACCTTTGGCCCCAGAATTATTGTTGCAATTTCTTCAATATTTTTTCCCTTGAAATATTCCCGCCCGCCCAGCTGATTCCAGCCTCCAGCCACAAACTCCAACAATTGCCAGCCTTAATCATCTTCCTCAGTTTTCCCTTTGATGCCTCATCCAGTTCTTTAACCCCCCTGGCAGTCACCCCAGGAGGACTGTTCCTAGGGAGGACGGTTCCTAGGCCTGCCCTCTCCCTCCCACCCCTTTATGGCCCCCCACCTCCAGCTGGCTCCAACCTACCGGAAAGAGGATTTAGTATTGTTGTGTGCAGAGAAAACAACTGGTGAAGGATAGCCTTTGGGTTTTATTTAGTTTGGCCAAACATGGATAACACGCCTTCAGATGACTTCTTTAAATAGGTCAGTGCACACAGGTGAGATATTTTGCTCTCCGGCAATATTTATTGCTGCAGTGCTGTCTGGTTGGGCACATGTTGAGGACGTATTGCGGACTCTGGAAGCATGCTGAGGTAGAGGAGTGAATGAGTGAGGTAACCTCCCAAGGCAAGTAAGGCTAACATTGAAAAGAGAAAAGTACCAGCCTCTGCTGACTTCTTTGCCCAGTCTCAGGCCTCCCCCCTATGCCCCAGGTGGGGGCTGGTCCTGCCATGAGTCCTGTGGTTAAAGTTTAACTTCTCTGCACTTCAGTTTCCTCATCTGTAAGATGAGCAAGCTAGCTCTCTTCTTCCCTTCAAGGCCCTGCTGAGAGCTCACCTCCTCCAGGAGGCCTTCCCAGACTGAGCCCCCTCCTTCCTCTCCCGCTCCTCCCCCTCCCCATCCCCCCCGCCTTACCTCCTTCCCCTCCCCACAGCACCTGTATATATGTATATATGTTTGTATGTATTTATTACTCTATTTTATTTGTACATATTTATTCTATTTATTTTATTTTGTTAATATGTTTGGTTTTGTTCTCTTTCTCCCCCTTCTAGGCTGTGAGCCCACTGTTGGGTAGGGACCGTCTCTATATGTTGCCAACTGGTACTTCCCAAACGCTTAGTACAGTGCTCTGCACACAGTAAGCGCTCAATAAATACGATTGAATGAATGAATGAAAAGGGGGTAGAGGAGATGTCAAAGTTACTGGAATGAGTTTATGAGCCTGACAACAGATTGTGGAAGAGATTTAACAATGAACTTTCTCCTAAAGTACTGTGGATACACTGTACTGATAATTTCCATCTTTAAGTGAATGAGGAAGGGGAAGGCCAGCTGTGACCTGACATGACCCATTCTTCTCTTTCCTTTGACAGATGGAAGTAAAACAGACTCAGAACTGGGGTTAATCAATCAATCATTTATTGAGCACTTACGCATGCAGAGTACTGTACTGTTTGGGAGAGTACAGTATAACATTCACATTTCCTGCCCATAAGGAGCTTACAATCTAGAGGGGGAGACAGATGTAAATGTAAATAAATTACAGATGTGTACATAAGGGCGGTTGGGGGTGGATAAAGAGAGCAAATCAAGGTGATGCAGAAGGAAGTGGGAGAAAAGGAAATGAGGGTTTAGGGAAGCCTTCTTGGAGGAGATGTGCCTTCTATAAGTCATATTAGCCTCAATAAAGTTGTCACTTGCTCAAGATCTCAGAGTAAGTCAGTGGCAGAGCAGTGGTTACCTGTCTTTTTAAATGTCTTTGGTTCATCTCTTATCCAGGGCCTGTCACACTGTTTGCTAAATATGTCAGAGTAAGAAAGGAGAGTGTTTATCTGTTTTATTCAGGGCCATGTCCTGTAAAAGTTCATGGCATATGAAATCCTAAAATCACATCTCTCCTGCTAAAATCACATCTTCCCTCAAAGGGCCTTCCTTGACTAAGCCTTCATTTTCCCTACCCGCCTTCCCCTCTGCATCGACTATGCACTTTTCTGGGGTCCACTTAAGCACTCCAGCTCCAAAGCACTTATGTTCAGATCCTTATACTCCTACTATTTCCCCTATCTGTACTTTATTTTAACGTTTGTCTCCCTCAGTAGACTGAAAGCTCCTTGTGGGCAAGGAGCAGGCCTACCAACTCTGTTACATTGCACTTTCCCAAGCCTCAGTTCAGTGCTATACACACAGTAAGCGCTCCATAAATAGCATTGTTTGATAAGGACAGAGGACGTGCCTCCAGCCTTGGGGCTTGCCTAAGGCAGGGCTTATCACCTTTTTTAGAAACTACATCTCTCTCTCTCTCCCTCCCCCCCCCCCCCCTTTACAAAAGTTAGACTGGGTGGAGCAGAGGGACATTAGATAACTTGATAAAAACAGTTCTTGCGTGCCTCAGAACTGGGAGTAGGAATACTGCTGTGATTTTTTGCTGCCCCAGCCATGGTCAGACTTTATTGTTTGCCAAAATGACTGACCCCTTTTGAAGCACTCTCAGGGGGTTTGCACCCAGGTTGACCATCTTTTATACAGGGACTCTAAAAGGAATGGAAACATTAGTCATCATGACCTCACTGTAGTGCCAGGCCACCAATCTTCTTGCTGGAGAGATAAGCAAGCACAACCAGCAACTGTTTGGGTCAATAAATATTGCACTACCATCTGGAGATGGAAAGATTTTTTTTAATTACAGATGATTCAGCATGGTGGTTTTCTTCCAGGAGTTACAAAGTACATAACTGTCTTCAAGAATCACAGAGATATAAATCTGTTTGTTTATGACTCTCCACTTGTTGCTGAGGGGGCATTTGGATTTCCTGTGTGGACTAGAGACAATGGCTAAGAGGAAGGCTGTAATCTCCAGAGTTGAGGGGGCTTGTGTTTTTTGTTTCTAATATAAACCAGAACAGTCTTAGGCTGGTTCTCTGATTCTAATGAAGATCATGGGAACAACTAGAAACTATATCTTCACTGGAAACATAGAACCTTTCCTCTGCTGGAAAAAAAGTATTTTAGTTCAAGAAAATCTAGATTGTAAATTCCTTTGAGGGCAGAGATCATGTCTTTTTCTGTTGTACTTCCCATAGTGTCTAGTGCAGTGATTGGTACAGAGCAAAATGTTCAGTTGATACTATTTATTGATTAAATTAATGTTTCAGTGATCTTTGCAATTAAAAATGATTCATACAGAAGAGGTAAACTTTAGACTGTTCAAATTTGACAATTCTTCCTAATTGTCATTAACGTTTTTTCTGGGTAGAATCCATTATTAAGGGTAGCATGGGGACACGTTCAATGTACTTGTTTGCTTCCTGTCTGAGATAGCTTTTAAAAAAAACCCAACTATACATGTCTGAGAAATTTCCATGACTGTCCAGTGACAATGACCGACATTTCAGAAATGCTCCATAATAATAATAATAGTTATATTTAAGCCCTTGCTATTTATCAGGCACTGTACTAAGCACTGGGGTAGATACCAGATTATCAGATTGGTTACTGCCCCTGCCCTACCAAAGTCGCAGCAAGAAGAGGTATTTTAACCTCCATTTTAGAGATGAGGAAACTGAAGCACAGAGTTGTGACTTGCCCAGAGTCACACAGCAGGCAAGTGGTGGAGCCAGGATTACAACTAAGGTCCTCTGACTCCTATACCCATATGCTACTATATTCTCATCTGTTACTTTCACCTCAACTCCCTTGCCCAACCTTCTACAGGAGGACACCACATAGATAACTTGACAAACAATAATTGGATCTGATCCCGCTCCCACGTTCCAAACCACGTTCACACGCAGCTCCACACTGGAGCCATTCAACCTTGCCTTTGCCATACCACTGCAAGTCCCCTTCACCCACTGGGCTCCCAGTTGAAGCTCTAAGCCACCTTCAGGTTACCATTATGAAGAACAGATCCAGACTCCCAACTCCCACCTCCACCACTAGCCCCCTGCTCCCACTTTAGCTGCCTAGGCCTGGGCCTGCTTTTGGAAGGTCCTACGCCCACCCAACAGCCTCTTGCATCCTGGGCCTCAGGAGTCCATGGTGTGGTGATGGAGGTGCTGCTGTGCATTTATAGTGTTTTTTTTTTTTCCCCGGTGGATACAGTGGCCCTGGGAGTCAGAAGGACCTGAGTTCTAGTCCTGGCTCTGCCACTTGTCTGCTGTGTGATCCTGGGAAAGTCACTTCACTTCTCTGTGTCTCGTTCCCTCATCTGTCAAGTGGGGGTTAAGACTTTGAGCCCCATGTCGAACAAAGGACTGTGTTCAACCCGATTAACTTGTACCTACCCCAGAACTTAGTACAATGCCTGGCACATAGTAAGCGCTTAACAAATAACACTATTATTATTATGATTGTTAGGATTATTAGGTGCAAGAGTGGCAGGCTGTTGCTTCTGTCTCCTCCTCCCTCCCAGAATGGAGGCCCAAGCCCACTTTCTTTTTTTTTCTGTTTTCTTTTTCTTCTAGACTGTGAGCCCACTGTCTTCTAGACGCTGAGCCTACTTTCGGGTAAGGACCGTCTCTATATGTTGCCAACTTGTACTTCCCAAGTGCTTAGTACAGTGCTCTGCACACAGTAAGCGCTCAATAAATACGATTGAATGAATGAAGGGGCAGCAGACATTGGTCCTGCTAGGACTTGAACCACATTCGATCCCTGAGATCCTGCAAATTCTTTCTCATACTGAATGGGTGGGTGGGGCTGGGGATTTCCAGTCCTGCAGGGCTCCGTGCTATGACTCAGCTGGACCAGACTGAATTTCTCGGGATTCACTAAATGCAAATACAGCCAACCCTCTCCCTACCTCCCTTCCCTTCTTCATCACCCAACCTGGGACCACTCCTGCTGTTTTGCCACGCCCCGGTCCATTTGAAAGCAGTGCGGGGAGAACTGGTAGGGGAGGGAGGGCCAGGAAGAGAAGGGGTTAGGAAGAGAGGATGAGGGGAGTGGGGCATAATGGGGAATAGAGAATGGATGGTTGATTGGGCGAGTCAACAATGAGGGACAGGAGAGCTGGGGTGGTGATTGTGTGGTCTGCTAAAGGACCACAGGATGCTAGTAATGAGATGCTTGTGTGTTTGTACATAGAGTGCTGTCAAACCTGTAAACACCAATGCCAGAATAACAGATATAGTGAAAAATAAAAATGGACTGTTTGTACAACCTGTGGCGCTGCACTTCTGCTTTGTATTTACACTCAGCTGGTTGGGCTAAACTACCACTTCTGGTTTTGTGTTGTGGTAGTATAGCTTCTCTCCACCCTCCCTTCCCCCTCGTTCTACCTCTCATACATCGATTCAACCCCACACAATCATCTCCCCCCACCCTTTATATTCATATGGACTGAGGTCCTACCCATGCACATGGGTGCATGTACACACAAATGTTCAGAGGCATCTGGACAAATATCTATCCATGCAGGGGCTCAGAATTCTAGGTGTATACCCATTTGGGTCATAGATATATCCACCGGTGAACTCAGTAACACAAGGAGATGTGATTTGGGCATATGCACGGATGAAGTGTCAGGTGAACAGAGGAGGGCAACTTTAAAGAGTTGGGATGATTGTGTCAACAAGGGTGGTTGTAACACAGAGTTTACCTGTGTATTATGTTATGTATCTATGTAGGCGTTTTGGAAAAGTTAATGGGGTAAGACACGTCCAGGAAGGGAAATTTAAACTATAAAATTTCAGCTTTCCCTACCCAGTTGTTCTCACCCCCTGCAGAACTTCCTTGTAAACTTTTTATGGGCTGTCTATGGCAAACACATTGAGATACTGTATTATAGCAAGTGCTGTCTTCCTGCCCAAGAACGATTCACAGAGCTAGGCTTTTGCTTCTCAAGCTTTAAGTTTACTTGGATGATTCTTCAACCCAAACCTTGAATAACTTACCTATTGAGAAGCCAAGTCTAAACCACAGAGCCACAACTCTTAAAGGGAGAAATCCTGCCCAAAGTGGTTGGAATGGAGAGGTGAAGAGTAAAAGGAATAAAAGAACTCTAGCAAATTTGCCCAGAACAGATGTTGTCTAGAATATGTGCCCATGTACTCCTTTAACATGTTTTCTGTAATTGTCAGCTACAGTGGAACCCATTCCTTGCTTGTCAGGGCTTGAAGAAAGCATAGGTTGAAAGTCAGATTGGGGCCAAGTTTCTCCTATGCTAAGGATTTAGGAGAAGACATTGGCTTTCTAATATTGGTTTCTAAGCAGCCCCGCCTCTGTCTAAGCAAGGGCAGGCTGGGACCAAAAGCTAAGGGCAATGTGAATAATCTTGTGCAGCAAATGCAGCTAATTTGATTTGCAGGAAATTGGGAGACTGGCTAATGGGGAGAGTGGGAGGATGATGGGAGACTCAAATCAAATTTTGCTAATCAAATTGCCCTGAGATAGAATAGAAGCTTGTAGTTTTGGTCCTCCCATTCAGTTGCTATATAGGCAGATAAGGAGATGCTTTGAAGGATTTATGACTGTGAGCCCATTGTTGGGTTGGGACCATCTCTATATATTGCCGACTTGTACTTCCCAAGCGCTTATTACAGTGCTTTGCACACAGTAAGCGCTCAATAAATGCGATTGAATGAATTAATGGGGATGAATTCACCAGTGGTGGGTATTTGAGAGTCACAGGTCCTGCAGTGCCTTTAAGGGACGTTCTGTGTGGCCAAGTGGCTTTTGGTGCATATTTTGGTGCAGGAAGAACAACCAAGAGCTTCTATTGTCTGCTGTGTGCAAAACACTATACCAAAAGTGATTGGGAACATTCAGTGGAATCAGTATATAAGATCCCTGGCCTCAAGGAGTTTACAGTTTAGCAGGGATGACTGACACAAAAATAATGCTAAGAATAAAAATTGTGATATTTAAGCACTCTTTATATGCAAACACGGTGGTAAGTGCCAGGGTAGATGCAATTCAATCAGAACAGATGCAGTCCCTACCCCACATAAGGCTCTGACCCTAAAAAATAAAGTGGAAGTTCAGAGACATAAGTGCTGGTGGGAGGGAAGGGTGAGTACCCAGGTGCTGAGCTGACACAAGTTGTTGAAATGGCAGTTAGGGGAATGTAAGATGGGAAGAGGGTCAGATTTGTGTTGGACCATGAATGCTTTATGGTCCTTTTCAGTGAGTACTGCAACCTTGACATCAGTGCTTGTGAAATAAACTGTGCCAACTGCTACACAGTTGTAGGCTCACCTAATTAAGAGATAACAATCTAATCTATTTTGCAAACAGACCTTGTGCTATAAGGTTTTAAAGATTAGTCTACTTTCACTTTCCTATAAAAATAATAATTGTGGCATTTACAAGAACTTCCCTTAAAGGCACAGCAGGACCTGTGACTCTCAAATACCCACCACTGGTGAATTCATCCTCATTAATCCTTCAGAGCATCTCCTTATCTGCCTATATAGCAACTGAATGCCAGGACCAAAACTACAAACTTCTATTCTACCTTAGGGCAATTAGATTAGATTAAGCACTGTATTAAACTCTGGGGTAGATAGATACAAGGTAATCAGGTCAGACATGTCTGCCCCACATGGGGTTCATAGTCTGAGGAGGGAGAAACTGGTATTTCATTCCCATTTTACAGATGAGGAAATTGAGTCACAGAGAAATTAAGCGACTTGCCCGAGATCCCACAGCAGGTGGATCTGGGATTAGAATTTAGGTCCCCCGACTCCCAGGACCATGCTCTTTTCCATTAGGTCTGCACTATAGGTAGGCTTTGGACCAAGCAAATACAGAACCCAGACTTTGCTTTCTAGGAATTTAGGCAAGGCAAGGCAGCATAAACATCCTGTTTGTACAGTTATCATCCAGCCATGAACTGATCACTTCACATATTCAGGTTTGCTTTGCTAATAAAGAAAAGACATGGCCTGTCGGGAGGCCTTGTCAGAGTGGAGAGGACAGCAGGGTAGGTTGCCTGAGGTTGCTACTCTTCCTTAAACTTGGGTCGAAGGGCTCAATTAGCGGCTGAGTGACTCATCTTCCCAGAATAGGTATGGGCTGATGTAGCCCATTGCAAATTGTCTGAAAAGGAATTAAAATTCTCTAAAAATCATAAGAATATATGCTAAGGGCAAGGTTTTTGCAAACCTCATTTTTGTCATAACATTTTTAAAAGGAAAAAAACCTTCAGCAAATGGTGTGTATATATCCATCATATAACTAACCCTCATTTCCCTTATTCCCTCTCCCTTGCACTTGGATTTGTATTCTTTATTCACCCCTCCCTCAACCTCACAGCACTTGGGTGCATATCCATTATTTATTTTAAGGTCTCTCTCCTCCTATTTACTCTAAACTCCTTGTGGGCAGGGAACCGGTTTACCAACTCTGATGTACTCTTCCAGGTGCTTAGAACAGTGATCTGTGCACAGTAGGTGCTCAGTAAATGTGATTGATTGATGAATCAACCGGAGGCCGGGCACCTTTGCTCTCTAAAATGCTTCTCACGGTGAGGGGAGATGTGTAAGTGTTTTTGAAGGGGAAGAGGTCCTTTAAACTAATTGGAAACAGGCTAAAAATGCAGGTGCTATTTAATCTCGGAAGAGGTATTTGAAATATGGATCAAAAGAATCTATGTACAGATAAGTTGTAATGTATGAGATAATCTTGTAGCAGCTCCCAGGGCTTGGGCTTACATCTTCCTAAAATTCAGTTTGTAAAATAACAAAGTGGGAAAGGGTCTGGAGTGTATTAGATGAGGCCTCCCAGGCTTACTTCATTCTGGATCCCATTCAGGGTAGTTAAGAAGAAGAAAACGAAGAATGGTGCTTGTTAAGTGCTTACTAGGTGCCAAACACTGTTCTAAACACTGAGGTACAAGTCATTCAGGTTGGACACAGTCCCTGTCCCACATGGGGCTCACACTCTTGAAGCCACTTTACAGCTCAGATAACAGAGGCCCAGGAAAGTTGTGACTTGCCCAAGGTCACACAGCAAACGTGGCCGAACCTGGATTAGAGCTCAGGTCCTTCTGAGTCCCAGGCCCATACTCTATCCACTAAGCTACGCTGCTCCTCTTAAGTATTCCACTTAAATGTTTCCCCAAAGCATCGCAGAGGGGACAGTGCACTGATTTGACTAGAATGTGAGAAGCCACAGGACCACTTCAAAAGCTACCTTCAGGAGAAAGTCGAACTATTGCCTTTCCTCCATCGTGTGCAAAAGCCCTTAAATTCAGCAATACATTTATGTAGTACTGGGCTAGGAAATTGGGGTATGAAAAGATGGTGCTGAGATGAGAAGCAGCTCGCTTTCACTTGCTCTCTCGTCTCTCAACCAAGGCAGCGGACAGCTTGGACATAAGCGCCTGTAACAGAGAAGTAATCAGGGGGCTTCCTCTCCTCAAGGGGCTTAAAAGGACTCGGTCTGAGGACTACTTACTGAAATGGTCAGATTGAAGGCATAATGACTGATACAGTGGTGGGGAAGGCATTGTCTTGAAAAAAATAATTTGCAGCACAGGTGTTGGGCAAGATTGGACCGTCCACTGGTCATCGTACACTCTTCTTTTCCCCATCGTTCATGGGGCAGTATTTCAATGTTGTATTCCAGCATTCCTTGAATTGATTACATTACAGCTGGGGTTTGCTCTCTGATATATGTGATAATCCCCTGGGACAGTTTTCATAATAGACTGCATATTTTTCTTTCCCTTCAGAAAGATGCAGTTTAACTTCATCTTGGGAATCTTTTTTATGGGTTTTTTTTTTGGATTTCCATTTTTATTGTGTATAAAGGACAATAGGTCTGTAGCCAGGGCCGGTTCAGGTGCTGCTGCCCAGGGAATAGGAGAGAGGTGGTCCTGTCTTAGGTGCAAAGCTACCACTGCCCCAGACTGAAATCCATTCAGTTAAAGGGGCCACTTGGTGTTATTCCCATTGAGAGCCACAGGAACACCCAGTGATATCGTAGAACCTCAGAATGATTTTTCTTTTTTCCCCTGCGCTGGCCAAGTTTGTGGTGCTCTGGTCACCTACTCGAGGTCTTGGATGGGGAAGGCCTTGTCCTCCCAGCACTCACAGGGGCCCCGGAGGAACGGGAAGAGTATATGCCCTGAGCTCCCAGAGGGAGCTGAGGCTGCAGTGATGCCGCCAGCTTTGAGCCTCCACTTCTGAAATCCATATGGCAGTCCTGATTTCCCCTCCAGGCCCCTTCTGCTTCCCCAATTTCCTCCCCACCCTCCACCCCAGTTTTCTTTGCAGGGTCAAGAGGGGATGGGCCCTGGCAAGAGGCAAAACACATTCCACATGTCCCTGGGGTAGAATTCTGTACTGCATATGTAGGAAGCAGAGAGAGGAGAGGAGGCTTAGAGCCCTGTGAACTCCCAAGACTTGTTATCCAGGCTTAAAGCGTGTTTGTCAGGAGTTACTTAAGCTACCATGAACAGGCACAATCCCTGATGCCAGATGTCTAAGTGCTTTCAGAGTTGTGTTGCACCAGACAATTCTTCATGGAAGGGATTGGGAGTGGGAGGGGTGGGAGTGGGGAAGAGAATCATAGTCCTTTGGGGGATTTGGAGCAGTGACTCAGAGGTGGAAGAGGTGCAGTGGATGAGGTACCATTGTAGATATTGATGCCCATGCTGGGCTAGGGACCAGCGAGCCAGCCAGAACGGCTAAAGGGGACCATCTTCTGGCTTGTTTGCCTGTGGTCACGATGCTATCTTCACTGCCTTGAAAAGTCAGCTCCCTCTGCTAGCCCAGTTCATGGGAACGAAACCAGAATCATAACCAATAAGCTCAAAGCCTTAAGCAGAATGAGTCAGCAGGGTCGTTGAGCCCCTACTATGGGCATTACATCATCCCTGGTCTTTGAAAAGAAGTAGGGTACACAAGCTTTGCCCTTGAAGAGCCAGGCAGTACACAGAAAAGGTGACCATATGATTTATGTTGACACAAGGACAGAGGAAAGGAATGGACATACTAGGGTCTTAATTTGTGCTTTCAGGGTAGCAAGGTGCTTAGGTCACACTGTCCCTGTCCACCCCTCCACCATTATGACTGCTGACTGTGGGAACAGGCCCAGGGCTCCTCAGTGTTTCGGAAACCTGATCCTCCTCACTAGACTGTGTTATAGAAACACAGATTGTGTTATAGATTTATGTATACAGAGAAGCAGCGTGGCTCAGTCGAAAGAGCCCGGGCTTGGGAGTCAGAGGTCTTGGGTTCTAATCCTGCCTCCGCCACTTATCTGCTGTGTGACTTTGGGCAAGTCAATGTCTCTGTGCTTCAGTTCCCTCATCTGTAAAATGGGGATTAAAACTGTGAGCCCCATGTGGGATAACCTGATCACCCTGTATCTACCCCAGCACTTAGTGCTTGGCACAGAGTAAGCGCTTAACAAATACGAACATTATTATTATAGAAATAGCTTAAAAGAGTCGTACTGGAATTTTGTGTATGCACATGTCCCAACTCTTCTTTGGATTAATTTCTCCCATTTTAATCTGATCCAGTATTATCCTCCACTAGATTGAATCCCCTTGAGGGCAGGGATCATGCCTGTCAACTCCGTGGTGTTGTACTCCCCCAAGCACTTAGTACAGTGGTCTGCACAGAGCAAGGCTCAGTAAATACAGTTGTCTGAGGAATGTACCCTTTTTGGGGGCCCTATAGGTTTTGACCCAACAGTTTGTGTAGTGGGTTTGTGTTGTGGGTTGCTGAAGCTATCAGACTTGTCTTTATAATTTGGGGATGGGATTTGAGCGTGGGTTTCAAAAATTGAAGTAAAACAAAAATGCACCCAGTTCTCCTGTAATGCAGAAGTTTTGTTTTTGGAAAGCTTGCTTGCTAGTCCTCCCCCCTGTTTCGGTACTCTCCAGTTTGGGTTTGGTGAGCATGGACCCTTTCTTCCGATGTCATGTCAAGCCATTTCCAAGCAGGCTTGCCATTGACAGTGGAGCTTCCCTAATTCCTTAACCATGATCTAACCAAAATTCATAGCAAAAACTCACATTATGGCAGAACTGGAGGCCTTGGGCATTAGGACCTGCTTTAGGGAGTGCTGAGGGGATTAGTACAAGAGACGCAACATCAACTCAATTTTCCAGCAATTTCTACATAATACTTCATGGTTAATATTTAATGGGCGTGTGAGGATCCAGATGTCACCTGGCCCCAGGCCACTGAAGTAGTGCTCAAGGAGCCAGTCACCGGTCCGAAGCTGGCAAGAGAGTTTGAAGATGATTTTGCTTCAGAAAATGTACTTCCTAGGCTTAGGGAAGTTTTCGTGGTTTTGGATTGTCATAGGCAGGAATAAGATTAATATTTGTCACTTTGCCCTAGAAGAGGAAGAGAATGAAAAGCCACTCGGGTGAAAAATTCAAGAATCTGTTCTTGTGGGGTGATGGAGAAGCAGCTGACTGGCTGGACTATGACAGTAATTGTTAAGTCTCAGACTTAAGGGGCAGAAGGAAACCCAAATCCAGCTTTGAAAAGGGGAATGCAGCCTGACACCTTAAAGAGGAGGGCCAGAAAAAGCTCTCCAATAATTGATAAAGTAGGAAAAATCACTACATTTTTTTAGGAAAAAAAATCTTACGGAAGGAGTCCGTCTCTTTAAATGACAGTGGAATTACTCAAGAGCTGATTTTGGTTTCCAAAAGGGTATTTGGGGGAATTTAGTGCTGTAGGAAAGCACCTGGAGAATCAATCGAAGGACTTTGAAGATATTGTTGGAATGAAGAAGGTGTTTTTGGCCAGTTCGTACATGGAGCAGTCAGTTTTAAATACGCTGTGGCTCATGGGGCCAAAGGAAGATTCATGGGTGTTTTCGCGGGTGGAGGTTTGAGGGGGAGAGGAGAATGAAGGGAGAGAAAGCATCTCTTCTGAAGTTATTCCCATTTCTTCTCACCAAACCACACACTTATAAAAACTAAAAGAAAATTTTTAAAGCTCCTTTCAAGTCTGAAGCCAACTGGAGTGAAACTTTCCATTCCCAAAAGGAAGGAATTCAAAATGGTGACTCAGTCCACCTCCTCGCTTTAAGTGTGTTTTTGTTTAGACCTCCCAGCTCACTCCTCCCTGATGTCCTCCTGGTTGGACTTGGAAAGGGAGGGAAAGAGGGAGTTGGCATGTGGAAGAACCTGTGCATGCTGAAAAGCCAAAATGATTCCAGATCATCCCAAGCAAAACAAATGTGAATTTCCCCTGTGCTCCAAGTACTGGCATTGAATCCTTTTTTCTATCCCAGCAGATGTGCTTTGGAAACTTGCGCAAGCTACTACAGAGCAGGAGCTAAACTGGCTAGCTTTCCTTTTTTATTGGATCCAGTTCTGAGTTACCAGAATCCAAAATTCTTGAGCCAGTCTTTTGTGGGTTGTTTTTTGGGTTTGGGTGTGTGTTTGTGCTTGGTATGTTTCTAGATTGGCTATAGCTCTATAAAGTTCAGAAGCAGTTCCCTTAGTAGCTTTTCCTTAACTATGGAAAAGTATCTGGTTTTTAAACTAATTAATCCTGCTTTGAAGTTGAGTGCGTAATATAAACAATGTTTGTTTAGAAGGTTCCATTGAGAGTATAATTTGTAGATACTTTGTGACTTCCCCATACTCTGCTTCTACTCTGCCCCTACTTCATTTTTTTTTTTTTTTTTTTTGGTAGGTAAATACTGAACACCTTCCTCTGTAGTCTTGGAGGCCTTTTTATTTTCCCAGGGGTTAAATGAAAGGGCTCCACAAAGCTTTTTAGGGGATAAAATGTTTCACAAAGCTTTGAAGCCTTCACTGATGATTCAAGAGTTTCAGTAGCTACGCTAGAGGTCAGTGTGCATTCAGAACATATTGAGATATTTTCCTTCTTGCAGACTTCTGACTGTGTATGGCAATAAAGGTATAAGATAATATTGATGTCTCCATGAATGGTTAACTGCTGAACCAAAGGGCATTCAAGCAATAGCTCCCAGTTTAAAACAGAATCTCTTTCCATCCCCTCTCCTTTCCTCCCCTCCACTTTCCGTAAGGTTGTCAATGTCAGCTTGGGATGCATTTTCTGATTCGAAATAGTTTTCATTACTCTGGGTAAATACATTCGAAAGGAGAGTACTTTCTAACTCTCAGCACTGTTTTGGAATTTAAACCTGACAGGCAGCCTGGTTTAGTAGCTTAATCCTTTACCTTGAAAGGCTATTTAGCCTTTAGATACTCTATTCCCCCCAAGAAGCCTTTATTTATAGGCTTATTATGTGGAATATTTTAGCATGCGCCTCCCAGCCACCCCCAGCAATTCAGCTGTTTGGTGGTCTTGTCCATACAGTAAGGCCTGTACTGTTGGTTGGCATCTTGCTTGACCTCTCTATCCTTGGTCACTACATAAATACATTCTTTACGTGAGTGGAAGGAGTTGCATGCTTAGTTCTATTTTTAATAGAGGGCTCACATAATTCCCGAAACACCCAGTGGTAACTTGTTGATTGTGGAGTTGTTACAAGGCCCTCCATCACCTCGCCCCCTCCTACCTCACCTCCTTTCTTTCCTTCTCCAGCCCAGCCCGCACCCTCCGCTCCTCTGCCGCTAATCTCCTCACCGTACCTCGTTCTCGCCTGTCCCGCCGTCGACCCCCGGCCCACGTCCTCCCCCTGGCCTGGAATGCCCTCCCTCTGCACATCCGCCAAGCTAGCTCTCTTCCTCCCTTCAAAGCCCTACTGAGAGCTCACCTCCTCCAGGAGGCCTTCCCAGACTGAGCCCCCTCCTCCCTCTCCCCCTCCCCATCCCCCGGCCCTACATCCTTCCCCTCCCCACAGCACCTGTATATATGTTTGTACAGATTTATTACTCTATTTTACTTGCACATATTTACAATTCTATTTATTTTATTTTGTTAATGTTTTGTTTTGTTGTCTGTCTCCCCCTTCTAGACTGTGAGCCCGCTGTTGGGTAGGGACCGCCTCTAAATGTTGCCAACTTGTACTTCCCAAGCGCTTAGTACAGTGCTCTGCACACAGTAAGCGCTCAAAAAATACAATTGAATGAAAACAGCCAAATAATAATCTTCTTATCCATTGTGCTGGTGAGAAGGCACTGGTGGTGGGGACCCCAATGGGAGGTGATAGCCCAATGAATAAGGTGATTTTGTGAGGTTAATTACTTTAGGCCTTAAACATTTTTTTTAACCCCAAGTACTCCCCACCTTTTCCCACAGACAGGATATTTTCTGCACTGAATTGAAAGCCACATGTACCCCCTCCATCATGTTTCTTCTCTGTGCTGCCTTCCAAGTGGGATTGTGGCCTTTGGCATTTTCTTAATTTATATTTGGATCTCTTTTCAGTCAGTGAAAATTGCTGTTCACCAAGAGATGGGCAAGTGGCTTTTTCAGTGACTGTTTCTCTCTCTTTCTCCCTTGAAGGAGGCTGTGGAATAGCTAGGGATCATTTTTCATCTCTGCAGTCTCTTCATTGCTTTGGCAAGGCTTTTCTGGATCCTTTGCTCAGACTGGCTCTTAACAACCCTGCGTGAGCAACCGCTCAATTCTGTGGCCTGTCACCTCTATCCTCTGCTTATCAGTCAACCGATGGTATTTAGTGATGTTCTACGATGTGCACAGCACAGTGCTAACCACTTGGAAATGCACATTAATGGAGCTAGTACATGTTCATTAACTCTCTTAATAGAGTTAATAGACTTAGATTTATTACAATCTAATAATAAATCTTAGATTAATAGAGTTAATAGACATGCCTTCAAGGAACTTACAGTTTAGTTGATGAGAATAATTATGGAATTTAAGTGCTTATTAGGTACCAAGTACTGTACTGTGTACTGGGATAGATACAAAATTATCAGTTTAGACAGTCTCTGTTTCCCACATAGGGTTCTCAGTCTGAGTGGGGAGAGCAGATGTTGAATCCCCATTTTACAGATGAGGAAATGGGAGCCCAGGGAAGTTAAATGACTTGCCCAAGGTCATGCAGGAGGCAAGTGGTGGATTTGTAATTAGAAACCAGGGGGCCAGAATTAGGGAGAGAACCTTTCATGGACTGGGAAGATCTTGCTTCTCTTTCTTCTCCCCGTCTTCACACAGTCCATGGGATCCATTATTTTGCCACACTTCTTGGTGGCTGCCTCTCTGGCAGACTTGACTTGGAAGAAGCCATGTGCAGACCTCAGCTCTCGTTACTGAATTCACTGCACATCTGTTGCAACACTCAGTCTCCCAAGCCCCAGTCTTTTGGTGCTTTCTTAAATTAATCTCCATTGTTATTAAAAGTCATCGCCTAAGAGGAAACATTAGGTGCCAGTGCCCCATCTGTTCTTTGCACCGTGGAGATGTCAGACGTGTTGGAGATCTGCCATGTGTTGTGTAGACCCTTGTGGAAAATTTGCAAAAATGGGATGATTTTTAATCATTATAGGTTCAGAGCTCTGCGAAGCCAGAGAGACAAAACCTCATAATTGCAGTTCCAAATATCCAACTGGCGACCCGGCAAGAATTTTGCTTATTCGCCGCTTTTACAGCTGACAGGTGTTAGGCTGTCAGACAAGACAGATTGGAATTCAGTGGACTGTCTGAGCCAGAATTTTCTCAAAGAGAATGGATGAGTTTCTCTAGCCTTCGTGTCTTCTTGTATGTGCAGGTTATTATCATTATTATTTTTCCATTTTCTTCTAAACCTCCCTCCTCTACTGTGGTTGGGCTTGGAGAGCCGAAAGAATATCTTTCCATGGTAATGGGCAAATTTCAAATCTACCTCTCCAGCCCAGACCTCCCAGACAACCTACAGTCTCACAGTTCCTCTTCCTCCCGGGCATCTCCAATTGGTTGCCCCACCAGTGTGCCATGTGTTTTAAATGGAACTCCTAATCTTCTCTCCAGCTTAGATGTGAGCCCCATATGTCCGGCTTGATTAACTTATCTATCCTAGTGCTTGTGCAGTGCTTGGCACATAGTAATGCTTAACAAATACCACAGGTTTTATTATAATTATTAATCGGTTCCTTCACTAAGCTTCCATTTCTGCCTTCCACCTTAGCCTTTTGGTTTGCCTGTACTCCCCGCTATCTTTGAGCTCTCAATTAAATTTATTGCCAAATCCTGCTGGTTCTTTCTACTCACAGTTCCCTTATCTGCCCCTTCCTCTCTAGACTAATAGCTACAACTGTTGAACAAGTTGCTATGTCACGACTAGAGTATTGTTTCGGCCTCTTTACTGGTCCCTCTGTCTTCAGTCTGTCCTTCTTTGTACTGCACAGCTTCACAGCTGACCTTTTTGAAGCATCACTTGGCACACTTCTCCATTGGCTTCCAATTTCTCTCCACATCAAGCAAAAATTCCTTCCAGTGGACTCCACGTCTCTTCACCAACTCCTGCCGTTTTACCTCTCTGTTCTCTCAACTTGCTACTCCCTGAATTGTTCTCTGTGTTTCCCCTGGGCTAACTTTCTCTTTGTACTTCACTCTCAACTCCCCCAGCTAAGTCCCCTCACTCAAGTTGTCCCTCTGGTCTGGAAGCACCTCCCTCCCCGCGTCTGTCAGACCACAGCTCTTTGCAAAGTCAAAACCCACTTTCTCCATCAAGCCTTTCCTAATGAATTTCTAGCATCCCAAGTCATAGCAACCCATCAACCATCTCTATCACTTTTGTATTAATTTATACCTGTCCCCAGCTCTTGAGCATTTATGAATGTTTTAATGGCATTTAAGTGCTTATATGCTGAGCATTGGAGTGTGTATCGGTCCCACATGGGGCTCACAGTCTTAGAGGAAGAACACGTAATTTATCCCTATTTGTCCCAAAGAGATGAAGCCATCTGCTGAAGATCACACAGCCGGCCAGTGGCAGAGCCAGGACTTGAACCCTTATCAATCAATTAATTGTATTCATTGAGTGCTTATTGTGTGCAAAGCACTGTACTAAGTATTTCAGAGAGTACAATACAACAGAGTTGGTAGACATGTTCCTTACCCACAGTCCTTCCATCGGCCAGTTATACAGTACAGTTATTCAGCTTATGCTATTCATAAATATTTAAAGTATGTCTACCCGATTACAGTGTAAGCGTCTTCCTTCTTTCTGGAAGACCATGGCTTAGTGGAAAGAGCACAGGCCTGAGAGTCAGAGGACCTGGGTTCTAATCCTGGAATTTACTACTTGCTTGCTGTGTGACTTTGGGCAAGACACTTAATTTCTCGGTGCTTCAGTTTCCTCATCTGTTAAATGGGTATTAAATATCTGTTCTTGCTCCTTCTTAGACAGTAAGCCCCATGAGGGACAGGGACTTGGTCTGACCTGATTAACTTGCATCTACCTCAGTGCTTAGTACAGTGCTTGGCATATAGTAACCGCTTAACAAATGCCACAATTATTACATTATAGCATTATTCAATGCACATAGAGTGCACCCATAGAATATCCCTACTTCACCTGGGAAGATTTCTTAGAAGCATGAACTTCAGTATTTCAATCGGTCTTATGGTCAGCTCCCCTAGACTGTAAGGAACAAGTCTACTCTCTGTTTAGTGTACTTTTCCAAGCACTTAATACAGTGCTCTGCACATAGTGCTCGATAAATACTGTTGATTGATTGAGGGGGATAAGGCTCTTAGGCAGACTGACCTAAACACAGCACGAATTAAGTGCTTATTCTCTGCCAAGCACCGTGCTGAGCACTGGGGTAGATAAAATACCCTCAGGTCAGACTTGGTCCCTGTCCCATAGGTTTATGAAAATAACTCCCCCAAATGAAACTTGTTGTCTTAAATCTCTCTCCAGAGATGTTAATAAATGATGAACATTAAAAAGACTTTTTCAAGTTCCTCCTGATATTGGCACTGCTGTGCCTGTCAGCTGATTAGATTTCTCAGCAGAGAGCTTGTTGAACACTGCCAGCTAAATTGCCTACTTAAGGCTCAGCTGTCCCGACTGGTATTCTGCTGGCGGCAACAATGGCAACAGAGCCATCACTTTTGAACCATTTCTATTCAGTAAATATCCTCTCGTAATCAAACATAAACCCCCTTAGTTCCCTGTCAGATCTTGATTTAGGAAACTTCAGCCCGAGGTTGTTTTAATAAGCCCCATTAACCTGGTCAATCTCATCGTTCTTGTCACAAAAATAAGGTTATTTTAAGTGCTTTTACCATCATGAGACTTTGATTTTACTAATTTCATCAAGAGGGAAAACAAATGCAGCGGTAGATGTGTATCTTAACTCTGATATTTTAATTTTTTTTTAATGAATGAACAGGCAATCTGTTTCACTTTGAATAGAGCCAAGTGAGTGATTGTTTCCATGCTGTGTTTACAGTCTGTTTTAAACCCCAGCAGTTTTTTTCACTACTGCCTTTGGTAGTGCCAAAAGCCCAACCTTATTGAGCCACCTATATCTGAACCAAACCCTATACATTTTGCTTTGAAAACTGGCATCTTGTGCACTTGAGTTCATGTCCATTCAGTCAATGGTATTTTGTGCACGCTTACTATACTAAGGGGCTTACAGTTTAAATAGGGGAGACAGCCGTTAAACAAATTCCAGTTAGGGGAAGTAACCAAGTGTAAGAACATGTACGTAAGTGCTTGGGAGTCAGGTGAATACCCAAGTTCTTCTTGTGGGCAGGGATTGTGTATACCAACTCTGCTGTTTTGTACTCTTCCAAGTAATTAGTATGGTGCTCTGCACATATTAATACTCAGTAAATGCCATTGTATGGACTTGTCTATACAGCCTGGATTGCAACCAGTCAGTGAACATTTCAGAGCTCCTCGTTCCTTGCCAATTTCTTAGTAATTTTTTGCAAACAATAACAGAAGGAACTGGTTGATGGTGAAGAAGTGCAGCTAAGTTAACTGTTAGGGGAGGAAAAAACTAGGTTTTCTTGCTGTACTGCTAAGGTGCTGAGTTTTGGTATGTAAAAGAGAAAAGGTGTCCTTTTATTGGGTACCTCTTAAAGTGTATTTTAAAAATTAGATACACCACATTGCTTCACATGCAGTAGTCAGAGGGAGTGAATAATTTAAAGGGAAAGTTCCTCTGAGTCAGTAAATTAACCATGGCGAGAACCCTACTTGAAAGCATGAATGTATGAGGTCTCCATTTGTCATTTATTCTCTTATTTCCTAGATCCTGCTTAGCTTAATGATATCTCATCTGTGGTCTTTTTTTTTTCCCACTCCTATCTTTCAGGGGAAAGTCCTTATAGATGACCTTGAATGCTGGAAGAGCTCTGATGTGCTTACTGGAGTGGAACTCCATATGTGAATCCATGAATTAAAGATCAGTGACAAGGTAAGTCCCTTGGGGGCAAAATGCATTAGCTCTTGGGTGTGGTTCCCCCAGGCAACTTTGTGGCCTCTCTGAGAAGTTAAGCTCTATTGTGAAGGGGTAAGGAGGGTTCAACTAACTAAATCTCTCCAGAGAACTACAGCTACTCTAAAACTTTAAGGGTTAAGCAAGTAAGAAGGGAAAATTAGTTTTGAAGTAGGGCAGAACATCCAGGTGGGATGATTGGGAATTTCCCACTATGCCTCATCCTGATTCTCTCACTGCCTCATCCTATCCAGAAGCCCTAAGTGACAGAGAAGTCATCCAAGTCACCCCCTATCATTGTGAGCTATTTCTTCTCAGCCAAGTGGCAGAGCTTTGGGCTTGGTACATGAGGATCAAATAATCAATAAATCAATGATCAGGATGATACAGAGAACTCCCAAAGGCTCGTGCCATGACAAAGAAAGTTTCATGGTAATCGTATGACATTAACAGCCCTCCAAAATCCAGTCTCATGCAATTTTTCTATGAACTTTTCTGCTCATAAGTTATTAACCATTTCCCTCCCCCAAAATATTCCTTATTAAAGTGTTAAGTATTCCTTTGAAAACCTCTCCCACACCAGAAGAGGATTTTAGTCAAATTCTGCTGGCTAAGCTACTCTGAAAGCTGTTTTGCATGTTGAAGTAATTAATGTCTCAGGAAAGGGGCTCAAGCAAATGGAAGTTGGAAAATTCTGTGTGTGTGTGTGTGTATGCATGTGTGTGTATGTGTGTGCACACTAAAGCATGCACGGGCTCACACTTAGAGCATACGTGTGCACTGGAAGCCTACTAGCTGGGTTTGCACTGATCAATCATAGTAGAGAATTAAGAAATTCTCTCAGGTACTGTGTTGATTAAGAAAGCTCAGCTGGTTAATCCAAACCCTAAAGGGAATGTTTTAGCTTGAATGATCTCTCTGGGCTGTTTACATGGAGCGGTTAACCAGATACTCAATTCTCCAGTTCACGTAGATTGCACAATTGTGGATTGTGATTAAATATAAGGTTTGGGTGCTAGTATTGCATATCATTCCAGAGTACTATGTAGTATTTTTTAAATTCAGTTCCAATTTTCTATTCATTTTCTTCTTAGGGGAATATGTGTTGTTGGGGGGAGGAGAATGGGTTTGTTCCCTCTTTTCCATAAATGTCTCAAGATGTGTGCCTGTCAACAGGCAAAACAAAGCAAGTAAGTTCAGACTTCCATGTATTTACCTTCAAAACTGTCCAGAGCCTTCACCATAGTAGGAATAGAACAATATGATGGCAGAGAAAACTTTAGGTCTGAGAGACTACAATCTATTTCTGTAGGCCAAATCAGTAATTTTGGCTGATTTTGGCTGGGCTGCAGATTGATTTCTCTGAAGGATGGTCTAATTACTCTCAGACTGTGGCCTCAGCACTCTTCACATATGCATGACTGGAATTGTGCCTTGCCTTGTTGTTAGAGGGTGGAGATGTGGATATAAATAAGGATTTGGACTTCTGTCCTAAATTAATTATCCTACTATCACCATTGAGTATAAATAGAGTTGCTTGCAGGCCATTCAAGTTGATTATCATAGCATGTTTGGAGTCAGACTATAAAGTACTTTGACACAAGACAAAAAAGGATCGCTAAAATGAGTTTTACATGAATTATGTCGGAACCCAATAGTGGAGCTCAATTGCCATGGCTCTGGTTATTACTCGTGTGTTGTAGATGCATCTATCCTTGGTGTTTCATAGTTTTAGTCTAGGTTTGAGAGTTAAAAATGAGTATCACAATCAATCAGTGGTATTTATTGAGTGCTTTCTGTGTGCAGAGCACTGTGTCAAGCACTTGGGAAAGTACAGTGCAACAGAGTTGGTAGACAAGATCCTTGCCCACAAGGAGTTTAAACTCTACCAGGGGAGACTGATGTTCAGATAGATTAGGGATAGGGAAAATAGAGTATAAAAGTATTTACCTAAGGGCTGTGGGGACAATCAAGTGGTGTGGAAACCAGTCTGTCTCCCTTGCCTGCCTTTCCCTCCTCTTGAGGCTCTGTTGGTAGGAAGAAGAGTGCAGCTGATGATCTTTTAAAACCCTTATCCTCTACCACAAAATATTCATGGTTCAGTTATAGGACTAACCAAAACTAACTTGTTTCAGAAGAGTCCAAGCTGTATAGCATTTAATTGTTCAGCTCCTTCCCTTAGTAAATTCCCAGCTTTTTTGGAGAGAATTACACAAGTTCTATCTGAGCTACCGATTATTTTCTTAGAGAAAGTGCAACTTACTGATGTGGCCTGATATCTTTCAAGCAATGGTAAATGCTTTTTTGGGGAGGTTTTTATTGTTCAGTAAGGCCTTTTGTGATCCTTTTTGGATCAGAATATTGATTCCTCAAGAGGATATCCCAGTTTCCATCCCAAAAGAATACTAAGTTTTCCTGTTTCACTCTTGGCACTTGAAGGTAAAAGATTTAAAACAAACCGGAGGAAACATTTCTCACATAGTGGGTGGTAAGCATTTGGAATTCATTGCCCCAGAAGCAGTGTGGCCTGAGAATCAGAGGAACAGGAACTGTGTCCAACCCAATTTGCTTGTATCCACCCCAGCACTCAGTACAGTGCCCAACACATTGTAAGTACTTAGCAAATACTACCATTAATATTATTAACATAAGAAAAAGAGAGGAGTTCTGTCTTTTACATGATACTTCATGCAAGCCCACTTTGGAGCCACTGCAGCCATATAATGGCTACCTCCCCATTGCTCCGTACAAACTGTCTTGGGCCACAGTCTTATAGGCATGCAAACTGCCATTGAAGAAATGTACCAGTGACCAGGTATGTTTCCTGTACATCTGTGACTTACTCTGGTGGAAGATGAAGTGTCCCATCAGGAATGACGGGGGAGCCTCAATCCTGGGACTTCGGGTCCCAGAAACTACACAGAGGAATTGGTGAGAGCCCTAATGGTTTCCGCAGCATTCATTCATTCATTCAATTGTATTTGAGTGCTTACTGTGTGCAAAGCACTGTACTAAGCTCTTAAGCACTGTACTAAGTACCACTCCACACACTTTCATTCCTGCCTATCACTTTCCCGCCAGGGCACGGAGCGCAGCGAGCAAGTGTGGATGGGCAGGGTTTCAACACACTGCGACATGCACCTGTGACACTCCTCTGCATCTACAGGCAGATCCGGGACTAGTCTCCTGGTCTTCTGATTCCCCGAGCAGCAGCCTTTTCAGTGGACCGATAGTAGAGCTTTTGATGCCCGTCAGGGAACACCAGCTGGGTGGGGGGGGCATGCCGTCAGTGGTGAAGTAGTCTCCCCGAGCACCAGTCAATCTTCTAGGCTGTGAGCCCACTGTTGGGTAGGGACTGTCTCTATATGTTGCCAGCTTGTACTTCCCAAGCGCTTACTACAGTGCTCTGCACACAGTAAGCACTCAATAAATACAATTGATTGATTGGAAAGTAGATGGGGATCCAGTGAGGAAAATAGAAAAAGGCAGGCAAGAAATCTTTCCTTCCTTTAGGGTTCCAGTTAGTTTCAAGAGAAAGATGAGCAACAAAGCTGAAAGTGAATTGAAGAACCACCTCTTCAATTCATCTGTCGTGTCTCTGGTCTTAATGGACTTAGATTTCCTTCTTATTGGTTTGTGTATTGTTTCTCTGGGCTAATAGTCTAGGTAAAGCATCTGGTCGTCTCCCGACAATAACATTTAACCTAGCAGCTGCACAAATGAAGTTGGCATAGCCTAACTGCATCTCCAGGACTGTGTCACAGCCAGTGGACAAACCCCCATCTGCTTTCATGGGCTAGGGGAAACTTCCTTTGCCCTGTAAGAAAAAATGGTACTTTTTAAGTGCTTACTATGTGCCAAGCATAGTTCCAAGCGCATGGGTAGGTACAAGGTAATCAAGTTGGACACATTCCCTATCCCACATGGGGCTCATGGTTTTAATCCCCGTTTTTCAGACGAGGTAACTGAGACACAGAGAAGTGAAGCGACTTGCCCAAGGTTAGACAGCAGACATGTGGTGGAGGCAGAATTAGAACCTAGGTCTTTCTGACTCCCAGAACTGCCCTTTATCCACCAGGCCACACTACTTCCCATAAGTAGTAGAAAAGGTGGGTGGAAAAAATTTGGAATGTGCACTTGCTGAAAACAACAGTGATTACCCCAGAATGGCCAAGAGAGAAAGCTTGGAAGAATTCAGTGGTGGCATTCTTGAGAAGTGTTTGCTGGCCAGCAGAGCAAAGCTGAACAGCTCTGCAGTGACAAGGTGGGAGAGAGCCCTCAGGACTGCCCAAGGGATCGGTGACCTTCAGAGCTTACATTCATTCCTTTTGATACTTTCAGTTTCTGCTGGATTTGAAACTTTTCAAACCTTCTTCGGCCCTGGAAAGGAGTTGTATAACTCTAAAATTTGAGACTCCTGGCTCTAGAAGAAATGTTCCTTCAAAACCCCAAGGACAGAAAATTGAGTGCAGCTGTGCACCAGAATTATGAAGTGGTGTGATAGTAGATTCAGTGCAGGGAATGCCATGTCCAGTGTTCCCAGCGAAGTCATGCTGTGGTTTCCTGGAGGTAGCAGGGATGGAGCCTTCGGATTTGTTTTTTCACCACTTGGCAGAGGCCGCCAAGAATCATCTTCCCCAGCTGTGGGCTTTGGAGATGGAGCCAGAAGGGGATGCTTGGCCACCCCCCAACCTTTGCGTCCTGGGGCCCGCAGACATTTTTGTTTCTTTTCCCTAAGAGAGTAGCGGCTCTGAGACATCTTTATGAGGATCTCGGTGGGTTCTTGGAGTCTGGACGCCCAATTTAAAATGGAGCAAAGTGGTTAATCGACTTTCTGGAAGGGACCCAGGAAGCTGGGCATTACAAAACGCCGACACCCTCCAATCCTCACCTTTAGTCTCTCTTATACTGCAAGATCTTACTCCTGTGGGCCTGACCTTGGCCTGGGGTGGGGCACATTGTCCTAGATTTCTAGCAAACAACCAGCAAAATTGTTCCTAGTAGTATTGGTTTGGTGGATACAAATAAGCCTGCAAGTCTTGGAGAACCATTTTATGGGGTCTCCAGCTGCTCTGCAGCCAGCACTGCCTGCTCATGATCATTTTCATTTCTCTCAGACCCTGACATGATGATTCATCTTTCTTCCTGGTTAAGATTAAATTTCTGTTATATATATATATGTATGCTGGACTGCCTGGGGGATTTGCATCAGAAATTGTGGTGGGGCTAGGTTTCTGGCGAAAAGGACAGAATGGACCCATTTTGAAAGACTTTGATCAGCATTGAAACGTTCCCTGAGGGTTTGCTCGGTGTGGGACACCATTTAAGTTCCCCAGCATTATTGTGCCACTTCTGGGAGCAGCAACATGCTTAAGAGAGCTGGGAGACAGATCACTGAATAATGTAAAGTCAGGTACGTTACTGCATGTGGTGGAGGGGCTGATGTCAGGGGGAGGTGGTGGGTGGAAATCAAGCTCTGGCCAGTTGGGGACATTGGGTAGGGAAGGTGAGTTTTGAATAGTTTCCAAGGTTGGAAGGCAGATGGTTTAGGAGCGAAAGTAGTAATACTGAAGCATCTGCTATGTGCAGTGCACTGAACTAAGCGCTGGGAAAGAAGTACATGTATGATTTGTAGTCACTGTCCGTGGTGCCAGGGGCTCCCAGTGTGAGAGCAAGGAGGGTGGAGTAGAGGGAAGTTGGCCACTAGAAAGATTGTAAGCTCTCTAAGGGCAGGACTTAGGTTTTCTACTTTTTTTATGTTCTGCCAAATGCCTAGTACAGTGCTCTGCCCCCAAGCACTCAAGTCACCGGTGATGATGAGATACTGAAGATCAAAGGTGGGGGATAGTAAGAAGCATTGAAGGGTGCACCTTTCTCACTGAGAATTTCTGTTTTCAGGTTTTGAGGATTTAACATACATTCAGTACTACTTTCAGTGGCAGGGTAGCCAGCCAGGGTAGCCGCCTTGTCCTTGGGTTCAGTTGGAAGGGTCAGAAGGCCCACTTCTGCCTAAGTTCTGATGGCTACCCCATCAATGGTCAGGGTTTCTGACAGAAGGATCACTTAGGGTGTTATGCGAGGTGGACATGCCTAGCAAGACTCCTGAAAAAGAGCTGGTGGGAGAAACCACACTGACTGCTAAGACAACTGCCTTCCAGATCATGGTGCTACTTATGGTCACTTCAGCCTTAAATGGGTCCTACTTGGGGGAAAAAAACCCATAAAAACCTTTTTGTTCCCTGTACAGTGCTCTTTGCCCTTTGCAGTGTGATGCTCACCTGCCTGCCTATTCTTATCCTTGGTTCCCGTGCCTCAGCAGGAACACCACTGGCAGGGACAAAAGAGGGCCTGTGAGCTCTGTAACGAATTTCTCCATGCAGCACCTTGGTCCTCAGGTGTCAGGACTGAGTCTCACCTGTCACTCCCACCAGGAGACTCTGTCACTGTCATCATCAGCAGCAGCAGCAGCAGTAGCAGCACAGGGAAAGTCAGATCCATTAGTTTGGCTTCTAAGGAAAGGGCCAGCTGAACTTCAACCTCATTGGTCAGAAAAACGTTACTGTTGTTTGGGGAGCTAAACCACAGTGGGGCGTTGGAACCGGTTTCCAGTTGCCCCAAATCTCAATTGGTTTATCAGTCTTGGGTATCACTTGCTTATTTAACAATCCACTTGGACCACACCGACATTTCCCTAGGGAATAGGGATAGTCACACTTGGAGAGGCAGCGTGGTGGAGTGGAAAGAGCAGAGGCCTGGGAGTTGGGGGCTTGGGTTCGAGTACCATCTCTGTCCACTTGCCTTTTGTGTGATTTTGGGCTAGTCACTTTACCTCTTTGTACTTCAGTTTCCAAACCTCCAAAATGGGGGTAATAATTACCTGTCTCTTCCTATCTCATGGGGATGTTGTGAGGACAAAAATTATCTGAGTAGCTCTTCAGAAATCAAAGCACTGTATAAAATCTGGATAGTATTATTAAAGAATCATTCCTATGGAATTTTATTCCATCGAGCCCCCTTACTAACATGAGGAGCTTCTAAGGAACATCATTTTGTCATTCCTTAGTTCCTGAAGACTGAAGGAGCCCTGAGTTTTCTGTCCGTGTCGCTGCCATTTAGAGAAGCCTGCCTCCTGTCAGGTTGTGTGTCCTGGAGCCTGAGGTCAGCAACAAAATGGTATCCATGGGGTCAATGGCCTCATAGGCCATCCAGCTGGGGAGCGGCAAGGTATCATTTCATCCACATAGTGGAGTCTGGTGACTCTCCTAGTGCTCCAACTAGCTAGATGGGGGCGGGACAAATCAGGGAGGCCCTTTACTGACCTCATTTTTGGCCAGGCATACGTGTGTGCCTCAATTTCTGGCTAGCAGTCGCAGCACTCCCATAGACAGTGCATTGTCATGGTGCAGTCCCACTCCCTTCCCACCGATCTACCACAGTTGGATTGAGGTGGGTGGAGGGGTCACCAACTGAGGCTGGATCCTCTTCACGCTATCTGCCGTCTGCGCCTTGCTGGAATCCAGATGGGCAACAACATCAAATGAGTGGCAAGGCGGGGGCAGTCCAGATGCGGAGAACCAGGGTGGGCTCATGCAAGAGGAGGGGTTGGCACAATGTTGTTTTCACCGCCTCTGCAGTCACTTGGCCTGGGGGTAATGGCAGGCCACCGGGGGAGGAGTAGGAGAGCTCATGAAGCTTTTGCCAGCACATCTTTTCCTCGCCCCCGGTCGCCTCAGCCATCCCTCCGAACACGCCACTGGCACCCGGGCCCCCTGTGTTTAGTAACCGGGGGAGCTGTGCAACCTCAGTCTACTTCCCGCCACGCTAATGAAAGCTTGTTTAGTATTTTCTCTCCAGTAAACTCAAATTTCCTGGAAACACCTGTTGCCCTTGTTATTGTATTTGTGGATCTGTTGAATGCTTGTACTGACAAGGTTTGTGTTGGAAAAGAAAAACAAGCCAGCATAAAACGATTGGAGTTTTGGCTGTTTTGTGCTCTGTTTTTAAATGTGTTAATTTTACCAGGGGTACTGTTTATTCTCAGCTGCCATGTTTCAGTTCAGAAGGCAAAGTTTTCTTTATTGGTCTTGCCACCTATTGAATCACTCTTGAGGTTGAAGACTTTGTGTTATTGTGCTATATGGCAGTCTCTGGGTGACTAGTTACCCAGCTGCCTGTCTTATTCATTCTCTGCAACTCTGACTGTTATCTCAGCGTGGGAGTCAGGGGACCTGGTTCTAATCCAGACTCTGTCACGTGTCTGCAGTGTGACTTCAGGCAAGTTGCTTCACTTCTCTGGGACATAGTTTCCACACCTGTGAAATGGGGATTCAGTATCTGTTCTCCCTCCTACTGTCACAACTGATTATCTTGTATGTACCTCAGTGCTTGTTATTGTTAATTATTACTGTATTTTGATCTAAATCTCAAGGACTAAAAAAGTGTAATTGTCAGCTCTTTCCTGGCAGCCTCCTGCTATGTCCTGGCTAAGGGGTTGGCACCCGCTTCTGCCCCAAACTCACTGCAGTGGCTTAGCCCAGTGAGGCCCAGGAGGGAAGGTTGAGAGTGAAGCCTTCCAGGATTCGGCTTCTATGCCGGCCCATGCTGACCTTTAGTTCACGTGGGCGCCCAGCGGGTTCACATGCTTCTAGTTGACTAGTTCACATGCTTCTAACAGCTCACACACTGTTCTCTAAGATCCTAGTTGGAGAGCATCCACTTGCCCTCTGTTGACTCCTTTTTCTTCTTCCAAAATTACCTTTAATTTTGCACTTCTGGAGGACCTGCCTCGTTGGCCAAAAGGCTTGCCTGTTAGGGGCTTGTTGAGACAAAAGGTTGAGATTAGGGGGAGGTTGGCTGAGCACTTTTCTCTAAAGCGGTCAGAAGCTCAGGCCCCTTTAAAAAAAATCACAAAAACCCACAGGCCCCAGTGAGATGACAACTCCATGAAACAGATGTGCCTCCTAGCCCTAGCCGCTCCTTGACCTAGAGAGCAGCTACCTCTGACCCTGCAGTGGTTCCTCAGGTTTGTGCCACTCACAGGGCAGAGAGTGGTTGCTGGAAATAGCCGAACTTCCTTCAGAAGAAGCCTGATTCTGAGCCCGTGGTACGGAGTCCGTGGTTTGGAGCCATAGTCACTTTTGGGACGGAAACCCAGATGGCTGGACTTAGCTGTGGGTGGAAAGAGGGGAGCACCTGACCTGTGTTAGGAAACCTCCAAAACCTTTCCCCTGTTTCAGGGAGGGGACACTGGGGAGGTGGGTGCTACACACTTCCATACATCAGCACTCCCCCTTGTCCTTGCTACCGCACTGTGCCCTCTTCAACAAGCTTCTGAAATGACATCTGTACTCTTCTGTTGCATTGCATGGCATTCGCCAGAGCTGATCTTTTCTAAAAATAAAGCACCAACGTACATCAGTTTGGCCCTCAAAACTGACAGTTAAGAGGATGTTTGGATCTGAGTTTTTAATACTGTGGAAACCAATGCTATGGAAGAGGGAACCAAAGGGCCTAGTGTCCTTTGTTAGTCAACAGGCCCTACAACTGCTAGGAGGAAAGAGAAGAAAATGTGCCTTTGCTCACACCTCTTTCTCCATCTTTCTGTAGGTCACCCCACATCACTAATTCTGCATTTAAATATGAGAAGATGATGTCTTTTTCCCCTGCTTTCTCCTCCCCTCAGGAGCTCTGGCAGTGTGGCACAGCCAGAGAGTACAAATGGGGAGCCTTGACTTCTGAATCCGCCCTTTGAATCTGCAGAGAACATAAGCAATAACGTGACCCTGAATTTATACATACAGTTCTATTTTTCCAAATTACTTTTTACATTACTTAGCTCCCTTTGTACCCACAGTATCTCTGAAAGGTAGAGAGGTAGGACGAAGCAAACTGGAACTCAGAGAGGTTAAGTGAAATGTCTGAGGTCACACAGCAGGCCTAGGCCAGAGCTGGTCTAGAACCCAGGTCCTACTTTTTCCACTATTCTAGAGCTCTCTGCCTCCCACACAGGCCTTGTTGACTCCACCTAATCTCACCTGTGAGCAAGCACTTTTCTGAATAAGTATTTCTAACTCAGAGACCTGCTTGCTCTTGGAAGCGGAAATTCTCCCATGAATAGCCTAGATCCTTTTGGAACCATCCAGTCAATCATATTTATTGAGCACTTACTTTGTGCAGAGCACTGTACTAAATGCTTGAAAGTACAATTCAGTAATAACCAGTGGCTCTGACCTCAGTCACTGTTACTCCTCTGCCTGGGACAGATAACCACCCAGTACCATGATCTGCAGAATATCAATAAATCAATCAATCGTATTTATTGAGTGCTTACTGTGTGCAGAGCACTGTACTAAGCACTTGGGAAGTACAAGTTGGCAACATATAGAGACAGTCCCTACCCAACAGTGGGCTCACAGTCTAGAAGAATATCATCCCAGGGCTAATAATAATGATAAAATTTTGGTAGTTACTGAAGTCTTACTAAGTGCCAAGCACTATACTAAGTCCTGGGAAAGATATGCGATAATCAGGTCAGATTCAAGTTCCTATCCCACCTGGTGTTCACAGCCTAGAAAGGGAGAACAGGTATTTCATTCCCATTTTATTGATGAGGAAAGTGAGGCACAATTAAGTGACTTGCCCAAGGTTACACACCAGAGAAGTGGTGGAACTGGCATTAGAACCCAGGTCTCATGGCACCCAGGCCCATGCTCTCTCCACTAAGCCATGTTGCTTCTTGGGGGGAAAACTGTCACTGTAGCTGCTCTGTGCTGCATAGGTTTTAAGAAGCGGGGGCCCTTTCTGCAACTCAGCCCATCCCTGGGTTTTGACTGAATTGCTGCCCCGGGGCCTCAGCACTAGGACTGATAGCTTCTGTGAGAAGTGGTAATCTGATGTGGCCGATCTTTATTTAGAAGAAGTGATGCATAGTTAGGACTAATCATAGACAGATAAAGAACAGTGGCATTTCAGTTACTATGTTTCTGATGAAACCCCAAGGGGGGCCACCCCCAATGAAAGCAGATGTACCAGCCCACTCTGCGTAGTCCAATTTGGGCTCAGAACCATTTTAGAATAGCCCAGGACAGTCAAGGATCTATTGATTTCAACAACAATACCTTCTATTCATGTAGCTTTTCCATTTGAGAAGTTGTAGTTGACCTCGAAGTATTGGTGCAGAGTAGATAGAAAGTAGGTGACACAGTCAATTCTCCTACAATGGCAGGAGTGGCAGTCTTGCAAAAAGCCAAACTATAGTAAATACTCACCCATTTGGATGCTATGATTGGCACACAATCCATTTCTTCCAGCAGCGTAGTGCACTGAATCCCAGCAGACTCACATTGTTGGACAATTGTTTGTTCCTTTGTTCCACCACCTCTCCAAATCGCGGAGTGAAAATACACACTCTGGCAAAGCGGAATGCGCCATCCCAATTTTGCTAAAGCACGGCTCATGTAAGACTCCAGGTTCTCAGGCTCTGATACTTCTAGACTGTGAGCCCACTGTTGGATAGGGACCGTCCCTATATGTTGCCAACCTGTACTTCCCAAGCGCTTAGTACAGTGCTCTGCACACAGTAAGCGCTCAATAAATACGATTGAATGAATGAATGATACCAGACTTTCTTTTTTTTGTAAACCCCTACAATCATTTTGTTATTAATTTTTAAGGCTTTGTTAAACTGTGGGCAACTGAAGATTCCAGGGCAAAGCATTATTCTTCATTTCTGCCACAGAAAAATGTAATAATAATAATAGTAATGGTATTTGTTAAGCACTTACTATGTGCCAGGCACTGTAGTAAGCACTGGGGTAGATACAAGATAATTGTGTTGGCCACAAACCCTGCCCCACATAAGGCTCACAGGCTTAATACCTATTTTACAGATGAGGAAACTGAGGCACAGAGAAGTTGTGACTTGCCCAAAGTCACACAGCAGACAAGTGGAGGAAGTGGGATCAGAACCCACGTTCTTTTGATTACCAGGCTTGTGCTCTATCCACTAGGCCACACTGCTTCTCAACATAATCTCAGTGCTGATCTTCTAGTATCCGTGCTGCCAGTATTCCTTCAGCTCTTTTAAGGTCTGTGCTTCAAAGGCTGTGCTGCTAATTCATAGGCACCACTATGTAAATGTGGCTTCCAAAAACCACAAACATGCACACGCATTGTGTAAAGTGGTTTCAGAGGATTTGGGGATGGGTGAGTGGTGGGCGGGAATCTACAGAAATCCTTTAGTTTTTCTCTCACACATAATTATTATTATTTCCTCTGGACTCTGCTCTGCACACAGTAAGTGCTCAATAAATATGACTGACTGATTACTCTGTGTTTGCCCTGCGTATTTGGTGCTGTATATCAAATAAACTCATTATTTACATTTAATCGGGGCTGTTTCTAGGTGTGTTTCTAAGTTTTTTCCATGGAAGAGTTCCCTCACAGTTTGTTGGTCTGTGGGGCAGGTTTATACTAGCATAGTATTTGCTCTGTTTTGAAGCGAGTGTCATGAATTGTGCTGTCTTTCTTTAAAAATATAACACTAGTAGATGATCCCAGAGATATGTCAACCAAGCAAAAAAGCTTGTTAAAAACATGCTTACCCAGAGTGTGTCTGCCAGCAAGGGACTGAGAGTCAGGAGACCCGAGTTTCAATTCTTGCTCAGGCAATATGTGACCATGGGCAAGTTACTTAACAGCTCTGGGTCTCAGTTTTCTCCTCTGTAAAATAGGGATAAAATAGATGGTGAGCCCTATGTGGGTGGGACAGGGGCTGTGCCCAGTCTGATAATTTTACATCTACCCTGTGCTTAGCACAAAGGCAGTGCTTAATAAATACCCACTCCCCCCGAAAAAAGCCCAACTAACCAATTGGCAATAGAATCATTCCTTTTGAATGACACATTGTGTTCCCTGCAGGAGAAAGACACTAATAATCCAGACCCTTGAGAAAATGTACTATTGAGTGGCAAGATTTTTGGTGTCCAGATTGGGTGCACTAGGGTGCAGAGGAGAACGAGTAGAGGGGGGAATTGATGGGTTGGTGTTTTCCAGGGTTTCTAGAATTTGTAGTCCCAAGAAACATTGTTTCAGACTCTGCATTCACTCAAAATGCTTGGGGACCGAGGAAGAGTGCTGGGATTTTCAGTCCCAGAAACCTTGCTGTTTTGTGAGCCATTTCTTGAATGGAATCGGGTGGTGTGAGAGAAGTGTTGTCTCAGCTAGTGTTCCTCACGCAGACCCCAGAGGTTCTAGAGAATCTGTCTCATCAGCACAGCTTCTCAGCAGTTTGTGGATATTGTGACTGTGAACTGAAATTAAGCATTTCTGATATCCTCAGTCTGAGTGCATTAAATCATATGTATCAGTTTGGGCAGATGTTGCTTCAGTAAATCCTCTGGGGTCCCTAGACCAAGGTTCCTCTGTGTATTTATGAGCGGAGGAAAGTACAGAATTAGAAACGGCAGCTTGAGATAGTTTGTCTTCAGAAGAACTTTTGGTTTCAGGAAAATACAAAGAGATTAACATTTCAATGTAGCATCTATTGACATCAGAAAAATCTCCTCTGATAAGTTTATTTAAACCCTATTATGTGGTCCTTTATTATTTCAGCTTTCAGCTTGTTTTCCTTACATAATTTACAAAGTTCAAATTTGATGAGTTGAATTCTCCCCACAGAAGTCATGGGATGTTTGGGCATGAGCATGAGTGTGTATGTTCCAGATTTTCTGGGACATGTGGATTCAATTAATACGGTCATTGCACTGTTTGACTGTAAGTTCCTTGAGACCAGGGAATGTGTCACATTGTAATGTCCGTTCTCCCAAGTGCTTAGTACAGTGCTGTGTAAGGTAAAGGTAAATGCTCAATAAGTATCGTTGATTAATTGATTGCTTTTAATGAACTTGTGGGTTCTTTCTTCAGTCCTTAATGTATGTTGGAAGTATTTCTTTGCCCCCCAAGTCTGTCCACAGATTGTGCCCTTTCAGTGATTTCCTTTGGTCTACCAGTTGTTATATTGTAATCTCAAAAGCGCTTAGTTCAGAACAGAGAAGCAGCGTGACTTAGTGGATAGAGCCCGGGCTTGGGAGTCAGAAGGACCTGAGTTCTACTTCTGGCTCCATCACATGTCTGCTGTGTGACCTTGGGCAAATCACTTAATTTCTCTGAGCCTCAGTTACCTCATCTGTAAAATGGGGATTAAAAATGTGAGCCCCTTGTGGGACAAGAACCGTGTCCAACTTGATTAACTTGTATCTACCCCAGTGCTTAGCACATAGTGAGCACTTAACGAGTACCATAATGATTAATTCTTATTATTATTTGTTCTCTGCATATCATAAGCACCCAGTAAATAGGTTGATTGAATGATTATCCCAACCTTCTCAATAAAATCAGATGAAAGACGGAGTGAACAATCTAATTGGATTTGAAGTGTTCACTCCATCTGGGGCAACAGCTGATCTGCTCCTGCTCCATTTCCAGAGCTATTTATGGCAAATGAGCTGGTATCAGAGCCCTGCTGTTCAGTCCATAAAAGGCCGGTCCCATGTTAAGTTGCCACACTGCCTTTGGCGTGGCCACACAGAGACTGAAGAGAGAAATCCTCTAGTTCCCTTGGATATAGCCAGGAATGGATGGGAGCATGAAAGCCAGACTGGGGAGCTACAGCATTGAGGACTCCAGGCGACTGAGAACTTTCAAACGAAGATTTTCTTTAATAACGTTTGGCAACATTTCACGCAGTGGGGTGTTTGGAGTTTAGTTTCGACCCATTGACTGTGTTGGGCATTTGTGTGCCTTTGGAAAGCACTGTTCTAAATTTACTTTATTTTTGTTTGTTTGTAATCACCTTCACTACTATTACTGCTGATGTTTGGTTATATACAATGTCATTGGGTTTTTCATTTTTTGGTTTTATTTAGCCCTTAAGAGTAACATTCAGTGGAAACAGTTTCAAGCAACACAGTCAAGAATTTCTCTAAGGTTGCTAGGATTTTTTTTGTTTTTTTCTGTGTGTGGTTTTTGTTTTTGCTTTTTTTTCTGGGGGGATAGAGTTGAGGTGTGTCTTTTGGAGTTTTTTTTCTTTTTAACTTAGAGGAGCGAGAATTATACAGACTTTTGAAGTAAGTGCAAACCCTTTTTGTGAGTCTGAAAGTAGTGTTTCCGTATCTTTGTCTGAGCATGCTTTCAAAGAATTTCTTGATGGGGTGAAAGGTTAGTATTTTCTTGTTAGTTTTTTTCAGTCTTTGTTAAAGTTCTTTTGGACACAGTCTCTAGTGTTTCTCTATTTTATTTAAGATGAATTGACTTCTGCAAACTTATTAGATGAGGCGAGGAGGTTTGTCCAAAGGCCAACTCGTTAGAGTTTTAGAATTAAAAAAAAAAAACCACATAATTGGGTGGGATGAGCAAAGTGGAATATTATCTCTAGGACTAGTAGAAATTATTTTGAAAACTAGAAGCCCCAGTCATTCCCATTTCAGCTCTGTGTTTTGAAGCATTTTAAAAAGTGTTACCTCAGTATAGGCAAAGTCATTTTCCTTTCAGGGCTGTCCTCGACCACCTCAAATGGGGGTCAGCAGCTGCTTTTTAAGATACGGTTACGGGTTGTTTTAGCAGTCACTTAGTAAGGGAGTATTTATAGAGAAGAGAAAACGGATTTGATAAATACATCATATCCCCAGGCACGCAGGGAGAAGAAGGTGCCAGTGGCATCATTTTAAAAACAAATTTCCCAATGAACTGGAGGACATATGTGAAGTTGAAGCTAGACTTCCTTATCTGTGACTAGAGGGACAGATGGTCTAATAATAACAATGATATTTGTTAAGCACTAACTATGCATCAAGCACCGTATAAAGCATTAGGGTAGAAACAAGATAATCAGGTCAGACACAGTCCCTGTCCCACATGGAGATTCATAGTCTAAGTAGGAGGGTGAGCAGTATTGAGTCCTCACTTTACAGATGAAGAAATTGAGGAAAGGAGAAGTTAAGTGACTTGCCCAAGGTCACAAAGCTGGCATGTGGCAGAGCTGGGATTGGAATCCAAATCCTTGGATTCCCAGGTCTGTGCTCTTTCCTCTTGCCTCTCAAAGTCTTAAAGATCAATCAGTCAGTCAGTGGTATTTATTGGCGCTTATTGTGTACAGAGCATTGTACTGAGCACTTGGGAGAATACAATATAAGAGAGCTGGTAGATGAGTTCCCTGCCTACAATGATCTTACATTCTAGCATTCAAGGTGGAACTTTTCTGGTTAGTATCTAAGCCCATCTTGGCAATGTGAGCAGCTTCAGGGCAGAGCCTTATGGAGTGTAATGGTCATTTTATTTGGCAAAGCTGCCTAATGATGGTATTTGTTAAGTGCTTACTATGTGCAAAGCACTGTTCTAAGTGCTGGGCATTATTCTTTTGGGGACAGTCAACTGCACAAATACAGTGATGGAGAGAGAGATGCCTAATCTGTAGGCTTGAAGCTGTAGGAACCAGATTGCTGGGGAGCAGGCCCTGTACTACCTGGCTTTGGGTGTTACTGTTTTAATAAAATCACCTCCAGAGCCCACAGTCTGTGAAAAAAAGACCATCCTAGAGATACTTGGGCCTCTCTTTCACAGAAAAGAGTTGTTGGTGTTTCATCAGGTATTTTTCAACCAAACCCTGTTAGTACCTGTTGGTTTTTTATGTTTGAGGCGCTGTGACCCTGAGCTTCCATCTATGCCTGAGCCGCTTCTGGGACCCACAGTCATAATCTTGGAGAAGCAGTGTCCTCTGTGCTTTCCCAGTGATGCAGGCTGGGGGAAGTCTTGCTAAAGCTCAGCTCTGTTCCACAGAATATGTTTACCACCATTGTGTCATCCAGTAGGTAGAAAGGGCATTCTGTGCCATAAATCCATCACACTTCGCTTACTGCTAACAAAATGAGGGAGATTCCTCCCCCTTCTTCTTCCATTACTGCAAGATAGACAGGCATTTTATCTGTATGGGAGCTTATCCCAGCACAGAAAATGAAGGCACAATCAGGGAGCGCAACAACCAAGCACTTCATTACATGGGAACTTGGCCTAGGGTTAAATAGCTTTGCCCATCAGCATGACTTGACCCGAGGGCCTTTTCTTGGCCCTGAGTATGACCTTTTTATTTGAAGCATTTGAGGATTCACTTTTTTAGGCAGCCTCAATGTGGGAAGGATGTGGTCATTTGCTTTTCATCTAGATTTACCAACCTCTCATTCATATAGTATTTGTACCTTTATTATTATTATTATTACCTTGGGAAAAGAGATGCTGACCTTGCTTTGCTTGGCCACGCTCTCTTAATCTTCTCTCACCAGCCTGCAATGCCAAATCATTTTCCCCTTAAAAATTATTTTGTCCATGGAGTTACTCTATCACAGCATTGGGTTCATTGTTCTTGTTAGCACGTTGGAGGGGTGTTGTCTAACAATCCAAAACTAGCATGTGGATGTGTGTGCTTAATGTGGACTCTGAAGGTGCTTAATAAATGTGAAATGAAAGAAATACCCATCCCATTTTGCTTACTGAGAAAAGAATCCTGTGAACATCGTCCAGTGATGGGGAGAGAATCTTACTCAAGGGACGGGAAAATAGGAAAGCAGACCTGATTTAGTGCTCCCAATCCAGTATTAGGAAAGGCTTAGAAGTCGAGTGAAATTTTGAGTATTCTTCCCCTCATTGATGTGAGAGGAAAACACACTCCTTCTCGAATTTTCCTTCCACAGGTAAGAAAATCACTCAGTGGCTGTTAACAAAAAGGCCCAAGCTTGTTCAGAAGAGGTTCTCAGTAAATAGAACAGTTTCCTCCTAAGCCTAGGTGGATATGTTCTCATCTTTGTATTGATAGAGCTGTCCCTCACTTTCCCTTCATCTAACCTGAAGATACCCATTCACCTCAACCTAGTGCCTTAAATGTCTGTGTCTTAAGGAACCTGTTAAATGGTTCTTTTGATGGCATGGCATATGGCACCCAAATTCCATTAGCAGTTTGTTTTTACTGATGTGTTCTCTCATGAACTGACAGCAGAAACAAGACTTTGGTAGCCCTTAAACAAATTAGATTCCATCAATTTGGGTTGCAAGTGAGTAATCCCCAGGACAAGTGGCATGTGATAACATCAAGGTAAATGAGACTTCAGTTCCTAATATTCTTTAAAAAATCTGAATAAACACAAATGCTCAGTTCAGTATGTTGCATTCCACAAATAGCATTCTTTTATTATTATTATTATTTGTTAAGTGCTGACTATGTGACAGGCACTGTGCTAAGCACTGGAGTAACAATAATAATGTTAATTTTGATATTTGTTAAGTGCTTACTATGTGCCAGGCACTCTACTAAACCAAATAAATCTGCAGGTTTGGAGCAGAGCCAAGGGAATGGGGCAGGCTTTAAAGCAGTGGAAAGTTAACATTTTAGAGAAGCGCTGAGGCTTCAGTGTACTGTTGGAAAATACCGATTGCCCCTCTAGTGTTCGAAAGACCTAATGCTTTTCTCAAAGTGCCCAATTTATTCCCAGGGTGTTAACTGGGCATTTGGACAGTTGAGTTCAGTGTTGTTATTATCTAATAACTCATGGAGTTGTGGCTCATGGAGCAGCGGCGTGGCTCAGTGGAAAGAGCATGGGCTTGGGAGTCAGAGGTCATGGGTTCAAATCCAGGCTCCGCCGCTTGTCAGCTGTGTGACTCTGGGCAAGTCACTTAACTTCTCTATGCCTCAGTTACCTCATCTGTAAAATGGGGATTAAGACTGTGAGCCCCACATGGGACAACCTGATCACCTTGTATCCTCCCCAGCGCTTTGCACATAGTAAGCGCTTAACAAATGCCATCATTATTATTATTATTTTGCCCAATTCTTCCAATGCCTGGTATTATTTTGTGTTACTAAGCTAGGCTCTTTGTGAAGAACATGAACCTTTATCAGACCACAGGGGCATCATTTAGTACAGCATAATTGCAGATGTATTGTGTGTGTACTGTTGGAAAATACCGATTGGCCCTCTAGTGCGTGAAAGAGCTAATGCTTTTCTCAAAGTGCCCAGTTTATTCCCAGGGTGTTAACTGGGCATTTGGACAGTTGAGTTCAGTGTTGTTATTATCTAATCATTCCCCAATGTTCATTGCAGCTCCTCATATAAAATCCATCTGTAAAATCCACCAGCTTCTGCCCAAAAGTGTTGAATCTTTCAAAACAAAACCCCAAAACTCTCTGGGATTAGTTGGAAATTCTTGTAATGCTTTCGATTGGGCAAGGCTAGGCTTTTTAAGATGAAACAGACCACAACATATGACCCTCCCATATCAGATGGAATTTATTTATTTACTTGGATTTACAGAAGGCTTTTCCTCCAGAGAGCTTAAGGCACAATACGGAGAATGTTCGAACAATCAACGATGGAAAAAAAAAGAAATTAAACAATAAATAGCAGTAAGAAAGTGATTAAGGGAGGTGGGAGTAGAAACTCAGCTGAGAAGAAAAGTCAGACTAAGGAAGTCTCAGGAATCAGAGTTTCCAGAGTTCCCAGCGGGTTGACTGGTGGTTTGGAGGAAGGAAAAGGCAGATTTAGGAGAACAGAATCATGTTTCCCTGTCAAATCGAGACTTGTCAGAGTCTAAACTCCCACTGGATTGTAAGTGCCTAATAGGCAGGGAGTTAGAAGGACCTGGGTTCTAATCCCAGCCATGCCACTTGTCCGCTCTGTGACCTTGAGCAAGTCACTTCACTTCTACGCCTCAGTTACCTTAGCTGTAAATAGGAATTGAAAATGTGAACCCATGTGGGACAGGGACTGTATCCAATCTGAATGACTTTGCATCTACCCCGGTGCTTAGAACAGTGCTTGGTACATAGCACTTAACAAGTACCATTATTATTATTACTATTATTATTATTATTTGGAATTCTCCCAAGTGATTAGGTCAGTATGTTGCACTGGTGTGCTCCACAAATACTATTCTTTAAAAAAAAATTGTATTTAAATACTGTGTGACAGGCATTGTACTAAGCACTGGGGTAACAACAATAATAATAATAATTCTGATATTTGTTAAGCGCTTACTATGTGCCAGACACTGCCCTAAACTCTGTTGTAGGTACAAGCTAATCAGATTGAACACAGTCCATGTCCTACCTGGGGCTCACAGTCTTAATCCCCATTTTACAGGCAAGGTAACTGAGGCACAGAGAAGTTAAATTACTTGTCCAAGGTGACACAGCAGACAGGTGGAAGAGCTGGGATTAGAACCCAGGTCCATATGAGTCCCAGGCCCATGCTCTTATCCACTAGGCCATGCTGCTTCTCCTAGATATAAACTAATTAAGTTGGACACAGTCCATGTCCCACATGGGGCTTACAGTCTTAAGCCCCATTTTATATCCATAATTTATTTATATTAATGTCTTTCTCTCCCTCTAGACTTTAAGATCATTGTGGAAAGGGAAAACATCTAGCAACTCTGTTATACTGTACTCTGCCATGCACTTAGTACAGTGCTCTGCAGTAAACCATAAATGGTGATTTTATAGATGTGGTGACTGAGGTGCAGAGAAGTTAAATGACTAACCCAAAGTCACACAGCAGACATGTGTCAGAGCTGGGATTAGAGCCCAGGTCCTTCAGACTCCCAAGTGTTGTCCCTTGATTCCAAGATGATGTTCCCAATGACTAAAGTGTCTCCATGAGTGTGAGAGACTCTTTCACACTTGCATACTTTGTCACAGTTCCATAATGCACTTTACTGCCTACGTCTTAAGGGGAGCATTGCTCATCATCATCATCAATCGTATTTATTGAGCGCTTACTGTGTGCTCAGACACTAGTAGCTACAAAGGAAGAGTTGTGTCCTACTGTTCTCAGCATATGCTTGAATAATTTTAGCAGGAGTGGAGGTGGTTTGCACTGATCCATCCACACACTCTCTGATGGCCCCCTTGTGCCAAAACTACAGTGCTCTGAAACTTTTGCCATGCCTAGCACATGCTGTAATGGTTAGTGTGCTTTCTTAAAGTTCCTGGTTTCAGGTCATTTGAAAACTGTTTTGATGATGTCCACTGATTTTGAAATTTTCACTACTTCCAAATGTCTGCACATTCTTCATTCTTGTCCACATCTGCCTTCCACCACTGTGGCACTACATTAGAATGCATGGAGCCACTAGTATAGGAGCAGACCTGAGTGTGCATTTATTGGAAAGCAGTATGGTGGTGGTGGATAGAGCATGGTTCTGGGAGCCAGAAGGTCAAGGGTTCTAATCCCAGCTCTGCCACTCATCCGCTGTGTGGCCTTGGGGAAGTCACTTCACTTCTCTGTGCCTCAGTTACCTCATCTGTATAATGGGGATTGAGACGGTGAGGCCCACATAGGAAAGGGACTGTGTCCAACCCAATTTGCTTGTGTGCACCCCAGCACTTAGTACAGTACCTGGCATATAGTAAGTGCTTAAGAAATACCACAATTATTATCATTATATTTTCCAATTTATTAGAGTGATTACTTCCCATCAGTTTGAGTTCATATAAGGCCGGGGGTTATTTCAGACCACATATCTGAGGATCCCTGCTATTGGGAATGAAAATTTAGGAAGTGCCGTGACGGCTTGCCTAGTACCACTTTGCCTTGATGTTTGGTAATGAAACAAGAGCCTGAATTATTTAATAGTTTTATATCTGTTTTGGTCTTAGTCATGTTTACATTTTTTTGTAAAATAACTTGACCGATCTTCACAGTTGCATGTTGAAGCTGAGTTGCAATAAACATCAGTACACCTGTTCTTTACATTTGCATCTAACAAACTCAAGCCAGAGTGGTGTAGTATTACTAAATCCGTAGTGTCTTAAATTTACTCCCTACTTACCTAATTATCAAGGCAATAAGATTGGACAGTGGGAGACAAGACTCATCGAATAATATGAAGTATTGGCTTAATTCCTGAGCACCAAGTCCTACGTGCTAAAACCCAAAATGTTTAACCTTCAGAATTACCAGGGAAGTCGTATTTAATTTGAAAATGGAAGGCAGCAGGCTCTGATCACAGCAATAGGAAACAATCTAATGAATTCTTACTTTAGGTTGTAGGATCTGAGCAAAGCAGTAACCACTGAATTTTTGTGAATTTTTGGTACTAATGACTGTGTGCTTTTCCTTGCATCTTCTCCTTGGCTTTAACAGAAATGCTTTTTAAAAATTAATTAAGTTATTTTTAATGGTATCAAAGTGCTTGCTGTGTGCCTGGCATTGTACTAAGCTCTGGGATAGATATGAGAAAATCAAGTTAGACACAGTCCCTGTCCCCAGTCAGTCATATTTATTGAGCACTTATTATGTGCAGAGCACTGTCCTGAGCTCTTGGAGAGTACAATAAAACAGAGTTAGCAGACCTGTTCTCTGCCCTTAACGAGTGACTCAGAGTCTTAATGCCATTTGACAGATGAGTTAACTGAGGCACAGAGAAGTGAAATGACTTGCCTGAGGTCATACAGAAGGTAAGCGACAGAGCCGGGATTAGAGCCGAGGTCCTTTGACTCCCGAGCTCTTGCTTTTTACTCAAGGTGTTAGACATTGGCTATTAAGAACTCCCTCTTCCTAGGGCTTAAGCTTACTCCCTGGTAATAAGCGAATCACTTTGGAAGGAGCCGACTGGATCTCAGACAAGTAAGGACAACTAAATGCATTGCTGCCTATTTCACACATACTGCTGTCATTTACCAAACAGCCCCAGAGTGGTCAGAATGAGTTCATGCTCCTCCCAAAGTGTCTGATTACTTTCCAGGGAGTAAACCTAAGACCCCAGACACTCCAGCTCAGCATTGGCTGGAGTTACTTTTCATAATATCCAAAAGTATTTTGAAAGAATGACAAGTTCAAGTGAGTGTAATGGAAGTGACACATCAAGTCCAAAATGGTCCAGAATGAATCAGTGTTTGTAGGATTTCTTTTAAAGGAGAGACTCCCACTGTGAGACTTAGTGGTATGTTGATTTTTTTTCACAAAGCACAACAGTATTCATAGGTATTTACAGTTCTTCTGAACAACTAAGTACCTTCTTTGAGGGATCTTAGGATGTGTGGTACATTTCACACCTACAAAAAGTGGAGTATATCTTCTGTACAATAGGATGAGTGAGATCATAAGATTTTTGGAGGGAAAAATTTAGAGGGAAATTTTTTATTATATATATTCTTTGCAGTTCTAACTTCAGAGTTGCACTGTCCTTATGTCATCCCAGGGATGAAAATTTTAGAATTTTCAACACATTTTTTTCCTCCTGAAGAATTCATATCTCAATAGCAGAGTAAATATGATCATTTCATATTTGCTGCATAGGTGGTGGGGACAGTTCTGTAGCTCAGGAAAGGGAACCTTCAGCTTATCCGTAGAATCTTGGAGGGTTGAAGTGCTCCTGCCCATTTCTTTCCAGTACTCCATGGTAAATAAAATGGGTAAAATTGAACACTATTGGGTTATCATTTTCAGAACTGGAGTCTTTTGTGACAGAAAAATGGCTTCTGTCTTTACCTTAGGTGTCAGTAAAAGCACTCTTTCCGTGGATCCTTTGTTTTGAGTCCAGTGGGTATGTGTTTGAGATCAGTTATTCTGTTTTCACTGCCTAGTTGCTACTGCACAAACGTGAGACCTGTTGGGATATGGAGCTTGGGTTGGGTCCATGGCATAGAGCCCCTGGACACATGTGAGTGGCAGACAGACCAGCATGCTTCCTTCTCCCAGCCCAGGAAACCTGGGACAATGGCTACTTACCGCTTCTCAACTCTTGGGAAGAGAAACAGCCAGGGATTTGGGTTCAATTCAAAGGACCATCGAACCTAGGGACCCAGGTGGCTCTTTTCCCCGCCACAGCGAATGCCCAGAGTGCTGTGTGAGGCAGTGACTGACAGACTCCCAGTAGAAGGGCCAAGGAGTTGTGTCCTGCTGGACAAGATTTGGCCATCGTTGCTTCTTCAGGCAATGCTGCTTTGCTTTTCCGGGGGTTGGTGATTGAGGGTGAAGCACAATGAGAGAAGCCATGCCATTTTGGGTCTAGAAGCAACAAGATTGCCCGAGGAAAGAAAGGTAAGGCTTGGCTGGCTACAAGTTGGCTGAGCAACACACCCACTATAAAAACTTCCTCCCACAGCTTGACCCTCCGCATCAAGAGTCAACAGGCAAGCACCCATAATTGTGTGAGATGACAACATCTCAAAAACTAGCCAGCTGAGCTCCTGTGCTGAATGGGTGAGGTATTTTTAAAAGAACCAGTAAGGATGAGTTGCTGTCTGACTAATGAGAAGGGTGACTATATAGGGAGTCAGTCAAGGAAAGAGTCTCTCTCTCTGTGTGTCTCTCTCTTCCTCTCTCACTCTCTTCTACTTTTCTACCTTTTTTCTTTCTCTTACTTTCCTGTCGCCCCTCCTCCCCCATCTCCGATCTTTTTCTATTTCTCCTTTCTCTCTTTTTTCTTTTTTCCGTCTTCCTTCACTTTCTCTTCCTTGTCATCTTCTATGCCCCTCTTTTTCTTCCAGCCTCTTATCAGCTTCCATTATAGAAGTCAAGATCCCAAGCCATGAATACCTGTAAGTTTTGCTGAGTGGGACAGTTTTTTTCAATTTTTGAAGAAGTTGTCATAAAACCTAGGAGTTTCTACATTTAATAATAGAAATGACTCTTCTTAACGGCTCATTTAAGTAGCGTGACTTTATCATTTGGGGCCATCACTTACTGGGAAAGATGCAAGTAAATATATTAGAATATTTGGCCCTATATTATGGTATTTAGTAAATGAAAAAGTATTGGAATTTGATCATTTGAATTTAAAGTTTTCTGAAAAAATTGAAGTGAACAGTGTTGCTGGTAATATCAAGAAAATAAATGCATGACACCATGATTTAATTTTGGAAGGGTAAAAATTGAAACCAAACCACAGGTCCCAGTCTTGTTCTCTATCTCAAATTTAATTTTAGAAGTGCGGTAATTATTTGGCAGATCGTGACCCTGCCAAGAGATCACAAGATGCTTTCCTGGTCTTTATGTTAACACCAGGACATGAAACTGGAATTTGGGATTTAAAACACTTCGACTTACGTGAATTTCGGTGCAGTAGGTCACTGTGCTATGTGAACCGTGTCTTTGAAATGGCTCAAGGATCTTGTGCTTTTAAAGTGAACCGTGAAGAGTAAATGTCATTGACTCTTAACTATTTGTCGTAATTCTAGTAAAAATGGATTGACAATTTTGGCCCAGAAGTCACTGAAATCCAGCAACTTCAGCAATGTGAAAAATCATGTGTATTATTACATTCCTTATAAACTCATTATTCTTACCTGAAATTATCCTTTTAACTTGAAATACTGTCTATAAATCTGAAAAGGGTACCTCAAATATATGTACAGTACTTTAGCTGGCTAACATTTATATGGTTGAATGAAAACAATTTGTAGTAAAAAAATGTTTTCTGTAATGGCTGTGTATGAGGAGGCTAAAGTGCAGGGTGATTTGCAGGGCAGGAGGGTGACTGCTCTGAGGTACGAATTGTGCTTACTGTCAAAACTGGCCCTCGGTCAATTCTAGGGCCCCTCCCTCACTCCTCCTGCCCCTGCAGATGGTGACAGGGCAATTGGGATTCTGAATTGATGCCCTTTAGCCTAAGAGGGACTTGGCACACTGCCCTTTGGGGCCAGTGTAAGCAGCAGCAGTAGCAGTGCCCTTGCTGGGTGGAATCCTTTTTTGCCACAAGGTTTCACTTGCCAGTAAGACAAGCTTCTGATCCAGCAGTTTTAGCAGTAATTCGGACTGAATCATTTTATAGTGCTCATGGAGAAGGATTAGCAGTGTTTTCATGAGGAGAGAGCTGAGATCCAGTTCTGGAGGCCCAATCATTCAGTGGTATTTATTGAGCACTTACTATGTGCACAGCAGTGTACTTGGGAGAGTACAATACAATTGAGTTGGTGGTAGACGCGTTCCCTGGATACAAGGAGTTTGCAGTCTAGATGGGGAGACAGTAAAATAAATTACAGTTATGTATACAAGTGATGTGGAGTGAATATCAAGTGCTTAAAGGGTTCAGATCCAAGTGCATAGGCTATCCAGAAGGGAGAGCGAGTAGGGGCCATGAATGAGGCCTTAATCCAGAAAGGCCTCTTGGAGGAAATTTTAGTAAGGCTTTGAATAAGGGGGTGGTGATCTGCTGTATATGGAGTTGGAGGAAATTCCAAACCAGAGGGAGGGTGTAGGCAAGGGGTCGATATCGAGGTAGACGGGATCGTTGTACAGTGAATAGTTTGGCATTAGAGGAGCCAAGTGTGCGGGCTGGGTTGTAGTAGACAATCAGTGAGGTAAGGAAAGGGGGGAGAGCTGATTGAGTGCCTTAAAACTAATGGTAAGACTTTTCTGTTTGATGCAGAGGTGGATGGGCAATCATTGGAAATTTTTGAGGAGTGGGGATGATTTGGGAAGCAGAGTGAAGTACAAAATGGAGCCCAAGCCCAGTACATCATTAGAGATACATAGAAAGGGATTGCCAGGTTGTAAATACTGCAGCCTTTTTGGCAGGAATCTATTTTTACGCATTTTAAATCAATTGCAATTTAACAAGTAATAATAAGCAAAGGTGCATTTAAAAATTTCTCCTCTTTCCCATTTTTTTCTTACATTTGATTTCCTCGCTTCCCATTCCCTTTATTAAAATCCACTCCTTCGCTTATCCTAAACAAGAGAAACTTGAATATAAAATCTGTCCCTGAAGGGGATTATAGAATTTGTTTTGAGCTAAGAGAAGATAGGTGTGTTAGGGTGTGTGATAACCATTTTGTTTTAATAGAATGTTTTTAAGGGGCTTTTTGGGAGGTGGGCGGTGCGGGGAGAAAGGATAAAGGCATTTTAGCATATGGATAATGCCTCTAAATTTTAAAATAGCTAAGGCAGAAAGAACAACCAACTTTCCTTGAGCCAGAACTGTTAAGTCTTTGTTCTCTTGACAAAGATGATTTAATTGAAGTTCGGTAATGTCAGCTGGAATAATGACTTTCTCTTTTTCATACATAACCTGGAGATCAAATCAAAGGAAATCTGATTTTGGTTTAGGGGCCAGGGGCCAGAAAGGCCTGGAATTGTAACCTGGACACAAAGAAAGCCTAATTGTAAAGCAAATGATCTCATTAAGCAAAGATAAATCATCATGGTCAAACTTGAACCACCCTCAAAGACTGGTAGAATCAGCAGCCATCAGGGTGGCAAGATACCTGCTTTATAGACCTGTTTTAGGAAAGTTTGGATTTCTTATAGGGTGAGATTTAAAAGAAAATGAAAAAAAAAACTGCACCAATCAGCTGGTATAATTTTAAAAAAATTAAACCGATCTTTAAAATCTTTCCATATTTTTGTGGACCTTAAAGCCACTGAGCTGTTCTGCAAGGCAGACCTTTTTCCAGGAGTGGTAGAAATGGAAGGGCACTGTTAGGAAATAGGACATTGAGCCAGCCTGCCCGTACCTGATGGGAAATCATTTAATACCCTCTACTTCCCCAGCATCTCCAGAATCCACCTATTCCTTTCCATCTAACTGCCACCATGCTGATCCAAGCACTCTCATAGCTGTCTCGACTACAGCATCTGCCTGCTTCCAGTGCCTCTTATTTCCACACTTTACTTATGGGCAAGTAAACCTTTATTCTGGGGACTCAGGTGGGTCACTTGAGATCAAAAACAGATTCCTGACTGGCTAAGAGTAAATGTTGAGATTGATTTCCCTGAAGCAGTTGAAGGGACAGACTCAGTGAACCACCGAAGCAGTTTCATAGGCACCTGAAGAAGACTCAAACTCTGCACCTACAGTTCGGTTGTCCCATGGGAGCACTTGATTATCTCACCATTTTTTCACATAGTGAAAGCCACAGAAGGCACCATCAGATCCATTCGTGGGTTTAGACACCAGTGGTTCTGCTGCAGGGACCCTTCCAACCTTGAATGGGAGCTAGTTAGGGTTCTGATTCCTCGGGAGGGTCCTGACCTCCATTCCCTGTATCCTCCCAAGGGAATGTTGCTTTGGTGTGGATTGGGGCTGACCCACCCATTCTGAGTTCCTCTTGCTTAGAATGGGCCCTTGTAGATCCACACATAGTAATGTGCATAAATACTATGACTAATGGTTGCTGTTCTTATAGGATATCCTGGCTTTTGACATTCTGGTGTCCCTTAGGGAACTCTGGGATATTATAGGAAAGAGAAATCTGTTAGTCACTGCCTTCCATGGGAAGTCAGGATGTCATCTGGCCAGCCTTTCTAATCCTGAGGGAGGAGTTGTAGATGAGTAATCCCTTGAGTCGGAGGGGATAACCAGCTTCTTGACTTCCACAACGGTATGGTGTCGCCCTATTCGTCCAACCAGAAGAAGGTGGGAAGCCTAGAGAAGCAGTGAGGCATATTGGAAAGAGCATGAACCTGGGAGTCAGGTGACCTGGATTCTAATTCTGGCTCCTCCACTTGTCTGCTGTGAGACCTTGGGCAAGTTACTTCACTTCTCTGTGCCTGTTACCTCATCTGTAAAATGGGGATTAAGGCAATTTTAGTTATCCTGATTGTCCTGTATCTACCCCAGCATTTTCTGGCACATAGTTAACACTTCACAAATACCATTAGAAAAAATAAAGCCTAGGAAAAATAAAGAAAGGCCTGCCAAGCTAACAACAACTGAAATTTCCCAATTGGGGGCCACAAGGGTCGTGAACCAACTGTCAGTCACTTCCAAGCAGAGGAAATGGTTATGAAATGCAACCGGATGTTAGCTTAGCCATGAGGAAAACCTTCCCAGATGCAAGGGGCTGCCGCACATTGGAATCTTTCCGAAGGAGGTGGTGAAACCCCTGTCTTTGGAAGTATTTAAACAAGCATTGATCATTACGGATTAAAAATCAAAAATCTAGACTAAGTTCGTTACAGGCAGGGTATGTGTCTGCTAATTCTGTTGTGGAGGAGGGGAGGTTTGGGGAACCTCTTGTGTCCCTTTGAGGCCATTAAAACTAAGTAGGCAGCCTGGCAACTCAGAGTCATCATTTCTAGACAAATGTTATTTCTTATCCAGCTGAGTGCCATATCAGACATAGCCAAATTGTTGCCTCACCGCCGAACCCAGTGGCACAAAGAAGATGCACATGGATGTCGGGCTCAAAGTTCTATTCTAGTACTTATTTTTATTTTCCCCTGCTCTCAGCCATACCATGTCCGGAACTTTTGCTCACTGTCTTCCTGCCCCTGACTCCCCTCTCCCTGCCCCAGTGTTGTCAACAGGGCGATGAGGCAGGGTTAGACATGCTGCACCCTGCACCTTGATTAATTGTTCAATCGATAGTGTTTATTTAGAGTGTTTAAGGTGTTCAGAGCAAGGTTACTAATAATGGTATTTAAGTGCTTGCTACGTGCCAAGCACTGTACCAAGCTCTGGGGTAGCTACAAATTCATCAGGTCAGACCACCGTCCCTGTCCCACATGGAGCTCCACAGACTAGAGGACCTTTTTTATTTGACTCTTGCTACCTTCAGGGAGTACCACCAGGCAGATGTGCAGGGAAGGTCCAGTTTCTGTGTTGGAGAGCAAGAGAAGGCTCTGTAGAGGACCCAAAATAGGGGGCCACCAGGATGGGCGAAGCCCCAAGTTTATGGATAGCCTGCTACTGGCTACCTCGGGAGAGATTTCTCACCTTTTATGTGACATGAACAAGAATCCAAGAATAACAGTGAAGTCATTTGGAAAGTACATTTGCTACCTCCCTATTCTATTTTCTTTTCAATATGTATTTTAGTTGTAAACGTAGTGTGGAAAGAACCTGGATATTTCTACCAAGACCCACCTAGGTATTTAGTTGTTTTCGGAAGGAAGACTTCATGCGGCTGTGAATGATCATCACAATTCAGCTGTTGACCTTATTAACATAACCACCTTGTTGGTTTGAAGATGCAGTTGAAGAAATTAAGGTAAACTGCTTACAGAAGACATCGGTCTCCTAGGTATTACTCACTGCCAGGAGCAATGTGCAATTTTAGGCATAGTTGTTGAAAGGCCTCTAACCTTTCTAATGTATTTCCAGCATATTTTACCTAATTTTTTAAGCAGCTGTAGGCAATTTCAGAAATGCAGTGGTGGTTTAAATACATTTTCTTACAAACTTAAGCAGAAAGATCATTCACCCATTTGTGAATCCTTCACATATTCTTACTTTCTATTATTTCCCCTATCTGTAATTTATTTTAATGTCTGTCCTCCCCTATAGAGTGTAAGCTCCCTGTGGTCAGGGATCCTGTCTACTAACTCTATCAATTGTACTTTCCCAAGCCCTTAGTATAGTGCTTTGTACACAGTAAGCGCTCAGTATAAACCATGGATTGATTGATTCACCCATCTTCAGAGGTTTAGAATTCAGTCAATCAGTGGTATTTATTGAGTGCTTACTGGGTGCAGAGCACTGTACTAAGTGCTGGGGAAAGTACAATAGAACAGAGTTGCTGGTAGATGCTTTCCCTGCCCATAAGGAGTTTAGATTCTAGAAATTATTGCTTCAACTTCCCCTCTCCTCTTTCTTTTATCCCCTTCCATCTCATCCTTTCCCTTTCTAAACGGGGAAGAGTTCGGGATGGATGAACACAAGGATGAGTACATTTATTTAGTGCGAGTGGTGGGACAAATGTGGAAGGGCCTCTCCAGGCCATTTGGTCACTCCGTTAATGAAATATCAGGATTTCAGGTAGCCCTTGTAGCTAAACATAGGGAAGCAGCAAGGACACAATACTCAGTGCAGATTCTTGCTTAGTCTCGGAGGCACATCATTTAAGGATGGCCAGGTCTTGGGATTCGACCAACCAATGGTTGCAGAGCTCTGTATTAAGTGCTCGACAGACTAGAGTCAGTAGATACAATCCCTCCCTTCAGGGAGCTTACAATCTAGACATTAAAATAAGGAATAGATAGGGGAAGCAAAAGAAAGTCCTCTTCCATGACTTGATTGGGAGGGAACTGACTTTAAAAAGTGGTTATTTTTTCTTTTTTTATAAATACTAATTGTCATGTAGACTTGGCAGTTTGCAATGTCAAACAATTAAGCCCTGTACACATAGTTTCAATGATTTTGCTTTAGAAACTTGTTTTTATTAGTATTGTTAGCTGTTTTCTTTGGATAAGAAATTTATTCAAATGTAGTAACAGGTCTCAGGGACACAGAGTGGAAAGTGTAGCAGCCCAAGTCATTGCGTGTATGTGCCATGCATTGACACTCTGGAAGTGTCATTTTTCAAGCACTTTGTTAAGAGCTTGAAAAATCAAAGAAAAATAGCACACTTTCAATATGCTTTAATTACCAGGTCCTCTTACCCAGAGGTTCTCACATTCTTTTTCTCCTTGCCCTAATTTTCTTTCCCTTTCCCCTCACTATTCCTGTAGGTTGTAAATTTTCTAACTTTTTGGCTAAAATTGAGGTTTGTGTGTTAAACTCGTTTCATGCTATATACTAATGAGATTTTATCTGTTCTGCAGCTGAACCCCTACTGTAAATTAACCACCATGTTAAAACCCTTTGGGTTATACTAGTACAGACGTTGTTTGTCAAAATGTACTTGCTGGTGGGCCAAAAAAAAGAAATAATCTATATCCAGGGTTTGAGTTGGGATTTGTTAGGGTCTGTGAATTAGCTAGAAAATAAAGGTTGAACTTTCCCTCTTTATGTTGTTCTGCTATGCTTACACACCCCCATTCTGTCACTTATGAATTGCAACCAACCTCATAGCGGCTGCCTGTGGAAAGTTTGGAACCACATGCTGCAGTTCAGTGAAGCAGAGGAAGGGAAGAGGGTGGCCTAGTATGAAATGTGTGCATTTGTGTGTGTGTGTGTGCACATGCATAGACCCACGACATTACTCCTCAATGAGAGAAGCAGTGTAGCCCAGTGGATAATAGTAATTATTATGGTACTTGGTAAGTGCTTACTATGTGCCAAGCACTGTTCTAATCACTGGGGTACATACAAGTTAATCAGATTAGACACAGTGCCTGTCCCACATGGGGCTCAGTCTTAATCCTCTTTTTACAGATAAGGCAACTGAGAATGAGAGGCAACAGAGAAGTGAAGTGACTTGCCCAAGGTCAAACAGCAGATCCATGGTGGAGCTGGGATTAGAACCCAGGTCATTCTGACTCCCGGGCCTGGGCTCTATCCCGTAGGCCACACTGCTCCTTAAAACCTGGGGAGTGGTCTGAGCATGCTCCTCAGCCAGGTGGGTCACCCCAAAATGGTAACAGTGAGGGTGTGTGTAGAAGGAGATAGTTTTCATTCATTCATTCAGTCGTATGTATTGAGTGCTTACTGTGTGCAGAGCACTGTACTAAGCGCTTGGGAAGTACAAGTTGGCAACATATAGAGACGGTCCCCAACCAACAACGGGCTCACAGTCTAGAACCACAGTCTAGCACCAACCCAGAGGAGAGAAAAGCCATAGGGACAGGCCATTTGCAACAACCTCATGGCCTTCTGGGAAACCTGCCCTAGGGACCACAATTAAATTGCTTTTCTTCTTCCCTGCCCCAGCACCCTTCCCTCCATAAAGTTGCCTGCTCCTGTAATTTCCCCTTCATATGTGGCCTAATGACCATATGTCTATCCTGTAAACTTGTTATGGTCAGGAAACATGTGTGCTAACTCTGTTGTACTCTCCCAAATGCTTAGTACAGTGTTATGCCCATAGTAAGGTCTCAGTAAATACCATTGATTGATATCCTACCGTCCTCAGTTGGGCTCACCAAGATCCCTGCTGGGGAGCCTGATTTCTCAGGCCTCAGGAGATATCTGAACCATGTCTCTCGAACCTTTTCCTGGATTGGAGTCTGACACTTGGCTTTTCCTCAGGGAACCCATTTGTCCATGAAAGGGAAGGGCAGGAAATGAAAGACCTGTGGCATTTCAGAATGTCCATGTTCAGGCTTATTCCATTCAAAGGGTGAAGGAGCAGTCCCACCTGAAGTATTCCTCTCTGAGTTACTCAAATGGCCTTTCACTTACGGTAACTTTTGGGTGTCAAGCAAAGTCAGGTGACCCCCCCTCCCAAAACACAGCAGAACTGCCATATTGGGTTGCAGGTTGACATACCCCACTGTTGGATCAGTATGGTTTCTCCTTCCACTCCCCCACCAACACTCTCCAAATCTTATTCTCTCCCTACTCCCTCATTTTGACGCCTAGATGGCCATATTCCTGCTTGACAAAATGAATCCTGCCAGGCAGTATCACTGGATAAGTGGCTGGCTGTGGACAGATTACAGCCTATGCCCATTGACAGAACTAGAGAAGCAGCATGGCTTAGTGGAAAGAGCACGGGCTTTGGAGGCAGAGGTCGTGGGTTCTAATCCCAGCTCCTCCACTTGTCAGCTGTGTGACTTCGGGCAAGTCACTTCTCTGTGCCTCAGTTCCCTCATCTGTAAAATGCGGATTAAAACTGTGAACCCCACGTGGGACAACCTGATTACCTTGTATCCCCCCTCAGCGCTTAGAACAGTGCTTGGCACATAGTAAGTGCTTAACAAGTATTATCTTCAATTATTGGTTACTGTTCCCCTGGGGCAGGCTGGTCAGTCCCTCTCACTCCCCAGACCAGCTGATCTGATGGGGAGACATCATTATTTTCAAAGACTACATTTCAGCTCTGTTTGGGAGTGGGCAAAATTGAAAGGGGAGTGCCAACCCCACCTCTGCATACCTTTGCCCTCAGCCCTTAATACGGGCTGGAGGTGCTTTCTATTTCCTCTGGATCAGACCTGCAGCCCAGCTCCAGCTGTGTCCTTTCTCAGTTTTAGCTATGTCAGGGGTTTTTTGGGCCACTACAAGTTATAAGCGGAGAGTCTTGCCAAAGTCTGTTTGTTAGCCCCCCGGGTTAGCCCTTGTGCTGGAATTGAATTTGGACCTCCACCTCCATTTCCTCTGACCAGGATTCGTTGCTTCCCAGGTTTCAGCTGTGGCCAGTTGAACCTGCTTCTTTGCCCATTGGTTGATTGATTTGATTGAGTTTTGTAGAGCTCGGGTGGTTTAACCTCTCTCTCCTTTGTTCGTTTCCTCATCTCATACATAGGCCAGAGGAAACCTAAAGCTGACTGGGACTCTCTGAAACATCTCCCACCTTTATCCCAGTTTCTAGCTCAGAGGTCACTGGAAGAAAAGCATGGGGCCCATCTTGATCTCTTAGTGAGGTCTTGGGGACACCTCAAAGCTGCCATGGGAGGAGGGAATGCAGGTGGTGATATCTGGGCCTGGATGATTCCAACCACTTTGTGTTGTGCTCCAGGAACGTGGTGTGACATGCTGGAATCAGCATTTCATCCTTTTTTTCCTCCTGTAACCTTTGGGTGACTCCTGGGTGTGAAGGAGAATTGGGGAGTGGTGTGGTAGTGGTGGGCTGCTATGTTCCTAATAGTATCTAATCTTAGGCAGGGCCATTAGGTCGTACTCTTTCAAAGCAGTTTGTCCCTACATGTCTTTACCTGAGGTTCTACCTTCTTCGTTTTCTTGAAATCACATATTTATGAAACATTTTAGAGCTGAAAGGATTTGGTTAAAAAAAATCCCTATAATCAACATCCATTTAAGAAGATTATAGATGTACTTCATGGTAATTTCAAGTTGTCCAGGCAGATAAGTTTTATTCCAGACCTCAGCTGTAGTATACAGTCAATTCCCCTGTAATTTGCGTCCTTGCAAATTCCAGCGTTACGGAAAACGTGTGTTGGAGTGCACACTTTATATTTGTTGCTGCCTGCACCCATACTGACGTTTCTTCAACCACCAGGTCGTGCAGTTAGTTACATTGTTGAAGTAACTTTCCCTAATTTTTCTGTTGTGTTCTATCAAAAATACCACATGCGTGGTTCATAAAAGAATTAGTATAATTAGGTGTTTTTCTTTTAAGATTGTCTTCACATCCACATAGTGCTTCATTTCTTGTGTTAGTCCTTGTTGTTTATGTATTTCACTATTTTCTATTTCCCCTCCTTCCCCTCTTCTCCCTGCTCCCCCCCCACCCCCCACCCCAAAAACAAGCCCAGGATTTTGATGTTTTTGAGAAGGGGAGTGTGAAAGACAGTTGGGTCACAGCCAGTCTTTTGGGTAAGAGCAGTGTGCTTCTGAAGCCTCCAGAACAGGACAAATTCTGGCAAGGAAATTGTGGGGCAGAAAAGGAAGAAACTATACCCCAGTAAGCCAAGGGTCTGGTTACCTATATTTCCCAAGAGGATTTTGAGGCTTTCTGGAAAGAGTTTACTTTCATTGCCAAAGAGAAGCTTTTTCTACCTTTGGAGTAGGACTTAGTCTTTATCAGTAAGTGTCCAGAAGCTTAAGCTCTCTCTTCTCTGTGTGCTCTCCCTCTCTCTCTTTTGCCCCCCCCCCCCCCCCCCCCCCCCCCGCCAAAGCTGCTGTCTGCTTGGTCCCTATAGCTGTTGCAGAATAGGCCAGGAAAATATGGCATTTGTGATTCCTCTAACAAACAAAAGTCATGGATGAGGTAGCCTCATGCCCTGAAGGTCTGATTACATTCCCTATCAGAGCAAAAGCCGTAGAATACAAGTGCACACGTGCTCTGCAGGCGTTAACCAGGTTACATGATGAGAAGCTTTTTGTGATCATTCTTTGGATTTGCAGTTTCAAATCTCCATTTCATTTTCTGTTGTATTCTTTCCAATTGAAGTATTGATTAAACTTTGATTTTCGATATTCTGTCTGGGAAACTATTTCGGCTGTGGTTACAAGTGTCTTTGTAGAATCTGACCAGCCTTCCTATCCCCTTTTCACTATAAATTTCATTGGGTGCAGGAGGGCCATTAAGTTGAGTACTGTTACTCCTTGTCCAGACTGAATCTGCAAGGCCACTCCAGGTTCACAAAGCATATGTGTCTAACATCTTTCCTGTCTCTTACCCCCTGCAGAAATGATCAAGTTCTCATTCAAGCCATGGTCCCTTTAAGGTTAGGATTTGGAAGAAGCGACTCGAGGTGATATCTGAGAGGGTAGGCAGAGGATGAGGTGTCAATAATAATAATAATAATAATTATTATGGTATTTAAGTGTTTACTAAGTGCCATGCACTGTACTAAGCGCTGGAAATGGAAGTGTAAGGCAGAGGATAATAGGGGATTTGTGTAGGTGACAGTTTTTCATTTTAGTGTCTGGGGCAAGCACCCAGAGAAGAGATGAGGTAGTGCTGAAGACCATGGCTGCATCCATTCTCCCTACAGATCACCTCACAGTGAGGGCTGTTGGACTCCCTGTATTCACCACCCCCACACCCCTCAGCACTTATGTACATATCCATAATTTATTTATATTAGTGTCTGTCTCCTCCTCCAGACTGAAAACTCACTGTGGGTAGGGAATGTGTCTGTTGTGTTGTACTCTCCCACGCATTTAGTACAGTGTTGCACATAGTAAGTGCTCAGTAAATACGATAGATTGATTGATTGGCTGGGTGAAGGAGTGTGGATAGCTCAGTGGAAGCCATCACCTCTACTACAAAAGCAAAAAGAAAATGCCCTGCAGAAAATAGAAAATAGAATAGAAATAGAAAAAAACCCTATAGAGATGGTCCCTGCCCAGCAGGGGATTCGCGGTCTAGACGGGGGAGATGGACAGCAGGACGAAGCATATCAACAAAATAAAGTAAATGGAATAAATATGTACAAGCAAAATAAATAGAGTAATAAGTATGTATGTATTACTCTATTTCACTTGTACATATTTATTCCATTTGTTTTATTTCGTTAATGTGTTTTGTTTTGTTGTCTGTCTCCCCCTTCTGGGCTGTGGGCCCGCTGTTGGGTAGGGACCGATTCTGTGTGTTGCCAACTTGTGTTTCCCAGGCGCTTGGTGCAGTGCTCTGCACGCAGTAAGCACTCAGTAAATACGAATGAATGAATGAATGAATTCAGTGAGAAGTGATTCATTCCATTCATTCATTCATACTGAGAAGCAGCGTGGCTCAGTGGAAAGAGCCCGGGCTTGGGAGTCAGAGGACATGGGTTCTAATCCCGGCTCTGCCATGTGTCAGCTGTGTGACTTTGGGCAAGTCAGTTCACTTCTCTGTGCCTCAGTTACCTCATCTGTAAAATGGGGATTGAGACTGTGAGCCCCATGAGGGACAACCTGATCACCTTGTATCCTCTAGAACAGTGCTTTGCACACAGTAAGCACTTAACAAATGCCATTATTATTATTATTATTAACATTCCTTTCCCCTCTTGACCCTTGTTCATCCTTGAAATGCTCACCCTAAAAGGCATAGGGGTCAGAAAAGATGCCCCAGTGATTCTGTGTGGGCACCCTGTGAGAGATTCTCAGGGTGACCAGCAATAGCATCTTCAAACCAAAAGGTAAATCTCCATCAAATCTACATATATACTCAGTTCTGCCATTACAAGTGTTTTCATGGTCATTTGGGCTAGAATGTGCTTAGGAAATTGGGGAATGTTGGTTTGATAATGTAAGTCTGGACACAGCACGATGAGGAGTCGGAAGAAACACTTTGTCCACACCCTCATCATGAATTTAACAATGTAAGTTTTCTGTAATGTTTACAAAAATGTAATCCTCACATTATAGCAATATAACACATATGTGTGCGCGCGCACACACACACACACACACACACACGTGCATATCCATGCCAGTATTATTAGGGACTTTCAGGATACAAAGCATTGTATACTTGATTGTAGAGAAAGGAGAAACAAGTTAAAGACTCTAGCAACAAGGAGTTTACAATTTAAGAGGAAGAGAATCACACAAATGTAACACAGATTGCAAATGAGAGAGGTGTAGAAAATAAAGAGCACAAGACAGAGAAAAGTTTGGGCATAATTTATAGATTAATAATTTCTAGTCGAAAAAATGCAGTATTAATAGATATTCACTATGTACCTTTTAAAATAGAAATAATCTTGAATACCATTTTAATGCAGTATAACCTCAGTGATTCAGACCCCACTAATCTGGATTTTTGCAACAATTTGAGTCCTTCCTCTTTTTGTCCACTTCTCTCTAAAAGAAGGCAGTCTTTAAAGGAGTTAATATTTTATGTTCACTGAGATTAACAAAGCCTCAGATAACCTTAAAGTGGTAGAATGAAAGAGAGCACAGTACGCTGACACTCCAGCGTTCTAGAATGAGACAGAGAAATTGGAGACAAAACAGTTCAGACACCAGAAAGTTAAGATTAACACATGCTTGACATATAGAAAGACACCCTATCAGAGCTGTAATAAAGCTAAAATAAAAAACCTGTAGTCCAAATTAATGAGACTTTTCTTATATATGTAGCAGTGAATGGTTCTCTGTTAGAGATTAGTTATAATTTATTGTCTTAGTTTGACATAGGAAATGCCCATAAGAAGGTAAGATTGCCTGTAATTTATATTTTATTTTTAGAAAGGGCCCTTTATTGTTGTAAAAAAAAAACCAAAAACCAAAAAAAACCCCAAAAAACAAATCCTGTAGATGTAAAATTTAGTTCCCTGTAGCAGTTTCTCAGATCACTGTGCTATTGCCCAGATTTTTACATTTACTCTCCCCAGGATACAACCAAATTTACAAGCTTAATATCTAGGACAGTGGTCAGAGGAAAGGATAGAGTAGTTTCACAAATCGTTAGACAAACCAGCACCCTCATTTTAAGTTTATACTTCAGGTCGTTCCTTGTCACCACCACGATTCCTATGACTTAAAACTGCTAGCAAGTAGCCAAATTTCTACCTGCCCTTTAGAGGTGGTGAGGAAAATAACCTGGGTTCTGGTCCTGGCTCTGCCTTTGGCCTGCTGTATGACGTTGAGCAAGTCAGCCTCTTTTGAGCTTCAGTTTCCTCAACTGTAAAATGGAGGTAATAACACCTGCCTCTTCCCATGCCACAGGGATGGTGTGAGTGTAAAATGAGATAATTGATGTGAAAATGCTTTGGGACAATCAAAACGTCATCCCAAAAACAAGGCATTGTTATTATTATATTACATTTGTGTCCTTGGGAATTATAAGAAAAGGGTCGCGGCAGAAGCAACGGAACTCATTGGGAAGGAAAGGAAGAGTGGCTTGGAGATTTAAAAAAAATTTAGCCTTTAACTTTAGAGTGAAACAGTATTTTTGGTTCTGCATCACTCATTCATTTGGGTGGGCTAAACCCTTCGATTCTGCTTGGCTCCAGTCTTAGGCCACTGTTGAAAACCCGAGGTCCTGGGTAGTATTTGAAATGCCATTGTAAAGGATCAAATTCTGCGAAATAATACTCTGGAAAGCCTTTTGAATGACAGTGGAACAGTGGACTGAGCTAAAAAGATTTCCTCAGTGATAAATGCAGAGCAATTAATCACCAAGGACTGCTCTGCTCTTTATGTTCCTTGTAGCAAAAAAATAAAATAAAAGCCTGAGCCCAGACTTTAGTGGAATGAAAGGAGATGATTTTTTTTTTTTTAAACTGAAGCATGGTCTAGCAAGTGTTCTTTCTTCTGGTTAGTTGAAAATTCAGAATTTATTTTTTTTGCCAGGCACATACTTAACAGTGTCAAGAGTGCTGAGGACTTCCTGATTGCACCTGACCAGATGGATCACTTGCAAGCTAAATAACACATGCTTTGGGAACAGTCAGCTGCTATTTTGAAGCAGTAGCCTTATTCTGACATATTATTTGCAAAATGAACGTACCCAAAGATGGGCTTGACAGAACTAAGAGAGTGAAGCGACTTACCTTAGTTTCCTAATGTTTCAGCCTCAAATGAAATTAACCTTCCTTTAGTCAAATGTTAAACCCAAGGTTTTTCTTTTAATTATTTTGCAAAATCTTAACAGCAAAGCTTTTAGAGCTGCTGGCAAGTGGGGAGCTGAGCCCCATGAATCTGCCGAAAGGTAAGTTTTGGGTCGCTTGCAAGCTCTAAGTCTGCAAGGTAATCATCGGGTGACCTATAAGCCAGCCAGTTGATTTGTTCATTGCCTTATTAGGTCAGCAACTGAGATTGGTGTCTGAGGACTGGCCATGCTAGATGGCAGCAAACTGAACACTGTTACGAGCCAAAGAGTCTGACTCTCATGAGGGATGGCCCAGTACTATTATATTAATGATAGTGCAGTCGGTTGAAATGAATCTGCATTTAAACTTGCATTAGTGCTGATACCCTTCTGCAGGGTTTGATGATTGGAGATAGGATGCAGGAAAGAGAAAATAAAGATCTGAAACCCGGTACAGATTGAAAACTCCTCAGATGAAAAAATGATATTTCTAGTCTGTGTGTCTATTATTCATCATTTATTCATCATTTTTAATATAGTAATATAAATATATTAAAACCAGCTCCTGGGTGATTTTCAATCTGCTAGCTAAGATCTTTTGCAGAAAATGTTTTAAAATGGAATCTTTTAAACCCAAGGACCTCTGCTAAATTAAGCCTTTGCTTCAGATTTTAGAAGCTAATAGCAGAGTGCCAATAATGTTGCTGTTCCCTAGAAGTATGTGTGTAGCAATGAGGCAAATTCACAAAGCAGATAAAGAGTTAGCTCTCACAGCCTCATTTTCCCTCGCCCCCTCCACCAGTATCAGATTTGTTAAGAGGGAATGTGGTGTAATCCTTTTAGTCTCTTTCTGAGTTTGATTTTGGCCTTGCACATTAAGCAACCCGGGAGGTACAATTCACTTTCCCTTTTTGAGGATTGTTCCTCAGTGAAAGCTTGCGTTCTTCTCCTAGAAGTCAGGTGAGGGAAAGGCAAGAGTCTGACCTGCTGAAGACCTCCTTTATAATCTCACTCTTGGGACTCCGAGGTGATGCCCTATTGTGTGGATTCTTTTCCAGAGCACAAATAGAGTTTCATTAGGATTTCTTGAGCAACACCTTATGGAGAGAGGTGCTAGGTGTTTGGGTATAGACTATAAAAATAGAAACACAGTCAGACATTGATGAGATGTCTATCACTTGGGCCAAACGTCTATTTGGAGCTGAGGATTCTCCCAGTGTTTTAGGTAGGAGAAATAAAGCAAATTAACTCATCCCTTTTGGCAAGTTGGACCTCATCTCCTTTATTTTTGGCAGACAGCATCATCTGGCCCAGAAAATGGAAGTCAACACCAGGAAAGTTTCTCACTGTAATTCAGCTGAAGTATGCCCTGGGTTGTCCTAGAGGTTGCAGTAACACTAGGAGTCCTCCATCTTACTGAAGTGTTCAGGGACTGAGAGGTGGAATATGTTGAAGGGAGGTGAGCACAGACATGGATAACTGGGCCAAAGGACTTTTAAAACATCCCTCAAGATCATCCTATTTGCCTCTGAGAGACCTGAGAGGAAATTGAAGATCTTTTGATACCTTCAATATTTCAAAATTTGATGGTCACATATGAATGAAGAGGAAGTGATTTTGAAGCAAAAAAATCACTTTGCATTCTTCATAGGAGCATTTTCAAATGCAATAGCATCTTTCGGGGGATGGGAAGTAGAAGTTATGAGAAGTGTCTTGCTTTTAAGAGGCAGTTTTTCAAAACTGCAAGGCTGGCAGTGTTCTTTCAACACATTTGATTCTTAAATAGCTGAGCACTTGCAATAGCACTTTTGCTGAAAGTACTTTGCCTTTTCATCTCTTTATATACTTTGCCTGTTTCAAATTTCCTAATACTTGTGCTGCAACCCAGAATTTTATTTGCAGACTTGTCTAAAACATCACCACTACCAAAAGTGCCCAAAGCACTTCACTGTCCACACAGGAGGAGTCTACTAAAACAAGGAATCTGGAATTTATTGCATAACCACTGTGTGATAAAAGGGAAATGAAAAGGATAAAATATGTTTCCCACTGGAGGAATGATCTCATGTCAGGCAATTTTGCCCCAGATTAGAAGTCTACATAAATAAATTCCACTAAAGAAAATGAGAATACCATTTATGATTGTTCTCAGTTGGCAAAAAAAATCCAAAAAGCTTCAACTGAGCTGTTAAACTATATTCTTCCCTTTAAAATATCAGTCAGCCAGGCTCTTTACGTGTATTGCTTTGAGTCACACTTGTTAAAATGTTTATTGAATGCCCTTGAATTTTAGAAATGTGTTGTTGATAACATTTGAGTTGAATAGTCTATTCCTGTGCATACAGTCAAGAGAGTTTACCTAAAAAACTGCCCTGCCTGGTCTCCTTATGACTCTAGTTTTGTAATCAATCAATCAGTGGTGTTTATTGAGCGCCCTTGAGAGAAAACTATCCAGTAGTGTAGGTAGGCATGATCTCTGCCTTCAAGGGAGCTTAAGACCAGTTTACAGTAATTTCAGAGGCAATAATGAACTGAGGCTGGAGTGGTGCAAAAATCTTGCGGGCATACTACCCAGCCATATTGGTATTCAAATCTCTCCTAACTCCTTAGGAACTAAAGGAATCTTTGGATAGTCCTAGTGTCAGAAGGCCCAGATTGTAAGTGCCTTCACAAAATTGTAAGCTCCACGAAGGCAGAGATTGTGTCTCCTAACTCTGTTGTACGAAGTTGCCTTGTTAGCAATGCTCTTGTGAGAAATGGATTACTACTCTTGACTTGCTGGTGTTGGTTACCCAAAAGAACCAGGATGTGGCTTGGGTTCTGGAAAAGGAGTGCCAACCTGACCGTTTGCCCTTATTGTCCACCCTGGGCAGTGGGGCCCTCTCTGGCTGTGCTCTTCCATGCTGTTAGTCTGTCTTTACCTCATCGTTTCCTTGAAGTTATCAAATGTCCAGTGATTGTCCATTGGGTGGCCATCACCATTGGGGGGGGGAAGGCGTGATGCTTGTAGTAGAGTCTAGACAGCAAAAGACTCCTGCACTCTAATGGGGGAAGGACAGATAGGCAAGCCTATTGTGACCATAGGATGTGGTTGTAACCACAGGTTGGCATGTGGGTGTGGGGAGGCTATGGGCTGGAAATTGTCCCGGTAGGTTGGCCAATAGTTCATATTCCTTGGGGTTACATTCTCAAAGAGCTGGGTTCTGAGGCCTCCTGGCTATGGCTACTAACTATCTCTGTAGAATATTCATGGGTTATTGAGTGAAGGGGTTGGAATGTGAGGGGGTGGGGGATTGATTGCAAGATTTTTTAGAGGGTGTGTGTGTGTGTGTGTGTGAGAGAGAGAGAGAGAGAGAGAGAGAGAGAGAGAAAATGAGAATGAATGAATGCAAGGATTTTTCTCTCTAAAATGTGTAATTTCCCCCAGAAGCAAGTAAGCAGTGAGGACAGCCAATAAATCCAGCCTTTGTATAATATTTTAGGATCTATGGCAGTTTTCTTATTGAAGAAGAAGGTTGTGACCTTGCATTTTGTGCCTTGGGCCTGACTCGGGTTTCCGAGATGCTCCCTACCATTCATTCATTCATACTGTACAACTTAATTTACAAATATTCATACTCCTACTTTAGTTTATTTTAGTTTATTTTAATATCTGTCTCCCCCGTAAATTGGAAGCTCCTAGAGGGCCAGATGAAGCAATTTAGTGTATTGTACTCTCCCAAATGCTTAGTTCAGAGCTACCACTAGGTGCTAACTAAATACTAGTGATTGATTCCAGTGTGTAAATTTGCAAAACAGAGTTATTGATTCCTTCTATGCATAAATCAGAACTTTTTATAGACAAGGGCAGCTTGTAACTGAATGTCTACTTGGCTTTATACAAGCATTAGTCTTCAAAAATCCTTGAAAAGTGTTTTGCCTTTTGTGATTGGGTTATTACTTCTCTTGGGGAAGCTGAGGAAACAAAGACTGGGGGATAATTTTGTGCCCATTGCTTCACGTTCTTCTGGAGAGTTCAGGGGGCTCCTTAGGACTTTTTCATAAAGCTTTTAATACTTTTGAATCGTCCTTGAATTCATTATTTTTCATTACATTATAGGCAGATGATAAACCATGAAGCATGGGGTTAAATGTCTGAGCTTGTTTTCCCAGGCTGACACCTCTTAGAGATAAGTCATGATGCTATTTCAAACCAAAGGATAGCTCTACACATGGATGCTATTTGTGGACAGAATTGTCGTTATTTATTCCTGTCTAATAGATGAGGAGAAAATGTCAAAAGCTACTTGGATAATAATTGCCTTTGGCAGTGTTAGGTGTTTGTGCCTCAAATTATTTCTGGCAATAAGCCATTGCTTTCACCTTTATTCAAGTTGTGTGTTTGTGCTTTGGTCAGTTGATCTGCTTTGAAAGTGTGGGGTAAAAGTTGGGACACCATTTGGAAGGGAGATTTCCTAATTTTTTGGAAGGAATATACAGAGGCTGATGGATGAGAACCTTAACCTACTGGTTGTAGTTCAAGAGACGCTAGACAGCTAAGACCGTAATACATAAGTCATATAACAACTTCTGTCACAGATTAAAATATTTGGACTCCTAGTAGGGTCTTTCTTTCCTTCACAATTTCACTCAGATGTTGCCCTTAAATCTTGGCTCATAAGTGTTCCCTTTGGCTGACTATTAGGCAAAATATTTCGTTTAATGATAATAGAGCCAAGCAGGCTCTATTCTTTGAGCCGACTGGCGGTGGTTTGGCCCCTTCCCTCCACTCCACCCTCTCCCCCCGCCCCTCCCCCCCAGCAGACTCTACACTGTGAGGGGGAGATAGGAAGAAATGGCTTAGAAATGAACATTTATTCTTCGTTGCAGAAAATGATTTGATGCCTTTTGAATTCCTGCAAAGATGGCTAGGTTGCTGTAGTTTCACTGTGCTGAAGCGGATTCTGTGATGTGGCCATGACTTTGAAGTGGTAATGTTATAAATCTCCCAATCACTGGTTTTCAATCTGTTTGAGAATTCCCGGGCCTAATTTCTCCTGGTAATCTGATTACTAGCTTGAGCTGTTCCATCTTTGCCGCCTATTGCTGTGCCTGCACAGCGCTCCCTGAACTGCAAACGTCTCACAGAGTCATTCCGGGTCCAGGAAAAGTCTCTGCCCATTTTTGCTTAGGAGGGCCTAGAGCTGGGGCTGGTGAAGAATTAGCTGTTCTAATAGTTGCCGGGAGTCCTTTGTGCAACCATGTTCAGAAATCCTTGGATCTCCAGCTACAGGGGGATTATTAAATTCTCAGAGGAACAAGGTAAGGCGAAGTACTGTAGAATGCGATTGCTTGTGTCTTTTGGATGTGTGCACGGCTCTTCTGCTCCTTCATCAGGTACAAGGACAGTTTTTACTTAAATTTCTAGTCATCAGAATCCAGGTAGGATTGTTGCATTTTATCGTGTACTCCAAGAACCTTTGAAAAAGAATCTGATTGAAGTGAATCCTCTAATTAGCTTAGCCCTGTATTGGCATTAGAGCATAAAGAAAGCAGGAGAATGCTAGGATTTTTCATTTTACATTGCTTTGCAAAGACTTAGTTATTTTTAGCACCTAAACCTTTTTGTAAATCAAGTTAGGTAACGGTTACAGATATTATGAATTGATGTTCAGAATAGGCAGCAGATTTATAAAGTAAATGCAGCACACAAAATTACTTCCAGTGGCAGTGTTAAGTGTTTTTTTGCATTAAATCTTCCTGTGAGACAGTTTGGAACAAGTCATCACTTTTGGGCAGTGACTTGCCCGTAGCATGCAGACAAAGACATATATATATATATATATATATATATATATACACACACACACATACACACATATATATACACACACACGTGCATATATGTATGAATATATATGTATTGAGACTTATTCAGTTCATTTTAATGTTACATTGTGTATCAGAAAGTGGTATCTTGGCTTCAGCGTTCAGGGACAGTGGGCATAATGTAGTTCTTTCTGGCTCTGGATATTCTCTAACGTCTGGTAGGATATTGGATTGGGAGGTTCAACTATTGGAAAGAGGTAATGGAACAAGAACCAGACTTGTACAGTCAATTGAAAGTAGAAATAAAGGCTGCAGTTTTTCCTGTGTATTGCATCTACCCAGTAATGATTTTGCAAGTGCTGGGTCTCAGTGTGCTCATTTATGGACAACAGGAGTTCACTGCCACTCTCTTTGGCTCATCCTATCCCCATTGGCCTCTGCCTCCAGATCTTAAATGGTAAAAATCAATCCCTTTGAGAGAGAAGTTTCTGTAAGTGGTCTCCTTGTGGCTTTCTTGGTGGACAGCTGTGAGTCGGGCCAAAGGCTGTAAAGTGTGTTACATACCATTAGAATAGTTATACATTTTGCATATGTCTGCTTCTGATTAACCAACTCATTCTATGGTGTGCTTATTCCAGGACAGAATTGTTGCCAGCTGCACTTATATAATGCAAAGCTAGTCTTTGGGAATAAATAAATACTTTTTAAAAAAAAATCACGGCTGCATCACTGTCATTCATAACTATCAGTTGTCTTTGTCCCTTTTGAAAAGAAGATATTGTCCAAGACAGTGTTGCTCCCAGTGAACCGGGACACTTTCGGGGAAGGAACTAGTTACCTGAGGTGATGCAAGCTGCTCAAATTCCTGAACAAACTTGATCAAAGTCACTCACTGTAAACTTTCTTTCCTTTCACTTGTGTAAGGTGGGTTCATCCTTTTTGTGGCATTCATTTTTTTTTTTAATTCTGAAGTTGAGATGAAACTTTTTAAGGGGCCCGAAGGCTTGGTAGAGGATGTTGACCCGCTATATTGCCAGACCAGAGGGCAAATGGTGTGTGAAATTTCAAAGATTTAAATGAAGAGCTTTGAAGTTTTCTTAAGAATGTACGGTCTGTTGAGGATGTCCTGTATGTGGTGTTTGCATTCTTTTATGGATTCCACAAAGCCGTAGAGCTTCTTTTCAAACATTGGGTGTTTAAATGAATAGTTTTGTCCTGACTGCCCATTCTGCTGCCAATTTATTATCCTATTTCTTCCCTTCCAGGTTTCTACAAGGAAAACGCAGTCCTTTTTAAACCCTCAAGGCTACACCAAAGGAGACCATTAAGGTAAACACTGTAGCACTTTGTTAAAGGACGCTCTTTACAGATTCAGAGTAGTCTTTCCTATTTATTTCAGACTAGCCCCCTGCCTAAGCACATTTAGCAGTTTGGCAGCAGGAGGGTGTTCAGGGGACAGCATTGCCAGGGGTGGGGGAAATGGGGCTAGGACTGCGTGGGGTTGCTTCTTATCTGCATAATTGGTGGCCCCCTCCTTTCCGGGAATGGTTCAAAGATAACTCAAATGGCCTTTCTAGAGGACTTTTGTAGACTGTGTGGAATGGTTGTTTTGAGATTAAAAAAAATATTTCTTTTCCAATTCCTGCCAAATCATGCCAAGTCACTTACTTGAGCCTGCCCCCGCCCCATCCAGTAGCTAGCTCTTAGACACATTCCCTGTCTTCAAGGATCTTACAGCCTACTGGGTACAGATGAGCTCTTGGAAAGCAGCACGACCTAGCGGAAAGAGCCCAGGCTGGAGAGTCAGAGGTCCTGGGTTCTAATACCTTCCCAGGCTGGAAAGTCAGAGGACCTGGGTTCTAATACCGGCTTCGCCACTCCTCTGCTCTGTGCCCTTGGGCCGGTTGCTTCACTTTTCTGGGCCTCAGTTCCCTCAACTGTAAAATGGAGATTAAGTCTCTGTAATCCCTCCTCCCAATTAATTCATTGTCGTATTTATTGAGCGCTTACTGTGTGCGGAGCAATGTACTAAATGCTTGGAAAATACAATTTCAGTTGACAAGCAGCGTGGCGTAGTGGAAAGTGCACGGGCTTGGGAGCCGGAGGTCGTGGGTTCTGATCCTGGCTCTGCTACTTGTCAGCTGTGTGACCTTGGGCAAGTTACTTCACTTTTTGATTGATTGATTCTCTGTACCTCAGTTACCTCGTCTGTAAAATGGGGATGAAGACTGTGAGCCCCACGTGGGACAACCTGATTACCTTGTATTTACCCCAGTGCTTAGAACAGTGCTTGGCACATAGTAAGCGCTTAACAAATACCAACATTATAATTATTATTATTATTACTTGTGGCACCGTCTCCCTTCACTGATGATATGGTCTGCGTTTGTCAGGTTTGTTTTCAGTTCTCTTGGGGTGGTTTGGTCACCACTGTCTACCATATTTTCATGGAATTCAATATGGTGCTTTATTAAACTCTTAGTATATATCAAAAACACTGTGCTATGTGCTCAGTTAGGGACAGGATCTTTGGATGAGACACAGTCCCTTCCTTCACAGGACTCCTAATATATAAGGAATGGAGAGCGCAAGAATGATCCCAGTAAGTGTCTCAAGCACTGTGTTAAACACTGGGGCTAATCAGGTTGGACACAGTCCCTGTCCCACAAGGGCTCACAGTCTAAAGGGGAGAGAGAAGAGGTAATTCATTTCCGTTTTACAGATAAGGAAACTGAGGCACAGAGAGGTCAAAGATTTGCCCACTGTCACACAGCTGGCCAGTGGCAGAGCCGGGCTTAGAACTCAGGCCTCCCTTTTTCTCTGCCCCATTAGCTTTCCATCCTGACTCTTCTTTACTTCTCCCATCCCAATCTTCTCACCACCCTTCAGGGGCAGTCACTCCAGCCAGAACAGGGATTGCCCTCTGTTCTGGGCCAGAAGGTTATGGAGTAGAATAGGGCCCACTGGTGTGGATGGAAAATCCCCTCACTTTTAAGAGCGTGAAAGAAAGGAGGTGGGTGCTATTCTCCCCATCCTTGGAGACAGTTGCTGCCCGTGTGCCTTGACCCCAATTCCTGGCTAAATATGGACTGAGACACAAACCCGTCAGAGCGGTTGGCAGCACGGAAACAAGCACTCGGCTAACACAGTTATCCCATTCAGGCATAATATGGTTTCAAGTGTGAACGAAGCACAGTTCAGCTCTATTTGATAACTGTGGCATTTGTTAAGTGCTTACTATGTGCCGGCCGCTGTGCTAAGTGCTGGGATGGATACAAGCGAATTGGGTTGGACACAGTCCCTGTTCCACATGGAGATCACAGTCTCAATCCCTATTTTACGTATGAATAACTGAGGCACAGAGAAGTTCAGTGATTTGCTCAAGGTCACACAGCAGACAAGTGGCAGAGCCGGGATTAGAACCCAGGTCCTTCCAACTCCCAGGCCTGTGCTCTATTCACTATGCCATGCTGCTTCTCTAGTCACTGGGGGGCATTGGCAGGTCATCCACATTTCATCCAGCTTATCTATCTGCTGGTGACAAATAAAAATTAAAGAGAAAAAGCATAGCAAAACAGGTTGTATCTCGGCCAGCTCACACCCCGGCAGGGTAGAAAAATAATCTGGAAACCCCAGCTCAAAGCTCATTTTGTGGTCAGTGTAGTTTCTTAGGTCATGTGGTCAGAGGCTGATCCTCACTTTGCAAATGTCCCGAGTGGTCCAGGAGAACTGTGGATGAGCAAGACAGAAAGGAAGAACTGAAGAGACAAGTAAGCGCCACAACTGCACAAAGGAGTTCATTTTTTAAAGGCAGAGAAGCAATGAGATTGCAAAGGAAGAAAGGAGTAATTGAGAAAGGGCATAAATGTGAGGGGAGCAACTAGCGTGGCTCAGTGGAAAGAGGCTGGGCTTTGGAGTCAGAGGTCATGGGTTCAAATCCCGGCTCCGCCAATTGCCAGCTGTGTGATTTTGGGCAAGTCACTTCACTTCTCTTGGCCTCAGTTCCCTCATCTGTAAAATGGGGATGAAGACTGTGAGCCCCCCGTGGGACAACCTGATCACCTTGTAACCTCCCCAGCGCTAAGAACAGTGCATTACACATAGTAAGCACTTAATAAATGCCATCATCATCATCATTATTATTATTATTATTATTATTATTATTATTAATCCCAGCTCCGCCACTTGTCACCTGTGTGACTTTGGGCAAGTCACTTCACTTCCCTGTGCCTCAGTTACCTCATCTGTAAAGTGGGGATTAAGACTGTGAGCCCCCCATGGGACAACCTGATCACCTTGTATCCCCCATTGCTTAGAACAGTGCTTCGCACATAGTAAGCACTTAACAAATGCCATCGGCATCATCAACTATGAGCTCCAAACAATTCAATGTCTTTCGTGAATATCTCACAAAATTACTGTAGCGTTCTCCAGTGTGGAGAGAATGGATGTCCACATTCTTAGAGCAAAAATAGACCACCAAAACCTCATGCCATCCTGGTGTAAGTGTGTGGGGAGGTAATAGGCAGGGGAGAAGGGGAAATCAAACATCCATCTGTCTTTTATTCTTGACTGTGGAGCTTCAAGAGAAAGCTGAGACTAAGTCTTAATATGTTTTAGGAGGCTTATTGCACTCCCTGGAATTCTTAATAAATGCTACAACCACCATCCCTAAACTCTTTTAAACTGGGTTGTGGGGGGGAAAAGAGGCAGCATTTTTGCTCCCAGCACTTGAATTAAATTGTTCATTAGTGCTGCTGAGGAGTTTGTAAGTAGGTTAATGGGGCATGGATTTCTTTGTTAATTTCTCATCAAGTAAGGGTACTATCCTCCAGCCATTGGGTTTCTTTCTGAAAACAAACAGAAAACAGCCATGAGGGATGCAGATGAGTTCCAGCAAGTTTTCAGAAGAAATTTTAGAACTGTTCCATTGAATCTAAGACTTAAAAAAAAAATTTATTGTGACCAGAAGTGTAGCCTGAGGCCGGGCTGTTTCTGGGAAACTGGTGCAGATTTTGGCTTCGTATTCAAAGAGTGATAAAAGCCTTCCATCAGTCCCCTCGTTCAACTGGGATAATATGTGTCAGCCCCAGTGTCTAGCCTGTAGCAAATGTGGCCATAAGAAGCCATCTGCAACTGGAGGAATTAGAGCTTCTGGAGAGGCAGGCCAAGTACCCTGTGGTTGGAATGATAAAAAACTTTTTTCTGCTTATCCATCCCTTTCTCCTGCTCTCTGCAAGCTTGGTATGAAGGTTGATGAGATTTTGGTGGTTGTTTAGCTGAATGCGTTTTTGTGTTAAGGGCCCCTTTGGGTGGATCCCAAGCACAGCCAACTCTCAATCCTTCAGGATCGTTCCTCTAGGTTGTGGATTAGTCAGGGTCCCGGCTCATCTTGGCCTACCACGGCACTGTTCATTCTCCCTGTTGGTGGGAAAGGAGGAAGGACAGTCCCCAGTCTTGGCAGGTCAGGGTTTCTCCGCCTGTCTGCCAAGGCAACACACATCAAAACAACAGTCACCCTGTCGTCACTAAAGCCTCCCATTGGGGGATTGCTCCTGCTGTCAGGAAAGGCAACACTCACCAGACCACCAGAGCTGCTCATGCACTGCTGAAGAGTTTGGAAGGAAGGAAGGTAGATGACTCAGCCTACTTGCCCCCTTTCCTGGTGAGCCCCCTAGTGAATGGGGCCTCACGGCACTCATATGTGCATGCATGTGCACGCATGTGCACATATGCACACCCAGGGAATGTCTGTTTATTGTTATATTGTACTCACCCAAACTTTGTACTGTGCTTTGTACACTGTAAGCGCTCAGTAAGTAAGATTGAATGAATGAACTTGCGTGCGCACACACACACATACACTCTGTCTGTCTCTCTCTCTCTCTCTCTCTCTAATCACCAGATTATATTTCTGATCTCTTGTCTTCCTTCTGGTCCTATTTGGAATAATATGTACTTTTAGATCTGCAGTCTTCCTCTCAGCCTGGTAAAAGGGTGGTAGGGTTTGTAGGTTTATAGAGAAGCAGCATGGCTCAGTGGAAAGAGCCTAGGCTTTGGAGTCAGAGGTCATGGGTTCAAATCCCGGCTCTGCCAATTGTCAGCTGTGTGACTTTACTTCTCTGGGCCTCAGTTACCTCATCTGTAAAATGGGGATTAAGACTGTGAGCCCCCCGTGGGACAACCTGATCACCTTGTAACCTCCCCAGCGCTTAGAACGGTGCTTTGCACATAGTAAGTGCTTAATAAATGCCATTATTATTATCATTATTAATATTATTTATTAAGCTCCCAAAGCCGTTCTGTGACAATGTGGCCAGTCTAATCATTCATTCAATCATTTATTCAATCGTATTTATTCAGCACTTACTGTGTGCAGAGCACTGTACTAAGCGCTTGGTAAGTACAAGTTGGCAACATATAGAAACTGTCCCTACCCAAAAATGGGCTAACAGTATTCAGAGTGGAAGAAACCTCATCTGACCCCTTCCCTGTCAACAGTGAAGTAAAGCAGGGTTGTGTAACAAGCCTGGGTTTGTTCCACCTGTTTTTCACAATCATGTCTGGAAACACAAAAAGGAACAAGGAAACTAGTATGTAATATTCAAAAACTCTTCCAACTGAGCAGGCATTGTTATTGCAAGACTTTAAAGAAGGCATATGGGAATGCTGATCCACATGTTTTGGAAATACCCCTAAGACAACAAGCAAATAAGTATGAATCACATTACAGACAGCACAGCAGTCTGCATAGACCACAAGCTGTAAAACTGTCAAGGTTATGTGCCAACTTGTACCTGGGGAGCCTAATGCACTACCTGAAATTTTCATTGGTGATCCTGAGTTCTGCTACTTAGGCAGCCTAGTGTACAAAGGTGCCCAGATTATCAAAGTAGAAAAAAAATCAAGAAAGCCAGTGTGTCATTTAGAAGGCTAATAAAAGTTTGGAGTCACTTTGGTTCACGCTTCAAAGGAATACAGGATATTTGCCATAGCGACTTGTGGTAGGCAGTGAGATCTGGGCCTATTACAAGTTATCAGAAGTTGCCATAGAAGTAAATGGCAACTAATTTAGCAGGTGGTATTCAGGAAAGTGGTATCTTTTGTGCCACAGAAACCTTGACAAGGCACTAGATTTTAATCTCCTTGAGGGCTGAGATTATGTTTTACACTCTGTTGAACTCTCCCAAACAATTAGTACCATTCTCTCTAGACAATAAACACTTAATGCCACCTACGAATTGATTGAGGCAAATTGAAGCAGGCACCTGGCTTCCCTAGCACAGAGGACAAAGGTCACATGGGGCCAGTGTGGAAGGAGAGGTTGATTATGCATCAGCCTTTTCTGCTCTTCCGATAGGAAGGAATGAAATCTTACTTTCACAAGTGTCTCTGAAAAGAGGAGATTACGGTAAAACATTCAGTAAAGTTTTAGAACAAATATTTTAGTCCTATGATGTGTTGAGAAGAGGCAGGGGCTATTGCACTAAATACTGAGATTTTTAAAGTGTGATGGAAACTCTTCTGTGTGCTGTGCCTTAAAATGGCAGAGACTGGAGAGGAGCTTGCTATGAATAGATGTGTTTGAGATAGTGGAATCTCTGAATAGTGAGTAATTAAATAAATGCATTTATTTAATGGCACTTGTTAAGTACTTACTATGCATCAGGCACTGTACTAAACAGTGGGGTAGATACAAGCTAATCAGGTTGTGAGCCCAATGGGGCCCACAGTCTCAATCACCATTTTACAGGTGAGGTAAGTGAGGCCCAGAGAGGTTAAGTGACTTGCCTAAGTTCAGGCCAGGCTCTTTTCACTAGACCATGCTGCTTCCAGTGTTGTAAATACTGCTTTGGGTTGGGGCCCAGGGAGCCTCCCACTTCCATTTGGCCTATAAAAGAGAAAGAGTAAGGGGGTAAAATTGGAGACTGCCCAGCTTTATTAATGAAAATGACCTTTCCAAATAACTACCTGGCACTGCAAGATGTGTGTACTTATTCTAGGAAGATGAATGATATAGAGAGCAGAGTATTCCAGGGCCCCCCAATTTATTTCACCCTAGTCATGTTTTCCACAGGGTGGTTTCATCTGCAGAACTGTCAGAAAGCCATGACCAACAGACCTCTTGGAACTGTTATTTTTGACTCAGTTCTGCACTGTAAGGACCAATAGTGCAGCTCTCTGGAGAGTCCATAAGTTACTTTGAATTCTGAATAAATAAAAAGAAAGAATTCCTTCATCCTTCCAGTCGATATCAGACACCTAAGCAAAGCAAATGGAAGGAGTACTGTTATTGCTCACTCGTTTTCACCCATTGGAGTTTCTGTGCCAATCAGTGGTGGTTGGGTTTTGTTTTTTTTCTTTTTAAGATGTAAGCCATGAATTCAAACTCTTTTCCAAGGGCTTGTCACTATTGTCCGTGGGCCAGAACCATGCTGTTCTGGCTGCCGCCGGCCTCTGACTGTGCCAGGAGCACTGATGTCCACTTATGGGATGATGGCAGTATTCTCCAGCTGGTGGGGGCTATGTCTGGTTTGGAGCTGCCACTCCCAGACTTGGTTCATTAGCCCTGGCAGCCCCCACACCTGATCTTTGTCTGCACTCCTTCCTGGTTTTCTGCTGGCTCTTCAGGACCATATTGGATCCTGTTTGAGCAATCAGCAGCATTGGTTCACTCAACACAGAGCTGCTGTCTGGGCTGGGTCCAGGGCTTTGACCTAGGGAAGTAGGGAAAGCCTAGGGCTTTAAGGAGCTTTTGCTCTTCCCGTAGCCCATTTTTCCCCTGTTACAAGATAGAGCAAGATGTGGGTGGATTGTAAGTAGACAAAATAATAGGTCATTCTAAAATGAGGCTTGTAATTCCGAAATGAATTTTCTTGCAGTTTTGACTGAGAGTTTGACATTATTGGCAAATTGGGGTTGAATAATGTGGTCTCCTGAATCTATTACTACTTTACAAATGGACTCTATAGCCACCCATTTCGAAGATAAAGCTATACTTATGTGGCTATTTCTTTTGAGCTGTGTTTAAAATATGGCTGCTGGAATATTGCTCTTTCTCCCTTCCCACCTGCTGTCTCTCTACCTTCAGCCTCTCCTCTCTCCCCATGCCTTCACCCCCTAGACCACAGCTATCTGAGCTGGTTTAGAGATCCAGATTCCAGGGAATTACCCCTCATTTTTCTCCCCGTTCCCACCCCACTCTTACTTCCACCCCTGCATTTTAATCACACTTGTCCTTTAGGGTCAGGCTTGTGCCTGACATCTCTGAAATACCTCGAACCAAATTGATTCGTTGGATGGCTTAGTGGATAGAGCACGGTCCTGGGAGTCAGAAGGACCTGGGTTCTAATCCTGGTTGTACCACGTGTCTGCTGTGTGACCGTGGGCAGGTCACATCACTTCTCTGAGCCTCAGTTACCTCATCTTTAAAATGGGGATAATACTGTGAGCTCCATGTGGGAGAGGGACTGCATCCAACCTGATTAACTTGCATCTACCCCAGCTAGGCAGATAGTAAGCGTTTAATAAGTGCCATTATTATTATTAATACTGTTAATTAGAGCTGCTATAAACTGCCTGACTTTTTTCTAGTTTCCAGAAAGAATTTTCACTTGAAGACAAAGAACAACTTGCCAACAGCACTAAGGATCTCGATGCTCACCTTTTAGCAGGACTTCCGAAAGGTAGGCCCGGGTATCCATCCGAGTTCTGTCCCCATGTGGGCCTGGATCAGAAGAAATATTGAATGTGATTTGCTTTAAGGGGACAGTGGTTCCCAAGAGAGGTCCCAGCTGTTTTGGACCCTATAAGAGAGTTGCAAGGAGGGGATAAAGCTAATTAGCAAGTGGGCACAATGGTGATTATACTAATTAGGCCACAGCTCCTTGTTAAAGTGACTTGAAAGACATGTAGTGCTGGGCTAAATTCATCAGCATATGTCCAGTCTCTATCAGAGTTCAAGCAGAGGTCAGAATACAAAATCAGTCAATCCATCAGTCATGTTCATTGATCATTGCTGTATGCAGAGCACTGTACTAAGCGCTTGGGAAAGCACAATGTAGCAGCGTTGGCAGAGGCATTCCCTTCCCCCAACGGGACTGCAGTCTAGAGGGAGAGAAAGAGAGAGGAATAAAAATAGATGTATTACAGCTTCGTACACACTAAGTGCTACAAATCCAAGTGCCTGCTAGGCAGAAAGGAGCGGGAGAAGAGGAAATGAGGCCTTAGTAAGGGATAACCTCTTGAAGGAGATGTAATTTCAATAAGGCTTTGAATGAATTGAATTGAAGTGAATCGTCGCTGCCTTTAGTCCCAAACCTTCATGGCCACAGGCCTGCGAGTCAAGAGACCTGGGTTTGGATCCCATCTCTGCTATCGGCCTCCTGGGGGACACTGGGGTGACAGGCTCACCTGAAAGCAATACCTTCCTGCCCCCTGCATTTTGATATCGTTCTATAAGACCAGTCAGAATACCTACTGGAGGGTCTCAAATTGTGCAAATAGCTAGAAAAGGAGAAGCAGCATGGCCTAGTGGATAGAGCACGGGCCTAAGAGTTAGCAGGACCTGAGTTCTAGTCCCAGCTCCGCCAGTTGTCTGCTTTGTGACCTTAGGCAAGTCACTTAACTTCTCTGTGCCTCAATTATCTCATCTGTAAAATGGGGATTAATGCTGGGAGCGCCATGGGAGCCATGGACTGTGTCCAGTGTGATTCGCTTGTATCTACCTCAGCACTTAGTACCGTGCCTGGCACATAGTAAGCACTTACAAATGCCATGGGGGAAAAAAAGCAGCACAGCACACTCAACATAAATCCTAATAAAAATTCCCACTTCTTGGTATAATTGAAGCGTTTCCCCTTAGGGCAAGTGTACACATCATTGTTACATATGTTTTATTATTTAAACACTAAGTGATGCTGTGAAGTTTTCTCTTGAAATTGGGGAAACTCCCACTCCCCAACCCACTCTTCTTTTCCTCCTACCTCCTCTCTCCCTCCCACTTTCCTATTTTTGCCACCTTTCTTCCACCTGGTCCCATCCTTTCCCCAACTCCTGCAGAGAGGTGGAGCTTTGTTGAGGGGGTTTGGGGTAATGATTCCTGGCATACCATGCCAGGAGTCCCGATTTTGGCAAGGTCCTGGTCTACCAGGATTCCTCCCCATGGACAGCACCTCCTCCCAGGACAGGAGCTTTTGGCAAAGCAGCTAGTATGGGGCCACTCCAGTTTTCCAAAACAGCCAGCTTCCTGTGAAAATATCCTCAGCTACGAGGAAGCGGACCATAACTACAGCCTTAACAGAAGGCTTTAATGGTTGAATCAAACCAGCCCACACCGTTTTTATTGATTGATTTATTTTTTACCACCTTGTATCCCCTATGGAGACCATGCTGGTAACAAAGTGGGTGAAATGGACATTCTCCTAGAGGCACAGGAGTAGATGTTTACTGGGTCTTGAGAGGTGGGGGGCCAAACCCACTTTAAGGCACTCTAGGGCCTCCCTGCCCATGCTGTTATTTTGTTCAAGAAAATGGCTGCTTGTGTGATGTAGACAAGGCTGCTCATTCAGAGCAGGTAGGATTGTTTCAGCACCTGAAAGACTGGAGTCTGGAGTCTGGTTATTTTCTTTTTTAGTATTATTACTGGTTAAAATAACCTAATTAGAAACTCCGTCTGTGAACATCAGCCTTGCAAGTAGTTTGGAAAAATTTATGGGCCCGTAAAAATTTCACCAACCCCACCTCCTCTGGAATAAATATGTTTATTAATTGGAGGCAGTGTGGTCTACTGGGAAAGGGCAGAAGACTGGGAGTCAGGAGGCCTGGGTTCTAATCCCGGCTTTGGTACCAGTCTAATGGGTTACCTGCGGGAAGTGACTTAGCCTATCTGTGGTCCAGTTTCCTTATTTGTAAAATGAGGATAAGAGACCTGCACCCCACCTCTTAGGTTGTATCTGATTTGGTGATTTTTTAATTACCCCAGTGCTAGCACAGACCTTGACATGAGTGTTTAAGAAATGATTACGTGTATGTTCAAACATATACGTGTATATATGTTTATATATATATATATATATGTAAAGTGTGTATTAATGTGTTTTGCAAATTTGTATTCAACATACACACAAACCTGTCCTTCATATTTGAAGGTGATTCTGCCAGGGATATTTTTTTCTTGAGCGCAGGTGTGGCTATTAAGGTCCAATCCCTTTCACACTGGACTGGGTACACGGAAGGGTCATCCTTTGCTGCCCTGTTTCATTTTGTTTGCTGTTACCAGCCGCTGTTTTCTCTTTTGCCTCTCACTCTCAGAATCTCCCCAGAGCATCTGTTCTGCAAGGCCAGCCACCTCTGCTGCTCTTTTGCAGTCACCAAGCCCTCCATCCAAACAGAGTCCAAGTAAAACACAGAGCATATTTGCAAACCATAGCTAGACTCATGGCTGAGTTACAGCGGCTGCTGCCAACAAGCTCGCGGTGCTACATCAGAACTTGCAAAACTGAAGGGAAGAATGTTCACCATATGAGTGTTTTTTTCAGTCAGATAGGGCTAATGATATTTTTGTTCACTTGCTTTTTTTTTTTTCCTTTTTGGTCTTATGGTTTTTGTTAAGCACTCGCTATGTTCCAGGCACCGTACTAAGCACCGGGGTAGATACAAGGTAATCTGGTTGGACACAGTCCCTACATGGGGTTCACAGTCCTAATCCCCATTTTACAGATGAGGTGACTGAGCCAGAGAAGTGAAGTGAGTTGCCTAAGGTCACACAGCACACAAGTTACAGAGCAGGAATTGGATTCCGGTCCCGTGATTCCCCAGCCTGTGGTCTTTCCACTAGTTCACACTGCTTCAGCCTAAGGACTGATGTTGGGGTCTGGGCTGCAATAATGTCAGTCCCTAGATCAAGTCTGCATTGCTCCCACAGTCAATATTCAACTTGATTTCCCTTTTAGTTTCAGAATTAAGAAAACTCTTTGAGCCAAGCCGGAAAGAATTTTTGGAGATGAAAAGGTAAGATTTTTGTGAATTTTTGGCCCAGAACGGCAAACGCTCACCATGCAGGGGAGCTGGGGCTGGGAGCCGAGAAACCATAAAAGCTCACTCTTCATACTTTCTGGTGTACTTCACAGGAAAGAGCGCATTGCCAGACGCTTAGAAGGAATTGAAAATGACACGCAGCCCATCCTTCTGCAGAATTGCCCCGGGCTAGTAACCCACCGTTTACTGGAGGAAGATACACCACGATATATGCGAGCTACTGACCCATACAGTCCCCACATTGGTGAGTATCCAGCCAGAGGTGCTAACTCTGTGCTAAGAGCTGGGATAGATACAATGCAGTTTGTTCAGCCACAGTTATTCTCCCCTGCGAGACTCATAGCTGAAGGGCAAGAGAGAACAGGTACTGAATCCCCATTTTACAGAGGAGGAAACTGAGGCCTAGAGAAGTTAAGTGACTTGCTCAAGGTCACGCAGAGCAGGATGAGAACCCAACTCTCCTAACTCCCAGTCCTGTGCTCTTTCTACTAGGCCATACCTCTTCTCCTACTCAATTTTATCTTTCAGTGGCCAGCTTTTTTTTTTCCTGTCGAAATTCTTATACCTCTGAACATTGTTACTTATGATAAGTTGATTTTGGGGGTTGGTTTGAGGGAGAGCATCATTTCCTGGTTTCCGTTTTATGGAAGGGTAGACTTTTGGGAAGGAGCACAACACAGTGCGTAGAGCATGGGCTTGGGAGTCCAAAGGTCATGGTGTCTAATCCCACCCCCGCCACGTGTCTGCAGTGTGACCTTGGGCAAGTCACTTTATTTCTCTGTGCCTCATTTACCTCATCTGTAAAAGGGGGATAGCGACTGTGAGCCCCACATGGGATAGGGACTGCGTCCAACCCGATTTGCTTGTAGTCCAGTGTCCGGGATAGAGTAAGTGCTCAACAAATACCGTGATTATTACTTCCTAAGCAGTAACATACTGCATTTTACCTTCAGCCGGTATAAGCCTATTTTGTTTCCAAGTTCCAAGGCAGGTCTAAATTGGAAACAGTTCAGGTGGCTTTGTGAGCGTGTGCTAGAACCTGTTTGTATGTGGGGCTTCAGTGGAAAAGGTGTCTTCCTGGTTCTCTGTCCTAATCTGTGGCCAAGACTCTAATCTCTACCTTTCATTCATTCATTCAGTCATATTTATTGAGCGCTTACTGTGTGCAGAGCACTGTACTAAGCGCTTGGGAAGTACAAGTTGGCAACACATAGAGACGGTCCCTACCCAACAGCGGGCTCACAGTCTAGAAGGGAGAGACAGACAACAAAACATATTAAGAAAATAAAATAAATAGAATATGTAAATATGTACAAGTAAAATAAATAGTGTAATAAATCTGTACAAACATATATACAGGTGCTGTGGGGAGGGGAAGGAGGTAGGGCAGGGAAGATAGGGAGGGGGAGAGGAAGGAGGGGGCTCAGTCTGGGAAGGCCTCCTGGAGGAGGTGAACTCTCAGTAGGGCTTTGAAGGGAGGAAGAGTGCTAGATTGGCGGATGTGCAGAGGGAGGGCATTCCAGGCCAGGGGGAGGACGTGGGCCGGGGATCGACGCTGGGACAGGCGAGAACGAGGCACAGTGACGAGGTTAGCGGCCGAGGAGCAGAGTGTGCGGGCTGGGCTGTAGAAGGAAAGAAGGGAGGTGAGGGAGAGCCTTGAAGCCGAGAGTGAGGAGTTTTTGCCTGATGCGTAGGTTGACTGGTAGCCACTGGAGATTTTTGAGGAGGGGAGTAACATGCCCAGAGCATTTCTTCACAAAGATGATCCAGGCAGCAGCGTGAAGTATAGATTGAAGTGGGGAGAGACGGGAGGATGGGAGATCGGAGAGGAGGCTGATGCAGTAATCCAGTCAGGATAGGATGAGAGATTGAACCAGCAGGCTAGCGGTTTGGATGGAGAGGAAAGGGCGGATCTTGGCGATGTTGCAGAGGTGAGACTGGCAGTTTTTGGTGACGGATTGGATGTGAGGGGTGAACGAGAGTAGAGTTGAGGATGACACCTAGGTTGCGGGCTTGTGAGACGGGAAGGATGGTAGTGCCGTCAACAGCGATGGGAAAGTCAGGGAGAGGGCAGGCTTGCTCAGTGATCCCCTGTCTTAATGCTCTTGTCGCATGGAGCTCAGGACTCATCGCCTTGGTGCTTTGGTATCCTTTGGATATAGCAGGTCAGGTTGTCGGGTGGTGTGAAGGGCTTACTACTTAGTACTCCTAGGGTCTGGAGTGTCAGAACTCAGACTCTGTAGGTAGTGTGCTGTTTGAAACAGGTCAGTTTGAGATGGATCATCTTAGTCTTTAAAGTGCAAAAATACACCTGTGTTCCTTATTATAATTATCATTATCATTATCATCGTATTTTTTAAACACATCATGTGTCAAGCACTCTTCTAAGCTCTGGGGTAGATACAAGTTAATCAGATCAGGCACAGTCCCTGTCCCACATGAGAGAGATTAGACTAAACTAAATCCTAGGAAAAATGCTCCTGTTCCTAGGATGCAATTAATTTCTCCTGTTTGAGTAGCTACTCTACACCAGCCTAGAATGTAATTTGGGTTTTTTTGGAAAGTATTTTTGCTTCCTTGAATTTTGCCCCAGATTGGCATTCTTGTATGTTTCTATTGTAGGCCGAGCTAATGAAGAGGAGGAGACTTCAGATTCTTCTTTAGAAAAGCAGCCTAAGTCCAGATATTGTACAGAAACACCCTGCAGTTCAGGGGCCATGGATACCCAGACACTCGAATCCAAAGCTGAGAGAATAGCCAGGTATAAGGCAGAAAGAAGACGCCAGTTAGCAGAAAAGTACGGGCTGAACCTGGACTCTGATGCCGACTCCGAATATGCCTCTCGATACACTAAACCCAAGAAGGACCCAGAAACTGTAGAGAAAAGGGCAGGGAAAAGTGACAAGCAGGAGGAAGAAAGCAAAACTTTTCCGTCCCCATACTCCAGGACAGAAACTGTGGAACCGAGGAGTACAGCCTCCGACAACAAGGACTATGCCTTCCGGGAGCGGGATGGTGTTCCCGATACGGAAGCACTCCTGAACGTGGAAAACCATAGACGAGCACCAGAGCAGAGTGCCAGTGGACGAGGGCTCGACGCGCCAGCCCCAGCCGAGGATCCCTCGGCCTTCTCGTACTCCGAACGAGACTCTTCCTCCAGCGACGTGCCAAGGTCTCCCAAGCAAACCCATAAGGTGTCCTTGTACTCACCAAAGCAGCCAGCTTCACCGAGTCAGCCATCAGGCGACCAGCCTTTCCACAGTGATGCCAGACTGGGGTAAGTATGCCCTTCTGGAGTTAACCGCTCTCTCTTTCTTCTCTCTCTTGCCACCGTGGCTCCCTCTTCAGATGGTGGAGTCCAGACTTTCACTGTGTGGCGGGGGCTTGAAGAAGCCTACCTACATGTAATCAGCTGCCAATGGCTATTTACAGGGGTCCATAATGTTCTGGAACTGGCACAAGAGGAAAAGAAAAAGTCTGGTCCTTTGTACTAGTGGGACAGAGAAAGGAACTAGCGTAGAACAGGTGCCATATTGTTCTGGAATGGGCCACTTGTTCCTCTTTCTTTTTGTGGTATTTAAGTGCTTATGATGTGTCAAACACTTTTCTAAGCCCTGGGGTAGATATTAATTAGGTTGGACCAGTCCCTGTCCCTCATGGGTCTTACAATATAAGTAGGAGGAAGAACAGGAGAAGTTAAGTGACTTACCCAAAGTCACACAACAAGCATTTGGAAGAGCCAGGATGACAACTCATGTCCTCTGATTCTCAGGCCCATGCTCTTTCCACTAGGTATTGCTGCTTCTCCATCTTGTATTTCACTGGTGAAGGGTCTGACTTAGTGCTTTTAATGGCTTAAAGTAAAAAGGTACCATATTCACCACCCTCCCAGGCCAGTGAAGATTAATATCTTTGACTCTTTTCCCTGCCTTGACCTCATTACGGTTTTGGAAGTGGGATCTTCCCAACTCGAGCCCAGTGTGTGGTCTTCTGGATTGGAAGCTGGAGGTGTGTTTTTTTTGAGCCTGCCCTGTTGTGGGTTTCCAGTGCCTCAGAGGACTCCCGGTGTCTGGGAAGGGTAACAGAGGTCTCAGCCTCCCTTACCCCACGCCAGAGCGTCCCCCTTCCTGCATGAAACAGCAGCTGCAAAGGGAAGGGGCCCAAGCAGAATAGGGAATGGCCCAAGCAGAGAGTGAAGCAGGTGCTCCAGGAGGGTGGCAGGGAACGCAGGCAAGGACCCCAATGGGAGAATGACACATATTAGAATCGTACAAAATTAAGGAGTCTGTAATTGGGATGGTCACTGACTTCTGGATTGAAATTCGTTAGTAATATTTTAAAAAGTTAACCACTTGAGAACTAATGGTGGGGTCATACCTGAGCATAGGTCAGGCATTTAGAAAGTTCCCAGAGGCCTGGGTTTTAGATCCCTGTCCCAATCCTAATTGGGTTCGGTTCATTTGGGCAGGGGACATATCTAGGAGAAGCCTAGTGTGGCCTAGTGGATAGAACACGGCCCTGGGAGTCAGAAGACCCGTGTTATAATCCCTGTTCTGCCATTTGTCTGTTATGTGTCCGTGAGCAAGTCACTTAACTTCTCAGGGCCTCAGTTACCTGATCTCTAAAATGGGGATTAAGATTATGAACCCCATGCGGGACAGGGACTGTGTCCAACCTGACAACCTTGTATCTACCCCTGCACTTAGTACAGTGCCTGGCGCATAGTAAGCTTGTAATAAAGATGACTATTATTATTATTATCTACCAACTCTGTTGTATTGTTTGCTCCCAAAAGCTTAGTACAGTGTTCCGCACAGAGTAGGCTCTCAGTAAATATTATTGATGGATTTAAGTGGATGGGTGGGCAGGTTCTGGAAGACTTCATTGTTTCTGTAAGCAGAAATGCCAGCTCTCCAAATGTTGGCCATCCCTGCGCAGGTTGTTTGAAGTGAGCTTAGGTAAGAGTTTATAAAGTCATGCAAGCTAGGGCAAGGCTATCCTGCCTGAGAGTTTTTTGAATTCATTCTTTTGAACCACTGAATCTCAAAACACTGATGTGTATAATTAATCAAGATAATGTTATTCCACAATAGTACACCTAGCTCTCCCCTAATACGGGGACTTTGTTCTTGCAACCGCGTTAAGGCAAACTCTCACTGTAGTATTACGGGTGAACAACCATTTCTTCCAACACCACGTGACACCATACTTGGGCAGGTTCCTGTTGTCAGAAGAACGTTCCCCTCTAGTCCCGTCATGTTCTAGCCAAACAGATTCTGGCTCAAAAATAATGATAAGCTCTTGCCATATGCCAAATACCGTAGTAAAGCAATGGGGTAGATGTAAGATAATCAAGTCTGACAGTCCCTGACCCAGCGGGGGGCTCATATTTTAAGGGGGAGGGAGGATCAGGGATTGAATCCCCATTTTACAGATGAGGAAATAGAAACAAAGGGAGGTTAAGTGACCTGCCAAGGGGCACATACCAGTCGAGTGGTAGAATTGGGATCAGAACCCAGATCCCTGACTGCCAAGCCCATGTTCTTTCCACTAGGCCACGCTCCTTCCCAGCTGAATGTACCTTCAATAATCTTGCCAAAATGAGGAATTTAACTGGCTAAATAAAGGCTGTGCTCATTTTATCCAACACAAAGAAGAGTATTCATTTTGCTAATGAAAAGGGAGAGGGGTGGGTGGTGTTAAATTGTATGTCTTTCTTCCCCAATGGGACTGAATGAGAAAGAGGGGGTAGCGGAGCACTGGGGAAGGGGACTGACAAAGGAAAGAGTCAGGGGAAGTAGGACAAAGGTAGTAGGAAGGGTGTGTGGATAGAGTTGGGAAGGAGCGGTGGAACTTGGGAGGAATAACAACTCCTCTAATCCCCAGCTACTCACCCAAGCTTCAGTATCATACAAGCAGTTTGCTGCACAGCAGATAAGGCCACCTTGGGCCCGTATCCTCCTTCATCCTTTTTTCAAGCAATCAGTCAATGGTGTTTTTTGAGCACGAACTATGTGCAGAACACAATACTAAGCACTTGGGAGAGGACAGTACGACAGAGACAGAGTTGGTAGACACAGTCTCTGCCAACAAGGAGCTTACACTTCACACTCCCATCTCAGGGCCTGGCCCATGGTTGCCACTACCTAGCCTGCTCTGGCAAGGTCATTTGGTCACCTTGTGTCCAGAATTGATTTTGTAAACTCAGGCACTGTGAAATTACCCGGGCCCAAACTGACTTGGCAGTAATGCCATTCGTTTTTGAATCACATAAGAAGTTTTGTCAATTAAAACCCCATTTTGAAGGAACTCCCTAAGATCAGCAGAGTGGAAATTGTGACGGTTGATTTCCTCTTCCGAATAGGCAGTATCACATTTTAAAGGTCAAAATGTAGGAACGATCTGGTACTTTGAGAAACAAAAATCTTACTCTGGAAAATGGAATCCTTCAGAAGGCAAAATAATGTCTTCCTGCCACAATAAAGCACATGTTAAGTGGGGGAAAGCAGCTTAATATTTTAAAAGCTGGAGCCTGGAAATGTGGTTTCAGAGGAATTCTGGTTTTATTGAGAGGCCAGTATATCATGGAGATACTTTTTGTCTGAGACACTGTCTCTACTCAAGTGCTAAGCTGTTAAGGAGCAATTTCTTACACCCCTTTGCCCATTTCTCCTATGAAAATAGCAAGGTAATCTGTCTGATGTGGTCTGGATGAGAAATTTAATTCCTGCAGCATCAGATGGATCATTTTTTCCTGCACTTCAACTGTGGCTTCCAAATCTTGGGGCTTAGCTTGAGGACTTCAATTGAAATGAGTGATTCTAGCCTTGAAGTGAAACAGCTGTCAAACACTTGATTCTGAGTAAAGATAAAGGACATAGTATGTGAATTTGGTTTTAGGGAAAGTTTTGTAGGTATTTTTCAGTTCTTTTGTTGCCTTCACATCACTGCCCTTATCCAAACAAGTTGCTATCTTAGTTGCTTAGTTCTACCAACTCTTTTGTATCGTACTCTCCCAAGACCCTAGTACAGTGCTCCGCATACAGTAAGCACTCACTAAATACCACTGGTGGCTTGCTTGCAGAATAACATGGAAGCTTAATGCAAGTCTGGCTAAACCCCACCTAGAGAAGGGAAGTCTTCTCTGGAACTGGATGGTTTAAAAGGTTACATCTGCTCCCTGAAGTGTAGTGTGAACTTTAGAATTCTCTTTTCTGGTTAGAAGAATGAACTAGCAGAAAGTGGTAAGGCCTCCTCCCCCTGACTTTATGAATTTATGCCTCCACAACCCAACTTTTCTTCTAAATCCATTCTAATCTCCTAGTCTCACTAATAGCATGTTAGGGAAACGATTAGGGAGAATTTATATAATGACACAAATAACACCTTTGAGCGCTTTAGAAGAAAGCTCTGAGTTAGTATGATTACTACTTGTTTAATAGAAAGATCATTCAAGCCCAGTTTCTAGCTGCCACTTTTAAAAAGTGACTTTCATTTTAAACAGCCAAAGTGAAAACTCATAAAAAAATTATAACAAACCCCCTGGGGACCACACTTGGTTAGAGACTCATTCTAAAGGGAGAAAGAGGAGAGTTGAAAATGCTACTTTAAAGTAGATTTCGATGAATAGCAAAATATGTCCCCCATGAGGAGCATTTTTCCGTCTATTACTTGCCTTTCTACGGCTCTAGAAAGATTTTCAAATGAATATGTTTGTGTAGGTGAAGTGCCAGTGTATAGGCAGGGCCGTGTCCCCAGTGGGTGCTCAGTAAATGCTGTTACTACTACTAAACCCACTACCCTGGATATGCAATTCCTGCATTCCAGGTGATGAAGATCCCAAAGGGATTGACCCCTTCCAAAGTAGTAGAAGTAGAAGGGGAATTTCTTGAGTGCCTAGCAGTAGTAAAGAGGAATTTTTTGAGTAATGATCTGTACTTACAGTGTGGGAAAGTACAACAGAAGCACCAGGTACAACCCCTGTCCTGAAGCAGCTTATATTCTAATGGGGAGAGACAGACATAAAGTATTTGAGTAGTGGAATTAAAATCAATAAATGCACAATTCATTCAAAAGTACATTTAAACCCAAGGGCAGAGGACTGGTCTTTAATAAATGCAGATGTCTAGAGGTGGCCAATGGGTTGATAGTGGGGAAGAGTTCATTCATTCATTCAGTCATATTTATTGAGCACTTACTGTATGCAGAGCACTGTACTATGTGCTTGGAAAGTACAATTCGGCAACAAATAGAGACAGTCCCTACCCAACAACGGGATCACAGCTTAGAAGCAGGGAGAAAGACAACAAAACAAAACAAAAAGATAGGTGGGCTTGGAAGTTGGGCAAGGCTGAGAGATAGATTTGAAGTTGAAGGAAGTTCCAGGCTGGAGGTGGGGTGAGGCGGGGGTGGGCAGTGTGAGCAAGGGGTTAAAGGCCAGTGAGAGCAAATGACCTGCAGTTTGAAGGAGGATTTGGGAGGAGCAAAGAGTGCAGACAAGCCAGAGAGGAATGGGTCAGGAGAGAAAATCAGGTAGGGTGGAGAGAATGGGTGGAAACACTTGAAACCAATGGTAAGTAGATTTTTTTTGATGTGGAGGGACCTGGCCAGCTATTGGAGGGTTTTGACAGGAGACAGTTGTTGAGCGACACTTCAGGAAGATTATCTGGGAATGGAGCATGGGCTGAAAAATAGAGATGTCAGAGACTGATAGAATAGTCTAATTGCGGTAACGGTGAGTGCTTGAAGCAGGAAGGAAGCTGTGTGGGTGGAGAGGAGCAAAGCCACAAAATGTTTGAGAGAATCAACAGGTTTTGACAGTAGATTGGGTGTTGGAGCAGAGTGACAGTGTGGATGTGGGCTTCAGCTATAGGGAGTATGATAGTATTGTCGTCAAGATGGAAAAGTGGGGAGGAGGAGAGTGTGGGAGGAAAGACAAGGTTCATCGGCACGTGAGGCCAGTTGAAATGTTCTTGTTGAGGTTTCCTTGATTTGAATTCCTGGCACTTAAAGACATGCTATTTTCCCAGGAGGGAAGGGTTACCAGACATCCAGCCTGTAAGAGATGCTATAAGCCACTTGATGTCCAGGAAAGACATGTCAGGAGACTTGTCCACTTTTCTCCTATTTGATTGATACAAACCCATCTCTCCATGGGCAGGAGAAACTGGGAAAAGCTGGAGTGCAGGTAGCCAGTGCCCCTGAAAACAGGCAAGCCAACAGACAAGCCGTCACATTTCAGATGGTCTTTCAGGATGGTGGAATCCAGCTTAATATCCCCCTGGCCAGCTCCTCTCCCCCTTCTAAATCAGGTCTCCCTTTGCTGGGGCTGAAGAAGCCCAGTGGGGGAAGAAATTTACCAGTCTTCTCTTTATCAGAGATTGGGTTTTTCTAGTCAAATATATAAAGTGTTCATTGTTAACACGCATTCGGGATAAACAGGGGGAGACATGCTGTTTTGTCTCATCCAAGTGCTAACTTGGTTTTCTTTTAATCCTGTGGTTTCCAAGGGAATGAAATTGAAACCATGTCGCATTGCTTCAAGATGTTCTTGGGACTTGTATGACATTTTCAGTCAGAGACTTATTTTCCAAAACCTAGTTAGTCATGAATAGACCGATTTTGTTTTGTTTTGCTTTGTTTTTGAAATTTAGCTGTGCTTCTTCCCACCTCATTACACCATTAAGTTTCCCCTGGGGCCCTATCCGTGGTTACTGTCTTTCTTGGTTGTAACCAAACATCGATGACAAAGAGGTTTTTTTGGTTGTTTTTTTAATGTTCCCCCTCTGTCATCTCCCAGTGTGGGTGGATTCTTGTACAGTACTCTGCACACAGTAGGCCCTTAAAAAGGACTGTTATTGTTATTATTACAGTCATTGGTCTGCTTGTCAGACCAGCGGGTTACTATTGTTCCTGGCTCGCTAAGAACATTCCAGGAAACAGTGCTTATCCACTTTGTTTTCATGGGAGTCTGTACGGTGAATAGTCCCCTCAGTTTACAGATGGCTAGGGGACAGTTCAATCAATCAGTCAATCAATAGTATGAGAAGTAGCATGGCTTAGTGGAAAGAGCACGGGCTTGGGAGTCAGAGAATAAGAATGATGGCATTTACCTGTCTGCTGTGTGACCTTGGGTAAGTCACTTAACTTCTCTGTGCCTCATCTGTAAAATGGGGATTAAGACTGTAAGCCCCATGTGGAACAGGGATTATGTTCAACCTGATTGCCTCTTATCTACCCCAGTGCTTAGAACAGTGCTTGACACATTGTAAGTGCTTAATTAATACCGCAATGGTAATTATAATAATTATTATTTGAGGACTTACTGTGTACCGAATGCTAAACCTGGGGCTGAGGCTCCCAGACTGAGCCCCCTCCTTGCTCTCCTCCTCTTCCCCCTCCCCATCCCCCCCCGCCTTACCTCCTTCCCCTCCCCACAGCACCTGTATATATGTATATATGTTTGTACATATTTATTGCTCTATTTATTTATTTTACTTCTACATATTTATTCTATTTATTTTATTTTGTTAATATGTTTTGTTTTGCTGTCTGTCTTCCCCTTCTAGACTGTGAGCCCGCTGTTGGGTAGGGACCGTCTCTATATGTTGCCAACTTGTACTTCCCAAGCGCTTAGTACAGTGCTCTGCACACAGCGCTCAGTAAATACGATTGAATGAATGAATGAATGAATAAACCAGCACTTGGGAGAGTTGGCAGGCATGATCCTTCCCCTCAAGGAACTTACATTCTAGTGGAATGTAACTGTGAACTTTCCTAACTTTTACTTTCCAATGCGCCTCTCTTTCTGCTCCCATGCTCACTCCCTTTCCAAGAGTGGACTCAATCCAGATGGCCCATCTCTCAACCACATTGCCTCGATTAAGTCCTGTTTGGAGAAGTCCTCCCCAGATAAGGAACCTTTCTTCCACTTCCTCAACAAAAGCAAAAGGAAGGTGGTGGTTCTAGTTAAAGAGGCTGTGGAGACTACTTTTTTCTTGTGGAAAGAGAACAGGTAATCCTGGCACTGCCACTTAACTGCTGTTTGATCTTAGGCAAGTCACTCAACTTCTGTGCTTCAATTCCCTGATCTTCAAAATGGGGATTCTGTGTCTGCTTTCACTCCTACTTAACTCTGGGAGCCCCATATGGAACTTGATTATCCTGTTTCTACCCTAGCGCTTACCACAGTACTTGGCATGTAGTAAGCACTTAATGAATACCACAATTATTATTATTATTACTGTTATTATTATTGCTGCCTTGCATGTACACACGTACAGTCCCACAACTGGCTTAGCTAATTCCTGGGGTCATTGTTGAACAGTCATAGAGTGCTTTCTCCTTTCCAGATACTTCACGGTCATTCCTGTTAGTCCTCAGGTACCCTGGCCCAGTTTGGCACCTAAGAAATAAGACCAGAGAAAAGTTGGAGAACTACCAAGCCCCTCCCAGTATATTCCCCACAACCCAAAACTGGCCAGTGTCAGCCATCAAAAGATCATCTGAGTCAGAATCAGAACAACCACAAGCCCTAAAGTAAGATCCTAAGGCAAAAGCCTGGCAAAATGATTCCTCTCCCATCTCTAGATGCCGGTTGGAGTCCTGCACCTGCCCCATCCCAGTATGTTCAGCCTGGTCCCCAGTCAGGGGGCACATAGGTGGCTGGCCTGGTTGATTGGTTGGAGGTTGGTAAGGCGGGGGCTTCATTCATTCATTCATTCATTCATTCATTCAGTCGTATTTATTGAGCGCTTATTATGTGCAGACCACTGTACTAAGCTCTTGGAAAGTACAATTTGGCAATATATACCATCCCTACCCAACAACGGGCTCACAGTCTAGAAGGCTTCAGTCCAAGGCGTTGGCCCCAGAAACACCTACACAGAAGGGCGACAGGGCCATGGCTCAGTGTCTTGCTTGGGCCCCAGGTTGTCAGTCAGTCAATTTTATTGAGCCCTAACTGTGTGCAGAGCACTGTACTAAGTGCTTGGGAGAACACAATATAGCAATAAACAGATACATTCCCTGCCAGACTATAGGGAGAGACAGACGTTAATATAAATCAGTAAATTACAGATTTGTACATAGGTGCTGAGGGATTGGGAGGGGGAATGAATAAACAGAGGAAGTCATCATCATCATCATCATCAATCATATTTATTGAGCGCTTACTGTGTGCAGAGCACTGTACTAAGCGCTTGGGAAGTACAAGTTGGCAACATATAGAGACAGTCCCTACCCAACAGTGGGCTCACAGTCTAAAGTCAAGGTGACACAAAAGGGAGTGGGAGAAGAGGATAGGAGGGCTTAGTCAGGGAAGGCCTCTTGGAGGAGATGTGTCTTCAGTAAGGCTTCGAAGGGCGGGGGAGGTTGTCTTTCAACTCTGAACCTCTGATCTCTTTATCCAGAAAAGTAGCATTTAAACAAAGAAATTATGGTAGGTCACCACCCTACCCAAAGGCCTGGTATGAAGAAAGCGTCCTTATTCTTTTGGCCTCAGTATGCATTCCCAAAGGGGGATTCAGTTGTGTAAGTGATCAGATTCAGTTTTCATAGCATTTGAAGGCAGTCACCTCCCCATGACCATGCCAGTCTCCATTCCATTTTAGTGCAAGTTGATTTCGTTTGTCTAGCCTGTCTAAAGGTCAATGTAGAAAACTCACTTCTGCATCTCTGGATCAGTGCCCCACTAACTCCAGAATCAGTTCAGTATCTCTGTGGTTTTTCTTAATAGATTTTTAAAAATCCAATTCTAGAAGTTAGTTCAGCTGTCTCAAGCTGTTAAAATCAAGGTTGTCATCTTGGGAGAAACTCCAACCAGGAATTTCCATTGTAGTTCCCAAATTTTGGGCCCTGGGGTCAAAGACTGTTCAGTTCTGACCTTTGATTCACGTGTTCTGGGAGCCAGAAGGCATGGTTTGAATCAGAATTCAAAAATTAGCACTTGGCTGTTCTACCAATATAAATATTTTAAAATTGACCACTTTCATCTTGGTGTGAGAAAGCTTGACTCAAGCTTTGGAAAAGGGAAGGAAAAAAACAACCTAGAACAGATTGCTTAGCAATGTGTGGTCCCATTATTGTGCCTGTAATATAGAGGAAAAATTAAGTGCCAGACATACTGAAATTTAAAATAGAGCAAGGCAGACTCATAGCTCTTTCAAAGAATTATTTTAATGATTTGACTGTGACTTCTGAGTATATTCATCGCAAAGAAAGAACTAAACTGCTAATTACACCAAATGACTTTTTTTTTAAAAAAAGGGGGGCAAAGCAAATTTATAAATTAATTACCAAGGGTCTCCTTGTGTGGTGTTGATTTTTTTGTACTCTGTGTGAGAATTTCCTGTATTTTATTTAAAATCAAGGAAAATTTTAAGGTCATAATTCAAACCCTTGTGTTTTTGAGAGATTCATCATTGGAGGATTTCTTCCAAACAGTATAAATATAGGAACTGTTCCAACTGTTCATTGTATGTATAGTAAGGCTGAGACCCTGACAGTGATTCCATCACAACCAAACACAGTGGATGTGGAATGGAACCATAGTTTTGTGTTTTCTGGTACTGATGTTTCAGCTCTGTCAAGAGTGAAAGCCTGTTTTTAAATGGGATTTTTTCCATAATGGCAGCAGTCACATTAGTGCAGCATTAGAGTCAAACCTGGCTTTTAGTTGAGGATCAATACCCATAGGACCAAGCTGAGGGGAAACAATTGTGTTTGGGGGCAGACCTGGGACAGTGGCCTTTGTTGATTAAAATGGAAGTCTTCACCAGTTAATTCCCATCTCTCCCAAGTCTTGCCAACCTAACAGCCACCTTTGGCATTTGGGTATTTACTTACAGCCACACTCAGTTTTCCTTGTAAAACAACGTCAGGATAAGCTTACATTGAAGTCTGCGCTCTTATGAGGCCATCTGCATCTGTTCATGCATGCGTGCAGTTTCTTCTTAACATGGTACTTGCAACCTAGACAGGCTCACATCATTATAAGAATGTTCCCTAATTTTCTAGTCATCACGTTGTAAATAAAGTGCATGTTTTACAAGGCACATTTTCCAGAACTGAGTATATGCCAGTTCTCCCCCTCTAGACTTGTAAACTCTTTGTGGGCAGAGAATGTGTCTGTTATATAGTTATATTGTACTCCCCCAAGCACTTACTACAGTGCTCTGTGCAGAGTATACGTTCAGTAAATACAATTGATTGATGTCTATCAATATCTATTGTATATTTATCAATATAAAGAGATAGTGGAATATATAAATATACTTTCATTACTAATTGTTCATCTATTTCATCCTCATTCTTGATATTACCAGGTTGTCCTCCTACTCCCTCTATTCATAAATAATTTGCTATCTCCCCAATTAGACCATAAGCTCTTTGAGGTCAGAGACCATGGTTTTTGCTTATGCTGTACTTGCGTGAGTGCTTAGTACACAGTACATTGTAGGCGCTCAGTAAATATCTTTGAGTCTAACTGATCTTGGGCTCACCTAGGATTGCCTAGGATACACCCAGAGAATTTGCTGTATCACAGTGGTGGGAACTACTATATATCCTGGAGTCAGCATCTGAAGCTTTATTTGAAGGGCTTTATTTAAAGAGTAATAGCACATTTGACAAATGAAACTACATTGGAACCAAAGTTCTTTTGCAGAATGAACTTGAAATTATTCAAAATGATAGAGGCAAAAGGAAGTCTGGGCTGCAGCAAAGGAGACCTGGGTCCTAACCTTTGTTTTCCCTTTCACTTTGGGACATGGGACAATTTCCACCCTCAATTTTCACATCTGTAAGATGGAGATAATAATAATAATAATAATGTTGGTATTTGTTAAGCACTTACTTTGTGCCAAGCACTGTTCTAAGCGCTGGGATAGACACAAGGTAATCAGGTTGTCCCACGTGGGGTACACAGTCTTCATCCCCATTTTACAGATGAGGGAACTGAGGCCCAGAGAAGTTAAGTGACTTGCCCGAGGTCACACAGCTGACAAGTGGTGGAGCCAGGATTAGAACCCACAACCTCTGGTTCCCCAGCCTATGCTGTTCCCACTGAGCCACACTGCTTCCCTTAACTCTGCCCCCGCAACTCTCACAATTGTGAGGATGAATTAGTGAAGGCACTTGGGTTTATGTATGCTTTTTCTTCTTATGGAAATAATATTTTCCTCCATTCTGTGTTGTTGCATAAATTGTAGCAAACCAATCAGTTTACTTCACTTGTATCTTTGAGGGCTCCTTTCAAACAGTGATATTTATTGAACACTTATTATGTGCAGGGCACTGCACTATGAGTTTGGGAGAACACAATACAGCAGAATAAATAGACACATTCCCTGCCCATAACAAGCTTACACTTTAGGGTTAAAGAAGACCTAGATGCACAAGTTTTACAGTGGAAAATATGCTACCTTGAAATTTAGTCCATATTAATCTTTAAGAGACGGAATGGTGCCAACTTTTAGTTGTTGCTGTTCACTGGAGCTAAAGGTTAGGTCCTAGTATAACCAAAATGTACCTTGATCAATGATCCTACTGTTTAAGGCTACCAGAAGCAGTTGGGTTTGTTGTATTATTTGACAGAGGAAAATTACAAGGAAACCTACAGTAGATATAGTGAACTCAGGCTCCATGGGTTTCTGCTACCACTTTTAAGGCACCTCCTCCATTTTCTACAGTTTATTCTCCTGGTTTGATGCAGACAGCAGTTCAGGACTTGACTCCATGACTGCATCTTAGTAAATGTTACCTGAAATTAGAGTATATTTACATCTGAGATAGATTGTATGTTTATCCAAGATAAAACTGTTTTTCGCTGTACCAGAGCATGAACTAAAGGAATATTTAGTGAATGAACGTTTGTATATGTGAATGTGTGGGTGCGTTATTTTGACTTGAGCAAATAGAATCTCCACTTGTTTGCTGTGTGACCTCGAGCAAGTCACTTAACTTCTCTGTGTTTCAGTTACCTCATCTGTAAAATGGGGATTAAAACTGTGAGCCCTCTATGGGACAGGGACTGTGTCCAACCTGATTAACTTGTAGGGACCCCAGTGCTTAGTACAGTGCCTTAAGCGCTTAAACAAATACCATAAAAAAATCCTTTGGTGATTTCTGAAATACTTGATGGTTTTTATATTTGTACGTTTGTTGTGGTAAGTGCCACTTGTTGCTGATCTGCTCATGCTCTGAGAATCCAGGCTGGAGCAGATTCAGCCAATTTTCTGTTTTGCATTTTAGGAAGTCTGAAGTGTTATTTAAAAATTTTTTTAAATGGGTTTGGTTTCCATTTTAACCTGAGTTGGCATTCAAATTTTCTTAGTAAGTTACCTGAAGGTTTATTTTCTGTGTATAGTAGTTCAGGAAAACCCAAACATGAATGGTTTCTTCAGAGAGATTCGGAAGGAGACACACCTTCACTTATCAACTGGCCTTCCAGGTATCTCTCAAACTGTAGCAGTGTGGTTGGCTTGTGATGCGTTCTTGCTTTCATCCCTTTGCCTTACCAGCCCTTCCGTTGTTGCCTTTCCCCTCATTTAACATGCCTTTGTAGTCCTTTCTTAACAACAATGTGTTGGAGAATGGCGTGTTGGATAAATGGCTGCTGAAAATTATTTCTAGATCATCTGCTTTCCTCTTCCTGCTTCCTGTTGTGCTCCTGTGTCTTTTCCTGTCTTCTTCCCTTCCCCCTTTCCACCATTCCACCTCCCTCCTCCCACCCCATTTCTCCCTGCTTCCTCATTTTCCCCTTTTTGCTCCTCCCCCAGTCTCTTCCCCAACTTACAGCTACTTTGCCTAGTTTGGAATTCTTTTGGGGGACTAAAGAGCAAACCTAACATTCTCTCCATCATTGCTTTTCTCCTGATCATGGCTCACTTCTACCACATTTTTCCTCTTGGTTAGTCTTTCCTTGACCCATTTTTCTCCTCCTCTTACCCTGGAACCAAGGGTCCGTTCTAAACAGTGCCTTCTAATAGCAAATTAAGGGTGGGGGTAAGAAAGAGACAAGTCTTTTTTGCTTCATTTTTAAGGGTGTGGGCAGGGAGATGAGGAAGGAGGAGAAAGAATGAATGTCACAGGAAAGACTAAGCAGCCTTGTACAGAGCTTCCAAATTGTTCCCATATTGCAGTTGACAGCACAACCAATTTGTCTTCCCACATTCCAGGGGAGAACTCTGCCTGCTTTGCACTTTCCTGTTGATTCACAAATGTGATGAATCTGAAAACTTTCCTTCAGTGGCTTTTCTCAGAAAAAAAAACAACACAAAAACAAGTATTTTTTTTCTGAGGCTTTCAGAATACTCTGCCTTCCAGGTGTACTTTTAACATTAAAATGTGAAGCATCATATCATCATGGGCATTTTCTATCCCACAATGAAAACCATGATATATCAATAGCGATCCTCAGCCCAGTTGGACAAAACCTGTGTGCCATTGGTAACAAGCTGTTGTTCATAGAATTAGTGAAAATATCCATGCTGACCAGCCTCATCTTAGATTAGGTTGGTTTTATGGATAGTTTAAAATTTTCCAAAATTGGCCCAACAGGTTTTTATTCTCCTGGCCAGGTATCTGATGCTTGAAGAAACCCTTTTGGGGTAGAGATCTCAGAGTAGCATTTGTTGCTTTCACAGGCAGTTCTGTTTTTTTCCTGTTGATTTAAATGTGCCTTAAGTACTTATTTAAAAAGTCAAACTTGGTAAATTCTAAACATGCCTTTTGGTAGCCCCCTCTCCCCCAAGATATTTGGGTTACTTTGCCGAATTTGACTGTTTTCATCAAAGATTAAGTGAATAGCGGTCTAACACCAAGCCAGTGTCTTGCCATCGCAGGCCATCCCTTCTGAGGGCTCTCGTTACCTCCGCTTTATAAGTTTCTGCCCTTGGACTCCTCAACTCGGTGTCCTGTTTCTCAGTGCATTGCAGTGCAGCCTTGGCTCCAGCCTTGAACACTGGGTAAAATCTACCCCTGACCTTTATGGCTTTCTCGAGATCCCAAATTATCTTTCAGGATGTGACTTTTTTCATGCTTTAGCGGCTCCTGCCTTTTTTTGTTTTTGTGGCAGCCTTTTATGTACCCTTGGGTAATAAGTCTGTTCTAAGATCCTGTAAAAGGAGGGGCTCTTTGAAGCATTTTCTTTGAAAATGAATGTAGCCCAGTAGGCATAGGATGAAGATATGTGAAAAATTAGAGACAGATGTTAAAGAGTTCCTTTTCCAGGAAACTGAGAGCAAAGCTTGAAGTTCTTATGAAGGATAGGTGTGCTATATCTGTGTGGTATTGAAAACACGGTGCTTTGGGTTAATGGTTCTCCGATTATGACCTGATGGAGGCGCAGAGAATTTTGCCCGAGAAATGTGTTTTTGGCATCACTGTGTTTAACCAAGAGATTTCAAGGAGGATTCCCCTATGTATGTCACCTTCTTGTCTTTAGAGAAGCAGTGTGGCATAATGGAAAGAGCCCAGGCCTGGGAATCAGAGCACCTAGGTACTAATCTATGCTCTGCCACCAACCTGCTGCGTAATCTTGGGCAAGTCACTTAACTTCTCTGCCTCAGTTCCCTCCTCTGCAAAGTGAGGATTCGTTACCTGTTCTCCTTCGTACGTAGACTGTGAGCACCATGTGGGACCTGGTTATCTTGTGCCTACCCCTGTGCTTGGTACAGTGCTTGGCACATAGTAAGCGCTCAACAAATACCTTTATTATGATTATGATAATATTAATTGGCAATGACTTCAACCTCAGTGCATGCTTTATCTCCTTCAGTAGTTACTGCACGTTAAAGCTTTAACCATTTTTGTTTCTTAAAGAGTAAAGGTTAGAGAGAAATTGGTGAAAGAGGGGAGTTCCCATCGCAGCCCTGAATTTATCTCAGACCCTGTAACTCAGAGAAGACCCCACCAGCCAGTGCCAGTCCATCACGTGTCTCTTCAGTCAGAAACGTCCGCTTTTGATAGGGTGACCAGCCAGGTGGGCAGTTCCGCCCGCCAGCCGATCCATGGCTACGTTCAGCGAGCCGGCCTTGCCCACTCTGCCACTCGGGTAGCCTCAGATGACCTAGAAGATGTCTCTGGGAGCAACATTGTAGCTCCAGCTTCCGCCAGCTTCTCCACGCAGCACCCTGCACCTGACGCTCTAGAGGTCGAGACCAACCCCACTCCCGTCCTTCAGATTTATGAACCTCAACGAGAGGAAGAGCCCTTCTTAGGAGAAGCCCATGGGAGGGGCGGAAAAGCCCTTTCGCCTTTGGAGACGCCTGGGCAGGCGAAGTGGAGGGAAGACCCCGGCGGAAGCAGCCAGTCTGATGAGCCGGCCATCAGCTCAGCTGTCGGGAGCCAGGAGAGGGCCCGCCGCTCAGAGCTTCAGAATGACCCGGAGTGTCCGCCGCAGGTCTTTCCTCAGTACCGGCGACCTGAAAAGCTAGCACGGAGCGAGGCAGTCATGTATGTTCAGAGCGGATCCGTGTCCAAGGCCGCTGGGTCGAGAGACCGGGCCCAGGAAGTGTCTGCGACGAAGCACCGATTGCTAAACCGCTCGCTGTCTGACTACACTGGCTCCCCCAAGGTAGAGGAAATCAAAAGTAAGGAATCGGCCTCCTCCAAACACGTGCCGGAGTTTCAGAGTGCGGAAGGAGATGGGTTGAACGGGGAGGTTGGCATGGTAGACACCAGGGTCTCTGTTGCCCAGCTGCGAAATGCCTTTCTGGAATCCGCCAATGCCAGCAAGAAATCCGAATTGTAGGTGATGTTTCAAAACGATGTTTAGCGTGGCACTTGCACGTCCATGGCAAAACTGCGCTGTCGCTGTCTCAACACTCATTGCGTCCTGCGTGGAAGCACACAGCTTAGCTCACCGACATGTGTAAGGGTGGACGGTCTGTATCCGAAAGTAGTCAAATCCTAATATTCTGCTTCAGCTTGCTAATGAAAATCTATGATGCAAGTAGCTGGGTTGTTTTCACCCTGTTTCTCTGCATGGTAGGAGCATGCTGAGTGAGTTAACCGAACCGCTGGGTTGACACAATGATACCTTGATCTGTGTAGGCTGTTCTCTTCATTCTTTCTCTCTCTTTTCTCTTTTCTATGCACTTTCTGTCCAATGGTTAAAAGTCCATCCCGGGTTGAAAGGTCAACCGCAAGGGCTAAGTTGCCTGCCAGTTCGGAACAGGCACAAGGGTCCCGGAAACCGAGACGCTACTTTTCTCCTGGTGAAAATAGAAAAACTTCTGAGAGGTTTAGAACTCAACCTATAACTTCAGCTGAACGAAAGGAAACGGATAGGTAGGCATGTGTGTCTGTCAGCTCGGAGGAGTAGGTAAATAAAATCCATCATGCAGATATTCATTTCTGGCAGTGATGTTCCCAGTACCCCTTACCAAAGGTTTTGGTGGATTCTTAAATTAAGCAGAGATCAAATAGAAAGATGTAGCTGAAGTTACCTGAGTCATAAAAAACACCCTCTACTATTAATTGCTGAAATTGCCTTTGATTGTTCCATTTGAGATTGCATCAAGTTGAAAGATGGCTACGGTTTGATAGTACCACCTTCCAAAAATGATGAGTAGTTTTTACCCTATTTAGGATTTAGGGATTGTAGCCAGGATTCCCCCTGCCCCCCTTGCTCTTGAAAAAACAAAAAACAACCAAAATCCCCAAAGTGTTATCTACTCTTTCCTGTTAGTCTAAATCAAATATTCACTAGGCATGTAGCTGTTGCATTCTTCTTGCTAATGACTGTTTTCCACTTCACAGAATGCTTATTTTGTATATCTCAGTTCTAAACTAAGTTTTTATGAAACTCTCAGCACCTCGCTGAAAAACAATTGTTTTAGCCCTCAATAGGACATTTAGGCTCTGTCCTAGGAGGTTCTTGGTTCGCATTTTGTTCCAAGAGATCAGTTCTCCTGGAACTACTTACTCTGCTGGGTCAAAGGTCATTGTAAATGAGTGAGAGTCACCACTAGACCTGTTGTCCTGGAGTGTTCTTTGTGAGAGCTTTGTTACCAGTTTTTCTTTTCCTTGACAAATGATGGGTTTTTTATGTGCTTCCTCTGCTCATGTCACCTAATTTTATTTTTTTTACTCACCTCCTCCCCAGGTTCACTACGAATTCAGAAATGCCAACTGCCGAAGGTAAGTATCTTTTCACCTGTTCTTCTCCCTTGCTTCTCTCCAGCCAGTGTTGCGCTGAGGGTGGAGGGGTTTAGCTTTTAGGTAAATGAATGTGACGTCCCTTATTAACATGGGAAAGAATAAGGCCTGTTACCCGTTTCCTACAGAAGCCACAGCTTTTCCTAGGGCTCTAGCAAATGGATTTCAAATTGGAAAGGCTGATACTCTTCATCATCATCATCATCATCATCAACAGTGTTACGTATGGAGCGTTTACTGTGTGCAGAGCACACAGTGTGGCTCAATGGAAAGAGCCCAGGCTTGGGAGTCAGAGGTCATGGGTTCAAATCCTGGCTCCACCAATTGTCAGCTGTGTGACTTTGGGCAAGTCACTTAACTTCTCAGGGCCTCGGTTACCTCATCTGTAAAATGGGGATTAAGACTGTGAGCCGCACATGGGACAACCTCATCACCTGGTATCCTCCCCAGTGCTTAGAACAGTGCTTTGCACATAGTGAGCGCTTAACAAATGCCATCATCATCATCACTATATTAAGCACTTGGGAGAGTACAATACAGTAGAGTTGGTAGATTACATTCCCTGACCTCAACAAACTAATAGTCTAGAAGGGGAAACAGGCATTAATCTAAACAAATACTTTATAATATTTAATTTATAGAGATGTGATAAGTACTTTGGGGTTAAGGGTGGGGTGCGACTCTTCCATTCCAAAGCATTTTATTATTATTTTTATTATTATATTTGTTAAGCTCTGAGCACTGTTCTGATCGCTGGGGACGGTACAGTTAATCAAGTCGAACACAGTCCCTGTCTCACATGGAGCTCACAGTCTGACACACATCCTACCCTGGCAGCTTGTTGAAAGGAACCTGAGAAGAACACATGTTTTTCTAGTCCTAAGGCCCCTTTAATAAAGAAGGAAAGTAACTGAATAATGCATTGAGCAATTCCTTCTATAAAACTTTAAATCATAATAGTTATGCAACATGCTCTAGGACATGTTAAGGCACTCTGGGAAAGCCTCAGATTTTTAAGTTTTGCTGCCTTCTACAGTTAACATTCCTCATGGAGCAGAGTGGACTTGCCTGAAGGCTGTAAATGTTACCAGTGGTTATTTCTGAATTAATAAGCTTATTCTTGGAGTTAGAGCTTCCAAATCAGGCTCAGTACTTGTGGTCTAAAATGGGAAATGTTCGCTGCAGGCATTTCTCCTTCAGTATCTTAGTTGCATACCCGCAAACCCGCTGTATCCAAAACTCCTTCAAGTTTTAGTCATGACTGCTGAACTGTTGCCCTTCACTTGGTTCTCTGACATGTCTGATGCTTGGAGCTCATTAGCACCTCTCTAGTAAAAAAAAAAAATCCGAATTTTAAAGGCTTGTAATTGGTTCTCTTTAAAATGCTAATGAAGTACTGATAAAGGGTTTCCAAAAACCAGTCTGCAGCCCTTCATCTGGAGAGTGAATTCACAGCTGCATTATGGCGATTCTATTTCCCTACTCTCCCATTTCCTTCAATGAAAAATGATAGTAAAGATATTTTTATCTAGTGCCTCTTATGTACCAAAATTCCCTCTCTCTCTCTCCACAACTGGCAAGCCATTTCTAAACCCTTATAAAATCACATTTCCTTCTAAAGACCTCCAGGCTCGCATCTCCTCCTGCCTTCAGGACATCTCCATCTGGATGTCCGCCCGCCACCTAAAGCTCAACATGTCGAAGACTGAGCTCCTTGTCTTCCCTCCCAAACCTTGTCCTCTCCCTGACTTTCCCATCTCTGTTGACGGCACTACCATCCTTCCCGTCTCACAAGCCCGCAACCTTGGTGTCATCCTCGACTCCGCTCTCTCATTCACCCCTCACATCCAAGCCGTCACCAAAACCTGCCGGTCTCAGCTCCGCAACATTGCCAAGATCCGCCCTTTCCTCTCCAACCAAACCGCTACCCTGCTAATTCAAGCTCTCATCCTATCCCGTCTGGACTACTGCACTAGCCTTCTCTCTGATCTCCCATCCTCGTGTCTCTCTCCACTTCAATCCATACTTCATGCTGCTGCCCGGATTATCTTTGTCCAGAAACGCTCTGGACATATTACTCCCCTCCTCAAAAACCTCCAATGGCTACCGATCAATCTGCGCATCAAGCAGAAACTCCTCACCCTGGGCTTCAAGGCTCTCCATCACCTCGCCCCCTCCTACCTCACCTCCCTTCTCTCCTTCTACTGCCCAGCCCGCACCCTCCGCTCCTCCACCACTAATCTCCTCACTGTACCTCGCTCTCGCCTGTCCCGCCATCGACCCCCGGCCCACGTCATCCCCCGGGCCTGGAATGCCCTCCCTCTGCCCATCCGCCAAGCTAGCTCTCTTCCTCCCTTCAAGGCCCTGATGAGAGCTCACCTCCTCCAGGAGGCCTTCCCAGACTGAGCCCCTTCTTTCCTCTCCCCCTCGTCCCCCTCTCCATCCTCCCGTCTTACCTCCTTCCCTTCCCCACAGCACCTGTATATATGTATATATGGTTGTACATATTTATTACTCTATTTATCTATTTATTTATTTATTTTACTTGTACATTTCTATCCTACTTATTTTATTTTGTTGGTATGTTTGGTTCTGTTCTCTGTCTCCCCCTTTTAGACTGTGAGCCCACTGTTGGGTAGGGACTGTCTCTATGTGATGCCAATTTGTACTTCCCAAGCGCTTAGTACAGTGCTCTGCACATAGTAAGCGCTCAATAAATACGATTGATTGATTGATTGATTCCTTGATTGAGCTCTTATCTCCCTACCCTATATCTCTTACCCCCACCCAAAATAGACCGCCCCCCACCAAAGCACTGGATTACGCCCTCCCCCCCATCCCCAGCAAATGAAGCAATATGGTCTAGTGGATAGACCATGGGCCTAGGAGTCAGAAGGACCTGGTTTCCAATCCCAGCTCTGCCACTTGTTTGCTGTGTGACCTTGGGCAAGTCACTTAACTTCCCTGTGCCTCAGTTATGTCATCTATAAAATGGGGATTAAAACTGTGAGCCCCACGTGGGACAGGGACTATGTCCAACCTGATTATTTTGTACCTATCTTGGAACTTAGAACAGTGCCTGGCACATAGTAAGCACTTAAATATCATTTTAAAATGTGCAAATATTTTACATCACTGCTTCCTCCTTCCTTATAATGTATTTTAAGTTCTGTTTCCCCACTAGGGAAAGATGCCTATTAATTCTATTGAATGCTCCCAAGCACTTAGTATAGAGCTCTTGTTTACAGTAGGCACTCAATAAATTCATTGATTGATCAGTTGAACGATTGGGGTAGATACAGAAAACCAGATCAGGCACATTCCCTGGCCCACACTGGGCTCACCACCTAAGAGGTGGGACCAGTCAACCCCTGTTCTAGCCAAAATAACTGAGTGTTGATTTCACTGATCTCTGCAGATGAAGAGAAAGTGGATGAACGGGCCAAGCTGAGTGTTGCTGCCAAAAGGCTGCTTTTTAGGGTAAGTGTCCCAGGTCATCGCTCCAGAAATTCTAGTTCAAAAGGCCGAGGTCCACTGATCCTATAAGTGAGCACTTCTGTCATGACTCATGCAACTACATGATATTAAGAGTTTCTCCACTCTTGTTTATGTAACCACCCTGTCCTTTTAAAGTTCTCGGGACCATGTTTTGAGGTAGGTGATGAAGCTGTATTTTTACTCTTCATGATGCTGGTTTACGAGCATGCTCCTTTGTCAGGAACGAGATGGACAGCCCCAGTGGAAAGTCAACAGAAGCCTATCTGTCATTTCCCTTCCTCCTCCGGCCCTGCCCCAACGTGTGCCTTCTCCCCACCCTTACCCCCGGCAACTTTTCTTCTTTCAGGCTAATAACTGTATGATGTTTCTGACCCCAGGAAATGGAAAAATCATTTGATGAGAAACCAGTTCCTAAAGGTCGCTCGAGGAATGCGGCAGTGGAACGGCGGCTGCGGCGAATGCAGGATCGATCCCACACCCAGCCCGTCACCACCGAAGAAGTGGTCATTGCCGTGACGTACGTCCCCAGCGTGTGTTGGCCTTGGCCTTTGTTTCTGTTTCGAAAAGCTAAGATAAACTTAGAACCAATAGGGCCCTGCTTATTACTAGTAGTATCAGCAGTGACAGTAATAGCAGCGGCACTAACAGTAGTAGTAGCAGTAGTAGTAGTAGCAGCAGCATTTATTGAAAACTATAGTATACTGGACTAGAAGCTCAGGAAGTACAGAATAAAGAAGTAACAGGTTCCCTTCCCTCAAGGAGTTTTATACTCTAACTGGGGAGACAAACAAAAATATTTACAACAAATAAATGATTGAGTGTATATATATATATATACATATATATATATATATATACTCACGGACGTGTGTGTGGTGTATGTGTGATGTGTATGCATGCTCGCGCACACCCCAAGGAGGGAATAAATAAGTTATAAGCACTTGGGATAAGTTAATTTTTTAGGAACTGAAATACTTTTGCTGTACCTTCCCAAACATAGCTGCGAAGAGATCCGCAAGAAGTATTTGGACGGTAGCCGTTTTGAGCCGGGGAGTTTAGTTTTTAACATCGATCATCTTGTGGTTGTCACTATTCAAGGAGTTTGGTCTCATCTCCTTCAAGGAGAGAAGTTTGATGTTTCTTTCCAAATCTCCTCATTGGGTTTGCTTCTAAAATATCTGGAAAGAGTCCTTTAGACATTGACAATTTTCCCAAGTGAATGGCTCTTAGACTTTCTACTCCCGCCTCCTGTATTTTCTCAAAGTGTTCCTTAAAAACAGATGAGACCAACTCATCCACCCTGAAATATATAAAGACCGTTCCTTTCTTTGGTGAAAGGCCAACACAGTTTCGAGCATGTGGGCTATATGATCTCAGTTGCTTTCAAGTCTGATGCTGTTTTACCAGAGTTTGTAAACTATTTGAATTGTCTTTTCTACATTTGAAACATTTGTTGCTTTCCTTAACGCTTTTTTCCTTCTCTCTCCTTGTGAATTTTCCTTTCTTTGGCAATTCCTTCTAAAGTGAACCTATCCCTGCTTCACATACTGTGACCACCCACACTGTAATGGCAAGAATACCTAGTCCCACTGTAGTTAAGAGCACTTGGCAGCCAACCAGGTACTGGGGAGCAATATCTGCATGCAACAGAGGGCAAAGCTCCTAGGCACCAGTTGCATTTTACAACTCTTGAATGCCTTTGACAAATGAGCCAGCGCTATGAGTTGTCCCGGGAATGTATAGCATTTTGTTCTGTCATAACACAAGGCAACGACAACTTCACCAGGGGGTTGCATGAGAGAACATCTAGTGCATTTGCTTGCGTTAAAACATTTGACCTGAGGTTTCCCTAACCCTACTTAGCAGTTTCTTCTTTCACCAAGGAGCCCACTGTGCCTCTTGCGTATTCTCCATCTAATCACCTGGATTTTTAAAGAGTATTAATGACCTAAATATTGGGGTGGGGGTGGGGGAGTGGTGGCTAATGAGCCTGCATGTTGCAATTCTGATACGTCTTGGTCATTGTTAAAAATATAATTTGGTCTCTAGTATATACTGTTAAAGGCTGCATTTCCCAGGAATTTTGGCAATGCATAGTTATAGCAGTGTATTCCTCTGGTTTGGGATCAACATACTGATATGGAACAGATGAGAGATGGTTTGGGATTTTAAAATTTCAGTAGCCACGGGGCTTGTACAAAAGTCGATGACCAAGGGGAGAAGAAAAGTCTCTTGAGGGAAGCAGTAGTTGCAGAACCCCCGAGGCAGGAAACCCTCCAAGGATGCCAGCCACTGTCCCAGAACTTATTAAGCAGGAATGGGAAATGGAGAGTCTGTCAGTCTTAAAGGGCTTCCTTTGGTGGCCTTGGCATATGCAGGGAAGACCCCGAGGCCTGGGACAAATTGGAGATTAGAAGGAGTTATGGGCTCTATATTGTAGGCCAGAAAAACACACACATACACACACATTGTGTGACTTTCTGATGATAATAACAATAATGATGGCATCTATTAAGCACTTACTATGTGCAAAGCACTGTTCTAAGCGCTGAGGAGGTTACAAGGTGATCAGGTTGTCCCACGGGGGGCTCACAGTCTATAATCCCCATTTTACAGATGAGGTAACTGAGGCACAGAGAAGTTAAGTGACTTGCCCAGAGTCACACAGCTGACATTTGGTGGAGCCAGGATTTGAACCCGTGACCTCTGACTCCAAAGTCCATACTCTTTCCATTGAGCCATGCTGATGAGTGTTAGACCCCTTGTCCATCACGGGAGTGTGAGGGATTTTAAGTTTCCCTGAAAACTTTAGGATGAGAATGGAAGAGATTTAGGGTTTTGGCAAAACTCTTCCATTTTCACCTTACCTGGGGTTTTTGGATTTATGTCTAATTCCGGAATCCCAAGAACACCTGTTGGGAAGCATTGGTTTCTTGGAGGGGACAGAGTAACATGAAATTTTTCCAATTTGTAGACACTGATGAAAATCTAAATTCCTGTGATACATGCAGCACCATGTATACTACTGTGCTGGCTTGGTTTTTTTTTTTCCCAGGTCTTAAAATTTCCATCCAGCACAATTGTCTCAATGGCATAAATTAGTGAGAAAAATATAGTTGCAGGTGACATCTCATGAGATATTCTCTTTAGACCACTTTTCTGCTGACGCTTAGGTGTTTCCTTTAAAGACCAGATGTGGTTTCTCAGGCCTCTGGGATAGGTTTACTTTTAAACTGAGAAATTTTATGTCACCCATAGAAATTTGGGGAAAAAAAACAAAACTTGTCATCCATTTGTTAACACTGTTGTCCTGGCTCTCTGCTGCATCCCCACTCCAATTTCTGTCATATCATTTGCTGCTCTGTTTGAATGGCTGGCCGCCTAAAGCAGTCCTAACTTTGTATGGAAGCACACTTTGAGACAATAAGGCTTTTTAGTAACCATTATAAGACATGGAAAAAAAGCCAGGCAGTGCTCATGCTGTAAACAAGCAGGTTTTATTTTTCTGGGTATAAACTTAACCTGCGTCGCTCTCAGTTTGCAGGCTTCTGCGCACCAGAAGGCTTTAGCCAAGGAGCAGGCAAAGGAGGCCGGAGGCTCAGCTGATGACCCAGGAGAGCCCGACTCCTCCATGCTCAGCCTGGCCGAGAAGATGGCCTTGTTTAACAAACTGGCCCAGCCCGTATCCAAAGCCATCTCTACCCGAAGCAGGGTGGACATCAGACAGAGGAGGATGAACTCTCGGTACCAAACTCAACCGGTCACCCTCGGAGAAGTGGAACAGGTGGGTAGAGAAGCAGCATGGCCTAGTGGATTGAGCATAGGCCTGGGAATCAGAAGGACCTGGATTCTAATCCTGGCTCCACCACTTGTCTGGTGTGTGACCGAGGGCAAGTCAATTCACTTTTCTATGTCTCAGTTTTCTCTCCTTTAAAATTGGGATTAAATACCTGTTTACCCTCTCCACTAAACCTTGGGCCCTGTGTGGGACAGGGGCTGTTATCTTGTATCTACCCACCCTCTCCCCAGCACTTAGAACAGTACTTGGCATGTAGAAAGCACTTCAAATGCCACAGTTATTATTAGATGTAAGGCATTAGTCTGAATACTCCACAAGGGCATGCATCAGGGATTTTTTTCCCACTGTCTCCTCCTAAGAGCTGAATAGCAGGCTCTGAATAAATGCCATTGATTGATTTTTTTTTTCATTCTGTGTGTTTCACGTCTAGGTGCAGAGCGGAAAACTTATGCCTTTCTCACCTGTGGTGAACACATCTGTGTCCACGGAAGCATCCACTCTGTCCCCGATGTATGCGGGGGATCTGCGAGCAAAGCAGAATGCTCCTGAGGGAGCAAGTGCCTCTGACTTCAGGTTCCATTCTTTGACAGAAAGCACAGGCTCTTCTTTGGTCCGAGGCCCTCTGAAACCCCGAGATTGGCAGCCCTCCGGGCAGGAAATTGAAAGCAAAAAAGCATCCGGGGATCCTGGGGAGACAGAGACCGTGAGAGGCTGGGCTCGGGATGATCGGGCTGGGAAAGAGTACAGGTCCTTGGAGGAAGAAGAAAGCCGAGAGCCCTACCTTGAGGCAGTGGGGGAGGGAGATCTCCACAGAGGGTCCAAATATGTTTATCCAAGGAAAGGTAGCAGGGAGTTCTCTCATCCACCAGTCCCATTTCACCCAGAAGAGCAGAAGGAATTTCCCGTTTCCAGAAGCATCGGCCTGGGAAAGCAGGACATGAGAGAAGGTCAGACCTTGGAGGAGGAGATGGACTTGGAGATGAAAAGCAAGCTCCTGCCAAGAGGTACCGGCAACAGCTGCCCTCCCACCCTGGTGTTCTAGCGGCTGGCTGGCCTTGTTACCTCTGCCCCATGTTGGGTGGTTAAAGGCATTGAAAACAAAGCCAGCCCGGTCTTTGTGACCAGTTGAAATCAGTATGATTGTCTCTGAACTTTCTCATTTATTTGAATGTATTCACAGTGTTTAAACTAGAAGTACTTTCCCTCTAATAACACCACTTCTCCTATTTCATTTTATCTGTGTCCCTCTGATTTTCATTCAAGAAAATGTGCAGGTGTTAAACATTCCTCTGCCCTCAGAGCATGCCTACACAGAAGCTGCTTCCATTTCTCGGGTGGCAAGTAGGCAAGAGGAAGATGAGGTACTTTGTAAGCTCCTTGAAGGCAGAAATCCTGTCTAGTTACTCAATTTAACAATAATAATAATGATGGCATTTGTTAAGTGCTTACTATGTGAGAAGCGCTGTTCTAAGCGCTGGGGGGGATACAAGGTGATCACATTGTCCCACGTGGGGCTCACAGTCTTAATCCCCATTTTACAGATGAGGCAACTGAGGCTCAGAGAAGTTAAGTGACTTGCCCAAGGTCACACAGCAGACATATGGGGGAGCCGGGATTAGAACCCATGATCTCTGACTCCCAAGCCTGTGCTCTTTCCACTGAACCACGCTGCTTCTCTAATTTACTCTCTCTAGCCTTTAGTATTGTGTTGTGTACAGAGTAAGTACCCAGTGAACATCGTTGATTAATTGACACCCAAATCTACATTGACACCCAAATCTACATCTCTGCCCCTGCTTTCTCTCCCTCCCTTCAGGCTCGGGTCTCCTCCTGCCTTCAGGACATCTCCATCTGGATATCTGCCCGCCATCTAAAACTCAATATGTCCAAGACTGAACTCCTTATCTTTTCTCCCAAACCCTGCCCTCTCCCTGACTTTCCCATCACTGTAGACGGCACTACCATCCTTCCCGTCTCACAAACCCGCAACCTTGGTGTCATCCTCGACTCCGCTCTCTCATTCACCCCTCACATCCAGTCCGTCACCAAAAACTGCCAGTCTCACGTCCGCAACATTGCCAAGATCTGCCCTTTCCTCTCCATCCAAACGACTACCTTGCTGGTTCAATCTCATCCTATCCCAACCGGATTACTTCATCAGCCTCCTCTCTGATCTCCCATCCTCTTGTCTCTCCCCACTTCAGTCTATACTTCACTGTGCTGCCCAGATTATCATTGTGCAGAAACGCTCTGGGCATGTTACTCCCCTCCTCAAAAATCTCCAGTGGCTGCCAGTCAACCTACGCATCAAGCAAAAACTCCTCACTCTCAGCTTCAAGGCTGTCCATCACCTCGCCCCTCCTACCTCACCTCCCTTCTCTCCTTCTACATCCCAACCCACACCCTCTGCTCCTCTGCAGCTAACCTCCTCACTGTACCTCGTTCTTGCCTGTCCCGCCGTCGACCCCTGGCCCACGTCCTCCCCCTGGCCTGGAATGCCCTCCCTCTGCAAATCCGCCAAGCTAGCTCTCTTCCTCCCTTCAAAGCCCTATTGAGAGCTCACCTCCTCCAGGAGGCCTTCCCAAACTGATCCCCCCCGCCCTAGCTCTTTCCCCTCCCCACAGCACCTGTATATATGTTTGTACAGATTTATTACTCTATTTATTTTACTCGCACATATTTACTATTCAATTTATTTTGTTAATGATGTGCATCTAGCTTTATTTCTATTTATTTTGATGACTTGACACCTGTCCACATGTTTTGTTGTCTGTCTCCCCCGTGTAGACTGTGAGCCCGCTGTTGGGTAGGGACCGTCTCTATATGTTGCCAACTTGTACTTCCCAAGCACTTAGTACAGTGCTCTGCACACAGTAAGCGCTCAATAAATACGAATGAATGAATGAATTGATCAGGTTTTTGAACCCACATTTCTAGTCAGAGGCCTTTCTTCTGGATGAATTGTGCAGCATACGCTTTTCCTCTTTCTGCCAAACACAAATGTTGCATTTCGTAAGGATCTTGAGTTGTTTATGTTTTAAACCTTCAAAAGTGAATACCCTTTTTAGAAAATGGGGAAAATGCCAGTAGATACCCCACATTAAGTGCTAATCAATCAATCAATGATATTTACTGAGCACTTACTGTGTGGAGAGCATTCTACAGCTGTAACATATAACCACTAACTTCCTCTTTCCAGCATATGGCACCAGGAGCAGTGGTTATGCAGATGAATGAGACGTTAGTACAAAAAATGATCATCTGCACTTTATTCCCTGCCTAAATCTGATTGTGCAATCTTTTTTTCTTTTAGATATGTAGTTAATGTGCTTCTTAGTTTGCAAGAGTGGGTGATTATGTGACACGTGACCGATGTGGATTCCGAGACCATGACTTGTGTTTCAGGGTTAATGTCTCTAAGAATGCTTGACAAGGAAATCACTGCTAACGCTGCACTTTTCTTCTCAATCCACAGAGCTTGCTGACGCTCCTCTTGAGCGCTTTGGCACTGCAGCCACAAAGACCGTTTCTCAAACTACAACCGGGGCATCCTGTAGACAGCAGGAGGGTTTGGAACAATTAGAGGAAAAACTCTGTAAAAACACTGGTGCACTATTTTCAGCTGAGGAAAACAAACTACAAATAACAGAGGACATCCTCGATGCGTCTAGCAAAACAATGTCTATTAAAGAAAGGTAATGTGATTTTATGATTTTTTTAATGAGTTTAGCTTAAGAACCACCTTGGGAGATAAAGTCCTGATCTAAACAACAAAAACTGTATGAAGTTCCGTATCTAAATACAGTTGGAAATGTACTCTCCCATCTTACAATGTTGTTTTACAGTGGCAGATCTGGCACTTAGATGGGGGTGAGACCAGGGAAGAAAGAACACCTGATCTAGGAAATTACAGAAACACCCAGAAAAAGCTAGAAATCATAGAAATCCAGAATCATAGAAATATGTGTTGGAGTTCTGATGGCTTTTTTGGGTTTCAGGGCAAAATGTGTTCAGGAAGTTGCACATCAGAAATATTGGTCTCTTCCATTTTGTCATTCACAGTTGATTGCATGTTGAATTTGCAGTTTTGTTTTCCATATTTGTCCCTAAAAATATGTGAGTGGGAAGAAGTTTTATATATCCCCATTCTTTAGGTTCTGAACTGGAGTTATGTGTGATGTAGGCTCAAGGTCTGGGTGAATTGCAGTGTTTAGAGAATATATTTTATGTAACTGCTATGAAAGATTACAGATGAGGGGCAAACAACACCATAACCTCCTTTTATTCAGATAAGAAAGTAGAATTCAAAGGATATTTAAAGGTGATAGCTAAGGGATAATAGTAGGCTAAGCATTCTCCAGACCCGTTTCCCTTTTTACCCTCCTTCTGTGGTAGAATTAAGTAGCAAGAGCTATAGAGGGATAAAAATAGCTGGTGAAGGGAGGTCAAGGTAATTTCATCGTTTGATGGCCAGAAATATTTCCATCTTGTGTACCGGAGCTCAGTCGACCTGGATACTTAACACATCCCTCCATCCAGGACTTTTCATTGGCCCTGTCAATCACGTTGGTTTCTTTTTGCTGCTACATCTTGAAACAAATTTCAGGCTCCCCATGCCTATCAGACTTACTGATTCTAAGTTCCTAGAGGACAGAAACCGTATCTTCCGTTTATACAGTATGAGCCAAGAGCCTAATACAGTGTTCTGCACCCAGTAATCCTAATCAGTAAATCCTATTGATAATGGTGATGATGTTTTTCAGGGCTCAAATGGGAAATGAGCCCCTTTGCAAAGGACAGAGTGTGCAGAAGACAGAGGGAGGTGACAGTAAGTTCAGCTGATCAGCTTCCGCTAGCACCAGGGCGGTGTGAATAAAAGCATCCTCTTCGAGGAGAACGTGGTTGGGGGAAATTGCTCTCAGATAGATTTGTGGCCTTCTTGCCCTAGTGGATCTGGCAATGATGGGGTTAGACTTTGTTAGAAAATGGGTTAGAGAAGTAGCCTAATAGGTAAGCACATGCTTGGGAGTCAGAAGGACTCGAGTTCTAATTCCAACTCCGCTACTTGTCTGCTGTGTGACCCTGGGCAAATCACTAAACTTCTCTGTGCCCATTGTGAGTAGAGAGTATGTGTGTTATAGTGTTGTGTTGTATGCTCCTAAGTGCTTAGTATAATGCCCTGCACACAGTAAGCACTCAGGAAATATTAGTGATTCTGCCTCAGTTACCTCAACTGTAAAATGAGAATTAAGACTCTGTGCCTGATGTGGAACAGGGACTGTATCCAACCTAATTAATTTGAGTCTACCCCAGTGCATAGTACAGTGCTTGGCACAAAATAAGTGCTGAACAAAACCAGAACTGTGATCAGATAGGGGTTGCCTGCAGACACAGATCTTCATCCAGCTCCAGTTGTTTGGATTTTGCCAGCTGAGAAGAGCATATTTGGCCATTTGAGCCTTCTGGATAAAATACAGCTCCTTCTGGTGTAGTAGCATACCTGCAAATTAGCATTCCCTGCTCTCATTGGAAAGCCCCCAGCCTGTGATTTCTTTTAGTGCTTGTCTCCCCCACTAGATTGTAAGCTCCTTGAGGTCAGGAGTCATGCCTGCCTATTTTGTTGTATGTGTCCAGTGCTTAGTACAGTGTTCTGAACAAATTGATCGAATTTTCAACTTAAAAAGCAGCACCTGCTGCTTTTCACCTTCAGGATTTAAAAGTGGATTTGGCCAGCTGAGCCTTAGTTACCCTGCCATCTTTGTACATAGCAACTAATTTAGGAAATATCAGCCAAGGGTACCAACAGCTGAATCTGAATGCCAGCTCTCAAGGTAGAAGGTCTTTAGGGCTATACTCCTGTGGAGCTTAGGAGAGAGAGAGTTTGGTTTCAAATCTCTTCTCCAAGGCTTGAGTATATGGAAGAAAACATTGGCATACCTAGGTGTTTCCAGTCATAGGCGGCTAGCTAGCTTTAAAGGTCTCCAAAAAGTCACAAATTCTATTTTAGCACCCCTACTAAGTAACCCACCCAAAGAAAATTGGCTGCTGTTTAAAAAAAGAACAGTTGTGTGATTTGGTGAGGGCATTCGTTTATGCCTCACATCTACCCATCCTTCTTCTATTTTGAGCACTTTGTGGAGGGCACTCCGGTTTAGGCCCAAGTAGTGAGCTTACGGGACTGGACTTTATGACCTCATTTTCTCAGGCCTGGGATTGGCTGGGTCTGAGAAGAATGGGACTCATAGCAGCCTGACACCCTCTTCTTTGGGCTGTGACCTGATTGCTGGTGAGCAGAAGGTCAAAGAGTCTGAGGAAGGCTCCCCCGGCCTCAGACTTACTTCTGGGAAAAGGTATTTCCTCAGCGAGGCCAAGAGAAGAAGCGCCCTTTCACAGCCTAATTTCTGAGGGCTCAAGGGTACCCTAATGAGGCTCTGACAGTGGTTTTAAAGGACCTCATGTACATGGGGATGAGGTCCTGTTCCTTTAGCTCTGCTGCTCATGCTAAATTATTTCCATGGAGTAACAGTACCAGATGGCTTTGTTAATGCCATGGCCTACAGGATGAGAAAGAACATGCTTAAGCCCCAAGGGGTAGTCAAGATCCTGGATAATAATAATAATAATAATGATGGCATTTATTAAGCACTTACTATGTGCAAAGCACTGTTCTAAACACTGGGTACAGGCCCAAAGAGTTGCCAGAAGGGATCAGTCTGCAAGCCAACCTAAGGTGGAAGGTTCTGGGACCCCAACGGATGCTGGGAATCAGATTAGCCTAAGAAGTTCCGTGTCCATTTGTGACTTCATGCGATTTTGAGAAACAGCAAGACCCACTGGGCCCGGGAGCCAGGAGAACAGGATTGTAGCTGTGGCTCCTCCATGTAACCTGCTGTGGGATCTTGAACAAGTCACATAACTTGGGACATAAAAGAACTAGTTTGTTTTGTTTTGTTGTCTGTCTCCCCCGTCTAGACTGTGAACCCGTTGTTTGGTAGGGACTGTCTCTATGTGTTGCCGACTTGCACTTCCCAAGCGCTTATTATGGTGCTCTGCACACAGTAAGTGCTCAATAAATGCAATTGAATGAATGACTGAATGAATGAACTTCTCTGGGCCTGTTTCCTCATCTGTAAAATGGGGATTAAATTCCTGTTTTCTGCCCACCTCCCTCTAAAACGAGAGAGGGACTGTATCTGATCTGATTTTGTTTTATCTACTCCCTTGTTTAGTAGAGTGCTTGGCACATAGTAAGCGCTTAATAAAATGTCCCTGTGATGATTATTATTGCTTTCTCCTGGGCCTGGCCCGATGATAAGCCCAACTAAGAACAGAGGCAAAGGAGGTCTCTTTTTTCCTTTTTCCCTTGTAACTTGTTGAATGCAAGCATCAATAACTCACAAAACTAATTAATCCCTGCAGCCAAAGTCCTTGTGGCTTTTATCCTTTTGATCAGACTTGTAATCCTTTTTAACTTGTACTTCCCAAGCACTTAGTACAGTGCTCTGCACACAGTAAGCGTTCAATAAATACGATTGATTGATTGATCAGGTAGGGCAGTGCTGCTTCATTCACTGGGGGGATGAGGGGCAGAGAGAGGGAGAGTGTGTGTGCATGTTCACATGCCAACCCCTCACCCTGAAAGTTTGCCAGGAGAAGCCCACTTTTTTTTAGACCCAGGATTGGAGGAGAAGGGAAGGGGCAGGAGCTAGACCTGGCAGCTGAAACACAACGTGTGGGACATGGGGATTACCCAAAGGGATCTTATCCTAGAGACAGCTGCTCTTAGGAGACAGATGTCATCCAGCGGAGAGACATCCCCACCCCCAGTCTAGCAATTGACATTTCTCCTCTTCGATCATCATCATCATCAATCGTATTTATTGAGCGCTTACTATGTGCAGAGCACTGTACTAAGCGCTTGGGAAGTACAAATTGGCAACATATAGAGACAGTCCCTACCCAACAGTGAGCTCACAGTCTAAAAGGGGGAGACAGAGAACAAAACCAAACATACTAACAAAATAAAATAAATAGAATAGATATGTACAAATAAATTAAATAAATAAATAAATAAATCGATCAGCTCATGGGGGCCACGGCTCTCACATTCCCAAGACTGCGTGCCTACTGCTGGTGCTGTGAAAATGGGTCACTGGGCAGCCTCTGTTAATTGGATTCTTATTCTGCACTCTCCCTCCTGTTCCTTAGAGGGAGCCTGGGACAGTGCAAATGTGCATTATCCGAGAATAAGTACTGTGATATTTGTCAAGTGCTTTACTGGAATATCTGCAGGAAGTGGAAGATTTAAAAGGACAGTCTTGAGGGGGATAAGAGGGTAGACAGGTTGTGGGCATCAGTAGAAAGGAAGACATTAGAGGCAATCCAAAGCCCAAGCAGTGAAATGGAATTCAGGGGCTTAGAGCAGCTACGTTTTAAACCCGAGTTGGTTCTGTCCCTGTCCTTCTCTGTCCAGGAGACACTGCATGAACCAGTCATAGGGGGTCACCAGAAAGTTTCCTCTCCTCCCCCAAATGCTCTGCAAGCTTCCTCCTCCCTGCTTCCATCCAAGGGAAGAAATTAAGTATCTGCTCAGTGTCTTAGAGATTTCTTGTGCAAAGAAGTTTAGCTTTATATTATTATTGGGTGCATCTTCAGAAGTGGGAAGCAGCATGGCCTAGTGGATAAGGCACAGCAGGCCTGGAAGTCAGAATCCCGGCTCTGCCACTCATCCGCTGTGTGACCTGGGGCAAGTCCCTTTACTTCTCTGTGCCTCAGTTACCTCATCTGTAAAATGGGGATTAAGACTGTGAGCCTCATGGGGGACAGGGACTGCATCCAAATTGATCACTTGTATCTACTCTAGCGCTTAGAACAGTGCCTGGCACATACTATGCGCTTAACAAATACTATAAAAAAAGTGCAATTGGTCGGCCTCAATCCTATGCTGGCCACTCTCCAGGGTCTTCAGAGAGTACAGTGTAAGAGGGAAGGGCTAGCTGTTCTTTTGCCAGACTCTCCCTTGAGTTTCCTTGGAGAGCCAGTGGTCAATCTACCAGGATAGCCACTCTCTAGGATTCTAGCCTCTTCTCCCAGAGTTGAAAGGAGGACATTTCCTCACAAGCTTCTCCTCCAGGCTGGATGTTCCCTCTGCCTCGTTGATGCTGGTTTGCTTTTGGTTTTTCTGCTTTCTCTCCAAAAGCCTATTTCGTATGTACTGCTCATGCTCTCAATCCATATAGCGGCCTCATCAAGGTAAAAAGAAAAATTATGAAAAAGGGAGAAAAGGTAATTAATACCAAATGTTTTTATAAATGCTGTTAATGATTGATTCTGTTTTTGAAGCATGTGGTCTTTGGATTAGTCTGGGTCTTTCTGACTGGCCTAATCATGGGCCATGTACTATGAGCATTTAAAGACTGAAGAGTAATATGAGGTAGGGGCCAGAGTACCCTTGTGACTTTTAAACTCTGCTAAAGTAGTTCCTAGGAGACACATCATTTTGAACCCAGCATTTCTGAAATGATGTGCAGAATTTAACACTGGGATTTCAGTGGTTGCCATTTTGAACAGTCTTTCTGAAACCACACACCTGTTTTCCCCACTAGATTGGCACTCCTAAAGAAGAGCGGGGAAGAAGACTGGAAAAACAGACTTAACAAAAAACAGGAGTATGGCAAAGTGTCTCTCCCTGAACGAAGCTCACTGCTCCTAGAGACCGAGCAGTCATACAAAAAGAAGGTAAGGTTTCTGCAGCGGAAAGTGTGTCCTATGACTGACTGCACTTGGAAATGCATTGAACTATTTGTTTCAACTAATTGCTACTCAGGATAGGGTAAGGGCCATCTTTGATGATGATGATGGCATTAATTAAGCGCTTACTATGTGCAAAGCACTGTTCTAAGTGCTGGGGAAGTTACAAGATGATCAGGTTGTCCTACGGGGGGCTCACAGTTTTAATCCCCATTTTACAGATGAGGTAACTGAGGCCCAGAGAAGTTAAGTGACTTGCCCAAAGTCACACAGCTGACAATTGGCGGAGCCGGGATTTGAACCCATGACCTCTGACTCCCAAGCCCGTGCTCTTTCCACTGAGCCACGTTGCTTCAGTAGCTTCGGATGAAATGCGTCCAAGCACCCTTTTGTCATGGGCATCCTGCAAGAGGCCATTTCCCTTAGTTTGGCCCGAAAGATAATGTTTTTATCCTCAAGATGTCCTGACACTGGCTTAAGCTATGAAAGCTGCATTAGTACACTCCCATGTTGGTTTGTGCTGCCAACTTCACAGATTAGCTTCAGGATTTCAGTTCATTACTTTTATTGACTAATAATGCATCATATGGGGCCCACAGTTTGGATGTAAACTTGAAAGCCCCCTGGGAGGAAAGGGTAGTGGTCAAAAGAGAAGAAAATCAACTCATTTTGGGGGTGGGAGTTGGCTGTGCAGGTTCTGCGTTCTCATTAAACAAGCAAGATGGTTTAGTGACTCTGTTCCTGATCTGCTGTTTGACCTCTAGGAAGTCACTTTATGGCTGTGTGTCTCAGTATATGTCCAAAGTGCTTTGGAAAAATAAAAAGCTCTAGGAGCTTTTACTTGTACCTACTATTACCTGTACTTTTAGGTAGAAAACTGCTTGGAGCTGGAGTGTTTCTTTTCAGTTGGATCACAAATAATTCAAGTAAATTTTGTGATTGACCTGCATGTTGAAATTTTTCTGTAGAGCTGACTCCTACTCCTGAGAGCAAACTATACTACCTGTAGCTTTCACCTTTTAACTAGTGCTACTATCAGTTTATTGGAGTAATTGAGTGGAGTAGGCTGGGAGGGGTGCCTTTATGTGCATTTCTGTTGAGCAAACTAGGAGGCTCTGGTAGTTTTCAAATAGAAAAGAGGGCTAATGATCTTTCACATGAGAGGAGGGAAGCTGGCAGAATTGGCTTTTCTGCATCAGGAACGTCAGGATGGAAGGACTTGAGTTCTGATCCCATTCCACCACTTGCCTGCCCTGTGACCTTGGGCAAGTCATGCCTCAATTACCTCATCTGTAAAATGGGTATTAAGGTTGTGAGCCCCATGTGGGATGTAGACTGTTCAATCTGATTACCTTGAATGTACCCCAGCGGTTAGTATAGTATCTAGTATATGGTAAGTGCTTAATAAATACCATTTTAAAAATCTGATTAATAATAATAAGCACTTACTATGTGCCAAGCACTGTTCTAAGCACTGGGGTAGATACAAGTTAATCAGGTTGGACATAGTCCCTGTCCCACGTGGGGCTCAGAACTCTTAATCCCCATTTTACAGATGAGGTAACTGAGACCCAGATAGGTTAGGTGACTTGCCCAAAGTCACACAGGAGGCATGCGGTGGAGCCAGGATTAGAAACCACAGGTCCTTTTGACTCCCAGACTTATGTTCTATCCACTAAGCCATGCTGCTTCTCAGTTGTATTATAGTCTCAATATATTGTATTGATTACAGTATAAGGTGGGTTGTTAGGTATTTGGAGCTCTGCCACTGCCTGGTGTGTGGGCCCTGCAGAAAGGATGCTAAACTATTTCCCTGGATTTTCATCTACTACAACCTTCGACTCTTGCTTGCCCTGCCTTGACTTTTGATTGAAAGGCCCTGCCGACATACACTATGTTGCTTCTTGGTAACGGTTATTTTGCTTTCACAGTATTTGGGTAGATCCCAGATGAGCTTAGAATTAAACTGATTATATTATATCAGTGTGCCATTTTGACAGTCAGTGAAGGAGGGGTTTGACTCGGGCACTAAAACTTCGAAGAGCTCTTCCTTTTTCTCTCTTCCTTTTCAATCCAACCGCCACCCAGAGATGTACCCAGATTGTCTAGGGAGAGTCCTGATGAGTAAAGATTGTGCCCCAGCTGACTCTATTTATTTCTGCTGACTCTACAGCGATAGTGAACACTCCATTCCTGCTACTCACCTTTCCTTTTGGCCCAGGGTTTTCCAACAGCAGCCTGAAATTAAAATGTGCGGAGCTATTTTGAGCTCCAGTTGCAGTGGCTGGAGGTTGTTGAGTTCTGATGAGGGCACGTAGATATCAAGTCACTTCCATCAAGTCACAGAGCTCCATCCTCTTGAGGTGGAAGTGGCGCTTTTTGGGTGTGACCCTCGTAGGGGCTGTGGCAGGAACGCTTGGAAGACAGTGGTGGCCTGTGGGAGATGGGAGAACCGGCTGCCTGGAAGAGAGAGAATCACATATATTACATCGCAATCAGCTGGGGCAGAAAGATGCACATCACCACACAGAGTGAAGCTAGTTTCTCAGATTGAAGACTGCTTCTTGAGAGCCTCTCCTCTTCTCCGTATCTGGCCCTCAGGAACTGGTCCACCTGTCTGCAGGGCATTTCATCATCTTCACCATAATCGTGATCATATCTGTATGTGTCAAACCCCAGCTATATGTGTAACAAGCCTAGTGAACAACCCAAGGGACTCAACTCCTGCTTTCAAGAGCCATGATCCCTTTGTCAGGATGGGGGTCACAGATGAGGAAAAGGAACAGAGATAAAGTCATCGTTTTCACACCAGGATTACACAGGCCAATTTTTGTGGGCAGTGGGATAAAAGGTAGGGAGAGCTATGGAATTCCATAAATAGCAGAATTCAGTAGCACCATGGCCCAGTGGACAGACCACGAGACTAGGAGTCAGGAGACTTGACTCTGTTACTTGTCTGCTGTGTGACCTTCGGCAAGTGCTTAATTTCTCCGGGCTTCACTTGGCTCATTTGTAAAATGGGAAAAGTCCAGTGAAAGCCTGAGGCATGTTCCCTTCCCACAAGGAGCTTCTGTTCTAATGGAACCTTTCTCCTTGTGTTTTTCTTCTTTCTTAGAGACTTGTGGACTCAGATTCATTTGCATGTCTGAAATCACATCCCCTCACAAACTCTGTGCACATTCTAATAGTTGTTCGAATAGAGTCTAACATTCAGACTCCTGACCTTCAACAAAACTAGAGCTCGGTTTTAATATAATTCCTTGTGGGCAGGGAACGTATCTACCAACTCTGTTTTTTCGTACTCTCCCAAGTGCTTAGTACGGTGCTCTGCATATTGTAAGTGCTCAAGAAATGCCATTGATTGATTGATCTACAAACCAGACAGAATTGGGGGTGTGCCTGGGGAAGGTCTGGATTGGATAAGGAAACAGCACATCGACCTTGAGAATGGGTTCTGCATGTTGACAGCTAGTGGAATGAACATCAAGACTCCCATTGTTTTCAAAAGCAGGTTGGCTTGGAAGTAAATCATGTGTTATTTAAGGATATTTCAGACCTCAAAATTATATCTTTTTAAAAGTTCACAAAGGCTGTGTCAACATGAACTAATTGAAGTGGAGAATTAAGGCAGTAACTTAGAGTCTATATCATTACAGGAAAGGAAAAGGCACTCTGACTTCAATTTTCTGGATTTTTCAGCAAGATGTGGGTGGGGACGGAGGTTGTGGTCTGACTGATCTGAAAAATTACCTCAGTTCAGCATGCTAGTGTTGTCCTGGCCAACTACAGTGTGAGCATTTCTTTAACTCTTAAGTTGTTTTTCTCAGTCTCTGGAATGACCAATGAGTTGAGCTGCCCATGAACCACACTGTGGCAAACTGGCTCTTCCTAGCTTAAATGTGACTAAATCTCAGAACAAAGTAAGCCCTATGTGCCCAGGGAATAATATTCAGGTTAACACAATCTCTTTAGGATCTTTTTGTAGTGGATATACAGGAAGGCAGGAAGACAAAAGAGTCTGATAACACCATTTTCTAAAACTCAATTGCCTCTAAAATCAAGGTAAATACAATCTGAAGAGTGTCACAGTAGCAGAAGAGGATAGGCATAGTTTCTAATACTGACCTCTATGTAGATTTTATAAGGGGTGGAAAGTTAGATTTTCCTCCCCATTTTTGTTCCATGTGCAAAAAAAAAAATAGAGAATCGAAGCTTTGGGGCTTGAAAGCATGCACTAATTTTTTATCCAGCTGCCCCAAACGCTTTCTTCTGAGTAGTCATTTGGGTTCTCCTCCTTCCTTCCCACTTTTAATTAATCGTCTGCTAAAGCAAAACTGACCTAGAAGAAGTTGATTCTGTATATTGTTAGTATGTACAGTTAGCTCTAAAGACAGCAAATTGGGTCATTTATGTTTTGCAACTGATCTTAATCTTGATCTTGGAGGTGAAAATTGACATGTGATGCTCAACACTCAAATCCATGTAAAAACACTAACCAAGTTGAAATGTAATTAAGTTATTTCTTAGTGACCCTCTCCTGGCCTGGTTACCCTCCTCTTCACTTACCAACTATGCACTTTAAGTTTCCACCACCCTCCTTTCTTTATACCACATTAAAAGAGGATCAAGCAACACCTCAATTCTCTTTTATTAAGATGAGCCTCAAATCATCATCTCATCACCAGGGAATCCTGAACTTTTCCAGGTTAGCCATTAAAAACCCAAGAGTGCTGACTAGACTTAGATTGGTGTATGGTTCCATGCAGCTACATAGCAAGGAGACCTTTGACTTTGGTTCTTTCAGTTTCACAGCACATTTCTGCAAATGTAAATACGGAGATTTTTCCTAGATGTTAAAGCAGTATTCTGGAAGAACCTACAGGTTTGGGAAAACCAGACTCCTGGTGATGATTGTTTTATTGGAAATTCATGGGTTAAGGGATTATGGTTCAAAGATGGAACTGTAATATTTCTTTGACCCAAATTCGGCTATTTTTATCTTCTATCTACCCCAACACTTAGCACACAGTCAGTACTTAATAGATAACACTTCAAAAAAAAATCCTATATTATTATGTCCATAGGTAGCAGAATGCCTTGCCACTCATTTCTAGTGTACTGTATTAAATACTGAAAGGTGGCCAGTGGCCATGCTGAAGCAGGACCTGGGAAGTGTATCAGCATTACGCCTTAACGGTTGTATTGTGGGGGGATAATGTTCCCCAATTTTTCCATTACATTATATTCAAATTGTGAAATGAAATATGTGTTAAAGCAGGCTGTGAACACCTGTGGGAAAGGGACTGTGTTCAATGTGCTTATATTGTTATATCTACCCCAGGGCTTAAACCAGTGCTTGGCACACAGTAAGCATTTAACAAATACAGCACTAATTGTAATTATTGTTGTCATTATTAACTGGTACATCAGATGTGTTTTATAGGCTTTATATATAATTATGCCGGAATTACTTTGAGACTAGTACCTGTAAAGCCCAGGGGAATGAATCACTGTAAGAAATGGGTGTTTAGCCTCTAGACAAAAAAAGTAATGTGCTGTTATGAAGCTAGCTTTTCCCCAGAGTGTTTGTGCAACTGCTAAGTGAGCCCAGGTCACTACTGATTTGAGAAATCCTAATTGGACTGCCCCTTCCAATTCTCTGCTGTGTTTCCCATTTGTTTTAACTTGTAGGAAGAAGGAGGAATAACAGATGATAATGCCATTGCTAATCTGCTTTGGGTAAGCCTAACTGTATCTAACCCAGGGGTCATTTGAGGCCTTAGTGAACCAGAGCCCAGTTTGAGTTCCCTACCGGGAACTGGGATTTAATATTTACAGCCTGAACCTTTTCCTATAGACTCCTGGGACTCAAGAGGGTAGATCCTGCTTTGCTCCAGGGTAGCAAGACTGGTAGCAAGACTGATGGTGTTTCCAGTGAGTCAATTTTCCTTAGAGTTAATTACCTTCTTAGGACGGGCACTAATTTTGTCTTGAAGATGATCTGGGACGGTTGAAGGGAAAAAACTCCTGTCGTCTTTCTGCAGCTGGATTTAGTAGGGAAACAGCAGGGGGTTACTTTAGCTTGTGCAGTTGCCTCCCCCAGAATCACACTCACACTCATTATGCTTGTGTGACATTTTTAAGACTGCTTAGGAACAAACCCGTTCGTAGAAATGAGGTCTGAAATTGCAATGAGTAGATTAACTGAATTTCATAGCATCTGATAAATCCTTTTCTGTTTTCACCTCTAATCCTCTTGCTCTGCTCTGCCCAATCTATAGGAACCTGTCTATGCTTCTACTTACTCTCCTGCTCTTCCTGCTCTACATAAATGCCAGTCTTTTGTACCCATTAATCAGGTGAGGAAAAGCATGCCCACCCTGAAAAAACCTCATTGCAATTTCCCAACAGTAGAAAAACAATCATCTTTCATTGGGAAGCTTGCTCTCCTTTTTGGCATATATATTCAGGGATCAGACCTACAGATATTTAGAGTTGGAGCGTAGATAAATGAATTAATTTTTCTTCTTTCATTTTCTCCCACATATGATGAGGAGGATAATAATAATAATAATAATGAGGTTGAATGTAGTCTCTGTCCCTTATGGGGCTCAAGGTTTTAATCCCCATTTTACAGATGAAGTAACTGCGACACAGAGAAGTGAAGTGACTTGCTCAAGGTCACACAGCAGACAGATGGCAGAGCCGGGATTGGAAACCAGGTCTCTCGGACTCCCAAGCCCGTGCTCCAACCACTATGTCATGCTGCTTCTTGAACTAGTTTCTCCAAGACTTTGCCCTCTTATCTCCCAAATTCTACAGGGAAATTGGGAGAGCCTGAGAAATGGGACCCCAATCTAGTTATCCTTAATGGGATAGTAGGAGTGAACCAGAAAGGGCCTACCATTTCCTAGGAGCTGAAGCAAATAGTGGATTTTCATTTTCTCTGTGCCTGAAGGAGCTATCTGGAAGTCAGAAAGTAGAATGCTCTAAAAGAGCAATCAAGTTCCTTTTAATGAAAACCCAGGAAACATATCTACCAAATCTGTATATTGTACCAAGCGCTTAGTACAGTGCTCTGCACACAGTAAGCCCTCAGTAAATTCCTTTGGTTCAGGGTCAGCGAGAACAGTGTGTGTCCACATATGCCCTGCTCTCTTAGACCTGGAATGTTTTCTTTAAATTGCTTTCTTTCATGGTTTGGTTTGATGGCACTGCCTGTCTCTAAGCCTGCCTCTCCTCCTTTTTTTACACTTCTTGTTTTTTTTCCTTTAAGGTCAGTAGTACTAGTTTGAGAGACTCAAGGCCCACGGTTTCTGATGAGCCTCACCCTTGGAGATGGAAGGTGAACTCCTGTGTAAACTTCCTGTTTGAAAAATAGAGAGGAAAATGAGATCAAAAATAGCCACATTTCCCCTACAAGAAACATTGGTTTGCAAAATTGAGTTCTCTTTGTAGTTGTTAGTGAGGAAAACCCTGGACAATTAATCCTATTAGGTCATTAGAAAGCAGCTTTGTTTTTCTCTGACACTCCTGCAGGGTGTTTACTCATGCCTGAAAAGTAACATTCTGTCAGTCAGTGATCAGAAAATGTCATTAAATTACTCAGGAAATGTCTTTCTGTGACTCCTCTCTTGGAATCATATTAGCCTGTTAAGAATCAGTCTTCAGTATTTACTAAACACCTATTAGGCACTTGGGAAACAGTAGAACAATATAGATAAAGGGTAAAATTATAGAATAATACAACAGAATAAAAAATCACAGTCCATGTCCTTGAAAACCAAAAGCACATAAAAGAAAATTTGGTGTGAAGCTGTAGTCAGGGAGTATTTGAAATGAACTGTCCTGCCTCCACTGCCCATCATCAGTCAAGTCTTGGGCTCTGCTACCTAATTTGTATCAGACCTGCACCTGAATAAGAATTTCTCCTCCTCATCCGCAACTCCCTTTTCCCCCCCCTCTCTCCCAGCAAAACTGAGACAGTGGTGACAGAGACAAATCATGTTTGGTTGGGGATGAAACTGAGTTGGCCTATTCTCTTGCTTAGGTGAAGGCTGCATTCGGCTGCATATATTAACCTGAGCTAAGGCACATTTAAGGGGTCAGAGAAGCCAAACAGCACGCCCTGGCTGCATTCTGAAGGGCAGCAGAGTTTCTTAAAAGATATGAAAGTCTGCTTCCCTCGATTGCCTCAATTTGGCAATTGTTTTTTTCACTCCATGCGGCTTATTTTAACTCGCTGCAAATACATGTGGGTTTTCTATATTAATTCAGGCATATTTTGTGCTTTGAACCCAGGTCTTCCTTAATCCACACCAACCTAATGAATTTCTGTAAATTCCGGGTAACTTTGGAAATGTCAGAACATGCAGTTCATTCTAATTATATGGAAGGCTTATCCCCAAATTTCTTATCAATATAAGGGAAGGAGGGAGAGGCACACACTCCTACCAAGGTTAAACTATAGTGGTATTATGACATGATTAAATACTTAGAATGTATGAATTTTACACCAAGCCCTGAAAAAAAAAATACAAGGATATTGGGGCCGACACAATCTCTGGCCCTCAGGTGCTTGCTTGCAATCTAAAGGAAAGTAGGAATGGACAGGCATCCAGGAAAAGAATAATGGGGTGAATTCAACCAAAGTAACAATAATTAACTACTCACAGCAGTCTAATACCAATGGCAGAGAATGGTTGACAGTTCAAACTAAGGTACCTGTTGAAGCACCATAGGTAATAATAGTAATGATAATGGTATTTGTTAAGCACTTACTATGTGCCAAGCACTGTTCTAAGTGCAGGGTAACCCAGGGGTAGTGTCAGGCTGCCAGGGAATAGCTTCGAGTGTAACAGAGAGGTTCCATAGCCAAGTGTTTGCCCACTTGCTTCCTCCGTCTTGCCTCTACTCCCCTTCCCTGTGCACACTCCTCATTTTCTCCATGGAGTTTATATTTGCAACAGGACCAAATCTTTTGAGTCAGTTCCTTACTTCTCTCATTTCCTAGTTCAGCCCCCTGACATCTCATCTGCCGGATCAGGGGAACGGCAGCAGGACTGGGAGAAGTATGGAGAAAGGAAAGAAGAAAAGTCTTATTCCTCATTTTTCAGATGAGGTAACTGAGGCCCAGAGAAGTTAAGTGGCTTACCCAAGGTCACACAGCAAAAATTGGCTACGTGCTGCCATCTAGTCTGGAAGGAGATGGGGCAGCTCCCTAAGGTACTGCGTTGGCCTGAAGGAAGTAGCTCGCCACAGGAAGAATCTTGTTTATCATGTACTGAAATTAAAACCAAAAGAGAAGATGACAGCTTGGCATATTGGCAGTTTTGAATATTAGCTCATTGTTGAGAAAACATTATTTATTGGAGCAGGCAACTAATGGAACCTATGGATCCCGAAAACGATGGAGTCCACCTAAGAGAATGATAAGTGTTGCCTCCACGTGCCTCAGGAGACCGAATAGGTTCAGAGCAGTGGACTCTTGGGAAAACCTAGGGGAGAAAAGGGCCATTGATGGCTAAACACAATACTTATGATTCTAGAAACTGTATTCTTCTGAATCATTACCCACAATGTCCCAGCTAAGATTGAGGAGATATGATGCTTTCAAACAGCATGCAGAACTTAAGTCTGACCCTTGAAATTTTAAAATTGATCCATAGAGCTTCAGGTGGAGATGGCAGCTAAGTGCCTTATCTTGCGGAGTTGAGGGTGGTGTGTTTTTCTGATGAGTCCTCTTTTGTACCCTTATAAAGCAAAAATCCATGCTAATGGACAGAGTTATTTCCAGGGTGTTTGGCTCAAAAAGAGTCTCAGCATGACTGGCACTTGTGGAATCTGTGGAGTTGGAGTTGGAGAGACCTATTGTGAGTGGTGGAGAGAGAAGGCAGGACATAAGGAAAAGGCTTTGAAATTCTCTGAATTGTCAGGATTCTTCAAGTCATCTCTGGCCAACTGTCTCACTTTTTTTTTTTTCTGCAAGGAATGGGGATGCTAAGTACTTGAGTAGGGATAAGGGTGAGTGGAAAGTTCCTAGCCTGTGAATGTCCCTCCCTAGTTTTGTTTCTAACTGTCCCTTCCCTAGCATTGGGCATTGGTCTGTTGGCATCAGGGGCAGGAGCCTGGGACAAAGCAAGAGAGCGAGCACCCCAAAGTGTGACAGAAGAGGGAGAGGCTGCCTGGGCTCACATTCAGCCCCCTGAACCCACCTGAATGGGGTGCAGTCTTGGTTGCTGCTCAGAGTGACCTGATGCAAACACAGTCCCTGCCCCCAGTTGCTTGCAGTCTGAGTGCTCCCCCCCGAAAGCCATCCAATAGGGAAGAGTCCCTTGTCCTGTTTCTCCCCCATTTCCTCTCACTCCCACCCTCCCCACTCCCCTCCATCGTGCTCCATGCAGAAAGGGGACTGCGGTTGCTGGGCTATGTCAGGTTTTGGCCCTTCTTGGAACACAAACACGTACACCTCAAGATCCTTTCCCATCTTCCCGCTTGTTGCGGGGAAGCTGGATATGCCCGCTGGAGAGCTGGGAGGGGACCAGACCGCTGGGTTTTGTAAGGTCGTGTTATTTCTGATCTGGTGCCTCTCCCTCTCCCAACAATTGTGTGGATGAAAGGCGGCCCTGTGTGCTCCCTTCCTCTTTCTCTCCCACCCAGCCTGGATGTTGCTCTCAGAACGGAATGGGAAAAAGCAGTGTGGGAGGGATGCCTAGGGCATGGGAACTTCCAGGCGTCAGAGGAGACTAGGGTAAGGAAGTGGCCCTTCCTAGCAACGATGACAGGCCCAGCTGTTCTGGGGAAACTGCTGTTCCAAGAAGAGACTGGGCCCCCCAAGTAAAGAAATGGACCATCAGGGCCTAGTGTGGGAATTCATTGTCAGATCCAACCCTCCAGGCTGCAGAGCCTCATGATAATGGTAACAGTGGTATTTGTGAATTACAGTCAAAGCCAAGGGGGAGAACATGGAAGCAGTGTGTGCCTGGGAGTCTAATCCCGGCTTTGCCACTTGTCAGCTGTAGGACATTGGGGAAGTCACTTACCTTCTGTATGCCTCAGTTTCCTTAACTGTAAAATGAGGATTCAATACCTGTCCTCCCAACTACTTAGACTGTGAGCCCCATGTGAGACAGAGACTGATTAACTTGTATCTACTCCAGTGCTTAGAACACTGCTTGACACATAGGAGGTGCTTAACAAATACCATTAAACAAAAAAAGGGTATTTAATATCCATTTTACAGAGAGAACCGAGGCAGAGGCAAGGTCTCACCAGCAGTCAAGTGGCACAGCTGGGATTAGCACCCAGATCCTCTGACTCTGAAGCCTGTGCTCCTTCTACTACGCCATACTTCCCAAGCGCTTAGTACAGTGCTCTGCACACAGTAAGCACTCAATAAATACGATTGAATGAATAAATGAATAAGAGACTGAAGATCTTTGAGCTTTTCTTGCAGCATTAGTGAGGGAGGCTAACCCACCCCAAGTTAAGTTTCTTAAAGCAAGAACAGTCAGCCCTGAGTCCAGTGAGCGGGAGGAACTGTGGGGAAGCTCTAAGGAGAGAACAGAGCTTTTGTTGGGAAACTTGGTGTGGCTAAGGGCCTGGATCTGTAGCAGAGCGGCAAAGAAAGACAGGTCAGGAACCTGATGGGGGTGTAGGTTGGCCTTAAGGATTCATTAGTTGTTTTCCCAGGTCTTCTCTACAGAGTGCTCCGCTTTTAATCTGATTCTTGGGTCTTTAGCCTTCAAACTGCTACAGGATAACATGTGCTTTTTTTCTCACTCTCTCATCCCATCTCCTCCTACCTCCCCTCTTCCCCGACTCCCAAGCAGAGGATGGTTGAGGGTCGGGAGAACCAAATGACAATTGAAGAGAGGAAGCATCTGATCACTGTGAGAGAGGAAGCCTGGAAGACCAGGGGCAAAGGGGCAGCCAATGATTCCACCCAGTTCACCGTGGCAGGGCGAATGGTCAAGAAAGGTCAGTACAAGCCTCCGAGCCCAGAGGTCACTAGCTTTTTAACAGGACTTCTCTCCCAAATGAGCGTTCACCTTCGAATGTGCTGTGATCAGCCTTCTCTAAGTAGATTTCACTGCACCGTTTTTCTTCAGGAGATGGTGATCCTTATTTCACCAGTCCAAGGGAGATTGAGCCGAGGCTGCAGCCAGTCCACCCTTTCCCATCTGTTCTTACTAGCGTACACCAAGACCATCCTGGCCACAAATCACCGTAATTCATTGTCACAGTGGTATTTCCAATGCTTTGTTTTGTCTTTTTGTGGTATCTACGTTCCCAAGAACTGTTCTAAGCACTGGGGTAGATATAAGATAATCAGGTTTCACATAGTCGCTGTCCCAGTTGGTGCTCACAGTCTGTGTATGAGGGAGTAGGATTTAATCCCCATTTTTTAAATGAGGAAACTAAGGCACAGAGAAGTTAAGTGACTTGCCCAAGGTCATACAGCAGACAAGTGGCGGAGCCGGAATTTGAAACCAGGTCCTCTGGCTCCCAGCCCCATGCTCTTTCTGTTATGCCACACTGCTTTACGTGTTCTATATTGTCTGCTTGTTTTGCTTGGAAAACACATCCTCAGAACCTGGGGCATAAATAAAAAAATTAATAGAAAAATGCTTTGGGGCAGACATTAGATCATATAATTGCCCCAGGGGTCTGTATGGGCACTTTTCATTTGAGTTTTGAGGGCTGGGTGGTGCCCATGAGCATGTGGGAGCTTAATCCTTGTCCTTTGGCCAATGATCCCATCATAAGGCCTATTTTGGGGGGGTCTCCTGGGTTGCTTTGTGGGATTCGTATTTTCTGCAGGGAATTTTTGTGCCGCACATTTCGGAATCTCCCATTGACAGATGCCGTCTGCGTCCACTGGAAAATTTGCTGGAAGATGACAAGCATGCCACTGAGTTGCTTGAGCCTCCAGAAGGGAGGATGAGACACTGAAAATCATCTTCACTTATTCCACAGGTCTGGCCTCACCCACCGCCATCACACCAGTGGCCTCCCCTTTCAGCAGTAGAACGAAGGGCACCACACCCATTTCCAAGCCCCTGGAAGGCAAGTAATCAAACATCACTGGGGTGGGTGACCAACGCCGCTGGCCTTCAGGGCTTATCTCTTAGCCCCATCTCCTTTTTTGCATAGATATTGAAGCCAGACCAGATATGCAGTTGGAGTCAGACCTGAAGCTGGACAAGCTGGAAACGTTTCTGGGAAGGTTGAATAACAAAGGTATATTCCTGGATTCCTCAGTTTGCCTTTTAGGGGGATGCAGAGTCAAACTTCGGGAATTTGAATTTGTAATCAATCAATCAGTTGTATTTGTTGAGAGCTTACTGTGGGCAGAGCACTGTGCTAAACCCTTGGGAAAGTACAGTGTAACAGAGTTGTTAGACACTTTCCCTACCCATAAGGGGCTTAAAGTCTAGAGGAGTTATTATTTTTATTATGTCTGCACTATTATTTCTCATTTGAAACTTGACTCCTTGTGGGTAGAGGAGGGCAGGAAGAAGGGCTTTTAAAGAGCATCTTCAGCAGACTGGACCCGGGATCAGCAATTTACCTTTAAATTGTGGCTTGAAGATAGAGTGCTGTGTAAAAAATATCTTGTAGTGACCCTAATAATAGAATTTACAGGTGGGGAAACTGAGGCACTGAGTCCCACAGCAGGCCAGTAGCAGAAATGGGACTAAAACCATCAACTGACTCTCAGCCCCGAGCTCTTTCTACTAGGCCTCTTGTGCTTTGCAACTTAAAAAAGGTAGTTTTTAATTTTGCTGTCAATAAAAAAAAATCCCCTAAACAAGCACCTTAATTCTAGGAGCAATACTTGAGTGGCATGCCTGGGGAAAATGGAAAATGTTTTGTCTTATTTTTAACTCAGTTTTTGTTCTGTTTTGTTTCTGTAGTTGCAGGGATGCAAGAAAGAGTGCTTACAGTCACTGGTAAATCTGTGAAAGAAGTGATGAAACCGGATGATGATGAAACCTTTACAAAGTTTTACCGTAATATGGATTACACGGTACCTCTAGGAGCAGTGGAACTGGATGAGGACTTTGATGCCATATTTGATCCTTACTCTCCCAAGTGAGTTTTTTTCCCCAACACTGTTCTTTTTTTCCAAAGAAATATCCAAGAGCAGCTTCCCTTTTCTTCCAAGTAGGCACTTGAAAATCATTTTACCCAAGCTTCTCATTCTAAGGATAATTCAGTGACTTTGAAATGTTTCTCCAGATTTTGAATGAACATGATTAAAAGTAAAAGGGCTTCTGGAAATGCATCTCACTAGCCATGCAGAATTCTTGCCTGGGCTTCTGAAAAACCTTTGGATTGTCTCACAAAAAAATAATTCAAGGATGTCTGTCATTATCCCTTGATTCTAAGGCACGAAGAGAACCTCAAGGCCATCAAGTCCAAGCCATCAAGACTTACTGGTCTTCTCATGCCACAACTTCCCAGTAGCACATTCCAGGATTTAATCACTTTTATCCTCAAAATTCTTTCTCACCAGTTGGGCTTTCAGAGTTTCTTTTGCTTTAGGGGTAGCCCACTTCTCTGGTTCTGTCATCTGGAAAGATGGTGAACATCTTAAAATTATCTTTCTGATCAATCAGTGGTATTTGAGTGCTTACTGGATGCAGAGCACTGTACTGAGCACTTGGGAGAGTACAAAATAACAGAGTTGGTAGACATGTTCCCTGCCCTTAACAGGCTTGCATTCAGATCCTTAAAGACAGCCCCTTGCCTGGCTCCTAATCTAGTTAGTTAGCTATGGCATTTGTGATGCTCCTCAATGCCAAGCAAGGTGCCATCTGCTCAGACAGATACCGTGAGTCTATCAACTCTGCTCTGCTGGATTTTCCCAAGTGCTTAGTCTGGTGCTCTGCACACAGTAAATGCTCAATAAATTATACTGAGTGATTGATACAGCAGGGCCTGGACTGGAAGGTTGGAGTCCCTTAGTACCCAGGTCTTCAGTACAACCTCTCCCATCCCACTCAGCTACGGCTGTGACTGTTGTGAATACTGGGCTCTGAGTCCTGAGCAGCCTAAGACTCTGCTTCCCTAGCCATAGTTCCCTATTGTTCTTATTGTATTTATGATCAGTTTGGGGTTTTTTAATGTTTCTTCTTTCCTCGTGTCCCTGTTGCCAATGCCTCTCCTCTTAATTCTTAGATTGTAAGCCCCCTGAGGGCAGGATTGGGTCTATGTTCTTTTCCAAGGATATTTTTTAAAAATGATATTTACTAAGCAGTTAATAATCAGGGCAGTTACAGTCCCTGTCCCACATGGCGCTCACAGTCTAAGTAGGAGGGAGAACAGGTATTGTATCTCCATTTTGCAGTTGAGGAGAGACAGGCTCAGGGAAGTTAAGTGGCCTGCCGAAGATCACCCAGCAGGCAAGTCAGAAGGACCTGGGTTCTAATCCCAGCTCTGCCAATTGCTTACTGTGTGACCTTGGACAAGTCACTTCACTTCTCTGTGTCTGTTTCCTCAGCTGTAAAATGGGGTTACCTGTTCCTCCTCCTATTTAGGCTGTGAACCCCATATGGGACAGGGACTGTGTCCAACCTAATTACCTTGGACCTACCCTAGCGCTTAGAACAGTGTTTAACATGTAGTAAGCACTTAGCAAATACCATAACAGTACCAACAACAACAAAAATGTGGTGGAACAGGGATTAGAACCCAAGTCCTCTGGATCCTAAGCCGTGCTTTATCCACTACACCATGCTGCTTTCCGTGCTTAGTACAGCCCTTTGTAACCAGGCACCTAATGAATACCATCACTACTACTACTACTACAAGATCATCAGATCAGGCATCATCCCTCTCCCGTCAGGGGCTCACACTCGAGACCCGAGTAACCCCAGGTGGAAGTATTTTCCTCAAATCTGGGAGAACAGTTACTTGGGAAAGCTAACAAAACTTCTTTCGCCGCTTAGGTTGACCTCTTCCGTAACTGAGCACAAGCGGGCCGTCCGACCCATGCGCAGGGTCCCTTCTTCACGGAATCCCTTAAAGATGCTGGCTGCCAGAGAAGACATTCTTCAGGAATATACTGAGCAGAGATTGAATGTGGCCTTCATGGAATCGAAACGAATGAAGGTTGAAAAGAGTGAGTGCCACAACCAGTGAGCTGCTTGTGCATTGGGAATCGAATACTGTCGTGGGGAACTTGGTTGTTGAACATTTGTTAAAGCCACTATTGTTACGACCCCAGAGCAATTCATTTCTTGCTCCAAATCAAAGGAAATGTGTTTGAACTTTTTGGGGAGAATATGAAGAGCCTTTGGTGTGTCCAAAAGGACACCCGAGCCCCAATTTCTCTCTTATTTGGTGGTTTCATATAGTTTATATGTTGCATCTCTTTAAACATCTCACAAAAATCTGTCCTGAACCTCTAGATTTCACTGGCCAGTTTTGAGAAAAATTGCAGCCACTAGCCTGTTCCGTATCTACTATATGTATAGCACTCCTTCACAAGTCAATCCAACCTGGCACTGCAGGCACGGGCCCTGTGAGGGGTGGACTCATCCCTGAAGAAACCTCAGGCAGACCTAGTCACAAACTGAAGGGATTGGCAGCACCCTAAGCTTTAGGGAGGAAATCAGCAGCGGACCCACCTCTCGGGCACCAGCCCCCAGATTTGAGCATAGCAGGAAGTGACCAGAGGGATCAGTTCTCTCAAAAAGAACCAGAGAGTTGTATGTAACCTAGGGTTTGTTTTTCACCTTTTCCTTCTACCTTTGTGCAACCAGTGTCAGCCAACTCAAACTTCTCAGAAGTGGCCCTGGCAGGTTTAGCCAGCAAAGAAAATTTCAGCAGTGTGAATCTGCGGAGTGTAAATCTGACCGAACAAAACTCCAACAACAGCTCTGTGCCGTACAAGAAACTGATGCTGCTTCAGGTTAAAGGTACGAAATATAAATGAAGGAAGCTCACGGAAATAAAGCGCTAGATCACTCAGCCTGCAATTGGTCTTTAAGCATTTTTATCTCACCCAACTGACTAAATTATCTTTAAGTGTTTCTTCCAGCGCCTTCCCAACAGCGGCTCCTCAGATGGGTGTTTCCTACTCCCTAACAATGTTCTAGCCCCAAGATGTAGTGAAAACTCACTTTATGGCAGAGCTAAACATTTGTCCAACACCCCCCATGTGGCATTCAAGCCCTTAGGCCGTTAAAGGCTTACAACAATGCTCTGGACTCAGTAAAGGCTCAGTACCATTGATTGACTGAAGCATTCTGAGAGCCCAAGATGGTTCCCTCCCTCACATCTACAGCACAGAGCCTGGAGTGGCTGTTCCTTAAGGAGTTGCCTGTGTCCGCACCAAATCACCCTTGTCTTTAGGACTCTAGGGCCTTGTACTGTCATCTTTTTTTCTTTATGGTGTTTGTTAAACTCTTACTATGTGCCAGGTACTTTACTAAGCACTGGAATAGATACATGCTAATCTATAACAACACTGGAATAGATACAATCTAGAAACAGTCCATGTCCCACTTGGGATTCTCAGTCTTAACTCCCATTTTACAGATCAGGTAACTGTGTAATGGAGCAGTGAAGTGACTTGTCCAAGGTCACACAGCAGATAAGTGGCAGAGCTGGGATTTAGAACTCAGGTCCTCTGACTCCCAGGCCGATGCTCTTTCCACTAGGCCGCAGTGCTTCTCTTCTTCCTACACTGCCTCTCCTCTCTCTTCTATTCCTTTCCTTAATCCTCCTTCCTCATCTTCTCTCTGTCTCTTCCCTCGTCCACCTTCCCTCCACTTCCTCTCTCCTTTCCCCTGTTCAATTTGTCCAAAGACCAAAATATTTAGACTTAAGAATGAAAATGATAATGGAATCTCCCATCAGGAATGACGGATGAGCCTGGGTTCCGAGACTTCGGAACCTGTGCAGGGGAATTGAATGTTGTGCTAGTGTTTTGTGCAGCACTACTCCCTCTTCTCCCCACCTTCCCTCCCCACCATGCTCTCCCGTCTTCCTTTTTGTCTCTCCTCTCTCTCTCTCTTTCTCTCTCCTTCTCTCCCTCTCTCCCCTCCCCCTTTTTCTCACCTCTCTCACTTTCTCTCTTCCTCCTTCTTTCCCTCTCTTCTCTTTCTTGTTTATTATTCATTCATTCATTCAGTCATATTTATTGAGCATTTACTGTGTGCAGACCACTGTACTAAGCACTTGAAAGTACAATTTGGCCACAGAGACAATCCCTGCCCAACAACGGGCTCACAGTCTAGAAGGGGGAGACAGACAACAAAACAATGTGCGATGAATAAATCAGAAGGCAAAGCAGAACATATGGCAAAGGTTTTTTTAAGTGTGGGACCCATTTATGACCAAGGTGACCACAGCAAGGAATTTGTGCTGGGCCTTATTGCCACAGCCTGGTAAGTGGCTGCCTTGGCACATCCATATGCACTTACACACACATATACATGCGTTTCAGATAAGAATAAAATTCATTCACTCAATCGAATTTATCGAGCACTTACTGTGTGCAGAGCACTGTAGTAAGCGCTTGGGAAGTACAAATCGGCAACATATAGAGATGGTCCCTACCCAACAACGGGCTCACAGTCTAGAAGGGGGAGACAGACAACAAAACAAAACGAGTAGACAGGTTCAATACTATCAGAATAAACAGAATTATAGCTAGATACACACCATTAATAAGATAGAGTAATAAATATGTACAATTATATACAAGTGCCGTGGGGAGGGGAAGGAGGGAGGGCGGGAGGACGATAGGAAGAGGAAAAAGGTTGGGGGCTCAGTCTGGGAAGGCCTTCTGGAGGAGGTGAGCTCTCAGTAGGGCTTTGAAGGGAGGAAGAGAGCTAGTTTGGCAGATGTGTGGAGGAGAGGGCATTCCAGGCCAGGGGTCGACGGCGGGACAGGTGAGAATGAGGCACAGTGAGGAGGTTAGTGGCAGAGGAGCGGAAGGTGCGGGCTGGGCTGTAGAGGAGAGAAGGAAGGTGAGGTAGGAGGGGGCGAGGTGTTGGAGGGCCTTGAAGCCGAGATTGAGGCATTTTTGCTTGATTCATAGATTAACAGGCTACCACGAGGAGAGAAGGAAGGTGAGGTAGGAGGGGGCGAGGTGTTGGAGAGCCTTGAAGCCGAGAGTGAGGCGTTTTTGCTTGATTCGTAGATTGACAGGCAACCACTGGAGATTTTTGAGGAGGGGAGTGACATGCCCAGAGTGTTTTTGTACAAAGATAATCCGGGCAGCAGAGTGAAGTATAGACTGAAGTGGGGAGAGACAGGAGGATGGGAGATCAGAAAGGAGGCTGATGCAGTAATCCAGTCAGGATAGGATGAGAGATTGAACCAGCAAGGTAGCAGTTTGGATGAAGAGGAAAGGGCGGATCTTGGCTGTGTTTTGGAGGTGAGACCGGCAGGTTTTGGTGATGGATTGGATGTGTGTTTATAATCTACCTCAACAGGCAATTCACCTTTCACTTAATTTTTAGGAAGAAGACATGTACAGACAAGACTAGTTGAGCCAAGAGCCTCATCGTTGAACAGTGGAGACTGCTTCCTTCTGTTAACTCCCCACTTCTGCTTTCTGTGGGTGGGAGAGTTTGCCAACGTCATAGAAAAGGCTAAGGTGAATATCCTAGAAAGTCTGTGATATTTCAATCAAGTCCTTAGGAAATATCCCAGGACTGCAGGATGCAGAATAGCAGCAGAATCCGAGAAGGCAGACGTGGATTTGTCTCCTGGAGTGTCCCTCACTCTCGGCCCGCATGCCAGTCTGCCTGAAGTCCACAAACTGGAACACCACAGACCTCAGGAAAGGGACCCCATTCGAGCCAAAAAGGAGACTTTTGAACTAGTTGCAGGATCACTCTCTATATTCCATAGGACAAGAGCGCTGATAGAAAGTGTGAGGATTTCTGAAGTTGGTACATCTAGTCGCTCATGAAAATAACAGTCAAGAGACAACAGTGTTCTCTGGTCTGCCCTTTCACACGCCACCTTTCCCTCCCATGTGAACACTCACAATTGCCCAGAGGAACAGACCATTCAATTCAGATCATTATGTTAATCTCCTTAGGCATCAGAGCTTGCAGCTCTAATTCAGACCAAGAGGGAACTGGGCTGTAGAGCTACCTACATTCAGACTATAGAAGAAGGAATAAACACACATACCCACGCAGCAAAAGACTTCTGGAAGCTGCTAGGCGGTCAGACGAGCTCCCAGGGTAAGTGCCTCTTTTGTTTCTGAGTCTGCCTGGCTGGGAGCCATTCCCTCTTTCTTGCTCAGCATCCCCCCTGAATCACTTGTAACCCATCGGGTAAACTGCCCTTTGTGGTGTTTCTTTCATTCCGAAGCTGCTGGAAATCCCGAGGAAGATGAGATGTATGAAACGGCTATAATAGAAACCAACTGCATCTATCGCTTAATAGATGACAAACTTGTTCCTGATGATGACTACTGGGGGAAGATGCCAAAATGTAACCTCCTGCAGTCCAAAGAGGTACAGTAAGTGATCTTTCTGAGGCTTGCGCTCATCACACTCTCTTTAAACAATGTCCCTGGCTCTGTTGTGTTGTGCTTAATACAGTGCTCTACACACAGTAAGTGTTCAATAAATGCTCCCCTACCCCTTCCTTGGGGCCCCACCCTCTTCCCTGTCCCAGGACTTGGGGAAAAAGCTGAGAATGTCATCATGGGAATCACAATTATTTATTTTTCTAAATAGTATTTTTTAAGTGCTTACTATGTGCCAGGAGCTGTTAAGCACTGGGGTGATTACAAGTTAATCAGGTTGGACACAGTCCATGTCACACATGGGACTCTCAGTCTTAATCCCCATTTTATCGATGAGGTAACCGAGGCACAGGTAAGTGGTGGAGCCGGGATTGGAACCCAAGGTCTCTGACTCTCAGGCCTGGGCTCTTTCCACTAGGCCATCATGCACCTCTAAGCCACGTAACTTCTTTGAGCCTCACTGCTTCTCTAGGGAACGCTGTTTTGCCTGTGGCCGGAGAATGAGCAGTAATGACTTTTTCCCGGGATACCCAAGATGAGTTTCCACCATTTAGCAGGATCAGCGAGAGAACACTTTTTGGAGGAGCTGACTTCTCAGATGGGATCTAGAGGTGGGGAGGGATGTGGTTTGACAGAGACGAACAGAGCCGGGAAAGCATTCCAAGCAGGGAAAATGTATCAGAGATGTGACAATTCAGAGCAGGTAACAAAATCTAAGTAAATGGCCTTCACCCAGGAACCAATTTCTGCCCATTTTATTTGATTTTTATTTTTACATCAGTGAGTTTTGGGGAGCCAGAAATACTTTTATATGCCTTTCCAAACTGGCTGGAATATTTGCAACCCCTCTCTGACTTTTTTCCTAGTATGGTCTCAGCCTCCAGATCCTTCTCCCCTAAAAGAAACGTTAGGTCCATTCTGGACACTTTCCTTACAGAAGTCATGGGATGTGATTTTTCTTTCGTCCTCACAGGTTCTGGTGTTTGACTTTGGCAGCGAAGTGTATGTCTGGCATGGGAAGGAAGTCACGTTAGCACAAAGAAAAGTCGCATTCCAACTGGCAAAGCACCTGTGGAATGGAACCTTTGACTATGCCAATTGTGACATAAATCCTCTAGATCCTGGAGAATGCAACCCTTTGATTCCCAGGTACTATCACAGCTTATTGGCTGCACAGCATAATGTCAGCGAGGCTCATGGGGAGGGAATTTAATAGCATTGCCTTCATTGTCATAATCAGCCTTTGTTAGTGCCCTGATTCCAGTTTCCATGGTCCTTACCGATTCAGTCTATAAATTATAGTGCTAATGCCCTGGCCAGGTAGATGATACATGATATCACTCCCTGGTGATTTTTTAAAATCAACCTTAATTGCAGATGGTTAATTTCCGCTTCTTCTCTGGAAAGATATTTAATGTGTGGTTTCAATTTGGTTTGGTGTGGGGGTTTTGTGGGGTGAGGTGGGTGGGGGGGGGAACCAAGTTTTTTTCCATCTGCAGGATTCCATTGGCTGTGTAAATTATGCAAACTACACACAGACCCCAGAACTGTTCCAGAGTCTGGAATTCTGTCACTGGTGTGTTCCTGAGCTGGAAGTAAAGGCATCATATGGCTTTCCAATCTCTTCTCTCCTCTTTATAATCCAGTTGACTATTGAATTCATTGAGATTTCAGTTATCTCCCAGGCAATGAACTCACCTGCTTGGCAGTGGGATTTTACTTGCTTTATTCCAGTTTGCAGTTTTCCTCTTAAGGAATTTTTGTTTTACTGAACAAAAGCAGACTATTAAACTCTGAGAAAAATCTATGGTCTAGCTAGCAACAATTCATAAAACACAGCCCGAGATGGATGGGTCTGATGGGTGAGAGGAAATTGATTTGTCTTGAGGAAGCCATTTAATATATTCTCATCTGACTAAGCAAGTCAGACGTGGAGGTGCATCCTGGTGTTTCACAGGATGTACTATTACATTTTCAGTTCTTTCCAGTACAGTCAATAGAGGCTGCAGACAATTGATACCTTCATTACATTTCTGTATCTATTTTAAACCCAATGGGAAGTTCAGGGGTGGCTGTCACTAATTCGGATAAGGACCAGGTATTCATTAATGACATGTTTTTGGCTTGAAGTTTGAAACCAGAAACATAGAAGAAGCAGAGATAGCAGGGTTTTAATTAACTCTTCGTAATTGTAAGATTTTCCTTCTAAACTCCCCATCTCCCTCCCCCACCCAGTCTCCTAAGATCAACCTCACCCCCTCTTTGCCACTGTCTCTTAAGACCCAAACCAGTACTTCTGGTCTGATTGTTGAGACTGGAAGGACATTACCTGGAGGGCGAGGTAGAAGGGGAACTGTCACTCACAATCAGAAGCAGCATAGAGACAGCATTTTTTTCTGATTGAATCCCTCCTGACTTCTCTGCAGCCTCCGACGCTGTCGGTGAACCCCATTCTGTCTTTGGGGACAACAATCCCTTGTTTTCCCGGTTCTCCTCCTGCCTTTCTAGCTGCTTTTGCCTTGCAGTAGCCTCTCAAGGTAGAACTTTGGTGGTCTGGCTCCAACCGACTTGGGCACCCCTCTTGGGTGGGTTTTAGCTTTGGAGACGGGAAGGAACATGAGGTTTAGGGAAGCAGACAATGGAAAGAGAATTGAAGTAGGAAAGATGGCAGGAGCAATGGCTTGGCAGGGGAGAATTGGGTAAGCCAACAGAAAGCTGGCTAGTTTAAGTGAAGCAGAGAGGATCGTCTGGGATGACACAGACGCAGAGTCCCACCTAGGGGTGAGGGAGCTGGCTGGTAGAGAACCTTGGGGCAGTAGTGGAGCCACTGTGGGATTCTACCAGACGGGGATGGATCAACTTGGGCATGGCGAGTCTTGCAACCATTAGCAAGCATGAGACCAGCAAAGTAGCTTCTCTGGCAAGGCAGTGGAAGGTTTTTACTTAGCTTGTGACAGTGCAGCCCTGTAAACTGAATGCTGATTGGCAGATTCTGTAAAATAGGACCCTGCCTGCCTGCTAAGGAGATTGTTTCTCGACTGTGTGTCTGCACCCACACGCCAGCGGGAATAAAGCTAGCTGGGGCGAGGGATGTTGCACAAAGCACCATCTCTAGAATTGGTTCCTCCTTTGGGAGGGTTCTTGTTCCCAGCGTTCTCTGTGTCTGGATGCTGAGAGACTCCATGGTCATCACGATTAGGGACTACCCGCATGTGGTTTCTTCAGCCATGGCTGGCCATTTTTATTTTTTTGTTGCTACTCTTTTTGGCTGACCTTAGGCCCCAGGGAGCTTGCGGTGAGGTGACCAGGTGGACCTAGCTCCTAGTGGCAATTGTGTAATGGATGGGTCCTGAGGAACAGGAAGGGCCTGTGATCTGCAGTGGCACTGGTGGTCAAAGACGGGTCAGAGGCAGCCCAGAATAGGTTATTTATTGATGGCGGGCACACTAATTGATTCCATCCCAAACAACATGCTCACTTTGAAGAACTGGCATTATCCATAAATGAGTCAGAAAGCAGGACATGTTGCTTTGGAGCTTTTATCCAGCTGCTAAGCATGGGCCCCAAGCAAAAAATTCAATCTTAGGCTCTTTGGAGAGAATCATCTTGTATAAAGTGTGCCTGAAAGCATGCCCTTCCAAAGCATGCCTCAAAACAGGGGTTATTTGAATAAACACGGTGGTTGGGGGATTTCTAGACAAACTGGGTTTGTGTTGGGTTTCTTTCATTTGTTTTCGACCTTGGGGCTGATCCCATTCCTGTTTCCCTCCTCTTAACCCTCCCCTCCCCGACATCTCCCCTGCTCCCGATATAGAAAAGGACAGGGCCGACCCGATTGGGCGATCTTTGGGAGATTGACAGAGCACAACGAGACGATCTTGTTCAAAGAAAAATTCCTCGATTGGACTGAAATGAAGAAGCTGAATGAAAAGAACTCAAGTGACCTCTCCCAGCAGAAGGTACTGAATGTGATCTTACAGAGCTTTTCAACCATTGGTCACCCTTGACCCCCGACCAGGAGAATGAAAGCTAAGAACGTGGGCTTGGTTCAAGTTGTAGAATTGCAGACTTGGTTCCCATTATCGGCAAACCAAGGAGGCTCACACTTTCCTGCTGTTTCCGGGCTGATCGCTGGCTGCAGAGCCAAAGTGTTCAATCCTGTTCAAGTCTCTTCACTTGATATAGAAGCAGTACTGCAAATGCTCTGCCCCATGGGGCAGAACCATTTTAATTTTGGAAAGCAACCAAAAGTGTGTTGAGTGTGAGCAGTTTTATGATATTCCTCTGTTTCTTTGTTTTATGGTATTCCTTAAGTGTACGTATGAAGCACTGTTTTTAGCCGTGGGGTAGATACAAGTTTATCAGGGTGGACACAGTCACTGTCCCACATGGGGATCACAGTCTAAGTAAGAGGGAGTAGTATTTAATCCCCATTTTACAGTTGAGGAAACTGAGGCACAAAGAAATTAAGTGACTTGCCCAAAGTCACGCAGCAAGCAGTTGGTAGAGTGGCGATTAGAACACAGGTCCACCGACTCCTAGGCCAGTGCTCTTTCCAGTAGGCCACACTGCTTATAGGGAAAGGAGCAAGAACTGTCGCCCTCTCTTTCAGGAAGAATCTAGGACTGACTTCAAGCCCTATGATGTGATGCTTATGGTGCCGGTGCCTCAGACAACAGTCAGCACGGTCTTGGACGGGGTCAACATTGGCCGAGGCTACGGACTAATCGAAGGGGGTGACAGGAGGCAGTTCGAGATTGCCACCGCCTCCGTGGATGTGTGGCATATCTTGGAATTCGACTACAGCCGGCTCCCCAAACAGAGCATCGGCCAGTTCCATGAAGGCGACACGTATGTGGTAAAGTGGAAGTACATGGTGAGCACTGCAGGTCAGTGGACAGTGGCGTTTCTTCTGGCCTGCGCGGAGGGGCTGGTTTTAGGGGCACTTTTCAATGTTAAGTTTCCGGTGCACGTGAGGGTTGACCCCCACACATGGAAGGATGAACTTTGCTGTTCTCCTGCAGAAGATTCAACTTGTACGTTGGAGCATGTTTTTCCGTCTGTGTGGTGTTTTTTATGTGTTAGCTTCCCTGATGACAACTCTTTCACCTTTGAGCTTTAAATGGGGTGGGGTGAGCAAAAATCATTTGAGTCAGGCTAGAAGGAAAGTAGCCATGTAAGTCACTGAGCCCGAGTTGTTTGAAATCGAAACCAAATAATTGCTTGACCGAGTCTGAGGGAGCATCTGACAATATGAGGCTGTGAGAGAAAACCAAAGAAAAAAACCAAGGCCAGGGCACTGAGATCAAGTCCTGGGAGGTGAACTGCCATGAGAAGCACAATGGAGTAGTGGCTAGACCATGGGCCTGGGTGTCAGAAGGTCATATCCCGGCTCTGCCACGTGTCTGCTTTGTGACCTTGAGCAAGTCACTTAACTTCTGTGCCTCAGTTACCTCATCTGTAAAGTGAGGATCGAGACTGTGAGCCCCACGTGAGATCCAGTTTGCTTTGTATCCACCCCAATGCTTAGTAGAGTGCCTGGCACCTAGTAAGCACTTAACAAATACCATTATTATTATTATTATTATTATTATTATTATTATTATTATCATCAACCTGAGCCCCAGATATGGGGGCCTTTTCTCCACTCTGCCTGAGCAGGCCCTTCCTCTTATCTAGGCAACCTGAGCATTCATTCTCCATTTTCCCTGAAGACTGCTGGGACCAGTCACCCCAGGGAGGGCACAGGAATTTCATCTCATGGTGAAGCATTGTGCATACAGAACACACCTCAGCTCCTGCACTAGCCAGGGTAATGGCCTCTCTAATGTGGTGCGGCAGGAAACCCATAACTGGCAGGGTCCCGGGCCCTCTCCTCCGGGATCCCACTATGGATCTCTCATCCAGATCACCTACAGGTGTTTTAAGGATGGATTGTTGATAAAAGAAATCTTTATACAGTCTCATTGCAGAAGACTGGGAATGCCTTGAGCTCTGGGCAGAACTCTTGTGTGGTGTTTTCGTGAGTTGCTTAGCAGAAAAGTGCCATTTTAAACAGGAAGACCTAAAATCTTTCGCTGGGATTTGAGGCATCTGTACTAATCAAACTTGTAGAAAATGTGAACTGTAACTAAAATTGGAAATGACCCTCATGTAAGTATCTGTTTGGGATAACAAGAGTTTGAACACAAAGGTTTTGCCCTCAGGTACATGATTTGAGTTGAGCAATCTCCCACAGCCCTTCTGCTGATGCATGTGCCCTATCTTCCCCTCTTCAGGGTCCTGTTACCCACCCCTAGATAGTGCTAAAGCACCCTCGGGCAGGGTGGGAAGTGAATTGGGTGCAGTCTTCTGCTGTCACCTCTCACCTATCCAGAGTCTGGTCTCTGAAAATGAGGGTGGTTGGTGCTCAAGTGCTGAACTGTGAGATCTGTCGGGCCACTTTGGCCACCAAAGTTGGAATGCCTGCCATTTGGTGTGGGTGGTTCCGTTCCACTTTATGCATTCTTCTAAAGTGTCACGGTGTAATAAATTCAAGAATCCCAGGCTTTTCGGAAAGCAATGCATCAGCAACTTAAGAACCCCGCTCTGCAGGACTTGGAAACTCCTTCTGGCTTTCTCTTTTTATGAAAACAATTTTAGCAAGACAAATGAGGTTCTTTTTGTCTCTTGCTGGCCTGCTGTTGTTCTTTCCAATATCACTCAGCCACCAGCTCATCTCTGGACAAAGAGGGCGGAAATGGGGGAAATACCATAGCAAATACCGTAGCTCGGTCTGGGTGGGTTTCAAGGGAGGATGGAGTGGGCCCATTTCACACCCGCACAGAGTTATCTGCCCGTTCCTTTGAACGGTGGTTTGGTTTTTCCTATGTGATGAAAACTGGTTGGAATACAGTTGCCTTTCTTTCCCTCTGTGAATTATACTCTGTTTCCAGGATATGGGCATATTCTTCCAGTTGAATACATGCATTTCAGCCCCACACCTGCCAGCCATTCGGGCATTCAATCAGTGAGGGGTATTTTTTAAATGCCTACTGTGTGCAGAGCACTGTGCTACACATGGGGGGGGGGGGTGCATTCAAGGTAAAAGACCTGACCCCTGCCCTCAAATTGTTTACAGCTCACTCCATAGCTGACTTATGAGGCCTAAGCTATATATTTGTCTTTTCCCCCTGGAGTATTAGCAGATTGTCACACCACCCCCTCCTCCCTCCTGGTGTCTTGTCATTTGCAGTTGGGAGCAGGCAGAAGGGAGAGCACTCCATTCGGGCGGCTGGCAAAGAGAAGTGCGTATACTTCTTCTGGCAAGGGCGGCACTCCACGGTGAGTGAGAAGGGAACATCGGCCCTGATGACCGTGGAGCTGGATGAAGAACGTGGGGCCCAGGTGAGCCCTGGTCCAGTGTTTCTGTTCTGGCCCTTAGAAAGCGAAGTGAGGTCACGAGGGCCAGAGGGATCGTGCTTTTCGCTCCTGAGGGCCCTGACTGGCACAATTCCGCTCCCCGGTCTCAGGGAAGAATTGACTCGCAGCATGGGCTAATGGAAAGAGCTTGGGGCTGGGACCAGGAAACCTAGGTTCTTAGCCACGCTCTGTCACCAGCCTGCCGAGTAATCATGGCCAAGTCAGTTAGCCTCTCTGTGTCTTGGTTTCCTCCCTTGTAAAATGGGGGTGAGATACCTGGTCCTTGCATCTCTTAGATTGAGAGCCCCACACTTGGGTCTTAATCCTGGCTCTGCTGCTTGTCTGCTGTGTGACCTAGGAAAAGTCACTTAACCTCTCTATGCCTCAAATACTTAATCTGTAAAATGGGTATTGACAGTTCCATATGAGACAGAGACTGTGTCCAACCCGATTTGCGGATGGCCCATTTTTATGTCATCTGCCCAAATTGTTTCCCAAGAGGCACCATTAGCTGGGTGGTTGAATGGCACATCTATCCTTTTTGGCACTTTTAGAGTTGTGGATGAGCTCTGTCATCTTGTTGATTTTGTTGTTTCAGGTGCAGGTACTCCAAGGGAAGGAACCACCCTGCTTTCTGCAGTGCTTCCAGGGCGCTATGGTGGTCCATGCAGGGAGGCGAGAGGAAGAAGAAGAAAATGCACAAAGTAAATCAGTTTAATTGTTAACAAATAACCAAATTCTACTTTTCTGCTGGGTGGGATTATTGCCAAAAAAGGGGGATTTTGGTGTCAGATTCGTTTTGAGGAGCTATCAATAGACCTTAAAAAGTCATGTGATTATTTACATGTCGGTCCCCTGCCGGGGGGGGACTTATTACTCTCGTAGTTAAACCTCTTTAACCTCTGTCTGGAGGAATTGGGAGGAAAGGGATAGGTGGCATCTCCCTTTGGTCTTTTACTGAAATTGTCTTGGCTTTGTGTTTCTTTGTTTTTTTCGTATTTTAATTTTTAAATGAGAGGATAGACATCTGTTGTGTTCGTGATCCAACTTTTTTTAAAAAATAATTCAAAGTTAGAAACTTCTGGTATGTTGTCCAAATTGACTTTGGGAAATGTATCCCATATATTATGACTGTTGTACAGAGTGCTTGGGATTGGCATTCTGGATGGTTCAGATTACAGGTCACTCCCCTCCCTCTCAGCAGTAAGACCACAAAGTTTTGTTGCCCAGTAAAACTCCAGACCCCTGGTGAGTTAAGGTCCTGTCCTTGGTCCCAGGTCAGGATTTCCTTTCATCAGTCAACTTAAATCATCAACAGGGGATGCTCCCTGAGGAATCCTGTAGCAGGGAATTAGGAATTGCAAATATCATCGCTGGTTCACGTGGTCCTGCTAAAATGCATGTTTTCACCATACGGTTGGTCTACCCGCTGTTAGGGAACATTTGTCCGAGAAAGTAGCCCATTTGAATAAAGGATGTCAGTTATCGTAATAATAATAATAATAATGGCATTTGTTAAGCACTTACTATGTGCAAAGCACTGTTCTAAGCTCTGGGGAGGATACAAGGTGATCAGGTTGTCCCACGTGGGGCTCACAGTCTTAATCCCCCTTTTACAGATGAGGTAGCTGAGGCCCAGAGAAGTAAAGTCACACAGCTGACAATTGGCAGAGCTGGGATTTGAACCCATGACCTCTGACTCCAAAGCCCGTGCTCTTTCCACTGAGCCACGCTGCTTCTCTTGTACTCGTGTGAACAGGGCCGAAACGGGAGACTATTGCAGTGCCAGTTTTCCCTAACATTTGGCAGGGAGAGAGGGGTTTGCAAGCACACAACCACTGCACTTGAGGGGAACTGGGAGTGTGTCATTACTGTGCCCTGACAATGCCCCTGCAGGTGACTGGAGATTGTACTGTGTACGAGGAGAGGTCTCCAATGAGGGAAATTTGCTCGAAGTAGCATGTCACTGCAGCAGCCTGAGGTCCAGGACTTCTATGATTGTTCTCAATGTCAACAAGGCCCTGATCTACTTGTGGCACGGCTGCAAAGCCCAGGCCCACACAAAGGATGTAGGAAGAACAGCAGCAAATAAAATCAAGGAACAGTAAGTAGCCAAAGATCTTCTGTCTCTCAGTTGGAATTAAACTCCTACGCTCACTCATTGAGGCGCTGCATTCCATTTAGGAATACACCTTTTCACTGCTAAGTCACCTTGATTCTTCAGGGTATGAGAAGGATAAAGTGGATAATGAAGTGGTGCTCTCTAGGTTGTAATAAGAATGATAAAATTGTGGTGGTATTTTTTAAGCCTTTACTCTTTACTAAGCATTGGGATAGATACAGTACAATCAGATCGTACGCAGTCCCTGACCCATATGGGGCTCTCAGGCTGAGGGAGAGAGTGAATGGGTATTTCATCCCCATTTTACAGATGAGGCAACTGAGGCCTAGAGAGGTTAAGTGATTGGTCCAAGGTCATGAAAGGAGTAGAGACCCGGGGCCATCACCTGGCTGGAGATCATTTTGTCCGATCCCTAGGTCGGCAGCCGTCCAATGCCGAGTTGCTCCCCTGGGGCTAAAAAAAGTTTTTTCCATTGACTCTGTCTTCTAGAAGCTCATGTAAAACCGGAGTCGACATTTAAGGACAAGCTAGTTTTAACAACACTGATCCATCCCGGGGGGTGCAGGGTAGCACATAGACTACATTCCCAGCCACTGGTGCACATTCCAAGCCCAGGAATTCTCAGAGAAGTGTTTTCTCTCCCTCAAAGGCCAGGCACCAGCTAGAAGGTGCAGCTCTTTAGGGAGGGGCAAGCATGAAGCCTGCCGGAGTTCGGAAGTCAAGAAACTACTGAGGGGTGAGACCAAGAAAATGACAGAAGGAAATGCGGACCAACAAAGGAGGAGTTGTATAGCGTTTTTTCTCTCTCCTTTTCTGGTATGGTCTTCCTATGAGATACCCATAGCTGTTGAGAAAGAAGCGTGGCCCGTGAGAATTAACTTGCGCCGGGGAGAGGCGTGGTTGGGGTGAGGGTTTGGCTTGGCCATGGAAGGCCCATAAAGCTGGGGAAGTGCCTGCAGGAGGGCTGGGGAAGACCAGGTGGGCTCTTTGTCCCGTAGGTGTCCCCTGGAAGCAGGATTGCACAGCAGCAGCAAGGTGACGATTCACGAATGTGATGAAGGGTCAGAGCCGTTGGGATTCTGGGACGCACTGGGCCGGAGAGACCGCAAGGCCTATGACTGCATGCTGCAGGGTAATCAAGCCGTCCCCAAAGGCCCGGGTGCCAGGGCTTGGCCCCAGGGCTATAGGCTCGACCGGAAAGCCTCGTCTGTGGTGGGCGGTGAACACCCTTAGTGCCAAGCAGGAGTGGGCAAGGGAAGACAGGTACCTGGGAAGAAGCATCTAGCCCCTTTCCACCCGGTGCCTCCATTTGTTTTTTTTCCCCTTCTGGCATTTTAAGCAAACACTGGTGCTGATGAGTTCAGGATGGCAGCTAAGACTTCTGTTAACCAAGGAAGGTGGAGCAGCCAGGCATCAGCTGCCTCGAGCAGGCTTGTTTCAGTTAAAAAATGGGATAACAGGACTGATCTCAAGCTAAATAAGAATTTTATTGTTTGTCAAGTGCTCATTATGTGCCAAGCACTGGACTGAGCACAAGGGTATATACAGTGCCGCCAGATCATACACCATCCTCATCTCCCATCTCCATCTTCACCTCCCTCTTGGCCCCATGGGTTTGTTGGCTGGGGGCAGGCACAGAGAGAGGGGTTAAGGGAAAAGGTCCCCCTAACATTTAGGGATGTTCATCCAACAAATCCCTGAACTCTGTGAACCCAAACTAAGCTCAGACTGAGTATGCTGTATTTAATCTTTACCAATTGATTGGCAACTCTATACGAGTCACTGTAAGTCTTGAAATGTTACCTGTGTGCCTTTGTTTTAGCCTTATTCTTTTTCCTTCTTAAGATCCTGGAAAGTTTAACTTCACACCCCGCCTGTTCATCCTCAGTAGTTCGTCTGGCGATTTCTCAGCCACCGAGTTCATGTATCCCGCCCGGGATCCTTCGGTGGTCAATTCTATGCCCTTCTTGCAAGAGGACCTGTACAGTGCCCCCCAGCCAGGTAGGGTGCTTGGCAGTTAAGGGGCAAGGGACCCTGCGTTAGCTTAGGAACCCCAGGGTGCGTCTTTGTTCTAGCACAAGTGGGGGTGTGCATTGCTGGGGGAGATAGACCATACTCCAGTCAGGACCCTGCCCTGAAAGCTTACACAGCGCAGATCCAGGAGAGATCGGGTGCAAGGGAACAGAGCTGATGTCTCTGCTTCTAAGGGAATGAATCCCCAGGAGAGATGCAGGGTGCCCTCTGCTATCCCTCTTTTTTCTGATGCTCAGGGTGGGCTTTCCTCACCAGGCCTCTGAGCAGGCTGTGATTGGAGCCGGTTTGGCTCAAGTAAACAGCAAGAGGGTGAAGTGTTGTTCACTCTGTAAAGACCAGGCCGGGTTGGTGTGCTCTAGTAAGAGGCCGTAAGACTGTGTAAAATCCCTTTGCACCACCGCTTTGCTGTAAGGGCTTCTTGCTGCTTGGACTGTAAAAGCCTGGGTTCTGGCAGGGAGACTCAACTGCCCCAGTTTCAGTACCTGTAGTTGTCTGCCCAGTCAGCCCTTTTCCATTCACTTTCGGGCAAGCCCAACCTTAGGACAGGAGCGCTGATCTTCCCTGTCCCAAGAGACCACTGAATCAAGTCAGAGCGCTAATGGCAGCGTCTCTGGTCATATCTCCTTCCTACAGCGCTTTTCCTGGTCGACAATCATCACGAGGTATATCTCTGGCAGGGCTGGTGGCCGATTGAGAACAAGATCACGGGCTCTGCACGGATCCGCTGGGCCACAGACAGAAAGTGTGCTATGGAGACGGTTCTTCAATACTGCAAAGGTGAGAGGGGCACTGCCCACTCCTGATGGGGTTGGCCCAGCAGAGTCTGCCCACTCCCGATGGGTGGGGCAGCAGGCACCTACAATGCCTTGGGACTTCATCATGAGCAACTAGAAGTCAATCAATCAATCAATCAATCGTATTTATTGAGCGCTTACTGTGTGCAGAGCACTGTACTAAGCACTTGAGGAGTACAAGTTGGCAACATATAGAGACAGTCCCTACCCAACAGTGGGCTCACAGTCTAGAAGCACTCACAGTCTAGAAGTCCTGTTGGGGTTGGGGGCTGGCAGGCATATTGGCAGGCAGGTTGGGAAAGGCTTTGCTTTTGTTTTTCCTTTAAACTTTCTAAAGCTTATTCATTTTGAGATTAGAGAATTCTTGGCTGTGAGCTGGGGTGAGAATTGACTTTACATTCTCTTGGTGTTACCCAGGAGGGGAATGGCCAGGTTGTAAAATGTCCTGGGCTAATGAATCCCTTTCAGAGTCCTCAGAACTCCAACACCCACTTGATGGCTGGGCCTGTGTCTTGCCCTGTTCTCCCTCACGCATGTTTATTTCATTGCAGTTTGTGTGGTATTGTAGAAAGCTAGGAATGGAGTAGTCTCTCTAAACCAGACTGAAGAGTAAAGGGAGGGATTGAGCACCATTTCCGGGAAGGAATAGCCGTATTAAATGCAAGCGACTTTTAACTGCCCATTATGCTGTGAGATATATGGGCTATTCTCTCACTTCATACCAACATGCCCAGCTTTTATTTGAAAACTGAGCTATTTTTTTTTTAACTGTATCTGATTCAGTACAACAGGTCAATTTTCTCATTAGTTCCAGGCTAATGAAACTGAATCAATTTTCCCCCAGATGGTCCACCTCAGCTAGCACTCATGAATCTGCCATTGGGATGTTTGGCCATGGCTTGGTGTAGGTAACCATAAATGGCCACAATGGATGTGCATGGGCAGTGATCAGTGTCAATTCATTCATTCAGTCAGTCATATTTATTAAGCGCTTACTGTGCACAGAGCACTGTACTAAGTGCTTGGGAAGTACAAATCAGCAACATAGAGAGACGGTCCCTACCCAACCAGTAATGGTTATCTTTTGTCCAATCTTGGAAATGCTGTCGGTCATTTTAGGAAAAAATGTCAAGAAGCCCCCCAAGTCCTACTTGATCCATGCTGGTCTGGAGCCACTGACATTCACCAACATGTTTCCCAGCTGGGAGCACAGGGAAGACATTGCCGAAATCACGGAAATGGTGAGCAGGCTTCTCCCTTCCTGTGGTCCCCATTTCTGTGCCTGCAGAGCTTTTCTGAAGGGAGTGAGCACTCTGGGATGGGGAGGAGATGTTGAGAAACCTCTGCATAATTCCCTCATCTGAAACGGGGAGAAGACAGTAAATGAATAGGGCTGTGGGCAGTGCGTATAGATGTGAATATTAGGAAGGGTATTGCTTTTGGAGTGCATGAGTGAGAGTGTGTGTGTGTGTGTGTGTGTGTGTGTGTGTGTGTTTGAGAGAGAGTGTGTGTGTGCACGCTTGCATGGACATGAACAGGTCAGTCCTAGGTTGTTACCCTTTGACTGTAGTCCTTTCTGCTCAGATCCCCCTTCTGTCCATGCCCTTCTTTCTCCAGGACACTGATGTCTCTAATCAGATTATCCTTGTGGAAGACGTGTTAGCCAAGCTGTGCAAAACCATCTATCCCCTGGCTGACCTCCTGGCCAGGCCTCTGCCCGAAGGTGTTGACCCCCTGAAGCTTGAAATCTATCTGACAGATGCAGATTTTGAGGTGAGAGATTCTTGGTGGGAGGTTGGGGGGGAGCTGCAGTCTCGTCCCCGCAGCAGGGGTTGGGAGGCCGAGGCCAGCACAGCTGCTTACTGCCCGGCCTCTCTTCCTCTCGCCTGTGCAGGCCGCGCTGGACATGACCCGGGAGGAGTTCAACTCTCTGCCACCCTGGAAGCAGGCCAACCTTAAGAAAGCCAAAGGGTTGTTCTAGGCGGCCCGGTTTGCGGCCCCGGACGCCTTCCCCGGGGAATCCCTCCCACCACTCTCAATTCCATCTGACTGAGAACAAGGGAATTCTTCAGGTCCGGAATTACCGAAGTCATCCAGTATGGCTTGGCTGAGGTGTGGGCCGGCTGAGGTGCGGGCCAGCTGAGTGCACAAGGAAGAGAGCTCTGGGAACCCTCTCGCACCCCCGTTACCATTGCCGCCAACCCGCTGCTAAATGGTCGTGCGAATGCTCCCAGTCCTCCCTAGCCTGGCCCCTTCTCAGCCCGGTCCCCTTCCCCGCCTGGCCCCATCCAGTCTCCCGAGCCATTCTCCTGTAAAGTGTTATTTTGTTAGCTTGTGGATTCCCGAGAAATTTATATTTATATAAACACCTTACCTAGATGAAGTATGAATTTATCAAAGCAATATGTATTCACTTTTCCAGACTGTTTTTGGTGTCAAAACAATGAGAAAGTAGATGGAAGCTGCTTCTCCTGAATTAGCTCTCACCAGTATGTATCCTTCTATGCGATCTGAAACGTTTTGTCCAGCAAGAGGCAATGAATTCTGCGCACTGCTTCCAGTGCTAAAATGAACAAAGCCTTTGCACTTCTGAGAATCTATGCGAAACAACCTTTTTACTTCAGTATCCAAAAATGTATAGTGCCTTGTTTTTGTGTACAGTTTCTATACAGAAAAGTTCGGTCTGGTTTTTGAAGGTGGTTTGGAGCAGGACCCTACAATTTTACTTTATAATGGTAGAAATAAAAACATCTCAGTTTCTAATCATTCTTGTAAACATTAAACATGCCCTTTTTGTGATATCAGAACCCAAAGTAAAAGCTTCAGAATAAACTGAGCAGTGGATCAGTTACTCATTTAATTCCCAGCTACAGAGTGGGATTTCCTAACACTGTGTTCCAAAATTCCTCAGCACAAACATTTCACGCTTATCTGCTATAACTTCACTTTTAATGTAGATGGCTAAGATAAGGCTAGACTGGGCAGGTAAAATGGGGAGATAGTTGATGCGTGAACTTTGTTAAGAATAATATACAGCTTAAGTGGTTTGACAGATCCTTCAGCTTAACCATTTGCACCAAAGAATAACTCTACTTTTCTTGTTCCAAGTCATATTGTGCTTTTTCATGTGTACCCTAAATGCTTGGCAGATTTGAAACTAAGCCATGATCTGAGTTCTGGAAACCTGAGTTCTAATCCCAGCTCTGCCACTTGCCTGCTGTGTGACCTTAGGCAAGTTACTTGACCTCTCTTTGCTTCAGTTCTTTCATCTGTACAATGGGAATCAAATACCTGTTCTCCTTCGTACTTAGGCTGTGAGCCCCATGTGGGACAGGGACTGTGCTTAGTCTCGTTGTCTTGTAACTACCCCAGTGTTTGGCACATAGTAAGCACTGAACAAATTCCATAATCATTGTTTTTATGATTACATTGCCCTCCCTGGAGTGGTCTGTAGGAGGGGGAAAAGGAAGTGGAATCACTGAGCTGAACGGATGTTCAAGAATTTCATTGCATCTAGGTGATGGAACTTGAGAAGCAGCATGGCCAAGTGGAAAGGGCACAAGATTGGGAGTCAGGAGGCCTGGGTTCTATTCCTGGTTCTGCCACTTACCTGCTGTGTGACTTTGGGTAAGTCGCTTCTCTGTGCTCGGGTTCCTCGTCTGTGAAATGGAGATAAGATGCCTGTTCTCCCTCCCCCTTAGGCTGTGAGCCAGGTAGTGACTGTGCCTGATCTGATTATCCTCTACCTAGCACAATGCATAGCACAGGGCACAACTCATAGTAACTGCTGAACAGATGCCACAGTGATTAGAAGTAGTATTGGCAATGGCTGCATTTTGCAAATCTTGCCAACTTAGTCAACTGTGAGTTCCAATGTCCCCCAGGCCTTATGGGCAATGGGTGAATGAAACGGCATCACTAGCAAATATTTGCATCAAGTGGCTGGGTGGGTTTCCAGGGCCTCTGGTTTATGGCAGTCAGTGCTCTGGCCAGAAAGTGGGGTGCTCTTCTAAATTGGGCCATCATTGTCCTTTGAACCGTTAAAGCCTGTGGGGTCCTGACAACAGATAGTTCACCCCAGCAGATGTTAGAGGCCTTTTGATATTGTTTCTTCAGGGGCAGGCGGGGGAAACAGGATGGTCTGAGGGGCCACCTGGATCCATGCTATTCAGCAGGGGGCTCATGGGCTCTTCATGGGTCTTGAAATAATCATTCAATGGTATTGAGTGCTTACTTTGTACCCCATTTCCTGGCCAGAGCGCTTGGAAGAGTACAGTACAATGGAGTTGGTAGAAATGTTCCATGCCCAAAGGAGCTTACATTCTAGTGGGAGAGACAGACAGTAATTGTGAAACTGCTGCAGCCCATCTTTGGGCCTCTAATCCTCCTGACTCTTCTGTTCTTAACTTCCGGCAGCCTCTACGAGAATTTTATTCTTTATTACATTTTCCCAGTCACAGGGTGATCACCTCTGATCTCTGAGACGATGAAGGAAGAGGACGGTGGGGTTTGCAGGAAGGGAAAAAAGCTGCTGGTTTAAACAGCTTTGGGACTTGGGCTGTAGGTATGCTGGGGGAAGGAATCTCCCTGGATCCCAGCCAGAGAGAGAGAGAGAGAGAGAGAGAGAGAGAGTGTGTGTGTATAGAACAGCTGGCTCTCAGCTAACGTCTGAATTTTGCCTCTCATCCACCTCTCCAGCAGTCAAAACAATTCTTGAATATCCAGATCAACACTATCAGTTTGGGTTTTGGACAAATCAAACTGGCAGAGTAAATGCAGACTGCCAGCTGGATTCCATTTGCCACGCAGGACTCCTGTAGCCAGGCCCCAGCAAACTGCTGAGAGAGAGAGAGAGGGTGCACGAATATATCCCCTTAGGAAGAGGGATGAGTCATTGGTCACCACTCCCTCGCCTCCCAGCTCAGAGAGAACTCCATGTTTGGTCTGGAAAAGAAAGTGGAACTTGAATTGACTGCTTCGCTGCAGTGAATGTGTTTTGATTTTTTGTATCAGGGTGCAGAGGAGTTTTGCATCATTTCTTTCCTTGGCTAGCTCATTTGCTTTGTCTTTGAATGGAAATGGCCCATCGCCATGATTCCTTGGGTGCTTCTCCCCCTCCCAGGTTCCCTCCTCCTTCATTAGTCAGTGCCCAAGTCAGTAATCATTTATGGCCCCCAATCATTATCATCATCAATGGTATTTATTGAGTCCTTACTATGTATAAAGCACTGTGCTAAGGACTTTGTACATATTTATTACTCTATTTATTTATTTTACTTGTATATATCTATTCTATTTATTTTATTTTGTTAGTATGTTTGGTTTTGTTCTCTGTCTCCCCCTTTTAGACTGTGAGCCCACTGTTGGGTAGGGACTGTCTCTATATGTTGCCAACTTGTACTTCCCAAGCGCTTAGTACAGTGCCCTGCACACAGTAAGTGCTCAATAAATACGATTGATTGATTGATTACAACAGAGTTAGAGACGGCAGGATGTAAAGGGGCATGGAGAGGTGTTTGTGGCCTACTAGATTGTAAGCCCCTGGAGAGCAGGGATTGTGTCTACCTACTCCATTGTATTCTCCGAAGTGCTTAGCACAGTGCCCTGCATACAGTAAGTGCTCAGCAAATTCCACTGGTGGATCGGGTGGGTGGGTGGAGTCGGGGCATGGAGTTAGAGAAGCAGCGTGGCTCAGTGGAAAGAGCACGGGCTTTGGAGTCAGGTCATGTGTTCAAATCCCGGCTCCGCCAGTTGTCAGCTGTGTGACTTTGGGCAAGTCACTTAACTTCTCTGTGCCTCAGGTACCTCATCTGGAAAATGGGGATTAAGACTGTGAGCCTGATTACCTTGTAACCTCCCCAGCGCTTAGAACAGTGCTTTGCACATAGTAAGCGCTTAATAAATGCCATTATTATTATTATTATTAGGGTGGGGGTTGAGGTTACAGTTAAGGGTGTGATGTGGAGTGGAGGTAACCCTGAACTGTGTGTGGTGTGGGTTGCGGGGAGGGCAGTGTGAGCCCTTAAAGATGTGGTGGGCTGGTAGACCGTTGAAGGGTCTTGGCTAGGCTCACTAGAAGGAGTTCATGTAGAAACCTTCCAAAGAAAGCCAGGTTTTGGAGAGGGAGAGGGAGTGAGCAGTGATCCAGCAGCAGGTGGCGCTCTTTCCACGTATTTGTGGAGCTCGGGGCGCTCTCACTATTTATTCTCCAGTCAATCAATCAATCGCATTTATTGAGCGCTTACTGTGTGCAGAGCACTGGACTAAGCGCTTGGGAAGTCCAAGTAGGCAACATATACAGTCCCTACCCAACAGTGGGCGCACAGTCTAGAAGGGGGAGACAGAGAACAAAACCAAACATATTAACAAAATAAAATAAATAGAATAGATATGTACAAGGAAAATAAATAGAGTAATAAATATGTACAAACATATATACATATATACAGGTGCTGTGGGGAAGGGAAGGAGGTAAGATGGGGGGGCAAGGGGGAGAGGAAGGAGGGGAAGGCCTCTTGGAGGAGGTGAGCTCTCAGTGGGGCCTTGAAGGGAGGAAGAGAGCTAGCTTGGCGGATGTGCGGAGGGAGGGCATTCCAGGCCCGGGGGATGACGTGGGCCGGGGGTCAGTCAGGGGTGGCAGGGAAGAGAACAGGCCCCACTTCCCCCCGGGTGGCTAAGATCTCATAAGGGACAAGAGATTTCCTGGCCCAATTCAATTCCTCCTGCAGCCTCTGTGCGGTGGGAGATGACGTTCTCCTTCCTTCGGCCGGTGGGTCCAAGCCCATCACCAGTCTGAGGCCTCTGCATTGCAGGGGTAATTCAGGTAACGCTGGGCAAACCCGCGGGGATTCGTCGGGCCTGCAGACTGTCCGGCCCCCGACAGCCCTTCTCCTTCTCCCTCCCTCATTTGCTCTGCCCCGCTGCCAGTTGTGCCGTCTCTGAGATGGAGCTGGTCCAGACTTCAGAGATGCAGAATTCATTACTTAACGTTCCTAAGGACTCTGTAGATGAAAAGTGCTGAATTCTATTTATCAAATATTTATTGGGGCTGGATCCTAATGATTTCGTCTCCTCTTTAGCTTATTGAATGAACAAGTGGGAAACTGAGCGATGGGGCCATAACTCTACCTGCAAAGACGCCGTGGGTAGTGAAGTCACCAGAATGTCCTGAAAGAATTATAGCACCATAATTCAGCTGAATACGGACATCAGCGAACCCTACTGTGTTTCAGGCATCATGACAGCTTTGTGGTACTGGAAGACCCCTGAGCTCCAGCTTCTAATTAATCGGGTACCACCCGGCCACAGCTAGGGGGTTCTCATTAAGATTTATAGGGGATTTATAGGGTGAAGAGAAATGTGATGCCTTCAGGACGGTGACCCAAAAGCCCGAAATAGAACCCAGGGTGACTGTCTTAAACTCTAATACCAGAACCCCAAAGCGTCCTGGCACCAAAGCAAAGGAGTGTTGGGGGAGGTGGATGCGGACATAGATGTCTAAAAGTGAACTTGGGGCTTTCTGCTCCATGTGCTAAAGGCCACTCTCTGGGAGCCCAGCAAGATGAGTTAGAACAGAATCAATCAATGGTATTTATTAAGCATTTACCGTGTGCAGAGCACCATACTAAGCGCTTGGGAGAATACCGTGTAATAGAGTTGGTAGTCACGTTCCCTGCCCACAGTGAGCAGCAACTGTTTCCCGAGACCAGACTGGGCCACCTTTCTTGGCTGGGACATATATCTTGGTGAAGTAAAATGTGCTGGAATCTTTGATTTTTCTGAGCATGACAGTACCTGGCCCAAGACCCAGGAGTATATATATTCTTACACACTGAAATCCAAAATAGCAACACCCCAAATTCTCAAAAGGGCCTTCCTAACCTATTTGTATGATACTTTCCCAAGTACTCTGTTCAGTGCTCTGCCCACAGTAGGCACTCAGTAAATAGTGATTTGATTGATTGAAAGGAATCATTAGGATCCCACTAGGATCTGGTAGAAACCAACCAGCGTATAAATCTAGTCAATCTGTGGTATTTGAACGCTTGCTATGTGCAGAGCACTATCCTAAGTGCTTGGAAAAATATGATACAATAGAGCTGATAGGCATGATTCTGAGCTGGCAGGATTGAAAGCTAGACGTCAACTGATAGCATCTTTTCCCTTGTCTTCTCAGCCAAGTGTGTACTAAACAGCCACATATTAGAGCCCCTGAAGCCTTTTCAGCCCAAGTGAGTCATTCATTAGGAAGTGTGAAAAATGATCAAACAGCTACCATTTGGCTGGCTTGGGAGAGGAGGAGGGGACATTTATTTGTAAAAGTGACCCCCGGTGCCTTATCAGAAGTACATTCTCAGTTCTTTGGAGCTTCTCTTTTTGAGGAACAGAATGGCTGGGGGCAGCCATGTTTTGGGGGGTGGAGGGGTGAATAGGTCATTTACCCTTCTGAATAATGAGGAGGTGGGACAGCTCTTTCCTAGGGAGTCTCAGAGGGAGAGAAATGGGGCTTTATTCTTTTTTTTTTTTGGCAGGGCGGGCGGCGGGGGGGTTGCTGAAAGCCAGCCAGCTCTCCTTGACAAAGTGCATTTTAAACTTTTTCCCCCTATCTCAGGAGACTTAAAGTGAACCCCGGGGATGAATTTAAGGACCTCCCTGATGTGCACTGGCTGTGTTTGCCCCAGGATCAGAGCTTTCTAGAGTCAAGACCAGACTTTTGTTTTTTTCCACTCACCGAGCTTTAGGAAAGCAAACTTTTCCCCACAGTGATCACCCCAAGTATGGCTCTTTCATCAGTTAAGTGACACAATATTTGCTTTTTCTAGGACCCATCCACCTTTTATAATGACTGTAAAATCCTATTTCTGAGACAAGTGTTTCCCAAGTCCCTCGGTGGTGACAAACAGCGAGTGTGGAGGAAAGCTGCTGGGTCAAACATGAGTCAGTCAGTCAGTGGTATTTATTGAGTGCTTACTGTGTGCAGAGATGGTTCAAAATTCATACACAAACTGGACATTGGACCTTGGACTTCTGTTTTGATTTGGCAGGTAAGAGTGGAGCTGAGCTGGGAATTCTTTTATGAGGGCCAGTTAACTCTGCTCCCAGCCAAAAGGAGCTCTTAGCAAAGCATTTAATCTGAAATGGCTAGGTACAGCCACAGTCTGAAATGTTAGGAAACTCAAGAGGAAGGTTCTAGATTCTCCAAGTGTCCTCAGCCGAGCCATTCAGTAGATGCCATTGATTGATTCATCTCTGTCGGCTGCTGCTTCACAGTGGTACTCGGGTTTTTCATCTGTAAAATGGGGACTCAATTCCTGTTCTTCTGCCGTTTTAGACAGTGAGTCCCTTATGGGACAGGGACTGGAGCTAACCTGACTACCTTGAATCTACCCCAGCACTTACTATAGTGCTTGGCGTATAGGAAGTGCTTAACAAATACAACTGTTTCATTACCTTCCAACCCTGGGCAGACCTACCCAGGACCATCTAGCCCCATGTGGGACAACCTGATCACCTTGTAACCCCCCAGCACTTAGAACAGTGCTTTGCACATAGTAAGTGCTTAATAAATGCCATTATTATTATTATTATTATTATGCCCCTGGCACAAGTGAGGGTCTCCAGAGACCAGGTGCCACCCAGCTCTATAGGGTCTTCAGGGGTAAGCTCGCTGGAGTAGTCGCTTGGTTCCCTTGTTGGGGAGGGCTGGGGGGTGGGTCAGTGACCTGCTTCTGCTTGGATGGCATCACCTGGAAAACCTGAAGTGGAAAGCGGTAGACTTTTCAGCCACTGGACACAGGTGAGACTGCCCATTTGTTGTAACATCTCTGGAAAAATCCAGGCCCCCGTCATATGGAAAAATGAAAAGCTACCATAAATAGCCAGTCGACCAACAACATACCACACGGATAAAAACACCATTCACTTTCCAGCTATAAAATCAAAGATTAATGTTTCAGCTGAAGCTGCTCTTGCCATTGGTTGAGCTTGCCCTCCTGGCCATACATGGTAAGTATCTTGCTACTGTCTGGGTTCCTAAGTCCAGGTCCAAACAGAGATGTTCTTCTATCTATTTCAAAAGTCACCTTGAAGAGTGACTTTCTGCTACCTAAGGATTTTTGAATAATAGTACTTAATAGGTGCTTACCATATGTGCCAAGCACTGTGCCAGGCGCTGGGGTGGATACCAGATAGAATAGACACAGTGCTTGTCCCATGCAGTGTTCATGGCCTAAGAAGAAAAGAGAGCATTTTATATTCATTTAATCATATTTATTGAGTGCTTACTGTGTGCAGAGCACTGTATTAAGCGCTTGAAAAGTACAATTCAGCAACAGAGACCATCCCTGCCCACACTGGGCTTGAGAACTGAAGCTCAGAGAAGCAGCAGCATGGCCTAATGGAAAGAACACAGGCCTAGGAGTCAGAGGACCTGGGTTTTAATTCCAGCTCTGCCACTTGGCTGCTGTGTGACCTTGGGCAGGTCACTTAACTTCTCTGGGCCTCAGTTACCTCATCTGTAAAATAGGGATTAAGACTGCCTGGTGTATCCCAGTGCTCAGTACAGTGCCTGGCACGTAAATGTATAACAAATGCCAAAAAAAGCTGTGGAACCAAGAATAGAATGCAGATCTCCAAACTTCCAATCCTGTGCTCTTTCCATATTGCCTCAGTGTGCATGAATTCTCCTCTCACAACCCCTAGTAGGCTGACCCCTTTCTGGTCATGTGATCTAGTGGGCAGGGATTGTCTGTCTCCCTTTGTTGCTGAATTGTGCTTTCCAACCACTTAAAACAGTGCTCTGCACACAGTAAGCCCTCAATAAATGTGATTGAATGAATGATGGGCAGGGAACACATCCACTAATTCTGTTTCATTGTGCATCCCATGGGCTTAGTACAGTGCTCAGCACATAATAAGCACTCAAATACCATTGACTGATTTTATCTTCCTTCAACTGCTTCACCTATCACCAGCCTCAAGCAAATTTTGGCTCAGTTCCTTGGCCAAAAAAAGATTCCTAACAAGTACTTGTAGCCTGGCTTATCAATTTGTTTTCCATCTTCAGTTCCTCCTATTTCCATTTGCTAAACACAGGATTAGGATAGTAGCTCAACTTCAATTTGATTTTTCACCCTTTGCTGCGGAGTAGGGTGAGGACAGTGAGGCCCATAGCTATGCTGGAGGGCTTGCTATTTGTGGCACCTGTTGCCTTTTATCTCAACTTCCTCTTGGGATGCAGAGGCTTAAAGCTTTGACTCTAAAGAGCTCTCTTGCCTGCCTGAGGACAATAAGGTCAGTCCACTTCTGTTTATCCGTGTCCCTCCAGGGCCATGTGACATCCCTAATTTTCTCTGCCACAGCCCCTTATGGGCTACTCATCTGTGAATGTATCCAAACATCGTTTGCTTATGTGTGTTCCTGTATATATAAAATGCCAGCTTGCTTCAATCTGCCCGTTCCCCTGGCCTCAAATAAGGAGAGAAGATTCTGGAACAACGGGCTCGCTGCCGACTTCTTTTAAGCTCTGAGCCTGTAGGTTATTTCCTGACTTGCTGTGAGGCATGAGCTCCCCTTCCCCCTCAATGGTATTTTTTGAGCACTTACTCTGTTTAGAGCACTGTACTGGGCATCTGAACACAACACAGCATTCATTCATTCAGTTGTATTTATTGAGCGCTTACTGTGTGCACAGCACGGTACTAAGCGCTTGGGAAGTCCAAGTTGGCAACATCTAGAGACGGTCCCTACCCAACAGTGGGCTCACAGTCTAGAATGGGGAGACAGACAACAAAACAAAACATACTAACAAAATAAAATAAATAGAATAAATATGTACAAATAAAATAAATAAAAAATAAATAAATAATAAAATTAAAAATAAAATAATAAAATAAATAAAGAGTAATAAATCTGTACAAACATATATACATATACACAGGTGCTGTGGGGAGGGGAAGGAGGTAAGGCGGGGGAGATGGGGAGGGGCCACTTATCAGCTGTGTGACTTTGGGCAAGTCACTCCACTTCTCTGTGCCTCAGTGACCCCCATCTGGCGCTTAGTACAGTGCTTGGCACACAGTAAGTGCTCAATAAATACGATTGAATGAATGAATGAATGAGTTGGTAGTGGGGCCTGGAAATTTTCCTTTGAAAAGAAAATTGATTTAATTGTATTCCTTGAGTGCTTCCTGTGTGCAGAGCACTGTACTAAGCACTTGGAAGAGGACGATATGCCAATAACCAGACATTCCCTATCCACGACGAACAGGCCGCCTTGCCCCTTCTAGCTTGAGACCCTTTCAAGCGCTCCCACCACCCCCAATTTAATAATAATAACGGCATTTATTAAGTGCTTACTATGTGCAAAGCACCGTTCTAAGCGCTGGGGAGGTTACAAGGTTGTCCCACGGGGGAGCTCACAGTCTTAATCCCCATTTTACTGGTGAGGTGAGTGAGGCACAGAGAAGTTAAGTGACTTTCCCAAAGTCACCCAGCTTTGTCTCCGTTTCTCCCGCAGCCAGGGCAGGGGGCACGTGGGGGAGAAGCCGGGGGCGAGTGAGGGCAGGTCAGGTGAGGTTGGAAAGGGCGGGGCTCCACCAGCTGCCGCTCCTTGAGCTAATGAGCTCACGGGGAAGCCAGTAGCCCTCCGGAGCGCCTGTGGGCAACACCACCTCTCACCCCGCGCCGGTGCCCGGCCTCTGCCTTTCCGAGTTGGCACTGCCCACTTCCAGCCACGGCCTGCGGCCCTGTCGTCGCCTGGGGTGAGTCCTTCCAGAGCCCCCCGAGGCTCCAAGCCCCTCGCTTCATCATCATCAATCGTATTTATTGAGCGCTTACTGTGTGCAGAGCACTGTACTAAGCGCTTGGGAAGTCCAAGTTGGCAACATATAGAGACAGTCCCTACCCAACAGTGGGCTCACAGTCTAAAAGGGGGAGACAAGAGAACAAAACCAAACATACTAACAAAATAAAATAGAATAGGTATGTACCATCTAGATACCTAGATATAGAATAGATATGTACAAAATCAATTGTATTTATTGAGCGCTTACTGTGTGCAGAGCACTGTACTAAGCGCTTGGGAAGTCCAAGTTGGCAACATAGTCCCTACCCAACAGTGGGCTCACAGTCTAAAAGGGGGAGACAGAGAACAAAAGCAAACATACTAATAAAATAAATAGAATAGATATGTACAATCTAGATATCTAGATATAGAATAGATATGTACAATATCAATCAATCGTATTTATTGAGCGCTTACTGTGTGCAGAGCACTGTACTAAGCGCTTGGGAAGTCCAAGTTGGCAACATAGAGAGACAGTCCCTACCCAACAGTGGGCTCACAGTCTAACAGGGGGAGACAGAACAAAACCAAACATACTAACAAAATAAAATAAATAGAATAGATATGTACAATCTAGATATCTAGATATAGATATGTACATGTACAATATCAATCAATCAATCGTATTTATTGAGCGCTTACTGTGTGCAGAGCACTGTACTAAGCGCCTGGGAAGTACAAGTTGGCAACATGTAGAGACAGTCCCTACCCAACAGTGGGCTCACAGTCGCTTGCCTTTATGATTCTGCCAGGTCGCCGGGAGCTCCCAGGAAAAGGCTTTAGTGCCCGTTTTCCTTGGCCAGCGGGGAGGGGGCTGAAGGGTCGCCCACTGGCCAACCTGCAGTGGCCGTTTGGGCTCCCCCTAAGTCGGGAAAGCACGAGGAAGCGGAGGACACTCCCCCCTCCCTCCACGGTTTTTGCTGTGCCGGTTGATTCCTGGTCGCCCTTGGGCTCCCCCCGACCTTTTTCGTTCAGTCGTATTGACCAATTTCCGTGTGCAAAGCACTGTGCTAAGCGCTTGGGAGAGCACACTACCAATGAGACACATTCCCTGCCCGCTGAGAGAGCGCGTTTCCAAGGAGCGAGCCCTCCCAAGGCCAGGTGAGACCCCACTGAAATGCCCGAGAGGTACATCAGGTGGGTGAATTTGGGGTACGGTTTTTGGAGATTGGATTGGGCAGCCTGAAGCAGGGAACTAGGGATAGTGGGTTAAATGCATCATTTCTGTTCCTGAAAACCCCCAGCCCTTCGGGCAGAGTTGCAGCCCTACTGTGATGACCAGGGGACCCGTGAGACCAGCAGGCCGATGCCCTCGGGCTCAGGCCTAGGAGTTGTGATTTCAGTTATTCCTGAAACAATTGATTGTCTTGGAGTCTGATTTTTTTCCATCCCAGCCGAGGTCTTTCAGGGTAGCTGGACGGCTCTTCTAATTCCCATGCCTGACTTCACCTGGGAAGTAGAACACATTTGTCAGAGACCATCCAGGGCAACACAGTCCCTGCCAGTCCATGGGAAAGTCCTTCAGTCCCAGCCGAGTGCTGAGCATCTGCCTCCTTAGACGAGATGGAAAGGGTTTTGAAGCTGGAAAAACTGTGAAGAAGCCAGCATATTCTCAGCATAATGTGGGATCTGGTGTTGATTGGTTGAAGAGCTACCTTTAAGTTTTATTTATGTTTTGAAGCTGGAAAAAAATGTGAAGAAGCCAGCATATTCTCAGCATAATGTGGGATCTGGTGTTGATTGGTTGAAGAGCTACCTTTAAATTTTATTTATGTTTTGAAGCTGGAAAAAAGGTGAAGAAGCCAGCATATTCTCAGCATAATGTGGGATCTGGTGTTAATTGGTCGAAGAGCTACCTTTAAATTTTATTTATGTTTTGAAGCTGGAAAAAATGTGAAGAAGCCCGCATATTCTCAGCATAATGTGGGATCTGGTGTTGATTGGTTGAAGAGCCACCTTTAAATTTTATTTATGTTTTGACGCTGGAAAAAATGTGAAGAAGCCAGCATATTCTCAGCATAATGTGGGATCTGGTGTTAATTGGTTGAAGAGCTAGCTGTACATTTTATTTATGTATTTTCGTATATTTTTATTTATATCATTACATATAAAGTGGACATTTGGGGGGCCCCAGTCCCATTTGTCGAATGCAGTTTTAAAGTCGTGTCAGATGTCTCGGGCTGTAGGGAGACTTATCTCTGAAATTTAATCAACATATTGAATGACCAATTTACTAATGGCATTTATGATCGGGATGGCTTTAAGGGAATACTCATTCTTTAAAATTTGCAGCCAGAAAGTTTAGACGGTCCGAGAGATTTCTTTCCTTTCGAGATAATGGTGATGCAATCCCGGGAGATACATCTGTTTCCTAACTCCATACGTGGCCTGTTGTTTATAATGATGTAGCTGGAGCAGTAACAGTTTATCATAAGATATGTGGTCCCCGTGGAAAATCCGCGTGCGTTGTGTATTGGATAAATTGGTTGTCACTTATAGGCAGGGGAGAAATTGATCTGGCTTTTTATTTACAAGCGATTGGGCATCTGTTCTCTCCTGTAACTCCTGGTGATTTTCCTATATTGAAGGGTTTTGTTTCTGTCTGAGTGTCCCTTTAAGCCTGGCTTTTGTTTGTGTCCTGGGTCTTAGGGGTTTAAATGAAACACCAAGGATTCGGAGATAAAAATAATAAGGCTTCATTTTTCCCTAATGCTTTTCATCGGAGTATCTTGGAAGGGTTTACATACATTCCCCCCAGAACACTGACTGCTAGTCTCTTCCAAAGGGAGCAGCAAGACAGAATTATGTAGAAGCAATGAATTTAAGATCCAGGGGCTGGGCAGAGAACAATCTTATAGGATTTGCATTATTCCCGTGGCTTTGATAATAGAATCAATCAATCGTATTTATTGAGCGCTTACTGTGTACAGAGCACTGTACTAAGCACTTGGGAAGTACAAGTTGGCAACATATAGAGACAGTCCCTACCCAACAGTGGGCTCACAGTCTAAAAGGGGGAGACAGAGAACAAAACCAAACATAGTAACAAAATAAAATAAATAAAATAGATATGGAAAAGTAAAATAAATAAATAAATAGAGTAATAAATATGTACAAACATATATACATATATACAGGGAGGCTCGTGATTCTTCCTAGGAGTCAGGGAGCATTAGCAGTGCTCAGGTCTGCCCTGGAGAGGCTTTCCTGTCCCAAATGTTCCCCTCGTTCCCGATTCATTTGGGGCTTCTGCCCTGTTTTCTTCCTCATGCCACTCGCCTGGGTAAACTGAGGGTCTCAGAGGGATCCCCCTTCGCAGCCACCCTTCGGGTGGGGACTGTGTGCCACTTACTCTACTCTCCCAAGCGGCATGGCTCAGTGGAAAGAGCACGGGCTTTGAAGTCAGAGGTCATGGGTTCAAATCCCGGCTCTGCCAGTTGTCAGCTGTGTGACTTTGATGATGATGGCATTTATTAAGCGCTTACAATGTGCAAAGCACTGTTCTAATCGCTGGGGAGGTTACAGGGTGATCGGGCTGTCCCACGGGGGGCTCACAGTCTTCCCCCTCGTCCCCCTCTCCATCCCCCCCGTCTTACCTCCTTCTCTTCCCCACAGCACCTGTAAATATGTATATATGTTTGTACATATTTATTACACTATTTATTTATTTTACTTGTACATATCTAGTCTATATATTTTATTTTGTTAATATGTTTGGTTTTGTTCTCTGTCTCCCCCTTCTAGACTGTGAGCCCACTGTTGGGTAGGGACTGTCTCTATATGTCGCCAACTTGTACTTCCCAAGCGCTTAGTACAGTGCTCTGCACACAGTAAGCGCTCGATAAATACGATTGATTGATTGATTAACTTCTCTGGGCCTCAGTTACCCCATCTGGAAAATGGGGATTAAGACTGTGAGCCCCCCCCGTGGGGCAACCCGATCACCTTGTAACCTCCCCAGCGCTTAGAACAGTGCTTTGCACATAGTAAGCGCTTTATAAATGCTATCATTATTATTAGTAGTAGACTGTGAGCCCACTGTTGGATAGGGACTGTCTCTATATGTTGCCAAGTTTGTACTTCCCAAGCGTTTAGTACAGTGCTCTGCACACAGTAAGTGCTCACTAAATACGATTGATTGATAGTACAGTGTTGTTCATACATTATTTAAGAAGCAGCGTGGCTCAGTGGGAAAGAGCCCGGGCTTTGGAGTCAGAGGTCATGGGTTCAAATCCCGGCTCCGCCACTTGTCAGCTGTGTGACTTTGGGGAAGTCACTTCACTTCTCTGGGCCTCAGTTCCCTCATCTGTAAAATGGGGATGAAGACTGTGAGCCCCACGTGGACAACCTCATGACCTTGTATCCCCCCAGCGCCTAGAAGAGTGCTTTGCACATAGTAAGCGCTTAATAAATGCATCATTATTATTATATGCCAATGATTGATTTGTCTCGAGTGTTGGCTATTGAGTTTAATGCTCCCATCCCGCAGAGTAATCCAGGGTTGAAGAAAACTCGGTCAGTTGTTTCAGCCTTTATTTTCGAAGCTTTAGGCTGCCCTTAAAGTAGCCGGTTGAGAAGGCCCCGCCTCTCGGTTGGGGCTTGTCTTGTAAAGTCGGGTAAACCGTGTTAAAAGAAATCATCAATCGTATTTATTGAGCGCTTACTGTGTGCAGAGCACTGTACTAAGCGCTTAAATCGTGGGGCGTTCGCGATGGTTGGGTGGGGGCAGTGACAGCATCGCGCCAGCAGGTGGCGGGGCAGGCCAATTCGGAGAATTTTTGGGCTTTCGGGCCAACACATAGACCCTCTCAATCAATCAATAATAATAATGATAGCATTTATTAAGCGCTTACTATGTGCAAAGCACTGTTCTAAGCGCTGGGGAGGTTACAAGCTGATCGGGTTGCCCCACGGGGGGCTCACAGTCTTAATCCCCATTTTCCAGATGAGGGAACTGAGGCCCAGAGAAGTAAGGTGACTTGTCCAAAGTCACACAGCTGACATGTGGCGGAGCCGGGATTTGAACCCATGACCTCTGACTCCAAAGCCCGGGCTCTTTCCACTGAGCCATGTTGCTTCTGTCAATCAATCATATTTATTGAGCGCTTACTGTGTGCAGGGCACTGGACTAAGCGCTTGGGAAGTCCAAGTTGGCAACATAGAGAGACAGTCCCTACCCAACAGTGGGCTCACAGTCTAAAAGGGGGAGACAGAGAACAAAACCAAACATACTAACAAAATAAAATAAATAGAATAGATATGTACAAGTAAAATAGAGTAATAAATATGTACAAACATATATACAGCTGCTGTGGGGAAGGGAAGATGGGGGGATGGAGAGGGGGACGAGGGGGAGAAGAAGGAAGGGGCTCAGTCTGGGAAGGCCTCCTGGAGGAGGTGAGCTCTCAGTAGGGCCTTGAGCTCCAAGGCCTTACCACAGACCACGCTGGAGGAGAAAAGTTCATCAAGAAACTCTGAAAGGCCACAGTTGACCCAACTAGGCCCACCTGAAGACTGTGAGTCCGCTGTTGGGTAGGGACCATCCCTGTATGTTGCCAACTTGTACTTCCCAAGTGCTTAGTACAGTGCTCTGCACATAAGTGCTCAATAAATACGATTGAATGAATGAACAGTGAGTATGGTATTTGTTAAACACTATGTGCTAAGCACTGTTACGAGTGCTGGACCTGATGACCCGTTCCGTCCCCGTACGAGGAAAGGCGTCTATGTTGGCGGGGCTTGTGGACCCGGAGAAAAGAGCCCGAGAGCCGGAGGGCCATGGGTGTCTGGGCCTCTGGGGCCTCAGGCCCCGGCTTCGGCTCCCAAGGCAGGGGCCAGGGTTGCAATCTCTGGGGTTGTCAGGTTAGGACTGAAAACAAAGCGGCGAGGCCGGCCGGAGAGGACTGTTGGGCCCGAGGGCCGGATTTTCTCCCGACTCGCCCCCTCGAGTGGGCGGATGGCTGGAACCCTGCCGCCGGGAGGAGGGGGGTGAATCCCGTCCGAGGGGCAGCTCCTGCGAAGAGTTCCCCAGGGCCAGTGGGACCTGGAGATGTTAGAAAAATGAAGTGTGACCTCATCACAGATGTTTGCTTTATTTGGTCAGTGCTGGCACCGCTCAGTCTGTGCAGCTCCAGGGGAGGGGAATGGCCCAGAGAAAGAGACACGCTCTCTGAGGCACAGAACGCGGCTTGCTTCCTATTTAGACTTTCGATCTTGTGTGGTGCTCGGTGGGTCAGAAATCTATTTGGAGAGGTCACGAGTGTTGGTTTTTCCCCTTATGGAACTCATTGTTGTTCTGTGAATCTGAAAACGTAATTCAGACCTACCCACCAGCTCTTTCCCTCCACAGGAAGGAAACTCCCAACTGCACACTGGGATATTAAGGCTGCTCCCCCTCCTGCCTTGGCCCTGCTCCCCGGTGCGGCGCATTGCAGGCCCGATGGGCGGGTGTCTGCTCAGGAGCGGTCCTGGTTGCTTGTAGCTCTTAGAAGTGGCAGGGCCAGCCCAAGAGGCAGCTCCACGGCTGACAGCTCTGACTGGCCGATTGTCCCTGCTGCCCGGCACGCTGAACTGCCCTGGCTTCCTCAGTGATGCGGTCCATTCGGGTCAGTTACACACTCACCTCCCACCACCGGGCTTGGCAGCTTGCCAAGTGCAGGGACTCACTTATAATGATGGCATTTGTTAAGCACTTACTATGTGCCAAGCACTGTTGTGCGGTATGCAGTTTCCGCCAGTTCTCTCGCAGGCAGGGTGGCAGCCCAGGGGGCTCCGACTACAACCCAGCCCACACACTTCACTCAAAGCTAAACTTCTCACTATATCTTGATCTCTTCTACCTCGCTGCGGCCATCTCGCCCGTGTCCCGCATCTGGCCTGGAAGGCCCTTCCTCCCTATATCTGACAGACAGTTACTCTGAAGAAGCAGTGTGGCTCAGTGGAAAGAGCACGGGCTTGGGAGTCGGTCATGAGTTCTAATCCCGGCTCCGCCATTTGTCAGCTTTGTGACTTCACTTCTCTGGGCCTCAGTTACCTCATCTGTAAAACGGGGATTAAGACCGTGAGCCCCACGTGGGACAACCTGATAATAATGACGGTATTTGTTAAGCACTTACTATGTGCTCAGTGCTGGGGAGGTTACAAGGTGATCAGTTTGTCCCACTGGGGGTCACAGTTTTAATCCCCATTTTACAGATGAGGTAACTGAGGCACAGAGAAGTTAAGTGACTTGCCCAAAGTTACACAACTGATAGTTGGCGAAGCCGGAATTTGAACCCATGACCTCTGACTCCAAACCCGGTGCTCTTTCCACTGAGCCATGCTGCTTCTCCCCTCCAGGTGCTTCTCCTGATCACCTTGTAGCCTCCCACCCAGTGCTTAGAACAGTGCTTCGCACATAGTAAGCGCTTAACAAATGCCATTATCATTATTATTATCATTATTCTCACCCTTCAAAACCTTACGGAAGTTACATCTCCTCCAAGAGGCCTTCCCAGACTAAGCCCTCCTTTCCTTCAACTCCTTTTTGCATCAGCCTGATTTGTTCCCTTTATTTATCACCCCCGCCCCCAAGTCCCATAGCACTTATGTACATGTCTGTAATTTATTTATATTAACGTCTGTCTCTCCCTCTGGACGGTAAGCTCATTATGGGCAAAGAATGGGTCTGTTATAATTATCTCATAATCTCCCAAGTGTTCTCTGCACACAGTACTCTTTCCACTAGGGCACACTGTTTCTACGCTGTGCCATTTGGGGGCTGGGCCTGGAATCCCCAAGCTTCACAGAGATCTGTGTGGTGGGCCGGCTGCTCCTGCCCCTACAGTCCCTGGCCCCTGCAACTAGAGAGGGGACTGGCCCTAGGGGGGGTGTCTTGATCTTGAAGTAGCCCCAGCCCCAGGTCCCCGAAACACAGGAGGGCATCATAATAATAATAATAATGGCATTTGTTAAGCGCTTACTATGTGCCGAGCACTGTTCTAAGCGCTGGGGTAGATACAAGGTCATCAGGTTGTCCCACGTGGGGCTCACAGTCCCCATTTTACAATCAATCATATTTATTGAGCGCTTACTGTGTGCAGAGCACTGTACTAAGCGCTTGGGAAGTACAAGTTGACAACATAAAGTTGGTAAAGTTGGCATCCCTTTACCTCCCACCCCCCGGCCTTGGATTTGGAGAACCATAAGTCCCATAGGGCCTGTGGAGCCCAGCTGAGGGCGGAGGACTCCTGTTGTCCCCCACCCACAGGCCTCCTTCAGGGAACCAAACATACTAACAAAATAAAATAAATAGAATAGATATGTACAAGTAAAATAAATAAATAAATAAATAGGGCACATGCCCCGGGCCACCCAAATCACAGCCCGTCCCTCTTTGCCTTTCCTTCACCAGAATCTCCCGATCTAGCCTATTTCTGCATCCCATCCATTTCCGGTGCCTGTGCAATCCTGAACTTACACTCTAGCTCTTACCTCTTCTTAGTAGTTTTTTTTTTTAATGGTATGGGGTGTTTAATCCTGAATGGAAACATATTAGTGTTCTAAATTGGCAACCCCTGCAACAAGGTGTCAGTGTACTTGAAGTTGTTTTTTAATGGGCTGAATAACTGTAGCCATGACAGCATTAGGATACTTATGCTGATTTTTTTTTATTGGTTGCCATCGGCTCGTTTCACATTTTCTCCAGCTTTTTTTCTCTCAAATCGCGTGTGCGCTTCAGCATTACACATCTTGCGAGCAAGCTGCCAATGCCCTTGACATAGAATTCCTGATGTGACCACACAGCAGAAGCGCGCGTGCCCTTGTGGGAACATCCCTGAAGCTTCTGGACAGATTTCTCTAGGGAGTGAGACTCTGTAAATCCATGTGTGTGTGTCGGGGTCGGTAGGACGGTGCAGGGAGGCGCGCCAAAGTCCCTTCCTTTTGCTGATCTTTGGAAAACCCAGGCCAGGTGGTATCCAGCCCTTTCTGACTTCACCTCAGCCATGATTCCCATTGTCAGACCATCCAACCTACAGGTAGCCAGGAGTGTAAGTCTATGGGTGGGGAAATGTCTTGTGCTCCTAATAACTAATTCAATCATTTATTGAGTGCTTACTGTGTGCAGAGCACTATGCTAGGTGCTTGGGAGAGTACAATATAACAGACACATTCCCTGCCCACAATGAGCTTATAATAATTGGGATATTGGTTAAGCGCTTACTCCGTGCCAAGCACCATACTAAGATACAAGATAATGTACTTTCCTGAAACACTGCATTTCACCCAGGGGGCTTTGCTCAATCAATACCAAGGCCATTGATTGATTGGTGCCCAGCCTCCCCCCTCCACCCACAGGAGGTCAGCCCCAATGGACTGTCCTCATGTTATGGCCCTGTGTACTTATGACCTTCCCCAGGAGTATCAGCGATGCTGTCTTGGCCCCTCCCCTGCCAAGACTACACTCTCCCGGGGTCCAATCTCCAACAGTGGCACAATGGCACCTCAGGACATGAGGAAAAAGATAGAATGGGCACCCCTTCCTTTTGTCCTCATGGTTAGGTAGGGATATTAACTTCTCTGCAACTTTCAGAGACATGCTATTCCCAAACTTTGATATTCAGCTTATTCTGGATATTGGCTGCTCTTTCTTTTGAGTCTATGACTTATCTTAATATTTCTGAAGAAACATCAGTCACGTGCCTCTGTGTCAGTGTCCTCGCCATTCTTCTCTCCTCACGGGTGTCTATCTGAATGGAAACAGTGCCCTTTTTACCTTCTATCATCGCTCCCAGGTCACATTATTGAATTAAGCTGTTTGAGGGCAGGAGCCATGCCTCGCTTCTGGTGTGCTCTCTCAGGTAGTATGAGTGCTTCACACTCAGTAGGTGCTCAGTAAGTGCACTTGAGGGCTTGAGTTGGTATCAGACTCACCAGGCAGAGCAGGCAGGGAAAATCAGCAGGGCACCAGGCCTTGCCTTGGGGCTTCATGGACCCAAGGCCAGTGGGTCTCTTCTGCTGGCCACCTCATCTTCTGTGCCACCCCCAGGCATCCACTCACTCCAGGCCATGTGAGACAGGGGGCTTTCCTGATTGACCTCAGATTCTTTGGCTGGGTTGGTTTGGATCTGGGATGTTTGTGTACAACTCAGCGTGAGTTGTAATGCAGATTTTTTGGGTGCCTCTCCCTGCCCCTCAGGGACTCGCACATCAATCAATCATTTATTGAGCACTTACTGTGTGGAGAACACTGTACTAAGTGCTTGGCGTATGCTCCAGCTGGGTGGTTTTTTCCCCTGTGGTCACAGAGGGAGAGCCACAACCGGCTTATTCTCTCACCTGCCTCCTTGGATAACCAATTTTCACTTATTTGTGCTCTGAGGGGGTCAGGCAATCTTGCCTCCTAGAATCAAGGGGTTCTGATGGGAACTCAATGAATTCCAGCTGTTCCAGGCTAGGTTGCTTGGAACAGGCCCTGCGCTCCAGCTGCTGACTGGGAAGTGGCAGTTGATGGATTGGGCGGGAGAGAGTGTTCTCCAGCCCTGTTTGGCTTTTCCCCTTCCAATGGGTTGCTTTAGCCAGGTGGGGGTGCTTGGCCTGCTTGCCGGGGGACGTGGGAACATGGCTTTGGCCCCAGGATGGGGTGGGGTGGGGCCGTTTTCCACCTAGAGTTCAGCCAGCAGGTCTCCGTTGTCCCCATGGCTGGAGTTGACCTCTCCAGGCTGGGGAGGGAACTCTTGGCCTCCGGCCAGGGGCACTGGACTCTGAGTGTGGGGGGGCTGAAAGGTGCCCCAGTACAGAGAGGTGGCGGGGAGGATGGCCTGGTCAGAGCCAGCAGCACTCACGGTTCAGCCAAGCACAGCCGGCTTCAGACGTCCATCCACCTGCCCCTGTCCCCCTCTGTGTGATACGTTCAGCTTTCTCCCCAAGGCCATCTAAAGAGTCTTTCACGGTTGCTGCTGCCACTAGGACTGTAAAGTTCCTTGAGGGCAGGGATTCGTTTCTCCCAATTCTAGTATACTTTCCCCGGTGTGTAGTACAGTGCTGTGCACACAGTAAGCACTCAGTAAATACCACTGATTGGCTTGGTTTCAAGATCCCGTCTGCCTCCTCACTAGTCCTGGTCCTGGGCAACACACAGCCCTGCTGCTGCCATCTGAGAGAGGGAGAGAGGGAAGATGGAGCCCTTGCCTCCACCATAAAAGTGCAAGGCCGTCACTCGCCCCAAGCAACGTGGCTCAATGGAAAGAGTACGGGCTTAGGGGTCAGAGGTCATGGGTTCAAATCCCGGCTCCGCCACTTGTCAGCTGTGATCTTGGGCAAGTCACTTAACTGTTCTGTGCCTCAGTTACATCATCTGTAAAATGAGGATTAAGACTGTGAGCCCCACATGGGACAACCTGGTCACCTTGCATCCTCCCCGGCGCTTAGAACAGTGCTTTGCACATAGTAAGCACTTAACAAATGCCATTATTATTGTTATTATTTCTAACCTGTCTCCCAGAATTTGGGCCTGCCCTGCCAGGCCGCCACTCCGCTACCTCCCTTGCATTGCACCCTGAGGCAGTTTTCAAGCCTCCCCCCAACAATTTAACAAATGAAAGAATGAAGGAGCTCTCTCACCCGGACCTGTGAGCCGAGACCTCCAAAATGGAGCAGTAAAATTTCCCCCAGCTTCTCTCTAGAACAGCTGCCCTTAGAGCTCCACAGCCCGGCAGGTGGACTCAGTGTTTGGGATGCAAAGTTGGTTAGTAATTAGGATTAACTTTATTTCTGCCACCTTTAAGTTCATTCTTCATTGAACAAACGTGGGGAAATGATGGCTTGAGCCCCGAAGACCACTTTCATATGAACTATGGAATCAATCAATCAATCAATCATATTTATTGAGCGCTTACTGTGTGCAGAGCACTGTACTAAGCACTTGGGAAGTACAAGCTGGCAAATCAAGCTGGAATCAGAGTTCTGTGCCACGTCAAGCTCTCCCATGTGCCTGGGTGGAGTCTTTTTGGGCGCCACCCCGCTGGCATTGGTGCGGACCTGAGGGCCAGTGACGTCCAGCAATTAGCTGAGGTGGGGCCGGCGGCTGAAGTGTGTTGGCCAGTGACTCCTCATTCCCCAGCCCGGTTTTAACAAGGGCTGTCTCCCAGCCAGTGGAGCTAGGGAAAAGAGACTCATTAAATGCCGTCAAAGGCCTCTGGTAATACCTTATTGAAAGATTTTTTTTTTTTTTACAATGTTTTAGAACATCCAGTGGTTCCCTAGGTTTCCAGCCGTGAGTTGCACTTCCAGCATATTCATGAATAATCCCTTTTCATGGATTTGCTCCTAAACTGAAAATGTGTATAGAGAGTGAGAGAAGGCAAGAACACCACGTCACTTAGAGTTTTGTCTTTGGTCAGAAACTCTCCACTTTCTGAGAGAACAAACCAGCTCCCTATGGCTGATTTGCCAGATTCTGCCTGTTGGGCTGCAGTGAGAGAGGAGTGATGATCCAGAGAGGCCGATGGGAGAGGAAGACCCCAAGAATCCCCAAAAGAAGGATATGATGATGGAATTTAAGCACTTCCTGCCAAGCACTGTACTGAGCACTGGGGTAGATACGAGCTAATCAGGTTGGACACAGTCCCTGTCCCACATAGGGCTCACAGTCCAAGTAGGAGCAATCAATCAATCAATCGTATTTATTGAGCGCTTACTGTGTGCAGAGCACTGTACTAAGTGCCTGGGAAGTACAAGTTGGCAACAAGGATGGGAAAAGGGTATTGAATTCTCATTTTGTAGATGAGGAAATTGAGGCACAGAGAAGTGAAGTGACTTGGCTAAGATCACACAGCAGGCAAATGGCAAATCTGGGATTAGAGCACACATCCTCTGATTCCCAGGCCTGGGCTCTTTTCCTCTAGGCCACCGCTCCTATGATCCCAAGCCTGTCCCATTTCTTGTCTAGCCTGAAGGTCATGGGTGATTCCCTGCTCTGCCTCGAATGACCTGGCTGGAAAGTCCTTGAGCAGCGTGGCCTAGTGGAAAGAGTACAGGCCTCGGAGTCCGAGGACTTAGATTAGAATTCCAACTCTCAATCAATCAATCAATCAATCAATCGTATTTATTGAGCGCTTACTGTGTGCAGAGCACTGTACTAAGCACTTGGGAAGTCCAAGTTGGCAACATATAGAGACAGTCCCTACCCAACAGTGGGCTCACAGTCTAAAAGGGGGAGACAGAGAACAAAACCAAACATACTAACAAAATAAAATAAATAGAATAGATATGTACAGGTAAAATAAATAGAGTAATAAATATGTACAGACATATATACATATATACAGGTGCTGTGGGGAAGGGAAGGAGGTAAGATGAGGGAAATGGAGAGGGGGACGAGGGGGAGAGGAAGGAAGGGGCTCAGTGTGGGAAGGCCTCCTGGAGGAGGTGAGCTCTCAGTAGGGCCTTGAAGGGAGGAAGAGAGCTAGCTTGACGGATGGGCAGAGGGAGGGCATTCCAGGCCCAGGGGATAACGTGGGCCAGGGGTCATTGGTGGGACAGGCGAGAACGAGGCACAGTGAGGAGAGGTGAGGAGGCTCCTTCTAGCCTGTAAGCCTGTTGTAGGCATAGAACATATCTATCAAGTCTGCCCTCTCCCAAGGGTTTAGTACAGAGCTCTGCACACAGTAAGCACTCAAATGCCATTGATGATGATGATGATAACTCTGATTCTCTTCTTGCCTGCTGTGTGACCTTGGACAAGTCACTTCACTTCTCTGGCCTCAGTTTCTTCATCTGTAAAATGGGATTCAATACATGTTTTTCCCTCCTAATTAGGCTGCGAGCCTGATGGTGGTCAGAGACTGTGTCCTGCCTGATTGGCTTGTACCTCGTCTAGTGCTTGGAACATAGTAAGTGCCTAACAATGCCACCACCAATTTTTTTATTATTGTTGTTAGTTCAGGACTGTACGGGAGGCTTTAGCCCACTGTGGAGTCATCTAGAGCCATCAGGGAACCCCAGAGCAGCCAGATATAGACTGTAAGCTCCTTGTGGGCAGGGAACATGTCTACCAAACTCTGTTGTAGTATACTCTTCCAAGCACTTAGTACAGTGCTCTGCACACAGTGAGCACTCAATCAATGTGATTGATTGAGAAATGGACTTGTCTTCAGGGTTGGGGGTACTGGACCTCCCTACATTCTCTACTCTTCCAGAGATCAGTGGGGATGGGAGGACAGGGGGAGAGGTACATCCTGGACACCCAAAGAGAGACTCACTCCTCAGTAACAATAATAATATGATAATTGTGGTATTTGTTAAGCACTTACTATGTGCCAAACACTGTACTAAGTGCTGAGGTAGATTAAAAAATAAAATAATGGTGGTATTTGTTAAGCGCTTACTATGTGCAAAGCACTGTTCAAAGTCCTGGGGGGATACAAGGTGATCAGGTTGTCCTATGTGGGACTCACAGTCTTAATTCCCATTTCATAGATGAGGTAACTGAGGCACAGAGAAGTTAAGTGACTTGCCCAAAGTCACACAGCCGATAAGTGGTGGAGCCGGGATTAGAACCCATGACCTCTGACTCTGAAGCCCATGCTCTTTCCACTGAGCCACGCTGCTTCTCTAAAAAGATAAAAAGATAATCAGGTCTCATATAGGACTCACAGTCTAATAATGGTATTTGTTAAGTACTTACTATGTGCTGAGCACCGGGGTAGATGGAAGATAATCAGGTTGTCCCATGTGGAGCTCACAGTTTTAATTCCCATTTTCCAGATGAGGTAACTGAGGCACAGAGAAGTTAAGTGACTTGCCCAAGGTCACATAGCAGACCAGTGGCAGAGCCAGGATTAGAAACCATGTCCTTTGACTTCCAAGCCCCTGCTCTTGCCACTAGGCCTTGATGCCTCCCTAAGTAATAATAATAAATAATGTTGGCATTTGTTAAGCACTTACTATGTGCAAAGCACTGTTCTAAGCGCTTGGGGAATACAAAGTGATCAGGTTGTCCCACGTGGGGCTCACAGTCTTAATCCCCATTTTACAGATGAGGTAACTGAGGCTCAGAGAAGTTAAGTGACTTGCCCAAGGTTACACGGGTGACATGTGGCGGAGCCGGGATTCGAACTCATGACCTCTGACTCCAAAGCCCGTGCTCTTTCCACTGAGCCGTGCTGCTTCTCTAAGTAAGAGGGAGAGCAGGTATTGAATCCTCATTTTGCAGATAAGGGAACTGAAGCTCTGAGAAGTGAAATGACTTGTCCAAGGTCACACAGGAGACAAGTGGTGGAGCCAGAATTAGAATCCAGGTCCTCTGACTCCCAGGGCTGGGCTCTTTCCACTAGGCCGTGCTGTTCCTCAGTATCTCCGACTACAGAGTAAATGCCTGCTGCTATGTGTGGGAGCTGGAGAATTATTCCAGTGAAGTGCTACATATGTGTGTCAGAACAGGGACCTACAGAAAGCTCTGCCTCACTAATTAGCTTGAAAAAAAAACCTTTCTCATTTGCATACAGAAACATTTTCCAGTTCATTTGTCTCTTGAAAGGAGAGGAGATTTGTGTTTGAGCTAGCTCAGCAAAGACGGAGAGGAAGGAGGACCAGGCTGGCTCTCAGTGCCACCCGGCACAGTCCGCGAGCCCCTCTGGGCCCTCATGGACCAGAGCCAAATCATCGGACAAGTTGTTGCTGAGGGAAAAATTGTATTTTTTAAATGGTGTTTGTTAAGCACTGACTGTGTCAGACACTGGTACTAAGCACTAGATACAAGCTGATCAGGTTGGACCCAGTCCGCATTCTACATGGGGCTCATAGTCTTAATCCCCATTTTGCAGATGAGATAATTGAGGCAAAGAGAAGTTAAGTGACTTGCCCAAAGTCACAGAAAAGGCAAGTGGCAGAGCTAGGATTAGATCCCACATCCTCTGCCGCTCATGCCCATGCTCTTTCCAGTAGGCTATGCTGCTTATATTCTTACCTGTATATTCTTCCTGTATATATGTATATATGTTTGTACATATTTATTACTCTATTTATTTATGTATTTATTTTACCTGTACATATCTATTCTATTTATTTTATTTTGTTAGTATGTTTGGTTTTGTTTTCTGTCTCCCCCTTTTAGACTGTGAGCCCACTGTTGATTAGGGACTGTCTCTATATGCTTGTACTTCCCAAGCGCTTAGTACAGTGCTCTGCACACAGTAAGTGCTAAATAAATACGATTGATTACCGTATTATTTAGGCTATTCAGGTGCTTACTGTGTGTCAAGCACTGTTCTGAGCACTGAGGTAAGATACCAGTTAATCGGGTGAGATGCAGTCCACGGCCCACATGGGACTCACAGTCCAAGTAGGGAGACTGGGTATCTAATCCCCATTTTACAGTCGAGAAAACTGAAGCACAGAGAAGTTTAGTGACTAGCCTAAAGTCACACAGCAGGCAAGTGGTGGAGCTGGGATTAGAATCCATGTCTGTGATGCCCGGGCTCTTTCCTTGGGCCATAGTGTTGCAGAAAACCGCTCAGGGAGGACCTCACAGGCTGCGCTGAGCTTGCTGGCTTAGCCTCCTCTTTTCCCCCACCTCCACACCCGGGAAGCATGTGGGCTCAGGAAGCAGTGGGCAGAGGCACACAAACGTCTTATGTGACAGGGGCTCGGTGGTTGCTGCGGCTCTTTTCCCCTACGGTCATCCGCTGTCGACAGGAGAAGTGCATTTTCTCCCCCACTCCATCGCTCAGTGGAACTTATTGAGTGCTTACAGTATGCAGAGCTCTGTGCTAAGCACTTAGGAGAGGACAATACAATGGAGTCGGTAGACAGGATCCCTGCCCTAGCTGAACTTGATCTAGTGGAAGACCCCACAGTTTGCTGAGTTTTGTTTAACACTTCCCCCTGGGGCAGATTTCTTGGCACCAAGCCAAATTTAGTCCCAAATCAAGGAGATAATGTGACTTAAGTAAAATCCAACCTGGTGTGTTTGTGGTCTGGACACTTCCCCTAGGCTGTGAGCTTTAGCTGTGTGGGGACTGAGGGGCCTCATGGAAAGAGCACTTACCTGGGAGTCTGCTCTGACAATTGGCAAGGCACTTCTCTATGCCTCAATTCCCTGAACTGGAAAATGGAAATTAAATCATACTAACTCCTAATTAGTCTGTGATCCCTGTGTGGGACAGGGATTGTAGCCAATCTGATTACCTTGTATTTACACCAGCACTTAGTATATCCCGTGGCACACAGGCACTTAACAAGTACAGAAGAGTACAGAAGTAGAGAAGCAGCTTGGCTCAGTGGAAAGAGCCTGGGCTTTGGAGTCAGAGGTCATGGGTTTGAATCCCGACTCTGCCACATGACTGCTTTGTGACCTTGGGCAAGTCACTTAACTTCTCTGAGCCTCAGTTACCTCATCTGTAAAATGGGGATTGATTGTGAGCCCCACGTGGGGCAACTTGTTCACCTTGTATCCCCCCCAGCGCTTAGAACAGTGTTCTGCACGTAGTAAGCGCTTAACAATGCCATCATTATTGTTATTGTTATTGTTAAGTACAATAAGAAGAATGATGATGATAATAATCTGATTGGATTAGATCTACCCTAGCGTTTGGCCCAGGGTAAATTAAGCAGTACCACACTGATTTTTCCTGGTGTCCCAGGAGTAGTTGGTTCATTCATTCATTCATTCAATCGCATTTATTGAGCACTTACTGTGTGCAGATCACTGTACTAAGTGCTTGGGAAGTACAAGTTTGCAAGATATAGAGACGGTCCCTACCCAACAGTGGGTGGTTATTCAACAAATACAGCTAGCAACAGCTCTCCATATGTTGCCAATTTGTACTTCCCAAGCGCTTAGTACAGTGCTCTGCACACAGTAAGCACTCAATAAATACGATTGATGATGCTGATGATCTCCCTCAGGCCCTGGGGCTCCAGAGGGAGAGAGGGCCACCGAGACCAGCCCAGTCTCGGTCTCGGTTCCGGTTCTGGCCCGTGGAAGAGGCCGGTGGGACAGAAAGGAAGGAGAGAGCAGGCGGTGGCATGGACTGCTTTGACATCTGCGTTGACTCTTTTGAGGCCGCTGCTTGCCCAGCCTTCTCCCCTTTACTCAGAGGAGTTTGAGAGCCAGCATGGTTACAGGTGGGAGATGATCTGCAGAGGCAACAAGATATCCTGCTCCTTTTATAACTGGAATTCACACCTACTTTTGACAGAAAGTATGTATCTTCAAAGGTAGAGCCCGTCATTCCCTGGCTGCCTCGCTGGTGCTCCGGGGAAAGTACGGCAATGTGTGTCTTGTGGCCGATGGCCGTCCCCGCTCCGGGCCAGTGCGGACCTGCCAGCCGGCCACCTGCATCTTTAATAATGTCAAGCGCCTCCCGAGCCCCAACATATGCTCAGGAAGTTGAATGTTTAAGCGCTTTCTCAGAAAGGCAAGCAGGCTGACGCTGCCTGGAAACCGGTCTGGAAAATACTTGACATTTCTTGAGCGGAGCGGTGGCTCTTTAAGGAAGAAATGCTCCAACAAGGAGACGGGCTTTGCCATGACCCCTGCACCAGCCCCTCTGGCCTGCTCTCCTCCCTCACTTGGTCCCCTCAGGCCCCAGGGGTCACGTTTCCACAGGAGGAAAGCTCAAATGTTGCGGTCAGAGAATGTGTCTACTAACTCGGTTATTGTATCTGCCCAAGTGCATAGTACAGTGCTCTGAACACAGTAGGTGCTCGATATATACGACTGATGGACTGTGGTGAGCGGACAGACACCAGATGGCCGTGGTTGCTTCTGGAGGGACCTGATTTGGGGACTGGGTTAGTCTCTGTGTTTGCTCTCTAATGACTGAAGAGCACAAGCCCAGGAAAAATGCTATTGTTTTAAGGGTGATTTGAGGTGGTTACACCTGAGTGAGGGCCCAGTGCCCCAAATAGAGGGATGGGGAGGACTTTGGTATGGGTTTGGCTCCAGCAGGAAGATTAGTCCCTCGGGCCTTTTGTTGGCCCTTTGAGGAGCACCCTCCAGGCCCTCGTCCCATCTTTCCATCTCCCTTTCATCCTCCACAATAAAAAATAAAAGGACTATCTTCCTCCAGTGGCAAAGCTTCCCACTTCGGTGGAGCCTCCGACCTGCTTTTCCTGAGATGAAAAAGCCAGAAGGCCTGTTAGAGCAGCATAGGGGAGGGGGGCACAGGGGCAGATCCTGGAGCTCCAGAAGTGGGGTGCAACCTCGCCCCGGCATTGAACGAGCTGTGGACTGTGTGCGGAGCAATGTGTTTTATGTCCGGACAACAAATACTAATTCTGGTGGGAGCTCAGAGTCGCCCTGGGGGAGCCCTGTCTCTTGGTGCTTTGGAAGATGGCTGTTTCTGGGCTGCAGCATCCACTCTGTTATGGGGAGAAGGATGGGGGAGAGGCAGAGGGTAGCTTCATGGGGCTAGGTGAGGAGGGGCAGCAAGGGAGTGGGAGGGGGGCGGCAAACTAACTTTCTCTAGGCCCGGCCTGGGGGGATGAGCAATGCGAGGAAGTTAGCTACCAGCTGCTGAGATTCCCCTGGGGGCAGGACACCTGGGCCCGATGTCTATCTGTGTGCTGGCAACTGACTTGGAGAGAAAAGCAGTAAAGGAAAAGGATCTTGGGGAGTGCCACTTTCAGGATGGGGCTCAGGGCCATTTCGCCTTCCTTCCCTGCCCCCAAGTTGGGCTTTCACCTGTGGCCAGCCTAACACAGAGCAGAAAGGAGGCTCCGTAGTTCTGCTTTTGAGACTGATAGGACCCACCCTACCTCCCACAATTTAAAGCACCTCAAAACTTTCCATAAGGCAGGAACGGGGATATAAGAATGTGGTTCTGGGTAGGGGTGTTTTTTTCAATATATATATATACTTAATATATATATTAAGTACTTTGTGCAAGACACTGTGCTGGTGTGGCTACAAACGAATCGGATTGGACACAGTCCCTGGCCCCCGTGGGTCTCACAATCTTAATCCCCATTTTACAGCTGAGGGAACTGAGGCACGGAGAAGTGAAGTGACTTGCCCAAGGTCACACAGGAGGAAAATGGCAGAGCTGGGGTGAGAGCTCCGCAACTTCTGACTTCCAGGCCCGTGGTCTGTCCACTAGGCCACGCTGCCTCTCCGGGATCGGGGGGGTGGTCCAGGAGGCAGAAAGCGGGTCCCAGACTCCAGGCTGGATCCTGTGATAAGACATTTCATCTTATTCCGTGTTTGCTGAGTTTGACAGTGAGCAGAGCAGGCACCAACAGAGAATCCATTTAATGAGTTATTTGGCAAGGATTGTTTCTGAAATGAATCATCAATCACTTCTAATTATTTTAAAATTGTGCTTGTTAATCCCCAGGCTCAGGGAATTCTTGGGTTATCACGTGCCAGCCAAGTGCCATGCTGGACGAAGGTAGAGGGCGGGTGGCAGAGGGGACCCAAGCCCCGGGGCTTTGCGGAAGGCCAAGGCAGAGCTTTGACGGCCTGCGGGACAGACCCGCCCAGCGGCCCATGGGGCCATTCACCATGTGTAGGGGAGTAGATCCCCTGGAGTGGCGGGTGGCTGCGGCCTTGTCGGGTCTGGGGCAGGGGACTTACCTCTTTCCTGGAAGGTCTGCAGTGGGAATGGAACAGCCTGGTGCCCGGCAAGGTGAGGGCTCCTGGTACTGTACCACACGTGCCTCGACAGGTGAGGCTCCCTGAGGGCGGGATGGGTTCCCCAGATGGCTCGTGCTGGGCTTTGCAACCAGAGAGGGCTCAGTCATTCAGGGCCACCCCAGGCCTCCTCAGAACAGGCCCAGTTCGGATGTGGGATTCTGGTCACTTCCAGCATGGCCCAGAACCCTGTTAACAGTCCAGGGCCCAGCACTGACCTGGACCGGGCCTGGATAAAACCTGGGCCAGCCTGGGAGTCGGGCTTTCTGCCCCAAGTGACTTGCTGTTTTGGTGCAAGTTCTCTGGGCAGCTTGTGAGAAGGGGACTGTGGAACCAAAGACTGCTCTGCTGTTAGCAGCAAGATCCCCCGCCCCCTTAGCTCTTCCCCAGGTTTAGGGTCAGATCCCATCGTACACTTAGGCTGGAGGAGGAGGGTGATGCTGCTGAAGGGAACCTATGGGTCTGCACAGGCTTAAATTCTATTCATAATTCATCAGACCCCTTTTCTCCCAGCACATAGGGCCTCAGACTTTGCTCTTTTGGTCAGGCTCCAGACACGTGACACCTGGGAAAAAACCACCCCAACTGAGAGTAGTCTAATATCCCAAGGTGTCAGATCTGTCCATGTTAAAAGGCATTTTGCCAAGTAGGTATAGTCACATTCCTTTAATTGCAGATTTTCTGAACTATGCATCAGAAACACCCTGCGTTCTTTCTATTTTAGCTGTATATGGCATAATTAGGCCGTGGCGGTTCACCTACTCATCCACACCAAGACCTCTCTAAAGCAAGGGAAGACGAAATTTCAAACACATTCAGGGCTGCCCCAGGCCAACTCAGAACAGGCCTATTGCAGATGTGGGATTCTGGCCACTTCCAACATGGCCCAGAATCTTACTAGTTCAGGACCCAGCGCCGACCTAGACTGGGCCTGGGCAAAACCTGGGGTTCTGACTTTCTGTCCCGAATTACTTGGAGTGGTGTGGATGGGGGTGTCTGTGTATGCCTATGTGTGCCTGTGTGTGTGTGTGTGTGTGTGTGTGTGTGTGTCTCTGTCATCCATCCATCCATTCCCTGGGCTGGTTGCTTTTGCTGTGAAGTTAACTCCTAAATCTTGAGACGGCTTGGACCCTATTCATTATTAGACTTTAGCCTGAGTCCCCTTTTCTCCCAGAACTTAGGGCTTCACCATCATCATCAATCGTTTTTATTGAGCGCTTACTGTGTGCAGAGCACTGTACTAAGCGCTTGGGAAGTCCAAGTTGGCAACATATAGAGACAGTCCCTACCCAACAGTGGGCTCACAGTCTAAAAGGGAGAGACAGAGAACAAAACCAAACATACTAACAAAATAAAATAAATAGAATAGATATGTACAAGTAAAATAAATAAATAAATAGAGTAACAAGTATGTACAAACATATATACATATATACAGATGCAGTGGGGAAGGGAAGGAGGTAAGATGGGGGGGATGGAGAGGGGGACGAGGGGGAGAGGAAGGAAGGGGTTCAGTCTGGGAAGGCCTCCTGGCCTCTTCACCACGTAGAAACACTCTCTCTCTCACACACACACACACACACACACACACACACACACACACACACACACACACACACACACACATATCATCATCATCTTTCAGTCCCCCTCTCAGCATGTCTGTTGGGACAAAGTAACTGGTCTCATTGATTCTTCCCTGAGAGCTTCCTTGGGGGGTGCTTAGTACAGCAGCCTGGCTTTCAGGGAAGGGGACCGGTTCAGGCTGAGACAGGAGACCGGTGAACTTGCTAGGTGTCCGGGGAGACATGGCTTGAGCTGGGGGGTTATTTCTGTAAACTGGCTGGGCCAGCTGGTGACATCTGGAGCAGATCACAGCAGCCGATGCTGAGACGCACGCTCCCCCCCCCCCAGCCAGAACAAAATGTTCCCAGGCCGCTGGTCGGGCAGCTGGCCCCAGGTGGACATGGGAGCCTCGCTCCCTCAGGGTGGGCTGAGTGGTTGGCACCTGGGACTAGCCCCCTGGTACCTTGCTATCAGAGGTGTTGGTGTGGGTTTTGAGGCAGTGATGAGTTTTCAGTCTTGAAGATTTGCTCCTCTACGGCAGTGACCCATGGCCCTGGGAGGTGTGGCCATCTTCTCCTCATGCGGATGAATATTCTATTGTTTTACATCTCATTGCTAATGAGCGTTTATTCAGGGTCAACAACGGGTAGCCACATCTGGGTCACAGCTGCCACTGCATGCTCCTCTGAGACCAGGATTCTGGTAGATCATTTTGAGAGGATTTCTTAGCACACAGCGTGCGGATGGGGCCTGGATTTTGCTAGGCGGTTTGCAAGGACTGGGAGTCCATGGGGCTAGGTGGTTGGGGGACGTCATTTTCAAGCTCTTTGGGAATTGATAATGCGGGAGGAAGGGGATTTGGGAATGGAGAAGGAATCCTGCTTTGGTAACAGACTAGAAACCAGTGGAAGTGTGAAAAAAGCTGTTGACTGCCTGGCTGAAGTGAGGAATTTGTAGCCGGCTGTGGTCTGGAACCCATTTCCCCAAGGGAAACTTGGGGATTCTGTCACCCCATTGGCCCCCACCACCCCAAGTGACATTTGCCTGGAGAAAGCCACTGAGGGGAATGGGCTAGGGAGCCCAGGTGTAGCCCACCTTTCTTCCCTTCAGCGATTGTATCCTGTCTGGGTTCTCCAGATCCTCCTTTTTCCAGCAGTGCAGCCTAGTGGATAGAGCATAGGCCTGGGAGTTGGAGGACCTGGGTTCTAATCCTGGCTTTTCCACTTGTCTGCTGTGTGACCTTGGGCAAGTCACTTAACTTCTCTGTGCCTGTTACCTCATCTGTAAAATGGGTTGTGAGCCCTATGTGGGACAGGGACTCTGTTCAACCAGTTACCTTGTATGTACCTCAGGGCGTAGCACAGTGCCTGGCACATAGTAAGTGCTTAACAAATACCACTTTTATTATTATTATGTCTGGTGGGGGCCCTCTGAAAATGACCCCAGGGGCAGGAGCATGGCTCAATGGAAAGAGCACGGGCTTGGGAGCCAGAGCTCATGGGTTCGAATCCTGGCTCCGCCACTTGTCAGCTGCATGACCTTGGGAAAGTCACTTAACTTTTCTGTGCCTCAGTTACCTCATCTGTAAAATGGGGATGAATACTGTGAGCCCCACGTGGGACAACCTGGTCATCTTGCATCCCCCAAGCGCTTAGAACAGTGCTTTGCACATAGTAAGCACTTAACAAATACCATCATCATTATGGTATGATGATGGGGCTCATCCATGGCACCTACAGCCCCATCAGCCTAGAAGAGGGGAACTTCACCACTCCCTTGAGAGACTCTTTGTATTTCCATGACAGGGAATGATCTCCTCCACTCCAGCCCCGACCTGACTTTACTGTCCTCAGCATGGGGAGTTTGCCTCGGGGATCTTTTGGGGGCTGTATTGGTCAGTGGGGGGATGTTGTTCCTGGGCCCTTTGGTGATGGAGTTTTCTGAGGCTTGTGAACCCAAATGAGGGTTGGGAGGCACTGCCTTGACTGTGAAATGTTAAGCAACAGATTGGCCTGGAGAGACTGCTGGAGGGGCCCCAGACCTGAGACTTGGGAACTGAGAACCTGAGTGAAAGAGTTGATTTTGGTGCCGGTGGCCTGCACGGTGCCACTCACGCTCTCTCACTCCCGCCTGTAGCAGTTCCACAGACAAGGGGTGCAGTGATCAAGTAGGGAGGCAGGGGTGTGACACATTACGAAGCATCCACAAAGGCCAGTGTGGCTTCGGCCCGGTTCTGATAATAATTGTGGTATTTGTTAAGTGCTTATTGCGTGCCAGGCACTGTTCTAAGTGCTTGGGTGGATACAAGCTAATGGGGTTGGACACAGTCCCTCTCCCACATTGGGCTCACGGCCTTAATCCCCGTTTTACGAATGAGGAAACGGAGACAAAGAGATGTTAAGTGACTTGCCCAAGGTCACAAGGCAGACAAGTGGCAGAGCCAGGCCACACTCCCAGGCCCATGTTCTATACAGAAGGCCACGCTGCTTCCGTGATGGCGTTTCCCAGCTGGCGGTGGTGTCAGTGGTCTTTGCCGCCAGCAATTCGTCGGGATTCCTGCCAGACTGGTCTCCTTGTCTCGTGGAATGTCCCAGATGGTTTTTCAGACAGAAACCTTTATGCTGATGGTGATTTCATCCCCCTGCTTGCAGTCGGGCCTAGAAACAAATCTGCTGACTCCAGGGGCTGGACATTTCTTTCCCCTGGACAAACAGCAGGGTCTAACCGATGACCCAGCCCTTTTCCCCTGTCCAGAGCCCGTTGATCAACAGGTGTTTTGGAGATCCTGTAGGTTTAGGATGCAGAAAGTGAATCCCAGATCTCCGCAGGTGATGAGGGTTCATGGAGAATTTCTCCTACTAATTCCCAAGCCCAAAATAGGGGTGGGAGAGTTTGAGGGGGGCAGCACACGTGGCTGACATGTCCGTCAGCTCCCCTGCACACTCACATGGCTAGAAGTCTCAGGGCCCCTTGGTGCTCTCCCCAGGAGTCACCATCAACCAATGGCCCAAGCTGAGGCCACACATCCCGCTGTCAGGGCGGTGCACCCCATCCCCCTCACCCCTCTGCTGGGACGCTGGTCCCCGACACCCCAGACGGGAGGGCAAGAGGGCCATGCAGGGAGGCCCAAACAAGTGCCTGGAGAAATGAGCCATGCCAGACGGCCCCCGACCCTGCTTCATTTTTAGAGAGGACAGCCCCCAATGCGGTCACTGCGGGGTGAGCCCCTGGGGATGTCTAACTTCTGGCGAAAAATACAGCTGCCTCAGAGGTCAGCTGCCACCAGGCATTACTCTGACAATGCTGGAGTGTCCACTGGTGGGGAAGTCTGAATAGCCGAACAGCCTGGGAGGAAGCCAGGATGGAGGCAAAGGCCAACCAGTACAGCAGGAAAGCAGGCTACAGCCATCAGGAGAGGTGAGCCTATTGCCAGGGTGCAGAACCGGAAAGGTCAACTGTCTGACAGGGCGCTCTGCTCTGAGTCTGGCACCCACTTTCATGATTCAGTCGGAAGTCAGTCTCCTCCCAACGAAAGACGTGTTTTCCAGAGTTTCCTCGGCATGGCTGTCAGGGCACAAGGCCCATAAACCCTCGCCAATCCCCCGAAGACCTGCAGTCTGACTTGGCCGGAGATGAGCAGATCAGTGTCACTTTTCCCAGGAAGAAATGTCCGTTGTTCCAGGACCCCCAAAGGAGTGGGCGTTAGGCAGGAGATGGGATCTGAAGGTTAATTGTGGCCATGTTACACAACCCGCCGGCTTATGGGAGATGTGCGAGCACATGGGGAGAGCACGTCGGGACCCAGTTAGGAAAGCAATCAAGCAGCCTTTGGTTGTGCCAGGCCCATGTCAGCAGCCAGTATTTGAAGACTTGGGGTCAGGACACTGTTTCCCCCATTTCCATGGCTACTCCCCGCTCCCTTTCATCTGCCCAAGAACATGACTAAGAGGCCTCTAAATTGGAGAGCAGATGTATGTCCCCTGCCCCCTTTTTTAAAAAAAAATATTTAAGTGCTTACTGTGTGCCAAGCACTTTACCAAGAGCAGGAGTAGATTCTAGATAATCAGGTTGGATACAGTCCCTGTCCCATGTAGGGCTCAGTCTTAACTCCCATTTTGCAGATGAAGTAACTGAAGCACAGAGAAGTTAAGTGACTTGCCCAAGATCACACAGATGATGAGTGGTGGGCCCAGGATTAGAATCTGGGTCCTCTGACTCCTCTTGTTGAGGAACTTTCAATACTTACGGTAGATGAAGTATAGTGGCATAAGAGTAGGGAAGCTATTCTATTAAATCCACAACATATGTTGGGAAGAGTACAAATGTCTAAACCGACATGTATACTTGGACCAACAGGTCCTGCCAAAATATTTTAACCATCTGTTTTTACTTAGTCTTTTTCTGAGCAAATTATGTTTATTATGTTAATTTATTTTCCTGTCAACAGCACCAAATGACACAGTCGCTGCTAAACAACATCATTATAGATCACATCCTGGCACATTTCCAGCAGCGGGTTTTTTTTTTTAATTTAACGCAGCTAGAATAAATGCATATTAAAATGTCAATTTGTTTAAAATCTGGTTTGGGGTGGTACACAGAACGGAGCTCTGCGCAGAGCAGGCAGCTTAGGGGGGGAGCGGGCAGCCTGGCGATGCTCGAGGGAGGGAGATGGCGGTGGCCCTCGGCAGCTCGGTCAGATTTCCACCTGCCCAGGGTCCTGTTAGGGGTTCCCACTCTCTCTCAGGAATGTGTGTCGTACTGAGGAAGGAGTGAGGGGTGGAGAGAATGGGCCAGGCAAGACTGCGGGACTGGTGGGCCTGGCGTTGCATCTTTCTCCCAGGTGGAGAAAATGACAAAGCCTGTCATGTTCCAAATGGCACAAGTTTGAAGTGGGAAGGTCAGGGGAGGAAGAGTTTGGGAGGGCCACAGCAATAATAATAGCATTAATAATAGTAATTGTGGACTTGGTTAAGCACTTATAGTGCCAAGCCCTGGACTGGGGCAGATACGGGAGCATCAGGTCAGAGACAGACCTGGTCCCACATGGGACTCACGGTCTAAGTAGGAGGGATAGTAGGGATTGAATCTGTGATTTGCAGGTTGAGGAAACGCAGGCCCAGAAAAAAGTGATTTGCCCAAGGTCGCAAGTGGTGGAGCTGGGATTAGAACCCAGGTCCTTTGACTCCCAATCATGTACTCTTTCCAATAGGCCACGCTGCTTCTCAGACAAGCAAGGGAGAAGGAGAGGAGAGCTAGAGGGTTGGGGGTTGGGGGTCGGGGGAGAGCAGTCAGCTCACAGAGGACAGAGCCAATTTCTGCCTCTCAGGAGCCAGCTATTGCCAGCGCACAATATCTCATTCACATTTAGAGATATTTTCAAGAAGGAGACTGGTGGGGGTGGAGGGAGAAAGCATCAGAATGTACTAACCGGAGTGATTTTTAGACTCTCTACAATGTCTTTGGGCCTAAGGAATTGTTTGTATGAAGCCAGGGCTCAGGAGTCACAAGAGAGCTTCGTTCTGACTCAAATAGTTGGTTGGTTAAGTAACTGGCCTCGGGAAGGAAATTCACATTCCTGGGAAGAAAACAGTCGAGGCGCGGGGACAAGCCAAATCTTTCTTTTAAACGGGGAGCAGGGGGCCCCTCGGCCCATGCCATCAGAAGGCCCAAGCGCGGCCCGCCAGGCCTTGGAAACTGGTGACCCACTTTGGCAGAGCCCACGGGGGCTCAGGCTGTGCCGCAGGATGGATCATGCAGAAATTTGGGGAAATCCCCGCTGGGCGTCTCCAGTCCGCTGGCAGATGTTTCCCAGCATGCCAATAGCACGGCAAGGACTCTCTTCTCAAATGCAGTTTCTGGGAGGGGTAGGGTTACATGGCTTAATACTTGGGGAATGAGAGCCCTGAGAAAATAAACCCTGGTCCAACCACTTGTCCTGCAGCCCGCTCCAGGCACCACATAAAACTCCGGGGCCAATTTCACGCAGTTGACTGCTGGTTTTACAGGGGTGGGTGGATGAAGATGGTCACGGTAACGGAACCTAGATCCCCAAGACGAAACCGGCCTCAGCTGTTCTGGATTCGTTGGAAGTCCCATCAGACACTGGGGCTCCCCTGGGCTCCCGGGCAAAATGCTGAGGCCTTGGAAATTCACTTTCCAGTGGCTTTCAGGCCCCTTTTCCCCTCCTCGGAATTTCCGAGCCGGCGAGTTGGAGTGAGATCTTTCAGCCCCGAAGGGTCAGGCTCGTCCCCCGGTGGGACGGCGAGGGGAGGATTCTCCTGGGTCTGGGGATGGGTGTCAGGAGCTCTCTAGGAGGGGCCATGCCATTTAGTCTAGACAGGCAAGGCCCGACCACCACCCCCTCTCTCGAATTCCAACTCCCCCCTTCTTCGAGCTCAGTCTGAAAACCCCTGCTACACAGCTGGGATGGTGAGAGGAAAAAAAAGTGCCATCAGCCCACCTTTCATTATGTGAAGGATTGCTTAGAGAAGCTGGAAGGCAGCATTTTCACCAGGCCCCACCCCTTCCGGCGAGGTGCCGGGTCCAGTTGTAGTGCTTTTTTGGACACCAAGATGACTCTGCCCATTTAAAACTGACTCGATCTCCCAGACCTCTTTCCCTCTTGTCCAGCTGGATCTACTTCCTGGTTCAGAAAGTGCCCTTTCCCCTGTAGCCAGGTCAGATGTCTCCTGCTTCCTCCCACTGGTGCCGACCTCCAGTTCTCGGTTTACTCCTTTGCTGCAAAACCCACCCAAAGCGACCCACCCAAAGCGATTGCCACGTGTCAAAAATAAGCTTTCGATTTCTGCCCGATCACCGATCACTTTGCAGAAACACAGCAACTCCCCTTGGAAAGCGAGAGTGCAGAGCCGGCCCTGCCCGCTCGCTCTCTTTCAGATCCCAAGTCGGTATCTCCTCCCAACTGCAGCTGATTTCCTGTGTAAACTAAAACCATGTGATATTCCATAAATGCTTCCAGCGCTAAATTACAGGAAATGAAAACCATCATGGAAAAGGCAAGCTTGAGAATAAATTCCCAGATCAGATCTCATTGCAGCTCCATTTCAGGCTGATTGCAGCTTGGATGCCGGGTCAGGGTACCTGCAAGTAATTAAAGTGCCTGATAATGGCTGATATAACACAGCTCGCCCGGGCCTCACCCACAGAAATGGCCCGTGCAGCCCAGAGTTGACATTCCCCACCCGAGCCAACGATGGGAAACTATTTCTACATGCCCCTTACGGAGAGGTCAGGTTATGAACCCTTGACTTTTTGAAACTGGTAATAGCATCCACGTTCATGATACCAAGATCACTGTGAAAACTCTCTCTCTCTCTCCTCCCCCCCCCACCACCACCCCCCGCCTTCCCTGGAAGGCCATGAACAGAGGTCATGCATTCTAATCCCGGCTCCTCCACTTGTCTGCTGTGTGACTTTGGGCAAGTCACTTAACTTCTCTGTGCCTCCGTTACGTCATCTGTAAAATGGGGATCAAGACGGTGAGCCCCACATGGGACAACCTGCTTACCTTGTATCTACCCCAGTGCTTAGAACAGTGCTTGGCACATAATAAGCGCTTAACAAATGCCGTAATTATTATTATCCAGGCTACAGGTCCCCAAGTCGTGTGGCTTTAAAAAAAGCCATAATGGTACTTGTTAAGCACTTACTGTGAATAAATACAAGTTAATAGGTCGGACGCAGTCCCTGTCCCAGATGGGACTCACACTCTTATCCCAATTTTACAGATGAGGTAACTGAGGCACAGAGATGTTAACTGACTTGCCCAAGGTCACACAGCAGATAAGTGGTAGAGCCACGTCTCTGACTCCCAAGCCTGTGCTTTTGCCACTAGGCCAGTCATGTTATACCATCCCTTCATGCCATGTTAGAGAAGCAGCGTGGCTCAGTGGAAAGAGCACGGGCTTTGGAGTCAGAGGTCGTGGGTTCGAATCCCCACTCCACCACATGTCTGCTGTGTGATCTTGGGCAAGTCACTTAACTTCTCTGGGCCTCAGTTACCTCATCTGTAAAATGGGGATTAAGACTGTGAGCCCCACATGGGACAACCTGATCACCCTGTATCCTCCCCAGCGCTTAGAACAGTGCTTTGCACATAGTAAGTGCTTAACAAATGCCAATTATTATTATTATTCTTATATGTGATATGTGAGTCTTGGGACCTGGTTTTGTGGACTGCCATTGCCCTCCCCACACACTCAGACACTCTGAGTCAGAGATTTATAGTCCTTTTCACACAGTGGAGTCCCTGGAGCAACAGGAGAAGGCAGAGAAGAATGGCTTCCCCCGCTACCTCTGCTAGCCTGGAACCTATGGGAGCTTTTGGGACAGAAATTGGCCAGCTAAACTGGATAGAGGGAGGGGCAGTTATGCCCCTTTCTTTCTGGGTCATTTTTCATAGCAAACGGAAGGGGTTTTTCCCATTCAGGAGGAGCTTGGCACAAACACCTTGGAAAGCCTAGTAAGACAGCCAGAAGCTCAGCAATACTCCTAGAGCAGGAGAGTATGTTGGTAAAATCCAGTCCATCTCTAGAGGCAGTGTGATTTAGTAGCAAGATCATGGGGCTGGTGACAGCGACCTGGGTTCTAGTCCTATTCCTATCACTGACTGCCCTGGGTGACCCTGGTCAAGTTGATTTAACTGCTTTGTGCCTCAGTTTCTCCAACTGCCAAAGCACCCTCTCTTCCAGGGACACAGGGAGGATAACATCTGACATGCTGCTTTTTGATCACTGACTGCTGCTATGTCCCCTTGGGACTCAACAGCTGTAGTTCTGGAGCGGGCTTATTTGTTCAGGCTGAGGCTGGCCAGATGGACATGCTTGAGTTGGGTTTCTAGTAGTGGGGAAGGATGGCTTCGAGCCATCCCCACTGCCTGACCGAGACCTCAGGGGCCAGCTGCTTGCATTGAGTCTTGGGGAGTTGGGGCAGCAGGGTGGCGTGAGACACGTGGATTGTTGTGTGCTGAAGGGCGGGAATCCCATTTATCCCAAACCAAGAAAACCCTACAGCAGCTCCGTCTCGTCATTCACCCCAGAGATTACATTCGGTGTCAGTTTGTGGGTGACACTGCACCAATACCCACCCGATGCACACATAGTCTCTGTCTCGCTGCCTGTCCATCTCTCTGCCTCGTGTCATATCACACGGCCCGGTTGCCAGGAGAGGCCATTGATTTCACAGGCTCCGAAGCCACAGGTGAGCCCCTCGTGACCCAGAGGGGCCAGGAATGGACGGGAGATTCCTCCGGTTATAAGCCTGGAAAGCAGGCCGTGGGTCCCTGTGGCCCCTACATGGGGGACACAGTGGGAGAGGAGTGATGATTAAGCCAAGAAAATCTGAATGACAGTTACACGGTGCAGACGCCAGAGTAAAGGATTTATTTTTCATCTGGCCATTTTTAACTCAGAGAAAATAAAAACACATGGAGGGAATCCAAGTCCGAGTGTATCCTTACCAGGCGTCTCATATTTTAAGTAACAGATTAAAGTCTAATTGTTTCTGACGTGGGCTTGAAAAAGTTATGATGTTTTCAAGAAAAGCTATTTGCCATTTATTTTATTTTTAGGTTTCTCCAGTAAAACCACATTGCTTGTTGTAGTTTTTTTTACCACTGTAAAGTGTCTCTGCACCTGTCCACGATGGAGAAAACTTGTTGAAGGAACAGGTGGTTTAAAGGATTTGACCTTAATTTAAATGGTTCAGAAGGGTGGGAATAAAGGTTTTCACTTCAGTCCAAACCAAAGTGTTCACTGAACTGAAGCCATGCCATTGATATCTTTCCTCTTATTTGCCCCTCATTCTCTCTGCCTGTCCAGGGTCTGGGCACAACTTGTTCTACAATGACCACAGGGCCTTGCCAGGAGACCCGCTGAGTGACCTTGGGTAGGTCACAACTTCTCTGGGCTTTGGTTTCCTCACTTGTAAAATGGGGATTCAGTACCTGTTCTACCTCCTTCTTAGACTGTGAGCCCTCCGTGAGAAAGGACCTGCGTCTGACCTGATTAGCTTGAATCTATCCCGGTGCTTAATAAGGTGCTTGGCACATTGTAAGCACTTAACAAATAAAACAATTATGATTATTGATAATCCGGGGTGGCTTCTTGCAGAGAGGTGGTTTGAACGTGGTTTGGTGAGACAGGGAGACCCTGGTTGGGGGAAGGCAGGGTAGTGAGGGCAATCAGTAGTATCTGAGCACTTACTATGTGCAGAACTCTGCACTAAATGCTTGGAGGAGTACAATACAATAGAATTGGTAGACACATTCCCTGCCAGTAGGCAATGGCTTGGAGTTGGCTGAAGTGAAGCAGCATAGGCCTAGTGGAAAGAGCATGGGCCTGGAAATCAGATGGCCTGGGCTCTAATCCTGGTTCTGCTACTTGTCTGCTGTGTGACCTTGGGCAAGTCACTTAACCTCTCCATGCCTCTGTTCCCGCATCTGTAAAAATGGGGATTAAGACTGTGAGCCCCACATGGGATAAGGACTGGGTTCAACCTGATTAGCTCATATCTTCTCTAGCGTCTGGCACATAATAAGTTCTTAACAAATACCATTTTTTTAAAAAAGTGGGTAGTCCCTCGTGGTGGGAGCAGTGGTCCTGGAGCCAACCCCAGAGTAACCCTCCTGCCCTAGGCGCCTTCTGCTTTCATTTCTGTCCCAGTTCCTATTGACTCAATTAAAATTCACTCTGTTGCCCAAGGTCTATGGTGACGGTCTAGAAAAAAGCTATAAAAATAGTCTGTGAGGTGCGCAGGCCGGGGGAGGAGGGTAAAGCAGAGCAGGGAGGACAGGCTGCGGCGGGGGTGGAGGGAGTGAGAGGAAGTGGATTTTATTACAGTATGGGGGTGGGAGATGGGACAGAAAGCGGTGCTACCTCCCCTCCCCCTGACAGACCCAGTCAGCACCTGAACGTCCGGGAAACAAAGGTCATATGCGGAAAATGACAAAGGTGGATGACCGTGCCCCATTTAGCCTCCCTGCATTTCTATTTTGTAAGAAGAAAATCCAGACCCTGAATCATATTAACAGCATGAATCTGCTCCTTTTGCTAGATCAGGATCAAAAGCCCCTGGCTCAAAAAGAATATAAATGTGCTTGATATTTCATCAGCCCGGTGATGTCAGGCCAACGGGCTCAGAAGCGGCAAGGCAGGCTCCGCTTGGCTATTCCAAGTTGTATCTGAGCTGTGGGATTGCCTTGACCTTCCTCCCCTCTCTGCACCTTCGATTCCTGACTCTCTTCTTCCGTGGCTGGCAAATCGGAGGTCTGTCTCGTGGCGCGAGGTCACTGAATTAATCCCTCTAAACGAGAGCTCTGCTGATGTTCGAACATTTCGAGGGTGACCTAGTTCTGCATTTCTGTTTTCTGCATCTTTTTTCCATTCCCCTGCTGCCATGTGGCCGAGGCTCTGGCGTGAGATCAAACAGCTGGCCTGGCCGATAAACCCGGCAGGCAGCCGGGGCCACTGGGAGGCAAGGGGGACATGATCCCACCACCACTGGCCAGAGATGCTGAGAGAGAGAGAGGTCACCGAGCTCCTCGGTCTGGTCTTTAAGGCCCAGCGGTTTAGTGGCCCCCGGGCTCTGATTGCCAGCTGGGGCGCAGATTCATTCATTCATTCATTCAATTGTATTTATTGAGCGCTTACTGTGTGCAGAGCACTGTACTAAGCACTTGGAAAGTACAGGTTGGCAACATATAGAGACGGTCCCTACCCAACAGCAGGCTCACAGTCTAGAAGGGGGAGACAGACAACAAAACAAAACATATTAACAAAACAAAATAAATAGAATAGTAAATCTGTACAAGTAAAATAGAGTAATAAATCTGTACAAACATATGTACAGGTGCTGTGGGGAGGGGAAGGAGGTAGGGCCTGGGGGCGTGGAGAGGAAGGAGGGGGCTCAGTCTGGGAAGGCCTCCTGGAGGAGGTGAGCACTCAGTAGGGGAAGGAACCAGTGGAGAGTGAGCGGTTGAATATGAATATGGAAGAGAAGGAGGGGAGGAGGGACGGGGCGAGAGAGGAGGGATGGGGTGACCCTCTTTCCCCAAGAGCGGTCACATTTGGGCCAGCTTGGGGAACTCGTAGCCCTTGATGTCTCAGTCAGCAGGCTGGGTGGGTCAGTGGTCTGACCAGTAATGGCATTGCTCATGGTTTTATGACTTTCTGGGGCATTTTCCCCCTGCTCTGTCCCCTGTACCCCCTCTCTTCCCTCCTGCAAAGCCCGGTCTTTAGGCAACCGGCCATTTAGCCACGACAGCATATCATTTAAAAACTGCAATTGTTGAAGGTTCCAAAAATCCTCCAACAGCCGATCGTATCAGTAATGGAAATGATAAAGGTGTCATCTTAGAGATTTTAGAGAAGTAGCATGGCATAGTAGAAACAACCTAGGAGTCAGAGGACTGGGATTCTAATCCTGGCTCTACCACCTACCTTCTGTGGGACCTCGGGCAAGTCACTTAACTTCTCTGTACCTCAGTTTCCTCAACTGTAAAATGGGGATGAATGCCTGTTCTCCATCCACTCTTAGACTGTGAGCCCCATGTGGGACAGGAACTGTATCTGACCTGATTATCTTGTATCTACCTCAGCACTTGGTTCAGAACTTGGCCCATAGTAGGCTAAGTACTATCTCAGTTATTGTTAATGATTATTATGATTTTAGCTGTTAAAGTGATTAAGATCTTTAGGTGGTTCATTGTGGTTTATCAGTCTGTTTGGAAGAGTACAATTTGACAGAACTGGTAGACCCGTTCCCTGCCCACAGCCTTCAGGCTTTGACAGAGGGCTGCCCGATGAAATGCGCCGAAAGGTGTCCTGGCTGGAAATAATTCTGTATACATAGCCTCCGTCGTCTCTTTCCTCTTTCTTGTTATTTTTGATTATGGATATTTGGGAGGAAATGGGGTCCTTGTTTCTTGGAATTCCTCTGGTCTCCCCGCTCGATTTGGCCTTGGAGTTTTGGTGCAGGTGAATGCTGTTGTCCTTGCGCTGCGGCGGGGGGCACCTGCATCATGACCAGTTGGCCGCAGGATGGGCTCATAGTTTGGGACCCCTGGGCGTCGGGCGTCCCAGGCGGCAGAACCGGCCCCGCCGTCCCAAGCTTCAGAAGACTTCATGGGCTAATTTCAGACCTAACTTAGTTCACACTGCCAATTACCTGCCAGTGACCTGGGGCTAGTCACTCGCCTTCTCTGTGCCTCAGTTTCATCATCTATAAAACTGGGATTCAGTACCAGTCCTCCCTCCCACTTAGTCTGCAAGCCCTTATGGGTCAGGGTCGGTGCCCGATCTGTTGGATTGTATCCACCCCAGTGCTTAGTACAGTGGTTAATGAATTCGACAATTCTTATTGGCTGAGAGGCCCAGCCAGCTTTTAGGTCTGTAGCCTACCCATCCCATGATACATTTGGCCTTACCAGTGCCAGACATCATCGGGTCTGGGGTCACCGGCGAGAGAGGGATCTCAGCCAGGTTCGGTTGAGGGGCTAGAAGCCCATGCAATGAGTGCTTGGGGAGGGGGCTGAAACACCAAGCCTCCCAAAGCACAGGCTTTCCCCACTTCCGATTGGTGCCGCCTTTGTCCAAGACCCCCAAAGATGACACCCACTTTCATCAGGGTCCAACTGGACAGCTTTCCTCAGTGCCCTTAGCCCCTTCCTTCCCCCTCTCCCTTCCTCTCTCTCTCCCTCCCTCCCACTGCCCCTGCATCTGGCCCCCGGGAGCCGGTCTCAGAAAGCCAGTTGCACCTCCTTCTAAAGCCAGGACACAGACTGGTGGACAAAACTAAGCCCACGCTGTTTCAGGTTCCTCTCGTTGCACCCGTTGCGAGGTCTCTCTCCCCTCACACTCCTTCCCCCGCCCACCCGGGACTTTAGTGCTGTAGTTTAATTTTCTTGACCAGATTATCTTAATTCTATCTGCCTTGAAGTCCTCCTTGAGAAGTTGTACTTAAAATGAGATAAAAAAGAGAGCTAATTCAGTTAACTCAAAATAGGTCTCTAATTGACCTCTTAATACAGTATGTTTAACACGACACTCTATCGTCTGCATATGCAAGTAGGCCGGAATTGAATAATTTAATACTTTCCATTTCCTTCGCATCGAACATGCCTTCAGAGTGTCCGAGGGGAAGGAGCCTGGAGAACAGTTCATTTGTCACCCTGCCGTGGAGTGGCAACTGGTGATGGAAGTGCAGAGCCAAATATGACAGTCCACCTGTTCAGGATTCAGTGGTGACACTGCTCAAAGGAGTCATGTCACGGCTGTCCACCCCCTCACCTAGCTTCATCATCAATCGTATTTATTGAGCGCTTACTATGTGCAGAGCACTGTACTAAGCGCTTGGGAAGTACAAATTGGCAACACATAGAGACAGTCCCTACCCAACAGTGGGCTCACAGTCTAAAAGACTTCAGCATGGCAGCTGATGCCTCTCATCTCCTTATCCCCAAATCTTTCCCTCTGGTGGCCCATTACCACCAGGACATCCAGGAGTTTACGCATACTGGACGTTTTCAGCCTGTCCAACTCCCACAGGTCGCCCAACTCCCCTAGGTCACCCAACACCTGCTGTATGGGGAAGAGTTTTATTTGCATTTCTTACCTTTGCATGAGCAACATCTTCTTGAAATGCAGACTAGTGTGCATTTGCCCCAGTGGTGATTTTTTTTCTTTTTTCGAAAGTGGTTATCAATCAATCAGTCGTATTTATTGAGCGCTTACTGTGTGCAGAGCACTGTACTAAGCGCTTGGGAAATACAAGTTGGCAACATATAGAGACAGTCCCTACCCAACAGTGGGCTCACTGTCTAAAAGGGGGAGACAGAGAACAAAACCAAACATACTAACAAAATAAAATAAATAGAATAGATATGTACAAGTAAAATAAATAGAGTAATAAATATGTACAAACATATATACATAATATGTTATGTATATGGTTCTGGAGTCCACTGTTTGGGGTGCAGCGGTCCTGGGGGAACTTGAGGAGTCCTAAACAGAATTTCACAGTGGGAAGCTTACAGTGCATGAGATTGTAAGATCCTTGAGGTTATGGACCATGTCTGCTAACTCCATTGTACTCTCCCAATGCTTAGCACAGTCCTCTGCACCCAGTAAGAGGTACATAAATACCATTGTTTGCCTGCTCAGAAGGCCGCTTTCTCTTTGGCATGGCCCTCTGAGAAAATAGCTGCCATAAAAGAGAAACAGTGTGGCCTAGTGGGTAGAGCACAGGCTTGGGAGTCAGAAGGATCTGGATTCTAATTCTGGCTCCGCCACTTGTCTGCTGTGTGTTCTTGGGCAACTCACTTAACGTATCTGTGCCTCATTCCCCTTGGCTGTTAAAAATGGTGGTTAAGACTGAGAGCCCCATGTAGAATAGGGACTGTGTCCAACCCAATTAGCTTGTATCTACCCCAGCGCCTAGTACGGTGTCTGGCACACAGCAAGCATTTAACAAATTCCATAAGAAAAACCCAAAGCTATAAGGAACAAATCTTAGTCTACTCATTTCCACATCAGCAGGCTCCAAGTAAATGTATCAGAAAGAAATATTTCTTCCTTCCCCCACCCCCCACCACCACGGAAATCCAAGTAACACCTACAGTTATAACACATTGCAGGTTTTAAGGCCCAGCTACAGAGCTGGTGGGTCACTGGGAAACACCCCAACAATTATGGGTAAGGAAATGGAAATAACAGTCATCTTCACTGGGCCTTAATTTGACAGGTTTCTAGCTCTGCTAAATCGAGGATTCAATCTTGAGAGGTATTTGTTGAGCACTTACTATTTACTGAGCACTGTACTAAGTGCTTGGAAGAGTGCAGTAAACAGAGTTGGTAGACACATTCCCTGCTCACAAGGAACTTATAGCCTAGAGGAAGATGGGTGGGAGACGATGTGGCCTAGTGACAATCACAAGGAACTAGGAGGTAGGAGACCTGAGTTCTTGTTCCAGCTCGGCTACTTGCCTGCTGGTTGACTTTGAGTAAGTCATCTAATTTCTCTGGGCCTCAGTTTCCTCATCTATAAAATGGGGATAAAACACCCTTGCTCCCTCAGACTCTGAGCCCCAAGGGGGACGCATCATCAGGATTTAATAAAAATCATCACTTTTTTCTTCCAAGCCTCCCTGAGGGAAGCGTCCTTGTGGTAGCACAGCCTCCTCTCTCAGCAGGTCTGCAGTTTGTTTTCCCGGGTAGTGTTTGCCCTGGTCCCTTTTGGGAAGAGAAGCGTCCATGTAACATACTAAAAATTGTCAGCTCAGGCCATGTAATCTTTTCCCATAAACGTCTAACATCTGTTTCCCAGTTGTTGCGGACTGAGACGTTAACTGAGCTTTTAATTTCACTCTTTGAATGTACCATAAAAAGTTTCTAACGAGTCTGTGTAATTCATACTTTCCATCTCCAGAAAGATCTGAAAGAGGAACTTTGCCTGTAAGACAAAATTCTCCAAAGGGAAGTACTTTAACCATTTCCTTCCCCCCTTCGACGCACCCCCCACCCCACCCCCGCACGCCAACAGACCCAAAGCTAATGCAACCCTACTTGGCATCCTGTACAGCTGGCCTTCTCCCTTTTCCATCAGCCTGGCCAACATTTAGTGGTATCAGTCAGTCGTATCTGTTGAGCACTTGCTGTGCACATAGCACTGTCCTAAGTTAATGGAAGGGTAGAATGTAACGAGAATTGGTAGACATACTCCCGGCTCACAAGGTACTTACAGTTTCTCTGTTTCCAGTGAAACCTCCCCCATCCATGCCAGCCACCCTCCAGGGAAATGGAGGCTGGAGAATGTGGCTGATGTGATGTTTGGTCACTGCTAGTCAGACCCCTGTGACATCACTGACACTCAACCGATCACAGGCTCAAATCGGGCGTGGAAGGCAGGGACTCCCCCTCAACCCCCCACGACCTTCACGTAGGCCCCTCAGTGCTGCAGTGGGATCCCATTCTCATGTCCGGTTGCCCCGGGCTAAGGTGGGGCTTGTAAAGCCCAGTCCCAGCTGGCCACCTTTCCCCATGCTCCCTTCTCTGCACTTTCGGCCTGCTGCCGGCCTCACCGTGTGGTGGTTCAGAACTCCCCGCCCCAGACTCATTTCCATGGTGGTGGTGTTGACTAGACACCCACAGGACACCTTGCGCCAACAGCTGTGGCTAATCCGGCCCAGCTCAAGAGCAGCTCTGGCGTGGACCCCATAGCCGGCCCTTCGCGGGGGAGGCTTCCAAAGCATTCACGGTGCATTTCAGCTTGCAAGGCCGAAAACGTGATGGAGAGTCAGTTGGTCAGTTGTATTTATTGAGCATTTACTGTGTGCAGGGCACTGTACTAAGCCCTTGGGAGACTACATTATAACAGATGCATTTCCTGCTCACAACGAGCTTGCAGTGTAGAGGGAGAGACAGGCATTAATATAAATAGTGAAGTTAAAAGTTAGTGCAGAGGGCCCAGAGCGGACTTTTTAACGTGGCCTTTGCTAACTGTTGCTGAGTGTAGTGCAGGTGTCCAGTTAATAATAATTATTATGGTATTTGTTAAGCGCTTACTACGTGTCAAGCACTGTTCTAAGCGCTAGGGTAAATACAAGCTAATCAGATCGTCCCACGTGGGGCTCACCGTCGCATTCCCCATTTTACAGATGAAGTAACTGAGGCTCAGAGAAGTTTAGTGACTTACCCAAGGTCACACAGTAGACAAGTGATGAAACCAGGATTAGAAGCCACAGCCCGTGTTCTTGCCACTGGGTCATGCTGCTCCTAACTCTCCCTTTCCTCCCTGCCACACGTATTTGTTATATTCTAGCACTGAGGTATTGCGGAGCTGATGACTGGAGGGCCGCGGCCTATGCTCTCCAGAGAGCAAGCCCATTTGAGCTCCTCCAGGGGCCTTAAGGTGGGGGCTTCCATAACCCAGTCAGGCCTAAGGAAGGGATCCCTGATAACGGAGGTTACAGCCTAGGACTTCCTGCCCCGAAGGTTGTGTCGTGTCAGCCTGAAATTGTGTTCCCGACAGCCTGAGTCAGAACCGCAGGGTCCCATTAGGCTGACCACTGGCGGCCCTGGTGGAGCCCAGACTAATAGTCCTAGTAGAAGGATTTACTGAGCACCTGCTTGATCCAAATGCACTGGTGCACTGTATTAAGTGCTCAGGAAGTTCAAAACAAGCAAGTGACAATGGTTCCTACCCACAAGAAGCTTACATTCAAATGGGGGAGTATTTACAAATAGAGTAATCAAAATTAATAATTGAATAAACACATATACAGAAGTGCCCTGGATGGGTATTAAGTGCATACCTGCTGATGGGTTTATGTGGCTTGGGATGCTGGGAATTGATCAGGGAAGGCATGGGAAGGAAGCGGGGTTTAAGGAGGATTTCAGGAGGGTTTTAAATAAGGGGAGAGGTGTGATCTGTTGGATATGTTAAGGGGAGGAGTTACAAGCCGGACACCAGGGTGAGCGAGGGGAAGGGGGTGGAAGAATTAAGAGTGAGGAATGGTGAGAAGATTACTTGGGAAGGACGAAGAGAGCAGATATGTAAGATGGAGCAAGTTGATTGAGAGCCTTGAAGCCAATTGCCAGTGGTTTTGAGTGATGTGAAGGACTTGGGAAGCTGGTAAAAGGTTTTGAGGCTCAGAGAGATGTGGGCCGAGAGACGCTTTAAGAAGAGGATGCAATAAGCAGTATGCGGTCTAGATTAATTGGCGGGTGAGGAGAGGCAGAAGACAGGAACACTAGCAAGAAGGAACAGTACTAAGTGGTGGGGCATATACAATATCCCTGTCCCATACGGGGCTCACAAAAGATTGCCATTATTCCTCCGACTTCAGTCTGTAGTGAAATATTCCACACTCTGTAACTAGAAAATGAAACACGGTTAGATCTAAACTGAAATCACGGGAATGCGAGCCATTTCGTTGTCCTGACATTTTGATTTTCTCTGCTCCAGTGAATCTTGAATACAGCATTATACCTTCTCATCTCTATGAAAGAGATATCGCAATTGAACCTAGCAGAAAGCAGATGGGCTTGGGACTGGGCCCTAATCCCAGCTTCGCCACTGAGCTCTCCAGGCCTCAGTTTCCTTATCTGTAAATTAAGGATAAGATACCTCCTCTGCCTACCTCTTGGTTTTCAACTCCAAATGGGACAGAGGCTTTTGAACCTAAATGGGTCCAATCAGATCATTCTGTACCTCCCCCAGTGTGTGGCTCGCAGACAGTATGCGCTTAATGAATACTGTTATTGTTATGGTTGTTGTTATTATTATGAATGCTGCTCTTGTAGTTCACTGACACTTCTGTCTCTATACTAGCACAGGTGCCGAAGCAAAGTTCACTCACCTCTCACGCTGTAGCCACTAGCTGGGCACAACAGAAAGCTCAGGGCTGGGCCAAGGAGAAGGAGCGAGCGTAGGCTCCTCTAGACCTTAAACTCATTGTGGGCAGGGAACGTGTCTATGTTTCTGTAATGTTGTACGCTCTCAGGTGCTTAGTACAGTGCTCTGCAGTCAAATCAGTCATATTTATTGAGTGCATACTGTGTGTGCCCTACACACATTAAGTGCTCAGTAAATACCATTGATTGATAGGCTGTACACCCTGTGGGGTATAAGCAGCCATCCAGGTGGCTCTTACTTTCTTTGAGCCCTGTCTGGGGAGACCAGAGACCCATGTGGCGTCAGTGGGGAAAGCAGACCTGGTGGTGGCTATTGCCGCCGAGATAAGGACAGACTCTTCCCACCTTGGCCAGGAACTAAGCATCCTGATTCCTCTCCACAACTCCCCCTCACCACCTCCAGCTCTCCAGCCTGGCCTGGCTCCCGCACTGCCTTCCTCTCTCCTACCTCATCCCTTCACCACCTTGAGGTCCGGGCTGGGCCCAGCTTGGCCAGCTCTGACCTGGTGGCTTGGCAGGGTGGTGTCCCTGTCTGGGTGTGATCAACCCCCCTGAGAAAGGAGATCTGGCATGGGCCCGGCTCCAGTCCCGCTCCCCGTGACACAAGCAGGCTTGGGTTTTGAAGAGGGTCAGGGTGGGGAAACCAAGGGATGACCGTGGTAGGCCCCAGTGACCTTTGAGCTGAACAGCATTTCAGACGAGAGAACGGTCAGACAGGTGGCGGGATTGATGGAGGCCTGCGGGTGGCCCAGCTGGGAGAGGCTCCCTTGAGCCTTGCAGGTGCCAGGCTGTTTAGTGACCCCATCCCTGCCGGGGACAGTGTGGTCATTCAAACCGACTGCTCCACCTGCCAGGTGCCTCCCATGTTAAAAGCAGCAGTGGAAGTTTAGGAAACACGGCCTGGATGGAGTAGAGTGATAGCAGAGAAGAGGAGAGTGGTAGAGGTAGGAGAATGCAGGAGCAGGGCCCAGCTCCCTGACCATTCTGCCATCCTGTTCCTGGCCTCTGCTTGAAGCTGACAGTGGCCCCAATGTGCTGACTTGGCACTCTTTCTGACTCCTCTTATCCCTTCTGCTGGGTTCTATGCTAATAACAATAATAATTGTCACATTAATATTTAAGCATGCACTATATGCCAAGCACTGTATTAAGCCCTGGGATAGATACAAGACAATCAGACCAAACACAATCCCTGTCCATCACAGAGCTCGAAACCTCAGGGAGAGGGAGAACAGGTATCTAAGGAACAGAGACTATATCAAAGTCCTACCTGCATTTTCATTCCCAGTGCTTAGTACAGTGTTCTTCACACAGCATTTAACGAATACTGTTAGTAGTACGTTTCAAAGATGAGGAAACTGAGTCCCAGAGAGGTTAAATGACTTGCCCGAGGTCACTCAGCAGACAATCAATCAATCAATCAATCAATCGTATTTATTGAGCGCTTACTATGTGCAGAGCACTGTACTAAGCGCTTGGGAAGTACAAATTGGCATCACATAGAGACAGTCCCTACCCAACAGTGGGCTCACAGTCTAAAAGGGGGAGACAGAGAACAGAACCAAACATACCAACAAAATAAAATAAGTAGGATAGAAATGTACAAGTAAAATAAATAAATAAATAAATAAATAGAGTAATAAATATGTACAACCATATATACATATATACAGGTGCTGTGGGGAAGGGAAGGAGGTAAAACGGGGGGATGGAGAGGGGGACGAGGGGAGAGGAAAGAAGGGGCTCAGTCTGGGAAGGCCTCCTGGAGGAGGTGAGCTCTCAGCAGGGCCTTGAAGGGAGGAAGAGAGCTAGCTTGGCGGATGGGCAGAGGGAGGGCATTCCAGGCCCGGGGGATGACGTGGGCCGGGGGTCGATGGCGGGACAGGCGAGAGCGAGGTACAGTGAGGAGATTAGTGGTGGAGGAGCGGAGGGTGCGGGCTGGGCAGTAGAAGGAGAGAAGGGAGGTGAGGTAGGAGGGGGCGAGGTGATGGACAGCCTTGAAGCCCAGGGTGAGGAGTTTCTGCTTGATGCGCAGATTGATCGGTAGCCATTGGAGGTTTTTGAGGAGGGGAGTAATATGTCCAGAGCGTTTCTGGACAAAGATAATCCGGGCAGCAGCATGAAGTATGGATTGAAGTGGAGAGAGACACGAGGATGGGAGATCAGAGAGAAGGCTAGTGCAGTAGTCCAGACGGGATAGGATGAGAGCTTGAATGAGCAGGGTAGCAGTTTGGATGGAGAGGAAAGGGCGGATCTTGGCAATGTTGCGGAGACAAGGGTTGGGGCCAGGACTAGAACTTGCATCTCCCCACTCCCAGGCCCTGGGTTTTTTTTCACTTGACCATGCTGATGTAAGAATGCCCCAGTGTGGGTTTGTGTGTGTGTAGGTGTGCGTGTGTGCGCGCACACGCCTTTCTCTATATTGGTGTCACTATTGCCCCTTTCAAAGGTAAGAAGGGCAAGTTGGAGAGTGATGGCATGTTTGCTCTTAGATCGTAAGCTCAGGGAGGGCAGAGACCTTAATTTGTTTCACGAGACTCAGTACAGTAGCATGGACAAGGGGGCTCATTAATAAATGCTTTTTGATCACGAAGTCGACAGTAATGAAAAGGAAGGTGGCTTTCAACGCTTTTCAAAAGAAGGCCCAGCTGTGATCAGATGAGCAGACATTACACCCTAGTGATGAGACCATGGGTGGTTAAACCACTGTAAGGAAGGAAAGATCTGAGGGGACTTGTTCAGATAGCAAGAGGGGGGGATAGTGAGGCCGACGGGGGACTGGTGGCTGAGGGACCAAGCCCGGCTCCCCAGCGATGGCAGAGCTTGTCCCTGGAGGTCGGTCTGGCCATCGATCAGTCAGTGGTACGTACTGAGTTCTTACTGTGTGCCGAGCACCTGTACCAGGCGTGTGGGAAAGTTTGATCCAGCAGAGTCGGTTAAACATGTTCCCTGCCCACAAAGAGCTTACAGCCTACCGGAGGAGACAGACATTAAAGTATCACTATGTACACAAGTTCTGTGAGGTTGAGGAGTGGGTTGAATATTAAGTGCTTGAAGGGTACAGATCCAAGGGAATAGGTGATGTAGAAGGGAGAGGAAAGAAGGGAGATGAAGGCTTTGCCAAGGAAGGCCTCTGCTTTCTTGGGGGTTTGTTTTAACCCAGCTCACAGGGTTAAACTAGTCTGGATCGGCTTGTGGGGGGGCTTTTTCACTTTTCACTCTGGTGTGCTGGACCCAGCCCAGGGAGATTGGCCCTCTTTTATTGGCCCTCTTTTATGGCCCCTGGATCTGGTTCTGTCTAATGGGCAAAGCCCTCAATGGAAACCACCAGAAAAGCTGAACAGTGTTGTTAAGCCCAAAATGCACCCCCAGACCTGCAATCTGGATGGGGCAACCTCATTAGGCAGCTTTCAAAGACCCTGTTTCAATTTTTTCAGCCTGTACAGACAGTGATTACCAAGTCCCTAATAATTCCCCTTCAGCAGACAGTTTGCCCCAGTCTGAGGGAATCAGAGTTTGAAGTGCTCAGACTGAACATTCCTAGTTGTAAAGTGCCTCCTTTTTCTTGTTAATGAGGAATAAGACTCCTGATATTTATTAAGTGCCAATTATGTGCTCAGCGCCAGGCTAGGCACAAAATAATCAGGTCAGACACGGTCCCCTGTCGCGCATGGGGCTCCCATTCTCAGGGAGTGGGAGAATGGTTATCGAATCCCCGTTTTAGAGATGAGGAAACTGAGGCCCAGTGAAGTGACTAGCCCAAAGTCACCCAGTAGACAGGCAGGTGGCAGAGCTGGGGTTAGAAGCCATGTCTCCCAGCTCCCAGGGCACTCTCTACTAGGCCTCACTGCTTCCCTGAATCTCCTGTTAGGGAAAACTCACATTATAGTTCTCATTACTTAGCATATTGTGAGCACTTTATAAAGGCAGTTAGATGTTACTAATGAGTACTAAGTAGTTATATTACTAATTATTAACCCCACAGGACTAATTAGTAATTAAGTGTATTACTAATTGATAATTATGTGTGATTACTATTACTAATTAATTATAGTTTCCGACTCTGTGGTGGGCCATAGTCAAACGGGCTTGTGTCATCAACTGAATGTTGCCTAGTTCCTTAAGAGCCCCTAGCAAAGCAAGTAAGGAAAATGTGTGCTCTGGCAGGGCTGAGTTGATTGGTGAATCAGATGAGAAGCCCACTGGGTCATCTGGACTCTCCAAATACAAAAGTGAATCAAATGCCTTCGCTCCGACTGCTCGAGACATGTCAAAAACACAGAGCCACCCCCGCCCCGGGCCTCTTGACTACCATAAACCCCAGCAGTGATGGTGAGGAGGGCTCATGGAGCCCTAATGGTGCAAAGGGGTTCTCTTTCAGCTTGGGGTGGGACACTAGGACAGAGTAGTGCTTCCAAGGAAGCAGAAGGTGCACCTTAACAGACAGTCTCATTCTGGGAAGAAAGGAGGGAGGGTTGTAATCTAGGATTTCAGACTCCAGGGTGACTGGGAGATAATGTGAGACTGCAATCAGTTGTTACTCGTGCTAATAATGGGTATTTCTGTGGGCACCATTCATATGTTAATGTGATTCATAAAATGATCAATTCAATAAGAACGGCTGTTTGGGTAGCTTTAGCAAAATCACTTCAGGGATGAGTGCTGGGCCGGTAATGAATCTCGAGGAAATGATTCAGATCCCGTCCTCCCGGTCAGTAACATCTCCAGCTTGAGTCCTAAACCTCACCAGAGCCCTCTAATGGCCCTGTCAATCAGTCTGTGGTATTTGTTGAGTGCTTACTCTGTGCAGAGCACTGGACTCTGCTCTTGGTTTTTATGTTGTCTGTGTTGCATCTCGCTGTATAGGCCTGTCACCAGTTCCCTCTCCACCTGTTTAGGTTGTGAACCAACCCCCTGAGGGTCAGGGACCGGGCCTAATTCCCACCTGGGTACGGTGCTGTGCACACAGGAAACCCTTAAGAAACGCCACTGTTGGGTAGGGACCGTCTCTATATGTTGCCAACTTGTACTTCCCAAGCGCTTAGTACAGTGATCTGCACACAGTAAGTGCTCAATAAATACGATTGAATGAATGGGAGTGCAGTACTATAGAGTTGATGTCAATCAGTGGCATTTACTGAGTGCTTACTCTGTGCAGAACCCTGTACGAAGCACTTTGGAGTGTACCACACAACATAGTTGGTAGACCCATTCCCTGACCACAACAAACTTACAGTCTAGAGTCTAATTGGTAGACATGAGTCCTACCCTCCAGGAACTTACAGTGGAATGGGGGAAGCAGACAATGAAATGAATGTCAGGTAGGGGAAAGCAAAGGAGTGTTAAGATGAGTTCATAAATGCTAAGGCTGGAAGCAGAGGGGCCAGTGCCTCAGTGCTAAGGTGAAGTGTTACTGTTGAAATGGCAGTGGGCCAGGGAGACGAGAGATTCATGGCAAGCTTGTGTCATACAACTTGAGAAGCAAGTTGAGAGCCACGCTGCTTAAGAAGCAGCGTGGCTCAGTGGAAAGAGTACGGGCTTTGCAGTCAGAGGTCATGGGTTCAAATCCCAGCTCTGCCAGTTGTCAGCTGTGTGACTCTGGGCAAGTCACTTAACTTCTCTGTGCCTCAGTTCCCTCATCTGTAGAATGGGGATTAGGACTGTGAGCTCCACGTGGGGCAACCTGATCACCTTGTATCCCCCAGCGCTGAGAACAGTGTTTTGCACATAGTAAGTGCTTAACAAATACCATTATTATTATTATTATCTGGGAAGGTTTCTGGAGGTGTGATTACAGCAAGGCTTTGAAGATGAGGAGAGTGGGGGGTTTGCGGGAGATGAAGGGAGAGGAAGGAAGGGAGGGTGGAAGCAAGAGGTCAGCATTATCCGGGCCTTGACTGTCATGTGTTCCAATAAGGCCACTGCTGAGGCCCTCCAAGCTGAAGCGACATACTGCAGCGCCCAGAGGCGGCCCGGGACCCTGGAGGCTGAGACATAGGACCAAGACATGAGTTCCCTCTGGGCTCCCATTACAAAACCCAAAATTCCCAGTATCTGTCTGGAAAGCAGCATGGCCTAGTAGAAAGACCCCAGGGCCTGGGAGACCTGGGTTCTAATGTCACTCTGCCTCTTGCCTTCTGGGTGACCTTGGGCAATCCACTTAATGAATCAATTATATTTAGTGAGTGTTTACTGTGTGCAGAGCACTGTAATAAGGCCTTGGGAGAATACAATATAACGGGAGAGGTTGACCCGTTCCCTTTCTGGGCCTCAATTCCCTCATCTGTAGAATGGGGCAAGGACTGTGTCACTATATTGTTGTGTTGTACTCTCCCAAGTGCTTAGTCGCAGTGCCCTGCACACAGTAAGCACTCAATAACTTGTTGTGGGCAGGGATTGTAACTGTTTATTGTTGTATTGTACTTTCCCAAGGGCTTAGTACAGTGCTGTGCACACAGTAAGTGCTTAATAAATAGTTGAATGAATGAATGATTGATTGATTATTGGAGATTCGATCCCTGTTTTCCCTCCCTCTTGCACTGTGAGTCCCATGTAATGATAATTATGGTTTTTGTTAACCACTTACTATGTGCCAGGTACTGTACTAAGTGCTGGGTAGGAGAGACTGTGTCTGACCTGATTATCCTGAATCTATAGTGCTTACCACGTTTGGCCCGTGGGAAGTGCTTCACAAGTACCCCAGTTGTCATTGTTACTATTATCTGTGCAACAAAAACACCCACTTGCAGGGCCCGGCAGGTCCGTGGCCCCAGGAAAGGCCTGCAAGCGGCAGAGCTGGGGGTGGGTGGGGGAGAGGGGTGGGTTGTGCTTGGTTTTCAGGGTCTCCTCTGCATCAAGTGGCTGTGTGTCTGTGGAGAAACGATGCCTAAAGTTCACGGAAGAAAAAAAATGGGCAGGCTCACTGAGCGAGTTTAAATGCTCCCCTGCCGCCCATGATTGCATTTTGCCACTTCCTCCAAACATCTGGTCTGACATTCTTTACTGAGGTCTGGGAGGGGGAGAAGAGGAAATCTTTATCTGCAAGTCCTTTGAGGCTCTTGTTTAATCTCTCAGTGAGGACCACCAATAGATTCTTAGGGTTCAGGTCTCTTTTAGTCCTGTGCCTGAAATGACCAAGCCATCTCTGTCCCCACCGGCTTTCCCCTTCCCTATTAATAACAGAACAATTCCTATCTGAAATGTCTTTTATATAATTGTGTAATTACACACCTCATTTATCCAATTGTTAAGCCAAGAGTCTGATTAAATATTAACAACTGCTTGGTTCTCCTAGTGTCATTAGTTGGAAAGCAGAGCCTGTAATCTCAGGTAACACATGATAATAATTATCTTTCACACGCACCCTTAGCTGAAAACCCAGCACAATCAATTCAGATAAGGTGGCCCAGCAGAAATTGCAGTGCCTTATTTTCCTATTTTTTATTTTATCTAAACAGTCCCCAAGCAAAATAGATTTTTGCAGCAGGTTGAAGAAGTAAACCTCTGTATCATAGTGTAGTGGGCAGGGAGAGGAGGAGCCGAATGGATCAGGAGCAGGTCAGTTCTGCCTTTGACATGCATTCTTCAGGCCTGCTTCGTTTGTTACCTGCAACACCGAGATGAGAGCTTGGTCTAGTCCAAACAACTGCACTGTAGAAAGCAGCAAGGAGTGCATGACTATGGGTCGGACTTTAAGGGTCAGAAAACCTGAAATCCTGTTCTTATCATCATCATCAATCGTATTTATTGAGCACTTCTTCTTACTCCAGTGTTAGGATACTTAGGTGGGTGGGCCATCAGCATATGAAGCTTTAGAGATAAGCAGGTGGTTGCTTTTAGAGTGCTGGTCAGTCTGTGGGGGCCTTTTGCCTTAAAAAATGAAAAGGTATTTAAGTACTAACTTTGTGTCCAACACTGTTCTAAGCACTGGGATAGTCCAGTACCTGTCCCATGTGGGGCTCACAGTCTAAACAGGAGGGAGAACAGGTATTAAATCCCCCTTTTTGCATCTGAGGAAACTGAGGTACAGAAAAGTTGACTGACTTACCCAAGATCATACATCAGGCAAGTGGCAGAGCCAGGACAAGAACCCAGGTCCCCTGTCTCCCAGGCTTGGACTTTTTCAATCAATCAATCATATTTATTGAGCGCTTACTGTGTGCAGAGCACAGTACTAAGCGCTTGGGAAGTACAAGTTGGCAACATATAGAGACGGTCCCTACCCAACAGTGGGCTCACAGTCTAGAAGGGGGAGACAGAGAACAAAACCAAACATATTAACATGTATATTATATATGTTATATATATACATATAATATATATATTATATAACATAAAATATTAACATATTTCCAGTAGGGTATGCCACCTTCCACCTTCTTTGCAGCTCAGCTGCATTCCACAATCTTCTACATCCCCTAGATCCCTTATCTCACTTTGAATCAGTCACTCAATGGTATTTATTGAGTGCGTACAGTGGGCAGAGAACTGTAGGATGCACTTGGGCAAGTACAAATACAATAGAGTTGGTAGATAGGATCCCTGCCCACAAGGCGCTTACAGCATACAGAGGGGAGACAGACATATAATAAATTACAGACTCTCTCTGAGTCTTTAATCCCCTAATGCTCTCCTCATCTTCCCTCAGACACAATTATGATTCTCATGTACTAAATGAGGAAATCGAGAGCGAGTGGTGGAGAAATTTCATTAGGAGGAAGAGTTGGTCAGGGGTAAGGCCAAGTTGTCGTCTTGCCCTGGGCTCAGACCTCAGGCCAGATCTGCCTTCTCTGCTGTGACCATAGTCTGAGCGTCTCAGCCTTAATTACTGTAGGATTCAGTGGGCCCAAGGTAACCCACAGTCAAACAGGACATGAAGGACAGAGAAAGGAGAAATGACTGAGGAAAAATGACGGCAGTAGAATGGAGAAACCAGTCCCAACGGCATGGTTGCATCGGAGCCACTGTTGTCATTTTTGTGCCAAAGGTCAATGGACTCTAAAGGCAAAGATGCTCATGAAATAGCACTGAGATGGAAAATCGCATTATTCCTTACTAGGTGACACTATTATCTTGAAGGAGACCTTGAAGGAGATCTGGGACCTTATCTCCTGGCAGCATGACCTAGTGGAAAGACCACGGGAGTCAGAGAATGTAGGTTCTGATCCTGGCTCTGTCACATGTTTGCTGTGTGACCTTGGGCAGTCACTTAACTTCACTGTGCCTCAGTTATCTCATCTGTAAAATGAGGATTAAGACTGTGAGCCCTGTGTGGGACAGAGACTGTCCAACCTGATTACCTTGTATCTACCCCAGTGCTTAGAACAGTGATTGGCACATAGTATGCACTGAATAAATATCACAATTATTATTATAGGTCTTCCCTGCCCTCTAACAGTCATCTAATAATAACTGTGGTACTTCAGAATTTACTCTGTGCCAACCACAGTGATATATAGTAAGTGCTTAACAAATATTATTATTATTATTGCATTGCATTGTTATAAGTGCTATGGTAGATACAAGATAATCAGGTCAAACACAGTCCCCTTCTCATATGGGACTTACAGTCTAAGTAGGAGTGACAACAAGTATTGAATCCCTAATTTACAGATGAGGAAACTTGGGCATACAGAGGTTCAGTGGCTCGTCCAAGGTCACATAGCAGGCAAGTGGCAGAGCTGGGATTAAGACCCAAATTCTCTAATTTCCAAGCCAGTGTTCTTTCCACTATACCTCGCTACTTCTCCTATGCCATCCTTGGAGGTGGCTTCAGCCCACCAAAAGTTTTACTAGCCAGCCCATCTGCAACATTCATTCATTCAGCCAGTAGTATTTATTGAGCGCTTACTGTGTGCAGGGCAAATCCACCCTGTTTGATTTTACTCCTTAGCGAATCCCAAAGCCCAGGAACCCAGTCTCTAACTCCTTTCCTCCAGTGTTCTTGCTATTTCCATACAAATTATTCCATTGTTTCACCAGTCCTTTTGTGATTTGGGGAGAGCTACAAGCAGGGGCTAGAATCTTCTGACCTCTCAACTGGGAGGCCCAGGTGATAATGATGGTATTTATTATTTATAATAAATAAGTATGTGTATTTATTATTTATAATAGTGGCATTTGCAGAGTGCCTATTAGGTGCTGAGTGCTTGCGTAGATACAAGCAAGATAAGCAGGTGGACACAGTATCTGTCCTTGAGGGGTTCACAGTGTAAGAGGAAAGGAGAGGAGGTATTGAATTCCATTTTACAGATGAGGAAATGGAGGCACAAAGAACTTAAGTTCATTCATTCAATCATATTTTTTGAGCGCTTACTGTGTGCAGAGCACTGTACTAAGCGCTTGGGAAGTACGAATCATCAACATATAGAGACGGTCCCAACAATGGGCTCACAGTCTAGAAGGGGGAGACAGACAACAGAACAAAACAAGCAGGCAGGCATCAATACCATCAGAATAAGTAGAATTATAGCTATATACACACTGTTAATAAAATAGAGTAATAAATATGTACAAATAAAACAGAGTAATAAATAGGTAGAAATATATACAAGTGCTGTGGGGAAGCGGAAGGGGGTAGGGCAGGGGGGCAAAGGGGAGGAGGAAGAGGAGAGGAAAAAGGGGGGTGCTTAGTCTGGGAAGGCCTCCTGGAGGAGGTGAGCTCTCAGTAGGGCTTTAAAGGGAGGAAGAGAGCCTTGTCTGGCAGATGTGTGGAGGGAGGGCATTCCAGGCCAGAGGTAGGATGTGGGTCAGGGGTCGACGGCGGGACAGGCGAGAACGAGGCACAGTGAGGAGGTTAGTGGCAGATAGTGGCAAACAAAATTGCACCAGTAGTTTTGCATGCGTAGGAGTGTTTTCCCTGGTTTTCCCCTGGCTCCCCTCAAGCTGGGTAATTACATGGTGTCCACCTAAGCTCTGTAGTCTCTATTGGGTAGAATCAGCTGTACTTCCTGCCTCGGGTTGTCATGTGGGATTGCTGAGTCTGCCTGGCCGACCCACCGCTGAGGTGGCTTCATTTCTGTGGCTGCTATTGGAAATCCTCCAAAATGCCGGAGACTTGCGGGCCGCCTCCCAGGGACTCCTCAGGAACACCCCCAGACCATGGGACCGGTGGCTCCCCACAAGCTGGCAGCTGGATTGGTGAGCAGAGAGGTCTGTGGGCAATTGTAGCAAATGGCTCTGTAAGAAAACGAGGTATTTGGGGCAGGGGAGCCGGTGTGTGTGCCTGTCTGTCTCAAGTGGGGAAGGGCTCCTAGTCTAGCTCAGTCCTGGTGAAACATGGAAAGGGTTGAGGGACCCAGGCAGCCCAGGAGGCTGCCCTGGGGCGAGACTGGGTTGGCCGTTTGCAACCTGGAGCTCCCTGCCAGCATCTGCTTTGCTTGACTCCAGGGCACCACTTGGCTCTGCACAGGAGTGGAGCCTCCCCACCCGACCCAGGCCTCTCCAGTGCTCCCGTTCGACTTCCTCCCCCTTCTGTGGGTTGGGGTGGGGGCGGTGCGTAGCAGAGCCAGGATCAGCCATAATAGTAATAATAATAATAACGATGGCATTTGTTAAGCGCTTACTATGTGCCGGGCAGTGTACTAAGCACTGTGGTGGATACAAGCAAATCAGGTTGGACCCAGTCCCTGTCCCACTTGGAGCTCACAGTCTCAATCCCCATTTTACAGATGAGGGAACTGAGGCCCAGAAAAGTGAAGTGACTTGTCCAAGGTCACATAACAGACAAGTGGCAGAGCTGGGATTAGAACCCATGACCTTCTGACTCCTAGGCCTGTGCTCGATCCACTCTGCCATGAAGCTGAACCACTAGGTTGGGGAGCCGGCCCCAAGGAAGGTAGCGACCATCAGGCCCGGGGCCCCCGCACGCCCCAGAGCGTGCCCCAATTGGATGCCACGGTCTTTGGGCATCAGAAGTGCCACCATGAGTGCTCTGGAGCCTCCCCTGAGGTCCAAGTGGCCGGCGGGACCCGAGGCAATCCCTGCTGCGGCCACCCCATCCCACGAGTCGGCCGAGGGGGTTAGCTCCGTGGGTGGTGCCATCATCAGCCAGGCGGGAAAACATGAAAGTGCGGGAAAGACTTGTTTTGGGTAATGACTAGTCTTATTATACTAGTCTGTAATCCAAGCCACAGGTCAATGAGTGGCTTTGTCATCTTTAGCATCACCATAGTCTGTGCTTTCTGTAAACCTCTAGGAGGCTTTGAGTGCATTTAATGGTCTATCAAAATATCGAAGCATCCTTTCAAGGAAGAAAGGATGGAGTGAAGGGGAAGAACAGAGGTCTGGCTTGAGCTGATATCAGAGTCTCCCATCTAACCTTGATAGTCTGAAAGTCAGGTGACTTCAAAAGGTGAATAACAGGTGACCTCTACCATTTCACTGTATTTTCCCTCCCTATCTGTCTGTCACTGGGAACCAGAGACATCAGGGATCACAATTCTGGCATCTCTTTTCCACATGAAAGCAGAACCATTTCAGGCTCAGATGTAAAAGAGAGAGACCAAGTTTCACAAGGGCACACCCACAGGGGCCTGGCTCCTTCTCTCTTTGCTTAGCACAAATGGAGCTGGTTCCAACCCTCCAGAGCCAACGATCATCAGATGAAAATGTAGACAGGATTCATTTGTCAACCCATTTCCTAGCTCCTAATTATATTGCGGAACTCTTTATTATACCCTTTGAATTAGGAAAACGTCAGAAAAGGAAAATTACAGACCATTCAACGTTTTTGAGGAAGAAACCACTCATGAAAGTAGTTGTCTGGGCATCAGGGGGAAGAGGAGTAATTGTAATTCATGTTTTAAAAGGTTTGTCGATATAAGGCTCACCACTGCTGGCTGTCTTTTTTTTTTTTTGACATTCAATCTAGTTGTTCCATGTGGGCAGGGAACGTGTCTACCTACACTGTTATATTGTACTTTTCCAAGAGCTTCATTCAGTGTTCTGCACACAGTAAGTTCTGAATAAATAGTTGTGTGTTTGCAGTAGAAATATTTATTGAGTGCCCCCATAGAGCGGTGCACTGTATGAAGTGCTTGGGAAGTGCAGAATAAAAAAGGGTCACATTCACTGCCCACAAGGAGCTTACATTCTAAGGAGAAAAATATTTACTGGAGCAAACCCTTTCTTCTTTCCAACTAAATGAATAGGAAGGTGCGGTTTCCTTCCAACTACTTTTCAGTTTAGTAAAACCTGAGGAAACATTTTGGTCTCAGAACCAAAGCTGATGGTTGCTGAGTATACAACATTCCCTCTCTTTTTAATCTTGTGGGTGGATTTCTCGTTTTACTCCTCCGGTATGTGACTGGGTGAAGGGAATGATTTTTCTCAGCTGACAGCGGGCAGCTCTGCCTAGGAGTACTGACAGGCAGCCTGAACTATGCCGGAAAAATGTGACTCATCAAAACGCTGCTGAGGGGGAAACAAAACTGTCTGAGTGTAATTGGTTCTGACTCCAGAAGTGGGGTTGTGATTTTCCCAGGAGAGGCGAATCGCAGGAAACCCTGCTGCTGAACCCAGGGCTGATCCAAAAAGCTGAGATGAATCAAGCTCCAGCATCATTTAGAACTGAAAAATGTAGGCCAGCACAAGAACACTTGATTACATGATTTTGTAATTGGGAAAGTTACCAATGACATTAGATGAGCAGGCACAAAATGAAGTAGTTTGGGAGAAGAAGACTATCAAACAAAGCTCATTGTGGGCAGGGACATGTCTACCAACTTTGTTGTACCGTCTCAAGTGCTTAGTACAGTGCTCTGCACTCAATAAGCGCTCTACAGATTGATTGATAGATTGAAAACCAGGGGAATGGTTGGTGCCTCTCTTTTCAGCCACAACAGGAGCATGAAAACCATCCTCGGGATGTGATAACTTTGCAGCTTGCATCACAAACATCTGACAGAAAAACAATTGACATTTGAAGGTGAACAGAAATACCTTAGTGGTAAGAACTTGGGCTTCTGGTCTTTCCTGGTGGTAGCTGAAATAAGGTTGGTCATCATAAGATAGTCTTGCTCAGTGGAAAGCATCGAACTTACAAACAATTGAATCTGATTAGCGGACCTGTCCCAAACAGTCCAGAGCCTCAGAGGGCGGTCAGTTCATGTGGTCTTACACGGTTGATACAAATTGGTTTAGAAACAGTATGAAATCTGCCCCTGGTTCTTCCATCCAGATATAGCTGGCAGGCATATACACTGAGGGATTCAGTTGCTAATGTTTTCAATCTCTCACCTTACATAAGGACTTAATTCATCAGAAAGATACAAAACGGAAGGAAAGAGGGGAGAATCCATTCTGTGTTGAGACAGACTTTCAACTGTATTGCTTTTTAATGTGAGCAGGTCCCAATGGGAAAGTTCAGTTCTCCATTTTTCTCCATTTATAAATCACCCATTTGAAATTTTCTGTTAGTCCAGCAACCGCCTGGAGCATACTGGGAAGAAAGCTCCGCTGGCACTGTTTTCCTTCCACAATTCTACTGGCCCCAGTGGTGCTGTTCCTGGCTGTTTGGAAGAGAGGTTCACAGCAGGTGGAATGAAAACCCAACTGCAGCAAACCCTAGGCTTGATTTCTGGGTGTGGTGCAGCCATTACTTCTGCTGCCCCTGTTATTTTGAGGGGAAAGAGCAGGGAGACAGATTCTGCCAGAAAGATGATGAGTGCTATTAATGGTAACACTCATAACAGTGATCGTGTAAATCATATTGCGGTGTTTGCTAAGCACGGGGATAGATTCAGGATAATCAATATGACATCAGTCCCTGTACCACCCTGGGGTCTCCGACTAGGAGGTGGAGATATCAGAGGTATTAGCCTATTTTAAGGATGAGGAAACTGAGGCCCAGTGAGATCAAGTGACTTGCCCAGGCTCCTGGCAGGGCAGTGTCAGAGCTGGGACTAGAACTGGGGTCTCCTGACTCCCCATTCTGGGCTCTTTCCACCAGGCCCCACTGCCTCTGTCTTCACTAACCTGTGCACTTGTTGGATTGATGACCTCACATTAACAATTTGGATTGAAAACTTAAATTTCTCACAGGTTTGTCCTTGTGGAAAAACGGGCTCCATAATGGGGTGTATTCAATAGTGATCCCAGGGTTCATGAGAGAAACTTTGGATTATTGATTTTCAACAGCACAAGCAATCAGGGGCTTTTCTTCCCAAGGAAACATTTTGTTCCTAATCACAAATTCGTTTGCTTTCTTTACTGCAACGGAGACCAGTCACAGATCTCCTTGTTGATATTTTCTGTCTCAGTGTGCGACCGAGAGGGAAGTAAAAACAAGAGTATCCTATTGGAAATGAGGAAAGGAAACTGCTGCCTCTGAAAAACTCATATTTCCCTTGTGAGACTTAACCAGACTTATAAGCAGTTGTTAATCTTATTTGGCGTGTCTTATTGAAGTGTTCTATGGAGAACTGCATTTTAAAACGTTCCTTCAATACCACTGATGAACTTGACATAAAATATAGACGTGATTTAAGAGCAGGCTGTGGGATTTATAGGCAACAATGTCAGATTGCACTTAGTAGGAAATTGGCAGGTATTAGAAAATGATTGGATGCTAGTCAGATTGCAGTGGCAGCACCCCTGAAAGGTTTAATTTGAGTATCACAACACGGCAGCAACTACTCACTTTACTTAAGACTAATGAGAGCCTTGTAAATAACATCTTGAAGACATGTTCTCACTTGAGTCATCAGCAGTTTCCCTGAAATAGTCCGTCTTTCCTGCTTAGGGATCGGCTCTTGTTTCCCCTTGCATTGGCTCTGCTACTTGAATCAATCAATTGCATATACTGAGCGCTTACTGTGAGCAGAGCACTGTATTAAGTGCTTGGGAGAGTTCAGTATAACAGACACATTCCCTGCCCACAGCGAGCTTACAGTCTAGAGGATGCAATTCGTGTGACTTTCTGATTATAAATTACCAAACTTGAGGGCCAGTGCAACCTCCTACTTTGTACCGGACTTAACTCTATGGTCTAGTGGGCCTTTTGTGATTTGGGAATGACTTACTTGGGGACAAGGAGGAGTCAGTAGGCCGAAAGCTGTGGCCAAGCTGCCTGCCGAGGGATTCGCATCTGGAGGGGCGGGATGACTTTGCCAAACTAAGGTCTGCTCGCTGTCCAGGCCATTCAGACCCTGTTCTTCCTCTCCTTGGATTCCCTGGAATGGACACAAATTGTGTCTGTTTCTGGCAATAGGTTTTGTGGTGAGGAAATTTCCCCATTTATAATTGGACCAACTAATCATTCTGAAAGGCACCGGAACCTTTAAAAACAAAAAATTGTACCATGTTGTTCCTATACCCTTCTGCCTCTCAAAAAGTCCCCAAATCAACAAGGTTTCCTATTAAATTCTAGCTCTCTGAGGGCATGGATTGTGTCTTCTAAGTGTATTCTACTTTTCCTTCCACCAGCACTAAGCGCTCAATGAATACAATTGATTGATTAATGGTGTGATTTCCACTTCTTTCTAGTTGTTTTCCATATTGTTATACCAAGAACGCTATTAAAAGCGATTTTGTTCTTCACTATTGTAGTTCTTAATTGATTATGGCTTTTGTTAAGCACTATTTGTCGAGCACTGTTCTATGTGTTGGGGTGAATATAAAGTTAATCAGGTTGGACACAGTCCTGGTCCCACATGGAGCTAACAGTCTAAGAAGGCGGGGCACAGGTCAGATTCTAACCTAAAATTGAGTAGCAAGGAGCGTGGAGAAGCCGCTTAGCAAAGCATTTCCAAAGTAAATAGGACCTCTAGCTTTCCATGTAGCATATGATGTTTGTACCAGATTGGCCCTCTTTGGGGACAGTAGATCCCCAAAGTGGGAATGATTTGTTGAACATAATATTCTACATTTGAGCATTAGCACTTAAGAATGCCCTTCCTGCCCCCGGGAGAGCTCCAAATCCACCTAATGTTTCTTGAGTAGCCCCATAAATTTAGTTTTGGCAGCTGGGAACACATCTATGCTTGCTATGAAGCAGAAGCCATACCAGTGTTCTTGGGGCCAACACAGATTGTAGAAGGGCCTCCTAGGGCCTTTTGCCAAAACGTCGGGATGGGCTGACCTCCATCATTCGACAGCCAAGTGAGGGTCTTGATTTCTTTATCCGACTCCCTCGGAACTGGGGATCTGACCTACAGGAGTCTTTCTTGGCTCAGCAGAAGTCAGGATTCTCACCCTGTTCTTTGCTAACATGAGGGTTGGGTCCTTGTGAAACCTGGCAGGCAGGAAAGACCCAAGCGCAGTGCTTGCCTGTTCTGAAGCTGCCCCTGTGTGATGTGCACAAGCAGTTTCAATTGATCAGCGGTATTTTTTGAGAGCTTGCTGTGTGCAGAGCACTGTAGAAAGTGCTTAGGAGAGTACAGTATAGTTGGTAGACACGATCCCTGCCTCAGAAGAGCTTATAGTCTAACTGGGGAAACAGATATTAAAATAAATTATGGTAATGGAGAAGCAGTGTGACCTAGTGGAAAGAGGACTGGCCTGGGAGCCAGAGGATCTGGGTTCTAATCCCAGCTCTGCCTCCTCTCTGCTGTGTTGTCTTTTTTTAAAATGGTATTTATTAAGCGCTTATTATGTGCAAAGCACTGTTCTAAGCGCTGAATAATAATGGCATTTATTAAGCACTTACTATGTGCAAGGCACTATTCTAAAGCACTGGGGAGGCTACAGGGTGATCAAGTTGTCCCACACGGGGCTCACAGTCTTAATCCCCATTTTCCAGATGAGGTAACTGAGGCTCAGAGAAGTGAAGGGACTTGCCCAAAGTCACACAGCTGACAATTGGCAGAGTTGGGATTTGAACCCATGACCTCTGACTCCAAAGCCCAGGCTCTTTCCACTGAGCCATGCTGCGTCCTGGGCAAGTGAATCAACTTCTCGATGGCTCAGCTTCCTCATCTGTAAAATAGGAATTAAATCCTACTCCTCCTACTGTGAGCCCCATGTGGGACAGGGACTGTGTCCACCCTGATTATCTTGTTTCTACCCCAGTACTTAGTACAGTGTTTGGTACATTGTAAGCACTTAATACAATAATAATAATAATAATGATAAAGAAGCAACTGCATATGAGGAGATGTATAAGGTGTTGGGGTGGTGAGTACCTATGTGCCTTTGGGGTGGAGCTAAGTGCCTGAGACTGGCAGGAGGGAAGGTATATGGGTAGTGGATGAGAACTTAGTCAGGGAAGGCTCCCTGGAGCAGATATGATTTCATTAGGGCTTTGAAGGAGGAGATAGTGCTGGTCTGCCAGATATGTAGAGGGAGGGAGTTGCAGATAAGAGGGAGGGCACGAGCAAAGGTAAAAAGTGCGCGAGAGGAAGGACGGTGAATAGACTGGTATCGAAGGAGCCAAGTGTGCGGTCTGGGTTGTTGTTGGGGGGAAAAAAGTGAGAATAAGGGGAAGAGAGCTGATTGAGCACCTTGATTCCAATGATGAACTTCTGCTTTATGTGGAGATGGGTGGGAAGCAGTGGGACCTACTGGAAAGACCCTGGGCCTGGGAATCAGAGGACTTGGTTCTAATATTGTGTCTGCCACTTCTCTGTGCCTCAGTTCCCTCACCGGTAAAATGGGGATTCAGTGCCTGTTTTCCCTCCTATTTAGACTGAGTCCCATGTGGGACAGGGACTGATTATCCTTCTCCACCCCAGTGCTTTGTGTAGTCCTTTGCATAGAGTAAGCACTTAAATACCACAGTTATTGTTATTATTAACCATTGAAGACACTTGAGTTGGGAGATGTGCACAGAACGATTTTTCTAGAAATATGAATCTGGCAACAGAATGAAGAATGGACTGGAGAAGGGAGAGACTGAAAGCAGGGAGGTCACTGCGGCGACTGAGGCAGTAATCAAGACAGAACCCGATAAGTGTTTGAGCCAGTGTGGTCGCAGTTTGGTTGGAGAGGAAGGAGTGAATTTTTGGAGATAGAATTGACAAAATTTAGTGACTGATTTAATATGTGGGTTGAAGGAAATGAGTCAGGAATAATAATTGTATTTTTTAAGCACTTACTATGTACCAAACACTGTACTGAGCTGTTTTTATATTTAAGCACTTACTATATGCTAGGCACTGTATTAAGCATTGAGGTAGATAGAAATTAATCACTTTGTACCCAATCCGTGTCCCACATGTGGTGCACAGTCTTAATCCCCATTTTACAGATGAGGTAACTGAGGCACAGAGATGTTGTGACTTACCCATGGTGACACAGCAGGCAAATGACAAGCCTGGGGTTAGAACCCTGATCCTTCTGACTCTCAGGTACATGCTTTATCCACAAGGCCAAGCTGCTTCTCTATTGTCACATGAGGTTCATAATCTAAGTAGGAGGGAGAATGGGTATTGAATCCCCATTTTGCAGATAAGGAAACTCAGGCACAGAGTAGTTAAGTGACTTTCCAAAGGTCACACAGCAGGTATGTGTGATGGAGCGGTGATTAAATCCAGGTCATTTGACTCCCAAGCTCGAGGCTCTTTCCACTAGGCTACTCTGCTTCAAGGCTAATGTCAAAGTTGCGGACTTGTGAGACAGGAAGGATGGTGGTGATGGGAAAGTTGTTGGGAGGAGAGAGTTGGGGAGGGAAGATGAGTTCTGTTTTGGGCTCCTTCTCCCAGCCAAGTTTGGGCAGCGAGCTATGTGGTGCCGAGCGGGAGCTTTCAGATTGCTTTGCTCTGTTTTGCCTCCGAGCAGGCGCCTGCAAAAAATCAGAGGGGTCAACGGCATCTCTCAGGCAGAAGCTAAATTCACATTTAATTAACGAAGCAGCCCCAGTGACAGGCCCGGAAAAACACATTATTGACACAACCATTTTTTACAGCCTGAAGATAAGAATAAGTTCATTTGCCTTTGAAAAGAGACTTAATATGAATGTGAATAATTTGTAATGCAGACATTGGATTCCATCAGGAAAGTCAGCTCTGCAATACCCGTTGTAGTCTAATTCATGCTCGCTGATTGAGAAAAGTTGGGGCCTTCTTGAGTATAACAAAATCTCATAATATGATCAATCAGCTGTAAAACTGTGTGCTACAGTGAAAGCAGACAACCTTTACTACATCAGCTTTGCCACTGTACTTGGTTTCCTTCAATAGGCAGCAATTTTTCTTGTGTCAAGAACTGTGTGGAATTGTTTCCACACTTCAAAGCTTCAGAAAATCTGCTAGGAACACTTAACAGAGTGAATGGCATTTTTAAGGATGCGTGCTAAATCCAAATTTGTTTTTACAGTTGATTATACAGATCACTCATGACTTTGACCAAGCATGAGCTGCCGTAGATATTTCACCCCCTAGAGACACTGTCTCCAGAGGGGTATGTATGTTAGAAAAATAAATAACCATGTATGGCCCACTGTTGGGTAGGGACTGTTTCTATATGTTGCCAACTTGTACTTCCCAAGCGCTTAGTACAGTGCTCTGCACACAGTAAGCGCTCAATAAATACGATTGAATGAATGAATGTGCGATATGGGCAGCAGGCTTAGAGAAGTTGGTGAGTCTCAAAACATTAGCATTGATGGCAAGTTGAAGCCCAGAGCTATTGTGCTAATTCCCTGGTTCATCCTTGTTGTGACACCTCTGCTACGGAGCTCAGTAAATAGCAGATAAAATGTGTGTCTTACAAGGGATGACAACAGCTTGAATTGGACTCAACAGCTCTAATCTGGTTTCTAATAAATAAACTTACGCATCTGCTGGCAGCCACCGTGTCAGGCAGGGCCACTGGAAACTGCAGCATTGCAGCTGGAGAAAGGGAAGTGTTGGGAGCCAGAGGAGTGATGGAACTCATCCAGATTTTGATTATTTATGGTGTGGTAAAGAAACAACTTTCCATACAAAGCCTCGCTTTCCCGAGGAATGGTAAAGCTGAACCAGAAACCGGGCCGGGGTCCGAGACAGGGAGAGAGAGAAAAACAAAAGGAACCTGAGAGAGGTGACAACCCAACCAAAGCAGTGTAGAATGCAAACTTCCTCAATAACTGATGGGCCAAAGAACGGAAAGGCCAGTTTGTCTGACTTTGCGGGAATTTCAGCACTAGCAAAAGGTACGCTCAGTAAAATGATTTAAAACAACTTAGCTGTTAGGAACCCTTTAGCAACATGGGTGAATGTTTTCAAATACCAAGATCCAGGAGGGGAGGAGCATGGAAAGTGCATGGGCTAAGGAGTCAGAGGACATGGGTTCGAATCCTGATTCTGCCACTTGTGTGCTGTGTGACCTTGGGCAAGCTACTTAACTTCTCTATGCCTCAGTTACCTCATCTGTAAAATGGGGATTAAGACTGTGAGCCCTATTTGAGGCAGGGATTATGTCCGACCTGTTTAACTTGTATTTATCCTATAGTACGTGCTTAACGAGTACCATAATGTCCTGGGGACCTGGAGCCTGGATCCTACAGTTCATGGCCTTCCAGGGAAGGTGGGGGCAGAGACAACCTGATTACCTTGTATCTATCCCAGCGCTTAGAACAGTGCTTGGCATATAATAAGAGCTTAACAAATACCATTATTATTATTATAAAATCCAAAGTAGTTGCTTTTAAATGAAGAGGGAAAAAGACTTTGTCTTTTAGCACTAAGAGAACTAAGTTAGAAAACAAAAGACTCTTCCAAATGTTCCTGTTTGGCAAATACAGGGGGAGTAAAAATCTAAATTGCACCAGTGTCAGATTTAGAGTACTCAAGTGGAAACTGGGAAAGCATTTAGCTTTGACTCTGATCTACCCAAGGATTGTGAGAATCCAGTGAGTAATGTTCTGGCTTCTCACTGGAAGCCCTTAAAGTCACAGGGCTTTGCCTTTCCAGGTGAGTAAGCCACTCCCTGGGGTTACATTAGATTCTGCTGGAGTAACCCTTTCATGGCTCAAGTTTACCCAGGCAACCAGGCCAGCACAGCAGGTAGAAGAAGACAGGCTTAAAGGCAAGGGGACCACCTTCTGTTTGGGACTCCAGTCCACACTTCCAGATGGGACCGCAGCCGCCATCCCCGCGGGAGCATTGGGGGTAGGGCGACAGTCGCGTCCAACAGCTCCCATCGAACGCCACTTAAACAGTCGACGGTTTGTCGGGGCCTGCCTGACTGGATGCCCCTGGTTAATACATTGTGGCGTCAATGCAGCCAGTGCTATCCAGTGGCATGAGAGAACCAGTGACATGGAAGCAAGGCTGGCTCCCAAGGCCAGGCCTTGGCGTTGCCCATTATAGACTAAAGGCCTATGACACTTGTTTGTCCGGTTCTAATTTTGGACCCTTTATCAGAAGCTGAACATTCTGCTTGTCTCCCACCCCAGCTAATGGTCCTGAAAGAAAGTCACAGAGTCATTGTCACCTCTCAGAGTGCATGGTTGTTTCATGAGGGAAGGAATGGAGCAGTGCTTTATTCACAATAATTTTACTTACGTGTTTGATTCTTGGAAGGCTAGAACAAAAGAACTCTGACGCCGCTTTAAATGTGAAATAGCAACACTCTCTTTAATGTTGGGTCCCCACTCCCCCCCCAAAAAAATCAAAGATGCATTTTAGGGTCAGAAGGCAATTTTCCTGGATGTGTCTTCACTGCAGGTTTTGAGAACGGCTGTGCTTGAGTTCCGGCCTAGCAGTTTATGCAGCCAGGACCGTCTGCTCGCCTTCTGAGGACTTAGCCTCATTTGGTCCATGAGGGCTTTCCCAGTTGAGTTTAGGAGAGACTTTTTGAAGCAGGTCTGAAGCAAGTGGACACACAGTCCCAGGCAGGAAGCAGGCTTACACTCCCTCCCTTTTTCTAGATGGTCCAGGTGGCTGGGGGGACACTGTGGCTCCATGGCCCACCAGACCCAGGGACCTCCACGCACATCGAGGTTGGCTAGAGGCCACCACTGTTGGGGGTGTTTGGGCATGGGTTAGGGGGTCACTTTTACCCTGAGTTTAAGAGCTCTGACTCCTTCTCTGAAGATAAGTTATATAACTTTCATTACTACCATTCTCACACTCCAATAAGATAGGGAGGGAGGTGATTTTCGTACCCAGAATGTTCAAGACTTAAAAATTTTAGGTTTTTATAAAATTTCCCAGAACACCGTCTGATTTCAGATTTCCAGGAAAATCTGGACTTGCTAAGTAAAACTGCATGCCACTGACAATACAGGAAAAGGTTCCAGTTGCCGTTTTAAACTGACCCAGTGCTCGGGGACCAGGTAAAGTGTCGGAAACACCGAGGCTTCTGGCTCGAACTAGCGCTGTTGTGTCACAGGCTATAAATATTTGAGCCACACGGGCTGCTTGGAAATAATTTCTTATAAAGAAAACTGGTCTTTATCAGCTGAAGTACTGAAGGATTTCTTTGAAGATGCAGTTGACTCTTTTTGTAGATATGCCAGCAAGTAATCTTCCAGGCAGTGAGCATTTAAGAAAATAGGTTTTCTTCATTTGAATGCCTAAGAAAAAATCTGTGCTGCCAGGAATTTGAATTCTTTAATAGAAAGACTCCCGAACTGATATCGGAAACAAACTCTATAAAGTGTATCAATATATACCATAAAATCTGGAGCTTTCTTTGAGATTAAAATTAAATGCTCAATCTAGAAATTGATCAGATTAGTCATGAAATGGGCAGTATTGGAATAAGATTAAATAAAAAGGACCCTTTTGTAGTGTACACTGTAATGATGTCATAAAAGCTATTCATTGTCACGGTTCAGCACTCAACTTTCTGGTTCTGATAAAATACAGGGTGTGACTATTACGGCTAGTATTTTTACTACAGTTCTGCATACCTATCCAAAAAAATCCACAGTGCACCTAACCATATAACTATGCTGTCAGACAAATCTAAGCTAGGTCCAAACAGTCTTTGATTACTGAAAGAGAATGAGTTTTTAGCTTGTTGGACTTTTGTGATGGAGACACCAGATCAACGCTCAAGGTTGGGGAGTGGAGGGAGAGCAAAACTGTCTGTCACTGTTTTCAGCATTTCCGTTTTCAGGGTTTTTAGCAAGTTCAGTTACTCCTTGAGTAGAGAAGGCATTTAAAATAGTCCAGAGGGTGGAAGGATTTTCACAGTTGTGCTGCTGCTGCCAGTGAAGGAAAAGCTCTTTCTGGCTTCCAAGAATCTGTTGACACAGCAGGCAGTGAAGGCCAGAGGAGGACCAAACCTGGATCTTACTTGGGGTGCCGTTGCTCCGGCTCTGCGGGGCCCCGGCCGGCTCCCCGTTTCCCATTGGGTGGCCTCCAGGGTTCGCCGGCAGGTCTAAGTTCTGCTGCTGCTGCTGCTGCTGCTGCTGCGGGTAGATCTCCCTGTTCAGTTTGGTCCCCGCGGAGGCTGACCCTTCCTCTGGGGGCCCGCGCTTGGGCAGGCTTCTCTTCTCCTGGCGCTGCTTCCAGTACTGTGCCGCGTGCTTGACCAGCTCCTCCTGAGTCCCCGGCTGCCCCGCTGGCATCCCCTCTGCCAGCCGACCCTGGATTTCCTCCCCGTGAACGCACAGCAGGTGGAACTTCATCTCGGCGAAGGACTGGGTGGTGATCTGGCAGCGACCACACTTGATCTGCAACTTGACTTCTTCTGCTTGATTTGGGAAGAGGTCTTCTTCGAGACTGGATCTGTTTTCCCTAGGAGAGAAATGGTGGACTCCAGGTAAAGAAGCCCCTGGCCATAGTCCCCTTTAAGGTAAACAAACCCTCACCCGTGATCCCTAAGGTCTTGGCACGAGAACTGGGGGGAGCGGCAGAGTGATGGAAAAGAAAGTAATAGAGTAGGCTGTAGTAATGACGGAGGGAAAATAGACAGGGGCAGATAAAAGTCTGGCTTGGGAGAAGCAGCAAATGCCTCGTTTTTGGAGCAACTCAATTTTTCCTACATTGGCTACATGAGTGCCCTGGGAGCCAAGAGGCCTGGAGGAGCCCCTGGGCTCACTCAGGTTTGATGTTCTGAAACTGAGCATGACTAAGTAAGCAACTGCCAGAAAAGTCAAATCTACGGAACACCGACTGGTTTACTGGATCTGGAGCCAGCGTGGGGCCTCCTCTCCATGGACACTGCTACTGCTTCCTTGAACATTGGATTCCTTTTGACTTCTGATTTTAGCATCCCAGGTGAATTCAACCATTGATTCAAGGGAGCAAGACAGACCTCACAGAGAAAGCTTGAGAGCTCAATAAACTAGGGAGAAAAAGATTTTACTGCTTTGCACTGTGGAAAATATGCTACTGGAGGACAAGAGATATTACTGTTTCTTAATTATCACAGACAAAGGTGTAAATGTGGCTTAACTAATAGGGGAAGCCTTTCTGTTGTTCCAAAATAAGTTTTCCAAATTTGAAAAACCAGAAACAAACATCCCAGTAGCATCCTGGCAGGTAAGACAACTGCCAAAAGTCGGGCTTTGCTCTGATTCATATTATGGGTTCAAATCCTGGCCAATTGTCAGCTGTGTGACTTTGGGCAAGTCACTTAACTTCTCTGGGCCTCAGTGCCCTCATCTGTAAAATGGGGATTAAGACTGTGAGCCCCCTATGGGACAACCTGATCACCTTGTAACCCCCCCCCAGCGCATACAACAGTGCTTTGCACATAGTAAGCACTTAATAAATGCCATTATTATTATTATAGTTGACCCAAACTGACTCCCTGCTACTCTGAGAATCTCGAACAGTCACTGTTCCATTGCAAAAAGCGCGTTGGCTACTGCTAACAGCCATTAAGGAAAATGTGGGCTCCTCTGGCCCGGTTCTTAAATCAAACAGGAAAGCTTTCCCAAAGGGGAACCAATCCAAACTGGGCCAAGGACAGATGAATCAGCTTAGCTGCTCTCCTTGGTTTCTGTGGGGAATCTAGGCTCATGGAGGAATTCCAAGTATCCATGGTGGACAGACTCTACTCTTAAGCTAGAGATACGGAGAGCAGTTGAAGAAAGCCGAGAAGGATATGGGCACAGGGCAGAGGTATTTGCTGCAGAAATGTCTGCTCCCAGGGGATGTGGCCAATGCAAATTTTGCTGGCCAAATAGAATTTCTGCTGGATAAAGATACTTGTGAGATGGCTGAGATATACACAGGCCCTCCTCAGACTTATGACACACCTACTTGTAGAGAGTCAACCAACTTTCTTATTAGAACCATGTTAGAAATGGGGGCTCAGTTCCTAAACTGATAAGCAGTGTGGCCTAGTGGACAGAGCATGGGACTAGGATCAGAGGGCCATCTGCCCTCTGACATATAAATATAATATATATATAATTACCTCACCTTCCCCTCGTCCCCCTCTCCATCCCCCCATCTTACCTCCTTCCCTTCCCCACAGCACCTGTATATATGTATATATGTTTGTACATATTTATTACTCTATTTATTTATTTATTTTACTTGTACATATCTATTCTATTTATTTTACTTTGTTAGTATGTTTGGTTTTGTTCTCTGTCTCCCCCTTTTAGACTGTGAGCCCACTGTTGGGTAGGGACTGTCTCTATATGTTGCCAATTTGTACTTCCCAAGTGCTTAGTACAGTGCTCTGCACATAGTAAGCGCTCAATAAATACGATTGATATAATATAAATTTTCTGGGCTTCAGTTTCCCCATCTATAAAATACTTAGACTGTGAGCCCCATATGGGACACGGAACGTGTCCAATCTGCACATATTCTCTTCCCCAGCACTTAATACAGTGTTTGGGACAGAGCAAGCACTTATATACCACAATTATTGTTATTACTAGTAATAATAACAACAATAATAGTATAGCAAATTGAGATTGGACCTTCCCTGGAGATTCCCCTGGATCTCTTGGTCATGCCCTCCCACTCCTGCATGGGACACTCTCCCTTTTTTAAAATGAGGAGAGCTGTGGTCTGACAAATTTAAAGTCCTTCTGAAATCATCCCATCTCTTCCAGGAGACCTTCCCTGATACATTTTTTCATCTCTTCAGATTACATTTCTGCTACTAAACACTTGGGCCACCCGAACACTTAAGTATGCACAATCTCCTGAATCACTTGAGTGCGTATCTCACATACCCCACACTATTTAAGGATAAAATAGTAGTCACATCCTTCTTTGCCTTCTTCCTCCTGTTTGTACATTATTTTGGTGTCTGTCTCCTGTAAATTCCTTGAAGGCAAGGATTGTATCTACTAATTCCACTGTTCTCTCCCAAGTGCTTAGTACAGTGCTCTGCCCACAACAGACACTTAATAATTACGAGAGTGATTGAGATTTGTCCCCGATCTAGTGGGGCTATGGAAGTCACTGATCAGGGATCATCACCATCAGTACTTAATGCTTTTTGACAAATCACTGGAAAAAACCCACCCAAATCTGATGTAATAGTTCTGGAAAAAACCAATAGTAAAAACTCAGTCTTTCAGTCATATTCTCCAGGACTTTCGATCAAGACTGGTTGTTCAGAAAGCCTGGTTTCGAGTTTGAGGATTTCTTTGTTTTGACGATGTGCCTTTAGTTTTGATTTTGGGGATCTGTCATCCGGACTTCTACAGTGATCTTCTTTGGTGTAGGCCCGGTACAGAACCAAGTGTGAAGCAGAGAGAGGGCCTAAAGAATCTATGGGATTACCCTCTGAATAACTGGGTCAAACTGTAGATGTGATTGATGTTAAATATTAGGAAAGACATTCTTTTTCATTTTTGTATTTCGCCCATCAGCACTCACCTTCCTGTTGAGTCTTGGGTCCCTCTGACACTCATGTCTCTATTCTTTGAAGTATCGCCATGCTGCGATTCACTGATGGATGCCTCCGTGCTGATGACAACCCGGTGGACTTCCTTCAGGTGGCCAAAATACACTCTGATGTGGCCAAACACCTTGGCACAAAATTCGCAGCAGACCAGCCTTTTGAGGCGGCTCTCGCCGTGATGAAGCTTCATGTGGGTGCTCAGGCTCCCAGAGTGCACGTAGGCTTTGCGGCACATGCGACAACTGTGGGGGCGCCTGTTCGTGTGGGTGTTCATGTGGTCCTGGAGATGGTGCTTAAACTGAAAGTTGTGATTACACACGTGGCATCTGTGCCAGGGCCGTTGGGAGGTGGAGGGGAGGTTTCGGTAGCTGGCGCCGGATCGAGTGGGAGGGCCCTCGTTGGGCTTGGAGCTGAAATGTTTGTTTGAAAGTAAGGTATTTACTACGGCATCTTGTTTCGGAGACTGAGCCTGCAGGACAGCGGCTGGGGACGAGAGTGGGGCCAGAGAGGGCACCACAATGACGGGTTTAGGCATGATGCTCCGGTATCTCTTCACTGTCCCTGCTTTTCGGTCCCTGGGCTCCTGAGCCTCCAATTTTACTCTTTCTTTGCCCTCCCGACACTTACTAATGGTGGATTTCCTCCTCTTGGTCGGAAAAGTCAAAATCTCCTCCGGGGCCTTTCGTTTCTTCCCGGTTCTGTTCGCCGTCCCACCACTTGATTTCTTTTTGAGGTTGGCTTCCGCCTTAGTGGCCAGGCCCAGGGCACTTTCATGGGCCATTTGGTTGGACACTTGGGCATCAGACGAAGTCAGAAGCTTGTCGGAAAATTTGGCGGAGATGTTCAAACCTTTCGGAACGGGTGGGGCCGGGTCACAGTCAGACCCACGCCAAGGGGAAAGGGCCGTCCCTTCCGGCATAGGGCTCTGTTTCGGTTTACAAAAGAAGGCAGTCTTCATCCTGGCGTAGGGTAAGATGGGGAGTTTCCCCTTGGGGGCTGGCGGGATCAGTTGGACTGCATTGCCAAAAATGGCCGGGGACAGAACAGTCACTGCCTTTGTAGATTCAACGGCCTTTTCTCTCAGAGCCTCGCCCTTTCCAGCAGCGGGTTTAATCGCTGATTTCCCAGCATCTGTGTTTCCTTTTGCCAAGTCACTTTCCTGGTCTGGCTTTGACGAGTCCTCCTTGGGCCCAGAAGAAGTCACGAGAGGAGAAGCTTTAGCAGCTTCGGGCTGGTTTTTCAGTGGGGGGCCAGCTCCCACCTGCCTACTAGCCCCAAGCAGGGGGGTGGCTGGGATTTCAGCCGGGCCCTGATCTATTACTACCACTTGCTCAGATGATTCAATGCTAGAACAGGGATTGGGAAGGCTGGTAGCGGCAGGGGCTGCTTGCACTTTGGTAGGAGTCTTGCAGCAGGGGCTGGGGGAAGAGTTCTGGACGGCTTTCCTCTCAGCTGGTTTCTTATTTCTCGGCGGCTGGTACCTGGGGATGGGCAGCTTCGGATTTTCTGGCAGCGTATTTGGCTTCTGGATTGGCTGCGTGGTCAGGGCTGGGGTGACCTGGGGCAGGGCAACCAGGGAAAATGTTCCCTCTTGGCCGGCCACTTGCATCAGAGCATAGTTTTGTGGGGGCATGACGAGCGGTTTAGGGTGCGCCGGGGGAACCGGGTTTGTTTTCTCAGGGACGGAGGTGGGATGACAAGGCAGCACTCGGGGGGTGATGACCTTCGGGACAATTTTGGGGGCAATAGTCCGAAATTGACTCTTACTCTGCCAGCTTTTTCCACTTTGGATTGTCCCAGGGGACAACTTCAGGTCATCTGCAAGAATACAAAGCATAAAACCAAAAAAGTTTTATAACTGAATGCCCAATATTTATGTCAGCACATAAGAAGCAAATACAAGAGAAAGGAATGAATATACATTCAACCTCTGATACTGTCAGGTTTCTTTATCAAGTGTTTCTTCCTGGAAGAGATTTCAATATTCAAACATTCATGGGGTAGGGCTAGTCATTATTTCTAAAATAGCTCTCGTCCGGCTAAACCCCCACTGTGTTTCTCCCATAGATTCCTCTTTTGCACCTAGTCATTTCTATGTTAGTTCTATGCTGTTTCAAGACAAGATGCAAGTAGAAATCCCATACATTCCGTTCTCCTCTAGTGCAGTGAAGTTTTAGTCTCGACTAACTCCAAGTTGAGGAATATTTATGTTCCTGTATGCATGTCTGTTGGCAAGCACGTAACTGGTTTTTCCAACATCGCCTCGCAGTCTATCCAGGTAGATGCAACACTGTCTGGAGACTATCCCCCAATTCCCCAAATTCACAATGAAAGCAGGCTTTTAGGGAAGAAATGTGTGTACATGTTTATTCAGACCTTGACTCAATTTTTGTGATCATTTGGAACAATACACATTGTGATTTTAGTGAGTGAAAATCTGCTTTTCTTCCTTCATTTAGTCACAGAGTTGAAGGCTAATTTCCCCTTTCAATCTCCTGCCTCTCCAGCTTCACCAATTTCACTCCTGCTTTGCCCCAGTCTGCAAGTTTCCAATTATCCTCCTCTTAATTTCCAGTTGAGACAACAGTCTAGCTGGTAAAATGTATGCGTTCCTCCCTCTCCCCACCCTTTCTAGGATCTTCTAATTGTTTCAGCACCCATTATGTTGGCTGCTCTGCCCTTACCATCTTGGCTCAAGATTTCTGTTTTTGTTTTTCTGTCACTTCTACCTGTCCATTTAGGTTAGGTGAATTGGAGCTGGGGTGAAGAAGGAGGGAATTGGAGGTCTTAGCAGTGGCAGGGTTGGGTGAAACGGGGGGAAGGTGGGTGGACTTCTCCTCTGCCACTGGCCAGAGCTTTTGGCTGCTTAGCTGTTGCTCATCCCCTGCTCCTTCTTTCCTTTTGTCCAGATTTGGCCCAAACAGAAGGAAAAGAAAATGTTGTGGGTCGCCAGCTCCATTTGCTGCATAAACCCAGTTAAAGCTCTTTGATAGGGTTCTATAGTCCAAGCAAGAAAACATATAATTATCCATTTCTTTCTTTAAAGTATTGAACCTGCCTTTCGGAAAACAGTATATAATTCAGACCATTTGATTAATTCAAATGTTTTTATCCCCTTTATAGAGTCTGGGAGCCAGAAGGACCTGAATTCTAATCCTGATTCTGCTAACATGTCTGCTGTGTGACCTTGGGTAAGTCACTTCACTACTCTGTGCCTGTTACCTCATCTGTAAAATGGAGATTGTGTGCGCCCCACATGGAACAGGTACTGTGTTCCACCTAATCAACACTTAGATCAGTGTCTGGCACATAGTAAATGCCTAACAAGTACCATAATTATTATTATCATTATTATTATTAATAAATAGTGGAAAGAGAGATTTCCAAATGCTTCAGCCAATAAGTGTCTTGTTTATGTGGCAGCAATGCATTTAGCTGCGTAGTGAAATAATCCTGGACTGAAAGGCAGCCCTGCCCTTCCCCCAGGTGACTTGTGAATTTCTCCTCACACCTTTCAAGCTGTTTGTGTGCTTTTGCAATTAAATCCCAAACATTTTAAAAAGTAGTATGACACTTCTCCCCTCCCCTTCCCCCCTCCCCCAAGTGTGGAAGAGAAACAAGAGATACAAAATGACATAAAAACGTCAAATAAAAAATTGGTGAAAAGGCCAAACTAGACTCCGGGCCATGAGCAAAAATATCTGATTGACTGTAGTGCTGTCCCATTCTCAAGATTTATTCTCCTGCTGCAGTGACCAGCTTCTTGGCCACCTAAAAAATGCTGGAAATATCTTGTTACTCTTCTGATTTTTGTTGCAGTTTCAGGCTACTCAACTAAGCTGGGAGTGCATTAGGTTAGATGAGAGAACATCCTCGGGCACTCTTTGAAAAATAGCTGGAAAGCCCAGAATTCTTCAATTTGATATAAACCAAAGATGTCTCTGATTATAGTCAATCAGGAAGATTTCTGAAACTCATGTGAAATGAACTGAAGTGCTAACTGGACCTAATATCCACCGCCTCTTTTTCATCATCATCCTAACTGGGTTTCACTTTAAATCACCTTTTTATCATGGTAAATGCCTTTTGAATAGTTATTTACTTTAACCTGGAGTGATCATATTTTCTGAAGCTCAGTGTAGGCCAGAAAGGGAGTCTGCTGGGGAAGTATTCATTCTTTTTTTTGCATCCTCTCTCCTGTCCTTTCCCACCATTCCCCCTCCCCCTGTGATCAGAGCTGAACCCTAGCAGGAGGCAGAGGTGAGTGACTCCTGGAACAGAGGCTGGAGACTGTGAGCCCACTGTTGGGTAGGGACTGTCTCTATATGTTGCCAACTTGTACTTCCCAAGCGCTTAGTACAGTGCTCGGCACACAGTAGGCGCTCAATAAATACGATTGATGATGATGATGATGACCCTCTCTGAGGAACTGGCGAGGGCTGTTGGCCCTGGCCTTCCCGGAAGTCTGGTTACCACCTTGATTTGGCAGGGAGCAAAACCATGGGGGTGAAATTGGTGACTGCCCTACCCGTGGGGGGATTTTCCAGAGTTACATGTGAGGGTAATGTGGCCAATTATTTTTCATTTCCAAGGTAAAATCCGATGGCAGTAGTAAAAAGGATATGGGGTGCTACACCCAAATTAGCTGAAAAACACCATTTGCTCTGCAAGGGGGACTAAGAATAGATTTATAGCTCCTATTCAGGCAGTGGAATCTGGGGTTTTCCAGTAAACAATAGGTTTGTTTCTTGGACACAACAAACTAGTTAACACCTGCAAACATACTAGTTGATCAGTCAATTGTATTTATTAAGAGCAATATTCTAAGTACTTGGGATAGTACAATATAATGATTAACAGATACAGATTCTAGTGACCTGATGCTCTCCAGAAGGTTCAAACTGTGGAAATCTCCATAAGGACAAGAGGAGTCACTGAAGGTAGGGATACGTCTGCAATTTTTTCTTTTTTTGCCTTGGTTTTTGGCTGGATACATATAGAATCTGACATTTGCCAAGGGATGGACTACAGGGCATGATAAAAATCATCCCTGTTAATTGAGCAGTTACTGTAAACAGTGCCCTGTAGTACTTGGGAAAGTACAATAGAATTAGTCAACATGACCCCTGCCCTCAAGGAGACCAACACTAAAATAATGTACAAACAGGAGGAAGAGAGAAAAGGGAATGTGTACATGAGTTAGCTTAAGAAACAGGGTATGTGAGGTATGCACATACATGCTTCAGGTGGCTGTGAATACACCACTGCAAAGGTGGCACTTTAAGTGGAAGTTGGGGGATAGAAATTGGAGAATTTAGAACTAATCAGGGAAAGTCTCTTAGAGGAGATAATAATAATAATGATGATGATGGTATTTAAGCATTTACTATGTGCAAAGCACTGTTCTAAGCGCTGGGGAGATGATAGGTGATTTCAGATTGAAGATGGAGAGAGCTGTGATCTGTCGGATTTGGAGTGGGAAGTTGTCCCAGGCAAGGGGAAGGTTCAGAGGCAGTAAAGAAGAAAACAAGCGCAGGTTAACATGAGAAGAATAAAGGTTATGAGCTGGGAGGCAATGGGAGAAGAGTGTGGATAAGTTGGAGGAAAAGAGAGCCCTTTAAAGCCAATGGTTCTAAGTTTCCAATTGATGTGAAGAATGAGTAGTTTTTGAAGGGTTAGGCTATGGATGCAGGACTTTTTTTTTTTTTAATGATCTGGGCAGCAGAATGAAGTGTGGGCAAGAGAAAGAAGAGACTGGAGGCTGATGCAGTAGTCAAGTCTGGGTGATCCCTTAAAAGAATCCCCATAAATCCAGACTGTCACACTTGCAGTGCAAGAGAAGCAGCAGCTTGGCCTAGTGACTACAGTAAAACCCTGGGAGTCAGAAGCACCTGGATTCTAATCCTTGCTCTTCCACCTGTCTGCTGTGTGACCTTAGTTAAGTCACTTAACTTCTTTGTGCCTCAGTTACCTCATCTGTAAAATGGAGATTAAGACTGAGCCCCAGGCGGGACATGGACTGTGCCCAACCTGACTAGTTTGTTATACCTAAGCACTTAGTATGGTGCCTGGCACTTAAGTACCCTTTTAAAAAAGAAGTGTGGAGGTGCTATTGGGATAGTTTTGTTTAGAGAGATTGTCTCAGCAAAATGCAATTGAATTATTTTCTAGTATGTTGGTCAGAAGCACTTTTCCCCACAGTTAATTTCAGACTCTCTCGGTTGAAAGGGAGAATGGAGTAGTGTCGGGTAAGTGAAATAGATAGATAATGGCCAAAACATCACAGCCAAGAGTTTCAACCTCCTCCTCCCCACATATGGTCCTACTTTAAACATTGGAACCTGGAGCATCTTAATTTACCTTCATGGAGAGGTAATAACTTATTCTGAGGAGGTATCTGTGGTCCAACTTGTCATGTTGAGCCAGGCTTCTCAGCTCTTAAATTACTCAACGTGGTAAAATTGAGCCCACTGGGAGACACATGTACACTTTTAGGTCCTGAGTGTATTAGTCAATGTGTTAAAACAGAAATGCATAGAATGGTTTTCTAATAGCTGGAAAATGTTCCTGTTGGCTGCAGTCTCTCCCATGGAGAAATCCAGGCACTGGGCTCAAGAACATTATGGCTATTTATGTCAACTATGCAAGGTGAAGACAATGTCAGAGTCACTACATGCATTTGCATAATTTTATTATTGATTTTTACCATTCTTAGTGGTTTTAAAAAAATTACAGCTCATTTTACTTACCTGATTAAAAAGAAAGATGCCACCACTCCCTTTTTTTGCAGGGAAGCAGAGAGGCACCCAACCACCCTGGAATGAAGTGGTGGAGGGCTAGAGAGACTGCTCTAGGTTCTCTGTAAAAAGTTCTATAAACCAGCACTGTGTAATGTGGGGTGACACCTGTAACGGACGTTTTACGTCTGGGTCAGTGGCTACCCTGGGGCTGGGACTGTGGTCCCATGAGGACATGGAATGCACAAGGTGCCTCTTGCAATCCCTGGCATTCTTCCCCAAAGGCTTGTTGTGGGCAGGGAATACGTCTCTCAACTCATTTGTATTGCACTCTCAATAGTGCTTTTAGACTGTGAGCCCACTGTTGGGTAGGGACTGTCTCTATATGTTGCCAACTTGTACTTCCCAAGCGCTTAGTACAGTGCTCTGCACACAGTAAGCGCTCAATAAATACGATTGATGATGATGATGCTTAGTACAGTACTCTGCACATAGTAAATGCTCAATAAATACCATTGATGATAATGATGATGAAGTCTGTTTTAACTTCAACACACCCTGGTTACCAGCAAAGTTTCTGCCCTGAAAGATTTAATTTAATGTTTTTTTTCCTTTTTCCCTTTAATTCTGTGCCACCCGATTTGTATTTTATTGGCTGCTTTACACTGAACTTTAATCTGGGTTCACAGTGTTTTCCAAAATGGTTTCAGGTCAAACTTGAATAAAATCGGAGGAAGTCCAGATCTGGATAACCCAGGAATGCCCCGGGAGTAGCTTCTAGCACTGCAAAGGCAAATGAATAAGACCTTTTAATCTTTTAGATCAGGATCCAAGCGGTCATTCAGAAAGCTGGGCAAAGTATTTCAGGGAGCAGACTTAAGAAGGTGGGTGAAATCCCCCATGACACCCTACCAGGGCAGAATAAAGGCAGAGACAGGGACCAAGGACTGGAAATCAACACCTCTTCCCCTTCTCAGTAATACGGGGCCGGCCCAAAGGCTTTCTGAGGGTATGGGGCCAGACCTTTAGCTGTCAACACAGGATGCGGTGATGTCAGGGCCTGGGTGTGAAGGGGGAAAAAATGCCATAATCACAATAGTTTGACTCACTGAAAGCTTCTAGAGGACAGTTATTCATTCATCCAGTTGTATTTATTGAGCGCTTACTGTGTGCAGAGCACTGTACTAAGCTCTTGGGAAGTACAAGTTGGCAACATTTTCATTCATTCAATCATTTATTTAGCGCTTATGGTGTGCAGAGCACTGTACTAAGCGCTTGGGAAGTACAAGTTGGCAACACATAGAGACGGTCCCTACCCAACAGCGGGCTCACAGTCTGGAAGGGGGAGACAGACAACAAAACATATTAACAAAATAAAATAAATAGAATATGTACAAATAAAATAGAGTAATAAATATGTACAAACATATATACATATATACAGGTGCTGTGGGGAGGGGAAGGAGGTAAGGCGGAGGGAGGGGGAGGATGGGGAGAGGAAGGAGGGGGCTCAGTCTGAGAAGTTATCTGGTGTCCTCTCCCCTGTACTTAGTATTATTCTGTAGGTGCTCAAGAAATGCCACTGATAATGATGAAAATGCCCTAGGCTAGGGTTGGACTCCAAGACAGGTGTGTAAGGCCTTATTAAAAACTCCAAAAATATTGAGAAAGAAAATGAAATTTTTCCAGGGTACAAAGGGGACTAAATACTAGCAATGGAGAAATGATAGGGTGATCAGGCAGTGAGGAAAGAGTGAAAGGAATGATTAAAACACCAGGGCAGAATCTACCAGAAATTTGTTCTCTGAATCAAAGAAGATTTTTAATTAATCCACTACTACCATACCATGTATTTTTCCCTACACAGTTCAGCACTGGAAGGTGGGGAGCACTACAGGCCAAGTTTTGTCAACCTCATTCAGGAAAACAGCAAACTGTGTGTTACGAGTGAACTGGGTGAATTCAAACATTAGCAAACAAAAAGAATCTTTCACTCTTTACAGAAGTATTTAAGAGAAAATTATATAAAATAGAAAGTAAGGAGGAAACACCTAATTTAACAAAATATGGCTATCTTGGTCTTATGGCCCTGCTATTAATGACTAATAATATCCAGGTCAGCCAGTCAGTTGTATTTATTGAGAGCCTACTCGTGTGCAGAGCACTGTACTAAGCGCTTGGGAGAGTACAATGTAACAGATGCATTTCCTGCCCACATCGAGCTTACGGTCTAGAGGACAAGCTTCCAACACCTTGTGATTTCAAGACATTGCATTAAAAAAAACACTGAAAAGGAGAGACAGTGTATGCCATTTCAGTACAAAGATCAAGAAAAAGAGCCTTTACTGGCCTCACTGACAAAGGCAATTTGCAGAATTTAATGCCTTCAATTATGACAGCCTTGTCAAGAGCTCATGGGTTTTGCTTTTGTCATCAGGTGGTTATTAGCTCTGGATTAAGTTCTCCTGTCACTGCACCAACTCATTTTAGGGGAGCTAGACACGAAGCCAAATAGGATCCAAAGTATTTTATTAAATCTATTGTTCTCTTTCCTGGTAGCCATTTTCAAACTCAATTCAAAGATTGACATTCAGAATGATAATTTGATTAGTGAAAGTCAACTGTGTCAACACTAGCCAACTATTAGCAGCATGACTTAGTGGAAGGAGCATGAGCTTGGGAGTCAGAGATCGTGGGTTCTAGTCCCAGCTCCACCACCTGTCAGCTGTGTGACTTTAGGCAAGTCACTTAATTTCTCTGTGCCTCAATTACCTCATCTGTAAAATGGGGATTAAGACTGTGAGCCCCACATGGGACAACCCAATAACCTGGTACCTACCCCAGCGCTTAGAACGGTGCTTGACACATAGTAAGAGTTGAACCGACACCATCAATATTACTTTTATTATTATTACCAAATCTTCCCAAATGCTGAATACCTGTGGATACTGTCTTCCCAATACAGGTCTCTTGTGTTTGCTGAGCTAGCAGAGGGTGTTGGCCGCGCTGTTTCTCAGTAGGATTAGACTCCACAAAAACACCACCTGCAAAAGTGCTTCAGTCAGTGGCACAAAGGTCCCAAGGCAAGAAACGTGAGAGGACAATCTGAAACATCAGCTTCTATTTCACATGCCCAAGTAAGTTACAGTTTCTTATGCTCATGAAATGGCCCTTATAGTAGTTGTGAATCAAAGGACAAAGACTGGGTGCTGGCTTATAATGAGAAAAGCTGGTTAATGGTACAAACAGACAGGATGATTATATTTCAATGTAATGGCAGTCAGCTGAAACAACAAAAAATCCACAGAGAAAAATCCAATTTTTTGGCTCTTCGATAAAGGGCCTAATCAATGCAATTTACTGAGTGCTTACTGTCCAATATAGAGCACTGGACCAAGTGCTTGGGAGAGTAAGTAGACCCTATCCCTGCCCTCAAGGAACTTACAAATCTAGTAGGGGGAGACATTAAAGCAAACTACAGGCAGGGAGGAGGTGATAACAGGCTACAGATTGGAAAATGGACTGAACAGGAGAGGAGAGACTGGAGGCAGGAAGGTCAGGTAGGAGGCCAATGCAGTAATCGAGAGGGGTTTTGTGTAGTGCCTGGACCAGCATGGTAGCAATTTGGATGGAGAGGAAGGGGAAGATTCTGGACTTGGTGTGAAGACAGAACTGATAGGATTTGGTGACAGACTGAATGTGCAGGTTGAAGAAGAGGGATGAATCAAGGATAATGCCAAGGTTGTGGGCTTGGGAGACTGGGAGGATGGTAGTTTTGTCAACAGTGATGGGAAAGTTGGGTGGGGAAAGAGGGTTTGGAGGTAAGATGAGTAGTATGGTGTGTGCTTGGCTAGATTAGAAAATTTAGCCAATAAATCAGCTAACAAAGGCAAAGTTTAAGATCCTACATCTTTATGACCTTCCTTTTGAATTGCATAAACCAAGATAGGCAGGAAATAGCAGCTACTCTGATAGAAGGGAGAAGGTGGTGAGGGAGTGGCACACATGCCACTCCTGTTTTCTACAAGAGGAATGAATTTCTGTGATGACAGTCTACCTCGATTCTGACTTCTCTCAAGCTTGGCCTCCAGGAATAGAAAAGGCCAAAACCTTGACCCTTATTTTGAAGGAGGTAGATACTCATCTCTGTGGGCCAGCGTACTGCAGGAGTATTGAAAACAGGCACAAATTACTTCTGAGAGCTTCTGTCTTTTTGCCACAAGCAGCCAGATGTTCCACAAATTAAATGCCCTTGACGATAGGGAGAGAATCAGCTCAATGCAAATAAGGGAATGAGGGGCACTGAAAACCCATGTGCTAACCTACATGTTCTGCAGAAAGAGCTCAGTTCTCTACCTTGTCTAGAGAGGAGGATGGGCTGTGCTACCTGAATGTGAGGCCTCATCCCTCAGGCCTGGCCCAGGATGGTACATCTTGTCCTGAAACTGGGCATTTCCCAAAGGTGAAGAGCATCATTCCGGAGGAGGGGGCATGCCAGGGGCAGGAGCTATTGGCAATCCTCCCTCCACCCCTACCCCATTTTGGCAGTTATTCTTCATCTGAGGTAGACAAACACCTGTTGGGGATGAGAGTGGAGTTCAGAATAAGGCCTATAGTGTGGCCTTCTCTGACAGTTACCTTGCTTTAAATTAACTGAGGGATTTCTGCTTTGAATAGCACTATTACAATCCAATAATACAGGCAACCATGCAGGGAAAAGATAGGTGGTCTAAACAGATGCTCAACCATCACAATCCATTTGAATTTAACATTGCAATTTATGGCAATAAAATCTGTTTTTTTCCAACTGCACCCAGAGTAAGAAAATCACTACCATCAGAATTTTAAATGGATCAGATTATCATTCCATTTTTTATATCACTGCTTGAAAAACAATCAATGTTTGTGAGTGAAGCTAGTCAGATGCAAGAGTCTGAAAATCCTATAAAGTACTTCTTAAGCCCGTCAGTGCAATCCAATATTTCTTGCAATTCAATGGAAAGAATCAGTAGCGAGGCAGAGGATGAAGACATCTAAATTTGAGATATAAAAAAAAATGTTCTCACTAAAAAAACACTGCTTGGAATGGGCTTTGGGCTTTAGCGGGTAAATGTGGACAGACAGCAAGGCCCAGTGGCTTAAATATGAGACAAAGTGAGGAACTCTGAGCTCTAGTTTTATCTTTATAAATGAGGTGCTTTATGTGGTTGGAAAAAGTCCCTTAATCTCCTGAAGTTTTTCAGTTTTCACATTTGTAAAATAAAAAAGAGCTTTTCTCAGTGAGATGCTACTGTGAGTATAGTTGTCAGAGGCAGAAGGCTTTGAAAATATAAAGTGCTAATCAAAATGCTAAAGAAATGCCACATCATTTAACTATAGCATTTACAAAGAGGCAATACTAGGCAACAGATTAAAGTAACCAAAATCCTTGAAATGGCATAAATGCGAAGTGCATTACAAGTTTTGTAGAAGTCCATTCATTTTAAGTCCCTTATCCTGAATTCATATTCATTACATATCTTATCCACATTGCTGTCAAACTAAATGCTATTCATACTTTTTTCAAATCATCATCATAGGGCACATAACCACAAAGTCAAGTTAATCCAAATTATTTTATACTCTTGGCTGTTACCTGGGTTAAAGTTAAGCATATTGAAAACTGCAAGCTTTAAAAATTATCTGCATATGAGAATCTACGTAGAGCTAGAACATGGCCATTTTGAAACATTTAAGACTGATGCAAATCCATTTAGAGTCAAGAACGATAAGTGTCTTAATTAAAACATTAGTGGTTTTTAAGCTTATCCCTAGACTTTTGTAAATAAGCAGAAAATACATATTTAGCTTGGTTTCTTGGTCTGAGCAATAACCAAAATCTCTGTCAAACTTTTCTGCTTTAATCATTGCTCAACTCATCACACAAGCCATCTGCGTAAATAAAGATGTAAGCATCTGCTGCATGGCAAATGGTCTCAGGGGCAGATGTTTTTATCCTTGCATTCATGTCGCTGGGTTTGGATGCATTATTGGAACAGATGTACACAATATGAAAGTGTTGAGTCCCACAGTGAAACCTCTCCAACTGCTTTCTATCAAAGTACCTAAATGCTATTTGCACCTGCATTTATGTTAATGACACAAAGGCGGCAGGGGTTCTGACAGAGTGAGATCTAATGCTAGGAAGTACGTTTGCCTGAGTAATTGAAGCTTCTGAGAGCTTCAGCCACCAAATGGCTGCACTGACCTACACTGATACACATTCCAATGTCTGAAATGGCAGAAAAGGGTGTTTGCAATCCAGAAAAACCCTAATTTCCCAATTGTGAATATTTTCATAACCTCAAACTTACTTCAAAAAAATTCAGGGCAAATTAAATCACACCAGATGATTGTAAACTGTTATCCCTTTCAACTGTTATCCCTTTCGCTTAAAATACGCAGAGGGCAAGGTTTATAAAAGTGCATGATTCTCATCTGCTACTTCATTATCAGCAATATGCATGGGGTCTCAAAAGTTAGTTTACCTTGATGTATCTTTCCTGTCTTTCTGAGGTTTCCACGTACAATATGAAGAACTGATTTACTGACGATGGCAGGGAAAGCACTAGCCTCTCTCAGCATTTGCAAATAAATCCCTTTGTTACCAACAGTCCACAAATAGAAAGCTTAGGCAGACAGAAAATACTCCAGATCATTACTGATGAAAATGAAGGGACATATTTTCATCAAGCCCCCACCGCCCCCCAAAGTCTTTTTTGTTGGCAGTGGGAGAGCATGCTTTAAGAGTTCAGTTCTGCTGTAGCCAGAGAAGCAAACGCCATTCTGTCCACCCTGATGGGCTATAAACTGGGGAGTCCCTCAACAGGTTATTTTCACGACAGACTGATTGGTCACTGAATGAGGGACTACTGCACAGCAACCTGGATTATCTGTCTCCCTTTGGAGAAGCAACCAAAATAAAGGTTTGCAATTCATCCCAACATATGAAAGACAGCCAATCTAATTCAATTTATTTTAGAAAATGCTTCTCAATGGGGCAGAATTCTCTGAAAAAAAGGTTTCCCTAAAAGGAAGAGAGATATGAATGCAGAAAGGAGGACTCCGTGATTTCAGGGACCTTCTGGGAAACTGTTTTAAAGGGATTACATGTGCAAAATGCAATACAAGCCTTACGCTACTGTTTTCATATTTCTGTTTTCACTGTGTAATAAAAAGGTGGCCTTAACTAAATTGTTTTAATTCACTTAATGACACAAATGTTTGGCCAACTGAATTCTGAGAGATCTTGGTATCCTGCAGGTCCTGAAAGGTGTGGGGGAAACTCTTTTCCCGGTGGCAGCTTTGTGGGTTGCTGTGCCCCCTGGGCCCTCAATCCAGAGAAGGGGTGCTGAATACAATCAACTTTCATATTCACCTCCCAAAATACGATTCAAATTTTTACTCCACTGTACTAATGACGTTATATTCTGTTTATCTACCAGAGCATGGTCAATGAACAGTCCCACCAAAATCGGTGCAGGATTACTTATCTTCAAAGCATTATTAAGGTCACATCTCCATGAGGCCTTCCCCAATTAAGCCCTCTTTTCCCCATCTCACTCTCCTTTCTGTGTTAGCTGGACACACTTCATCTGTGACCTCTGGACATTTGATATTCGCCCCACCCCAGCCTCTCAAGCACTTATGTACATATCTTTAAATGATATATTATAAATTATTTATTCATATTAACACCTGTCTCTCCCTCTAGACTGTAAGCTCCTAATGGGCAGGGAATGTGACTGAAAATTCTACTGCATTTTACTCTCCCAAGTGCTTAGTACAGTGCTCTGTAAATAGTAAGCACTCAATAAATACAGTCAATTATTGGTAGAGTGGGACCAAGTTTAAGAGTGGGTTTAGAATATTATCGAATTGCCACAGGGACTGAACCTCTATATACATTTATGTACAAGATAGCTCTCCTTCCTTTTCAAAGGTGACCCTGACAGTGAAGGCCTTTCTGAACAAACATGCAAGAATGCCGTCATTCAGGTGTCTCTGAGAGAAAGGTAAGCTTTAATTTTTATCCTCTAAGACAGTAATTACCTGATTGTTATTTTTCACTGATATGAAAGTAGTGCTTTGCACAAAGTAAGCGCTTAATAAATGCCATTATTATTATTATTATTACATACCCCCATTCGTGAAATAATTAGACGCTTCTTCTACAGTTGAATTAAATGAATAGACAAAATACCCCTTTACCCCCTTCAAATTGGCTGCCCTAGGCCAGGGCACATGGGTTCTCTTGGGAAATCTAACACTGCATCTTCTCAGACCATGAGCCTCAAGTGGGATGGGTAAACTTGTATCTCCCCCAGTGCTTAGAAAAGTACTTGACATGTAAAAAGAGCTTAACACATTAAATACCACAACAATAATAATAATAATGAATAGATTTCACCTATTCATGATAACTCACACCTAATACTCAAAGTACAATGAAATAAATGCAGATTAAACAGAGGTCACAGAATTTCCATCCCCTGTAATAGAACTTTAAGGAAAAGCCCCTTCTCAGAATCCAAAGTACAAAGCACTACAGAAACTGGATTTTTTTGTCTTTCATGGTACTTGTTAAGCGCTAGGTGCCAGGCACTGTACAAAGTTCTGGGGTAGATACAAGAGAATGAGGTTGGACACAGCCCCATCTAGTACTCATAGTCTAAGTTGGAGGGAAGAGGATTTAGTCCCCATTTTACAGATGAGGTAACAGAGGTACACAGAAGTTGTGACTTGCCCAAGCTCACATGGCAGGGAAGGATTAAAGTCCAAGGCCTCGATCCACCAGGCCTGAGCTCTTTCCACTAAGCCATGCTACCCAAGGCTGGTCAGATCTTAACCTTTAAGAGGCAGTGTGGTCTAATGGTAAAAGTCTTGGAGTCAGTGGCCCTTGGTTCTAATCTCAGCTCTGTTCCTGGATAAACTTGGGCAAGTCACTTATCCTCTACCCTCTCTGGGCCTCTGTTTCCTCATCTCTACAATAGGGACAAAAACCTGCATCTCCCAATGTCACAGGGATATTGTGAGGAAAAAAAAATGAGATAATATGAAAGTATTTTTGAAATAAAAAACAGTATATAATTCAAGGAATTATTATTTTGTGGTCAGAGTCTTAAGGGAAAGTCTCATTCCCAGGTCAGGTTTATAACTTTGCTTTGATGGGTCATTCTGGACTCGTTTGGATAACACTTTCAAAAATGAATTTTACGATGCTGTTTTCTGATTTTTGATCTGCCTGGTTTTTAAACTGTGTCATTCAAAAGAGCAACGTACTCAAGAAAAAAAAAAAAAGACCTTCATGGACCAGGTTCTGAGAACATGAAATACATTCAAATCCTTGACATCATTAAAGATTAAATGAAATAAAGTGGATCCATTAGGGCCTAGGGATCAGGACACTACCATTAAGACAAAAAGGCTCAGAGGCAGTTATACAATTTTCATTGTATTCCCAATTCCTCCATAGCACATGTATTAATTCCCTTTGCACTTTGGCTAGAATGTGATTAGGAAATAATAATACTAATGAAGGCATTTGTTAAGCGCTTACTATATGCCAAGCACTGTTCTAAGGAAATGTGGGAATGTTCTTCCCATAACATTAATCTATTTTTGGGGGGGGGGCTCACCACCCTATGAAAGAAACTGTATACACATGTAGCATCAAAATGGGCATGTACTACACAGTGAGGAACACAGCAGCATGGCTTAGTGGAAAGAGCATGGGCTTGGGAGCCAGAGGATGTGGATTTTAATCCTGGCTCCACCACTTGTCAGCTGTGTGACTTTGGGCAAGTCAAACTTAACTTCTCTGTGCCTCAGTTACCTCATCTGTAAAATGGGGATTAAAACTGTGAGCCCCATGTGGGACAACCTGATTACCTTGTATCTATCCCAGTACTTAGAACAGTGCTTGGCACATAGTAAAGCACTTAACAAATACCATCATCATCATTTGGAATATAGGAGAACCTGGTGCACTTAATAGGTCTTTGAAATCAGAGCTGATCAAAATACAGTTTAAATGCAAATGTTTTTAAGATGGCTGTTGTGTGTGGGGGGCCTTTCCATTTAATCACACACATTTTTTTGAGAATAGGAGGGCAGTGTTTAAATGGCCTGAATTGCTATTCTGACCCAGCCTATCACTGCCATGACACATGCTTGTCCAAGGTCACCCAGCAGGAACTGTACGGCAGAGCTGGGACTATAACGGGGTCTCCTGACATCCAAGTCCTATGCTCTTTCCACTAGACTTAGATTATTCACTATCAGGAGACCAGATTTGTGCTCTGCATTGCCAAGACACTTCCAGACAAACATGCACGCAGAGACTGATAGGACATAAAACAGGTTACCGACTAAGTTCCACTTACTAGCTTTCCACTTTATATCAAGCTCGAATATACCCCTTGCTTATCGAAAATAGGTGGATCGTAGTGAAAGTGGATCAGGACATCAAACGAATACATTTAAATAAGAGAAGCGGCGTGACCTAGTGGAAAGAGTACAGGCGTGGGAGTCTGTGGATCTGGTTTTAATCCCAACATCACCACCTGCCTGCTGTGTGACCTTGGGCAAGTCACTTAACTCCTCTATGCCCCAATTACTTCATCTGCAAAATGGTTATTATGACTGTGAGCCTCAAGTGGGACAAGAACTGCATCCAAACCCGATTACCTTGTACCTATCGCAGAACTTTGTACAGTGCTTAGCACATAGTAATCGCTTAACAAATACCTTAAGAAAAAAGTGACATTGAATCACATGACAGGAGCCCTGCTCTTCATGTGGTAGAAGGAGCGCTGCTCTAGGAATCAGGAAAATGGGGTTCAAATCCCAGTTCTGCCAGTAACTGGCTAACATGCTGTTTACCCAGATACTTTGTTGTTGTACTGCGTGCCCCAGGGATGACTAGCAACATGGCTAGCAGGGATGAGAGCATGCGAGTGGCACTGTGCAAGCCACTTGCACTGAAATCAATTCCCTGGACCAGGTGATGGTCTCAGGCCTAAAGTCTCAAGACCGAGGCTTATCTGTTGGCCCCCATGGGAAACTCCATCCATCATCCCATACCATTATGCCCTAGATTGTTTCTCTTACCTTGATCTTTTGGAGAGACCAATAAAGGATTCTGCATTGTGCCGATTTTGATTCTTGACGCAACTTCCTGCAACAAACCAAGCATGCACAAATGAGAATGTAACATATGCAAGTGAAGCTATTTTTCCATTTAATAATCCTGTTTACAACTGCATGAGTAATTAGGGGGTGGGCAGAATTACTGATCAGCTTCACTGACTCTCAACTGAAGACTAAGATGGCCTAGTTCTTTCCCTTCCATGCCTGTACAGGTAACACTTGCCTAGATTAATGGGTAGAGACTTGACACGGTAGTGGAAATCACCCTTGACCAGCTCCAGAGTAATTGGCCATTCTATCTTTTTTTTTTTTTAATTGGTGTGCGGCTAGGCACAGTGGTGACCCCATTCTGCAGGTGCCTGGCCCTGGGCCGCACTGATCCCTCACTTGCCTGAGCCCATGCCCACAGGATTCCCCCGATGCTGGCTGTATAAATGGTGGCTCAGCACAGCTCCAGGTACTGGGGTACAAGGGCCTAGGGCACCAGCCTCACTGCTGGGCAGGACTGCAAAGAGCAGAGCCGCTGCAGGCAAGGACTTCCTGCAATTAGTGTGAAGCCTCACCCCAGTTTGTGACTCCTGGGCCCTGAATTTTCTCACTTTTGGATTTCTGAAAAGCACTGGACACAGATAATTTACCCACAACAAGAAGAAACAGAAGAATGCAGCCTGCTTGTGATATCAGATCGAGGGCAAACCCACTCACAATAATCAGTGATAACTGTGGTACTTGTTAAATGCTTACTAAGTGCTGGAGTAGGTACAAGATAATTGGACTGGGTACAGTCCCTGTCCCACATAGGGCTTACAGTTTTCATCCCCATTTTACAGATGAGGTAACTGAGGCACATAGATGTTAAGTGACATACCTAAGGTCCTACGGCAGACAAGTGACAGAGCCAGGATTAGAACCCAGGTCCTCTGACTCCCAAGTCTGTGCTCTTTCCACTAGGCCACACTGCTTCGCTACTGTTTCATAAATTAGCCATGAGGCCTGCTCTCGCACTTGGTTATCATACAATATGAGCAGAAATACTCCCTCTACCCCCAAGTTATTAGTGTACTTCCCTCTACCTATCTGGAAGGAATTCCATTCTCCTTGAGGCGAGCGGTCACGTCTACCTACTCTAAAGTACTGCAGTCTCTCAAATGCCTAGTACTACTGTATGCTCTGTAGACAGTAAGTGCTCAATAAATACCATTGATTGATTTTTTTTTTTTGCAAGCCCATGTGCAAACACATGTCCAGATGTCCACAAGTGAAATGACTGCATCCCCTCATATACGTGTATGTTCACACAAATGATCACATATGCATACACATGCATGTTCAAAGGCACAATCACATATTCCTACACATGAATATTCACACATGTAGTACTACTTACACATCTATGCATATACACACACAAAGAAAAATTACCCATGCAACCTCTCTCCCACAAATACTTTCACACATTCATAGCCATGCTAATATACACAAGTACATTCCTGTGCACTCTCACATTAATGTAATATATATTTGGGCATACTGATAAACTGAATTTTACCTGCATAACTACAACGCTACTCATATTCACGCATGGATTTCCACACTTACTTCTTCCCAATCACTTATGCCCCATTCACCCAATCATACATACTCATACATACTCATACATACATTCCATGCAAAGTAACACAGATGACTACCCAGAGCCAGTTATGGGGAGGGCCCAGGGTAGAAGTGAGAACAGGAAAATGAAAATCAGGGACAAATTTTCTTTTACAGAAAAAAGCAGGATGCCATGACTCATAATACAGCATTAACTAGCAAATAAAGAACTGCAGTTACCATTTGAAAGAGCAGTTTCACTTGTGGGTTTCCATGAATCTGAGTACACTGACTCCCACTTAATAAAAAATCCCTTGTAGTCTTCTCCCAAATCTCTTATGAACTCTATCATTATATGAAGTCTCCCCCCAACCCCCTAGTTTTCTTCCCAGTCAGGGAACTAGCTGTAATAATAAGTAGCCAAATGGGAAGAAATGCATGGGTTTGAATGCGCACATTGTGCAAAAAATTAAATTACAATTCAATCCATTTTATTAGATGGCCTTAACTATAGTTTGAGAGATATTAGGGCAAAATGGACACATTGTTGCTTATGTCCCAAATCTGAAGTTCCCAAACTATAATTTGGCTATTTGTGAATGAAAGACATGCATCTCTGAACTGAAGACATCACATCATTAGCAATGACTATTTACAGATGCATGGCATTTTTCTTAGACGCTTAAAAAAGTACTTAATGCATACCCATTTCAAAAATAAAATCCATACCATTTTACTGCCAAAAAGTGATCTGTGGAGGAATCGGTAAAAACAGGGTAAATAAAATTCTTTATCAAGAATGAGATGAATAAAAGGTGATACACATATGCAGGCATAAAGAAAACTGAAAAGCCAAGTTTCCTTGTGCTTTCAGGGAGCTCAATATAGTGCTAAATGAAAAAGAGCTATTTGGAAGGACATCATACTTGCAAGTTGTTAAAAGTTCCAAGAAATACATGTAACCCTCGGGAATGTCCCTGCATATATTCTGCACTCTATGCCTGAGGAGGATTCAGATTTTACAAATTGATGAGCTAACTGTATCTCATTCAGAAGGATAATCAAAAAAGAACTTCTCTGAACATTAATAGTCCAGTGAATATTAATATTAATAGTGGTATTAAGTAGTTACTATGTGCTAAACGCTGGGGTAGATACAAGGTAATCAGGCCCCACCTGGGGCACAGATTCTAAGCAGGAGGGAGCACAGGTATTGAATCCCCGTTTTGCAGATGAGGGAACTGAGCACAGGGAAGTTAAAAGTGACTCACCCAAGGTCACACAGCACAAAAGTGACAGAGCAGGATGCTAAAAGAGATGAGACGGTGGTTTCCCCGCCAACCAGTTCAAATGTTAGGATTTGAAAGTCTGCCAACAATTTTCAAGAAACAGATGAATGTGTAAATATATCTGAAGATGACCCTAATGGAAAAGGGAGTTCAGAGGTGTTCAGAAGGAATTAGCTCACTACACAGTGCTTTAAGAAAAAGGAAGGCTGCTATTCAACTTAAATTGGATAATTCTTTACTAACGTTGAAAAACTAGTACCACAGTCAACAGAACAAGCTTCTATTACTGCAGGCTCCTGCAGTGAGTGATTCATCATCACATTTCAACTCTTCGTTTCGTTAATGGTGTCATGTAATACTCTGAATGGCTTTAACAAAGATTAAACAATAGTTTAGTATATAGTACATAAAGGAATTTCATATTGCTCTTCCAGAAGTTCTGGAATGGATCCTAATTCGTAACCCACACAGCTTTAGGAAAAACCACCCCGGATACAGTCATCTGCGACACAACCATATTTTCAAGGAACATAACTCCAGTTGTACCGGAGCTATGCCTACCAACTCCTACGTAACTCATTCAAAGACTGTCAATGAGTGGGATTTACTGAGCACTTACTCTGTGCTGAGCACCCTACTAAGCTTGGGAAAGTACAATATAACAGAGTTGGTAGACATGTTCCCTGACCACCAGGAGCTTACAGTGATGCACACAGTCTGAGGATCTGAATGCTTTTAGACGATCAGAAGGCTATTCTTACCCCAAGTCAAGCTGTACAGAATAGGTTAAGTAAGACTGGATCCATCACACTGTAACTATATTTTTATTCCTTCAATCCTGAGGTCATTGAACTTCTTAGGGCAGCCACCCTGCCTCAGTAACTGCTGGTGCCTAGATGACCTGATGGCAATAAAGTCTTTTGTAAGATACATGAATTCAGTAGAGAGGTCTTGATTTTGTTCTTTTCCCATTTCCAGTATCTGAAGTGCCAGAAAGATCCTGTCCGCTGTGATGTGTTGTGCTCTGATGCGGCTCTGTAACTCCAAGAATGGACCTGCTTAACGATGCCCATTAAATGGCTATCAAGAGGTAAGTGGAGGAGGGAAATACTTCAAGAACAACTCTTTGCCTGCCTCCGTTGAAGAGTTGTTCAGAGTTCCCCACCTCCATGCTTTGGGACCAATATTATTAAGAAAATTTATCATCCTCTGCCTGTCAGATAAAAGTCAGTTCAGCCTCGAAAGGAGATATTTCTGGAATATTTTTCCAGGAAAAAAAAACTTGGATACAAGGAACTATTTGACATCAAAATGAACACAGTGGAATCTTGATGTAACACAAATAACATGTAGCGGGATTCTCATTACAGTGACAGGAAAAAAAAACTGCATTGAAGTGCATGGTTGTGTGATTTTTCCTTGGCTAGGAGAACATCTGTTAAAGTGAGCATTTTCTAGAATGTTATGAACGTTTACTACAGGAAGTTTCTCCTGTTTATTCTTGATCATATTTCTCCTTTCAATTATATAACTGCTCTATGACAGCATTTAAGGTCATGTAAAGCAGCATGGCGTAGTGGAAAGAGCACAGGCCTGGGTGTCTGAAGACCGCGGTTCTAATCCCAGCTCGGTTACTTGTCTGCCATGTGACGTGGACAAGTCACAATTTCCCTGTGCCTGTTTCCTCATCTGCAAAATGGTGATTAAATACCTGTTCTCCCTCCCTCAGACTGTGAGCACAGTCCAAACTAATTATTCTGAATTTACCCCAGTGTTTAGTATAGTGCTTGGCACATAGTAAGTGCTTAACAAATGCTATTATTACTATTTCTCTCGAGAAGGCAAATGCCTGATATACATTTCTTTGAAAGGGTATTTCAGCACGGCTCCCCGGCATGGCCTAGTGGAAAGAGGACAGGCCTGGGAACCAGAGGAACCAGAGGACCTGGGCTCTAATCCTGTCTCTGCCAGCTGTGTAACTCTGGGAAAGTCACTTGACTTCTCAGTGCCTCAGTTTCCTAATCTGAAAAATGGGGAACCAATACCTGTTCTTCCTCCTGTATTGAATGTGAGCTCTGTGTGGGACAGGGTCTGTGCCTGACCTGATTAAACTGTATCTCCCCAGTGCTTAGTATAGTACTTGGCACATAGTAAGCACTTAATACCACAATTATTGTTGCTGTTATTATTATTGATAGGGTTGATTGTTGATTTGGGAGATTTTCACACTTTGAGACAGGCTGCCTCTCCCAAGAGGTAGAGTTGCACTGTGTTTTTCGTCTGCAGCCCTTCCTGGTAGAGAGCCAGCCTTTGAGAACTTCAGTATATGTCAACGTTCACTTGAGTTTAATTCCACCTTGATAACATCATGACCTGGGAAGCTGCTAGCATCAAAGCACATTTAGTTTTTTTATAAATAATTTGTGTCAAACTATTCAGTTATTTTGAATTTTCTTCCTAAATGCATTTTTAATGGTATTTGCTAACCATTTACTATGTTCCATGCACTGTACTATGCGCTGCGGCACATCCAAGCTAATCAGGTTGGAAACAGTCCCTGTCCACATAGGGCTTACAGTCCCTAATCACAATTTTTTATTTTTTATTTTTTTGCAGATGATTTACCCAAGGTCACCCAGCAGGTAAGTGGAAGAGCTGGAATTAGAACCCAGGTCCTTCTGAATCCCAGGCCTGTGCTCTATCCACTATAATATAATTATGGTACTTGTTAAGCACTTACTATGTGCCAAGCACTGTTCTAAGCGCTGAAATAGATACAAGGTAATCAGGTTATCCCACGTGGGGCTCACAGTCTCAATCCCTATTTTACTGATGATGTAACTGAGGCACAGAGAAGTCAAGTGGCTTTCCCAAAGTCACACAGCAGACAAGTGGTGGAGCCGGGATTAGAATCCACATCCTCTGGCTCCCAAGCCCATGCTCTTTCCACTAAGCCACGCTGCTTCTGCTTCTCTACCACTTCTTTATTCCAGACAGCGTTTCTGGCATTTGATTCAAATTACCCTCATTATTAGGTCACTGACCAAAACTTGAATCTGAGTCCACAGTAAGGGCTATTTGGAGATGCAGTGATATGCCAACAGCTCCTCTAAAAGCAAAAGTGAGACTATCAAATTCTTTATTTTCTGCCGACACCATATTGTCGAGCAAATGTCAGGCTTCTTAAAGTTCTGCTGATGCTTTTGCAAACTTCAAGTGAGAGACAGTACAATTTGCTACATCTTTCTGACTCCACATTTTGCTTTAAATAATGAGGCACGGGTTAAAAATGGAGCTCTACTTTCTACCAGAAGTTATAATGCTCTCTGGGATATAGCATGCAACAATGTTAATTGCAACTACAGATCCAGTAATGGAGAAAAATTTCTTCAGGCAGGAATAAGCAGTAAACTCTCCCAACTTTTTTTCTGGTAGTAATATAAAACTTTCCCTTCTCTCCCTTTCTTGCCTCTCTTTCCTTCTTCTGTCTCCTCACTTATAAACACATTCATAAACTTGGGATAAATATATCCAAACTAGAACTGGAAGTAGCACCGTCTAGTGGATAGAGCATGGGTTCTAATACTGTCTCTCGCTGTGGGCAGGTAATGTGTCTGTTTATTTCTATATTGTACTCTCCCAAAGCTCTTTGTATAGTGCTTTGCACACAGTAAGCGCTCAGTCAATTCGACTGAATGAATGACTGAATGCCACTTGCCTGCTGTGTGACCTTTGGCAAGTTACTTAACTTCTCTGGGTCTGTTACCTCATCTGTAATGTGAATTAAGACTGTGAGCCCCATGTGAAACATGGACTGTGTCCAACCTATCTTCTCTCTACCCCAGTGCCTAGTACATTGCTTGACACATAGTAAGCACTTAACAAATACCATTAAAAAAAAGTAAGCACAATATATATGACTGATTCATAATGTCTCACCTTATGACAATGAAAAGACAATAACTCCCTAAATGAAAAAAACAAATTAAATTAAATAATGGTGCAGAAAAAGCCTAAACCACTTCATAAATTGTAATTCAAAAAATGGTTTATCCAAGGGACCATTAAGAAATCATTTCATTGGGGAAAAAATGGTGACTACTTTAAAGAGTGAGATGGATATCTTCATAGGCATGCTGTCATCAGAGAATCTGATGAACCCAATTAACCTAATTTTTTCTTATCCATACTAAGTGGTTTATTTTCAATGCTACACTATTTTACCAAACCCTTTAGGGCACTACATGAAAAACTATAAACAGGCCATAAAGGTTGTGACATTAATTTTGCTGTCATTCGTACACTCTAGTAGGACTCAAAAACTAAAAATCTTGTCCTCTGGGAAGGAAGGAGAATCTGAAACTAATTATGGGACCTATTATCGTAATACCATTAAATTAAACACTATGACCTGAACTGAATTTATTTCGATGCCTCTTGTTAATGGAACAAAGCTTCTCAAGTAAGCAGTAAGATGACTGCACCATCTAATACATAGAACAGTAATTCTCCAGCAGACTGTGGTCAAAAAACAGTTCCTCAAATTTTTAAATTGCCATTTACAAAAAGCTTAATTCAAAATGTAATGTAATAAGAAATCTATTGCTGTTGCCACTGTATTTACTATATAATTTCATTTTAGAAGCTCAACAATAAAACGGGAAGAGAAGCTGAAGCCAAGAGTTACATTTGTCAGAGCTTAACAGCTTGCTTTTCTTCAGGAAATGTTTCCACTGTGCTTTCTCAAGTGCTATGTCATGAGCTGGGTTGGAACCCTTGTATGCACAGATTGATGATTTATTGGAGAGAAAAAAATAGAGCACTTCTGTAATCCCTTCTCTGCAGTTATACACATCCACACTGGGATGCCTTTCAGCATCTGTCCCTCCTCTTGAGTCCACCCCAGAAACTGCCCTGGCATTTACCCATGTCTCCTCTCCTCCTCCAGGCACTATGTTCCCAATGTAAGTCCTGTATCACTGAGGGAGACACAAAGGGATTTTCAGAATCCTGGGCAGACCCGGGGGATGGAGTCAAAGCAGAAAGCAGGGTTACTTTTGGAAGGGATGCTGTCCATCTTTCCCGGGCTTCTCACTGACCTCAGCCTCTCACCTCCCTCATTTCACTCACTCTTTCTGCCCCCCTGGCTGGGTCATTCATACACTACCACTCCCCTCTTCAGAAACTTCAGTGACTACCCCTATTTGCCTTATTGTTCAAACCCCAAACTCCTAACTGTAGGCGGTAATAATAATAATAATAATGATAGCATTTATTAAGCGCTTACTATGCGCAAAGCACTGTTCTAAGCACTGGGAGGATACAAGGTGATGAGGTTGTCCCACGTGGGGCTCAGAGTCTTCATCCCCATTTTACAGATGAGGGAACTGAGGCCCAGAGAAGTTAAGTGACTTGCCCAAAGTCACACAGCTGACAAGTGGTGGAGCCGGGATTTGAACCCATGACCTCTGACTCCAAAGCCCGGGCTCTTTCCCACTGAGCCACACTGCTTCTCTTACCCCAGTGTTCAGTGCTTCTCTTACCCCAGGCCTGTCCTCTTTCCACTAGACCATGCCGGGGTGCCGTGCTGAAATACCCTTTCAAAGAAATGTATATCAGGCATTTGCCTTCTCGAGAGAAATAGTATAATAATAGCATTTGTTCAGTACTTACTATGTGCCAAGCACTATACTAAACACTGGGGTAAGACTCTCTACTCTCTAATCATGCCACCTCCTCTCCAGCTTCGTGTCCTCCTCCTCATCTCTAACATACCCACCCTGCTCTGTTTCAGACTAGCCAATTGATTTATGGCTAGTCCTGTGCACTTGTCTTTCACACCAGTGAGTCTCTGACCATTGTAATTCTGACCCTTGTCAGACCACATCCCTATCTTCCTTGAAGGTGTCAAAACCCACAACTTCCTCCTTTAGTCTTCCTCTGGTTTGTCACTTGAGTTTTCTCTCAGCACTTTCTGCTGCTGTAAGATGACAGAGAATCCAAGCCACGTGCCTGTTGCGTTTGTTTTTAATCTCAGACAGGCAACAGTTATCAATGTGTATGTTCCATATCTGAGTTAGTCCTGTATTTCCTATTGAAGAGGAAGGCTTGAGGGAAAGCCCATTATAATAATGATGGCATTTGTTAAGTGCTTACTATGTGCAAAGCACTGATCTAAGTGCATTATTTTCTCAGCACCCATTCCTAGCCCTTCTTCATGCAGTAGGCACTCAATAAATGCTCACCACTTCACTGGGCTAATCAGGAGGCACCCATTGGGAACCAATTCCATGGGCTGGTGCCACACCACCACAATGATAATGACAGTATTTGTTAAGCGCTAAGTGTCAAGCACTGTTTTAAATGCTGGGGTGGATACAAGCTAATCAGGTTGGACACATTCCCTGTCCCACATGGGGTTCACAGTCTTAATCTCCATTTTACACATAAGGTAACTGAGGCCCAGAAAGGCTAAGTGACTTGCCCAAGGTCACACAGCTGACGAACGGTGGAGCCGGGATCAGAACCCAGGTCCTTCCAACTCACAGGTCCATGCTGTCTCCACTAAGGCCACGCTGCTTCCCAGCAGTTGCTTAGTTGAGTTGTGACAAAAGATACTAGTAACCAACCCCTCTCATTAGGTGGAAAACAAGGTTATCAAATGCTGTCATGCAACAATGGATGAAACTTCCCCTCTAGTTACATTCACAAAGTGCAATGGGAAAAAATTGCTTTTTCATCACCACAAAGACTCAACCACATCAATATAGTTAAAGTGAACCCCTGACATTTTCTGTTATTGATTCTTAAGCCATCACAGTAATCACTGATAAAATTCAGAAAGCATAGATTAATTTATCTGAGGGAGAAAGCAAATTCAAGTCAGGAGGCCCTCTGCCAGGCTTCACTGAAAACAGCCCTGTACTCTTTTAGGGCTTACTCTGGAGAAGCAGTGTGGCTCAGTGGAAAGAGCACGGGCTTTGGAGTCAGAGGTCATGGGTTCAAATCCCAGCTCCGCCAACTGTCAGCTGTGTGACTCTGGGCAAGTCACTTAACTTCTCTGTGCCTCAGTTACCTCATCTGGAAAATGGGGATTAAAACTGTGGGCCCCCCGCAGGACAAACTGATCACCTTGTAACCTCCCCACTGCTTAGAACAGTGCTTTGCACATAGTAAGCGCTTAACAAATACCATCATCATCATCATCATCATCAAAGGGAACTGAGATGATCAGTGAAGTCCAGTCAGTTGAAAAAGATTAAAAAGAGAAAAAAACTCCTCGATTTATGATCCACTTTCCTAAAAACCTTCCACCCTAGCATGAAACTGCCAATATTCTCATGAATCAGGTGTAAATGAAATGACCTTTTGTTGGTCCTTCTCAACTTTGTTTTCTTCTCAGAATGATTACATATAGCAAATACTCATCTGCAAGCAATATAGATGCTCAATGATATACAAAACTATTCCTCAACACTAATAATGCCAGATTACTAGGATTTATTGAAAGGAATTTAACTTTGGAAGAGGACATCTTACAGTTCAAAGCTTTCATGCTTCCAAATTCTCTTCTCCAAAGAGGAATGTCCTAATGTTAGGGTTTATACATATGCTAACTTTGAAATGTGTCAGTATGCAAACATGATACAAAATACAGCAAGATAAAAAGGAATTTTTAGAGGATTTGAAACTACTAAGTGCAGTTTTTTGTCCAACCAGACAGCAGAATAAGCCATTTTTATTTGATTTCTATAACTCCTTTTTAATTAAAATTTTCCTTCTCATAAAAATACATGGTTGCCAATTTGGGGAAAATTAAACTGGATGGCAAATTGTTTATGAGTCAGGGATGGGATTTCTGAAACAGGCAGAGGACATGGAAAGCCCTTCATATAGGCCTCAATAACCCTGACAGTTCTTTATAAAGCTGTATGCACCAAGGGACCAATGGAACCAAGAGCAAAGATTCTGCATCAAAAAAGCTACAGAGCATAGTGCAAAACAGTATATAGGGGAAAAAAATGACCCTTACCTGAAAAGCACCTGGTGGGACAAACTAAAGCATATGTTCAGCAAATGCAGATGCCAAAACCCTACAGCGTTTTGGCTACCACATAAATTAAGCGCCAAGGCACAAAGCCATAGCACAGTTTTTTAAAAAAAACCACAAGTTGTTTCTGATTAGGATCTAAGATAAGATTAAAATTTGCTGCATTAGTAAGCCTGTCATGACAAAGTTTTTTTTTCCCCACTTATAGTGTAAGAATCTGGTTTTTTTACATCAGGATTTCTTCCTAAATAGCCCATTCAGTGGAAACGATATGAGGCCTGCTTATACCTAATTAACTGCCCCCTCTAGAAAAGACACTGTGAGAAACCTAGCATTTTGGAACCAGCTGGGCCAAAATTCTCACATATCAAATATCGTACCCTCTTCATTCCCTGAAGACCATCACGAGACCTTTATGGTGGAATTTTTTAAGATCCTGTATCTATTTCTATGACACCAAAATGACCTTAATTGTAAATAATTCTTCTTTCCCTCCTCCTCCTTTGTAGTAATATCACAGTAATATCACAGTAGTATTCGTTAAGTGCTTACTATGTGCCCAACCACTGTACTAAATACTGTACTGCGCCAACCACCATACAAGCTAATCAGGTTGGGGGCAATCCCTGTCCCATGTGGGGCTAACAGTCATAGGAGGGACAACAGAGAGTGAACCTCAATATTGTGTATGAGGAAACTGAGGCACAGAGAAGTTAAGTGACTTGCCCAAGGTCACGAAGCAGGCAAGTAGTAGAGCCTGAATTAGAACCCAGGTCCTCTAGATCCCAGACATGCATTCTTTCCACTAGGTCTGGCTGCTCCTCAGTTTCCAGTTTGATTCTCTTTAGTTGTAATCCAGTTCTTACTACTCAGAGATATGCAGATATGCATATGCAGGTTCTCTGCCATGCCTTAAGTTATGCCCATCTGTTGGAGTGGAATTGTGCCTAGATGTGAACTGATATGCCAGTTTCAAGAAGCTGTGCCTGCCAATGAAACCTAGATGAAACTATTTATCAGTGTAAAACGTGACATCTCCTCTAAAATAAAAATTGTTCCTGGGCACACAAAGTTTCTAACTGAAACCATATGCTTTCCTGCAGTTTTAACTGGGTCTCTTCTCTGTATTTTTATTCATTTCCACAACATATAATAGATGCCCTACAAGTCAGGAGACTATAAATTTGCTGTTAGCCCAGTCACACTGAAGCATAAGCCACCAAGCTGTCTCTTCCTCAAAACAACTAAGCCTCCTTCAGCCCAACTAAGGTCGTTTACTTTGAAAAGACGCCACATCGTATAATCTGTTGGCCACCACATACAATCTAACCAACTCCTGATATCTCAGAGATTATTGCCTCTTTGGTCAGAGGAAAATTTTGGACAAGTATCACTGAATCAGGAGGAGGTGTTAAAAAAAAATCTTGTAGCCTTAAATCCAGTCCCTTTCCATGCTGGCCTTTATGAAATTCCATGTATATAACATCCTGTTTTCATCTGTTGAATATACATTTTCAAGAAATCCACAGTCTCAGTTGGCTGAGGAAAGAGGCAACTGGTGACACTAGCTCTAGTTTACCTGCCCCAGAATCATGGAGAGTTCAGGAAAAAATGCCATCAACCTGGCAGCTACTTTCACTCCTTATTTCAGCCCAACAGGCACTTGTAATGTTTGCTCTCTGTTAACACAAGGAGAGTTTGGTCAGTTCTCCCAGCACACGTTTTCACTATGTATTTTAGACAGAACATGATGGAATGTTCATCTGACAACACATATCTGCCTGGGTCCAATGTGGTGCTGCATTGGAAAAAATGGTTTTTGTGAAAGCAAGTGAAGTCAGACCCAGCTTGAGTAGCGTAATGTAAGTTTCCCTTAACGTAAGGTTCATCAAGAATTGAAGTAAGAGCTTAAATACCATAGTAGTAATAATAATAATAATCAGTAATATCTCGAGAGCCCACTGGATGCAGAATGTTGAAGACATAGGATTGTGTCTTCTAACTCTATCCCGGAGTGACGTTAACTATGTTGATGACTGCCACCTGTCCAAATGTTGCTTTGAAATGATTTTAAATGACTATGAAAAAGATCAAATGATTGATCAGCTGCCAACTGCGCCGATTTCTGTCACCAAGGATTGTTTCCTCAGACTCACCTCAAGGAAATACTTGTCATGGACACTGGACTCTGTCCATTCCTGGTGGGTCCCAAAAGCATTTTAAAATCAGCATTTTAAAATCACACAAAAAAGAAACTATAGTGACAGTCAGAAAATGCACCTGGAAATTTGGTCCCAGATATCTCTTTTAAGAGGAAAAGGAAGATATCAGGATGTTACTCAATTGCCCTACCTTGCTTCATAATTCACACTCTTACCTTACAGGCCTGCTGTGAGGATTAACTGATGATTGATTGTCAAGCACTTTGCAAAAACTAAATGCAGCATAAGTGCATAATGAAAATAAATAACATTATTTTGAACAGCTAATACTGAAATTCAGTTTGACCAGGCACTTTCTGAAAAGAAAGATTATATCACATCATGTTGCAGAAATAAATTTTAAAAATGAAAGCGCCATTAACAAAATTCAATCAAGTAAATATTACCCAGTGCAGTTGACAGTCTTCTGTGTGGCATAAGACACAACTGGACATCATGCCTTTTATATTGATGCATTCAAGGTAATTTTCTAAGGCAGTACCTTTTATGATTCTTGCATGGATCTCATGGCTGTCTTTTCTAAACTCTGCATAGGAGGTAGAATCTCTCGACCTTGGTTCGACATACCTATAATAAAAAATAAATTGGATTTTCAAAATACAAAAGGAGTCACTAGTTGTATAACATTAAGGCCAAATCTACATGGACCCCAAACAGCCCAAGGTTGCAAATGGCAAACAACATTACCATTGGCTTGGGAATCCTACTACCAAATCGTAAGATTAAAACGGGCATAATTACTTCCCTTTAACAATCAATCATATTTATTGAGCGCTTACTGTGTGCAGAGCACCGTACTAAGCGCTTGGGAAGGACAAGTTGGCACCTAGAACGTTACACGGCATCCAGTGAACACTCAATAAATGTTAGCTGATCAACACTGATTTACAACCCAGAGGGACCTCAAGAATGGGGCCGGTTTTTGCTCAGGTAGCCCCCAAATTGCTGAAGCAGAGGAACTAGTATGCTTATATAAACATGCTCTATTGAAAATTCCTTTTGCGTAAAAACAAAAAAAAACAACAACAAAAACACCTCTTGCCACTAACCCTATTAAAATTGAGAGCCAAAGCGGCAATTGTGAACAACTTGATGGAACTAAAGAATCAATAATCTCTTACTGGCCTCAGAAGCATTTTTACAAAATTATGGCAATCCAAGCAGAGGGCAGGGAAAGCGGGCAGGAGGTGTGCCAGGATCTTGCCCAAAGCTGCGGCGAAGCCATTACCAAAGCTTCTGTGTGCCAGGCTGCTGGGCCTGCCATCTGCCTGGCCGCCTCCCCACCCCACCCCCCAACGATGCCTGGACCACCAAGGGGAATTTGGGCTGGACAACTAGGGAATGGGGAGGGAATGAGGTCCTGCAGAAGGAGGTCAGAGTCGGGAAGCAGCGGTCACCCTTGACGGCCCCTGCATGTGGACTGAGAGTTGCGATCCTGATCTAAAGTAACCCCCCGCACCACCCCCAGTCACTTCACAGCACAACAAACACCAACCTACAAGGTCTCTCATTCAGGTCATAGTAGCTGGAAGTTCATTTTTGAAAGGTCAGAGCTTTAAAGGGAGTGGATTTTGTAGAACAGTAAAACCAAAATCGAGAAGAATTTTGAAAAGTAATCCAAAATGCCTTTGTTCCAAACTACCCATAGGAAATAACTGTTTTTAAAACACAGTGTTAAACAGAATTAAACACAAGCCAGCTTTTCCCTTTGTTTTATATGTACAAATCAGTAATAACATAATACATGGCAGTTGTGCAAATAAATACTTTAACTGGAGAAAGGAAATTATTTCCTGACTTGCAATGACCACATCTTCGCGGGCAAGGACTTCCCCCTCCCCGGAAAACAAAAATCAATTTCTGCTAGTCCTTCTCTAACATAAAGCCAGTCAGTTTATCAGCATCACAATCCAAGGGGAGATTGCAGAATCAAGCACTTGTTTGACCACTGTTTTTTAATGGAAACACCTAAATCAGGGTGACAAAATAAACATTTCTTAAAAAGTTAAGATCAGACAAGTGTTTTGTAATTTTTCCACAAGCCTGCTGCCACGATTTCCCATCTTCCTCCTTCCTCGAGGTGTCACATTATTCTGTACTTCCCCGGCACCTGGTCCAGACCCCTCAATAAATGCTGCCGTTATCACTACCACGCCACTACTACCACCAGATGATAGCCAGCAATATTCAGATGGCTTTAACGTCAACTGGAAGGAAGGCTTTTAGTTTAGGGCAGTCCAACCATCTCTTTCAAATTTGCTTGACAAAAATTTGCTGGTAATTAAGTCTGTGCCCATCTTTTGAAAGGCCTGTACCTACCAACTATCATTTTACATTTGCCAGTGTGGACAGGCATCTAAAAAGACTGCCTTTCTTCCTAGATTAAGGACAATACTTATGCACTACACTTTGAAAGATAAACTTGGAAGACAAAAAAGAATATTTGATCTGACATCATTTCCAGATCACAGTGTCCATTTCTCATTCCCCCACTCATTAATGCCCAAATGTGTAGGTCAGGATAACCAGAGGAGAGGAAGCACACAAGGACCGAAGGCTCTTGGGTAATAACGGTCCAACAGTACAGATCGAAAAGAAAGAATTAAACAAGATGAAGACAGTAGTGATATTTTGGAAAAAGACCAAGTAGCTGCCTTTCATTTATCAGCTGTTGGCATCTTCCCCAACCCTGCCAGTTGTTAAGAGAAAAAGCTATTATTAGGGAATAGAAAGACATTTTTCCAGGGGAAATATGTTTTCAGGATACAGCTGGCTATTCATCTAAACCTAATGTTCGATGAGACAGATTGACCCAGTCCAGATTGCTGAAGAGACACTGAGAGCTTATCTGTTTCCCTAATTAATTGGTTTGTCTCAACCTGATGTTTTAAAGATTTTTCAATGCTGACATTGTGACACTGTCTACGTATGTCACATCTGCAGGCTTTGGCATAAAGATTTAAGGTAGATTTAAATTATGTATCTAAAAATTTGAGCTCACATGGATATATAAAAGGCATTTATGATCTAAGAAAAACTGCTTCTTTGAAAGCCCAAAGAGAACAGTTCAACCCAGATTCATTCATTCATTCATATTTACTGAGCACCTACTTTATGCAAAGCACTGTACTAAGCGATTGGGAGAGTACAATACAACAATAAACCGATACATTCTCTGCCCACAACTGTAAAGCTCTTTTTACTGAAGTAGCTAATGTTTCCCATATTAGGACATTTTTGCTCTATAATTTTAATAGAGTCACAGTAGATAGTACACAATCCTTTACCAAATATATAAAATATTGTAAATCATTAGTCAGTAATCTTGCTTAAACAATCATTTTGGGTCTTTCCAACAAAGCAATGCATAAAGGATTTCTACAACTGTGTATACCTATTAGGGATTACGGTGGAAAAAAAAATCAATCTAGCAATTAACACCATTTAGGACCTTAATATCATTTTCTAAGATTATTTAGCATAATATTCTAGGTCACTGCTATGAGAATTCAGGCAAGTGTTGTAGTTTTCCATATACAATACTGCAGAATTCTGGTGCTTCTTGTGACAAATGAAGCATTAAGGCTTTGGCATCCAGTTGCTAGTATATAAGCACCACATCTAACCAGCCAGACCTTCATCTTGTTGGATATCTGGCACTAGGAATCTATTATTCAGTATCAAAAGGAATGTTTGAAAGCTTCCAAAGAGTAAATGGTTGAGTACAAGTGCTTTGCATTTTAAATTCTGGATTCAGGACCGAATTAGAGCTACACAGTTCAACTTGTTTTCTGGCCGCCCTGAATAATGAAAGCTATTCCTCAGTTGTGCTTAAAAACCTTCAGATTAAATTTTAACTAAATTTCTTGATCGTATTTTCAGGATAACAAAATGGCAAGGAGTCCTGGTTCCTAGCCTCGGGAATCCAGAGCAATTCCATTACAGGACTCTAAAGTGGACGCTTACCCACCAAAGAGCACACATCTTGAAGTTTGATTTTCCCTGAAATGCAGTTTTGACTTCAATTTGATAGCCACTTTATATTTCACTGACACATCAGTATAGGACAAACCTAACGGTAGGTCAAAAGCATGTTTACAAAATCCATGTCTTAATCAGTAGTAAGGAAGTCTGGTCCACTGGGCAGCTAAAACTGGGTGAATTGATGGGTATATGTTTTGTGACTAGTTGGCCCACGGAGAACTCAAAAACTTTCGTGTGAACTGGTGCAGGCATGGTGTTTTTATCACGAGATATGGGCCAAGGCCTACCGTGTGTCTGCTTTTCCTTGGTCAAGCATCCACTTGTCCACTTGTTCGGGAGCACTGGAAAGCCTGTGCTCCCACTCTCAACCCACTGCTTGCCTCCCTGGATTCTGAGGAGCCTCCCAAGGCAGGTCCCTCCACTTCCCACCAGCACAGCAGTCAAGAGGGAAGCAGAAAAAACGGAAATGCTAGGCAGCCTCAGTAACATCAGAGGGTGGAACTACTCACATATAAACTTCAAAATCATGATTATTGCCTTCAGGACACAATCTCCATTAACAATAATTTGGCCATTACCATCAAGATTGCCTTGCCCAGAGTAGGCAAAATTATGGCATTTTTGCCAGAAAAATTCCCTCTGAAAATATGCCTGCCCTATGCAGAAACGGGCATTGCCTCGGTTCAGATGAAAATGTTCCAAAACAGCAATGCATTTTCTATATTAGTAGACTTAAAAGAATGTCGGAACAATTTATGTATTCCAAATTACGGTACACCAAATGGTTTAGTCTAGACTACAGCAGCGACACCAGTTTCCAAATGACAAAATGATCAACAACATTATTTTTCTTCCCAGTGGTATGTTTCTCCATATTTAAAATTTCACCTTTTTCTTAGGGAAATTTTTCATTGGACTTGCCTTGCAGGAGAAGAAACTGAGGCCTCTAGAATCTGGGTCCTCTTATGACAAGCCACCTGTGACTCCACAGTCACCCTGCTCCTGGGAGAACAGGCTGAAGAGGGAAGCCTGGGAGGACAGCTTGGAGGCCCTCCTGGACGGTCAGTAAACCCTTTCTGATGTTGGTGATCACAGGTTCACCATAGCTAACGCGCATCCTGGTCTGCTTGACCCTCTTTTCCATCCAAGCTCTCCCCGAATCCCATCTGCATGTAGCCTTTCCCAATAAATTCATCCATCCCTTTTCCCCTCTCCTCACTGTCCAGATCACTACTAATCCAGTTAATTCTGCAAGCCTAAATCCTACACAATCCCACACTCTAGAAAGGACTCTTGTTTTATCCAATTGTACTAACTGCATTTGCATTTTCTCCCATATCCTCCAAAAACTGATGTTATGTCCTATTCTTTTACATACTTCAGGAGTGTAGAAACCAATACTCCAGGACTTTATCTTTAAGAAGGTACCAAGAGGATGAGAAGGAACTGAAACCAACTGCCCAGGGAAGCTGGAGGAATCTTTGTCTTTGGAGACCTTTAAGGAAAGCATAGTCAGGTTTCCCAGGATTTTTAATACACTTTCTTATAACAGTGTTTCATATACATCAGAAGCAGCGTGGCTCAGTGGAAAAGAGCACGGACTTTGGAGTCAGAGGTCATGGGTTCATATCCCGGCTCTGCCAATTGTCAGCCGTGTGACTTTGGGCAAGTCACTTAACTTCTCTGGGCCTCAGTTACCTCATCTTTAAAATGGGGATTAAGACTGTGAGCCCCCCATGGGACAATTGATCACCTTGTAACCTCCCCAGTGCTTAGAACAGTGCTTAGTAAATGCCACATAAAAGCACATAGTAAGTGCTTAATAAATGCCATTATTATATACATCAGGGCAGTAGTTCTGCTTCTTAGATCATCTCTCCATTGCGGTTTCCAGGCAATGAAGCCTAGTTTAGAGTCCCACACTTGCTGATTCCACCCAACTAGCGACCTCTTAAAACTGACAGCCATGGGCATCTGCCCAGGACTGAAGCCTTGCCCAACTTGCTGTGGTGCGAATTCCTAATGCTTGCCATTCACTGAGTGAGGTCTTCAAGCCTGAATGGCTGTGTCTCATTGCCCCGGGTTGTGGGACTGGCTGAACAACAACCTTGTGTTGGCTCCTCCCACATCCTTCAAGATTTTGAAAGCTTCACAAATGTCACCTCCTGGTCTGCATCTTTTCCAGGCTTACGCTTTTTCAACCTACAGCAACTGGCATTCTGCCAAGGTCATTTTTTAGGTTTCCTAGTTTTCAGATTGAGAAGACGTGGCACAAACATTCAGTCACGTTAGCATTCTTCAATGTAATTAAATCGATTCTCTAAAAGTGGCTCAAGTTCTTAGGCATTTGTAAACTTGGTCCTGGGTAGGTGTTGTTGGATACTGGTGGTTCCTGAAGCTCTGGTAAGGATAGGAAAATCCTTCCAGCATAGGAAAATGGAAACCTGGAGGGTCGGTAATAGCGCTTTTTTAAATGTTCCTGTTATGTTTTGACTTGGTTAGCTTGGTACTTTGGCGGGGATTCACAGTAAGCCGATTTCCTTTGCCTGTGAAGTAGTTCTCTAACATAGCTGCTTACATTCTCCAAGGTCAAGTATTTTAGTGTTTAAAACAAAAGTGAACCAGATGTCTCCATGGCAGAAAGTGGGGAAACAGGCTCACAGCTCAAACAACTTTCTCCTCCACAATTTGATCAAAACTCTGAGTTGGTCCTGAACAATGGCCAGGAAGAACTTGAAGGAATTTTAAAAACATGTTAGAATACTATCCTCCTAGAGGGTGCTCCATGAACAGTTTAAAAGAGGGGCAAGGACTTTTCCCTAATCCTGGGGGCAGAAAAGTAACTGCAGCAATCCTCTTGGAAGGAGCTACAGCATGAGGAGGAGGAGAAGGATCCCTGGTGGATTTCTTGTTCTGTTTCTTTAGCAGCTAGAACAACTTTGCACTCTTCTCTCAAGTTATGTTGGCAAGAGGGAACAGACAACCCTGGCTTTCTTCTGTGTCTCGATCTTCCATATATTTCTCTTAAAGCACAAACATCAGGTGTCAGGATACAATTTTTCTAAATAGGAGGAAAGACATAGTATTTGTCTTCCAGATTCCAGCTTTGGTTCAGAAGCAGATAGAGGAGCAGAGCCAAATAAATATAATGTGCCTATATATCTATATTTCTTTATATATAGCTATAGATCCGAAAACCCACCCAAGGTTAACAGGCCCTTTAATCTGCAATTTTCTATAAATCAAGTTGGGGTATAGGAATGCATTTTGGAAAAGGCTTCTAACCCAAAGCACTATCAACATTTTACTGCTGGTCCCCAAGAAGGTATATTTGATATTCATAAGTTGGATTAAGCCAAATGTTTGGATTTAATTTTATACTGCCTTCTCTAATTTATAGCTTGAAATAAGATTTAGGCAGATGCTTTATTCAATATGGAAATGATTTATTGAAAACCAATATGTCATGTAAGAAAGAATAGGACAGAAAAACTGGGAAGACAATAACTATGAATCCCTGAATAGGGTCTGAATGTAAATCAAAGCCTCAGAAGCGCTCATATGGACATAAGGAAAAACTTTATCAGGATGATAAGGGACTGAAATCAACTGTCCAGGGAAGCTGGAGGAATCTTTTTCTTTGAAGACCTGTAAGTAAATCATAAACAGGTTTCCCAGGTTTTTTAATTATTCACTGGCTTAGATGCAGGGAATTAGATCTAATGTTTTTCTGGGTTTCTTCTTGGCACTAGAGTCCTTATGAATATGAGGACTCTATTTTTATATATAGAGAGATCAATAGTGGTCAAAATTTTCCATGGGCATGCAGCTACTGGCAACCAAACCTTGTTTCATTATGAGCAAGGCCCAGAGGGAAGAACATTTAACCACGGCACTTTTCTGATCTTTTGGTTTTCACGGTGACCATCATCCCCACAGGAATACAATCCCAGTCCCTTGGTCAGAAGACAAGAAAACTGAAGGAGTAAAATGAAATTTTGAGCTGTGCAGACAGCAAAGACAACAATGACAAGATCAAACCACAGCCAACAGGAAACAACCCTTAAGTGATAACTCATTCTGATGTGTGACTATTACTTTTATGAAAACAATGTTTTGTATATAAGGAGCTTCATATTTTTCTTTATACTTAAATTCAGATTCTAGAATTCCTTCAGGACACTTACTTAAAAGAGGTAACAAATGCCTTTGGCAAAAAACCCTTCAACAGGAGGTAAAGAAGGATGATCTATTATATTTACAGGATGTAACAAGGGGAATAATTTATGGATATATTCGACGGATGTTCTAATGATTCCTGGGAAGAATATAACATTGATTTGTACTGATACACTCAATATTAGCCAATGACAGAAACTTAAAATTTGAAATACATTGCATTCAGAGACTTATTTAAGCTTAGTATCATAAACACTACTTCGTAGCCCAAAGACAATAACGGACTGAAAGACGCACAGAAAATCAAAGAGTTTGAGATTTTTTAACAAAGCCTTTCTCCATTAGTACACAAGCTGTTTCCATTTCCTTTGGCCGATCATCAATTTTCAAACTAGTTGTTTCCTCTAAAAATGAGACAAATATTCTGGAGCATTCCAGCTCTGATGGCAGCTAAGCTAACTGGTGATGCCCTCTTCAAATTCCTCCAAAGGGTTTGCCATTTCACTGCACTCGACTTCCTTCGACTGGCCTCTCATTTCTATACAAATTCAAGTTGGGCACTTGGCTCACATGAATGCGGTGAAAATAAATGAGAATATATTGAAAGTGCTTTGGCATTTTGAGTTAAGGTGGCATTTAAAGATCCATGGTATTGTTGGTACCGCTAATCTACATTTGTTGGAATAATGCTGCCAACAATGTTATGCCTGGTGGGCATAAGCATGGTTGCACAGCCTATCTAGTGACCTGCAGGCTTTTCCACGCTTCACCCACATCTCGTCCTCCTTTCAATCAATCAATCAGTCGTATTTATTTGGTGGGGACCACTCCAGGCAAAGCCTCTGCCTCTTTTTCTTACGGACTGCCTAGCACCTACTGTCAGATAGAATGGCTGGCCCATCTCTGATTGCTAGCACATCACGTTTGTCTGTGAGCATAAAGGATGAGTACCACTGCCCCTTCTTGATCTGCCTTTCTGATTCTTCGCTTATCAGTGCATCACTTTCTGGCCAACTTACAGTCTTCCTGGATAAAGAGTTCTGGTCCAAGCTGGCACATGATCTCCCCTTCAGGCAGGGTGTCAGTCAACAGCATCATTCTGGACTACGGATCTGTCTGTAATCACTCATTAATGCTTCCGGAGGCCAGTCCTCTGTTCTCTGGACCATCTTTGATATCAATCTATTGAGCTGCAAAAACTTCCCCAGTGGCTGGGGATTCTCAAAATCAATTTTTAGATTTCATCAGGTTTTCAAGCACTATGCTTTCAAGCATGGCTGCATAAAGTGGTCTAGATAAGATGGGACAGATTGTACATATTTTCTTCAGTTCTTTAACACTTCTATATGAATAGTCATACAGTTTATAATAGGAGCACTATCCAAATCCATTATATTCACTTATTTTTTGCACGAACAGCTCTTGTCTCTAGGAGAGGAATCTGGAATTAACACCTTCTGAATTCCTTCAGCTGCATAATGAATCCCCAGTTCACTAAGATATTTTCCCTAGTGACCCCAAAGGCAATAACAATTAGTCTTACATCCATGTCTTTTGCTTTTTTTTTAATGGCATGTGTTAAACACTTACTATTGCCAGGTACTGTTCTAAACACTGGGGCAGATTCAAGCTAATCACACTGGACACAGTTCATGTCCCATACGGGGCTCCCAGTTTTAATCTCCGTTTTATAGATGAGGTAACTGAGACACAGAGAAGTAACTTGCCCAGAGTCACACAGTAGACAAATGGTGGAACCAGAATTAGAACCCAGATCCTTCTGACTCCCAGGCTGGTTCTCTATCTACTAGGCCACACATTCAATGGCTTTTAGTCATTTCATAGGTCATCTCCTCAACAAACCCTCAACCCTATCTTCTTGGTATAAGTTAAAGGAATATTTCTGATTATTATTTTTAACATTACTGTTGTGTCAATTCTCAGAAGGAAAGTGGTGGAGTGTAGCATCAAAACTGTTGATACCTGCTTTTACAACTCCAATCTGTTACGGTGCAGACTGAAAACTTTATTCTATGAGAGGTGGTTCCAGTGTAGTATATGAGATAGAAGCTTTAATCAAATACAAGTTATTTAGAACCAGCATCATTTGTTGCTTATTAAGTGGAAACTACTTAATAGTTAATAGTAATAATAGCATTAGCTGGAAGAAAACAATATACTAATCATAAAGCTGCAACCTCCCTGGAGCTTATTTTTTAAGGGATTAAACTAACAAATGTCCAAATGTCAATGTCCAAAAGTAATTTTTAAATCATTTTTCTTTTCATAGTGAAGTTGGATTTTTCTGGCAGAAGAGTATTTGCTCAGAGTCCTTACCAGAGCAATAAGTATTTGGAAATGGACAACTCAGGCTATTCGTTTTAAAATAAAACTTTTCTTTAAAATGTGGATCTTTTGTTTTAAAATGGAACAGCTAATAAAACCCACAAGATTGTTAACTGTTTTACTCCTCTGCCAGGATAGCAGTTTAGGGTTTATCATTCACTCAAAATACCATCCACCATTGCATGTACGTTAAAAATATATGGCATGCCTGCCTTGCATTGATTCTCATTTTTATAAGAATTTTAGTACTCCTTCCCTTATCACAGAAATGAACATTATGAGATAAGAATTGTATATAAAGCACAGTCAATAAGGGCTAAAGTAATAAGATAAAGGAAGGAAACATATGGTACTAAAACTGATACTTTAAAAAAAAGTTCAAGAATAGCGGCAAGCCCAATATCTACGAATAATGTTATCTACCTCCATCTCCAAATCCTAAACCTTGATGCTTAGTTTTTTTCACTTGGGCTTAATTTTATTAGTTGTCATAATAAACATTCCAGCCAGATATACTGAGATATTTTTAATGGTTCAACAAAGAGGCTAAATGGACTTTCCCCAAATCACAAGACCAGTTATCCTAATTACTGGTTCACTGTTCTACTCACTAGAACCATATTATATTGATTCGGGGCCATCAGTGATCTGAATACCACCAACAGTCACTGAACGCTCCAAAATCTTATATTCAAACTTTTGGTTTATTGATATGTAGCATAATAAGATTATATCAAAGACAGACATGACAGCGGGCTTTTTATTCTAAATCAATAATCGGTCGCATTCATTGAGCACTGTGTACAGAGCACTATACTAGGCACTTGGGAGAGTATAATAACGGAGTTGGAAGACTATTTCCTGCCCACAAGGAGCTTGTGGTCTAGAGAGGGAGAAAGACAAATAAATAAATTAGAGAATAGAGAGAAATAAATTACAGATATGAACATAAGAGCTGTGGGGCTGAGGGTGGGGTGAATATACGGTACAAATCCAAGTGCACTGGCCAGCAGAAGGGAGAGGGAAGAAGGGAAATGAGGGCTTAGTCAGGGATAGCCTCTTGGACGAGATGTGGTTTTAATAAGGCTTTGACGGAGGGGAGAGTGAGAGCATGAACTGTACATGGGATTGTGTCTGCCTATTGTTATATGGTACTCTGCCAAGTGCTTAGTACAATTTTCTGCACTAAGTGCTCAATAAATACAACTGAATTGAATGAATAACACATTAAACTCCTTGAGAGCAGGGATCAGGTCTACTTTACTTTTCTTTTTTTTTAATGTTATTTGTTAAGTGCTTACTATGTGCCAAGCACTGTACTAAGCACTAGGGCAGATACAAGATAGTCCAGTTGGACACAGTCTCTGCCCCTCGTAGGGCTCACTGTCTTTATCCCCACTGTGCAGATGAGGTAACTGAGGCACAGAGAAGTTTAGGGGCTTGCTCAAGGTCATACAGCTGACAAGGGCAGAGCCAGAGTTAGAACCCAGGTCCTTTTGACTCCCAGGACTGTGCTCTATCTACTGGGCAACACTGGTTTTATTCTCCCAAGCTCCTAGTAGAGTTCCTTGTATACAGTAAGCACTCACTCAATACCACCGACTGATGGTAGACATTGCTCCACTGGCCATTTCATTCAAGTGAGGATCAGGCCCCTAGCCATGCTACTAACTGGTGGGAAGACTCTCAGTGGTTTCTAATGACTGTGTGAACAGGTCTTTGTCTTACAAACATAACTTCAATTATTCATTCAATCATATTTATTGAGCGCTTACTGTGTGCAGAGCCCTGTAGGAAGCGCTTGCCACTGTACCAAGCACTCATCTACCTTGGCACACAGAGAACGATCTTGTGGAACTGGTTGGAACAGCTACTTTAAGTTGCCAGATTTTTTGAAAAGTTAAATGAATGAGGTTGAAGTTGCCAATCGGTATTTAAGACAAGTTAGGCACAGGTTGATACCAACACACAGATCGTACCACACACCTCTGAGCATTTCAACTCTGTGGCACCACTGTCTTGTCAATGTTTTATCATTTGTTTCCTTTCACACAGATACACCACCAGAACTATTCAATTCCAAAAAAAGCAAATCCAATCTTCTACAGCAGCAAGTTTTTTTTTTTTAAAGTGAGGATGAAAAAACTTCACCTACAACAGACATCACTGTTCATTGTCAAAGTGTTTATTTTAATGATAGATAGTTTTAAGTGTGGTGAAGCTAGACGCTATCATTGAGGGGTAAAATCAATTCACTCCTCATATCCAACATCATTCCAAATCTGGGAATATGGCAGAATCTCCAAGAGCTATTTTAAAAATGGCATTCCCTGCAGTATCACAGTCTTGTAATAATAGCTTGCAAACTGCTGATGAAAGAACCACAAGCGAAATGCAGTTTCTCCATCATAAGAATCAGGTAGATGGTGGCTAAAATGCTTCGGTGGTAACTGACAGACTTCCCCAAGAAGACAAACATTTTTGAAAAAATAAATTCTTAGTCTTGTCCTAAATGATTTTCCAGATTGATAAGCATCATCCTCTAATTGGCTAGGTTGTCATTATTTTATTGGGATACTACAGACATTCATGGTCTTCAACTTAGCCTTGTGCAAATCAGTTTTGTAATTGATCAGGGAATGTATCTGTGCCTACAGGGAAAGAATTAGCAAGCCTACTAGAGAAAGAAGAGCAAAAAGTAATTTATGCTGGGTATGAACTCACAAAGAACAAAATTATTTAGTCAAGTACATAACTGTTTATCCATGCATCACTTCCAAATGTCTGGATAGCAAACCAAGGCAAATGTGCATAATCTGAAGCAAGTTTGGATCACCCAACAAATTTAGATGCATACCTGTCCTCAGTAGCCCAAACAGGTTTATGGTGATCCAAATTTTCAATTATCTGGAAAACTTCGGGCCAAATTATTTTGAATAACGGACTTTCTACTAGGTTATGATCCAGAGCACTAACAGTTTCAAAGGGATAGATGATGAGGTAGAGACTTCCACATGTCAAAATAAAACCGGGTTCACCCATGCAGCCATCTCTGGGTGACAACAAAGCAACCCTCCCTCATCTCACTGTGCCCTAATACCTACACACCACCTTCCTCCATGACTTCAAAATGCTTTATCCATTTTTCCAAAACTCCTATTTGTCCCTCCCTCTCTATCATTAAATCCATCCCTTTTCTGCCACATGCTCCCAGCACCCCTTATTTATTTTATTTGTCCCTTCCCTAGCTTGCAGCACACTCCTCCAACTCACCCCACCCATTCCAGAACGACCCATGGGCAGAGGGATTGGACAAGGCCGGGGCAAGATGGGGCACGTTGGTGGTGACCCCTCTTTCTGGTGTCCCCGCCCTCCTCCATCCCTCTGAGGCTCCAAAAGTGGGAGCTGTAAAGTAGCTAAGGGACTAGTCAAAACCACAAAACAAGTAAAATGCAATAATAAAAAAGCAGTGCTGGACAGGGAAAGGGGTTGGTGGGGGGAAAACTCTGCAGTTGGGTTAGGGTGGATTTGGGAACACTGGTTGGGGAGCATGTAAATGGTGGGGAAATGGGAAAAATTCTAAAAGTTTAAATGAGGGGATTGGGCGAAAATTTTTAAAGAGTAGTGGGTAGGGAGAGTTGGGCGGGAGAGGACAGGATTGGGAAGGAATGAAGGTGGGTTGCCTAGTTGCTACACCTGGACACAGTTTGGGGCAACAAGTCCATTTTCTTGGACAAGTTTCAAGGAAATAATTTGAGGTTTAACAATACCTATCCTCTAACCCATGAAATTGGCAGCACAGTATTTTGTTTTAGCTTTACGATGCAAAATGAAAAACATTAAATTCAGAAAACCAAGTTCACTTCATCCAGGAATGTACAGGACCATATTGACTGATGAGACGTAGTAAAGTGTCTTTTTTTTTTTTTTTTTTTTTTTTTGGTATCACTGAAGAGGCTCTCAAAGACGACAAAATTCTGTTCAGGTAAGAGAATCATAAGGAGGAAAAGTCCTCAAGGCAGAATTAAACGGACCTGCAACTATCAATCAGTCAAATGGCATTTATTGAGCCCTAGTAAATATTAATTTGCAGAGCAACAAATGAGAAAATAGCTAAAAGTTACAAAATTAAATGTGATGTGATTGCTCAACAGAAACTTCTTTTTAAAGGCCAGAATGTGGAAATTCATTAGTAAAATTCTGGGCAGACTCTCCAGAAATGATCAGGATACATTTGAAAGTTCATCATTCCAACTAATTGGAACCCCAAACCACATTTAGATTGCTATCCCAGGAGGGCACCATCCAAGTTTAGCCAGGACAGCCCTGGATTTCTGGAGGCCGCTCTGGACAGTTTTAGAAAAACGTTGACATGTTCTGGAATTGGCCCTGTCCCAGCCACCCTGGTCAGATTGTCTTGCACTGATCTCCAAATGCTCTTGCTCAGCGTAAGAGCTTGGATCTCCAGGTCTTGCCTGGGGCACGCTCAGGATACACTTGGTTTAAGGCTCACAGCATTTGGGGACTGAAATATGGATATTCCAGAATCCTTTCACTAAACATGTCCCCTTTCACTTCTCCCTTCCCCTCCCTTAGTGTGGCTAGGGCGGGATCCTGGTTTTTAACAAAAATAATCTGATCAGTTTATATTACATCCAATCTGGGAAATCTAAATAAAAATCTCAAGACATCAAAAAGATTACTATAAATAAATTCAATAATTTTATTTCATTTAGTTTTTATCAATATCTCTTGAGACTACTAGCCAATTTGTCTTTAGTTTTTCCAGGGAATAACTTTGTTCAATTAGTATGCTTTTCAAAGCATTCAGCAAGGTATTGAATTTCCAAGAAACACTGCCCAAGAAACATTTAAGGACTTCCATGGCACCCATTTTAAATATTAAAACCTCAGTTGATTTAGCTGGAAAATAGCCTCAGGGAATAAATACAATAGATGGAATGGGAAAGATTCTCTAAATTTGTATATGTTCCATCCTGGGAATAAATTAGGCCCTTTTAGAAACTACCACGGGGGTAAGACTATTTGGAAAACAGATGCTACAGCCCTCTGACAGAAACCCTGGACACTTGAAAGGGTTAAGGCAGGCTCAGCCGTGCCTAATTTAATCCCAAAGAGAAACCCATACTCTGGGAGAATCGGACTTAATATAGCACTACCAGGACTGAAAATGTGTGGTAACAGAATCACTGAAGTATTAATGGAGGGGAAAGATGGCAGATGGCAAGTGAGTCATTTTTAAAACTGAAGACTGAAAATTCCAAGTAGTCACGCAATCTGTTGAACAAAGTAAGTCTAAAACAGCATCCTGAAAATGAGTTTCGTTCTAGAGACCTGCACCCCAAATTTAGACCTTACACAGCCACCTCTGGACCAATAAATGAGTAATACTATGTAAGGCAAGGAGTCAGTCACATCAGGGAGGGTTCTGAAAAAAATAATTCAGGAATTCCAGGATGTACAGGAGTGGGGGAAAGGTGTGTGTGTGTTTGGAAGAGGAGTGTGCGGGGGGAAGAGTTCACCCTAGTTCACTTTTTTGTTTTGGTGGTCAAAATATATTCATACTTCCACACAGATTCTTTGGCAGGGAAAATTTTCAGCACCTCTGTATTCAGTAACCACAATATGATGGGCTAGCTCTCATACCAGCATACCTTAAGTGGTTACAATGGTTCAAAACAGGCTCACAGTGATTTGGCTGCTTCAGTGTTGCTGAAAAAGCTTCTTTACAAATACTGGTGGTCCAAACAAAACTGTAGAAAGTGATTAAAGTGTTTCCCCATCTTAGCTGTTGTTCAAAACACATCCACTAATGAGAGAAATAAGTAACAGATCATTCCTGAATAAAGATCTTATATCATCTCAGCACTTGGGACAATGCTCTTGTATAGTGTAAAAGCACTTGAGAGAACACTGTTACTACTATTACACCAACCTCCTAATACAGCACACCATTCCCTACAGGATGATTTTGGATAGACTGTAGTGCACACCTGTCCCCTCAGAAGAGGAGGCACTTTCTTACTTCCCTGATGCAGGCAGATTCCAGAGTGTTAGAGGCATCAAAGGTTTTGGGGTTTTTTCTCCCTTGGCGAAATTGGACAATGGTATGGCAATAGTGTAATTATTATGTACAGAGGAGTGGGGAGATATGGAGAACATTTTAGAAAAATGGTCAGCAGGGTGAGGTATGGGGTGGAGAGGGGAGATTCCGGGAGCAGGAAGACCAGTGTGAAGGCTGATTCGGTCGTCGGGTTATGCCTAGTGCCTAGACCAAGTAGTTCCTATTGCCCCATCTCCCTCTCCCTCCTGACTTGCCCCTGCCTGCCTCAACCCTAGTCTGCATCATTCTGCCCTGAAGGAAGGATGGCAGGGTGGTCACTTATTTCCTTGGAGAGAAGCAGTTGCCCTGCCCTCCATTTACCAAACCCAATCTCCAGTATCCATAGCAGACTTGTGAGTTGGCCTAAATTTCTTTGTGGAGGTGGGGCAGGAACAGATGCACAATCTGTGGGTGCAGGTTGAGTACCTAATAAAAACAATAATTGTGGTCTTTGTTAGGCACTACGTGCCAAGCACTGTACTAAATGCTGGGGGTAGATATGGATCATCCGGTCTTGTGACCCCATCATCAACAGCATTGGGTGAGGGCCTTCTTTAGATGAAGTACCGCTCTAGGCCCTGGTATACAGCGAACTAAAAGAATCTAAAAAGGGTTGCACTGGGCACCCGGAAAAAAGAGAAAAGGCACATGCAAAAACATACTTCTGGGCAAAATATAAAAGAACAGAAAATACTGAAGTTTCAGCTAAGTAGGCAGCTTCAAAAGACTTGCCTGTCATGTAGGCAAAGAAGTGTGATGGCCTTTTTGAATTATACCTATCTTCCAAGTAGATCGAACAAGAAACAAGATCATCTTTAATGTAACACTGGAATTTATTCAAGTAAGATTCAGCAAATTCTAAAACCCCACAGCTGATTTGTCAACTATTTGGCTGCAAAATATGACTTTAAGAGATGAATCTGTTCCCTCATTGTTTCTTTCTGGAAGGGATTTCTTCTGGGATTGTGCAGCAAAGGAATGAGCTCTTCTCCCATCTTCCCCAGGAAGGAGAGGAGATTTTTATCCTTACAAACAGGAGGTTCGCCCACATGTTCACCTGGGACAGACTTGGCCGGTACATGCAGGCTACAAGGTTATGGGAGCCTGGGAATGTTTAACATCAAGAAAGTAATTACAGCCCAGCGAGATCAGAGGGAATTACACAGGAAATGTGAACAGTAACCCTTTCATGCCAAAACCCCTGAAAACTGCTGCTGCCAACTCTACAACTACCCAAACCAAAACAAAAGGGAAAGAACCCAACACTCATGTACGTGTATGCGTGTACACACACATACACACAAACAATTAGCTTGCATTTACTCCAGTGCTTAACACAGAGCTTGGCACATAGTAAATGCTTTACAAATACAGACAGATTGCAAGTGAATAAATCCAAAATGCTGTGATACAATTTATCCTCAAGAAAACAGAACCTTTGGATTTCCTCGCTACCATGAGAGCCCTTCATAATTGGGTTACACAACACGGCCGAATGCCTAAGAAATCTGGAGACCTCTGCTCAGTCCCTCACAGGGGGAAAGAGCAGCCTCTGGCAGACTCATCAGAGGTATGGGAACGTGGTTCATCTGAAGCTGACCAAACAAATAGTCTCCACCCTACACGGTGGTCAAACATCTTGTTCCTATTCGGCCTGTAGGGAAAACATTCCTTCCACAATAAACAAAATGTTATCGAAGCAGAAATGCTTGACTCCTCCTTATTCTTCTACTCCACATAAAAAGGCAGTGTCTGTACTCAAAACCAAAAGGCTGAAAACCTTGCAAAAGTGGTTCGGCTGCTTCCTGCAGTTCAATTCCCCAAAGCGGAGGGAACCAGAGAAGCTTGACTGTGGGCGAATCAAGTTACAAAGCCTATACGTGCCAATGTATAGAGAGGGGTGTGAGTGGACAGATATTCTTATCCATTACAGACCCCTGGGAGGGATTTCAATCAAGAACGCTGCCATTAGTCTCCCCACTGAGGAAGAAATGTGTGTTTCTCAGTATTCACCAGCAGGAGAAACCCTACAAGCTCATCAAAGAACTACTAAGGTGGGAGCAAGAGACAGACAAAGGAAAAAGCGATAACGGGGTTCTTCACTTTGTTAAAACTGGGAAGAGAATGTTCTGCATTTAACACTTGATGGCCCACACTTATGATGGGGAGAGGAGGCAAGAATGAATACAAAACAAGAGATGATTGAAAGTAAGGCCGGGGATGTGGGTTTGGAAGCCCCAAAGGGCACATCCTCGCCCTTCCTGTGGTCAGGGCGCTCTGCGGGCCCATCCAGCCTAATAAAAACTCGCAGATATCCAGAAGGATTGGGATTGAGTATACTTTATTTAATTGATTTATTTTTTTCTTGACATATTGGAAATTGGAGCACATCTGGGTTCCATTTCCAATCCAGGAGAAGGATCTGGGCAGGGTGGGACAGGATGGGGAAATAGGGAGGGGACTCTTTGGACCCCTCCCCAAGTCAGAAACAGACCCTCACCTGCAGCCCCTGCTCCAGATTAACAGTGGCCTCACACGGAGCACCCGGGGACCAAAGCCGCAGTTATATAGCGTATCCTCAATCCCAATCCTTGTGGATAACTGCGCCCAGGCTCGGGGAGAGGTAGCCAGGTTGTCTGGAGAGAACAATTTCCGGAAAGAAGTCCACATTTATATTTAAAGCTAATAATGCTTTTGAGAGACACACGGTATATATTTCCGACAGACACGACCCTCTTTTCTCTTGGGCCACTGTGACTTCATACCCCTCCTCCTCCTCCCATTCTCCTTTCCGATTCCTAATTTCCACCTTGCCTCTGCCAGTTCCTGTTTCCAATTCCATTCCTCACAGATCGCCTGATCCTGATATATTTTTTTATGATAATTTTTAAGCACTTACTCTGTGTCAAGCACTGTTCTAAGCACTGGGTGATTACAAGTTAATCAGGCAGGATACAGTCCCTGTCCCACACGGGCCTCACAGTCCAAGTAGGAGGCGGAACAGGCACTGAATCTCCATTTTGCAAGTGAAGAAACTGAGGCACAGGGACGTTAAATGACTTGCCCAAGGGCACACACAAGGTACATGGCAGAGCCTGGACTAGAAGCCAGGTCCTCTGCCTCTGCCCACTAGGCCAGGCAGCTTCCCTGCGTGATATTCTCACATCTACTCCTCTCTTCCCACCTAGATGGCATCTTCCTTATTCCACATGCTTTTCTTTCTTTGGCCTCCTGTGTCTGATATCAGGTCTCCCGCTTCCCACAGGAGACAGGGCAGGAAATGACTTAGCTCTGCACAGTTCTGCAGAAAGGATCGCCAGTTCCTCAGAGGACATAGCTGAACGTGAGTCAGCACTGTCGCCGGCGGCAAGTCTAATTCTAATGTAGGAAACCATGAGGTAAATCTCCCTCTATAGCCTGCCCCGGACAAGGCCCTGGAGCCCCGAGAGCCCTGGCAGCAGGGCCGTGGGAGGCCAGTCGAGGATCTGTGGGGAGGAAAGGATTTGCTCTTCTCTCCTGCAGGGCCCTTGCAGTTCAGTCACCCTTGTGAGAAGATACCTAAAGGCACCAAGACATGTCTGCTAATTCTGTTGTAGTGTACCCTCCCAATAAATATGACTGATGACTGATCAGGTTCCACTGATTGGTTCACCACCTCTCAGTCAATAATGACAAGATGGTATTGATAATAATAATAGTAATAATGATGGCATTTGTTAAGTGCTTACTATGTACCAAGCACTGTTCCCAGCGCTGGGGGAGACACAACGTAATCAGGGTGTCCCACATGGGGCTCACAGTCTTAATCCCCATTTTACAGATGAGGTAACTGAGGCACAGAGAAGTTAAGCGACTTGCCCAAGGTCACACAGCAGACATGTGGCGGAGGAAGAATTAGAACCCAAGTCCTCTAACTTGCAGGCCTGTGCTCTTTCCACTAAGCCACACTGCTTCTCTCGACACCTGCCTCACAAGAGGTTGCTACATCTTGGCCGATCAGAATATTGAAGGGAAGGGCCGGCCACTCCGGGAATAAAATGGGGAGTCACCTGAAACTATCATGAGAAATGGTGAAAAGAAACGGTGAGAGAAAGAGACTGGAGTCTGGCAGATAATGGGACCTCCTGGTTAATGGCCAGAAGGACCCAGAGAGATGTCCAAAAGGGTTTTGACACCTCTCTTCTGAACTAAATTCTACTTTAAATCATCTTCTCAGGTGGCGGAGGCCTTCTGTGGAGAAAGAGATATTTAACTCTGCAACCACTGAAGAGAAATCCGTCTATTCCAAAATTTCTGACTTTCCTCTAGAAACTGAGGTTGACAATATAAATACTGCTAACCCTGCTAAGATGGAGGGTGATTAATTTCTGCAATAATAATAAACAGTGTCAAATCTCTTAAGAGGAACTTCTTTCAAAAACGGGAGGCTCCTTTAAGCTGTACTATATTATCACAATATTCAATAAGAACCAGAAAAGGCTGGGTGGATGCTAAATTCTGAAAGCCATATTCTGTGAAAGAAAACATACACACACACATGGTTTGAGGAGATAGACTGCTTTCCTTTGGTGGGCCTCGATTCTGAACCAAGAGAACACACTCTGTATGACATTTAGATCCACTAGTCCACCAGGATTAGATTCGTCAGTGTTTCCACCTCCCAGCCCTTAATTTCAGGGTTTGTAATACAGTTAGCTATGTGCTCAAACTTGGCATACGATACCTACGCCTGGGAGGCCAAATTTGACCCACCCTGAAAAAAAAAAAACTCAGCTGTTTCAGGTTATAAAACTCTGAATCAATGTTATAGAATTTTTATAACTTTTACAATTCAGGCCTTTGGTTGTTTTTTAAAGGATAGTTTATTCTACAAGTCAGCAGATCAGATATACTTTATTTAAAGTATCCTAAATCGCATTCCCAAGTACTGAATTACTAGAGGAACAATTCACTTTTCTCCTTTTCAGAGCCTAATTCTCTTATCACATAAAACTTTCAGAAGGAGAGTTTAACATGCAAGGTGCACTGGGATGTATAAGAGAACTCTATAGCCACAATTTCAGTAAGGACTTTAATACCAAAAAAACCCCCAATTAACTTCTGTTTACAAAAGATGTTTAGGTAGAGCTGGACCCGAAGACCTACTTTATTTCTGTTTCTGATGATGGACTCTCAATCAATCAATCAATTGTATTTATTGAGCGCTTACTGTGTGCAGACCACTGTACTAAGCTCTTGGGAAGCACAAGTCGGCAACACATAGAGACAGTCCCTACGCAACAGCAGGCTCACAGTCTAGAAGGGGGAGACAGACAACAAAACCAAACATACTAACAAAATAAGATAAATAGAATAGATATGTACAAGTAAGATAAATAAATAAATAAATAGAGTAATAAAGTCAAGGACAGTGGATGAGCCTCAGTCCTGGGTCAGCAGAACTGAGAGACTGCATGGAGGAATTGATTGTAGTGCTAGTGGTTTGTGTAGCACCACTTGCACTCTCCCTTTCCTGCTGGATACAAGACATCCTCTGTCTCCCCCTTTTAGACTGTGAGCCCACTTCTGGGTAGGGACTGTCTCTATATGTTGCCAACTTGTACTTCCCAAGCGCTTAGTACAGTGCTCTGCACACAGTAAGCGCTCCATAAATACGATTGCTGATGAAGACATCAGGTTGGACCAAGTCCCTGCCCTACATGGGGCTCACAGTCTAAGTAGGAGGGAGAACAGGTCTTGAATCCCCATTTTACAGATGAGGAACCTGAGGCCCAGAGAAGTTAAATGACTCTCCCAAGGTCACACAGTCTCATATCTCCTCCTGCCTTCAGGACATCTCTATCTGGATGTCTGCCCACCATCTAAAACTCAACATGTCCAAGACTGAACTCCTTATCTTCCCTCCCAAACCCTGCCCTCTCCTTCACTTTCCCATCACTGTTGACGGCACTACCATCCTTCCCGTCTCACAAGCCCGCAACCTTGGTGTCATCCTTGACTCTGCTCTCTCGTTCACCCCTCACATCCAATCCATCACCAAAACCTGCCGGTCTCACCTCCGCAACATTGCCAAGATCTGCCCTTTCCTCTCCATCCAAACCGCTACCCTGCTCGTTCAATCTCTCATCCTATCCCGACTGGATTACTGCACCAGCCTCCTGTCTGATCTCCCATCCTCCAGTCTCTCCCCACTTCACACAACAGAGAGAAGCAGAGCCTCAGGAACTAGGGGCATGGAACCCAATTACGTCAACCAAGAGATGGTCTTGATCTGGGTAATGTTTTGATCCAAGGATACAGCTTTTTAATCTGGCCAATGATCCATCAGGTGAGGTCATCATAATCCCCACCAATTTATCTTGAGTAAACGCTGTGTGCCACCGGCAGAGCGAAATGTAAATTCATTTTTTAAACAATGTGTAACATTGTGGTGCATATGCTAAGGAAAAGACCAAAATGTCTAAACGGTTTCTAGAAAAACAGAACCAATACATTACGTCAACCTTAACTTCTGAAAGGAACACAAGGTATTTAATTCCCACCCTGGCCATAGCATGAAAATCAATTTAACTGTCTTCAAAAACTGAAATTCTGAACTGACCCTATCAAGTTCCAGGGAGACCAGGTATGATAAAGATTGATCTAGAGACATCTGAGATATGCCCCCTAGCCAGTAAGAGTAAAGTGAGCCTCACAGTTCATCTGCAGCCATAATAAAAAAGGACATTTGCAACTTGGTTATTCTACCAATACCACGTTTGGTTGTTTTTGAAGGACTGAATCTTAAGCTCAGTACAGTATGATGAAACTATTTAAGGATGGGTCTATCTGAAGAAAGCCAATTGGTTCTTCTAGATCGATCCTTTCTCACAAAAGGGGCTGAAGTTTGTGCACACATTTTTCCTTTTTCCCAGCTAGCAAAAAATGCAGTGAAAGATCCCATTTATCTTAGGACTATTGGTTAAGTATACTTGCACCTATCTAACCTCCTGCTACTTTCCTTTTGATGCTTAGTACAGTGCTCTGCACACAGTAAGCGCTCCATAAATACGACTGAATGAATGAATGATGGCATTTGTTAAGCACTTACTATGTGCGAAGCACTGTTCTAAGCGCGGGGGAGGCTACAAGGTGATCACGTTGTCCCACGGGGGGCTCACAGTCAATCCCCATTTTACAGATGAGGTAACTGAGGCACAGAGAAGTTAAGTGACTTGCCCAAAGTCACACAGCTGACAATTGGCGGAGCCGGGATTTGAACCCATGACCACTGATTCCAAAGCCCATGCTCTTTCCACTGAGCCATGCTGCTTCATTAAGCCACGCTGCTTGCTTTTGAAGGCACAAAGGTATAAAACTACTCCCAAAAATGTGATTTCATTATTCCATGCCTAACCACCAGCAGTAACAAGGATAACAGATCTTCGTAGCCTACAACTTCTTTCTAACTCATGGCCCTAGATAATTATTCCCTACTCTAAGGAAGTAGAGAATCAATCTCTACTGCTACAGCCTGGTCGTTACACTCAATGAATCAATCAATGGGATTTATTGAGCACTTTGTAGAGCACTGTACTAAGTGCTTGGGAGAGTACAATACAGCACAGTTGGCAGATATATTCCCTACCCACAAGGAGCTTACAGTCTAGAGGGGGAGACAGACTTAGTCCTAGATTGGCATGGCAGTTGGGCATAATAATAATAATATTAATAACAATAATGATAATAATTAAGTACTTACTATGGGCCAAGCACTGTACTAAGCACTAGAGCTGATACAATATAAGATGATTGGATACAGTCCCTAACCCAAGTGGTATTCACAGTCTAAGTAAGAGGGAAAAAATGAATTGAATCCCCATTTTACAGATGAGGTTACTGAGATACAGGGAAGTTAAATGACTTGCCCAAGGTCAACCACAGGCAAGTGCAGAACGGGGACTAGAACCCACGTCCTCCGACTCCCAGGCATATGCTCTTCCTGCTAGGCCACGCTGTTTAGGGCCTAATTACTTAAATCTTTTGTTGCTAATACAGTTTCTTTAGAGAGAGAGAGAGAGAGAGAGAGAGAGAAACTGAATTTAGTTTCATTAAATCATTCAGAACATCAGTAACACTTTCAGGACTGGCAAATTCAAAGATGAAACATTCACACTTGACTCTAGGTGGTGAGGAGTAGATAAATGATTTCCATCCTGGCTGACTCTTTTAGACTGTGAGCCCACTATCGGGTAGGGACTGTCTCTATGTGATGCCAATTTGTACTTCCCAAGCGCTTAGTACAGTGCTCTGCACATAGTAAGCGCTCAATAAATACGATTGATTGATTGATTGATTGACTCTGAAAAAAGGCAACTTTAAAACTTTGTGTTACTTACTCGTCATCCTCTGTAAGTCCTTTCACACAGTCATCCCAGGGCAGTTTGAAATGTATCTCTAAAGAAAAATAAATAAAAATAGTTTTTCAAAGAAGAAACCCAAAGGAATTTGAGAAAATAAAAAGGTGAGAAAGGAAAGGGAGAGAATGTATGTAGACACCAATATTAACCTTTTTTGCTCATGACCCAGGCAAGTTTAAAATGAGTCAATTCCTTTTTCTTCGTCCAGAAACAAATTCCCCGAACCCCACTGAACTGTTCTTTGACAGTTTTCACTTAATTATTCTTTACATTCATTTGGAGAGAGGTTCCCCACATCAATTCAGGCTTTTCTCAGTTACAAAACTGTATTCTTACATCTATTACATGACACCTCAAAGGCATTATTCCACACTTAAGGTAGAAATAATACTTATATTTTTAGACAATCTCAAAGAATTTGGTTGTGGAGGGAGTATCAATTTGCAAATAAATTTGGCCCTAATTATGATCTGATTGACAGAGAAGGATGCCCAATGATAGATATAACCATTTGCTAACAAGGAAGGGACTAACAAAAGCAAACTCTACATTTTTCAAATACACACACACACACAGTCCCTTCCTTGTTAGCAAATCATTGGATATCCTTCGTTGTCAGATTGTAACACACACAAACACAACATACACACACATACACATAAATACTTAATGTGTTAATATCTATTTTGAAATATATAAGTGCACATACACACACATATACATATATTTTTATATATATATATATGTATATATCAAGTCCAAGTCTTCAGATCCTGGCCATTATGTCTCCTGGTCACCTACCATAACCAAAGTGAAATAATTTCACCTACTAAGATTTCCCCAACCCCGCAAAAGAAAACAGCAGCCTTATCATCACCACTGAAAAGGGTGTGCTGAAAAAAGGTGAAGTTTAATATTAAAAACACCATTGGGGAGAGAGAAAGAAATGGGTTATAGCCTTGGCCACCCATAAGAAAGACCAGATTCCCTTGACCAAGGCTTTCATGCCTTTCATTTACTCCTGGAATTTTATTTTTACATTATTATTGCTATTATTATTATTATTACTAATCAAAACAGAGATGTTATTCCATGTCAATTTTAGCATTTTGACTCTGCTATTTAAGTAGAGCTTTATATAGCAAAAACCTTTCATTCATTATTAATCCTGGAAACTGGTGGGTTTAATGAAACCTTTCTCCCCCATCTAGACTGTGAGCCCACTGTTGGGTAGGGACCGTCTCTATATGTTGCCAACTTGTACTTCCCAAGCGCTTAGTACAGTGCTCTGCACACAGTAAGCGCTCAATAAATATGATTGATTGGTTGATTGATTGATTTCTTTTTACTTATTATGGTATTTGTTACATGTTTCCAACATGTCAAGCACTTTTCTAGCACTGGGGTAGATACAAGTTAAACAGTCCCTGCCTCACATTTGGTTCACAGCCTAAGGGAGGGAGAACAGGCACTGAATTCCCATTTTACAGATGAGAAAAATGAGGCACAGAGAAGTTAAGGACTTGCCTAAGGTCACCCAGCAGGCAATTGGCACAGTTGTGATTAGAAGTACAGTCCTCTGACTCCCAGATTCATGCTATTTCCACTAGGCCACACTACTCTTCCTTTGGCAGAGGTAGTCCTAAATGCTTAGCTAGTCCTGTAGACTGTAAGCTCCTTATGAACAGGGATCCCATCAACCAACTCTATTCTATTATACTTTCTTAACCACTTAATGCAGTGCTCGGCACACAGCAAATGTGCAATAAATGCCACTGGTTGATTGACTAGTTATGTAACTGCTTCCTAAAAATCCACTTTGAAGATATTCGAAGTTATCACCATCAGTTGCTTTTCTTTGATCTTCCAGGGCAAAAAAGATCATGAGCAGGCCTTTATTAGGCCAGGTCAGTGGCCAGTCTAGAACAGCATTCTAACAGGGCCACAAGAAGTTGAAGAAACTCTGACAATTGCCCTCATTGGCATCCATCCAGTAATCAATCAGTTGCATTTATTGAATTGAGTGCCTACTGTGCGCAGGGCACAGTACTAAGCGCTTGGGAGAGAACAATGTAAAAGTTGGACGACCCATTTCCTGTGCACCGAAAGCTTACAGTTTAGAAGGGGAACAGACATTTAAACAATTTAATGATAAGTACATAACTGCTGTGGAGCTGAAGATGGGGTGAATAAAGTACAATGAATCCAATGTTCTGAGATACATACCAGTCAACCTCCCTAAACTTTTCCCTCTACTAACACGCTGAGCTCCATCCATGAATTTATCTAAACCCTTCTTGAAACCACTTATATTTTCATCCTGCAATAACTTCTTGGGGAAATGAATTCCACATGCTTACTACCTGCTACTTACTTCGAACCTAAAGATGATAAAAAGGGCTCAGATAGATGTGTGGAGGCTCTAATAGCCCTGAAAATGATACCGAGAGAGGAATTAAATATTCCTAAATGCTGTTTCTTTGACAATGATGTCAATGGACTTTTGCAAGCTGCTTTGTTTCTTTGCCTCTGTCTCCCGACATGGAAATTAATAGTACTCACAAATAATGGCAAAAGTGAAAACAGTGAGGGGAAATATAGTTCTGGGTTTGCCCCACTAGTAACTAACTTACAAATTTTTTTTTGCAAAAGCAAAGATTGTGGAATACAGCAAAGGCCTGTTAGAATGCAGGTGTACAGGGGTAAGAAGGACATGCATTCCAACAGAATTACTACTACTAATCTTTCCTTCTCCCTCCAATTCTGATAGTCCCAAACCTCATTTGGAAAAATACTTGGCCAACAAACAGGAGGTAGCGCTAGTTGAACAGGTGGCAGTGAAGGTGACTTGGCTTTCTTGGTCAGGTTCCCTGGGAGGGAAATGGGAGTCTTCAACGGCCTTTCTCCTCTCCCTGCCCACTTCATGACAAAGGCATAATTGACAGAGAAAGCTTGTGTAAGTGAGTGGGAACCCTCATTTTCTAGGTGAAGAAACTGAGGGCCAGTGATGCTAAGCCACAGAGCAGGTAGCTCTAGAGAGGCTAGAACTCAGGAACTCTTGACTCCCAGCTCCACACCCTCAGTACAGAAAACAGAAGCAAAACTAAGATAGTGTACCGAGCACTATAGCAGGCAGTTGCCAAACGAGCTTAAGGCAGCACACCAAAGCAACTGCTACTTGGTCATTTGTATTTCAGAATACGGAATCACAGCATGGCTATATGATGCCTCCACAGCGCACAGAGAGAAAACGTTACAAGTGCTACATTCATGTACCTGCTTGCTTTAACACACAGCATTTCAAAACCAAAACTAGAAGTGAAAGGGAAGAAGGCTTGAGGTGAGCAAGGGAAGAGGATGAAACACAGCCCCGGAGGGAAAGAAGCGGATAAGCTCAAAGAAATCGGGCTAACAGCTGCAAAGGAAATGCAGAAGGACACTGTGTCAAAATCATCACTGAACAGTACAGCCTATTTTGAGGAGACCCTAATGGCCCATTCAAACTAATTTAGTGAATGAAAACTGCAGTTGTATGCGTTCTTGCATTTGCAATAAAGGAGGCATGGATTGCTTTTCCTATTTTGAAATTTAACTCTTGACTTTCTGAATAATGGCCTACATAAGGACCAGCACTTTTAGATTGGGCTGCTTTCAACTTACTTTACCTTATTCCAAGATTCAAACATAAAAAGAGGGTAAGTTTTGAAAAACTCCAATTTTATGCTATAATTCCAATGCAGAGTGAAAAACATGTGTTCTGGCACAACTGGGAATTTTATATCATCTTTGCACATGAGAACACTTGTATCAAATTTATTACCACATTTTCATTATTATTAGACTGTGGAAAAGGGACCGTGTCTGATTTCTTTATCTTGTATCCTGCCCCAGTGCTTACAACAGTGTTTTGCATACAGTCAATGGTATTAGAGCACTGACTATATGCAGAACACAGTCCTGACTGCTTGATAAAAATAAACATTAAGAGCTTATTAATAAACTCCAGAATTACAGGTTTTGTAAATCTGTGAATGGCATGGGTGCCTCCTTTATACAATAAATTACAATTTTACTGATACAGGGGAAACCAAATATTTAGACTGTGAGCCCACTGTTGGGTAGGAACCGTCTCTATATGTTGCCACCTTGTACTTCCCAAGCGCTTAGTACAGTGCTCTGCACACAGTAAGCGCTCAATAAATACGACTGAATGATTGAATGAATGAATTTAAGTATGTTGCCTCAATATATTACAAAATACTTCTTAAGTGGCTCCCCAGTTCAAATAATTATTCACTCCCACCTTACACGATATCATTTATTGATTTTTATGAACAGTCAACTTTCAGTCATCTGTTGCTAATAGAAGGGAGCAGTAGTGTGCATAATAAGAGTAACATAATAACAGCTTTCATGAATAATCTAAAAGCTGACACTTCTTCAGATAACTTTTTGGGTGCAGAAGAAGTCAATGCAGCACAGTAAGCACCCGTTAGGTCAAGCCATTCAGCCTTTCAGGAATATGTACTCAGTAAGGATAATGATAAGTGCCACTTTCTCATCTCCAGCTGTTAAACTACAATGGAGGACTGGAAAGTATTTTTAAGTTCTAGAGAGATAAATCTAATAATTACCATTACTAACAAATGCCATAATTATAATTACTATTATTTTTCTTGGTTGCTATGATTCTTGTACCCATCTCCTCACCAGGCGACTCCTACTGACTTTCCCCAAACTGTTATGAACGCACCAAAAAATACATGACATCCCTTCAAACATCTTAAGGTCAACAATTTGAAAACAAATTATTTCAGGGGTCAGTTTCACACTGAAGATACAGGAAGTACAAAAAGACTGTTTATACCCTACTACAGAAAAAAGAAGTGAATGTCTGAAACTAGTTGCATTTTGTCTCAGTATAGGCAACCATCCCTGACTACGAGAAATGTTTGTAATGAATGATTGAAGCCCTGGATAAGACTCCTCTGGACAGGGCTGGGGAGTGCCTGGACCACCAAGGGTTGGAGAAGACAGGCCCAGCAGCTCACATTATAAAACCAGTGCATGGCATGGCTGAGAGAAAGAAACGGTTTTCACAAGGCACTGAAACAAACAATTAAGCTCTCCAGTAAGACCACACATTTTGCTACTTTGTCAAATTTGTGGTTATTTCTGTAGCTTTTAAGGTACTGTGGGAGAAGGAATGTGAATAGAGGGGAAGTAGGTGAGAAAGGGAAAGAGCCAGGATGGATACAGAGATGGGGCTTAGGGGCTAGAGAGGTCACCACAGGGTATTTCTCTTTTAATTACTGGGTCCAGACATTCTCCCCAAACTCTTGATCTTGAAAATTTGATGTTATGGAGAAAATATTTTGTGAAATTGCTGTGCAGCAGACACTTGCCATTCAGTAAAATGATACACATTTGGTAAGGGTCAATGTGCTTGGTCCATTAGAGCCCGTGGCCCATCATGACCAAGCACATAGCCAATTCTGGCTCTCTGGTTCAGGCTGAAATTTAGATGAGGTAAGGGGACAGAATCTTGCATGGTCAGGTAAGTATCTGGATTGGCCTGGCCTGTTGCAACTTCTGTACCCAATATTACCAGATTAGTGGATTGTCTGATTTTATCAACAGTGAGTACACTCTCATCACTGAATAGCTGCAGAACAGCTCCTTATAGCTCCCACTGGCATTCTGGGGTAAATTACATGAGGATAAACTATTGTTAGTTCCTACTTGGTGGAAATTTTGCCTTTTTCTAATGCAAAAATTCCACTGCTCCTTGTGGACAGTGAACTGGTCACTTTGCTATTCTATACTTACCATCTGTCTAATACAGTGCATTTCACAAGATGGGGCTCAATAAATGGACCCACTTCAGCAATTTACAATTTTCATTTCATTCAGTTTAAATGATGAAACTAATCATTCACACTCTGCTTATAGCCCATCTCAGGTTGGTTTCACTTTCCGAGTTTTCATGACAATAGTGATGTTGAGGGAGGGAACTGCAGGAGGGAACTGCTTAAACTAAAACCAAAATAGTTAGTGAAAATATTTCTGCTTATATTACTGTAGGTTTTGTAAGTCCTATAGAAAAAAAATTCAATCTACACGCCATATTCCTCTAATAAGCTGCGGAAAAAGAACAACTTCACAGCAATGCAGGTCTGGCAAGCAGCAGAACAAGACTGATTTTGGCACAGACACGAATAAGCACTAGTACTAATCTCTTCCCTGCCTCTAGACTCTGAGCTTATTTGAATGGGACACCAAGACACATAATAAGTACCCGAGGCTGCGGTACAGAAGTGGGTGTCCTGAAATTACCTGGTACATCAGGCGCTATTTAAAAATATATGCTACTTTGCCACTGATTACCCAGACACAGTGAGAGAGAGAGAGACAGAGAGAAACCATGGCTTAAGCAAACAGAGACAGTATTTTGGTATCCCAGGTAACACAGGCCTAAGGCCCGGGAGTTGCTATTTCAAGGGCTGCATCAATGGCAAATACCCAATGCCAAGATTAGGAAACAGCGTCAGCTTGGAGATGCAATAAACAATGATACTTAAAAAAAAAATAGAATCAGCAGAATTCCCTCCTTCTGATCCTGGTGGATGTCACAATGATCCTTCCAGGGCCACTGAGAGGAGAAAGTCCTCTGTTGCTCCTCTGCCCTGTTCTTTTCTAGAAGTAGCCAGAGGACTGCACGGAGGCAGCAGAGCAGCTTCTGCAGCACTGAGGTGACACTGCTAGGAATACGGAACAGGCAAGCACCGGATGGCACTCAGCCAGGCTATGCACCACCCTTATACAAAGAGGCAAGAGCGCGTCAGAGTAGGAGGTGGCATAATCCTCCCGGCTCCTGCAGTCTCCTTTGGACAGCCAGGTCGGCTGCGGTCCCTGTGACCTGCATTGCCCAGGATGCTGCACTTCAACTCCACGCCACTCAGATCATATCACTTTGTTTCAGAACCTTTGTTTTCCGGTGTGATTTTAGTAGCTGTTCCGTATACATATATATTGAAAAAACGAAAAATAAATAACAAAAAATCTTTAAGCCTCACAATGATTGCCCCCACTTATTTCCCATTCATGAGGTAAGAAAAGTTAGGCACAGAATCATTTCTATTTCTAAATTAAAATTTTCCAATTTTCCAATGCCTGGGTCCACATCGGACTATCTTCAATTTATAAACTCTTTCAAGGTAATGGAACTCAGGCACATAACTGAATCCTGGTCCACGAGCATTTTACCAAAGGAAGTGAAGGGTAAATGCAAGGAGGGCGGTGTAACGTCTGTCAGCTTTGCTGCACGGAGCAACTCTAGCAGAAGGTTTGGTAGAAGAGGCAGCTGAAACCTTTAGTTTAAATGAAGTGTTGGGATGATTGGTGGAGTTCGCTTCTCCCTGTTCTGTCACTCTGCTCCCAAAGAAGGATTTTCCAGTGGAACTAGAATACTCTGATTCGTTTTCTCCCCTGCATTCAGTAAAGATGGCTACATCCCCCCATGTGGCCACGTGCCCAGAATTAGGCCTCTGTCACCCAAAACAAACAGCCCCATTTAGGTTAGCCGGGGATGGGTGGCTGCCCGGGCAAGCCTACTCCAGCTGCACCTTTGGGCATCCCAAGTCGCCCCCCATCTTGGGATGTTTAACAGAGGTACTTGGGCCCAGAGACCCCAAGACACTGCCAGCTTTCGGGAAACTTAGCAGCCTCCTGGAACGAGCCCAGCTTTCTCCATGGGATCACCCAAACAGGGTGGTAATCCCCCAAGGCCCAGGCCAGAGCCCTCCAAACCCTCCAATCGACAGAAGCATGCCCCTGGACGTCACCTTTCTGTCTCCTGCCATGGGTTCCTCAAGGCAACCCAGGCTCAGCTCCCATTCGGGCCCCCGTGGTTGGGCTAGTGGGAGCCTACTCCCTCAGAGATTCAACTGATGGGTACAACCTTATTTATTTATACAGATGGTTGCGCTTCAATACCAAGTGGTAGCCATGGTTCGGCACTGAGGTGAGCCACGTAATAGTTTTGGGAGGGAGGATCAGGCTGAGAGGGAAGACTAAGTTGCCAAGCATTCAACTTAAAGCTGCATCTCTTCAGGAAAGTCTCACCCTCAGTTAGTCCTGCTGCCGAGCTTGGCAAAACGTTTGAAGGGTAGTATAAACATTTAAAATGCATTTTGGATTTGAAGACAACACTAATGTCTTAACGCTTTCTAAAATCTGTGAAGCTGAGAAGACCAATGGACGAAGGACATCCCTTCTACAGTTGGCATCCCCTTAAAGACTGTCATTTCTTATCTGCCTGGAATTCTTTTCAATTTTGCCACCTTTAAGTGCAATCTCCCTCCACCTTCTGCTGTCCTAAAGGCGTTCAAGTCCAGCTGGTAAGCCTTACACTGTTATCTCCAGGTAGCCATTGGCTACCGGAGGTGAACTAATTCTCCCCACCTTGTTTTAGCTCATCCGCTTCAGCTGACCATGAAGTTCCTGCTTAGGTACTGGGCAGTGGTCCATTTTCTTCCCATTTCCTGCCCAGAAAAACCGTGTTCCTGGGATATTGACAGACTGAGAGAGTTCTACGATTCTGTTTTCTGCCACCTTGCCTTGCAATTTGAAATATGACCTTGAAGGTGATGCTGATGAAAACCTCTCAAGATGTTCTGTCTGTTGCGGGCCTAGCTCTCCCAGTCATTTAGTAAATTAGACACTTCGGTCTGAAACTTGACACCATTACTGTGGGGTGGAGGGCTCAGGGGGAGGCACACTTTCTGCCAGTTTCCCCAAAAATATGCTGGCCCTTTCTGTTTGGCTTGCCATTTCTTCTCCTCCCCAAACATCAAGACACAATGTATTGTCTATAAGGCAAGTAGGATTCAGGGCCAGCATTCAGTTCCATATCGCTAAAGAAAATCTTCAGTTGCATGAGGCTTTTCTGGAGGTTGGCTGGCAGATCATCAATTAATCAATAATATTTGTCGAGTGCTTAGTCTGCATTAAGCCCTTGGGAGCGTACAACACAGTTAGTAAGCATGATCCCTGGCCTCAAAGAGTTTACAATCGAGTGGGGGTGACAGACTCTACAACAAATTTCAGGTAGGGGGAAGGAACTGAATGTAAAGATATGTCCATAATAATAATAATAATGGCATTTATTAAGCACTTACTATGTGCAAAGCACTGTTCTAAGTGCTGGGGAGGTTACAGGATGATCAGGTTGTCCCATGGGGGGCTCACAGTCAATCCCCATTTTAAAGATGAGGCAACTGAGGCACAGAGAAGTTAAGTGACTTGACCAAAGTCACACACCTGACAATTGGCGGAGGTGGGATTTGAACCCATGACCACTGACTCCAAAGCCTGTGCTCTTCCCACTGAGCCACGCTGCTTCTCTATAAGTGCTGAAGTAGCGGTAGTGGGGGAAATAGGGTGGAGAGATGAGAAACTAATTAGGAAGGCCACCTAGAGGAGGTGAGATTTCAGAAGGGATCTGAAAATAGGGAGAATAGTGGTCTGCCAGATGGGAAGTGGAAGGGAGATCTAGGCAGAAGGAAGGGTGTGAGCCAGGATTTGGGAAGGGAGTTCCGCCAGGCAGAAGCAGGAGCGGGAAGTAAGCGGCAACAGAAGCTAGAGCACAAAAGGGCATGGCCTGCGTACGCAAATTGGCTTGGGAGGAGAAAAGCAAGTGAGCGGGGGGTCTGTAGTGTGGGACAGGAGTTAACGTACACACTAGATTTGTAAGCTTCTTGAGGGAAGAGACTGTGTCTACCTACTCCACTGTACTCTCCCAGGCACTTACTACACTGCTCTGCCCACAGCAAGCACTCGATAAAGCATTGATCAATTGAGGTTTCTTACTTCTCTTCTGAGATGCTGGTTTTAAAACTGGGAACCCACTTTCCGAATGCTATTAAGGCTACTGAGGTACTCTAACATGACATTCAGAAGACTTAGCTTATTTTGCTTTAAAGACTTTCGCTTCAAAGAACAGCATTACAAACTATAAATACAGCTTCGGCACTAACACCCACCATCTAGGCAAAAGGTGTAAAATCAAGGAGGCCAGAACCCCGTAGAACAATTCAAGTAGGACTTACGGAAGGAAATGTAGGCTAATGATACCCTCACGACTTTGCTTCTCTTACAAAAAGTGCCATGACCTGTATTTATCTCCAAATGCCACATGTGGTTTTTAAGTTAAATTTTCATGCAACTCAGAAAATTACTTAAAACTTAGTTTATCTACCACCAAAGGTTAAAAGGATACAGAGTATCCTGCTGACGCACCAAAGACCGCCCTGAAAACGTGAAAGTTTTGCTTATAGGGTAAAAACATAACCGACAACTCTTGCTGGAAGCCATTAGGAAATAGATTTGCAGAAATTAAAAACTACATCTCTGCTTCACTCTTTCAAATGAGCTTGCCAACAAATATTCCATACACCACTGAAATACCCAGTGAAAATCATTCAGTAGAGCATACTTAAAATTACTCAGTATAATGTATTAAAATTTGGGTTTTTTTCTGTTTCTATGCTCTCATTCCACACTATTATGAACATTAAACCTTTTGAAGGATTGGTAAGATTTGAATCACAAGCTAATTACCTCCTAATTAGACAAGCAGTGTGGCTCAGTGGAAAGAGCACGGGCTTGGGAGTCAGAGGTTAAGGGTTCTAATTCCGACTCCACCGTTTGTTAGCTGTGTGACTTTGGGAAAGTCACTTAACTTCTCTGTGCCTCAGTTAGCTCATCTGTAAAATGGGGATTAAGACAGTGAGCCCCATGTGGGACAACCTGATCACCTTGTATCCCCCAAGTGCTTAGAACAGTGCTTTGCACATAGTAAGCGCTTAGCAAATATCATCATTATTATTCTATCTATATGATGTAGTTTCAAAGACCATAGTTTTAATGATACCCTACTAGACCCCCCAAACTCTCAAATCAACAATCCAGCATTCTCACTGGACTAATTCCCTCATGCCCAAAATATGACAATATATTACCAAAAAGACAAAAACTAACATGAAAGTAGCACTCATGCCAACTGAATGCTTAAAGCATTAAAATGCTTCCATAATCACATTCCTTTTTTTGATACCTATCTATATACATGTATTGATATATATATATATATTTACTCTGAAAAAGATATTTTCCCTGATAAATACAGAAGCCCAAATAGCCTATACAATGAAAAAAATCATAGTTAATCACTATTTACATTTTACTTAAGCTTCTGTGTTGGTGGTTTTGATGTGGGATGTGTGAATTCTCTGGACAGACAGGTCAGCAGTGAGAGGGAGTGGTTATCTCACTTCTAAGTCAAAAGGAAAAAAAAAACAGTAACATTTACTAACACAAAAAACTACATTGCTGCAATTTGGCTTTGATGGATTTGCAGAGAGAGAGAGAGAGAGAGACAGAGAGAGAGGGAGAGACAGAGAGAGAGGGAGAGAGAGAGAGATGAGTCTTTGAAGCAGTATGGGTCACATATAAAGATTATTTGTTGAGTTTAGTAAGGTATAATTTACTTTATACTGATGCCTGTCTCCAACTCTAGGCTATAAGCTTGTTGTGGGAAGGGACCATATCTGCCAACTCTATTGTACTGTACTCTCCCAACTGCTTACTACAGTGCTCTGCACATAATAATTGTTCAATAAATTCAAATGATTGATTGATCAATCCATTGATTGACTGATTGGATAGTCATCAAGACTGTAGTAAGCCAAATGTTTTGGGGGACTCCAGTAAAGGTTTACTGCCTGTCATACCAAAGCCCTGGATGTCACTCCTGGAGTGCCAAAGTAAGTGTTACAACATGGAATCAAAGTCAAGTAGAAATTTTGCAGGCGAATGTAACCTTTTCTCAAAAATGTGTTGTATCCAAATGCTATATTACGCTTCTACTCAAATCTGCTAACTTTGGAAAATTAGACTATATGCATTTTTGTTCATTTCAGTCATTCGCAAGCAAGGAAGACTTATTTTTAAAATTACAATACTTTCTATCAACTGAAAAAAAACTATGATCCAACTTCTACAAGATCCAATTTTCCTTAAGAAATACAATTTTCTTCAATTTTCTGACTTTTAAAAATATTTTAAACTGAAATTTGTTCAATTCACAGTAAAATAAATTACCTGCCAAACAATGCTTCATATTTCAATGTCTCAAAATACATTTCTGTTCAGTTGAAAGTACTCATTATCAAATATTTATTAAAGCATTCTACTATTTCCTCTAACCCTATCTACCTTAGCATTCTACTATTTCCTCTTACCCTAATCTACCTTAGTGTCTGTCTCCCTCTTTAGACTGCAAACTTGTTGTGGGCAGGGACCGTGTCTGTCAACTCTGTTGCATGGTACTGTCTCAAGTGCTTAGTACAGTGCTTTGCACACAAGTGCTTAATAAACACCAGTGGATTGAACGATTAATGCTCACTCATACTTGATGTGGGAGGTAGCCTCTAGAAATTTGCTCTTAAAGATATTTTCCCTGATAAATATAGAAGCCCAAATAGCCCATACAGTGAAAAAAAATAATAGTTAATCAATATTTACATTTTACTTAAGCTTTTGTGTTGGTGGTTTTGATGTGGGATGTGTGAGTTCTTTGGACAGACAGGTCAGCAGTGAGTGGGACTGATTATCTCACTTCTACTTAGTCAAAAGGAAAAAAAAAATAAACAGTGACGTTTACTAACACAAAAAACTACATTGCTGCAATTTGGCTTTGATGATTCTCTAAAGACACACATTCAAAACAACTAAGTCATATTTGCGGTCCCCAGGGCAGCAAAGTCTAGAAAGGATAGATTGCAAGCTCCTTGGAAAACACAGGTCATGTCCTTTTGGTGTTCTATTTGACTCCATAACTCAGCACACCCAAACACAGAAAAATATCAAACCTGGTAACACACAGATAAATGGAGAGGCTGTAAGGGAGAAGATGCTGAAGTAACAGGTGCTACAAGGCCTACTAATCCCCCTGTACCACCTGTCTGAAAAGTACCAGAGGAGGCTCATAGTGCAGAATTGCGTGGCATTAGATGGCTCCAAGTGTACAATAAGAGAAAGGTACAGATAGAGAAATTTCTTATTCCACATTGTTGTGAGTCACAGTCTCTCTCACTATCCAGTTGCAATAGAATTACTGTGGTTTTGTGAAACACTACCTGAGAGAATGGGGGTGCTCAAATGGTTTGGATGATTTGAATGAGTGGTTGTGCATGTTAATTTGAAGGTGTGCTGGCAGGAGTATCATTGTGCCGTCAGGAGATAATTCTGACTCTTACGAAGCAGTGTGGCCTAGTGGAAAGAGCACAGGCCTGGTTGTCAGAAGACCTGAGTTCTAATCCCAGCTTCACTACTATTCTGCTGTGTGACGTTGGGCAAGTCATTTAACTTTTCTGGGCTTCAGTTTCCTCATCTGAAAAATGGGGATTAAATCCCACTCCACCCCATTTAGGCTGTGAGCCCCACGTGGAACAGGGTCTGTTACCAATCTGATACAATGCTTGGCACGTAGTAAGTGCTTAACACTATTATTATCATTATTATTATTCTGTCAGCACCCAAGGTTGAGTCACTGTGAATGCAAACTTGTTAGTATGCATGTTTGCAACTGGGTGAACCAGCATGAGTGTCCCTCAAATTCTATTCAAGTTAGAATCCCAGTTCAAGTTCACCTTACTCTGTTCCTTGTACAGGACCTGCTAAGAACACATCTCCCGCATAAAGGACCAAACTAAGGGCAGGGAATTTGTCTGTTACGTTGTTGTTTTGTACTAAGCGCTTGGCACAACAACATTCTGCACACAGTAAGCACTCAATAAAACGCGATTGGTTGAAGCAGCATGACCCATTGGAAAGAACACAGGCCTGTGAGTCAAAGCACGTAGGTTATATAACTCAAGCTCTACCACTTGCTGTGTGACCTTGAGTAGGTCATTTCAGTTCACAGCGCCTCAGTTTCCTCATCTATAAAATGAGAACAAAACATTTGTTCGCCCTCCCCCTTAGACTGTCAGCCCTATGAGGGATAGGAACGGTGTTCTACTTGATTACCTCAAATCTATCCCAGCATTTAGTATAGTGCTTGGCAACAAAGTAACTGTTTAACCAATATCACAGTTGTCATTATTTGCTGGAAGATCAGAGTGATGGAGGTTTTGAGGACTGGTCTGCCGCTCAACTTTTACCACTGGGATAGGAGGATGTGACTAAGAAATCGGCACTTAAAGTCTTACTCTTCCATCATTATCAACAGTATTTATTGGACTTCTACTTGATAAGAGGGCATAAATACTCAGTGCTATTTCTACTGTCCCTCACCCACAACCCCTCAAGGCATAAATCTTCCTGCCAAATTTCTTCCTTCCTGTGTTAGCCTCAGCACTCATCACTTTCCTAGACAGAAAAGCAGGCAGGGGAAGGGGACTGCAGGTCCTGCCAGATCTATGGCAATTCCCTTCTAGGAACCTGGTGGGCAGTTACTTTGTTCAGCAGGTCAGATATGGAGAAAGAAGGCAGATCTCAAAGTCGCCACCCATGTCGTTACACTGCCATCATGTCGGCCTCTAATCAATGGCATTGAGCATTGTGTGCATAGCACTGTATTAGGTTCTTGGAAAAATCCAACTTCAACTTCCTAAGGCCGAGATCATGATCACTGCGATGCCAACTCCAGCGTGGGCCTTGTCCACTGCAAGTCAGAGCAAACCTGGGGCCAGACAACAGACTCAATGTGCTACAGGATTCAGCCAAACTCCTTACTATGATGCGATTAATGTGAATTTGGTGAAAATGTTTTTCTCCTGAAACAGACCATATCACCCTGCGGCATGTTGGAGAGGCAATCAGTAACCCATTTCATAACGTTACTAGCGACCTTAAGTCCTTACTATCAGGGCTTAGTGGAAAGAACACAGGCTTGGGAGTCCAAGATTGTGGGTTCTAATCCCACCTCTGCCACTTATCAGCTGTGTGACTTTGGGCGAGTCACTTAACTTCTCGGTGCCTCCGTTCCCTCATCTGTAAGATGGGGATGAAGCCTGTGAGCTCCACGTGGGACAACCTGCTTACCTTGTATCTACCCCAGTGCCTAGAACAGTGCTTGGCACAAAGTAAGCACTTGACAAATACCCTCATCATTATTATACACCAAGCCCTGTTCTAAGTGCTGGGGTAGATACAGGTTGATCAGGTTAGACCCGGTCCCCGTCCCACACAGGGCTCACACTCTTATCCAGTATGGCTCAGTGGAAAGAGCATGGGCTTGGGAGTTCAAGGTTGTGGGATCTAATTCCGCCTCTGCCACTTATTAACTGTGTGACTTTGGGCAAGTCATTTAACTTCTCTGGGCCTCAGTTACCTCGTCTGTAAAATGGGGAAGTGTACGATTCCCACGTGGGTCAACCTGATTACCTTGTATGTACCTCAGCGTACTTAACAATACCATCATTACTATAATTATTATAATTACTATATGCCAAGCCCTATTTTAGGCACTGGGGTAGATACAGCGTGTGACCATGTGTCCCACATGGGGCTCACACTCTTATCCCCATTTTACGGATGAGGGAACTTGGGCCCGGAGAAGTGAAGTGGCCTGCCCAAGGTCACGCAGCAGACAAGTGGCAGAGGTGGAATTGGAACCAAGGGCCTTCTGATTTCCGGGCCCGAAGCAACGTGGCCCAGTGGAAAGAGCCCGGGCTTTGGAGTCAGGGGTCATGGGTTCAAACCCCGGCTCTGCCAACTGTAAGCTGTGTGGCTTTGGGCAAGTCACTTAACTTCTCTGGGCCTCAGTTCCCTCATCTATAAAATGGGAATTCATTCAATCGTAGTGAGCGCTTACTGTGTGCAGAGCACTGTACTAAGCGCTTGGGAAGTACAAGTTCCACCAATTGTCAGCTGTGTGACTTTGGGCAAGTCACTTCACTGGGCCTCAGTTCCCTCATCTGTAAAACGGGGATGAAGTCTGTGAGCCCCCCCATGGGACAACCTGATCACCTTGTAACCTCCCCAGCACCGTACTAAGCGCTTGGGAAGTACAAGTTCCACCAACTGTCAGCTGTGTGACTTTGGGCAAGTCACTTCACTGGGCCTCAGTTCCCTCATCTGTAAAACGGGGATGAAGCCTGTGAGCCCCCCCCATGGGACAACCTGATCACCTTGTAACCTCCCCAGCACCGTACTAAGCGCTTGGGAAGTACAAGTTCCACCAATTGTCAGCTGTGTGACTTCGGGCAAGTCACTTCACTGGGCCTCAGTTCCCTCATCTGTAAAACGGGGATGAAGCCTGTGAGCCCCACCATGGGACAACCTGATCACCTTGTAACCCCCCCAGCACCGTACTAAGCGCTTGGGAAGTACAAGTTCCACCAACTGTCAGCTGTGTGACTTTGGGCAAGTCACTTCACTGGGCCTCAGTTCCCTCATCTGTAAAACGGGGATGAAGTCTGTGAGTCCCCCCATGGGACAACCTGATCACCTTTTAACCTCCCCAGCACCGTACTAAGCGCTTGGGAAGTACAAGTTCCACCAATTGTCAGCTGTGTGACTTTGGGCAAGCCACTTCACTTCTCTGGGCCTCAGTTACCTCATCTGTAAAACGGGGATGAAGCCTGTGAGCGCCCCCATGGGACAACCTGATCACCTTGTAACCTCCCCAGCACCGTACTAAGCGCTTGGGAAATACAAGTTCCGCCAACTGTCAGCTGTGTGACTTTGGGCAAGTCACTTCACTGGGCCTCAGTTCCCTCATCTGCAAAACGGGGATGAAGACTGTGAGCCCCCCCATGGGACAACCTGATCACCCTGTAACCTCCCCAGCACTGTACTAAGCGCTTGGGAAGTACAAGTTCCACCAACTGTCAGCTGTGTGACTTTGGGCAAGTCACTTCACTGGGCCTCAGTTCCCTTATCTGTAAAACGGGGATGAAGCCTGTGAGCCCCCCCATGGGACAACCTATCACCTTGTAACCTCCCCAGCGATTACAACAGTGCTTGGCCCATCGCAAGCGCTTTAATAAACGCCATCCCCGCTGCTTTTAGACTGTGAGCCCACTGTTGGGTAGGGACTGTCTCTATATGTTGCCAACTTGTACTTCCCAAGCGCTTAGTACAGTGCTCTGCACATAGTAAGCGCTCAATAAATACGATTGATGATACTTCTCAGTCTGGGACACTGAGGCCCCCGGGCTTCACCTGAGTGTGGGGCCTGTGGTGATGGCCGCCCCGCGGGCCTGGCGGGGGGGGGCGCCTCTTCCTCCTTCCCCTCACGCCCCCAACGGCCGAGCGCGCGCTCCCCCCCGCGCACGCGCGCGCGCCCCCGCCTCCAGCCCGGCCCGGCCGGGGGACAAGGAAACTTACAGTTTTCCCCGTGCGTGCGCGTCACAGCGACGTGACGTCGCTCTGGGGCCCGGGCGCCAAGGACGTCACGCGGCCCCGCCTCCCGCTCCCGCGCATGCGCGGCGCCTCGTGGCCGCGCGTCGTTAACGTCCACGAGGGAGCGAGGGCACGAGGGCTTCCCCCCCCCCGCCCTCCCCCTCCACGCTCTTCATTCATTCATTCATTCATTCATTCATTCAGTCGTATCTATTGAGCGCTTACTGTGTACACAGCACTGTACTAAGCGCTTGGGAAGTCCAAGTTGGCAACATCTAGAGACGGTCCTGACCCAACAGCGGGCTCACAGTCTAGAAGGCCTCCCTCCACACATCCTCCCATCTTACCTCCTTCCCTTCCCCACAGCACCTGTATATATGTTTGTACATATTTATTCCTCTATTGATTTATTTTACTTGTACATATCTATCATCATCATCATCATCAATCGTATTTATTGAGCGCTTACTATGTGCAGAGCACTGTACTAAGCGCTTGGGAAGTACAAATTGGCAACATATAGAGACAGTCCCTACCCAACAGTGGGCTCACGGTTGTTTATTTTATTTTGTTAGGATGTTTGGTTTTCTTCTCTGTCTCCCCCTTCGAGACTGTGAGCCCACTGTTGGGTAGGGACTGTCTCTATATGTTACCGACTTGTACTTCCCAAGCGCTTGGTACAGAGCTCTGCACACAGTAAGCGCTCAATAAATACGATTGATGGATGATGGATCCTCCAAACTAGCTCTCTTTCTCCCTTCAAAGCCCTACTGAGAGCTCAATCAATCAATCGTATTTATTAAGCGCTTACTGTGTGCAGAGCACTGTACCAAGTGCTTGGGAAGTCCAAGTTGGCAACATATAGAGACGGTCCCTACACAACAGCGGGCTCACAGTCTAGAAGGCCTTTCAATGCCTTCCCTCCACACATCCTCCAAACTAACTCTCTTTCTCCTTTCAAAGCCCTATTGAGAGCTCAATCAATCATATTTATTAAGTGCTTACTGTGTGCCTAAGTGCTTGGGAAGTCCAAGTTGGCAACATATAGAGACGGTCCCTACCCAACAGCGGGCTCACAGTCTAGAAGGCCTTTCAATGCCCTCCCTCCACACATCCTCCAAACTAGCTCTCTTTCTCCCTTCAAAGCCCTACTGAGAGATCAATCAATTAATCAATCGTATTTATTGAGCGCTTACTGTGTGTACAGCACTGTACTAAGCCCTTGGGAAGTACAAGTTGGCAACATATAGAGACGGTCCCTACCCAACAGTGGGCTCACAGTCTAGAAGGGGGAAGAAAGAGAACAAAACAAAACATATCAACAAAATAAAATAAATAGAATAGTTATGTACATGTATGTATGTAGCTCACCTCCTCCAGGAGGCCTTCCCACACTGAGCCCCATTTTTCCTCTCCTCCTCCCCATCCCTCCCACCCTACCTCCTTTCCCTCCCCACAGCACCTTTATATATGTTTGTACAGATTTATTACTCTATTTTACTTGTACATATTTACTATTCTATTTATTTTGTTAATGAAGTGCATTTAGCTTTACTTCTATTTGTTCTGACGACTTGACACCTGTCCTCATGCTTTATTTTGTTTGTCTCCCCCTTCTACACTGTGAGCCGTTCATTCATTCATTCAATCGTATTTATTGAGCGCTTACTGTGTGCAGAGCACTGCACTAAGTGCTTGGGAAGTACAAGTTGGCAACATATAGAGATGGTCCCTACCCAACAGTGGGCTCACAGTCTAGAAGGGGGAGACAGAGAACAAAACAAAACATATTAACAAAATAACATAAATAGAATAAATATGTACAAATAAAATAGAGTAATACTGTTGTTGGGTAGGGACTGTCTCTATATGTTGCCAAAGCAGAAGGGCAGGAATTTAAAAGACTCACCGCTCTTTATGGGCAAGGGGTTTAACCACCTCTGATGTACGGGTGCCAGGGGGGATTTTACTGGAGAAAAAAAAGTAAATGGGGCACTACAAAATGTCCCCTTGCTAAGTCATCCTCCTCCTGGGTGGGATAGTTTGGGGCAGGAGTAGATGATTGGAAGCACCTGTGCTTTCCAGCCACTTCTCCAACCCCTCCAATTAGGGGCTCTAGCCACAGCTGCAAGGCTAGTCGACCCCTCTACAAACCCCATCATAGCCCCCAACAACATAATCCCTGGAGATATGAAAAATAAGAATGAATTTAATATCCCAGAAGTATTTTAGGTTTCCCCAAACAGATTTAAAAAAAGTCACATTTACTAAGCACTCACTTTGTGCTAAGCACTACAGTAGATATACTACAAGATAATCAGATGAGGCATAAACCCTTTCCCGCCCCTCTAGACTGTAAGCACGTTGTGGGCAGGGAATGTATCTGTTAAAGTCTCCCCAGTGCTTAGTATAGTGTTCTGCACACAGTAAGTGCTCAATAAATACAATTGACAGATTGGGAGGGAGGAAAAAGCAGGCATTTTATCCCCATTTTACAGAGGAGGGAATTGAGGCACAGAGAGGTTAAGCAACTTCCCCATGGGCAGTGGCAGAGCTGGTATCCAAGTCCCCTGACTCCCAGAACCACAGTCTTTCCATTAGGCTTGGTCTGAGAGTCAGAGGTCCTGGGTTCTAATCCCAGCTCTGCCGCTTACTTGATGTGTCACCTTGGGCAAGTCATTTAACTTCTCTGTGTCTCAGTTCCCTCATCTGCAGAATGTGGATTCGAAACCTGTTCTCCCTCCTACTTACAGTGTACTTAGCTCCGTGTGGGACCTGCTTATCTTGCATCCACCCCAGCCCTTGGTGCAGTGCTTGGCACATATTAAGTACTTAACAAAAACCACTATTACTACTAGGCCACAAAACCAGGCCTGACAAAACTAGGATTCATTGCAGTTCTCTGGGCAGGGTATTCCTTCTGAACTCCTCCTTCCAAAATCTTTCTCAAAATTACATGGAAAACCTAGATGCACGGGAGGTTACTAAAGGTCTGTTTGGGGCTCAGAGTCTAAGGGAGAGGGAGAATAAGTATTTTATCTTCACTTTACAGATGAGGGATTTGAGATTTAGAGAAGTTAAGTGACTCACCCAAGGTCACAAAGCAGGCAAGTGGCAGAACTGGGACAAGAAGCAGCGTGGCTCAGTGGAAAGAGCACGGACTTTGGAGTCAGAGGTCATGGGTTCAAATCCCGGCTCCGCCAGTTGTCAGCTGTGTGACCTTGGGCAAGTCACTTCACTTCTCTGGGCCTCAGTTACCTCATCTGTAAAATGGGGATTAAGACTGTGAGCCCCCCGTGGGACAACCTGATCACCTTGTAACCTCCCCAGTGCTTAGAACAGTGCTTTGCACATAGTAAGCACTTAATAAATGCCATTATTATTATTATTATTATTAAGAACCCAGGTCCTCTGACCCAGACCTGTGTTCTTTCTTGTAGACCACATTGCTTCTCTAGGTTATAAGTGCCAATAGCAAGCACTTTTCCTTATAACGTGACAGCTGCATTTCGTTCATGAAATAGATATTAGTGATCATTTTTCTGAAAACAAAGCTCAGTCCATGTCTCTCCATTCTTTGAAACCTCCACTGCTTACCCAGTCCACCTCCACATCAAAGAGAAACTCCTTACCACTGGCTTTAATGCACTCAATCAGCTCTTTCCCTCCTACTTTACCTTGATGATCTCCTACTACCACCCAACCGGCACGCTCAATCAATCGTATTTATTGAGAGCTTACCGTGTGCAGAGCACTGTACTAAGCACATGGGAGAGTACCCCATGACAATATAACAGACACATTCCCTGGTCACAGTGAACTTACAATATAGAGGGGGAGTTTACACTCTCCGGTTTTCCAACAGCAAGCTCAATTTTGTCTATCCTAACCCCAATCCCTTGCCTACCTTCTCCAATGGGCCTGGAACTCCCTTCATAGCTGACAGTCCATCTTCAAAATCCTCCTAAAATCACATCTTCTCCAAGAGGTCTTCCCAGACTAATTATTTTATTTCCCCTAACGGCTCTCCTCTCTGCATCGACTATGCACTTGGCTGTGTACTCTTTAAGCACTTTGATAGCGCCCACAATACTAACAGCTAATACTAAAATAGCAAGTACTAATAGCTCCCACAGTCCCACAATACTGAAGGAAATAGTTTTATACTGTATGATTTCCCCTCTCCCTAATCTACTTTAATGTATCTCCTGGTAAAAGTCTGTAAACTCCTTGTGGGCAGGGATTGCATCTACCAACTCTGTTTTACTGTATTTTCCTAAGTGCTTAGTAGAGTGTGCTGCACACTGTAAGAGTTCAATAAATACCACTGATTGACTGACAGAGTGATCTCCATGATATTATACAATAGGTGGTATATATGTTACTGATTAGATTCACCTTTCCCTGAATGTTATAAAAGCTTCTGATCTAGGCCAGGCCCATTTTGTTTTTAATTTTTAAAGTGGTTAGTTCTTCAATTCATTTCAGATCATCTATACTGACAGGCATTTCAACAAAACAGCTAAGAGGGACATAGGAAAATGTTTCCAAGATCTTATAGCTATCGAAAAAAGACAAATTTATTTTCAGATTAGGTTATTTTGTTCTCTGACATACTTTCACAAGGTCCATAGGTTATTGCCAACCGGCAGATTAAAAAGGGAGTGCTTATAACAGATGCTAGTATACTGACAAACTGGGTTTCTTGCCTTCTTTTATCTAAGGAAGGTAACGGAAAACACTGGATCCTATTTTCTTTCATGTTTAAAGTCATGAGAGCTTTAAATTTTGCCTTATCCAAAATCATAATGTTAGTTCTTCAAGATGCTTAACATGTCTTATAAAGTACACACTGACTGTTCTAATCTCACATTTAATGTGTTTGCGCAAGATTGCTGAAATTCAGAAAGACCTACAACGTGGAGCTTGCTCAAGTTCCTAAGTTGCTTTCTGTAGCACACAAATATGCAAAGACTTTTTCGAAAGTCAACAGGGCAAAAAGCTGAACCAACGGGTGTAGAGGTATAAACTGAAACAATAGTTTATAAAAATAACTAGATGTTTTTTAAGAGACTCGCACTGAGCTTAATAAAAGCTGTGTGGGAAAGTTATGCAGTGACATGGATACGTGCTAACTGGAAGTCGTGAACCCTAAATTTGGACTAGTGGGACAAAGCTTCACCCCCACCACCACCGGTTTGGGGCTAGGGAGGGGCATCTGGAGCTTACTCCGCTAGCTGAAGCTGGATGAGACAAACCAGTATTGGAGCTGCATTTCTGACTTGGCTCCCAGAGCAAGAAGTAACTTGATTCATTCTTCCCTGCCCGATTCCGGGGCCAGGCCAAGCCAGGAGCTTGGTATCATCCCCATCAGATTCCGGGGTCAGAACGGGGCTTTGGGAGCAGGAAAGAGGCTCTTCTAGCACCCATGGGGCAGCTCCCACCAGACTCCAGAGCCGGGCCAGGAGACAAGGGTCCTACTGTAAAGAAAGCGATGGTCCCGGGCTCGCTGTGGTATCCCTGTGGCAGGCAGCCCTCTATCATCCTTGCGATGGGCAGGGCATGGGGTGGCAGCAGGCAGTAGCCCCTTCCACCATGCAGAAATCAGGTAGGTATCCCACAGGTCCTCCATCCACCCAGGTCTCACACTTAAAAGACTGGTCCTGCTACACAGAGCAGCAAATGAAGCTACATTCAAATACATAAATAAATAAATTACAGATATATATACACATATATACAAAGATATACAGAGATCAGCGTTAACAAAACAGAGGATTATATTCACAGCATTGTGAATCTTGGAAATGTGCTCCAGGCTCACTCTTCATCCACCAGAGCCCCCCACTTTTAACCTCTTTCTTTCACTGCCTCAGGTATTTCTAAATATTAATTATGAATTCTCGTCATCTTAATCTTCCTCAATGAATTAGAAGCCTTTTTTCAAATCTGAAAGTCTTCTTTTTCTAGTCTCACTCATTTTTTTGGAAACTAATCATAATAATAATGGCATTTGTTAAGTGCTTACTATGGGCGAAGCACTGTCCTAAGCACTTGAGGGGGGAGTACAAGGTGATCAGGTTGTCCCACGTGGGGCTCACAGTCTTAATCCCCATTTTACAGGTGCGGGAACTGAGGCACAGAGAAGTTAAGTGACTTGCCCAAGGTCACACAGCTGGCAAGTGGCGGAGTCAGGATTCAAACCCATGACCTCCGACGCCCGAGCCCGTGCTCTTCCCACTGAGCCATGCTGCTTCTCTAAAAAGAAGCCAAGGACATTCCAGAGACACAGACCAAGATTATATGGAGGGAATCGTAGACACAGATACATCTGCTTTCATGAACAATGGGATGTAGTTTGCTTGCAAAATTTTATTCTCTTGGCTTCCTAGATTCAACCCTGAACAGGATGAGATCTTATCTTGCTGACAGGAAACACAGAATCTGTTTTGGAGCACAGTGTTTTGGATTTGCTTTAGGAGGATTTGGAGGCTTTTGTCTGATTCTTCATGGTCTTTTTTTTTTCTTTTATGTGAAAGTAGAATTTAATAACTCCGGTAACAGATGACCTGCTTTTTTTTTTGTTTAAATAGCTGTTCTATCCAAACAATTTAAAGCAATTAAAAACAACTTGCTTGGCTATCAAGTGGAAATGAGAGTCCATTTGTAGAAAATGCGTCTAAGACAGGAATCCAGAGAGCTATTAATTTTGCTTGCAATAATGTCAGTACTTGAGATCAAATGTATGTGTGCTTTTTTTAATGAAGTATTAGTTGGAAAGGATAAAAGTAACTGCCTGATTTATCACTCCATAAACACACATTCCTGGAAAGGCTGTAGATAGGTAAATGGCACTTCAGAGTCTAAATTTTAAGGGAGTATTTGGCAAATTAACTCCTTCTTTTCAATTAAAACTCCCAGATGAGTTTGTTACATAAATTTTGTTGAGTCTTTTTTTATTTCCTTTCCACTCTTTCTTCCACCCAGGTCACTTCAGTAGTCAAAGGTCATGGGTTCTAATCCTGGCTCTGCCACTTGTTGGCTGTGTGACTTTAGGCAAGTCACTTAACTTCCCTGTGCCTCAGTTACCTCATCCGTAAAATGGGGATTAAGATTGTGAGCCCCACGTGGGACAACCTGACACCTTGTATCCCCCCCAGTGCTTAGAACAGTGCTTTACACGTAGTACTAGAGTTTACGATGCTTCAAGCAAAATATTATAGTGTCCCATATAGCATCAACAATCATCAATGTTTTCATCAGAGGCTTTCTCTAACAAAATGAAGACTTTTGCATTTCACTTCTGCCCAGAGAAAATATGCCAGTAGAAGTCCATTCTCTCCTTGTCACCTTGATGGACAGAGATGTTATTAGCAACAGTGTAGTACAGGCAAAGGGGGTGGGGGGAAGCTGGAATTCTGCCTCTGTTAAAATTTAGATACTGCCAGCAGCTGTTTTAAATTTAAGAGGACAGGAGTGAGTTAGTGACATTTTGTGAAAGATAAATGAGCCCCCAGCATGCTCCAATTGCCAGTAAATCCACAGGATGACAAACACCCTTTCTTGCAGAATGAGCAGGAAAGGAAAGATTTCACCTTTTAAAGGAAGAAAGCATTTTTGTTGTGGAAATGGGACATTAACAAAGGTTTCCCTGCTGTCTGCCCCACCTCCATGCTTCAGCTTTTTATAAATCCTCTACCACCCAATTCTGTTCCCAGAACTCACCGGTTCATGTAGAACCTCCAATAATGTGCCCAAATGCACTTCTGCCTTGGGCTTTCTTAATTCCAAGGTGCCAGCTCAAGTTTTAAATCCTGAATGGCCCTTTAAAAAAAATGTTTTCAATAATGTGACATCAGCATTTTACAGAAGATTACATTATTTCAATGATCAATACCTTTTCCCTCAAATACCATCCATCAGCATGGAAAAACCAAGTCTCCTTTTAAGCCTTAACAGACATTTCATATTCACTGCTAAGAATGTACCCAGTATATTTTAAGCGTTTTCTCCCTATTGTGGCTTTGACATGTCAGAAAGCTGTTAAAAATCAAAATCCTCCCTTTAAGCTGATTGTATGCCATCTTAAAGACTATCTCTGAGTGAAAACTGCAAGTTTCTATGGCAGGAAAAAGAATATTGACTTTTCCCCCATAAATTTTATCTAGCAAAGAAAAACAAGCTACCTAAAGCAGTTGTTTGAGTTTCATGTGATTGACAGGTCTGGATAACTCAAGACCCAATTATCATGTTTTCCAGTTGTAGATAATATGTAGTTCTTATCTCAGCTTTGTTAGGGTGTTCCGAACAAAAGTGCCTTTTTTTTTAATGTGTGTTTTCAAAGACCTATCTAGCACAGGTCATAAGCCTCCCTATAAGGAACTCGAAACTTAAAATGGTAGAGGGAAGAAGGAAATAGTGTAGAAGATAAAGCAAAAGCCAATAAATTAAACAGCAGTCGCAAATGTGAGCAAGGACTGTGCCTACCAATTCTATTGTATTGTACTTTCTCAAGTACTTAGTGCAGTGCTCTGCGCACAGTAGGTGCCACTGATTGACTGAACAAGAGCTGTGGATCATTACTATGAGAAGAAGATGACCAGGGAATTACACTGGCTAATCATAGGAAGATCACCATTTCTCTGACACTAACCCATTGATGACATCCTTGCTCTGGACTTTTGCGTTTACTAACTGGCTGTAACTCCAAAGTCTAATTTGGTACAGGGCTCACTTCATTTCGATCTGAGTTCTTTGGAAAGAAATTTTGGTCTGAAAATCGAGTTGTCTGAGTCTTGGTCAAAGATGGTATAATGAGCTTCTCAAGAAGCAAGACTAACACAGTAATACACTCTCTCCAATCAATCAATCAATCATATTTATTGAGTGCTTACTGTGTGCAGAGCACTGTACCAAGCGCTTGGGAAGTACAAGTTGGCAACATATAGAGACAGTCCCTACCCAACAGTGGGCTCACAGTCTAAAAGACTGTCCAGTTGTCTTAAGGGTTGATTTGGGTAGAGCTGTTTGAACATGAATGTTGAATGAAATTACTAAAACAATGACCAACCCAGTTATGGATCCCACATATCGGAGAAACTGCTGAGGTGATTACATTTTTGTCATCAAATATGAGAAACTGATTCTCAGAAAAGTGGAAAACTAAAACCTCCTGCTAAACCAAGCATAGCCATGTTCATTTTCTCAAGCTCCTTTGAGTGTGGAATAATACCCTGCCAAATTTCAATTGCACACCACTTTCAGCAGAGAAATCGGATAAATACAGAGCACTGAAAACAGTGATATGTCCAGAAAAAATGAAATGGTCAAGTGAACACCCACCCCTCAAACATAATAATAATAATAATAATAATAATAATATATGGGAACATGGGGCTTTTGATTGGTGATGAAACCTTTGCTTCACTGAGAAAATCCAAATAAACCAAGAGCTATAAAGCCTTTAATATACTGATGGCTCCTTCCCTGTAACTTTTCATCGGGAACTAGTAGTTACAATTTATTGGAAGGATAACAGAAAGTGATAGATGGCATGAGTCCTTCTTATTACCAAATGTAGACAAGAGTGAATTACTTCTCTGCTCCTTATATCAATCAATCCACTGAGTGCCTACTACATACACAGCACTGTACTAAGCACTCAGGAGAGGACACTGAAAGCAAGGGGCACACTGCAGTCCCAAACAGATCTTATATAGAAATTTCAGGGCATTGGGAATGGTCTTGGAGAGAAAGTCAGGTGGGGCTATTTGAAGAAGACTTGCAGGATTTGGTATGATTTCTATAAATATTCCAGAGCAGTGCTACAGTGCTTGGCACATAGTAAGTGCTTAACAAGCTCTACAAACAGTACTTGCAACTGAGTCTCCAAGTGTGATTAGAAAGGTCTAAAGAGGGACAATCAGCCAAAAAACCCCCATCAAATTGTAAAGGTAAAAAAAACAAATTCCTCTTTAAACTTAAGCTCCTATTGGTCATGGGTCTCCTTAGTTGCCTCCCCCTCCCATTGTGGGAGCTCAATAAAGGAAGCTTAGTCTCTCTGAATCGCATTAAGCAAGAAGGAAGAGAATGAACTTGCTTTACATAGGAGAAAGAACAACTGATTAAATAGAAAGGGATGACCATGCAAGAGTTGGACTCTCTCCAGGGACACGGAGTAGAGTAACTAGAAGGCCGGACATAGCAGAGACAAAGGAAGGACCAAATGCTGTCTTTATCTCAGGATTTGAATTAGTTACCCCACTGTGGCTATCAGAGCAGATGGTACGTTGGGCTAGGGAGGGAGATTTCATCGCTGGTACTTCCTTTTGGCAGCAACAATTACCTTCCCCACTTTTTCCAAGCTTCGATGTAGTAACTGTCACTGATTTAAAAAGGGCTTTTTGATATTTGAATTCTACATTAATTAGGTTTTGTTGTAATAACATGAGGACTTGAGACAACAGTGCATTTTTCTAAGTCAAAGAAACTGGGAGAGCAAATGTTTTTAATTAGTTAAGAAAAAACTTCCAAAGCACAGTATGAAATATTTTGAAGAATAGGGAGGATTTGTGTTTCTGGTTGAAAACTGTATGTGTGATCATGAAAACAAACACCGGTCTCATTTAAATCCCAAGTTCCAACTTCAATGCCGTGACGTTTTACCACCTGTCTGCGATGATTTGGGCAGAGCTAAACGATAGAGGGAAGATGCTCTATTCCCCACAGGGAAAAACATTAGACATCTAATTCAAGCCCCTCCTTGACTACTGCATCTGCCTCCTGGCTGATCTTCCAGCCTCCTGTCTCTCCCCACTTTAATCCATACTTGACTCTGCTTCACAGATTACTGATCGACGAAAACGTTCAGTCGATGTCTCTCCACTCCTCAAGAACCTCAAATGGCTGCCTATCCACCTGTGCAAACAGAAACTCCTTACTACTTGCTCTAAAGCACTCAATCAGCTCATCCCATCCTAAGTCACTCCACTGATCTCCTACCACAGCCCAACACGCTCCGCTCCTCCAGTGCCAGCTTACTCCCTGTGCCTCGATTTCGTCTCATCGCCGATACCTTTCCCATGTCCTCTCTGTAGCCTGGAACTCCCTCCCCCTCTATATATGCCAGGCTACCACTCTCTCCACCTTCAAAGCATTATTAAGGTCACATCCCCTCCAAGTGGCCTTCCCTGATTAAGACCTCTTTTCCCTGGCTTGCTCTCTCTTCTGTATTGTCTATGCCCTTGGATCTGTGATCATCATCATCATCAATCGTATTTATTGAGCGCTTACTGTGTGCAGAGCACTGTACTAAGCACTTGGGAAGTACAAGTTGGCAACATATAGAGACAGTCCCTACCCAGCAGTGGGCTCACAGTCTAAAAGGGGGAGACAGAGAACAAAACCAAACATACTAACAAAATAAAATAAATAGAATAGATATGTACAAGTAAAATAAATAGAGTAATAAATATGTACAAACATATATACATATATACAGGTGCTGTGGGGAAGGGAAGGAGGTAAGATGAGGGGGATGGAGAGGGGGACGATCTTTGGACATTTGACACTTGTCTCAACCCTATAGCACTCATGTACATAACTTCAAATTATTATGTCACTTATTGATTAATATTAACCTTTGTCTCCCCCTCTAGACTGTAAGCTCTTTATAGGCAGGGAACATGTCTAATTCCTTTGTAGTGTACTCTCCCAAGAGCTTAGCACAGTGTTCTGCACATAGTAAGTGCTCAATAAATGCCACTGATTGACTGACTGACTGAAAACCTGCAGGACCAGAGCCCTTATGCCTAAAGCCCAGAATAATCCAATTCGGACCAGAGCCCTTATGCCTAAAGCCCAGAATAATCCAATTCTGATTTAAATAGTAAGCGTTTTATTGAGATTATTTACCTACACAAGAGTCCTTAATGTACATCGCCTTATAATTTGGCCTAAATCTCCCGAAAAAATCAATCACCACTTGGCTACGGCACCCTTTCACTGCCACATAATACATCCAGTGTCTTGCGGTGACTTTACAAAACCTTTCCCTTCTCAGTGATTGATAGTAACAGAAAATAAACAGAATTTTAGCCTCCGTGGAGAGCTGATGGAGAAGGCTGATTCCACAACTTCAATAAGGGTTTCAAATCTTTATTCTGCACCAATTTAGCTCTAGGGAAGTCTAGTAAAAAAAAATTCCTTTAGCTGACTAAACATTTAATATGTAGTGTCCTTCCAGACACTAGGCAAGAATGGACATCACAATGGTAAATAATAGAAATAGCAAAAATAATTATTATTATAATACTTTGAATTTACTCAACCTTATTTGCCAAAGAAGTTCTATATCAGTGATCTCTTCTGAAGCCCCTTCCAGCATTCCTATGTTAGAGAGGAGCAGCCAGGTTGGAAATAATTTATTCATCTATTTTTACACCTATTTTCTAGGGTAACATCAGCAGTGTAAATGGAATTGGAATTTTAATTGCAGTTTAAAATGTTAAAATAAGATTAAATTTTTGATCTTTCAGAGAAACGTAATAATGTAATATTGGGCCTAATGTCAGATGAGTAATTTATTACATTATTTAATTAAGGGGTATTTATGGGCACTTAATTCATGCCCAGAAAATTATAAAAAATGTATTTAAATTATAATTATAACATTTATTCAGCATTCCTTTGCTCCTAGGCTCTGGAGACTAAAAACTACTTTTTCTTTGTACAGAATGAGATTAAAGATTTACTATAGACCAATTTAAATTCTCTTCACTGTCTTTTCTCCACGGCAGGCAAAAGAGCTCTGATGTAACGGTTTGTCTCTGTCCAGCACTGGAAGATGTTCTGTCAGAAGTCACCCGGAATAATCTCAAAAATGAGACTAAAAATTTCCTTGCATTTTACAGGATGTTATATTATCCTACTTATTGAAAAACTTTTAATAGCCCGGGATTTCAAGTTTCATACAGAGGAAGTTATATTTTCATTGTTCTCAATAGTGTAATATACCCACTAATATACCTAATAATAGTGTAATTGGACTGTCTATCTAATAGTGAATGGCTAGAAATTCATTATACTTACTATTGGCGTTTTCCTTTCCTTAGACAACTGGCAAGGAATCAGTTCTAAATCAGCCCAGCCAATAACCTTAGTCAAATCAGTCTACCTCTCTGTGCCTTCCCCATCGATATAAGAGGAACCGTAACTCTGACCCATAACCTCAAGAATATCGTAAAGACTATGGCTACGTGTTTTTCTTTGTTTCAAATACTTGCAAAATTAGACTGACAAGCACTTGGAAGGTAAATTCACTATAGACATGCAATAATATTAGTTGGCAATCTGTTCCCTCCAATCCCCACAGAAGGCTTTCTATTCTTCTCCATCCAAACTACTACCATATTGATTCAAGCACATATCAGGAGAAGCAGTGGGGCTCAGTGGAAAGAGCATGGACTTTGGAGTCAGAGGTTATGGGTTCAAATCCCGCCTCTGCCAATTGTCAACTGTGTGACCTTGGGCAAGTCACTTCATTTCTCTGTGCTTCAGTTACCTCATCTGTCAAATGGGGATTAAGACTGTGAGCCCCCCCCGTGGGACAATCTGATCACCTTGTAACCTCCCCAGTGCTTAGAACAATGCTTTGCACATAGTAAGCGCTTAATAAATACCACCACCATCATCATCATCATTACACAAACTGAAGGTTAAAAAAAAATCTTACAGGAGATATAGGCACAGGGCATATAGTGTGGTGCCAACGAGAAATCTAAAAAATAACGAATAGCTAAGAAATCTAAAAATAACACCATAATGACAAAACTTTTTTATTGTTATTATAATGTATGTTCACTATGGTTACTGATTTGGGGCTGAGACAGCTTAAGAATGTTACCTAGCCTCATGCCATGCTGTGCAAGCTCAGCATGCCTTTCTGATGTTCCCATTACTATCTCGGGTTTTTTTGTGTGTGATTTCAAAGCCTCACCTAAGAAGTCCAGCTCTCCATGCTGTGTTTAAAACTTACCAAGACTGTCAGCGGTGAGAATTAAGCTGGGGACAGAGCTGATGCCCTGAGGCAGGAAAGACCCCAGTGCCTTGTAGCCTTTGTGCCTGCTGTGGAGCAGCAGGGTGAGGATGGAGGTGATGTGGGGGGAAAGGCAGAAGCATCAGGGAAGAACAGTAGGGAGTAAAAATGGGACATGCATAGCAAGAGCCAGCATCTTTAGGTCAACAACAAAGATCACGTCAGTGCTGCTGGTCCCCTATTTTTGTTCCTTACTGATGGGCAGGGATGGAAGTGGGAAAAAACCCAGTGCAGGCTTGATTTTTGGTTTTTTGTTTGTTTGTTTTTGATAGGTGACATGGCATTGTGATTCTCTTCTTTCTGCACTACTTAGAGAGAAGATGTGTGGCCTAGTGGACGGAGCAAGGGCCTGGGAGTTGGAAGGACCTGGGTTATAATCCCGGCTCTGCTACTTGCCTGCTGTAGGACCTTGGGCAAGTCACGTTTCTGTGCTTCAGTTACCTCATCTGTAAAATGGGAATTAAAACTGTGAGCCCCATGTGGGACAGGGCCCGTTTCCAGCCTGATTAGCTTGTATCTACCCCACCACTTAGAACAGTGATTGACACATATAGTAAGCACTTAACAAATACCATCAGTATTATTATTTTAAATTCCCCTGCACATCACTGAATCTTGCCTCACATGATTTATAACCCTCAGAGTCTTGTTTTGTTTCATTAAGCTAGGCATGAAGACAGGGAATATGTCTACCAATTCTGTTCTGTGGTACTCTCCCAAGTGCTTAGAACAGGACTCTTCACATGGTAAGTGCTCAATAAATACCATTGATTAGTTGATTGATTGAAGGAACCATGTCTATAGTTTTATTCCTAGGAAGGCTTCAGCCTTAATCTACAGGTTGAAATAGCCCTAAGCATCAGGGCATAGCAGGGCAACATCACTTAGTCATAGACTTGAGACAGATTGTATAAAGGCACATTTTACGGTCTATTTAACCATAATTTTGCTTGTATATCAAATATAGTTTGTTTCTGGGTTGAAAGAAGCTCAACCTTCAGAGTTCTTTGAATTTTACTTTGGGCTGTTCTTCTAGATGCTCAAAAGTCTCTTTTTTTGGAGTAGTATTATCATCTCATTGAATACATGAAAAGATCCATTAGTGTTTTCTTTGTTACGCATAATTGTAGACTATGGGATCTGGGCTGATTTCCATTTCCACACATTTTAACTCAACTCAGTTGAAATCAGAAATGTAAGCCTTGGAGTTTAAGAAAACCAAACATTCAGCTTGGTTCTTCTGATCCCAGTTGGTCAAAAGGAAGTCCTGATATCCAACACTGAAATGCAAAATGTCACCCTGACACTCTCCAGATGCAAATTAAGTTCATAAATGTACCACAAACCTATTCACCAGAAGGCTCCATCCTACAGATCTGTTTTCATCTCTCACTATGTCATAGTCCACACTCTCCACCTCAGCAAAAAAATTAAAAAGCCTTCTCATAGTTTCTAGATGGTGTTCTTTCTTTCCTTCTCTCTCTCCTTCTCCACCTCCTCTTCTTCCTCCTCCCCCACCCCCAAGCTGCTTTTTATGGCAAGTTACAGCCTACCTACTCCTGCCATCACACCTCCTCTCACTCCTTTAAATCACAACTCAACGTCCACCTCCTTCAGGAAGCTTTCCTTGATCGACCCCACCCTCTCTCCTAACACTGCATAATCTATGACCTTTAATACCCATGGACTCATTCTTTGATAATACCCAATGATAAAAATAATTATTGTGGCTTTTTTTGGCATTTACTGTGGGGCAAGCACTGGGTAGATTCAAGATAAGCAGGTCAGACATATTTCATCCCCATTTTACAGATGAGGAAATTGAGGCATGGAGCAGTTGAGTGACTAGCCCAAAGTCATGCATGCAGCAGGCAAGTGGGGGAGCCAGGATTAGAGCCCAGGTTTCCTAACACCCAGGCCCATGCCCTTTCCATTAGGCCACGCTGTCTACACTGATTTTATGTTCATTTGTTTTCCCTATTATTCATTCATTCATTCAATCATATTTATTGAGCGCTTACTGTGTGCAGAGCACTGTACTAAGCGCTTGGGAAGTACAAGTTGGCAACATATAGAGACGGTCCCTACCCAACAACGGGCTCACAGGGCAGGGATTATGTCTATTCCTCACTACTGCTTTTGGGCCATGCCCCACAAGGGTACTCAGGAATACTGAACGATAATGGCACACTCAGCTCACAGTCTTGTTATTGATATATTGGGTAGTCTGGATGGTTTCAAGGAGATGCCGTCACTTTCTCATCAATACTTACATGTGGTGCTCATGTACTAATGACGTACTAGCAGAGCCAGCTTTGGGATAGGGTGGGGCCTAAGGTTTCCATTAAGCCCAAGTCTCCTCTCTTCAAGCGTCATCCCTAGTGCTAACCTCAGGCTATATGTTGGATTATGGGTGCTGTGGCCCTGAGCTGGATGGGAGGATACCTGTATATATGTTTGTATTTATTACTCTATTTATTTATTTATTTTACTTGTACATATCTATTCTATTTATTTTATTTTGTCAGAATGTTTGGTTTTGTTCTCTGTCTCCCCCTTTTAGACTGTGAGCCCACTATTGGGTAGGGACTGTCTCTATATGTTGCCAACTTGTACTTCCCAAGCGCTTAGTACAGTGCTCTGCACACAGTAAGCACTCAATAAATATGATTGATGATGATGATGAGGACCCTGCAGGGCTGGCCGAAAGAATGGCAGCCTGATGATCACGGAGCCCGTTAGAGTGGTGCTGGTTTGACTTAGAGCCAGGAGGGAGGGAGAGCAGTTCTCAGGACCTTCCAGGAGCTACTCACCTTGCAGTGACCCAAGCTATCAATGGGATTTATTGAGTGCCTGTGGAGTAAACAGCCAGCACTGAACTAAGTGCTTGGGAGAGAACAACAACACAAGTGAGACTCACTGGCTCTTGGAGCAACTGCCCATTGGGAGCTCCTGGAAATTTGGGGCCAGAGCAGGTGCTGCATGGCACCACGGCTAACCTGGCCCTGGCAAGTATTATTCATGTTGGCCCTGCTGCTTGATTGATTGGGGGTAAGAAGGAGCCCTGGTGATTAATTGGCACTTTCCCCAGACCTACCACAGCACCCTGCCCCTGGGATGCTAAAATGATAGGGGATCTTTCTTCCTCCCCTCTTCCTTCCCCCCAAAACAATGCCCTGGTCAGGAGGATTCACCACCCCATTTCCCTCTGCCCTGGATAACAGGCTAAACAGATGAATGCAAAGCATTTGGCCAGTCAATTGCTAAAAGTTGCTATACACCTGTAAGTATAACAATAAATAAAAGATCATGGGAGGAAAAAAAGAATCAGAGTAAAATTACAGGCCATTTATTGGCTTGTATTTTATAAGGAAGGAAAACTAAAAGCCTTAGACTTTCTAATTGGATTTATCAAAGTTGCCCACATTTGGCTAAATACAAATTGCATTAAATCTAGATATTTTAATTTCTGAATCGACCTTAGAAATGAAACAATGGATACTGGGTATCTAAAAAGTGCAGAGGCTTTTCCTGTGGAGTCCTGAAGGGGATCGAGAGACAAAGGACTGTAATGGACTTTCCCTGCAGGACCTGGGGACAAAAAGGCAAACTGTTCTTTGGTGGGTTTTTTTTTTTCAGAAGCTTCTCAGAGAGGATTAGATCACTTTGGCTCCTAGTGGTTTAACCTATGCTTGTTTTACAGGGAGAAAAGAATTCTAAAATAGGAAAACACTGAAGATAAAAGCCCAGGTTTTTCAAAATTTAGCATATATTAACTATATCATTATTTGAGCAGAAAGAAGACTGCGCTATGTGGTAAGAAGTGGAACTATAGAGTTATAATAACAGCTTAACAGCATTACACCCATAAGGCACTTTCACTGAATGGCAAATAGTCTCCTCTTCTATTTCTTATTCTGTGTGCATTGTATCATAAGGTGCCTGTAGGCTGTAAGTTCCCTTTGAGGGCAGGGATCACATCTACCAACTCAGTTGTACTGTACTTTCCCAAGCATTCTGTTCAGTGCTCTGCATACCATAAGTGCTCAATAAATAATAATAATAATAATTATGGTATTTGTTAAGTGTTTACTATGTGCCAACCACTGTTTTAAGCGCTGGGGTAGATACAAGGTAATTAAGTTGTCCCATGTGGGGCTCACAGTCTTAATCCCCATTTTACAGATGCAGTAACTGAGGCACAGAGAAGTTAAGTGACTTGCCCAAAGTCACACAGCTGATAAGTGGCAAAGCTGGGATTCGAACCCATGAACTCTGACTCCCAAGCCTCATTGACTGGGTAAATTGATTGTCTAGCCATGTGTTAGATGTGATTGCTTTTGGGGAAGAGAACATAGGGCAGACAATTCCTTCTCTTAGGCTTCCAAACAATATCTGTATGTGGGAAATGAGTATACCTTCAATGCTGCCGATTATGATCATACTTGGAAATGTACAATTGCTTTGGAGAAAAAATATCCCAGGCCATCACAAGGAAGATTGGACTTGAGAAGCCCAGGCAGCATTTGATGGCTCAAGTATTCTTCCATAAATATGTCCCTAAGTAATTCAGGACCACATGTTAATGTTTTATTATTGAAGTCTTATCTCGGTTTCTTGGGGAGGAGATTTCTTGACTGTAAGCTCTTCCCCCAGATGGTAAGTACCCTGTGGGCAAGGAACGTGTCTACCAACTCTGCTACTGTATACTCTCCCAAGCTCCTAGTACCATGCTCTGGATACAGTAAGCATTCAACAAATATGATTCATTGATTGACAAATTGATTCCTCTTGCTAGGACATCAAATTAAGAGAGTTGGTTGGTGTTAATACAGCAACACATGTACCCTGGGGCAAATGTCAAATGTCCAAAGGTCACAGATCAAAGTGCACAAATGATGCAGAAGGGAGAGTGAGCTGGGGGGAAGAGGGCTTAATTGGGGAAGGCCTCTTGGAGAAGAGGTGACCTTAATAATGCTTGAAGGTGAAGAGAGTGGGGATCTGGCGAATATGGAGGGGAAGGGAGTTCCAGGCTAGGGAGAGGATGTGGGAAAAGGGCACAGACGGTAAGCCGGTGCTAGTGGAGTGGAGTGTGTTGTCTGAGCTGTAGTGGGAGATTAGTGAGGTGAGGTATGATGGGGCAAGCTGATTTAAAGTCAATGGTAAGGAGTTTCTGTTTGATGTGGAGGTTGATGGATGGCCATTGGAGGTTCTTGAGGGGTGGGGAGATGTGGATTGAATGTTTTTATTAATAAATGATCCACACAGCAGAGTGAAATATAGATTAGAGTGGGGAGAGACAGGAGGCCAGGAGGTCAATGAGGAAGCAGATGCAGTAGTCAAGGTGGGATAAGATAAGTGCTTGGATAAGCATGGTAGCAATTAGAATGGAGAGGAAATGGTGGATTTCAGCAGTGTTGTTAAGGTAGAACTGACAGGATTTGGTGACAGACTGAATATGTGGGTGGAATGAAAGAGATGAGTCGAGGATGCTGCCAAGGTGATGGGCTTGTGAGATGGGGGGATAGTGGTATTGTCTACAGTGAAGAAAAAGACAGGGGCAGCTCAGGGTTTGGGTGGGAAAATAAGTAGTTTTGTTTTGGACATGTTCAATTTGAGGTGTCGGTGGGACATCCAAGTAGATATGTCTTGCAGGCAGGAGGAAATGCGAGACCGCAGGGAAGGAGAGAGGTTAGGACTGAAGTTGCCAATTTGTACTTCCCAAGTGCTTAGTACAGTGCTCTGCACATAGTAAGCGCTCAATAAATACGATTGAAGTTAGGGCCTGACTGTCAAGTACTAATCAGTCAATCAATCAATGCTTTTTAATTGATCAGTGCAGAGCACTGTACTAAATGGTTGGGAGAGTACAAAACAACAGTTGGTAGACACATTCCCTGTCCACAAAGATCTTACAGACTATGGACCCAAAAGGACCCAACATAATAAAGACTTATGCTAACCATCCCCCATTGCCATATGCCATATGCTACCCATATGTTAATGGGTTTCTAAAAGAAACCCATTAACAGTGACCCAAAGGGGAGGGAAATAATAATAATGGCATTTATTAAGTGCTTACTGTGTGCAAAGCATTGTTCTAAATGGGACCAAGTCTTCCATTTGGGGAAACGAACAGCCAAAAGAGGGGATCTGATTCCACGCTTCTCAAGAAGGTTGGCTTCCACTGATCCAGGAGAGGGGCAGACAAAAGGTACCTGTAAAGAGTAGCAAATTCCCAGCATCGTTTGGGGCAGGTAAGCTGATGGAGATTTTCTTAGAACTTGAGCTGAGGCAAATGACTTCCCAACCTCATTTTTTCAGGCACCCTCTTCCTTTACAGCTGTTGGTCATCCTGTTCCGATTACACCCCTCCCTCCACTCACTGCCCAACCTGACTTGTTTGCCTCCATCTGCCTCTAGCTCCTTTTCTGGGCTCCCACGTGCCTCTGCTCTTTTCTACTCCCTGGATCTTTGGACCCCTTCTCCTCAGCTCCCCCTCCCTTCTGCTTCACCTTGATTCACTCGTTTTGCTCTTTCCCCTCTTCCCCTCCCCACAGCACTTATGTGTATATCTATAATTCTAATTATATTGATGCCTGTTTACTTGTTCTGATGTCTGTCTTCCCCCACCCCGCCACCCCCAAGACTGTAAACCCGTTGCAGGCAGGGAATGTCTTTATTATTGTATTGTACTTTCCAAGCGCTTAGTACAGTGCTCTGCACACAGTAAGCGCTCAATAAATATCATTGAATGAATGAATGAATATGCATATAATAGGCGCTAGTGGCATCTAACCAAATGCCATAGTTTCTGCAACATGAAATAACTGTGTTTGGAATTAGTGAAGACAAAAAGTGTAACCCAAGATATATGTATGCAATACAGCTTGAGAAAACCCATTTTAAAATAAAGTATTCTCAAGCTTTACCCTAATGATATACAAGGCTTTATAATATGAAGTTACAATGTAAGATGTTCTATCATCTTAACACTGAAATAAAACAATGAAATTCATTCAGCAGACAAGAAATAGAATATTTACATTTTATGCTTTCAGGAAAGATCATTGGTTGCCCAAGCTTGGAATTAAATGACTGAGCGCTCTAGGTTGACATAGGCACAACAAGGGAATTGAATTTTCATAAAAGCAATTGAATACGTTAAATTTCCAGGAACCGCTATAGTGTATGTCCGCTAACACAAGACACGGGCATAATTCTCCAATGGGGTCCAGAGGATACACACTCCAACAGACAGGTGGCAATAAAATATACATTTGAGTCCAAGGATTTGAATGTAAAGAAGCATTACTTATGTTAAAGACCAATTTATGAACAGAACACAGGTAAAATTTTGCATTGAGATTTTCAAGCCTTCATCCAATCTCAGCAATCAACAAATATGATTAGCTCACACACCACCGCCCAGTTTTGTGACACCAAAGTAAACTATTTTCGCTTGTCATAATTCTAACTTAGCTGTTGTCCTATAACAGTAAACCAATCTCCAAATCTCTGTCCTCAAGGAGAGAACAAAAGTGAAGAAACAAGAGCAATTTCTTCTTTCAATTTGGTGACAAGATACCGTGAAGGAGCTGTGCAGCAGAATATGTGATAAACTCTCACCCCTAACAGATGATTTCTAAATCTACCTCACCAGGCCCGATCTCTCACCTGTTTTACAATCTTGTATTTTCTCCTGCCTTCACGAAAGCTCCATATAAGATTACCCTTCGGCACCTAAGCACCAAAATGAAAAACACTGAATGCTTCATCTTCCCTCCTAAATGCATTCCTCTTCTTAACTTTCCCATCACCACTGCAATCCTCCCAGCCCCAGAAGCTCAAAACCTTGGCATCATCTTTGGCTCGTCTCTATCTTTCACTTCCCACATTCTGCCTCTCAATCTTACTTTCCCTTCACAATATATTCCAGAACCACCCCTTCGTCTCCACCCTTACGGCCACCAATCTGGTCTGAGGCCTTGTCACCTCCCGGCGGGAGTATTCCTCAATCTCCTTCCCTGTTTCCCCTCTTCAGCCTATACCTCATTCAGCTGCTTTGTTGTTAGCCGGACACACATTCCAAATGGGGATTACAAGGCTAAATGGCTTCAATCCTTTCTCCACACCCATGTTACCCAACACAGAAGGAAACCACCAACTGTTCCTTATTTTCCAGATTTGTTCCTTAATTGGGTCCAAATGTTCCTTCTTTTAACTGTTGTGGTCTTTAGCCCTGAAACTGGATGCCAGCAATGGCACTCGGCTGCTGCCCTTTTCACTCCCAGCCTCTGCTGCTGACCAACTTCTAAATCGTGAACAACTATAAAACGGTGACAGTTGCACCCCACACCCTATCACTCTCTTCACACATGGGAATGTCTGCTGACCACATTTCGCCAGTTCCACCAGATGGAATACTGTTGGTTTGTCTTCTCTCCTGTTTGCCAGGCCCAACTTCGATAGCAGACGAGATATTCGCCAGACCTCTACCCTGTCTGCCTCTTACTAGCTACCCTGGCACCTTGCAAGTGGGGAAAGAAAAATACTCATGCCTAACCGTAAGTTTTCATACTCAGCGTCGATCTAACGGTTCTGGCCAGGATGATGTATGTGTTGAAATTAGGAAGAAATCATAAATTTCCGAGCAGAAATAAGATGATTCAGATTTAATAGAACTGCCTAACAAAATCTATCGGATAAAAGTTAATTAAAGGAAGTGAAGTGACAGTTTGTTAATGGGGCCTGGACCTCTAAAAGTCTTACGTGAACCTGAATGTACTTGGATCTTATAATGTATCTCGAGCAAAATGTAACTTGACTGGAAGGACCAGAGCAATTTATAGTATTGACACATTTATGATGTGAAAGAGGCCAGAGAAGCTCTGTACATAGCTAAGACTAAGAAATAAGTCTTATTTGTGGTCTACAACTTAACCCCGTCCACCGTTTTGTTTTAACCATACAAAACTCTTAATTTGCTGTTTTCTGTTTCTTAAATAGGTGCATGTAATAAGCTTAATTTCAGTAAATGAACAGGAATAGCTGTAGAGAAGATTGCACAGCTGTTAGCATAAATGTGAACATTTGTTTCAGAAGGCTAATAAACCATTAAAAAAATTCCTTTTATTTTCTGTGCACCTGCCAGGGCTCTTAGATATGGGCAGAAGGCAAACCGGCAATTTAATTTCTTTTTTTATACATTGTTTTCAGTTGTTAAAATTTGTAAATATTACTTACTGACATGTATACAGCTTCTTTCTTCCTGACCCCAGTGGCCTGAACTACAAAGTTTTGCTTCTGGGCTGTGCGGTCCCTGCAAGGTTAGAGGAAGACTAGGGAAATTCAGCTGCATGTTTCATAACATAACAATAATCGGGCCTTACAGCATGACAACTTCTTCTTAGGAGATGAAAATGTAAGTAGGACATTCCTTGAAAATACTCCCAAGGCAGTGAACTGCATATTTTTCTCTATTTGGGTGGCCCTTAAAAGATGCAACCTGAGCTACGTGCACAAGATTGTCAGATGGGACTCTTACAACTAGAGGAGGAACAGCGTGATTTAGTGGAAAGCGCATGGGCCTGGGAGACAGAAGACCTGGGTTCTAATTCTGACTCCACCACTTACCTGCTGTGTGACCTTGGACTGTGTCCAACCTCATTAGCTTTTGTCTACCCCAGTGCTTGGCCCATAGTAAGCGGTTAACAAGTACCATTATTATTATCGCTTAACTTATCTGTGCTTCAGTTTCCTCGTCTGTAAAATGGGGAGTAAATACTTATTCTCCCTCCCACTTTAACTGTGAACCCCATTTGGGGCAAGGACTGTGCTGACCTGATTATCTTGCATCTTTCCCAGTGCAGTGCTTCGCACATAGTAAGTGCTTAACAGATGCCATTATCAATATCAACATTGTTATTATTAATAACAAATATTATCAATTAGTAATGATTATTAATTATTCAAGTATCATTATTAATTATTAATAATGATATATTATTATGTTATTGATAATAATAATATATATTGACTCACAAAATTGCCACCACTACATAGTTGGCCCACCCCAACTTTCGAGGAGGAAATAAAAAGTTATTTTTTGTACCACATAATTGTAATCAGAGTCATGCCCACAGGTGGAGTTGGGTGGGGGTAGTGAAGACAGGGATGGCCCAGCAGGGACTGGAAAAGGCTAATTCATTGAATGTCTTATGTGTGCAGCACTTGGGACAGTGCTAGAAGTAAGAGAAGCTGTCTCGAGTGTCCTTTTACCTACCATCCTCTTCCTTCTCCCTTTTTTTCCCCCCTCTTTTTTCTCCCAGTCCCCTTATTGCTAGACTTCATTCCCTGTGTAATAGTCCCTCCCTTGTTTTAGGATTGCATAAATTATGCCCCAAAGTGGGGCAATTATGTAAGTAAATATGATAACCATTTATGAAAACATTAGGGTCTGAAGCTCAAATCTGTCAACTATCAGAGGGCAGAGATCAGGGGCAAAAGGGAAATAGTTCCTCTCAGAAAATCAGAGGTCCAATGCATTTAGCGTTTTATAGATTACAACTAACGTGTTGCTGGTATTGGTGCCGATTTTATGCCCAAGTGTAATTTGCTATGAATAACTTATTCCCCTCTAGGCTTGCACATTAACAACCACCAAGGGAGGGTGGATCTCAGGGTGAAAGGTCTCATCCAAAACATCTACTCATCACCATGGTACGTTTATGCCTAATCAAACTGCCCCTCCATGACTCCGACTGCCTAAAGAGATTAAAGGGCCTTGCCTATCCTCAGACATAGCCCTATTCTCTTGGTTAAATTGCCTCTATCATGTGCTTGGAAGTTTTGCTGTTAGGATAAAAAGAGCACAAATGGATTCTGTGAGCCAGCAGACCTAAAAGGCAGAGGTTACGAGAGGAAAACAGAAGGAAATTGACGCTGCAAGTAAATTTCTTTCTTCTCCCACAGCCCCTTATCCAAGGGCCAGGAAACTCTGGCAGACAATGAGGCCCTTCTGTTTCTCTGCTTGACACCATGTGTCCAATGATGGGGGTAAGTTGATGATTTTCATCCTCCTCCCCCAGGCCAAACTAGTCAATCAATGAAAATGCTTATGAGCCTTAATCCTGTTCCCAAAGATCGGAGCCTCAAAGGATCCAGGTGACAATATTAGAAGGAAAACAAATTCATTAGGAAGGCTACAGGAGTAATTTAAACTAAAACCAAATGTATTAGATCACAACCTGTATATCATGAACTGAAACCGCAATTGGGACAATCTAAAACATTATCTAGAAATATGTCAAAGAATATAACAAAAAAACACAAAGGGGAGGATCTAAAACATTACCTGAGGAAAACGTTTGAGAGCATAACTTAAAAGTTCTAAGAATAGAAGACATCATGTAAGGAAACTCCGCAGGCATCATCAGGGGCATTTATTTAACGGTTACTGTGTGCAGAGCACTGTACTAAGTGCTTGGCAGACAGTATAAGAGTTGGTAGACACGTTCCCTTACTACAACAAGCTTACAGTCTAGAGGACATTTATTTGTATAAATTCAGTCACAGGAAAGGGGCGAACAGTTTTGCTCCATTTGATATCTAATTCTGCCACTTAATAAGGATCACTGATGTGAGGCCATTTTTTTTTCCATGAAAAAAGGTCTTTTTTTGGAACAATAATCATTTTAAACCTACAGTTTCTCCAAAGGGATAATCCTCACTTTGCTTTTCCATTAATATTGCCTTTAACGGGAAAATAATGACTACGTTAGAGCTGAATCCTCACTAACATTGCATGATGGGATGAGCAAAAATGATGGGTCTTTATAACTTGCCCAAGAGATTCATTATCATTAGTTTAAAATAACAGTTGCTTTGAGCACAGTGAAAGTGAAGCTAAGTTAATGAAACCGACCGGCTCTGGAATGTAATGCGGTAATAAAGGAATCCAGGTAACGATCCTCATATTTTCAAACTGTTATTCTAAGCTTGAGAATCCTGCCAGATAGCGCTGCAATACATAGTATAAATATTTCAAGTATTAAAGGGGGTTATTAGTTTAAAATGAGGAATATGAAAAATGAAGAGCTATGCTCTTTTAACATTTCCACAACCTCTTTATAAAGGAGGTAAGGGATTTGGCAGTAGCTGTGTGTTCATAGTGATTTTGGATATGCCATCTATTTATAAAAAAATGCAAAAGGCTGCAGTGATTAACTTCTTTTCCTTCATCTTTGGCAACGTTTCCAACAATATTCAAAATATAATAGGTATTCATGTACATCTGCTCGCACCAGGTTTATTCCTAGCATCCTTCTGGGCACACTTCTTGATGCTGCTGCTTTTACCATTTAATTGACAAAAGTGAGCTGATTGTTTTGAACAGAGTGGAAGGCAAGTTGGAGATGCTGTGTCACCAACAACATAGCTTGATGATAGTTGTAAAATGTTTTATTATGAGCCTTCACTTTCAAATGTACTTATGATATGTTCCAGAAAGGCATTTTTCAACAGCACCTACTCCAACCCCAATACCTAAGGCAACCCACACTTGATGCTCAATGTCAATTAGTATTTACTAAGAACCTAATGTGGGCAGAGCACTCTAATAAGAGCTTGAGAAAGGGTAGACATGATTCCTGACCTCAAGGGTTTACAGTCTAGTAGAGGGGGCAGAAAGTAAAAAAAAATTCCAGGTGGGAGGAAGTAACAGAGTATAAAGATATGAACATAGATACTGTGGTGGGGTTATGAGTACTTAAGGGCTCAGGCAGTGGGGGACTGCTTAAATGGCAGTTGGAGGCTATATTTGAGATATGGGGAAGGTCTCTCGGAGAAGGGCTTTGAAGATGGGGAGAGCATTGATCTGCTGGATGTGAAGAGGGAGAAAATTTCAGGCAGAAAGTAGGGCATGAGCAAGCACTCTATGGTGGGAGGGATAGCAATGAGGCATGCTGAGTAGGTAAGTTGGAGAGGAACAAAGGGTGCAAGATGAGGTACAGTGGGAGAAGGATGGATATGGAGTGGATATGGACTTGCTTTACATAGGCTCTAAATATGGATTGAAAGCAGTCAATCAGCTCATCGCCTCCTATCTTACCGCGCTGCTTTCCTGCTACAACCCAGTCCACGTACTTGGCTCCGCCAAAGCCAACTTACTCACTGTAGCTCGACCTCATCTATCTCGCTGCCAACCCAATGCCTTACCCATGTCCTCCCTTTAACTTGGAACTCCCTCCTCCTCCTCCATATACAACAGACCACCACTCTCCCCACCTTCAAAGCCTTATTAAAATCACATCTCCAACAGGTCTTCCCCAATTAAAGCCCTCTTTTCCCTGATTCCCTCTCCCTTCTGTGCCACCTATGCACTTACATCTGTACCCTCTTAGCGCTTGCTATTCACCCCACCCTCAGCCCCACAGCATTTATGTACATAACCATAATTTATTTATATTAATGTCTGCCTGCCCCTCTAGACTGTAAGTTCCTTGGAAGAGGGAATTTGTCTACCAACTCTGGTGTACTGTACTCTCCCAAGTACTTGCTCAGTAAATATCATTGGTCATTGATCCACAAGGAAAGAAAAGAGCTGATTCAGTGCCTTAAAGCCAATGCAACGACCAGGACTTTCTGCTTGATGCGGAGAAGAATGGGTAACTATCCGAGGTTTAAGGAGGGGAGAGGCATGGGCTGGATGATGTTTAAGAAAAATATGTACAGCTGCAGAATGAAGTATTGAGTGGAGAAGGGAGGGACTGGAGGCAGGGGAATCAGTAAGGTGACCAACAGTGTTTCACTGTGGATTCCTTCCTATTAGAATAATTGAATCATAAATTTGACTATATCTAGGGTAAGGGAGAATGGAATATTTGAAGATTTTTACCCCTTGTTTCTCTCCTGCCCCTCTCCTGGATGACACTGTTCCTCTGGGTTTGGAAGGTGGGCATCCAAAGAGCCCATTGTGACCATAAACATCAAGGGGATCCTGCCAAAATCAGCCCAGGATTTTAATAATATAATATTAGAAGACAGGCTGAAAGTATTTTTTTTTTCTCACTGATGCTTCCCTTTGAAAGCAAAAAGGAAGATCATTGTTTTCCACGTGGTAGATGTGAGCTGTCAGTGGAACATTAAGCTATAGAGTGCAACTTCGGTGAAAGTGAAAACCAAATCCAATTCAGTTTTCTTTTTGAAAAGAAAAACAAATGTAAGAGAAGTCTAGTTTTGTCATACAGGTTAACTGAGATTAGCCTGTCTCTCCCCACAGCACGATGTGAAGGTTTGGTGTGGCCTTGCTGATGATGGCATTTGTTAAGTGCTTACTATGTGCGAAGCACTGTTCTAAGCATTGGGGGAGATACAAGGTGATCAGGTTGTCCCATGTGAGGCTCACAGTCTTAATCCCCATTTAACAGATGAGGTAACTGAGGCACAGAGAAGTGACTTGCCCAAAGTCACACAGCTGACAAGTGGCATAGTTGGGATTAGAACCCATGACCTCTGGCTCCCAAGCCCGTGCATTTTCCACTGAGCCATGTGGTTATCAAGTTCTGCTCGGTCTTTGTTATTAGGTCCGGGAAAAGCCTTCACAGCACCAGATACTTTTTTTATTGCATTTGTTAAGTTCTCATTAGGGGTCAGGCCCTGTACTAAGGACTGGGGTAGATACAAGCTAATCTCGTTGGGCACAGTCCCTGTCCCATGTTGGGCTCACAGTCTTATTCTCCATTTTACCGATGAGGTAACTGAGGCGCGGAGAAGTTAAGTGACTTGTCCAAGGTCACATAGATGAGTGGCAGATTGGGATTAGAATCCAGGTCCTTCAGACTCCCAGGCCCGTGCTCTATCCATTAGGCCACACTGCTTCTTTTTATCCTTCCATCCTTTTTTTTTAATTTTACCTTCTTGTGAGAAAGGATGGAAGGAAAAAAAGGAAGGAGAAGCAATGTGGTCTAGTGGGTAGAGTACAAAAGCCTGGGAGTCGGAAGGATCTGCGTTCTAATTCCCGCTGTCACTTGTCTGTTGTGTGACCTTGGTCAAGTCACTTCACTGTGCCTCAGTTACCTCATCTGTAAAATGGGGATTAAGACCATGAACCTCATGTGAAACAGGGACTGTGTTCAACCTGACTAGCTTTATTAAGCACTTAGTATGTGCAAATAATAATAATAATAATAATGTTGGCATTTGTTAAGCACTTACTATGTGCAAAGCACTGTTCTAAGCACTAGGGAGGTTACAGTGTGATCAGGTTGTCCCACAGGGGGCTCACAGTCTTAATCCCCATTTCACAGATGAGGTAACTGAGGCTCAGAGAAGTTAAGTGACACACAGTCACACAGCTGACAATTGGTGGAGCCAGAATTTGAACCCATGACCTCTGACTCCAAAGCCCGTGCTCTTTCCACTTTCTACCCCAGTGCTTAGTACAGTGCCTGGCACGTAGTAGGTGCTTAACTAATACCATAAAAAAGGACACCATGCAAGAACATGCAACAGGTTTTCCTTCAGCTCTTCTAATTAATTGACTGTGTCAGTAAATTGGAGATCGGGAATATATGCAACAAAAAAGTTGGCTCCATTTCACAGTTTCTAGCTCATAATGTTGTTTTAAAAGATGTAATTTCATATTTGAAATGAGGGCTGGGATTATGTTTTGCTGACTATAAAGGTTCAACTTTGCCCTGAATTTATCTTTTTCACAAAAAAACATTAAATTATTATGCCAGGGAGGCTTTGACTATAATTGATCCCGTTTCTTTAACTCCATATCTAACTGTTCATCTTAAACCAAAATTCATTTGGGAGAATGTCATTTTTATGATGTTGCATCCGCTTCAGTCTATGGGAAGAGATTACACAGGCTTTGAAATCCTTTTCAAAGTTCACATTGTCAATGAAACAAACCTATTTGACCCTTCATTCCTTGCACCCCCTTGACAGATAAAAATAGGAGAACCAAACCCATGGCTGATATCTGAAAGGTTGTTGTTTTAATTCTCCTCCAGTTGTTCAGCAAGTTCCTATGGTAATGCATCCCAGCTGGTAAAGTATAAAACTTCTGGAAGCAAAAAACAAGCAAAATGGCTTGGCTCTCCAGCTGTATGTTATTACTTGATCCCCAATTCACAGGAAATGAGCAATCATTTAGTACTGACAGGTACATACTGAAGCTCACTATCTTCCCTTTAAACCTTAAAAATAATGTGCTACAGCAGTTTAGTATTAACCTTAAAGTTTACCTCACATTTCTGCCAAGGTTCCGATGATATCTCGTGAAAGCTTTGGAAACTGCGATGGGAAAACACTGCCAGCACACTGGGAAACCTGGGAGGGAAACGAAAGTCACTCTAAGCACTTTCTGTTCCCAGAGATCTGTAACTCATGGGTCCCTTGAGATGCCAAAATTCTGGACACGTATATCACTAATCGGGGCGTAACCCAAACTGCTTTCTTAATGGACGGTGAGGCTTAACACCAAAATGATGTTATGGGGAGTCAATGTCTCCCTGAATCAAAGTTCTGAAGTTGGACTATGTGGGAAACAAAACCAATTTCAAGCAGGTTGTCTCTAGGAAACTTGATACATTAGTCCCTCAGTCTAACCACTGCAGTTTTCAGATGATTCATTACGTTTAAAAATTGGAAACTTAATAAACAGTTATGTGAACTGTAAAAAATATTACTTATTTTGGAATTTTAGAGTTGTCTGCTCAAATCATTTTCCTCCCTTTATGATCTCGATATGTGTGTCAGTGTTCACCTGTTTCAGCATGGCTTGCCTACCAATAAATAAATCCCTAAATTTGGAACACATGTGCTTCCCAAACTGGATGTACTGGGGAAATCAGAATTGTCATCAATTATTTTTTCCCATGTTCTTAGCGTGTCCTTCCACCTGGAGCCTATTCAGAGTGCTACTGGCTTCAGACGATGACCAACTCATAACCAAATCACGCGCTGGGAGTTCTGGCTCCCACTGTTCTTAAAATTGTCTCTTAGAATCCAGAAAGCCTGTTTATTACTTTTTTTTAAAAAAAAAAAAGTGCACCAAGAAAGGATTTAAATAAGCCAGCATATCCCTTGGTGTGAATTCAAAAAGTGGAGGACGACTTCTACTTTGCTGAGAACATATTCACCATTCAGCTGAAGTAATGACTCTGTGAAGCAAAATTGGTTGGTAATAATAATGTTGAAATATCTGTAGACCCAGGAAGTGTACATTTCAATTCAAACTCTTCTCCATGCTGAACTGCACCTTTTGAAGTAGACCTTCATGGGGTGAACAGGAAGACTACAACATTTTTATTATAGTTGGCTTCCTTTACTGAATTAGCGTTTATATTTTCCCAGTAGAAATCCCCAAATTGAAAATATAGAGGTGTCAGCTAACACCACTTTAGTTAAGGTTGTGTCAACATTTCCTATAAACCTTGTTTTTCTAGGGTTTATAACTAGACCATAAAAATTTGCTCAGACCTAAAAGTTGGCACGGAAAGCTTCGGACTGGGAGGGAATTTTTTTCAGAATTTGAAAAAAAAAATCAGTTCAGATGCTTTTAACTTGACCTGGTACTAAAATGGCAATGATGCTTTTTTCGTATGACCAGCATAGCTTTGCTTAAAAAAGACAGAGACTTTAAGGGATTAGTCCATTAATACAGTCTAAACATTCTTATTAATTTAGACATAAAACAATGTCTGAAGTATTTCACTCAAACACAGTGGTTGCACATCTGCAGGTTTTCCCAAGGCATACTTTTTTTTTCCAAATTTTTGCCTGCATTTTAATGCAATAAACCACAAGTGGTTCTAAGGAATCCTACTGATCTAAAGATAAAATGATTTTTAAATATACATTTCATCTTTTAAATATACAGCCCATTAATACTTTTAATATTTTACTATTTACTATATTATTTACTATTTTACTAGTTAATTTACTATAATTAATAATTATCAATTAATAACTATTAATTTACTATTAATTTACTATTTTACTATTTAATTTTAATAATATTTAATATTTTACTTCAGCTGTTGGGTAGGGACCGTTTCTATAATGTTGCCAACTTGTACTTCCCAAGCACTTAGTACAGTGCTCTGCACACAGTAAGCGCTCAATAAATACGATTGAATGAACGGATGCATAGTTTAATATATCTATCAATGACTATATCACAGGTGAACAAGAAAGACAACATATGATTTGTTTTCTATGAAAAATGCTGGGGTTCTTGAAAATTGAGCTTTGATGCAGAACACGGGCTAGCCTGATAAACGACGCGTGAGAGATCTGATTTATCTCAGGTGCCAAGTGGAAATTTTACTCTGATTCACTACATGGCAGACGATTGGCCAATCCGGAGGCAAAGAGCTCAATGTTTATTTGCTGTGAGAGTCTCTGCATCGTCCCCTACTATCAGTGGTATCTGTCTTAACTGGTAAATGTTTAGAGGGCAAGGCTGTGTCTGTTCAACTTGCTTTGTACTGCATGGCCCCAACTCCACACTGAGGTAAGCTTTGGTGACAATGGAAGAGGAATTGCTTCCTGGCATCAATCAATCAATCAATCGTATTTATCGAGCACTTACTGTGTGCAGAGCACTGTACTAAGCGCTTGGGAAGAACAAGTTGGCAACATATAGAGACAGTCCCTACCCAACAGTGGGCTCACAGTCTAAAAGGGGGAGACAGAGAACAAAACCAAACATACTAACAAAATAAAATAAATAGAATAGATATGTACAGGTAAAATAAATAGAGTAATAAATATGTACAAGCATATATACATATCTACAGGTGCTGTGGGGAAGGAAGGAGGTAAGATGGGGGGATGGAGAGGGGGACGAGGGGGAGAGGAAGGAAGGGGCTCAGTCTGGGAAGGCCTCCTGGAGGAGGCTGGCATGGCATGGCAAGAGCTGATCAGGATTTCCAGGTCCCCTCTTTCCTCGGGGAGGAGTGCAGCTGTGGAGTCTGTGCATGCCATTTTTAACCTCTGGGAACTCTTACTGGCAGGCATTTTCCTGGGGGTGGAACCCCTCTCCACAAAAAGACAGCTATCTGCTTTGTAGGGACTGATCGGTTGGGCAGGACATCTCTGTGTTTGGGTTTGGAATTGAGACCTACCTACAATCCCGAGACCTGACCCATTTTGCGGGGACTTGCAATTAAGGCAGGGGTGGGGCCGTTGAGGGTTAGGGCCAGTTAGTGTGACTACCGTTGCCGGGGTCAGATCTGTCCGTGTGGGTACCATTGGTGTATTCAAGTCAGTCATGGGCGAGGACTACATGGACACTCAGATGAGAGCACTGCTTCCACAGCTATATCAGGATGCCAAGAGTAAAAGTCTGGAAAGTCTCCTGGAAAATGAGGTGCTCTCTGACCACCCAACAGCAGCCATGGTCTCCCAGAAAGCCCCCTCCCCAGTGTGAACAGTGAATGGGCGAGTCTCTGAGACACTCTCTATTGGGCTGCCATCAAGACTTTGGCTATGGCAAGGAGACCCCATCCCTAGCGTGACAAAAATGACTCAGAAGCTACAAATTACACTAAAGAGAAGCAGCATGGCTCAGTGGAAAGAGCATGGGCTTGGGAGTCAGAGGTCATGGGTTCAAATCCCCACTCCGCCACTTGTCAGCTGTGTGACTTTGGGCAAGTCACTTAACTTCTCTGTGCCTCAGTTACCTCAGCTTTAAAATGGGGATTAAGACTGTGAGCTCCACGTAGGACAACCTGATCACCTTGTAACCTCCTCAATGCTTAGAACAGTGCTTTGTATATAGTAAGCGCTTAATAAATGCCAATATTATTATTATTAAAGAATTACACCCAATATGCCTTGCAACTCCTAGTGACTACAACCACCTGGAGGCCTGCACAGGGATGTACTGCACTGATAATAATAATAATGATGGTATTTGTTAAGCACTTACTATGTGCAAAGCACTGATGTACTTGCTCAGACCTAATCTCAACACTTGGGATATATACAGGTTTATTTATTTACAGATTTTGATTTTTTTATGGCACTTGTTAAGCGCTTACTATGCGCCAAGCACTGTACTAAGTGCTGGGCTGGATACAAGTTGATCAGGTTGGACACAGTTTCTGCCCCACATGGGGCTCACAGTCTTTATTCCCCATTTTATAGATGAGGTATCTGAGGCACAGAAAAGTTAAGTGACTTGACCAAGGTCACACAGCAGACAAGTGGCAGAGCCAAGATTAGAACCCAGGCCCTGCTGACTCTCAGGCCCAAGCTCTATCCACTAGGCCACACAACTTCTTTTTGTAAGTGATCTCTTTCCCCCATTTGAGTGAAAGCCCTCTGTGGCCACGAACTACATCACTTGTTTGTTTTATACTTCCCAAGTGCTTAGTTTGGTGTATTGCACCTAGTGGTCCCTCAATAAATGCTATTACTATTGGAAACATACGTGACCCCTGGTGGGTTGTCAAAGCTGAAGAATCCAGACACAGGCTGATCATCCCCAGATAAGGAAGTGATCATCACTAAGGAAGTTTAATGGCCCCCAAAGCACTGCTAACACCTACTCAGAAAAGTCCAAATGGTTCCACCCTCAACTCAGGAAAAATGAAATATTACACTAATGGGAACATAATAGTGTGTGCTATCCACTCCCCTCCCTCCTTGCCCCGCAAGAGGGGTTTCAGAATACCATTCCATTCCTACAGGAAAACCCTGGTTGTGAATCCATCCATGAGAACCAACAATCAAAATAAAAACATGGAAGGCCTGTGTCCATTACCTTCATAATCATCTCACTTTGCATTCATTTAAGTATAGAGGTAATCAAACCAAACATGGTGTGCATCCAAGAAAGTGATCTTAGAGTCCAGTTTAATTGGGTGGGCATATGGATTGAACACCCCAATTAAATATTGTCCCGCTGTTCAGATTGTTTTTTTCTTATAATGGTCTGGAGTCTCACAGCAACTCCTCATGGTGCTGCTTTGATCAAGAGCTGACAACATTCCTACTATCAACACTGTTGATCAGAGGCTCAGAAGCTGGCTATAAAAAGCTCTTGAGACCGAATGCCAAGAATATGCCCACTGGCTATTAAAAATGTCAAATATCGGATTGAAGATAAAGAGCACGGAATGAAGACAGCTAGTTGTGCGTGCTTCTTTAGTGTCTATGAGTTCAGAGTCAACTTTGTTTATAAAAAGTAAAAAGGAATAGGTTGCTAGACCACATTGAGGACCTGACCCTTTTAATATTTTAAATAAGAAAATCTGCAACACCATTTGATAGACATTTGATAGACATCTGCCTCAGAGGTACTACATTTTGTAGATTTGTAGCAAGTCGCGAAAAAAACTAGACTGGGCTTGATTAAATAGTTTTACACCCAGTTTTGCTAGAACATGTAGGCTTCTTCTTGCCAAACTCCAACATAAGGAAATCTCAGACTGCAGTTTCCACTTGTGTGTGTGGCCCGCCCCGCGTACATGTACACACGACATCCTTGGGACCACAGCAAGCCGTATCCAAACAGGCTCACACTGTTGGACGAATGCTTCCTAAATCCACAAGAGCATTCTAGCCTAAATGCGGAGCAGAAACACACGTTGAAGCAGAGCTGAGTGAATGTGCTACTTCATTCTCATATGTTAATAACGAATGGTTTGTTAATGAAGATACAGGAATAAATTCTGTAGAAGCAATGAAATTCTAGACACATCTAGACACAGTGAAATCATTCTTGCTATGGGTTTCTGAGATTGTTGGATCTGCGGCAATGACCAGAATGATCTACTGAAGTCAATCTCTGTACAGTACAGTAAGCTACTGTTCCACACAGAGGAAGTCTTGCTCTGAGGTGTTAAAGAATGACCATCCTAGGGTCGGCCAGTACAGTGCTCCCTTCCAGGACTAGATCAGTGCTCAAATCAGCAGACTCCCAACACCTGTGGAGTGGTCAGTACGTACTAGAAAAGGCTTCTCCTTGGTCCTAAGGTTTTTCATGCTTTTTTAATAAGCAAAATTTCAGTCTCCCCACTGCATCTGTTAAAAACTTTCTTGTGCCTCAGGTTATATCACAAAATGGAAAGAAACCTCTGACAGGTTTGCTGAGGCACTACCAGGTTTTACACTGTCTTAACTCAGGGTCTACATTCCCTTCAGAGAAATGGTATTCCAAGAGGCCTTCACAGATTTAGCTCTCATCTCCCAACTGTTTTTCAGTCAATGGTATTTATTGAGCCCTTGCTTTGTGTGCAGAACCCACAATAGTATGTGCTTAGGAGAGTACAATACAACAGAGATTTATCCCAAAAGGAGCTTACAGTCTGGAGGACTACATAGTGTCCTGTTTCTCCCACCTCAGCATTTCCATGTCATCTAAGTACTTGGATACCCATTCCCTCGCAGCACTTATGGACAGATCTTTACACTGCACTGATTCCCTCTACATAGACTTTATTTTAGTGACTATCTCCCCAGCTAAATTGTAAGCTCCTTAAGGGCAAGGTTCATGTCTACTATCTCTACTGTACTCTCCCAAGGGTATGGACTGCTGCACAGAGTAAGTGCTCAGTAAATCCTGTTGAGTGATTGACTGATTGACACTCACAGTGGGCCAAAATGAGAGTAATCCTGGTCTTTATTTATTTAGATTAAAAAATGTTCTATCAAAGCACAAAAATCTATATCAGCTATTTTGCCAGTGGTCGTCACCCAATATGGACAAACAGTTCAATTGGGGGGGAATGTTCTGATATATTGATTGATTGTTGTTCTGTCCAGTTAATACCTTCCTCTTACCACACAGTAATGCTGTGAGGATAAAATAGGTAATCTGAAAGCTATTTGGAAAAATTAATCTAAAAATACAAAACAGACTGTAAGAACCTTGAGCAGAGACTGTATCTTTTACTTTTGTACGACCAATTAATCAATGCTATCTATAGAGCACTTACTGGGTGCAGAACACTGTACTAAGCACTTGGGAGAGTATAATAGAGTTGGTAGACATGATCTCTCCTCTCAAGAAGCTTACAATCGAGCATCTAATAAAATAATCTGCATATATTAGGTGCTCAATACTAATGAATCAATGAATTAATGCAAATGAAACAGAGAAAAGAAACCAAAATGAGGTGGGGAATGGAGAAGCTTCCTCGTAGAGAAGTGGTACAGGCAGAAAATAAGTAGTTGCCAGGAACTCAGGGAAAAATGGTCGAGAAAAGGGAAAGTTAGAGATTGTAGAGAGGAAAAACTAGAGCTGTCACGGAGTACTTCCCCAAATGTTTGGATAGATGCCCAGAGGGTCACTATCACCCGATACCACCAAACACCCTTCTGCTACTGTTGGTGACAGAATATTGGGGTGGATGGATCAGGTCAATTTGTAATGTCTTTCATTTTTCATTTAACTACACTGGGACAGGCATAGCTTTTTTAGTTCAGGGACATGGTTACACTTGTGCAATGACAGTCAGTGCAAGTGGGTCCCTCATCCTGAATGATTGGGAAGTACTTCAGTCATTGAGAAGACTCCAGAATTGCCGGGTCTCTGTCAGTGCTATGTCCAAATGAAAATTTCAGCTGAAAAGAGAGTGAGCTCTCTTAATTTTCCTTTCTCTTTGCCTGCTGCCACCTCAAAACAGAGCACCAACAATAGTAACAAATCAAAATGAAAATGGCTATGTGTTTCATCACAGCTTATCTCCAAAGCATTTTTACTAAATAATTAGAGATGATATCTATTGACAGTTGGACAGGCTTTTCTACAAAGAAAAATGAGAAAATAACCTCTTGTCACCAAGGGGATAGTTTGTTCTTTTGCAAGAGCTATTCTTCAGCTGATGTCATCGAAAATACCATTAACAAGTGGAATGTCAACATTTTTCATAAGCACTACCATGAAAAGTAGTACTATAATACTAGTGCTACATTTCATAGTTCTCAAAAAGTGGAGGCTGTGTGTCTCACCACGCTTCCTGTTGTTTAAGTCCCACAGGCAAGGATGAAAGAAGAATAACTGCAATCTCTGCTGCTTGGCCCCACTGACTGATGCTACTGACAGCTCTTTGGGAGTGGGGACTGTGTCTACCAACTGTATTGTACTCTCCCCAAGTGCTGAGTACAGTGCTCTGAATGAAGAATGTGCTCAATAAATACCAGGGATTGACTGACCGTTCTGTCTCCAAAGTCAACACTTCAAACTACATGCAGCACTTGGAAAACCAGGGCCCTGAATGAGAAACGAAACTCAGTGCTTGAGAAGCACTTATCAAGGGCCATTATGATGCACTTTGTAGATAGACAGTCTCTCTGCTTAGGACAACACAGCCATCTTGCTGTTGAAAGATGTTGAACGATACTCTGCCAAGCGCAGAGCCATCTGCCTACCTGCTGTTGCCCTGGCCATCTGCTTATTGCTGGGGATTGTGATACGCAGATTCAAATTGTCCACTCTGTCTGGGAAGGTGTTTTATAAAAGTATTAATTATTCTTATTACTAACACCAATTGATAACACATTTCCCTCAGTCAAGATCCTGTGAATATTTTTGACATCTAATACCAAGAAAGAATTCTAAAATACAATTGAATGACTTTTCTGACTTGCATGTGATTTTAATGACAAGTCACAGGCATCAGCACCTGCCTGTCTACCTCCCTTGAATACTGTCCCACTAGTAACAGAATCTTTGAGGGGAGTATTTTTACTAGTCTTCAAAGCAGGGATTGTTGATAAGCCCAGTGAAACTATGGGACATATTTATGGTTGTTTTGGTCCTTAAGAAAAAGCAGAAGAGCCAGAAAGTTAGGAGTTTCAGGTTCCTTGTGGATCAGAGTTGAACATTCACAGCAGTTACAGCCACATATGAGGAAGGGGCTGAAGTGGTGGTGGACTTAGTGTGGTCCTGGGCTGCAGTTTTCCAAAAGGTGAGAGGATCTCACACTGGAACAGAGACTGCTAGTGTCTCTTCACCCTTTCTGGGAAAAGTATTACAATAACAGTGTGATATAGTATGAGGTCAGGCCTAACAGTCATTTTCCAAGTTATTCAAATATCTGAACTTGGAGAAATCACTGTGGCCTGTTGGCAGATTTCCCAGGGGGCACTGAGAATTTCAAGCTGAACTTCCCAATATAGGAATGCTTCTTGTAATTATCGGTGCTCCTAAGGCACCTCCCCAGTCTCTTTCAGCAGAGAAATAATCTACTGAAATCATTATTATAGGATTAAACCTACTGCCTTCTCTTACTTTAATTTAGGAGAAGATGGTGGAAACTTTCCTTCCCTGTTGGCTTGGACAGTAAGAGAAGGAGGAGAAAGAGGAAAAGGATAAGGAAGAGAAAAAGCCAGAAAGAAGAGGAGGAGGAGTGGGAGAGATGGAGCGAATGACACAGAAGGGAAGAAATTTAATAGCATCCTCTCACCATCAACACACATTTATTACCATCAAAGACAATTTTCTTAGCTTCCTTATACCCTCACTCACTCTTGTGCACTACACAACACGTGGACACCTTAAAGATGTTGTTCTTCTAATTGTATCTGTGCCTTGTGCTTAGAACAAAGAGTTGATATCATAGGGGTAGGATCTTTAATCCCTGGGTCTAAGAGATCAAAACACTGGTTTTAAAGCTAACACTTTCCATATGGATTGCAAATAACTTCAAACTGCCATTTTGCTTTAATAAGTGCAAGGATCAACCATTACCCAAGGAATGGCCCAAATGCAAAGGAAGGAGCTGGTAGTTTGGCAATTATGTACACTTTCTCAAAAATGCTCAACTTTTTGAGGCCACAGTGCCTAGAGGGGTCATGTCCTTATGCCCTGCAGTCCACAGTTAGAGTCTTCCATTTCCGGAGGCCTCCTGGCCTTCAGTTCCTCTTTCTTGCTCTAATCTTTTCTTTAATCAATCTTGCCCCTCAACCTCGTAATTTTATGAGATCATTTCATCCTTCATATAGTTATCCTACATGCATCCTATAGTTCCTCAATTAATCAATAGTATTTATTGAGTGCTTACTCCATGGAGCGCTCTGTAGTAAATGATTGGGAAAGTACAATAGAGTTAGAAGGCATGATCTCTGTCCTCAAGGAGCTTACAATCTAGTGGGGAAGACAGGCACTAAAAAATTCTGTTTTCTATTTCACTGTTTGTTTTCTGCACTTGCCCTTCCTGGTTCGACAACAATGTAACAGACTTAAGTCTATCAAAATGGAAACACTTGCAAAACAGATATTACAGTTTTCATAAAGTATGCTTGCTTATTCTTAATCTTCTGGGGACAGATGAGCATAGGCTTTGCCTCCATAATATAAAGGGAGTCTAATAGTAATAACAATGTTATTTTTTACATGTTCTCTATGGACTGAGCACTGTACTAAGTTCTGGGGTAGATACAAGATCATCGGTTCAGACACAGTCCCTGCCCCACATGGGGTTTGCAGTCTAAGTAAAAAGGAGAACAGGTATTGAATTCCCATTTTCAAAGGAGGAAACTGAGGCACCTAGAAGTTAAGTGACTCACCCAAGGTCACAAAGCAGGCAAGTAACAGAGCCATGGTTAGAACGCAGGTCCTCTGAAACTGAGACACATGCTCTTTCCACTATAAAATCATTTGAAAAAAGAGGCAAAAAGAAAAAAAAAACTGTCGAGAAAAGGAAGTTTGGGAGAATTATCTGGATTGACTATACTCATTGTTGGAATTATGGGGATAGTTGTTATATGTTCCACATCACTCTGTCTCTAACCACAGTTTTAGCTTAAGTATAGGTGTTATGTCCTGGGATGCTAGGGCTTCCGTCATTATCCAATTAGTTGAAAACACCCCGTAGGCCATTGTCTGCTGCATGTGGACAGGGTAGGGGCCTGGGAGTCACAAGGTTTGTTGCCATTTGTCTGCTGCATGGGGACAGGGTAGGGGCCTGGGAGTCACAAGGTTTGCTGCCATTTGATTTTGTTCTCTGTCTCCCCCTTTTAGACTGCGAGCCCACTGTTGGGTAGGGACTGTCTATATGTTGCCAATTTGTACTTCCCAAGTGCTTAGTACAATGCTCTGCACATAGTAAGCGCTCAATAAATACGATTGATGATGACAGGGTAGGGGCCTGGGAGTCACAATGTTTGCTGCCATTTGTCTGGTGCTTGGAGACAGGGTAGGGGCCTGGGAGTCACAAGGTTTGCTGCCATTTATCTGCTGCATGGGGACAGGGTAGGGGCCTGGGAGTCACAAGGTTTGCTGCCATTTGGTTTTGTTCTCTGTCTCCCCCTTTTAGACTGTGAGCCCACTGTTGGGTAGGGACTGTCTCTATATGTTGCCAATTTGTACTTCCCAAGCGCTTAGTACAGTGCTCTGCACACAGTAAGCGCTCAATAAATACGATTGATGATGACAGGGTAGGGGCCTGGGAGTCACAAGGTTTGCTGCCATTTATCTGTTCCATGGGGACAGGGTAGAGGCTTGGGAGTCACAAGGTTTGCTGCCATTTGGTTTTGCTCTCTGTATCCGCCTTTTAGACTGTGAGCCCACTGTTGAGTAGGGACTGTCTCTATATGTTGCCAATTTGTAATTTCCAAGCGCTTAGTACAGTGCTCTGCACATAGTAAGCGCTCAATAAATACGATTGATAATGTCAGGGTACGGGCCTGGGAGTCACAAGGTTTGCTGCCATTTATCTGCTGCATGGGGACAGGGTAGGGGCCTGGGAGTCAGAAGGTTTGCTGCCATTTGATTTTGTTCTCTGTCTCCCCCTTTTAGACTGTGAGCCCACTGTTGGGTAGGGACTGTCTCTATACGTTGCCAATTTGTACTTCCCAAGCGCTTAGTACAGTGCTCTGCACATAGTAAGCACTTAATAAATACGATTGGTGAGGACAGGGTAGGGGCCTGGGAGTCACAAGGTTTGCTGCCATTTATCTGCTGCGTGGGGACAGGGAAGGGGCCTGGGAGTCACAAGGTTTGCTGCCATTTGGTTTTGTTCTCTGTCTCCCCCTTTTAGACTGTGAGCCCACTGTTGGGTAGCGACTGTCTCTATATGTTGCCAATTTGTACTTCCCAAGCGCTTAGTACAGTGCTCTGCACATAGTAAGCGCTCAATAAATGCGACTGATAATGACAGGGTAGGGGCCTGGGAGTCACAAGGTTTGCTACCTTTTGTCTGCTGCATGGGGACAGGGTAGGGGCCTGGGAGTCACAAGGTTTGCTGCCATTTGGTTTTGTTCTCTGTCTCCCCCTTTAAGACTGTGAGCCCACTGTTGGGTAGCAACTGTCTCTATATGTTGCCAATTTGTACTTCCCAAGCGCTTAGTACAGTGCTCTGCACATAGTAAGTGGTCAATAAATGCGATTGATGATGACAGGGTAGGGGCCTGGGAGTCACAAGGTTTGCTGCAATTTGTCTGCTGCATGGGTACAGGGTAGGGGCCTGCGAGTCACAATGTTTGCTGCCATTTGTCTGCTGCATGGGGACAGGGTAGGGGCCTGGGAGTCACAAGGTTTGCTGCCATTTGGTTTTGTTCTCTTTCTCCCCGTTTTAGACTGTGAGCCCACTGTTGGGTAGGGACTGTCTCTATATGTTGCCAATTTGTACTTCCCAAGCGCTTAGTACAGTGCTCTGCACATAGTAAGCGCTCAATAAATACGACTGATAATGACAGGGTAGGGGCCTGGGAGTCACAACGTTTGCTGCCATTTGTCTGCTGCATGGGGACAGGGTAGGGGCCTGGGAGTCACAAGGTTTGCTGCCATTTGGTTTGGTTCTCTGTCTCCCCCTTTTAGACTGTGAGCCCACTGTTGGGTAGCGACTGTCTCTATATGTGGCCAATTTGTACTTCCCAAGCGCTTAGTACAGTGCTCTGCACATAGTAAGCGCTCAATAAATGTGATTGATGATGACAGGGTAGGGGCCTGGGAGTCACAAGGTTTGCTGCAATTTGTCTGCTGCATGGGGACAGGGTAGGGGCCTGCGAGTCACAAGGTTTGCTGCCATTTGTCTGCTGCGTAGGGACAGGGTAGGGGCCTGGGAGTCACAAGGTTTCCTGCCATTTGGTTTTGTTCTCTGTCTCCCCCTTTTACACTGTGAGCCCACTGTTGGGTAGGGACTGTCTCTATATGTTGCCAATTTGTACTTCCCAAGCGCTTAGTACAGTGCTCTGCACATAGTAAGCACTTAATAAATACGATTGGTGAGGACAGGGTAGGGGCCTGGGAGTCACAAGGTTTGCTGCCATTTATCTGCTCCATGGGGACAGGGTAGGGGCCTGGGAGTCACAAGGTTTGCTGCCATTTGGTTTTGTTCTCTGTCTCCCCCTTTCAGACTGTGAGCCCACTGTTGGGTAGCGACTGTCTCTATATGTTGCCAATTTGTACTTCCCAAGCGCTTAGTACAGTGCTCTGCACATAGTAAGCACTCAATAAATACGACTGATAATGACAGGGTAGGGGCCTGGGAGTCACAAGGTTTGCTACCTTTTGTCTGCTGCATGGGGACAGGGTAGGGGCCTGGGAGTCACAAGGTTTGCTGCCATTTGGTTTGGTTCTCTGTCTCCCCCTTTAAGACTGTGAGCCCACTGTTGGGTAGCAACTGTCTCTATATGTTGCCAATTTGTACTTCCCAAGCGCTTAGTACAGTGCAATGCACATAGTAAGGGCTCAATAAATGCGATTGATGATGACAGGGTAGGGGCCTGGGAGTCACAAGGTTTGCTGCAATTTGTCTGCTGCATGGGTACAGGGTAGGGGCCTGCGAGTCACAATGTTTGCTGCCATTTGTCTGCTGCATGGGGACAGGGTAGGGGCCTGGGAGTCACAAGGTTTGCTGCCATTTGGTTTTGTTCTCTTTCTCCCCGTTTTAGACTGTGAGCCCACTGTTGGGTAGGGACTGTCTCTATATGTTGCCAATTTGTACTTCCCAAGCGCTTAGTACAGTGCTCTGCACATAGTAAGCGCTCAATGAATACGACTGATAATGACAGGGTAGGGGCCTGGGAGTCACAACGTTTGCTGCCATTTGTCTGCTGCATGGGGACAGGGTAGGGGCCTGGGAGTCACAAGGTTTGCTGCCATTTGGTTTGGTTCTCTGTCTCCCCCTTTTAGACTGTGAGCCCACTGTTGGGTAGCGACTGTCTCTATATGTGGCCAATTTGTACTTCCCAAGCGCTTAGTACAGTGCTCTGCACATAGTAAGCGCTCAATAAATGTGATTGATGATGACAGGGTAGGGGCCTGGGAGTCACAAGGTTTGCTGCAATTTGTCTGCTGCATGGGGACAGGGTAGGGGCCTGCGAGTCACAAGGTTTGCTGCCATTTGTCTGCTGCATAGCGACAGGGTAGGGGCCTGGGAGTCACAAGGTTTCCTGCCATTTGGTTTTGTTCTCTGTCTCCCCCTTTTACACTGTGAGCACATTGTTGGGTAGGGACTGTCTCTATATGTTGCCAATTTGTACTTCCCAAGCGCTTAGTACAGTGCTCTGCACATAGTAACCGCTCAATAAATGTGATTGATGATGACAGGGTAGGGGCCGGGGAGTCACAAGGTTTGCTGCCGTTTGTCTGCTGCGTAGGGACAGGGTAGGGGCCTGGGAGTCACAAGGTTTCCTGCCATTTGGTTTTGTTCTCTGTCTCCCCCTTTTAGACTGTGAGCCCACTGTTGGGTAGCGACTGTCTCTATATGTTGCCAATTTGTACCTCCCAAGCGCTTAGTACAGTGCTTTGCACATAGTAAGTGCTCAATAAATGCGATTGATGATGACAGGGTAGGGGCCTGGGAGTCACAAGGTTTGCTGCAATTTGTGTGCTGCATGGGGACAGGGTAGGGGCCTGCGAGTCACAAGGTTTGCTGCCGTTTGTCTGCTGCGTAGGGACAGGGTAGGGGCCTGGGAGTCACAAGGTTTCCTGCCATTTGGTTTTGTTCTCTGTCTCCCCCTTTTAGACTGTGAGCCCACTGTTGGGTAGGGACTGTCTCTAAATGTTGCCAATTTGTACTTCCCAAGCGCTTAGTACAGTGCTCTGTATATAGTAAGCGCTCAATAAATACGATTGATGATGACAGGGTGGGGGCCTGGGAGTCACAAGGTTTTCTGCCGTTTGTCTGCTGCATGGGGACAGGGTAGGGGCCTGGGAGTCACAAGGTTTGCTGCCATTTGGTTTTGTTCTCTGTCTCCCCCTTTCAGACTGTGAGCCCACTGTTGGGTAGGGACTGTCTCTATATGTTGCCAATTTGTACTTCCCAAGTGCTTAGTACAGTGCTCTGCACATAGTAAGCGCTTAATAAATACGATTGATGAGGACAGGGTAGGGGCCTGGGAGTCACAAGGTTTGCTGCCATTTATCTGCTGCATGGGGACAGGGTAGGGGCCTGGGAGTCACAAGGTTTGCTGCCATTTGGTGTTGTTCTCTGTCTCCCCCTTTTAGACTGTGAGCCCACTGTTGGGTAGGGACTGTCTCTATATGTTGCCAATTTGTACTTCCCAAGCGCTTAGTACAGTGCTCTGCACATAGTAAGCGCTCAATAAATACGATTGATGATAACAGGGTAGGGGCCTGGGTGTCACAATGTTTGCTGCCATTTGTCTGCTGCATGGGGTCAGGGTAGGGGCCTGGGAGTCAGAAGGTTTGCTGCCATTTGATTTTGTTCTCTGTCTCCCCGTTTTAGACTGTGAGCCCACTGTTGGGTAGGGACTGTCTCTATATGTTGCCAATTTGTACTTCCCAAGCGCTTAGTACAGTGCTCTGCACATAGTAAGCGCTCAATAAATACGACTGATAATGACAGGGTAGGGGCCTGGGAGTCAGAAGGTTTGCTGCCGTTTGTCTGCTGCATGGGGACAGGGTAGGGGCCTGGGAGTCACAAGGTTTCCTGCCATTTGTCTGCTGCCTAGGGACAGGGTAGGGGACTGGGAGTCACAAGGTTTCCTGCCATTTGGTTTTGTTCTCTGTCTCCCCCTTTTAGACTGTGAGCCCACTGTTGGGTAGGGACTGTCTCTAAATGTTGCCAATTTGTACTTCCCAAGTGCTTAGTACAGTGCTCTGCACATAGTAAGCGCTCAATACATACGATTGATGATGACAGGGTAGGGGCCTGGGAGTCACAAGGTTTGCTGCCGTTTGTCTGCAGCATGGGGACAGGGTAGGGGCCTGGGAGTCACAAGGTTTGCTGCCATTTGGTTTTGTTCTCTGTCTCCCCCTTTTAGACTGTGAGCCCACTGTTGGGTAGGGACTGTCTCTATATGTTGCCAATTTGTACTTCCCGAGCGCTTAATACAGTGGTCTGCACATGGTAAGCGCTCAATAAATGCGATTGATGATGACAGGGTAGGGGCCTGGGAGTCACAAGGTTTGCTGCAATTTGTCTGCTGCATGGGGACTGGGTAGGGGCCTGGGAGTCACAAGGTTTGCTGCCATTTGGTTTTGTTCTCTGTCTCCCCCTTTTAGACTGTGAGTCCACTGTTGGGTAGCGACTGTCTCTATATGTTGCCAATTTGTACTTCCGAAGCGCTTAGTACAGTGCTCTGCACATAGTAAGCACTTAATAAATACGATTGGTGAGGATAGGGTAGGGGCCTGGGATTCACAAGGTTTGCTGCCATTTATCTGCTGCATGGGGACAGGGTAGGGGCCTGGGAGTCAGAAGGTTTGCTGCCATTTGATTTTGTTCTCTGTCTCCCCGTTTTAGACTGTGAGCCCACTGTTGGGTAGGGACTGTCTCTATACGTTGCCAATTTGTACTTCCCAAGCGCTTAGTACAGTACTCTGCACATAGTAAGTGCTCAATAAATACGACTGATAATGACAGGGTAGGGGCCTGGGAGTCACAAGTTTTGCTGCCATTTGTCTGCTGCATGGGGACAGGGTAGGGGCCTGGGAGTCACAAGGTTTGCTGCCATTTGGTTTGGTTCTCTGTCTCCCCCTTTTAGACTGTGAGCCCACTGTTGGGTAGCGACTGTCTCTATATGTTGCCAATTTGTACTTCCCAAGCGCTTAGTACAGTGCTCTGCACATAGTAAGCGCTCAATAAATGTGATTGATGATGACAGGGTAGGGGCCTGGGAGTCACAAGGTTTGCTGCAATTTGTCTGCTGCATGGGGACAGGGTAGGGGCCTGCGAGTTACAAGGTTTGCTGCCATTTGTCTGCTGCGTAGGGACAGGGTAGGGGCCTGGGAGTCACAAGGTTTGTTGCCATTTGGTTTCGTTCTCTGTCTCCCCCTTTTAGACTGTGAGCCCACTGTTGGGTAGGGACTGTCTCTATGTTGCCAATTTGTACTTCCCAAGCGCTTAGTACAATGCTCTGCACATAGTAAGCGCTCAATAAATGCGACTGATAATGACAGGGTAGGGGCCTGGGAGTCACAATATTTGCTGCCATTTGTCTGCTGCATGGGGACAGGGTAGGGGCCTGGGAGTCAGAAGGTTTGCTGCCGTTTGTCTGCTGCAGGGGGACAGGGTAGGGGCCTGGGAGTCACAAGGTTTGCTGCCATTTGGTTTTTTTCTCTGTCTCCCCCTTTTAGACTGTGAGCCCACTGTTGGGTAGCGACTGTCTCTATATGTTGCCAATTTGTACTTCCCAAGCGCTTAGTACAGTGCTTTGCACATAGTAAGTGCTCAATAAATGCGATTGATGATGACAGGGTAGGGGCCTGGGAGTCACAAGGTTTGCTGCAATTTGTCTGCTGCATGGGGACAGGGTAGGGGCCTGGGAGTCAGAAGGTTTGCTGCCGTTTGTCTGCTGCAGGGGGACAGGGTAGGGGCCTGGGAGTCACAAGGTTTGCTGCCATTTGGTTTTTTTCTCTGTCTCCCCCTTTTAGACTGTGAGCCCACTGTTGGGTAGCGACTGTCTCTATATGTTGCCAATTTGTACTTCCCAAGCGCTTAGTACAGTGCTCTGCACATAGTAAGCGCTCAATAAATACGATTGATGATGACAGGGTGGGGGCCTGGGAGTCACAAGGTTTTCTGCCGTTTGTCTGCTGCATGGGGACAGGGTAGGGGCCTGGGAGTCACAAGGTTTGCTGCCATTTGGTTTTGTTCTCTGTCTCCCCCTTTTAGACTGTGAGCCCACTGTTGGGTAGGGACTGTCTCTATATGTTGCCAATTTGTACTTCCCAAGCGCTTAGTACAGTGCTCTGCACATAGTAAGCGCTTAATAAATACGATTGATGAGGACAGGGTAGGAGCCTGGGAGTCACAAGGTTTGCTGCCATTTATCTGCTGCATGGGGACAGGGTAGGGGCCTGGGAGTCACAAGGTTTGCTGCCATTTGGTGTTGTTCTCTGTCTCCCCCTTTTAGACTGTGAGCCCACTGTTGGGTAGGGACTGTCTCTATATGTTGCCAATTTGTACTTCCCAAGCTTTTAGTACAGTGCTCTGCACATAGTAAGCGCTCAATAAATATGATTGATGATAACAGGGTAGGGGCCTGGGAGTCACAAGGTTTGCTGCAATTTGTCTGCTGCATGGGGACAGGGTAGGGGCCTGAGAGTCACAAGGTTTGCTGCCATTTGTCTGCTGCGTAGGGACAGGGTAGGGGCCTGGGAGTCACAAGGTTTGTTGCCATTTGGTTTTGTTCTCTGTCTCCCCCTTTTAGACTGTGAGCCCACTGTTGGGTAGCGACTGTCTCTATATGTTGCCAATTTGTACTTCCCAAGCGCTTAGTACAGTGCTCTGCACATAGTAAGCACTTAATAAATGTGATTGATGATGACAGGGTAGGGGCCTGGGAGTCACAAGGTTTGCTGCCATTTATCTGCTGCATGGGGACAGGGTAGGGGCCTGGGAGTCAGAAGGTTTGCTGCCATTTGATTTTGTTCTCTGTCTCCCCGTTTTAGACTGTGAGCCCACTGTTGGGTAGGGACTGTCTCTATACGTTGCCAATTTGTACTTCCCAAGCGCTTAGTACAGTACTCTGCACATAGTAAGTGCTCAATAAATACGACTGATAATGACAGGGTAGGGGCCTGGGAGTCACAAGTTTTGCTGCCATTTGTCTGCTGCATGGGGACAGGGTAGGGGCCTGGGAGTCACAAGGTTTGCTGCCATTTGGTTTGGTTCTCTGTCTCCCCCTTTTAGACTGTGAGCCCACTGTTGGGTAGCGACTGTCTCTATATGTTGCCAATTTGTACTTCCCAAGCGCTTAGTACAGTGCTCTGCACATAGTAAGCGCTCAATAAATGTGATTGATGATGACAGGGTAGGGGCCTGGGAGTCACAAGGTTTGCTGCAATTTGTCTGCTGCATGGGGACAGGGTAGGGGCCTGCGAGTTACAAGGTTTGCTGCCATTTGTCTGCTGCGTAGGGACAGGGTAGGGGCCTGGGAGTCACAAGGTTTGTTGCCATTTGGTTTCGTTCTCTGTCTCCCCCTTTTAGACTGTGAGCCCACTGTTGGGTAGGGACTGTCTCTATGTTGCCAATTTGTACTTCCCAAGCGCTTAGTACAATGCTCTGCACATAGTAAGCGCTCAATAAATGCGACTGATAATGACAGGGTAGGGGCCTGGGAGTCACAATATTTGCTGCCATTTGTCTGCTGCATGGGGACAGGGTAGGGGCCTGGGAGTCAGAAGGTTTGCTGCCGTTTGTCTGCTGCAGGGGGACAGGGTAGGGGCCTGGGAGTCACAAGGTTTGCTGCCATTTGGTTTTTTTCTCTGTCTCCCCCTTTTAGACTGTGAGCCCACTGTTGGGTAGCGACTGTCTCTATATGTTGCCAATTTGTACTTCCCAAGCGCTTAGTACAGTGCTTTGCACATAGTAAGTGCTCAATAAATGCGATTTATGATGACAGGGTAGGGGCCTGGGAGTCACAAGGTTTGCTGCAATTTGTCTGCTGCATGGGGACAGGGTAGGGGCCTGGGAGTCAGAAGGTTTGCTGCCGTTTGTCTGCTGCAGGGGGACAGGGTAGGGGCCTGGGAGTCACAAGGTTTGCTGCCATTTGGTTTTTTTCTCTGTCTCCCCCTTTTAGACTGTGAGCCCACTGTTGGGTAGCGACTGTCTCTATATGTTGCCAATTTGTACTTCCCAAGCGCTTAGTACAGTGCTCTGCACATAGTAAGCGCTCAATAAATACGATTGATGATGACAGGGTGGGGGCCTGGGAGTCACAAGGTTTTCTGCCGTTTGTCTGCTGCATGGGGACAGGGTAGGGGCCTGGGAGTCACAAGGTTTGCTGCCATTTGGTTTTGTTCTCTGTCTCCCCCTTTTAGACTGTGAGCCCACTGTTGGGTAGGGACTGTCTCTATATGTTGCCAATTTGTACTTCCCAAGCGCTTAGTACAGTGCTCTGCACATAGTAAGCGCTTAATAAATACGATTGATGAGGACAGGGTAGGAGCCTGGGAGTCACAAGGTTTGCTGCCATTTATCTGCTGCATGGGGACAGGGTAGGGGCCTGGGAGTCACAAGGTTTGCTGCCATTTGGTGTTGTTCTCTGTCTCCCCCTTTTAGACTGTGAGCCCACTGTTGGGTAGGGACTGTCTCTATATGTTGCCAATTTGTACTTCCCAAGCTTTTAGTACAGTGCTCTGCACATAGTAAGCGCTCAATAAATATGATTGATGATAACAGGGTAGGGGCCTGGGAGTCACAAGGTTTGCTGCAATTTGTCTGCTGCATGGGGACAGGGTAGGGGCCTGAGAGTCACAAGGTTTGCTGCCATTTGTCTGCTGCGTAGGGACAGGGTAGGGGCCTGGGAGTCACAAGGTTTGTTGCCATTTGGTTTTGTTCTCTGTCTCCCCCTTTTAGACTGTGAGCCCACTGTTGGGTAGCGACTGTCTCTATATGTTGCCAATTTGTACTTCCCAAGCGCTTAGTACAGTGCTCTGCACATAGTAAGGGCTTAATAAATGTGATTGATGATGACAGGGTAGGGGCCTGGGAGTCACAAGGTTTGCTGCAATATGTCTGCTGCATGGGGACAGGGTAGGGGCCTGCGAGTCACAAGGTTTGCTGCCATTTGTCTGCTGCGTAAGGACAGGGTAGGGGCCTGGGAGTCACAAGGTTTGTTGCCATTTGGTTTTGTTCTCTGTCTCCCCCTTTTAGACTGTGAGCCCACTGTTGGGTAGGGACTGTCTCTATATGTTGCCAATTTGTACTTCCCAAGCGCTTAGTACAGTGCTCTGCACATAGTAAGCGCTCAATAAATACGATTGATGATAACAGGGTAGGGGCCTGGGAGTCACAATGTTTGCTGCCATTTGTCTGCTGCATGGGGACAGGGTAGGGGCCTGGGAGTCAGAAGGTTTGCTGCCATTTGATTTTGTTGTCTGTCTCCCCATTTTAGACTGTGAGCCCACTGTTGGGTAGGGACTGTCTCTATATGTTGCCAATTTGTACTTCCCAAGCGCTTAGTATAGTGCTCTGCACATAGTAAGCGCTCAATAAATGCGACTGATAATGACAGGGTAGGGGCCTGGGAGTCACAATGTTTGCTGCCATTTGTCTGCTGCATGGGGACAGGGTAGGGGCCTGGGAGTCAGAAGGTTTGCTGCCGTTTTTCTGCTGCAGGGGGACAGGGTAGGGGCCTGGGAGTCACAAGGTTTGCTGCCATTTGGTTTTTTTCTCTGTCTCCCCCTTTTAGACTGTGAGCCCACTGTTGGGTAGCGACTGTCTCTATATGTTGCCAATTTGTACTTCCCAAGCGCTTAGTACAGTGCTTTGCACATAGTAAGTGCTCAATAAATGCGATTGATGATGACAGGGTAGGGGCCTGGGAGTCACAAGGTTTGCTGCAATTTGTCTGCTGCATGGGGACAGGGTAGGTGCCTGCGAGTCCCAAGGTTTGCTGCCGTTTGTCTGCTGCGTAGGGACAGGGTAGGGGCCTGGGAGTCACAAGGTTTGCTGCTATTTGGTTTTGTTCTCTGTCTCCCCCTTTTAGACTGTGAGCCCACTGTTGGGGAGGGACTGTCTCTATATGTTGCCAATTTGTACTTCCCGAGCGCTTAGTACAGTGCTCTGCACATAGTAAGCGCTCAATAAATACGACTGATAATGACAGGGTAGGGGCCTGGGAGTCACAATGTTTGCTGCCATTTGTCTGCTGCATGGGGAGAGGGTAGGGGCCTGGGAGTCAGAAGGTTTGCTGCCGTTTGTCTGCTGCATGGGGACAGGGTAGGGGCCTGGGAGTCAGAAGGTTTGCTGCCATTTGATTTTGTTCTCTGTCTCCACGTTTTAGACTGTGAGCCCACTGTTGGGTAGGGACTGTCTCTATCTGTGGGCTCACAAGGTTTGCTGCCATTTGGTTTTGTTCTCTGTCTCCCCTTTTTAGACTGTGAGCCCACTGTTAGGTAGGGACTGTCTCTATATGTTGCCAATTTGTACTTCCCAAGCGCTTAGTACAGTGCTCTGCACATAGTAAGCGCTCAATAAATACTATTGATGATAACAGGGTAGGGGCCTGGGAGTAACAACGTTTGCTGCCATTTGTCTGCTGCATGGGGACAGGGTAAGGGCCTGGGAGTCAGAAGGTTTGCTGCCATTTGATTTTGTTCTCTGTCTCCCCGTTTTAGACTGTGAGCCCACTGTTGGGTAGGGACTGTCTCTATATGTTGCCAATTTGTACTTCCCAAGCGCTTTGTACAGTGCTCTGCACATAGTAAGCGCTCAATAAATACGACTGATAATGACAGGGTAGGGGCCTGGGAGTCACAAGGTTTGCTGCCATTTGTCTGCTGCATGGGGACAGGGTAGGGGCCTGGGAGTCAGAAGGTTTGCTGCCGTTTGTCTGCAGCATGGGGACAGGGTAGGGGCCTGGGAGTCAGAAGGTTTGCTGCCATTTGGTTTTGTTCTCTGTCTCCCCGTTTTAGACTGTGAGCCCACTGTTGGGTAGGGACTGTCTCTAAATGTTGCCAATTTGTACTTCCCAAGCGCTTAGTACAGTGCTCTGCACATAGTAAGTGCTCAATAAATACGATTGATGATGACAGGGTAGTGGCCTGGGAGTCATAAGGTTTGCTGCCGTTTGTCTGCTGCATGGGGACAGGGTAGGGGCCTGGGAGTCACAAGGTTTGCTGCCATTTGGTTTTGTTCTGTCTCCCCCTTTTAGACTGTGAGCCCACTGTTGGGTAGGGACTGTCTCTAAATGTTGCCAATTTGTACTTCCCAAGCGCTTAGTACAGTGCTCTGCACAGAGTAAGCGCTCAATAATTACGATTGATGATATGCTCTGGGACCCTTCCCCAGAGGGGTTATTGCTGTTTTCAGAAAGTCCCAGCAGGGGCATAGTGTTACTTCTGACCAAGAACCCATAAAGAGATTCAATAACATAATATAAAGCTAGGCTATCGGACCATGAACTTGGTTTCTGGATGAGTTTTCTCCTCGGGCTAGTTACTTTACATTACTTTCCCCATGTACTAACTCATTGCGCTATTTGAGGCTATGCCTTACACTGTACTTCTTTTGTTTCAGAGGTCTGTAAATGGCATTTTATTTAAGCAATAATGACTGGTGTACAGGGTACTTCCTGATAGTTAATGACCAACTAGAAGAATTGTGAGCCTGAGGCAATGCATATAATATGCTATTAAACTTGGAAATTTTAAAATGTAAAGAAAAAATAATTACCTTTTTATGCACATTGCCATGGATACAGAGGTGTGTTTATAGTACCAGTCTTTACCTAGAGGTTAAAGACAATATGCAACCAATGGGGAGTGAATCAATCAATCAAATCATATGTGCAGAGCACTGTACTAAGCGCTTGGGAAGTACAAGTTGGCAACATATAGAGATGGTCCCTACCCAACAGTGGGCTCACAGTCTAGAAGGGGGAGACAGAGAACAAAACCAAACATATTAACAAAATAAAATAAATAGAATAGATATGTACAAGTAACATAGAGTAATAAATATGTACAAACATATATACATATATACAGTATATACATGCTGTGAAGTGAAGACTTCACCCTCAATGTTCCATTAACTTTATAATGCTTGACATTGGCTAGTAAGGATGGGTTACTTTAAGAAGGTGCACTTACACACAGAAATAGGATCTGCACCATGTGACACCGATTTCCATAATGTCTTCATATTTTATTGAACAGATTAGTAATCAGTATTTAAACTAGCTAACCTTGTAGGTAATCAAGTTCTGCTTCCTTGGTGAGGCAGTAATTTAAATACCATTTTTTTTCCCGAAGAAGGATCCTTTTTTTGTCTTTAAATTACATTCCCATATTTTATGTATTAGTGCCAGGAAGGCTTTTTTAGCTGAATCTATTATGGTAGTGCAGTGCATACCTCAGAGATTAACATTTATGCATGAAAGTGAAAAATAGTCATTGAGCCATATAATACCTCATACTTTATAAGGTATGAGTAAGTTCTGTACTTCTGCATAAGACAGGCTTACTTTTTCTTCAGTAACTTCCTTACTTATTGTAAGACCTATGGAAGATTGTGACTTCATCAAGTTCATCCCACTGCAAGTCTGGCAGAGTCAGCACTAGAACCCACGACCCCACTTGACTGTAAGCTCGTTGTGGGCAGAGAACAAGTTTACCAATTCTGTTAGACTGTACTCTCCCAAGTGCTTAATATGCGGACGTGAACAGGCAACCACTGGACTTTCTTCAGGACTGCAGAAACATTTTTGAGTATTTTTGGAGAAAAGTAATCTTGGCAGCGGAATGAAGTAGGAACTTGAGTGGGGAGAGACAGAAGGCAGGAAGGTCAGCAAGAAGGCTGATATAGTAATCATGATGGGACAGGATAAGTGCTTGGATGGAGAGGAAAGGGAAGATTTTAACGATACTGGGAAGGTTGAACAGACAGGACTTAGTGATAGACTCAACATGGGGGCGGAATGAGAGACGAGTCAAGGATAACACCAAGGTTATGGGCTTGTGAGACAGGAAGGATGGTGGAGCTGTCTTCAGTGATGGGAAAATCAGGGGGAGGACAGGGTTTGGGTGGGAATATATGGAATTCTGTGTTGAACACGTTAAGTTTGAGGAGTCAGTGGGACATCCAAGTGGAGATGTCTTGAAGGCAGGAGGAAATCCAAGACTTCAGAGAGGGAGACAGGTCAGGGCTGGAGATGTAGACCTGGGAACCATCTGCACAGAGGTGGTAGTTGAAGCTATGGGAATGAATGAGTTCTCCAAGGAAGTGGTTGTAGATGGAGAATAGAAAGGGATCCACAACTGAAACCTTAAGGGACTCCCACAGTTAAGGCGGTGGGAGCAGAGGAGGAGCCTGTGAAAGAGACCAAGAATGGGCAGCCAGAGACAAAGGAGGAGAACCAGGAGAGGGCAATGTCAGTGAAGCCGAGATTGGATAAGGTTTTCAGGAGAAAGGGGTGGTCTAGCATGTTCAAGGCATCTGAGAAGTTGAGGAAGATTAGGATGGAGTATAGTAAAATAGGGTTTAAGACTGTTAACCCCACTTGGGACATGGACTGTGTCCAACCTGATTAGCTTGTATCTACTCCAGTGCTTAGTACAATGCCTGGCACATAGTTATTGGTTAAACACCATAATAAATGATAAATGCCTAGCCAGCGTGGTAGATGTTTAAATGAAAAGGAAGGGATGGATTCTGGAAAGGATGTGGAGGAAGAACCAATAGGATTTGGTAGCTGATGGAATATGGGGATTGAAAGAGAGGAAAGAATCAAAGATTAATCCCATGTTTAGGGGCTTGAGAGATGGGTTTTTGTGGTGTTATTAACTATGACAGGAAAGTTAAGTCTTTCTAACTTAGGTTTCTCTAAAGATCATTTGGTTTTCCCCAAACACTTTGTCTAGAAATCTAATACAAATTACTGCAATAGAAAATTTAAAAAATCATTGTACAGTAAAACTGTCAGCTTTGATGGTACCTATAAAATACATATTCCTTTCATTAGCTCCCTCTTTGTAGAAAAAGCTCTTTGGGGGTCAAGTTTAGGATGATTTAGCTTTCACATTTTATAGCTCAAATCTCTCTTCTAGATCTCCCTAGCTTTTGAAGGTGACTGGATTACTGTTTCTGTTTGAAAAGAATTCTGTGTTGTTCCTTCTTGTATCCAGCATTTGGGGTGGTTATTTAGTCAAAGTTAAATAAAATCTCTTGGCCTTTTTGAAATCCAATTTATATCAAATTATTCTGTCCCAGGTTAGCTGGCACCTCTAACATCTAAATACTTTTCACGAAGTGAGATGGGCCACACAGGTAGGTGGGGCTTGGGGAGGATTGAATCATCTAAGTGCCCAAACCCTCCATTTCACTTCGCTAGTGAAGACCATTTCTAAATACTATACTAATAGCTTCAAGTTTATGCTTCAGTTTGGGGGTTACTACTGGGAAGCAATTTAGATTTGCCCATTCTAAGAGAGGTGCTTCTTTTTCAGGCTAGGCCAAGGAAACACACAAACTATTTTCTCGAAGTTTTTCCTGAACTTTTACTAGGAAAAACCGGATGTGTTTGTCTGCTGATGTTACATGCAGAATAGGGCCTCTTCAATGCCATCTTCAATGTAATCTTCAATTTATTCTTCCCTTGCTTTTAACTGGTCCATGTTAAAGAGCACAACTAGGGTATTTCTAATTCAAATAGACTTCTGTCCATTCCTTTTTCCTCTTGAGTAGACTATGACAATGGTGCTGAAGCCAACTATGGCCCAACCCAACCCTTTGCGATGGGGTTATCTGTAAGGGGGCTTCAAATACTGATCTGTCTCACTTCTTGTCAGGATCTCCCATACCCAGGACAAGGAGATGCACTAGACAGCATAAATACTAATTCCGAGAATTCAGCATAACATGATGACATCACAGATGCTGTTTTGAGGGCCCCTCCTAGGTCAGGGTGAAGTCTGGTGCTGTGGAACTCAGCAGCAGGAGCCATGCTTCAGTGGCAGAAAGAAAAACTGAGACAATAAAGCGTCCAGTGCTCCATTCGAACTAGACAGGAACAGGCCACCTGAGAAGCAGCATGGCCTAGTGGATAAAGCGCAAGACTGGGAGTCAGAAGGACCTGGCTTCTAATCTCACATCTTCCACATGTTTGTTGTGTAACCTCGGGAAGTCGCTTAACTTCACTGAGCCTTAGTAACCTCACCTGTAAAATGGGGATTAAGACTGTGAGTCTCATACAGGACAGGAACTGTGTCCAATCCGATTTGCTTGTATCCACCCCAGCACTTGGTATAGTGCCTGGCACATAGTAAGAACTTAAATACCGTAAACCAGCCCCCCAACCCCCCTGCCAAAAAAAAAAAAAGCCAACTGGACTATCCAAAATAAACTGAAAAAATGGTCTCCCAACTGAGGGCAGAGCTTGTGGAGAGGCTCTGTCCAGGTATGGCTACTTGTTTCAAAGCTAGGCCTCATGCCCTGGGCCAATGTAGGCTGGCTCGAGACTGGCTAGCAACTGGGGTTCCCAAGGCACCCCAGCCCTCACCATATTTGTTCCCCCAAAGATCACTGCTAAAAGTTTCTATCAGCAACTTTCCCCTGGGGAAGGACTCTCCCGCTCCTGAAATGTGAAGCCTGGATAGCCCAGAGACAGCTACTTTTACCCCTCCTCCACCGGGTCGAGCAAGGGGCTTCGGTGTGAAATCGGAGCCATGGTTCTAATTTAAGGTGACCAGATGTCTCCTTTCTGCTCGGGAGTGCTGGCCTTCTAATGGAAATCCCCAAGGCTCGGTCCATCCCAAGTGACTCTTATCATCCCGGGTACAGATGGCCCATTTTGAAACCCAGGCCCACCTCCATCGCCTCAAAGATGCAGAGATGCAACAAAATCTGTGGTTCCCTGGAAAACTGACAAGAGTAAAAAAAAAAACTTTGCTTCATCAAGATTGTCTTCATGGGCCCCTATGATTTTAATGATAAATGTGATATTTGTTAAGTGCTTCCTATGTGCCAAGCATGGGGGTATTTACGAGATAATCTGGTTGGACACAGTCCCTGTCCTATTCGGGGCTCATAATTCTACATTAAAACCGTGGGCCCCAGGTGGGACAGGGACTGTGTACAACCTGATTACCTTGTATCCACGCCAGGGCTTAGAACAGTACTTGTCACATAGTAAGTACTTAACAAATACATTACTATTATTATTGCATAGAAGGGAGAACAGGTGTTCTGTGGGGATCCTTTTTTGGACCCAGGGTTGAAAACAGTCTCACAAAAGTGAGTCCTGGGCTTGCTCTGGCTGCTTTTTCCAAAACAAGGGCAGGGCAAGTGTGTTCCCTTGATTCAAAATCCTTTTTACGATGTCTGAGTGAGCAAGGAAGAGAACTTCCTTCCTTAAGATCTCTGAGGCTCTATTTGAGGCCTGGGAACTCTGGGTTCCACAAAAATATGTACTGAATTTGATCTCTGGAGAGTTTTTCACTGAAGAAACTGTAAGGAGAGGGATCTTGGGTCTTGCTGCCCAACCAGGAGTGAACATGGACCAAATTCTATATGGTGTCTTGAAGTCTTCTCCAGAGGGTGTTTTCCCTCTACATTGACGGCTTTAAAAAGCCAGAAGAGCAGTTCAAAATCATTAGTCACCCAGGTATTTACACTGTTTTTCCTATTTCCTTTCTCCCATGGCCTCTGCGGTCAGCAGTATAAAATTCCTAGGAACTCCCACCCAAACACACGTTTCCTGTTTATGCCCTCAGAGGCTTTTATGTTTAGCTGTTAAAAGCCGTCCACCAGAGCTCTATAAAACAATACTAACAGAAGTTTGCAGGTGAGCCGAAACAGCATGACACGGTTGGCTCTGTCCCTCTGGCGAAATGGCACCCAAACCAAACGGCTCTGGATGCACAAAATACAAATTTAAACCATGAGTCCTGAGTCAGATCCTGTCATTTCCCCTTAGATCTCCATAATGCTGACAAGTTTCACACACTGTGAACCCCTCGAGGGGCAGGGGCCACATGTAATTCTTACCTATTCTTTCCTGGCACTCAGGACAGTACTCTGCATAAAGTAGGCGATTCATAAATATTTATTTATTTATAGTAATGTCTATCTCCCCCTCTAGACTGTGAGTTCACTGTTGGCAGGAATGTGTTCGTTGCTATACTGTACCCTCCCAAGAGCTTAGTACAGTGCTTTGCACATAGTAGGTGCTCAATAAATACGATTGAATGAAGGAATGAATATTTATTATGCCTACTACCAGCCAGAGCTGAGAGCATCACATTTGTCTCTCCAGCAGTTACACATCTTCTGTAAAGGTGCAGAGCTACAGATGATAGAGCCACCGATGGTAGAGCCACTGTCAGTGAGGTGGCCCAGAACACCTGAGTGTTGCTGGCCCACGCTATTACTTGTCCTGTTTCTGCTGAAATGACTGAAAAAAAATCTGTCAGTGTTTAAGTCCTAGGCTCCCTTTTAAAGGTCATAAAAATTAGATACATGCTGAAATTAAGCTCAGAAGGTATCACAAAGGAGCTAGGCATAAAACCAACAGAAAGAATCACTTGGCCCTCCTGAAACATTTGGCCCAAATGGGTCTTTCTACACCTGTGTCTCCCATACTCTGCAATGAGAAGCCTTGATAATTTCTGAGGGCAGGAGCTATGAGGGCCCCTACAACAAATAATCTGAGCATCTAAATTTGAGAAGCAATGTGGCCTAGTGGAAAGAGCATGGACCTGAGTTCTAATTCCAGGTTTTCCACTTATCTGCTGTGTGACCCTGGGCAAGCCACTTAACTTCTCTGTGCCTCACTTACCTCACCTGTAAAATAGGGATTAAGACTCTGAGCTTCATGGGGGACATGGGCCCACTATCTTGTATCTACCCCAGAGCTTAGTTTAGCACATGGCATATAGTAAGCACTTAATACACACCAAAAAAATTGTAATTCAAACAGATTATGTAACATACAGGCTATTTCCATTAAAACATACCCTTTGTAGGTTTATGGATTTATTAAGTCCTTACTTGGTGCCAAGCACTGTACTAAGAGCAACAATAGCACAAAGTCCATCAGAAATACAGTTCTGTGAACTTTTGAAATATAAAGTGGTGAAACTTAAAAAGCAACATAAAGGTTCACTCAAACCAATGAAACCTAAGAATTCGAGTTACAGCCAAGATACCATCTTTCACATGCTTTTTCTCCCCAAAGCATTATTTTCCAGCATAGTGTTAGCATTACCATTGAATTTCCTGGCTTGAATTCATTTGAGCCAAGCACTGAGGCTATTTAAATAGTTTTGTGTATTTAATTATATCATAAATGATGTCATTTTCACAACTCACACTCTCGACATGAAAACTCAAGTTAGCCAGCAAAGAATATGCTCTACAGTGCGTACAGCCTTTGTACGATGGGTAATTCCTGCCAGGCCTGAAGTAAAAGCACAGAACACTATCAGATAAAATCATATTTAATTGTTCTACAAATATTTCTACACAAAGATTATGCGCCAACGATCACTTCAATGCCTGAGGCACATTCCTGCTTAGAGTGAACTTCTTTAAGATGACTGTTTAATGATTTTCTGCAAACATCATTTTGAAATTTGGTGGCGGTGGGAGATAGGGAGGGGGATAAATCTGAGCCAGGTGACAGTAATGCAGAGGGCTTGGGGATAGAGTAGAATTATTTCTGTCTCCCTTCCTCCTCTCTGCTCCACGTGTGCCCTGTTCTCCTCCTCTTCCTCTCTCCTCCTGGTTCCTCTAAGCACACTGTTAGCTCTCTGCAAGGGCAGGCTAAAATGGGGAATTAATGCCAGTTCAAACTCTGCCATCTGGACTTCCCCACCCATTTCTGAGCCTAAAAATGACATCAGGAGGCTTAAGTGGAGCCTCATGGAATGCACTTGGGAGGGAGATGTAAGAAATGCTTGTTAGAGCCCCTACTTTGGGGAGATGGGAGGCCAAGATGTTGAATCACACTACTATATCCATTAATAGTATTTATTGAGGCCCTTACTATGTGCAGAGCACTGTACTAATTGCTTGGGAGAGTACAGTACAATAGGGTTGATAGACACAATCCTGCCCTCAAGGAGTTTACAGACTAGTGGGTTTGGAACCACTGCTGCTCCTGAAAGAATCGTGAATACCGAGTTAGCACTAAAGAAGGATTTTTGTCACTTAAAAAGGATTTTATCTTCAAACTTCTAATCCGCTCTCTCAGAATGCCCCCCTGGCAAATTAGAAACTGAGGTGAAGAAGCTATGCCTGAGGCTACCTGGGCCTTCCTGTTACTCCATACATATTAGAAATGAAGAAAGAAAATGGCACAATACTCTCCCATCCTTCCCAGCAGTATCTCAAGAGGAGATCTCCTGCCTTCTCTCAAAATCCACTCACTCTACTTGTGCAGCCGACCCCATCCCTTCACACCTTTTCAAAACACTTACCCCTTCCATTTTCGCTCCGACAGCCATCTTTAACTGTTTGCTTTCCAATGGCTTCTTCCCCACGATTTTCAAACATGCTCATGTTCCTCCTATTCTAAAAAAAATCTCCCCCCCCCCGACCCCAAGACTGCCTCCAGCTATTGCCCCATCTCCCTTCTACCATTCCTCTCCGAACTCCTTGAGTGAGTTGTCTACGCCCACTGTCTCAAGTTCCTCTCCTCCAATTCTCTACTTGACCCACTCCAGTCTGGTTTCTATCCCCTTCACTCCACAGAAATCACCCTCTCAAAGGTCACAGATGACCTCCCTCTTGCCAGATCCAATGGCCTCTACTCCATCCTAATCAATCAATCAATCATATTTATTGAGTGCTTACTGTGTGCAGAGCACTGTATAAAGCACTTGGGAAGTACAAGTTGGCAACATATAGAGACGGTCCCTACCAAACAGTGGGCTCACAGTCTAATCTTCCTTGACCTATCAGCTGCCTTTGAAACGGTCGACCACCCCACTTTCCTGGGAATATTACCCATCTTAGCTTCACTTACACTGTCCTCTTCTATCTCTCTGGCTGCTCATTCTTAGTCTCCTCCTCTCCCTCCCACCCCCTAAATGTAGGCATCCTTCAAGGTTCAGTTCTGGGTCCCTTTCTATTCTCCATCTACACTCACTCCCTTGGAAAACTCATTCTCTCACATGGCTTCAACCACCACCTCTATGCAGATGATTTACAAATCTACATCTCCCGCTCTGATCTCTCTCCCTCTTTGCTGCGTCATGTTTCCTCCTGCCTTCAGGACATCTCTTCTGCCATCTCCTCAAACTTAAAGTATCCAAAATAGAACTCCTTATCTTCCCACCCAAACTCCATCCTCTCTCTGTACAGTGCTGTGCACACAGTAAGCGCTCAATAAATACGACTGAATGAATGACTTACACCCATAACCTTGGCATTATCCTTGACTCCTCTCTCTCATTCTGCCCACAAGTTCAGTCTATCACTAAATCCTTTCAGTACAATCATATTTTTTCTACAAAAACGTTCAATCCATGTTTCCCCACTCAAGTACCTCCAGTGGTTGCCCATCCACCTCCACATCAAACAGAAGTTCCTTAACATCGACTTTACAGCACTCAATCACCTTGCTCCCTCCTACCTCCTACTACAACCCAGCCCACATGCTTTGCTCCTCTAATGTCAATCTACTCACTGTACCTCAATCTTGTCTATCTTGCCTTCAGCGTCTCACCCATGTCCTGCCCCTGGCACTCTCCTTTTTCATATCTGAAAATTACTTTCCCCACCTTCCCAGCCTTATTGAGGGCACATCTCCTCCAATAGGCCTTCCCTGACCGCATCCTCATTTCTTCTTTTCCCACTCCCTTCTGTGTCACCCTGACCTGCTCCCTTTATTCACCCCTCTCTCAGCCCTACAACGCTTATGTAGCCGTAATTCATTTATCTATATTAATGTTTGTCTCGCCTTCACTGTGGGCAGGGAATGTGCCTGTTATATTGTGTTGTACTCTCCTGACTGCTTAGTACAGTGCCCTGTACAAAGTAAGCACTCAAATATGATTAACTGAATAGAAACTCATTCAGTATTGGTATCCCTAGCAAAACACACCAAAGGTGTAAAAGAAATGAGAACTGATCAGCCTACATGTAATGTGTCTATAGCCCTAGATCTTAGACTAGTATAGTCAAGCTTTTTGGGCCAGTGAAAACAATGTTAAAAAAAAATCACAGTATGTCACAGAATGCCACATTTGAATTTTTTCTCGATATCTGCAGGAGATGTGAGAGCTGCCTGGCCTGTATGCTGCTCCCAGGCTGAGGACTACTCTCTTAGGCACCACACTTTTTCGCTGCATCAGTTTTGGTCAAGGATTATCCAAGAAAGGCCTTTCCCCTCCCATTAGCCCTGAAAGGAGGTTGAAAAGTCCTTTAGACTTCAACCAGCTTGGAAAATTTCCACCCGCAACAACGATGACAGGCATCATATAGCTCAGGGCATCACTGCCTGAAGACGTTTAGTGTCAATTTCAATCTTAATTACACTTCCTACCTGTCTTACATCTCTCCTAGGTCCAGTCAGATGACTTGCAGGAACTAGGCCAAAAAAAAAAAAAAATCAATGCTTATTTGTCGGGTTGCCCTACCTAGAGGATTATGGTCACAGAGACAGTAAATTGACAGGTGAGGTCTCTCTAGAATTCCAAAGAAGAGGCACATGTGTTAAACTCCACAAGACACAGCTGACCTGCTTTCAGGAGGAAGAAAGAATGGTGGAGGATTCACTCAGGACTTGGGCACACAATACAAGGCCGCTTCTCTGTGGCAAGGCTTATGGGTAGGCTACTCTTCTGCGTTTGTAGATTCCAAATTGGTTTGAAACTGTGGGGTCACCTCTGGAGCACACAGTTCCAAAACGTAGAGTCCTGGAATTCATATTTATGGCTGTCGATTGGAATGTATAGTAACATATATCACTATATGTTATGTAATACGCACACACACACACACACACGAGCAAACGTGACATTGAATTTCTCCACCCCAGGCCACACAGCAAGCTCTAAATAACTTACGTTTTGTGTATATACATGTTTAGGTTTAGGTATACATGTTTATGCATCTGCATTAGCACACATTTGTGTGGGTAATCATTCACCAGAGCAAACTGTTACTGTTGGATTCCTTTCCAATTTCTTTTATGCCCATCCTCCTCTGCATCCCAACCAGCCCATTTCTTCCTGAGTTCTTCAGTGGGGGGTGATCTTGCTCATTTAGCCCCTGTGGGCAGGGAGCATGTCTACCAAATCTGTTGTACCATACTCTCCCAAGTGTTTAGTACAGTGCTCTGTACACAATAAGTGCTCAACAAATGCTTTTGATTGACTGATTAGGCCAAATAGTAGTGTAGTCATTCCCGCCACAACATGGTACTTGTATTCTTGAAGAACCTCATGTTACGGGAAAAATGGAGTTATATCAAACATTGTTTCAATGGGAATTTATGGATTGCAGGATAGATGGCTAAACCACCAACGTAACTGTCATGTTTTGATACAAATTCAGATACTATTGTTATGTTCATCACTAGGCAGAAGATTTGCATGGCCTAGTGATCAGAGCATGCGCCTGGGAGTCAGAAGGACCTATGTTCTAATTCCGGCTTTGCCACTTGTCTGCTGTGTGACCTTGGGCAAGCCACTTCACTTCTTTGTGCCTCAGTTACCTCATCTGTAAAACGGGGATTAATACTGTGAACACCATGTGGGACTTGGACTGGGTCCAACCTGATTATCTTGTACCTACCTGAGTACAGTGTCTGGCACGGATTATGTGCTTAACAAACACCATTAAAAATTTAAAAAACTCTTTCCGTTATTGTTGTTTTACTGTATTAACACCAAGATACACAGAGCAGTTGGCAGCATGGCCTATTGGAGAGAACTTGGGCCTGCAAGTCAGAGGACCTGGGTTCTACCCCTGGCTCTGCCAATTCCCTCCTCTGTGTCCCTGGACATCACTTCATTTCTCTATTTCTGTTTCCCTCCACTGTAAAATGGGGATTCAAGACCTGTTATCCTTCCTAATTAGACTGTGAGCCCCATGTGGGATAGGAACTGTATCCAATCGGATTATCTTGTATCTATCCCAGCCCTTAGTATAGTGCTTGGCACATAGTGAGCATTTAACAAATATAATCATTTTCATTATTATTATGTAAATACGAAGACATCAGCTTTGGCAATTTTTCTGCTGTGGGCATTTTGCTCTTTTCACAATAAGTACAGCTATTATGATGAAGAAATCCCACCCAGGCTCAGGTAGGGCTGAAATGGATAGTATAGGGCTCCTCCCACAGTAACCACTAAATAAATACCATTGATAGAGAACCAACTCCCCCCAAAAAGAGAGTCGATTATACTGTGTTAGGCAGCCAGGCTGCAGCCCTACTTAAAAGGAAAGGACCCAAATCCATCAAAAAATCATGGAAAAAGCAATCACTGGAACTCGGCAGCCAATCACGCTTTGAGGTTTTGTGACTGGATCGGGCAAATCTTCCCCTACAGCAACTGCCTGTGGGAAACCTCAGGTTCTGGATGTGTTGCTGTGAAAGAGTGCGCTTTTAGGGTGGGTTTTGAAAACCCAACTGCCTTTTACAGATGCTCAAAAGCCATTCCAGCTGTGCAGCTCCCCCTTTCCAATCAGCCACCCTAGAGCTGCCAGCCTGGAGGAAAATCTTATTGGGGAATCTTCCTAGATGGCCTCATCCCTAGGTACTGGAACGAGATAAACCAAGAAGCGCTGCCTATATGATGTTTGCTTTTACCAGGTCTAAGGCAGGCAGCTGTATCAGGTTTAGACTCCCCCTTTGCCAAGCCACAGAGTCGCAAGGGGCTTCTCATCTTGGATCCGTGGAGCCGGGGAAGGAGAAGAGGAAGTGGGAAGGCAGGATGTGGTTGAGAGGTCTGAGTGTTGCCTTTAGGGCAGGAAGCAGAGCGCGCGAATACTAGGGATGAGGTTTTGGAGGCTCCGATCACATTATCGGAGAGACAGGCCGCAGGTCACTAGCAGAACCCGGAATGGACCCAGGTCTGAGACTCAGTCAGCTCAGGTTCCAGCAGCCCCTGTTGTCTATGTAAATGCATGACTAAACAGCGTGAGGCAGAGAGCACCTTGGGCTCAACTTTGGTTCAGTTGTAAATTCAGTAAGGTGCTGGTGCTCAGAGTAAATCTTGGTTTCCGCCCTGGCAAGGACCAAAATGCCAATATTATCATTTCCCATGACAGCTGGAGAGGGGGCAGGAGGAGAAGCAATGGGGCATTTGCTCTGGGGCCTCTCCCTTCCGGAAATCTCCTTCTGGCTGTGGAGACTGTGGCAGTATGGAGCGCTCCATGGAGGAGGTAGTGCGGCTGCTTGTCCTGGGTCTTAACCACCCCAATGAGCCTCTCTGGCCCTGGAGATAGGGATTCCCACTGACGGGCCCTATGGCCAGCCAGAGCTCTGGAGATCCCGGCCTAGGCTGGAGCACCATGAGGACGGTGGACAGGGTCCTGGTGGGGCCCAGGCAGTGCTACTTCCTGACAGGATCCTGGCCAGACTGGAGCCAACTCCGGCTTCAGCAGCAGCTGCGGACTGAGCTGGGGGAGGCCCTCGCTCTGCTTCCGGACCACTCTGGCTGGGATCACAATGTGCACCCTAGCTGCTCCCTCCCAGGGGGCCTCCCGGCCCTGCCCTGGAGGAATAGCACAGGGCTGCAGGCCACATTTAACCCATCCAGACTCCTGCACATCAGGCCATTATGTCTCTTCTCCAGCCCTCACAACCAGGCTGAGAGGGAGAGAGAGACAGAAAAAAAAAGAGAGAGAAAAAGAGAATGATTATGCTGATTTTACAGAACAAAGCTGCTCACCCAGGTAACATGAATTCTGGCTTCTGTGCCCTATTGACTTGGGTGATAAAGCTCTAAAATTCTGTAGAAAGAATTGCTGACACTGGATGCACATCTTGGCAAGAACTTTTTCCTCCAGAAATCCATGTAGTGCCCCTCCTTAGAGTAGCTATATATCCTCAGGGAGCAGAGGAGAAAACTGTGAGTGGTTGCCTAAAGTCACACTGCATGCCAATGCTGAGCAAAATCACAAGTCCACTAGGCCACCCAGTCTACGTGCAGAGGCAACACAAGGGAGCTGATAGTTGACTATCCACATGTCTTTAATTAGAAATAAAGGAAGCCAAGACTGTTGAAGCCACAAGAGAAAAACAGTGAAGCTTTACTAACTAAATTGAAAATCCCTGTCACCAAGAGTCAGAGTGAATGAGCTTCTGGAGAGCCAGCCCAGTTATAAACATTTTTGACACAGCCATCCAACTTTAATCACTGCAAACAGCAGAAGTCATTGTGGTCTCCAACAGCAACTGGGAGGAGGAGCATGGAGGAGCAATTCATGATTGCAGCCCATGCAGGAGCACATTGCAGAAACAAGCTACTGAGATGAAACCTGGGGTACAAGAGGTATTAATAATGGCCATAAAGTAAAGTAACCACATATGTAGAACTGAGAATTATTTATACATAGGAGAAAAAGAGTTTTCCTGGCTCATTTTGAATTAGGTAGTTATCAGTTTGGCAAAAGCCAAGGATTCTGGGTGGTCCTGGGTCTGCTGAGATCTCTCCATGTTCTCTGGCGTCATTTTGCTGTGTTCTCCATATACCTCAAATGCCAGTGAACTTGCTCAGGAAGCCAGAGCCAAAAATGTATCAGAGGGAGGTCATCTAATATTGTGCAATGTAAAATATAGCTAGAAGTCATTTTGCTGCATGTAACTGATGTGAGCTTGGTATGAATGTAAGGGATAAGATTCTTATTTTGATATATGGTGCACCTGCATAAGAGTTGCACTTTTAAATGTTCCAAACATATGTCACATGTGCTAGTGGACCTCCTTGCCCTCCCCTGCCATTTTGGGGTGTCAGAGATGTTCAGCCTCACCCAGCTCTTTCCCCAAGGGCCCGCCTCAATTTACAGCTCCTGTGGCACATACCTCGGGTATGTATATATTGGAGTATATCTCTCTAAAGTATGCAAACTAGCTTTTCTCCCAACTGAATGATCAAATGCAGTTCGTTTGAGGAAGCAGTGCACTTCTTGGGGTTGGGGAGTAAAGGATTAGTCCAAAGGGGATGCAAATTGCTCAAACGAGCCACTTTGCATTTACTAGTCTCCTGGGAGAAAAATATATGCCAAAACAGCTGTTGCAGAAGTTGAAGTGTATCCTGAACTTACCCAATTTTTCCAGTCTCTACTTTGCACAGGATAATGTGACCTACAGAATGATTGTATGCTAATGGAAATACCTTAGTTTTGCTGGGTTCCACTGATATTATGTTCTCCCTCCTCTGTCCTTTTTTCCCCCACTCATCATCCCATAAATTCACTCTTCAATACTCCTCCTCCCTTAAACACGTGGACTTTTCTTTATTCTGTTTGAATGGTGTATGGTGCCTTTCTCTGTTTCCCTATCTCTGGACCTATTATATTTTTCCTGTACCCATAACCTTGTCTCTTCTTTTCCCTCCCCACCCCGCCCCCCCACCACAACTCAAAGCTTCTTTTTTCTTTCACTGATTCTGTAATTCTGTACCCCTTTTGGGCCATTCACTTTTCTGTTCTTTTGTTGACTTACAGCCCCTTTCCCCCTCTTCCCATCACTGCCTCCCATCTCTCTCTTCTCGTTCAAACTTCATTTCTCTCTACTGTCTGTGCCCCCTGCTTCTGTCCATCCTTCTACCCCAGACATGGGGAGCCACACTTAAAGTGTGGGTCCTAGGGTGGAGGGAAGGGGGGGAGCAACAGGGCAGTGTGAGTGGTGCCAGGAAAAAAGGTAAGAAAGATGAAGACTAGTGAGCGACCATCCTTTCCACATGAGAAGCTGTGGCTAAAACCCGGGCAAGTGAGGCTTTGACATGATGTGGGTAGGAAGGAGGACAGCAAGGAGCAGTGGATGAGAGAAAGATGGTGATTACATTCCCCCAGGCCATTTTTACTGCACCCCATTTATGTGGGAGGCAGGAATAACATGCTAAGAGGAAGTGCGCACATTGTGCACCCCCATTCCAATACCCTGTCAGCCAAGCAACCACTGCTCAAGTGCTGTGCCAGCTAATCGGAAAGTTTGGAGTTGCCAACCCAGACTTCTCCCCCAGGGCCGGGATGCCTCCCTCCCTCTCCAAGAACTCTGACGTAAGATGCTGCAAATCAAATCAGAAAGCAGGCGCATCTGTTTTGGTGTAACTCATGGAAGGGTTCTTTTTTGATCCTGCCAGTAAGGATTTGCTACAAATGATCAGAATAGAAGAGAAAACAGCGACCCATTTCTATTTTAAAGCACATATTCCAGCTCTGTAAATAAGCAGACTGCCCAGGCTTCTCTAGTCCTGTCAAATGTTCTGTTTCAAAAATATGTTGGTTTCATTCAAAACAGGGAAAAATTTGTTTGCTGTAATCCCCGGGGCAGAGGGCAGTTCCAAATCCCCCCACAGAGATTTACTGCTTTGGGTGCATTCGATTCACAGATTTTGCAATCTGTCTTGGGATCACATTTAGTTTATCAGCTGGAAATTTCCTTCCGTTAAGCCTCCTTTTCCAGCTGCACATCTAGTGTTTGGAGATGAGGCAGTATAAAAGACAGAATGTTGTTTCTAATAGCTCTGAGTTGAACAGATTTCACCCACCTCTATCCATAATTCCTTCTCTTGTCTGAATCATAGTTTTTGCTTACTATCAAGCAAAAGACTGGAGAATATTACAACAATTAGAAGGTATTTTGGGGTAGTGTGCAGGGTATAGGATATTGCCTGAGACTGATGGAAAGTGGAGAGGAAGGATGGGAGAAGCAACAGAAATTTGGATTCCAACTGTTAACTGTCAAAACTACTTGGTTCCACTGGACGATAAGTATAATCATCCCAGGAAAGATAAGAGAAATATATCCCAGCCTGCCCCATCCTTACTAAGTGACTTAAATTGGATTTACTTATATTTTTATGGTATTTGTTGAGTACTTACTATGTGCAAGACACTGTATTAAGCACTGGGGGAGATACTAACTAATCAGGTTGGACACTTTCCATGTTTCCTGTGGGGCTCACAGTCAATCCCCATTTTACAGATGAGGTAACAGGCACAGAGAAGTTAAGTGACTTGTTCAAGGTCTCACAACCGACAAGTAGTGGAGCCAGGATTAGAATACAGGTCCTCAGACTCCCAGGCCTGTGTTCTTTCCACTAAACCACACTGCTTCTCAGGGGAGTTCAGTTCATAGTCTGCTAGCATTTGTAACAAGTGCTGGATTTGGACCTGTTTCTCCGGTCTATCTTACATTAATTTAGGCTGGTTAGGTAAATAAAACTTCAGGCAGAGAAAGTCTGTGTATTTGTTCTCTTCTGACTTGGCTCCTAAAGGAATCCTGCTCAAATGGACAACAAAACTTTCCTCAAGTGTGCCTGCCAGATGAACCCCACTGGGACAACCACCCAGTGGAGAATTTTTGTTTTCTTCTTCAGGCAGAATCCAAGACAGCTATCAAAAATAGTGCAAGATGCTGGAATACCTAGCATCGAAAGGAAGGGATGCGGCCTAGAGAAGTAGTGTGGCCTAGTGGAAAGACCATGGGCCTGGGAGTTAGACAGACCTGGGTTCTAATCCCAGCTCCATCGCTTGTCTATGTGACCTTGGGCAAATCACTTCTCTGTGCCTCAGTTACCTCATCTGTAAAATGGAGATTAAGACTGTGAGCCACATGAGGGATATAGACATAGTCCAATCTGAGTAACTCATATCAACCCCTGTGATTAGACTGTGATTTCTAGACTGTGCGCCCGTTGTTGGGTAGGGACCATCTCTATATATGTTGCTGATTTGCACTTCCCAAGCACTTAGTACAGTGCTCTGCACAAGTAAGCGCTCAATACATATGACTGAATGAATGGCTAGTACAATGCCCGGCACATAGTAAGCTCTTAACAAATGCCGTTTTATTAAAAAAGGAAGAAGACAGATCACTTCTAGCTGTCGAGAAAAAGCCACACGCTACTGCACTCGTCAATTACCATAATTTTCAATATGAGCCCTGAAATCTGCACAGGCTAAATAAAGTTTGTGGCTGGGTTTGATTATTCAGTAATAACCGAGAATCTCCGACGTGTTAAACAATACACACCACCTTCCTCCTTTGAGTAGCTGTGGTTGAAAACACACTAGGACAACTGACAGTCTCCATTTTGAGTGCCCCTCTCTCCTTTCTTGTCTTTCTGCAACCCTGTCCATACACACATCTTGGGCAGGATGTACGACAGTTCAAGGACTGTACCTTGGAAGCATGACAAACTGTGACTCAGGAGCAGGTGGTGCTGCTCTATCATCCCAGACAGGGCAAATCCAGAGTGCCGCCGTAGCTCTCGGATAGCCTTTGAGTGTTTGGAGAGCACTATACGTACTTGCTTGGAAGAGTACAATACAACAGAGTTGGCAGACACTTTGCCTGCCCAAAGAGTTTAAGCCTATGGAAGAAGTCAGATATCAAAATAGAGCTAGACTGCAAGCTCCCTTAGGATTGTAAACTCCTTGTGGGCGAGGATTGTGCCAAACAACTCTGCTGTACTCTCCCAAGTGCTTAGTTCTGTGCTCTGCTCACAGTAAGCACTTAAACACATTTGACTGGGGATGGAGGAAATAGTAAAGTACAAGAATATTTGCATAGAGCTACAGCATTGCGTAGGGAAAAGTGCAGATACCTGGGAATCAAAGAACCTACTAGGCTTGATTCCTGACCCTGCCAGCTGTTTGCTGTGTGACCATGAGCAAGTCACTTCACTTTTCTGTGCCTCTGTTTTCTCATCTGTAAAACAGGGATTCAATGCCTGTTCTCCCTCCTACCTAGACTGTGAGTTCCATGTGTGCCTGACCTGATTAATTTGTATGTACTTCAGCACTTAGAACGCTGCTTAACACATAGTAAGGGCTTCAGTATCATCATCACAATAATCATCATCATCATCAATCGTATTTATTGAGCGCTTACTGTGTGCAGAGCACTGTACTAAACGCTTGGGAAGTACAAGTTGGCAACATATAGAGACAGTCCCTACCCAGCAGTGGGCTCACAGTCTAAAAGGGGGAGTCAGAGAACAAAACCAAACATACTAACAAAATAAAATAAATAGAATAGATATGTACAAGTAAAATAGAGTAATAAATATGTACAAACATATATACATATATACAGGTATATATATAATATATAATAATATATATATAATATATTATACTATTATACAATAATAATAGTAATACATACTGAGGGGCAAATTGTGAGCTAGAATATCTGCTCAGAGAGGAAAATGGGAAGGAGAGTCAAACTGTAGTCCTCCTCACCTGGTTGGTTCCTACAACAGAAATAAGAGGAGGGCTAAGAGGCCAACACTTCCGACAGTCCCCCTCATTCCTTAGTGGATGAACTGACAGGTACAAGAGAGAATGAGATGGGACAAACTTTTCTCTCCAGGAAGTCAAAGCTATTAATGATAAGTAACATTGATTGTTTCATGCCAAATGGTACAGATGTACTTCATAACTTGAGCGAGGACTTTAAAGCTTTTTCCTTCAGGAAAGCCTTGGTACTTATGTTCTGAAAGATGAAGTAATTGAACACAGGGCTGTGGGTGCCAGCTGTTTCAGTTGCTGGATTAGAAAAGTGAATAAAGTTGCTAGAAAATGCTAGAATCACAAGTTGTATAAGAAAGCCTTTACCATCAAGGAAGAAAAATTCCATTTGTTATACTTGTTTCCATTTGTAAAAATCGTTTCCTGCTTAGTGAATATATATATCCTTTCAGCCTCGGTTAAAAACGGACTATGAAATGTAAATATAAAAATTATCTGGGCCACAGAGTGGATTCTGATTCTTTTACCCTTTCATCTTAAAATTATAATATTCCACACAAAGTACACAGGAAGATCATTCTGGTTAAAATCATGCCATACCGACTAGATTTCCAAACCTCCCTGATGGCTGAATAGATAAATAGCCTTATATGGGGGTCAGGTTTACTATATAAAGCTACTTCTAGGCTGAAAGGGAGTTTTCTTCTGCTCCTTTCCTAACATGAGCACAAAGAATCGTTGAAAGCATTTTCAACATCTACCAAGTCATGAATGTCTGCACCTCAGCAAGGAGAGCACAAATATGGCAAATGACAAACTGACTCTCCCTCAGAGAACTGGGCCGGCATGTACTGCAACAGGAACAGTCCCTGTAGAACATTTCTCTCGTGTTTTCGACTGGAAGGAAATTACACAGAATTCCAGAAGGAAATGACAAAACTTAAACCGTTCCACATTTCTTTGGAAATTACCTAATCCATCCAAACACATCTTAAATGCAGTAGACTCTGTCAAGGTATATCGCCACAACTTCCTTCTCCATCCAGAATCCTTTACCTTCTGTTTTCCAAGAGTAGAAGAAATCTACCTGATCTGGATCCCCAAACCAAGGTTGACCTTTCACATTTGATAACATCTCTTGATAATTTCCACTAAGCATGCCCCGCTGTAGCCTTCTGTTCTCACTGTACACATATGCTTTTCAAGAGAAACAATTTTGTCTTGTCTCAGCAGCAATGTAATTAGAAAGCAATTTGGCACGAATTTCTAAATTCAATAATATTTTGGCACTGCTTCCACCGGCTACTGGTAGCATCAATTTTGTTCCCCTTTGGCTCTTCTCCTAGATGTTTTACGTACTTATGGAATCATCATCCAAGTTGACTCAGAGAATCAATCTGGCAGAATCCTTATGTCAAGTGTTGTTTGTCAGCTAGCTGAGGTTGCAACGATGGGGTTTGGTGCCCATCTCTTACTACACTCAGCCCCTGGGTAGTCAGAGATAACCACTCAAAACGGACAGGTCCGTAGCCAGACCTGTGACATGTGCTTACCACTTTGCCTGCCATATTCCTTTGACTTGGCTTTGACTAACAATATTTACTGAGTGCCCACACTGCCATATTGTCCTTCCAAAAACACATTCCCAGTCTTTTAGAATGAATTTTATTGTCTGTCTCCCCCACTAAATACTGAGCTCATTGAGGGTAGGGATCATATCTATTAACTCTATTGTATTCTCCCAAGTGCTTAGTTCAGAGTTCTGCAGAGAGTAAGTGCTCAGTAAGTTCTACTACTACTCATGATGTTAAGTGCTTACTATGTGCCAGGCACTGTACTAAGCGCTGACCACTGATTGATTGACTTTCAGAACATAAAAGTCTAATGAAAGGAACAGGCACAGCGCAATTCAAAAGTTCAGGGTTTTTTTTTTTGTTTTGTTTTAAACCACTAATCATTGAAGGTGCAGGATGTCTTTGGGGTCAGGCTGGCATCCCTATACTGGGAACTTTGTCAGGCTAAGAGTTCTGAAGGAGGTATATTTCCAGGTGAGTTTTGAATTAGGAAAGATAAATATCTTGGGGGGATTCCATGTGGTAAGCCACCTGGACTCCAGAAACAACTTGGAAGAATGTGAAGAGCATAAATGGAAGGAGAGAACAGGAACGTTGGTTTCGCTGGAACAACTAAGCCCCCTGGGGAGTTGGGAAAGCTGGTGTGTGAGACAAGCTAAGGTCCTGGAAACAAAGGCTTTGAACTTGATTTAGAGGAAAAATATTGGGGGAGGAGGGGGTAGTGATAGGCAGTGGAGATCTTTAAGGAAAAGGCTGCTGTCCAAACAGCTGATTGCAAGCAGGGGTCTGCAGAAGGAGAGGGAGGATTTTTTGGCCAGATGTCCTCAAGGCAAGTGGACTTTCTGGTGAACGTTTCTTTCAAAAGAAAAATATGGTCTTGACCTAGTCCTGGGAATCCAGATGCCAATATTTCTAGCTTTTCCCTCTCTCTTCCCTCAGCTGGAGGTGCTTCTAGTGGATTGTCTGATAAACACTCAATCTGGCACAGGGGGAGGAGCGTGTGGGGCTGCTACCACTGCCAGAAAACAGTTATGGCTGGGAAAGTCTCCCCAAAAAAATCATCCATCGGTTGAGGGCAGGATGGGTGGCAACCCAAACTGCCCTGGCACAATCTACCACTCACACTCATGTTGGAGACATGAGGAATCAATACCTTTGTTTCCTTCCAGAGTTAGGGAAATGGATAAGGTGGGCCCAGGGAGAGGAGGCTGGGCGATGCGAAGAGAACACAGCCTTTTGTCCGTCTTCCTCACTAGCTCTTTGAGGGAAAGGGACATGCGTCTTTGTTTTGTTGATCTCTCCCAAGCAATTAGTACAGTGTCTCACATTGAGTAGGTACTCAGCAAGTGTCACTGATTGATTAACTCAGTCAAGCTGTGCAATATACCCTTCAGATAGTGTGGGACCTGTAGCAACTTCTCGGTCTGGGACGGTTTGTATTCCTGACTGCAGGGTATGTCTGCCACAGTGTCCTGACCATCCAGGACCTCTGATTTCTGCAACCAGGCAGCATCTCTTAATTCTTGACTCATTTGCTCCAAGTGAAACAGACAAGCAGCAGGGATAGGAAGGGTAATTGGGTGGGAGAGCAGCATGCCTTTCAAGGGTCTTCCCTGCTGCACTCCTGAGGAGTCTTGGATGTATGGAAGGGGTATAATAATAATATTACGTTAAAAGATTACTGGATGCCAAACACTGTAATAAACATTGGGGTAGATACAGAATATTGAGGCCAGACAACCTCTCTGTCTCACATGGGGCCACAGTCTAAGAGGAAACGAGAACAGATTTTATAGATAACTCGAGGCACAGCTACATTAAGTGACTTGGCAAAGGTCACACAACAGGTAAGTGGTAGAGCCAGGACTAGAACCCACATCCACCCCTGTGCTTTTTCCTCCAGGACACAACCTCCTCTGCATTTCTTCCAGACCCTAGTTCACCATTCTTGCCTAGTGCAAGAGAACACTCCTCCCGCAAACCAGATTATATCACCCAAGTGGACTGTGACACAAAGTTATTTATTGCTTTTTCTCTGCCCTGGATTTGAATAGCACCTTAAATTCCAAACCACTTTCACATACACTACCTCATATGATTCTTACAGCATTCCTGTGAGTTGAGTTGATGCGGGTATCATTTTCCATCTTGTAAAGTTGAAGAAACTAAGCTCAGAGAGACTATAGCAGTGGATAGGTTAAGTCCTCCAGGACTCTTTCCCCTAGGCTACGTGGTGAGGATGCAGACTGCTCCCACAGCCCCCACCATCCTCCTCACTTGCCCAAAGTCCTGGCCAACTATTTTTTTTTTTTTTTTTTTTTACAGAATAGAAACCATCAGGTTTGAGCTCTCCAAAATCTCCCCTCTTTCTTCCCCAGGTCCCTCCTGCCCCATATCTACCTTTTTATGCTTTTCAATGGCCTGGCCAGAGATCTCCCACCTGTTTTTTAAAAAGAAACAAAAGAAACAGCAAAAGAACTACCTTCTCTACATCCCTCATTCCATGCCACCTAAGAACTTGGGTACCCAAATCCTACTACTTTGAGCACTCATATACATAGCCTCTTTTCCTTCCGCCTACCTGTAAATTATTTTATCATCTGTCTCTTCTGCTAGATTGTAAGCTTCTTGGGGGCAGGAATCACATCTACTAACTCCACTGTTCTCTCCCAAGGGCTTAGTTCAATGATCTGGTCATAGGAGGTGTTCAATGAACTGATTGATTGATTAGCCCTCCTGCTGGGGCTCCTTTTGAAGACCATAAGGAAGAGCCAGGATAGAATGGCAGCTCCCTTCCTTGTCCCGGAACATAGGGCCTGGTACATCTGGACTCCATATGCTGCTAGCGTCCCAGCTGCCTTGAAGTGGCTTTAACCTTTAACCATCTTGCCTTGTCTGTTTTTTGTCTAACCAAGAGACCGCATCTCTCCTATTCAATGGTCAACTCCATTGACTGTCAGTTGATAGGGAATCCCCAAGGGAGGACTGTTGACTTTGGAATGTATTCCTCCTGTCATTCCAAAGCCAAAGCCTCCTGACCTTAGGGTTGCAATGGTCGACCCAACCATTTTGCATAGGCAGGCACTTGAGGAGCTTAGCCGGCAGAAATGTTGTCTGATGTGTCTGTTGTTATATTGTACTTTCCCCCAAGTTCTTAAGTACAGTGCTTTGCACACAGTAAGCGCTCAATAAGTATGATTGAATTGAATTAATGTCACAATATTATCACAGTACTGTCTGGTTACCACCAATTATATTAACTAGAAGCAGCATGGTTTAGTGGATAGAGTACAGACCTGGCAATCAGAGGGTCTTTGGTCTAATACCAGCTCCACCACTTGTCTGCTGTGTGGCCTTGGGCAAGTCACTTCATTTCTTTGTGCCTCAGTTACCTCATATGTAAAATGGGGATTCAGACTGTGAACCCCATAGGGGACATTACCATTACTCTCGGAGTCAATCAACACCACACTTCTTGGTAAAATTCCTGATTTCCTAACTTGCCAACCAATAGTATTTACTGAGTGCGGACTCTGTGAACAGTACTGTATTAGGGCTTAGACTACATTATAGTTAGTAGACATGCTCCCTGCCCTCGAGGAGCTTACAATCTAGCAAGGGAGAAAGACCCTAAAATGAATTACAGGTACAAGAGAACAACTTATCTTAATGTCTATCTTTATATCCAGTGGAAGTTGTGTCTATATCACTGACTGAGCCTCTCTGACTGGCTCAGAAACATTTCCCAGGCAGCAACTGGTTGGAAAGACTGAGCCTCAGTAGGAGTAGGGGAGTTGGGGGATGGTGAAAAGAGGAGGAAGAGCAGGGAAGAGATGGAGGAGCAGGAGGGCTAGACCGGATTGCCTAGCAATACCAGGATCCCTGAAGGGGAGATAAGAGGGGCAGAGAGGTTTTGGAAATAAATAGAGTTCAACTGTGGAGGAGGGCAGTGATGGGAATCATGACAGGAAGAGGGGCAAGGTTTGAGGCAGGGACAAGCTGGTGCAAACCAGGTATTGAGTTTAGAGTTTCTTTAAAAAACAACAACAAAAACAAATACAAAAAAACAAACCCGTCCCTTTTGATCCCTCTGTTTTCACATTTCTGGTCATTTTAGTAGGGTTTGCCCTTCTGTGTAATCTATCAATATTTTCAATAACCCAAAGAGAAAGCAAGATTGAAGATAAAGTTGATATTTTTAATGTGTGTGTGTGTGTGTGTGTATGTGTATATGTACACACACACACACACTTTTTTTTACCCTTACTTTGCATCTTTGCACTTTTTCTGGACCCCGGCAGATCTAATACATTCATCAAAATATCTTCATTGATTTGCCGATCCTGACTCTTACCATAGGTCCTTTTAACGAGAGACTACCATTAATTCAAAAATCCATCAGTATCCATGGCTTAAATTAAGTACAGTTTAAATTATTTCTTTCAATGGCTATTACTGTCCTCTGCAAAATTTTATCAGCCATCATGTTTGCTCAGTCACCCAGGTTTAATAGATTCATCTGAAGTTCTCCACAATTCTCTTCAGGTCTGACTAAGCTAAATAGCTTTATATCAGCAAATTTTCCCACATTGCTGCTCACTTAATCCTCCCAGGTCTTTAATAAATACATTGAACCAAATCACCAAAACTACTAACTTAATCCGAAGGTACTAAATGGATGTAAAATACCTATGAAAAACTCAACAACAGGTTTAGAACTGGGCATCTTTCTTACCTAAAAATCCCTATTTGACTGCCTTTCTTAATTTTGAGCATTAGTATCTAGTAGTAGTAAAAGTATTCATTGAGCACACATTAGTACAATGCACTGCATTAGGTGTTGAAGGATGCAACCCATGCTAATATATTGTAATTCTTATTCCATTTTTAATGAACTCATCCTAAGAACCAGTCATTTAGGTTTGACCAAGAGGTTAGGTTGTCCCTAGCTGGCTCAATCAATTACCCACAGAGTAACTCTCAAATGTCCTGTTGTCAAACTGGGAGAATATATTGACTGCGGTCCTATATCTGGTTCAATTCAACCCCCTTACTGATGATTTGGATAAAGGAATCGAGAAAATACCAGATTTGCAAATGACACTAACTGGGGTGGAGTCTCTACTGCAGCAGACAAGAAGGACATTCAAAATGACTGATAAATTAGAAAAATGATGCTGCAAAAAACATGACTAAATTCAGGGTGAAAATAACCACCTTCTTAAAAACTAAGTACCATAACTACAGGGTGGAGAAAGACAAGCTAGGCAAAGGTAGAGCAGAAAAGGACCTGAGGTCATTGTGGGGGGGTGTTCATAGTTTACCAGAAACTAACTATGAGCAAGTGATGTAGTGCTACAACACCAAGAAAATAGTCAATCTCCAAGTTTGAGAACTGCAGAAAAAAGGACCGTCAAATTAAGCAACACGGATTTCAGTCAAATCCGACAAAGCATAAAAAGAATCTATTTTTTAAACTTCTTTCTGAACATTATTGCAACATTGTAACTAACTGCAGAATGGCATAGTTTCCTGGCAGGGTGTTTTTCTTTATAAACTGTTAAATTGGGGCAGTAAGAATGAATTCTGAATTAGGAGACACTATGTAGGCACTTTTAGCCTATCAGAGTATTTTTTAGCTAGTAATAGAACTATGTATTGACAGTTATAAAAATAATAACTAAATAACGAATGGGCTCTTACAATTGACTTTAGACAATGGGATTTATGCAGCAGGAGAAAACACCACAGCAGTCCCTCTAGTAAATATGTATATTTCATAATTAAATGGACAACAAAGTCTTGGGAAAAAGAATTGGATGTTTTCATCTAGCAGAAATTCAGTTTCTTATACCAGTAGCTCTAGGAAATAACACAAAGACTTTCAACACCTATAGCTGCAAGACATGCAGTATAATTGAATATAGCTTTCTTTTTAGTAATTAAAAACTTCTTACCCCAGGAATGACACAAAGACTTAGTCCAAAAGTGAATTTTAACACTGCATGTAATTTACTAGTCCATTCTCTCATAATTTGATTCATGGTAGGGTAAGGCCATAAATAAATACCAGGCAGAACATTTTAAAATACGCATTTGAGTAGACTTGTTTTAACAATAATAATAATAAAATCAAGAGGGAACTATATAGGGTGTGCTAGTGGTAAGGCCTCAATGCTTTGAACCTTTGGACTTCTGTGCACATTTTTTCTGGTTTTTTCCAGTCGGCTTTCATTCTACAGATTCGACTCATCCTGCCCCTCAGAAAAGATGCCAAAACTCAGAGTGACACAAAAGTCATTTGGAACAAGACTAGATTAATTTTTACATTATAGTCATCCTAATAATTGACAGAGCTAATATGCCTGGGGATAAAACACCCTTGGACTTCTTTCATATTTTAATGAAAAGTAGATTCCACTGAGTATTAACACTAAACAACATTACCTAGAGATATGTTAATAGTTTTGTAGCTCACTGGAAGATTAAGGTTTGACTATTCCCACAGAAGCAGAGTGTTATGTGAACACTCCTCTTAAATTTCAATAATAAACACTTAAGGACAGCTAATTTCTTTATTTTTTTTTAAATTAGCAGAAAGCACCGCCAGAGAAAACAACTCATTTTCCAGATCATCATTGGAGACCGGAGCAAATTAAACTCCCTGACATTAAATTCAGCATTCAGCATTAAATTTCCCAAATACAACCAGTGATATGTACAAAACTCTTACAAAGAGGACAATGCATTTACTTAAAAATTTATCTACCTTTTCAGGGTAGATACATGCACAGCTCCCCCTAACTTTCAGGGATGCTGTGCAAAGCACTTTGGAATAATACAAAAGTGCTAAATAAATATATGATATTATTTTTAAAGGAGTATTTTGTTTGAGGAATGTACCCCAAGCCTGAATCTGCATTGGTTTTGCAGGAGAGCTAGTTAATGCCCTAGACAAAGAAATAACAACAGATTTGGGGTGACCCTTCCTCCCTGGGAGTTATTGCTCCTAGAATTCTTTCTCATCTTCCATCTCATATGGCTGGTTTTTATTATTTGAGTACACATTTTTCACCTAAAAAATTCAAATTAAAAATATTCCTTTCCTCACAAAGATAATGCAGTGATTCAAACCATACCCAGAAACCAGAGATACTCTCACATTTTCCTGAAAAAACACAACATGAGCCATTCTAATAAAAACATTCCATTTTCCACCAGACAATCTAGATGGTAATCCAGGTATTACCCCATCAGTAACTGTGCATCCAACGGCCACAGCGTGGATGGAAACTTTTTGAGAGTTTGATGTTAGATTTTCATATTAAGAATGGAATGCAAGGCCGTTTCAGTCTATGGAAATCCCGCTCTTGAAGAAAAGCTCCTTTTTGAAATGCTCATATGTAGAAATCAGAGTGTATAATGATTGGGGAGAATTCTCATGCTCTAGAGACTTTAACTATTTGTCTCTCATCAATGTTGGGTTGCGGCTTAGACTTTTTTCTTTTTGAACCGTGTTTTGGAAAGTCTCTGAAACTGAAGTTCTCCCCTGGAATTTCAAGACGGCAACATGGCAATTTCCCACATAATTTCAGCAGTGACTCTATTATGCAATCAGCGCTGGTGGTGCCACCAACAGATTGAACAAGAGGAAAGCTCTTGGGTAGTATTTGGCCTGGTCAATAGAGGTTCAGATAGCAGCTAGCCACCCTGCCCTTTGGGGACCATTTCCACCCCACTTCACCATGGCCCCCCATACTCAAAGAACAGCTCAAGCACCTCACATAAGCCAGATTTCTTCAAAAAAATTCAGGTTACTAATATATATACAGTGTCCCTTTCTTAAAAGACCTTGGGTCTCCTTGCAGCCCTGCTGCAGGATCCTTGGCTCCACGAGTTGATCCAAGGAAAGGGTCGGAATGAATGTTATGCCAAATGCTCAGCCTGCAAACACTCCCTGTACGTGTTCTCTCTAGGCAGGGATTTCAGTACTCAGCCCTTATTAATGTTAGCAGGAGATGACTAAATACCTGTTCAATCAAGAGCGGGACAGCTAGGGATTCTTGGCTCCGGCTGGTCAATAACAGCGTATTGGATGACCTTTCAGCTGGAACGAAAAGAATTGGCTTGTTTGAGTCATTTGCAGCCTTATGTCTTGATCCCACATCCCTGTCTGAGAAAGTAATGCCCTCTTCACCTCCCCCCCTCCCCCCACCCACCAGGCTCACCCAGTGAAAGTGTAATAATGCAGTTCAAGGTACGGATTCATCCACCATCACTTGCCGAGCCAAATGTTTCCCTGGAACATTTGAAATTAGAAATGTCCATTACCTAGGATTCCTTGGCATCAGTCAGAACCCAGATCTCCCAATCTACCTTATATTAATTTAACTTCAAATTCCTCCCCCAAACCCTGGGATTTAAAACCGGCCCTTCTGTGGACTGAACCTTCCGGTTACCTAATTATCATCCTATCTCTGAAGGGGAAGTCTAGTCGAAATGTAAATTTTGTCCAGGCTGGGTGATGGACGAGCAAGAGCACAGAAACCTGCTGAATGTCAGCTCTTTGGCCTATTAACCAATCTGACTTCAAACCTCTTATAACTTCTCGTTGAGAACACATGGATACAGTTTGACAAAGGGTATCGAAGAACAATAGGAAATCACTTATGCTTGTTATCTTTGCACCAATCGTATTTATTTATCATATTTTTAGTGAGTGCAGAGCACTGTACTGAGTGCTTGGGAGAGTACACTATGAACATTAAAACAGACACATTCCCTGTCCACAGCGATCTTACAACCAGGAGGGAGGTGCGGGGGGTGGGGGCACCACCACAGCCACGAATGTAGTTACCATTTCTCATCCTCTCCTCAGTGCAATACCCAGATTTAAAGCCTAAGGCATAGTTTGTTATGTTATTTACCAAAAGCTTACTGGGGGCTAAACACTGGAGAAGAAACAAACATAACAGATCAGACACAGTCCGTGCCACAAATGGAGAATGACAGCCAAAAACAATGGTGATAATAGATTGCAAGCAACAACAAGCAACAGAGTCGAAGAGCAAAGACTGATGAGTCAAGGCAAGTAAAAGAATAGATCTTAGGGGCTGGGGCCTCAGACTGCCTACTGCTTCAGGTAAACCGTGCTTAGGGAAGGCCGTGAGGGATGCAGCATTGCATAGTGGATAGAGTTTAGGCCCGGGAATCAGAAGGTGATGGGTTCTAATCCTGCTCCACCACTTGTCTGCTGTGTGACCTTGGACAAGTCATTTCACTTCTGTGCCTCAGTTACCTCATCTGTAAAATGGGAGCGGACTGGGAGCCCCATGTGGGACAGGGACTGTGTCCAACCCAATTTACTTGTATCCACTCCAGTGCTTAGTACAGTCCTTGGCACAAAGTAAGCACTTAATAGATACCACAATTTTTATTATTATTCTAGGCATTATGAAGGTAATCTCCTGGCAAGCTGCAGCCTAAGAGCTGAGGGAGGCTGGTCCAGGGTGGCAGCAGCAGATCCCAAAATTGCGGTCTCCAGGGGGCACCATTAATTTAAAATCCCAAATTCCCAAGGTAGCCCAAATTAGGGACTCCTACAAGCAGGAAGAGGATTTGGGGTCAACATTTCCAGTTTTGTCTCACCACCAACTGGCTGACGGAATTCCAGAATACAAAAGTAAGGTCCCAGAAGGAGAAGGAACCCAAAGATGTGGGAGACCCAGGGGTTTCATCCATGGGGGCAGGGATACGAAGACCAGTGGAAGCTCCTTTCCCATGAAGGACTCTAGTCCCGCATGGAGGTGTTCGAGTTGAAATACGTCCCTGAGGAAAGGGGAACAACAGTTCATTCCAGTCAGGCAAAGCCCAATATATGGAAAGATGTCCCCTAACTCCAGGAAGGAGGAGGAAAGACAGAAAAGGGCCCACAGATTCCTGGAAGTCTGTCAGAAAGGCACCACTCTCTTAGGGTCATTTTAAGATCAGTGAATTTCATGTTACGTTTCAGTTTCTCCCCTCTGCAGCAAGTGCACCAGCAGTGATGGGTCTAAACCAATTGAGAAATCTGCATGGAAACCATTGCCTTGAACCTGGCCCTCTGCTTTCTGCAATACAAACAAGCAGAGATTGCACAGCAAGGCACAGAAAATCACCTTATGGAGAGACAGTCTTCTAGACTGTTAGCCCGTTGTTGGGTAGGGACCGTATCTATATGTTGCCAACTTGTACTTCCCAAGCGCTTAGTACAGTGCTCTGCACACAGTAAGTGCTCAATAAATACGATTGAATGAATTGTGCCATACAATCAGGGTCTGTGATTCTCAGAGGCGCTGGGAGATGTACTCAATGCTCCAGCAGGGGCCCTGTGATGCAGGTGAAAGAGCATGTCTTTACAAGCACCTCCCACACTACACAAGAAGAGGGGAGGAATCTAAAAACTAGAGCCTTTCTCTTGCAACTTAGAAATATGCCTAGATCTCTTCTTCAAAGTCAGAATAGTAATAAACTTTTAATAGTAAAAGGAAGATGCCACTTGGGAAAGGAGAGAAGAGATTGGTATATGGGAGGTCACTGAGCAGAGGCCTCTCCTCTTTATCTCTACTAGAGTTCAACTGAGGAATCCAGTTTCAGGTTCCTGGAATAGCTTTGGAGGCCTTGCCCGGGTCCAGATTCACCTCTCCCACAGTTTTGAAGAGACCACCCTGTAAGCCAGTCACTGTCTTTTCAGTGGAATTGTTCTAAAAAGAGAAACCGGGGCCAGAAGATTTGATAGATCTTCATTGGCTAATAAGGGGAGGAAGACTTCTAGGTAACTGATCTATGTTTATGGGAGAATTCTATGCCCAATGGGTAATACTATTCATTTTATAAACTGAGACTGAATAGGAAACGGACTCCCATCTTTTTCCACAATTCTGTGCAGTAGCACCCTAATTACATTTCATGGGGAGAAGATACAATCTAGAAAATTAGGAATGACTTTATACATTTTGGAACAAATGAATGACTTGTTCTGAACTTTTCACTTTCCTCATTTTCCCAGTAATTTCAAATGAAGAAGTGTGTCAGACAGAACAGTGACATTCAGTACTTATGTCTGAGCAGAATCTCTGAATACTTTATCAATACTAATCACATTCTTAGGAGGCACTTTTTTTCTTCATCTCAAGCTATTGCTGTTTTCAAGCTACCTGAGTAACCATTACTTGAGCAAGACACAATTACAGCTAAAGGCAGAAGAGGAAAGTAGAAGCTTCTTTTCTAGCTGTTCAAACTATTTCTCAGAAACATCTTTTCATCCTGACTCACAAAGTCTTAGACATAAAACTAGAGTCTGCTTCGCACCTCTACTCTCCTCCCAACCCTGCCGGCTGTTTTTTACAGAATTGAAACATTCAATTGGTTCGACTCGACCTCAAACGTTGTATGTCTCACACCTCCAAACCAAGCAAAGGGTATCCTGAGGAAGGGAGAGCATCTTATCGGGAGATTCACATACACTGCCGGCAAACGGATTGGGTTTTCTTGAATCATTGTCATTTAGAAATGAAGTCCTTCTTGGAGGAATTAAGTCTGAAGAGCTACTTCAGTTGAGAGTCCCCATATCCTCTCCATTCCCAGCTGGAATTTAATGTCTGCTTCATTTTGATCTTTTGGTCAGCTACAATTCCCTCCCAGGTTTACAAGGCATTTGTCAGTCAGAGATTCCAGGTCAGCAACTCATCTGCATCATCCACTCATTTTTCATTTATATTAGGTGTTGCTAAAATATTTTGAATTGTTCACCCAACACCAACACAGCTGTTGGGATTATACCATGTTCTATTAGTCACTACCTTCACTGCTGGCTAGCTAATATTTTAGGGAGAGGGAAAAGGGAAAGTGGATTTATGCCTGAAGATGGCACCAGGCCCAGAACTGAATCTAACGAAATGAGAAAAGCGTAGATGATTTCATTTGCCCCTTAGGTTCTACTTCTCTAAGCAGAAGTGATTGATCCTAAGAGCCAGATAGTTCTACATTTCTCTTCAGGGAAACTTTATCCTAAAGGATCCAAAAGCCCTGAAAGTGGGCTCTGGAAACAGACCTTCAGAAGGACTATCTTAAAAATGCAATTTTGGGTGGTTCAAAGGAGTTTTGGCCCAGTAGCAAGAGTCTTAAAGTGGCTTTGCAGGAGCCCTCCAGCAATTTGTTCCAGGCATTTGCTACATGACTTCCTATGCCAACATTCCCTATATTTAAATTTTCTTTCATTAGGCAGGTACTTACAAGGGGGCAAATATCCCCAACTAAACCCTCATTTCCTCTTCTTCCATTCCCTTCTGAGTCACCCTTGCACTCTTTATTTACCCCTCCCTCAGTCTCACAGCACTTAGGTATGTGTTTATAATTTATTTATGTTAATGTCTGTATCCCCTTCTAGACTGTAAGCTTGTTGTGGGAAGGGAAACTTTCTACCAACTCTTGTTATAGTGTACTCTCCCAAGAGCTCTGTACAGTGCTCTGCACAAAGTAAGCGCTCAATATACAATAGTAATAATGATGGTATTTGTTAAGTGCTCACTATGTGCAAAGCACTGTTATAAGCGCTGGGGGGATACAAGGTGATCAGGTTGTCCCACGTGGGGCTCACAGTCTTAATCCCCATTTTATAGATGAGGTAACTGAGGCTCAGAGAAGTTAAGTGATTTGCCCAAGGTCACACAGCAGACATGTGGCAGAGCCGGGATTAGAACCCATGACCTCTGACTCCCAAGCCCGTGCTCTTTTCGCTGAGCCACGCTGCTTCTCTTGAATATATATGATTGATGGATTTAAAGGAGCACCTACTGTGTGTGGACTCCTGTGCGGAGCACTTCAGAGACTCACAGAAAAAGTATCAGTCTCTGCCATTACGGAGTTTGCAATCTAATGGGAAAGACAAGCTGACAAATATGCAGTATTTACAAGAACATGAGAAAAGATAGAAATAAATAGACACAAATGGGTACATAAATCACTAACAACTAAACCGGTTCATGAAGTTTGGTTCAGGGGCTGGCCTAGCTAGGATGGTGAAGGGATAAATCTGAATAATAATAATAATAATAATAATAATAATAATAATAGTAATAATAATAATAATAGCATTTATTAAGCGCTTACTATGTGCAAAGCACTGTTCTAAGCGCTGGGGAGGTTACAAGGTGATCAGGTTGTCCCACAGGGGGCTCACAGTCTTCATCCCCATTTTACAGAGGAGGGAACTGAGGCCCAGAGAAGATAAGTGACTTGCCCAAAGTCACATAGCTGACATTTGGCGGAGCTGGGATTTGAACCCATGACCTCTGACTCCAAAGCCCGGGCTCTTCTCCACTGAGCCACGCTTCTTCTCACTGACTGAAAAAACTTGACCTTTCCAGCTTGAACAGTACTGACTAAGAAATAGAAGAACAATGCTCTTCAGTTTGAGTTGCTAGAATGTATCTTTAAATCAGGGAAGAAGTCAGACTATTTTAGAGATAGCTAAGCACTAATAATAATAGGAGGTGTTTAGCCACTGCCTCCTAAACAAGATCCATTTGCACTATTGATTAAAATCATCCCTTCCTTCCTCTCCCCCCCATCCCCCCATCTTACCTCCTTCCCTTCCCCACAGCACCTGTATATATGTATATATGTTTGTACATATTTATTACTCTATTTATTTTACTTGTACATATCTATTCTATTTATTTTATTAGTATGTTTGGTTTTGTTCTCTGTCTCCCCCTTTTAGACTGTGAGCCCACTGTTGGGTAGGGACTGTCTCTATATGTTGCCAATTTGTACTTCCCAAGCGCTTAGTACAGTGCTCTGCACATAGTAAGCGCTCAATAAATACGATTGATGATGATGATCATTAATAACATGACTGGGAGAGTTCAATGGATGGTACTTGCAACATCTGGTCCCAAGACACAAAAAGTTTCCCAAAGATTCCAGAGAAGAGCTTGGGACACAAATCTTTACTCTTGACTCTCAAGCTAGGTAACTTCACAAAGTTAAATTTTCTCTCATCCGACAGCTTACCTTGTAACTTGTCCTCCATCTGCACTTAGCACATAGTAAATGCTTAAAAAATACTATACTCATTATTATTCTCTGTTAGAGCAGTGTGTTTGGACAAGGAGTAACACCAAGCAGGAGCTCAAGGTCAATAATCCTTTCCTTGTTGATCACTGAAAAAGTGCTCAGGTAGACCACGTGAGCCTCACATTTTTGTGGTATCAAATATTCTCTGGAGCCCCAAGCCAGGCCCTTCTAAATGGGGTCTAGGGAACTGCAGCCGAGATTCTCTCCGGGGATGCCCAGAGTTCAGTAATGTCACAAGACCTGACTCTCCTCCTCAGGAGGAGTCTCGTCTGGTGGCGCCTGGCTCTATTCTGAACTCTCACCTTAAAAGGCTCCTGCTCAGTGGGCAGAGAATGGTCAATGGAGGTCTAGATGTTTATCTTTTTCAAAAGGACATTTCTCAGTCGCAAATGCTAATCATTGTTTTCCCTAGAAGAAGCCTGAGAAGGATGGCTTTCCCAGGAGCTGAATGGATGTAAGTTACTGCCACATATAATAGATCTCCACTGAGGCATCTGATAATTCTAAAATATAAACATGGAGAAATATGGTCCCCAAACACCATTAAATGGGCCAAACAAACAAAGCGTGGATTGCTTAAAAAACAAACCGTGCCCCACTAGTCCACAATTGAGTACTCTATTGGAAAAAAAAAAAACCCAAAATAGGCTGGGCAATGTGTTTCTTAGTCCGCTTTCATTTTCTTCCTTTTCTTAAATTGCAACAGTGGGAAAACCACTACTGTTTACACTGGGCCCCAGAGCAGGAATATTACAACAGTCTTTAGTTTCAAATACCACATATTTCCTCTTCTACTAAAAACATCCTAGACTCAGAGCTGCATCAGGGTGGGGACAGAAGGAATGAGTTTTCCTCCATTGGCCATATGTGACAAGTTACCTAGGCCACGAGAAAATGTTGGGTTTGGAGAATAATTTCCTGGCAGATGAGTGTTGTGAGAAATTCTGAACTGCAACAATCCCATGGTCTTTGCTAGAAATCATCTTAAAATAACAGTGCTGCTGATTGTCTGGAACCGCGAGAGGATTTTTCAGTAAGTTACACATTACTGGACACCATGACTGCTCTGCACACCTACTGGGAAAACCCATAATGCAGTCACTCAGGTGGATGTGGCAATATCAGGAGTTCCGGGATGGGCTCAGATGGGAATAGCCATACCTAAAATGTCTGTCCTGCTTGCATAATGAAATACTCTCATACAGTCAGTCAGGTTTGCCTCACACACATTTGGGCAGAAATTAAATTTTTATAGGAAAATTCCTACCTTGCCTCATGCAGACCTAGCCAATGAGTGCTGACAATGTGATGACAATGTTGTTGTTGGTATCTCATTCATTCATTCGTATTTAATGAGTGCTTATTGTGTGCAGAGCACTGTACTAAGTGCTTGGGAAAGTACAATACAACAATAAACAGACATATTTCCTACCCAGGATCAGAGGATGGGACATTGGGAATGTAAGCTCCTGGTCATGAATTGAGGAATAGATTATAGTGATGGTGGTTTGCACAGCCCCACTTGCATTCACTCATCTCTGTCAGTCACATTCTCATTAGGGCATGGAGGGCAATCAATCACATTTATTGAGCACTTACTGTGGTCAGAGCACTGTACTTGGGAGAGTGTAACACAACAATATAACAGACACCATTCCCTGCCCACAAGCTTACAGCCTGGGGGTCGAGCTTGCGGTCTAGAATGCAGCGAACAAGTAGGTGGATGGGGTGCAGGACAGTGAGAAGCGTAAGTATAGTCATCACCCATATTAGCCAGCTACAGGCAGAACGAGGATTAGAATCCAGATCTCCTGATTCCCAGAACTGTGCTGGCCACCTGACGAACAGCAAGGCTGCTAAGAATATGACAGATCAAAAAATCAAGATCATCACAGTGATCATTCAGATACTCTGTCCACCATAACATTTTCATACTTTTTAGACTTATTGTTGGGCATTGGCATCTCTTTAGTTAACCAGGTACATTACCATGCTATTCTTTCTTTGAAAAAAAAATAAACAACTAGCTGTGACCCAATTTTCAGCTGAGGACAAGAGAGACAGCAGAAAAACATGCTGGAGTGAAGGTAGACTGTTGACTGAGGCTTGGTGTGAGTAGGAAACATGTCTATCAACTCTGTTATATTGTACAATCCCAAGTGCTTAGTACAGTGCTTTGCACACAGTAAGCGGCTCTATAAATACCACTGACCGATGTAGCAGATATAGTGACACCAGAGAAATCCTAAGGGTAGAGGGAAGTAGGTTTTAAGATTACTAAATGGGGATGGGTGATACTCGCAATGGAGTGGGGAAGAGACGGACTTGGAACTCAGCTACTGGCTTCCACTCCTCCTCTCACTAAATATGTGCAGGCTATCCTTCCAGCCCCGAGCAAATATTCTAAGCCAGGCACATCATCTCCATTTGCACCTGGTCCTGGGGTAGCGTTGGGAATGCCGTCCGCTTGATAAAATCATTTATTATCACATTCTTAACTGAATCTGAGATAAACCTCTGAGGTACATCTTTGCCATTGGAATTGCTGGAACAATAGCTTAATATTTCTGGATAAAGTATGGTAAGGTATCATGGTCGAAGGGGTTATTCATCTCTGCCTGCTCTCTAGTGCTATCCTGGCCTTGAGACACTTCAGAGTTTGCAAAACAGTCACATACCACCGCTTTCCTCAAATTCTGTGGGATTGCTGAGTTCCTCTCTAATGACCTAACTGTGACAGGAGTCAGGAGAAGGAATCAGAGAAACTATCCAGTCCCAAAGAAGTAGGATATTATCGTCAAAAGCCCTCCGTATGGGATTCCATGGCACAAAGAGGAACTTCCAGACATGAACCAGAGGAGTGCGGATACAGCCGAGGCCCAAAAGGGAGACATCAAGGAGTCCCAGTGATTCTCAATCCAGAAAGGGCCACGGGGATCAGGGCAAAAGTTCTTCCTCACGGATTTTCTCAAAGGCTCCAATTAACAACCCATCCACTTCAATCTTAAACAGGACCTCAGAGAAACCCTTACGCTGCTTTCCTGAAAAGTCAAAGAAAACTAACTGGAGGTAATTGCCTCAAGACAATTGAAATGTGTTCCCCTCGACAGGACCAGCTGTTAAAGCGTTTCACCTCCCACATCTAACGCGGCTGCTTGGCTCCCTTCTAAAATTGCATTCCTGGCAGATCCCAGAGTTGAGCAGAATCCACTAGAACAAGAAGTGCTTTGGTGTACTTCTCCAGTTACAGGGCAGGTGGAAGGTGGGGCAGCTCTTAATGGAAACAGACTGTTGACCGATTTCCAGAAATCGAAGGTGCTCATCTACAATCAGAGCAAGGACTGTAGGCTGCTCATAATTTCCCTGGAAAACTTTTTTTCTAGGGAAAAGTGTTTTCACTAGCACAAAAAAAGTTGTTCTTTTCTGTCCCTACTAAACCTTTTATCCCCACATGCTGATGCCTTCCTTCTTGCCTGGCCCTAGCGTGCATCTGTGTCGATGGCCTCGCCTGGAACCTTCCATTTTTAACTGAATCATCGGAAAAAGGCAAGTCTGGAGAACTGAACATTTTCTTCCCTGGTTGAGCTGACGGCAAATGGTCCCACTCCCACAATCAGAAAGCGCTCAATCAGCTAACAGAAGCCTGATTTTTTCATTCTTGTTTTTCTAAAAACGACACCAGATTTAAATGTTCATGTTACAGTTGAAACATTTCATTTACACGGATCAAGATTGGTTGTTTTTGACATGGACATGCTGGGCAAGTATAATGCTTTCCAGAGGTCTATTTCCATTAATATCCCCTTACAAAATCATTCTATAAAGTTCAAATTAGATACCTTTTAACTAAAGCCACATCAGCAACAGCCTATATCATTGGACCAATCTGACTTCTCAGATTTGCCTGCAGTCTCTTGGAGTTCTTTTCCTACTTTTTCAGAGTGTTAGGCTTTCAACATGACTTAGTGAAGGGATTCTAAATTTGACCCGGCGTGTATTCTGGCTGCTTCTGATTGGAAAGGGTCTAACTTTTTCTTTCCTTCCCTGATTTTGGGCTGCACCATGCCATTCTTAGGCACCATAGAGGAAGTTAAGACTGAAGTGAATCAAATCTGAATTCCTTTACCTTCATTTCTAATTTGTTTCCTCAAGGGGATCCAGCTGTTTATTTAGTGCTATCTGGGCAGTAGCTGGTTTTGCTTTTCCCCAGCATCTTCCTTTCATTCTATGTTTTGGTGCTGGAAGTCTGCTGTTGCTTGTGTGCCGAAACTACAGTACTCAAGTGGCTTGGCTCAGAAAATAGCGAAAGGTTGAGAAAGGCAATCTGGGGCATACTAAGGGCCTGACTGCCAGTAGGGGATGGGGGAAAGAGGAGGAGTGTGACAGTGTTGCACACTCATATGCAGCGAGAGAGCCAACCACTAGACTAGGCAAAGAGGCAGGAAGAGGTTTTTTTTTGGACTCACCCTGCCGAGTACCCAGTTTCAAGCGCTGAGGCCAACATCGTGTAGGAATCTCATTCTTCCCTGCTCCATGAGGAGTCCCTGCAATCTGGAGAGTGACCAATCAAGGCCCCTTTTCGATAGATATAATGAGGCTGGAAAAGTTGCTCTAAATGTAGCCTACGCTACTCCCAAATGGATGTTTTGCTCTTTTTCCCCCTCAACATAAAAGAGGAGCTCAGACTTCAGTAAAAGCTGGTCCTGGGCTCTAGCAATAGAAAAATCATTCCTAAGGATCAACTCCTTTCGTATTGGTTATATTCTTTAAGATGAATCTTTTCCCAAGTCCAGGACAGTGGGTTAGAGCCCTGACCGCCCCAATGGGTATTCTACTCAGAGTGCACAATTGGAGGAACTCCTAGGAGGCCGATAAAAACAAAAATTATTCATTCATTCATTCAATTCATTCAATCGTATTTAGTGAGTGCTTACTGTGTGCAGAGCACTGTACTAAGGGCTTGGGAAGTACAAGTCCAAATTAATGTGGAGAGGTTTCTAAATGCCTTTGATCAACTATATATTCATTTTCCTCTCAGTGACTATTGCTTTTCCAGAGCCCTCCAAAATGACCCAGCACATCTGACGAGCAGCCTGACGACAAAAATCAAACATCGAAATCGTTGTGGCTCCTGGTCCAGGATGCTTAGTCGGCATGTAACTCAGCCAGAGTGCGGAGTCCACTGCATTTAAATGACTTCTTCAACTCCCTGGGCCATCAGTCAGCGGGGGAGTTAAAACAATGAAAGTAGCAAGAGCCTCAGTCTTCAGGCGCTGGGTAAGGCAGGCAGTCATTAAATTGATAAAGTGTGAAGTGTGGAAAGTGAGGCTCTTAAACAATTAAAACTTTGGAAAATGCTACGTCAAATCAGGAAAGGGTTTAAATCCGTCAGCGTGTCACCCGGCCCCCACTCTCCCTAGCCCTTAATGATCACTTTTGCCCCTTTGCTCTTCACCAAGGGGAGAGGATGGGATGTGAAGCCATGGGGGAAACAGACTCAAAACCTCTTCCCCAAATCAGTGCAGTGAGCTGGTCCACTGGCCATTTAAGAACTTGCTCTCCACAGACCTACAAGCTCATCATACGCACATGCTGTGAACAGTATTTAGACAGTGTTTCGTGTCTGATTCAAAAGGCATTTACAAAATTGGTCACTATGAGGTTTGTTCCAAAGCATTACCCTATTTAACTGGAACTCAAAAGAAGGAGGCTAGAACAAGCACTTGAGATCAAATTCCTTCTGAGAGGGAAAAGAAGCATATGTTGCTGGGAACTAGGACAAAACTAACACAGGGTTCTCTCTGAAGGTGACCTTTGAAAGTGGGCTGTGACCTACCATCTCATCCAATCCTAGAAAGCTAGTAAAAGATTCCAAAGGTGTTTGGATAAATTCATTTTGGGAGAGACCCAGAGCAAGGAAATATTAGGGATGTGGAGCAAAAGGTTAGGATGGCTAGATGGTTCATCTCTCCGAGCACGATGATGGACGTCAAGGAGGGCACCTATGACACCCTTCCTTTAAGTATCCCATTGTGAGAGCTGGATGGATCAATGGTCTGATCCAGTTATGGCATTACTTATGGTCTTAATCCACTGGAAGGAGAAGGAAGAAAATACAGTACCTAGGATGGCAAGCTGAATTGAAAATCTAGTGACATTAATAGGCCTCATCCATCCCCATATCTCCACAAAATCATCCTCTGAGGGGCCAGACTTAATTACAGTGGAGTTTGGATTCATTCTGGCGATGGTTATGAGGCTTCAGCCTCCTGCCAGGTTATGCATTTGGAGGAATGAGTGCGTCACAAAGCTCATTCCAGCTTTACTCTGGTCCAAATATGGAAATAACAAAGGACAGCATTATGCGGCTAACCAGCCTTCTCCAGCTAATGGCAGTGCCTAGTGCAGGCTTGCAGGTGGAGTCAAATGGCCATCTATTTGGCCCCTAGGGTTACCACTGGCACTGCCCACATTGACTAGAGCCATACTTCATCTTGCCCCTTCCCTCTACAGTTCCCCACATCGCTAAGCTAAAAGAAGGCAAACATTTACTGCCAGCAGGAACATTCAGAGTTTATCCACACACTTGGTTTTCCATGAAAATCAAACAGAGAGAGACTTAGGAAGGAGTCGGAGATGATATTACATTTCTCTTGGGGCCACTGCCTGATTTTCAATTGGCCCGTTGCCTGATTTCCATTTGGCCTGGGCACATGATCCAGAGCTTAGTCTCATGGTTGGTATCAAGCTTGTTGCTTCAATTGACAAAGAAAATTTTCAGCTGAAGTTCCTTAGGTTATTACTGTTTTCCTGTTTCTTATCTTGTCAAAAAACAACAAAGAAAGGAAAGTTCTGCAGCTGAAAAAAAAAGGAATGCTCCTCAAGAGAAACTTGGTGAAAGTTTCTCCTTGTCAAAAGGCTCAGCCCCTGTTCCTCCTTACCATAGTAATGTTTCCAAAATTCTAAATAAAAAATTGGTCAAATTTCAAAACCAGAGAGCAAATATTTTGCCCAAATAATTGAAAAGTTAGGAGTATGGATAAATGCATCTCCAGCCCTTTGCTTTGCATGCTGCGTAATAACTCTGGTGTCACAAAACAGAGGAGCTGAGCCATATCTGGGAGGGATCTCCCTGCATTCAGCACTACAGTTTCTAAAGAAGCCACTGCCCCCCCCACCCAATACAAGTAATTTTGATTCCCTTTTTTGTTTCTATTTTGCCCTCTGCATGAAGAGTGAAATTTTCCCTCTAACACTAAAGACAGAGGAAAAATTAAAAAAAAACCCAAAACTAGCAAATCACTGTAAATTGACCTCTGTACACCAACAGTGTAAACCATTATTAAAATGCTCCAATTATATTTCAGCTTTAATATTCTTCTGAAGTGCAGGCAGGGGCTCAATGGAAGAATGGCTGTATACCGTTCTAGGTAGGAAAATGTCCCAAGCAACATAGTAGGACTCACTCATGTTGAAAAACTTTGTTCTCAAGACATATGGAAATAATCTTTCCCAAGCACAACGTTATTTCCTTCCCTTTAGACCAGACCTAAGGACAATGGGAAAGCAACTTCTACTCTGATTCCTCTGGGCAGAAAGCTGACAGGGGTCAGATTTGTACATAGAACTAAGCCTCCGGGCCAGGCCTGAGGTGACATCACAGTCCCAGGAGGTTGCCTGCTCCAGAGCAAGGTGAGAGAAACTACCTGCCACCACTCCCAGCTTCAAGGTTCTCCACCAGCTCCCTCCAATTTGCACATCAGATCTCCACTTGCTATGCCCTTGCTTAGACTCTTCAATTTTCCATAGATCATCTTCTAACTGCACCTCATTAACTCTCCCATCTCAGATCCCCAGTCTGAACGCCCTAACCCACCCAAATCCAGCCAGACCACAGCTCTCCTAGACTTCAAAGCCCTCCTCTTCAATAACAACAAAAATCCTTTCTCCTCCCAGAGGTCTTCCTCGATTGAATCATATGAATCGAGTTATGTTAACCCAACAATCGCCACTAGTAATTATGTATTTAATTCCTATCCTCAGCACTCGTCACCTGTATATTTAATGTTTTCACACTGACATATTTGTTCTTGTTATATCCTGATCTTCCTCTTGTTCCCATTATTTGTACATACTTTTTGTCTGACACCCTCCCCACCTAACCCCTTGATTATATGCCCTTTGAGGGCAGGAGACATTCCCCTTACTTCCATTGAACACTCCCAAGCATTAAGCACAGCACCTGACTTCATTAGTGTTGAATAAATACCAGTGATCAATTACATGATTCACTGGGGTGAGGGAGTAAAGATCTGAGTAGATGAGCCCATACTCAAAGTCCAGAGTCAGCAGCAGGAGGTAGAATGAATTTCACTGAGCAGAGGCTCAATAATTACCACTACCAGGCAGGAAGAAATGTTGCCCTGAAGCTGGGATAGATCTGGCCTGCTCTCTCCACCCTAAAGACAGCTCCATCCCAGACTGAGGATTCTATATGCACAAGCAATTTTATTTTTATTATATTTTATTTTATTTTGTTAATATGTTTGGTTTTGTTCTCTGCCTCCCCCTTCTAGACTGTGAGCCCACTGTTGGGCAGGGACCGTCTCTATATGTTGCCAACTTGTACTTCCCAAGAGCTTAGTACAGTGCTCTGCACACAGTAAGCGCTCAATAAATAGGATTGATTGATTGATTGATTGATAGTAGAAAAAGCACAGGCCTGGGAGTCATTGGATATGGGTTCTAATCCAAGCTCCAACATTTGTCTGCTGTGTGACCTCAGGCACGCCACTTGGCTTCTCTTTGCCTCAGTTTCCTCTTCTGTAAAATGGAGATGAAATACATGTTCTCCCAGCCTCTTAGATACTGAGCTCCATGTAGGACAGGGACTATCTAATCTGATTGAACCTACTCCAGTTTTAGTACAGTGTTTTGTCATATCATAAGCACTTACTAAAAAGCCACAATAACCATTATTATTAACTCACCTCCACCAGTCTCGGGGCAGTGCTACCTCTTGGCAGTAACCCCTTTTGGGCTAGCAGTAAGCACTCAATAAATACAATTGAATGAATGAATAAACAGAGCCTTCTACAATACTGGTAACTTCTGTGGCCTGGCCTAACCTCCAACCTCCTCTCCTGCCCTGGTGCCAGCCCAGGGGGAAAAAGCTGCCAAGCTCATACAAGGCTAACAAACATAACTTGCTGCTTTCTCAGAGGATAAGCAATTCAATTTGCATCAAGCAATATTGAAATAGTTTTTGAAGTCAACACCACTCATTAAAAAAAGAAACTCCATTTCCCTCCATAGGAACATTCTGTTTTTAGCTATTCAAGTTCAGTGTCATTGAAGGGATTTTTCTTTTTAATCAGCTTCCTCCCAGTGACAGAGTTCATGATTCGCACAAGGATGAATAGCATCCTGCAAGGCCACCACTTTTGCTGTGGCTTAATCTCAGGGAGAACAGTGGGAAGAGCTCTCACCACTCTGCAATGTTTACTGCTATCCAGAGTGCCTTGCTAGTCTATCCACAGTTTCTAGTGGAACTGTATGTTCAGGGCAAGGGCCACACTCCCTCCCAGAGCCTCAACCATGAATTCATCTAGAGCACCCAGAAATTCCAGGGATGTAATGAAGAAAAAAGGCAGCTTTGTTGATTGTGAGAGCACCTGAGGCTGGAGGAGATGGGCAACTAAAGCAGAAACTCTTGGTCTGAGCTAGCGTTGTCTATGAGATCAATGATTCCTTTTCTAAAGGGAAGGGAAGGCCTTGTGTCAAATTTCCAAGTTCATATTGTAATAAACAATTGTATATGAAAACTTCATAATTATTCTACATAGACTGAAGAAACTGAGGTTTGTGACTCTGGATAGCAAAATGATCAATCCAGCCCTACTTTTGTGTCTTTGGTTTTCTCATGGACATGAGTCAATCCTTCTCTGGCTCATTCCAGAGCAATTCATCAGCAGGCTCAAGGGGTGAACCATCTCCTCTGTTTTCAGCAGCTCATTTCCTGTTTCCTGTGTGTGCTGTGCACTTTGCATGCTTTCCTGCATTGACTGCCATGTGGGGACCAAGGCTCACTGGAGTGATTGCTAGCTTTCCCAGCGAGTGCCAGCCATACCAATTACTGCCACCGTACTTGCTTTTATTGCTCACGCAAGTGTAGGTCTGTCAGTACTCACTTTTAGCAAAGTGGGGCCTGGGTAAATTTGGGACGAATCTGTTTTTATGGTACTTGTTAAATGCCTACTATGTGCCAGGCACCATACTAAGCACTGGGGTGGATACAAGCTAATCACATGTCCATGTCCTACAGTATTAATCCCCATTTAACAGATGAGGTAATAAGCACTGAGAAGTTAAGTGACTTGCTCAAGGTCACAGCAGATCAGTGATGGAGCTGGAAGTAGAACTCAGGTCTTCTGACTCTCAGGCCTGTTTTCTTTCCATTAGGCCATAATGATTCCCAGTCTCTAATCCTTTCTCCTTTCTTCCTGCTCACAACTGGCTCAGGGGAGGAACTGTGTGCCCAAAGCACTCTCCTCAAGTCCTTAGTGTGGCTCAGAATCAAAAGAAGTTGGGAAGAACTGCTGTACTAAATTATAAAATAATCCATGACTGTCTGTCTTCCCCCTAGAAAGCCTGCAGCACTAAGGAACCTGTCCCTGAACATGCAGGTACAATAGTATTTGAATCAGAATTAGGGAATCCTCACTCAAAATAGCCCTAAGAGTTGTGCTTCTGTGAAAGACGACTGTAGACTGAATGGGCTTTGCGGGTCTTGGGAGAGTGAACTGCACCCCACTCTAGACTGTAAACTTCTTTTGGGCAGGGAATGCGTCTTTTATATTGCGTTGTACTCTCTCAAGCGCTTAGTACAGTGCTCTGCACATAGTAGGTGCTCCATATGACCAACTCATTGGATAACCCATCGGCATGGTACTCAAGAAAGGAAAATTAATCATATTTATTAAGCACTTAGTGTGTGCAGTACACTAAGCACTTGGGAGACTTCACTATAAGAGTTAGTAGACATATTGTCTAGCCACGATGAGCTTACAATCTGGAGTCCAGGTTAACATAGGCTTTTCCCTTAATAATAATAATTGTAGTATTTGTTTCACATACATATTTCCTGGCTCCCACAAAATCTGCAAATACAGAATGGATTCTGATGACCTATTTAAATAGAAAGCATTAAACAAAGTACTGAATATACAAAGGCAGCCCCCAACCCCACCACTTTGTTTGCCCACCTGACCAGATAGAACAACAGTGTTACAAAGGAACAGAATTGGAAGAACATTCTGGGGTTTGGCACGCTGAAAAGAACCCCCAAGTATCATACTACTTCTCTTCTTGCCCATTTCTAGTGCTACCCAACAGTTTCAAACTAGGTTAGTCTCTCAGGTAATTTAGCTCCAGGCATGCTGCTCAGTCTCCACAACTTTATTGTATTATCGGTGGCTCAAAGATCCATCCCCAAAGGTCACTATGTGTGCCCTGAGAAATGGGCCACTCTCACATACTTGGCACATTGCTAGAGAAAAAGCTTACCTACATATGTGGCATTCATTTGCCCAAACCAGAAAGGTGGACAGGCAGCAGTGGAGGTGAATGCAGGGATTAGTGGGTCCCTATTCAGGGAGACGGGGACAAGGACAGTGGAGGTGAGGAAAGAAAGGCAAAAGGATGCAGATCAGACCATGTGGTATGAGGACAGGAGGAGAAAGAATCCCAATTGATAGGCTTCCCCCAACAAGCAGCCTGGCTTGGAGTCTGTTAATCTGGAATGCTAGATTGATGGTGCTTTTGGAAGCAGGAGATTAAAGCAAGTTCTCAAGGCAAAAAGAGCAACGGTGACTTCATCTAGGCTCCCCTGCGTGCTTGGACTAAGACAGGTGAGTGTTAGCATTATAAGCCACAGAAGTGGAGAAAAAAAGAGACAACTTTGCATTCCATGCCAAATTTATGCCTAGAGTGCAATTTTATGGCTAAATGATAAACTCTGACAAGGTTTATAAAGTAAATGCTGATTCAGCCTTAACTACGCTAAAAGAAACAGCACCCCCATAATATTCTGTGTAAGGACATTTAACAACAAATTCACGAACAACAGATCATTCAACGGGAAATTTCATTTCACTGTATTTTGTATGTGAAAACTGTAGATTCTCTGCCCTAAAGGAAGAACCACAAACATGATTCTGGGCTTCATGAAATTGACCTGGATTCCACTGCAGTACTTCAAGAGCACTTAAATTACTTTCAGATTTCAGAAAAAATATAATTTAACAAAAAAATTCCACCTATCCTATTAGAGCTTTGGTAGGCGATATGCTAGCCAATATATAGAAATTGTTTTTGCAGCTTTTAAACATACATCCAGAGATATTACACTGTAAGCTTTCTGCAGAGATGAACAAATATTTTAAAATATTAGACAGCAACAAGCAACCACTGGTAACATTTTTACAAGAACAGACACGTTACCGCAACTTAAATTACCCATAAAATCCCATTTATTGAACAAAAAATACAAGAAAGGGGGAGAGGTGTGAAAGAGAAGGAAGGGAGAGAACGCACATGTTGGCTGTCAGGGTTCAAGGATGACACCTCTATAGTGAGCTTTTATTAGTGTGCTCTGGCAAGGACACAACTGGCTGGAACAGGTGAGCGGGAATGGCACAGAACCACTAGTACCATAATTGTTTCCTTTATTCAGGTTCTCAGTCCTGAAGTCTCAGAACCAAGGTTCATCTCTTGTTCTCGACAGGAGACTTTGTCATCATCATCATCATCATTAGTATGTGTATGCACACACACACACACACACGTTGAAAAAAAACAATCTATGATTTCCACAGTGTGTGTAAGGATGGTCCCTTGCTATATGGAACAACTTGCTACTTGCAATGCCTGGTGTTATTTTGGCCTCTGCTTTTTGATGTTGTCATTTCTTTGAAAGCCTCTGCTAGAGTCACCCAACCTAGCCAGCCTGACTGCTGCTTTCCCACGTCATCTGAGATTTTGCTTGATTCTATCCTCCCCACTTGAACTCACCACACAGCAATTCTTGGAAATAATACAAGAACTCCCACGTACCTCTGAGAAATATGTGAAGACCCATACACACTGAATAGCATAGGAAGGTTCCTCCGTAATCACAAAGAAGACATCTTTAAAAAAAAGGGCTGTATCATTTCCTTAACATGTATTCCCCAATCTGATGAGGAAGCCCCTTAAAATACCATATCAACATGGGTTTTACCAACAACTACAGTCAAAACTGAAGAATGGTAAAGTTCCCCAATTTGGTAGTGCCAAGATTTGATAGGCCTAAGAAGAGGAAGGATGCATTGCTTATAAGCTTGCATGGCTCAACCACCACATACAGAAAATACACACACACATGCCAACCCCACCCCCACTGGGCAATTTAAGGAAGCTTCATTATAGTGATTCCTGGATTAATAGATAAAACTATGATGTGCAAAAGTCAGGAAGGAATCCTTCCACTATAGATCCTGGGGCCAAATGTGATCATCAAATTTATAAGGAGAAACTGGAGAAGACAGGCCTCAGAAAGGATCCTTGAATACACCCTCTCCTCAGTTCAGTGTTAAACAGAACCTTGGAGGTTTGATGCAGTCTAGCGTTGGACAGCTAATTTCTGGCCTTCCGATGCCCAAGGGTGGCCTTCAGCTCATCTCTATAGGAACGGGAGGGCCTGTGAAAGAGCCAAAGACCCCCTTGAGCATGGGTGTGTTATTGGGGGCGGGGGTGTCTTGGTGCAGCCAAAACCCCAAACTATCAGCTTCCCTAAACTCGTCTTTTTCTCAATACTCATGAGGCCAGGATGTTGGTTCAGAGCTAGCACAAGGCCAGAACTCTTTCCATAAGCCATTTCCGTGATTTTGGGCCCTCTCCGTTTTCATTATTGTGTCCCAAATCACAATGATATGCTGGCATGGCTTTTAATGTTCCCTTTGTCTAATGGCTGACACCTTGCAACATCAGGAGTGGTACTGATCACACTATCTGGACTGCACAAGGAATTCATCCAAGGGAATTAATAAATCAGACTCAGTGTACTAAATGGCATCCTGGTGGCCTATGAGAATTAACACCCCATTCTTAAGGGGCTTGTAACATGCTCACCACCCTGCTATTTTATAAATACTTGTTAATTGACTGACATTACAGCCCTTATGGACTGAACAGGAACTAGAGAAAATTAGTTCTTTCAAAATGGCAGCTGTCGGAGGGGACAATCTATTATGAAATTCAGAGTTCCTCCTGTTTTGGGGGGTAAACAGCAAATAAAAAAAAATACCTGAAAAATAAGCTTTTCTAATTTATTTGAAACTAACAGCTTCTGTTTTTTTAGCCAATAAAATTTCATTTCACATTTTGGGCATTTTCTGGGAGGAAAAAAAATCCCCCAGAATCCCAGGTCTTTCAAAAATAACCATCTGATGACATCAATCAGGGTGTTCTGGACCGTTTTTCGGCCCAACTGCGACATTCCTGCTCCCTCTTTCTGCAGCCAATGTTTCTCTACATCACACTCACTGGGTGTGAAAAGTGCTTGCTTCTATTGGACTCTGCACTGTAAAACCCAGAACTTTATTTCAAACTGCTGCCTGAATGAAAAGCAAATTAAATTAAAGTAAAAATTAGAGACCCTTATGGTAGGCTTCTACCACTGCTTGCTCCTCCTCTCTACAAATCTCTGTAAATTCAGCACATGCTATCTTGATGTTTACAGGTTTTCTTACATGGTTGCCCTGGTATTTCCTTTATAAAGCCCAGTTGTTCGAGTTTAACATCTTAGCCCCTGCAAATCTCACTGGACTGAAACTTGGCAGGCAACCTGTCAGCTTGGATTGCAAAAGTTACTAAAGTTGTTTTGTGGGGTTTTTTTTAAAATTGTTATATACGGCCAGTTTTTTCTCATAGTCATCCTCACTTTAGTCCACTAGCTCATTAGGCTCTTCCCCCTAAAATCTGAGATAACAGACTTAGAGTTAAGGAAGGGAAAGTTGACTAACAATTTCAAAAATGTTGGACAAATGGTTGAGAAGCAGTGTTGCCTAGTGGGTACAGCATGGGCCTGGGGAGTCAGAGGATCTGGGTTCTAATCCTGGTTCCTCCACTTGTCTGTGTGACCTTGGGCAAGTCACTTATCTTCTCTTGGCCTCACATAACTCATCTGTAAAATGGGGATTAAGACAGACCCCCATATGGGACATGGACTGTGTCCAACCTGATTATCTTGTTATACCCCTGAGCTTAGTTAAGTGCCTCACACATAGTAAGCACTTAACAAGACCATGGGTCTGGGATTCAGAGGACCTCACCTAATCCTGGCTCCACCACGTACCTGCTGTGTGACTTTGGGCAAGTCGCTTCACTTATCTGTGTTTCAGTAGGCTCATCTGGAAAATTCAATACCTGTTCTCCCTCTTACTTAGACTGGGAGCCCTGATTATCTTGCATCTACCCCTGCGCTTAGTTCAGTGGTGGGCACATAGTAAGGGCTTAAATACCACAATTATATTATTAAAGACCGTAAAAAAAATTGACAGTTCACATTTGCTACCTTTCAGGGAAAGTGTTTGTCTGCAAACCAATGAAAGCAATGAAATTGGAGAAGCAGCATGGCTCAGTGGAAAGGGCATGGGCTTTGGAGTCAGTCATGGATTCAAATCCTGGCTCCGCCAACTGTCAGTTGTGTGACTTTGGGCAGGTCACTTCACTTCTCTGGGCCTCAGTTACCTCATCTGTAAAATGTGGATTAAGATTGCGAGCCCCACATGGGACAACCTGATTGACTTGTATCTCCCTCAGTGCTTAGAACAGTGCTTGGCACATAGTAAGCGCTTAACAAATACCATTATTATTATTATTATTATTAAAGCAAGTTTGGTGATATTTTTGTTGTTGTGAGTCATCATAGTTCACCTGGCAAGCCATTCTCGTCAGACAGTCATGTTTGTTTTTGCCCCCAAGAGTCCTTCCACCAATCATAAGCCTGGCAAGTATCTCAAAGGGCAAGAGATCCGGTGGAACCACAGCGGGGAAAGCCTACTTTAGTAGTCTGTCCCACAGTATCTTTATGTCCACCAACTTCTTTCCTGTTGCAACTTACCCCCGTCCTCTGTTGCCACTGTTGAAGACTTACAGTAAAAATAATAATGATAATTATGGTATTTAAGTGCTTACTACGTGCCAAGCACCATTCTAAACACCGGGGTAAACACAAGGTAATCAGGTTGTCCCACGTGGGGCTCACAGTCTTAATTCCAATTTTACAGATGGAGTAACTGAGGCACAGAGAAGTTAAGTGACTTGCCCAAGGTCACACAGCAGACAAATAGCACACTTGGGATTAGAACCCACATCCTCTGACACCCAAGCCCGTGTTCTTGCCACTAGGCCATGCTGAGGTAGAGATGAAGTAATGACAGTCCAGAAGGTTGAAGAGTCAGCTGACAGCAGCCAGGCAGAGAGGTATAGCTGAAGATATAGAGAGAGGGTGGTAGATGTGTCTTAGTTTAGTATCTTTGTGCAGGAGGAAATTTGAGAAAGGAAGCTGTGGTTTAGGACTGGTAATTGAAAGAGGACCCGGCCACATTTTCTCGTGATCACTATATTAAGTACAAGTAGCACAAAATTAAAAAGGGTCCACTTGACCCAGTTTGGTATAGGAATATTCGGGTGACATCTTTCCAAATCTCTCTGCCTCAAACTTACTGGCATTGATAATGAGAGACCATCTTCCCCAAGTATCTACCTGTGACAAAGACGTGCTTGCACTCTGTGTACATTAAACATATCACATTAAAATATTCCATGCAACCTACCATTCCTAGTAATTGCAGATTGTGTGTGGACATTTGAGAGAGAAGACTACCAAAGTAGTTTTACTTTCTGGTAGTAATTACCTCCCACAAACATGACTCACTTGGGCAGTTCAAATGCAATAGTTGGCTGTCCCCAAATCAACTGTTTTATAAATAAGACTCTGAATCATGGACTGAATGCCTGAGGGTGCAAACATTTCTTTCTCATCTCAGCGGCAGTTTGGGGTTTAAAACTTTACCTTACTAAAAAGGGCCAGAGGAACAGTCCTGGCATGCAAACAAATGACCTAAAATGATGCAAGAGGAATATTGGGGGATTTCTTTTTCTGTTTCTGTGATCACTCTGCAGAAAAACACCACGTTCCACTGGCATGAGGCTTTGGCATTTCTTCAAGATCATGGAGAGATCCATGAGGAAATGCATGCTTGTTCCATTGCAGTCCATTTGCTTTTTTTTTTTTTTGTTGACTAGCACCCAGAGAAAAGTGGTTCATAGCAGTGGAATAAGAATGAATGCAAAGGGGTAGGGGCAGGCACCCCCTCATCCCTACCCTGGAGTTTCATGGGATTAGAACACATGTGGAAATGAATGGGGACTATGACTGTTAAGATTGCTTAAGAACAAGCTTTCCCATGAGATATTACTTGTGTTTTTGAACGCCCCCTAAAAGACACATTATCCTTCTGACTTCAAATTAAGTGTAACAGGTGTTCTGAGTGTGAACTATTTCATGCCTTCAAAGTATTAATAGAAATATAAATACAGACGTCATTCACTCAGCTATATCAATTTCTTTCTTCAAATTCTGAAGTTTTATTCACATACATGAAAGGAAAAAGATGAAGAGTCTTTCTCTGATCTCTTCTCATTATGTGCAAGTTCCTCAAAATGTGGCATGCATCTCCTATGTGGACCCAGAATTCGACTCTATCTTTATATAAAATGACGTCACACGCAAAACTACTCAAGTCTACACCTGTTCTCATTTAATCATCAATTATAGACTGGGGAAACCAACTTTTCATCTCTTTTTTTCTGAACACTCTGGGTTCAAAGAGACTAACTCTGAGGCTGCCACTGCTGAAAAATCCATTTCCTTTTTTTCCCTGGATTAGATGCCTATTTTGCTCCTGGTTATTTTCATCTCTTCAGCTGCTGCTGTGGCTGCGTTCAAAGCTATTGGATGGATCCAGGGAAACACATAGGCTCCTCTGCAGCCAAGAAGGAGAATGCCTGCCAAGGAACTGAACTTCTGGTGAAGGTCACTAAATACTACTTACTAAACACATACTAAGTACAGTAAATAATAATGCAAGCATACTGCCACTAGACTCTTCAAAGATATCTAGTACAAGCACATATGATAGAAAATGTGTTAATGAAATAGATGCTCATTCTGCTAGTTGGTAACATTTCTCTACAGAGTACTTGAGTCTCAGGGGGTTCAAGAACAAATTACCCTAGGAAATAGGTTCAAAGAACTTAGGACTCTGAAAATTACTAGACCGAAAAAAAAAAAAAAACCACAAAGACACTCTATATGGCCCTTAAAGATGTACACTGGAAAATGAATATGGCTTAGGCAAATTAATACCATTAGGGTAAGGAAGAGAATCACTACAAAGTATATTATAAACACAAGGTTAAGATGTTGATTCATTGTATTGCCTTGGTTCCTCACCCTCAAACCAAGAGGTGACTAATTAGTACAGTCTCCAACACAAAAAACCCCACAACCTTGTGCACAATGCAAATTCACAATAACTAGTGTTCTTGCTGTTGTCACATTCTGGGGTTGAGAAGCAGCGTGGCTTAGTGGAAAGAGCACAGGCTTGGGAGTCAGAGGTAGGGGGTTCTAATCCCAGCTCCGCCACTTATCAGCCATGTGACTTTGCGTAAATCACAACTTCTCTGTGCCTCAGTTACCTCATCTGTAAAATGGAGATTGACTGTGAATCCCACATGGAACAACCTGATTACAACCTGATTACACTGTACCTCAGCGTTTAGAACAGTGCTTGACACATAGTAGGCACTTAAATACCATCATTATTACTATTGTGTTTGTATAACTTTTCAAATGAATGCTTGAAGTTGCTGATGATTTGAAATTGACTCTTGGCTAAACGACAAAGACTGCATTCATTTACATTTCATAGGATGGTGCCTAAGAGCAACACGTTCACATGGATACAATAAAGTGAAGAAGATTTGCTCTCTCATTACTGGTTGCAACAATGACAGGGATATCATCCACCAATGGGATGTGTTACCACTGTCCCATTCTGAGCCATACCAGATGACTTCAAGTTTAAAAAAAAATCCTACATGAGAATTCTTTATAAAAAAAGCAAGAATCACCTTTCATGAAGTTCAAAATTTGGAAAAGCTTCCCTGACTTTCAAAACTGAACATCTGAAAGCCAGTGCGGCAGCTAATCCTCTCCTCAGTTACAAGACATGCACCCTGTGATCTTTTATTGGCAGCAAAACAGCTTCCTGGAATGATCAAAATGTGTGCTCACAACTGTTACCGAATTGAAACATACAGCAAAAGGTATACATAGCCCAGTGAAGGAACCAGTGAAAGTGGGATGATATGCATTACTCTGCAGGTGGCTGTAAACTGTAGATAAGATCCACTGACATGATCATCTTTGTAGGTCCAAAGCAAGAAGAGTGTAGTGAATACGAGCAAAACATCTATATAGTGCCTGCAAACTTCACAAAAACATTTGATCCTAATCAGCAGATCTGAACTCTGGCATCTGTCCTGCAAAGTTCCAGATCCTATGGTTAACTTTCATCCAAACTCAGTCAGTCATATCATGAAGGAAGTGCTTCTAATCACCAATGGACAAGTGGGAACCAGACCCATTCTACACATTTGTGGATATGACTAGGTACCTGGAAGCCAGTATGAGAGTAGGACTATGGTCCTCTAAGAAATTCTGCCAAATGAGTCGGCTGAGAGCATCACTGCAAAATCTAGAAACTGCTATCGTTAAAAAGGACACATGCGTGATGACCAGGAAGACCTTCAGATGACTATGAACTGCTATCTGAATCAGGAGAGCATTGCAGACCAACAATTAGCCTGATAAGAACAGATTAGGTACCAAGTAAGCATCTCTATCTGGTAACAGGCAATATCCAGTGATGGAAGTATAGAAAAAGAGGTACAAAATAGAATCAGAAAGCCCTTCGGGAAACTGGCAGATTCTACTGAAGTCAGAGAGACATCAACCAGCAGATCAAACTGAAAGGCAACAGAGTAATTTTAAAGACAGTAATTTTATTGTCCAACCTTCTATTCAGCTGTGAGACCTCAACTTAACCACAAACTCTGGACTTCTATAGCCATTCTAACAGTGTCACCGATGTGCAATCTCCACATCAGATGGCAAGATTGCATTTCCGAGCTTGTAATGTGTAATCCTATCAGTCTACTGGCACTGAAGCAATGCCACTGGATAAGGACATTGGGTAAGGAGGAGAATGGGCGATAACAGGATACTCAAACAGCTGCTATTTGGAGGGTGGGCTGAAATGGGAAACTGTAAAAGAGGACAGAAGAAATGCTTTAAAGTACAATAAAGCAGAACCTCAGATTATGCAGCCCAGTGGTAGACAGTTAGGCAACAGCAACAGAAGACAAACCAGTTAAGCAGATAGCAGCAGTTAGAAAGGTGGTGTCTATCTTAGATCAAAAAGCTTTGAGAAGGTGCCAAGTATTCAAGTAGCAATGCAACAGGAAGGGACCATTTTGACAGCACATAATTTGGAAAGGATTGTCAGCCACACAACAGTTTTATCAGTCATAGTGCCAGGAGCTGCTTAAAAAAAAAAACCTCACTGTCAATAGCACCATTTTTAAACCTATTCGTCTATCTAACCTTTGGTTTGGAAGGTTTCTCTCTCTCTCTCTCTCTCTCTCTCTCACACACACACACACACACACACACACACACACACACACACACTCCTTCTCTCTCTCTCTCTCTCTCTCTCCTTCTCTCTTGGAGAGCTCCCTAGATATGGGGCCAAGCCTAACACAAAGCCCAACCTATCCCCTGAAATGTATTTTAATGCCCACCTCCCCAGCTAGATTGTAAACTTCATGAAAGCACTCTGCATTCACTAGGTACCTAATACTATTGATTTATCTTTTCAGATTAAGGGTCCCTTTGGTGGGGCAATCATCCACATAGAGAGGAAAGAGACCAAGCAGAAAGCACAGGCCCACCCTATATTGTCAATCATGCCCACCCCCAGCCATGAACCTAAAAGTATTTCTTCTGGGGAGAGGGGAGAAAAAGATCAGTACAGGGGAGTGGGGCACAAGTAGCCCTAGAAGTGCATTGTAAGGCACCAACAGGGAAGAACTGGACATGAAGGTACACACCATCTCCCCACAGGATTCACAGGCTACAAGAGCAGTAGCCACCGTGCATCGCTGCTGAACCACCAGTTGTTTCACAACTCCTGTTTGAGACTCACTGTTCTCCATGACCTTTCCTCACTGGAAGGGGCAAATTTTGCAGAAGTACTCACAGATGCAATATAATGCATCAAATTAAATCAGTACAGGTGTCCACTGGGCATTTTGACCTCTTTGTCACCAATATTTATGAACTTCTCCCACAAGAGTTCTATTGGGTTCCAGGGCAAGAATACCACTCCAGCAGGAACAATGCATTTCATTAACTAGAAATTGATTTTGAAAATATTTAATAGCATAAATTTCCTTCACTGAAATAAAAGCAGGCTATCAGGGGAATTGACCAAAACATGTGTGAATCTTCCTGCAACCCTTTGAAGAAGTTACCTGGGAGATAAGCTATGATAAGAGATGCATTTTTTTTGTTTTGCTAGCCCTCATTCTGAAATGCATCTACTAGGCACTGGAACATGTGCTCGAGTTACAGAATTCCATTTGGTTCTTCAAATTTATCAAACAAGATTATGTTCCTGCTTGTACCTCAAAACTCCGCATTAAGCTGAACTGCTTTCGCTTTGATGTTATTCACTCTGATTCTAAAGCCTTAGTGAAAAGCCTGGTTTAGTAAACCAAAGTTAAACAACACCTACAGTGGAAAAGCCTAGATCAAAGGCAAAAAAGAACAAAAAGGGTTCACTGTGGCCGCCTCACTGATGACATTTGAAACACAGGGCTTTGGGGACCAAACTATCTTGGAAAAGCATCACCTCATTTTCAGCAGAGGATACAGCCAGCTGCCGATACAGCCAGCTGCCGACACAGCTAACAGAGAACTCCGCAGGGAGTGACCACCAATCCCACAGGAAGATGGAAGTTGGATACAGCGGCTGCTTCATAGAACTTCTTTTGCTTGCTTTTTCTGAGAGGTTAGCCTTGTCCTTTTAACCAAGTAGTCCCATTCCCCCAAGGAAAAGGAAATGTAATGATTAAACACGTTAAATCTCTATGTAAGCTATTTAACTGGGTTTGAATTCCCAGCCTTATAACAAATAAAATTATTTAAATGGCATTTACTGTACTAAAAATGGTAATTTAATATGAATTTGAAGTTAAGACATTTTCTCCCCAGTACAAAATAGTTTAAAGAATGAACATTAGTCTACGTATTATATGGAAAATTAGTTAGTCAATGGTCATATATGAAGGAAAAAATGTGCTTGTTATCAGAGATGGAAAGGACTTCTTAATCCCTCTAGATTAGTGAGGGATGTCCTGTTCTACTCAGACTAGTTCCTTGGGTGGACATGGGAAGATTTTCCAGCTTTGGTAATGGGATCTTAGAAGACTATTACTATTATCACCACCCATATTATTTACTGAGCACCTATATACAGTAGAAGTAAAATATGTGGCCTCTGCCTCAAGGACTTAAAATCTATTATTCTGCAGTTTAATGTATCCATCTGTCTATTCTTTTTTTTTCCATTTTGCTTGGACAGAGCAAATATAAGCGGGGCAGTGGGTAAACAGTACGGAAATCATCATCAGGGGCAGGACATGGAAGATAAGGTCGGAATGCTATTAGAATAAGAAGGAGATTTGCTCATAATATTGTTCCAAATCACTCCAAGAGGACAAAGCATTAAAGCAACATAGGGAAGGATTTATGTAGGACTATAGTCCCTTCCAATTGGCCCTGAGTCTGCCCGATTGCCAGCAATGGCAGCTCTGTGCCTCTTCCCTCACCCCACAGTAGTCTGATCTCTAAGGACTGCCTTTAACCCCTCCTGGGTGGCAGGCAGCAGGGAACAGACACAGCGATCGGTGCTTGAAAAGCCCAAATGCTCTTCTGTCAGTCTGGCTGACAGACAAGTGTCTGGGTTCCTAAAGAGGGCTCTGGGGCAGGAGTAGCAGTGTGAGGCTTCAGGAGCGTTACCTCACTGGTTAAATTTCAACTGGGGCTGTGTAAATTTGGGTCAGAAGAGAAAACCAGAGTACCAGGGAGAGAGGCTACTCTTGGTGGTAAGGATGAACATGTGCCCCAGGGAAGAAAAGGGCAGTTGAATTTCGTTCTAGAGCCCCCCACTGCCCTGAGCACATAGGAAGTGCTCTGGATAGGTTTTCTGCTTTGCTAAGGCTCTGACCTCCAGCAGACTTCTGAAAGGGCTTGAGCCTGTTGTTGAGAAGGGACCATCTCTATATGCTGCCGATCTGTGCTTCCCAAGTACAGTGCTCTGCACACAGTAAGCACTCAATAAATATGATTGAATGAATGAATGAAATGGTTCCAGTTTCTGCTTCTCCTCTTCCTTGCTTCTGCCTTTTAATAGATGAGGCTAAAGCCAAAGACTCCCAGCCCAAACTCTGGGTAATGGAGGGTTTTAAAATATCACAAACCATCCTTGGGCATATCTGGTGGTCTTGCCCATGCTGAGCTACCTGTACCACATTATATCCTTTGTGTGAACATTAAGACAGAGAAAAATGGATTAAACCCTGTGTGGACCCCAGAACCCAAATTGGGAACTTTCAGCTTATCTATAGAAACTATAAAAGGCAGTGCAAGTAGACTCCTCAACTGTACTGAAAATGCCAGTGGTGCCTGGACAAAAAGTATGGATTACAACAGCTCGATAAGTAGAAATTCACATCCAACACTAACCAAAACCTGTAGTCTACCATAGTTATTACTGCTGGTGTAAGCCAATGCTATACACACAAAAGACCTGTATTCCCACACAGGAATTAGAGAGGTGATTTGGTGCAGCCTTTCACTCTTGGGTAAAGCTCCCATATCTTGCAAAACTAGATTTCTTCTGATTTTTTTTGATAGATTCCAGAGCCAAGGAATGAAATCCTTCGGAAAATTCCTAATTCATCTATATCTTTGAAAAGATAACGAGAGTCAGGGGAAAGAGAATGGGTGGGGCTAAATGCAAGTACTCTGGTTGGTTCAGTCTTCAGACTCTCCAAAAGCAGTCCTCCTCAGTCAATCCCTGGACAATTATCCCCTCAATCAATCCCCCTTCAACCCAGATTCAGTCTGCTCTTTCTCCCACCGAAGGGGCAGCAGCCCCTAGGCCTGTCCAGCGACAGGAGAGTCTCTCACAGTCCCTGAAGGCACCCTACATGGCTGCTGACCCTCAAGTTATTAATTCTCCCACAGCCACTATCATTGGTGTCTCTTAGAGGTGCCAAACCTGCCAAAAACCCTCAAGCAGGCGTCTTTGCCAACCATGCAGCTGTAAAGCAATAGTGCAGCGCTCAATAAATAAGATTGAATGAATGAATGAAAACAATGTCAGCCACCCACACGACTTGTTCATAATATAAATAATTTATATCAATGTCTGCCTCCTCCTCTTGACTGTAAGCTCATTGGGGGCAGGGAATGTGTCTACCGACTCTATTGTACTCTCCCAAGTGCTTCGTACAGTGTTCTGCACATAGTAAGCACTTAATACCATTGATGCTGACAGTAATATTGATGTAAGTTGCTCATAGTGATCAAGCAGGAGCAATGTGATTGGTCAACTTCAAAATACAATCAGTCATGTGGGAATTGGTCCCAAACCCAACTGGTTCATGGGGAAGCAGCGTGGCTCAGTGGAAAGAGCCGGGGCTTTGGAGTCAGAGGTCATGGGTGCAAATCCCGGCTCTGCCAATTGTCAGCTGTGTGACTTTGGGCAAGTCACTTAACTTCTCTGGGCCTCAGTTACCTCATCTGTAAAATGGGGATGAAGACTGTGAGCCCCCCCCCCAACCCCGTGGGACAACCTGATCACCTTGTAACCTCCCAAGTGCTTAGAGCAGTGCTTTGCACATAGTAAGCACTTAATAAATGAAATCATTATTATTATTATTATCATTCATATACATTCATTTTATCAACAGGGGCTTACAGTGGCCCTAGGCATAACCAAAACAAAACCCTCCCATCTGTCCATCCTAGCCTCAAACATTGTAGGAAACCAAATAACTTTTTTATATGTCTTATAACCTCTTGTGTGCAAATATGTGTGTTATACATATATATACACACACTCACATACATACACACACACATATATATGTATATATGCATATATACAGATAGATAGATTCAAAAAATCCTGTGGCCTAGTAGAAAAGCAGTGTGGTCTAGTGGAAAGAGCACAGGTCTGGGGGTCAGAGAACCTCCGTTCTCATCCCACCTGCCAATTGCTTGCTGTATGACCTTGTGCCTCAGTTCCCTCAACTGTAAAATGGGAATTAAATCCTACTCCCTCCTACTTTGAGAGCCCGATGTGGAACAGGGACTTTTTATTCTTGCCTTTGAGTCAACTGTAGATACTGCATGTTTGTTTGCTTCTCCCATTGGATTGGGAGCTCTTTGAGGGTAGGGATAGTGTTTTGTTTGGGGGCATATACCCCTCTGGGCTTAGTACAGAGCCTTGCCCGGTGTAGAACACTCAATAAATCCTACCGATGAAGATAAGTTCTCAAGCTCCCTTAATAACCCCTTTAGAGGGCAAGCTACTTTAAAATTAAAAGGTCCTTGGTTTAACGCCAGTCTCGTGCTAAGATTTAAATGCACCTCCTTTGGTTCTGTCATCAGTAAGGATGGAGAATAGCTGGTGATTTTTCCTCGCTATAATAACCCATCACATAAACATCACTTTGCAGTCTTTCCAACTTCAGCCCAAATGATCCTATTTCCTTTCATTTTTTTCCTCATGAGTCCTATTTTCCAGCCCCTTAGCCATCCATTGGTTTCTGAGGGAGTCTTGTCAAGCTCTTCAGATAAGTCAAGATGTGGACCCCAAAGCTACACAGTGAATTCAAATCAAGGCCTGATCAATGGCAAAGGTAGGGAAAGTATATTACTTCAAATTCCTATACAATATACTTCCTAAAGCACCTTATTAGCATGCACGCAAGCTTTTTCCTGGCACTTACTGTAGTGCTGATGCATTCAGGTTCTCTTCCGGTTAAAATCTTAAAACTCTTAAAAATCTTCTTTACCACATTTACTCATAACCATTCTTATTAAGTAACGTTCATTAAATGTTTTCTGTTCATGGACTAATAATAATAACTGTGGTATTTGTTACACATTTACTACATAACAGGCACTGTACTAAGCCCTGGAGTGGACACAAGAAAATTGGGTTGGACACTATCCTTGTACCACATGGGGCTCAAAGTCTTAAGACCCTATGTTATAGATGAGGGAACTGAGGCACAGAGAAGTGGTCTTGCTCAAGCTCACACGGCAGACAAGTGGCAGAGGCAGGATTAGAACACAGGTCTTTCTGACCTCTAGGCCCATGCTCTATCCACTCAACCATATCGCTTCTAATGTCCGTTTTGTTCCAAATTTTATTCCTCACTAAATACACTTTGCTTACTGCTAACATTTTCACCAACTTTTCATAACTCTTGAATTCTAGTTCTAACCTTCAAGATGCAGGGATGCCAGTTATTTTTGAGTATCAATGGCATTTACTGAGTGCAAAACACTGTACTCAGCCCTTGGGTGAATACAGCAGAAACAAGACACACACAATCACTGCCCTTCAGGGGTTTACAATCTAACTGGGGAGGGGAAACAGACAAAATTTGTGGGAGCAGGAGGAAAAATAAGAACATTACAGGAAATAGTGCAAATGTGAGGCTCACAGACTTAATTCCCATTTTGCAGATGAGGTAACTTAGGCACAGAGACGTTAAGTGGCTTGCCCAAGGTCTCACAGATGACACGTGGCAGAGCCCAGTTTAAAACCCAGGTCCTTCTGATTCCCAAGCCCCTGCTCTATCCACTAGTCTATTTTGCTTCCCATCTCAAAAAGTGCTCTCCTCTCTAGAAATGTATAAATGATCAGCTGTTTCTAGGACAACCTTATTACTAATAGGAATAGTATTTAAGTGCTTAGTATATGTCAAGCATTGTGCTAAGGGCTGAGGGACATATAATAAAATCAGATGAGCCCCTGGGAAGGGGAGGGGCCAACAAGTATTTGATCCCTATTTTATAGATATGGAAACTGAGGCACAGAGTACTTAAGTGACTTGCCCAGGGTCCCACAGAACACAAAGGCAGAGCCAAGATTAGAACCTGGGTCTTCTGACTCTCAGTTTTTGCTCTTTCCATTAAGCCATGCTGCTCCACAGCTCCTTTAAGATGGGCAAAGAGGAATTCTTCCTCATTTTGTCTTTTTAAAACTACAATTCAATTTTTCTATTTAATTCATACATTTTCAGGATTTTTTTCCCATAGTTTGGAGGTCTCATGCCTCTCCTCCACCTTTAGTCTATTTGTTATTTCCATTTCAGAAGATTGTCACAGGGGTGAAATGTACAGTGCCCCGCTTTGCCAAGTTTTCCACCGCAGCCTCTCGGTAGAACAGGGAAGTTAGCTTTGTCGAACTGAAATCTGTCGATCTAGAAGTTTAGCTTTAATTCAAGGAATCCTGGAAGTTGGTCAAAACTTGCAGCAACACTAACCCATAAAATGGAAATATTTCAAGAAATAAGAGCTTCTAGGGACTGAACTTCATAAGACTAGATGGGAAAATGTTCTTGCTGTCATAAAGGTAACTTTCCCTAAGAGGAATTTTTATAAATATTTGGAAGAGCCATCTGCCTTTCTTTTCTCAAGAGGGCACCAGGCCCTGCATAAATCCAAACTGTAGTATCTTTGTTATCCTGCAGCTTCTCCTTTCCTCAAATACTTTAGACTTCTATGCTGTATATGCATTGCAAGGAATAACTTATGGTGGCTTGATTTTAAGCAAGCTATGACAACTGCATAAACTGTGGATGCCACAGAAGGCAAAAAAATGGTGTCCATATTAGAAAAACATAGACTAGAGAAAAAGAAAATGAATAATGTTTAGTTCTTTGCTAAAATGTAAAAGTAATGAATATCTTAGGGTCTTGCAAGGGAATAGGCTTGAGGTACTTATCTTGAAATTATACAGAAAAAGTTTATATAACAAAAAAATAAAAACTGGTGGCATTTTTAGAAAATCACTTTCCCATGTTCTCACTTGATTTTTTTTCTCCTTATGTCCTTAACTCCGTGAGGAAAAAAGTGAAGATAATCTATGAGAAGCAGCATGGGTTAGTAGATAGAGCACGGGCCTGCAAGTCAGGAGGTCATGGGTTCTAATCCTAGGTCTGCCACTTCTCTACTGTGTGACCTTGGGCAAGTCACTTCACTCCTCTGGGCCTCAATTGCCTTATCTGAAAAATGGGGATAGAGACTGTGAGTCCCACGTGGGATGGAGACTGTATCCAAGCTGATTTGCTTGCATCCACCCCAGCACTTAGTATAGTGCCCGGTACACAGTAAGCACTTAAATACCGCAGTTATCATCATCATCATCTACTGGAAACACATCTTATACTTTTCCATTTCAGCCCCACCCACCAAGGGCCATGATTAGACCTATAATTGTTCACATAAATGGCATTAAGGTAACACCTTTGAAAATCTCATCTTGATTTGCCTTGCAGTACGATTCTTTCAGTGTTCACTGGAAAGGATGCCCCCGTCTTCACCCTCCAACCTCACTGCAGCCAAGGAGACTGAATCTTCAAAACAGTTCCCCTGTGCCAATAAGAAAATGCTCTCAGGGCTACAGGAGCAGGAAGATGGAAGCCCCAGCCTAGGCCTTATTCTTAGAACCATATGTTTGAACGGTGGAAAAATAAAGACTCACCTTAAGTGGCAGTTCCATTGGAACAGCTGCCAAAGGAAAGCTGCATGTAGAACTATGAATGAGTGTCCCTCAGTCTGCTTCATTTTCTCTATTTTCTGAGTTCAGCAAGTTAAGCCACTGCCTGCAATCTGCTTTAATGCCTGAAATGCTTTTGGCAAGCAGCAACAACAGGTGAAAGTTATTAGCTAGGGGAAAGGGAAGAAGAGAGTGTGGGCAAGATTTTTTTTAAAAAAGTGCTCTCAGCTGAAGAATTACCCAGGGGGCAGTGAATTTATAGATAGGGATTTAGAGGTTTTGATACTTAGTGAAAGACTTGAAGAGGCAGAGAGAGGGAGAAAGCCAATTAAAAAATGAATACTTATGAGAAACAGAATAAGACCGCAAGAGTCACCTAAAAAATAGGAAGAATAAAGAAAAACCACAGAACAGGCTGTAGACTATTTCCCTGATAAGCAACAGTAATTACAGATAATTCAAATACTGCAGTAAGAGGGTCCCCCTCATGAAAAGGAGGTTGGAGGAATGTTAGAGAATTTGGACAATATTAATTAGAATTTATTTTTTCCAAACTGCCTTTTGACTGCCGGTAGACCAGGCCTGAACTTGGTTAAATGTCTCTGTTCTTCTGTCCATTATTTTCCTATAACTTTCAGGTATGTTTTGTTTCTATGAATAATTGCATTAAGCGCTAAATCCCTCCCTATTCATCCTCTAGACTGAGTTTTTTTTCATCTCGTGCTGCACTGGGGAATTTCAAGTTTAGCCTCCTCTCATGCATAATTCATCATCTTACACAAGATTTGGCTGCTGCCACTATTTAAAAGAACTGGCAGGTTGAAATAGTTTTCAAAAGTGGAAGAAAAATTTGTCACTTTATAAGATACAGGCAGACACATCCAAACAGAGCAGTCTGACATTTTAGAAGCTGAATTGGGGGGGGGGGGGGAATCACCCCAAACCCACCATTTCACAATTAGCCATTTCTGCAGTTCCTGGGAGCATTCAAAATTCAGTCCTCGTCTCCCCTGAGTACGCGCTCCAATGGGGCCTGGTGGTTGCAAAATAAGGACAGCTGTGCCATTATGAAAAGGAGACTGGGTTGGGGATTTCCCTCCCTCCTACCTCCCCCTAACCCAATCCCCCCCTCCTCCCTTGCTCTCTTCAACATGTGATATGGCTAAAAGTAAATTACATGACTATCTTCAGGACACTGGAGGGAGCTATTATGACACTGGATATTCCAATCAAAATGGACTCTCCATCTTTGGAGAAAATGGGAGCAGGTTGGCCTTTGTTCTGTTTGAATTGGTGAGGATTTTGTTATTTTTGTTTCCAGTCATGTTTATATGATTTGAATTACTCGTAGATGTCTAAACACGTAAGTTTTTCTTCGCCCTGAGAGACAAAAGATAGGAAGGTTCACTTCCTTAGTGCAAACTTATCTTTACAGAATTCTAAGCCCAATGTTAAATGTTCAAACATGCAAGTTTGCCTCAGCTGCTTGTCAGATGCCATGGTTTTTACAGTGAAAAGGGAAGGTGTAGGTAGACTTCTATCCTGAAAAGGGAATCTGTGGGTAGAGCAAGTTTCGAGGAGAGAAAATAACTTAGTGTTAAAGCCTAGTGCTTTGGCCATGAGCTTGGCTTTACATTTTAGGTAAGGATCTATGTTTGCACTGAAGTGAGGCTGGCACCTGGCCTGAAGTCTGGAAGAGAACAGAATGTTCCCCAAACAACCTAAGCTCACTCTCCTTAATAGTTAACTCTGGGTTACTCTGGGTACAGGTGTAGCTGAGATCAATGAAATCCATAGATTAATCCAAGAGCCTAATTTTAGCGAATAGTTTTAACCTTTTTAGCCATAAAACACTACCAGAACTGGTAATAAATAGTAAAATGGGCTCACTCAACTTTCTCGCTGTCCTCTACTGCCTACTTGGTAGAGGTGCTATGGACAATTGCATAGCTGAGAAAAGAGTTCAAAAGGAAGAGACCTAGCTAATCCACAGTCTGGAGAGTCAGCAAGCAATAATTGGTAACATAAAAGGATTTTCAATACCCTGAACATCATTTTTATCTTTGGGTTTTGTCCTTTTGATACAGATTTTCTCAGAGGTATTGTTTACTTATTAAGTTAATACTTATTAAGTATTACTTTACTTAAATCACAGCTAGACTGCCCTCAATCTCCTATAACGTGTGTGTGTGTGTGTGTGTGTGTGTGTGTAGGAAAGCTGACACTGTATCCAATACTGCACACAAGCCATTTATTCCAACAAGGCCTCAGATGATATCCTAAATCATGCATTGTCAGAAGAACATTCTCCAATTCCCTAAAAGTGTTCTAAAGAACAGATATTGTGAAAATCTGAGTTATGTAGGGCAGGAGTGAGCATACTTCTACTACTACCTCCTGTTGACTCATGTTTTATAGAGTTATATGAGAAAACGCAACTAAAGTTTAAATAATTGCATTCATTTTTCCATTTAGATAGTTGACTGAAGATTTCTGAAGGTGCAATTGAAAATAAATGCAAAATGACTAAATTTTCTCTAGGGTCATGCTTTCTAAGAAAACATTCCTGATCCTGACCAAATTGGTAGAATAAAATGCTTCTAAACAAATGTTAAAATGCAACCCTCTCTGACTCAAGTTTCACATGTTGTTTACAAATTCAGACCCTATTATTACTTGTAATCAAAGAAAGCAATTGCTCCTGCTTTTCAAGGGATACAATGGCATTGGAGGCTTTGTAATCTTAACTATATTTAGAGCAGGAACATTAGGTACAGGTTGGGTATTTTGACTAGTCATAAGTATAACCCAGTTTCAATTATTAGAGGCTCATCTTCTAATTTGTGGATTAGTCAGGGTTTTGATTCCTTATTCTTCTCTGCTTGGCTGTCTACTTCTAGGACCACTGGCATCTACACCAGAGAATAGGCAAAGAAAATACGAGATGGAATTCAAAGTAATACATTTTTCTTCTTGTAAATGGACTTGGGAAAAAGGCTGGTAGGGAAAGAAGGCTAAGGCGATATGTTAAAATAAGAGTTTTGGATTTCTCTGGAATTTAAATTATTCTTGCCTTCCCAGTTTCCCAGTGGCACAGATAACCAAGAATAAACTGCACCTAAACATATTTCCAATTAATTCTAAATAATATTTAAGAGACAAGACATAAAATAGGTAGCTAAAGTTGCTAAATGCACATGAATAGGAACTGCAATGTTCAAGTGTCCTTGAAACAGAGGTGAAAAAAGTACTTGCCACTCTTACCTAGGCTGACTGGCTTTCGTGGGAGTTAACGGACCCAGGGCAGGAATTCCGATGACAAAAAGGATGAAGGCTGCTGGTGGAGCAGGAAAAGTTTCAGGAAGCCCCAAAGTTATCTGTAGGTAGCAGAGATGACCCAAATAAGGAAAAATAAAGGGGAAGGGAGCAAGCAGGGGTGGAATAAATACAAAAGGAATCGGTGTCAGTGAGGAGCATTGGTGGACTGAAGTAGGCCTGTGAAGCCCAAAGTTAGAATTCTGAGTTTAGAATGGAGAGTTATGGGATGCCACTAACCAAGTGGGAGACAGGGAGTAGAAGATATAGTCAAAACAATGGGCATGCCTGATAAATTTCAAAGAAAAAGGCCCAGAAAAAAATAGTGTAACAATTCAGTTTAGAGATAACCAAGACCTGATCAAGTGACAAAGCAGTTAATTACGAAAATTTTATGAAGAAAACACAATCCACAGATAAACTAGAATATGAATCGCACTAGTCTGGAAATGGAACTGTGCCAAAATCACTTCTATCTCATTCAGCCCAGCTCCTCTGGTTATTTTTTGGTTTATATCATGATAATGCTAAATATCGCACACTTAAAGTTCTCCATGAAACATCATGAACTTTTCAGAGGGAGGAATTCACGGTGAACTTGAACCACAAAGACTGATAATACTGACAGATCATAGAGAATGACCTAGACAATGTAACCTATAAATCACAAAAATAGTACAAGGAAAGCTCTGGAAGCCAAAAGGAAAATCTGAAAGAAAAATAAATACTGGGGGAAAAAAACGAAGAAAAGACTACAGCTGGAAGCAACAGACCTAAAAATTCGGAGTCAACTGGCTGAACACCAACAAGAAGAGACTCCCTGAAGGGAAACGGGTCTCCGGGGCTTTTCAGTTTGATTTACAGGAAAGAAAATAACATATTGTTTACTTGTTTCCTAATTTCTTAACAAATTCAGATTATTCAAATAAAAGGAACATAAAGAGAGTAATGAAGAGCAGATGCTTACTTCAACAGCAGGTGTTGGGATTGGATTTAAAAAGGTGATGTTTTATCCAGGTCACATCACCACCTATCTTTGGAGAGGTTTCTACCAATTCACCCCATCTTACATATCTGCTCTCTTCAACTGCTACTCCACAGCTTGCTCTCTTCATTCCACTCAAGATAACTTTCTAATTGTACCTAATTCTTACCACCATCCCCTCATTAATGCTGTTCTGCAGCCCAGCTCCTGTGGGCAAAGACTGTGTTTATTCTACTACACTCTTCCAAGCACTTAGTACAGTGTTCTGTACACAATAAGTGCTCAATTAATGAATGGCTGATTGATCAATACCCCCTGAATGCCCCCACCTCCAGTAAGCCTTCCATAATTAGTTCCCAGCACCCAAGTTGTATAAACTCATCAACTATTTCTAGCACTTATGTACTTAGCCTCAGCACTTTTGAACATACATTTCAAATGCACATTCAGTTATTTACTACATTTACTCCATTTGTAAATATTTTAATATTTTTAATATTTTAATCCCCTGTCACTGGGTTAGATCCCTTTGGGCAGGAAACATATCACTGCCCTGTTTAGTTCTTCCCAAGGCTTAATACAATGTGTGGCACCTAGAACACAACCACAAATATGAATGATTACTACTACTTGAAACATTTATGTTGGGAAAAATGGAAACCATGTCTCCCCCTTCTAGACTGTGAGCCCACTGTTGGGTAGGGACTGTATCTATATGTTGCCAACTTGTACTTCCCAAGCGCTTAGTACAGTGATCTGCACACAGTAAGTGCTCAATGAATATGATTGATTGATTAATAATATTTATACTTGTGGTATTCATTAAGTGTATTTAATATGTTGAATACTCTTCTAAGCGCTGGGGTAGATACAGACTAATCAGGTCAGCCACAGTCTCTGTTTCCACTTGGGGCTCACAGTCTAAATCGGATAGAGAACAGTTACTGTGTTTCCATCTTACAGAGGAGGAAACAGAGGCACAGAGAAGTTACGTGACTCACCCAAGGTCACACAGCAGGCAAGTGGCAGAGCTGGGATTAGAACTCATTTCGTCTGATTCCCAGGCCCGTGCTCTTTCCTCTAGATACAATACTTATCCATAGAAAGTAAAGTGGACTGATACTGAGCCCAGTTTTTCCACCATCTGGGCTTTCTTTCTGGCCCGTGTAAAGGTGCGTTAACTCTTTTCCGTCACTAAGGACCACTGAGTGCATTTCTGCCTACAATGGCTTTACATTACTGCAATGTACTCAATGTCCCTTAGTGGTCTGAAAAAGTTATTGCTTCTCCCCAAAAGCTCAAAGTACTCTCCAAGGAGAAAACTTATATCTTAGGAGAATTCTTGTCTTGGCTTATGCCTTTGAGTCGTTTCCAACCCATAGCGACACTACGGCCACATCTCTCTCAGAACGCCCCGCTCTCCATCTGCAATAGTTCTGGTGATGGATCCACAGAGTTTTCTTGGTAAAAATATGGAGGTGGTTGACAATTGCCACCTTCCACGCAGTAAACTCGAGTCTCTGCCCTCGACTCTCTCCCATGCCGCTGCTGCCCTGCATGGGTGAGTTTTGACTTGTAGTAGATTGCCTTCCACTCGCTAGCCACTGCCCAAGCTAGGAATGTAATGGGTAGGCCTCTGCTTGACTCTCCCTCCCGTAGCCAAGACTGGTAGAGTCCTGGAAACTCTCCAGGTGCGACCCTGAGAGGGGCTAGGAGAATTAAGTTCACTTAAATGCACCTATATAATACATATAGATGCATATACACCTATCACTTAAACATAAAGATCTCTAGTTGAAACATAGTTGACTTTTATATGCTGAGAGAAAGGAAGGTATAAATGTCATCACTTACCGAAAATATTATTTAAAATCATTACCGCTTACCGAAAATATTCTTTACAATGATCTTCTGGCCCAGCCCATCTGCCAGGAGAATGGGTTCAGTAATTCTCAGAAGCAGCAAATGAAGCATTGGCCCCACGAAGGATCAGAAATACTTGATTCTGGCCTTTGGAAGCACTGCCTAAGGTTACAGCTCGGCTTGGTCCTGATCAGAACGCTCAGACTAAAGGCACTTGGATGGGCATACAGACAGACCTAAAGAGAATAGAACAGGAGAATACAAGTGCATGGTGCTTTTGCTTCTTTGGAATATTTATTTCCTTTTTAGAGCACGTTTCCATCGAGGAACATTTTAACTTCATAAGCTTTCCTTGTATCCATTTTCCCATAAGCTCTCTCAGCACAAATAATGTTGAGATATTTGTTTGTTTTAGGGTACTTGTTGAGCGCTCACTATGTGTCTAACACTGTTCTAAGCGCCGGGGTAGGTACAAGTCACTTAGGTCAGACACAGTCCTTGTCCCACATGGGGCTCACAGTCTTAAGTGGGAGAGAGAACAGTTATTGAATCCCCATTTTACAGTTTAAGTGGGAGGGAGAACAGTTATTGAATCCCCATTTTACAGTTTAAGTGGGAGGGAGAACAGTTATTGAATCCCCATTTTACAGTTCAGGAAACTGAGGCACAGAGAAGTTAAGTGACTTGCCCAAGGTCACACAGCAAGCAATTGGCAGAGCGAATGAAACAGCTGGGATTAGAACCCAGGTCTGAGTCCCAGGCCCATGCTCTCTCCACTAGGCCATGCTGCTAATGCAGAAAATGCCATTATATAACCCAGCTCGTATTTTTCATGAGATTCTACCTCTGGGCTATTTACAAAAGGGATTCCTTCACACCCAGGACTAACCAAAATGACTTAACTAACTTTTGTACTGCATTTGAGTGAAAAAAAAAAAAGATTTCCCTCTGTTACCATCAACAGGAAAGAGAAGAAATGTTCCTTCTGGTTTCATTCAGGGCAGAAGGGAAACATGCTAAATTTAAATAACCCATTTAATTGGGTGAGTCATGACCTCTGGAGAACTTCTAATCCAGCATTCCAGAACGGCCGGGGGTGGGGGAAACAGCCACTCCAAACAGGGAGGGGTTTCGATGACTAGGAAATCTTCTGTATTTTCTGAAGCAGCAGATAAAAATCCAGCTTTATTTTCCTGGACAGAAGCCTGTTCATTTTGCAGCAGACAATCGGCATGATTGGACAGTGCAAGGACATTTGGGGAAGATAATGTTTCTCTAGAAAATTTTGAATTGGGCCTGAATGGGAATGGGATAAATTTAACGGTAAATTCCAATCTGGGAAATGGGCGGTGAAGACAGAAGTAACATTTTTGGAGCCATGAACCACAAGTCCTGCCTTCAAGTCTACCCAGAGAGCTCTGATATTAACTTGTCCACTACTACTCTGGCCAAGAGCATTCAAGATTTCCCTCCTGCCACCTTTATTTGCCTGCGGCAGTCTTCTCAGCCTAAATGAGTGGTGGTGAGTTGGTCTCTGAATGTATGAGTCTGATTCCAGACAGAGATCCTTGCCCTCCACTCAGGGTCTCGGTAAGGGGAAGTTTGGTTAAATATTGTCCATCAGAAGGAAGATGGGAGGTGGGGAGGGAGGGGAGGAAGGAAAAAGTTCAGTGTTCTATTGCCCCAGGGCAGCAGTTGTCAACCAGAAAAATCCCGGGTCATTTAAGATTCCCACAGGAGGTCACAGGAAAAAAAATTCCCCTTTCGGTACCAGGTCAATCTATCATTTTTTAGCTCTAGGACAGAGAATTGTAACAAAAAGTAGTTCTCTGAAATCTCACGTTAGCTAATGGGTCAGATAGCATTACACCTGGTATGATGCATGGGAGTTCTGTGGAGTCACCTGCCAGTAGGTGACCGGTCTGTAGCAAAAGGGAACCTGGGTCTCACGTAGAAATTCAGCTCTGAAGCAGAACTTGGAATAAAAGTGTTTCAGCACCCAGTTCATCAGCAATACAGAACAGAATGTTATCCTAGAACTCTGTTATCTGAGGAGCACATTGCTCCGGGAGGTTCTGACAGTCGAAGAAGAAAACTGAATCAAGAAGGCCAGTGTGTCCTTTGGAGGACTGTCACACAGGATGTGGCCACCGAGTGACATCATCTCTGACCAGTTTGAGAGTCTATTAAACTGTAGCACTGACCTAATTTCTATATTATATGGTCAGAATACGGACCCACTACATACATTACAGTCAAAGTCTTGAGCAGTTCCATCAGAACGACCGATTGTCAGAGTCGATATCGAGGATCACAAACAAAGACAGCCTGTGGAAAATGTCGGTCTACTTACTAGTTTCAAAGTTACGTTCACTTCAACTCAGCATCGCCGGGAGGAATGTGGACACAGAAGGAATACCAGTGGAATACCCCAACAGCTGCCGCGTAGTGAGAAAAGTGGGATAAATTAGAGGCAATGCTTTGAGAATGCCAGAAAGCGTACTGTCCGACAACATGGCAATAAATCAGAATATTGAGAGGCAACTGCAATAGATAGACCCGCCTGAATGAAAGGACTGGCTCCTTCTGAGCAGAAGCAGTGTGGCCTAGTGGAAAGGCAACAGGCCTGGGAGTCAGAGAACTGGCTGCTGTGTGACCTTGGGCAAGTCACTTAACTTCTCTGTGCTTCAGTCTCCTGAACTGAGTCTCCCGATTCAACCCCTGCTCTTCCACCTACTTAGACTGGGAGACCCATGTGTCTGACCTGATTAACGTGTATCTACCCCAGGGTTTAGAACGGTGCTTGATAAATAGTAAATGCTTAAAAAAAAAACCTCAAGAGGATGGGAAAGTAAAGCCAAAAACAGCAAAGCCACATCAGTTTTGAATCAGTTCTTCTAGACTGTGAGCCCACTGTTGGGTAGGGACTGTCTCTCTATGTTGCCAACTTGTACTTCCCAAGTGCTTAGTACAGTGCTCTGCACACAGTAAGCGCTCAATAAATATGATTGATTGATTGAATGTACAGACTTGGGTGAGGTTCAGTCACACGTTGACCTCTTGAGGCCCACCAACACTTTTAGGTAAAATGCATCATCAGCGGCCTGCCATGCACAGAATGCACACCACGTTCTGGCTTATAACAACTTTGCTCTCAACTCCCTCTCCTGAATGTACATGCCCCTCCAAATATGAGAGAATTGTCTTGCCCAGGATTGGTTTAAAATAGAAGATAAACACCACTATAAAAAAAATTTCGGCAGCCATCATTAATCTGTACTTTGTAATACAATTTTACATCAGATAGAACTCAAACTTTTGGTTTTTACCAAATGAGGACTCATGCTATATGAGGCACCTTTACATTGTACCCTCCAAAAGGGCAGGCTCAGTATCAATTTAACTTGGTCAGGATAGCACTTAGTACAATGCCATATAATAATTGTGGTATTTGTTAAGCGCTTACTATATGCCAAGGACTGTACTAAGCACTGGGGTGGATACAAGCAAATAGAGTTGAACACAGTCCCTGGTCCACAGGGGGCTCGCAGTCTCAAGCCCCATTTTACAGATGAGGTAACTGAGGCACAGAGAAGTGAAGTGACTTGCCCCAGGTCACACAGCAGACATGTGGCAGAGTTGGGATAAGAACCCAGGACCTTCTGACACTGCACCCTGCTGCTATACCATATGCAAATGAGTGCTTAAAAATGATTTTTGAAGACAAACCATCATGTTAAAAACAAAACCTCATGGTATACCTAGTGACCAATTACGACTGTGGGCCATCCAGATTGTCCTGGATTATCTAAATTTGCTATTTGTCTGAATTTACTGGTTAACTGCCCCAGTGAAACAGCCATGGCCTAGCTGACAGAGCATGGGCCTGGGTTATAGAAGACCTGGGTTCTTAATTTCTCTGTGTCTCAGTTACCTCATCTGTAAAATGGGGATTAAGACTGTGAGCCCCATATGGGACATGAACTGTGTCCTATCTTGTATGTACCTCAGCACGTCGTACAGTGCCCATCACATAGTAAATACGATTAAAAAACAACAACCTCTTCCTCCGGCTTCCTCCTGAATCTCTAGATGTGGCCTCGTTGTCCATTGCTTCATTTTCAAGACATTGGGATGCCTTAATGCCCTGAGTTAAAACTGAGGCCTTCAACCAGCCCAGCAGTAAGAATCATTTTAAATTATCAACAAGGTTTCCATTAAGAGGAAAATTCAACTGTTAGAAACAGCAGGATTTGGGAGATGATAACTTTTCAGTGCAAACGTGGCCTGGACCTAGAAAAATAATTCTAATTTTAGAAATTTAATTGGTAATTGACTAGCCTGTACTACGAAAGAATCTTTAACGTTTCTGATTGTTTTATTCCATAGACACATTTACAAGCAGATAATGTGCAAGAGATAGAGTTAGTCCTATTCTCCTATCGGCTGAGGATTGTTGATGACAGGCATGAGTACAATAAAAACATCTGAGGAGTTTGAATAGTTCTGTGGTAGATTATGCCTCCTCTGTCAGAACCGGTCAGGAAAATGATTTTTATTGCAACTCATTTTAATATTATCGCCTGCCTCAAATTAGATTTTCACTGGGCCCTTACTGAGAAAACTTTAAGCCTTCCATTACTTGAAATTGTATTTTGACTAATTTCAAAAGAGCCCTTCGCTTTGGCACGATGCTGTACCTAATTGGCAAATAAACCAAGGAGAATTTGAAGTATTTTTAGGTAAAGTCAGACAGTTTTCAGTATTTATTGAGCACGATACGTGCGTTTGCCTCAATAGTTCAAATACAGTTTGCTTTTTAATGTACTTTCAATATATTTACCTTGATAAAGTGCCTTTTAAAAAAAGCAGTATTTGTTTGTTGGCTTACTAACTCACAACATTTATCCTTTTACAATTGATCTTCCAGTCATTGGTGTGAATTACTAAAAGTCTGCTGTACGGATTCATTCATAATGCCTTTCACAAGAACTGAAACACTTGATAATAAAAATAAATCAAATGTCAAACGAGATAAATGAATGTCATCTAAAAAGGTATAGCAATCAAAATAAAGTGTTGAGAGAGACAAGAAAGCCCACATGACAAACAATTAAGAAGGGGAAAAGGTTAAATATGAATGAATTAAATGGTGCTACAGTATACTTGGGATCATGTGAGATAACACCAGACTGGCCAAAATGATCAATAGCATGAGAATTGGAGACAGTTAAGCACTAAGAAAGATGGGAGTTGAGAAGTAGAGATGAATGAGAAACATGCCGAAAGATAGATGAGGGTGTAAACAAGAGCTCTATGGACAAACTCACTAATATTCAGCTGGGTAAATGTCTGCATGTGATTCTACGGGTACAGGACTTGTTTCTAACCAAGACAAAAACAGTAACAGCTACTTTATGAGTCACAACAAGACAAACACCCGCTGTATGGTGAAATTGGGACACCGAAAGGAGGAGGGCAGAGGAAAGGTGTTAAGGAGAAGTAAAACAAGGCCTCGGACGATCCGGTACCCCATCTGAAAACTGGGAGTCAACTGCAGCGTGGCTCAATGGAAAGAGCCCTGGCTTTGGAGTCAGAGGTCATGGGTTCAAATCCCGGCTCCACCACTTGTCAGCTGTGTGACTTTGGGCAAGTCACTTCACTTCTCTGGGCCTCAGTTACCTCATCTGTAAAATGAGGATGAAGACTGTGAGCCTCCCCGTGGGACGACCTGATCACCTTGTAACCTCCCTAGCGCTTAGAACAGTGCTTTGCACATAGTAAGCACTTAATAAATGCTATCATTATCATTATTATTAACTGCTAAGGACACACCAGCCTGGCACACTGTGGTCCAAAAAAGAGTAAAGCTTTGTAAGGAATGAGACAAGGAGGCAAGAAAGAAAACAGAGCCAGCTGCTCTGAACGTTAAGTATGATAACACAAGGAAATAAAATCAGATGAGACACGGTTCCTGTCCCACCTGGGGCTCACAGTCTCAAGGGGAGGGAGAACAGGTATTTAATCCCCATTTTACAGGTGAGGAAACTGAGGCACAGAGAAGTTAATTGACTTGCCCAGATCACCCAGCAGACAAGGGGTAGAGCCGGGATTAGAACCCAGGTCCTTCTGACTCCTAGGCCTGTGCTGTATCCACTAGACCACACTGCTTCACTTGACTGATTGATGGGATTGAGCATGGGGTCAGGAGAAAGCTGATGCCTGGACCACCTCCCAGAGATGGTGCGGAGAGCCGAAAGAATTTCCCATCAGGATCCTTTCCTGCCTACCAGGGTCTCTTGACATTCTGGGATTCCATGGTCCATTACTCCAAGGATCTCATTAATGGTCATGAAAATAATGAGGCTACCTCTGAAGAATGCCTTCATTGCAGATGATCAGTGAGGAGTGGTGGGGGAATTGACAATTACTGTTCAACTATTAAATGATTTGAAAACTGGTGGTTTGGTCAGGGGACTCAGAGCTGCGTTCCTGGGTGTGTCACTCCTAGGTCCACTGCCAGTGGAGAGTTAGTTTACATTTTTTGGAGACGCTATGTAGAAGTCCCTAAGTGTACTGCGGGGGCCTTTGGTTTCATCACCATAAAACTCATCCTATGCACAGTATTAGCCTTGGTTAGAAATCTTACATCAGAGAAAGAAGAGATTTCCCGAAGAAAACATCCTAGCAGAAGTGAATCATCTCTACTTTCCAAGTGCAATAATATTTATGGGGAACTGATTCATAAACTTGTCTTATGCCGTCGAGTCGACTAGCCTAAGCTAGATTGTTCCTTTCTTTGCTTAGCTAATGGCCAGGTGGGAAGGAGTGACCTGAGGCAGAGCCTGTGGCCATCAATGCTCCTGACAATTATTACCATACAATATTGGGAAAAGCTGTCCTGGAACACAGTATTACTATTTACATAACCGGAGTGTAAAAAGGGGACATATTTGAGCTTTCTTAATTTGAATTATAAGAATTTTCTGTGAGACTTATGCTCTAAATAGAGCAAAGTTCTTCAATAATTACTGTTCCTATTAGTCTCATAGCTCTATTGTTTTTCATCACATTACATCCCACTTCTTCTAGACTGTGTTGGGTAGGGACTGTCTCTATATGTTGCCAACTTGTACTTCCCACGCGCTTAGTACAGTGCTCTGCACACAGTAAGCGCTCAATAAATACGATTGATTGATTGATTGATTCTTAATTTAAAGTATGGCCAGAGCTGGCTTGTAATAATGAATGCATTAAACTAAAGCCCACTGATATTTTTAAACATCCAACCGCGACAAATGGAAAACTCTGAATTTCAAGATTTAGTTCTAAGGTTGATAATGGTAGTCAGTCATACATAAAAGAGCACATAATGACAGGGAGTAGGCACAAGGTAACCCACTGCTTCTTGTAGTGTCCTCTCCGAAGCACTTAGTACAGTGGTCTGCCCTCAGAGAGCACTCAATTAGAAAAGCAGCATGGTTTAGTGGACAGAGCCCAGACCTGGGAATCAGAAGGACCTGTGTTCTAATCCCAGCTCTGCCATATGTTGGCTGTATGACCTTGGGCAAGTCACTTAACTTCTCTGGGTCTCAGTTACCTCATCTGTAAAATGGGGATTAAGACCGTGAGTTCCATGTGGGCCAGGGACTGTGTCCAGTCTGTTTAGCTTGTCCCCGCCCCAGCGCTTAGTACAGTGCCCGGCACATAGTAAGCACCTAACAAAATAAGTCTCTTGGATCGATTGTTTCTTGATCTGGAAGCCTCGGGAGCTCTTCCGTCCTGCAGGAAGTGAAAGGGAGTAGGGTGGCCCGATGGTATGGGATGAAGGGATCCAAGAGAAGCATCTTCACAGCTGTCAGGGGTACTTGGCCTGGATGAGCAACCGCCCACACCCTACAAGTCTGTTTTCAGTACTACCCTTCAGAACAGCTGTGGCATTCAATGCCAATGAACGCATTCTGATTTTGTTATGTTTTTAAACCTCCTATGGAAGGAACTGGGAGTATGAACCAAAACGTGGGGACGTTGGTACTCTAAACCCAGTTCAATCAACCAGTCGAATTTATTGAGCCCCCAAATCCTGAACAAAAGTGCATTGGAAGCCTTGAGAGGGATGGGTGGCAAGACACCCGACCCAAGGAGAAAGGATGGAGAGGTACATTGTGGAAGAGGAGGATGGCCTAACTCTGCTAGCTTTTGGTTTCTCAATCTTATCCAACCCCCATGCCCAACAAATGTGCTTCCATTGTGTTTATTTTTGGCAGTTGGAGTTTAATAAATATACTTACTCGTAAATGCACAACCTTCGTTTATTATCTGTGACTGAAGATGTAAATATTATTGCTGAAACTATACATATGCTCACAGTCACTTTGTTTGAAAACAGCACTGACAAAATGAAAAAGCAAAGTAAAAAGAAACAGGTGGGTCCAATTAATGAAAGACAGTGCAGATTTTGTTTAGGGTTTTTTTTTTCTCAGAATATAAGGGAAAACTGTGCAATGTTTCTTTTCTAAATAAAACAAACATTTTACTTTATGTTAGACCTGTTTATATGCAACTACTAACAATATGCCCATTACGCTTCAGTTCAAGTTCCATCAGCCAGTCTGATGACCCAATCATTTATTCGCAGAGCAAATACTAATAATAATGATGGCATTTGTTAAGCGCTTACTATGTGCCAAGAACTGTTCTAAGCGCTGGGGAGGTTACAAGGTGATCAGGTCATCCCACGGGGGGCTCGCAGTCCTAATCCCCATTTTACAGATGAGGTAACTGAGGCACAGCGAAGTGAAGTGACTTGCCCAAAGTCACATAGCTGGCAATTGGCGGAGCGGACTATAATTTTCAAATTATAGTCACTGGAAGCCAGTTATGCTAGGTTAAAGAATAAAGTCCCTGCCCTCACAAGACAAGCCTTCCAGAAAGGTACTTCAGAGGCAGACACACTGGTGAGGCATGATTTTGGAGCATTTCCATTGTCACGCCCTATTCTCTCATAATAGAGAAACAGCGTGGCTCAATGGAAAGAGCACAGGCTTGGGAGTCAGAGGTCATGGGTTCTAATCCTGGCTCTGCCAATTGCCAGCTGTGTGACCTTGGGCAAGTCACTTAACTTCTCTGTGCCTCAGTTACCTCATATGTAAAATGGGGATTAAGACTGTGAGCCCCACGTGGGACAACCTGACAATAATAATAATAATAATAATAATGGCATTTCTTAAGCGCTTACTATGTGCAAAGCACTGTTCTAAGCGCTGAGGGGGGATACAAGGTGATCAGGTTGTCCCACGTGGGGCTCACAGTCAATCCCCATTTTACAGATGAGGTATCTGAGGCTCAGAGAAGTTAGGTGACTTGCCCAAGGTCACACAGCAGACATGTGGCAGAGCCGGAATTCAAACCCATGACCTCTGACTCCAAAGCCCGGGCTCTTTCCACTGAGCCATGCTGCTTCTCTAAGTGATAAGCACTTAGTACAGTGCAAGTACTTAGTACAGTGCTCTGCACACAGTAAGCGCTCAATAAATATGATTGATTGAATGAATGAATGACAATAATAATTACGGTACTTGTTAAGCGCTTACTATGTGCTAAGCACTGTTATAAGTGCTGGGGTAGATACAAGGTAATCAGATTGGACAAAGTCCCTGTCGCATGTGGGGTTCACAGCCTTAACCCCCATTTTATAGATGAGGTAACTGAAGAACAGAGATGTGAAGTGAATTGCACAAGGTCACACAGCAGACAAATGGCAGAGGCAGGATTAGAACTCAGGTCCTTCTGGCTCCCAGGCCTGTGTTCTATCCACCAGGCCAGGCTGCTTCTCACAGCAGGCATATAAAAAGCTGCAACGCAGCCCATGACATGGTAAGCACTCAACGAATACCACTGATTGTAAACAAGTGTTAGAGAATGAAGAGAGAAAGTCAACACTGCCAATGATGTAAAGATGTTGATAATAATAATAATAATGATGGTATTTGTTTTTGCCAATGTTATGACATTGAATCAGTGCCAGTCCAGTTCTCCTCCTTCCCTTTGGCCTCCCAGGAATTTTTACTCTAGATCTCATTTCCACCTAGAAGCATTGAAGGCTTAGTGATCCATTTGAAATGTAAATAATCCGCTTAGTTCAACCTACTTGGGAATACAATTGGCCTGTTAGAACAACAGAATTAATAATGGTATTTGTTCAATGCTTATGTGTCAAGTACCTTCATGGGGTAAGTACAATATAATCAGATCTTCCTCTGTCCCTGTCCCACATGGGGCTCACAGTCTAAGGGGGAGGGAGAGTGGGTATTTTATCCCCATTTTACAGATGAGGAAACTGAGGCACGAAGAAATTGCGACTTGCCCAGCAGGCAAGCGGCAGAGCCAGGTTAAGAATCCAAATCTCCAGACTCCCAGTCCTGTACTCTTCACTAGGCTACAAATTGTTTCTCACCTGGTTCTAAGTACAAACTACATCATCCAGCCTCCTTACATTGACCTATTTATTGAAAATATTGGATTGTGAGCCGAATTCTGGACTCCGAAATTCGAACAGATTCTCAATCACTGGGTGAAGTTGCAGGGAACAACACCAAGGCTCATTTGAAAATCACTTCCTATTTCTCCACAGAGCAAATAGAACCTGCCTGGTCTTCAGTCAAAAGCAATTTACTCTTTTTGTTGAAAATCTGTGTTATTGGCTGAAAGACATTTGTTTCAGCTCATGAAGGCAGGGTCTGTTTGCCATATAATTGGTCCAGAGGTCCCCTTGATTGACAGCTGCTGTCTCAAAGTGCTGGCAACTCTGTACTGTTTCCTTTATTCCACTGCCAGTCTGCCTCCAGGAGTAGAAGAGGATGTCCCTGCCCAGAGACATTCCTGCACTGGCTAGGGACTGGCCTTGGTCGATAGGAAGCGGTTCTCAATGAATTGGTGATAGATCTGGAAGTCGGTTAAAATGAGCCAAAAAAGGTGAGATTCCTGAGACGCTAGGACGGGATTATCATCATCATCAATCGTATTTATTGAGTGCATACTGTGTGCGGAGCACTGTACTAAGCGCTTGAGAAGTACAAGTTGGCAACATATAGAGACAGTCCCTACCCAACAGTGGGCTCACAGTCTAAAAGGGGGAGACAGAGAACAAAACCAAACATACTAACAAAATAAAATAGAATAGATATGTACAAGCAAAATAAATAAATAAATAAATAGAGTAACAAATATGTACAAACATATATACATATATACATGTATTAGTAGTACAAGACCCATAGAAATCCTACCTGCTAGCATTGCACTTTCCTCAGAATGGTTGCTTGGTTCCAATGTTCCCGCAGATTCAGGTCATAAAATGAGTACTACAAGACAGAAGTAAAAGGATCAAAACTCCTTTTCCAATGCATTATTAAATGAAGTAACATAAAAAGGGGGTTAATTGTTTTCAGTTTAAGAAAACCCAGTTCTGCCCTAACCTGTTTTCTCTACATGATACAGCAGAGAAGCAGCATGGCTCAGTGGAAAGAACCCGGGCTTGGGAGTCAGAGGTCATGGGTTCTAATCCCGGCTCCGCTACTTGTCAGCTGTGTGACTGTGGGCAAGTCACTTCACTTCTCTGAGCCTCAATTCTCTCATCTGTAAAATGGGGATTAAGACTGTGAGCCCCACGTGGGACAACCTGGTCACCTTGTATCCCTCCCAGCGCTTAGAACAGTGCTTTGCACAGAGTAAGTGCTTAACAAATGCCATTATTATTATTATTATTATTATTATTAATAATAATAATAATGTAGTTGGGGAATTGGTGAATATTTGTCTGACAGTGCCAGCTTCTTTGGATATAGTGTGCCATGGTGTCAGAAGAAGTTTGGACATGGCATTGGGAACAGTGAATAATAACAATAATAATGATAATAAAAATCGTAATTATGGTATTTGTTAAGTGCTTACTATGGGCCAAGCACTGGACTAAGCACTGAGACAGATACAAGAAAATTAGGTCAGAGGGAGAACAGGCATTGAATCCCCATTTTACAGATGAGGAAACTGAGGCATAGAGAAGCTAAATACCTGCCCAAGGTCACATAGCAAGCAAGAGGCAGAGCAAGGATTAGATGCCCAGTCTGCTGACTCCTAGTCCTGTGCTATTTCCACTAGACTGTACTGTTTCTCTGTAGTAATACCTTGATTTCATACAGTGTTTTTACATCCAAATTGCTTTTACAATCTCGTGGTTTAGTAGAGAAGCAGTGTGGCTTAGTGGAAAGAGCACGGACTTGGGAGGCAAGGGTCATGGGTTCTAATCCCAGCTCTGCCACTTGTCAGCTGTGTGACTTTGAGCAAATCACTTCACTTCTCTGTGCCTCAGTTACCTCATCTGTAAAATGGGATTTTAGATTGTGAGCCCCACGTGGGACAACCTGATTACCTTGTATCTCCCTGTATCTTCCCCAGAACTTAGAACAGTGCTTGACACATAATAAGCACTTAACAAATATCATCTTTTTTTTTAATTTTTGTCCTTAAAACAAGCCAGTGAGGGAGGGGAAACTACAATGGAAGTATTACCTTACTTTTCCTTAATGAGGGGATTATTGCCACTTATTATTATAAATTAAATTGTGAGTTTCATGTTAGCCCTGTGGTTTGTTCATGGTCAAAGTTTAAAACATATCATCACTACCATTCAGCATTATTACTCAGAGCTGTAGACTGTATGTCCCACGTAGGGCATGGACTGTGTCTGACCTGATGATCTTGTATCTACCTCAGAGCTTAGTACAATGCTTGACACATAGTAAGCACTTAACAAATACCATAATAATTATTATTATTATTATTATTATTATTATGGAAGAAGTGTAAATTAATCGAGACTCTAGACTGTATGCTCATTGTGGGCAGGAAACATGTCTGCAAATTCTGTTACATTGTAGTCTCCGAAGCACTTAGTGCAGTCCACTGCACACAGTGAGCACTCGATAAATATGACTGACTGATTAACCTAAAAATATAAAAAGTTTAGGAATGTGGGAAAAGAAAGGAAAGGAAAGGGACACTCCCTTAAGTAAAAGACCTATAGCCACTCTGGTTTTGTTATCCTTAAGTAAAATTCCTGTTTTAAAGTACACTGCAATCTCCATTTGGATGGTATCAAGGACCACATGCTGGTGTTTGAAATCCTCAAGTGATAACTATAATGCACATGACCTTACAAATTCCAATATACAACGCGCAGTCTTTTCTAAGGCGATTTTCAAGATACAATTTTACTAGTGCTACTCGGAGAGCTGCGCTGCCTGATTTTGACCATTTCAGCTCATGACCACTCACTGCCTTCCCTGAAAGAGCAGGCACCAAGAGAAGTTACAGGTTCTTCACCTCAGCAGGTTTTTAAGACCAGAACAAACCACAATTTTCTTGGATGGCCTAATCATTCACTTGTCTCAAGGCAGGGAATGGGCCAGACGATCTCCTTCCGAAGCTCTATTTTTCTACCATTCTGTCATCCCTGCTCTAGATTCCTAGCATCAAGAATGGGGGACAGAGAGGGCAGGGGAAGTTTGAATCCCCACTGCCTGCAGAACTCCCTTGATATTGCTTGGGAGAGGTACACCGGGTGCCCTGCTGAGCTAGGAACTAGCTGAAGTTCCCTGCAGGGTTCTGAGGGGAAGAGTCAGCTCTCCCTGCACCCTCCTAACCCCAAAGAGTTGAGGGGTTCCTCCCAGCCACTAGAAGGACCCCGTCTTATATGCAATGGCAAGGTGCCAAGATTAGCTGGACTTGTAACCCCAGCGTATAATCAGTTCACTCCCCTACTGCAACTGACGGTACCCATTTTACGTGCAAAAGCCTTTAAGGAGAGAAGTGTCCACTCTCTGTTCCAAATTGTCGCTAAAATAATTCCTCCGGCTGCAATTTAGGTACTTTTCCTCTGGCTTTGGTCTTGGTGGAAACCAAACAGTTAGTCGTGAACCTCTGTGTCTTATGCCTTCATGTCTTTGAAGACTAAGTCAGTCCTTAGCCTCCTTTTCCAGGTTCACAATACCGATCCCTCTGGCTTTTCCTTGTCAACCCTATATTCAACGCTTTCATAGATGCTTCTGCTTCCTTACACATCTTTCAAAAATTGAACCTGGCAAAACTAGACCCACTTCTAAGTACCGGCCAAACCAAGATATATGTATATATGTTTGTACATATTTATTACTCTATTTATTTACTTTACTTGTACACATCTATTCTATTTATTTTATTTTGTTAATATGTTTTGTTTTCTTCTCTGTCTCCCCCTTCTACACTGTGAGCCCACTGTTGGGTAGGGACTGTCTCTATATGTTGCCAACTTGTACTTCCCAAGCACTTAGTACAGTGTTCTGCACACAGTAAGCGCTCAATAAACACGATTGATTGATTGGTTGATTAATAAGGAATTGACAGCACCTGTGCTATTTCATCATTTATACAGAAACAGTACATCCTACTCTCAACTATGGCTAAAAAGCTATTCTCCAGTACACTACAATGCAGGGGTACCTACTCAAGCTTGAAGTTGGCATGTTCAAAACAAACAAAAGGAAACTTATCTTCACCCTGCAGGTGGGTAAGCATATGAATTCGTTGCCACAGGAAGTTGTGCAGGCCAAAAATATCAGATTTACGAAGGCCTAGGGTACTTTCTTGGATGAGAAGTTAATAACGGGTTACTAGACAGAAAGCTAGTGATGTAAGCGGAAGAGTTAGAGATGTGGGATGGCACACCCCTAGGACGGATGTCAAGGAGAGGCATCATTATTGCTTTCCTCCAAGACCTTGTTGTCATAGTTTTATCAGGCAGGAGGAGCCACTGGTCTGACTCAGGGAGAATGGTGCTTTACAATTTTATGTTCTTAAATGGCATCAGAGCCTTGTGAGTGGTCCCGGAACTAAAAGCTGAAGGGGAAAACTCTTAAAGGCCATTATCATCCTCCCCACCCACTCCCCAACTCCAGACAGTAGAAATAATGCAACTTTGGCCGTGGGGATGGGATTGGTGCCCAGGCCTCTCTACTGATATCAACTCGTGCCCAGGTTATTCAGTGACGGCACTTAATGCCTAGCTGCATCTTGTATTTGCACGGTTTGACTTTCCTCCGTAAATTACCTTCTAATTTTTTCTTACTTTCTAGACCTCAGACCGTTGATCATAAATTAGAGTACACTCATTTTTAAGTTCTTAAAAATCCTTCCTTTACTTCCAGTTGGTGCTCTTCATCTCATACTGAATTCACTGTTCACACTGGACCAATTTTTAATGCTATCTGAGAAAAGAATCTAATATTCTTGTGGGGAATCAATTATTACATCAACGTCCCCTTATAATTTTGCAAACTCTCCCGAGATAATGGAGACCTTTTTGACAAATCATGTAGCAAACCTATGAGAACAGAAATTTCAAGGAAGGCAAAAATCTCGGAAGATGTATTATTCCTAAGATGGAGCTGGATGAGCTCTCTTTACCCCTGCGATTTTATGTCCGTGCCAAGAGGCAAGGGAAACAGCAGCCCCCAAGGGTAGAAATGCCAAAGGTGAGGATATGGTTTTCATCCCTACAGAATCTCTCCAAACCAGCTGAAAGAGAAGCGCTGCTAGACCCACAGCTTATTGCTAAATGTGCCCATGTCTCCCTGAAACAGGTTCCTGGAGAAAGAGGTCAGAAGGAGCTACACTGTCCACTCACCAAGCCCCTTCAAAACCCTCCGGTGGGAGACCCAAGGAGGAAGAGCAGATGAAGTGGGGCAGAGAGAGGTGGGAAGTGGGGAGAGAGGAGACGCCATGTGGGAAGGGAAAAGGAAAACAGGAATGATCACACTACCTCTGCTTGTCTCTCGGCATAGCACAGGCTCACCAGGTCATCCTTCCTGGTGACGGTAAAGCAGCCTTTAGCCGCTGGCCCTTTAGGGGCCTGGGCTGTCCTGTGCTGCTGCCGCTAACTCTACCCCTCCAGCGAAGGCCGATGTCCCCATTCTATTATTGCCAATCCCTTTCTTTCCTCTTTTCCCACCTCTCCATGGAAGGTCTGAAGAGAATTCTGTGGAGGTCTGTGGAGAAGAGTTCTCCTTGGCCCAAATCTGGAGGGGTCCATCCTGACTCATTCCAACTCCAACTGGCATGGAGAAATTGGGGGTCCAGCTGCCAATTAAAAAAACAAACACCAGGACAGTAGGGCCAACATCTGAAGGAGGTACAGCTGCTAGGTGCTCTGGCTTGGTCCTGGCTCCAGTGTCAGCGTGGTTCCAAGCAGTAGCAACAAACAGTACAAGAGGATCAAAACAGAAGGGGATATCTGAAATACCTATTTCCCTTCCTCTCTTCCTCCCGTGACTGTTTAATCCCACAGTGCAGGCCGCGGGAGGAGAGGGAGGCATCCACGCCCAACTGAACCCGACTGGGTCTGGCTCTGGGCCTCCGACATGACCCGGCCCCATGGACTCGGCAGAGGCAGCTGCATTGCGAGCGGAGCTACCATTGTGAACCCAGGTCACATCCTGCCCACTTCCCCCAACCCATTTTGGACTGGCATGGCAACATAAAAACATTGCCCAAGCATAACCTAGAGGTAAAAATTGAAAATAAAACTGACTGGCGGAGACTACGGGAATTTTTCTTAAGGCTTTGGCTATTAATAGGGAATTGGATAACTGCTGAAGTAGCGTTGAAAGGAAATAAAAACACAAAGGATAAAGAATGAGAATTTAGATTCCCTCAAGGAAAGTAAATTTCCTTCATTTAAATAGGCAGGTAAAAGAGCCAGGTACTATCATCAGTATTCATACTCTTATTTCTTTTCCTGACAAGTTATTTATTTTAGTAGGTGCCCCGCACTAGGTTGCGAGGACAGGAATAATGCCCACCAACTAACTCTTGCATCCCTGTTGAGCGCTAAGTACAATGCTCTCTGCACAGACTAAGCACTCAAAAAATATTTCTGATTACCCGATTGACAGTATAACAACCCCGGCAATTATTAAGCGCTTTCTACATGCCAAGTGTCAGGAGATAAACAAAACAGTCGGTTTGAACACAGTCACTGACCTGCACAGGGATAACTGTCGAAGAGGGAGGGGGAGAGAGAGGGTATCTTCTCCCCATTTTACAGATGAAGAAACTGAAGCATGTAAAAGTTTTGAGACGTGCCCAAGGTCACCTATCAGGCCAGGGCAGGCCTCCAGACGCCCAGTCCCGCGCTCTTTCCACTAGCTCATGCTGCACTTAACGTTTAACAGTTGCAGAGTTTACTATGGTAACAACTAAATGAAAATAAACACTTCCTATACATTCTGAGATGATGTAACTTCCTTCCCCATAAAGGGCAGATTTTAGTCCAAAGTGGAATGCATTTTACCACCTGTGCTCAGGGAGCCAGAGTGCCTGAGAGTTGGGGCACGCTTCCCTTTTTTTCACTGGACAAATACTCACCTCCTGAAGAAGCAGGAGGTGGGCAGAAGCCCGGGCCAGCAATGTGGCCAGGGGCTGTGGGAGTCGCCTGATGGCTGGGGAAGTCTCCACTCTCAATCAATCAATCAATCGTATTTATTGAGCACTTACTGTGTGCAGAGCACTGTACTAAGCGCTTGGGGAGTACAAGTTGGCAACTCTCCTATCCAATACCACAAGAATGGCACTGCCCTGCCCAAATTTTAGAACAGGGGGGAGGCTGTGGCAGTTGATCCCCAAGGACTGCGGCTTAGGGCATGAGGGGCCCAGAATAGTCACTCTGAGTACCATTTATGAGGGGCCCAGAATAGCCACTCTGAGTACTGTTTAACTGATAGATAGATTACTGTTAACATTTTTTGCTACTCAACTAGAATTTCTACTGTTTCACATTATCTTCTTTTATTATAGGTCCCCGTCCTCCTCTACTTGGACAGTGGACCCTTTGTGAATCAAGGATAGTGTCTCAATTTAATTTCTGTGGAATTAACCTAGTGTTTAGTACAGCGCTTTGACTACTGTGCTTAATGAAGTATAGCAATAATAATACCAAGAGTGAAAATAGTGAAATAATCCCTCAAGTAAATGCTACTGATGACTGAGTTCTCATTTCCATTTAAGAATGGTTAATTGTATAAATTTCTATCATATTTCTCAACTAAACGTCTCTTGGGAAACATCAACTTACTAAACATCAGGTAAGATCTCTTGGGAACGGTAAGGCTCAAAGTATTAATTTTAATTATGACTGTGTTTCATTTTATAGCGAGGGACTGAAATATTTTTCTACTGGAAGTAGAAATATCCCTAAAACCTCATCATCCCGAAGCATTCATTAAGTATCCACATACACTTGCAGGGTGCTCCATAAAGCACAATTCACTGATGATGCCTGCCCTCTAGATGCTTACAATCAAAACCCGATAATATCAATTCAGAAATATTTAACAAGTTGGAGTAATGATGAGCTGATGATCTGGTTTCTGGTTTGGAGGCAAAATCACCACCCTAATGTTTAAAAAATCAACCTTCTACAATAACGGCATTTGGAAATGACCCATTTTAACTCAGAAATAGTAAGTTTTGGGGAAAGAAGGAAGCCATTGCTGTTCGATTCAATTCACTGACACTCTACGAGTACTATCCTAGGAAAACGTTATTATGAAAGTCAGTGACCACTACTCTACCTCCATAATATAGAGAAGCAGCTTGGCCTAGTGGAAAGAACCCGGCCCTGGGAGACAGAGAATCTGGGTTTCTACTCCTGGCTTCTCTACTTGTTTTCTGTGTGACTTTGGGTAAGTCACTCAATTTCTCTATGCCTCACTTTGCTCGTCTGTAAATTGGGGATTAGATCCTACTTCCTCCTATTTAAACTGTGAGCCCCATGAGTCCAGAGATTGCAAACGACCTGATTATTTTGTATCTACACCGGGACCGAGTACAGTGCTCGGCACGTAGTAAGCACTTGATCACTGCAACAACTATTATTACCAACTCCCATCTCAAACAGCACTCTTGTGAGTCCCCCATAGGACAACCTGATCCCCTTGTAACCTCCCCAGAGCTTAGAACAGTGCTCTGCACATAGTAAGCGCTTAATAAATGCCATCATTATTATTATTATTATTCAGAAAGCTTTCAATCACTCCCTAACTGAAAACCTAATCCAGCCCCCCATCAATATCGTTTCACCTATTAAGTTGTAATATCACGGGGTAAAGACCATGTCTATTTGTTAATATTCGTTGACTGATTTTGACTAATCTCCTTTATTTGTACATTCGTATACTGAGTCTATGTTTGTCGATCGTGTCATTGTAGCATCTTGAATATGAGGACTGTGTCTATTTCTTAAATATCCGTTGCCCGATTTTGACTAAAGAGTAAAACTAAAGATTTAGTACATATTCTCCATAGGAGGGAGAACAGGTATGGAATTCCCATTTTACAGATGAGGAAACTGAGGCACAGAAAAGTGATGTGACTTGCCCAAAATCACCCAGCAGGCAGGTACCAGGGCTGGGATTAGAACCCAGGCCTCCTGATCCCAGGCCCTGTGTCCTTTCCACTAGACCACACTATACTTTCACTTTCTTTGAGATCCAGGCTTCTGAAATTTTGAAAATATTACAAATCATAAAACTGCATCTTATAGAACTATTTTATTCATCTTATGTTTTGATGTGAGGAGATTTCAAAACCGGGACTTTCACTCCAAAGTTTGGATTAGCAGTCAGTCATATTTCATTTACTGACAAACTAGCGTGTGTACTGGGCACCTTGGGGACTTGAATAAGGATTTGGCCAATGGATGTGAAGTCCCAAAGTCTGTGCTAAAACGTTTTAATTTGTCTCAGCGGATGATTGGGAGCCAAGGCAGAATTCTGAAAAGGAGTCACTTGATCAAAATGAATCCCAAGAAAGATGAATTTTGTATCTATGTGTAGGTATACTGGAGCAGGAGGTAATAGACAATTTCTCAACACGACAGACATCGGTACAATTCGCTTCATTCTGTTTTTGAGGTAATTTAAATAACACGCTACAGGAAAGGTGGTTGGATGACTAATGAATTTTCTACTATTCGGTACAACATTTAGGGATAGATGAGTAAAATGGGATATACAAAGAAATATATCAGGGATCAGTTTTTATCTCCCTGATGAAAAAAATCAGGAATATTTATTTTCACAGGTTTGGGCAGTTCAACTGTTTTGTTGCAACCATCAGAGCATTTTGCATCGAGGATGACTTCATTTATTCTACAGAGAATAACAGCCTTGACCATTTGGGAAGGTCGGGGGGGAGGGAAGAGCTACAGCTCATATTGTTCCCCAACTACCTCTCAGCCTTACCCTAGCCGGGAGAACTAACTCTTGCTTTCTCCTCTGAAAGGTAGAAACCTCTTTAAAGCCTGGGACTGAAAACAAGATCCAAGACTGATCTCTAAATCGTCGGGGCGGCGTTGGGGGCCAGATTTTTCTTTCACGCTCTTTTGTGTCTTGACTTAAGGTCCTCTAAGGCAATAACCACGGCGGCTTTTCGATTGTAAATCACTGAATGGTAATTTACCTTTGAAATCCCAGGCCTGGACACCGACGATCCGTTATCTCCATCCTGGGGAGGGGCGGGGGAGAAAGGCTGGAGGGGGCGGAGGCCGCTGGTGAGGATGAGGAAATGCCTAGAGAAGCAGCGTGGCCCAGTGGAAAGAGCTCGGGCTGTGGAGTCGGAGGTCATGGGTTCAAATCCTCCCTCCGCCAATTGTCAGCTGAGTGAGTTTGGGCAAGTCGCATCACTTCTCTGTGCCTCAGTGGCCTCATCTGTAAAATGAGGATTAAGACTGCGAGCCCCCCGGGGGACAACCTGATGACCTTGTCACCTCTGCAGCGCTCAGAACAGTGCTTGGCATACAGTAGGCGCTCAATAAATGCCATCATAAAAAATGTGTGTGTGTGTGTGTGTGTGTGAGCTTCTAGACTGTGAGCCCGTTGTTGGGTAGGGACCGTCTCTATCTGTTGCCGACTTGTACTTCCCAAGCGCTTAGTCCAGTGCTCTGCACACAGTAAGCGCTCAGTAAATACGATTGAACGAATGAATGAATGAGTTAGTCATTTCGTCCCGTTGCCGCGGCCGCTCGCAAACGCAACTATGTTTGTACATATTCATTACTCTATTTATTTATTTTACTTGTACATATCTATTCTATTTATTTTAGTTTGTTAGTATGTTTGGTTTTGGCCTCTGTCTCCCCCTTTTAGACTGTGAGCCCACTGTTGGGTAGGGACTGTATATGTTGCCAACTTGGACTTCCCAAGCGCTTAGTATAGTGCTCTGCACACAGTAAGTGCTCAATAAATATGATTGATTGATTGACTGATTGATTCTCTTCCCAGTCGGGGTGGAGGCCGAGTTCCAGCTCGCCCAGGCCGGGGGTCGCCCCCGCCCTCCTGCCCACCCGGGAGGGGCTGCTGAGGGGGATTCATTCATTCATTCAATTCATTCAATAGTATTTATTGAGCGCTTACTCTGGGCAGAGCACTGTACTAAGCGCTTGGGAAGTCCAAGTTGGCAACCTATAGAGACGGTTCCTACCCCACAACGGGCTCACAGTCTAGAAGCGGGTTCCCCACAGCACCTGTATATATGTTTGTACATATTTATTACTCTATTTATTTATTTATTTAACTTGTACGTATCTATTCTATTTATTTTATTTTGTTAATCTGTTTGGTCTTGTTCTCTGTCTCCCCCTTCTAGACTGTGAGCCCACTGTTGGGTAGGGACTGTCTCTCTATGTTGCCAACTTGGACTTCCCAAGCGCTTGGTACAGCGCTCTGCACACAGTAAGTGCTCAATAAATACGATTGATGGATTGATTGATTAGAAGGGGGAGACAGACAACACAACAAAACATGGAGACAGTTGTCAAAATCACCAGAACAAACAGAATGAAAGCTCTATGCACACCATTAACAAAATAAATAGTAAATATGGACAAGTAAAATAGAGTAATAAATCTGGACAAATATATATATATATATATACAAGTGCTGTGGGGAGGGGAAGGAGGTAGGGTGGGGGGGATGGGGAGGAGGAGAGGAAAAAGGGGGTTCAGTGTGGAAAGGCCTCCTGGAGTAGGTGAGCCCTCAGTAGGGCTTTGAAGGGAGGAAGAGGGATGTGTCACTCAAGGTGGGGGGGCCTGTCCGGGGGTGCTGTTGGGGACCCCACCACCCCCGCACGTCTTCCTCTCCCCTCCCGCTTGCCGTGTGTGTGTGTGTGTGTGTGTGTGTGTGTGTGTGTGTGTGATGTTTTGTTTTGTTGTCTGTCTCCCCCTTCTAGACTGTGAGCCCGCTGTTGGGTAGGGACCGTCTCTAGATGTTGCCAACTTGGACTTCCCAAGCGCTTAGGACAGTGCTCTGCACACACTAAGCGCTCAATAAATACGATTGTTTGATTGATTGTCTGCCTCCCCCTTCTAGACTGTGAGCCCGCTGTTGGGTGGGGACCGTCTCTAGATGTTGCCAACTTGGACTTCCCAAGCGCTTAGGACAGTGCTCTGCACACAGTAATTGCTCAATAAATACGATTGATTGATTGATTGATTGTCTGTCTCCCCCTTCCAGACTGTGAGCCCGCTGTTGGGTAGGGACCGTCTCTAGATGTTGCCAACTTGGACTTCCCAAGCGCTTAGGACAGTGCTCTGCACACAGTAAGCGCTCAATAAATACGATTGTTTGATTGATTGTCTGCCTCCCCCTTCTAGACCGTGAACCCGCTGTTGGGTAGGGACCGTCTCTAAGATGTTGCCAACTTGGACTTCCCAAGCGCTTAATACAGTGCTCTGCACACAGTAAGCGCTCAATAAATATGAATGTTGGGGGGATGGAGGTGCCAGCCTTGCCCTAAATCAATAGGGGGGGGGGGGGGGGGGGCTGCAGTGGCGACCAGGGGCGAGTTCACCTTCCCCGGGGGCACGGTTGCGGCCCGCCGGGGGTCTGGCTCCTCTCGGGGAGGAAATCTTTTCCATTCATTTATTCATTCATTCATTCATTCAATTGTATTTATTGAGCGCTTACCGTGTGCAGAGCACTGTACTAATTGCTTGGGAAGTCCAAGTTGACAACATCTAGAGACGGTCTCTACCCAACAGTGGGCTCACAGTCTAGAAGGGGGAGACAGAGAACAAAACCAAACATATTAACAAAAATAAAATAATAGAATAAATATGCACAAATAAAATAGAGTAATAAATATGCACAGACATATATACATATATACAGTTGCTGTGGGGAGGGGAAGGAGGTAAGGCGGGGGGGGGGAGGGGGGGAGGGGGGGAGACCCCCGGCCCACGTCATCCCCCTGGCCTGGAATGCCCTCCCTTTGCCCATCTGCCAAGCTAGCTCTTATTTTTTTTTAATGGCATTTATTAAGCGCTTACTATGTGCAAAGCACTGTTCTAAGTGCTGGGGAGGTTACAAGGTGATCAAGTTGTCCCACGGGGGGCTCACAGTCTTAATCCCCATTTTACAGATGAGGTAACTGAGGCCCAGAGGAGTTAAGTGACTTGCCCAAAGTCACACAGCTGATAATTGGCGGAGCCGGAATTTGAACCCATGACCTCTGACTCCAAAGCCCGGCCTCTTTCCACTGAGCCACGCTGCTTCCCTCCCTTCGGGGCCCTACTGAGAGCTCACCTCCTCCAGGAGGCCTTCCCAGACCTCAGTCCCTCTCCTTCCTCTCCCCCTCGTCCTCCTCTCCATCCCCTCATCTTACCTCCTTCCCTTCCCCACAGCACCTGTATATATGTATATATATATTTGTACATATTTATTACTCTATTTTACTTGTACATATCTATTCTATTTATTTTATTTTGTTAATATGTTTGGTTTTGTTCTCTGTCTCCCCCTTCTAGACTGTGAGCCCACTGTTGGGTAGGGACTGTCTCTATATGTTGCCAACTTGGACTTCCCAAGCGCTTAGTACAGTGCTCTGCACACAGTAACTGCTCAATAAATACAATTGATTGATTGACAGTAAGCGCTCAATAAATACGATTGATTGATTAATTGATTGTCTGTCTCCCCCTTCTAGACTGTGAGCCCGCTGTTGGGTCGGGACCGTCTCTATATGTTGCCAACGTGTACTTCCCAAGCGCTTAGTCCAGTGCTCTGCACACAGTAAGCGCTCAATAAATACGATTGATTGATTAGTACAGTGCTCTGCACACAGTAAGTGCTCAATTAATACGATTGATTGATTGATTGAGGGGAGGGGGAGAGGAAGGAGGGGGCTCAGTCTGGGAATGAATGAATATACACCAGACATAATACACTGGAGTCATCTAGTAAAGCATACTTGTAACTCCCTTGCTTAGCCTTTGATTAGTACAGTGCTCTGCACACAGTAAGCACTCAATAAATACGATTGATTGATTTATTGATTGATTGAGAGGCAGGGGAGAGGAAGGAGGAGGCTCAGTCTGGGAATGAATGAATATACACCAGACTTTAAACTTGAGTCATCTAATACTCAATGCATCATTCATTCATTCAATTGTATTTATTGAGCGCTTACTGTGTGCAGAGCACTGTACTAAGCGCTTGGGAAGTACAAGTTGGCAACATCTAGAGACAGTCCCTACCCAACAGTGGGCTCACAGTCTAAAAGCATACTTGTAACTCCCTTGCTTAGCCTTTCGCCCCGGTTGAATTTCACCCTGTGTTTAATCAATCAATCAATCAATCGTATTTATTGAGCGCTTACTGTGTGCAGAGCACTGTACTAAGCGCTTGGGAAGTACAAGTTGGCAACATCTAGAGACAGTCCCTACCCAACAGTGGGCTCACAGTCTAAAAGCATACTTGTAACTCCCTTGCTTAGCCTTTCGCCCCGGTTGAATTTCACCCTGTGTTTAATCAATCAATCAATCAATCGTATTTACTGAGCGCTTACTGTGTGCAGAGCACTGTACTAAGCGCTTGGGAAGTCCAAGTTGGCAACATCTAGAGACAGTCCCTACCCAACAGTGGGCTCAATCAATCAATCAATCAATCAATCGTATTTATTGAGCGCTTACTATGTGCAGAGCACTGTACTAAGCGCTTGGGAAGTACAAATTGGCAACACATAGAGACAGTCCCTACCCAACAGTGGGCTCACAGTCTAAAAGGGGGAGACAGAGAACAGAACCAAACATACCAACAAAATTAAATAAATAGGATAGAAATGTACAAGATAAATAAATAAATAGAGTATTAAATATGTACAACCATATATACATATATACAGGTGCTGTGGGGAAGGGAAGGAGGTAAGATGGGGGGATGGAGAGGGGGACGAGGGGGAGAGGAAGGAAGGGGCTCAGTCTGGGAAGGCCTCCTGGAGGAGGTGAGCTCTCAGCAGGGCCTTGAAGGGAAGCAGGGCCTTGAAGGGAGCAGGGCCTTGAAGGGAAGTCTAAAAGGATTAAAAGCACACTTGTAAACTCCCTTGCTGAGCCTTTCGCCCCGGTTGAATTTCACCCTGTGTTTAATCAATCAATCAATCAATCGTATTTATTGAGCGCTTACTGTGTGCAGAGCACTGGACTAAGCGCTTGGGAAGTCCAAGTTGGCAACATATAGAGACAGTCCCTACCCAACAGTGGGCTCAGTCTAAAAAGATTAAAAGCCTACTTGTAACTCCCTTGCTTAGCTTTTCGCTCCAGTTGAATTTCACCCTGTGTTTAATCAATCAATCAACCAATCGTATTTATACTGATAATAACGGCACTTATTAAGCGCTTACTATGTGCAAAGCACTGTTCTAAGCGCTGGGGGGATACAAGGTGATCAGGTTGCGCCGTGGGGGGGGCTCACAGTCAATCCCCATTTTACAGATGAGGTAACTGAGGCACAGAGAAGTTAAGTGACTTCTGACAATTGGCGGAGCCAGGATTTGAACCCATGACCACTGACTCCAAAGCCTGTGCTCTTTCCATTGAGTGCAGAGCACTGGACTAAGCGCTTGGGAAGTCCAAGTTGGCGACATATAGAGACAGTCCCTACCCAACAGTGGGCTCACAGTCTAAAAATATTAAAAGCCCACTTGTAACTCCCTTGCTGAGCCTTTCGCCCCGGTTGAATTTCACCCTGTGTCTAATCAATCAATCAACCAATCGTATATACGTATATATGTTTGTACATATTTTTTTACTCTATTTATTTATTTATTTAATTTATTTGTACATATCTATTCTATTTATTTTGTTAGTATGTTTGGTCTCTGTTTCCCCCTTTTAGACTGTGAGCCCACTGTTGGGTAGGGACTGTCTCTATATGTTGCCAATTTCTACTTCCCAAGCGCTTAGTAATAATAATAATAATAATAATGATAATGGCATTTGTTAAGCGCTTACTATGTGCAGAGCACTGTTCTAAGCGCTGGGGGAGATACAAGGTGATCAAGTTGTCCCACGTGGGGCTCACAGTCTTAATCCCCATTTTACAGATGAGATAACTGAGGCTCAGAGAAGTTAAATGACTTGCCCAAGGTCACACAGCAGACATGTGGCGGAGCCGGGATTCGAACCCACGACCTCTGACTCCAAAGCCCGGGCTCTTTCCACTGAGCCACGCTGCTTCTCTAGTAATAAATACGATTGATGATGAGGAGGAGGATTTATTGAGTGCAGAGCACTGGACTAAGCGCTTGGGAAGCCCAAGTCGGCAACATCTAGAGACGGTCCCGACCCATCATCATCATCAATCGTATTTATTGAGCGCTTACTATGTGCAGAGCGCTGTACTAATCAATCAATCAATCAATCGTATTTATTGAGCGCTTACTATGTGCAGAGCACTGTACTAAGCGCTTGGGAAGTACAAATTGGCATCACATAGAGACAGTCCCTACCCAACAGTGGGCTCACAGTCTAAAAGGGGGAGACAGAGAACAGAACCAAACATACCAACAAAATAAAATAAGTAGGATAGAAATGTACAAGCAAAATAAATAAATAAATAAATAAATAGAGTCATAAATATGCACAACCATATATACATATATACAGGTGCTGTGGGGAAGGGAAGGAGGTAAGACGGGGGGATGGAGAGGGGGACGAGGGGGAGAGGAAAGAAGGGGCTAAGCGCTTGGGAAGTACAAATTGGCAACATCTAGAGACAGTCATCATCATCATCATCATCAATCGTATTTATTGAGCGCTAACTATGTGCAGAGCACTGTACTAAGCGCTTGGGAAGTACAAATTGGCAACATCTAGAGACAGTCCCTACCCAACAGTGGGCTCACAGTCTAAAAGGGGGCGATGGTCCCAACCGGGCCCCGAATCTCCATCATCTCCGTCGCCCAGGTCCCCGTTGCCCCCCGCAACGCGACCCCCCCCCCCCTTTCCGCGCGATTCAAACGCTCGCCCGGCCCGGCCGCAAACCGCCCCCTCCCTAGCAACAAGGTTCCGGCCGTAAGGCGCGCGGCTCTAGGTGTAGGGAAGGTGACGTCGTAAAGCCCTCAGTGTCGTAAACCAGGTGGGGTGGGGGGGGCGGGTGGACGGACGGCGGGGTGGGTGGGGGGGGGGGAGGGAGGGAGGGGGAGGAGGTGACTCGAGCATTTAGACCCAAGCGAGAGGATCATGGCGGATGGCCCCAGGTGTAAGCGCAGAAAGCAGGCGAACCCAAGGCGCAATAACGGTGAGTGGCGGAGGGGCCCGGGCAGCAGGAGCGGGGAAAGTGCCCGGGGAAAGTAGAAAGTAGTGATCCATGCCCCCCTCTTCCTCCTCCTTCTTCTCCTCCTCCTCCTCCTGCGAACCGTTATGTCTCTTACCTGCTGCCTGTCCGCCTAGCGGCTCTTCCCTCCCTGGACCGTTAACCGGCGCCGCATCGGGCGACCGTTGGGCCGAGGGTCCCTCCCTCCTTCCCTCTCGGTGGGAGCCGGGCTGTTGCTTCTTTTCGCACTTTTCCCCCCCTCCATTCCCCCGTTCGGAGCAGCCCGACGAACTAACTTGTTGGCCGGGAATAATAGGTTGCCAACTTGGACTTCCCAAGCGCTTAGTCCGGTAAGCGCTCGATAAATAAGACTGATTGATTGAGAGGTGGCTCGGCCCCCAACACGCACGAACGCACACACAGTCAATCAATCAATCGTATTTATTGAGCGCTTACTGCATGTAGAGTACTGGACTACGCGCTGGTTACTATGTGCAAAGCACTGGACTAAGCGCTGGGGAGGTGGCGAGGTGAGAAGTGGCTCGTCCCCCAACACACAAACGCGCACACAATCAATCAATCGTATTTATTGAGCTTTAACTGCGTGCAGAGCACTGGACTAAGCGCTGGAGAGGTAGCAAGGTGAGAAGTGGCTCGTCCCCCGACACACAAACACACACAGTCAATCAATCGTATTTATTGAGCGCTTACTGCATGTAGAGTACTGGACTAAGCGCTGGTTGCTATGTGCAAAGCACTGGACTAAGCGCTGGGGAGGTAGCAAGGTGAGAAGTGGCTCGTCCCCCAACACACACACACACAGTCAATCAATCGTATTTATTGAGCGCTTACTGCATGTAGAGTACTGGACTAAGCGCTGGTTGCTATGTGCAAAGCACTGGACTAAGCGCTGGGGAGGTAGCAAGGTGAGAAGTGGCTCGTCCCCCAAACACACACACAATCAATCAATCGTATTTATTGAGCACTTACTGCGTGCAGAGCACTGGACTAAGCGCTGGTTACTATGCGCAAAGCACTGTACTAAGCGCCGGGGAGGTAACAAGGTGATCAGGCTGTCCCACAGTCTCAATTCCCATTTTACGGATGCGGGAACTGAGGCCCAGAGAAGTGAAGTGACTGGCCCAAAGTCACACAGCTGACAAGTGGCGGAGCCGGGATTTGAACTCGTGACCTCTGACTCCAAAGCCCGGGCTCTTTCCACTGAGCCACGTTGCTTCGCAAACACAAACACACAAACCCAGCCTCGGGCCCGGGGGGAAGAGGGGTGACGTGGGGTGGTTTGTGAGGAGGTGGGGTTGGATGGAGGGGGGCCGGGCGGGGCATGGGATGGGGCCCGGCCATCTCTTTCCCGTTAGTTTTCTCCTCTCTCTCTCTCTCTCTCTCTCTCTCTTTCAGTGTGTGTGTGTGTGTGTGTGTGTGTGTGTGTGTGTTTGTTGGGGCGGGCCCTGGGCGCAGGGAACAGAAAGTGAGCCCGTTGTTGGGTAGGGACCGTCTCTATTTGTTGCCGACTTGTACTTCCCAAGCGCCCAGCACACAGTAATAATCAATCAAGCAATCAATCAATCGTATTTATTGAGCGCTTACTGTGTGCAGAGCACTGGACTAAGCGCTTGGAAAGTCCAAGTTGGCAACATAGAGAGACAGTCCCTACCCAACAGTGGGCTCACAGACTAAAAGGGGGAGACAATAATAATAATAATAATAATTGGCATTTGTTAAGCGCTTACTATGTGCAAAGCACGAGGCCCAGAGAAGTGAAGTTCATTCAGTCGTATTTATTGAGCGCTTACTGTGTGCAGAGCACTGGACTAAGCGCTTGGGAAGTCCAAGTTGGCAACATAGAGAGACAGTCCCTACCCAACAGTGGGCTCACAGTCTAAAAGGGGGAGACAATAATAATAATAATTGGCATTTGTTAAGCGCTTACTATGTGCAAAGCACTGCTCTAAGCGCTGGGGAGGATACAGGGTGATCAGGTTGTCCCACGTGGGGCTCACCGTCGTAATCCCCATTTTCCAGATGAGGTAACCGAGGCCCAGAGAAGTGAAGTTCATTCAGTCGTATTTATTGAGCGCTTACTGTGTGCTGAGCACTGGACTAAGCGCTTGGGAAGTCCAAGTTGGCAACATAGAGAGACAGTCCCTACCCAACAGTGGGCTCACAGTCTAAAAGGGGGAGACAATAATAATAATAATTGGCATTTGTTAAGCGCTTACTATGTGCAAAGCACTGCTCTAAGCGCTGGGGAGGATACAGGGTGATCAGGTTGTCCCACGTGGGGCTCACCGTCGTAATCCCCATTTTCCAGATGAGGTAACCGAGGCCCAGAGAAGTGAAGTTCATTCAGTCGTATTTAGTGAGCGCTTACTGTGTGCTGAGCACTGGACTAAGCGCTTGGGAAGTCCAAGTTGGCAACATAGAGAGACAGTCCCTACCCAACAGTGGGCTCACAGTCTAAAAGGGGGAGACAATAATAATAATTGGCATTTGTTAAGCGCTTACTATGTGCAAAGCACTGCTCTAAGCGCTGGGGAGGATACAGGGTGATCAGGTTGTCCCACGTGGGGCTCCCAGTCTTAATCCCCATTTTCCAGATGAGGGAACCGAGGCCCAGAGAAGTGAAGTTCGTTCAGTCGTATTTAGTGAGCACTTACTGTGTGCAGAGCACTGTACTAAGCGCTTGGGAAGGACAAGTTGGCAACATATAGAGACGGTCCCTACACAACAGTGGGCTCACAGTCTAGAAGTGACTTGCCCAAGATCACACAGCAGACATGTGGCGGAGTCGGGATTCGAACCCATGACCTCTGACTCCAAAGCCCTGGCTCTTTCCACTGAGCCACAGTGCTTCTCTGTACGATTGAATGAATGAGTGAAAAAAGGGGGGGGGGGGGGGTATCCTGCGTGTAAGAAGTTGTTACCTTGGTGGCACACACACACACGAATACGGATTATATTCCGTAGATTACAGTGTCACTCCCGCGCGGGGTGTAGAGACACCCTGTTGTGGTGCTGTGTGAAGTTAGCCTTCAGGGGACATGGAGGGGGGCGGAGACGGGGGTGAAGTTATAATAATAATCAATCAATCAATCAATCGTATTTATTGAGCGCTTACTATGTGCAGAGCACTGTACTAAGCGCTTGGGAAGCACAAATTGGCAACATATAGAGACAGTCCCTACCCAACAGTGGGCTCACAGTCTAAAAGGCTGTGTGCATTACTGTAATAATAATAATAATAATAATAGCATTTATTAAGCGCTTACTATGTGCAAAGCACCGTTCTAAGCGCTGGGGAGTTTCCAAGGTGATCAGGGTGTCCCTACGGGGGGCTGACAGTCTTAATCCCCATTTTACAGATGAGGTTAACTGAGGCCTAGAGAATTCAAGTGACCGGCTAATCGGGCCAAGAAAAGGGCAGGGCCGGCCTTTTTCGGCGTCCTCCCGAGAGGAGGGCGGCTTTGGGGGCGAAGTTGTTACCTGGTGGAGCAGGAGAGAGGGATTGGTGGCTCGCCCAATCAATCAATCAATCGTATTTATTGAGCGCTTACTGTGTGCAGAGCACTGTACTAAGCGCTTGGGAAGTCCAAGTTGGCAACAGAGAGAGACAGTCCCTACCCAACGGTCTAGAAGGCTTGGTGGTGGTGGGAGGGGGCGGCCAACAGACGGACAGGCACTGTTGCTGCTGCAGTCTATCGATTTATGCTGATTTGCCTAGGGAATACACACAATCCCCCCTCCTCCTCCTCCCCCCCAACACAACTTGGTGTAAGATCGCAAAGCAACCCAAACGTGGCTTTTCCAATATTGAAAGACGGTGTAAGTTGATTTTTTTTAAAAAAATTTCTGCCTCTTCCTTTCCCTGAAACTACTGCTCTTTGCCAGGGAGTCTCTCTCGATTTTTTTTAATGATGTCTCGGTAATTTATTAGGGCGGGGGGCGGGGGAGGCTGATTTATTTTTTGCGGGGGGGGGAGGGTGCAAATGGTGAAGTCCCCCCCCATGCCCATCTGCTCCCCCGGTTCCCTCCTCCCCTCCAGGCCCTGCCCTGGTACCTGTTTGTATAATAATGGTTGGTAATGGTAATAACGGTCTGCCGGGGGCTGCTGCTGCAGTCTATATAAGGAATTACATTTACATTTCAGACTTAGGGGCTTTTTTTTTCCCTCTCTCTGGTACGTGTTGCTATTTTTAAAACGAGTCTCGAAGACACACAGAGGGGAGGGGAGGCGCCTCTAACAAAGTCGACATCTCTCCCAGAAAAGAAGGAAATAGGTGTTTTCGAAACAACTCTCTCGTCTCCCCGTTTCCCTCCCCCCTTCGGCTCTCTCTCTTTTATGGGATGCGAAACGGGAGGTTTTAGAGCATTTCCCGGCGATTTTAGGTTGTGTGTGTGTGTGTGTGTGTGTGTGTGTGTGTGTGATTTCCTGCCTAGCAGCAGATACGGAGGGTTGTGTGTGTGTGTGTCTTTTGGGGAGGGGGGCAGCTGGGCCCCAAGATGTTTCCTTCCAACCGCAAAAGGGGGGTCCAACCCTCCTTCCCCTCCCCACCCCCCAATTCACCATTTAGGGGCCCAAATAAAGGTGTGAGTTTGCAAGAAGCCGGGAAGTTGGGATGCAAAGTTGCCCTTAGTGTGTCATTGTGTAGCGAAGGCCGGTCCTAAGCGGAGGGGAGCGGGCCGTTGCGATCTTTAATTTCCTCTTTTTAGCGTCAATAGCGGGTTGTGTAGCCAGCTGCCGCCTCCGCCGATGTGGCTTTATGAAAGGTAAGTTCGGAAAGCGCTGTTCGCTTTTTTTTTTCTTACCTTATTTAAAATGTGGATCATCAGAGAAAGGGGCTTTTCTTGCTGCTGACGACATGTGTGTGTGTGTGACATGTGAGTCTGAACCACCCAGTGCCTGGGCAGCCGCTGTAAACATGTTTACCTGAACAGGAAAGAAAATGGATTTCTCGCTTAAAGATCCAGTGATAGGAATATCACGCTCTTAAGGCATGTCAACAGATGACTTCAGGAAAATACAGGGTTCCCGAAACGCGTCGTGAAATCGACAGGAGAAAGGGGTTCTCGGTCGCTGCAGCAAATGGCAACTTGGGCAGGTAGAAGAAAAAAAAAATGGTGTTTAGTTTTCTCCTGCATGCATGTCAGCCCCCTCCTGTCTGCTGCCTTCGTTCCCCAGGGAGGGATTTATTTACCACGCTTGCTGTCGGTGTTGTTCCTTTGTGCTTAATATTAGAAAAGCAGATTTGAGGTGGTTTGGCCCCAAACGTTTGCTCTGCAGTATGCATCACTCAGAGAAAACAAAAGGTGCAGAAGAGAGGTACCTGCCATTTTCATCACTTTTGAACCGTCTCATCGCACCTTTTTTGTTCTCAAATGCATTTCATCCATTAATTATTAGCCGGAGGTTGTCTAGGATTTGGTCGGGTGTGCACATTCAAAATGAACTTGGGCTTCCTTTGTGCTGTGAAACCTCAGGGAAAGGGGAGATCGATAGATGTTTCACAGCAACGCGATCGTGTTGAAGTTCCCCATGATTTGGAAGAGCATCGCGGGGGAAGATGTTAACCCGCAAACATTTGAAGCCAAATCGGGCACGTGATGTTTACAACGGGGCGGATTCATAAATATACCTAGAGTTTTGCCGATTGGAAAATGACATTTTGGTTCTCATTATTCTCGCGGTGCCCTTAGGCATTCGGGGAGACGTGTTAATTCCCTTTCTGGAGCATCCTTCTGCAGGCTGGGGGAGATTAAAGGAGAGGCATCAAGTAATGTAACTTGACAGTCTGTGAACCAATTTAGCAGTATTAGACTATAGCACCGAACCATATGCGGTAAACTTAATGGCAGTGCTGAGTCATCTATAATGGAACCGCATCTGACCTATGCCATACCTGATTTTGCTTGAGTATTTCTATATTGTTCCTTCTGTAGCTAATTCCTCCCTCTTCCTCTCCCCCTTCCACTCCCCCCCAGTCTCTTGTTTAGGAGTCTACTCTATCAACTTATGGTTGCTATTCTGGCACATTCAGCTCTAGATGGAAAAGCAGGCACATAACATCTCTGGATCCCATTTCTTTGCTGCTTTTGGAATCCACCAGTAGAGGAGGCTAACAAAAGACGTGATGGTACCTCAGTTATTGGAGTATCTTCCCATTTTACCTCCTTCCCTTCCCCACAGCACCTGTGTGTGTGTGTGTGTGTATATATATATATATATATATATATATATATATAATCTGTACATATTTATTACTCTATATTTTACTTGTACATATCTGTTCTATTTTATTTTGTGAGTATGTTTGGTTTTGTTCTCTGTCTCCCACTTATAGACTGTGAGCCCACTGTTGGGTAGGGACTGTCTCTATATGTTGCCAACTTGTACTTCCCAAGCGCTTAGTACAGTGCTCTGCACACAGTAAGTGCTCAATAAATACAATTGATTGATTCACCTGCAGCAAAACGCTCAGGCCCTTTGGGATTGTTTTTGGAGTAAATCGATCCAGCACTTTTCCTTGAAAACTGGTATAGAGGGAGCAAAGCGCAACCATCTGCTGGGCTCTCCTGGGGTTAGCAGAATGAAATGCCTGGAAGAGAGGTGGTAGTTTTTCAAATGTTAGGCTCTCTATCTTCAAAGCGAAGCTCCTTTTTCGTCGCCTCTCAGCTGTGGGCCAGTTCTCCGTGGATGTACCCTGTTGTTTTCCAGTCTGGGTTTTATTGTCGTAACTGGGAGACTTTTATTTTCATCACGGTCAAAGTTTTTATGCCAGTTTCTCCAGCCGAAATAGAAGAAAGGGTAAAAATGGGCTTGGGAGTCAGAGGTCATGGGTTCTAATCTTGGCTCCGCCACTTGTCAGCTGTGTGACTTTGGGCAAGTCACTCAATGGCTCTGTGCTTCAGTTACCTCATTTGTAAAAAAAGAAAAATAGGGATTAAGACTGCGAGCCCCACGTGGGACAATCTGATAACCTTATATCTCCCCCCAGTGCTTAGTAACAGTGCTTGGCACATAGTAAGTGCTTAACAAACACCATCATTATTATTATGGTGAGAAGAACATAGCTGATATAGACTACATCAGTCTTTTTCACTGTTCGCTATTAACAGCGAATTGTCAGGAATTAGATAATTTAGACTATGCCCCTCTTTACCTCCCTCTCCCCTCAGCCCATCCTTCCCATTGGATATCAGGTTTTTACTTTGACATTACATTAAATTGGAAGCTTTCGAATTGATTCGTGGAACCCATGCTAACAGGTGACGTAGTCAGCCCAGATACTACTTGAGTTCAAGGAATTTCTGCATCGTGGATAAACTAGAAGCACAACCTTCTTTGTATAGCTCGTGTCCGCACATTTTAAAATTAACTGGTTCTGTTTACTCTGCATCAGGGTTATTGTGTTATGTATAGGTGATCGTGAATAGGTGAAATTGATTTAGTTCAAGTACTGAAGTGTCTATTTTGTGAAATGGGCCTTATGAAAGCATTTCCTTCCCATTGGTGAAAGATACCCATCATGTAATTATTACCTTAAAGAGGGGCACATTACTAGGGTGTACAAGGACCTGAAATTCCTGAATGCCATCAGGGGCCCAGGTGAGCTCGCCCTAACAAAAGGATACCCAAACAGCTGCTGTAATGAGAGCTGAAATGAGGGAAAGTGAAAGCAAGGAGGGCAGAATAAATAATTTTAAGGATACAGTAAAACAAAAGAATCAGACAGTGTTACATCCCAGCTGAAAACTGGGGGGGGGGGTCAGTTGCCGAGGCTAGAACAGCATGACATACTACTATCAGGAAAGGAGTGGCTCTTTTCGAGTAAAAGCTTTGTGAAGAGTGAGGGACAAGGAGGAAAAGGGGAAAGAAAAAAAACAGTGCCAGATGCAGCCAGAATTAAACATAACTAGGAACAGCCTTTTTTGTGTGCCCAGTGCAGCTGGAACTGTGGGTCCTGCTTTGGCCTTTATCAGTCACAGTCATGGCTGAACTTCACGTTCAGTAGTGTCTTTTTCAAATGTGAAGGATGGCTATATAGATAAGTCCCTTGCTCTGTATCGTACCCCTCCTCACCCCCCACCATGGGGGTTCCCGAAACAGGAACCAACTTGGCCAACGACCCCCTGGAGGAGCCCACATCCTGAGGTAAGACCCTTGAGGCCTTCCAGGCTCCTGTTCCAAGGTGCCATGGCGTTTGGGAACACTGGTTCCTGTGCACTCTTGCAAACATTGCATGTAGAGAAGCTTCTCCATAGCTGGAGACACAATTCCTGCTGTTATGTGGCAAGGCCCTCCCCAACACCTTCTGATGATGATGATGAGCATCTTTAAGCGTTTACTATATTTCAAGCACCATTCTAAGCACTGAGGTAAATGCAAGTTAATCAGGTTGGACTCCCAGTCTTTGTCCCAAATAGGCCTCACAGTCCAAGTAGGAAAGAAAGCAGGTATTGAATCCCCATTTTACTGTTGAGGAAACTGAGGCGCAGACCAGTTAAGTGATTGCCCAAGGTCACACAGCAGGCAAGTAGCAGAACAGAGAATAGAATCTAGGTCCTCTGAAATTTAGGCCCATGCTTTTTCCACTTGGCCATGCTGCGCCTCAAGGGATGTCATTCATTATTTGCCACTTTCATTCCCATATTCTTATGTGTTTTACAGCAGGGAGGCAAAGGCCTTCTAAATAGGGAATAGGGTTTAAAAAAAAAATTTTTTTTTTAATTTGTTCATTGATGCTTTAGGATTATTTAACTTTTTTTCCCCCCTATGGGCAAATAACTACTTTCAAACATGTTACTAGATTCAGATGAAAGCACAGATGTAATTTTGTATGATGTTGTTAGGTACTTTTAACTTTATCTGATTTTTTTGAACTGTTAAAGGAAAACTTTTCAAGAGTTATGTACTCTTATAACAAGGCAAAATGAATATTTAGTTTAAAACCAAAATATTTGGTGGTGAATGCTGTCTCAGACAGTAGTTAGGAATGGAAATGGGTTCCTAACTTGAACTTTAAAAGCCACAGTAATGTGTTAAGGTATTATGTACCTTCTTTGGCATGGAATAGAAATAAAAAGAATTCTACAATAAAAGTGAAAATTGATACAAGTGGGTGGAGGGGTATTTCAAGGCAAACTTCAAACGTAGGAAAAAGTGTTCTGTGAGAGGAATGCTTTTAAAATAAAATTTAATATGTGAAAAAATGCCCAGTCGAGGCTTTGTACCCGGGTGCTGTGCAGGCCACCGGCTTAATGAGCAATAAACTGATCAGAAACTGCAGTAATTGTTCAAGTATGAGAGAAGTGCAGTGTTTCGAAATGTTTTAACATAATACCAACAATTTAAGCTTTATCCTCTAATGCTTGCATAAAGCACTGAGATTACTTCGAGAAGGGGACACTGGGACATGTACTTTTGATGGAGGCAGTTGCTGTCCACTTTGAAGGTTTTTTTATGGTATTAAGTGGTTACTATGAGCCAGGTACTATACTAAGTGCCGGGGTAGATACAAATTAATCATGTCACACACAGTCCATGTGTCCCACGTGGGGGTCACGGTCTTAATCCTCATTTTACAGATAAGGTAACTGAGGCACAGAGAAGTTAAGTGACTTGCCCAAGATCACACAACAGACAAGTGGTGGAGCCAGGAATAGAACCCAGGTCCTTTTGACTCCCAGTCCTGTGCTCCATCCCCTAGCCCACACTGCTTCTCCTGTTTAGGAAGGTCTACTTCCCCCTAAATGGCATTATCAAAACTCTTCTGCCCAGGGGTGGGATATGTGAATTTTCCCAGGAATGTGGGAATTTTTCCTACTATAATTTAGATCAGGTGCTTTTTGCAGCTTGGCCCAGGGGAAAGAGCAGGAGACTGGGAGTCAGAAGGACCCGGATTCTATTTCGGGCTCCACCACTTGTCTGCTGTGTGTCCTTGGGCAAGTCACTTAACTTCTCTGTGCCTCAGTTACCTTATCTGTAAAATGGGGATTAAGACTCTGAACTCCACGAGAGACAAGGGACTGTGCCCAACCAAATTCACTTGTACCTTCCCCAGGGCTGAGAACAGTGTTTGACACATAGTAAATGCTAAACAAATACCATTAAAAGAAAAAAGAGGAAACCAGGGCCTTATGTAAGTGTGAGAACCTGACATTTGCAGTGTTTAAGTCATTTAAGTAGTAACAGTATTTAAGCACCTGCACTATGTAAACATGTATTAAACACTGGGAAAGAAGTACTCAGATGAGAGATAGACACGGTCCTTGCCCTCCCAGAGGCTCACAGCCTGAGAGTAGAGTGAGGTGGGTCTGCCAACAGACATAAGAAAAAAGGAAACAAAAATATAAAAGACAAAGATGATTTTTAGTATCAAAATGCTCTCTTTGAAATATATATTCCCCTGGAGGATATTCATTTAGTCTGCTGCCTTTGGCCAAAGAAAAGATTTTGACACCTATCTCAATTTTTTTATACATATATTTAAAGAAGGGTGCAGGTTCCTTCTCTACAGTCCTACTCTAATAGAGAAACCTCCAGGCACAGACTGCAGCTTTTAGATGTCATCAAATGCCTAGTACTTTCTTCCCTTTTACTGGTATGGCTTTCTTGTTTCATCGACAATGGTATTTCTTGAGTGCTTACTTATGTGCAGAGAATTGTACTGAATGGTTGGAGGAATACAGTATTTCATACAATCTTATTGAGCGCTTACTCTGTGCAGAGCACTGCACTAAGCGCTTGGAAAGTGCAGTTAGTCAACGAATAGAGACAATCCCTACCCAACAATGGGCTCACAGTCTATATAGCAACACATGTGCTTGTTAAACAGCTATGTAAGTATCCAGGAACTGTGGAAAGCCCCCTGGGTCATTTTCCCTATCTTACAGCCTGTTAATCCGTTGTGGAGTCAGTGGTAGTCCATACTTTGCTAGTCTAAAACCGAATTTATCATCACCTCCCCCTCCACCCCCATGCACTCCTCCTCCTCCTCCTCCTCCTAACTTTCCCATCTGAGTTGATAACCCCACCAACTTCTCTATCCCAGAAGCCAGTAACCTCAGTGTCATCTCCCTGCCTTTCAGCTCTCACAATCAACTGCTTAATCCTGCCAATTCTTCCTCCACTTCATTTCCTGCATCTCCCTCTTCCTTCTCACCTATACAGCTACCACCCTGGCCCAAGCTTTTGTCACAGCCCAGTTAGACTACTTTATCAACTCCTTCGCTGATCTTCCTGCCTCCAACATTGCACCCCTTCTCCTCCCCTTCTCCAGTTTGTGATACATGCAGGTGGCCGGATCATCTCTGCAGTGTTGCTCGGCCCCCATCTCTCCTGTCCTCGAAAAATTGTCCAGTGATTTATCCATCTCCATTTTCATCAGGAAAAGCATCCTTCCGGGCAGCTTTAAGAATCTCTCCCCATCTTATACGACGAATGACTCCCTTCACCGTTACTTTCCCAGCTCGTACCCTTCATTCCTCCTAAACTCACCCAAATCTACCTTGCACTCAACTCTCCCACTTCCAGCCCCTCACTGGAAGTTCCCCCGGCCTGGAATTTTCTTCTTTTCCCCAATCCACCGGGCCACAGTTCTCCCCATCTTCGAAGACCTCCTTAAATCCTTCCCACCCCAGCTCCCCCAGGAAGCCTTCTCCAATTAATTCACCTTCTCCTAGTGGTGTCAACCCAACTGCCACCTTCAACACACATGTATTTAATGCCTATCCTCAACACCCAGGGCATCTGTCTATATGCTTTAATTATCCAGCTATTGAATCTTGACATATTTGTTCCTCTGCCATCCTTGGTCTTCCTCCTGTGTCTCCTATTTGTAAATAGCTTGTTTCCCCCTGTTTACTGGAGAGGTTTTTGAGACCAGAGAGCATGCATCTAGCTTCCACGGTACTCTCCCAACTGCTGTCGACTCAGTAGGTGTTCAAGAAATGCCACTGATTTGACTGATTAGTTTTTCCCCAACTCGAATATATTTTATAACATGGTATGTAAAGTACTTACCAGAAAATGAGTCTGGTAGGATTTGCAGCTTCTGAGGTTCTCTGGGTGGGGACCTGGCTTCCTAACTTCAGAACGCAGGTGTGGGAGGGAGGCTTTTCTCTGTGGTCCCACCCTGCCCTGCTATTCTTTCTCCTTCCTACCCCCTGCCACTTCACCTGCTTCTTCCCTCTCACTGCCTCATTCTAAGGTTCAGAAACCACATTGCTACTTGGACTTTTCTTTCTGCCCACAGATGACATTTTCAGGCTCGTCAGCCTTTTGATGTGCATCTGCCCAGAGCATTACCTGTTGGGTGCACAGGAAATGACTTGGAGGGAATTTTACACCATTCATGCAGAATGCAGTGTGTCATATTAGAGGGCATTTGGTAGAATTTTGGGGGCTAGATTTTCTCAATGTCCCCTAATGTTTTTTGTTAATCACCGAGTAGCCCCAGAACATTATAACTTCACATTCAGGGATTGTTGCTGCCCCTGAGCCTGGGGCTGCACCAGGAGAGCGTGAGCAAGTTTTACTATAAATCTGAAATTAGAGCCCTAAATCTACCTTTTGCACCCAGGCCCACGTCAAACTTGCTCTACAGCTGACAGAGCTGAAGCTCCACACTTTTACATTTATTTTCTTCTCTCTTTGCAAAAGAAGTAGTTATAAGAAATAGGATCTATGACTGTTACACGACTCTACACCAGGTTTATGCCGTTAGCCTCTCTTCTTCCTAAAGTTGTCACTGTCAGCATTGGAGGAGACTACAGGACGCTGCTTTGCTGATGACCGTGTCTTTCCCCCCGCCTTCTCCCCCTCCCACACTTACCCACATGCACACAGGGTATAGAACACCCCTTAGCCAACCTCCTACTCCTGATTTATCTCATTTAAATGTATTTTCCTTGCAAGTAATCTTCTTTTAAATTAATTATGGCCCCAGTGACTCAGCAAATTACAATAATAGGAACAGTAACAGAAATAAAAATAGAAAAAAGTATCAAGTCTTAAAGGTAGGAAATTACCGTGAGGGCCAAAGAAACCCATTCCTGCCTTTTTATTGTGGAAAAATATATTTCCGCAATTTCCCGTGGAATAGATTACCAGACTACCGACTTGAAGGCAGATGCGTTTCCCTTAATTTTTGACCCCTGATTGTTTTTGATTTAATTTTTTAATTTTTATTGATGAGTGGAGATGATCTATAGTTTTCCCTTTTCCCTATCTTATCATGCCTTCTTGGAGAAAGACAACATAAACATTAGGGAGAAATTAATGATCGTAAATGGTAAATAAAAATGTATTTTAAAATGCCAGACTCAACCAAGGTAAACCAAGGTTCTGCATGAAATGAGAGAAAGATCTTGGAGTGAGTACTTTCAAAATAGAGAAAAGAAAGATTTAGGTAAATGCCACAGAGCTAAGAGATGATGAAACTAGGTTGCATTGCAGGCACTGGTACAAGGGTTGGATGCCGCAGCGCTGGGGTACTTGCATGAAAGCTATTTTAACTAGCTCATAAATTTTAAAAAAAAATTCTCCTTGTGTTCGGCTTCCCAGCATTTACTAAACAGAAAGCTGGGTTGTGAGTTGAAGCTGTGTAAATGTGGAGTAACTCGGAGGGGCTCTGCACCTCTCTGGATTTTAAAGTCTGGGAGAAGCCACCCTGGGAAAATGGTTGAATTTAACCAAAATGCCTGTTAATCACCTCTTCTTTTCCTTTGTTACCAGGCTTGCTCCATACTGTACTTAACACTGTATATTCTTGACCCACAACTCATTTTTCTCTCCATGCTGATAATTTTTAGTTGAAAGTTACTATTTTTATTTAGTATGAAGAGGGACCTAATTTTACTCATTATATAAAAGTCATATATGAGGGTCTTGGTCAACCCTGCCCCCCAAGAAAACTCCCCAAAAGTATACCATAATCTATATTTTGACCTACTGTTTTGTAAATCTTTAAAAAATGCTTTCCTGGAACAATAATCTCTGATTTGTGCTATGTGTCAGGGCTGAACCATTGTAATACTCTGTCAACTACTTATTTTTCTTAATGTGAGAGAAACCTAGTAAGGTTATGCCCTCAAACTTTCGTTGCAATGATTCTATCTGTAGGGGCCAAACCATATTGTGTTTGAAGATAATTTGTGTTGGAAAATTCCACTTTTTATCTCAACTTGCCTGGCATAAACCTAGGGTTAGCAGGCCTGAACCTTAGCTAGGACTTGGGGCTTTGGAGCTACCTACCATTGGTGCCCCCCACCCCGCACTCTGACCCCAGGACTACAGTGAAGACATTTGGTCGGGGCAGACAGCTTATAAGGCTTTCCCCTTCCCAGTTCTGCCTCCTTCCCTCTCTCCCTTCACCACATTCCTCTCTTCTCCATCTCTCCCAGGAAGGAGACAGGTGTAGGGAGCTGGGTTGTGTGGAAGGGGACACAGGGCCCCCCCCTCCGCCTCCCCACCCCGGGCCAGTGACCTGACAGAGGGCTAATGAGGACAAGAATTCAGAGTTTTCAGAACCCTTAGCAGCTGTCATTCGGGCAGCCGGGTCAAAGAATCAGCTAAATGGTACAAAAGATGTTGCAACTGTATGGAAAAATTACCCTGTCACACTTTTCAGGCTTTCTGGGCTGAACTGTGACAAAAAGCACTAGTACCCTAGTATCAAAAGCCTCTAATGTTTCCCGGCTAACAACTCTGATAGTGCTAGGGGAGTAGCTTTGTTAAGTGTTTAGCTACTTCCTCTTATAAGCACCACCTGCTCCTGTTTATTTTAGCTGTGTAATTTCGTATTCCAACCACTTTCTTTTTTTTAATGACTCTGAATACCCCAACTTTGTTACCTCAAAAGGATGACCTTGGTAATGATTTCCCCTTACATGTCTGAAAAGAAAACAAACAGATCCCTCTTTGCAATCATCACCTTTTATCATTTGATGGCCTCTTTAACACCAGGAGCTGTAGGGAGCTTTAAGGTCCTCGATGCTCTTGTTAATGGGATGTACTTGTCTTCTACTTCTGATAGTGTTTTGTTTTTCTTCATCCTTGACTGTCTATCAAAATTTCTTCTACCTTTTTATTATTCTCCGTACATATTCCTTCTCTCTCTAAAAAAAATATGTGTATTGGACTTGGAGTAAATCTTGAAATTTTATTTGTTACCTTTCTCACCTTTTTTTTAAAAAAAAATTCCTTTCACGTCTGCCTAAACGTTTGCCCAGAAGTTGATTCTGGAGGTTCATTTCATGGTTTGTCCCTGCTTGCACTTTTCCTGACAGTTTTTCCCCCCTCACCTTTATCTTAGACATGGACAGTTATTGTAGTACAACCACTAGTCTCCATCAAGTGACATAGGGCAGTAGTAGTGGCAGTTGGGACAGCAACTGAAAAGAGACTGCACCTTCTGGCCTCCCTCAGTTCCCCTGCCCAACTGAGGAGAGACCCAGATGGGGAGACCTGTTTATTCTCAGCCTGTTCCACTCTTCCTCAAAGCTCCTTTGGGCCAGTTTTCTCCCCAACCCATTCTTAGGGGGAGAGGAAGGAGATAAGGAAGGAAGGACAGCTGCTGATTGATCAGAAATAGCTGTTAAGCGCTTTCTATGTACAGAGCATTGTACTAAGGGCTGGGGTAGGTACAAAGTATTCTGGTCAGACACAGTCCCTTTCCCACATGGGTCCCCGGGCCCACCATTTTGGATCCATCAGGATACAGTTCCCTTAATTCTGCTTCTGTATGGGATTTGGGGAGAAAGAGGGAAATCCAGGTGAGTGCACGGTTGAAGATGAGGTGGGAACAGAAGAGAAGGGCACAGGGAAAGTTGAGACTGGTCCTTTGAGAATTAGAGAGTTGGGAGAATTCGGAAAAGGTGAACCCCCTGAGATCTGAGAAAATGAGTTTCTTACCAGGGTGGGAAGGCAGAGCAGCAACGGCAGCAGCAGCATCCGGGGTATACTAGGGTAAGTTTGTGTTTTTTCCAGAAAAGCATGAGGAATAAGAAGGCATCCTTTACAACAAGGTCTTGCCCCTCATCCCTAAGAGTAGGAGGAATTGCAAGGTCCAGCCATTAGCTGACTATTTCATTTAGGAGCAAGCCCTTTCCTGTATCCATAAAGAAAATGAGTTTGCTTCTCAAGTTTTATCTGCCGACTCTCAACAACCGTTTTCTTTAAATAGTCATCTGAGAGGGATTTTCAATAAAGATTTTTGTAAACAATTTGCACTTTTTAAAAATTTTGAACTTTCATTGTCCCAAAACAAGATTAACCACAGGTGGTGCATGTTTCATACCTGATGCAGGTAAACATCAGGGGAAATAATCTCTTAAAAGAGAAAGATTTAGTTTTAATGGCCATTCATCTTGTGTCCATTCTCGTGCTCATGCCAGGGCTGCAGTATAGATTTGCCACTCTGGTGACTCATTCTTTAAATAGCCAGAGAAACTGGAAGCCCCAGAAGGATGGAGGCCCTAAGAAGGGCCAGACGAGTACAGGCTTTATAAGAGGACAGTGACATCTGGGGAGGCAGGAAGGTGGAGATACAAAGTCGAGGTAAGCGGCTGGGATGATTAATAACACAAAGCTTTTCTCTAGGTGCCCTCTGTTTATACCATTTCAGTGCTGTTTAACTGAAAATGGGTTGACTTTCCTACCCTCAGTGTCTTTAATAACGCTTCTACCCATGTGTGTGATTTAGTGAATTCTTACCTTGAGGAATAGTAGTCATACTATTAAGCACTTAACTATGTAGGGAGGACTGTCCTAAATATTGGGAACAAATACACAGGTGGGAATTTAGACAGGGCCCCTGGACCTCAAGCAGCTCAATCCTAAAAACCCGAGCCAGTGAGATGGACTGTGTCAGTGTATTTCAGCCTATAGTGCTGGTAGAACTAGCGGGACCTCAGTTGGTCTTTGACTCAAACCGCTTAGTAAAGCGAAAACACTTAAGAGGTTTACCTAAGGAAGGATGAGGATAATCTGTTTACTTACTGCCTTTCTAGTCTAGATCAATCAGCTATTCTTTTTCCCCCTACCCCAGAGGACCCCTGATGGCCCAGGATGGAATCCAAGGGTTGCCATAATGGTACGTTTTAAAAAAAAAATGATGTGATGAGTGGTTTTTCTCAAGGTAGCCCTATGTACAGATAGTGGCCCATGAAGTCGTTGATGTGGGGTGCCGTCATAATTATATCACTGTTCCCCAGTCACTGTCATTTTGTTTCCTTTGTGACAACTTCACTCCCACAGCCCCGGGTGCACTGAGCTGGGGCATGATGCGGGAAGAAGAGGTAGCAGTGCCCTAATGACTTGTTCTGACCGTATGAATCTGTGAAAGATTGCATCCCATTGGATAAAATCGTTCCTGGAATGGTTTTGCTACTCCCAACAAACCTGTTGACCGAAATCAATCAATCAATCAATCAATCGTATTTATTGAGCGCTTACTGTGTGCAGAGCACTGTACTAAGCACTTGGGAAGTACAAGTTGGTAACATATAGAGACAGTCCCTACGCAACAGTGGGCTCACAGTCTATAAGGGGGGACCGAAAAGTAGCATTAGTCTTAGAATTCTCTGATTAGTATCCCTAGTGTCTGTGGCACGGGGACACTTTTCATTTATGAACCCGAGAGACTTTCTGAAAAGGAAAATGAAGTGTTGATTTGCAACATCTCATGGATATCAGGCCACACTCCTTTTTGACTGCCTCATCCACCTTTGACTAGAACCAATCAATCAAGTGTATTTATTGAGCACTTACTCTGAGCAGAGCACTGTAGTAAGTCTTTGGGAGAGTACAATAGAGCCAGTAGTTATTATCCCTGCCCTTGAGGAGCTTACAATCGAGCAGGGAAGATAGACATTAAAATAAATTTCAGGTAGAAGTGTAGGGGCTTCTATGGCGAAAGAGTCAGTCTGGGTAAGGGGGCCAGTGAAGGGCCGGTGGGGGCGCAGAACAGAATAGGGTGCAGGGTTGGAACAGGGCAGACCTTGCATCTGTCAACTCTGTTGTAACGTATTCTCCCAAGTGGTTCTTAATTCAGTGTTCTGCACACAGGAAACGGTCAGTAAGGACCATTGACTGCTTGACAAGGAGGACTGATGCCCCCATCCTACTTCCAATGAAGTACTGTACTCTAGGTGATAAATGGAGCTACTGTTGCAAAGTTGAAGCCAATATGTTGTAAAGATTCAACAGAATGTGACTTTAGGAACATGTTAAATGCCACCTGTTAACTCAAAATATTGCTAGTTGAGGACTGTCTGCGTCTGAAACTGGACAAAAATAAACGACTTTAGTTAGCTCTCCAGAGCAGCCTAGGGAGAATTAGGTTGAGAGGGTAATCTACAGAGAACGGCAGTGGTGTCCTCCTACCCCTCACTTTTGCCAAAATTTCAACAAGCGGTCTTCAGTGGCAGTTTAGTGTTTATTAATTCTGAGGGTAAAAAGTAAACCCAGGTTCCAAATGGTTCAAAAGCCCAAAATACCCAATCAATTTGAAGGTTTTGACAGTAAGCACGCAGTATTATTTAAGCAGATCTAGTCATTAAGCCATTCCCTGGGAAGTTTTTTTTTTTTAAGGTTCAGGAAGCCATGCAGCCAGTTTTGAGTTCCTCGGCCTGGAATCCAAGGGAATACTTCAGGGAAGTATTGAATGAGGCAGTGGCAACCGTTTCTTCTGCTTTTATGTTGAGGTAAATTTGATGAAGGCTGAAACTATTACTTCAGCTGCCTGAGCTGTTTGTCCTGCTACTGTGACCTCTACTTCCCCTTCAGTCTTTTCTTCCCTGGTCTCCAAACTTCTGGTTCAACAGGAAATGTGAAGGCAGAAGTACAAATGAGCAGTGTTACATTGGACCACATTGTAGGGAGGGAAGACCTGAAGAAGTTCCTCTTCCTCTCATATTGCCCCTTGCCACTTTTGGCACTAGCAAATTGATAAGGCATTTAGTACTTCACTGCTCTAGTGTACTGAGTAATACTTTAAAGCATCCCCCTAACTATCCAGATGAATATCTTATACCCTGACAGAATCTAACCAATATTATTTTGGGTTGGTTTTTTTTCCCCCCTTCTGGATCTTTTCCACACTTTTCCCAGATTTCTGCCCATTTAGGGTTTTTTTTTCATCACAGAACTTTTAAAATTCCCTAAAGTGTAGTAGTTTTAATTTGATCATTTTATCTTGTTTTTTTAATCTAATTTAACTGATACTGCTCTCTATAGTCCTATGTTGTCACATTAAAACGATGGGCAAAAATTCAGTGGAATAACACTTTTCCCCTTCCAAAATATGCCCACAGTCATCTATTTAAACTAGTCACCATTTGAAATGGACAAAGAATATACTTATGGCCTTGCCCTGGTCCATGTCATGTCCATGTTCAGTTTACTTTAGAATAATCATCATTCATATGAATTGAGTGCCTAAGAGGTGACAAAGTATTTGGGAGAGTACGATATCAATCAATGGTATTTGAGTGCTTACTGTGTGCAGAGAACTGTACAAAGTGCCTGGAAAAGGACAGTAGATGTAAAGGACATGGTCACTGCCCTGAAGGAGTTTACCATCCAGAATAATGTAAGCAGTTAATTTAGGGGGCAAGATTGGTTAATTTGTTTATAAATAAACCCATGAATATTTTCTGTGGTACCATTTTTACTCATCTTTTTTCTTGCCATGACAGCTTAAATTTTCATTTCTTGTGTGCTAAAAAAATGAAAAAAACAGAAGCCTAGCAGAAGTTTTATAGTGACATTTTATATGCACCATGTAGTCAGGACTGTAGCTATGGGTCCAGCATCGCCCTTTCCAGTTTACACACATGCTCATAGGTGAATTTCACCACAAGTGGTGTCTCCTTAAAATGCAAAGGACCATCAGCAGAGACCGAGAAACATTCTCAGAAACAACTGAGAATGTTTACCATCCCCTACAAAAACAAAACTTCTAGAGGCTAGAAGTCTAGCCACTAGACTGTGAACCCGTTGTTGGGTAGGGACCGTCTCTGTATGTTGCCAACTTGTACTTCCCAAGCGCTTAGTACAGTGCTCTGCACACAGTAAGCACTCAATAAATACGATTGAATGAATGAATGAATGAACTTGTACCTACCCCAGTGCTTAGAACAGTGTTTGGCACATGGTAAGTACTTAACAAATACCATAAAAAAAGTTCTCAAAGTTCCTGTAAATTTCTAAGTGTTAGTCTGTGTGAAGCAAGATCCTTCTTGTTCACATTTCTCTTTCTGAAGAATGTAGATCATGCTGTGGGCATTTTGCCTTTTTCCACCCTATATCAGCTTTGTTTACCCCACTAATTCTTGGAGTAAATTGATTAACCATTACCTCTTGCTGTCTCACAAGAAGTATAAAGTATTAGATTATTGAAAGCTTTCACAACAGGTGTCAGATTGTTAAAGGGCATATTCCATTTTCCCAAACGGTTACCTATATCTTCAAATCAAATTGAAGAGATGTAAGACGCTTTATGCACACACTACATTTAGTCACCCAGTGGTGAATAAGGAATCATTAATTTTGTTTTTTAACTTCCACTGGATTCAGAGCATTGTATTAAGCCCTTGGGAGAGTGCTTAGGATAGAAACAAATGAACCTTCCCCTCAAGGGGCTTACAATCTAATTAGGCATGGTATGATTTAGTAAATACAAGGTCTTTTTTACGGGTGAGAATGTTAATCTATTCCGGTGAGTTCAAAATGCTTTACATGCAATCTTGTCTTCCCAAATTTTCTGTCAGAGAGATTCATATAAGTTAAATGTACACACAAAAAAAAAACTATAAAAGACTAGAAGAACATCATGCTGAAGAAAACAATATTTGTCCTTTGAGGTAAACCATAGAAGTTCACTTTGACACATTGAATCGGGAGAGAAATACAGTTCTCAGTGGAAATTCATTAAACTCTGATAACGTGAGTGAACTCAAACTGGTGGGCTATCCCCATACAGGGTCGTGTTAACTCCTTCCTTGGACTCAAGGCTACTGGATTTGTGGGGATCTCCATGTGATGCATTACATCTACCAAGATTAATTGATAAGTCTGCCTCATCCCCACCCTGGCTTCCATGCCACTCTTGCAGTGCAGTGGGAACTAATGTTCTCATGTAGGCCCCTGATGTGCTTTCCCCTTACCAACTGCTAATGCTAATTGATGGGGCTATTAGCATGTTTGTCCCCTTGTAGTTGCTTTCTCAGACAAGCTGTACCTGCGTCAGCTCCCTCATCACCAGGGTTTTAGGGGGCAGGGAAAAGGAATGGGAGGAGAGGAGAAGGCAGTCGAGGGGGTGAGCCTCCACCCATACTTCTCCCCTTGCAGCTCTGGGGGCTCTTTATCCTCCCCAACTTCCCTGGTTTGGCTGACACTGTGACTTCCACGTGCTTCCCACACCCTGTCAACCAGCAACAGACCAGAGCTTCAGGGAGGGGAGGGAGTTCCTCCAAGGGAGGAGCTGGAGTGGTGAGTGGTATTTGGAAGTTAGCACCCTCCATCCTTAAGGATAGCTTCTGGTGGAGGACAGGCTGTAGTGGTGGCAGCTTCTGCAGTCATGGGTCATATAGTGAGGTGTTCAGCCCCCCCCAATTTAGTCCAGGCCCTAGGCTTCATCCCCATGAACCCTGTGTTAACGCTGCCCTAGATAAGCATATATAAAGCCAGTTCCATTTTAGTTCTATCCAAGTCTCCTTTCTCTTATTACCTCCCTCTGCATGGTCTCAAATTTTTGCCCCTTTTGAGATTATGAGCAATTAAGTCTAAGAGAAAATAGAGATACTTCTTTTAGTCTTGCCCAGAGGTAGATGATATTTCAAAATAAAGGTGTTTTTTTCCCCCCCCCGAGAGGATTGGAGTCATTAGCAAGGACCCAGGATCTAAAATGATTAAGGTCAGATCCAAAAGAAATCAGGAGGTGAGCCTGGTTTGATGGTACTCCATCTTTCTATTACGGTTCTCTTGGGTTTTGGGGGAGAAGATGTTTGAGAGGAACTCTCAAAGTGTTGGGTTGAAGGCAATCACTGATTTCCTTTTCAGTCTGACAATTCAAGGGGCCAGGAAGGTGAAGGGGCCCTAATGTAGGTAGGGCCTATAGAAGTTTGACTTGAGGATGAATTTGTAGGTGTGACTATTAGTTGTTTTTTTAATATATCTGCAAGAGTGCCTTAGTTGCCTGAATGGATGCCTTCAAATGAAAGGTTAGCACAGTTAATTTTTGCATTCTTTTTAGTTTTTTCCTTCTACTCTCCCTCCCCATCTATATCCCCATCTAATACAGAGGGAGTGAAAAGAAGAAAGAGCTACATTTAGAGAGAAACATTTAGAAAAAAGAGGCAGCATTTAACCACATGCCTTTCTTAAAATATCTTCATTTAATTTTTATTGGCAATCGAATTCTGAATAGGTACCTTTTTCATTTATACATGCTTTATGTACATAGAAAGTAAGTAAAAATTAACACAGCACATCCAAGCATGATTTTTTTTTTTTTTTTTTTGCAGAGTAGTGAGCAGTGGTGAGCTGACATAGGGTTGTAAGGAGGGGGGTCACCTGGTCAGAAGGGCAAACACAGTGGCAACAGATATTCTGAATGCAGGATGTGGTATTTGAGGTAGCGAGGCTAGCAAGAATGAGGTAGCAAACCAGTCTGGAGTCAGCCCAAGTTCTTGGGCTATTTTGGAACGTGCCTTCTGGAATGGATTGAAAGTACTAGATTTGAGTAATATTATGAGGAAGAAATAAGGAATAATATTGGACTACATATGGAGTGATGGAAGTAAGGAGTTTAATAATGTTTGAAATCAGGGAATGTGGCTGTTTATTATTATACTGTACTCTCTCAATCACTTAGTACAGTGCTCTGCAAACTGTAAGCACTCAATAAATATAATTGACTGACTCCCTGGTTGGAAAATGTAGCCTTTTTTTTACCCTGTTTGGGAAATTAGGCATGGGAAAGAATCAATTGTCAAGAAATGGAAAAAAGCAAACAACCCAACAACTTTAATATTTAAGGGCCAACGATGTACTAAGGGCTATTTTTCGTACATTATAGAATAGACAAGATATTGGGCAGCGGCCTAATTTCCTCTAGTGAATAATCAATCAATGGTATTCATCAAGCACTTGCTGTGAGCAGAGCATTTGTACTAAGCACTTGGTAGAATACAATACAACAGAATTGGTTCCCTGCTGACAAGGGACAAGGAGCTTTCAGTCTAGAGGGGGAGACAGTCATTAAAATAAAGTACAAGTGCTATGGGGTTGAGGTGACCATCAAGTGCTTAAAGGGTGTTGACCTAGTGCATGAGAAAGGAGAGGGAACAGCCACTACTTGACAAAATAATGCTGGCAATGTTGAGGAGAGGTTTGGGGATAAGCCTTGGGCTAGGTCTACCCTGGCTTCCACTGCCCTGGGCCTACCAGAGTATTTTAAAAAACAAAAAAACCCCACTATTTTTTCTGGCTTTCATATGCGTTAGGATGATATTGAACTTATTAAGTATTCCCAGTTCTGCCATAATATGTGTTTTCACTATTTGTTTGGGCTAGAACATTGGTAGGGAATTTGAAGACATTCATCCAGTCTTGCAAACCTGTTTGGATACAATGTCAGAAGGACCAGCTTGTGAGCGTGCGTGTGTGTGTGTGTGTGTGTGTGTGTGTGTGTGTGTGTGTGGCATCGGAACGGGTGAGTGCCGAGGGGGTGAGCCCATAACTTGAGTTTATGCAAAAACACAGCCTTCATGTTATAGGAGAATGTGGCGGCAAACTCTCTTAGTTTTTGGCATATTCATGAAACGGTTTTTATAAATTCAGTTGCTGGAGAAGGCCCAGCAGTTATTTTCTGTAGTCAGATGACAACATTACTAGACAAGAGTGTCTGCCATTCTGAAGGAGAAAAGGCAGTTCACTTACTCTTATTTACCCAGTTTTTGCCCAGGAACTTTAGAATTTAGGAATGAATGACTTACGTGCTGTTGCTCATTTGTTGTTGCCTAGGGCTTGTGAAATGAGAGCAATAGTGTTTGAGGCCTGAGTTTTCAGAGTGGACTCAGGAAGAGGTCTTAGGTTTACTTATCAAGGCCTCTACTCCTTTGATAGATGGAGCCTTTACTACAAATGGCCTGACTAATTCAAGTTTTAAATGTTTTTATTTTGTACCTTTGTTACATGAAAATATCTTCATAAAATAGGCATATGGAAATTTAAATGGATGGTTTTAAATCTGTGTGTGTTGGTTTGGTTTTTTTTCTCCCCACCCTCAGAAAACCATTTTCATGCAGTAACAGTACACTCTTCCTTGCTTGTGGCAGCTGGACTAGCCCCTCTTCCTTTAGTAGCTGAGTGTGTGCACTTCACAAAGACATTAAAACAAAATGCATTTGTTTCTCCTGGGCTGCTGTCACTGCCCAGCAGGTTTTCATTCGTCACCTCCCCGCCCCCCTGTAATTTTAAAGTCTTTCTGCCTGCTATTGTTTCAAGAGGCTCCCTCCAAGCATGTCCCTTCACAAAAATCTGTGGAGGCCCAGTAGAAAACGAAATTAATTTCTAAATTCAATTTGAATTACCTCGCGATTAAGTTGAGTATTTTCTAAAGATTACTGTAATTTACAAAGATGGTCCAGTGATTTGAGACTAAATCTGATTATCCTTTCCCCAGACCAGGCTCGGGGATTTTTTTTTAATGTACTGGTGTACTGGTGTGCATGTGATCATTTTGAAACTACTGCCCACGGTGGTTCCCCGCAAAGAAGTGTAAATAGTCAATTGCTTATTGTAAAATTTCATTAAATTTGAGGGTGCCCCTTGTGATTTAGAAGTAGTCACAAGATATTAGTATAAGGATAACAACTTGACTTTTGTAGTTGGTTGATTGTGATGTCTGCGTTTTATACTGTGAGTCTCTCTTCTTCCGCTCCCACCCCATGAGTGTCTGACACCCTTAAGTAATTCGCCATTAAATGAATATTTTACAAAATGTTCTTGTGGCATGATGTCATGTCAAATGCATATGCCGTATAGTAGGTGCAGGGTTAGAACTATTCAATTTAAATCCTAGAAGGCAGCAGCTGAACTACTGCTAAATGACCTATGACATAGGAACCTATGAATGCCCCAAGTATGATTTCACTTTCACCACATTCTTTGTGAACCTGAATGCTTGTCAAATCAGATGTGTGTTTAGACCTTTTCACTGAATGTGCCTAGAGGGGGAGAACAAAGCATGGGGTCAACTTGCCATAATCCCCACGTTTATCTTATTCTATTATAGTGGTGTGAGGGGGATGGGATGACTATTCTTTCGGGGGTGAAAGTGCAAGCAGAGTGTAGGTAGACTATCCGTCTTTTCTTCTAGACTTTTCCCAACAACCTAGTCGGTCCCCTGTGATTTAAACACATTAATATACGGCTGAGTGGGTAAGTTGCCAGTTGATATGCATGATTACTATTTGTTTCACACACCACTGTTATGTAACAGGCCCATCAATTGCCTAATTATATGAAGTAAACAAATATATATACAGCCTAGGGCAGTAAATGTGGAAATGACAGTGTACTGTTCCCTGTTGTTTGTTTCATTAAAGGAGCAAATGCTATCAAAATGGTTAGGTGGGATTTTTTTAGGATTGTACACAAAAGGTGTAAATTGCTCAATTTTTCTGAAAGTAGATGGCTGATGTTTGGTTTCCCAAATCATTATAAATTCAAACAGTTTCCTCCTAATCGAACATTGTCACATTACCCTAAGTTTTCCAGTGGGGACGGGGACTAGAAAAAAATACTTGTTCTTTTCCATTTTTAAGGCACAGTTCTGGTAGCACTTGGTCTCCGACAGTAAGAATATTTTTATGGTGAATTTGCCTTTCGCAATAGAAGCTACTGTTTCTTTGGTGAGCTTGGTAGGTTTGAATCTGCAAACAGTTATTGTGTGGCAAAGCATAAGGGGGCTGGAGGGAACCTCATAACAAAAGACCTAGTTACCTTTACAGTTTGTTCGCTGTACCTCGTACACTTTGTTTCAGAAGAAAAGCTCTATTCAATGGCTTGTGTGAAAGACCACTGCCTCCTTATGCACAAGACTTGTGGGAAACTTTTTTTTCCAATCTGTGCACTTCGGCTTGTTTAGGGCTGTTTTGAACACATTTAGATGTGGCTTAGACCAGTTGGGCACTTACTGATTTCTTTTTAAGTGTTTTGCTTATTCAATATTTTTGACAAAATAAGCAGGTACTATTTGTGAGTATGTTATAACAAAGAGGATACAAAAATTCAGTCAATTCTGCTTTATATGAAAAAGACAGCTCTTTGTAAACTATAGGATTTGGAAAGAAAGAAAGGTAAAAAGACCAGGTAGCCATGTGTCATTAAACACAGAAATCTTTGTGTTCATGCTCAAATTAATGCACTGAATATTGTAAGGGTGCCATAGCCAAACCACTAGATCCCTCCAAATCATTGGTATTTTCAGCATCTGTACTAACCAGGCTATCATAGGCCTACTTAAAATGTGTCAGACAGCATTATGACAACCTGATGATCTTGGAACATATCTAGTAGTAAATGAGAGAAAGAATTTTGTTTTCTGTTTGCATTAGGCAGACGTAAAGGAGCTCTTGAAGAACAGCTGTGTTCACTCTCTTTTTATATAGGAAATCTTACAGCCTAGAGCAACTTTAAAATATTGAAGCTGAATACCAGCACTTAAAATATAATCCTCCTTTGAATAGACATTTTCCTTCTGCAGCCAGACCAACTCAAAAGGTTGCATCAGTGTGACTTATCCCAAGCTAGCAACTTTCTCAGGGGACCTTTAAGCTCCCTCCTTAGATCCTATGCTTACCCCCAAGGCTATTTCCTGACCATCTGTATCAATGGCTCCTTTTATCTAGCAGTTGTTTCCATGGGAAAAAGTAATTCCAACTTCTAAATTCCTTTCTAGGAATCTCCTCAGTTGGAGTATTTTAAATAAAATTCTCTTGGGACTGACCCCTCCTGGGATCGCTGAGGTTCTTTCTGTCTTGCAGGAATGACAAAATTGTGAAAGCCATTTTTGGAAATTACCCTGCACCTCCTACCCCCATCCCTGTGGTTCTGGGATGTGGTATCAGAGCTGGAATCCCTCCACACTCCTTCTTCTATAGACTGGGAGTTCTGGGCCCTTGGGGAGCATCCCAGTAGCAGGCTTTTTTGGTTGTAGAATAGCTTAGGAGTTTAAATGCACCAGCCTAGCCTGTAGACATCAAAACTTCACTTGCTTTGACATTTATCAAGAGCTCATAGACTCTGTTTATCTCGCTCAAAAATGGCTCGCTAAGTGGTAGCTGCTGCTTTTTAGTTCTGAGAGATATTCTGTTTTGTGGCCTCAGATGGCATCCTTTCTCCCTGCCAGCTGCCTGACAACACGTGCCGCCAGGCATAAGTGGGCTGGGAATTAGGATGTGGCTGGCTCAGCACAATCCATCACCACTACTACAAAAACAACCCAAGATCATGTCCAGTTATACTGTGCTCCTCTTGACCGTTGTTATCTGAGCAATGCTTAGTCCCAGGGACAAAGCAGACTGCTGTATTTTCGTGGTCAGGGTGTGCAAGTGGCTGTGGGCTTCTCGGTGTTATCAGTACTCACACCCATGGATATAATCTCACCCTTAACAGCCTCATCTTCAGACTGGAAGATAATTCCACATAATGTGCGTAGTAGTAGACTAAATGCTATAAACAGTTGGAAGAAAATAGATTCAGACAAATTCCCAGTTCCTCAGGGGATGCACAAACTAGAAAGGATGTGAAGAAGGTCTGATCAATTTATGGGCACTGGTTCGGCTTCTTTCTAACTTCTCTGAGTTTTTCATTCTCACTATCAAGAAAATGTGCCCTGACCTCAGTTGATATGGACTTCCCACATGAACACTTAAACGCCAACCTTTCTTACGAGTGTTGTGCTCAATTAAATAGTTGCCTTTGTTTTAGGTGGGAAAAGATGTTCGTTTCTTAACAGAAGTTCAAACCTCTGTTGGTTGAAATAATGGTTCAGGCGTTTGAAGTGACAGATTAGGTGTCATAAATTTTTAATTTAAATAAGATGGAAAAAGCTTCATAAGGATAATCTTGGATAGTAAAATGGAGAATTGCTGATGTTCTTTGGAATAGATTTCAGATGAATTTATTGAAATTGGCATGAATTTAATTGAAGTCACATTAATTTGAATTACTAATCAGAAAACAATAATTAAATCAGGCTTTTTATGGAAAATGTGTTCTCGATACCGTTAATGTATTTCATGCCAAGTCTTCCCCCGACTTGGGCGAGAGCAACCTATCATTAGCTCATGGAGGGGATGACTTGGCTAGTTTTAGTTTTATATTCCTGTCCCTCCATGCACCCGGATGGGAGGCAGTATCTTTGTGTAGGAAACTCCTAGGCCAGGCAGGAACTATTGCTTTTGGGAGTCTCAGGCCAGGGCTGACTTAACAGACACATTGCAGGGTTCATTTTCACTTTCAGAAGGTACACACTCTGATTTTTAAGTCAATAGTGATTTATTTCAGGATTTTTTTTTCTGAGTAGTTTTGCAGCTGTCATAAAACCGAATCATGATTGGACTATTTTATTTTTCAAAGTTAAGCCCACCACATATTGTAAACTTATTGAGAGGTGAAATATACCTGATTCCCTGAAATAGTCTGCTGAAAATATTTTCTTTTTTTTGTTTCTATCTGCCCTTCCTGTTTGTATTAGTTACTAAATCTTCTTCCTTGCCCAGATCTAATCCAATATCCACAGTCCAATATTCAGTTTTAATAGACTGTTAATAAAAGGTTTTAAACATTTAATATTAATTATAACAATTTTGTATAGCCTAATAAAGTACATAGAAAGATGTCATTAGAATGGAGGAAAACCATGAAACGTTCATTTATGAACTCTTCAAGGGCTTTTATTTTTCAAGTACTTTGCGAAGTGCTTAATGCAGTGCTGCACACACAGTGGGGGCTCAATAAATATATGGGTATTTAATGAATGAGTGAACACTGATTCTTTAGCCCTGTAGATGAACTACCAAATCTTCCAAAACATTTTAGAATTCTTTCTGTAACTGTAAAAGCTGGAAAATGTAAGTATACACTTAACAAACAAATGACAAGGAGAGAAGGCAGTAAAGATGGTAACCAAAAGTACAGACTGCCTTTTTATTTTCTGTTTTGGCTTTCAGTAGATAGTAAGATTACAAGTCTACTTGAGTTCCCAAACTCATGAAGGTCGCATTTCTCTAATGTGGCAGTGTGACCACATCTTTAACGCACCATTAGCAACTAACAAGTTTTACCTTCTTTCAGTGCTGACCACAGGATTAATCATGGCTAGAGACCCGTCTTGTTCAGTGCTGTGACCCACCCCCATCTCTTTTTTTCTCCTCTGCCTGCTTGAGGATCTCCTCAGAAACACAACTTCATTCCAAATACTTTCTGATCTTTGAAACCTAAGATATCAGGATGTTACTCAGGATATCATGGGTAATATCTCAAGAAAAAGATATGTATGAATTCTCACTTCTCAACTAAAGTTGAAAATAAATCTGCATAAATTAATTCAAGGGAAAACATTTACTAATTGATGTCTTTGAAAAGTAAATGGATAGTACATCTTTTAGAATAAAGCATTTCAAAATGATTATTTCTTGAAAAAATTAGCATTAACAAAAACTATTAAAATTTTTGGTTATGGAATAGGTGGCTATCACCCTTGTCCAGTTTTTTGGTTGGTTTGGTCATATATTCACATATCAAAAATGTATTGCTATAAATGATTCAGAATATAAATAAAACATTATCAGAAGGTAACTAGCAAGGGGGGGAAATGAAATATTGTAATATATGGTCATTGAATATAAGAACTTACTAATGCGTATTTTTAAATTTTATAAACTATCATTACGTTGAGTTGTCACCTGTTACAGATTCTCTTCCTTCCATCTGTAATGAGACTGATAGGGATGCAGGATATCCTTCTCCCAAACTTTATGGCAAACCCTTAATAAAATTCCTATCTTCTTGGCATTTTGCTGATTGAAAGTTAAACATGGAGTTTTGAGGGCTCAATCCATGACTGTAGTAGGAAATATTTCCTGGAATCCATTTTATTATATCAAAAACATAATATATCCCTTTAAAATAGAGATGATGGACATGAATGTCCAGTCACACTCCTGTCTACATGAGGGTTAAAAAGCCTTTTCAAGAGGAACAAAATGTGTATGTGACAGTGATTTCTTACTGGCACAAGTTATCTTGTCTGGCCAAATATTTCAGTGAAATGTTGAGGTGATTCATTAAATTATAAGCTCTTCGAAGGTAAGGACTTTTGTCTTATTGTAGGCTTCGAAGTGCCTAGAGCTGTGTTCTGCACACAGGAGGTGCTCAATGAATGCCAACAGTGATAATGACCTGTTCTGTCTTATTGAGGGTAATTTCCTTACCAAAACAGTATATTCCTGTAAAAAAAAAAAAAATCCAGATTGCCTAGTGGCATCTTCCTGTGTATATTAGGATTGGTGAGTGATGTGGCTAGTCTTTCCTGATTGGCAACGATTAACTTTCAGTAAACCAACATGAAAAGGTTACAGACTGCATTGTTAGAATTCATCGACCTGAATAATTTAGGTGTATTTTGCTCATTGTGGGTAGGAAATCTGTGTGCGTATTGTCATAGTGCACTCTCCCAACCACTTAGTACAGTGCGCTGCACACAGTGAGCGCTCAGTAAATATGATTGACTGACTTACTGACAGCATGATTTAACCTGGGAGACTCTGTGATATTCTTGGGCAGGAAGGTACTTGTCTTGAAACCTATAGTGAAACTACAAGTGGGGCCAGTGGATATACAGTGGACTGGTATTGGAACAATCAAGTAACGATAAACCCTGGGAAAATTTGTTGCAAAAGTGTAAACAAGCAGTTGAAAGACAAAACACTGATCTTGGACCAAATAACAAAACACACTTGGATATACTTACCTCACTTAAACATGATCATAGAAACACTTTGAATTAGCCTCTGTTGAAGGCAATGGCTATTGAGTGTAGTTAAAGATGTAAATAAAACTCAGGTATATGTTATACCCAGTGCACCATAGGAAATATATTCTACTGTAGTTGAAACAACTGGCTATCTCCCCATCAATCAGTGACATTTTTTGAGCACTTGCTGTATACAGAGCACTGAACTAAGTGATTGGGATGATACAGTACAATAGAGGTGGTAGACGCATTCTCTGTCCCATTCATTAGATGAAGAAGATGTCTCTAATTCACCAGAGGAAAATAGCAGTCTTTTTGGAAAAAAAGAAAGATGGTTCTGCTGATTTAATGCACTTCTTGACCTGCGATCTATTATTTATTTTGAAAGATTCACTTGTCCTCAGCTCTATCCAGGGGACACTCTTCTAGCCTCCAGTGGTTGTTCGTCCACCTCTGTATCAAGTGGAAAATCCTTTCCTGTGTCTTTAAAGCACCCAGTCAGCTCTTTTGCCCCCCCCCCCCCCAACCTTACCTGACTGACCTCCTACTTCTCTCAATCCACACACTTTGCTCCTCAAACCCAACCTGCTCACTGTACCTCCATCTAATCTTGTACTGCTGACCCTTTGCCCATGTCCACCCTCTTGCCTGGAACTTCCTCCCTGTTCATATCCAATGGACCACCACTCTCCCCACCTTCAAAGCCTTATTAAAATCACATCTCCTTCAAGAGGACTTCCCCAACTAATTCCTCATTTCCCCGACTTCTCCCATCCACATCACCTGTGCGCTTGAATGTATACCCTTTAAATACTTGATATCCACCCCACCTTCAGCCCCAAAGCACTTAAGCACATAGCCTTATACCCTGACATTTCCCCTCTCTGTAATTTAATGTAATTCTGATGCCTTTGTCCCTCTCTAGACTGTAAACACCTTGCGGGCAGGGATTGTTTCTACCAATTCCATTGTACTGTACTCTCCCAAGAGATTAGAACAGTGCTCTGCACTCAGTAAGAACTCAATAAATGTGATTAAGTGAAACCAGACAGCCAGATTTGATTGTGCTGATGAAATTAGACTGTATTTTCCAGGGGCATGGATTAAAATGAAGTCTCTGTATTCCTCTGAGGAAATAATGTTAACAATTTTTAAACTAGTTTCAAGTTTCTACCTTAGACAAGAAATCACAGGGAATGTGGTGCCAAAGTAGTTTTGGCAGGGTTAGCTTCATAGCTGATTAGAAGGAAAAGGTTACCAATATTTTCAAGTACAAGACTAACAGTGAACAAGTTGGATTTTCTAGACTGTGAGCCCACTGTTGGGTAGGGACCGTCTCTTTATGTTGCCAACTTGTACTTCCCAAGCGCTTAGTACAGTGCCTTGCACACAGTAAGCGCTCAATAAATATGATTGGTTGATTTTAGGGGGTTGAAGATGAAATGGAATTTTCCTCCCAACTTTATCCCCCCAAATTTATATTTTATTAATTTTTTTAAACCATTCTTTGAATGTGTTGGTTTTCAGATTTTAAAGTGAAATATTTGTTTTCATTGGAAAAGATTGAAATACTGAGAATTTTTTAAATTTGGTAATCTTTGCAGTTCTCCGTGTTTAGAATCCCTTGATGGATAGGTTAGGGCAGCGAATAGTGAGTTCATTGCTTGACTGAATAATTCACAAGACACAAAAGCTGCTTTTTTTCTCTCCTCTCAATTCCTTTCTCCCTATTATATTCACATTCTCTCTTTTAAAAAGGCTCCTTTGCCGCCAAAGAGCAACTTTGTGTGACTGTTCTGAAGCCTAGGCCTGGCTGCAACCCTTCTGTTAGCTGAGCATCGGAGGTCACATGGCAGAAAGAGGAATCTCCATCCTGAATCAGTTATTCTTTAGGAGGACTGACAAGAATGCATTAAATCCATAGAGCTCATATTCGTCATTGGACAGAAGCCTAATAGCGAGGTTTTTCCTGAGACTTGCCCAGTAGTAACCTGGCCATTTTTGTTTCTTCTGTACAGTATCTTTTAAATGCATTGTTTTTGGCTTGATCATTTGAAAGTCCCTTTAAAATAGATCACTGAGTTGAGAAGTCTTTAAAAATTTTTCACTGGAGTCAAAATTCAAACCCTTCCCAGAGCTTACCAAAACCATGAGTTTATTCTGTCTTTTAATTTTACTTTGCGAAGGGGAGGAATTTGGATCTACAGTTATCAGTGGTATTTATAGATCATTTATTATGGGCAGAGCCCTGTTCTAAGCGCATGGGAGAGTACAATACAACAGAATTAGCAGTAACATTTGCTGCCCGTATAATCTAGAGGACTGTATTAGATGGGTTGGTCTCTTATTTCTCAGTGTATGATTATCATCATTACCTTTAGGAGCCATAATTATTAACTCCAATTTTTCCCTAAGCAGTCTCTGAACTGAGGAGATGTCTTGAACCGAAGTAAGCCTGTTCCTCTCTGAATTTAAATCACTAGACCTCCCTTTTGAGTGATCATCACAGCCTTATTTACATAGGCCCATATGACCAAATGCTTTAGGCCTTTATTGGCCTGTAAGTGAAGTGCTGACTGGTAAAATCAATCGCTGATGAGAAAGGGTGGTGAATGGAAGTTTTTCTGCCATCTGTAAGTGTTGTTATTTGCACAGTCTACTAATTTTATTAGTTAGTCTTTATTACTCAAAGACTACACCACATTCTTAAGAGTGTAATTTTGTTTTAGGTGGATATAATATACCCAAAATATTCATGGAAAAGCAAAAAAAAAAAAAACCAACCCAAGGATTTTTAAGTTGGGAAGTGAGACTAATGAAAAAAAAGTTTAAAGGAGGTGGTGGTGTGTAGTCTGCAGAAAAAGAGGCTGAGTGATTACTTCAAATACTGGAAGAGTATTTGAAGGGAGACCCTAGCCATTTATTTGTTCTCCAACCCCGAAGAGGATACGATTGGCTGAAAGGATACTGAAATATTTAGATAAGAAATGCAGAAGAGCCTTCAGGCAGAGTGGGTCAGGCAACTGAGGGGTTCAGGAAATTCCCCACGCACCCCCCAACCCTCCCACCACCAAAAAAAAAAAAAAGAGGCTAGAATATACCACTTCTTCTGGGATGATTTAGTTGTAGTCCTACCTGGAGGCATGCTTCTGCTCTAAAATTACAATTTCACAGTTTTATAAATAATATGAATCTTTAACATGTCAGTGAAAAGGTCAATTCTAAAATTCTCTTCAAGTCACCCATGTTTAATGTTAGGAAGTGATCAAATTGCAAAATGGGTGCACACTTATTAGGGACATTTTCATTTACATTTGTGTATTTAACTCATTTCAGGATTTTCTTTAATTTTAGGTTTCAGTCATATGATGAAATTAATTTGAATCATAATGAATTTGACATTTTAACTTCAGTATATTTGATCAGCATGTGCAGTGTGTCGTAGTGAATACAGCACCGGGTTGGGAGTCAGAAGGACCTGGGTTCTAATCCTGGCTCTGCTACTTGTCTGGTATGTGACCTTGGGCAAGTCACTTCACTTCTCGATGCCTCAGTTACTTCATTTGTAAAATGGGGTTTAAGACTGTGAGCCCCATGTGGGACTTGGACTGTGTTCAACCTGATTATTTTGACTCTACCCAAATATTTAGAACAGTGCCTGGCACATAATAAGTGCTTAACAAATACCATAAAAAAGTTTTGAACACGTATTTAGGTCTCAGTATAGTCTGCCAACTTGTGTTACTACACTAGCTCAGATTAAGGGTGATTATGAACTTTGAATTCCTCTGCCTGGAATTGAGTGCTTACTCTTTTATAAAGGGATCTCTGCTGTTATTCACTAAAGATCATTTTACCTATGGAAAATTTTTTCTCGTGTCAATCAGTGGTATTTACTGAGGGCATACTATGTGCAGAGCACTATATTAAGCGCTTGGGAGAGTACAGTACAACAGAATTAGCAGACACTTTCCCTGCCCATAATGAGCTTACTCTTGTGCTATAGGGATTTACTCAAGAACCAGAGGCCCTTCAAGCTAGTATGAGCAAAACTGTGGCTCCCTTTACAAACATAGCTTTATAAGGAATTATGCTTTTGGATTTGTTGTTTTATAAACTAAGAGGATATATTTATAAACTAAATATAGAGGATTAAATATGATAGCACCTTCTCAGAAATATCTAATAGGACTACATCGCTTCTAATATAAAACCAAAACTCCCAACTGTCAGCTTTAAGGCCCTCCCTCTAATCCTACCTTGTGGTCTTTGCACCTTCCAAAGACACCGTACTTCACTCTTGACTTTTTTGCCTTTGACCCATTGTTCCCGCTGTTCTCCAAGTCCAGCATTTGCTCCTTACTCAGTTTCCACCAACCATATTCACTTCCTTCTTTAAAAGCCCTCCTTTCTGGGAGGCTCTTCTTCCAGGAAGCGTTCCCTCATTCACTCTCCCCTCCTTTCCAACCCAGTTTTGCCACCCCATCGACCATATCAGCTACTGTTTAATTGTGAGTTATTCACTTGTGACTATTATTTAGATCAATTTTCTCACTTTTAACTGTGGTAAGTTTCACAGTTTATGCCCACTGTCTGCCCCAGGTGAATATAACACTTCTCACAGGCAGAAATGACTTCTTTTATGTCTTTTCTAAATTCTCCAAATGTCTGATGCAGCACTGTGCCCACAGTAGGTGCTCAGTAAATACTGTTGATTGATACTTAGCCCTGACTGGAAAATGGTAATGGATATTCCATCAGTATTCTATAATTTCTTCCCCCAAAGTGAAAAGATAAGAACCCAAGAAATCCTATTATGTTTCCTTTGATTAGCTTAACCCTTATGAGAACTTGTTCATCCCATGAAGGACAACGAGGCACTTTTGCTTGGCTTACAGGACTTCCCGGGACCCCCTGGGAGAAAATGACCCCTTTTATCCTGACAAGCTACAAATTCTAGTTTCTTAGAGAAAAAGTGGATGCTGATAATAATAATTATTATGGTATTTCTCAAGCGCTTACTATGTGCCAAGCACTTTTCTAAGCACTGAGGTACAATTGTCATTTGCTAAAAATTGTCTCCTTTACAATAGGTGGGAGAGGGTGCATTGAATTTTTTTTATTTGTTTAACCATATTCATGGTTCAGATCAGTCTCGTTAAGTCAGCCAGTTTTTTTTAAAAGATTTTGACTCCATCAGTTCAATAACTGGAACAACTATATTTATTGTAAAATAGGGTGAAAAGTTAAGTTCCCAGTATCCTCTTCAACTGGCAAAAAAGGTGTGAATATTTCCAAGAAAAAGTCACTCCAAGAGGATTGTACTAAGCGCTTAGTAGAGTACAGTACAATAGAATTAGCAGACACGGTCCCTGCCCATAACAAGCAAGAAAAATCATTTCCAAGAAAAATAATTCCTAGTGTTTGTGTCAATTTTAAAGGCAAAAATGCACTTATATAACAATCATTTTCTAGCTATTATTAATTATTGAAACCCATTAAAAGACAATAGACTGTTAGAGGATATAGTGGACTTGTGTTCTGTTTTTACATTTTTGGATCCTGAGTAGCCGAGCCCTTTAGTATCTAGGTCACATAGATTTAGGCATAAAAAGTTGTATACTTCTCAGTTGTCAACATGATTCTCTTCGACCATATGCTAACTTCCTTCGTTCATTGTCAGCTTTGTATTTTCAATTTAACTTATTTTGCACAGTGCGCTGATCATTCTTTGTTCCAAACCTGTCTCCTTTGTCCTTCCTTTTTCTAAGTGATAGTAGCAATCCAAATAGATGACTGTACTCTTGGCTGCTGTGTTTTAGAATTGTTGCTGAGCAAGGGGCCACACATGTTAAAGTGCCTGCTGCAGTGCTAATTATTATTCTGGGCCCTATTTAAGGTGCCAGAGAGATGTGCTTTGGTTTTGTAAAGACCCACTCAGGACCGTGATTTCATTTGGAAATCCCAATACTTTGGTTTTAAGGTAGATAGCCAGAGGATTTAGAACTAACCTGCAGGTACTGGTTAATGCTGTTGGACTGGCGGGGCCTGGAAGGGGACAGAGGAGTGGGTGAAGAACAGTTCAAAACACCCTAAACAAAAACTTGCTGCCTGAACCTACAGAACAAACACATCATCTTCCCCTAATAAATCCATTACAATGTATATAATCTATATATTAAAGATGCATAATTCATTTAATAAGGAGGTAATGCCAATGGTGTGATGGATGGCTTGCATTTAATATGATCAATGGAAACTGAAGAGTTTTAGGCAGCTTGTTCTATGTGACTCCTGTCAAGTTTTAGCAGGGCCTCATGACCAAAGAGTACTCTAGTATGGATCAATAGATAGGTGGTGAGCTGGGTTTCCCCCCAGTTTTGAAGGATATAGAAATGCATCTCCAAGTACCCCTCTGAGGGAGAAATGTACCCGTATACAACACTGGTGATAACTACTGACAATCTCTTTGCCTGTTGTATAAATTCAGCTGTATTTGATTACTAACCAAAAAAATGGAATGTCAAGAATGCTCACATGTAATTTCTAGGAACATGGGTAGGTGCGTATGCAACTGTCTTGAAAATTGTGAACACCATCATAATTTTTGCCCCGTCTAACTCGAGAGAACTGTTAAAAATAATAATAATAATGATGGTGTTTGTTAAGCTCTTACTATGTGCCAAGCACTGTTCTAAGCACTGGAGTGGATACAAGGTAATCAGGTTGCCCCACGTGGGGCTCACAGTCTTAATCCCCATTTTACAGATGACATAACTGAGGTGCAGAGAAGTGGCTTGCCCAAGGTCACACAGCAGACAAGTGGCGGAGGGAGGATTAGAACCCACATCCTCTGACTCCCAAAGCCATGCTCCTGCCAGTAAGCCACCCTGACTATGGGTGCCAGTGTTGCATAATTATGATGATGGACCTGAACATTTTAGTGCGAATCAGTCGTATTCAAAAAGGCACACCTCGAAGTGTTTCTATGACTTTTTTTGGAGAATGGTGTTTTGTTAGAAATATAGTAGATGTATTTAAACAAAATGTGAAAATTCTTAATCACTTAATTGTTGTGTTCCCCTACCAGAAAATTTGAACCAATCCAATCCTTTTTAGGTATGCTTAAACATTCTTGAGTTGACTTTTTTTTTTTTTTACTGAACAGTTTTCACATATTTTCAACATTTGTCAGTGCCATGGGAATGATATACACTTCTGATGGTGTATCAGAACCTGAAGTACAGCACGAATTCTGTACTTTATATTTTCAATATTTATTAAGACCTGAACTTATCCATAGCCTGAACCCGTTTCCCTTAGTCTCTGGTTCTTTTCATCCTACACTCATTTCAGTGGCTATCCTACAGGTGTTCTGGTTATTGTTAAAAATAATAATAATAATAATAATAATAATAATAACTATGATATTTAAGTGCTTACTATGTGCCAGGCACTGCACTAAGCACTGAGGTGGATACAAGCAAATAGGTTGGATACAGTCCCTGGCCCACATAGGGTTCACAGTCTTATTCTCCACTTTACAGATGAGGTAACTGAGGCACAGAGAAATGAAGTGACTTACATAAGGTCACAGAGCCGGGATTAGAACTCATGACCTTCTGACTCCAAGTCATGTGCTCTATCCACTAAACCATGCTGGTTGCTAGGATGATATTGGAAGCACCCTCAGGGAGGAACAGGAATAAATAAATTTTTAAAACAGATAAATGTGTCTTTGGGGCATATTCAGGGGTGAGGTTGAAGTCTGCTCTAAAGGCTACAGTCTCTGCATCTTGGTGTTGTGATTTACAATACAAGTGGCATTTGATGGACTTTCTTAATGGATAAAGTTCCCTGCCATTTAACTTAGGGAGTTTGTGTTCAAACAATTGCAGAGGAATTAAATGCGAACAGTTCTAAGTACCATTTGTTTGGTTCCCCTCTCATGATTTGTGTTTTTAGTAGACTTTTTACTTGGAGGCCTGTCAGTTTAGTGCCAGCCGAGGACAGTCAGAGGCTCCAGTGCAGCTGTAGGTTGGGTAGCCAGGAACCAGAATGCCAGGCCTCCAGAATTATATGAAAGATGCACAATGGAGCCAGGAGATAATGTTTGCTCTGGGTTGGGCTGCTCCTTCTGATCCAGAGAAGATTTGAGGAATGAATGGGGTGGCTCGAGATGGATTTAAGACTTTCCTAAAGCAAGGAGGATGGAAAGGCCCCACAACCTCTTTTCCTTTTAGATCGCTTCCAGGTCAGTCCTGCCACAATTCTGCCATAAGCCTTCTCTAGACTGTAAGTTTGTTATGGGCAGGGAATGTGTCTGCTAATTCCACTGTATTGTACTCTCCCAAGTGCTTAGTACAGTGCTCTGCGTATAGTAAGTGTTCAGTAAATACGATTGATTGATTGAAGCCAGGTGCCCTGGAGGATCCCGAATCATCTCAGAACTGCTCCAGAGGAGCCTTCTGGAGCAATGAAATCAGACCTATAGCTAGTTCCCAAATTATTTTATGATGAATTTTTGGTGTATCCTCTCTAAAGGTGAGGATTAAAAAATTCCAATTTTATCCAGATTTCACTTGACAGAACATTAATACTGCAATAATCTTGTTTGTTTTTTGAGAGTGCTAAAACTTTACCAGTAATCATAGATGTCTAACTTAGACCTGTAACTTAGAAATACACTCTAGGTTGTTTTTATATTTAAACTAGGGAGGTTTGTAATATGAGTCTAGACAGCTTTCCGGTACATCACTTAATTAAACTTTCCTGTACATCATTAAACTTTAAGATATAACTAAAAAAATGAAATGGAATCGAAATGAGTTATTTAATATTGAAATTCTTAAGCTTAACTTGCTTTTTAACAGGTTACTTGGGTGTGTGGTTTTGTTTTTTGTTGGGTTTTTTTTTTGAGGGTGGGGGTGTTGTCTTTTGTATTGTCTACTAGTCAAGAAAAGGCAAATTCAGGTACATATTTTCCTTTTTACAAGTTCACAATTAATATAACTTTTGTGTTGTATGTGATTGTAATGCTGATTCTACTATTAGTAGCTCTGTAATGATTTGATTACTCACTTATTCATCCCTATGCTCAGAAAGGAAATTGTCTCTGAAAGCTGTGTGCTGAAAATAACTTTCTTCTTGGTCCCCAAATTGCTCTTTCCTCAGTCTGCAACAGAAGTTTGGATGCCCACATGGGGAATGAGCTGAAGAGGATAGTGACAATGGTAGCAACCCATGATTTCACTTTATTTTTCAAGTCCTCAAATGAGTCCAACAAATAGTCATTGAGTGCTCATAAAGTACATGCTCTTGGACACCAATTTAAGAGAGTGCTCACGCTCCTTGCCCTATGGGAATTTAGGTGCTTAGGAGTTGAGACAAGCTAAATCATCATAAAATCAGAATGTTAACCTATTGGACGTGAACACAAACTGTTTCTTCTGACATAGTGGCTTCCTGACAAGTGGGCTTGCTTGTCAGATGAACACCCCTGAACTCCCTAACAATGTGTGAACCAATACGTGGAGTGAAAATTCATGGAGTGGAAAGTGTATTTGGTCTGGAAAAAATTAATCCACATTTTAGCTGTGGAATAGTTAGTGGGCACAAGGTTAGCTGAATCCACTTTGATTCAGTCAAAAACAAATCAGTGAGAACCCCAAAGGTGCAAAACATTTCTTCCTTTTTTGTTTTGCAGTTTGTTTTGCTTAATAGGGTCACGTAATCTTGCTTTTGAGTGTCAGATGCTTTGACATTTACTTGCCTGTGGAGAGCAGATTTACACTTGTCTATTGTGAGAATTTGCTTTCAAAACCCAAGTTCAAAAATTCATATGATTCGTTATTTTTGTCATGATGCTGATACTACTGTGCATTCCCAAATGTAATGTAAAACTGCCAGCCTTTTAAATGAGAAGACCATGAAGCCTTAGCAGAATATAATTAAATTGACTGTATAAACAGTTTACTTTAACTTACATTAAACCAAAGATGAACTCTAGCTGCACACAAAGATCCTATAATAGTGTTCACAAGAGTGGGATTAGAGCAGCAGTGCTGTATGCAGGTAGATGGCATGACCTTTTATGGTAAGTATGTTGGAGATACAGTGAATTATGAAACAAAATGGGTCTTATGTAAATACCATACAAAACAAATGATTTGTTAGAATGGAAGTCTAGTCTTAGTAAAAGTTACATTTGCAGTGATTCCAAATATTTTAAATAATCTATAAATGATCTTTTTTTTACATCCAAGCTCTTCAGATGGTTTCTGTGATTTTTATCTGGTGTAATTGTGACATTGAGTTATTTTGACTAGTGCATTTCAGTGCCTCCTTGTAAAAATAAAATATATTGTAAAGAAGAAAGCCTGGGTTGACTTATTTAGATTTGTGTCACTCCTAGGCTTTAGAGTGTTTGGATCTTTCGTCAGATTACTTGGAGCTGTAACAGTCACTTTTAGTTAAGAAATATGCTACAGAGTACAGTATATAAGCCATGAAACATCGTAAGCTGTTTTTCCTAGTTTAGGCCACGACTTTTACTATCGGTAAAATAGAATCTCATTAACAGAACATTAAACAAAAAGCAAATTCGTGTGCTGAAACAGAAAAATCACTTTATTGCATTTCTACTAATCTAACTGTGGAAGGGGCTCTTTGAAAATAGCACTACCATGTAGTTCCCTTCAGTTAGCAATATTACAGTGGCCTTTTTACTCATTATCAGCTCCGCATGAGTGTCTTGAACTTATATTTCTGAAGAGGCGCTTCTCCTTCTGAGCAGCAGCTGCAGAGGAAGGGAATATAGTTTTGAAATAAAAAGTCACCATTGATAGTTATGAAGTACATTATAAAATTCTTTCTTCTCTGAGATGCAGTGCAAATGAGATTTCCAAAGAACACTATCTTGCTAAATATTTAAGAGCCAGGTCTCAGACTCTGTGTCTTTTGCTGTTCCTTCATCTTCGTGGTGAAGCTAAAATTGGTTAACTTCCAGAGTGACCCAGGGTAGTTACCAGCTGTTTAGTAGCCTTTGTGAGAAAAGTTCTGGGCTTTCCAGTTCCAGGCAGACAGGTGTTCTGACACAATTGGCGTATTTGTGGATGCTAGGAAAGACAGAGGATTGAGTTGGCATGAGATGAATTGTTTTCTCTCCCTAGAGGTTGCTCCTGGAGAACTGAGTTGAGTAATGTTGGCAAGGAAATGAGGAGAAACTTACATTGTGGTTGCCAGAAATGTATATTGTTTAGCCAGTGGCTAAATAGGGCTCAGTATTCAGAGTTGCCAACAAGGCACTTGATCCAACCAAATTTTGTAATTAACATCTTTCTTTTGTTGCATAACATGTAAAAGGGAATGACACAAGGAAATTATTAAGGCAAACGTGTTATATTTTCCAGACTGCTTCAACCCAGGAATGCTCTAATACACCCAGTTGCACTTAAAATTTGGAAGGAAATCAAGTGTTTCTCCTTGAAAGAAGTCTAAAATAGTAGTTCTTTATAGACTGCCTGACTCCTCTCAGTTCCTTTTTTTCATGCCTTTCTTTTTCTTTCTCCATGCAAAGCTAGGAGGTTTGCTGAGTAGGATGACTGTAACATTTTGCTCCATGTTTGAATGTACAAGGCCATTCGTATTTTACAATAATTCTGATAAAGAGCAGTATATATATGCCAAGAACGTGGATATTACTCAAGGTAGTCTAGATTATGGAATAGTACATATAGGCACATTGAAAGTTTAAAATTTATTCCACTGAGGTCCTCATTTGCACTACTCCATTCTGAGAGGCAGCAGGCTCTACTGGAAAATTTTGGGATTGGGATTGAGGACTGGACAAGGCTTTAAACCCAGCTCCGCCACTAGTTTGTAACCTCTTTGGGACTCAGTTTCCTTTTCTCTAAGATATATGCCTATCCATACCACTTAGGAGTTTTATGGGGATAAAAGGAGATAAGTAACATAACAGTTTTTGAAAAATATTGAAGAACTATACGTGCTATTACAGGTTCAAAGTACTGCATTATGAGATTTTGGACAGTTTATCCGACTAATTTTGTCTAATTGTCTTCTTTGGAGGATCACAAAGGTCTAAGAATTTAACGTTATTAGAACTAATAAGGAGTAATTTTGAATTTAATTTTTTTCTTCAATCATGGTTCATAAATCATTTCACAGTTCACAGAAAGACACCCGAGAGGCCATCTTGTCCAGTTCCCTGCCTTCAAGCAGGTGAATAAGTAAGCCAGTCAGAGCAGTTTTTTTTTTCCTTTGGTGTTTCTTTTTGTTTTGTTTTAATTCAAGAACCTTAAGAGGGTGATTCCACAAGGTCCCTTTGTTAGCTTTTCTGGGTTTCATCACCCCAGGAGTCAAGAAGTTTTGCAAATTTACACCTGTTAACTTGTCAGTGTAATCCTTGTAGTTTGGTCTTATTAGCATGGGGGAGCAATTGTTTTACCAGTCTATCCTTCTTGTAAAAACAGTTCTTACATCTGAACTTAGTTATTTAGGCATCCCTTAATCTTCTTTCTCCTAACTAAACCACTCATTTCTTATAGCCTTTCTTTGTAGGACCTGTTTTTCATTTCTTTATTTGTGTGATTCTCAAATATCAGTTGTGCCCTACACTGCCTACAGCATGTTTCAAGGTGTCTGACTAGTGCCAAGAAGTGTGGTGAGATTAATTTCTGACTTTTGCAGGCCATTCTCCTGTTAGCTGATTCCATTATCATGTTGTCCCCTTTGATGATGATAGACATTTGTCAACTTACGGCTTCTGATGTACTTTTGCTCAATTTTTACCTAGCTGAACATTTCCCATCCTATATTTGTGGTGATTCTTGTCTCTTGGTGCACTACTGGCCCGTTACCCTGCTTCGGTGGGATCATTTTTCTAGTTTTTACATTAGAAATACTTTCAATTTTATTTCCCTGCTCGACTTCACAACTCTGTCCAATTCAGAATTATCTTTAGGCTTCACTAAAATTCTTTCAATTTCTTCAGCCACACTACCAGAATAAAACCAGTATCAAAATCAATCAGTGATTGAAAAAAAAATAAAAGAAATTCTGGTTTGGGTTTCTTGTACTTCTAGAAAATTGTACAGCCACCAAAGACATGGCATGATGAAGTGTGACTTTGAGTAAAGGAGAAAAGATCGTTCATGGTGATGATTAACACAATGTGAAACTCTGAAAGTGCATAAAGACTGTCTAGGAAAATGGTAAGATAGCAATGTGGTGAAGTGAACTGCATCTGTCTTAAATTGATGACAGCTATAAACATAATTTACATGAACATCAAGAGTACATAAAGCAAAAATCACCTGCATTATGCATCTCCCTTTCCTCATCCCTTGAAGAATTTTAACTGACTCCAATAGAATAATTAAAGCTCATCTCGGTTTAGCGATAGATAATGGCAAATCTATTTAGCATAATGCTTCCAGATCTCTAGCCTTTCTGCAATAAACATATTGTTACAAAAACATTGTTTCAATCATCTATTTGTGATCTTGGGAATACATCAGTACACTCAACATGATTTCTTAAGGGACTCTCTTCCCCCTCTCCTGTACGGGAGGCAGCATTGGTGGTGGTTGAAGTTTTTCTTTTGATTCTCTCTTGCAGTTGCTGATCTGGTCTGCACCAAAGACTGCCTTTATTAGTTTGTGTGTGACTATGTAGGTCTGGCTCCTTGTGCCTTTTGGAGTGGGGTAGGGGTCTTTTTGAAGGTTGTGTGACCTGGACACGCTCCACCCCTGCTCCCCTTATTTCTTCTTCCTTCTCAGGTAATCTGTGATTCGACAAATGAAAGTAGCTAACTCCTCTTTCCAAGGGTATTTACTCTTTTACAGTACACCCCTGGAAAAAGTAGTTTGTTAAACTTCAGTGCATTTTGAATGGGGTTTTGGTAAATGGTTTAATTGCTTTTTAACCTGTTAAAAACGAATTAACATGTTACGCTTTACTAGACACAACCTGTGAGTTGTGATTCTGAAGAGGAAAAATGGGTCCTGAACTGAGCCAAACTGTGGCAGTGTCTATCTTTAGAAAGTTGTGTGCGTGTGTGTCAGGGAGGAGGTTTTTATGTACCTCTCTGAGATTCCTTTGCTGCCAATTCATACAGATGGAATCAGTTTCAATCCCATGGCAATCAAGGTAAGACGTTTACCCTCTCTGCCAAAAGCCGCTCACCACACTAAGTCCAGATTGACATGGCTAAATTTCTTCAATCTCTTTCATTGAAAACCTGGACTAAGAGAAGACATGAAGTGTTTTGAGTGCTTTATGACATGTGGTGTGTTAACAGTGCAATAAAGACTTGTCATGAGTATCTTCTGTATTTAAACCTTAGCAAATGATTGAAATCTGGGAAACCTACTAGGGTCCTCTCTTTTTAGTTGGACATTTGTTTTTCCTATAAGCCATAATTTTCTGTTCATTAATTCTTTAAATTCAGCCTAGGTGTCTTGTTAAATCTCACCTAAGTCGTAGTAATCACTGAAGAAAACTGTGTCTTCATAGCTATGCAGTTGTCTATTCAAGTTTTGCTTTGCGAGATCCAGCAATAGAACAAAGGAATAAATACCTAGAAAGAGTTTTTTCATTTCCTCCATTCCCCGACTCCTGGGCAAGTTTTGAACTTTTTCCCTTTCTGGTATGAAGTAAGCCATGCCTATTTTCAGGTAATCAGGCAATCTATTTTGTGTCATCAAGCTCCAGGCCAGGGGAGGGTCTAGGCTGTAAACTCCTCCAGCAGACTGTAAACTCCTTGTGGGAAGGGAACCTGCCTACCAACTCTGATGTATTGTACTCTCCCAAGTGCTTAGTAGAGAGCTTTGCATGCGGTAAGTGCTAAATAAATATAATTGTTGAGCCTACTGTATGGATTTGAGCTTGGAACTGATGCTGTGGTTCGTATTCTGGAGCAGTTTCATCCCTGACGCCTCCAATAAATTCTTAGCATCAGATTGCTAGTGAGGATACCCACAGTAGTTCATGAAGTGCATTACTCCACCATATCCTTGAAGCCACAATTATTGCATTTTAGCTCCATGGAACTGGGAGTGTGACTGGAGGTTGGCAGGGTACTGCAAAGCAATTATTTTGCAACATGCAGTAGCAACTGAAGTGAGAAATAAGCCAAAAGCCAAGAACAATGATCAATCCCAACCTTCCCACTATAAAGTGTAAGCCCTCTGAAGACAGGGACTGACCTTCTGAACCCATAGCAAATCCCCTAAAAGCATGCAAGACAGAATTAAATGCAGTTGTGCTCAACAAATAATTTAAAGTGAAGGTGATGTACCTGTGTGGCACATCTCAGACATATGTGTGAGGTATTGTATAGCTAATGCCCCCTTCCTAGACTTAAGTAAATGAGGAATTTGAGGTGATCTTTGATTTAAAAAGTGATTATTCAACCTCCTGATGCTCAAGAATGTCAGCTTTGTCGAATGTAACTTGGTCACAGCAATATTTCAAAATGTCTATAATTGGCTTGTTCCTAGAGGATATTGGAATGCTTTGGGAGAGTGGAGTACTTGTTCATCATCCTCTTGTTTCTTTTATCCCCAATACCTCATTCCACCTCTAGCCCCGGAAGATCAAAAATAAGAAATGCTGTTTTTCTTCTGTTACCACTAGGGCAGATTCTTTCTCTGGTTGGTAGGTCTGAGAGCAACTTATTAAAGCCTGGGTAATTCAGTTTTCAGTTTAAATTCTCAACTGGCAATTGGCTGAAAGGAGACCTGTCTGAAGACTTGAACATCCAAAGCTCATTTTGTGATTGGCTCCTATCTGCTTGACATAGGAGTGCCTGGTCAAGAAAATCTAATGGAGTGACTAGTCATCGAAAGGAAAACAAGGGTAAGAATTCATTTTTCTAATAACTACTAATAATGTAAAGAATTAATGTCTACTGTGTCTCTCTTTTAAAAAGTAGGCCCGTTTTGGTTAGGATTAATGTACTCTCTTTGCATGCCTGGACCATTGCAAGGGATGTTTCTAAAGTGAGAAGAAAGGACTTTATGGGTACTGCATTTCAGCAGAAAGGATAAAAATGCAATTATTTTGTGTTTGCCAGCTGCACTACCACATTTGATTTTAAATAGTGCTACTGAAGCTGCCAGCTTCAGGATTTACGTTTTCCTTGGCCTTCGATTGTTTTTCACAATTGCTTGAATCGATACTGCTAAAAAATAAAATTGGTTCAAGTGAATTGTACTTGTTTGGAGATAAATTCCAAACCAAACTCAGAAGTTCAATGCTTGCTGAGTACTTATTCTAATGGCTAAAACTCTTTTAACTATGGGGAAATGATTAACTTTATGCTTTATTAGTATTGTCTTTCAGGGGAGAAGCTAGTGCAATTTTAAAATAAATCAACCGTAAAATAGCTTATCCTATTCAATATACCCATGCACATGGTTTCTGCATGAGCAAGTCTTTGTCAGATTCCTATCATCATTAACCTCAAAAGCAGGACTTGTGCAGTTACCACCAATTGAAAGTAAAGTCTATTTTAAAGCTCAGTCTCAGACTGAAACTATATGGGACTGTTCAGAATTTTTAAGAAAGATTAAATCATCCTGCTCCAGGGTTGATTCCTGTATTTGGGTACCACAGAAAAATGAATCTAGTGTGGTGTTTACAGTTATTACCACCCTTATCCAAAAGACATATTTAAAATAAACTGCCTGGGAAATGCTAGCTTTGACCTACCTGGGTGTGCAGCCCTAACATTTCTTTAGGAAAAATGGAAAGAACACAGTGCATTTTTAAAATAACTGACAACCAGAATCTGTAGTTATATTTGTTGCCATGTAGAAGAACCTTTTAAAATATAGACTTCCACCTTTTAGCCCATGAAAGTTTGTCTCACCATCTGGACGGTAAATTAAGTAATGGTCTACTATTGGACATTTAATCTGACTTGAACCTAGAAGTAGTAGTTGAATTCTGCCATAAATTTGACTCTGTTTTTTTCTTGCATCTGATATAATTTCCAAGACATTCTGGAAAGCTAGGAAGGTGTAATTCATAGGCATTTTAGCAAGCTGGAATATACTGAACAAGTCTGATGACCTATAAGAAATATATGGGCACATGGCAGTCTGAAATGGCTGTTCTGTTTTTTGGTTTGGTTTTTTTTCCCCAACTAAATATTTCAGCTCTCCCAAGAAAACTGGGCAAGGCTTTCTTTCCAGGTCTGAACCACAAGACATGAGGTTGCAGTTTCACCTAAAACTTGCTAAAATCACCTTTCCTTAGAATCCTACCCATCTGCCTTAAAATGGCTTTCAATGTGTTACTGAATTTGATTTCTGTGGTCATCTCAGAACTTGGATCATTTCAAATGACAAACCTGCAACCTGGGCTGAGGCTAGGTAAGGTCAGCTTTTGACCTCACACCAACTGGGATGCAAATGTCTACATGATGCTGTGCTTCCACCTTACCTTGACCAAGCTAATTGGCTTCGTAATATGATGTGGTTGCAAATGGAGTCAAAGTAGCTTTGGTCTCCACCATCAGAGAGATTGCATAACAGAAATAATGAGTTTTCTCTGAAATAGTAGTACTGTAGATGAAACCTTAGGTGGAATACTGCATTGAGTTCTGAGAACCTTATAATCAGGGAGTTAGGAGAAGAGCAATGAGATGGATTAAAAGAGAGTAAGCAAGGGTGAGTGAAGGGAAAAGCTAGTTAAAGTTATTCTTCAAGATTGGTAGTTTTAAGTAATGGCGTGATGGGAAGAGAGGGACTGCATATTTACGTATGATTTTGATGGTCTAAGCAACAACAAGGAAAGAAACACTTGATGATATTAAGGTTATTTGCTGCACCCAGAAATAATCAGATAGCATATTAATGGAAAGATATATGCCAAAATATGATCATTTATTATATGTAAGTACTATGTGCAAGACACTATGGGCACATTAGGAAGGCTAGATCATTATACTTAGAAGGCAAATTTTTCAGGTACTGCATTTAAAATTACTTTGTCAAAACACATGTATGTTTGAGATCAGCACTACAGTTGCAGACTTCCAAAGATTCTGTCCTTAAATAAGGAGAAATAGAGAGTGGAAGGAAGGGGGCAGAGCCCAGATTCGCCCCCTTCATATTTGACATTTTATACCAAGTCCTTTTGACTGAATGTAAACCTGTCCTGTTATAGCAGAGATGACAAATGAGGAGTGACCATTAATCTATTCCCTAGCTGACTGTTCCTCTCTTCAGTGACTAATCCCACTTGTAGTGTACAAGTAATGTAACTTTGATAACTAAAAATAATAGATTCTTTTAATAGGCTTCTCTCAGACAGGCATGCCAAACTGGTTCATGTTCTTTCCATTTTGGGATCTTGTGACACTGGATCCCGTTAGACGTTGATGAGTCAGTCTAGGTCCAAACAGACCCGAAGCTCGTAACTGTGATAAAATAGGTCTGACGTGTCTGCTGTGTGACTGAGCATCACAAAGGTGAATAGCGAAAAAGCTTCTCAGAGAAGAAGTGCCAGGGAAGAAAAGAGTTTTATAGCTAGGACTATAGTTTTATAGTTTTATAGCTAGGGGAAGCTGAGGTAGAAGACAGTTCAAATTAAAGCACTTTGCTTTCAAACAGTTAAAATCTGACTATTCCCAGTCTAGTGACTTAAAAGAAGCTCTTACTATGAAAATCGTGTCCTTGTTACAGTGGATCAGAGACATTAAAAATCAGCATACTTATTCCTTCCCCAAATAATTAACCCATACCTTAAAATAAATCTTTATGTACTAACAGCACTCACAAAGACCGAGACGATGGAAGGACTGAAAATGGTATTTCCTATTACATTGGGTTTGGAGAAGCAGTGTGGCTCAGTGGAAAGAGCACAGGCTTGGGAGTCAGAGGTTGTGGGTTCTAATCCCCACTCTGCCGCTTGTCAGCTGTGTGACTTTGGGCAAGTCACTTTTTTATGGCATTTATTAAGCGCTTACTATGTGCAAAGCACTGTTCTAAGCGCTGGGGAGGTTACAAGGTGATCAGGTTGTCCCACGTAGGGCTCACAGTCTTAATCCCCATTTTACAGATTAGGTAACTGAGGCCTAGATAAGTGAAGTGACTTGCCCAAAGTCACACAGCTGACAGTTGGTGGAGCCAGGATTTGAACCCATGACCTCTGACTCCAAAGCCCGGGCTCTTTCCACTGAGCCACACTGCTTCTCTTCACTTAACTTGTGTGTGCCTGTTATCTCACCTGTAAAATGGGGATCAAGACTGTGAGCCCCAAGTGGGACAACCTGATTACCTTGTATCTACCCCAGCGCTTAAAACAGTGCTGGGCACATAGTAAGCGCTTAACAAATGCTGTAATTATTATTATTATTATTATTATTATTATTATTATTATTGGAGAAATAGAGAGCCATTATGCTCAGTTTTCTCTTCTGGGCCCAGGAAATCCTGGCATCAGCCTCCCAAAAGGCGAAGAGGCAGTTGAAATCTGCCTCCTACCAGGAATTTGGAGGAAGGGGCCTAGCCAAACTGCAGACCTTTCAGGAGTCTTACCTATTGTCATTTTGCCCTGCTCCTTTACAGGTCAGTCTTTCAGTAGGGTACTATTGGGCAGCACCTCGAATTTTGAAGAGAGGGAAGCAGTCCTTCCTCCTTGCATTCACGAAGGAGTATGTTATTCTACCACATCATCCGCTGGATCATAAGACAGTCAGCACATCAAATTCAACTGAGTCCTATCCTGCCTTCGCTGTTCTGTAGACTACAACTGTGTACCCTAAGGAGGTCCAGAGGGGAAGGCATCCTTCTTCTGTCCCCATCCTGGCTCAAGTGGAGAATTGCTTCTCAGGAGTCAGAAATCTCCACTAATCTTGGACACACATCTCTGAGGCACAAAGTTGTGAAGTTGTGAGGAAACCAGAATTTTTTTTATGGTATTTGTTAAACATTTATTGTGTGCCAGGTAATAATAATGTTATTTGTTAAGAGCTTACTACGCGTCAAGCACCGTTCTAGGTGCTGGAGTAGTTTTAAGGTAAGCAGGTTGGACCAAGTTGCCGTCTCATTTGGGACTCAGTCTTAATCCCCATTTTACAGAGGAGGTAACTGAGGGACAGAGAAGTGAAGTGATTTCCCAAAGTCACGCAGCAGGCAAGTGGCAGAGCTGGGATTAGAATTTGGATCCTTCTTACTCCCAGGCCTGTGCTCTATCCACTAGGCCATGCCGCTTCTCAGTAGTTCCCATTATGCACTCCATCCTTATTCTGACCTTACCCCTCCCCTGTACCACACAGTTACACAATGGGGTAATGCTTTTCTGCTAGCATATGGTCTATTATCTTTACAGCTTCGACAGAGAAAATGAGGAAAAATGTTTTCCTTTCCTGCATAAACCCTCAGATGACTGTCATTATTTAATGGGTTAAGTAGGTTATTTTACAGACTCTAGTAGAATTGAAAATAATTCACTCCCTGTTAACATAGAATATATTTACAATTCAGTTTAATATCCTGTTGTGTAGAAAGCCTGAAAGACTGTCCAGCTGAGTAGCAAGAATTAGTCACTCACAATTCCTAATAATAATTGTCATTTCTTTTACAGTATTTATGGGCAGGTTCTGTGTCTATTCTTGCACTCTCCCAAGTGCTTCTTCATACTGTGCTTTGCACACAGTAAGTGCTCAATAAAAATGGTTGGGTGAATGAATGAAGTGCCTACTATGTGCCAGGCACCATACCAAGCATTGGGTTAGATGCAAGATAATCAATCAATCAATCAATTGTATTTATTGAGCGCTTACTGTGTGCAGAGCACTGTACTAAGCGCTTGGGAAGTACAAGTTGGCAACATATAGAGACGGTCCCTACCCAACAGTGGGCTCACAGTCTAGAAGGGGGAGACAGATAATCATATTGGACACAGTCAGTGTCCCACATGGGGCTTCCAGTCTTAATCCCCATTTTACAGGTGAGGTACCTGAGGCACAGAGAAATCAAGTGACTTGCCCAAGGTCACACAGCAGACAAGTCGTGGATTGAGGATTAGAACTCAGGTCTTCTAAACCATGGGCCAGGGCTCTTTTCACTAGGCCCTTCTGCTTCCCAATTTAAGCACTTACTCTGTGCCAAACACTGAACATACTGCTGAGGCAGATAAAAGATAATCAGGTCAGGCACAGTCCCTGTGCTGGAAGTCAGATCAGATGCAGTCTCTGTTCAACATGGGACTCACAGTCCAAGGGACAGGGAGAACAGGTATTTATCATTTTACAGATGAAGGAACTGAGGCACAGAGAAGTTAATTCACTTGGCACACAGCCTGTGAATGCTATCCTCATTAGTTTTTTTCCTATGCAAGTTGATTTTGAAAATTTTGAAAACTGTTTTTAGATCAAATGTTACATTATTAAAGCGTAAGTATAGTAAGGCATGTTATGGAAAACTGAGAAATTCCTTATGCTGGAATTCACTTGACAGTTTTGAAATATTTTAGTGTTTTGTCTAGCACTCTAATGTATGCAAATTTGTCAGCGTTAAACAGGTTTTCTGGAGAGTTAATACTTTTTAACTATATGCCTTGTCAGTTCTTGCTTCTCCAACTAAAATTATTTAAGAGTAAAGGAATTCTAAATATATGTGATTTTAGAAAAAACAAAATTAATAAGGTTTGATTAACCAATTTTCCTGAGTGACGCCTCTTTGAACTTTTTGCCCCAAAAAGTGATGTGCAGCTTTACGTCTAGTCAAATTCCAAGAAATTAATCCCTATTAATCCCTCTTTTACTTTGAGGTTTAGATTATGCACTTTGCCTTTTATGGCTCTGAATCCATAACTTAAAACATTTGCAATCATGAGGTAATTTTACTTATTTCCTTCCTTTATGTATGTAAGGCAGTTCCTTAAATGGGAAGGAGTTCATTTGTAAATCTTAATTGGATGCCCTTCATAGACAAAGATACACTTTAGAATTTAGGTAGTGATTTTGTGTCTCTTAGTTGGTCTTCCCCGTAGTCTGAATGGCTATGAGATTTTTAAAGTAAAATCTTTCAGACATGTAAATCTTCAAAGGATATTAAAGTAAACCTCCTATTGTTTAAACAGCTCTGTTGTTCATTTTTCTTGTCTGTAATTGAAGTGTGTAAAAAGTACTATTTTTGCAAAAAAATATAAACAAGAAGGACACAATCCTTTCATCTTAACATGATTATTTATAAAACTTTTCACCAGTAAAGCTTCTAACCTGGAAATATTGAGTGAATACCTGTAAACTTACTATTATCCCCAAATGAAGGTGTTTAACTAAAAATCCAGACTAAAATAAAGTGTCAAAATGTCACCTTTAGATATTTTACAATCAAATCACTTCTGTTTCTGTTTGTGCGAATACATTTCAAGTAGAAAAGAAAGCACTAAGAATTCAGTACTAGGGAAAAGAAATTAGTACTATACTACCCTCATTAGAAAGAGCCAGTGTGTTTCCTAAATGCCTATGCATGCTGAAGGCTTGGCTTAGAAACTAGGCCCTCTAATCTTCCTCCACAAACCTGGGCCAACTGTCTGGCAGTTTTTCTTTCACCGTAAGGGTAGAATGGATATATTAAGGTGCATGGACTTCATTTGAGCGCTTACATAGAACCAATATGTTAAGGGGAAACTTTTGAGTAGGAAGTTAAAGCCAAAATCAAGGATTGGTTTATGTGAGTGAGCTTCTACAATACACTTATGCTGTGAGGCCCATTTTTGTTAGAAAGAAATTGCTGCTCACTCCTCTTTCCTCTCTGATTTTTTAGGCTGAAAAGATGACAGTTTAGAGAAAATTGCTCCAATCATAAATTCCCAGTTTTCTTTGGAATGTACTATCTTCCACCCTTGTCACGCTTGTTGAGGAACAGGGAAGGTGTTCTGGGTGTGTTCATTGGGATCAATTCCATGGAAGAGAACATGGTACATCTCTCTAGACTGTAAACTCCTTTTTTTAAAAAAATAAATTGTATTTAAGTGCTTACTATGTGCCAGGCACTGGTACTAAGTGTTGGGGTAGATACAAGCTAACCAGGTTGGACACAGTCCGTGCCCTGCCTGGTGCTCACAGTCTTAATCCCCATTTTACAGATGAGGGAACTGAGGAACAGCAAAATTAAGTGACTTGCCCAAGGTCACACAGCAAATAAGTGGCACAGCTGGAATTAGAATCCAGGTCCTTCTGACAACCAGGCCCGGGCTCTGTCCACTAGGCCACACCACTTTTCTCCTCCTTGTGGGCAAGGAACGTGTCTATTAATTCTGTTTGTACTGTACTCTCCCAAGCGCTTTGTACAGTGCTCTGTGTACAGTAAGTGCTCAAAGACCATTGATTAATTGATCATCTATAGCATTTAGGGAGAGGAGACAGCAGCTTCATAAGATATTGGATGTGATGTTTTTAAGGAAGAGAATTCTTTAGAAGAGGGACATTTTGCCACCCTACTGTTTAGAAAAGTTAAAAAAAAAACATTTTATCATTACCTAGGCCTGTCGGAATGATCTAGCAAAGTGCCATGACCTCCCAAGTGGGTTTTTGTTGGAAGAGTTCGTGCTTCAAAGGGTAAGTAGTAGTTCCAAAGAAATAGCATGCAGCTAGTGGTTGTTATTAAAATCTAGCTGCCTCTAGGGCTCCCACGCTCCATGTTGGAAAAGGTCACAAGGAAATAAGTTAAACCAAGGGACACCTACCAAAATAATTCCATAGAGGTTTTTTTGGAACTAATTTGAGAAATCTGATATCCATATAGAAGAGGATATGAGCATCAAACTGAGGGAACCAATTGTCTATCAAAAAAATGCCTTACTTTTGTTTCGAAGTTCAAATTATTCCTCGTCTAAACTTTAAAACTGGCACATGACCCTGATCTAGATTTGTTGGGAGAATGTCTGGTATGTTTGAAGTGGCAGTGCTTTTCATTTGCACTAGCATGAATAAATATATTCATATTAAACCACAGATTAAGGGGATTTCTAGTCTAGAAAAAAAAATTGAATAACCTAAAATAAACAATCCCGTGCTGAAGATGTGCAGAAGCTGCATTCTCAATTAATCTTTCCCTTTTTAGTAAGCTCTATAGTACCTTTCACCTGAAGATTTTAAAGCTTTCAAGCATTACTAAATTGCTCATATACATTTTATTGTTAAAGGTGGATAGACTAAAACACAGAATTGCAATTGGACCCATTTACCATAATAAACGAAACCAATAACAGGGTAGAGAATTCAGGTACACTAACTACTATTGGCTTATTGTAAACCTCATTGAAAATATTTCCAGTCTTAGCCCTCCTGATTCTTGTTGGTTTAAGGAAAACCTAAAACTGCAGTACACAGAAAGGGAAGGTACATCTCTGTGTGTTTCCTCTGTGTCTGAGAATCAAAAATAATTTTAGCGTTTAGGACAATAAGCAAAGCTATTGGTGATATGGTAACACTTGTCTTTGATTTGTTCCTTGTGGGTAGGACCACATCACTTCTTTGGGTTATATTTTCCCAGTTGCTTAGCACAGTGCATTTGCACCCGGAGGATGCTGAAATAATGCTGTTGAGTGCTAATATTTTCCTATCAATGGATTGCACATATTTCATATATACCTAAAGGGGCTCCCATATTCCATGATGGCAGCATGTGTAGATTTAGAACTCCTAATAGAAATTTTGCAGTTCCATTACCAAGTTTCCATCCATTATTATTTCTTGGAGGAAATATCTAATTGAACTAGAATTTTCCTTTAAAAGAAACATATTTTTTTTTTAGCTGGGGGAACCAGAGCTATCTTAAAGGTGAGAATGGAGCCTTCGTGGTAGAGGGATTTGCATTTTAGGTATTAACAATGTGAAAATTTAGGGTTATTTCCCTAAATTATTGAACTCAGAGTCCTGATTTCCTTTTAGGCCTGAGTAAAATAAAGTTGTCTGTTTATAAGACTACTTTCCTTGGTTGGCACCTTCAGCACTAGCTTTGTCATTCTTGCACCCTTATAAATAATGTAGATAATTTCTCTTACTTCAAAAGAGCAATGAAAGTGGTGCATTTCTTACATGTATAGGGTTGGGTGGACATACCCGTGGCATCTGTTATCATTTTCATAAGTGCCTTCAGCAAAAAAAGGTCTAAATTTCAGGAATTCCTTCCTGAGGAATTCCAAGGTAAGAAGTTCAAAACCTTCTCTTCTTCCTTCAGAAGACTATCAAGAAAAACCTCTGAAATCCACCTTGGTAACAGGGAGGCAAGGGAAATGTGATAAAAATGAGAATCATAAGCCTACTGCCCTAAACTCCTTGTGAGCAGGGGACATGTCTATCAAATTTGTTATATTATACTCAGGGAAAGCACTTAATAAATAGAATTGATTGATTAGGCAGTTGAATCTAAAATGGTTGTGGAGTGCTACATGTAAATGATTGAAGCAGTAGTCTCTGAATTATCTAACCCAAGGCTTTGAAATTGTGAAGATTATCTTTTGATTTAGACAGTTTACACCAAATTGAAATTATCAGGTTCTTTAAACTGATATTTGGCCCCTAAAATTTGCAAGATCCCAAATCACATATACCAGTGTCATCCTCATTATTATTATCATCCTCATCATTATAGTTTTTCCCATCCCCAAAGCTCGGACAGTATGATCATCTGCCTGCAAATCCGGATTCTTGTGAAAACCAAATAAGCAATGGAAAAGAAGAGTAGTTCAGTCCCACTGCTTAAATTCTCCTTGGGTCCCCTGTGATACTGTTCAGGCCCCAGGTAAATAGTTGCACTTATTTTCAGTGAGGGATTCCATCCAGTAATTTTCCTACCCCGGTCTTAGGGCAGATATGTGAAAAATTACATTGCCCTGTCCATGATTTAATTATTCTTGGTTTTTAGGGATGGAGCTTAATGAAATGAGCTACATCCACTAATTTCAACTTAGTAAATTTTTATCCAGTTAGAAGTGAAAATTTTTATGGTATTTGTTAAACACTTACTATGTGCCAGGCACTGTATTAAACACTGGGGGAGATATAAACTAATCAGATTGGACACAGTCCACGTCCCACATGGGGCTCACAGTTTTAATCCCCACTTAACAGATGAGGTAACTGAGGCACAGAGAAGTGAAGTGACTTTGCCCAAGGTCATACAGCAGACAAGTGGTGCAGCTGGGATTAGAACCCAGATCCTTCTGAATCCCAGGCCCGTGCTCTATCCACTAGGTCACCTTGTTCCTCTATCAGCAGCCAGTCCTTGATGAGTCTAAGTAGTGTGGCTTTTACCTTCAGTTACCTGGCCAGAAAAGTATAACAAGCTTGACTCTGCAAGAACGCATAAAATCATTATAAAACCTATTAGACTTGAAGACAGCAATTTGGGAACATGTGATAATTAAGAAACCTAATAAGTGTGGTGCCGAGGGAGGAAGTGTTAACACCCAAGTGTGTGGAAGAAGGTTGGAGTTTGTTAATAATTAAACCAGAAATATTGCATCATTTTTCTAAGAGGAATTATACTCATGGCCTCGTGAAAGATGTACAGATAATCATCTCCAAATTAGAAATGAACAAGGAAAACATCAGGCAAAAATAATCTTTCGTAGGTTACATGAAAATGATAAAAACTCTATTGCATAAGGACACTCATTACTTAACTTCGTGTCTCAGTTACCTCATCTGTAAAAATGGGGATTAAAACTGTGAGCCCCACATGGGACAACCTGATTACCTTGTATTCATTCGTTTAATGGTATTTATTGAGCGCTTACTGTGCGCAGAGCACTGTAGTAAGTGTTTGGGAAGTACAAGTCGGCAACATAGAGAGATGGTCCCTACCCAATAATGGGCTCACAGTCTAGAAGGGGGAGACAGACAACAAAACAAAACATTTAGACATGTGTCAAAACCGTTAGAATAAATAGAATTATAGCTATATGCACATCATTAATAAAATAGAGTGGTGAATATGTACAAGTAAAATAGAGTAGTAAATATGTGCAAATATATACAAGAGCTGTGGGGAGGGGAAGGAGGTAGGGTGGGGGGTGCTTAGAACAGTGGTGGGCACATAGTAAGCACTTAACAAATACCATTATTATTATTATTATTATTATTTTTGAGAAAACCACTGGACTCCTGGCCGTGTATTAAGTACTAAGGAGATATTTACAGTGATGGTCTTTGTACTCAAATAACTTTTTAATCTCAGGGGAGAGGACAGCATACGTTTTTATCACATAAAAGGTAGTGCAGATTGCTTGTTATACTAGGTTGAGTGAATTTGCCTTTTTTTAGTAGGGGAATTCTTTGTGGAACAGGTGGATTGTGAGATGGAATGAAGTGGGGATGATATGCTTCAAAAAAGGATCATCCTGACATGCAATTAACAAATGTTTGTTGAGTTTATTGCCACTAGGCTCTAACTGCATTGCTGCTTCAGTAGTGCATTCCAGCTGCAGTACATTAAATGGTTCCCTCCTGACCTGCCAGGGATAATCTAGTTTACTGCCAGGGAGCCATTTGAACACGAAGGAGAAAAATCCCAGTATGTGGTAGGGCTTCAGAAAAGCTTAATATTCATTTTCATTTCTCACAATGGCCCTGTGTGCTATGTAAAAGCAGAATTCTCCAATGGTGTCTTTGGAAAAACTAGGATTGTTTGATCTTTCTAACCCTGTCATTGATCCTAACCTTTTCTTCTCCTAAACACTTGTCAAATATGGAGCAACCAACCTGGGCACTTGAGTAATTCTGTTAATTTTCCACATGAGCGGAGAGGATGAAAATTCAGAAAACAAAGACAATAGTTTAGTGATGATACCATTTCTGCCTTAAACTTTCTCCCTTTTTCAATCATCAAAGTCCATTAAATCATGCACGAGCTGAAGCAACAAGGCCAAATTCTCTCATGAAGTTTTCCTTTCCTAAAAACCAATAAAATTGTTCCATAAGCACAATTTTCCATCACTTTATTTGATCTAGTTTTAAATTACTAATTTAGAATTACCTGAAGCCACCCTATAGAGAGGGTCAAAAATTCTGGGTCACCCCAAGAATGCAAAAATTGAGTTTTGCCCCTCAGTACATTAATGAAGGCCAAAGCCACTTGCCTTTTTTTTAACAGTGTTGCATTTGTATGCACATTACACCCACTCCAGTCATTTCATTTCATGAAATGTGCAAACATATATTTACCATTGCAGTGCACTTGTAGCATATTTACATAACAGTTTTTCTGAGGTTTAATATATGGTAAAGTGTTTTTGGGGTCTTCTGACCCAAAAGCATTTTGTAGTGAGATGATATGGTTGGTAATATTATCAAACACGTCACATCAGGTTCACTTTCAGTCCCTTTGTGGAGTTCCAGCAATGTGATTTTTGTAGTAAGCTCTGTGCTTGTAAAACAATTTGGAATGATATTCCTTGAGTGGGAAATCAGTTGACTCATGCCTCCAACAAGAAACACGATTAGTTCATCTTCTGCCACTTGCCAGGAAGGAGTTTTGGTCTTTATTTGGGAAAGTGGAATAGTGCCATGCTCCATTTGTCAGTTCAGTTCCATTTGTCTACTCTTTCCTGTGTTTTGCAGGCTTTTACCACAAAATGACTGCCGTACTAAGCGAATGACAGTCAGAATGTGGTACCGCTTGATGTCTTCCTCCAATTCATCACATGCCATTTTAGGAACATGATGGAACTTGGACTAGTCACTCAAGTTTCTTAGACTTTCAGGCTAAAGTATGACCAGAATACAGGGTCCCTTAGGGAGGATAGTTTCCAAGACAAAATAAGTTTGGAAACAACCCATCCAGCAGCGCCAACTCTAATTCCCTTCCTTCAGAGGGTAAAATTTGCAGCCTGAAAAGATTATAGTGGACCAGGCAAGGCATGGTCCCAACATAATCTCTTACTCTTCTCTCCTCCCTCAGGAAAATCCTAAACTACTACCACAAGAAGATTAAAAAGATGTTCCTCCGGCACCAAGAAAGATCTGAAGATCTTTTTCAGTGTTCTTGGAGGTGAGGGGTGTAAGAGCTTGATCAGTTGGTGCTCATCCACCTTGTTCTCTAAAGGTAAGCAATGTGTATGATATGGACGTTCATGGGTCCAAGCTCCTACACGCGGTTGGTTTTGGAATGCTCCATAGCTAGGTTTGGACCATCAGACCACCTCACCAGAAGATGGTGCACACTTACCACCTGTGGGGCCAGAGGTCACCAACCTAATCAATCAATCAATAGTTCTCTCTTAATAGTACCCAGGCAATGTGCTCCCTAAGAAGCTTTAAAGCAGTCTTCATATGAAAGTTTTGAGGTGAATGATTTCATTTCTTTAAAACTTGTCGTCTTCCGCTTCTTCTACTTCTTGTTCTTCTTCAAATTGTGATTTAGCAACTGTAGTGATTTATGTCTTAGGAGGAAATCTCTTGGATAACTCGAGTTTTGAGTTCAATTGAGTTTTAGATATGCTTTCTGAGTAACCGAGATCCAAAGCAGTCTTGTGGCATAAAGAACGGTATCCTATCAATGTGAACATCACTGAAGAAAGAGTTTCATTATTATTTTTCACCTTTGGAAGGATCATGTGCTTGATGTGTAAGATAGGTGGAAGATGCTTCAAATCTCTGGTTCAAGCAGAGCTGCTCAAATCATTTGGCACTGTTCTTAATTAAACTTCTTCTTAAAAGTCTAGAGCCATAGACCTCTCTAACCTTTGCTAGAATGATTTCTGAATTCAGCTAATTGCTATTTATATTTAGGTTCATCTAACTTCTTATTCCGTCTTTCCATCCTACTCCCCAACAGTGTAGAGATGGACAGTTTGGTGATGTGACCTCCATTCCCCTTTAGATGCAACCTATATTACTGGCAGGCAGAGTAGGGACACAGCTCATGAAGGACAACTGGATCCCTCAGTAATGGTTCCTAGCAGCAGAGTCTGAAAAACCTTCATGTTTTCATCGCACACTTTCTTGTGGCCTACTTTGTCCACTCCCAAAATGGATATACATTCTAAATGGGCAGTTTCAAGTTGGACCTTCTTCTCTGAACCAAAGAAATCTACTGACTTTTAGAGCAGGTTGAATTTGAGGATTCAGTTAAGACTGTGGTTGGGCCATTCGCAGGTAATGACTATTTCCATTGTGATACACAGAAATGGTCCCAAGATGGGACTGAGGATCTTCCTGCTAAATGACAGTGGAGGACTTGTTTTAGGAGATAATAAAGATGCCCACTAGGCAGATATGAAGAAAGTGATATCAGTGTTTGTTCCCAGTCTGCCAGCCTTGTCTTGTCAAAGTTCTTGAAAGGAGCAAATTTGGGGGAGCCAGGGCGAAATAAAGCTAGAAACTTCCACAGAAAATAGTATTGGGATCTTTAAAAGTGTATCTGAAGATTTGGATAATTCTTACCATAATTAAGGGTATTTTTTCTCCTAAGAGCTAGTCATCCATCTGTGTCTTTGCCTTGTTCAAAGCTATAGGGAAAATGAACTTTTCTTTGTTAGTAATATTAGAAAAGATTCATTTTTACCAAAAAAACCCCCAGAGTCTGGGCCAACTGAGTGTTTCTTGATGCTCAAATAGATGATAGGTTTAAAGCAATCTGGTCTAGAGAAATAGAAACAATGAAAAATGCAAGTATTTGTGGGGAGATGAAAAGGACATTGGATGAATATTCATATCTTGAGAGGTCTGTATTTACATGAAGAGATTTTTCTCTCTAGGATTTTAGGTTGATTGGCATTTGGCGTTTATGATATTTTATCAGTTGTGAAATCATAATTAGAATAAATGGCACTGCATATATTTTCTTTTCTAACTAGTCAAGGAAAATACCTTAGAATGGAACCAGCAACCCCCAGGATTTATCATTTGGGAATATTAGAATAACCCCATTGAAATACCCTGCTCAAAAGGTTGAACCTTTTCTGTTTCATATGGTTTGCTTCTAAGTATGATGCTTTCAAAGGGCTCTTATAATTATCATAGATTCCTAGATTACTGTCCTTTAGAGGAACTCGATTCCTCCAAGAATCCAGGCAACCTGTTTTTGCAGGAAGAAATTCCTTTTGTCAACACAAATCAAGTTTTATAATTCAAAAGAGAAGTAGTGTGGCCTAGTGGATAAAGCAGGGGCCTGAGAACCAGAAGGATCTGGGTTCTAATCCCAGCTCCACCACTTGTCGACTCTGTGCCCTTGGGCAAGTCATTTCACATCTCAGTGCCTCATCTCATCAGTAAAATGGGGATTAAGTGAGCTCTATGTGGGTTAGGGACTGTGTACTTGTATCTACCCCAGTGCTTAGTACAGTGTCTGGCACATAGTAAGCACTTAACAAATGCCATTTAAAAAAGAACAGTAAATAGGAACAAATTACATGTTGCCTTTGGTTATCAAAAGCTTTAAGAATGAGGTGATGCCTTTATTACTGTTACATTTCCACTGATAAGGTAATGGGATCTTTTTTGTGAGGTGATTCTGTAAACAGATCAGGAGAGGAGAGTTACCAGTTATCAGGAGGGTGGGCTCTGTTACTGTTTGATTCATTGTGGTGGAAAAATTATTTTTGTTAAATGGTGTGTAGCAGATGAAATCAGTTACAATCACTACTGGAGTTCCAACTTTTGTGGAGCAAAGTTTTGGGGAAGAGTTTATTATAGGTAGAGAGGTATTCATGCCTTCACTTAAGTTGTCAGGATCAGTTTGGCAAAATATGACCAGATTTGTGATTTGTCTCAACATCTAGATGCTCCTCTACTATTAAAGTGATCATAGACAGTATTACTGTGAATATTTGAGCTGTCTTTAATGGCATGACTTGAATGTAAGTAGCTGAGTTTTTGCGGGGCGGGGATTGTAGTTAGCTAAGTGTTTTGAATTTTACAGTTCTGATAACAAGAATTTCTTTGTTAATATTATTTATTAAGCCTTTACTAGGTGTCAAACAGTGTGCTAAGCACTGAGGTAGAGGTAAGGTAATCAGATCAGAGAAATTTCAAGAAGTGCTTCAGGCTGATGTTGCAGATCCTGCATTGCCTGTGGATCTGAAGCATTCCAGTGGCTAAGGGGTTTCCAACTGTGTGTGACCCTGAGAGCTGATTCTGGGGAGAAGTGTGCCAAATTCTGTCCCTCAAGCCTTAGGAGTGGAGTGCTCAGTACAGCTGAAGAACTCTTTATCCTGTCCCTGTAGCAGAGGGCCCTATCAATATCTGGAGATTAGTGGGATCCCAGAAGATTTCAGGGACTCTCTTTGGGACCACTGATGAAGAAGAAAGGGAGTCTGGCAGATCTGGGCTAGATGAAGAGTAAATTCCCACTCCCAATAGATTCCGTCTATGTCCTTAAGTTCTTAGCAATATTATTCTTAATAGATCCCAGAGGGATAGGGCTAAAATTCTCTCTCAGCCCCTGCCCTTGAGAAGGATTTCAAGGCCACCAGTAGCTGAGGCTTCTTCAAATGTTAGTGATGGTCACCAAGGCTCCAGGCCCACTTGGTTTAGGGTTTATGGACATACAAGAAAAAATTCACTTCTAAGTAAAGTTGCAGGAGCAGTGTTTGGGCTTTGGAAATGATGTATGCTATGGGTCTCAGGTAATTTTAGAAATCTTTTGTACTGATGACTTCCGTAAGTTCCTTAAGAGTAAGAGTGCTTTGAAAGCATTTGAGTCTTGTCATAAAAAAATAAGAACAGGTGAGGATTCTAGGCTAAAGTCAGCTCTTTTCAGCATTAAAATCAGCAGCATCTAAGTGGTTGTTCATACTAGATGCAGAATTAGTCATCACTTCTTGGCTTGATGAAGATCCTTGCACCGTGACTATCTGAATCATGAAGACTGGGATTTTGAAAAAGCAGTCTTTGCCAAGCTTGCTTCTTAACCTTCACTGAAGAGGGACCTTTACAGTGAAACAATTCTGTCTAACCCTGTATATGTCCTTGTTGCAAGGATTTACCTCATTTGGGAATTTCTGTTGCAGCAACAACCACTTGATTAGTGTGGATCTAAACTACTTCCCTTCTAGAGAAGAGACAAATTGCTTACAATTCATATTTTCTGAAGGCAGTGGTCACACTAGATGAACATTCACCCTTTGTATGGGAACTCTTGCCTTTACTTGTCAGATTAATATTAGCAACAATTGTGGCTCACCAGCAGGCGGGTTGACACTTACACCAGCTGCAGGTGAGGCAGTTAAACAGTCAGAGTTTAAGCTATGGCGCATTCCAAACCCATTCACACACAGGAGGATATACCCAGGAGTGTAGATGTGTTTATAATTACTGCATTTCCTTCAGAGAACAAGAATTACAGGTAAGTAACATTCTATTATTGAGCAATTACAAAAAACATGGAAAATGCCAGGTGCTAAGTGCCATTTTTGAAGCACCAGTCAGGAAAACAAGGTAGGCACAGAAATAACCTTTAATAACAAGCATTTTTCCATGGCTCCTAATTCTGAGCGAAACGGAATTGAGTTCCTAAAGAAAGACACATCAACTGTCCACGGGCACCCCTGGATTTACATATAACCTGAATATGTTTTGATCCCTATAGATGAGTTATTTTCAATAAGACAATCTTTTCATGCCCAATTAATAAATATTAATATACATATATACCAAACTTTGGCCACAAGCTCTAAGCTGTATGCATATATGCACAGAATTCAGTCGATCAATTATATTCATTAAGTGCTTACTCTGTGCAGAACACTGTACTAAACACTTAGGAGAGTACAATATAACAGAATTAATAGACATGTTCCCTGCCTAGAATTAATTGTTAGATCATGCATGGATCAAGAATAGTGTCTAAGTGCAACCAGGTCTGCCTGCTGTGTTCAAGCTGATGAGCTACAGAGAAATTCTGTTATCTATCAGTGAGTTTTGTCCTACTTTATCTATGTATCTGTCTACCTTCACTTTGATTGTGAGCCCTGTGTGGAACGGGGACCATGCCTCATCTGATTATCCTATATTTGCCCTCAGACCTAGGAAATACACAATGAATACCATAACTAACGAATTATATTTTTTCCTGTGACTTCCAACATGCCAGCATCTCCCCTCCCACCAAGGAAAAAAAAAATCCAAGTTAATAGCTCAAGAATGGTCATTGAATATACCATTTTAGAATTTAGTCTTTATTTGAAAATTATCATGTTAAACTGAACAGTAGATAATCGCAGTAAAGTTATTGTGTGGCAGCTGTCTGTTGACAAAGATTATAATAAAAATTAATTTAAGCATTGCTTTCACTTCTGTCTCCAAAGAACCTGTACCCTCTTGCAGCTATTGTAGATTTAACCTCACAACATCACTTTAGAGTCAGCTCAGATGAGGAAATGGGCATAGATGTTAGATGTACCTCAAACTACTGGGTGATGTGTCAGCTCTCCTGACTCCTCATCCAGTGTTCTCTTCACTTCTTTCCAAGTTGTCTTCTTACTGTTGTAACTGAGATACTGTTGTCTCTGCTTTCTTCTGTAATGTTGGTACCAGTACTTTACAATTAACTTCAGATTCTTTAGCCAAAGACCCCTTAGCAAAGATTTACATAACTAACTCTTCAATGTAAAATAGTTCCTGGGAACCACTAACTTCTATATCCTCTAGGATCTTGAAAGTTTTCAATATTTAAGGGTTTGATCATAATGCTGAGTTGAAATGATGGAGTCAAGTACAGGAACTAGGAACTGAAAGAAAGTAGGAGGCAAGAAGACATCATGGAAAATATTTGTGTTTTTCCACAAGGCGAAACTTCCTCCTAAAGGGTCAGAAAGTGCATATAATAGTCTAAAGCAGACTGTTGAAAAGAGTTTAGCTTTCTCCTGTCTAATGTTCTTTCTCATGGGAATTACCAGACTGATAAAGTAGCAAGAACTTTCTTTTTCCTTTTATAGTAGATGACCTTTTGGCTAAGCTAAAGTTCTGCTTTTTATCTGAGGAGAACATCCTGCCATGGAAAAAGGGGGTGTTCTGAAGGCACAACTTCATCTGTATCTTTTGGTAGAGCTTACAGAGTAGGTGAAGACATATTAGAGAGGGTTGTATTCTTCATGTTTCATCCAACTACTGTTTATTTTAAAATCTCCACCTTGATTGCATTTACAGCATATGAGCAATAAAATATTTACTGTATTCAGTAGGGATCTATTTTTAATTGCTAGATTTATTACTTTGCCTTCTAGAAGTGGAATTTCAGATGTGTTTGAATTGAGAACTATATTCATAATGCAACAGTAAAGTGTTTCTTTATAACTCGTGTTTGTGTGAATGATCAATTCCCTTTTCTTCTATTTTACTGAGCTTTTGACAAAAGAGGTCGTTTGAGCTGTGATTGCCTGCAAAGGAAATACTTTTTTTCAGGTTCAAGTTTTTCAAGTGATTTTTTTTTTCCTGACATCAGTTTTCTAGCCATGGAATGTTTTCTTTTCTGTATTATATGTAGGTCTAGATAGTTTGGGTTTGCATCCTAAAATGAAAGATTATTGTCTCTGGAGTTTGGGGAGTTCTAAACTTCAGTAAAGTAGTTAAAAATGCTGATGCAGCTTTATAGTAGCTTTGCCACAGTTGCCTTTTGTATGTAATTTGGTAAATACATTTCCAAAGGAATGTTGAAACCCGAAGAAATTTGAGAACAGGAGTTTTGATATATATTCCAGAACAGTTCTAAATTTAACTCTAAAGAATTGGGAATTTGAAGAAAGGAAGTTTGATCCAAACTCTTGGGGGAACAGGTGCTTGAGTTAAAATCCTCGTTATTAAATTACAGCATTCCTTTAGGTTTATTTAAAGTGGTCCACATTAAAGTCATATGTGCAACAGCTTGCCAAAATTTGAGGGAAATTTTATAGTCTATGAAGTTTCTGATGTCATTTAACATAAAATTTGATATCTAAAAGAAGACACCGAATAGCTTGTGCAAGTGTTGTTAAGATAATGGCAGATCCTGCAAGAGTCAAACCAATATCAGTCAATCAGCGGGTCTTTATTGAGCACTTACAGTGTGCAGAGCACAAATCCCAAAGTCATATTTCTTGGCAGTGGAATTTTCAGCCTCATATTCAGTGCAATGAATGGGAAAGTTTGTCATAGTTTCCACAATAGCTGTCAATCAAGAAGAGCACTAGACCAATCAGGCATGCTAACTCCAACCCCCCAAAACCCACCTTTAATGGCCACAACAAGACTGATTTCTAGCTGATTTGTAGAAACTATGGCAGAAACTTTTGTTATGAACTTTCCCATTTGTTGCACTGAAAATTAGGTTGAAAATTTCACTGCTGGGAAATATGCACTCTTCTTGAGTAACAGCTGTTGCCTAGGAATGTTGGTGGCTTGACTCCCCTCACACAGCCACATGCTTGAATTCTGAAGTAGTGCTACTTTACAATTGATGTTTATGTCGATCAGTAACTTTTGATTTTTTAAAAGGCTTTCACTATTACAGAATGACAGTATAATTAAGCTCCAACATAAATGTACCCATGTTGAAAATAGCCTGGGAAAAAATGTCATCTCTATTAAAAAGTATAACTTTAAAAGACTGCATCAAAGAGTAATGCTTATGCAAGTAGACTTAAGTTATTCATGTTCTTGGTGTTTTCATTCATTCATTCAATCGTATTTATTGAGCACTTACTGTGTGCAGAGCACTGTACTAAGCGCTTGGGAAGTACAAGTTGGCAACATATAGAGCTGGTCCCTACCCAACAGCGGACTCACAGTCTAGAAGGGGGAGACAGACAACAAAACAAAACATATTAACAAAATAAAATAAATAGAATAAATATGTACATGTAAAATAAATAGAGTAATAAATACATACAAACATATATACATATATACAGGTGCTGTGGCGGGGGGAAGGAGGTAATGCGGGGGGATGGTGAGGGGGAGGAGGGGGAGAGGAATGAGGGGGTTTTAAAAATTTCAATTTTTTCAGCTGGCTAGTAGAGCTATAATGTTGGTGCTGCAACTTTCTGCTTCTGGTATTGACTGTCTGGTCTCATTTCTCATTTTTTTGGGCCTATTAATGAGCAAATGAAGACTGCAAGGAAGAGTGCCCATCACGGACAACTCTCCTAGAATATCTTGAAGTTCCTGGCAGTAGCTGAGTAACACATGCTGGAAGTGGTAGCAGAAGTCAGACTCTTAATTCAGGGTTTTCGGAAAGTGGTGACAGAGAAACCATCACACCATTGTCTCTTTCACCTTCATTAGGATGAATTCCACACTAGAAAACAGTTCATCAGAGTCAGGTGTAATAAACTCATTGACATTTGTATCATCCATTTCCAAAATAAATTGCCTCACTAGGTCAACATCTTCTTTGGTTACCTAATCAGAGAACTCTCCTAAAATTTTGGAAATGGACACAAACTGTGGGCAGAGCTTCTTCAAAGTCTCCAAAGGAGAGGGGCCAGAAAGGGATTTATTTTTAGCTCTGAACTAGAACATCAGGGCACAGTTGGAGGGTACATGGGGTGATGGAGTCTCCCAGGAAAAACAACAGATGATCCTCAGTACCAAAATCAAGCATGAAGGAATGATTATTGTGATAATGATTTGTTCCTCATCGTTCATACTCTCTGGCCTCTGCCAGAGGTGTTTCTGCTGGGTTACAGAGAGCAACAAGTAAGCAGGAGGGTAGGGGTGCAGCACGATACAGAGTGCAGAAAGCAATGTTTTTCCTAGTATTCTGGATTCATTTATAACAAGCGAGTGTGGTATCAAATATTACTGGTGTAAGTCATCAAAAATATACTGGGTGTATCCCTGGGATGGAAGGTGTATCCCTGGGATGGAACCTATGGGAAAGAGTGGAAAGGGTTGGCGGGCGGAAGGAGCAAAGTTAAAACGGGCTGAGAGGCAAAGCAGGGTCTGGGGTGGAAGACACTTGATAATCAGTCACCAGGAAGTGTAAACAAGGTGACTTTATTTCTGATAGGGCACAAGTTAGTTACCCTATTGTAGAGCCTAACTGACTCAATAAAGATACCTGAATGCAGCTATATTACCTACATTTGATTAAGTGCGCCATTTGGAGTAATTTCATTAAAAAGAGAGTACTGACCTTGATTCAGGAATCAGTTCTTCATTTATAGCATTGTTCTTAGGAGAAAATTGGTTCCAACTTAAACATATCAATTTAAGATGTAGTTTTCAGGATCAAATTGAGTTGTAAATCACAGGATTTCCTGTAAATGAATTTTTGGTTTTCTGTGTGTTTTTTGTAGAAGGTGAAAAACTTTAGTACACTTTTAAGATAAATGTTTCTTTTAAGGGGAAAGAATATTTTGAAAACTGAAAAGAATATAGGGATGAAATCATTTGGCAAGTAATCCTCATTAACAGCATTTATTGAATACTTAATATGTTGTAACGCCCTATACTAGGTGAAATATTTACATATGCTGATTATTGATTTTCCTGGGTTTCTTATAATCAACAGAAATAATGATTTAAGTCTACATAAGTCAAAACTAACTGTGAAGGTAAAAAAAACTCTACATGAAATAGTTTCAAATTTTCATCTTGAATCTGCTTTTCTCCCTAATTATCCTACTTCCTTAGTGTTGAATGTTCTTCCTAGAAGTTGCTCTACTAGCAATAATCACCCTGCAGTGGTTTCTCATGACTTTTAGATTTTTAACCGTAAGCTATCTCTGTAGTTTGTTTAGTGAACTTTTTTTATTAACAAGTAGGATGCATCCCCTATTATTAGGAACTACATCTAGGTTTTCTATCTTAAATTAATGTTAATTTTTTTTTAATGGCCTAGTGGAAAGAGCATGGACCTGAGAAGTCAGAGGACCTGGGATCTAATTGCGGTTCTGCCACATGTCTGCTGTCTGACCTTGGGCAAATTACTTAGCTTCTCTGTGCCTCCATTACTTCATCTGTAAAATCAGGATTAAGATTGTGAGCCCTCTTTGGGACTTGGACTGTGTCCAACCTGATTATCTTTTATCTACCCCAGCACTTAGTACAGTGCCTGGAACATAGTGAACATTTAACAAATATTGTTTTTTTAAAAAAAAAAAACCCAGTAATTTCTAATCACTTTTCCTCTGATGCTCCTAAAGTACACAGATCATTTTTACATTCAATATTTTCCATTCAACATTTTGCGAGACTGTAGCTCTCCGTAGATTTATGAACTCTCGTTGTAACTTTTCTTTTTAGGAAGTGGGTGATGGGAGAAATCTTGGGCAAGCAGTCTGTCTTGATTTTTTTTGATTTTGCAAATTCATGATATCAACCTTCAAATTTTGTGAATAATCTGTGTGCTAAACAAATACTCTGCCTCAAGCCCATAAAAGCATTAATCATATCATGTTGGCTAGAATCAGTCTCATGCTTTTACATTGATAAATTGCTGTTGATGGATTTTTTGTTTTTAAATAAGAAAATGCCAGCCACTAAACTCCTCTTCCACACATCAAGATATCCTAATATTGTAGTTGAAACTGCAAATGGTTATAAGCAGTGGGCAGGAAGTGAGGTAGGACCTAATTCAGTGTCCTTCTTCTTAAAACTCTACATTTTAAGTGGTTACGACTATTTGGCCTCTCTTGACCTCGCTACATGCCGCTCACACCCATCAGTCCCTTATTTTGACCCTTTTGGCCCTGAACTTACCTATTTCATTAGCCATCCTGTTAGAAGAGACAGAAGCCTTGATTTTTATAAATAAATTGTGTGAAATCTGTTATAAAAACGATTGTCGTATTTCAAACATGGTTTTGAATTTTTCAAAAAATTTAGTGGTGCCCAGAGTAATGTACATAGTACTTACATGGTAAATTTATCGACCATTCTGTTTAATTTATCTAGAGTTCCGATAAACACAAGTTGCATTCTCCCGGAACCCCGTGTTAAGGAAAACTTGCATGTAATTCACTACGTCTAGTGCCCCCGTATGTACCCAACAATTTCTCCCAGCACCGTGTTGCTCTGTTTGGCTCACATTGTCAGAAGGACATGCCTTACTCCTGCTGTGTCATACCGTAGTTAGGATCGCACGGTGAAAACACAGGTTCTGTGAGCCCTAAGGCTACTGCTACATTTCTGTTGCATCCCTTTACTGTTTCTACATTTGATTTCAAGGCGGCTGGGATTTGTGTCTGTCTGAACGAATTTTTTAAGAGCTGGCAAAGGGGCCTGTATGGGAGAGTACTCTTGTACCAAATTCTCCCATGCTTGGGTTCGAGGGGGTGGTACTTACCCCTCTGCCTTCAGCTAAAGGAAGTTTTGGCCTGGGCTAGTGGAGGTTGAACTCCACCTGTGTAATTAACTCATTGGATATAAATGATCTTTTAAAGCTTCAGTAACTTTCAAAGAGGAAGCATATTTTTCTTAATAAACGATACTTGTTTGTGTGTTGTATAAATTCCGCTGGAAAGTTATCGTTCCAAAAAGAACAGTCCCGCTGCTGATTATATTTACATTTGAAAAAAGACCTGGCCGGCACCCAAATTTCAGGTAAAAGAGCATCTTTCACCCTAAAGTTGGTAGTCAACAAAAAACATTTTATCTGTAGGAAACAGAAAAATAAGTGTTTTCAAATTAGTCTCCGTGAAAATTATTAAAAATCTGGGGGGAAAAAAGTTGGCAGGAAAAAATACCTAATTCAGATTTATCTTATGATTTTATGTTTTTAATATCCATATTTTACCATGCATCAAAATGTTCTATGCTCTTCAGTGCAGTGGCCAGAGTGTATCAGCTAATTGTACCCAAAGAAACAGCTTATTGAAAATCCTAAGGTTAAAATGTTAACACCACCAGGTCTTACATTTCCTACCTAAATGTCCTTTGTATCTATGCCATTATGTTAATTTTATCAGTGGCTAAATATAGTTATCTCTCTTGGCTAGTTAAGGGGTAATCCTACAGGAAGGTAGTGACCAGGATACCTGGAGACCTATAGCCTTTATTCTATTACCTGGATATCCCACCGATGATGCTTCTTCATTAAATGAAATATTTCAACTGCCTTCTATAGGTTTTTGTCCCCTCCCATATCCATAACTTTTTGATCCATCCCAGTTTTGGTTCTTGAATATCTGACCTTTAAGATGGAAGCAATTTTTCTTTAATTTAGTGTGCACTTTCATTTATTTCACTGAACATTGTTGCGTAGCTATTTCCCTTATTTTAAATTTAAGTGAATATTAAAATGCTAGTAATGGAGAATGTAAAAGTAGTGTAAGAGAAAGAGGTAGTGGTGGTGGTATATTTCAGGTCTTTATTATGAAAACCAGTACACTACAAATGACCCAAATCTTTCATCCTTCCAAACTGTAAATTTTGAAGTGGTTGATGCAGCAAATAGAGCAAAATCAGGGGTAACTTTCCAGATTAATGTGTGAATGCTTTTAAATATAGCTCCAAAATAGACATTTCTGTTTGTAACCTAAAAGTAACTAAGTTGACAGTCTTAAAATCTAAATATTTGAAAAAGGAACCCAAAATCAGTCTATTCAGAATTTCAGGAGGAGCTTGCTCAAGGCAGGATTTAGGACTTTTTGGCCTCTTCTGAAATCCTATTTTGTTTTTCTATGCCTTTATTCAAATATTTGGTGTGGAATTTGCCTAAGAAATGTTCTCAGGCAGTCTATTTAGAGTCATGGAGATAGTCACTCACTAACTACCATGGATGCATACAAATAATGTCAAGGTGGTAGGTTGAGGACCAGAGCAGGAAGATGTGGAGCTGGAATTTGAACTCTTCAGAAAGATCATGGGTCAGACCATAATAATCCCAGAAATTGATGGAGAGAGTTTTCCTATCTCCAATATATATATATAATTCTGCTTTATTCTTAAAAACTTCTCTTGGATCTGTGCCCTCATTTAGCTCAAGCTACGTGGAGTTGTTCTATAATTGAGCATGTTTGATATTTCTACTCTTAGATCCCTAAAGGAAAAAAAAAAGGAAGATTCAAGTGCTCCAAATGGTCACCCACAATCTCAGGAGAAAAGTGTGTAACTGATAATTTTTTTTTTTTGAGAGAATTTGACAGGCATGTCTGTCTTCAGAAAATTTTCAGTAGCAGCTCTTCAAAGGGGTTAAAACTAGCTCTAATCCTCATCAAGCATGACTCTCTTAAAAATTTGGTTTATTTCACTGTCCTGATTTTAGATATTAACATAGTTTCCCTTTATTTTTCCTTTTGAATTTAGTGTCCTTAGGATAGGTTCTACTTTGGAGCTACTTGGTGGGGGTAGAGGGGAAGGAGGAATTATTCTCCTCTACCTCTGCATCCCCCATTCCCCCAGCAGTCAAATGGCCTTGTAACCAAGAACTTCGATTAAGGAACTGGTTGACATCAATGCCGTATTCTAGTCACTTGGGCCATTTTCCTCCCTAAAGCATTCATTCTAAGAAGCAGAACAATCTTTTGTCACACGTCAGAGAGGCATAAAGTTTTTTTTTGTTAGTCCATGTATAAGTAGTCAATCTATACGTAAAGTTTAAAAGTGTTTTATTTAAAAAAAAAGACTTTGGGATTTATATTTTGTAAATGCATCACCGAAACGTATAAAATTACAAGTTGACTATCACCAGCAAAATTCAAGCTTATCATTTCAAAAGCCATTTTGCACCCCTCCCAAAATGAGAGTTTGTAGAGTAGAAATGACTAGAAAAGTTGCCCAAGGCTACATCCAGTATCTAAAATTCTAGGAATGGCTTGCACAAGGAGAGATTTTTAGATTTCAGGAAAGGACTGAAAGTCATAATCCAAGTGCTTACTACGGTGCTCTGCACGTAAGCATTTACCCATACTATTACTAATATTACTACTATTGTACCTTTCATAAAATATTTGGCCTAGACTTGCCTAAGAAAATATCCCAGACGTTCTATTGATAATCATGGAAGTCAGTACCGTGGGCGCATAAAAATTAGTGCCAAAATGAGATGATGAGTGCCAGGCCAGTAGAATGAGGGAAGAAGAGGAAAATGTCCTTCAAAATCAGGGAAGCCCTTGCCAATGCTGTGAAAAAAAGATAAGAACAACATATGCAATCCCAGAATTAGGGAAACATGCAGCTTGTGCCAGTTCTCCCATGTCCTTATCGGTCTGGGAATTGAAAATAACAAGCAGTGACTGGGTATTTGAAACTGCTACCTTGATGAAGAGCTGATGGTTGCATTGTATGTCGTTTGATGCAGGAAAAACCAGGTTCTCTATTTCCTGGACTGCAGGAACTAATCTTACTCTTTTTCCCCAGGCCTGGAACTGGTCAGTCTGTAACAATAGGCGCCTCCATACTCACCAGCCATTTGACTGCTACCACTCCTTCCTCACTTCCAGTAGGGAGTGGGAGGCAACCAGGAGGGACTGTGATGACCGGGGAGTTTGGGGTGTTTTACATTGGGCAGCAGTGGTCCTTCTGTGATTGAATTCGTAATTTCAATAACTCCATTTAGTGAAAGTGTGTCCTCATAAAAGCCCTCTGTATGTGGAAACAGAATCCATCCATGAGAGGCCTGTAGAAATTCAACTGCTTTGCCTCTTGGAAGCCTCTAAATTTTAAGGAGAATTAGATATGTCTATGGTTTCAAAATACAAGCCCTGAAAAGACCTTTTTTGGCAGAGATTTTTTTTCATGGAATTTTTATAAAATGCCAGTTCATGTGGAATGGGGCAGCCCTCTTAGTGGGTTGGGGATCCCCTAGCACCATCCTGCCGTCTTCTTTCAGATTAGCATGTCACTCACCTTTGTTCACTTCTAGGTCAGGGCCACCATTTCTAGATTGGACCTAATGTTCTAGAGCTCTGCGCTGGCGTGCTGAGCCCCCCTCCTCCACCCTCCCTATGATGTCTTAACCTCCATCTAGTGGCCCTGTGAGGTTCATTTATTAAATTTCTGTGGTCAGTAATTTATAATCAATCAATCAGTGGTAATTATTGAGTGCTTACTTTATTAAACACTTGGGAGAGTACAGTTCAACAGACTTGGTAGACACATTCCCTGCCCACAAGGAGCTTTCAGCCTAGAGGGGAATAATCTCTTAAATATCCCACTTTTCTCACTTCTTTCACCTTCCTTTCCTGTGCTTCAAATTAGGGATTTCCTTCACTCTTTCAGTATCTAAAATTCTAGGAGTAGCTTGCACAGAAAAGTTTGGTGCATCACAGATTGGCAAACCTCTCCCTCTCAGGGACAGGGCCCAGAAAGCACCCCCTTAAGGTTCACCTGGCACTCATCATTGAATTTAAGCATGAAATGCACATTGTCACTGTTGATAAAGACAGAAAAAAAAATAACTTCAAGATAACAAGTCTGTATCTCTTATCTTTTCCCAAACAGATAGTTATGGGGAGGAGGGGTATGGTGAAGCAGACCGGCGACTTACTGTGAGGAAAGTAAGGAAACTGATATACATGCATCATCTTGGACTACTCGGTGAGGTTGGTGGGGGCGGGTGTTTGGGGTAATATGCATATCTCATTCACATCCCTTCAGTATGACTAACTTAATGTGTCACCCCTGACAAATACAGAAAGTAAAGCTTAAATCTCTTCAGGATATTTATTCAATTCTGATTTGTAATAAAACATTCTAAGTGAAAACCCAACTTGAGTAATACTTGAACAGCCTAATCTTTCCATGACCCACATAATGCACCACACCCAAACATCTGTGCATATATCAGACATCAATTATGTTGGCAGAGAAGGAGGGAAGTCCTTCACCTGAAAAAGCAGCTGCAAAACGGGGACTTCCTCAATGTGGTTTCAGGTACAAAGAATAGGAAATGTCTCCTCTATTTGTACTAAAACATTTCAGCTTAGTTTTTAGTAAATTTACTTACCCGGGTTTCTTTGGAGCAAACCAAAACAACTTTTTGCTTTCTTTTAATCAGAATTTTCTCTGTGGCCATTCCTCTTGAACCAAAACTAAACCACATAAAATAATTTATTTGGTCATAAGCTGCTTTTTTTTAAAAAAAAAAAACCTACAAATATGCTTTACTTTTGATATATTATAGGACTCATAAAATCACTTTTCCACTAAGATAATAATTGAGGCTTTTTTGATAGTAGAACTGATGGCTGTGAATACTGCATAGCAGTCATAAACACCATTTGGAAATGGTTATGCAAAAATTGACATGTAGATTGTGTTGTGACTACTTTTTGGCAGGGTTTTGTATGTTCATCTCTACCAAAGGGGGGAAATGAAATCAAATTGCACATAAAGAGGCAAAGCACAATCAATGTCCTGTAAGAAAATCTTAAGTATCTAAGTGACAGGAAAGAGAAAACTTTGGGCCGTGAATGTGTTTTTGTAATTTCACATGTTATTTCAATTGTCTTAGGGCCTTTGTGTATAGTTTATAAATGTGATACATTGGTTTTTTCTGATGAATATAACAAATAGAGTATATCTTGAGATCTGATTTCCCCTTATTTTACATAGGAGGTAGCTACCTGAATTCCAAATTCACAATTCGGTATGAATAGAATACTGCAGGGTTTTTGGATTTGTTTGTTTGTTTTTAATGTTGTCTTTTTAATTTATCCCTCAAATAGATGGCGCCTTGGAGGTAATATGAATTTATTATGGGCTCCTATGACTTCAAACTTACAAAAAGAAACCCGTTACATAATGTGTTTTTGAATAGAAAGAAAAATTTCCTCTGAAGTGTGGTTGAAGTAGTGCATGTATCGTCCCTGAGTTGATCTTCAGCAATGTTTCCTCTTCATCTCGGTCATTCCTTGATATGACTCCACTTCATCCCCTCACAGTGACATCCCTCCTTCTTCTATTAATAGACATTTGCCCCCAAGAGGTGGAATGTGAGTTAAATGTTCTTGCAAATGTTTTTTCCCTAGATTTCATAGACGGTTTTGTAGATCTGGTTGGAAATGATGGACTGAAATATTATAATTATGTTTCTGTTGCTCGCTGCAAGTCAATATGCAGTTAAAGTTGGTTTTGATTACACACTGTTGGGCAATTCTGCGAGAACAGAATTAGGAACCCTGGTAATCAACCTCATCTCTGCTCTTGGATGCTGATTTGGATCACATTTAGTGTTGGTGCAGCTTTTGAAGAGGTTCAGTTTTCTGTCTGTATTTTTATATCCTGATGAAGTTTGTAATCCGTTGATGTCATATCATCTTAAGATAGTGATTCTCTTTGTATATGTAAATGTGATCTCTTGGAGTAGTGGGGAGAAGAGCTTCCCCTACCTTTCACCCAGAAGAACTGGGGGGCTGTGCTTCAACTATGCAGTTCTGAGCTGGTTTTCTTTTGAGTCAGGACTTGGCAGAATTCTGAATTTCCTGTATTCTCTAAGGTTGTTGCATTGCTTCCCTCATATGTTCATATTTTTAGTAAATTAATAGAGGTGTGCTACCGTAATGGATTCACATCCGTTCACAAAATGCTATGGCTTCTGGGACTTTCAAATTCATGTGGGAGTCCATCTAACAGGCTAAAGTTTGTTAAACTTTATCATTTCTTAGTGGCATCTAGAGAATGCTTTATCTGAGTAAAATTCATGTAACACTATCCATTCATTTCTAACTCCTGTTGAGTTCTGTGTATTTCTCATTGTGTATTTTATTCAACTTCTTTAACCATTTATCTGTCTTTATGATCCACTAGAGGTTAAATTCTGCATGCAATATAATACTTGATTCTTTTCCCTGAGTGAGGTGTTGGTCTCCTGAGGGTCATATTTCTGGTAGCAACCTTAGTCTAAAACAGATTTTTATTGCAGTAGAGCTAACCTGACATATTTCATCATTAACTTTGTTTCCCAAAAGTAATCCCTTTTTTAACTCCTCAAAACATTTTCTCTTAATTCCTACAGGAAAAATCAAGTTTATTATTTTAATGGAAAATAGGGATCACCTGAATTCATGGCAGACACAAACAAAAAACAGCAAATTTTCAGACACTAAGCATAGTCATTTTGGGTTTTGTTAGCTTTCAGAAGTCAAAATAATTTTAAGCATGCTACAAGCTCGGGCTGTTTAGTCTGGGGTTTCTTATGCATTCTGCCAGCTTTACTACAGAAGCAGGTGCTTTTTATCCATCAGCAAATACTAGTTGGCTGAGCAGAATGAAAAGCTTTTTACTGTTGTAGTCTTAGCAATGTATGGGTTATAATATCCTGTTAGAATGGCAATCCATTGCATAACTCAGTATTTTTAAAATCTTGCATGAAAGCCAAAGCACTTAGCACCCTACACTTCTGTTCAGGTAATCAGTCTGGAATTTGTATGAGGGCATGGTGCTTGTGATTACTTTTTAACATTTCTGACAGCTGACATGATGCCATTTGATTAAACAATTACTTTATCACTCTCCACATCCAGTGCTATAGTCTCAGTCAATGAAATTTCTCTGTAACGTTGAGGATTATTCAAATTGATCATAGAAAAGAATTTCTGAAAATGGATAGCAGTCAAATATACAGGGCTGCCCTGAGGTGTTGGAACACTCACCACCCCTACCCATTCCATATGTTGAACTTGTATGATTTTTGAAGCCGGGTCCTTTGCACTGAACTACACTGAATCAGGAGCAAAAGGATTAGTCATGCTGTATACCCAGAGCACTCAGAAGGAATTTAGTCAGGGAGTAAAGAGTCTGGCCAGGACTCACCAATAAATGCACGCAGTTTCCCACATCCCCACATTCCCACAGAATGATGGCCAGCAACTACTGTTTTAATCACAATTACAACTGAAAAAATTGCCAGAGGAGATTCAAATAGAAAAAGAATGCCAAAGGAGATTTCAAGCTGCATACCCGCAAGGATTGATTCAGAGATTCAGAGGCCCTTTACCATTTGCTTGGGACTAGATCTCGGAACACAGGGGCGCCTTTACTGGAAAGCTTTGATTTGGAAAAAGGATAAAATCATAAATTCCCAAAGTTCTATTTTACCACGAATAAATGATTAAGTTGAGAGAAAACTCACCACACCTTAAGTCAGACTGAGGGCAAAGTCAGAGGGTACAAAGCAGGCAGAAGTCGAGAGAGGATTTTTCCAACTCATAAATTGTTTGCTCCATGCCAAAGGTGGGCAAAGCAGTATAATACTAGATGATTTTGTTACTTTAAGGTGCATGCAAATACAGCATATTATAATGCTGTCCTAGTCAGCATTTTGCAGAAGTCCACCTGATGAGCCTTTTTACACCACCAGTCCACTGATCCCCACCGTTGACACCTCCTCCCTGCTGGAGCCCCCAGCTGAGTGCTCCAGGGCAGCTTTGACCCACTTGGTCAGACCTATCGACTACGACTCTGCTCTAGCCGGAGTGCTGGAAGCAGATCTGCAGCCAGTGTGAGTCAGCCGCTCCATCCCAAACATCATCAATGTGCAGACAATGTATAGATCTCTGAGCCAAGGAGATGCTCAAGACTAGGTAGGAGTGCAGTCAAGTGCAAGTAAAGGAGCGTCCACTCCTCAATCCCCAACCGACTGTCAAATCTGCCTCTGGGGATTACCCAAAATAGCTGCTTCACGTAGTCAGCATCCTTAATCCAGAGCTGTTTCTTTACATAGACACACACACATTCTAATCTTGGGCCTTGCTTCAGTATGTTCACGTCCTTTCCCCTTCAGCTCTATCCTTTTGCTTTTCTCCTTATGCCCACTTTAAAAAAAATCTATCAAATAATGACCAAGATGGACATATGTGGCTGAAATTGAAGTTTATGTTGGTAAAACCAAAGGCAACCAGTCAGCAAGAGGCAACAATCAGTGTGTCACAACAGTCCAAAAGGGGCAAGGAAAACCAAAAAGACCTTGTAGGTGAGAGATGAAATATTGGTCATCATCACTGATGAATTTTAGGACTTTCTGTAAGAACAAACTCAGAACCTATTAAACAGTAGAAGATGACCCCCCTGTTGAGGAATTGGGAAATGAATTAATAAATGTTCAAACACAATACTATTCAACCACTTCAACTGTAGCTATACTAGTGGGATGAGTTCTCTCTATTTCATAATTGTGATAAAATCTAAATCACAGAATTCTTAGCATCAAGATAAGTGAACTGAACTGCCAAGTAGTAATTTTTTTCTGATTTCTTGTAGCATATTGCTTTCTTATTTTCTCTGGCTTTAATCTTTGTTTATGTTTTCTTGGACCTGCCTTTATAGGACTGCTTTGCTGCAAATAAAGTCAGATTCCCTATTTCTTAGTGCCAATTTAGTCATTGAAATAATGCAAATTTTGGTTTTCCAGGAGGCATTTCACCAGGAAAGTGTGGCATATCGAAAGCTAATCATAGTTAAACCAAACTAATCATGAATTACAAATGTGCATAAACATTCTCCATCATCGTGACATATTTATTACCCTATTTTTGCTCTGAATTTCCTTCGTTCTGCCAACTAAGTTCTTGAGTTATTTAATTCCTTTAGCTGGTGTGCCTTCAATGTAAAGCTAGAGGTTCTGGTTCCAGTTTTGTTTTGGCTGTCTGAATCTGTTGTTTTTGAGTTTAAATAAACTGACATTTTCAACTAAAATCTCTTTGCCAGGCTGCTAACAGGGACCCAGTTGTTAATAAAAAAATATCCTGAATGAATCAATCAACAAATGAGTTGATAGGTGAATTATTTACAGTCAAAATCTATCAAAAACCAGTAACGAATTTGCATGAGAGTTAAGATCTCTGCTTTTTCTTCTCTCTACCCACTTGTCCACACCCCTATCAGTTTTCTGTCTTTGGTGTTTTTCCCCATTAGTTCCTAGTGTTCCAAGGCACTCAGCTTCCCCCATCTCTGGACTTTTTTGTTCTGTTTGCAGTTCCCTGCTGCATTACTGTACTGACTACTCAAGAGTGCTGACCTAAGAGTAACCCTGCAGTCAGTATTGTTCCTTTTCTTTGATAAACCTTAGTCTGTGTAACTTCACTTGAGCTGTGACAGTGTCTCACTGGTATTAATTGTCCTGAGCCATTGTATTTCTCACAAACACATCTGTCAGAATTTCAGACCAACTTGTCATAGAAATCACAATGTTCTCCAGCCTAGGCTGGAAATCAAGATTTTATTCATTCAGTCAGTCATACGTATTGAGCGCTTACTGTGTGCAGAGCACTGTACTAAGTGCTTGGGAAGTACAAGTCGGCAACATATAGAGACAGTCCCTACCCATCAACGGGCTCACAGTCTGGAAGGGGGAGACAGACAACAAAACATGTAGACAGGTGTCGAAATCCTGACTAAAAATATTTAACATATGTGAATGATAATTCCATTAAATCAGTGAAGGAAGAGTTGGAGAAAATGTATTCAATTATAACTCCAGGAAATCCCAATCCCAAGAATATTTGAGTAATTTAGCAATACAGTCAGGGTACTTGAGGCAGGTAATTCTTCTTTTTACAGTAGTATATACTAGAGATGAATTTCTTTGAAATCGAGGAAACTGAATGTCTCATTTGCACCTCATCTTTCATCCACCTTGCCTCTAGAGCATCATCTTTATAGAAGTTTATTCAAAATGAATCAGGTTTGCTTGAGTACTGTTCAAAGCATACAAAATGCATAGATTTTTGTGACAGCAAATGTCTATTGAGCAACCGTAGTATGTCTAACCCTGGTCTAATAAGTATGGGGGGGATTCACATTAAGACTAGACATAGATTCTTGACATCTTGTCTATCATATGCTGTCTAGTTATTTCCGACCCATAGCGATAGCACAGACGCATCTCTCCCAGAACACCCCGCTCTCCATCTGCAATCGTTCTGGTAGTGTATCCATAGAGTTTTCTTGGTAAAAATCCGGAAGTGGTTTACCATTGCCGCCTTCCATGCAGTAAACTCAAATCTCCGCCCTCGACTCTCTCCCATGCTGCTGGTGCCCAGAATGGGTGAGTTTTGATTTGTAGCAGATTGCTTTCTACTTGCTAGCCACTGCCCACGCTAGGAATGGAATGGGTAGGCCTCTGCTTGACTCTCCCTCCCATAGCTGAGACTGGTAGAGTACTGGAAACTCTTGAGGTGCAACCCTGAGGGGGGGTTCTTGACATCTAGGAAGCCACATTATAGCATAACACGAGGGACTCTGTCCCATTTTTTTTGTTACTCATCTTTCTGAAATGGATGGCACTGGGGATTTCCCCATCTCCCTGCCCCAGTGCCCCACTCAGGGAATACCCAAGGGCTCCTGGGTTTTCCCCACCTACAAGGAGAATTATTGGCAAATCACTTCTCTGGGATTGTGGGCAGGGAAATTCCAGTAGGGCCAGGGTGGACTACAGGCATCTGGGCACCTGAGACAGGGAAAAATTCACCTCCTCTTCCCACAACAATTCTGTGTGTCGGGCTGCAGGTACCACTTAGCATGTCTTATGTTTTCTTGTTATGGTGCATACTCACATAGCATAATGAACTTATATGGAAGTCAGTTTGAACCCCTGAACCTAGAGCATTTCTCTAAGGAGACCCTCAGGTCTCCTCCCCGAGCCACCGCCCTTGCTCCAGACCCATCACTTTCCCCTCCTAGGGGCCCATTCACCAAAGCTTTGCCTCTCAGAATGGGCGATTTTAAATTTTGAACCTTTGCCCATGCTGTGACCCTGTTGGAGGGTGCTCCCTGAGGAAGTGGCCTCTTTAGCGTACCTTCTGAAGCCAGTCCTCAGTGGTGTTCCCAGTCATCCTTAGAGCGAAATGCTGAAGGTGTCACTTCTCTGTGTCCACGGAGTGAGATCCATGGATGTGCCATCCTTGGAATTGCATTCCAGGAACTCCCAGAACCCTACCATGCCCTTGAATCACCCTGGGGTTTCCCCAGAATGAGAGATGGCCTGACATTTGGTTGAAGCTGTGGAGCCCAAAAGCCAGACCTTGTCATTTGTCTATTTTAGGAAATGCAATCATATTACCTTAAAAAGGCTGAGGCCATAGAACACTGCACTGCAGAAATGTCATGGCCCAGCACAGCCCTAGTCTGCCATGAACCCAGAACATGAAGGCCTCATCTAAACAAAATTAAGTTGGCAGTAAGCCTAAGGACCTTAATAGTAATAATTGTGGTATTTAAGTACTTGCTATGTGCCAGGCACTACTAGGATAGATACAAGCAAATTGGGTGGGACACAATCCCTGCCCCACATGGTGCTCGTAGTGTCAATCCCCATTTTACAGATGAGGTAACTGAGGCGTACTGAAGTGACTTGCCCAAGGTCATACAGTAGACATGTGGTGGGGCTGGAATTAGAACCCATGACCTTTGGACTCCTACGCCTGCTTTCTGTCCACTACACCATGCTGCTTCTCACTGTGCCAGGGTGCTAATCAATAGGCTTGTAATGCCAACACCTTCTTCCGTCTCCCCTTTCTCTTCAGACCTCCAAAAGAATTCAGGCCAGATCATCACCCTCTCTTAAAACAAGAAGAAACACTTAACAACATGATCAGGTATACTGCAGTGCTTTCAGACATAGGCACATCCACGCATGATCGGCTTTCTAGCGAACTTTGTTTAAGCTTCATTTTTCATGGTGTTAAGGTCAAATTCCCTACAGATTCTAAGGGAATTCAGATAAGAATCAAGTTGGTAGACTCACATTAAAATCTAACTTGAAATTTGTCTTTGGTATCAGTCACCTTTTTGAAAATTATAAAGTTGCATCACAGTTTCCCCACTGAAAACATACAGAAGCTATGTAAGTACTATAAATACTCTATTGTATATAGGTTTGGAAATATGGAAGGGAAGTAGGATTATGGTGTTGGCAGAAACCTTTGCATACACGTGAAACAACTAGACTGTACAATAGATTGTAAACTCCCTCTAGACTGTAAGCTTGCTGTGGGCAAGGAATATGCCTACCATCTGTTACATTGTACTCTCCCAAATGCTGTACAGTGCTCTGCACACAGTAAGTGCTCAATAAATATGATTGATTGAAGCTAACATAAATTATATTTTTAAGTGGTAAGAGTATAACCATTTTTAAAAGGCAGTATACAAAATATGCACTCCAAAGGTAAGGAAATGAAGACTTAATAATAATTTTAACTGGTAGATTTAAAACATTAAAATTTATAGATTTAATGTGTTTTCACTATTTTATTTCATGTTATATGGTTAATTTATTCTAATGTATAAACAGAGTAGAGCTATGTCATTGTTTCTATCTCTGAGTAAGAAATCCCTGTTTGGAAGGGTAAGAAAAAAGAGGGTGGTAACATTGGGAGGGGCTTCTTATATACCCCCAAATCAGGTGGAGATAGGGCCCTTTGGGAGCAATTTACTAAATTGGCTTTGGCATAAAACCTAATTAGAGAGCCCAGTAGAGGCTTGGGCCAGGCACCACAAAGGCTCAAGAGTCAGATTGGAACATGAAAGGATATCTTTACACAGATCTGAAACAAAAATGAAATGCCACAAAAATTTATCCAGAGGAACAATTTAAATACAATAAATTTGAAGGAATCTGAAAAACCATTAAAAGGCAAGGCAAGAATCAAGAAGTAGTTTTCTGTGGAGAGGCAGTTCCAGTAACAAATCACATTTAAAAAGCAGAAGACCTTGATGCCCCTTTATGTTATAACATGTACAAAATTGTTTGGCACTGGATGATCAGGGTAGTAAAAATTCATGGTTCGTCTGATGGTCCACACACCCTAAGGTCGTTAAAGAATGTTTACTCATGGATTTTTCTCCTCTGTTTATTCTCTTAATTCCATTGTGACCTCCTCATATTTTTCCAAATATGTCCTGAAATTCAAGCTTTTCCCCAGGGGCGATGGGCAGTACTTAGGCTTTTGGGCTGTGTTGACCTGTCCCTGTTTAACCTGGTGTAAAGTCTACTGCACTGTTACAGGAAAAATCCCTTTCCACAGATGCTCTCCCAGTTCTCCCAATAGATACATCTCTGTTTGAGAAGGAATATCACACCTAGTTGATTTTCCTTTTGGCATTTGTGGTCAAAGGCTGCTGTACATAGCCCTGCTTTCCTGGAGCTTTGGCCCTTCCAGAATTCTCCAGATCCATAATTCAGCCTTTTAATGATATACATTTTTAGTGTTTGTTAATACACAAAAAAGTTCACCCTGTAGTATCTTATCAAGGTATGAAAATATATCTTGTACTTGAAATATACTTTAATTCTCAGGAAATATTTTTTTAAACACTCAAATACAGTATTCATAGCCAGCCCTCTTACTCCACCATTGCCTTCCCAAATTTTTGGAGTGTACCTAATTCAAATTGATTCCTTTAAAAGAAAGAAGGTGTAGATAGTAACAATGTGGGTTCTGACTCGGCAAAATATAATTAAATGATCAATTGATGCATTCATTAAACATGAGTTAGCACTACCCAGAAATAGTCTAGGGGCACTTTTTAGTTTTTACAGTTGTTATATTCCAAAAAGCTTGACACATTTTTAAAGCTTTTATGATAAATTTATACAGAGCCTTTTATTTCATGGTGAATCAAAATTACTCATGCCTCTACCAAGAATATGAAGTGTGACTGTGAGTCATTGTCACCTGTGACTCTCTAGAGGCAAAGGATGATTGAGTCTGAGGTGGCTAAAATGGGTTTCTTTCTGTCTCCCTTCATTAGTCTCACTGATTTGTGAGATAAGCACTACACTTGTTGATGTAATTAGCCCCAGATGGTTAAACAGTGGTTTTCTATTCCTGTACTTTTTTGAGGTATGTCATACCAACATTACAAGTATGTAAAAAAAAAAAAAAAATTAGTAATTTCCTAACCCCTGGAACTGAAAAAAGAAATGGTCCACATTAAAAAGAGGAACTTTTATACAAAATGTATTTGAGAACCCTTTCTAAAAAAAATTTTTGTTCCATTGCCTTTTGTGCAAAATATAGGAAATGCTTTGGGAAAATATGAATATTGAACGTTTTTGAATTTTAAGTAGAAATATGTTGTTAGCCCTACTTGCTGGGGGGGCTCTAATCCCAGCTCTGCCACGTGTCTGCTGTGTGACCTTGGACGAGTCCCTTAACTTCTCTGTGCCTCAGTTACCTCATCTGTAAAGTGGGTATTAAATCCTAATCCCTCCCATATAGGACAGGGATTGTGTCCAACCTGATTAATTTGTATCTATCCTAGTAGCCCTTGGAACAGTGCTTGGCGGCTAGAAAGCTCTTAGCAAGTACCTTAAGGATGATCATTGTATTTCAGAATATTTACTCCATTACTAAAATGTTGCACGGAAGTGAAATATCTCTTTGGAAAAAGAATGCATTATAACTGGGTGACAGACTACTAGTAGGAAATTCAGAGGTATGCAAAAGATAGTTACATAAGAGAGTATTTTGGTTATTCACAGACTGGCAAGAAACTCTGTGTATGTATGTATGTATTGAGAAAATGAAACATTCCCCATGTAGGTGGCTGAAACCTGATTTCTGACTTCAATCTTCTCTTATAAAGGCTTCATTGAAGTTGGTATATGACTTTATCTCTTTAAGTTCCAGGAAGGGCAGGGGGATTGATTGAAATGTGGTTTCCCATATATCATCATTTATGCAAATTTTCCAGGTTTTTGGTAGTAATTTAAAATTAAATGCCCCCGTAAATTTAAGCATTTTAAATGTGTAAGTTTTCACTTCAAAGGAGATGTTTCTGATGTTCTGGCTTCTACCCCTATGGGTTTTCCTAGCCATTAGCAGGTTTCAAAATGGAAGCCATTTGCACTCCAAATCTCCTACCACAAATGAGAATTTTTTTTTCATGTATTAAAGTTTTTTGCAGTGTTGAATTATTCAAACTCTGTAAGGTATACATCTGGTTTTAAAAGATTACTGTATCACAATACCTTAACCTGAATTTCCCAACCTGATGTTTAAACATGATTCGTGGCTTAAAGAAATGGAATAAAATGGGTCCTGAATTTATACGCACCATACTAAATAGTGAATGCTGCTTTTAAATAAAAATAGGTAATTATCAAAGTGGGTACAAATCTATTCAATTTTTTTATTTTCTGAGATTTTTTTAAAAACCTACCATAAAGAGTTTTAAAATATGTTGAACTTCAATATAGTCATAGATTATAATTTCTCATTATATACCTCCTGAGCTTATAGTTATATTTTTTTTAAGTTTTTGTACTTTTAAAGTTTTATAACTGGGTCTCAAACATGCTATGAACTACATAGGGACCCAATTTGGGAGTTTCCCTAAAACTACTACAAATGCTGTTACAGGTGAATTGTAACCTTTGTACCCAGTAGAACTCAGCTCATCCTGGAGGAATTTAGCTACTCTCATAGACTGTGAGCCCTTCAAGTCTAATTCTCACCTGTGTTCTCTTTCCCAGTGCTTAGTACAGATCTCTGCACATAAAAAGTGCTCAGTAAATACTGTTATTCCTGCTACTAACTTTAAATCAAAGGGCAGGAGAAGATAACGGTTATTTATTGTGGGTTATTTTTTCCTCATAGAGCATTTTACTGATTTTTATCTTTGTGATTCAAGAAATTAGATTTCCCCATTTTATTTAGCTTCTTATTGCTGAGATTCAAAGTCCAGCTACGCTTATAGAAGCCAAACCAGAGCTTAGTTACAAAATAAACTAGATGCTTTGAGTACATTTTTCCTGGGTGCATTAGACATTATTAATAGGGCACTTATTCATTCTGTCCCCATCAGCACAGTTAATTTACTTTTTAGAATCTCAACTTGAAATGCTGCATTTTTTAATCTTATCCCTTCCCTTGTTACTGTTACATCCTAATTGTATGCACTAGGTATGTTTTGGGTATTTACTTCAATCGTTCTAATAAACAATTAGAATCAGCTTCTTATAGACTTACCTCCACGTGGGCAAGAATGTGTTTGGGCTTATTTTTGGCAAAACTTAGAATTCCTGGAAGTTGCCAATATGGAAGCTTTATGCTGTAAGCGACCCTATGTGATGTAAGCCTTATCAAATGTTAAGAACAGCAGGAAATGATTTCTCAAGTAAGATCTAAATACTCTTATACCATTCCTAAGAATTTTACAGTAATGTATAATACCTCTGCTTCCTTTTTGCTTTAAAAAAAAAACCTTTTTCCCACATTTGAGACTTTAAAGTAAATTCCTTACCTCCTTCTGTAGAAGGATTTTTCTCGAAGCCCATATTTTAAAAATGATTCACCTTTATTGGAGAATAGCTTAACATTTACTAAAGAACTTAATCATCCCATCTACCTTTACACATCTTCATTGTGGTTGCAGGGCTCTTGTTTTTTGTGGATTTTCCAAAAGTAGATCAGCCAGAAAATATTCATTGTGGTACTGGCTTTGTATCTCTGATTTTAGTGTGTGTTTGCTATTTGAAGATGGTGGTTCCTCTGAGAGGGCCGTAAGGGCTGCCTGGGGATGCCGGGAAGCTTCTCCTGCCTCCCAGCAACTGGAGCCAGATGAGCCCTGTTATCAGGAGATGCCAACTTAATGGGGACAGCGGAGGTGACGGTTCCCTAATCAATACGATTTATCGAGCACTTACTGTATGCAGAGCCCTACACTAAGCGCTGTTGATGGACACGATCGTCCCGCACAAGGAGTTTCCAGGCTAGCTTTTTGAGCTGGACTCCCAAGCTTCATTCATCCCTTGTGTCTCGGAAGACTTGGGAGTTTCCAGTTAGGGCTGGAAAAGACCCAAAGTCTTAGCTTTCTGGGAAAAACAAAGTCCAAAACATTTAGAATCTTAAATGTCATGCCAGAGTATCTAGCCACGCCGCACATCATGAAACTAGGTGAATAGCACATCTCTAGAAAGTCGCTTTATCTCTCCGAAGGGCAGAATTATATATGCAGGCATCATCAGAAAGACGTTTATTAGCAGAAACGTTTATTTAGAGCCTGCTGTTTCGAGAGAAGTGCCCTGTAAAGTAACATCATGCAGAGTGGACAGGCTCTTACAAGAAACTTAAATCAAGCTGGCAATCGTGGTGGGCCACGTAAATTGCAGTGACACACATCATCATCATCAATCGTATTTATTGAGTGCTTACTGTGTGCAGAGCACTGTACTAAGCGCTTGGGAAGTACAAGTTGGCAACATATAGAGACAGTCCCTACCCAACAGTGGGCTCACAGTCTAAAAGGGGGAGACAGACATCGGCTACTAGACGGCATTCCCATCTGTCATAAATGTGAAAGCCACGCTCCACCCCACATCCACCCACCAACTCATCACACTCTGTGCCTCAGAAGGAACACAGTTGCCTCAAGGGGAGAGGGGAGAGCATGAGTCAAACTGCGCCAACAATCATGACGATAACCCATTTCTCTGTGCGGGTTCTCGGGCCTGAAACTTTGGTTACATGTGATCCGAGTTTATCCAGAGAGAATCCATCATCAAGCAGCATGGCTTAGTGGAAAGAGTACGGGCTTGGGAGTCAGAGGACGTGGGTTCTAATCCCGACTCTGCCACTTGTCTGCTTTGTGACCTTGAGCAAGGCACTTAACTTCTCTGTGCCTCAGTTCTCTCATCTGTAAAATGAGGATTAAGACTGTGAGCCCCATGTGAGACAACCTGATCGTCTTGTATCTACCCCAGCGCTTAGAACAGTGCTTGGCACATAGTGAGCACTTGACAAATACCATAATTATAATTATTATCATCTCCTTTGGGGCATTTCAACATAGGCCCCATTCATGAAGGGTCATAGTGTCATTTTGGCCAACTCTGATCAAATGCAAAAATGTAATTAAAGTATTAGTGTTGGGTGGCCTTTGGTGCAGTAAGTAAAGATTGTCGTGGGAGTGGGAAGAGGAAAGAGAATGCCTTTATTGGGGTGGTGGGATTTTTAAATAATGGAAAGTGGGAAGCTTGGAGGGAAAAGTGTTTCAGGTCTAGGATGCATTTTAGTCTGGCAGTGAATGGATCGTCATACTCAGAAAATAAGCCTTAGTCTTCATTACCTTTCTGTTTTGTGATCATGTAATTAATGCAGGATAATATAACATGATCATTTTGAGGGGCTTTTAAATAGTGGTCAAAAAAGAACCTTTTTTGGAAAATCCCTTTTTTAAAAAAATGGTGGTACTTAAGCACTTGCTGTGTGCCAGACACTTTACTAAGTGCTGGAATAGATACAAGATAATCAGTTTGCAACATAGTCCCTGTCCTACATAGGGCACACAGTTGGATGGATGAGGAGTTAATCCCCATTTTACAGATGAGGAAATATAGGCACAGAAAAGTTAAGTGACTTGCCCGAGGTCATACAGCAGAAAGGTGGTGGAGCCAGGATTAGAATTCAGGTCCTCTGACTTCCAGCCCCATCCTCTATACACTAGGCCAGAATGATTTCTTAATTTCTTAGCCATAGAAATACTAAAATTGTGATCCCGGGGTTCTGCTCTTGTTCTTTCTAAGAACAGTGCACCGAATCTCGGTCTCATTGACACTGATCTCTCCTGATTCTCTTCTTATCTCTCTGGCTGCTCATTCTCAGTCTCTTTTGGGGGCTCCTTCTCTGCCTCCCACCCCTTCACTGGGGATGTCTTTCCTTTCCTCTCCATCCAAACTGCTACCAAGTTAATCCAAGCATTTATCCTGTCCTGCCTTGATTACTGTATCAGCCTCCTGGCTGAACTCCTTGCCTCCTGTCTCTCTCCTCTCCAGTGTGTACTTTGCAATGCTGCCCAGATGATTTTTCTACCAAAAGGTTTAGCCCATGTCTCCCTACTCCTTAAGAACTTCCAATGGGTTGCCTATCCACATCAAACAGAAACTCCTTTAAAATCACTCAATCACCTTACCACTTCCTACCTCATCTCTCTAGTGTCTTACTATAACCCAGCCTGCACACTTCCCTCCTCTACTGCCAACCTAACTCACTGTATTCTGATCTTCTTTACCTTACCACTGACCTCTCACCCACATCCTGCCTTTGTCCTGAAGTGCCCTTCCTTTTCATATCCAACAGACAATTTCCCCCCACCTTCAAAGCTTTATTGAAGGCACATCTCCTCCAAGAGGCCTTCCCTGACTGTCTTCATTTCATCTTTTCCCACTCCCTCCTTCCCTGCCATGACTTCCTTCCTTTATTCACCACCTACCCTATGCAGCCCACATGACTTAGATACATATCTAATTTATTTATATTAATGTCTGCCTCCCCCTCTAGACTGTCAGCTCATTGTGGCTAGTGAATGTGTCTGTTATATTGTTGTGTTGCACTCTCCCAAGTGCTTACTACAATGCTCTGCACATAGTAAGTGCTCAGTAAATTTAATTGAATCAATGGTATTTGAGTGCTTACAGTGTGGGTAGAGCACTGAACTAAGTGCTTAGGAGAGTACAGCATAATAGAGTTGAAAGACAGTCCCTGCTCTCAAGAGTTTAGTATCTAGCTCACCCACAGAAGAACAAACTTTGACTTGAAGGGAATAGAGTAAGTAGATCATTTTGAACTTGGGACAAGCTTTCTCATTTCCTCATACTGTCTGTAAAATGGAATAAATGTAAACTCTCTCTCTCTCTCTCCCCCTTTTCTCACATCCCTGGACTTCCTCTTCCCTGCTGGCCTGCCAATTGTGCAATATAAGTAAAATAAAATAATTTATTAAATGCTTTTAGTTCTTTGGAAGGAAACTGACTATACACTCAGCACAAATTAGTATTAATATTGAACTGTGTACTGAACATTGAATTCAAATTGGAACATTTTGAAGATAGTATTTCAGGAGTAGTGAATAATAAGAAATATTAAGTGTGGTATATAAGTACCATCTGCAAACACTGTACTCGGTGCTGGGGTAGATGCAAGATAATCAGGTGTCATATAGGACTCACAGTCTGAGAGAGAACAAGTATAGAATTCCCAGTTGTACAGATGAGGGAACTGAGGCACAGAGAAGTTAAGTGTGTTGCCGAAGGACCCACAACAGACAAGTGACAGAGCCAGGATTAGGATCCAGGTTCTTTGACTCTCAGGCCTAGGCTCTTTCCACTAGGCCTCACTGCTTCTAAAGGTATTTTATGGGTGGTTTGATCTTACTATGCAGAGGAATCACTTAAGCGAAAAAGATGCTTACACAGTTGTGGCATGAGTTGTTTTGTGGAGTGGAAGTCCAAAAGGTGTAGATGGTTGTGGTCTCAGACATCAACTAGTACCTGCTAGACCCGTGGCAAGATAGGATCAGCTGACATTAATAAATGATTGGGACCAATCCCATCTCCTGATCAGGATGCCTGGGTCTTAGAAAACCCTCCTTAGGGTCTTCCTGGTACAGCTCCACTTGCTCCCTACCGCCCAGCTGGGAAACATCAGTTCAGCTAAGTACCTTAGGATGAAAAGATATTCAATGCACCTTTTAAATTATATGCTATGACAAAAATTCTGCAGCGAAGTGCCTCTTTAGCATAATCCCCTTCCTGTGTTGAGGAAGTCAGCTGTAACCTCTGTGTTGCACAAGCTAACACAATGATGATTCTTATTTGTGGAACATTACTCCCTTTTCAAAAGGTGTTAAGTAAATTTGAAAGGTTAAGGAAAATAGTTTCCAGCAAACTCCCATTTTTGGTCATTTCTATGAAGTGTCCAAAATGCCTAAATATAACTTTGTCTCCCAAAAACCTCACTTCCAATTTTATATTTATTCCCAGTAATTAATTTTAAAATAACAAACACTTCAAATGTCTTTCATCCTCTCTCTCCTCTCCACCCTGTCTTTCTGTGGAAAAAAAATCTTCCATTTTTGGGCAGTAGATTTTTCCTTCTAGTGAACTCCAGTCTGCAGTCCTGGGATTCATGCCAAAGTCATGATAGAAGACTTTTACAGACATCTACCTTGCCATATTGGGAGTCCCTCTATTCTGTCCCGTGCATAATTATGGTATTTATTGAGCATTGACTCTGTACCAAGCACTGTGCTAAGAAGTGGGGTAGAAGCCAGGTCATGTAATCTGCATGCTACCTGCCCCTTACTGGGCAAAGTAGAAAGAGCAAGTATTTAATCTGCTGTGTGACTTTGGGCAAATTACTTAACTTGTCTGTGCCTAAATTACCTCATCTGTAAAATGGGGATTGAGACTGTGAGCCCCATGTGGGACAGGGACTGTGCCCATTTGGTTTCTTTGTATCTACCCCAGCGCTTAATACAGTGACTTGGCACATAGTAAGTGCTTAACAAATATGGAAAAAAAAAAAAAAAGATCCAGAGGCACAGAGAGGTTGTGACTTTCCTAAGGTGATACAGTGGGCCAGTATGATTGATCCTGTAAGGAGTCTACGTGACCACGAACAAAAGCATTGGCAAGAAATATACTGGTTAGGTTAATATCCATACGGGTTCTACCCATTGCTTCACCTTTAGTTTCAATTTGATTATTTCTACTGTATGGAGTAGAGTTTTCTAGGGGAAGAAAAGCCTTTGATCAACTGTTAGTGAGTCACTACAAGACCAATCTTCCTATTTGGCTTTCAAGCTCAGTGGAGGATGTCCTACCATGAAAAGGTAATACTTGTGTGTGCACAATTAGAAGTCTTGTATCAGTCATAGCCTGTGTAAGAAAACTGATTCTCTAGGGTATCTTTGAACTTGAAGGATAACTGCTTTGTTTTAACTGTCTGTAACTGAGTAATCATAAGGTGGAGTGTTTTGAAGCAAAATACAGTTTGAAAGCCATTCCTTTCCCTTGGATAGGCCCAGCTTTAGATATTGATATGATTCCAGGTAGCCATAAAAGGATTTTTTTAGAAAACAGTTAGCCCAGGGCCACACTAGCAAATTGAATAATTCAAGCCAACAGAACTCAATCATTCAGCTAGTTCAAGCTTCCCAGAAGTGTTCACCAGAAAGCAAAATAATCTAACCCCACAAGTATTGCAGTAAATTTATTATTATTAATTGCCTTTCTTTGGCAAAGAGTTAATATCACCAACTGCTTATAATTTGACTTCCGCATAGGAAATTCACATTATGGTTTTCTCTTTACGGTTGTGCTTGTCTGTAGACATTTTTTAAAAAGAGTTTATGTTGTGAAGATTAGCACTCTACTAGAAACATTTAAAATGTTACCTTTACCTACAGGAGTACTCTGTTAGAAAAATCTCATGACCGACTTTGGCCGGTTTAGGTTTTGGGTTTTTTTTTCTCCCATTTTAGCTGAAAAAGAAACAGATTCCTGTGTTTGATAAAGTTAGGTTTCTGCCTGGGACCTCACCAGATTTAGAAAGCAGGCAGCTTCCAAATTACAGTTCTTGTTTGTGTTCATTTAAAGATTTTAATGTGAGACCAGTCCAGAAAAAGGGAGTTAAGCATTATTGCTGAAATCCTTCACTGAACTGTGAAAACTTCTGATGTCAGTCACTAAACTCAGAAGAAAGATGGATAATAGCACAGATTTGGCTAAATGAGATGAATGAAAGAGAAGAAAAATCAGGAAAATATGTATAGGATTAAGGAATATATTGTGGGCAGGATGTTAGATTGATTTCTGAGTGTGCGCTAAATGGATTTCAGCAGGCATCAGCAAAATTGAGTGAGCTTTTTTCCTTTGTATCTTTTCGAAGGTAATCTCACCTAGATTGATAGCATTGCACCCAGAGGCAAACTAATGTGTAATTTGAGAATTGCTTCCTAAAGTAATTTTGAATTAGCAATAGATTGGTAGTTTCATTTGATATGTCTTGTAGCTGCATGATTAGCAAATGTTAGTTTCTTCTCCATAATGAGCAGGAGACTTAGAATTCCCTAATGTTCTGAGAGCTCCACAAGATGACACTCATGGAAAAATAAGAGGGCTTGAGAACATTGGGATGCCCTGATTGTTGATTGAGGTTGTAATGATTTGTAATAATCTTTGGGTGTAAACAGCAATGTCTTGTTTGTTTTCTGCACGGTTTTATCAGTGCCTAAGGTAAAAAATGAAGCACTTAAGAGTATATTTGAACAATTTCAAGTTGTTTCTTTCATATTTGCTTTCATGACTTAGTAGATGTAAATATAATTATCAGAAAATGTTTGCCACCTTTGCAGATTTGAAATATGTGACATGCTGCATCCATTTGAGGTCAGTTCACTATGAACCTCCTTTAAATGTGGGAGTTCTTACAGAAACCCACATTAAGGACAACTCACTGCGTGAGATAGCCCATATTGTAGTATTCCCTGAATTCTTCTCAAGTGTGTGCTCAATTCTTTCCTCTAGCACTGCTTCTCTCTCCATCCAGATTGACTCGTGTTGTTGGAAGAACATTCCCTAATTCTACCAGCCCAATCTAGCCAGAGTGTGTTGTGCAAACACACATTCTGGAAGAACTGAGTGTATTATCCATTTTCAAAGAATTGCTCAGCTAAATGTGTCTTTGCTTTGATGTGTCATTGTTAGCTGATCCACATGACATCCTTCTGAGAAAGAAAAGATATTGCTTGAGTGGTATTTAGAAGTGGCATTTTGACCACTTCATCTCTTTCTTAAGCAAAAGAAACAGCAGTTCATTTACAGTATTTTTGGCCTTATAATAGAACTGCTCATATCTGAAAAGGAATCTAGAGAGTTCAGTCTGGATCCTAGAGTTTGGTAACGCTGTAACTTTGTAATTTACTATACTGATCTTGAATGTAATTGAAGGTGTGGGTACAGAGACAGTGTAAGGCCTTCCCAGGAGGTATGTGACTTCCTGGACAGATGAGAATAAACACTCAAGCTATTCAGGTTCCATTTTCAACCTTTCTACTTGTTCATTTTTGCCCCAGTTTCTTCTTTAAAAACACTGAAACAAAATCTAAATTGGTGAGATTTAATTTCAGATCTCAAAGCACAAAGAATTACTTTTCTCATATTGCTAGGAATTGTATGGCAGTTTTATATTTAGAGAAAGAGGTTTGCTCAAGATGACATGCCTCATGCACACTGGAAACTGTTTTGTGCAGGGATTTCCAAACATTTGCGGTCCATCCCTACTGTCTTAAAAGGATGTGTTTGTTGATCATCTGAGGTAGTGCAGTGATTGATGAAACACCCATTTCCAACAGAAACATTTGGGCTGTTAGGATGCATCCAAGTAAAAGGTTTGCTCAGAACAAACATTTAATTTGGCAAATAGTTTCCTGTTTAGCCCTTGCCAGTTATACTCATTCTTTCAAACCCACTAGCTCAGATCTTAGTCTGGTGTTTCTAACCATTATTTAAATGGCCTTAATTTGCTTTTTAAAGCTTTGTTACCATAATATTTTCAAGTACCAAAATACCATTTTTCTTAATAAAAGTGGAATTTTCATGTCTGAAAAAGAAATATGGGAAGTTATTGATATTTAAAGTATATATTTCCTTATTGAAAGCTTTTTCTTTTAATCTGTCATTCAGTAGTATTGAATACCTGTTGTCTGTGGAGCACAAGGCAGAGTATTATAGAGATAGGTTGCAATTCCTGCACTCAAGCAATTTACAGTCAAATGAGGGAGGGAGATATAAAACTATTTACAGTTGGACCTGCAGCTGGCCCCATGAAAGTAGCATACCATGGGAATCAGAAGATTTGGGTTCTAGTCCCAGCTATGCAAGTAGAGGAGTGCCTGCTGGGGCTGTTATCAGTGGTAAAGTTTCTATCAATCATATTTATTGAGTGTTTACTGTGTGTAGAGCACTGTACTAAGCACTTGGGAGAGTTGGTAGACACAGTCCCTGCCCAGAATGAGCTTACAGTCTAGAGGGAAAGTTTTTTACCACAGGACCATCCAGGGAGTTGCAAGAGTTCTGAGGGAGTTCCCATTTTGCAGATATTGAAACTGAGGCACACATGGTTAAGTATCTTGCCCCACATCAAACAGCAGACCAGTGGAAGAGATGAGACTAAATAGAACATGACTCTCATTCTTTCTTTTTTTTTTTTTTTTTTTTGCTAGACCACCCTGGATTCAGGTGTTCATCCTGTTTTAATATCCCCAACTAATTATGTCATAAGACTACCATTTCATCTGGGGGCACCAAACTACCTATGTCCTACTCTGCACCTTTAGGCTCCTTTCATGAAATCCTGATGTTGCAACTGAATGACAGCATGCGTAGTGACTTTGGGACTATAGTGAGAATCATTTTTAAAGTTTCAACAAAATCTGAGGAAAAGTTGAACTAACCAGTCTCTCTCCTAATATTTTTATTCTTTGAAAGATGCAGCATATTTTGATACCTGAACCACAAAGTTTCATGGCTAAAGTTCAGCTTTAACTTTTTTAAAATTTAAAAGACTTTTTATCACTTCCCTTAAGATCAGCCTTCTCTGTAGTGTGACTCAGCAGAGTGACCATTGTCAGGAACTAGATTGAGGTAAAACCCACTTTTCTCATGGAAGGAGAAACTTCAAAACTACCAAGGATGATTGAGGCTTTTCCTTTCCAGAGCATAGGTAGGCACTAATATGTGGTATATCACAAATAAGCATTCTTGCATACCCAGATGCAGGGAATGGCCACAATTAAGCACGTAGTACAGAGCTTTGCACACAGTAAGTGCTCAGTAAATACGATTGAATGAACTAAGGTCTATAACTGTGGCATGGAATTTTGCAAAGAACTGAGCAACAGATATGTGACAATCACCATGCCACACCCTATATTTAATGAAATAATTGTGTAACCTTAGCAGTGGAAAGAGGTAGGGTGTGCATTTATTATATGGACCAAGATAAAATTGGAACCATTGGGAGACTGCAGATATCAGTGAAACTCAAATGAACCAGTATAAGTTCATACTGGTTATTTTTCAGTCCCAACCATATGAATTGTTGTGGCATTAAAATTCTTGAGGGAGGAGTTCCATGGAAACGCCCATTTAAACAATTGGCTATTAAGGGAATCATAATGGTAGGAAACCCTCCTTTGACTAACAAGGATAATTCAGATCTTTCTCATAGATGCTGAAATGATTAGTTAATACAAGGTGGGGCACTCTGACACTACACCAAATGTATATTCCTTCCAACCAATGGAGTCGTTTCCAAGGTTGTTGCTTTTCAAATGACTCCCTGTCCCCTTATTTTCTTTGTCCACCTACTTAATTTCCTCCCAAGTGTTCTGCAATTCCATTAAAATTTTATTTTTAAGCCACTCCCCGACAGAGGCCCAAGACATTTTCATGAATGCTATTCGTCATTATGAGTTCAAACTTCTCAACAAGGTTTAAACTTCTCTTGCTGAAAGGGGAGTAATATTCAGTTGATTCAAGTCACCCTTGGGGATCCTATAAGAACTCTTACCTGTGTCTTTTCCTTAGGAAGAGAGAGGGAGAGAGAATGTGTCTGGCTTGAGAATATAAAGAAACCCCTCCTCCCATTTGCCAAATAGCCTTTGAATTCACACTGCCAAATAGCCTTTGGTTTACATTGTTGAAGTTTCAATTCTAAGGGCTCAGTGGATGAAGAAGGGAACTCAGCACCCGAGGTTGAACAAGAGTCCTCCAGGCCTTCAAATCCTTGTTATTATTAGCAGGGTTCCACTGTATTTTATGTTACTGGGAAAACTTTACTTTGGTAGAAAATAGTTTGTTTTCTTTCTCACATTTCCTCCTGCCTTCAAGACATCTCTACTTGGATGTCCTGCCATCACCTGAAACTTGACATGTCAAAAACAGAACTCTTTATATTCCAACCCAAACCCTTTCTTTCCCCTGACTTTCCCATCACTGTAGACAGCACCATCATCCTTTCTGTCTCACAAGCCTGTAATCTTGGCATTATCTTTGACTCCTGTCTGTCATTCAACCCACATATTCAATCTGTCACTAAATCCTGTCGGTTCAACCTTCACAACGTAGCTAAAATCTGCCCTTTCCTCTCCACCCAAACTGCTACCATGTTAATCCAAGCATTTATCCTATCCTGCCCTGATTACTGTATCTGCCTTCTTGCTGACCTCACTCCTCCTGTCTCTCCCCAGTCCAGTCCGTACTTTATTCTGCCCAGATCATTTTTCTACAAAAAAGCTCAGGCCATATTTTCTCACTCAAGAACCACCAGTGGCTGCCCATCCATGTCCACATCAAATGGAAACTCCTCACATTGACCTTTTAAAGCACACATTAACCTTCCCCCTCCTACCTCACCTCACTACTTTCCTACTACAACCCAGCCCTCACACTTCGTTCATTTAATGCCAGCCTACTCACTGTACCTCAGGCTTGTCTATCTTACGACCGACCTCTCGCCCACATCCTGCTTCTGGCCTAGATCGTCATTCTTTTTCATATATGACCATTACTCTCCCCTTCTTCAAAGCCTTATTGAAGACACATCTCCTCCTAGAAACCTTCCCTCACTAAGTCCTCTTTTCTTTTTCTTCCACCCCCTCCTGCATCACCCTGACTGGCTCCTTTCACTCATCCTCCTTCCCGGCCCACAGCACTTATGTACATGTCCGTAATTTACTTACATTAATGTCCATCTCCTCCTCTAGACTGCAAGGTCATTAAGGGCAGGGAATATCTGTTATATTGTATTCTCCCGAGTGCTTTGTACAGTGCGCTTCACAGAATAAGCACTTAATAAATATGACATTCATTTCTTTTTTAAACCAAATAATTCTGAAAGAAATATAAATGTCGTCTCATAGAACAAAATGTGTTCCTGTTTGACACTTAGGTCTTGCGTTTCCAAGACAAGGAGTTCTCTTGATAGTATAAAAATACCATTGATTGATATTTCTACAGTAAGACCTCTCATAGCCTAACTTGAAAGGGCTAGTATCAACCCATGCATGGTTAATGTATCTCGTCCAACCCAGGACCTATGGCTTAACAAGCCAAATTTAAATTTCAGTGGAAAGCTAGTATGAAGGAAAGGCATAGGAGAGGAAAATCAAAAAGTAACCACACTTTCAGCAAGTGCTTTACTAATAAAGAGCACTTTTGCATCAAACTGACTGCAATCATAAGGCCTCAAGAGATAGGGAAATTATAAAACCTAGAGGGGAAAAAAGTGAAAGAAAATCATTTACATTTGAGAGGAAACTGCAAGGGGAACTTTAATGCCAATTTTCCTCTTGGCCTATGGTGCTTATAGCCTGGTTGGTCTCGTTCCCTACTGGTTTTTTTTGCCTTGAGCTTATTCCTAAACTACTCCTGGCTGGAGCCCTGAGGAATAAGTATGTGTATTTTCCTAGCTGCTGAACTCTGTCAATCAATTGTATTTACCGAGTGTTTACTGTGAGCTGAGCACTGAACTAAGCACTTGAGAGAGTACAATGCAACAGAGCTGGTAGACCCATTCCCTGAGCACCAGCTTACACAGAACATTCTGGCAGCAGAAACCAACAGGGGATGGAGGAGGAGTGCAGGAGTCAGGGGATGAAGCCTGGAATGGAGGTGTTGAGGTGAGGAAGATGAGTAGATGCCAGTGTTTGTGAAGAGAATAACCCAGAAGCTCCAACTCTCCTCACTTGCATTGTTCCAAAAAATACAAAATACCTTAAACCTAATCCCCTAGCTCTTTCTGATTGACTCAGTGACTCACAAGATAACATCAGTTTTGAAGAAGGCTACTATAATTCTTCTTGAAGTTTTATTATTTGTGCAGTTTCATTGCATTTTGTTCACTGGATTTATACGCCTTCCAGAACTTTCTCAGGAAAGCTATTTTAGCCTTTAGATTTGAAAGAAAATTATGCCAAGTTAATAGCAGGTTTCAGTTAAAATCCACCTTACTTCGTGTCATTTTTAATCTGCTCCAACTCTCAAAGAGAAATCGAAGCAGCAAATTATTCTTTTATGTCAAGAAAGAAATTCAGCTTCATGTTTTCAGAAATAATGTTTAGTACCTATTGAATAACTGGCCTCTATCACTTTGACTTACAATGATATAGTAAAATAGCTTCAGAAAATGCATTGTAGTCAACATTTTATGAAGAGGAATCAGGCTGGCTTTTGTGTCAAGGAGAACAAATCATTATCATATGTAGCCTCTGGAAAGGTATTAGTCAAAATGGTTAAGACTCAAATTTGACATCTTTTCCTTCTCTTATCTGGCCACTACACTTTGTTGGCTTGTTTTGATGTGGTCTGAGTTGCAGCAATATATGTTACAGAAACCCTTCCATGTTTTGTTAAACACTCTTAAAAATCTGGAAATGATAAATGCCTAAGAAATAAACTTCAAAATAATCACAAAAATATTCATTTTGACCTCATGTTGTTTTATCTGAACAAATCTCTTCTAGTTGCTCCCTTGACTTTTGGAAAATGTTGTGTGTTCTTTACCCTCTCACTACCTCCTTGGTTTCTAAGGTATGCTACAGTGAGGACTTGTGATTGTGTTGAAAGACTAGGCCTCTCATAAAAGCTTTGTAAGGTGATACCGATCCAGAAAGTCAACAGATTGATTCTTGTTGAATTTTGTTTGCATTTTTTGAATTAGAAACAGTGCTTGATGACCCTAGTAGTGTGAGTGGCTTCAATGGGGAGATTTCTTTAAGTCTGCTGTTTGTAAATTGTTTTGTAATTTAGCTATTCCACAGAGTGCATAGTTGACATTGTTTGCTACACTTGTTAATAAAAGTTCTCGTTAGTTTTCTTTAAATTGAACATTTGAGCAATGCACATTTTTCTTGTGCTTTAGAATTTGAATCGCTCAGGTACTGGAATATTTACTACCGTCTTTGTTTCATTTCAGAATGACCTTATTTAAAAATGCATGAGGCTATTTATAATCGACTTTGTGGCAGTGATTAAAGAGGTGTGAATAATAGGTTATTGGAAGTTGACAGCTCCTTGTTTGCTAAACCACTGTTAGAACATTTATGCTGCTCAAATGTACCTCATTTTTCTAAGGTGAGAATCTACAATTTGACATGTAGATAGTGAGCATATGTGTGTTTAGTAGGTTTTCCTGTATTAGAAAATGGATTACTAGAATCTTAGTGATTTCTATTTACATTTTAAATCTTCCTATGTGTAATGAGTTGCCCCATAATAACCCACCCCATGAAGAGCTTTCCCTCTCCAGTTAAAATTCTGAAAATTGTTTCCTTATAAAAATTTCATATTTAAAATTTGCATTGGCTTTCTTAAAGCTTGTATTGAAGACAATTGTAAATCTTATTCTCAACTTTTAAGATGAATGGAAAACCAAACCAAGAAGCTAATAATTGACCTAGCATAGTTTTATATTTACTCTTTTTCCACAAGCCAGAATTCATATGTGTGTATCCAAGTCATCCCAGAGTTGGTTAACTCAGATTATTCAAAGTAGTTCAATTTCTGTTTATAGATTATCCAATTAAAAAGATGTTTTCTAGAATCTTTTGTAGACGACCAGGTTGCAGTTTTAGAAATTTTTTTTCAGAGTGGAGTTAAAGAGCTATATTGTGAATATTCCATAATAATATTCATACTTAGTGTTTATATTAAAATAATATTATGTCCCATTTGCAGGATCCTGGGCAAACAGACTGTGTTAAACCAGTTCAGGTTATCCAGTGTTTCTGATTGAATTGAAGGGATTTTTAGGAGACTGGGATTTGTCGTTGCTTTGAACACACAGAGGTAATAGTTTAATAAAGTAAAACCCACTGGGAATAGAAAAGGTTGTCATAAACTATGGAAAATGTTTCCGTGGAAACAGTAGGACTTAGAGCCATTGCATTAGGGGCTAGTATGGTACGTGCTTCTGACGGGAAAAATACAATACCTTACAAGGCCTACTTCAGTTCTCTCTCTCTCTCTCTCTCTCCCCCCCCCCCCCCGCCCCCCCAGCATCTATTTCAATGTTGATGAGTATACCTTATCCCTAACTTTTCCCTCTAGCAACCAATATATAGAAATATATAGACCTAACTTTCTTGAATCTATCTGAACCCTGATCCTTTCAACAACCTTAGCTTTGTTTTATTCCACATCCCTGGATTTCCTGCTGAGAATCCATTTTATATCCTGTCCATGAATATATACAAACACTGCTTGAATCTGTTATTCAGGGTGTTTCTACCTGCATGACTACTGCTACACTGCTCCCTCTTTTTTTTTCTTTTTTAATGTTATTTGTTAAGCTTTTACTATGTGCTGGGGACTGTACTGAGCACTGGGGCAAATACAGCTATATCTGAGAGAAATACCTTGTAAGAGCCCCGAATGGTTCATTCATTCATTCATTCAATCGTATTTATTGAGCGCTTACTGTGTGCAGAGCACTGTACTAAGCACTTGGGAAGTACAAGTTGGCAACATATAGAGACGGTCCCTACCCAACAGTGGGCTCACAGTCTAGAAGGGGGAGACAGAGAACAAAACATATTAACAAAATAAAATAAATAGAATGACTATGTACAAATAAAATAGAGTAGTAAATACGTACAAACATATATACATATATACAGGTGCTGTGGGGAGGGGAAGGAGGTAAGGTGGGGGGATGGAGGGGGGAAGGAGGAGGAGAGGAAGGAGGGGGCTCAGTCTGGGAAGGCCTCCTGGAGGAGGTGAGCTCTCAGTAGGGCTGAAATTATGAGACCATTGGATCTGAACCAATTTAGCCCAGTCCCAGCTGACCTCAGGTCATACTCCACTCTAACTCTTGTTCCTTCCTTTTGACCTAACTTCAAGGTAGGGGAATGAATCCATGTGCTAGAATGAATCCACCCAGTTCTCCTATAATGTGGGAGATGGTTCTCATCAAAACCCTGATTAAGGACAGTTCCACTAAAGCTGTCCCCTGAGTCTGACAGGACCCACAAAGCGCACAGACTTTTTCTTCCAACATTGTGCCACACTGTTTCCAAACAGGCTCACGTTGTCAGCCGAACACTCCCCAATCCCCTTATCAGTGTTCTAGCCAAAAGACGGAGTGAAAACACGCATGTTGGCAGTACTGAATGTAACACATATGGTGGTTTCTGCTCGTTATTGAGACTTGTAACTCAGCAGATGTCTAAAAATCTCCTGTGCATTCTCAGTGCCCTCCCGGCCACCAGTGACATCACACTCACCTTTAGACCAAGGAGGCCTTGCTCCTTTTGCCTTGTGTGAGTCAGTGTTTGCAATTTTCTCTACCTTGTTCGTGTGATTTAAATGGTTTTCTGAAATGTCATTCTTCTTTTGAGTGCTATTGAAACAATGTGACCTTTACCGCTGCATTTTAATGGTCACAAAAACTGAGACGGAAGGCCATTGGAAAAATATTCTGGGACCAAAGGAATATTAGAGAAAGAAGTTTTGTTGACTTCTTCGGTTTATGCCAGTGTGGGTTACAGTTTGTTAAACAACCATTTCTTATGTAAATTAGATGCTGCCGTATTTGACACTAGTTTCTGGATTGTAGGAAATATCTGAAGTGGCTAAAATGAGTGGCTTCTTTTTTCAGTTCATTGCTTACCTAATTAGCTTAATAGAGCTGATAAAATAGTTACTTCTGTTTTACACAGTAGGGGGTTCGGTCATGCAATGTTCTAGTGTTCTGTTCAAATTATAGCTGATTTTAGCTTTTCTGCTATTTACTAACAAAGAGTGCTATTTAAATTTTCAAGCAATAACTTAGTTTCGGGTTAACACTGCACTCATATTTAATTTAACCAGGTACACCAATTTTATATATACAGAACGTTATCCTATATGTCGAGAATTTTTCTGAAAATGGTTTGATTCTTCCATAGATCTCAAGATTTTATAATACCAGTATAAAAGACATTGTTTCCCAATGGATCCACAACTCTGTCTTTCACACCCTTTATCTCTGCTTTCGGAGATCAACATTTTTGGAAGTTCCTTCAGGCCCGAGTCTTGAGAAAAGAAGGGCTCTGAGAAATTATTGAATTATCAATTTCCTCATGGCTTCGTGGTGGGAGCTACCCCTAGGATCCAGATTTGGCTTCTGAGGGCTTCCACAGGGGAAGGGCTTTTCTGGGAATGAATGACCAGTTTTGGAGTCTTCACAGGGTCATCACAGCCCATTTCCTCTTCCTGTATGACCAAAGGAATCCACATTCACACAGCCACTCACACATTCATTAGAGAAGCAGTGTGGCTCAGTGGAAAGAGCCCGGGCTTTGGAGTCAGAGGCCATGGGTTCAAATCCTGGCTCCGCCAATTGTCAGCTGTGTGACTTTGGGCAAGTCACTTAACTTCTCCGTGCCTCAGTTACCTCATCTGTAAAATGGGGATTAACTGTGAGCCCTACGTGGGACAACCTGATCACCTTGTAACCTCCCCAGCACTTAGAACAGTGCTTTGCACATAGTAAGCGCTTAATAAATATTATTATTATCATTATTCATTGTCCATGGGGAAAAACTCCCCCTGGTATGAATTTAGATTGCATTATAAAGTTGTCATTTTTTAATGGTATTTGCTAAGCACTTACAGTACCAGGCACTGTACTTAATCAGGTTGGACACAGTCCCTGTCCCACATGGGGCTCACTGTCTTAATCCCCATTTTGCAGATGAGGGAACTGAGGCACAGAGAAATTCAGTGACTTGCCCGTGATCACACAGCAGTCAAGTGGCGGAGCTGGAATTAGAACCCATGACCTTCTGACTCCCAGATCCATTCATTCATTCAATCGTATTTATTGAGCGCTTACTGTGTGCCGAGCACTGTACTAAGCACTTGGGAAGTACAAGTTGGCAACATATAGAGACGGTCCCTACCCAACAACGGGCTCACAGTCTAGAACGGGGAGACAGACAACAAAACAAAACTTGTGGATGTGTGTCGTCATCAAAATAGAAATAGATCCATCATCAATTGTATTTATTGAGCGCTTACTGTGTGCAGAGCACTGTACTAAGCGCTTGGGAAGTACAAGTTGGCAACATATAGAGACAGTCCCTACCCAATACTGGGCTCACAGTCTAAAAAGATCCATGCTCTATCCACTAGGCCATACTGCTTAGAAACTGGGAATTTAAAGATTGGGTTGGCACAAGACTTTTAACATAATGTGTAAAAGAAAAAAAATTCATCATTTCATTTCAGCAGGCTCTTAACAGCAATTATGTGTTTGTAATGAAAAAGTAAACACATATGACTCATCTGTGAGATATGTCCTTCCTCTGTGGAGTGTTGGTAATATGGAAAGTACCAAGTTCGGGCAGTGTAATTGTGGCACTCGGCACTCGTATTATTGGAACATTAAATTTGAGCTCTGAAGGTGATTCAGCCCCTGCCCCAGAATCAATGTATGAAAAAAGACAGTCTCTTCTCTCAGAGACAAGCCAAGGTGGATTTGGATCTCAGCCCACAAACTGGGCAGGAGCAGAGGCCAGTTGGGCAGGACTGCCTTCTCCCACCTAACCCAGAGACACTTCTCACCTTGTGAGGGGTGGAAAAAGAGGTCCAAGATCAGCATATTTTCCTGGCTTCTCTGCCTTCTTGTAAGTAATCTTGACAGCCAAGAAGTCACCCCTTGAGACAAACCCAAGAAGGGGAGAATCAGGTTCACTGATTAAAAGAAATATCTGTAAGCATCTGAATGCAAGTGAGCAATGAAATGTACTCTCTGTGATTTCTACTTAATTGTACAAGATAAAATTGAGTGCTTTGACTTTATATACATTTTTAAGGCATAGATTTATATTTTGCCCTGATAACATATATCATATTTCAAATAATCACTTACATTGAGTACTGCTGAAGGTCATGGGTTCTAACCCCCGTTCCACCACTTGTCTGCTGTGTCACCTTGGGCAAGTCACTTCACTTCCTCAGTTACCTCATCAGTAAAATGGGAATTAAAGCTATGGGCCCCACATGGGACATGGATTGTGCCCAACTCAATTTGCTTGTAGTCACCCCAGCGTTTAGTACAGTACCTGGCACATAGTGAGCACTTAACAAATACCATCATATTCAGTAGAATTAATAGACATGAAAATAGTAGTGATCAGTAGCTTTAAATCATGAGCTACCCAGGTTGGCCAGTGTTGGTCAAAGAGATAAAAAGAAGGGTGATTAGCAAATATCTGATGATTCTGAGGTGCACAGTCACACCTCCACTAGTGAGCCACAGAACAACATCTGTGGTAGCAGGAGAAATCAGGGTCAGGAAGATTTGGGTGGCTCATATTCTCCTGGAAAATTTTACCCCGCCCATAACATATCAACTCAAGGAAACATGACACTTGAGTCTCACAGCAACAATGCACCTTGAACCACCAGTTGAGGAGAGGGTGACCATTTATCAACAGATCTTCATGGCTGATGAAAAGAACATAGGGATGAAGAACCATAGATGTCTGAACCCCAAGTGACAGAGGAAAAAATAAAGACTTGGGAATTTGGACTAGAAACACCTTCTTGAAAGAGTTTATTTTTAGCAAATTTGATTCTTGAGAACTAGTGTTTCATTGGTGTCCCAACCTTCAACCCCAAAGTCTCTGTTGCCTCCAAAAGTTAATATATTAATGAAGTTAACACACACTCTTTTTTGATGTTTTTGGAGTGCTAAACTATAAAAGCAAAGCCTCAATACCATGATTTTTAAAATTTTACTTTTTCATTACTTTAATTCATAATACCATTCATACATGAATCTTCTTTTGTACTTGTGAATTTTGGTGCTGAAATAGAGTTTATTCAGGTGTAAAATGGATGATGTCGGGACCAGTTTTGCAAAGGACTTTGGTATATTATTTTAGTGCAACCCAATACAGAAAGAGAAACTGTAAAGCACAGATTTAAAAATAGTATTAGAGTGGGTAAACACCCTCTATGCAATCCAGCAATGTATTTGGGGATCCAAAAGAAAGGTGTAAAATGTTATGTAGTTAATGATAATATAGTAATATTCTTATGGACAAAATTGAATAGAGTTTTAGGACATAACATAAAGACCATAAATGATGACAGGAATGGTTATTTTTAGGCTCCTTCTCTCTTGTTCAAGGCCATTTTCCTTTATGTCAGTGTTGCCATAACACTAGCTATTTGTAGGTTGGGGTCTGAAAATAGGTGTGATTTTTGTGGATGGTATAGAGAGAGTGATTATGTCCAAGTGTAGGATATCAGTATTCATTCCCAAATATCTTTGTCCTCCCAGAACCTTTGTAGGTGATTTCAAGATCATCTACAGTGATCCATTTTACTTCATTGGTAAATGAGTAAAAATTACATTAAAAATTCACCCCACTTGGTCCTACTAGTTCATATGGTGCTACTTATATGAACTATTCAGAATTTCCTTTTTTTTTTTTCAGATTCACAGTAGTGAGGGTTAAGTCTTTATTCAAAGACCAGAGAGTGCATAGCACTGGAATGTGTGAAGGCATGCTCAATAGGCATTTTGTAAAATGAATATAAATGGTTGTTTGTATTACCCACTGTGCTTATATTTAAATAGCTCACTCTGTGTATCCAGGCCAGCTGTTTAGCAACGTAACTCCATTGCACATTTTCAGGGAGCTCGAAGTGGGCAACGTTCTAGTAGGATTTACCGTTACCAAGCAGGCAAGAGAGGGAATGCCCCAGGGTTGGGGGGGAACAATTCAGGGATTTGCCTGTCATAATCTCCAAGCCTTGGATCATCATGTGCCATTCAGGGATATGACAGCCCCGCTTAGTGTAAAAACTTCTTGTGGGTAGGGTACATGTGACTCGTTCTTTTTTTCTTTTTTCTCAGGAACTCAGTAAGTAGTACATTGAATCCAGTGGGTCCTCATTAAGTATCACTGCTACTGTTCATGAAGGGCACCCCCATCCTTGGGGGCTGAGGCAGTTTGGGTGCATCCTCAAAAATTCCGTCCCCAAATCAGGGAAGGGTCAAGGTATCAAACTGGTCTAAGCATTCTCTGAAGGCCTTCTTCCAGTTAGACCTCAGTGTGGCCCAGAGGCCCATTGATATTAAAAAAAAAATTGACCTGGATTTTAGTTAGCCATGTTATCATCTATCTATAGCACCATGAATAATTAAAATGAACCAAACCTGGAATATTTGAAAGAACATTTCTTGTTCATAAAGCAATCCAGGCAGAGGATCTTTATGGATCAAATGAATAACCAGGATTAAAAAAAAAATGTTATCATTCAGAGAAGAGGTAGCAGGAACATTTTTACTCATTTTAGATTATACCATATTCGATGTCTATTTGAGAATGATTTGATCAAAACTTTATAACTTATTGTAATCATTATTTCTACTGGGTGATACTGTTAACATTTTTGTGTTTGAAATCTACCACCTTAAACACACATGAAAAGTGATTGACTTATCTGTGCTTTGATTCTTAAAGTAGGGATCCCATCTTTCAAAATACCTTCTCTGCTTTTGTGAATGTTGTTTGATTAGCAGCCAATTTATATCTTTCCCAGAATTACCACCCCCTAAAAGCAGAATTTCTTTTCCTTTTTTTTTTTTCCAATAGTACTAGCCAATCTACATTGTTTCTTGTTATCAGGTATTTTCTAGGATGGGCCAGAAATGATTTCATATTACCTGACAACTCCCACTGTTTTTCAGGTAGTTCAGGTAAGCAAAATACCAGCTATTCCTTGGTACTGGAGACCACAACCATGTAGCTCCTTATCTAAGTAATATGTGTTTTGCTAAAAAGAAAAGGAAACCAACTCTTGAAATCAGGGGAAGAATAAGATGACCCTGGTTAAATGTCCCTCTGAACCTGGAGGGGAGCCTACAAACATTTGGTACTTGGCAGCCTGGACCTGCTGGGAGCAGAATCATTGTAGTTTTAGTGCAGCTGATCTACCATCATCTGTCTGTTTCTCTGGCCTCTTTCCGAAGCGGTGTGGCCCAGTGGAAAGATCACAGACCTTGGGAGTCAAGGGACCTGGGTTCTAATCCAGGATCTGCCACTTGCCTGCTGTGTGACCTTGGGCAAATCACTTAACTTCTCTGTGCCTCAGTTTCCTCATCTATAAAATGGAGGTTCAATACCTGTTCTCCCTGTCACATAAACTGTGAGCCCCATGTGGGACAGGGATTGTGTCCCCACCGGATTGTTTAGTATCATCCCCGGGGTTTAGTACAGTGCTTGGCACATGAAACAATTACTATTTTTAGTAGTAGAGCTGTTTCCTCCTAGCAGTTCATCAGTTCTCTACCTCTAAGTGGTAACTCTGTAATGGAAATAAAGGGAAGTCTCACACTCAGTATTCACATAGTACAACACTAAAGTACTGCCTCTTTCTTTCTTGCCTATCTCTTTTTGCCCCTGCCTTTGACACTCCCCCTGACTCTATTTTAACTTAGCATCACACTGAGCTCTGGGGTTAAAATAATACTTTGAAACAGTTTACCTCTCCTTGATCAATCGTATTTGGGAGATGTGTAGAAGGGAAACTAAGTCTAGTTGAGTGGGGTGGCCAGTATCTGCCTCCTGAAAACAGAGTCCAGGTTTTGAGCGTCGGTTTGGAAGTCTTGGCTGCTGCTGCTGGTTTGAACTGAAAGGATTTGTGTTTGTTTAGTTGCTCTCCCTCTGTTGAATCTGATATTCTCAATAGAGATTTCTGTGTCTCATAAACAATGTCTACAGTGAACTGTCTAGAGAAGGATAAGAAGTGACTTAGTAATTGTTTTCATGTATAAGAACAGTTTCAATAATATTTGTGGTAAGCACTTACTAGCATGGCATTGTGGATGGAGCATGGGCCTGGGTATCAAGGTCATGGGTTCTAATCCTGGGTCTGCCACTTGTCTGCTGTGTGACCTTGAGCAGGTCACTTAACTTCTCTGGGCCTCAGTTACCTCATCTGTGAAATGGGGATTAAGACTGAGCCCCATGTGGGACAGGGTTTGTGTCCAACCCGAATGCTTGTATTCATCCCAGCGCTTAGCACACTGCCTGGCACATAGTAAGCACTTAACAAATACCATAATTATTATTATGAGTCAAACACTGTACTAAGTGCTGTGGTAAATTCAAGATATTCTGGTCAGACAGAGTCCCTTTTGCACGTGGGACTCGGTGTAAGTGGGAGGGTGAACAGATATTGAATCCCTAATTGACAGATGAGGAAACAGAGACACAGAGAAGTTTAGTGACTTACCCAAGGTCACACAGCAAATAAGTGGCAGAACTGGGATTAGAACTCAGGTCCCCTTACTGCCCGGTCTGTGCTTTTTCCACCAAGCCACATTGCCTCTCACTTTTTGAGGGGAAGACTGAGTAGTTCTCCATGGTTACTGACTCCTAAGCTAGAGGAAGAAGAGGAGATTTTGAATTGGGCCTAGGGACTTCTTAACTTTGGTAATACAATTCTGAAATAGGAAAAACTAATTTAGAGTCGTTGTTCCCTGTTTTTCTTCTTGGACAACTTCCTAATGGTTGAGAGAAATCCATGCCATGCCATAGTCCCTGGACTATGGAGATATGGGGTACTTATATAAATTATATCTAGAACCTGTAAAATGTAGTACTGATCAATACAGTTGGAGTCTAGTGATCTGGAGACATAATTCAAGTTTCTACATATTTATGTAATGGCTTTTCCTGGAGTGAAAGTAGTCTGTTCCTTTTTCCTGACATGGTTTGAGCAGTTTATTAGGAGTATGATGTTACTGGTATTTTGTACATTTTGTACCTTGTGCTCAGAGAAGTCTTATCTTTGTATTTCAGAATGATTTTACAGTACCAGCAGAGATGTTTGTGGGTTTGGAAGGGATAAGGAGAACATAGTTGCACTGTAAATGTCACACCCACAGAATCTCCATTGTGAGGGAAATCTTTTTGCGCAAATGGGAAAGACGAAGAGGACTTCCCAAGCCTTTGGCTTCGGACAAGCCATCCTTCTGTTGTCACCAGACAGGAACCAAAGGTTACACTCCATCTTATCTGTGTCCTGGGCTCATCCATGATGCATACATCTTGACCAAAGCTCAATTTTGCACAGATCCACTGTGTGTTTGTTGTATTTTTAAAACATTTTACCACTTTTGTTTACATTTTAACGATTGAAGCTAAGGTTATATGGGAGCTAAATTGTGTTTGATTATGTTTGATTGCTCTTTTGATGAACCACATCCTCTAATTCGTTTATTAAATCATTGTTGCATTAATTACATGTGAACCAGATGTTTAACTGCATGGCAGCCTAATTAGTACAGTTGACAAGTACTGCATTATATAGTAATCACTTACTATGTCTTTTTAAGGGTGTGTTGAAGGCAACAAACACAAGTTCAGTGTTCTTGGCTACTGCAATTTCAAGAAGAAAGTATCTGTTTAACTGTTAAATTTAGGTGCAATTTATATTGACTGAAGTTTCAAATTTCTCCTTGACTGCTGATGTGTGGGGGCAAACATTGTTAATCGATCAATTAGTGGTTTTTATTGAGTGCTAACTGGGTACAGAGTACTGTACCAAGGGCTTGGGAGAGTATAACACAAAGAGTTGGTAGACATACTCCCTGCAGTCAGTGCAGTGTTGAGGGGGAGACAGATACTAAAATAAATTATGGTTATGTACATAGGTGCTTTGGTGCTGAGGGTGGGGTGAATATCAAGTGCTTAAAGGGCCTTGATCCATTTACTAAATTCATTCATTCAATCATATTTATTATCACCCAAGACCTCCCACTCTGTAGGTATCAAGTTATAGTTTGATCACAATTTTATTATAGATGCATCAGTTCTGACACTGTGAAAGCCAACATTCTATAGGTGTCAATTCTTTAGTCAAATTTTAGTTTTGTACCATCTCCTAATCAACATTGCCACTGACGGTATTTGATTGTCAATCAATCAATCATATTTATTGAGCACTTTCTGTGTGCAGAGCACTGTACTAAGCGCTTGGGAAGTACAAGCTGGCAACATATAGAGACAGTCCCTACCCAACAGTGGGCTCACAGTCTAGAAGGGGGAGACAGAGAACAAAACCAAACATATTAACAAAATAAAATAAATAGAATAGAATTTACTGAAGAACAAATAACAGAATTAATTAATTTCAGAAAAGAAAGGTAAATTATAAGAATACCCTATGAATCTCATGCCCAGAATATGTTAAACCTTTTAGTACTGCTCTGATTCCTTTTACCAAAGGGAGCTTGGTGTCTTTTGGCATTGAGCAAGACTCAGAACTAGGGCAGCTGTTGAAATAAGTGGTGAAAGGAGAATGCAGTCCTGCTTCACCTCCCAGCAGCTACTGTATCACTTCTGCCAGTGGGCAAAGCATGTATGTGCAACTATTGGAGCCAGGAGTTGGGGCCATCAGAGGAAATAAGTATTAATGGCCCTTTCAGTGACCTGCTGTGGTGGTTTCATTCCTGTGCAGAGGGAATAGTGTCCACCAGAACATACAAACTTGCCCATCTGCCTGCCAGCCAGAGGCCTGAAGCAGTGTGGCCTAGTGGATAAGAACATGGATCTGCGAGTCATTCATTCAATCGTATTTATTAAGCGCTTACTGTGTGCAGAGTACTGTACTAAGCACTTGGGAAAGTACAATCCAACAATAAGCAGTGACATTCCCTGCCCACAGTGAGCTCACAGCTTAGATGGTTTGGGATTTGGCCAACAACCGTTGAGTGATTTCTTACTTGGGATCAAGATTTTTTCTATTTGTACAAAACGCATGTAAACTTATTAACTCGATCCAGTTTTTTAATTGTTTGGATTGACTGAACATTTGAAGCACAAATGGATCCCACACAGACACGTTCCAGAGAGTTGAAGCACAAGCCTAAATTTGTTGGTGGATGACTATATAGGAACATGACTGCTGTAACTATTTTAACTTCTGCATTACTTCTGGCGAGAAGGATGCTCTTCACTAAGCCCCATAAGGTGGTAACTAGTTGGGAAAAGACCTAATTCGGCATACTTAGAGCACAGCAGTAGTGTGTGTGATGGCTTGAAGAGGATTTTGCATGGACTTCAACTTTCCTCTTTCTCAAAGGAACAGAATTCCCTCAACAGTCTTTTAACTTGGCTCTGTCTCTCAAGTAATTTCAAGTTATGGTTTCACACTGTTGCACAGTTCCTAAACAAAGTGGAATGAAGTCCCTGGAAAGATCTGGCAGAGAGAAAATCAAGACGGTGAGGGAGGAATCTTGAATTAATATTAGAAATATTAATTACTGAGAACCGTTAGCAAGAAATGGCTTTTGGTGTAAATTTCTTTTCCTGGGTTCACCTGAGTATTTAAAAAAAGTATTACAACCATATGGAAGGTATGTTACTTAGTAAACTCTGAAAAGGTAAAGTCAGGAAAAAAATGAAGTGCAGGATTCAGCTGATTTTGATCCAATTATTATGAGAATAACTTAAGACTAATCTGAATAAAATACATTTTTAAGTAAATAGTATTACAAAAGATTCATGGGAAAAATATCATTTTCCTTGTTTCTCACACCCATAATTAAGGATCTATAAAAAAATATAAGCTGAAATTTACAATCTAAAATTTCTGTAGTGTTGCAGATCACAGATCTTGGAAAAGCAAAAATCAACTGATTAATTTTAGATTTACATAAGAAAAAGGTAATTTTGCTTCATAAAGTGATTGTGATAACCTGTTTTCTTATTGTCTTGTTTGTATTGATACATTTGTTCTTTTAACTGTTTTATTTTCATCATTTTATAGCTCATTTTCTTCTCCATTGGACTGTAAACTTCTCAAAAGCTGACATCAAACTTAATATTTCTCTGTACCTCGCAACTGTTTAGCATAGAAGCAACTGGTCCAAAATATAGTTGAATTATTCTTGGCAATTTACAAATACTGACTTGAGATATTTTGGAGTCCTAATTTGAAAAACTGTGTTGTGAGGAGTCATGTAATTTGAGAAGAAAAATATGAATTCCAAATATGCCTTTGCTTATTTTGTAACAGATGAGAAAATAATAGGAAAGGAATACATTTGTTCTCAATATGTGTGAGGGTGGAAATCACGTGATTATGTTATTACTGTTTCCAAAAAAGAGCTGAAATTATTTTCACATCAAAGAACATTGTAGGTTACTGACATGACTTGGAAAATAGCAACACCTCTGCACTGGGCCCTTGTGATCTACTCAGCCAGTAATCCAAAAATCAATTCAGATGTATGCAGTGACCAGTGGGCTCCAGATTGGGGCCTGGGGACTCCCCAGCTATCTCCTGCTGTTCACCCTGCAAAAGCTGAGAGAGAACAGGATGGGGAAAGAGAGAAGAAAAGAGCTGGAGCTTGTGGATATTCTGAGGTGAAGTGCACATAGAGGGTGGCTTTATTTCATTTTTAAACTTTGAATGGAGTTGGAGAGGGATGCCATAAATACAAGGCATGACCTCCAACTCTGAAATTATAAATACATTTTCAAAAAGAGTTCCCATAGGAATTGGTAGTTTTAGAGAGGTGTAAATTAATTTTAATGAAGACTTGTTTTAGTAGTATTTTAGTTCTCTGAGAAACAGCATTTCCTCTTTGGAGGAGTTGGAAAGCTCAAGTGCGGCTGCCAGCGGCTGACCATCTCAGGAGGACACAAATTCGCAGTCCCCAAAAGTGTTCTTTTTCAGCTGATCTCTGAAATCACCTGTAGAATCTGTTGTGTTGAAGATCAATCTGGCAGTGTTTCTTCTTTTAGAAAACATGGGGCTTTAAGATATTTTGTTAGCACTAACAATTATTTTGTCCCATCTACACTTGACTGGGGATCTAGGACAGGCACAGTATTGTGCACCATCTCCTGGGAAATGAATTTGGAGAGCTTTGGGTAGGCTAAATCTCTTAATAGCCTCTTACTCCTTACAAGCTTCATTAGATCTTTAATAAATATAAAAGATCAGGTCCACAGTCTTGCATCTTCACCTAAGGAAAACATCCAGCAGGTCCATATCCCATACATTGATGCCCCCTTACTGTTGTCCTCTGTCACAAAAAGTGGCACTGCTGACAGAGTTGTTAACCTACAGTGTGGTTGAAAAGAACAATATGTGAGACGGGCAATCCTTTCCTCACTGATTATGTATGCAGGCCGTTGTCAGGTGCCAGCCTTACTAAGTTATAAATAGGTAGGATAGCTAAGGAAAAAATGGGGAATGCCCAGGAGAGAATAGAAAAGTGGTTTTTGTTTTGCTTTTTCAGTCCCTTGAATATCCTAAAAAGGAGCCAGATTACCATTCTGACCAGAAATGGCATCTGAAGTTTATCCAGTCACTGTCACCATCTCTGGGAGAATCAGCCTATTCTTAGAGGTTGGCCAAGAAAGTTCAGACTTAACTAAGGCTCATATTCCAGCATCACCATCAGAGAAGGAATATAGCTCAAGTTATAAATTTGTCTTTACTTTGAAGTTTTTACTAGATGCCCAATTTTCTCAACAAAGCATTTTGTTTTATGATTCTCTGCTTTGTACTGTTTTTCAACTAAGCACTTTCCCATTCCAGCACCTTGATCAATATTCCATTTACCCAGATCACTTTTTTAATTAAAATTATGCACTTTGGCTCACAATTTGGACCTCAAAGTATGTGAAAATAAAAGAAGAAATCTGCAGCAAGTGGGAAGGGTTCCAGCACATTGTTCAATAGGAATTTGCAGTAAAGGAAGGAACCTTTAAGCTAAAAGTACTGTGTTCATTTTTTATACTGGATTAGTATGAAAGCTAGAAGAAAAATTTGTTAGTGTTTAAAGTGGGAGATGTGTTTTCCATGAATCAGACAGATTGTTCTTATTAGTTTCTGCATGTCTAACTGAGAACCCAATGATCTTTCCTAAATTACATTTTGTGGGAGCTCTTTTACCAAATTCTATTGTCTTTGTTATTTTGAATGCAAATGGGACTAAGTATTTAGCTTAAGGCGCAGAGAAGTAGATTGATTATTTACTTCTACCACTGTGTTCTGTAATTTAGAAAATATATGTTTGGTACTTTTCATGCCGTGCAAGTTCTGAATACTTTGTATAAATACATTATTGAAATTGTAAGCTCTGCTCCCTCTTCATCTTCAGTGTTATGCCCTCTGGGACATAGGTGGGCCTAAAAATGTCCTTTTACATCTGCCTCTCTCCTTGGATTTTTGAATCGGTGGTCTCCATGGCTGCAGGTATGCAGCTTCCTTTTCCAGGGAATAAGGAAAGCTTTGTTAGGGTAGCAGCAGCAGCTGAACTTGACCAAATCTCAGCTAGGGCATAACTGCTGATTTTGCCCAAGCCACATCCTCATACAAGACTGGGGCTCCACCTCTTGGCTGTTGTGTGACCTTGGGCAAGTCACTGAATTTATCTGTGCCTCGGTTTCTTCATTTGTGAAATAAGGGTTAACTATTAGTCCTCCCTTCTACTTAGACTATAAGCCCCCCTGAGGGACAAGGGGCCATGTCCAATCTGATTATTTACCCCAGTGCTTAGCATACATAGTTGGTGCTTAACAAATGCGACTATATTATTGTTATTGTTATTATTATTCAAGGACCACAGCAAGAGTTATGCTTTGAATTAGAGGCTGGGCTCCATTGGCCTCACAATCACCAATCTGGATTTCATTTGGTTCGCCTTCAGCTTCTTTAAATGTCCTCAGATTTTGCCACATTACCCCATTGCTAATCTTGGAACAGGCTTGAGAAGTTTCTATGACAGGACCAAGCCTCATTTTTGATGGAAGGCTTTATCATCATCAGTAGCATCTATACTTGGGAAGCAGCATGGCCAAGTCGAAAGAACACGGGCCTGGGACTCGGAGGACTTAGGTTCTAGTTCCAACTTCGCCACTTTCCTGTTGTGTGACTTTGGACGAGTCACTTAACTTCTCCATGTTCCATTTCCTCATTTGTAAAATAGGGATTCAATACCTGTTCTTTCTCCCACTTATGCCATGAGCCCTATATTGGAGAGGGACTGTGTCTGTCCTGATTATCTGCCCTAGCACAGGATTGGCACACAGTAAGCACTTAAATACCACTATTATTATTATTATTGTTGTATCTTGGTCCTGCCTTTTTGTAGAACATTTCTATTTTTAATTCACCAGTTTCAGATTGGTAGGATACCTTTCCTAGGTTGTTGATGTGCATGGTCATACTAGCATTAATTTGTGAGGTGAAAATTGACAGCTTGGATAATAATAATAATAATATTGGTATTTGTTAAGCACTTACTGTGTGCCAAGCACTGTTCTTTGCGCTGGGGTAGATACAAGGTAATTAAGTTGTCCCACTTGGGGCTCACAATCTTCATCCCCATTTTACAGATGAAGTAACTGAGGCACAGAGAAGTTAAGTGACTTGGCCAAGGTCACAGGCTGACAAATGGCAGAGCCAGGATTAGAACCCATGACTTCTGACTCCCAAGCCCATGCTCTTTCCACTAAGCCACACTGCTTCTCTAGCTTTAAATTATTTCTTGATCAACTCATGTTGCCCAGGAATATTAACTCAAATAATATTTTTTGAGAAGGGAGGAGGCAAAATTAGAAATTTTTGCCATGACCAAGTGAAAGCTCTGATAGAAAACAGCATTCCCCACAATTGTTTGTGTTGTATTTGAATTCTTTGTTGGAAATTCTAGGTAAGGACATTTTGTTAAGATGAAGTTTGGACCTAAACTTCTAACTTGCTGTGTCACTCTCTGGTGGCAAATTTTGAATTTTATGAACCATCCTTTAATTGCTCATTAATTAAGGAACAGAATAACATAGAATAAATCATTGAAAGGTGGTATTTCTGAAAAAAACTTGGAATTCATGGAATGTTTTTGCTGGCTATATTCATGTCTTAAGATGTTGCAGGTGAGATTTTTTTTTGAAGTGTTTTCTGCAGAGATGCTAAAGAAGTATAAACAGAACCAGAAGCATAAACAGAAGAGAATAAACAGAACCACGGTGGTTCTGTTTATTTATGCTCATTGTCTTTATTCCTTTAACTCTAGGTTGTATGACTTTATACCTTCAAATTTGAATATACAAATAGTATTGACATATTTATTAAGATTTTATATAGCATCAATAACATTAACCCCAAAATGGAAATCCACTAATTTTTAGTATCCTTAAAACTATATTATGCTTATATATATATATTCAATACTCATAAGAAATTCATCATGACCTAATGGATAGACCACAGGCCTGGAAGTCAAAGGACCTTAGTTCTAATCCTGGCTCCACCACTTGCCTGCTGCGTGACCTCGGGCAAGTCACTTAACTTCTCTGTGCCAGTTACCTCATCTGTGAAATGAGGATTTACACTGTGTGGGACGTGGACTGTGTCCAACCCAATTTACCCCTACCCACCTCAGCGCTTAAAACGGAATAGTTTGCTGTGGCCCCTCATGTACCAAACATGACAGTTTTCTTGCCAAATATTTCCAGGATAAGTCTGGTAATACTCTAGTAACGTGACAGTTATGTAGGAAAATAGCTCAATAAAAGTCACTGGAAAGAATGAAAATTCCAATGTGCACAATAACCTCTGCTTACACTATGCCATACTTCCGAAATGGTGGGAGGAAGGGGTAAATCAGCCGTGTGGTGCTCCAAACAAACCACCATTTCCAGTTTACACCCTGGTTGGTGGTGCCTAGGAGCCCTGGAGACAAGCAAGCAAGCTGCAGCAAGTAAATTCCAGTCCTGTGGCCAAGCTCCTTTCTTTCTCAAAATAAGGAGGTTATTCCTTGGTTTGGGGCGGGGAGGCTCCCAGGCCTCCCCGAAACACACTGAGCTGACATATTTTGATCATTTGATTATTGACATAAAAATGATCAGGTAGCCACATTTGAGAATCCATGGCATAAAAGGATAAAAGGCCAGTGGCCATTTTGAATGCCTGCCTGGCTATGATTGATCTTTCTGTCCCAAGATGTCACAGTGAGAGGCCTCATAAATAGCGATGGTGCTTATTGACAGAATTCCACACTTGGTTTAAGGAGAGAGGTGCTAAATATAATTAAGAGCATTTTGAAACCATAGGGCTTAGTCGCTTTAATTGCTACTCCTCGCAACCACCCTGGAAAGCAGCATTGTTATCATGTTTTACTAGTGAGGAAAGGACACCTTAGGTGATTTACCCAAGGTCACATAGAGCTTGGGGCAATCTCAGATGTAGGACTCACAGGTGCACCTGAATTCTGTTAATGAAGCAGTGAACCTCATTGTCTTCCTAGGCTCACCAAAACTCATATCAAGCTACCCCTGAGGGAATGAAATAGATGGGAAGGCAGCACAAGAACGAATGCCCGATACCCTGTCATCCAGTTAGTCTGAGACATATTGACAGCCATTTTTTTGGGGGGGGGTGGGGGGAGCAGGAGGAGGAGCAGAGGGAAACTTGAATTACTCAGATTGATTGGTAAACCACTCAGAGTTCCCCATAGCTGCTCAGTTCTCTGTTATTGCCATCCCCGAGTGAACTCCCCCGAATGTCATCATCAGTATTTCCAAAGCTTCTACTTTGTATAGAGCATTGTACTCTCTCCTAAATGCCAATTTGCATCTATATGATTCATGTCTCCACCCCACCCCCGATTCACAAAATCGAGAGGAATCTCACATTAACTTTCAGAGGAAAAAAACCCAATAAAAACATTAATTGAGACCTTTATATTTATGGCTTTTGCATAATTGGTACTTTAATCAAGTGGCTGGGATTGTGGATGAAACATGAACTTGCTATAGTAGAAGAGTGGGGTTTGAAATGTCTGTGTTTTACAGGAGGTTATTTGTCCTTTATGGAATTTCAATATTCTGTGCTCATCAAAGCAGCCTTGGAGCATGACAGTGTGCATTAATTCCATCAGCAGGTGGAATTTGGTTTAGAAGGTTCAATCAATCAATAGTATTTATTGAGCACTACCTTGTGCAGGGTACTGTACAAAGCACTTGGGAGAGTACAACAGAGTTAGTACCTTAAGGGAACTTACCAACCCAACCAGCGTTGAATTCATTCCTTATCTGCTTTGTAACATGTCTGCAAATTTCTCTTACGAAGAACTCACCTATTTGGTCATGAAAGAGACTTTTGTACTAGATACAAAAGGGAATCAAAAGAGGAATATAAGACAAGGTCCATGATCTCAAGGGGCTTACAATCAATGAGGTCAAGGAGACCCCTACCACTCCAGAAATCCTGTAGCATTTATGTTTATCCCTAAAAGCTACATCATGCATCTTTCTGCTTGTGTTCTAATTTACCTTTTATATGTTTAGAAGGTTCTATTATGTTTTATATTTATTTCTTAATTTGTCTAGTTACATTTTTCCTTCTCCACATTATATTGTGAACTCCTTGAGAAGAGGAACCTAGTCCTCCTATATAGCTCACTAACTCGTCACTACCACCAGCTCCCAACTCTGCACCCAGTCGATTTTTAAAGTGAATCTGCATGCTTGTGCAGTTGTTCAGAGCAAGACTACTGACTGAAATTTCACCTCTACATGTGAACGGGGTGGCTAGTCATCTGATTTTTTAGGAGTCCGGGTTCCATCTAGTCTCTACCCTGTCCGGGACTTCACTGGATAATTTTATGTGTGGTATTTTTTGTTTTAAATACCCAGCCTACCTCTGGCTCATCTCCTTCCTCCAGTGTCCACAGCCCAGAAGCAGTGCCAGGTTCTTCATATCATCCTCTAGCCTCTCCTCAAGAAGTCCTTTGGAAAAGTATTTCAATTCTTAAGCCTTTTTCAATGCTTTGTGGTATCAGTGGTATTTAATGAGTACTTTACTAAGCAATTGGGAGAGTACAATACAATAGAGTTGGTAGATACAGTTTCTGTCCCTAATACATTCTCTTTTGTAGTACTGCCATGATGCTGTTCTCTGAAAGAGATTTTTTCCTTGGTTCTGTTGCGTGCAAGGAAAGGATACAATAGACTGATTTAACAGAATATTTTTATACCATACGCTCAAAGAAAAACATCCTGGATCTGCTCACTGTCTGTGTACTGTCTCTTTTAATTGATTTTAATTGAAATTAAAAGTTTCAGTTGGGTGTGCTTAAAGTTTTGATTTTACCAGCAGGGTCTGATAGTTTGCTTCTTCTTGTTTTGTTGTTGCAGTTACCAATTATAATAATGTGGTAGAAACAAATTCAGATTCAGATGATGAAGACAAACTACACATCGTGGAAGAAGAAAGTGTTACAGATGCAGCTGATTGTGATGCCAGTGTGCCAGAAGACGACTTGCCAACAGACCAGACAGTATTACCAGAAAGCAGTGAAAGAGATGGAAATGCAAATAGTTGCTGGGAAGAAGATGGTACGTTTTAATTTGAGAGTCCAGACAAACCCCAGTCAGGGCTCTTACTTGATTTCCTGGGGGGAAAAAAAAGCGTTGTTCCATAGGGAATAATGTAAAGTGCATTAATCGTTTTCAAGAACCACAAGGTCGACAAAAACAATACCTTTTTGAAAAAAAACTGTTAAAAATACAATAAATATAGTTAATATAGTTACTCTTACCTTTCATGATCAAGTAGCAAGGTAAATATTTACCAGTAGTGAAAGAGTAAGAACATAAGCCATTAAATGTTAACATGTGTACAAAGTTTTTTAAAATTCCCCTCACCTCACTAAAAGCTTTGACACTCACCTAAAACCAGATACTTCAGTTTTTATGAGGTGGGCTTTCTTACAGTGCCTGACCCTGTTTTCAATTTTGTCTGCAGGGTATTCCTTCTTTCCCAAAATCTTTACCCAAATAGTCACCTGGTTTACTACATGCCAGGCTGCATTTCTGTGCTGCTTCCCAGGAGCCTACTCTTTTCAAGTATTTGAGATTTTAGGTCATGATATAGTGTGCTGTATAAATTTATGTTTTTTGTGGAGGTGGGGACAGGGAGGAGGTGTAATGTCAATGCAAGATACAGCAGCTGGGTGTCATGTTGCCCAGCAGCTGTGCAGTGGGCCCAAGTATACCCCAGCGTATGCTGCTCGGTCACATGCCCAGCAAGACGTGAGAGCTCTGTAAGGAATGCTGGCTTTAAAATTCAGTGCTCAGGATAGGATAATAAGGGACAGCTGTACTAGTAAGAATAACCTGCATTTATCAGCTGCTAGAATGCACAGGGCACTGTACTAAGCCCTGAGATGGAATACAAGATCAGTGATTCACACAGACCCTGGTCTGCACAGAGCTCATGGTCTATAGAGGGGTGGGACATGGGGGACTCCAAGGGAAAGAATAATGGTGATGTCAGCTATTGAACAACAGCAAGCCTTGCCATATATCACTGCTAGGAGGGAGTAGTCCTCAGGCTCCTCATTGCTTCAGACACGGCTGTCCGGGGTCCAAAGGCCACGGTAATGTCAGTGAACTAAATTTTGGCAAGGCAAGGTGGAGCTGCTCCCCAAAAATGTTGGGAGGGAAGGAGTCCCTAGAGTCCTGATGCTGGGGAAGTGGTGGGATGGCTGGCTGCCTTTACGTCTAAAAAAAAATGGAATTTTAAAATCTTGCAGCTTGGCAGCAGCCTGGAGTAGTGAAAACAGTATGTGTGTGAGAGTCAGAGACCTGGGTGTGAGATGTTGGAAAGGGACTGTCTCTATATGTTGCCGATTTGTACTTCCCAAGGGCTTAGTACAGTGCTCTGCACACAGTAGCACTCAATAAATATGATTGAATGAATGAATGAATTGTACTTTCCAAGAGCTTTGTACAGTGCTCTGCACACAGTAAAAGCTGAATAAATACATTTGAATGAATGAAAGAATCTCGCTCTTCCGCTGGCCTGCTATGTGACCTTGAGCAAATTGCTTAACCTCTCTGGGCCTCAGTTCCCTCATCTGTAAACTAGGGATAAGCTAGATGTTGATCACTGGATGAGACAGGGAGTTTACCTTGTTTCATAACCTGGTATCTACCCTAATGCTTAGCACAAATTACATGTTTTATAAATACCATAATCATTATTGTTATTATGACAATCTATTATGCCTCTAAAGTTACTTGTTAACAGGATGAAATTTTGTCTGGTGAAAATCCTTATTTCCTTGTTTCTTGAAATTGGGCAAAGGTGGAAAGCAGACAGATTTGACAATGTACAACAGCAGTATTTTATCAAATTAACATGATGCTTCTCAAAATGATGTATTATGATCCCACTTATTCACACACATCTTTGTGAAGCTTTCCTCAGACAAAAACACATTTTGAAGACATCAGTCCTTGCTCAGGGTAGTAATAAATGAAAGAAGGAAAGCACTACTGACATATTTTTTGTCATACCTCAGCTTGGAAGGACAGAAAAGTGTTTGGATGAGGTCAGGCAGACATGTTTTGTTTTCTGGATGATTACATCCTTGGGCGTGCCTCCTGATTGGCTCAGGAAGCCACCCATCTGGCCCCAGTAAGCATTTAATCTTTTTTTTTTTTTTGCTAGATGATTGATAAAACTCAAACTTTAAAGATAAACAACTGAAGTATGTGTTCAGCATATTAGATCTTAGACTAGAACAAGCAGGAAAATCATTGCCAGTGCTGTTAAGTAATAAAAATGAAAGAGCCAAATTTTGGCTGACAGTACACAATTTGATTTCTATTTAATAGCTTTCTATCATAAATCCAAGTTATTTAGGACGGGCCCTGTTTGGTGTTAGAGTTGAGTTCATATGAGAAATATCTTCGTCTCCTTAGCCAAACTGTTGCTATCTGACGAGTTGAAGTAGAGGCCGTAGGGACAGTGAGGGAAACATTTTTAAGATACAGTGAGATGCCACCTCAAGTGTTGGCCTGGTTGTGGGCATCTGGGTGTTTTCCATGACACATGGAAACACCTGGCATAGAAGAATTGGGAATGAGGTGGATCTTTGGGAGCAGAGGAAGGATTGATTGATTGATTCATTCAGTCAGTCATATTTATTGAGTGCTTTTACTGCATGCAGGGCACTGTACTAAGCACGTGGGAGAGTACAATGTAACAACAAAGAGACACATTCCCTGCCCACAACGAGCTTAGAGTCTAGAGAGGGAGACAGACATTAATACAAATAAATAAATTACAGATGTGTATATAAGTGCTGTGGGGCTGGAGTGGGGATGAATAAAGGGAGCAAGTCAGGGCGATGCAGAAGGGAGTGGGAGAAGATGAAAGGAGGGTTTAGTCAGGGAAGGCCTCTTGGAGGAGATTTGCTTTCATTAAGGCTTTGAAGGATGGAAAAGAACATCAAGCTCTACAGATTAAAAGAAAAATCTGCAGCACAGCAAAGGCAGAGGAAGATCTTATTCTGCACTGGGTGGAAGGGAGAGTCAGCCTGCCATCCGGCTTCAGTCTAATTTGGATCCTAGGATAAAATGTCAGCATCAGTAGTGGCACCTTGGAACCGATGAGACAGCTATTTGCATCTGCGTTCCAGGGCCCTTGCCAGAGTCTCCACTAAAATGAAAATGGAAATTGAAGCATCAGAGCAAAATAAGAACCCTATAGTTAAAGAATCCTTCCTCCCTTAAATGGTTGCATTATCCATTTATGCTTTCCCTAAGAACATCAGGAACTTGGGAGTGGTGCTGGGTGGCAGGACAATTCGTATGGGAATGCTCTTGTTCTAAATAACCCTGGGGACAGTTTCCAGTTTGGCACTTGCTAATCTGAATGAGTGCAGTCAAGAGAAAAGGTGTTCAATATATCCATCATTAAGGGAGCCAGTAGGAAGCTTCTTGATTGTATCACTGATAGACCTTTTTTTTATGGTATTTAAGTGAAGGAATTTAAGTGCTCACTCTTTTCACCAGACTAGAGTAGATACAAGCTAATCAGGTTGGACACAGGCCATGTCCCACATGGGGCTCACAGTCTTAAGCTCCATTTTCCAGATGAGGTAACTGAGGCACAGAGAAATTAAGCGACTTGCCCAAGGTCATACAGCAGACAAATGGCAAAGCTGTGATTAACTTCAGGAGCCTGGGAATGTAAATAATATTGGGCTCAAGAGAGAGATTTGCACATGTTTTATTAAGACCAGTTAGGTGAAGGAGATGGGGCAAATTCTGCTTAGGTTCCAAGAAGGGAATCATTCTGACAGTGAAAGTGAATGCACTGTAGGTTCCCCTGGCCACTGAACCACACCTCTCTTTTTGGTTCCTTGAATATGATATGTATACAATCAAGGGATTGGTGATATAAGCTGACTTTATATCATTTATCTTAAGGGTGGCTGCACTACATCTGACCACTTCTGCTCCTTTAATTGTACAGACATGCAAAAAAAAAGGAAAAGAAATTATAATATGGCAACCCAGCTCAGCTGAAATTAGGATCACAGTAGATTCAGAATACACATAAAGAAAAACTCAGGAATATAGTTAGCTTTGACAGACATTTTAGCCAACAATCCAATTAATCTTTAACATTTAAAATAGACATTTTACAAGTACTTTATTGAAATAACCAGAATACAGTTCCTGAAATATGGATTTCAAAAGGAAAGTAAGATGTGCATTTTCTTCTTTAAGTGACCTTGAAGGTGCAATATTTATAATCGAGTACTACTTTTATGATTTGGATTTGTTTATATCTCAAAACTGTCTCTTTTCTTATGAAAACATGAATTTTAAAAAATATTTTAAAAGGAACATTTAACTTTCAAGGCATATCAGGGTTGGAAGCTTGCCACTAGCTTAAAAAGGATGCATGTGGTTCAGTCAATAACTCAAATGTCTGTGTCAGTTAAACCTCTTGAAAACTATTCACCTGATTTTTGAAACACCTGTTCAGAAGGTCTCCACATTTCAGTTAAAATAGCTAGAAATGAAAAGCAACTGATCAGATAATGCAGTGTACAGTTAAGGATGCTGATAGCAACAGCATGTGATTGTTCTACTGCCTTTCTCTTTTCAGTTGCTCAAAAACACCAGAAAAAGAGTAGTCAAACTACTTCGACTAATTCGAATCTTTAAACACAATTTGTTACAGTTTATGGAAGCATAGAGGCATCACGGCTTATCATCCTAAAATCAGTTACCGTGCCATAAAGAGTGAATAATGCTCAAATCGAGATGGGTACTTCAGACAATGTTACCTCAAGAAACTCTGTCAGTTCATCTTCAGAGTTAAATGGAGTACATGCAAAAGGGAAACAGCACCTGTCTATCCCAGACAACCATGAAGGCAGGGTGAACAGTGTACAAAGTTAGCAGGTCCTCCTTGTTTCTAGAACTAACATGACCAGACCTGTTTGCCACTGTAAAACTGCCATTTCAGTTTTATGCCATATACCATGGTTCTGAGTCTGTTTTCACCTAGTTTCAGGCTACCAGATGTGCAGCAGATTGTACACATTTTTGACCGTGACCCCTCCATTTGAATAAATGGCAGTGGCTGGTTCAAAGGAAAATTGGGGGCCTGGATGAACCAAACAGCTTGAAAATGAACGGAGTTATCCTAAAGACTCTGGGAGGAATACGTGGACGTTTTTCCATCGACAAATTGAAGTTTAAGGCATCATAGTTAGAATTCAGTTCTAAATAAGCTTAAGTGTTGAGTACTATAGAAAGTCATTAAAGCCCTAGGAGAAGATGGTGCCCATTCAATTCATTCAATCGTGTTTATTGAGCACTTACTGTGTGCAGAGCACTGTACTAAGCGCTTGGAAAGTACAATACAGCAATAGAGACAGTCCCTGTCCACAAATGGCATTTCTTCACACATTGGCCACATTGGTGAGTGTACCCTGGTGTGCTGAAGTTCTGGGCACAAGTATCATTGCCACCTTCTACTGAGACAAGAAATTGCCATTGTAGGATTCTGCACAACACGGATTTCTTTCATATCTTTTAGACTGTGAGCCCACTGTTGGGTAAGGACTGTCTTTATATGTTGCCAACTTGTACTTCCCAAGTGCTTAGTACAGTGCTCTGCACACAGTAAGCGCTCAATAAATATGATTGATTGATATCAGTAGCTCCCTGGACACAGATCCAGAAAAACTGCTTCTGGCTGACAAAAGGAGATTCTTCAGCAGCAACAGGGGCACAGTGGCACAGAAGACTGGAGAAGGACTTAGTAAACGGATGATTTTTGACAGGGAGATTGGCCATCATGGAATTCATCAGGGAAAACTGGAGCTTTGGAGCTGCTTAGGAAGTAACAACTTGTGGCAGTTTGGGTTCCAGGGTTATTTTTGCAGATTTTCCTCTATCCTATCCCCTGAAGAATCAGTCACAGAGTGTTCATTAAATGAATTATTTGAAAAAAAAAAAAAAGGTTTGTTTTATTAATTTCAGAGTCACACATCAAGGTTTTGCACCACATGGCCATCTCAGGCTTATGCTCTGAGTGTACAAATAGTAAACAGGTTAAAGGAATTTCAAGTCGCCATTTAAGTGGAATAGTTTATAATATGAAATAAAAGTACCGATTAAGACTCTCAGATTTAATAGTCAGAATTATGAACTGGGCTGATTCTTCCAAGCTCAGATATTGTGCTTTAATGGTACAATGTCTTCACAAGTCTCTACTACTTTATTTTAAAAAAACTTGTAGCAAGTTCACTGCTATAGGTACAGACCTATTGAAAGGGCAGTGTCGGCCTACTCTAAATTCCAGGTTCATATTTCTTCTGGATTTACCCTTTGAAAAAAAAGACTGTATAGAGGCCTTCTGTAAGATCTTTTTAGGCTAACAGTAACCTTTCACTTATTGACATTTTCATTGTCATCATCTCCATTAAAAAAGTGTGTTGAAGTAGAAATCTTTCTCGTTACCAGTCACATGTATCTTGGAATTTAGACAAAGTATTCCTTTGGAGAGTTCCCGTCCAGTGTGCATTCATATTAAATTAGCTATAATGTGTTTGGCATTAGCACAGTCATGCAGAAAAAAATTCTCACATGCTTGCCGACTGTACTTCTCGTGTGTTCTGCACTTTCTGAACTGAAAGCTTGGCCAGAAAAATGTGGGGATGCAGGAGGGATGAGGGGGCTGGGCACTGCTGATCCATGTTTACCTATGATTCAGCTCCTGAATGCAGTGGAAAGGTGCTAGGGGCTGACAACACTAGCTTCAGGCAAGAAGGCACGTACACGCTACGAGACACCTTTTGAATTTTTTAGTAGCCTTGATGTTCTCAGTGCACCAAACGCCCAAGCTTTCTAACAGATGATTCCTTTTAGTCTCCTACCTCACTTCTCTTCCTTCCTGCCTATTTCCCTCATAATGGAGGAAACGAAAATGTCAGCCCTCAATTCTCTGTGGCAATTAAAGGACAAGAATGGAGAAATCTTAAACAATTCCAACTAAAAGTCTCATTTTGGCCATTAGCATCCACCTCGTCTCCTACCTGAATTAAGTAGTAAAAACTGGAGATTTGTGTTTGATCTGCAAGAAAAGCCCAATACACAAACTGAATAATTATCCCTAAATATTCAAAAAGCTATATGGTACAGTTTCCAAATGGTTCCACCCTTATTGAATTCTTTTTAACCCTTCAGTTGAAGTGGACACAGAAAGGAGAACTTTGCACAGGCCAAGCCCAGCCCTCTCTCGCTCCCCTGCCACCTCCAGTACCTGAGGGACCTGGGGAGAATCAAACCCACTTGGATATGAGCCAAGCTCAACAGCTTTCCCTTCCACCTCCTGCCTGCCCAGGCAGGGCTAAGCAACAACAGGGAATAGAATCAATTAATCAACGATATTTATTGAGTGCCTACTGTGTTTACAGTGCTATACTAAGCAACTGGGAGACTACTTGGAAGAGACTAAATGCATATAAAAACCTACCACTTCCTTGTATTCTCTCCTACTAAGCACTCACTGTGAGAAAAAGCTAGAGTGAAGAAGATAATTTAACTCTGGCTTTATCTTTCCCATGGAATGCCAACACTGCCCTAGCCAAAATGGGAATGCAGTACTCTTTCTGCCGGAAGGACTGCCCAGTGGTCATTCAGGTGCCTATATGTCCAGCCAAGCGGGTCAGTCTTTGAAAGTTCGGGGTTTGTAAAGGAGTTCAGTGGCCTGGACTGTTAGGCTTGGGCTTCCTCTGGTTGGGTCCCGTGCAGTAAACCCTTTAGGAAGCTAAGGAAAAAAAAAACCAAACAGCCTGCCATAGAATAGAGGGTAGAAATTTGCACAGACCTCAGAGAATATCAACATCTACCAAACAGCCTTTTCAACATTTCACCTATCTAAATGGCTGTCATCATCATCAATCGTATTTATTGAGCACTTACTGTGTGCAGAGCACTGTACTAAGCACTTGGGAAGTACAAGCTGGCAACATATAGAGACAGTCCCTACCCAACAGTGGGCTCACAGTCTAGAAGGGGGAGACAGAGAACAAAACCAAACATACTAACAAAATAAAATAAATAGAATAGATAGGTACAAGTAAAATAAAGAGTAATAAATATGTACAAACATATATACATATATACAGGTGCTGTGGGGAAGGGAAAGAGGTAAGATGAGGGGGATGGAGAGGGGGACGAGGGGGAGAGGAAGGAAGGGGCTCAGTCTGGGAAGGCCTCCTGGAGGAGATGAGCTCTCAGTAGGGCTTTGAAGGGAGGAAGAGAGCTAGCTTGGTGGATGGGAAAAGGGAGGGCATTCCAGGCCAGGCTGTCAGTTTGCTATTCACAAGGGTGATCTGAAAATTCTCCAAAAGAGGTAGGGAATCTTTTTCTTCCTATCAGTTTGGACAGTGCCTAAGCATCCCCATAGTCCCGTAGGTTATAGTTTAACACTATTTGCCCAACTAGTGATCACTCTGGCAGTGAAAGCTCTAAATAAACCCCTAAAGTCACTTAATGCACTTGAAGAAACACATGTTTTAATTCAGTGCCAAAAAGGTTTCACTTGATTAGTTCTCTCCTGTTTCTCAATTCAATAATCAAACTTAACTGAAACCCAAATCAAGATTCTTTGACTGACATGTTTAATGGACTTTGATTGGGATGCAGATGACTGCACTGTGTTACAGTATGACTTTGTAAGTACTTTGGCAGTAATTAATGCTAGGTACTGTGCCACTAACTAAAACAGAGCCGATTTTCTTTTAACTCATTCATGTCTTTCACGTGCTAGAATTTTCCAGCAAATTAATTGTAAGAACACAGAAACTGTCCCTGGAAGGAGATCTTTTGGTAATTCCAAAATTCACTGCCTGGAAATCTGTTCAGTTATCTATACAGTTCTTTCTCATAAAAAAAAAAATTGATTTGGTAGAGGTGTTTGTGTCAGTAAGATGATGTAGTTAATTTCCTTATAAAGCTACATCATTTCAAGGCTCTCTGTGACAAAGGGCCTTGTGTTAGAAGATATATATTTTTTAAATTTAAATATGCCATCGCATACCAATAGGACTCTGGAAAATCACTTTGAAAAGCCAAATGATGGACACACAAACCTGCAGGATACTATTTTTAATCCTTCTTTGGAATATGTTTTTCAGCAGGAAAGGAAGCAAAAGAAATCCTGGGGCCTGAAGCTCAAGCAGATGAAGCTGGACGTACAGGTACCAGTATTATTAATTCTCTTGGCATTTTCCATTAACTCTAGACCAGTTTTGGAAGTGAGAGTCCTCTAAATTGCTGAGGTGCATTTTAATGAGTCCTGTTTTATCCCTCGTCCTTCTCATTATTATCGAGTGATATGTGTAGAAGCAAACAGAGTTTAGGCAACTCTTCATTAGGTTTATTCAAGACGGAGATTACAGTCAATAATTGAAATTCACAGATGATTCAAAAATTTCACTTGAATAATTTTTACTTCCTCTCCTACCAAACGTTTGACTCAATGTAAAACAGATTGAGTTATACCCTTGCTTCCTGCTCCTGCCACCATGCTGGTGGATGTGCCAATGAACAGTCGAAAGGTCCCAACCGTATTTCTATTTCAAGCATCAGTTAGAGTAATTCCACCAATATAATATTTTTTTGGATTTTCCTTGAAGTTCATTATTCATAGATGTATTTCACAATTCATTTTTAAGTAGTAATTCAATATTCAGAATATGGTGAAGAACTCTATAATTATAAATTCAACTACAGTACTGTATTGAAAGTGAGAATTAGCTCTTGGGATAATACTAATTTAAAAAGTAATTGTGGTATTTGTTAAGTGCATACTATGTGTCAAAAATATACTAAGCACTGAATTAGATGAGAGAATCTGGTTGGACCCAGCCCCTCTCTCACATGAAGCCCGCAGTTTAAGTAGGAGGAAGAACAGATATTTAATCCCCATTTTACAGGTGAGGAAAGTGAGGTATAGAGAAGTTAAGTGGTTTACCCAAAGTCACACAGCAGGCAAGTGGCAGAATCAGGATTAGAACCAATGTCTCCTGACTTTCAAGCCCGGCTTTCCGCCAGGCCCCGCTCCCTCTCTTGTATAATGGTTATAAAAAGGATTTTAATTTGGAATAGAGACCCAAGCAATCTCATGCAACAACCTTTGTCTTACTAATTAATTTCTGTCCTGATCCTCCCCCTACCTCTCTGGCCACTCCTCAGTGTCTTTTTTGCCAGCTTCCCTAACTATGGACATCTCTCAAAGCTCTGTTTTGGGTCCCCTTTTCTTTTCTCTCTATATTCACTCTCTAAGATAGCTTCAGCCACCTCTTCAGTGCAGATGAGTCCCAAATATGTCTTGTTAGCCTGGACCTTTTACTTCCTCCACAGTCACATACTTATCTTGCTTCTGGGAAATTGCCACCTGGATGCCCCTGCTGGCACTTCAAACTCAAAATTTAAAACTGAACTCCCCTTCCTTTTCAAATCCACTTCTCCACCTAACTTTTCCAGGACAGTCACCACCACCACGATCCTTCCTGTCTTAGAAACCTGCAACCTTGGTATTGTGCTTGACTCCTCACTGTCTTTCAACTCTCACATTCAGTGAGTTGCGAAATTTTTCTTCCATCACATTTATCAGATTCTCCTCTTCCTTGCCATCCAAATGGCTGCCAGCCTGCTGCAGACCTAGTATAATGGGACAGATTCCTCCTTGGTCCCCCTCCTCCAGTCTCTCCCCTCTCCTATCCGTACATCATTCTACTGGCTGTATCATTAATCTGAAATGCCATTCGCCACATTTCCTCACCCTTTTTAAACCTCCAATTCCTCTTTGCTTCAAGCAGAAAGGCTTGACCATTTGCTGCAAAGCTGTTCATCAGCTCTCTTTCGCCCTTACCTATCTGCTCTCTTCTGTCACTATACCCCAACTTGCACTCTTTTTCCTGCCAAGCTAAATTTCTCACTATGCCTCGTTCTCAACTCCCTTACTTCCAACTCATTGGTCACACATTTTCTCTTGCCTGGAACTCCAGACAGTAGTTCCACCAGACCATATCTCTCCCCATCTTGAAAGGCCTTCTTAAATCCCACCTCCTTCAGGAGGCCTTCAACAATTAAGTTTCTACTCCCCAGGTCATAGCCTCCCAACTACCATCCCATTGCTTATGCATGTACACAAAATTGCTGTGGGTGACTGTATGTATTATCCTCTTCTTTAATCACTTTACTCACTTATCTTTCTTTCCATTCTTATATTCTTTCTTTTTTAGATTGTAGTTATCTTCTGGAGGGCAAAGACTGTGTCTTTTACCTTTATTTTACTCTCCCAAGCATTTAGTACAACATTCCGTGTTCTCAGTAAACACTATTGGTGAATCAATTGCCATTTTTTTCCATTCACAACAAATGAAGATGTACACGATGGCAATTTAGTAGGCCTACAGAAGAATTTCTAAGAACTACATGTCATGCAATGAGTTTAACCTGCATGAATAATGTATTCAAGCAAATACTTGCTCACAAATATTTGCTATGCTACAGATTATGTAAAATATTTAAACTGGTTGTTATTAGTGCAACCTGAATTTCAATGAGAAACAAATACATGTTGTTTAGTACTGTTTCTGTCGAAGTTAAACCTTGTTGATGGGGAAATACAGTTTTCAGAGCTGCAGCCCACTGTTTGCCCTTGGAATCAAGGGCTGATGAGCAACCCCCTCCCATGGCCCAGTTAGCTGGCATTTCAGCTTGCTCTTCATTGTCAAAGTGAATTGAGTGTGCAGCACTCAACAGACCATAAATAATCCATTGAAATCAGATCTTTAGGCAGAAGAAATTCATCCTTGGTCACAAGGACCTGTAGATATCAAAAGAAGATCAAGCTCTTCCAAGATTAGAGAACAGCCACACCTCCCTAGGGTTGGTTCCTGAAAGTCTTCATGGCTGACAAAACCAAAGTTGGCAAGACTTGAGGCTTAAGTAGTAACATTTGTTGAATACCTGCTTTTGGGCAATGCACTGTACCAGGCCCTTGGGAGGTACAGGATAGCAAAGTGACACGTTCCCTGTCCACAAGTTAAATGTAGAAGGCTCTTATGGGATTTGTGGATTTAGGGTTTCTGCAGCTACAGGCAGACACATTGACTAGCCTCATGTTTCTCAGTTTTGTTTTTTTCTGTGAACTCTTTCAGTAGTAGGAAGTGAATTAAATGAGGCTCACTGGGTGTAGTACACTGTACTCAGCACTTGGGAAAGTGCACCACAAGCAAGGGCACTATCCTTGCCCATGATGAGCTTTTGCTCTAACTGGAGAGGGTGGTGTGAAATATTTATGAATAGAATAATCTAAATCAATTATTGATTGTACAGTTGATGATACATATATGCACAAGTGCAGAGGAAGGGCAAAATGAAACACACAAGCACTAGAGCTGGCTGCCAGAAGTGATATGACTTGGGAGATGGGTTAATCAGGGAAGGTGGTTGTGAACTCATTCACATCAAAATGCCTCCCTGTTCCCATGCTAACAACACAACTCTGGGTCCTTTTTCAAAGGCATCATTCCTTGTCCTCTTCCAAACTGCTCACTCACTTTTAGCTCAGAGCTCCTCATTAGAAGCAATGAAATTGGGAGAAAAATGCATTGTGACTGGATCAGCTTTACACTAGGCACAGTGAGATAGTACTGTGCTCCAAGGTAGTGAGTGAAAGGGGTGGATTCACAGAAATTTCAGGCATGGCTGATGTGCGGCCTCAGAAATCTTTTAAGAACACAGACTTGGGAGTCAAAATGTCCTGGGTTCTAATCCAGGCTCTTCCACTTGTCTGCTGTGTGACCTTGGGCAAGTTGCTTCACTTTTCTGGACCTCAGTTACCTCATCTGTAAAATGGGGATTAGGACTGTGAGCCCCATGTAGGACAGGGACTGTGTCCAACCTGATTGGCTTGTATTCACCCCAGTGCTTCGTACAGTGCCTTGCATATAGTAAGGGCTTACAAATACCATAGTCATTATTATTATTATAACTAGTTTAGGCCTAATTTCCCTCCCTCTGCTCTTGAGTTCACTTCTTGCCTGTAGAGTTGCAAAGCTTCTTACCGCAGGATAGATTGGCAGTTCCAAGAAATAAAATAATCCTGTTCCCCCAATTGTTCCTTTTTTCTAAACTCATATTAGTCATTTTCAAAAAGCTCAACTGCAGTGATATAAAGGAAAGAGGGAGTCATGAAACTTCCCTTTATATTTATTATGGTGGTATTTATGGAGCACTTATTCTGTCAAGCACTGTTCTAAGCACTGGGGTAGATACACAGTTGGACACAGCCCCTGTCGCACATGGAGGTCATGGTCTAAGTGGGATGGAGAGCAGGTATTTTACAGATGGGGAAACTGAGGCACAAAGAAGTTAAGTGACTTGTCCAAGGTCACACAGAAGGCAATTGGCACAGCTGGTCCTCTGACTTCCGACCTGTGCTCTTTTTACTAGGCCACACTGCTTCGCTTTAACAAATAATAACTGGAGGGAGAATAAGAAGTTAGTGAATATACTTTTCAGTTTGTAATCTCCACCCTGTAATTCCCTGTAATCTGAATTTTGACATCTTTAATAGACAGCCAAGCTAAATATATGCCTTGGAACATTTACCCAAAGTCAAAATGGTTTAGGTTTGCTTTTTCTTGCTTCTACATAGAAATTTGCATGTGCACAATCCTGCATAGTGCTAATTTAATTTTCAAGTAAAGGCTGACTTTAAAAAAGTAGTTTTTCCCTCTAGACCCTAAGTTCATTATGAGTGGAGAACATGTCTACTAATTATGTTGTATGGTACTCTCCCAAGTGTTTAGAACAATGCTCTGCACATAGTAAGTGCTTAATACCATTGATTGATTAATTCTGTGATACATCTGAGCCTCCTCATTGAGATAACAGCAGCAAGATTTCTGATGTCGTTAGAGAAGTGCAGTAACTGGAGGTTCAAAAATGAAACCATGGAAAAGAGAAAATTATGACCTCGTTTCTGTTGCTTAACAGACGCTGAAGGTTTTTTCACTCCAGCCAACTCCAAGGGGTATGCTGTTACCTTTCCTGCCACAGCATTATTGTGACCGATGGCACTTTTAAGCAAAAATGCCTGTTACCATATAAATCTGTTGGCAGATGCCACCCTCTCCCCTGCCCAAGAGTGATTCTGATGTCTGATGAGGCCTCACCTTGAATTCACCGAGGCTTCTTGCTGTTCTATTTTCTATAAAGAAATGAGCCACAGCCAGCCTGGGATCCATTCTAGAACATTTACAGTTCGACAACTGCATGAACAGGCTACCCCAACGTTGGTGATTACCAACCAGAGGAAAATTGAAGTGGTATTATTTTAAAAATCCAGTAGCTAACTCTCAGTTCCTCCTCCACCATTTCTGAATGACTCTTCCCATCTGCCTTTTGGATCCCAGTCAAGTAGCTCCTGCCACAGATTCCACAATTATATGTGATATTTCAGGGGAAGAAATATCTGTTGTCAAAGATCCGAAAACTTTCCTGTGGAGGAAAAGGGAGAGACAGTACTAGTTGACTACTGTTTCCCTGAAACTGAGTCCTCTCACCCTCCTTAAGAAAACACAATCCAGCTGTTCAGATCATTTATTATTAAATAGCCAGGCGCCTGAATTCCAGGCCTATGTGAACCCGTGATTAATCATATTCAGAACATGCTATACACAGCCAAGGAATGGGAAGTGATCTTTTTAGTTGCGGATTATTTTCTATGTTGTCATTAATTCATTGTGAAATAGGCAACTCAATCAGAACTGCTCCTGTATCTTGTGTTTTTGGAAACTAGGAGGAATATAGTGGAGTGGGAAGGGGAATCCAGGGCAATTAGCCCGCTGTGGCGCCCCATCTGTTATGAGAGGTTAGGGTGGGGAGGGAGAGGCAGAGAGGCAAGAGGAAGCCCGTAAATATCTTTCTCTTCCCTACCTCATAACCACCTTCCCATCTGCATTATGCAGAGACGGGATTTCTAAGAGCACACGCTTCTGCTGCTGTGTCTCCAACCCACCCAGTATAGCCCAGATAACTCTGAGCTCTAGACTCCAGGGTCCTCCTGTTCCCTCCCCCACAACCCCAGGAGCTTTCCAGGAGGGATGGGCCCCTAAGGTTTTGAAGATTGGCACCATTCTGACTGTCTCCAGGAGGGATGGTGGGCAGCAGCTCAAGGCCCCAGCCAATCCTAATCCATGCGTCCATGTGCAAAGACAGGAAGTGAAAGGAGGAGGTCCCAAAAAACTGGGTGCAAACCCATTCCTACGAATGTTACAGGTATGTGGAGACCCTGACCTGGGAGGGGACGGGCCCCTGTTCCTCCTCCTGTTCCTTTTGGTCTTGTCTAGGCCCAGTCCCATAGGTAGGATAAGGAAATTTTAACAGATTTAGTTCAAAGAGCTCTAATTCGTATAATGAAATTGCTCCTTATGGTGTGTATTTGGCTTTGAGCTTCGGTTAATGCTGCCTCCAAGTTCAAGAGGGATCCCGTATCTCGGAAAGTTTCTTTTCAGTGAAGAAAATTTGGTTAGCACATAGTGGTGAAATTGTTTTTACAACATTTGCATTTTACTTTTAGTAAAAGATGATGAATGTGACTCAGATGCAGAAAATGAACAAAACCACGATCCAAATGTTGAAGAATTCCTGCAACAAGAAGATACAGCTGTTATTTATCCTGAAGCACCTGAAGAGGACCAGAGACAAGGCACGCCAGAAGCTAGTGGTCATGATGAAAATGGTAAATGATTCTCCACTACATAGGCTAGAGAAAATTATTCACATCGCTGAATTGTACCCTGCCTTAAGACTATAGAGAACATTATTAGGAGCCCACAGATATATATACTTTTTTGTTGTTTTTTATGGTACTTGTTAAATGCTTTCTCTGTGCCAGGCACTGTTCTAAGCACTGAGGTAGTTACAAGATAATCAGGTTGGACATGGCCATGTTTTCAACCTTAAGGGCCAGTTGTCATATTAAGTTGTCATATAAGGTGATACACCCTGAAATTGTCAAAGAGGCATCTGTGCCCCAAATACTGGAAAACGTCCGGAAGCACTGATGTTCTTACCAACACAGATGAAAAATTGATGCAGTTGAGTCAAAGGTCCTGACACCCCAAAACCTAAAATAACTAATGCTATCACTGGACCATTTTATATAATTCATTTTCTATCATTCTCAGCCCTAATCTCTGTTCACTGTTAACTCTGTTAATTTGTGTCAGGGCAAATTCTCAGCAAGAAAGAAATACCACAGTTTCACAGGTGGGCATTAATGGACCCACAATCCGCATACTTTAGCCCAGACTGGGAATAGACAGAATACTTGTATGGCACTTCCTTCTCCAGTCCCCTTTAAGCATGGCGTTTCCCTACCAGTCCGCCAAGAGAAAAAAGTGAAGATAAAGGCCCAGTTCTCCATTTTCCCATTACTTTGGGGCTTGTGCAGGCTGACGTACCCTGGCTTAAACTCCTCTCAAAATATTAGATGCTGTAAACAATCCTCAAGGACTTTACATCATCTTCGGCTTTGTAATTAAGATGCTGTTAGCATAACCCGTGTAGATTGACCTCACTACCAGAAATGCTCTGGTTGCCAAGATGACAGAATGGGTGCCAACTGTACAGGTACCTTCGGTTCCCTGAAGTAGGACCAGGACCAAAAGGCCTAAAGAGTAAATTGTCCCAGTCTCTTGTAATCAAAGGTAGTTCTAAGTTGAGGTGACATTCTCAGGACCTGCGTGATCAGGGGAAGGTGCTCACTGCAGTAATCTCAGAAGGACCTTTGTCAAGTAGAGCCACAAAGCAATCCACATGCCCCTCTTTGCAGCTTAATGCTGCAAAGATAATATTGCCTGGCATCTGCTTACCCATCCCTGTGGCAACTATATCCCTGGATAATGTTGCCCAAAGCTTTCTCTCAAATACCGGTCTTTGCCTACATCCTGGGAGCCTTTGGTCCACAACCAGTCAACGGGATTTAGTGGTCAGTCACTGAGGACATCGCTGACCAGTGTTGGTCCAGGTTCAGTTACCTACCAGCCATCCTTTCTGGGTCGTGGCAGACGTTGAGGCCCTGGGGTTTTACCATGAGTCTGGCCCAGACATGGTGGCGACGGGAAGAAGGGAAGGCCTTGTCTGCCTCAACCTAAGCAAACGCTTTGAAGGCAAAGTTCCCCACCAATTCCTCTCTCCAACCAGAAAGTAACACTCCCTGGATCACAGATTCCTTAGGCACTGATTTTTGTCCATGGCGCTATCGAGTACCACTGTTCCAGTAGATGCCTGGCCCAGCCACAGGAACACGGAAATCTTTCGCAGACTAATCCCCACTCCCCTATATGCCCACCCCCCACCACACCCCCTCCTGCTCCAGTCACTTGATCATTAGTGTATATGTATGCAAAGCTGAAATTGCTTATGTATACAAGTGCTTTTCTGACATTCTGTCTCCCTGCTCTCCTAGAAGCCTGAAAATTTCTTAAAGGCTGGAACCCCATCTCTCATTTCCTTTAAGGCTTTCCACAGTGCTCTGCACAAATCTGTACACTCAGTAAACGCTGCTAATGATTAAAATGATGATCTCTTATCTCCTCTGCCACTCCCTCCACCTTCAGGACATTGACTTCTTTGTTCATCCTCAAAAATCTGGCTCCCATCAGCACAATTAACCAGAAGTAGTGATCAGCCCATGAGGTCATTATTGAATAAGAAGTAGTTTCTTATTCACCAGGTTAGCACATCATTCCTCTCTATCTGTTCCCACAGCAAAGAGGAAAATAAGTAGATTGTCCTGAGGAACATGCTGATTTTCTTTTTTCTCTGTTTCCTTCCCCTTGATGTGAGAGAGGAAATGAGGAAACCAAGAAAAATGGAGCTAAACTTATTTAGGCCATTCTAGGCAAACAGCCATAAATGCTATAGAACGGTTTCCTGTCAAGTGCCAGGAGGATACGTCTTTGAAAATCTGTGGAATAAGCAGCAGTTGCAATGGAAACGATTGGCTTGAGCCCATCCTATTTAATCAGTTATGGTACTTGTTAAGCACCTATTACATGCCAGGCACTGTACTAAGTGTTGGGATGAGATAGAAGATAATCAGGTTGGACACAGTCCCTGTTCTACATGGGGCTCACAGTCTAAATAGGAGGGAGTAGGATTTAATCCCCATTCTTCAGTTACCTCATACGTAAAATGGGGATTAAACTGAAGGACAGAGAAGTTATGTGATTAGCCCATGGTCACATAGGAGGCACGTGATGGAGCCAGATTAGAAGCCAGGTATCCTCTGACTCCCACGCTTGTGCTCTTTCCACTGGGCCATACTGTTAAATCAGATTAATCAATCAATCAATCGTATTTGTTGAGCGCTATGTGCAGAGCATTGTACTAAGCACTTGGGAAGTACAAGTTGGCAACATAAAAATTATTACAACACATGTCTTTCTGAATCTAGTGCAGAGTGGTGTCAGGAGAAGGGGTTTTCAGGTACAGTGTGAGTACTTCAGTGCAAGTTTTCACTGGTGTGAGATTCTTCAGGACTCCTGAATAATAGTGTAATAGGAGAATTGATTGCAGTTACACCCCTGTGAACTAAGATCTTTGCACAAAATATAAATGGTAGGAAGGGGAAAGGAGAAAAGAAAGGTGAGAGCAAGGTGCTAACAAAGACAGTTTCCCTACTGGAAAAGTGAAGTAGTGCAAATTAGGATTACAGAGTGACACTTCAACAACTTTTTTTAGAAAACCCTTGTGTCATTCATTCAATCACATTTATTGAGCGCTTACTGTGTGCAGAGCACTGTACTAAGCACTGGGGAAGTACAAGTTGGCAACATATAGAGACAGTCCCTACCCAACAGCAGGCTCACAGTCTAGAAGGGGGAGACAGACAACAAAACAAGACATATTAACAAAATAAAATAAATAGAGTAAATATGTATAGAGTAATAAATACGTTGAGTTTTACGTATTTACTATTTATTTACTATATAAATAGAATAATATATGCAGGTGCTGTGGGGAGGGGAAGGAGGTAAGGCAAGGGGGAGGGGGAGGAGGGGGAGAGGAAGGAGGAGGCTCAGTGTGGGAAGGCCTCCTGGAGGAGGTGAGCTCTCAGTAGGGCTTTGAAGGGAGGAGAGCCCAATACCGCAGCCATGGCAGGGGCATCTGCCACCATTTTGAGTTCTGAGTTCTTTTTTTACAGTACCTGTTCAATATTTCCTGTGTGTCAGGCTCTCCACTAAGCACAAGGATAGATACAAGCTTCTCGGACTGTGTCCAACCTGATTATCTTGTAGCTCCCCCTGAGCTTAGAATGGTGCTGGACACATACTATTATTAGTAGATCCTGTCCCACATGGGACTCCTAATCTTAATCCCCCTTTTACAGATGAGGTAACTAAGCGCTTAGTACAGTGCTCTGCACACAGTAAGCGCTCAGTAAACACGATTGAATGAATGAACCACAGAGAAGTGAATCACTTTACCCATGGTCACACAGCAAAGTGGCTGGTTTGGGATTAGAATACAGGCCTTTCTAACTCCCAAGCCCATGCTCTACCCACCAAGCCATACTGCTTCTCATGTATAGAGAGGACAGTGTCCCCACCCTCTTATTAGAAAATCAGAATGGCTTTAGTAGAAAGAGCCCGGGCTTAGGGGTTGTGGGCTCTAACCCCAGCTCTGCCACTTGTCAGCTGTGTGATTTTGGGCAAGTCACTTCTCTGTGCCTTGGTGACCTCACCTGTAAAATGGGGGTGAAGACTGTGAGGTCCACGTGGGACAACTTGATTACCTTGTCTCTACCCTAGCGCTTAGAATGGTGCTTGACCCATAGTAAGCGCTTCACAAATACCATTATAATTATGATTATTATTATTATTATTACAGAAAGTGGGGCAGACAGACCAATGTGCAGACACACAGAGGTGTAGACAAACCAACAGACAGTGAGCATGCATCACCTGACACTCAGCCCACATGCCCCATTCGTCCGTCATCAAGGCGTCCTCTGTCCCAGCCCTTCGGGTCTGTAGACCCGAGGCCCAGTAGTCACCCCCAAACCAGGCCAGACTTTCCCCAAGACCTAGGCTATCTATCTATTCCCCAAACCAACCCGCATGTGCCCCCCAAACCCCAGCCAGCAAGGGCAGTTCTAAACTCCTCCCTCCTCAGACCCTCCCTCCGGCCCCAAACCCACGAAAATCATCAGAACCCCCCAGGACACTCACCCTCCCACACTCCCTCCCCAGTTTCCCAAATCCTCCCCAGCCCTGGGCAATGTACAACATATACACATCATTGGCAGTATCACAACCCATTCCCTTGCCCCCCAACATGTGTTTTTAAATCATTTCACAAACCCTGAATCCACCCCTAACAGCCCTCCCCAACCCTCATTATCATCATCAATGCAATAGTCATCAGCAATCCCCACAATTTCAATCCCACACCCACCCTAAAAAAAGGGCCGGGCGGATGTAGCTGAAACAGCCAGGTCCCCCCTCCTTACCTGGACCCACGGCAGGCCATGCTCTGTCTCCTCTCCTCTTGTAAAGTGAGGCAGGCCCGAATCAAGAGCCTTATATAGGGCAGGGAAAAGCCCAGCAGCCGCTGGGGCCATAAAGGGCCAGTGCCTCCACACTTCATTTAGAAGCACCTGGGTTAATTAGGGCTGGGGGCAAGGCTGCCCTTCAACACTAAAAACACCTGAGCTCAAGTCCCTCCTTTAACTCCAGGCTAGCGGAGAGCTCTGCCCCGGGCAGCTGTTTGTGGAGGTGGGGTTGAGCAATCAGTTAATCAATCAATTAATTATTCAGACATATTTACTGAGCTCTTACTGTGTGCAGAGAGCTCTACTAAGTGCTTGGGAAAGTAGGATGTAACAGGGTTGGTAGATACCTTCCCTGGGCAGCCTGGCTGAGTGGAAAGGCTTTGGAGTCAGATTATTAAAACATATTTACTGAGCTCTTACTGTGTGCAGAGTGCTGTACTAAGCACTTGGGAAAGTAGGATGTAACAGGGTTAGTAGATACCTTCCCTGGGCAGCCTGGCAGAGTGGAAAGGCTTTGGAGTCAGATTATTCAAACATATTTTCTGAGCTCTTACTGTGTGCAGAGAGATGTACTAAGCGCTTGGGAAGTACAAGTTGGCAATTGTCAGCTGTGTGACTTTGGGCGAGTCATTTAACTTCTCTGTGCCTCAATTCCCTCATCTGTCAAATGGGGATTAAGACTGTGAGCCTCCCGTGGGACAACCCCATCACCTTGTAATCTCCCCAGCACTTAGAATCAATCAGTCGTATTTATTGAGCGCTTACTGTGTGCAGAGCACTGTACTAAGCGCTTGGGAAGTACAAGTACAAGTACAGAGACAGTCCCTACCCAACAGTGGGCTCACAGTCTAGAAGGGGGAGACAGAGAACAAAACCAAACATATTAACAAAATAAAATAAATAGAATAGATATGTACAAGGAAAATAAATAAAGTAATAAATATGTACAAACATATATACATATATACGGGTGCTGTGGGGAAGGGAAGGAGGTAAGATGGGGGATGGAGGGGGGCGAGGGGGAGAGGAAGGAGGGGAACAGTGCTTTGCACATAGTAAGCGCTTAATAAATGCCATCATTTTTGGTGGCGGGGGGACAAGTGTCATGACCCAGGTTGTAGTACTCACCGTGTCTGACACCATGAGCGTGCAGACATGTGCCCAATCCATTGCTTCTGACATTATGCCAGCCCAGATCTTAATATGCTGACGTCAGAAGAGCAACCCCTCACGCCCTAACAGCATTCCATTCCAGACCCTTGGTGAAAACGCCCGTTATGGCAGAACTGAGTAGACCCACGTGGTGGGCTTGAACTTTTGCCAGGCAAAACCAACCACCAGTTTCAGTTTTGCCAACCAAAACGTCCAGTTTCAGGCCCTCATTTCCCGTACTCCCTCTCGCTTCTGTGTCACCTGTGCACTTAGATCTGTACCCTTTATAAGCACTTTATATTCACCCCACCTTCCACCCCACAGCACTTATGTACATATCCGTAATTTATTTTAATATCTGCCTCCCCCTCTAGACTGTAAGCTCCTTCTGGACATGTGTCTACCAATTCTATTGTATCGTAGGCCTCCAAGTGCTTAGTGCAGTGCTCTACATTCACTGAAACGCTCAGTAAATGCCATGGATTGAATGATTGAAATGGTTGGCAATAAATACGACTGATGAAGTGTGGAAACCCAAACGGCCATTTTTCCCATCACCTGCCCATAGGAGGGATTTCTTTTAGGGCAGGAAGTGAATTCAGTTATCTCCATCTAACGCTGTACAGTGCAGCTCTCCAAAACAGGAAGTTAGGATTTTCTCTGCATCAAGACAGCACAATCCAGTTAAGAGTAGAAAAAGGAATAAAAGGTGTTTCCTGTTGAACTTGATACTTTCACTTGACGCAGTTGCTACTAACTGTCTTTATGTATTTGAGGAAGACAAACTACTTGGTCTGCTGGGTTCCCCAATTCTAAACTAGGGTCAATAATACGTGTTTATATCAAAATACAAGTTACCCTGGCTGAGGGCTACTGTATAAATCTAAGTTGTGTTTTGTCCTGGGAATTAGAGCAGAGGGTAGGGATGTTTTTCTTGTTAATACATTGATCCAAAGCAATTGACAATAATAGCTATCCATCTTTTGGGGATAAAAATAATGTTAATTATCAATGTAATTTGTGTTAGAATGACTAGGTTCGATGGTAGATATGTTCAGAGCCAAATGTTCATTGACTTTCATTCTGAGCTGTGGTATTTTGTGAGCTCCTTGTGGATAGGGACTGTGTCCGTTAAGTCCTGAACCCTCCCAAGCACCTAGTACTAAAGATTGATCCATCTTTCTCTCCCAACATGGGAGTCAGAGGTCCTGGGTTCTAATGCCAGCTCTGTGATGTTTGCTGTGTGACCTTGGGCGAGTAATTTCATTCATTGATTCATTCAATCGTATTTAGTGAGCACTTACTATGTGCAGAGCACTGTACTAAGCACTTGGAAAGCATAATTTGGCAACATACAGAGATAGTCCCTACCCAACAATGGGCTCACAGTGTAGAAGGGGCAGACAGACAGCAAAACAGAGCAAGTAGACAGGTGTCAATACCACCAAAATAAATAGAATTATAGATATCTATACATCATTAATAAAATAGAGTAATAAATATGTACAAATATACACAAGTTCTGTGGGGAGGGGAGGAGGAGAAGAGGATAAGGGGGCTCAGTCTGGAAAGGCCTCCTGGAGGAGGTGAGCTCTCAGTAGGGCTTTGAAAGGAGGAAGAGAGCTAGTTTGGCGGATGTGCAGGCTGGGCTGTAGAAGGAGAGAAGAGAAGCGAGATAGGAGGGGTCAAGGTGATGGAGAGCTTTGAAGCCAATAGTGAGGAGTTTTTGCTTCATGCAAAGGTTGAGAGACAACCACTGGAGATTTTTGAAGAGGGGAGTGACATCAATCAATCAATCAATCGTATTTATTGAGCGCTTACTGTGTGCAGAACACTGTACTAAGCGCTTGGGAAGTGCAAGTTGGCAACATATAGAGACATTCCTTACGCAACAGTGGGCTCACAGTCTAAAAGGGGGAGACAGAGAACAAAACCAAACATACTAACAAAATAAAATAAATAGAATAGATATGTGCAAGTAAAATAAATAAATAAATAGCATAATAAAGATGTACAAACATATATACATATATACAGGTAATATACATATATACAGGTGTGAGTGACATGCCCAGAGCGTTTCTGTAGAAAGATAATCCGGGCAGTGGAGTGAAGTATAGACTGAAGCGGGGAGAGACAAGAGGATGGGAGATCAGAAAGGAGGCTGAAGCAGTAATCCAGTCGGGATAGGATGAGAGATTGATCCAGCAAGGAAGCGGTTTGGAAGGAGGGGAAAGGGTTGGCACTGGTACAGAGGGATTCTGGGGAGGGGGGTGAGGAGGAGGGAGGGGGGTGAGGGAAAGAGCTGGGTGGGAGAGGGGAAGGGGAAGGGGAAGGTGAGGATGGGGAAGGGCAGATGGAAGCAGGGAATTTGATAGTTCATGGTGAAGTCAGCAAGGTAAATGACAGCACAGTGAGCAGTTAACAATTAGCATGCAATAGAAATAATAAAATAAGAGGATGATGCCCAGCGCAGAAGGTTGAGTTGACCATGGGTCAGTGCAATCAAAAAGGCGAATGGCAAGGAGAGTCCAGGGGCTCTTGGCAGAATTGTCCCTGAGGTGTGGTGGAGGTTGGAGTCCTGTGGATGGCAGTTCTGGAGAAGGGCAGAACTGTTATGGGGGCTCATGGGAGAGGAAATGCCTGGGAAGAGGAGTAAACAGCCAAATAACATGGGTGGGCTGAATAGGTGCGAATGTAGGTAGTTGCTAAAGTAACACAGCGAGAACAAGGGCCTCATTACCCAAGGAGGGGGGCAGAGGGAATCAGTCACATACAGTTTGGGCCTAACACAGGGAAGGAGGGAGTGAGGGCTCCCCCAAAAAGGTCACTTATGGCGAGGGGAAGCGGGGGGGGGACAATGTCCCATGGCCCAGATTGGCTACCTGGATGGACTAGAGATCGCTTCAAGGGGTGAGTCTAGTGTGATGGGAGGGGGCACAATCCAGGGGAGTTGGATGGTCAGCAGAGAGATCAACTGTAGAGGGCCATCTGGGAGATATAAGAGCTTCTGACCGGCCACGGGGCCTGCAGTGGGGGAAGGGGAGAGAGGGTCTCTGTGTCCTTGAGCGGGGATGCAGATATCTGGGAGGGAGACGGCTAGAAGCCCAGCCACAGGTCACTGGAGCCCGATAGCAGGCTGCTTGGGAAGGGAGGGAGATCCCGGGCCCTCGTGGCAGTGTCCAGGGGGAAGGACCCTTCCGGGAGCGGGGGAACCCACCTATTACCTTATCTGTAAAATGGGACTTAAGACTGTGAGCTTTGGGATTGTGTCCAACCTGGTCATCTTGTATCTACCCCAATACTTAGTGCAGTGCAATTTTCTCACATATCCAACTGACCTGCCCTAGCTAAGTCACCTAGTGAATAACAATGACATTTGGGCAAAAACCAATGAATATTTAGTGGTGGAACTATAGGAGTACTTTTTTAGCATGATCCATCTTCCCCTGATGTTTAGGTATTCGCAAATGTGACATGAATTCTAACTCCTGTTTTGTGAGTTTTGTTCATGTTTTTTAAAAAGCATATTTTCTTTCTTCTACAGGAACACCAGATGCATTCTCTCAACTGCTTACCTGCCCGTATTGTGATAGAGGCTACAAACGCTTTACCTCTCTGAAGGAACACATTAAATACCGCCATGAAAAGAATGAGGATAACTTTAGTTGTTCCCTTTGCAGCTATACTTTTGCATATAGAACACAGCTTGAACGTCACATGACATCACATAAAGCAGGAAGAGATCAAGTAAGTGAGGTGGTTAACAGAAATTAATTGATTTATAGGGAATGAACAGTTTTCAGGGAATTAATGAGCAGCAGCGCAGCTTTCATGAGCCAATTCAAAATTTTTTTGTTGCTTGTATTGGATAACTTGTGACTTTTTGATTAACACATAGGGTCATATCTGCAAACCTTTTGGTCACCTATCTGCCTTTCTGTTTTGATAATTAACCTTTGTATTCACAAATGCCATAATGAGTCATTGGGGTTTGTTTAAGAGTCTTGTGTGTCACCTTGTGAAATACAATGCTTTTATGTTGCAGCTTTATTTGGAAAAATAACTACTGGCTAAATTTTAAAACACTTTTAAAATTGAAAATTACTACTGAACATATATTTCTATTTTTCAGTAATTCATATATTCTCAGTGGAAACTACTGGGTAATTTTGCATTCCCCAGACCCTCAGAAGTTCAGGCTTTTGCATTTTCAGTTTAAAAGCTTGCTATCCACCTGACTTGCTAGAGTTCCTTGTCTTTCTCCTTCAATTTCTGAAGCATAGAAATAAGGCAGATCCAAGAATTTCAGTAAACGTAACTAAATTAACTATGTCCTCAGTGAAGGTTAGAATGGCCCCTAAAAACAAAGAGGATTTTTGCCCAATAGCCCCAGCCGTAGGGGCTTCCTTGTAAGAGTTAGTAGAAGGGCCTTCTGGTCCTATTTCTGCCTGGGCCTTCATTTCCTACCGGTTCAACCATTCTCTTCACAGTTTGAAGCTCCATGACATGCTATTTTGGAAATGAGTGCAGTGATCTGGTTTCCAGCTAGTGAGTGAAAAAGTAGGCATCTGACTTGCGAGGTACTTCACCATGGAGCTTTGTCTCTGGTGATCTAGGGGACGTGATCATTAATTTCTCCCCTAGGAGAAAGAAAGGGAGAGGGCAGAGGATGATTTTTTTAAATGGTATTTGTTAAGCATTTATAGCATTTATTATATGCCAGGCACTGTACTAAATGCTGGGGTAGATGCAAGGTTGGAAGCAGTCCATGTCCCTCATGGGGCTCACAGTCTTAATCCCCACAGGTGAGGTGATTGAGGTACAGGGAAGTGACTTGTCCAAGGTAACACAGCAGACAAGTGGCAGAGCTGGGATTAGAACCCAGGTCCTCTGATTCCCAGGCCCATGTTCTTTTTCACTAGGCTACGTTTCTTCTCTGTGGTATTTTCATGGTATACCTTTATCTATCTTGAATTCAACAAATACGCTTGTCATCTCACTTGTGAAAAGTGAAAAGCCAAGGTCGGTGAACATCTGATAGGAGGTGATTTTGTTTGGCTGTTGAACTAAGTCAGTATTTGTTGAGCCCTGTACATATCCATCTGAGAGTGTGGTACTGTCAGGGCCACCTCCAAAGAAATGCCAAATTTTGGCCTTTGGTCAGTTGTTAGGGTTACACTCACTAGAATTACTGCCACAGAGTGGGTGGGAAGGTCTGCCATGTCTTTCGGTTCCCCTACTAATCTTACAACCATCTAGGATGCCACTAGGAACAACTCCCAAGTTTTTTTCCTATAATGCAGTGCAGGTTTTTTCTTTCTGTGTCAGGAAATTACCGAGACGAAGAGAGGGGAAACTGGGACTAGATATGATCAGAAAACTCCAGATTCCTTGGTTAGTTTTTCCCTTGTTGTTTTTTGTTCCTCTTTTGAAGAAAGGACAATACAATTCTTTTCTAAAATGCATAGTTTAGGCTAATGTATCCTTAACACTGAAGCATTCCCTCTCCCTTTGCTTCTAGTAGGCACAGTTGTGTCTTCATTTGGAGGGGGCATTCTCAAGTGCAGTTTTTTGCCTAGTCTGGATAACTATGGCACTTAGTCTTCTCATTCATCCTCAGTTGCTGAAGAACTTCTGGTTTTAAGCCAGAAGCCAGTACTTGAGGCATATAACCTTTGTTAAGTTGTGTTTTAGACAAACCACATTCATGGCATCAAAGAAATTCCCATTCATATCTTTTTAAATCATCTCACTGAATCAACAGGTGCCCTTCATGCAGATTGTTATATTCTTAATGGTACTTGTGTTAGGCATTTACTGTTTCATTCTAAGAAAAAAAGTTATCATTAAATTCCAGCTTCTCTAAAGAGCAGAGATGAAAGGAAGTGAGGCAAAAGCTTAGTTTCCTGTTTGACTAAGAGAAGGAAAAGCTACCCAGGAGCCTGTACTGGTAGATATAATACATCACTCCTCTGTGCATTAAGCGTTTGTGTGGCTTGTTAACAGCGAACCTGATTCCTGAGATTCATATTTTTCTACTTGTTAACCACCTGTCATCAGGAAAAGTGTTGTATTCAAACTTCATCGAGGATTGGTGTAGAATTATTGTCTAGAGAGAATCTTTGTGAGACCCAAGCCCAGGAGCACACTCTGTGGCAAGCAGGATTTTGAAGATAATTTTCAGTAGCAAAATGTTTGCTCATTTAGTTTGCTGTTGCGAAAAAACAACATAAAGTGAGAGAGGATTTGCCAACCACAAATCTCACCTCCAAGCTCCTCTTATCACTAGCATGTCTGCCTGACTGACTGCACCATTTCAGGCTTTTCCATCTTTCCAACCTAGGGTCCTTCTAACCTTCTGCCCCTCCAGGTGGTCCCAGGGCAGTCCCCAGAATTCAGGTAAGCCGGCCAGGGTAGATGAACCCAGCGGTAGAAAATCCCTCCAGCCTATGCTGGCTAATGACTCAGAATCACTTTGTGTCATTAAGACACAGACTGATTCACCAAATCCGTGAAATTCAACCTACATTTAGATCTTTCCTCATGCAGACTTGGCCTGAACCGAAGGGGAAACTCCCACCTTTTTCCTCCCCTCATACAGATGAGGAAGAGAAGCCAGGCTCCAAACCAGACAACCCCTCCGTACCACTATCACATTCGATTCTTTTCGATCCTTTATCCCCTGCAGACTCTGGCTAAAACTGCAAACAGTTGTTTCCAAACCAAACAGCTTAACTTAGTGATCTTCACTTCTCTGAGCCTTGGTTACCTCATCTGTAAAATGGGGATTAAGACTGTGAACCCCACATGGGACAACCTGATCACTTTGTATCCTCCCCAGCGCTTAGAACAGTGCTTTGCACATAGTAAGCGCTTAACAAATGCCAACATTATTATTATTATTATTATCCACTGAGCCAGGACAGGACAGATGTGCCATTTTCGGCCTTCCAACCCCCTTCCTAATTACTCTTAAAGACTGTTGCCTGCAAGTCCTTTAAATGTAATTTTCTCGTTTCTAATAAATGTCCAATTGTTACATATGACCCAAGTATGTAAGTGCTAATTCACCCTGGCCTTGGAAATGAGGAATGGAATACATCTGCCAAATTCTACTTGTAGTCTCTCATGCATGTGCTGGGTGTAGATTTGTATTCAAATGGAAACAAATTTGTCCCTACAGATTTTTCTGGAGTTTGGACACTTATAAGGGACTTGAGTTGTGGATATATAGCCAACTCTGAGTCTAAAAAGCGGCTTATAAAGGGATGATAAAGTGGTTTCATTTTGCACTTTGAGCAATGTTGAAATGTCAGAGATTCTCTGGGGCAGCAGTTTTTGATCTGATTGATTGGTTTGGATTTGGGACTTCTTACAAGTATTCAGAAAGTAATTTAAGCCTGTGAGCACCCTGTTCTCCGGGGCTGTACCTTCTCACTGGGTTCCCTGTGCCTGTTCTGGATTATCAGCAAAGGAGGAAATATAAAAAATGGAAATGTATTTCTATCAGTTAAAGTCTATCTTGGAAGTGTTATAGACGTAAACATTTTTCCCAAAGTCCAATTTTAATTTATTTTTGCAAAGTACTATTTTCTCAGGGATGCAATGAAGCTAACAACTAGTGTCAGCCTCTCTGAAAATTAGAATGTGTACATGTTCTCTTATGCATCCCCTCCACGAGACCTTTCCTGACTAACCCCACCATTCCTCTCCTTATTTACCATCTCTTCTGTACCCCTTAAGCACTTTGATATTCACCCTTCCCCCAGCCATACGTCACTTATTTACCTGTCCCTTTGTGATTTATTTTAATGTCTGCCTCTCCTCTAGTCTGCAAGCTCTTTATGGGCAGAGATGGTATCTACGTACCCTATTGTGTTTGTACTCACCCAAGCACTTAGTTCAGTGCTCTGCACACAGTAAGCACTCAATAAATACCACTGATTGATTATCTAATATCACGTTTTTGTTACAGTTAGAGCATGCAGTCTCCTGATAGGGAGTCAGAAGCTGTAACATTGTTCTACACAATCATATGAGGAAAATGGACAATAACAATAGAGATGAGCAGCTGCTGTGTGGTGACCTGAATCAGGGCATATACGAGCAGGAGGGGCCAAACAAATATTATAAAGGACTCAGTGAAACACAGCATTGCAGTAGGTAACTGTGGGCTGCTAAGAGATAGCTGAGGCACATAAACCAATGGGGTGTGTATCAATCAAAGATGGGGTTGCTCTCCTTGAGCAGAAAATACCACTCGGCCAACGAACGAGAAAATATGCCACATTCATCAGCAAGGAAAAAAACATTTTTCCATTCACAGTAGCCTGCTAGTACAGGTTTTTTCATCCAGATCCACACACTTGGATCGGATCTCACCATCAGGTGGATCATTAAAAAAAAGCCAGCTCAGTATGTATCACTTTCTGCATAACATTTCACTGGGTGATTCAAGTAGAACACTTTTATGAATTTGGAATAACAACTTCCTTTTCCGTCAGAATTTAACCTCTGTCTTTAAAACTTACCACATTTTACTTTGGGCTTGTGGAATGAGTACTGTATTTAAATTTTTAGTTGTAGTGTGAATAATTTATTGACTCCTTTTTACAGAGACATGTGACGCAGTCTGGGGGCAACCGTAAATTCAAGTGCACTGAATGTGGAAAAGCTTTCAAATACAAACATCACCTGAAGGAGCACTTAAGAATCCACAGCGGTAAGTAGTTCTCTCTCCTTCTCTGGGTTGAATGTTATAGCACGCTTTGTGTGTCATTCACCAAATCAATGCAAGCTATTTGCAACACTTTATCAACATACATTTAGCATAAAGTGTGCATCCTTTGGAGTAAGGAAAGGGAGGAAATGTTTAGAAAATAACACCTCAAGACACTGAAAGAGAAGTAAGAATTATACTGATTTTCTGCATTCCAGTAACTGATTGCTGCCCTTTCAGAATATCATCATAAAAGATTGCATGTATATTACTCTATGTGTAAGTCATAAGGAGTGGTACAAATAAATAAGTACTATTGGGAGGCCATTGGGTTGATACAACTCTGAGAATTTGGAAGGCTTTCTGGAGGAGGTGGGATTTTAGGTGATCTTTTGAATATGAGGCCTAACAGATTGGTTTGTTTCCAGACAAGGGGAGGAGTGTGATTGAGAGGTCAGAGGGAGGCTAGTCGAGAGCAGGTGTACCCAAGCAAATACTCTACTATGTTTCAGGAAGATGTCTGGGTAGCAGTCCTAAGGTGGAGAGAGGTTGTAGGCTGGGAGACCATAGTCTAACCAAAGTATGGTGAGTGCTCAAACTAAGTAGGTGGCTACTTGGTTGAAGAGATAGAGGAGTATCTGGGAGATGTTCTGGAGGAAGAACAGTCAGGAGTCAGTAAATTTATGTGCTAGGTGACTCTGGGGTGACACCCAAGCTGTGGGCTTGTGGGATCAGGAGGGTAGTGGTGGTGTTATTGACAGAGAAAGGGTAACAGGAAGAAAGGGAGAGTTTCTGAGGGAAGACTAGAGGTTCAATTTTGGATACATTGACTTTGAGGAGATGGCAGACCATCCAAATGGTGAGGTCCTGGAGGTAAGAGGAGATACAAGGTTAAAATGTGGGAGACAGGTCCAGGCAAATGAAGTAAATTTGGGAGTCATCAGCGCATAGAGGTGGAAACCAAAGTCATGCAAGCAAGAGACTGAGTGTAGAGCAAGAAGAGTAGAGAACCCAGAACAGAGCTTTGCAGGACACTTACAGTTATGGGTTGCATCTCTCCCACTGCCGAGCTCCTGCTCACACCCTCTTTTCTGCCTGGAACTCCCTCACCTTCATATCCAGTAGACCATTGAGTTCTCCATGTTCAAGGCCCTTTTGGAATTACCTCTCCTCCGGGAGGCCTTATCTGATTAAGCTCTTAACTCTCCACCTTATATCTCCCCCAGTTGCACTTACACATCACCAAAGCATTTGGGTACCCAAGTCCTCCCCATTAACATTTATGTACATGCATTTATACTCTATTACTTCTTTGTCCTCCCTGAAATTGATATTAGTGTTTCTTGCCACCACTAGATTGTAAGCTCCTTGAAGTCAGGATTCTTGTCTAATTCTGTTGTACTTCTTGCTTCTTGCAAGTGAGAGTAGGCAAGTGCTTCTTGCAGTGAGAGTAGGCAAGTAATGCATACTACTTATTGAAGACAGGGTAGAGCCATTTGAACTTGGCTTTAAGGAGGTCAATTATGACTTTTAGGCAGTGCCAGCTCAAAGGAGTGAAGGGGGTGAAAACCTGATTATAGTGAATCAAGGAGAGTGTTGGTAGAAAGGAAATGAAGATACAGGCTGCGTATAACCCTTTCATTCATTCATGCAATCATATTTATTGAGCACTTACTGTGTACAGACCACTGCAGTAAGCGCTAGGGAAATTCAAATCGGCAACATATAGAGACGGTCCCTACCCAACAACAAGCTTTCAAGGAGTTTGGACCAGAATTAGAGGAGAGAGATGGGGATGATAGCTGGAGAAGGCTGTGGGATCCAGGGAAAGCTTTTTCAGTTTATATTATAATCAAAGTAATGATGATAAGGATATTTTTGGTGTATTGAAAGCATATCATACCAATTTTTCCTTATCTGGAAGGGACTGAAAGTTTAGGTGCATGGGTAAAAGGCTCATAAATCTCTATCCCTAAAAGTGAATCATTTGGCAGGGTCAGGGTTTCCGGGAGAATGACAAACAGCAGGCAGATAGGAGAGAGGTCTGGGAAAGAGAAGATAAACAATGATAACTAAGCATGTCTGGCCTGGAACAGAGTTCAGAGTGGCCCAGAGAGGAAAGAAGGACTGAAAAGGGGAAGAAGGTTGAGTGAGGCTTTAGAAAACTGAGAAGGTTGGAAAAGAGCACTCTGCAGAGGCAGGAAGATGGAGAAGAGGGAATCTAAGAGGCTCCCTAAGGGCTCAGGAGAAAGACCCTGAGGTCAGGGAAAACCAAGGAGAAGGGCTCTGGAGTCTAGGAAGTCTGAAAAGGGGGTCTCCGGAAAGTCCAAGAAGATGGGTCTCAGAAAGCCTGGAAGGGGGCCTCTGAAAGGTCAGAAGACTTCCAATAAGGGCTGCCAAGCAAGAAAAAGCATGTGACCAGGATGTGTCAGGGCTGGGAAGGGGAGGGGCAGATCCCCTTCTGGGAACTTCCAGAAACAAAAGGGACAAGAACTAGCAGGAAACAGGGGTGTGGATGGGTGAGTAGAAAGAAGGAGAGAGAGCCATGACCTTAGGTTTCCTGCAGATTCTTTGTAGATCCAAGGTAGCTGAAACAGCAGTGATCACATATGTTTTGACAAGACCCTCGCTCTGGGTAATCTCAGTGAGCTGAACTCAGGTGCCCTCCAAAGTGAGGGGAAACAAATTCCAAATGTTTATTTCTTTGAGCCTGAAAAATTGTATTTTCCAACAGCAGAGCCAGGACCGACTTCTGTAGCTCTTCTCAACCTAAAGGATGAGAAAACCTATAGAGGAAAGCTTGGTTGTATCTAGGAGGGTAGCATGAAGGTTTGGGGTCTCCTCAGCAATTGAGCACAATGTGGTCCATCCTAATTTTGCCTCCAGAAATCTTGACTATACAGATCCATCCTCATTGTTGATTAGCTATCGGAATGATAATGAAATACTGTAATTCATATAGCCCCCATTGTAACCTAGTTGGCATGGCCGGGACTTGGAGGGACATGGAGCTGAGGTTCTTTTAGAGAGGGAACCCCAGAACTGAACAGGGCTGATAAAGGGTACGTCAGTGCTGGCCCGGACTTAGGGCAGGCAGGAACCTCGGCTCCCCTCAAGACTAGGACAGGTGTTAGCTGAACTCTGCCTGGAACTGGGGAAGTGATCCCCTGTCTTCCAACCCTGTCTGGGGATTCCCAATTATTAGGGAATAACTTAAAAAAAAATTCCAGGCCCCAAAGACACCTAAAGGCTGGAATGCATAGTCTAGAAAGATCACTTCATAGTAGGATCCCACTCTGCCCACTCATGTCTTGGTCTGACAGATTGTCCTGTGCTGGTACACTGGGTTAGGCATTTCCAAAAGAATGTTACTTCCACACTTCATTGCTTAAAGTTAACATGATTTTACTATGGAGTTCATGTGTGGTTACTTGGGGATCTGGATTTAAGTATTTACAAGGAAAAGGGGGCAAGGGAACCCAAATTTGGCACTATTAACTCCACAGCACAGAACTGAAATGCCATGGAGAATTAGCTTATGGCACCACAGATACAAATTTAACACAAAAACTATGTGACATACTTTAGTAAGTCTGCACATAAATTTTTAAATGGTTATGTCATTAATTTTTTAATGAAAGGTTACTTTCCTTCCAGTCTTCAAGAGGTCCTTAGGAGAGACATACATGAGTCAAACTAGAAATTTGGGGGGGATAAGGTCAATAGGTCAGAATTTTGAAGACTTTGATTAGCTTGCTCCCATGATCTTATTTCTTTTAGTTGTTTGCTTATCCCACCCCCTGCTCAAGTCTCCTAAATTGCTAGTTTCTCCAGATGTTCTAAATTGAACTCGAATGAGATTAGAAAAGGCCCCAGGACAGTGAAGTATGGTGGGGTGGGATCTGAGTGGAGCCAGAATAGGATTGGTACCTGGAATAAAAAACATTCCTGATCTCCATGATCACTCTACTTCTATTTCAGCATAGGGAACATTTAAGCAAACTTACATTTTTGTAGTATTAACGGTATTTACAGAGCATCTCCTGAATGCAATGCACTGTATTAAACATTTGGAAAGTGACAGAAGCCCAAGACACATTCTGTCCTCAAGGAGTTTACCCTCTAAGGGGAATGAATTCAGTGTAAACTTGGGCTCCATTGCATCCTTAATGGACGTATGAAGGTTCAGCTTAAAATGTTACAGCAGAGTGGGGCGGGATAGGGAATTTGTTTCTAGATACTCTAGGTGCCTGAGAAGGAATAACTCAGTGACTCGTGATTTCTCTGTTTAGGAGAGAAGCCATATGAGTGCCCAAACTGCAAGAAGCGTTTTTCCCATTCTGGTTCTTACAGCTCACACATAAGCAGCAAGAAATGTATTGGTTTGATGCCCGTGAACGGCCGTGCAAGAGCGGGGCTCAAGACATCGCAGTGCTCTTCACCTTCCCTTTCAGCATCGCCGGGGAGCCCAACGAGGCCCCAGATCCGGCAAAAGATAGAAAATAAGCCCTTACAAGAACAACTTCCTGTAAACCAAATCAAAACCGAACCTGTGGATTATGAATTCAAGCCCATAGTGGTTGCTTCAGGAATCAACTGTTCAACCCCTTTGCCAAATGGGGTTTTTAGTGGTGGTAGCCCGTTACAGGCAACCAGTTCTCCTCAGGGTGTGGTGCAAGCTGTTGTCCTCCCAACAGTAGGCCTGGTGTCTCCCATAAGCATCAACTTAAGTGACATTCAAAATGTACTTAAAGTGGCAGTGGACGGTAATGTAATAAGGCAGGTTTTGGAGAACAATCATGCCAATCTTGCATCCAAAGAACAAGAAACAATCAACTCTGCAACCCTCCCCCAAGGTGGCCATTCCCTCATTTCCGCTATCAGTCTTCCTTTGGTTGACCAAGATGGGACAACCAAAATCATCATCAATTACAGTCTGGAACAGCCCAGTCAGCTTCAGGTGGTTCCCCAGAATCTGAAGAAAGAAACTCCAGTCCCGGCCAACAGTTGCAAAAGCGAAAAGTTGCCAGAAGACCTCACCGTCAAGTCAGAGAAAGAGAAGAACTTCGAGGGAGGGGTAAATGATAGCACTTGCCTTCTGTGTGACGACTGTCCGGGAGACCTTAATGCACTTCAAGAATTAAAGCACTATGATCTGAAGCAGCCCGTCCAGCTCCCCCAGCCCAGTGGAACCGAAGCGGAGAAGTCTGACCCGCCGGTTTCATCCGATCCCACAGATGGCAACTTATCTCCCAGCCAGCCACCTTTAAAGAACCTCCTGTCTCTCCTGAAAGCCTACTATGCTTTAAATGCACAGCCAAGCGCCGAAGAGCTCTCCAAAATTGCTGACTCGGTTAACCTACCACTGGACGTCGTAAAAAAGTGGTTTGAAAAAATGCAAGCAGGACAGATTTCTGTGCAGTCTCCTGAACCCGCCTCACCTGAACCAGGCAAAGTACTTGCTCCTACAGAGAACGCTGACCAACCAGAGACGACAAGTACCAGTGAAGCCCAAGGCAGCACAGCCAATCCTCAGAGCCCCCTGAAGATAACTAAATCCCCCGTCTTGCCAGCGGGGTCGACTCTGAATGGTTCCAGAAGTAGCACCCCGTCCTCATCACCACTAAACCTTTCTTCGTCCAGAAACCCACCGGGTTACGTGTACACCGCGGAGGGGGCCCAGGAAGACCCGCAGGTGGAACCTCTTGATCTTTCACTACCAAAGCAGCATGGAGAGTTATTAGAAAGATCCACCATCACCAGTGTTTACCAGAACAGTGTTTATTCTGTCCAGGAAGAACCCTTGAACTTGTCTTGTGCAAAAAAGGAGCCCCAAAAGGACAGTTGTAGTACAGACTCAGAACCAGTTGTAAATGTAATCCCACCAAGTGCCAACCCCATAAATATTGCTATCCCTACAGTCACTGCCCAGTTACCTACAATTGTTGCCATTGCTGACCAGAACAGTGTTCCGTGCTTAAGAGCGCTTGCTGCCAATAAGCAGACCATTCTGATACCCCAGGTGGCTTATACGTATTCTACTACAGTTAGCCCTGCTGCACTTCAAGAACCACCTTCAAAAGCGACCCAACCTAATGGAAATCAGGTACCTAAACCCAAGCATGTGTTTGGTAAAATGTTAGTGCCTAATCTAATTGCTTTGTTCCTGAAAGAACAAAACTGAGAGCAGTAAAAAGTAGCAATGCCAGCACTGGTTGTCATTTTACTGGGTACTGTGTCAGTGTGTTTATTTTAGCCATGAGCTCTCCTGTTGGCAGATATTTCCAAGCCACAAGGTACAGAAGTTTTCAACTGAACATCAGTGTGTATATGAGTATGTCCATATGTTAAATGGGAAACACTAAGTTTCCCCACAGTGCGCCTGTATTTTGGATAGAGCACTGCTAGAGGTTTAGGGAGCTTTCTTCTGATGGTAAGTGTCCAGGTGGATATATTATCATGTTGGAAGAAAAGGTTAAGCGCTCATGCATGGTATTGGCCCAGCCAAGTTTTCCTTAATGTAATCTGATTTCCTTAATCAGAGACTTGAGTGTATTTTTCAGCCTTTCTGCTCAGGTATGCAATTAAGGGTAACAGTCAGTTAACAAGGCAGTGGAACTCTCCCCCACCAGTGCTGTTTCTGAATGTATTTTTCCAAGCTTAACATCTCCCTAGTCTCCATACAGTCTGGCAGGTCCCAGAGGCAGGAAAAGGGAAAGCGTTTGGGGAAAACATTGTCTAGCTCCCCTGCACACAAGATGCCTTTCATAATAGAAACTCCTTCTGGAAGTATTTCTGGGTCATGACCAACCAACCCTTCCAGGTTAGTCACATGTGTACATGCACACACACACACACACACACACACACACACACACACACGCACACCCCACCCCACTCCTTCCTCATCCTAAATGTAGTAATATCAGGACAACTGTCAGTCCCTCTTTACTCCTACTCACCCAGGACATTCCACATACCCTCAGTTCATATCTAATGTCAATACAAAATGATATTTTCTGAAGGACCAATCCTTGGCCCCTTGGAAATTTCTTTCCCTGCACCCAGAATTGCCCTGTCTCTCTTCTCAGCCACTTCATCAAAGGCCTCATAATGGGCAAATCAGTGAAAACCAGGAGCTTAAGTAATAACCTTAAGGACAGGAGACAAGACTATTTAGAACATTACAGTAATGATAGTGGTAGCAGTAATATTTAAGTACATATTGTATACCAAGCATTGTGCTAAACACTGGAATAGTTACAAGGTAATCATATTGGCCACAGTCCCTGTCTCACATGGGTCTCACAGTCTAAGTGGGAGGGAGACTAGATATTGACTTCCCATTTTACAGTTGAGTAAAGTGAGGCACCGAGAAGTGAAATGACTTGCTCAAGGTTACATGGCAGGCATGGGCAGAGCTGAGAGTAGGACCTAGTAGAACAGAATCTGACTCCCAAGCCGGTTCTCATTCAATGAGGCCAATGTTGAACTGTTTCTCTCATGCAACTTTCTCTGAGCAACTCCTCCCTAGACCATATACTTCTACTAGACTACAGACCAGAGTCTAGGAGGATACAGGGCCAGTGCAGCCAAAAGTTCTTCTCTTCCAGGTCAGCCAGCTTCACACCCACATCTATAAGAGATTCTAATAATAATAATAATAGGAATAATTGTGGTATTTGTTAAGCTCTTAGCATGTGCCAGGCACTGTACTAAACCCTGGGGTGGATACAAGCAAATTGGGTTGGACACGGTCTCTATCCCTTGTGGGCCTTCCAGCCTCAATCCCCATTTTACAAATGAGGTAACTGAGGCACAGAGAAGTGAAGCAACTTGCCCAAGGTCACACAGCAGACAAGCCGTGGAGCCAGGATTAGAATCCATGACGTTCTTACTCCCAGACCCATGCTCTTTCCACTACACCGTGCTGCTTCTAGTTTTTGCTCTCTGAGACTGAGATAACCGGATGGTTATAGATAGGTGCTCCTGGTGCTGTCCATAATAGAAAGTAGTCTGAGGGCTACTGCTTTCATTTCTTCCTGTCTCCTATTTCCAAATGTCCAAAGAATGCTCAGGGAATCCTCGCTAAAGGCTCTCTGGCTTGGCTGATGCCTCCCCCCTGCCTGATGGGAATTGTTGGAGAGTCTCTGAATGGCCACCAACTGGACATTGAAAATCTGGATGTGAATCAAAAATGGGGGAGGACGAGCGCTGGACCTTCCAATTGGCCATTACTTTTTGCCTTCCTACAATTTCAGTCTATGGTTCACTGTTCAGGTCCTAAATCTAATCTGTCTTATATGACATCAATCAGCATCAATTCTGAAAGCCCTTAGCCCAATAATTGATTTTTGTGTGTGTGGAGAGATGGCTGAAAAGCTAGTTAAGGTGATTTAACTTGTATAAGATGCTTCCTCTGTCTCATAGGAAAAATAGGCAAATCGAGACTCTGGGTTCAAATTAGTTTGTATGATTTGTTTTTTCCATAATGAAACATAACACACATAAGGAATATCTAATATAATTTTTTTGATATCTTAGCAACTGTTTTAGCCCTAATTTCAAAAAAATATGATCTGAACCAATGAAATACATAGTAAATTAGAACTTGGTCATCTTGCTACTGCACATTTGACTTTTTTTGGCTTGTACCTTCCAGAGACCAGCCTTCCTTCTCCAGGGCAGTATCTGATCCCTGGGATAGGCCTTGGATTTGTTGTGCTGGGTGGCCTTGAAACCTGGCTGGGAGACAAATATGAGGCCCACACACTGTAATAAAGTAGGTCTTGACCTGCTGGGTTTCCCTGACATGGAATATAGTATGCCTCTGGGCCAAGTAAATGTTTAATTTACCAGGCTTTATGGCAGCTTGTTGAAAATGCAAATCAAAATATTAGAAACTCAGGATTTCTACTGATCATCCATTGTGGTGCTTTAATGTTAACTCTTTCCCCCTTAATTATTTTAGGATGAAAGGCAAGACACTAGCTCAGAAGGAGTATCAAATGTGGAGGACCAGAATGATTCTGATTCCACCCCACCCAAAAAGAAAATGCGAAAGACAGAAAATGGAATGTACGCTTGTGATTTGTGTGATAAAATATTCCAGAAGAGCAGCTCACTATTGAGACATAAATATGAACACACAGGTAAGTAGGTCAACCATAAACATCATTTGTTGAAAATGTTTGGGATGTGATGTACTCATAAAATGTAAGCTGAAAACTCCAGGTCTCGCCACATTCCCTTTACTTGACCATCCAGCTCTCTGGTTTTCTCGTGTCTGCCTGCCACGCAGAGACCTGTGCTAAATTCGGACCCACATCTTATGATATTTCTGACCTGACTTCCCTGGCTCCAGCCACACTCTGTAAACCATGACAGTTGTTGCTTCTTCCTCCTCCTGTTTTGTCCCTGTCTTCCTCTGTTTGTTCTTCCAGCCAAGCTTACTCCTCTCGGCTGCTTGGAATGGCTAGATCTGAGGGGTCATCAGATATCCCCTGGAAATCTAGACCATCCCCAGACTACCAGGAGTGGCACGGCTCTTCTTCCCTGCTGGGTCCTTCCATTACAGCCCCTGCATTCCCCATCCGTTCCTCCTCCTCCTCCATTAATCTCCACCTCAGACTGGACAGAATCTTTCCTTCTTCCCCCATGAAAAAAAGCCCATCTACAGCTTCAGAAACACCTGCCGCATTGGGCCACAAATCTGTTGTCCGACTCTACCAAACTCTTGAGTGATCCTCTTCCAGAAAAAGGGAAGGGAGTCCATATGCTTGCCCAATCCATACCCGTGACCCTTCCTGTCCTGCCAGCCTCCTCCCTCCTTGGTCAGCTTAGTCTACCCCCTCCAGAATGCTTGAATCCATGTTACTGATTGAGTGAAAGCCCAGTTCGACAAGGGGCCCAGGTTTCGGTGTTTAAGTGGCTAGATTCCCCCCCACAAACACACACTCTGCAGCAGAAAGGGTGATAAAAAAATTCCTTGCCAGGGTTCAAGTTAACTGTCTGACAGTGTAGGAAATAAAGGTCGCCATTACTGTATTGTGATCAAGCTTCTGTCAGTTCCGTTAATATCTGGGCGACGCGCCTCTAACCCCACCTGCTCTTGATCCGTTCTCTCGGCCAAATGTTTCATCTGAGCCGTTCCTTGCTGTTCAGCGTTGCCAGTTGGCTTTCAGAATATCCATCCTTGTTGTCAAGGTGTTTGTCTATGTGGCATTTCAATCATATGTCATTCCCTCCGGTATTGTCATCAGAAAAGCTGAGCAGCATGCCCTGAATATAAAAAAGGTTCTTATGCAGAGACCTCTCACTCTCCCCCTTAATATGTGTCAAACTTTGCTTTTGCTTCCACATCACTGTGAATGAAAGCCTCGAGTGTGGGAGACTGGCCATTTTACCAGTAAGGCCAGCAACAATCCGGAGAGGTGGGAACAAGCCTGATCAGGGGGCACTAGCGTTTACCCCACCCTCCCAACACGCACCTGAAGTGCCCAGAAAGGCTCCGGGAGGAAATTCATTCAATCGTATTTATTGAGCACTTACTGTGTGCAGAGCACTGTACTAAGCACTTGAAATGAGAGGAGAGTGGGGTATTTCAAAGCTGCGTTCTCTGTTCTAGGTAAAAGACCTCATGAGTGTGGGATCTGTAAGAAGGCATTCAAACACAAACATCATTTGATCGAACACATGCGACTGCACTCTGGAGAAAAGCCCTATCAATGTGACAAATGTGGGAAGCGTTTTTCCCACTCTGGGTCTTACTCTCAACACATGAATCACCGCTACTCCTACTGCAAGCGAGAGGCCGAGGAACGCGACAGCCCGGAGCAGGAAGAGGCAGGGCCAGAAGTCCTGAACCCTGAGCTGGCTGGGGCCCGAGTGTCTCCCTCGCAGATCGACTCGGATGAGAGAGAGAGTTTAACCAGGGAAGAGGAGGAAGACAGTGAAAAAGAGGAAGAAGAGGAAGAGGAGAAAGAGATGGAAGAATTGCAGGAAGACAAAGAAAGTGGGAAACCCCAAGGGGGTGGAGAGGAGGAGGAGGGAGGAGGAAAAACTGCAGGTACTAAGAAGGATGAGGAAGCTCCAAACCAAGCAAGCAGCGTAGAAGAAATAACAGAGAATGGTGAGCAAGCATTGGACGAAAAAGCAAGTGAAGCCTAATTGCTTGATTGTTTTTTTTCCAGCAGAAAAAGAAATTCTAATTGATAATAAAATCTGTTCTATACTATACATGCTTTTTGCGGAGACACAGTGGTCTGCATACTGTGATTTCTGTTCACTACTGTGTACAAAAATAAAACAAAGTACAAAAAAACCCACAAAAAAAAATTCAAAATCCAGGTGTGCCTGAACCTCAAACCTAGTCATTTTTCACATTGAGTGTGTACTTTTCAAAGTCAGGAACAAGTTTGTAACTTGAAGCAGATTAGAAAAAGGAAGATAGTGACTCTGAAAGCAGAGATGGAACAGGTTGACAGAAGCCTGGTTTATAAGACAAGCGTCTGGCATCCTTTTCTTTTATCAGTATTAACTTTCATTCTTTTGTTGGTTAATTTTTGAGCTGTACAATTGGGAGAGATTTATATAATTTTTCTTTTTTTGGTAGAACATTTGCTAAATCCGCTTCAGTATTTTTATTGTTTGAAAAAAAAAAATGTGAGACCTTCTGCACTACACAATTCCCTTCGCAGAGAAATAGAATGCAGTTCCAAACCGTGCTGACTACCTTTTGTAAATCCAATCTAGAAGGTAGCAATTTCTAACATTTAGATGTTGTAGTAGAGCATATTATCCTTTCAAGTGTATTGTTAGCCTTAAGAAAGCAGCCGATAGAAGAACTGAAGTTTCTTACTCATGTGGTTTAAAAATGTAGTTTTGAAAGATTGTTGTTGAGTTCTGATTGCAGGGACTAACAGTGTTAATACTGGTAAGGACAGCAAAGTCGTCAAAATCAGTGTTTGTAATTGTGTTTGAGTACTTAGTAAAAATTTGAAGGATATGACATGAAGCTTTGTATCTCCTTTGGCCTTATGCAAGACCTGTGTGCTGTAAGTGCCATTTATCAGTATTTTAAAGGCCAGAACTGGCCTTCGTTCATTAGGTGGCCTACAATAACTAGCATTTGTTTGATTCGTTTCAAAATTCTCAAATGCCTCTGAAAACGCCAAATCCGTCATCAAAATACAAAAACCCTGGGACATTTCATCCTTTGTTTCCTCAGAATTACTTTTGGGTTTATTGAGTTTCAGAATTTCTCTACAGTGATGACAAGGGAAAATTTCTAATCTGCTCTATTGGTTTACTTTAATTTCAGACATATTCTTGTCAGTGATATTCGGCTCATATCTGCTTCCAAATGTTAGTTATTATGGACCCCATTTATTAACAATGTTAGCTGATTTTTACCTATCAGTATTATTTTATTTCTTTTAGTTTATAGCTCTGTGCAACATTTTTGTACTGTATGTCTTCAAACCTGGCAGTATTAATACCCTTCTTACTGACATATGTACCTTTTTAGTTTTAGAAAACTTTTATATTTATGTGTCTTATTTTTATATTTCTTTATTTATTACACAGTGTAGTGTATAATACTGTAGTTTGTATTAATACAATAATATATTTTAGTATGAAAATTTGGAAAGTTGATAAGATTTAAAGTAGAGATGCAATTGGTTCTCTTGCATTGAGATTTGATTTAACAGTGTTATGTTAACATTTATACTTGCCTTGGACTGTAGAACAGAAGAATTAAAATGGGAATGTATTAGTTTTACAATTACAATCAAGTCATTTTACCTTTACCCAGTTTTTAATATAAAAGTCCTAAATTTTGAAATTCACCGTGTGACTAATAGCATGATGCTCTGCAGTTTTATTAAGAGATTAGCCTAACCATAAAACTCATTTCCTTAGTAAGCCAAATTAGAATAACCTTATAAACAGTGTTGGGAACAATGTCTAACATTTTTGTGCCAATTTGTTCCTGTATTCATGTATGTAAGTTACAAATCTGAATCTTCATTTTTAAGTTCCTTGTTACACCATGGTCATTTTCTAGTTTTTTACCAGACTCCCCCATCTCACAATAAAATGCGTCAACAAGCCTGAGTGACTGTCGTTATTTTCCTGGTCCTGCTTCAGGAATGCTTTCTTTGGGAAGTTTCATCGATGCCTGGCTGTGGATTATCTGGGAAGATGATGTTTTAGGTGGGTCGGTAACTGATTGAGTGAAATTTAACAAGTTTAGCAGCTCCAGCGAAGGTCAAGAGGACCCCCTTAAGTCTGCCCACACAAGTGCTCTTTGGTCCCTGGTCTGTCTTCTTCAGTGTTTGAGACAAACACCTGGGACAAGAGTTGGTATTTTTTTTTCCCTTGGTGTCGTGACAGGCTTTAGTTATTTTATGTCTGATCCTTTTGCTTCTTGAAAGACAAGAACCAGTGTCTCAGCTAGAGAAAACTTCCTTGATGGACTTAGCAGAAAAGGGTGCCCATCTCAATTTTACAAACGACCGTAGATGTAGTTGAGAGGTTTAGGGAAGCACTAAAAGGGTATCTCCGTGACACGGGCGTGTGAAGCGGTCATGCGACCTAAGAAGGGGCTTGAAGGAAGTCAAGCAGCAGAGCTAAATCTTCAGCTCTTCCTCTCCCTCCTGTTGCTGAAATGTTTCGAGGTCCCTCACAAAACAAATGCCCATGGAACCCGCTGTGCTTTGGATATGGGGGGATGCTTGTGTTCGGTTGGCCTAGCGATAAGGGGAGCAAGTGGAGGGGAAGGTAACCAGGAGGCCAGAGAAATGGAATTCACATTTTAAAGCTTCTAAAAACTCTGTGAGCCGGAAAACTTTCGTGAACCTGTGAGCGAGGCTCCAAGTAACCCTGATAAGGGGTACTAAATAAAAGCATTACAGATGTCTTAATGTGGAAAAAAATCAATTTGGGAACAGACTTAATTCTTGGACAGTTCGGAGGGAAAGTACATGCAAGAAATTCTGAAGAAGCAGCAGTCCTCTTCAGATACAAAGGCAAATCCATATATGTTTAGAAACTATCAGAGCACATTGTAACAGTACCTGTTGAACTGCTGCAGGATTCCTTATGTGCCCATGATAGCTTAGAAGTTGGCTAACCCAAGAGTTACCTAGGTGTCCACATAAAGGAGAGGGTGTTTTTTGTTTGTTTTTAATGAAGGGGTGGCAATAAGCTTAGTGCCTAGGGGAAACTCTGCCCTTTATGTGAAGTCTTAAAGCCCCCGGCTCCTATCCACTTTCCCAAAAGGTAACATACCAGCAGGAAGTGGGATAAAATGGGAGATGAACTACGACTTTAAACAGCTAGTCAGTCGTAGCTCTCCCGGAAGTCCTGGGAATTAAGAGTCATGGCCCTACCGCGATTTTAAACAAATCCTTGAGATCCAACCCAAAAAAGTCTCAGCTGAGGTAATGAGGTGGAAACTGGTGCAGCCTCTCACCTAAGTAACTGAGGATAAAAATACCTATTTTCCAGAAGTGCTGGGAAGAATATCGAGTTAAGTGTTTTCCCTCTTGGAGGAAAGATGCTGTTTGAAAATGTGAGGCACTCTTGTGAGAGTTGTTATTCTTGGTTAAAAGAGAAAACTTGTACCTATGAACCTGTGTTCCTAAATGCAATGCTGTTCACAGCGTATCTGCCTTTAATAAGGCCCATTACAGGCAAGTAGATGATAAGGAAATTTGGGAACTCAGAGGAAAGGCTCGTTGTGCTTTAAAATTTACTTGAACAATAAATGACTAGACATAGGAGACTGGTGCTCATCAAATGATCGATTGATTGAAGAAGAGTAATGTGAACAGAAAATGTCCAGAGGAAAATGATTCTTGCCGCTGTTAGTGAATTTCAGTGGGTGGAGGGGCAGCCTTGGTAGTAATCGAGGTGCAAGATGGTCTGGAGCCTTCCACATTACAATGCAAGGTCCTTGTGGGCGGGGAATATGTCACTTGATTATGCTGTACTTCCCAAGTGCCTAGTGAAGTGCACCACACCAAGTGACTACTCAATAAATGCTGCTGCTGCTACTACTACTACTAGAAATGGAGAGGAAAGAAAGATGGGAGATGGGCTGACTTCTGGCTCCTGGCTTGGGCACAGAGTGAGCTTGACCCCAGCATTAACCTGGGTTTTCTGGCCTTCTGAGCTACTTGCAAAAGACCTTCTGAGCTACTTGCAAAAGAGTTGGAGAGGATGTTGAGGGCTGTAGTATTCTCCTCCTTTTGATCTCCGGAGATACCTTGGGCCCCACCGGAGGCTGGCCTTTGGCAGAATTGCCCATAGAAGGTTCACTGCCATAAGAAGAGAGTCAGTCAGGATCCAGGGCAGGTTGGGGCAATGATCAGACTGACAGAACTCAGAGAAGGGGTGAGACACTTGGGAAGTGGGACTGTCTTTCCTGATATCTGTAAGGGGAGGAGAAAAAGCTGGATACCAAAGTGGAGCTAGTTGACCAGTGTTTTTTTTAATAATTATTATTATTATATTTGTTAAGTGCTTACTATGTGCCAAGTGCTAGGATAGATACATGATAATCAGCTTGGACACAATCCCTGTCCCTCCTGGGGCTCACAGTCCAAGAGCAGATATTGAACCCTCATTCATTCATTCAATCGTATTTATTGAGCACGTACTGTGTGCAGAGCACTGTACTAAGCGCTTGGGAAGTACAAGTTGGCAACATAGAGACGGTCCCTACCCAGATAAGGAAACTAAGCCACAGAGAAGTTAAAGGACTTACCCAAAGTCAGATAGCAGGTAACAAATAGCATAGCCAGGATTAGAACCCAGTTCTCCTGACCCCTTTTTATTCAGCCACACTGCCTTTCAGCATTTTTTGCTGCTGCTACCTCTGCCCTCTTTTTGCCTTTCAGGGAGAAGCCAAGTTTACTGTTGAGCATTGGCCTGGAGTCCCATTAAACTGCTCCAGTGCAACTTCAGGTTAACTCAGTCTTTCTTAAGACTCAGTTTGCAACAGGAACCTGTAAACCGGAAAGCCAGCAGAAGCTAATGCAGCTTCAGCTGGGAGCTGGATGACTCAGCCTGCAGAAAGCACTGAAAAAAACCCAGGAGCTTTCTTGTTCCTGAACATGCAGAAATGGTTCCCGCAGGCAGATTCAACTGCACCTGCCAGCTCCCCTGTGCCAGGGAATGCCTTATAGATTGCTCCTTGTTTGGCGTTAACATTTGATCTATTTCAGTATTACGATTGGAGTGTAAATAGATGTTACAAATGCTTGTCTGGGAAGAGTGCTATTTTATGAGATTTCTTTAGAAATGAAATCAAGAACTGTAAGCGCTTCACTAGATTATAGTCAGGAATCAGGACCGCAAGTCCTGACCTCAGGACTTGAAGTCGGGAATGGAGCCTCCCAACTCTGTTGTACTCTCCCAAGCCCTTGGTACAGAGCTCCGCAAACTGCTAAGCACTCAATAAGTACCACTGGGTGATTACATAACGCATGCAGAGTGACCACTGGGAAAGAGTTAAGAGCTGAAAATGGCACCAGTGAAGGCCATATGTAAAAGTATAAGCAGTGCCAACCTGCCAACCTGGGTAAGACTAAATGCTTAATACAATGCTCTGCACAAAGAAAACTCTTGATAAATACTAGTGATTGAGAGTCCATCCAACCCAGTATTGGATCTCCAACAAGGACAATGGAATGCTGCAGAAAACATGGGATAGTCTCCCCTCCAGATGTTTGTCCTGGCAGATTCATTCAACATCCTTACCCTCTCTCTCCTCCAACAGTACCTTTCAATCTTTTAGCCCCACATGGATTTCCTTTCCGAACATTTATCCTAACTCCTCTTGAGCCCACTGATATTTTCAGCCAGTGCAACTCTCTGAGGTGTCCTGTTCCTCGTGTTTAACTACCTGCTGTGTTCGTTTTGAATTTACCACCCTCAAGCTTCACTGGGCACAGCAGTTTGCTGAATTTCAGGGCTGAAATGGACCTCCGTAGGACCTCAAAGAGGTGCTGGCCACCTTCTTGTATACAAAAGAACCTTAGGGAAATAGGTCCAAACCAGTTGAACGTAGATTCAGCATTTAAACTTTTCAAGAGAAAGGGGTATTAGACAATCAGTGATATTTATTGAGCACTTACTATGTGCAAAGCATTGTACTAGGCACTTGAGAGTACAACAGAGGTGGTAGATACATTCCCTGCCCACAAAGAGCTTACAGTCTAGGGACGAGCTTACCTTCTAACCCATGTAATCTATTTCTTTTTGGCAGTCCTTGCTCTGGACATGGTCTTCCTTCTACTAAACAGTTACGCTTTGTACTGCTGTTTTTATTATTTCATTATTATTATGTTTGTTATTCTTATTTTGGTATTTGTTAAGCACTTACTATGTGCCAAGCACCTAGAGCTCACAGTCTAAGAGGGAAACAGGTTTTGAATTCCTGGTTTATTAATCAGTTAATCAATGGTATTTATTAATAATAATGGCATTTATTAAGCGCTTACTATGTGCAAAGCACTGTTCTAAGCGCTGGGGGGGTTACAAGGAGATCAGGTTGTCCCACGGGGGGCTCACAGTCTCAATCCCCATTTTACAGATGAGGGAACTAAGGCACAGAGAAGTTAAGTGACTTGCCCAAAGTCACACAGCTGACAATTGGCAGAGTCAGCATTCGAACTCATGACCCCTGACTCCAAAGCCCATGCTCTTTCCGCTGAGCCTGTCTGCTTCTCTATTTATGTATTTTACTGTATTTATTGAGTGCTTACAATTTGTAGAGCCCTGTACTAAGCATTTGGGAGAGTACAATACAATAGAGTTGGTAGACATGATCCTTGCCCTCAAGGATCTCACAGCTTAGTGGAGAACTTATAATTGAGATGAAGAAACTGAGGCATAGAGAATAATACAAATAACAATGGCATTTGTTAAGCACTTACTATGTGCAAAGCACTGTTCTAAGTGCTGGAATAATAATGGTATTTGTTAAATGCTTATTATGTGCCAAACACTGTTCTAAGCACTGAGGTGGTTACAGGAAAATCAGATTGTCCCACGTGGGGCTCCCAGTCTTAATCCCTATTTTACAGATAAGGTAACTGAGGCACAGAGGAGTGAAGAGACTTGCCCAAGATCACACAGCAGACAAGTGGCGGAACGGGATTAGAACCCACGTCCTCTGACTCCAAAGCCCGTGCTCTTTCCGCTGAGCCTCTCTGCTTCTCTATTTATTTTACTCTATTTATTGAGTGCTTACAGTTTGTAGAGCCCTGTACTAAGCATTTGGGAGAGTACAATACAATAGAGTTGGTAGACATGATCCTTGCCCTCAAGGATCACACAACTTAGTGGAGAACTTATAATTGAGATGAAGAAACTGAGGCATAGGGAATAATAACAAAAATAATAATAATAATAATGGCATTTGTTAAGCACTTTCTATGTGCAAAGCACTGTTCTAAGCGCTGGAATAATAATGGTATTTGTTAAATGCTTATTATGTGCCAAACACTGTTCTAAGCACTGAGGTGGTTACAGGAAAATCAGATTGTCCCACGTGGGGCTCCCAGTCTTAATCCCTATTTTACAGATAAGGTAACTGAGGCACAGAGGAGTGAAGAGACTTGCCCAAGATCACACAGCAGACAAGTGGCGGAACGGGATTAGAACGAACATCCTCTGACTCCTAAACCCATGCTCTTGCCACTAGGCCATGCTACTACTAAATTGAGTAACTTGTCCCAAGTCACACAGCAGGCTAGTGGGGAGTTAGGAGTAAAACCCAAATCTTCTGACTCCCAAGTCTGTGCTCTTTGCACACTGTTTCTCTATCCTGTGTCCTCTGTTTCAGTGTAAGGGGAGCTGGAAAACATAATTTTCAATGAAACATCTAGAGTTTAGTTCCAATTTTAAAATTGGTTCAAATTTTAATCATGGTATTTATTAAGCACTTCCTCAGAGTCAAAGCACTATGTTAAAAACTGAAGTAGATACGATAATCAGAGCAGATCAGCGGCAGAGCCGGGATTAGAATCCGGGTCACCTCACACCCGGACCCACGCTCTTTCCACTAGGCCACACTGCCTCCTGCAGATTATTTTCTTGAGATTGTATTTTGACAGTGATAATAAAAATCTGAATATTACCTCAAGCTCCAGAACTGCATTCCCCTCTTCTTTGGGGGGTGTAAATAACTTCTTTCTTTTCCTTAATGAGGAAGTCTCAGATCAGTCAACCCCACACTACTGTAGCCCTCTTCCCATTCAGGAGCACAAGCTGGGGAGCCCTCTGGAAGACACATGCCCTGACACACACATGGTAATTATCGAGCACTTGGGAGAGTATAGTAAAGTAAGCACATTCCTGCCCTCAAGGAGTTTACAGTCCAGAGAGGAAAATCAACCCTAAAATAAATTCCAAATAGTATAAAGATATGTACGTAAGTGCTGTGGGGATGAGGGTGGTGCCCAAGTGCCTGAAAGGTTGGACTCAAGTGCATTAGTGATGCAGTAGGGAGGGAAAATAGGATGGGGAAATGAGAGATTAGCCGGGGAAGGCTCCCTGGAGGAAAATTAATTTTAATAGGACTTTGATATAGGGAGTAGTGGTCTGCCAGCACAGATGTACATACAAACACAAAAAAAGCCCACACCCTCATTGAAGCTCAGCTTTGAATCCAAACCACATTAACTTCATTTTTATTTTCAGCTCCCAGCTTCTCTCTGGAAGCAGAATGAAAGCTCAGGTAGCCCATTTCTTCCAGAGAACTGACTGGACTATATGGCTATTCTCTTTCCTACCAAAGGGTCCACTGAAAAACAACCTGGATCTGGGTTGAAGGCAGACCCCTTGGAAATCAGCCTGAACCCTGACATATGGTTGGGAGAAACTCGAGCCTCTAATGGCAGTTGTCTCCAAACAACCTGAAATCCACCCTTGGGGCCCTCGTGATCAGAAGGCCACTTCTAAATGGGGCCCAGCTGATAGGGGTCACAGGAAGAACAAACCAGACAAAAGAAATTCACCTCGGAGAAATCCATAAAGCAATAAGCACAGTCCTCGTGGTCAGCAAGCAGGACCACATCTGGTATCCTTGGGGCAGGAGGATGGAGGGAGAAGGTAAATCCTGAAGCTTTGGTAGTGAATGACCTAATTAGAACTCTCAGCTCTCTCCCTGTTTCCATGTTTCTCTATCCAGTTCCTCTCACTAAAATGGTCCGGATGGAATGGCCAGGAACTGGTTTGTGACTGGAGCTTTCAAGGCTTCCCTGCGGATTTTGTACTGTCCAGTCTCCCAGTTAGTTTCTGTTTTTCATCTCTCACGTTTGGTCAGAGAAAGCAGCGCCAGCCTTCCCCGAGTCACAGGCAAACGAGGCAGTCCATCCAGCTCAGCTCTGGGACAGCCGTGTGTTAGGTCCTCTCAAAAACTAGACTAGCAGAACACAATCCATCCATTCACCATCCCAGAAACATCTTTGAATCACCTCGTCTCCCATTCAGTTTCAGCCAAGATGACATTTGCACAAATGGGAATGAGATAATGACATTTTTTAAGAACCCTAATTCCCTGGCTCTGGGCCACCAGATGAAATTAGCTCAATTGAATTACACATAACAAATGGCAGCTGGAGTGTGGGAAGGCGGAGCATGGCTGTTCCTAGGGCCCCTTGGTCAGCATCTTCCCCTTCTTCCCACCTCCTGATCTGTCCCTCGCTCCCTTAGCCAAGGCTGTTCTGTTGAGGAGAATGTGATTTGACTATGATCAAGTGCTTAGTACAGTACTCTGCACATAGTAAGCGCTCAATAAATACGATTGATGATGATGATCACGACATCCTGGGCCTCGGGGCCCCAGCTCAGGGTACCTTCCCAGCCCCCACTCTCCAGAAGGGCCAGACCTGACTCTGTTCGAAGCTTTGATATTCTTCCGCCTTTGTCTCACTTTGATAACAGGATAAAAACGACAGAACAAAGTGGGTGGCTTAAGGTCTCTCGTGGGGTCCCAAATGAAGTCTAGTTGAGGAGTCTGAGCCTCAGTGGCTCCTCCTGTTCTTTAGGAAGGGACCCTCTCTTCTTAATCATTCTCTCAGGCTGTTGGCCTTGGGATGGGGCTCCAGCTGTATGTAGAGGGCTGAGCCCAAGCCTGGGCTGCCTTGGAGGGTTGGGGATCTGGGGATGTTTCAGAGTTGCAGCGCTCCTTCCATGTGCAGCTCTTAGAACAGTGCTCTGCACATAGTAAGCGCTTAACAAATGCCATCATTATTATTATTATGTGGACTGTTGGGGCTGCCGGGGCTGACCAGGACTCCTTAAATCTTCCTGCTAATGTCTCACCTCCATCCTTGCCAACGGTTCTAACAACTGTGCTCTCGGTGGGCTCAGCAGAACGGATCGCCAAGAGAGGAATAATAATAATGATGGTATTTGTTAAGTGCTTACTACGTGCAAGGCACTGTACTAAGCGCTGGGATGAAAATAAGCAAATTGGGTTGGACACAGTCCATGTCCCCTGTGAGGTTCACAGTCTTAATCCCCATTTTACAGATGAGGGAACTGAGGCACAGAGAGGTGAAGTGACTTACCCAAAGTCACACAGCAGACAGGAGGCAGAGCCAGGATTAGAACCTAGGACCTTCTGACTTGCAGGCCATGCTGCTTTTCCTAAGGAACAACACCACCTCCTGATGGGAATCTGAATATATGTATATATGTTTGTACATATTTATTACTCTATTTATTTTACTTGTACATATCTATTCTATTTATTTTATTTTGTTAATATGTTTGGTTTTGTTCTCTGTCTCCCTCTTCTAGACTGTGAACCCACTGTTGGGTAGGGACTGTCTCTATATGTTGCCAACTTGTACTTCCCAAGCGCTTAGTACAGTGCTCTGCACACAGTAAGTGCTCAATAAATACTATTGATGATAAATACGATTGATTGATTGAATCAGGGGGTTTCTGCAGGACCGGTGCACTTGGGTTGAAATCACACCTTAGCTTCAAAAAAAAAAATCCAGTAAACAAAATCGGAAAATTATCTCAACTGATGAGTGGGCGGGTGGGCATGATTTAGGCCTGGAAGAGGGAGGCAGCAACCATAGTCACTTATTCTCATATTGGTCATGAAGATCAGGGGAGAAAGTACTTCATTGGGAAGCTAATAATAATAACTGTGATATCTGTGAAATAGTTACTATGTGCCAAGCACTGTACTAGACACTAGAATGGATACAAGATAATCACATTGGACATAGTCACTGCAGCAAAAGAGGCTCAGTCTAGGTAGTAGAGAGAACAAGTAAATTCCCATTTTAAAGAAGAGAAAATTGAGGCACAGAGAAGTGAAATGACTTTCCCAAGGTCACACAGCTGACAAGTGGCAGACCTGGGATTAGAACCCAGGTGCCCTGACGCCCAGGACCAGGCTCTTTAATAATAATAATAATAATAATAATGACAGCATTTATTAAGCACTTACTATGTGCAAAGCACTGTTCTAAGCGCTGGGGAGGTTACAAAGGGATCAGGTTGTCCCATGGGGGGCTCACAGTCTTAGTCCCCATTTTACAGATGAGGTAACAGGCTCAGAGAAGTGAAGTGACTTGCCCAAAGTCACACAACTGACAAGTGGCGGAGCCAGGATTTGAACCCATGACCTCTGACTCCAAAGCCCGGGCTCTTTCCACTGAGCCACGCTGCTGCTTCTCTTTCCAGTAGTCCACAAGCACCCAGGGTAGCTGTGAACACGGCCAACTTCCAAGTTGGGCTATCGGAGGAAAACCCATTTATTGCCTAAGAAGAAGATGTCATCAGCATGCCAGTTTTGTTACATTTCTCTGCACAACAAAATGAATTATTTCACTCAAATGAGGTGAAGGAATTACTCAGGCCACCAGTGAGTGAGAAAGGCTACTCCTTGTCCCCAGGACCTAGTGAGGGTCCAGCTGCTCTCCCCAGCCCCCTCCCTGCTGGCACCTGATTGCACTGTGGAGGGAAAAGACCTGAGTTCTAATTCCGACCACCACCTGTCTGCTGCGTGACCTTGGGCAAGTTACATAGAGTCTCTGTGCCTCTGTTACTTCATCTGTAAAATGGAGATTAAGACTGTGAGCCCCAAGTGGGACATAGACTGTGTCCAATCTGATTAGTTTGTACCTTCCCCAGCACTTAGTACAGCGCCTGGAATATAGTAAGCACTTAACAAATACTATTAAAAAAAAAATTCTGATCTGGCCCCTTAACGCAACTTTCTGCTTCTCCTCCCACCCTGGCATGGGGCTTTCCAACAGTTTTCAAAACCACTAGAATGTACTTGGATCTATATGCCTCTCATAAGCCTTGAGCAATTTTTAAGGGCTTACTACGTGATAAACTCTGAATTAAGCAATCAGGTAGATGCAAGATCGTTGGATTGGGCACAGTCCCTGCCCTACATGGGGCTCACAATCTTATTCTCATTTCACAGTTGGGGAAACTGAGCCTGAGAATCACAATCTAGTGGAAGTTAGGATACCTGAATTCATCACTTGCCTGCTTGTGACCTTGGATGAGTCACTTAACTTCTCTCTGCCTCAGTTTTCTCCTCTGCAAAATGGGGATAAAATACCTGTTTTCCCACCTTGTAAGAGTGTGAGCCCTTTTGGGGATAGGGATGTGTCTGACCTGATTACCTCATTTCTACCCCATTGCTTGGCACATAGTAAGCACTTAACATAACCACAGTTAACGAGACTTGTCCACAGTCACAAAGCTGGCTAGTGGCAGAGCAGAGACTAGAACACCGATCCTCTAACTCCCTGTCCCATGCTCTTTGCCCTAGGCCACCGTGAATGGTGACCAGGGGAGAAAGATCTCTGGAGCCCCCCAACCTTTCCCCTCCAGTGGGAGATCACTCAGATGCTAAGATACTTTCCCTGCTGGCAGCAGGAAGGCCCAGCTGCCTCTCACCCCCTCTGGCCGCTGCCCCTCAGAGACCATTCATGTCCCTCCTAAATATTGGATGACCCAGGCCCAACCTCCCACTCTGCCCCGCTGGAGCTTAAACAAGCAGACCTTTGGTTGCTGGTTGAGAGTCGGAGAGACGTATAAGTTAAGAGGAAAGGGAGGAAGGAGGGCTGGGCTCTGTGGGAGGGAGGAGAGATGGGCTCTGCTTTCTACTTCTTGTTCTGCCTTGCTGCCATTCCAGCTTCCTAATCTGAAAAATGCAGGTGTAGCCACGTGCTATCCTCCTCCCTCCCCGTCCCAGGGTGTGGGGTGAGCCAAAGAGATCGCGTCAGCCAGGCAGGGTCTGACTTCCTAATCGTTATCAATCACCATCGGGGACCCTCTGGGGAGGGTCAGGCTCTCTGTAAAATGACAGATACTGATTGCATTTTCTTTCCCAACCTGGCAGGGGATGGAATAATGATGATGCGCTCTTGCTCTCTCTCTCTCCCTCTCTCTCCTTCCCTACCTCCTTCTAGATCATTCTGGGATATTAACCCCGTGAAGAGATTTCCGAAGGCCTGACACTCATCTGACTTGAGTCCCACCTGGGGCAAAGAGAAAAAAAGAAGCTTAGGCTTCCGGCCAGAGGGACTGTTCTGGACTGGACTCAGCCCCCTGGGATGACTGAAGCACTCTGCCCGCTAGTTGACCCTAAGCAGGAAGTGAGTTACAGATAAACTCACAGGGGAGGGTATCATAATGGGTTACCAGAGGGAAGGTTAGTGATCTGAGGTGCCACAACATTAGCAATTAGGATGGATATCCTGGCAGTCAAAGACCACAATGCTCCTGCAAGCCACCTTAAGCTCCTTTGGGGCAGGAATCTTGCCTACTAACTCTATTGCACTCTCCCTAGCACTTAGTGCAGCGCTCAACACAGAGTAAACACTCAATAAATATCATTGACTGATCAATTGATTCTGTTATCACAGTAGGAGACAGAGTCCTGGGCCAGATGGACCATGACCTGACCCTGAAATGGCATTGCTCAAAGTGAAGCTCTGGTCTGCCCATCTTTCACTGAAACTAAATTCCACTTTTCCAAAATAAACTGAGATTCCTGTGAAAGGGCAGGAGGCCTCTGACGTCTCTCCTTCCTTTCTCCTTTGCAGGTCAGAGGTGAGCATCCCACAGACAATGCAGAGGAGAGACTTCCTTTAGCAAGAAAGGAAAAATACGTTAGTGCTCTCATATAAGTGGAGAAGCAGCGTGGCCTAGTGGATAGAGCTCGGGCCTGGGGATCAGATGGACCTGGGTTCTAATACCAGCTCTGCCACTCATCTGCTGTGGACCTTGAGCAAGTCACTTAAGTTCTCTGTGCCTCAGTTTCCTCATCTGTAAAATGGTGTGAGCCCCATGTGGGACATGGACTGCCTCCAACCTGATTAGCTTATACCTACCCCAGTGTCCAGTACAGTGCCTGGCACATAGTAAGTGCTTAACAAATACCATGAAATTTTTTTTTTGAAAATTAAAACAATAGATCTCTGTTGTGGTCACATTTGTCCTGGTTCCTCCACTGGGGTTGGAGTTTCCTGCAGTGGGGTAATAGGAAGGTGTTGCCTCTCTGTGCTCAGAGGCTAGAGATGTCACATTTTGCTTGAAAGATAGCAACTGGAGTTCCTGGAGGAAAACACACTGCATAAAATCCACCTCTCTGCAGGTTCCTTGTTGTCAGGGTGAATTCTGGAGCAACAATGAAAGCAAAATGCAAAGGTCAGTGTCCTTCACCTGGCCCTATAACAAATCACCAAAGACTGCATGCCTGAAGGTCAATTGTCACAAATCAATCACTTAACATCCAGTGGCTGACATTTCAATCTAAAAACCAATCATTGGGCCGGTTCTCTTATCCAGAGCCCGAACCCTACCTAAACCCTAACCATTATCCTAACCTCAAACAATTTGGTGGGCTGATGGTTAGTTTTGAATTTTGGAAACTCTGACCACTCAAATTTGTGGACGATTGGACTTTTTGACATTTGATTAAAGCCATTCCTTACCCTTTTTGGGGAAGGTGTGGCTGGTAGAGAAAGATCCACTTAAAATGAGCTCCACTTGGGTGACCTGCAAAAAGCGAGGCTCCTAGAGTGAATAATACTGTAGGCCACAGAGGATCGGAGAATGCTGAATAGTAATAATTATGGCATTTGTTAAGTTCTCGCTATGTGCCAAGCACTGGGGTAGATACAGGATAATCAGGTTGTCCCCCGTGGGGCTCAAAGTCTTAATCCCCATTTTACAGATGAGGCAACTGAAGCACAGCAAAGTTAAATGGCTTGCCCAAGGTCACAGAGCAGACAAGTGGTGGAACCAGGATTAGAACCCATGTCCTCTGACTCCCAAGCCATTAAGTCTTGCCATTAGGTCACGCTGCTTCCCCTAGTCCACAGCGTGGAGGATAAACTGGTAGGACAGGAGTGTAGGCCTGGACAATTTAAAAATCCTTAATTACAAGATTGCGTAAAGCTAATATTGGGGCTAGGACAGACAAATGGGTCCATCCACTCTCTACTTTGATGAAAATCCTTTCATCCAAGGATTTCAGTGTACTTTCCAAACAAGGATTTCAGACAAAAGTCCACTGGCTCTCAAAGCCTAGCAGGAGCAGTGGGGCCTAGTAGAAAGAGCACAAGCAGGCAAGTGGCTAGAAACTGGGTCTCGTGTCTCCTTGCTGGGTGATCTCAGGCAAGTCATTTAATTTCTCTGGGCCTCAGTTGTGTGGTCTGTAAAATGGGAATCAAATAAATACCTGTTCTCTTAGGGAGGGACTGTGAGTCCACTCTGAATTTCTGGGATTGACTCCACAGAACCTGATTTTTAGTAAGTACTCAATGGGATATCATCATCACCACTTTTTTTTATTTGCCTTTTTTTAGAGAAGAAAACCCTAATAATTGCCCAAGAACCCGATTTGCTGAAAGCCCAGTACCTCCGTATCTTTTAAATCCAGACATTCTAAGCAAGAGCTGGGGGCCGGCAGGAAGACAAAATGCACCCTGGATGGTAGCCAAGCAAACAGCACAAGCCTGACCACAGGACCTCGGGGACAGAGAGGGAGGCTGGAGGCGGGGCTGGCTCAGAAGAACTTGAATGACAGAGTACTACCTTGGCCAAGGCCCTGGTATCCTGTTTCCTGTCTGAACCAAGGGCCGGAAGGGAGAGCGGTTGGATCCATAAGGGCCACATCTGTAGTTACACTCTGCCCGGGACCAAATTACCAGGGATATTGCTCGTCATGCTTTGTGGAGAAAGCTGGTCACCAGCTGGGCTCGGGTCAAAACTCCCCTACAGCCCTCCATTCCCTCCCTCGTGACATTCTCCTCAGCCTCTCTCCGACCTCCCGCCCCCAATCCCGCCCTGGAGAATTGCCCAGCGGGACTGGGAGGCAGCAGGCTTACTCATTCCTCCGAGGCATCCAGCACTGGCCACTGTCGGAGCAGGGAACAGCGTCAGCCCACGGGGTCTATTCTGGGGTGGCAGCTGCTCGGGGGCCAGAGGCCGAGGCTGGGAGGCTGGGTGGGTGGCTGGAGCCCACCTCGGCCCCAGGACTTCCTGCCCCAAGAAATGCAGGGTGTATCAGTTGGCCCCCACGGAGCCTGGCCGGGCAAAGGAGCAACGTTTCGGTGGCAGCTGCCAAGATCAGTGGAGAGGCTTCCTCCCAAGGGGGGATCACTGCTAATGCTCCAGCTGGCCTCATCCTCCCGGAGCTAGGGGCAGCTTTAACTCTTCAAGGACCGGCTGGCAGTTTCAGGGATGCCTCCCAGAGGGGCAGTTTGAACTCTAAATCACCATCATCGTCATGATAATAATAACAATTATGGTATTCGTTAAGTGCTTACTATGTGCCAAGCACTGTTCTAAGTGCTGGCGGAGATACAGAGTAAGTGGGTTGTCCCACGCGGGGCTCACAGTCTTAATCTCTATTTTACAGATGAGGTAACTGAGGCACAGAGACGTTAAGTGGCTTGCACAAGGTCACACAGCAGATGAGTAGCAGACCCGGGATTAGAACCCATGACTTCTGACTCCCAAGCCTGGGCTCTTGCCACTAAGCCATCCTCAGTGGTATTTACTGGGCTTCCTGCAGGCCTCCACACCAACTTCTGCTGGTCTCTGGGGATTTGGAGGAAGGAACTCAGGACCCAGAGACACAAGTTTGATTTTTCTAAGTTACCCAACCGAGAGCCAAAAGGGTTACAGACACCCAACAGACTTCCATGTGCTAGAAAGTGGAGGAAGAAAATATACCCTACAGCTCTAAAGTCAAACTCATGCCCCATCCTGGAAAGTGAAGAAGGAAGAATAATAAATAATGATGGCCTTTGTTAAGCGCTTACTATGTGCCAAGCACTGTTCTAAGTGCTGGGGGCGGGGGGATACAAGGTGATCAGAGAAGCAGCGTGGCTCAGTGGAAAGAGCCTGGGCTTTGGAGTCAGAGGTCGTGGGTTCAAATCCCGGCTCTGCCAATAGCCAGCTGTGTGACTTTCGGCAAGTCACTTAACTTCTCTGGGCCTCAGTTACCTCATCTGTAAAATGGAGATTAAGACTGTGAGCCCCCCGTGGGACAACCTGATCACCTTGTAACCTCCCCAGCGCTTAGAACAGTGCTTTGCACATAGTAACTGCTTAATAAATGCTATCATTATTATTATCAGGTTGTCCCACGAGGGGCTTACAGTCTTAATCCCCATTTTGCAGATGAGGTAACTGAGGCTCAGAGAAGTGAAATGACTTGCCCAAGGTCACACAGCAGACGTGTGGCAGAGCCAGGATTAGAACCCATGACCTCTGACTCCCAAGCCCGGGCTCTTTCCACTGTGGGGGAGAAAGATAGGCCCAAGGTCACACTGCAGACGTGTGGCAGAGCCAGGATTAGAACCCATGACCTCTGACTCCCAAGCCCGGGCTCTTTCCACTGTGGGGGAGAAAGATAGAAAGACAGAGAAGAGTAGATAGAGAGATAGAGGGGTAGAGTCAGAGAGAGTAAAGGGAGACTGGAGAGGGGCAGAAAGTTCCCTGCAGCTTTTGGAGTACTAGCCAGGACAAGCTGCAATGGCGGGAAAGCTCTGTGCTGTGATGGGAAGGAGAAGAAAATGTCTGTGTCACATCTCTCCAAGACTCTCTTTTGTACTTGTTGGCAGAGGGAGTGACGGAATGACATAGCTGGTGGAGACTGAGGGCCTTCTGTACCCGTAGTCTAGAGGAGGAAACCACTTTCCCTCAGACATGTTGGATTGGCCCCAAACCCTCCCTCCAATGCTCAGAATTGGACCACCAGCCCCAGCCATCTAGACTAATCTCACCCGCCCCCAGCTACCAGAGGGCAGCTACCAGGTCATTTGTAGGCTCATACTGGTATCTCTGCATGTGGTTTCAAATTCCAGGGCTCTGCTGGCTTCTGGACAACCCGAGGTGTCCAACCAGGGACTTCTCCTAGAAGGAGGGAGTGACCCCTGCCTGGGCTCTGATCCAGTCAGACAGACAAATGCCACAGCCTTGATGAGAGTCCCAACAACCCAGCTTGAGCAAGAGAGTGACCTCCCATTCCCACAAGGCTTTGGGGAAGCACAGGGCTCTGGGAGGTCTCATCCAGCTAATGTTCGAGCCACGGGAGCAGGGGAGGTGAGTTTTGAGATGTGTTCAGTCAATGCTTCAGCCTCACTCACAAGGGAAGGCTTTTGCCCAACCACCCTGCCCAAATATTCCATTCAGGCAAAAGCAGCCTTTGCACCAAATAGACTGGGGCTAAGCTTGTCCACTTCCTGGCACACAGTGGGTGAGAAGTTGGGCAGCCCGGCCAACGGACTTGCCCTACTGCTCTGTCCAGAATCGGGGATGGTTCATACCAAAGCGATTGAGGTCCCCAGCTTCTGCCACAGCCTGACAACCATCCAGTGGCAGCTGCCAGGCCCTTCAGCCTGGGTCCTTATCATTACTTCTCCTGCAGCTAACACCCACCCAAGCCTGCATTTAGTCCATAGCAACTTAGGCAACAAGTATTTATTGAGCATCTCAGCTGAGATCTGTGCTCATCTCCCCCTACATTTCACTTAGCTTGCACCCCTGTTTCCTTTCCTTCCCTTCTCACTGCCGTCTTCAGTCATTCACTCTTCGCTATAATACTTTTGCAACTATTATAAGTCTGAGTGCATGTTTTCTCCTCTTGTTCAGGTATTGCTGTAGCTCAAAGTGGGTGCCACTTTACCTGAGTGCCATAACCTCCCACCACAGCTCACTTCTTGTTCCTCACTCTAGCTCAGGCCTCTATCCTCTCCAGCTTCACTTCTAAGTCATTATTTGAGCCATCTCCCTTTTACCTCAGGGTTAGCTCCTCCTCTCTGCAACACACTCACATACGTCTTCCAATCAAGAAATCATATGTCTGCAGAGCATTGTACTAAATGCTTTGGTGAGGTCTACAACAGAGTTGGTGGACACATTCTCTGCCTACAAGGAGCATACAGTCTAGAGGAGTTTCCAGCTCCACCACCACCACTTGCCCCTCAAGCTATACTCTTCCCTCCATTCCAAACTCTACCCCAGGCTCATCTCTACCCCAAGCACTTCCTGACCGATCCACTATAGTCCAGTCCCTCTAATCCCAACAAAGACACCTGCCCCCCAACTCTCCCCCTCTCCCTCCAGCAATCATTTTCCCTGGGGGAGCTAGGCCTGGGGGAGTCAGGAGGGCAGGGCAGAGAGAACTGGTCTTCTGAAGGATGCTGCACTCCCCGGTCAAACTCTGCCCTCTGCAGTTCCAACCCCATGCTGGTGAGGGGTGACCGGGAAGTGCTATTCAGAGGGGAAAGTGTGGACAAAGCAGGAAAAGTCACCCAGGGATCAGAGGTCAGGGGTTAGGTGGGCCCAGTTGGATCATTTGAAACCCAATGTCTGGGCTGTGTCTAACCCAAGGGTGGGATTGTGGATCTCTGAGCTCCATTTGGATCGCTGTGAGGCTAGTGCCTGGGGAGAGCGTTTTCCAGGCCCGAAGCAGGCCACGTCAGGACAAGTCCACCAGGCCTGCAGCCGGGCCCAGAGACGTCACCCAGTGGTCGATGAGATTGAGCAGGCCTGGCATAGGCTGTCGAGCTGGTCTGGGGAAGAATCGGATCATGACAGCTTGAGGGGGCAGGTGAGGACATCCCAAGATTGATATAAGCATGAAATCTCCAGGGGGGTTGGGAAACACAAAGTGAGGAAAAACGACATTGGAAAGGTGAATGAGTAATAAAAACCAGCTGAGAAACGAAAGGTCTCCGAATGTAATTAGAGGGCTCCAGATCTCCCCACAAATAGCAGAGCTGAAACCCTCTCATTCCAGGCTCAGGTCCTGCCAGGTAAAGACCCCGGCCCACGGGTTAACCAACAGGAAAATGGACTCTCATGGGTGGGTGAGATGGATCCGTGGCGTTGGCTACAGGGTTCACCTCCTCCCAGTTTTCAGGACTCCTGGACCTGAATTTGGAGCCTCAATCCAGAAAGGGGGCTGGGAAGTGTTTGTCCTCGGCTCTCCTATCAGGGAAGGGTCTGGCAGATTCTTCACTTCACCAGACCTAGCTGAGTTTCACCTGGAATGGGGACTTTGGAGACGGATATGGGTAGTGGCTGCTAATTCTAGCCAGCCAGCCCTCCCCACCACACACTTGCCCCTCAGTTTCCTCACCTGTATAAAGGGGGTAAAATGCCTTTTCTTCCTCCCTCTACTGAGCCCCATGAGAGGCACGGACTGGTTCCTGACTACCACCTCTATTCACACAGTTGCAACTGCTGCATAATTCCCCCCACAACCCGCACCTAATTTTTGAGGAGGAATTTTTTGTTTTTAAACAGTGATAGTGAAGAAAGGTGGGGTCAGGATGCCTGGAATACAGGCTTGAATCATAGAAGTCTCATATTTGAAATGCGCAGGTGAGTACCAGGATAAGAAGAGAAGAAGGGAGTGGTGGTTATTGTTTCTTATTGCACTTAGGAAAGTGCAATGAAAGTAAGGCTCTTTTACCTTTCTCTTTCTTCTTCTTTTTCCTTCTCTGTCTTTCCTTCTCTTTTTTCTCCTGATCCCCTTATTGCTAGATTTTGTTCCCTGCCTAATAGTCCCACCACTCTTTTGGGGCTGAAACAATTTTGCAAAAAAAAAGTGGGGTAATATGATGATGATGATGGCATTTATAAAGCACTTACTATGTGCAAAGCACTATTCTAAGCAGTGGGGAGGTTACAAGGTGATCAGGTTGTCCCACGGGGGCTCACAGTCTTAATCTCTATTTTACAAATGAGGTATCTTAGGCACAGAGAAGTTAAGTGACTTGCCCAAAGTCACAAAGCTGACAATTGGCAGAGCCAGGATTTGAACCCCTGACCTCTGACTCCAAAGCCTGTGCTCTTTCCACTGAGCCACGCTGCTTCTCATATGAATAATGAGTAATATATGAGTAAACACAGACTCTTTGATCTAGCCTGGCACTTAGCACCGGGCTTACCACATAAGTGTTTAGTAAATGCTATTATTATTATCATTAATATAACTGCTTCAGGCAATATTTTTCTGTCTTAAAATCTAGCTCAAGAGGCATGAGTTGCAGAACAGTGCTGGAGCGAACTAGACAGGTGGTCAGACAGAAAGAGAGGTGGAGGTATGTGCAGGTTCTGAGCCTCACTGTGCATTTTGCACACAGATTGAGTGAGACCTTCTCACTGCTTTTGAAGTGAGAGTTTATAAGACCGAGGGAGGACAGGCCAAGGCAAACAGAGAGACCAGCCAGAGGTCCCGGACACAAGCCAGACCCTGCTTTCTCATCTCCAGATGTTCTTACCGCCCCTTGGGACCTCGACACCTGAGGCCACTCCCAGACTTAAAGGAAACTGGGGCAGATTCTATATGCCCATAAGTGTTTCCTGACTAGTCATCCTCTCCAGGATTTTTTGTTTGCTTTTGACAGTATTGCTAAATGCTATGTGCCAGGCACTGTACTAAGCGCTGGGGTAGGTACAAGATAATCAGGATGGACATAGTCCCTGTCCCACATAGGGCTCACAGTCTTAATCCCCATTTTACAAATGAGGTAATTGAAGCGCAGAGAAGTTAAGTGACTTACCCAAGGTCACACAGTAGACAAGTGACAGAACTAGGATTAGAATCTAGGTCCTCTGACTCTCAGGCCTGTGCTCTACCCACTAGACCACGCTGCTTCCAGCTACAATCCCGGAGCAGGGACCCCTTGACACTACCAATTACTTAGGTACTGCAACATCCTGCCTCAACTCCAAAATACTCCAAATTTCCCTCCCCCAAAAATGCTTTGGTGCTTCTGCGGAAAACTCTTAAATGTCCGTGGGGTCTGTCACGTCTCTTCCTTAAGCGACTGAGACCACGCGGTGATTTGAAGACGGCCAAAGAGAGCACAAGAAGTGACGAGGTGGGAGACAGTTAACCAGACTCTGGACGGCCTGTTCCCGTCCCCTGGCGGAGTTCTCACGGGCTCGGAAAACCACAAGCTTACTTGGAACGAACCTGCTTCCCAGGAATGTGAGCGTCCAGCCAGGGCTGGGGTTTAGAGCGGGCACCACGGGTACAGACCCAGGGCCAGGAGGCCGGGGGGAGGCGGGCAGTCAGGGTGGGTCCAAGAGCAACCCCAGACCTTTCTTCCCTTTTCTTCCCTTTAGAGCTTGAGGTCAGGGAAGAAAGGGCCAGAAGTGGGAAGGGCCTAGTCCAGTCACCAGCCCCCCCACCAACCTCCAGCAGATTCCTGAAACCCGATACCGCCAGTAAGTTTCTGTTTGGAGTTGAGGTGCTCATACCTCAGATGGTGCTATTCTGACATCCCCATCCATTATGTGAATGGATTATGGATACCTCCCAGCTCCTTCGCTTTCACTCATTCCCTCTCCCTGGCCCAAATGACTCCATGGCTGCTTGTTGGGGAACTGCCTTTCCACACCCGCACACTGAGCAGGCACCTTCCGAGCTCCGGGTAGGCCGAGGTGTGAAGGGGCACTTGGGGTTGCGGGGTGGGGGAATGGGAGGGGCACTTCAGAAGGCTCCCACCCCAGTTCACAGGCCTCTCTCTTGGCTGAGCTGCCAGGGCCGAAGGGGGCCGGGGTGGTAGAGAGGTGGAAAGACTGAGGTAGAAACAGAACAGATTCTGAAGAGGAGTCTGGCTGCCTTATTACCAAACGTCGCTGAGTCACCAAGCTGGAGCCAGGCTTTATCCATTAGCCTTGCTGGATGAGGCCCCAGTGATGCAGAAGCCAGGAAATGAGAAGACCAGTTCTTGTTACTGTGGGAATGATTTCCTAGCTGGGGGGCGTGAGCGGACGGGGCTGGGGGGAGGGTAGGAATGGAGGGCAGGGATAAGGTAGGAGGCTTTGTTGCTTTGTACATCCTGTTGACTAGGAGAGCTTGTTTTTTCAGTCCAAACGCCACAGACAGACTCAGGCCATGCTGCTGAGGTAATGACTCCAGATTCCAATTCATCACTCTTCAGAGCAGACATGCCTGGGGAGAGCCCAAAGTGAGAGGGATTGTGGGAAGGAGGAATGTGAGAGACAGAGAGAAAATGAGAGAGAGATGGATACAGAGAGAAATTGAGAGAAAGAGAGAGAGAAACAATTTTGAATCTATGGAAAGGAATATTTTTTCCAGATCTCCCGGCTCTCAAACTTAATAGTAATAATAATAACTGTGGAATTTGTTAAGCGCTTACTATGTGCAAACAGAGGATTTTGTCATGAGGCTAAAGCCACCCTGTTGCCAATAGGAGCCACTAAACCACTAGTGCTGAGGAGAAAGCACATCAGATGGGAGAAATATCAAAGGTGAATAAACAGATACTTCCTCTGCTAAAGTATTTCATGGGTTTGAATCCTTGCCCGGCTCTAAGAGCAACGGCCACTGGGAGAGGGAGGGGAGCGGAGGGGGCCCAGGAAGGGGCTGAGGCGGATAGAGCCGAAATGCCTGACGGCTCCTGCCCCACGTGCAAATCAAAGAGGAAAGGTGGGACACCATCCCGCCTCCCAAGCCCTGCCAGTCGCCCCAGCCAACCAGAAATGCCGAGGCCTGGGTTCTCTACGCCCATGTGGCCTGTGTTATTCTTACCACAAACCAAAACTATGTTCCTGTTTGAAATGGTTGGATCCACAGCTGTTTGAAAATCCCCTGGTACTCCAGAGACAAATGAGCCAAGTCAGGCTGTGCTAACAGGGTCAGTTTTAGAGCCAAGCTGGAGCGGTGACTGATGCCGGATCACTGCAATTCCACCCGTCCGCACATCCATCACGGCTCAATGAAAAGCCTGTGGGGCTGTCCGACTCTCTTACAATATTGTTTACATTAGAAGATGATGTAAAGCTCATCCGAGCCAGGGCTCCGGGGCCAGATCGGCATCCGGGCGAAGGGCAGTAGGAGCTGAAGATGCGGAGGAGAGGCGCGGGCCCAGGCTCAGGGGCCCATCCACCCAAGCAGCTGGGTCCCTATGGAGTGGAAATGGCTGACTGCTGGCAGCTCCTCTCTCCTCCCCCACCCGTGGTCCCCATCCACCTGCCCCATCCTTACCGGGATCGGGCAATGGACTGGAGATCATCATTCACCTGGGTTGTGGGGGCTCTGCAGATGGAAAATCCTGTTTTCCTTCAGACTCACCAGGAGGCTATAGGCCGGCACTGCTGGCGGCAGCTAATTGTGAGAGGGCACTTGCTGTTCTCTGCCTGAGTACTAGGGGCACAGATTCCTCCGGGCACAGCCGGAGAAGGCCTTGGCTACAGCCTCCTCCATGCCTGCTGCCCGCCTCGGGGGAGCTGCACTGCTCACGTGCTGGGGGAAGAACACTCCCAGCTGCTGCAGCTGACAGGCATTGCTAAAGAAAGACTGTGCACCTGTTTCATCTTGATAAAAAGATCCCAAGGTATGACTGTTCCTGCTCCAACATGCCCCAATAAATATACACAGAGCCAAAATGCCAAAAAGGGAAAACACATCTCTGAAGCAGTGGGGAAGAGGGTGAGTTAGGTCAGCCCTGTGGCTCAAGGGAAAGTGGAGCTGGAGGCAGCCCGGCTCCTGGACAAAGCTGGCCGGGCTTAGGGTGCCGAGATACAAGGGCTTCGGGGTCTGAGAGCCAGGGGAGCAGGAGGTTAATTAGACAAAACACCTGCCTAGATTCCGGGCTCCTCCTCAGAGACCAGGAAGGAAGTGGGTGGCGTGGGTGCTGGGGAGGGTTATATCTGGTTCTCTTCTCCAGATAGTTTTAGCAACTCCAATGGCTGTGAGGTACTATGAGGCCAGCACTGGGGAAGCTACAATAAAAATAACAATTATTATGGTACTTTTTAAATACTTAACTGTTTGCCAAGCAATGTATTAATAATAATAATAGCATTTATTAAGCACTTACTATGTGCAAAGCACTGTTCTAAGCGCTGGAGAGGTTACAAGGTGATCAGGTTGTCCCACGGGGGGCCCACAGTCTTAATCCCCATTTTACAGATGAGGTAACTGAGGCCCAGAGAAGTTAAGTGACTTGCCCTAAGTCACACAGCTGGCATTTGGTGGAGTCAGGATTTGAACCCATGACCTCTGACTCCAAAGCCCGTGCTCTTTCCACCGAGCCACGCTGCTTCAAGTGGTACGAGAGAAGCAGTGGACCTAGTGGAAAGACTAAAGGCTTGGGAGCCAGAGGACTTGGGTTCTAATGCCGATTCAGCCACTTGCCTGCTGTGTGACCCTGGGAAAGTCACTTAACTTCTCTGTGCCTCAGTTTCCTTAGCTGGATGCCTATTCTTCCTTTCTCTATAGGAATGGAGATTCCACCTCTGACCCCGGCAGCCTGTTATGGATAATAAAAATGTCCAATAGGTCTGACTTAAATCACCCCTGGTTTTTGAAGTGATTGCCTAAAAATGAATGGGTAAATCCCCTTTCCAGAAAGCTTTGACTAGCCTAACCAGATTCCATGTTCCAACCTACCAACAAAATGCATGACAGGGAGAGGCCGAATTGAAGGAAACCTGATTTCCATCAAAGGGAAGTCAGTCATCTATATCATTAATTGAGCCCCCTCTCCCTCCCTCTTCTCTCTCTATTCTCTCCTTCCCCTCCCCTCCCTCCTCTCCCTGGATGAGGGGCCCCACAAGGCTAGACAAACAGAAAACGCACGCTAATATGGAGGGTGCTGTCAAGCGGCAGCAAAGCTAATCAGTAATTATCCATATAATAAGGAGCTAGGAAAGAACAGTAAAACCGATCTGTCCGATCTCTTCCGATCTGTCATCATCCTTCTTGGGAAAGCTTGTCAGCTTCAGATCCTCACGCTGAAATAACAACTGGTGTTTGCCTAACCCAGTTGTCCATGGAGCCCAGGGAGTCCGGCAGATGTTCTCTTCTCTAATTAATTCTCGAGATTGCCTTGTGCAGAAGTCAAGGGGCAGTGTGTAAGTGAGGAAACCGAGGCACCCAAATTAATGGCTTGGTCTCTGGCACCTCAGCAGTGTGAATCCCAGTGCTAAATAGTAAAGCTCTGGGTGCCTCCAAGTATGATTTAAAGGCAAGTGCTTTATCGCCGGTAGCGTCCAATTTCTAATCTTCACATTGCTGGGGTGCGTGGACTTTGAAGTAGAGTAGCTATGAAGTGGTAACTGGACCACTGCCTCTGACCAAATCGCGTGCAAAAATGATCAATCTGCTACCCAGAGTGCTCAGTCATTATTTCATACTTGATAATCTATTTTTCACCTGGCCTACCCATCATCCTGCCCTGGTATAATGCCAGAAGCTTTTAGGCCCAGTTCGATAGGTGCCCCTCTGCCCTGTGGCTAGGTCACATGCCAGACTCTCCATGGAGGGAGAATGCAGAGGCTCTTAAACCAGTGGGGAGCTCAGGGATCCTCCTGGAGAAATGCTCCAAGATCCTGCAAAATCTGTGGTCTGAAAAAGCAGCAGGATCAAATTGAAAGATCATGGGCCTTGGAGACCTGGGGTCTAATCCCTCCTCAGTCACTTGCCTGTTGTGTGACTTTGCGCAAGTCATTTTACTTCTTGGTGCCTTAGTTTCCTTCTCTGTAAAATGAGGAGGTCTTCCTCTCCCTTAGACTGTGAGCCCCGTATGTGACAGGATTTCTATCTGATTTGATTATCTTATATTTACCCCAGTGCTTAGCACAGTGCCTGGTGGATAGTAAATGATAAACAGATATCATTGTTATTATTATTATTATCATTATTAATATCATTAAAATGGCTCTTGTGATGTCAACCTGTTCTGCTGTGTGCCCAGAGCACCGTGTATCTCCTCACATGCATCCCATGTCTGGTACCCAGGAAAGCCATCAGCAGCCATCCTTAGCCCAAGCATGGAAGAGTTAGGGCTAAGAGACTCTCACTAACCTTTAAACAGCGGCTTGTGCATTATGTGAATAAACACTTAAAAATCTGATCAAAGAAAGAATAATTTTTAAAATTAAACATGCGGTAGATTAAAGGCCATTTTTGAGTTGGACTCTGTGTGCCCTAAACCTGGTTAACATTCATTCATTCAGTCATATTTATTGATCGCTTACTGTGTGCAGGGCACTGTACTAAGTAAGCACTTGGGAAATACAAGTCGGCAATATATAGAGACGGTCCCTACCCAACAATGGGCTCACAGGTTTGGAAGCTCCAACGTGAGAAAGGGAAAAATAAAATGGATGGAAAATTCATACAACGAAACATCCACTCTGATGCCAATCACTTCAGGAAGGGTTCCATGAGACAAATTCCTGTGGCTATCTCCTCTAGGAATAAGGTTCCCTGGGAGAAGAAGGGCTACAAGTTAGGGTTTGCTTCAGAGGAAACCCTCTTCCTGGGTTTACTTGGATGCTGACCCTTAGTCCGTGATGAGGAAGCCAATCAGTCAGTCAGTCATATTTATTGAGCACTTACTCTGTGCAGAGCACTGTACTAAGTGCTTGGGAGAGTACAATATAACAATATAATAGACACATTCCCTGCCCACAACGAGCTAACTCTGCACTGAGTTTTGGAGAGGTGGGGGACTGCTTACTTGATTTTTTCCCAGCCACTTTATCATATTCATTCATTCATTCAATCATATTTATTGAGCACTTACTGTGTGCAGAGCACTGTACTAAGCGCTTGGGAAGTACAAGTTGGCAACATATAGAGACGGTCCCTACCCAACAATGGGCTCACAGTCTAGAAGGGGGAGACAGACAACAAAACAAAACATATTAACAAAATAAAATAAATAGAATAGTAAATATGTACAAGTAAAATAGAGTAATAAATCTGTACAAACATATATACAGGTGGTGTGGGGAGGGGAAGGAGGTAGGGTGGGGGTGTGGGGAGGGGGAGAGGAAGGAGGGGGCTTAATGTGGGAAGGCCTCCTGGAGGAGGTGAGGTCTCAGTAGGGCTTTGAAGGGAGGAAGAGAGCTAGCTTGGCGGATGTGCGGAGGGAGGGCATTCCAGGCCAGTGGGAGGATGGCGGGACAGGCGAGAACGAGGCACAGTGAGGAGGTTAGCAGCAGAGGAGTGGAGGGTGCGGGCTGGACTGTAGAAGGAAAGCAGGGAGGTGAGGTAGAAGGGAGCGAGGTGAGGGACAGCCTTGAAGCCGAGAGTGAAGAGTTTTTGCCTGATGTGTAGGTTGACTGGTAGCCACTGGAGATTTTTGAGGAGGGGAGTAACATGCCCAGAGCATTTCTGCACAAAGATGATCCGGGCAGCGGCGTGAAATATAGACTGAAGTGGGGAGAGACAGGAGGATGGGAATACTTTTCTCTGACCCTACTAAAGGAGTGTGTAGGCTCAGAGCAGACACAAAAGTCCTCCTGGACCTAGCAACCATGATTATTCTTCACACACGCAGGTTACACATGGAGAAATGATGGCTGTACAGATGTGTGGAATTCAATCAATCCATCAACAGTGCTTATTATGTGCAGAGCTCTGTACTATGTGCTTGGGAGAAGACAATATAATAAAGTTGGTAGACATGATCCCTGTCCACAGGAACTTACAATCTAGAGCAGAAGACAGATATTAAAATCAATGACAGATGGGAGAAGTGGCAGAGTGTGAGTTTATATACATAAGTGCTGTGGGAATTTCCAGTAGGGGAAAAAAGCGATCGTATGGTACTGTCTTGTGCCCACATGAACTTCTTCCTTACCTCCTCATATGTTGGTTTATCTACTTGGCCCTGGCTTGAACAAATCATACAGCAAATGGGGAATTTCTTAGAAGCCACGGGTGCTGTCTCACAATTACAGTTAAAAGGGACTTAAAATACTCTTCCTGTTTCAGGTCTCTGGTCCTCATTTGTTTGCTAATTACCAACATAAAATGTATTACTTGGGATATTACTGCAATAAACAGTTCTTTCAACCCTTGAGAAGGTTGACTTTACTCTCCACCATCCTTCTGCTCCACCAGTCTTCTGTTTGTAAGTTGTTTTTTTTCTTTTGTTTGAATTTATCCTGAGTTTTCTTCTTGTTCTGTGCAAATGCTCTCACACACAGATGCACTTACATGCTTGCATACACTCGTTCACATTCTCAGACCTGAATTCACGCAGGCTCATTCAATCTTATTAATTGAGCACTTACTGTGTGCAGAGCATTGTATTAAGCACTTGAGAGATACAATATAACACACACATTCCCCGCCCACATACACTTGCTTACACACACAGTATATTTTTAGACTGTGAGCCCACTGTTGGGTAGGGACTGTCTCTATATGTTGCCAATTTGTACTTCCCAAGCGCTTAGTACAGTGCTCTGCACACAGTAAGCGCTCAATAAATATGATTGATGATGATGATGATATATTCAGCCATATAGTCACATTCCTGCTTTCACATAAACACATATGTTCACACAGAGACATCACAGTATGGCTTACACACTCACATACACAAACCTCTACATACCTTCATCTTCCTAATTAAACCAGCATTGGACGTGCTAATTCGCAGAGAGGTTTGGAGAGAGGTTCTGATATGGGGGAATCAGAAAGAGAGCATCTGGAGGGAAAGGAAGACTAGGGAGAGAGGAATTAGCCATGACTCCTCCTCCTTCTGACTGTACTTTCTGGCTAAGCTAAAATGGCAGCCACAAGGCCTCCATTTTTATTTCCTTGACAGCTGCAGTCAGGAGTCACATCAGCTAAGTGACCGTGTCAGCTTCCCCTGGAATCACTCCACGGATCCTGGCTTCCTCTCCAACAGCAGCAATACACCACTCATCACTTCCAGGGGATTTCTTCCTGATTATGGGCAGGTCACATTGGTGTGAGTAGGAGAGCAACAGCACCATGGGGCTAGTGGAGAGATGCCAAATGTGACTTCTGCCAGTGCCCTCAGGAAAGGAAGACTCTGCAAGATTCCCAGCCAGGTGTCCTCTCCCTCAGGAGTGCACCACCCAAGCCCTTCATGGTAGTCAACTGATGGGCTGGGGCCCCGTACCTCGTGGTGAGCCTAAGACCTTGATCATCAAGAACCCCCAGGGATGTTCAGTTTCTGAATCCCAAGGATAGGGAAAGCTTGGAAGTTTGCACCATTTACGTCTTTGCCTCCAGACTCCCTCCATGCGACTGATCATCCACCAACTGCCCTTCGCTGACTCAGAACAGGATGGCTACCACAGCAGCTCATTTCACCCAGATGACAGAAGAAAAATGTTTCAAAATGATCTAATAGATTCTCCAAAGTTGCCCTTTTAAGTGCTCCCTCAACTCGATTAAAAAACCTATCTGGGCTAATAAATGTCTAAGGCTCCAGCCTCTGAGTTTGTTTAGCCTAATGCACATTTATTATCTGGTAAAAAGGATGCTAAAGGCAACCTTTCTTTATTACCTTACAGTTGGATGTGGTGCTGTGCACGTGTGTGTGTGTGTGTGTGTGTGTGTGTGTGTGTGTGTTTGAGTGAGAAAATGACTGATTTCCCCAAGCTTATGTTCACTTCCCACCCCAAAATAATCATAGTCAGATTGGGGGAGACTGTATTATCTGAGGGAAATAAAGCCAGCATCTCCTAGGGTGCCAACAACAGTGCATAGTGTGTCCAGCTCCTCTGGAAATCAGAGGATTGCTGGGAATCAGCCTCAATGATTCCATGAAGCAATTTTGATTGTCATTCATTCATTCATTCAATCATATTTATTGAGCACTTATTGTGTGCAGAGCACTGTACTAAGCGCCTGGGAAGTACAAAGCGGCAACATATAGAGACAGCCCCTACCCAACAACAGGCTCACAGTCTAGAGTAATAAATATGTACAAATATATATATATGTGCTGTGGAGGGGTGACGGGAAGAGGTAGGACAGAGGGAGGTAGGGGGGCGATGGGGGAGGGAGAAGGAGGAGAGGAAAAAGAGGGGCTCAGTCTTGGAAGGCCTCCTGGAGGAGGTGAGCTCTCAGTAGGGCTTTGAAGGGAGAAAGAGAGCTAGTTTGGCGGATGTTTGGAGGGATGGCATTCCAGGCCAGAGGTAGGACATGGGCCAGGGGTCGACGGCGGGACAGGCAAGAGCGAGGCCAGTGAGGAGGTTAGCAGCAGAGGGGCGGAGTGTGCGGGCTGGGCTGTAGAAGGAGAGAAGGGAGGTGAGGTAGGAGGAGGCGAGGTGATGGAGGGCCTGCCAGACAGCATGGATCTCACACATCCACTTGCCATAACTTCCTTCCTTTATATTATCTCGCAGCTTGAATTCATTCAATGCCCCCTGCCCTACTCTGGTCTGTAAGCCCCTGTGGGCAGGGAACGTGTCTACCAACTCTGTTGTGTTGAATCCTCCCAAGTGCTTCATACAGTGCCCTACATATGGTACGTGCTCAATAAAAGCTAACGATTGATTGCTTGTTTTGAGGCAAAAAATGAAGCAATTGATCTGGACACTTTAGAAAACTGTGGCAAGGGCAGCCCATAACAGTATATTTCTGTGATGAAATATTCTGGTGGGAAATGCCTCTTTGGGCCCGAGAAGACCTGGATTTAAGCTACCTTATGGTAAATATACACACAAGACTACCAGCATTAGGGGTAGGGATGTGTCTCCTAGATTTGCTGTACAATTAGTATTCCCATAACACAGTGGTTGTGTTCTTGAAGAGTCTCTCCTTAAGGAAAAATAACATTATAATACCCCTTGATGGATGCCTTACGCTGATAATTTTTTTGCAGTGAATTAATCAAAGAATCAAGTTGTCTATCAAAGATTGACAACTTTTAGAACTCCAGAAAAGAGGTGATGCTGTGTGAACCTGGATTGTTCTGAGCAGAGAGGAGGCTGAGACTGCCCCCCTCCAGTTGATATTTTTAGTCTGGAACTTTACCCTGCTTTTATTGTGTTTGCTTAATAGTCTTTTGTTCTGTAGGTCTGTCCTCCCCTTTTTAGATTGTGAGCCTTTTGTGGGCCAGGGGTCTCGTATGAACTGCTTTCCTTGTATTTCTTCCTAGCGCCCAATACAAGGCCCTGTGCATTCTAGATGCTTAATATTAATGGTAATAATCATTAGGTTTCCCATGACATCATACCTCTGTGTGATCCACAGGCAGCAATCGAGACTTTACCAGTCTTATCCTGTCACTCCTCCCTGTTGCCATCTTGACTGTCTTTGGTGTTTAGCCCAGGCAGGCTTGCTCTGAGAAAATTGCTCCTGGGTAGGACAGTGCTTCCAAAGCTAAATTATTTCCCCCGGCTCCTCACTGCCACAGAGTGGCAACAACATCAAGGAACAACTTTTAATCTAAGGGAACTAATAATATAACCACATATTCATTCTGAATCATAGTGGAACCCAGAAATCTCCCTTTCAGGCCTAAGAGGATAGTCCAAGTCTACCCAACCTCTTCCCCTCCACTAACCCATCTTTCTGAGAATGCACTGTCCTCAGTTTCCATCAACAGTAACTAACCTGCCCAATGAGCTGCAAATGTCTATTGAAAGTCCACAATTACAAACCGTGTTTTTTATTACTCTCTCACCTCATTATAACCCACCCCTGGTAAACTAAATACCAGACATTGTTTTACAACACATCTCATCAGTGTTAAGAATGGATCTGAGTGTTCGTGCCTGTCTCTGGCTAATCATAAATAAATGCACTGTAGAATCAATGCTCTAATATTATGTCACATAATCCCCCCTGGAGGCAAACTCCTGGACTCAGAATAAGTAACAGGCCTCTTCACCACTAACTATTCAGGGTCAGTGAAAGCCGCCGAGTCAGAGCGCCTCAAAAATTACCTTCCAGACCAGGAAAGTGGAAGCCCATGAAGTGGAAGGGACCACACAATCTACTGGATGCCATTCTCCATTGGCTTTCCTTTATTCACAGCTGAACTTCTGGCTCTCCTGCCACCTGCCCACCACCAGCAAAGAACTTAGTGAGATTGCACTCCCAAGTGGGAGACTTTACCATCTAAATCAGTAGGAATTTACAGCTTCAGAAGCTCTGAGGACCCTCGTGTTCTGAACTGCCTGGCAAGAGCTCATTGGAAACTGAGGAAGCTGCAATGGATAGAGGAATTGAGGATCTTCACACTCCCTTGGGGGTCACTGCTGAATTAGCTTCCAGAAAAGACTTTCAGTCTGTCCACCCTGACCTAGGGCCCTTACTGTGCTGTAGATCTGAGGAGCTGATGATGACATCAGCAACATTTGCGGGAGTGAGAGAGGAAGCTTCCCTGCTGCTGATGTGATGCCGGATCTGCCAGGATCAGATTAGAAGTGGAGTCGCTGGCCCAGGGGTAAGACTGAGCCGAATCACTAAATCGTGGCCAGGGAAGGACTAGGCATAGAGACTCTGTAGCTGGGGGGTTGTTCTGGCTGGTTCCTCAATTTGTGAGGTTTGGTACATCACCAACCACAAAACTGTATCCAAGACCAATATGGGTACTGGATATTCTTTTATCACAGCTTGAGAAGTTTCATTCCCCTCAGTGGAAACCTGAGATCCAGCATTGTGACATCTTATTTAAAGCTGGATAAGCTGATTTCTAAAAATAGATGCCCTGCACCAGTGTTAAACCAGAAGCTTTAAAGATGGGGGCTTATTCAATTAAGGCTCCCACATTCTCCAAAATCACTTTATACCAGTATTCTCAGAAGATTTCTTTCCCCCTGTGGCTATATAGGCATTTTCCACAGTGTTTTGTGGGTGGCACCTTTTTCAAGTAAAACTTATAAGGAAATACCACCAGAAACATTCCTGTTTTTTAAAATGTACCTGATCTCCCTCCCCATCTCTTCCTCTCTCTATTTCTCTATCTCTCTCTCTCTCCCTTGCTTCCTCTCTCTCTTTCCTTCTCCTCCTTCTCTCTGTCTCTCCTCTCTCCCCTTCTTCCTCTCTCTCTCCCTCTCTCTCAATTAATAGAAAGTTTACATCATCTCTCCATCCTGACACCCACTGCTTTCTCACCCCACCCCAGAGCTCAATTCTATTTGCAGCACAAGATGCTAGAAAATGAGAGCGGAGCAAAGTGACACCAGTCATTGTTTGGGTGGTAATTATCTTAATGAGGAAAAGCCTGAAAGGAGGGGTTAATCCCACTATGTTGTTTATAAAACATAATAAATATACCACCAAGGAAAATAAGCCATGGCTAATTTGTGCCTTTCTTCTAAAGCCTGAGCCACACAAACTTCATAAGTGCACTAATAATGATACAGTGGTTAATTATTCATGATAATTACCAATTAATGTGTCAAATTATTTGGAAAGTGTGAGTTAAAGATACTCAGTTGTGGATGAAGATCAAATGCGTGCGTAGCTAATTGTGGCTTTTACTTTCGCGTAGCAAACATGAGGCAGCATTATAGAATTTACTTTGACAGACAGTCCATCTTCCTCTGGTCTTGGAGGGTACAAATAGCCTCTTGGGGCAGAAAAAAAGCAGGTTCCTGAGATTCTCCATCTTGATTCCTGTGTCACCCAGCTCATTCATTTCTCCCACTTACATTTTTAGTTTTGCTTGAGTTCTTAAAACACTGAGCTCCTTTTAATGGATTTTTCCTACTCCTAATACTAATAGCAACCATAATGGTGATGTTAGTAATAATGATAACAAAATAATAATTGTGATATTTATTAAGCACTTCCTACGTTCCAAGCACTTAGCCAAGTGCTGACATAGATACAACACAATCAAATCAAACACAAAAAAATATATCTTTCTATGAGGGAATATTCAAAATTCCAAGAATAAAAAGACTAAAAAGCACTGCCAGCTTCATCTAAAATAGGTGCCCTGTCTCTTTTTTAAAAAAATGTTGAAATGGGTTTTTCTGTCCCTTTCCAGTGGGTGTCCACATGTGTAAAGTGGAATATACTCTTTCAATTATGAAATAAAGTTAATTTGGGTTATTTTGGCTTTTTTTCCCTCCGCAGGATGTTAATAGACAAAATTTGAAATTCTTGCTTCACTCAGCCAGTGTAGACATAGCCCAAATCTCTGAAAGGGAAGCCCCAAGTCTTATTGCTTTAAGAACACTTCTTTAAAAAATATTGATTTCACCATTCATTATTTGCCATTCAGAATGGGCATCTCTGCAGAGCTCCAAATCATCTCTAACTTGTGATCTAGCTCAGTAGGACAAGAACTGATGTCAAGCTATATATATTGTATCTACCCCAGTGCTTGGCCCACAATAAGCCCATAACAAATGCTATTATTATTATCATTATTATTATTTAATTTTCATCCATGTCACGATCACAACAGCAGAAACTCACAAGGATTCCAAGTCAAATCTGCCCTGATCTCTCATTCACTTTCAATGGTAAGTCCTTAAACCACAAGTTACTTAATCAACAAGTTATACAGTCTTCACTTTCCCAAGGCTGATGACAACATGTGAATAGTTTTCCATGATTTAAGTGGGCTTAAATCTAAGCACATCAGGGTTTTCTAATTAGTGCTAGCAGCTGCATCCAAGGATTCAGATATGAATATTTTTCCCCATTGGGATTGTGAGAATATCACAGATCTAGATTTATGGATTTGGATGTGGTAGATGTAGTGAGCCCGCCCGAAGCCGTTTGAGTGACTGTTTTTTGATCCCGCGAATAACAACGGTGAAGAATGAATTCTTGAAGGAACTAGGCTGCTCTGCTCCAGGACAGATGGTGTGGGGGCTGGTCTGTGGGAAGGAGGGAGACTTTCCCTCTCTGCTCTGACCAGTAATGGGCCTGGAACAAACAACTGCTATGTAGAGCTGCTGTGACACCCAAGTCAGAGAAAAGGTGGTCCTGTTGAATCACGAGGGGAAGGGAAGGGAGAAGAAGGGAAGGGAGAGGAGAGGAGGGGAAAGGAAAGGAGGGGAGGGGAAAAAAGGGGAGGGAAAAGGAAGGAAGGGGGAGAGGACTCGATTAGGAAGGGAAACAGTGTGGTCTAAAGGATAGAGCACTGGCCTCGGAGTCAGAGAAGCTGGGTTCTAATCCTCTGTCCACCACTTGCCTGCTGTGTGACTCTGGGCAAGTGACTTAACTTCTCTGTGGCTCAGTTACCTCATCTGGAAAATGGGAATTAATATTGAGATCCCCCCATCCAGCTTTCACTATCTCCCTTCCTTGGATCCTGGTGGGATATGAAGAAGAATAAGCGGAAGTTTAGCCTGGCTTTCTTTAGGGAGAAAAACTCCCCATTCACACCTTTCTATCCTACTCACAACAGTTCATTTATTTAAATCCTACTTTAAAAAAAAAAAGGTATTTAACTTCTTACTATGTGCCAGGCACTATATTCACTCCTGGCATAGATGCAAGCTGATCAGGTTAGACACAGTCCTTGTCCTATACAGCTTTGATCCCCATTTTACAGATGAAGTGGTTGAGGCACAGAGAAGATAAGTAACTTTCCCAGGGCCACACAGTAGACAAATGGTGGAGCAGGGATTGGAACCCAGGTCCTTCTGACTCTCAGGCCTGTGTTCTTTCCATTAGGCCATGCTGCTTCTCATACCTGTCTGCCAGTCTCCCCATTACATCATCTCCTCCGGATGTGCGAAGAGAAGCAGCATGGCTCAGTGGAAAGAGCACAGGCTTTGGAGTCAGGGGTCATGGGTTCAAATCCCGGCTCCGCCAATTGTCAGTTGTGTGACTTTGGGCAAGTCACTTCACTTCTCTGAGCCTCAGTTACCTCATCTGGAAAATGGGGATTGACTGTGAGCCCCTCGTGGGGCAACCTGATCACCTTGTAACCTTCCCAGTGCTTAGAACAGTGCATTGCACATAGTAAGCACTTAATAAATGCCATTATTATTATTATTATTATTATGTGCGAGGAAGATGAGGCGTAGGAGAAGGCTGGGGGCAGGGGGTGGGGAGGGATGTGAAAAGAGAGAGACACTGAGACTCCAAGCTTGTGTTAAAGCCCTAACCTGCCCAAAGCATTGAGTCCTTGCAGTGGGACCAGACCCCTTGAAGAGCGTATGCAAGTCAGAGGGGCAGAATAAGAGGCATAAAGACCCCGTAAAACACAAGGACATAGCAGTTGACTGTTGGAAGACCACTTCAGCAGGGGAAACCGGCTGGGCATGCAGTACTCAGATGTCAAGAGGCACGATCAAAACCAGAGGCAGGCCATTAGCCCAGCAAGGATCATTCTCATGTGCAGATAATACGAAAGGCTGTGTCAGTCACGCATCAGTATTTTTGGTCACACTTGCACGTGTGGATAAGATCTAACCATCATTAGTGTCACCTTTGAAAATGGACAGCTGGAATGAGGGCAGGAAAATTAAGCAATAGCGGGAGATTGGGGATAGAGCCAGAGAGTGGATCTAGGTTGTTGCTGCAGATTCAGAGAGGATGGAATGGGACCTTGTGGCATTCTGCTTTGGGCTAGGCAGCAAGCATGGGGGAATACTCTATACGGGAGTGTTACCTCCAGTATTCACCAATTTGGGCTCCATAAAGACTCGAATAATTTTATTTTTACCTCCAAGGAGTGTATGGAAACAAAATCGGCCCAGATCTAGAGAAGCCAGAGCTCCTCGGAAAGAGGCACCAACTTGCTAAGGAAAAGGAGCATTTACTAATGTGGGGGCTGTTGGCTGCCTTTAGCAGTAAACCAGGTGTTGACTGTGTGAACTATGTGACAATTTTACGTGTAATTTAATTTAGCGCTTGGAATTAGGTGCATGCTATTTATTTATATTTATATTTATTTGGGGAAGCAGCGTGGCTCGGTGGAAAGAGCCCGGGCTTTGGAGTCAGAGGTCATCAGTTCAAATCCCGGATCAGCCACTTGTCAGCTGTGTGGCTTTGGGCAAGTCACTTCACTTCTCTGGGCTTCAGTTCCCTCATCTGTAAAATGGGGATTAAGACTGTGAGCCCCCCGTGGGACAACCTGATCACCTGGTAACCTCCCCAGCGCTTAGAACAGTGCTTTGCACATAGTAAGCGCTTAATAAATGCCATCATTATTATTATTATTATTATAAGAAAACAGCACCTAATGATGCTCAGGTCTTGCGAAAGATGGAAGCTAATTTGGCTCATAGACAAAGTGGGGTTTTTTGTTTTTTTAATGGTATTTGTTAAGCAATTACTATGTGCCAAGCACTGGACTAAACGCTGAGGTAGTTATAAGCTAATCACATTGAACGCTGTCCAAGTCCCAAGTGGAGCTTAATCCCCATTTTACAGATGAGGTAACTGAAGCACAGGTAAATTAAGTGGCTTGCCCAAGGTCACACAGCAGGCAAGTGGCAGAGCCAGGATTAGAACCCAGGTGATCAGATTCCCAGGCTCATGCTCTTTCCACTAGGGCACGCTGCGTCTCTATGTTATGTATGATTTCATGTGTGTTATATATGATTCTGAGTTTGGCCTTTACGGAGCGGTGCCTTCAAGTCCTATATGTCAGACAATGCTCGAATGCTGAGAAAGCAATCAGCCGCAGAGAATAACTCTGTGGGAGCTATTTGAAACTGGACATGTCAACAGTCGTCGCCGGGGTCTCCGCTTGGTTAGAATGAGTGTGACTTTATGATGGGAGGTTAATGCTTTGATACACTTTACAAAGAGGAAAGCAAAATGGTTTGCCCCAAGTAGGCTCTCTCTCCCTTTTGCAGATTGTGGTATCGCCCACTGGACACAAAGAAACTGCTTCCACACCCCCTTGCTGGAGGCCAAGAAGAACATAAGCCTAAACTGAATCATGTAACAGGGATAGCCCGCAAAGAGCCGTATACTCAATCCATCAGCGGTATTTATTGAGCGTTTACTATGGGTAGAGCACTGTACTAAGTGCTTGACTGTACTAAGCACATAGCAATAAGTGTGGATTTCCCCCTGGCGTGGCCCAGACAATTTACACCAGGGCCCGTCAGGGACTTAACTCATGCCTGTTTGGATGGGCATGGACACCCAGAGGCAATTTGACGGAGGCTGGGACAGGCAAGGAGTGGGGCCTGTGGGAATCAGCCCCAGTGCCTGTTTCAGTAGAAAAACATTCCTAAAACCAAACAAAAGAATAAGCAAGAGAGATAAAGCTCACGCATTCAAATCCACCTGCCCAGCCAAGAGAAACCTGGTTATTTCAAGAGACTGCATGTAAGGTTGTTTGTTCAGATTGCAGGGAGGGAGTGATAACATCTTTGAAGTCCAATAAATATTCCCATTATTTGAAAGAATAAATCCATTGGTTCACTGGCATCCCTCAGATTGACTCTCCTCAATTATAGACCTTTGACACTAATCTAATGGAACACAGGCACCTTGAGAGAGTTGCTGCAAGTCGCCCAGGGTATTTGGGCAGTAAATAATGGTGCCCACAAAATGGTCCTGGGAAATGACTTAGGCCTTGCTCCTCCCAGACAGAATTCTACCTTCCGTATTTCACCAGCATTAAATCTCATCACTTGAACCAGTCTGTCCGCAAAGCCTCAACCAGCCGATACTCTGGAGATTGGTTTGCCATTTGGCACACTTTGTCAGTTCAGGAGGAGGCACGTTTTTCTTCCGCTTCACTGGCATGGTTTAGTGAACTTAGAAAAAATGCTATCCCGGCTTCCAAGCTTTGGAAGTTTAAGCCACAGGACAGTTTATGTGGCACCGAAAATCCTTTATAAACTGCAGAGCTAATAGTACTACCTGGACAATAACATTTTATATGTAAATAAAATAGGTATATTTTTCCCCGGGAAGGATGCAAACCTAATAGTTCTTTTCTTTACATCTTTCATTTTTTTCTTCACATAATGAAGCCAAAAAAAAATTCTGAAGTGCATTATTTCTTCTGCAACTGGTGTCTTTTTTTTCATCCTTAGTGTGTACAGGTGTATTGCAATGCCTCAGAAATAAGCAGTCCCCAGAGTATGGCAATTCTTTGTATGTCATCCTGAGTAATGAAAAATTCCACCTCAGTCAATGGATCAGTTGTAGTTTTTGAGTATTTACTGTTTTTTAGTTGTGTTTTGTATGGTATTTGTTAAGTACTTACTATGTGCCAGGCACTGTTCTAAGCGCCGGGGTAGATAAAGGGTAATTAGGTTGGACACAGTCCATGTCCCTCCTGGAGCTCACAGTTGTAATCCCCATTTTATAGATGAGGTAACTGATGCACAGAGAAGGTCACACAGCAGAGAAGCGGCAGAGCCGGGACTAGAACCCGGGCCCTTCTGCAAGAGCTCTGTACTAAAGGCTTGGGAGGGTACAATGCAAAAAATCGGAAGACATGATTCCTGCCCTCAAGGAATCTCGAGAAGCAGCATTGCCTATTGAACAGAGCTTGGGCCTGCGAGTCAGAGGACCTGGGTTCGAATCCCACCTCCACCCTGCAAGAAGCTAGAAACTTTTTCACAGAGTAGCCAGTCACCCAGCTGTATGATGGAAAGTGCAGTTTACAGCTGGCCTGGCCCCTGGTTGATTGATTTTAGGTCCGGATTGTTCATTTCACTGCCGAGTCTCCTCCCCCTGCAACTCCTGTCATCGAGTTCCTCGCCCAGATGTGTCACCAGAGTTCACAGGAAACCAGAAGGGGAATAAGACTGCTCTGGAGTCAGTGGAGCCAGAGATGTGTGGGGAGATATCTTCGGAGATCTCCTCCAAGACGAATATGTCTGTATACATCTCTAATTTATTTATTTATTTATTTATTTATATTTATGTCCGTCTCCCCCGCTAGATTGTGAGCTCATTGTGGGCAGGAAAGTGTCTGTTTTTTGTTATATTGTACTCTCCCAAGCAATTAGTATAGTGCTTTGCACACAGTAAGCACTCAATAAATATAACAATGAATGAATGAATGAGAAAAGGTCTAACATGGTGCTTATGAGATGTAGTATGACCTATATACCTGTATATATGTTTGTACGTATTTATTACTCTATTTATTTATTTTACTTGTACATATCTATTCTTTTTATTTTATTTTGTTAATATATTTTGTTTTGTTCTCTGTCTCCCCCTTCTAGACTGTGAGCCCACTGTTGGGTAGGGACCGCCTCTATATGTTGCCAACTTGTACTTCCCAAGTGCTTAGTACAGTGCTCTGCACACAGTAAGCGCTCAATAAATACGATTGATTGATTGATTGATAGTGAAAAGAGAACCCAAGTTCTCTGACTCCCAAGCCTGTGCTAATTCCAATCTGCCACATACCTGCTGTGTTGCCTTGAATCACTTCACTTCTCTGGCTTCAGTTCCTTCCCCTGTAAAATGGGGATTCAGTGACCATGTGAGCCTTATCTAATCCAGCGCTTAGTACAGGTCTTGGCATAAGTAAGCACTTAACAAATATGGCTATTATTATTATTATTATGTTATGTGCCTGGCGTGATGTCACAGGGGTCTTAATGTCTGGCATTAGGAGTGGGATCAGTGTCCTCCCCACATATTGACTAGCCTTGAGACCCACAGGGAAGTTAATCTGGCCTTGTCCACATCGTAAATCTCACTCCTAGGGGCTCTGAGGGCGGGGACTCCCTGGGCTTCCGCCTGACCCTGTATCACCCACAGCCCTGAGATCCCATCAGCAGATGGTCGGTTTTATGTGTCAGCCTCTGGGGCGCCAAGCCAACCTCAAGCAAGGCCTCTGTGATTGGATCTGGACAGCCATGGCGCTAGGAGAGCTGCGCTCTGTAGGAAGGGGCCCTGGTGGGGTCCCAAGGCTGTGACAGCAGCGGTCTAGCAGAGGGACCACCACAAGGTACACCCCCCACAACCTGCTGACCCGACACTAGCTCTGCCCACTGGTCTGGAGCCACTGGACAAGGATGAGGTTTTAGATGTGGCAAGATTCTGCCCCGTTTAAGCTCTGATGCTGTCCCAAAGGAAATGATGTGGGGACCAGGAGAAAAGCCAAAACAAAGTCTGTTGGGTTTATATATTTCAGAGTAGTAGTAGTGATAGCATTTATTAAGTGCTTACTATGTGGAGGGCACTGTATTAGGCACTGGGAGAAAATAAGAAGGTGGGAATTAAACAGCGTCCCCTGTCCCTCATGGGACTCGCAATGTAAAAGTTTAAATGGGGAGAAGAGATTGGAGACAGACATAACAAAAGTGATGAAACATTAAAACTCAAACAAATGGGAAAAAATGCATGCAAATAAATTTGCCTTTGACCCCTTTGTGACAATGAACAAAGAGCTCCCAGCCCACAAACAGTAGATTCCAGTTCTCTGGCCTTCTCATAAGCTGCTCAGGTGCCAGAGAAGAGGTGAAATCTAGATTCTTCAACTTACCTGACTCAAAATGGAATTACTCTCTTGTACTGTACTCTCCCAAGCATCTAGTACAGTGCTCTGCCCACAGTAGGTGCTCAATAAATATCATTGATTGACTGGCTCTAGACTGTGAGCCCACTGTTGGGTAGGGACCGTCTCTATATGCTGCCAACTTGTACTTCCCGAGAGCTTAGTACAGTGTTCTGCACACAGTAAGTGCTCAATAAATGCGATTGAATGAATGAATGAATGAATGGCTCACCCAGTTCCTACTGAGTGACTCCTGCATTCAATAACAGATACTACCAACCATCCTCTCGAAGGGCAGGGGAGAGCCCTGTGCTGCCTGTAGCTGGCTCCTTTACTGCAGTGTGTTTGTCAAAGTAGAGGCAGGCACTCTCAAAGAATCCTGGACCCCAGAAGAGAGGTGCTGTGCTCTGTACTGTAAAGCAAAGACTTAAAGCAAGCCGGGGAGCAGGTCTAAATGTAGGTGACCGCTTCCGGACAGCCTGGAAAATTCTGTCTCTGGATGTTGCAGCCAGGAGTGGAGGTCCCGCTGCCCTTTACAAAACACAAGTGTGTTTACTCTGGCTTCCAGGAAAAATGCAGGATGGAGCACAGAGGAGGCTCAGCTCAGCTGGGGCTTAAGACAGTCAGCTGCTGGGCCATCCCAGTTTCCTCCCAGGATGGTTCGACCCATCACCCAGAACTTCCCTTTCTCTGGAAGCCACATCCTGCACTTAGTACAGTGCTTGGAATATAGTAAGCACTTAGCAAATACTACTATTATTAACAGAACCCCTCTGGCCCCCTGGCCTGAACAGTAGCCGGGTGTCTGTTGCCCTCCCCTGTGCTGTTGCTGGTGGGCGCCCTGGCCATCCCCCACAACCCAGGATTATGGGGCAGCCGGTCCTGTCCATCTGTCTGCTTGAAGAAGCTGTGTGAACAAGCCCTGAGGGTTAATCAAGGAAGGCTTCAAGCAGGAGGTGGATTTGTAACAGGGCGCTAAAGGATCGGAGGGTCGTGGTTAGCCCATGGCAGGGTAAGAGCATGACAGACCACAGATACAGTGTGAGCAATTGAGGAGGTTCGTTTGGGAGGAACAGAGAACAGACAGAAAAGGAGCCAATTGGTTGAGAGCTTTGAGGTTGATTGTCAAGAACCTTAATTTAGAGTACACACTGAGATACGAAACAATTTGAGTTCTGGGAGAGGTTAGAATCATCATCAATCATATTTATTGAGTGCTTACTATGTGCAGAGCACTGTACTAAGTGCTTGGGAAGTACAAATTGGCAACACACAGAGACAGTCCCTACCCAACAGTGGGCTCACAGTCTAAAAGAATGGTTAGAATGGGGAGAGATAGGCAGCAGGGATCCAACAGGAGCCTGTTTCAACAATCCAAGGGGAAGGTGGTGAAGATTCATTCATTCAGTCATATTTATTGAGCGCTTACTGTGTGCAGAGTACTGTACTAAGTGCTTGGGAAGTACAAAATGGCAACATATAGAGACAGATGGTCCCTACCCAACAGTGGGCTCACAGTCTAGAAGGTGGTGAAGATTGGTAAAAGGAGAGGGGATGTGGGAGAGAAGGCAAAAGGAGTGAATCTGTGAGTTGTCAGAGGAAGAATTAGCAGGGTTCTGTGAGAGAGTGGATGCGGGCATTGAACAGAAGACAGGAGTCAGAGGAGATGAGGGCACGAGATGGGAAGGATGGGGATGTTGTCGACAGTGATGGGGCAGCTCAGAAAAGGAGGAGGTTTAGGAGGGGCAGTGATGTGTTCTGGCTCTGAGGGCATAGTCAGGGTGGATGCCTGGAGTTGTAACTTAGTAAAGTCAGATCACAGCAGGGGCACTGGAGGTCGGACATGAAGACAGGACAGTTGTTCAAGCCAAGAGAAAGCCTCATGGCCTGGCAGGGAGATGAAGTGGCGAAGACTTTGGGAGAGAAAGCTGTCATGTGAATAGCCCCATGAAAAAGGATTGGGATCCTTCACTAATAATAATAATGGTATTTGTGAAGTGCTTACTATGTGCCAGGCACTGTGCTAAGCACTGGGGTAGATACAAGCAAATTAGGTTGGACACAGTCCCTGTTGATGTGGGGTTCACAGTCTCAAGCCCCATTTTATAGATGAGGTAACTGAGACCCAAAGAAGTGAAGTTATTTACCCAAGGTCACATAGCAGACTAGTTGCAGAGCCAGAATTAGAACCCGTGACCTTCTGCAGCCATCCCCGTCCTAGTGACCACAATCACAAAAGACCCATCCCTGAACCTTCTACATTTTGTCTATGTCTAGACTGACTGTGCTCAAAGTAAAGTAACAAAGATCCATACCCAATCTCTTTTTACCAGTCCTTTCTTAGGCAACATAAGGAAACGAATTGAAAATCTGGCTGTAGCTCCACTATCCCTAGACCTGCCTGAGGGTGGGGCTGCCCTCCCGGGGGTTCTGGGCACTGTGGGCAGGGGACATGTCTATCAGCTCTGTTGTTTATACCCTCCCAAGCGCTTAGTACAGTGCTCTGCATGCAGTAAGTGCTCAGTAAATATTGATTGATTGATTGATTGGTCTCCCTTCAGTGCACCTACCTTGGAATGGAGGCTTTAGGCTTCACGAGACACACTTCCTCCTCCTTCTCCTCTTCCTCCTCTTCTTCTTCCTCCTCTTCCTTCTCCTCATCTTCAGTGGCATCAATAGCCCCCGAGGCAGTGCTGACCCATCCTGGTGGGCGGCAGTGGAGATCAGTGGTCCCCCTCCTCAGCAGGCCTGGCCCTAGCTCATCTTTTCCTCCAGCAGCCCAGCAGAGTTGCTGCCACCTCTATCTCCCAGCCAAATCATGGCCTCCATGACTCAGGGGGCCCCCTGAACTTCTGCTGCTTGTGGGGGACAACAGTGGCAGAAGTTAGCAGTAATAGCAGTAGAAAGAATGCACTGTCACTCCTTTCCCTTCTTCCTCTTCCCAATAATAATAATTGTGGTAATGGTTGAGTTCTTACTATGTGCCAAGCTCTGTGCTAAGCAGTGGGATAGATACAATACAATCAGATCAGACACAGAGATGTTAAGTAACTTTCCCAAGGTCTCATAGCAGGCAAGTGGTTAGAGTTGGAATTAGAACCCACGTCTTCTGCCTCCCAGCCCCATGCTCTTTAAACTAGGCTCTTCCTTCTACATCCTCATTTTTTTTTCTCCCATTCTTTTGTCTCTACAAAATCCCTTTCCCTCCCTCCCTCACAGTGCCCACTCTGGACCTGCCCTATTTTAGGCTGGTTTCCAGAGGACCCATCCTGCCTTAGGGGACCAGAGATCTGGCTAATGCCTCTTTTCCACAAGATTGAGTACAGCCTCACAGGTTTATCGGTGTTTCACAACTGCTTATACATTATGACAATGAGGATCATTTTCTGACCCAAGGATTTTGATGGTGCTTCTTGTGGCGGGCCTCAAACTGAGAATATTGCAGCTATAAATACTGGCCATTAAAATTCCATAGGGCCAAATCCCTGGCTGCTTCTTATCCAGGAATGTTGCACCAAGTCCATTTGGAAAAAAAACAAGCAAGCAATGTGGAGGAAATCTGTTGCAGCCGGCTTCCTGAACAAACAAAGCAACAACATAACTGCAGGATTAGCAGTAGAAGAAGGGGAACATTTAAAATCATTATTATTGTTATTATTAAAATAATAATCAGATGCTGGTTTTAACACCAAAAAGTCTTCCCCCTAAAGGACTTCGTGACCTCTGGAACTAGCAGGAATAGCAAGGAGCATTGTTCTCCCCAAGTGCCCTCAAGGAACATATGCTGCCCCACCAAAGGAGGCCTGGGGAAAACAGATGGGTTTTGATTTGCGCTCTTTAGGCTGAGAGACTTGGATTCCTGGAGAACCCTCCCATGGGGAGGGAATTCCATCCTCCTCCAGTGGCTCTGGCTAGGTCAAAAATGCCTCCTAGCCTCGGGGTGTCATTGACAACGGTTTTCCTCTTCTGGGGACCGAAGTTTGCACTGGATGGGAAACAAAGGATCCAGTGAATCACATCCCCCAGGCCTTGATCTGGTGACGATCAGTTGCCTGAAACACAGACCAGCTGCTTCCTGCCGGGGCCTGCAAGCCGGGCAGGGATGGCCAACAATGTAGACGCAGTGAGCAGAAAGAAGCACATGTCAGACCTGCAGAAAGCCGCTCTGGGTGAACAAAGGCAAACTCACGTACTAGAGCTTTGTCAGCCGCTGGGCTGAACATCGTTTATCTGGGTAGCCCGACAACTTCCAGGCCACATGTTAATAGGAACCGGGAGCCCATCAGTATGGCTGATGGGCTGCCTGGACCTTTAAATATCCTCAACTTCAGAATGGAGTGTGTGTACAACACACTCTGTCCAGCCAGCACTATTGTCCTGATAAGCCCTGTTGGGCCTTTGGCTTCAGCCAGCTGGTGGTCAAATAAAATCTGGAGGAGCCTTCCATATTATGCAACCAGAAAGGCAGGGGCCCTTGCTTCCAAACTAGATAGATATAGATAGATAGATATAGTTACAGATCTATATATCTGTATAGATACAGATAAATAGCTATAAGCAGATATATTTATTTAATGATAATTCATTTAATTTATATATATATATATATTTAATGGTATTTGTTAAGCACTTACTATGTGCCAGGCACTTATACTAAGTGCTGAGTAAATGAATCAATGAATCAATCACCAATCAATCAGTCAGTAAGTCAATTAATCAGTGAAGCAAGCAATGAATTAATGAGTGGATGACCACTTCCCCAACATTTTTCCCCTTTCTCTCTCCCTCCCCTCTCCTATAGCCCATTTTTGGGCAAGTTCCTTAACTTCCTTGTGCCTCAGTTTCCTCATCTATAAAATGGAATTCAAAACCTGTTTTCTCTCCCCCTTAGACAGTGAGCCCCATGTGGGATAGGGATCTGATTACCTTGGTCTCTCAGGTTAAGTAGGAGAGAGAACAGGTATTGAATTCCCATTGTATAGTTGAGGAAACAAACACAGAGAAGTTAAGTGACTTGTCCAAAATCACACAGCAGGCAAGTGGCAGAGCCAGAATTAGAATGCAGATCCTACAACTCCCAAGCCTGGGTTTTTTCCACTAGGTAACCCTGAGTTGAGGAGAAGGGACCCTGGTTCTTTCCCAACCCTGGTTCTTTCCCAACCCTAATTGTATGAAAAACTCCATCCAATTCCTCTCACCTCCTTCTTCTCCAGCTCCTCACAGGACACAAACTGAAGTGGAGGAGAGCTTGACAATTAAGCCAGCTCCAGTCTGGCCAATGCAAGGAGAGCCACATGGAGAAGGAAGGGGAATTCCTCCTCTTCCACCTCTCCCAGATGAGTCCGGCTCCCTGGGCTAAGAACAACTATAAATGGCTGCCAGTACTTGAGACTTGGAGTTGAACCCGTCACCCATTTTTTTGTTTAATGGTCAGTAAATCATCAGTGGTATTTTTCAATCGCAGACTATGGGCAAAGGACTGTGTTAAGTACTTGGGAGAGTTCAGTATAACAGCGTTAGACACGTTGCCTGCCCAAACCGAATGAGCGGGAACATCTGTTAGGCTGGACTGAGGGACTGGGGACAGGGTTGGCTGGGAGAGTTGAGCAGGAAGGAAGCAGGAAACCAATCCGGGCTTCTCCATCAGGTGCCGTCTCTGTGAATGGGAAAGGCTGCAAACAGAGTGGGTGGACGGAGGGACATGGCCTGGGGGAGGGAAGTGGGCAGAATGGGACAGGGAAAGGATCTGACGTGCAAACAAACTCAAAGAATAATACCAAAGTTCGAAGTCTAAAAACAATGAGACTTAGGTCATGGACACAAGCGGCCAGCAAGACTAGGCGGGGATAAGACACTCTTCCCAGCCCACTCTTTTTAGGGCGTGAGTAAATCTTGAGTGAAAACATCAGGTGCTATTTATAGCAGAAGGCTGAAAAAGTTGTTATTTATCATGATGTTTTTAAAAGAACAAGGGAGAAGGAATGTCTCTGCTTTCCCAATGCTTCACAGAGATTTTATGTACTTGCCTCTTCTTAGTTTTATTTAGCCCAATTGGCTTTATTTTCCATTCAAAAAAAATCTGGGTTCTTGACGGTAGGAATGATAAATATTTATGAAAACTTCCCCTGGTCTGAGTCGTGCCAGCCAGGCCTGCACGTAGGGAAAATGTGAAGGGCAGAGACAGGAGGGACGGGCGAGGGGTTGCCCCCCTGGCAGAGTTTAATGCTTCCAGCCTCTGCCCAACCCTGGGCCCCTGGAGGAGGAAAAGCTTTTGGATCCAATGGGGCAGACTTTTCTGGAAAGATTTTCTTTTGACCGTAAAGAGGATTTCAGCAAGCAAATGGTAGGAATGAAACTTTCACTCCATGCCAAAGCTTCTTTATCGCCATCTCCCACCAAAAACACCCACAGATAACCCCGACAGACTGTCATGTCCCCCATTCCCAAGGCGGCCTTCTCTGGGCCCTGTTCCCCTGCTCCTCCCTCTCTGCCACACTGAACAGACAACTCGCACAACGGCTAACCTCATGTGTTGGGCTGGGCGTGTTCCAAGCTGCCGGGGGGGAAAAAAGGGAGGGATCATGGGAAATTGGGCTTTCGGTGGGTAATTGAAGTGCAGCAAAGCCAGGGAATCAGAGCCAGGACCCCCACTGCTGTCTCCATTCATCTTCCTTGTCCTCTCTCAGCGACTGCAGAGCCCAGCAGAGAGAGCCCACCACCCCCCTGATGGCACCATTCTCTTGACTACTAGGAAACCCATTATTCCAGGGGTCCCTGCTCCCCTGAGGCCAAAGTGTGGGGAGGAAATCTCAGAAAGAGAACCTGGATCTGCCAGCCTCCTTAGAGGTTTGGGAAACATGAAAGACAAACAAGGATTTCCTCCGTACTGAGCCTTTCACTGCTTCGTCCCTCTCTTGCCAAGTACAATGGAAATCTGATACTTCAGCTGTGCCGTCCTGACTCCATTCATCCCCGATTGCAGTCCGGGGACCCTTTAAGGAAATGTTTCCTAGGGTCCTGGGATTTTTCTCTGATCCCTTAGGAGTCCCCAGGACTAGAAGCTGCTGCTAAGAAGAACCAGGCCAGAGCTGGGGGAGTAGGGGGTGAAGAGAACAAGGATTAGAGGTTACCAATCCTGTGTGAAGAGAAAGAAAAGGAAGGTAGAAGAAAGGGGAAAGTAAGAACTTGGAAGCTGGTGAGAGTGGATACTTCGCCTGGGAGGGATGAGGTGAAAGGTATAGAATCAGAAGGGTGTTCCTGAAATACAGTGAGAGGATGAGGGGGAATTCTTAACAGGAAAAAATGTTTACAGGCCACGGTGTTCAGAGACCACATACGTGTTCAGAAAACGTTGAGCCACAGGCCGAAGGCTCAGGTCTCTGGAAGTCATCCGTGCATCAGAGAGCCTTCCGTAATTCTCAAGAGAGAAATAAATCCCCAGAAAGTGAGGATCATTTTCTGTCCCCAGCACTGCTGAAGGGAAGCAAACATAACAGTACCTTTGTCCTAGTGAGAGGAGGAAGTGTGAGGCAGCGCTGTGGAGGGTGACAGACTAGTTCGGGGAAGGCGTCAAATCAGGAAGCAGTGAGTTGGAAAGTTTTTTGACAACTCTGAAACTGCTATGTGGGTTTTGCTTTCAGGCTCTAAGGACGGAGCATGGATACTGAAATTTAAATTGGCTCTGATTCTCCCCCCACATCAACACACACACACACACACACACACACACACACACACACATATGTATATATATATATATATATATATATATATATATATGTACATATGTACATATGTATATATATATACCAACCAATGCTGCAGGCTCCCCCAAAGCTACAAGGCTCAGGCCTGAGCTCCCCTCTAAAGGTCTCCATTCATTTCTTCAAAGAAACTTGGGAAGTTACCTTCCTCCCACTCCCCTGAATTCCTACATGAAAATCTACATGGAGTTCTAAAGAAAGGCTGATCCTGCCATCGACCTCAGCACCGGGTGAAATTCCATCCACCGCTGATGTTCCACGTCAGCTCTTGAGTTAAGTTCTTGGCCGGAGTGCGGACATTTCTGCATCTGGGGTTAGAATTTTCCCAGACTTTGCTCATGTCAGATGTTGAGGGGGAAATTCTTGAAAGGAAAAAATGATTAGAAGCCAGGATATTCAGGGACCATATAAATGTTCAGAATGACAATAATAATAATAATTATTATTATTATGGTACTTGTTAAGTGCTTACTACATGCCAAGCACTTTTCTATGCAAGTTAATCAGATTGGACACAGTCCCTGTCCCACATGTGGCTCACACTCAATCCCCATTTTACAGATTGAGACACAGAAAAGTTAAGTAGCTTGCCCAAGGTCCCACAGCAGACTTGTGGGAGAGCCAGGATTAGAACCCAGGTCCTTCTGACTCCCAAGCCCATGCTCTTGACTTTGCAGAGACAAAACATCAAACTTCACTGACTTTAGGAACAGTCAGTGGCATCTCACCTTTCCTCCCAGTCCATGGGACTGCCTTTCCTTACCTTGTTTCAGGCCGTAGTGGGTATTGCTGACCTTAGGAAAGGGAAACATGAAGGATTCCCAAAAAGGGAATTAAATGGTAAGCTCCTAGAGGGCAGGGAACACGTATTTTGTTTCTGTTGTACTTGCCCCAAACTTAGTACAGTGTTTCCCACTCAGTAGGCACTCAGTAAGTAGCACCAATTGGTTGATTGGGGTTTTGGTATCCTCTTTTCACCGCAACGAAATGTTTAGTCTCTTCTGGTAACTATAGACTTTTCTGTTCAATGCATTTCCTGTTCTGTTCAGCCTCCGCCATTTGTTCTATGAGTCTACTTGATGTTGAAGCAGCTCAATTGCCTTATCGCCTTTAAAGCCTGAGAAAAAATACCTGAACCTCTACCAGATGTTCCAGGCCTGGAGATTAATGCATTATGGAAAGAGAAGTATCATCGTCCCATGCTTCCCTGCATTTCTCATCTGCCACCAGCGCTACTCCTGTGGCTGGCTTGGACCTTGCGTTTGTTAGCATCGGAGCACTTCCCAGGTTCAGAAGCAGCCGTTCCATCTTCCTTTCCCCACCTGAGGCTCCATGCGGTTTCCCCTTCCCGATGATTTCCATGGTTTCTCTGCACTTCTCAGAAACCCCTCACCCTTCTTTGCCTCTAAATTGCACTACACGAAACTAGAGACAGAAGTGGAAATTAAGGAACAGGCCAGTCCTGCAAAGCTCTCTAGTGGGCCACAGGGGCCCCTGATGAATTGCAACCCAGGCTCAGGGATAGATGTAGAAGGGACTGGAAACTGGGCATGGCCAGTTGTGTCCAGCCCCTGCAAAAGGACAGCTATTTTGTCTGGTTTTATACTGGACAGTCCAGTTTTCAGCTAGCCTGTCCCTAGTCTGGTATTAATCTGGCACCAAACTTGTCTCTGTCTGATATTTTGATTTTCATTCATTCATTCAATCATATTTATTGAGCACTTGCTGTGTGCAGAGCACTGTACTAAGCGCTTGGGAAGTACAAGTTGGCAACATATAGAGACGGTCCCTACCCAACAGCGGGCTCACAGGCTAGAAGGGGGAGACAGACAACAAAACAAAACATGTGGACAGGTGTCAAGTCATCAGAATAAATAGAAGTAAAGCAAGATGCACATCATTAACAAAATAAATAGAATAGTAAATATGTACAAGTAAAATAAATAGAGTAATAAATCTGTACAAACATATATACAGGTGCAGTGCGGAGGGGAAGGAGGTAGGGCGGGAGGATGGGGAGGGGGAGAGGAAGGAGGGGGCTCAATGTGGGAAGGCCTCCTGGAGGAGGTGAGCTCTCAGTAGGGCTTTGAAGGGAGGAAGAGAGCTAGCTCGGCGGATGTGCGGAGGGAAGGCATTCCAGGGGGAGGACGTGGGCCGGGGGTCGATGGCAGGACAGGCGAGAACGAGGTACAGTGAGGAGGTTAGCGGCAGAGGAGCGGAGGGTGCGGGCTGAGCTGTAGAAGGAGAGAAGGGAGGTGAGGTAGGAGGGGGCGAGATGATGGACAGCCTTGAAGCCGAGAGTGAGGAGTTTTTGCCCGATGCATAGGTTGACCGGTAGCCACTGGAGACTTTTGAGGAGGGGAGTAACATGCCCAGAGCGTTTCTGCACAAAAATGATCTGGGCAGCAGCGTGAAGTATAGACTGAAGTGGGGAGAGACCAGAGGTTGGGAGATCAGAGAGGAGGCTGATGCAGTAATCCAGTTGGTATAGGATGAGAGATTTTTAAACCAAGTTTCCCTCTGCCTTGGCTTCAGCCCCGAGTTCCGAGGCTCAGAAACGCTGCCCATGTTCACAGGGCCCTGGGAGAGGATGCAGCAGTTCTGGAGTGAGGGAGGAGCTGGCATCTCCCTAGTGAAATGCTCTAGGTTCTGTGGATTTCCACAGAATGACTTTGTTACATTATGCTGTTAAAACTGCCTATTCCGTGGATGCTAATAGAACCTCCTGTCGAGAATGATGGACGAATCTTGGGCATGAGGCATAGGGACCGAGAACATATGCAACGGAATCGATTCTAGTAATGGCTGATTGCGCAGAGTCATCTGCACTGCAGAGCGTTGTACTAAGAACTTGGGAGAGTATAATACAACAAAGTTGGTAGACAGGTTCCCTGCCCACAGTGAGCTTACCCTTTAGAGGAGAAGACAGCCATTATTCATAATATATCATGCATTAAGTACGTAAGTATTGTGGGGTTGAGAGTGGGGCAAATATAAATTTCCCATGGGTCACAGATCTAAATGCATAAGTGATGCAGAAGAGAGACGGAGCTGGGAAGAGAGACGGCTCCAACAGGGAAGGCCTCTTGGAGGAGATGTCATCTTCAAGGGGCCTTCCCCCATTAAACCCTCTCTTCAATCCTACAGGTATCATCATCATCATCATCATCAATTGTATTTATTGAGCACTTACTGTGTGCAGAGCACTGTACTAAGCACTTGGGAAGTGCAAATTGGCAACAGTGGGCTCACAGTCTAAAAGGGGGAGACAAAACCAAACATACTACAAAATAAAATATATATGTATATATACCTATATATATATATATATATATATATATATAGATTTATATGTAACACCCCTCCTTTATGCTATGCTCCTCCTTCTCAGTCTGAAATTTCTGGAGAAGGGCACTGGAGGGCCAGACCCACCAACTCCTTGGCCCAAGGCTGGCCTAATCCAGCATCATGGTCTCGAGACCTGTGGCCATACAGAAACCTACCGGTGGGACTCACCCTCCTGGAGACAGCAGAATGAGGGGTTTTGAGACTTCTGGAAAGTCCTAATTCTCCCCAGGGACTGAATTGACAAGGCCCAAAAAAGGATTGACAAGAGGGAATGGAGAGATAAGAGAGAGGCTGAGAAAGATGGGAATGGGAGAAAGAAATCTGGGAGGAAGACAGGGAGAGAGGAAGAGATAAAGGGATGAAGAGGGGAAAAAAAGAGAGAAAGAACAAAGAGAAAGAGAGAGAGAGGCAGATCATTGAGAAGAGTTGCAGGTTCCAGGAAGCTCTCCCTGTGTTTGATTGGAAGGGTTCAGGGCTCCTGCCCTGAGCTTCAGGAAAGAGTCAAAGAGCCAGTTACTCATAAGCGGCTTCCCTGCCTGGCCTCCACTGCCAATGAGTGTGCCTGGGACTCATTACGGACGGCCCTGGCCCCTGGAAATGAAAGCTTTCCTGAGGGTGGGTGCATTTCCCATACAAATCAATCAACCCTAGCCCAAAATCACCGGTGTTAACGAGCGAGTTCCAGGAGAACACGTCTAGTCACCGGCGGCTCCTGGGGCTTCCGAGGCCACGGGCCTTCGGCTCTGAAACGGGTGGGGGATTTGGGGTGGAAGTTGTGGGGTGGTGGGAAAGGAAAGGAGGGGGTGTGCAGTTTCCAGAATGTGCTTAGGGATCTTCAAAGCAAAGTCTTTTCAAGTCACCTCAAAGTAGTACAGTAATGATTCTTAAGCGGGGAGGGAATGGAGGGATGAGAATGGATGAGAAACTAATTTTCACTGATCGCACTAATGTACTAAGAGCTGACCCTGTGCTCGTATCAGGAGAAGACAGAGAGGGTGTGTGGCCTAGTAGAAACTGTATGGATGTGGAAGTTAGAAGGCCTGAATGCCAATCCCACTTCGGCCACCAGCCTGCTGTGTGTGACTTGAGGCATACCGCTTAACTACTGGGCCTCCGTTTTCCCAACCTCAAAATGAGGATAACAGTACATGTTAGAAAATAAAAGCACACTGTAAATTTAAAGTACTATAACCCAGGAATGGCTTCTCTACAATCAGGGCAAGACAGCTGAGATGTTGCATGGGTGGGCCAGAATGCCTAGGACGTCAGGTATTTCTGCCATTCCATTTGGATAATAATAATAATAATAATAATAATAATAATAATATTTATTAAGTGCTTACTATGTGCAAAGCACTGTTCTAAGCACTCTTCCTCCCTCTTTAAACTGACAGAGACCCTGGCTGATTGGATTAACCTGTGTCCGTCGCTGCACTGAGCATACTGTTTTGGTGCCTAATAATAATTGTAGTATTTAAGTGGTTAGTAAGTATGTGCTGGGATAGATACAAGATAAGAAGATTGGACACAATCCATGTCCCACATGGAGTTCATAGTTTAAGGGGAAGAGGTATTTGTTAAGAGCTTACTATGTGCTAGGCACTGTTCTAAGCACTGAGGTAAATTAGGAGGTAATCAGGTTATCCCAAGTGGGGCTCACAGTCTTAATCCCCATTTTACAGATGAGGTAACTGAGGCACAGAGAAGTTAAGTGACTTGCTCAAAGTCACACAGCTGAAAGTGGCAGAGCAGGGATTAGAACCTACCTCCTCTGACTCCCAAGCCCGCTTTCCATTAAGCCACGCTACTTCTCTGGATATATTTCTGGACATAAATGGATCTATATCTATATATAAGTCTGCTCTGTGACCTTGGAAAAGCCTCAGTGACCTCATCTGTAAAATGGGGATTAAGACTTTGAGCCCCATGTGGGACCTGTATATATGTTTGTACATATTTATTGCATTTATTTTATTAATATGTTTTGTTTTGTTGCCTGTCTCCCCTTTCTAGACTGTGAGCCCGCTGTTGGGTAGGGACCGTCTCTGCATGTTGCCAACTTGTACTTCCCAAGCGCTTAGTACAGTGCTCTGCACACAGTAAGCGCTCAATAAATACGATTGAATGAATGAATGAATGAATGAATATATTTCCACTTTAGAAGATGAAGGACAGCGACGCTGGGGGCGGGGGGGACAGATCTGCCACAGGAATCTTATTGGCCAGTGGAGGAAAAAAAAATCCTTTCCTACGTCCTTTCCATGGGACCCAGTAATCCTCTGTGTTTCAGGGAATTCACCCTGCCTGGAGTCCTGCCCTTCTTTCCTCCTGTCCAGCCCTGCAGCTGTCTCCTCCCAGCCAGCCTGGAATGGGAACCCCCTCGCCTTGCCCCTGCAGCTGGGGAGATCTGCCCTCCAGTTTGAACATTTCTCCTAACGCCCCCAGTGAGGATCCCGTCTGCGTTGGCAGGGACGTGGGGGGGGGAATTAGCATGCAAACAGAGACGCGTCCTTTATCCTTGCACGCGGGCCTGGGCCTGGGATTCTGTGTCCCCGATTTAATGAGCCGAGGATAGGGACTCAGCTCTAGGGTTGCGCAGAATTCCCTCTCCCTGTGTAAATGGAAATCATCTGTCCAGATAAGACCGTTAGGAGCCTTTGTGCAGCTGAGGGCCAGGGATGTGTAGCCCTTTCAGTCCTTGTAGGAGCACATTCTTCGCCTTTCGCCAGTACAGAAGACGCTTCAGTCCGTGTGTAGGAAACAGGAAGGAACCCGTTGTTTTAAATAGCGGCGGAAAGGAGAATCGCCTCATTATAATCTGCCCATTCAGTGAGTGACAGGACAGGAGGCCGCCCCAGCCCGAGCAGCAGACCCAGCTCCCTCCAACGCCGGTGGCCCCCCAAGTTACAGGTCAAGGGGCACGGGAGGGATTTTCACACGGCAAGATGGGAAAAATCAATCGCAGTCCCTTTCAAGTGGTGCAGGAGGCCTTTAAGTCCTGCCACTGGCTTTGTGATACCGGCGCCTTTAAAAAATAAGAAATAAAAACCCCCTACAAGAATACCTGGAAGTCAGGCGGTAGCCCATGGTCCTCCTCAAAGGGCTTTGCCATAAGGAGAGTAAGCATAGATTCGAGCCCAAAACCCCACTCCTGCCACAGCACAATTTTTCACTTTCAGGACTTCAGATATTTCCTGGCGGGTAGGGGAGGGTGGCTGGGTGGCAGAGAAGGTGTTCCTTGTGAAAAAGAGAGGTCTGTTAGGGAATTGCTTGCAACACTTCAGCTGGCAAAGCAGTCCTCTGTCGACCTGCCAAACTCAGAAACTTGAGTAGCAGTCATTATTACTATTTTGGTTGTTAACGATAAAGATACTATTACTAGGTGCCAAACGCTGATATAGGTACAATGCAATCAGATCAGACACAGTCCCTGTCACAGATTGGGCTCACAGACGAAAAGGGAAGGAGAATAGATACTTTAATTCCTATGTGAGAGATCAGGAAACTGAAGCCCAGAGAAGTGAGGTGACTTGCCCCACGTCAAACAGCAGCCAGGTAGCAGAACTGGAGACCAACCCAGGTCTCCTGACTCCTAGTCCTGTGTTCTTTCACAAGGCCACACTGCTTCTCCTACCCACTTGTTCATTCTGACAAAATCATTGCCAGACAAGATGTTGGCCATTCTAATTTAGTAACTTGACTTCGTCAAATGCGTTTTCACATAGGGAGTTGCATGTTGAGTTGGAAGCAAGTTGGGGGTGGGGGACGGGGAGAGAAATGTTTTCCAATCAATCGATCAATCAATAGTACTTATCTTAATAAGCACTTACTATGTGCAGAGCACTGTACTAAACACTTATGAGAGTACAATACAACAAAGTTAGCAGACTCGTTTCCACTTTTCCTTCCTGAGAAAGGAGTAGACTTTCCTATCCCTGCCCTGTTTTGCAAAAAGGCCCAAAATCCACAGCCGCAAAGGTGAAAATGAATAAGCTAGAGTCCCTCAGGAACTTCTAGACACCTCATCCTCGTCTTTCCGTCAGCAGTTTCCAAAGGAATGCTGGGAGTGGTCTCAGTAATCAGGATTGGAAGGGTCCAAACCCCAGTTTGCAGAACTTCTACTGAAATAAGCTGAGTTCTGTCCATAGGCTATGGGAGAAGAGGCTTTCTGTGAGCCACTGGAATAAAACACCATTTCTCCACAGGCCCTTCCCCAGAGCTGCATTAGCAAGACCTGCAGAATCTGTTTAGCCATGGAAACACTTCCCTCTTGTGGGAAGTGACCATGCCATTCCACCTCTCTCAAGTGCCGCGTATGCCTCAGAGGCCTTCGCCCTTCTGAAGGAGAGGGGTTTGGGAAATTTCAATGTTTTGGATTTTCCAAAAATCCATTATCCTGCACCTGCAGATGTCAGTGTTGCCTAAAAAACGGTCTGTGGTGGGTGAAGGGAGCACCAAACTGGCGATGATTCGGGTTTGGACACGCAACTTGGGGTTTCTTGTCTCTGCAGGAAGTCCAGTCCTTGCATTTCAGACACGGGATGGCGTGAGGAGATGGGCAGGGCCCAGGGAGCAGACACTGGATGCCAGTGTTAACTTGAGCTCCACCAGGCAGGCAGACACACAGCCGGCAAGCAGGCCGGGGCAGCGAGCCATCGCCTTCCACCCACTAAGTAAGTCCTGGTTTTGGTGCCCAGTCCTGGCAGAAACTGAGCCTGTTTTTCTAACTAAGCTGCTAGCCACCCACGCTACAGTTCCCAAGCATCAGTGACGGCCTCTCTGTTTGCTGCAGACAGCCCCTCTGCCGAGGTCAGACTATAATGTCGCTCTCTCATTCCCGACTCCCATGATAGGCAAAGCTGAGCGGCAAAGACGGTCTCGGGAGATTTCCTCCACCGGGCCTTGTAGAATCCATTTACCACAGAGGCGCCAGTGAAACACAGGCAAGCAGGAGGGCAGGCTTCCCCTGAGACCCATCTTTTGCACACAAGCCAACGGCTCCCAGGCTGCTTACTGACAAATCACGAGCCTCTAGGCAATCTCTCGCTGCCCTTCCCAGCGCGGTGAGCACTGCAGCTGTCACCCTCTCCCTCAGCAGGCCTCTTCCCAGGCAGAAAGCCACTGAATGAAAAATGCATTTCCGTTGCCATTATTTTAGGAATATAAACACACTGGGTGAGGTTGAATTTTGATGCTCCCCCTTTTGAGATCCCACGCCACGAATGACCAGAGAGGTCTTGTGGATGGGAAAAATTGCTTCGTGTGTTTCTTAGAGGGCAGCCACCTCTGGGATGGGGCTGCTGACCCACTCAATACAACACTACCCTGGACCCCCTTGACTTGAGGTGTCTATCCCAAGGTGTCTCACAAAATGTGGTTACTGGTGTCCCAGAAAAGACTGCAGGAAAGAGAAGGTGCCAGGTATCACTGTGAGTGGTTTCACTGTGGAAAACCACCAGCCCTGGTGTTTCCATTCTTCAGACACAGTACAAGTCCATGAAGGGAAGCATCTCTGCGCAGTTTTGAATGCACAGAATGAACCAATGGTATTGATTGAGCATTTACACTCATACAGACACATAGATGTACTCTCACAGGTGTACCCGCACACCCAGAATCCCAGGATCAAGCCAGGGGAAAAAGATAGAGCTGGAAAGTATAGGTGGAAGTTCTCCAATAGCAGGAAAGGAATCTCTTCTTCCAAATGCTCTTCAGACACCTAGTACAGTGCTCAGCCCACATCAAGTGCTCAAGCAATGCTGCTACCGATGATGATGATGATAATTAAGAAACTTTATGTGACTGCTAAAACCAGAGAGCCCAGAGTCAGCTGACTTGTGCTTTAGTCCCTCTGGTTATGCCACCCCATCCCTCGGGATATTTTCTTATCAAATAGAGAGAATGATCAGGGATCCAAGGGTCCATTTCCTCCCTCTGGCCTGGAACTCCCACCTCTTTCAAAGATCACTCTCCCCACCTTCAAAGCCTCATTAAAATCACATCTCCTCCAAGAGACCTTTCCCGACTAAGCCCTCATTTCTCCTACTCCCCCTCCCTTCTGTGTCATTTGTGCACTTGGACTGTATCCTTAAGCACTTGATATTCACCCCACCCTCAGTCCCACAGCACTTATGTACAATCCATAGTTTATTTTAATGTCTGCCTCTTCCCCTAGACCGTAAGCTCCTTGTAGGCAGGGAAGGTGTCTACAAACTGTTGTAAGGTACTCTCCCAAGCACTTGGTACAGTACTCTGCACACAGTAAGGTCTCAGGAACTACCTTTGATTGATTGACTGGTAGGCTTGGTATTGCTAGCACCAGTGAAAAGCTCCTGGTGTTGATATAAAACAATCTGTAGCTCTGAACTTTAGCTAAGCACGAGAAAATAAGCTAAGATCGTGGTTGGGATTCAGAAATAAATCAGCATGTTGGTCTTGTGATGAGAGCACAGGTATGAGAGTCAGAGGACCTGGGTTCTAATCCCAGCTCTGCCGCCTTCCTACTGCGTGACCTTAGGCAAGTTACTTAACTTTTCTGTGCTTCAGTTTTCTTATCTGTAAAATGGGGATTAAATACCCGTCCTTCCACCTTTGAGCTCCATGTGGCACAGGGATTGTGTTCCACCTGATTATCTTGTATCTACCTTAGTTCTTGGTGCAGTGTTTGGTATATGGTAAACACTTAACAATCAATCAATCAATCGTATTTATTGAGCGCTTACTGTGTGCAGAGCACTGTACTAAGCGCTTGGGAAGTACAAGTTGGCAACATACAGAGACAGTCCCTACCCAACAGTGGGCTCACAGTCTAAAAGGGGGAGACAGAGAACAAAACCAAATATACTAACAAAATAAAATCACCAAAACTACTATTCTATGTCTAGGAGAGACCTGCCCTTAGATTTCTTTTCTAGTCACATTCTTTGGTTGTTTTTAGCTTCCTTGTTTTACAGTGAAATCCACTTAACCCCTTCCTTATGCTTAAGAAACGGGGAAAGAATGAGGGCAGAACCCCATTTTACAGATGTGAAGTGAAGTGACTCGCCCAAGGTCACACAACAGACAAGTGGCGGAGCTGGAATCGGAACTCATGACCTTCTGACTCCCAGGCCGAGTCTGCTTTTCCCCAGTCGCTATGGTGACCGGAGCAGCCACCCTGGTGCCCATGAGGAGCAGCAAGGCTCAGTGGAAAGAGCACGGGCTTGGGAGTCGGAGGTTGTGGGTTCTAATCCCAGTTCTGCTTCTTGTCAGCTATGTGACTTTGGGCAAGTCACTTAAACTTCTCTGTGCCTCAGTTACCACACCTGTAAAATGGAGATTAAGACTGTGAGCCCCATGTGGGACAACCTGAATACCTTGTGTCTACCCCAGTGTTTAGAACAGTGTTTGGTATTTGCTTAACAAATACCATTATTTATTATTATTATTAAGAGGTTTAGAGGCCCATTCATGGTCCTTAGGGACCTGGCCTCCGGCTCTAGGCTGAACGGACTAAAATGACTCTGAAAGTGCCCAGAGCTTAGGCACTGACAGGAAAATTCATTCATGGACGGATGTGTTACTGAAAGGGCCGACATAGACCCCGCAGACCTGACTGCATTGTTCACACGGACAGGCTGTTCCTTATTGCACTGTCAAGTGTTACGTTTGCAACACCTGGAACTATTTTTACTTTTGCCTTCTTGTCTCTCCACGCTTTTGAAGCTTCTGCTCAAAAAGAGTGGCTCCTTTCTTGAGAGAAGTTAGACGCTCTGCTCTTGGCCACCGACTCTCAGTTTTGAGCTGGGAGGTAACACTGTCTGAGATTTTTGTTTATTACGGTTTCTTTAAACATCTGTCCTCCTTGTTTTCAGTTGCCCAGTTTCAATTCATCATATAACATAAGTTGGGGTATCTTGCTGTCAATTACTCTTCCCACATATCCCACCCAGCATGTAGTGGGTGTGATATGGTACCCGCCCGCTGCTGAGAAGCAGCGTGGCTCAGTGGAAAGAGCCCGGGCTTTGGAGTCAGAGGTCATGGGTTCAAATCCTGCTCCATCAATTGCCAGCTGTGTGGCTTTGGGCAAGCCACTTAACATCTCTGTGCCTCAGTTACCTCATCTGTAAAATGGGGATTAAAACTGTGAGCCCCCTGTGGGACAACCTGATCACCTTGTAACCTCCCCAGCACTTTGAACAGTGTTTTGCACATAGTAAGTGCTTAACAAAAATGCCATCATCATTAATATGTGCCAAGCACTGGGGCAGATACAGTATGAGTAGATTATACAATATGAGTAGATTAAACACAATTCCTGTCCCATAAGGGGTTTCACAGCCTGCCGTGGAGGGAAAACAGGCATCTTATCCCCATTTTACAGATGAAGAAACTGAGATTCAGAGAAGATAAGTGTCCCCCTGCAGGTAAATAATAATGATGGTATTTAAGTGTTTACTATGTGCCAAGCACTGTCCTAAGAGCTGGGGTGGATGCAAGATAATCATGTTGTCCCACATGAGGCTAACAGTCTTAATCCCCATTTTACAGATGAGGTAACTGAGGCATAGAGAATTTAAGAGACTTGCCCAAGGTCACACAGCGGACAAGTGGCAGAGCTGGGATTAGAACCCATGTCCTCAAACTCCCAAACCTGGATCTGGGATTAGAATCCAGGTGTCCTGCTGCGATCTTTCTACAAGGTTTTAACCCCTCTCCCCTCCTCCCTTCTCTGCCTCTCTTCTATGCTCACATTTGCTGTCACCTACAAGGGAGCTGCTTCCCATTCCAGGTGGGACTAAATTACCACAACCTTCCCAGTGCTGAGGACCTCCCAGGCTTCTGCCCATCCTCCACTTGCTCTGTCCATTGCTTTGCCACTGAGGACTTCCAAAATAGTATTAAATGATAAACATAATGATCATTTATACCTTGACTTTATATCGTGCTTCCCCTGGCCCAAGCCCTCTCACATCAATTATTTCATCTTCATAATCCTCACAATATTCCTCTAATAATTATGGTGTTTACTAACCTTTTACTATGTGCCAAGTGTTGAACTAAGCACCTGGGCAGTTGAAGTCAGGAGAGAGACAGGTATTAGTCTGTGCATTTTCCAGATGAGGAAAGGTTAAGTGACTTACCTGAGGTCTCACAGCAGGCCGATGGAAAAGCTGAGCCTAGAAGCCAAGTCTGACAACCCAGATCATGATCTTCCCAGTATCCCACACAGCTGTGCCCTGTCCTACACCCGGAAGCCTCCATGAGAGTCAGGGTGGTTTGGCCCCAAAAGAACCTGGTCAGGTTTTAAACTGTGCAGACTCTATCAGTGCTGATCTTCCTGTCAAAATGCAGTTCAGAGTGGCTGGCACGGACCCAAGGAGGGTAGTAGCCTGGCCTACATTGAGGATGGGACAAAATAGAGTGAACTACACCAGCAGTCCAGGGCACATCTCAGCAGCATCCATTCCCCTCTAGACTCTCCCATGGGCCTCCTGAAATTGACGGCCCACAGTCTGAAGGTACCGATCTAAGTAGTTGGCAACATTGCCACCGGTGGGTCCTGGCACTGGAGGAGATGAAAGGTAAATGCAAGCCACGCTGTTGGGAAAGGCCACAGTAATCAGTTAGAGCTCAAGCCACCTTGGCATCTGCCTGCAGCCTGTGATCCAATCAATCAATAAATCAATCAATCAATCGTATTTATTGAGCGCTTACTATGTGCAGAGCACTGTACTAAGTGCTTGGGAAGTACAAATTGGAACATATAGAGACAGTCCCTACCCAACAGTGGGCTCACAGTCTAAAAGGGGGAGACAGAGAACAAAACCAAATGGCAGCAAACCTTGTGACTCCCAGGCCCCTACCCTGTCCCTACGCAGCAGACAAATGGCAGCAAACCTTGTGACTCCCAGGCCCCTACCCTGTCCCCATGCAGCAGACAAATTGCAGCAAACCTTGTGACTCCCAGGCCCCTACCCTGTCATCATCAATCGCATTTATTGAGCGCTTACTATGTGCAGAGCACTGTACTAAGCGCTTGGGAAGTACAAATTGGCAACATATAGAGACAGTCGCTACCCAACAGTGGGCTCACAGTCTAAAAGGGGGAGACAGAGAACAAAACCAAATGGCAGCAAACCTTCTGACTCCCAGGCCCCTACCCTGTCCCCATGCAGCAGACAAACGGCAGCAAACCTTGTGACTCCCAGGCCCCTACCCTGTCCCCATGCAGCAGACAAATGGCAGCAAACCTTGTGACTCCCAGGCCCCTACCCTGTCATTATCAGTTGTATTTATTGAGCGCTTACTATGTGCAGAGCACTGTACTAAGTGCTTGGGAATTACAAATTGGCAACATATAGAGACAGTCCCTACCCAACAGTGGGCTCACAGTCTAAAACGGGGAGACAGAGAACAAAATCAAATGGCAGTAAACCTTCTGACTCCCAGGCCCCTACCCTGTCCCCATGCAGTAGACAAATGGCAGCAAACACTGTGACTCCCAGGCCCCTACCCTGTTATCATCAATCGTATTTTTTGAGCGCTTACTATGTGCAGAGCACTGTACTAAGCGCTTGGGAAGTACAAATTGGCAACATATAGAGACAGTCCCTACTCAACAGTGGGCTCACAGTCTAAAAGGCGGATACAGAGAACAAAACCAAATGGCAGCAAACCTTGTGACTCCCAGGCCCCTACCCTGTCCCCATGCAGCAGATAAATGGCAGCAAACCTTGTGACTCCCAGGCCCGTACCCTGACATCATCAATCGTATTTATTGAGCGCTTACTATGTGCAGAGCACTGTACTAAGCGCTTGGAAAGTACAAATGGGCAACATATAGAGACAGTCCCTACTCAACAGTGGGCTCACAGTCTAAAAGGCGGATACAAAGAACAAAACCAAATGGCAGCAAACCTTGTGACTCCCAAGCCCCTACCCTGTCCCCATGGAGCAGATAAATGGCAGCAAACCTTGTTACTCCCAGGCCCGTACCCTGACATCATCAATCGTAGTTATTGAGCGCTTACTATGTGCAGAGCACTGTACTAAGCGCTTGGGAAGTACAAATTGGCAACATATAGAGACAGTCCCTACCCAACAGTGGGCTCACAGTCTAAAAGGGGGAGACAGAGAACAAAACCAAATGGCAGCAAACCTTGTGACTCCAAGGCCCCTACCCTGTCCCTACGCAGCAGACAAATGGCAATAAACCTTGTGACTCCCAGGCCCCTACCCTGTCCCCATGCAGCAGACAAATGGCAGCAAACCTCGTGACTCCCAGGCCCCTACCGTGTCACCATCAATCATATTTATTGAGCGCTTACTATGTGCAGAGCATTGTACTAAGCGCTTGGGAAGTACAAATTGGCAACATATAGAGACAGTCCCTACCCAACAGTGGGCTCACAGTCTAAAAGGGGGAGACAGAGAACAAAACCAAATGGCAGCAAACCTTGTGACTCCCAGGCCCCTACCCTGTCCCCATGCAGCAGATAAATGGCAGCAAACCTTGTGACTCCCAGGCCCCTACCCTGTCCCCATGCAGCAGACAAATGGCAGCAAACCTCGTGACTCCCAGGCCCCTACCCTGTCATCATGAATCGTATTTATTGAGCGCTTACTATGTGCAGAGCACTGTACTAAGCGCTTGGGAAGTACAAATTGGCAACATATAGAGATAGTCCCTACCCAACAGTGGGCTCACAGTCTAAAAGGGGGAGACAGAGAACAAAGCCAAATGGCAGCAAACCTTGTGACTCCCAGGCCCCTACCCTGTCCCTATGCAGTAGACAAATGGCAGCCAACCTTGTGACTCCCAGGCCCCTACCCTGTTATCATCAATTGTATTTATTGAGCGCTTACTATGTGCAGAGCACTGTACTAAGCGCTTGGGAAGTACAAATTGGCAACATATAGAGACAGTCCCTACTCAACAGTGGGCTCACAGTCTAAAAGGCGGATACAGAGAACAAAACCAAATGGCAGCAAACCTTGTGACTCCCAAGCCCCTACCCTGTCCCCATGGAGCAGATAAATGGCAGCAAACCTTGTGACTCCCAGGCCCGTACCCTGACATCATCAATCGTAGTTATTGAGCGCTTACTATGTGCAGAGCACTGTACTAAGCGCTTGGGAAGTACAAATTGGCAACATATAGAGACAGTCCCTACCCAACAGTGGGCTCACAGTCTAAAAGGGGGAGACAGAGAACAAAACCAAATGGCAGCAAACCTTGTGACTCCAAGGCCCCTACCCTGTCCCTACGCAGCAGACAAATGGCAATAAACCTTGTGACTCCCAGGCCCCTACCCTGTCCCCATGCAGCAGACAAATGGCAGCAAACCTCGTGACTCCCAGGCCCCTACCGTGTCACCATCAATCATATTTATTGAGCGCTCACTATGTGCAGAGCACTGTACTAAGCACTTGGGAAGTACAAATTGGCAACATATAGAGACAGTCCCTACCCAACAGTGGGCTCACAGTCTAAAAGGGGGAGACAGAGAACAAAACCAAATGGCAGCAAACCTTGTGCCTCCCAGGCCCCTACCCTGTCCCCATGGAGCAGATAAATGGCAGCAAACCTTGTGACTCCCAGGCCCCTACCCTGTCATCATCAATTGTAGTTATTGAGCGCTTACTATGTGCAGAGCACTGTACTAAGCACTTGGGAAGTACAAATTGGCAACATATAGAGACAGTCCCTACCCAACAGTGGGCTCACAGTCTAAAAGGGGGAGACAGAGAACAAAACCAAATGGCAGCAAACCTTGTGACTCCCAGGCCCCTACCCTGTCCCTACGCAGCAGACAAATGGCAGCAAACCTTGTGACTCCCAGGCCCCTACCCTGTCCCCATGCAGCAGACAAATGGCAGCAAACCTCGTCACTCCCAGGCCCCTACCGTGTCACCATCAATCGTATTTATTGAGCGCTTACTATGTGCAGAGCACTGTACTAAGTGCTTGGGAAGTACAAATTGGCAACATATAGAGACAGTCCCTACCCAACAGTGGGCTCACAGTCTAAAAGGGGGAGACAGAGAACAAAACCAAATGGCAGCAAACCTTGTGACTCCCAGGCCCCTACCCTGTCCCCATGCAGCAGATAAATGGCAGCAAACCTTGTGACTCCCAGGCCCCTATCCTGTCATCATCAATCGTAGTTATTGAGCGCTTACTATGTGCAGAGCACTGTACTAAGCGCTTGGGAAGTACAAATTGGCAACATATAGAGATAGTCCCTACCCAACAGTGGGCTCACAGTCTAAAAGGGGGAGACAGAGAACAAAACCAAATGGCAGCAAACCTTGTGACTCCCAGGCCCCTACCCTGTCCCTACGCAGTAGACAAATGGCAGCAAACCTTGTGACTCCCAGGCCCCTACCCTGTCCCCAAGCAGCAGACGAACGGCAGCAAACATTGTGACTCCCAGGCCCCTACCCTGTCATCATCAATCGTACTTATTAAGCGCTTACTATGTGCAGAGCATTGTACTAAGCACTTGGGAAGTACAAATTGGCAACATATAGAGACAGTCCCTACCCAACAGTGGGCTCACAGTCTAAAAGGGGGAGACAGAGAACAAAACCAAATGGCAGCAAACCTTGTGACTCCCAGGCCCCTACCCTGTCCCCATGCAGCAGATAAATGGCAGCAAACCTTGTGACTCCCAGGCCCGTACCCTGACATCATCAATCGTATTTACTGAGCGCTTACTATGTGCAGAGCACTGTACTAAGCGCTTGGAAAGTACAAATGGGCAACATATAGAGACAGTCCCTACTCAACAGTGGGCTCACAGTCTAAAAGGCGGATACAGAGAACAAAACCAAATGGCAGCAAACCTTGTGACTCCCAAGCCGCTACCCTGTCCCCATGGAGCAGATAAATGGCAGCAAACCTTGTGACTCCCAGGCCCCTACCCTGTCATCGTCAATCGTAGTTATTGAGCGCTTACTATGTGCAGAGCACTGTACTAAGCGCTTGGGAAGTACAAATTGGCAACATATAGAGACAGTCCCTACCCAACAGTGGGCTCACAGTCTAAAAGGGGGAGACAGAGAACAAAACCAAATGGCAGCAAACCTTGTGACTCCAAGGCCCCTACCCTGTCCCTATGCAGCAGACAAATGGCAGCAAACCTTGTGACTCCCAGGCCCCTACCCTGTCCCCATGCAGCAGACAAATGGCAGCAAACCTCGTGAGTCCCAGGCCCCTACCCTGTCATCATCAATCATATTTATTGAGCGCTTACTATGTGCAGAGCACTGTACTAAGCACTTGGGAAGTACAAATTGGCAACATATAGAGACAGTCCCTACCCAACAGTGGGCTCACAGTCTAAAAGGGGGAGACAGAGAACAAAACCAAATGGCAGCAAACCTTGTGACTCCCAGGCCCCTACCCTGTCATCATCAATCGTAGTTATTGAGCGCTTACTATGTGCAGAGCACTGTACTAAGTGCTTGGGAAGTACAAATTGGCAACATATAGAGACAGTCCCTACCCAACAGTGGGCTCACAGTCTAAAAGGGGGAGACAGAGAACAAAACCAAATGGCAGCAAACCTTGTGACTCCCAGGCCCCTACCCTGTCCCCATGCAGCAGACAAATGGCAGCAAACTCGTGACTCCCAGGCCCCTACCCTGTCATCATGAATCGTATTTATTGAGCGCTTACTATGTGCAGAGCACTGTACTAAGCGCTTGGGAAGTACAAATTGGCAACATATAGAGATAGTCCCTACCCAACAGTGGGCTCACAGTCTAAAAGGGGGAGACAGAGAACAAAAGCAAATGGCAGCAAACCTTGTGACTCCCAGGCCCCTACCCTTTCCCTATGCAGCAGACAAATGGCAGCCAACCTTGTGACTCCCAGGCCCCTACCCTGTCCCCATGCAGCAGACAAATTGCAGCAAACCTTGTGACTCCCCGGCCCCTACCCTGTCATCATCAATCGCATTTATTGAGCGCTTACTATGTGCAGAGCACTGTACTAAGCGCTTGGGAAGTACAAATTGGCAACATTTTGAGACAGTCGCTACCCAACAGTGGGCTCACAGTCTAAAAGGGGGAGACAGAGAACAAAACCAAAAGGCAGCAAACCTTGTGACTCCCAGGCCCCTACCCTGTCCCCATGCAGCAGACAAAAGGTAGCAAACCTTGTGACTCCCAGGCCCCTACCCTGTCATTATCAGTCGTATTTATTGAGCGCTTACTATGTGCAGAGCACTGTACTAAGCGCTTGGGAAGTACAAATTGGCAACACATAGAGACAGTCCCTACCCAACAGTGGGCTCACAGTCTAAAAGGGGGAGTCAGAGAACAAAACCAAACATACCAACAAAATAAAATAAATAGGATAGAAATGTACAAGTAAAATAAATAAATAAATAAATAAATAGAGTAATAAATATGTACAACCATATATACATATATACAGGTGCTGTGGGGAAGGGAAGGAGGTAAGATGGGGGGATGGAGAGGGGGACGAGGGGGAGAGGAAGGAAGGGGCTCAGTCTGGGAAGGCCTCCTGGAGGAGGTGAGCTCTCAGCAGGGCCTTGAAGGGAGGAAGAGAGCTAGCTTGGCGGAGGGGCAGAGGGAGGGCATTCCAGGCCCGGCGGATGACGTGGGCCGGGGGTCAACGGCGGGACAGGCGAGAACGAGGTACAGTGAGGAGATTAGCGGTGGAGGAGCGGAGGTTGCGGGCTGGGCAGTAGAAGGAGAGAAGGGAGGTGAGGTAGGAGGGGGCGAGGTGATGGAGAGCCTTGAAGCCCAGGGTGAGGAGTTTCTGCCTGATGCGCAGATTGATTGGTAGCCACTGGAGATTTTTGAGGAGGGGAGTAATATGCCCAGAGCGTTTCTGGACAAAGATAATCCGGGCAGCAGCATGAAGTATGGATTGAAGTGGAGAGAGACACGAGGATGGGAGATCAGAGAGAAGGCTGGTGCAGTAGTCCAGACGGGATAGGATGAGAGCTTGAATGAGCAGGGTAGCAGTTTGGATGGAGAGGAAAGGGCGGATCTTGGCAATGTGCTTCCTGTGCTTCCTGTCCTGTACTTCCTGTCCAAGTGCTTCCTGATGGGCGGCAGGTTAGTGAGGACCACCCACCCAGCTGGAGGATCAGTCAGTGTCTCTGCCTCTGACTCCAGAGGCCAGGTGAGGGGATCCAGCTTTACCCAGGTCACCCAGAGGCCAATTCCCACAGCCCGGGTCACACCATGAACTAAGCTTCACAGAGGCTCTGGGGAATGGGCCTTAAAGAGTGAGGGCTGGGAGGAGGGAAAATGGAACACATTTTTCTTTTAAAAAAAAAAACCTCATTTTTTTCAGTGTTTCTTGACCTTAGGAGAAGCAGCATGGCTCAGTGGAAAGAGCCCAGGCTTGGGAGTCAGAGGTCATGGGTTCGAATCTCAGCTCTGCCACACATCTGCTGTGTGACCTTAGGCAAGTCACTTAACTTCTCTGAGCCTCAGTTACCTCATCTGTAAAACGGGGATTAAGATTGTGAGCCCCACATGGGGCAACCTGATCACCTTGTATTCCCCCTCAGCTCTTAGAACAGTGCTTTGCACATAATAAGTGCTTAACAAATGCCATTATTATCATTATTATTATTATTATTATTATTATTAGGAATCACAGGGAGGTTATGTGGACCCAGGCCTCAGGGTGGTCTCACATCCCCAGTACTCCTCGTCCCACGCTAAATCATGTGCTTCCAAACTTGGTGTCCCCTTTCCCTCTTCTCCCACTGTTTCCCCTACCCGTGCTGCCCAGATCCTCTAATCCAAACACCTGACATCTGGTGAGTAGAGCGTAGGGCCCCAGGCTGAGACCAGAGTAGGAGGTCTGACAGCTGGCAGGCAATCCCCTCAGCGCGGGCCAGGCTGGGGCCCGTCTGCCGGAGGAGGGATCAGCAGCAAGGAGCTCTGCCTGGGGGCTGGGGAAGGGGAAGCCTGGATGCAGAGGCTTTGCTGGCCGGGATGCCGTTCTGCAGGACAGCTGCTCATCCTGGAGTCAGAGTGGGAGATGAGAAGGGAGGCATGGAGCTGGTTGGGATGGGAAGGGCAGAGGAGGGGGAAGCTGTGAGAGGCAGAGGGATGGAGAGAGCCCAGCCCCTTTACCTGGCTTCCATCTCCCAGGCTAAGGAGAGAAAACAGGAGAGAGAGGCATGCTGCCACACCCAGACAAAGCCAACTGCTGGCTACAATCCCAGCTTGCTGCTGTTCCACTCTCCCAGGGTCTCCCCTGAGGACTTAGCTCAGAACCCAAGTGGGAAAGGGACCCATACAGCCTGGCATAAACTGCCAATCCTCCCGGTTCCTCCCAGACCCACGCTCTTACCACGTCCGGTAAGGGTTCGCCCTGCCTCCTTCTCCCCTTTTGAGTTGCACATGAGGGCGAGCAGGGAGGATTGAAAGGTAGATGTTGGATTTATTAGATGCCCCTCAGAGAGTCAGGGCTCATTATGCAGTACATAACGGAGGAGACAGCAGAGGGGAGGAGGGGGAAAAGGAGAGAGAGTGGGAGTCCTCCTCCTCCCACCTCCCTTTTCCTCATCCCTTATTCACTCTCCCCACATTTTACTTTCCACACAGAGAGCTAGGGCGTCGGCTCTTGGCTTCCCCAGGACTTCACTAGGCTGGAAGTAATTTCTCTGAGGTTTCTCGGAGACGGGAAAGGGTTTGGCGTCACTTCTTGAATGACATGAGGTTAAAAGGAAACAAGAAAAAAGAAATAGAACCATTTGTGGCAGTGCCAGCGATTCTAGATCGCAATCAGACTCTGAAAGCCCTGCCCACTCACTAAATGTCTCCCAGATCCCGCTGGGGGCTGGGGAAGCTGGAGGTGTTTTTTCCATGCCTACAGCTGACTGAGCAAGTGTCTTTCTCCCAGGTCTGCTTGTGGTGATTTTGGGAAGAGCTGGAGGCAACGTCTTTCTTGCCAAGTTCCACTGCAGCAATCTCATTACCCTTATGACTAATTCAATGGCTTATTTTCCCTCCTGACGTCCCACGTCCTGTTCGTATGAAGAGCCACTGGCATGCTGGCCTGGAGGTTTGGTGGGTTGTCCTCTCAGTACCCAAACCTGTGTGCGCACGCACACACACACACACACACACACACACACACACACACACACACACACACACACACACACACACACACACACACACCCTCCCCCTATTTGAAAAATTGCCCCGGATCAATGTAAAAACGACCTCAGGACAAGGGGACTGTCTCCACATCTCCTTGGGACTCCGCTCAGCACCTGCTGGCTGGGCACACCCCTGTTTTGACCCCCACTGACAGCTTGTTGGCAGTCCTGCCCTGCCACTTTGTGCCTGCTCCCCCGTGACTCTGCAGTTCCCGGATGGAGCCCTGTGTCAGCTGCTGTCTGGGAAGCTTTGTGCAGCCAGCCAGTCTAGAGGCTGCGGCCCCCCTGGTGAATCTCCACAGCAACACCCTGGCAGAGCTCCCCACCCTCGCCCCCCCTACACACACACTGGGAAGCTTCCGCCCCTCAAGCCTCCGTGCCAGGAACCTGTGGGAGCCGAATGCATTTGATTTCCTTCTCTGTGCTTTGTGTTCCTTCCCCATTCGCCCTGCTGGTTCTGCTATCCAGGGGGAAGCAGCTGGGCAGAGGCCCTGGGGGGACATTGTTGAAAGGCTTTTCTGCTCAGCAAATGCCCCTCCTGCTAACAGCTGGGGGCACATTGGAACTGGAGAGGCCTCCGATTCTGGCCCCTTCCTGCCTCCTGTCCCCAACTCGATGCCTGATCGGTCTGCTCTGCCATGGATGACCCTCCAGGTCTCCCTTGTATCCTCCTGATAACCCCTGACCCTTCTAATCCCCTATCCCAGTGTCACCATTAAAGCTTCCCTCCTGCCTTGCCTCCACAGTTTGGCCACAAAACCCCCACCACTGCCCTGTATCCCAACCCCTGCATCCCACTCCAGACCTGGAGTTTTCACTCAAACCTTGTCCTCTAGGGTAGCCTAAGAGAAAGGACATAAAGCTAGGAATCAAGGTGTCTCAACTCTGCCACTGTCTTGCTTGTCACCTGGGCCCCAGTTTCTTCATCTGTAAAATAGGGATAATATGAGCTGTCTCTGTGTATCTCAGAGAGATGGTTTGAGGAAAAACAAAAGTAATATATTAATTCAAGGTATTCTAATTGCTGACTTTCCAAACTCACAGCCTGGTCATCCCCACCCCACACTTCCCGAGTCACTGCTTTGACGAAAACAAATGAAACATTTTTAATGCACCTCGGCTCGCCAAAAGCTTGGAAGAAAAATCAAAGCCTGTTAGCTGACTACCTTGTTTTGATTTCAGAATTCTGCTCACAAGCAAGAGAAAATAAAAGCTGGGTGGGGGCAGCGGAGGGGAGTGAAACTGAAGAGGAAAATGGAGCCAGGCTTCCTTTCCCTTCATTCCTTAACCACCTAGCCAGCCCCTACTCCAGATCCCTGCAGCTTCCACCATCTTGACATTCAATTCTCCCACCTGTAGATTCAGAAAGCATCCTGGACAGGATGTGGGGAGCAGAGAATGCTCAATACTTAGAGTGGAGGCTAGTTACAAGCATCCAAAAAGTTTTGGTACTCACTTTTCCCTTCCCCCCATCATGGCATTTATGGACTTAGGCTTGTACTTTACTGCTTCCCCCTGTCTTTAATTAATTTTATTGTATATCTCTCTCCACTAGATTATAAAATCTTTGAGGGTAGAAGTTGTGTCTTCTAAGCCTTGTTTATTATCACAAATGCCTGGTACAATGCTCTGCCCACAATAAGTGCTCAATACATACCATGGATTGATTAATCCAAAAAATAGGAAAACCAGATCTAACAAGGCTGGGCCTCCTCAGGCAGGCATGTGCCCAAGATTGTTCCATTGGCCAAACTTTCAAATGATTATCCAAACTAATCTCGGTCCAGTTAGTCGGTCAGCCTGGATCACCGAAGCCAGCTTTCTTCCACCTGGACCGGGTTTTGCAAGGCCATTTCAGGGGGAGCATGTGTATTGTAGTGGGGGCCTGTTATCGGCCTGGCATAGTGACAGTGTATTAAACCCAGGCTCCTTGGCAGCAAACTGGCTAGCCAAATGGGAGACAAGAAGTAAATTCCCCCACTTACCTGGGGGACCTGTGAAGGTGGCTGGTAGCCAGGTCCAATGGGCCACAGCTTTTCCAGGTTTTTGTTCTGGTCTGCCCCACTTCAGAGTCACGGTTTGGATGCCTCTTGTGAAATCAGCCCCAGTGCTCGGCCATCCAAAGACTTGGAGGGTGAACACATGCAGGGAAGACAAAATAAAGTGGAAGAAATCCAGCAAGATATGAGCATTTCCCAGCCTAGCACCCCGGCTACCCCCCTCCCACCATGCCTGCCTGCCTAGGGAAGCCCATGTTAAACTGTTTGGAGTCATTTCTGGAACTCTCTAGCCATATGGAGGGACCTGGATTCTGAGGAGGAGGATGGAAGGCTAGCCCCTGCTCCCGGCTTAGGCCTGACTCGGGCCCAGCCCGTTCTTCTTGGCCTTTGCCCTTTGGCTGTTCCTGGGCCTCCAGTCAGCTCCGTTAACCATCTTGGCTGGAACCTGTTGATAGGAGAAAGGGGGGTGGAGACCCCACTTGCAGCTGAACAACACTGAGCTTCCTGCCTGCTATCGGCCGTAACCACACCCGGGACATTGTTTGAAGCATGGCTGAGGGGGCCCTGGGATGATGAGCCATGAGATTCAGGGAACCTCTGTGGGGTTGTGGCTGCACAAGCAGCTGTGTCGGGGTTCGGGGCAGGAGGAGATGGGGGTGGGGAGAGAGTAGGAGAGGACCCTGTCCTCTGGAGTTAGGGAAGCATCCTGGAGGACAATGCTGAGCCTGTGCCCATGGGGAGCCCGCCTCTGGACAGCGTTCAGGCCCCCGTTGGCTAACGCCCTTTCTGCAGCAGTGCTTTATCCTGCAGGGAGCCCAGAGGTTTCCATCATCATCATCATCAATCATATTTATTGAGCGCTTACTATGTGCAGAGCACTGTACTAAGCGCTTGGGAAGTACAAATTGGCAACATATAGAGACAGTCCCTACCCAACAGTGGGCTCACAGTCTAAAAGGGGGAGACAGAGAACGAAACCAAACATACTCACAAAATAAAATAAATAGAATAGATATGTACAAGTAAAATAAATAAATAAATAAATAAATAAATAAATAAATAAATAAATAGAGTAATAAATATGTACAAACATATATACATATATACAGGTGCTGTGGGGAAGGGAAGGAGGTAAGATGGGGGGGATGGAGAGGGAGACGAGGGGGAGAGGAAGGAAGGGGCTCAGTGTGGGAAGGCCTCCTGGAGGAGGTGAGCTCTCAGCAGGGCCTTGAAGGGAGGAAGAGAGCTAGCTTGGCGGATGGGCAGAGGGAGGGCATTCCAGGCCCGGGGGATGACGTGGGCCGGGGGTCGATGGAGGGACAGGTGAGAATGAGGTACGGTGAGGAGATTAGCGGCGGAGGAGCGGAGGGTGCTGGCTGGGCTGTAGAAGGAGAGAAGGGAGGTGAGGTAGGAGGGGGCGAGGTGATGGACAGCCTTGAAGCCCAGGGTGAGGAGTTTCCAGGCACTGAAGTGCTTCAGGCTTCCCTGTTTATGCTCATCTAGCAGGGCCAGTTCCTGTGTGGCTCCAGCAAAGCGCGGCCTCTGAGACGGCCAAGTGGAGTCCAGGGTGGGGCTGGTCAGGGTTCTCCCGGCCAGCCGAGGGAAGGGCTAGCTGCAGGAATGGCTGGACTGCTGCCCCAGGGTCCTTCTCTTCCACACACTCACACCCATGCATGCACATGAACACACACATGCAGGCATCACGCGCACCCACTCCCCTGTGTTTACTTCAAACACTCACTCCTTCTCCTATCATTACCGGGTCCCTGGGGGAGGAGGAGGGGCTGTTCCATGAAGCTGTGAGTCAGGGTATTTACAGATGGACCTCTGAGGTGGAACGTAGTACGGCGCTGCCCTCTGCGGTGGAGAGGCAGAATCATCAGGCTGGAAGGGACTTCAGGAGAAACTAGTCCCTGTGTCCAGTTCTCAACCAATCCAAAAGACACCCTTCTCCCCTGGACCATTTCTAAGCAAAGTTCCCCACTCTCCAGGGGAATATCAATCTGCGCATCAGGCAGAAACTCCTCACCCTGGGCTTCAAGGCTGTCCATCACCTCGCCCCCTCCTACCTCACCTCCCTTCTCTCCTTCTCCAGCCCAGCCCGCACCCTCCGCTCCTCCGCCACTAATCTCCTCACCGTACCTCGTTCTCGCCTGTCCCGCCATCGACCCCCGGCCCACGTCATCCCCCGGGCCTGGAATGCCCTCCCTCTGCCCATCCGCCAAGCTAGCTCTCTTCCTCCCTTCAAGGCCCTGCTGAGAGCTCACCTCCTCCAGGAGGCCTTCCCACACTGAGCCCCTTCCTTCCTCTCCCCCTCGTCCCCCTCTCCATCCCCCCATCTTACCTCCTTCCCTTCCCCACAGCACCTGTATATATGTATATATGTTTGTACATATTTATTACTCTATTTATTTATTTATTTTATTTTTACATATCTATCCTATTTATTTTATTTTGTTAGCATGTTTGGTTTTGTTCCCTGTCTCCCCCCTTTTAGACTGTGAGCCCACTGTTGGGTAGGGACTGTCTCTATATGTTGCCAATTTGTACTTCCCAAGCGCTTAGTACAGTGTCCTGCACATAGTAAGCGCTCAATAAATACAATTGATGATGATGATGATGATGAATATGCTACCCAGGACTGTGTGTTCACTTTGTGTTCTCTGACCTACCTGTCCAGGACTGACCTAACCTCTGGTTGAAAATCTTTTAACTCCATCCAGGTGGTCTTAATCAATCAATCAATCAATCAATCGTATTTATTGAGCGCTTACTGTGTGCAGACCACTGTACTAAGCGCTTGGGAAGTACAAGTTGGCAACATATAGAGACAGTCCCTACCCAACAGTGGGCTCACAGTCTAAAATCAATCAATCGTATTTATTGAGCGCTTACTGTGTGCAGAGCACTGTACTAAGCGCTTGGGAAGTACAAGTTGGCAACATAAAAGTTGGCAACAAGTTGGCAGCTTAAAAGGGGGAGACAGAGAACAAAACCAAACATACTAACAAAATAAAATAAATAGAATAGATATGTACAAGTAAAATAAATAAATAGAGTAATAAATATGCACAAACATATATACATATATACAGGTGCTGTGTACTTAACAGTATCAGGCTCATCAAGCCAAGAATTTTAAGGGATTTGACTCAGGAAGTTTTGGGGGTATTCATTCATTTAGTCAGTCAGTCATATTTATTGAGCACTTACTGTGTGCAGAGCACTGTACTAAGTGCTTGGGAAGTACAAGTTGGCAACATATAGAGACAGTCTCTACCCAACAACGGGCTCGCTCACAGTCTAGAAGGGGGAGGCAGGCAACAGAACAAACCATGTAGACAGGTGTCAAAATCATCAGAACAAATCGAATTAAAGCTATATGCACATTATTAACAAAATAAATAGTAAATATGTACAAGTAAAATAAATACAGTCATAAATCTGTACAAATATATATACAGGTGCTATGGGGAGGGGAAGGAGGTAGGGCGGGGGGGATGGGGAGGAGGAGAGGAAAAAGGGCCGAGGAAAGATTGAAAGGAGGATGAGTTTGTGCAGACAAGGTATAGTGTCTGTGAGATTAAGCCCTTTCGCATGTCTCCTAATTGGTCTGAGGATCAACCTGGTTGACATCAGTCTACTACCAGTCAGCCTGGTTTCTGGCAAAGGCTTTGCCATTCACAAGAACAGAGGAATATGGAGGTTTTCCCCACTGTCCTGAGTTAGCTAGGAGGAGATTTGAGGAAGATGGTGGGAGAAGAAAAAGGACCATATTTTCTGCGAAGGCCCAGATCCATGTAGTAGTATTAGCAGCAGCAGGAGGAGGAGGAGGAGTAGCAGCAGTAGTAGCAATGTTACTAGTAGTAACATTTGTTGAGACCCACTGGATGTAATGCACTGTACTGTGTGCTTGGAAAGTACAAAATAAAAAAGTGACACATTCTCTGCCCATGAGAAGATTACAGTCTAGGGGAGTTAGTGCACTCTACAACCCTCTAATTGCACTTACTCTTACCTGTGAAGCTGAGTTTACTTTTCTCTTTTTTTTTGCCAAGCAGTAGTAGTAGCAGTAGTAGTAGTAGGTTTATTGAGCACCCACCAGATGCAAAGCATTATACTAAGCACTAGGGAAGTACAAAACAAGCAACACATTCTGTGCTTACAGTCTCTCCACCTAGAATCAGATCCCATCTTCAAGTTCTTCATTTTCCCAGTCCCAAGGCATTTTCCTCTTTGCTGTGAACCTCAGCTTTCATGGAAGATACAGGGACAGTGTCAACATGACTTAGTCTTCCTTTGATCCCTCAAAGACTTGTGTAGGTAACATATGTGTGTGAGTATGTGTGTACGAATAGGTGGGTGTGTGAGTTTGCGAAGCCTCATGGTTTCTGAAATGTTAATGGAAATAGTGTTCAGTCACAACCTCCAGTGAAATAACCTTGGTGAGTCAGAGAACTTGAGCAGAAGATAACCTGGTTGCTGGGATAGAGCAAATGGCCTAGGCTGCAGGTCCGTGAGCTGAATTATATCAGTTCTTTGTTCTGAAAAGAGAGGCCCGGACCTGAAGTATGCCCCAAGCTAAACATTTCAACACCACAGAGCCTTTTACAACAAATCATGAACTGATCTGTGGGCAATCAGATTCAACACCCAGGTTGAGTCTCTGTAAATACATGTCCTCCCTAACTACAATTCTGTGACTCTCTCATTTTCACTGTGGATTTTGGGAGAATAATAATTCCACCTTTGTCTCTCCTTATGCATTGACTAAGGTCTCTTACAAGCCTGTAATTTCAGTCTCTCACTCCCTCTTTCTCATCCCCCCTCCTGTCTCTTTTTCTCTTTCTAGGACTATCTCTCTCTCACACTCTCGCCTAGAGAGCAAGCCATTGAAATTAGGCATGGAGCTGGTGTGTAGCTTGTTTTCCTTTTCTTTATCATACCTGGGCAGTTTGCAGGATGATTTCCGGAATGCTCTTTGATCTCCAGTGTGCTCTGCCTTCTGAGTGAGGAAACAGTCTGGCTGCCTTGGGAAGCCGTATCCTTCCTCCCTCCCCCATCTTGGCCAGTGAGGTTAATGTCACAGTGAATGAAATACGCCCCTGCTCAGGGTCGGAGGTTTAGGCTGAGCTGCCTTATCTGCAGTCGAGCTTCCTGCCCCGGAGATAGGTTACAGTTTCCTGGTGGGCTTTGTTCAGTGGATTGGGTGTTGTCTTGCTATTCTTACTCCTTTGACCCACGTTAGAAAAATGGCTTTTTCCTCTGTCTGTGGTCCCGTCCTTCAGGATGCCCTTGAGCATCCCCGATCATTCTGTCAATGCCCATCCCTGCCTCTGAGCCTAGGGCTGATTTTCAATCGACTCTGCATCTTGGGAATTGAAGTGCACAGCCTATTAGTTCAGGGCAGACAGAGTTTGGCCCTCCTGGACCAGCTGCAGGCCTGCTCCGACCAGGCCTGTGCTTGGCACACGAGCAAACAGGGTTCAGTGCTTCCCCTGCTTCCCCATTGCGACCAGGTGACCCTGGGCCCTCACACCACGCTCTTGCGCCTAAAGAAGGGCAGCCATCTCTTTCATCATCAATCGTATTTATTGAGCGCTTACGATGTGCAGAGCACTGTACTAAGCGCTTGGGAAGTACAAATTGGCAACATATAGAGACAGTCCCTACCCAACAGTGGGCTCACAGTCTAAAAGGGGAGACAGAGAACAAAACCAAACATGCTAACAAAATAAAATAAATAGAATAGATATGTACAAGTAAAATAAATAAATAGAGTAATAAATATGTACAAACATATATACATATATACAGGTGCTGTGGGGAAGGGAAGGAGGTAAGATGGGGGGATGGAGAGGGGGACGAGGGGGAGAGGAAGGAAGGGGCTCAGTCTGGGAAGGCCTCCTGGAGGAGGTGAGCTCTCAGCAGGGCCTTGAAGGAAGAGATTTACGGAGAAGGTGATTAAATGAATACAATTCCAAGCTATGAGTTCATTTTTCTGTACAGGCTTTTATCCCCTCTGTAGTCAATCGCACAATAACTGGGCTGGGCCACATTTGCCTAAAAGAGAACAAGGTATCAGAACTGCAGGGACTGTGAATTACAGTAGACAATATTGTAACACTGTGACCTTTAGAAATACCTGCTTTTGGATTGGCTATTTGTCCCTACTGTAAAGAATCACTGGAAAGGAGCCTATTTCATTATAAGGCTGTGTAATGTTAGAAATGAGCTGCCCAGTGTAATAATAGTAATAATAATAATATTTGTTGTGCTTACTACATGACAAGTATTCTGCTAAGCACTGGAGTAGAAATGAGATAATCATGTCAGACATAGTCCCTGTCCCACATGGGGCTCATAATCTAAGAGGAAGGGAAAACAGGTATTCTATCCCCATTTTGCAGACTGTAAGCTCGTTGTGGACAGGGAATGTGTCTGTTTATTGTTGTATTGTACTCCCCCAAGTGCTTAGTTCAGTGCTGTGCACACGATAAGTGCTCAATAAATACTACTGAATGAATGAATTAATGAACTGAGGCAAAGAGAAGTTAAATAATTCACCCAAGTTCTGAGAAGGTCTTTGGCTCTCTGCCATCAGGGCACTCTATCCCTGTCCCTTGCATGCGTGGGTGTAATTTCACATCCCTGCACTTTAGGAGAAGATAGTACTAAGTGAGTGTGTGTGTGTGTGTTTGTGTGTGTGCACACGTATGTGTGCATACATGCATGCGCGCCTGTGCAACGCCTCATCCTCAGTTTATAAAGTGACCTTAACCAGGGAATGTGGGAACCAATACGAAAACATTTTTCTGCTTCATCAAAGAGCAACTGACATGCATCAATCCTAGGCCACCTGCAGGGTCCCCAGCTAGAACACAAGACAGAGACAGAGAGAACAGCATTTGCTCAGCTCTCCCCATCTCCCGCCCAGTGGGAGAGAGATTCACTCCCCTGCATTGAAGAAAAAAAAAAAAAAAAAATCAAAATCCTGGCCTGAGAGGCTCAGCGTACTCCCAGTTCAACACTGGGAAGGGAAAACACAAATCCAGGTAGAGGGCCGGAGTTCCATGAAGTCGAGAACGCGCAACCTCAGCAGTTCGGTGGCAGGGCATAATTAATGTTTACTTATCATCAGCAGCTTTCTGTGCCAGCAATCATGGCAGACTGCAACTGAGCAGGGAAACCAGGAACCCTGCTGCTTTCAGCTGTCTGGAACAATAATTACATCGTGCCACAGCACCTCTGGGCGTCTGGCACCATTTATCCTCCCCAACTTCTCTCACTGGTTACCTGCCACAGGGTAATCCCCCAAGCAACCAATCATCTTCATCATCTTCATACAAAAGGTGGAGAGCATCATAATGGGAAAGCTATAGCTCCGCTTTCCGAAAGCTGGGCTGATGGCTTAATTGAGGTTAAAATAAGCTCCAATCAGAGAGGTAAGGACCTAACAGGACTACTTAATCTTATATAAATACAGGAGAGTTGCAAGGGCCTGCGCGGCGAATACTAAGCAGCTTCAGTAGGGTTTCTATGGAGAATAATCATTAGCCAGGGCCTGAGCAGATTGGACTGAGAGCAGCCTGTTTAGCATTCAGGCTCTGATGGCAACGGCGCGGCACCCGAGGCTAATTTGAATTTTTTTCCTTACTTCTATCTGTGGAATAACTGATACCAAGCCCCCCCGTCCCCTCAGACTGCCCGGTTGAAATCAATAGACGCTTAATCTGCCGCTCAGACCGGCGGCACTGAGCCCAGTGTCTGTAATGGAGCTGCCGTAGTGTTCCTGGTCAGGGACTGGAGAGCACTGGGCAGGAGTCAGACAGCACTGCCCACGAGCCAAAAAACATTGGCCTGTGAGCGGAGAGTGCTTCCAGGGGCTGGAGAGCAGTGTCCAGGGGTAAATGAGCACTGATCAGGCCTGGAGAGCACTAACCATCATCATCATCATCATCAATCGTATTTATTGAGCGCTTACTATGTGCAGAGCACTGTACTAAGCGCTTGGGAAGTACAAATTGGCAACATATAGAGACAGTCTCTACCCAACAGTGGGCTCACAGTCTAAAAGGGGGAGACAGAGAACAAAACCAAACATACTAACAAAATAAAATAAATAGAATAGATATGTACAAATAAAATAAACAAATAAATAGAGTAATAAATATGTACAAACATATATACATATATACAGGTGCTGTGGGGAAGGGAAGGAGGTAAGATGGGGGGATGGAGAGGGGGACGAGGGGGAGAGGAAGGAAGGGGCTCAGTGTGGGAAGGCCTCCTGGAGGAGGTGAGCTCTCAGCAGGGCCTTGAAGGGAGGAAGAGAGCTAGCTTGGCTTAACCAGGGGGAAAAGAGCACTAGCCATGGCCTGAAGATTGGTGGCCAGAGCCACTAGAGCACTGAACATGGAGCAGAGACCACTGACTGTAGCCCGGAGAGCACTGGCCAGAGGACGAGAAAACTTACCAGCGGCCACCCTGGAGATCCTCTCAAGCTCCCTCCCAACAGGCAACATGAGTGTGAGGTTTGGCTACGCATGCCAATCCTACATTGCTTTTCTTTCAGAGTCTGTCATCTCATAGGCAGTGACTAAACCAGTTCAGTGGTACCATTTGGTTCTCTTTTCTACTTCTTTCCCACCAGGGAACTTGTAAATTTCTACAGGAAACAGGGAAGAGACTTTCTTCCCTTTTCTCAGGGCTAGTGTTGGCACAGAATCAACTGGATCCTACAAAATGCTGAACTATTTAAATCCGTTCATTCAATTGTATTTTTTTGGGCGCTTACTATGTGCAAAGCACTGTACTAAGCACTTGGGTGAATACAGAGAAGGAGCATGGAAAGAGCATGGGCCCGGGAGTCAGAGGTCATGGGTTCTAATTCCATCTCCCCCACTTGTCTGCTGTGTGACCTTGGGCAAATCACTTACCTTCTCTGTGCCTCAATTCCCTTATCTGTAAAATGGGGATTAAGACTGTGAGCCATCTGTGGGACAGGGACCGTGTCCAACCCATTTATCTTGTATTGACCCCAGTGCTTAGAACAGTGCTCAGCACATAGTAAGCACTTAATAAATCCTGGCTCTGCCACCTGTCTGCTGTGTGATCTTGGGCAAGTCACTTCACTTCTCTGTGCCTCAGTTACCTCATCTGTATAATTGGGATTAAGCCTGTGATTGCTCTGTGGGACAGGGAGTGTGTCCAACCTGATTATCTTGTATCTACCCCACTGCTTAGAACAGCACCTGGCACATAGTTAGTGCTTAACAAATGCTATTATTATTATTATTATTACAACAACAGACACATTCCCGGCCCACAGTGAGCTCACAGTCTACAGGGGGAGACAGACATTAATATAAATAAATAACAGGCAGAATAAACACCGTGAGGGAGAGGGCACTAAGTAAAACTGCATCTGGGCAAGAGGGAGCACTAAGCAAGACCGAAGCAGGGCGAGAGCTAAGCGAAGCAAGGGACAGTTGGGTTAGAGGGTGCGGGGAGTTGAATAACCAGATCAGCTTTGAGAACAGTCAACAAGGGCCCAGAATCAACCCAGAATCATAGTGGGGAGCAGGGGGGGAGTGGCGGGGCCGGCAGAGCAAAGAATTGCGCCTCCACCCAGCTCCTGTATCCCTGCTCGCTCACCTCCCCCCCGAAATTAATTACTGGATTGATTGAGCGAGAGCCCTGTAAAAGGCCCTGCCCCCTCACACCGTGCCCCCATGCCTCCATGCCCCCGGCCCACCCAAGTCCCATCTGCTCTGCCTGCTCCCCTCCCCATCTGCTCCTCATTTCCGAGCTTGCAATCAGGGCCTCGGGAGGTTCCAGGGGCCTCCATGGAGGCATGAGCGGGGGTGGTGAAGGTCTGACCTAACACTTCAGGAAAAAGACAGAGGCTGAGGAAAGGGCAGCCGAACTCTGACCTCAAGGTGCCAGCAACTCTGGAGGGAATCACAGGAAAGCCGGGAGAAGCCCTTGCCAAACCGAGAGGTCGTTTTGTCATTCTCCAAGCCTCTGGACATGCCATACTGAGGCATGTCAGTAGGTCCTGCCCCCTACCCTCGCCCAGAGCCACCCCCAGACATGGGCATCACTGTGGGCCGATAGATGCCACCAATGCAGAGGCAAGTCTGGTTGTGCCAGAGCCTGGGTCCATGATATGATCGTGACCCCTGCCAGGAGCAGGGCCACAGTGGTGCCTGCTGTCTGCCAAACTTGGAAACGGAACCCCGGCTAGCCAGGGCTTTGCCCCCGCTTATAAATAATCCATCTCAATGAGACAGCAGAGGACAAAAGTCTTAAAACGGACTGAAAAATGACTCCTCTCTGGCTGAAAAAACTCTGGGAGCTTCCAAAACGTAAAAGCCCCAGCACGCTTTTCCTTTAACTTTGAACGCCCAGAAAATCATTTGAAAGTGAAAAGCAAAGGATATTGGAAACTGCCTTCTCATAGCCTAAAAGGGGCTTATTGACCGGCCATATAATCCACATCAGGATGCGGAGTGGCACAGCAGAGGATGAATTAGAAAATGCAGCTGGGGAGAGGGAAGGGACAAATAGTTTACATTACGGGAAGCAGCATGGCCTAATGGAAAGAACACAGGACTGGGAGTCAGAGGACCTGGGTTCTAATCCCGGCTCTGCCATTTGCCTGCTGGGTGACCTTGGACAAGTCATTAACTTGCCTCAGTTTTCTCACCCATAAAATCAGGATTTCTAATTAGATTGTGAGCCCCATGTGGGACAGGGACTATAACAAACCTGATTAACTGGTATCTATGCCAGTGCTTTAGAACAGTGCTTGACAATAAAGTAAGCACTTAACAATCAATCACTCAGTCAATCAAGCAATGGTATGTATTGAGCGCTTACTATGTGCAGAGCACTGTACTAAATGCTTGGGAGAGTACAATGTAATGGAATTAGCAGATGTATTCCCTGCCCATAAGGAGCTTACAGTCTAGAGGGGGAGACAGACAGTAATATGAACACATAAGTATTTTATAATATAATATATCATTTAAAGATATGTACATAGGTGCTGTGCGGTTAGGGGTGGGGCAAATATTAACTGCCCAAAGGTCATCAATCCAAGTGGCTAGATGACTCAGAAGACAGAGCAAACCAGGAAAAAGAGGCTTAATTGGGAAGGCCTCTTGGAGGAGTTGTGACCATAACAGTGCTCTGAAGGTGGAGAGAGAGTGGTGGTCTGGCATATACTGAGGGGAAAGAAGTTCCAGGCTAGGGGGAGAAAGTGGGAAAGGGGTTGGCAGTGAGATAGATGTGATCAGGGCACAGTAAGCAAGCTGGCACTAGAGGAGCGGAGTGCAGGCCTAGGGCTATAGTAGGAGATCAGCGAGGTGAGGTAGGATGGAGCAAGCTGACTGAATGCACACCGGGTGGTGGCCAGTCAGATGACAGAGTTTACTAGATGATGTGGAGGGCACCATCCTCGCTGGCCGAACAAATATTACAAGATAAATTATCCTACGGAGCCAACTTCAGCTGAAAGATTTTATCTCAGTTCACTCCAGGGCCTGGTTTGTGAGATCACTCTACCCGCTACCATATCAAGGCCAAGTCAATGGAAGCGGTGAGGAGGTTTGGGTTGGGTTGGGCAGAAACAAGGGCAAGGCAAACTGGCAGGATCAGTCGGGATTCTGGGGGTTAGGGTTGGGGTTGCCTGAGGACCTGGCTCTTCCAGTAGTGTCTCCCAACACCTTTTATTTCCTCAGAAATTTGGAACCGACCCATCAAGGCTTGGTGCCCCGTTCTCTTGGTGGGGCGAGGGATCAGTCCATGGAAAAATGAGACGAGGTGTGACTAGCACCGATGTGTTCATTCCTGGGGATCAGAGTTCAAGCGTGGGAGTGGGCGACCAGGGTGGGACAGGGTGGGACCCTGGAGACTGCCAGCCCTGGCCTCTGTGAGGCCTAACATGGAGTTCCCTCTGGCAACTGTGAGGAACTGGCAACTCCCTGGTGCAACTGAGGCTCCCAGAGAAAATCTGAGGGGGTAGATGGCTCTTCGCTGCCAGGGAATGGGGTTTTGGGGGAATGGGGCTACGGGCTTGCATCCTAGGGATCCTGAGGATGGGAAACTTCAAAGGGAGAGTGGAGTGGTTCTTGCTGTCAGAGCAGGGGCTTTGTCAACAGCAACCCTTCACCTTGAACCTTCTCCCCTGCTCTGCTGGAGTTCAGCAAACAGCTCCCTCCCACCTCAATATGGTTCCTCTCCTCTTCCCCTCAGGCAGCCAGGCTGTCTGTCTGTCAGGGAGTCAGTCAGCTAGCAGAATCTATTGAATGTTTCCAGGGTGCACAGCAATGGCCTGGAGGTTGCGAGCCAGTAATGTCTACATTGCTGCCAGATAAGACTGAGCCTCCCCTCCAGAGGGTCAACAGGAATCAGCTTTGATCCTCACCTTCCCCTGCCCATCACAGAAGGGCTTATCTTCTTAGCCCTGCTGCCGAGTTAAGGGAAAGGACTGAAATTCCCTGTGAGTCTGGATGGTGGGGGGGATTTGAAATGAGAAATGGGGACTTTTTTTCTCCCGCCACTCTCTCCGCAGGTGCCAGGAAATAGGTGTAGACAGCGCTTAATACAATAAATACCATCAATTGATTGATCTCCTTAGCCCGGACCCACGATCTTTGGAAGACTCAAGATTAGCCACAGGCCTGCAAGTCCAGAAACGAGTTTGGATCTCAACCTGCATGAATGGAAGCTGGTTTTCTCCAAGGATGACCCTAGCCTGCCCGGCACAGGGAGAAGAATGACTTGCCTGTGAGGGGAAAGCACTTGGTTTTAAGGCCCATGAATAGGCTTTGAAAATTCCCGTGACTAATTCTTTCCCTTTCAGTTATCCTCATTGTGAAAATTCAACTGAAAGTCTCCCACCCGATGCTGCACAATTGGCGGCTTTGAGCAGCGCCTTAGTCCAGAGCAGAGTTTGACTCTCGCCTTGTGGATTTGGAGAGTTGTTTTTCTTTCAGGAAAATCTCAGAGTGCCCAGGAAGAGGAAAAAGGAAAGTCAAAGCGATCTCTGGGCCCCCACTGCTGACTATCACATCATCTCTGGCTTGAGTTTCCGCTTTTCAAACGGACCCTGAAGAGGCTTTCTGAAGTTCATAGACACACATGCACGCACATACGCATGCACACACGCACTCTCTCTCCCTCCCCAGTGGGGTGGGGTTAATTTTAAGTTTCCCAGAACAGTGGGAGCAGCATCATATATCTCAAACAGAGCAAACCGAGTCTGCCCCAGGGGTTTCCCGGCTTCCCCGCCCACCCAGAGCCTCAGCCACCATGTTTGTTGTTGACCTAAAGATGCTTGATGTTGCTATTGGTGTCTGTTTTTTTCCCTACTTATTTTCCCTGCTGCACCTACTTGACCTCTCCCCAAAGCCCAGTGCTCCATAGGAACCATGAAGCCGGAGGCTGACACTCCCCTAACCTGTATCCCCAGTTCGCCACACAATTTGCACACATACATAGCTCAAAACCCATACACAATTTCCAAGCACACACTAAGCTCAGCCACCATGCAAAAAACAAGTTAGTGTTCAAATTATTGGGAAGGTACATAGACCTTGAATGATGTTAGGCAGGATAATTGTACTGTCCCTGACCGAAGATAGTAAGCCACAAAAGAGCTTATGAAAATGGAACACACCTAGTTCTCCTAGAATGCTAGGGCAGACTTCTTGGGGAACCTTATGCTAAGGAAAGCTCACATGTTGTGTGTTCGACCAAGCTCGCATCACCAGAAAGATGTCTCTAATTCCCCAATTATGTTCTAACGGAAATACGTATTGAAAAAACCGAATCAATCAATGGGATTTATTGATCGCTTAGAGCAGAACGTAGCGGACATTTTATTGTAGTGCTTTTTGCCACTTTGTGGTTGGTTGGGCCTTGACCTGACACCTCCTCATTCTCTGCTGAGAAGAAGCTGCGTGGCCTACTGAAAGAACAGGGGACTGGGAATCAGGAGACCTGGGTTCTAATCCTAGCTCTGCCTCTTGCTTGCTGTGTGACCTTGGGCAAGTTGCTTAACTTCTCTGGATCCTGGTTTCTTCAACTGTAAAATGGAGTTTCAATATCTGTTCTTCTGCCCCTTAGGCTGGGAGCCCCATGTAGGACAAGGGACTCAATCCAGTGGGATTGCACTGTTTCTATCCTAGAACTTAGTAAAGAGTTTGGCGCATAGTAAGTGCTTAAAAATACTATTATTATTATCATTGTTTTTGTTGTTAACATTAATAATAAAAGAGCTCTCTACCTTAAACCCCATATGGGGTTCACTTCACTATTCACCATAAATCATTTTTCCAAGGGGTAACCTCAGAAATCTGATGGTTAGAGTTAATAAATATCCAACAGTTCTTTCTAATGAATCTCAACACTTCCATCCATGCCTTAGAAAATCTCCCACAGGATGGATGTGAGAGCAGGAGAAATAGAGGCAGAGAGAGAGAAAGAGTTTGCCCCCATCTCCTGATGCTTTGGTTAGCATTCTGGGATGATCTTTGGCCTCCCTCTTGCTTTCTCATCAAGTCCCTAATCTTAGATGTTGTGAAAGATGGGAGTTTTGATTTGATGAGAGCTGTAACTATTTGTTCCAAGAGAGGGATTTATTGAGGTGTTGGAAATCTTCAGTGAAAGGCCCTTGTCCTTTTTTCAAGCAAAGCCAGATTAAATCTCTACTCTGGGTCTCCAGACCTATTTTAAATGCAAATTGGTCACATTAGCTGACTGCCATTTTCCTGCCCAAGGCCTGTTCCCTTTGCTCTGTGGCCTAGGCTGCTTTCAGTTCTGGCTCGATTCAGAATGTGTCTCCTCCGATCATCAATTCTGGGAAATTTCTCAATCGTTAAGTTGGCATTTTACACTTTTTAAAAGCCATCTGGGATTGAATGCAACATCGGATGCTTTGAAAGGATTTTCCCAGAGGGGGAGCAAGGGAAGAGAGTGATTCGGTGTCTCCAGGTCAGAAATAAGTGGAGGAAAAGAACATGCAAAATCTCCAGTGCTGTGCATGCTGTCCTTTAAACACACAATGCTAAGTACTGACGGGTCACAGGCAAGCAGCAGGAGGAGCCCACACTTAGGCTGAAAGCCTTAATGATTGAGGAGACTGCATTGGACACGCAACCATTTTTTTTTGCCTTCAATGGTGATTTCAGTTCTTGTCTACGGTACCTTGAAAGATGTCATCACTATGGTGACTGACTCGTGACCCTTTGGCCCCAAAGGCCCGCTCTTGAAGACCCAAGAACTCTCCCCTCGTGATCGTTGCATTTCCCATTTGCAGAGCCGGGAGCTGCAAGCCCCCGCCTCCTTCGGAAGAGGGACTGCAGGCATCACCAGCACAGGGCAGACGAGGGAAAAGCTGGAGGGAGAGAGATCCTGAGGTCCTGTGGGAAGCAGGGTCTGGGCATTCAGACTGGACTCAGACCATTGGGCCACCCTTCATTCCCTCGGGTTACAGTCAACTTTTTTCTTGCCAGCAATAATCCTTTTAGCATTGAGGGCAATTCACGGAAGAGGCTAGTCCTAGGGAGTTGTGGCCCCGTGCATGAAAGGGCAAGTTTCAGGCTCATTTGGGAAGGGTTGAGAGTCATAGGGGATTTTTGGAATGAAGCCGCATCTTGATCGTGGCCCCCCCCAGGACCATCATGGTTGGGGGAGTGTTCTGCCCAGCCAGCCAGGGGCTTCCATGGTGGCATCTAGGTCAGTTATGTAAACTCAAAGATGCTGAGGTCTTTGAATATATCATTGCTGATCCCTCTTATTTAACAAGGATGATCCCCACTAACTGGAAATTCTACTGAGAAGCTGCACAGAGGCAGGAGGATGGCTTCAATGATGACCTCATAATAATAACTGTGAGATTTGTTAAGCACTTACTATGTGCCAAGCATTGGGGTAGGTGAAAAAAAATCAGATTAAACACAGTGTAAGGGAGAGGAAGAACTGGAGTTTAATCCCCAGTTTGGAGATGAAGAAACTGAAGCACAGAGAAGTTAACTGACTTATCCTAGGACATCCAGCAGACAAGTGGCCGAACCGGGATTAGAACCCAGATCTCCTGACTCCCAGCCCTGTTGTCTTTCCATTGGGGCATGCTGCTTTATGAGCTCCCTTCCAGCCTTAGGAGTCTCCTAGATGAAAGTTTACATAATTATAGACTGAGACCAACACTTGCGCATCGGCGGCAGAGTCCTCCCACTGGCTAACATTGAACAGTTACTGCTTCTCTACGTCCCCAGTTGTGTTTTCTCCACTGTAAACTTATTACCACAAACCCCAAAGCAGAATGAGCAAGCGTGGTGAGTGCCGTGGAGCAGGACACAACGCTGCAGGCGGCCATGCCGGCATTTAAGTGAGGGAGTAAACAACCCCAAATCGAATTGGCTTTCCATCAGCAAGAAACAAAGGGGAAGGTAATGAGGGAGAAGGAAGGAAAAGGCTGCTAAGGGAAGACTAAGACGCTCAGACGCCTCTGGCTGCCCCCCCTTTCCCAGCTGGGCCCCGTCACCAGGCCTCTAGGCAGATACCGGCCAAGAACCGACTGACTACATTTTATTTTCAAATGCTCCTTGGAGCTCCTATGCTCAATGGAGTGATAATAATAATAACAATGACGGTATTTGTTAAGCACTTACTATGTGCCAGGCACTGTTCTAAGCACTGGTCTAGATAGCAGCTAATAAGGCTGGGCACAATCCCTGTCCCAAGTTTGGCTCACACTCTTAATCCCCATTTTACAGATGGGGTAACTGAGGCACAGAAAAGTGAAGCGACTTGCCCAAGGTCACACAGCAGACAAGTGGCAGAGCCGGAACTAGAACCCAGGTCCTTCTGACCCCGAGATCCGTGCTCTAGCCGCCGTGCTGATCCACCCGGAGTTTGACTCATGGGGTGCGCCCGGATTTGGGGGTGGGGAAACATGAGGTTTTTTTGAAGAGCCATACCCTATATGCATTTGAGGACACAAATTGAACTAGGAAAAACGCAAAAAAAAAATCATTTCAGCAGGAGGGTGCTGAAGTTCGGTGAGCACATGGTTGTGGGCTCCTTGAAAGGGGATCACAAAACACATTGGCAGTCCACCCTGACTGCTTCAGCAAGCAAGGGCAAGCTCCCTGCCCGTCCACTGGAGATTTTGGAAAGGCCTCGGCCCGGGGGGTGTCCAGCAGTGGGTCTGTGGCTGTCTGTGGCTTGTTCTACCTCTAGCCTCTTTTGGGGTCTGAGGAGGTCCAGAGTGGACTTCCAGCCTAGATCGGCAGCCCCCAGGTTAGCGCAGACTGGTAAATGGCATGGCCCAGGTCATGCTAGATTGGTTCCAATCCATGTCACAAGGAATGCTGGTGGTTGGGAAGTCAAATAACTATTCCATTTTGCAGTGTTCTTAGAGCTCCTGAGCCAGTCTTCTCCACCCAAGCACTCTAAACACTTCAGGGACCTTGGGCTAAAAGTCTCTCAGAGGCCCTCAGCTGACTGCCATTCTGTCCTTCGCTGAGTTTTTCCTAGAATAGTGCCTTTCCTTGCAGTGGCCAGCATGAAGTTTCATTTCCACAGAAAGTATCTCAAGCCTGTGGAAGAAGCTCTATACTTGATAGGACAATAATTGCATTCCCTTGCTGAGATTGATTTCTTCTTGAGAGACAAGATATTACGCCTCTGAGGGGCAGCTCCAGCTCATCCACCATCTTGTTCATGGCTTGCCTAGGGCTTAAATCTTTGGCCTGGGGAGGGTAAGTCTTATTGCCCAAGCTTTTCTCTGGTTGGCCTAGGGAGAAAGTACTGGAAATAGGCCTCAGATGGAAGGGGGTAGAAAACAACATGGTGTGTACTAGAGCCCTGAGGTATGTCCAAGGTCTGTCGGACACAACAAAAATCAAAGCAACATCACCCAGTTGAGTATTTTCATTTCTGAGCAAGCGAAAAGATCAGAGAAGTAGCCATTTTGTCTTTTAATAGTGAAGCCCACTGTTTGTCTTCCATAATACCTGGGCACTTCTAAATCCCATTCTAAAGTGAAGTCATCCTCCCCCCACGCACACACACGCTCCCTTTCCCCCACTCACACACAACCCTGGAGCTCGAACTCTCCCAGAAGATAATGAACAGTGCAGACAAATCAAACTGACAGGTAATTTACCATTAACGGTTTGATTTCATCAGTCTGGCCACAATGCATTATGAACTAGGAAAATTAGACAAGTCAAGACGATGATAGTATCAGTGTTTAATGTTTATTTTCCATTACCTAGCAGCAAAATGATTCTTAATAAAATATAACTGTGCTCTAAGTGAAAAACTCCAAGAAGTTCAACTCCTACTGACTGTCTTAGCTAAGCTGCCTTGGCTTGTTACAGGAAGAGACCATATGTCTCTTTTTCAATAATTGGTGTAATGACTAGAAAATCATGCAGATGTATTACTCAATAAACACCACTTAGACAAAACAAAATGAGACAAGGCAGCGCTTCTATACAAATTAAACTTTCATATTCACTAATGAAGGATATGGAATTTCTTTCCTCCTACTATGTATCAAAGGTAATCTGCCCGACTCCACGGAATATGAGCTAACAGAATTCTACCCCAGCCACCTCGGCCAAGTACAGGCTTTGGAGTCGGACGTCGTGGGTTCAAATATGGCTCCGCCACTTGCCAGCTGTGTGACTTTGGGCAAGTCACTTAACTTCTCTGTGCCTCAGTTACCTCATCTGTAAAATGGGGATAAGGACTGTGAGGCCCATGTGGGACAAACTGATCACCTTGTAACCTCCCCAGCGCTTAGAACAGTGCTTTGCACATAGTAAGCGCTTAATAAATGCCATCATTATTATTATTATTATTATTATTACGGGTGAGGGGCAGGTGGAGCAGAAGGGAGAGGAGCTGTTGAAAATCTAAAGTTCAACCAAGTGTGGGTGCTTTTCTACCTGGAGGGCAAGGAATGAGGAACAGGGCTGAACAGTTCCCACCCTTGATCTAACCAGAAGTCAGCTGGGTGTACAAAACCCTTCTGTGAGCCTGCTGTAACACTAATTATGGTACTTGTTGAGCACTTACTATATATCAAGCACTATTCTAAGTGCTGGGGTCGACACAAGTTAATCAGGTTGGACAGAGTCCCTGTCTCACATGAGGCTCACCATCTAACTAGGAGGGAGTAGGGTTTAATCCCCATTTTACAGATGAGGTAACTGAGGCACAGAGAAGTTAAGTGACTTGCCCAAGGTTACACAGCAGCCACATGGCAGAGCCGGGTTTAGAACTCAGGTACTCTGAGTTCCAGGGCTGTGCTCTTTCCACTAGACCAAGTTGCTTCTCCATATTCCCAAGTGGCCCAGGTCTTTTGCCAGAAATGTCATTTTGGATCCTCATTTTTCTGGCCTGGAACTTGGCCCCTAAGCTCCTCGGAGACCTCAGACAATGGGCAGGGGTGGAATTTTTGGCCAAAAAAAACCCACTAGGAGGGGAGCCTTCAAAGGCCTCCATTCCCCCTCTCACATATAACCACCTGTGGTCCTGCATACACCCTGACAGTTGGCCTGGGACCGTGGTTTGATGGGTGCTGACACAGTAATCAGTCTCCACCCAGCACATACCACATCCCCATCCCCACATGAAAGCCCCTTCTTCAATACTCCAAGAGGAGCCCAGAGGTTCAGTGATTGGCCCAGGGAAAGTACTGCCACTCACACTCCCTCTTCTCCATTTCATTTGTGGTCTAGGCCCAGAGATTTACAGAGAGGTTTCAGGGAATCTTCTCCCTCTGATCTACGGACCTAACAACTGCTCCAAATGTCACACGAAATGTCAAGTAAAGAACCTTCCGGACTGTGTCCTCCCTATAAGGAATAATCCCCAAGCCAGGGTTTTCAACTGGTCATGGCAGAACAGGCAAAACAGGCCTTGGGATTCACTGGGCCACATGGGAGCAAAATTGGAAATGAAATGGCAATGGAAAAGAGAAAGCATTTACAAACCTCCATCAGATCAGGAACAGAAAAGGGTAACGCTCAGTCCTAAGTTTAAAGTGCATTTGCCCGTCCTGGGCAGGCAGGGCTGAAAGGAACTGACATCTTGAACTCAAGAGGGCAAGATGCGGAAGGAAGGGAAAGTCATAGTTCAGAGCTAATGCAGCTCTAATTTACAATAATTTATGAGGGCAGCCCCCCACTCCAACTCCCACATTAGAGAGAAGGTCCCAGGCTAGTGTTTTGCTAGTTTCAGGGTATCACAGTCTCTGTTTTTGTTTATGGTTCCCAGCAAACACAGGTGGAGGTCTGGCAAAGCGTAATGACCTTATTCCTCACCTGGCTTCCGAGAGTATGGGCAACAGTACTAGCTGGAGGCATGCCTAGCTGCAGATAACACTACCTGCTCCCCAAACAGGTTCAAGAACCTCAAGTACCCAAGGCTGGACCTCATAGGTTTCAGTAGGCTTCTCCCAGGAAATCTGCAGGGTCTGTTTTGCTGCCTTGACAGAACCCACAATTCTGGGAAGCTTCCCAGGAATGAGGAACAGCATGGCTTCTCCAAAAGCACACAAGTCTAGGAGTCAGGGGATCTGGGTTTGATTACTGGCATTGCCACTTTTTTTTAATGGTATTTGTTAAGTGCTTACTATGTGCTAGGCACTGTACCAAGTGCTGGATGCAAGCTAATGAGGTTGGACACGGGCCAGGTCCCAAGTGGGGCTGACAGTCTTAATCTCCATTTTAAAGATGAGGTAACTGAGGCCTAGAGAAATTAAGTGACTTGCCCAGGGTCACATAGTAGAAAAGTGGCCAAGTGGGGATTAGAACACAGGTCCTTCTTACTCCCAGGCCCATGCTCTATCCACTAAGTCATCCTGCTTCTCATTGCTTGCTGTGTGACCTTGGATAAGTCACTTAACTTCTCCATAACTGAACTGATTATTTTGTATCTACCCCAGCACTTAATATATAGTAAGCACTTAATACCACTACCATAATAATAATAATAATAATAATAATAATAATGATGGCACTTGTTAAGCACTTACTATGTGCAAAGCACCGTTCTAAGCGCTGGGGAGGGGAAACAAGGTAATGAGGTTGTCCCATGTGGGGCTCACAGTCTTAATCCCCCATTTTACAGATGAGGTAACTGAGGATCAGAGGAATTAAGTGACTTACCCAAGGTCACACAGCAGACATGTGGCGGAGCCGGGATTCGAACCTATGATCTCTGACTCCAAAGCCCGGGCTCTTTCCACTGAGCCACACTGCTTCTCCGAGGAGAGAGTAGTTCCTAAAGGGGAAGTAACTGAAGACCACCCCTAAAGATACAGCAACTTTTGTAGGGATTGCAGAGCCTGCTAGGGGCAGAAGCAGCGTGGATTAGCGGTAAAGCACCGGGCCTGAGAGTCAGAAGACCTGCGTTCCAGTCCCAGCTCTTCTACTTGCCTGCTATGTGCCCTTGGCCAAGTAACTTAACTTCTCTGTGCCTGTTTCTTCACCTGTAAAACGGTGATTAAATCCCTATTCTCCCTTCTGCTTAGATTGTGAGTGCTGTGTGGGTCAGGGATCGTGTCCAATCGGCATATATTGGATCTATTCCAGTGCTTGGCACACAGTAAGTGCTTAGCAAATACACAATTATTGTTAGCATGGCATACTGGACAGGGCACCGGTCTGGCAGTAGAGATCATGGGTTCTAATCCCAACTCTGCCCCTTGTCTGCTGTGTGACCCTGGGCAAGACACTTCACTTCTCTGAGGCCCAGTAAAATGGAGACTTAGACTGTGAGCCCCTCTGGGATAGGGACTTTGTCCAACTCGATTTAGTTGTATCCACCCCAGCACTTAGTATGGTACCTGGCACACAGTAAGCGCATTAACAAATACCACTATTACTACTTTTAATGCAGCCTCAAGGCACTGTTCTAAGTTCTGGGGAAGATTGGATCCGATCCCTGGCCCACCTGGGGCTCACCCATTTTACAGATGCGGTAACTGAGGCACAAAGAAGTTCAGTGACTTGCCCAGTGTTTCTATTTACCTAAAAACCAGTCAAATCCTGTGAGGATACCTGGCCAAGAGATTCAAATGGTTTCCTGGGAATGTAACTATGAGTTCTGCTGAGAACCGAGCGACCCTGAACCATTCTCCAAAGACCAGCATTCCGACCTGAAGTGTGAACCCACTAGAATTAAATTTAGAGGACTTTAGAGGGAATGCAAGGGAAGTGATGTTTCAGGGCTGTGCCGTGCAAGTAAAAAAAGCCTTGAGCCTCTTCTCACTGAAACCGCTGCAGCTCAGAACATAATGTCCTTGTTTATCAGTCAAATTATCAAATGATCAAACCTCATGAGCTGTCTAAGCTACCAGCCCGGATCTTTGCAGGACTCCAGCAGCATGAATAAAATGAATCTTGACAGGCCTTCCCTTCAGCAAGCCCAGTTATCTGGTTATTTTTGGGTCTCTTCCCATTCTTCCATATTTAACTTCAAAGTCTGCTTCCTTTTCCTCTTTATTCAGACCCCATCCCACCTCTAAATTGAGAAATGGCAAGTAGAATTAAACACCCTGTCATCTTAAAAGTGAGGGTGGTGAGTATACCAGTGGCACTCACATAATAATAATGATGGTATTTGTTAAGCGCTTACTACATGCCAAGCACTGTTCCAAGTGCTAGGGTAAATACAAAGTTATCAGGTGCCCCACATGTTGCCAAATTGTAAATTCCCAAACGCTTAGTACAGTGCTCTGCACACAGGAAGCGCTCAATAAATATGATTGAATGAATGAATGGGGTTCACAATCTTAATCCACATTTTCAGGTGAGGTAACTAACGGGCATGGAGAAGTTAAGTGACTTGCCCAGTGTCACACAGCTAAGGGGCACAGCAAGGATTAGAGCCCATGACCTCTGACTTCCAAGCCTGTGCTCTTTCCACTAGGCCACGCTGCTTCTCAGTGATTACTGTGATAAGCTCTAACTCCTTCTTCCCCTGATCACTATTTGTCTTCCCCATTCAACTACCTGTCATGATTCCACGTCACTACATATAAATGTAGTGGGATTGGGATTTAAAGATGAGAAGCACCAACACCTAGTGGAAAGAACACAGGCCTGGGAGTTGGAGGACCTGGGCTCTAATCCTGACTCTGCCACTGGCTTGCTTATGATCTTGATCAAGTATGCGTCAGTTTCCTCATCCAGAAATTGGGGATTTAATTCCTGTTCTCCCTCCTACTTCGACTGAGTCCTGCGTGGGACAGAAACCACGTCTTCCCTAGTTATCTTGTATCTGCCCCCGTGCTTGGTGCACAGGCAGTGTTTACCACAATAATTATAATCATTGCTGACCTTTAACTGAGTGTAGCTGAAGAGGCCACCAGGCAGGGCTGATGGCTCTGGGTCCTTTGTGTTTGCTATTCGCAGTATGTTTTTAGTTCTTTTGTCTTTGTTCCTTTATCCTCTCAGGAGTATCCCCGCCCTATCTGGAGCCAGTAATTGACATTTCTAGGACCTTTTTTCTCATTAGAGACCACTTCCAAGTCCTGTTTTTTTTTTTTCCAGCAAAGACAACAAGGATTTGTATACCCACTGTGAGCCATTACTGAGATGTGTTGTCCTATTGCCACAGGCTGCCCCTATATTCCCACCAGCCAACTCACTGTGTGTGCTAACACATAGGCACTGGGTGAGGGAGTGTGAATGATTCAGTGCAACCCATCCCCTCTATTGTAAAAATGACTCCAGTGAACACATCGCTGGTGGTAGAACATAGCTTTTCCCTCTTAACCAGTGGTGTCAGGGCAGTGCTCACCCAAATGGCCTGGGCTATAAAGGGCTCACTACCATATTCTCACAGACCAAATGTCCTCAGTTCAGTGCTCAAGAGATTGTCTGTCATAGACTTTCACACTGACAGAGGCAAAAGCCACACAGAGGACAAGAGTGTGGATGACTTGCTACAGCCCGGTTGAGAAAAATATCACAAGTGCACACACCCCGCTGGCTGGGGGCTAATTCCTTGTCTTCACAAGTCTTACATGAGTGAGCGGCCCAGGAAATTGGGCATCATCATCATCATCATCAATCGTATTTATTGAGCGCTTACTGTGTGCAGAGCACTGTACTAAGCGCTTGGGAAGTACAAGTTGGCAACATATAGAGACAGTCCCTACCCAACAGTGGGCTCACAGTCTAACACAGCATCTGACTGCTGCAGCAAAAGCCCCCTGGCTGTCTGAGCAACCCATTAGAGGAAAGCACTGCTCAGATCAGCTGGGGAAAGGAAACAGAAAGGACATTCTAAAAACCACCTGTCTCATCCAAAGTCGACTGGGCTCGCCGGACTGTACGAGGTTTAATCCTCATGGTGCAAACATTTACAAGGAGATAAAACACAAAGAAAATATTGATGGCATTTTAGAACATCAGGATGTTGCGTGAGGACAAGACCGGTCAATGAAGAAAGGGCTGCACTTGTTGCACGTGAACTGGCCTGATACAGAGGCGATACTGCAGCGCTAAGTGAAATGTCTTCCCGTTGGAGGGCAGCTCAGAAACAGGTGCTGGATACACTCGAGCCACTACTGATTTCATCAACAGCCATCTCAAATCCTGAGGTTCACGACACACAAATCAGTGCCATATGGCACCGTGAGACAGAACTGTCAGAGAAAAGGTCTGACCCAAGGAACAGAATAAACACAAAAAATTACATCTTAAAACTGCATTATTTGAATGTTAATAAAGAGGGAGGAAAATAAAAGGAGAAAGGGACTCCCAAACTTCCTTTAAAGTTATTGATCCTCCCCCCCCCCCCCCCCCCCCCGGCCCTTCAACAAGTACTATAGAAGGGCATCATTAATGATTTCCTTGATTTTTTTTTTTTTCCAAGGAAGAGTTGAGAGGAAGAGGATCAGAAACACAAAGACAGAAAAGGGTTCATTCGAGCCCCATATTCACTTAACTAATGGCTCATTCCTGGTAAATATAGCTGCAGCCGCTGCTGGCCCACAGATTCACCCTTGTGGAGGCTAATTGAGATTCCCTAGGAGAACTCCTAAGTCTTTGGGAACTACAGAATGCTTCATTAGGCATTCTACACCTCTCCCTTCTCCAGCGCAATGTCTGACACCATGGAGCCCGAGTTTACGGCTTGTGAGAATTGCCAATCGATTTGTATAAACCCCTGTACTGGCTTTGGAACCCAACTGGAGTTTCCTTTAAAAGAGAGTTGAGTGAATGCTATTAGGCTAGAGTAAACCAGAGCTTGCCTCTAAACCGCTTTCTCCCTCGTAAGTTATTTAAGAATAGCTTCTCTAGCCTAAGTCGCTTTCAGAAGCTAGGAAGTTGTATGCTTCAGAGCTGGGCTTGCTTCAAAGAAGCAATTTATCATGGCTTTCAGTAGATGGTGGTTAAAATTCAAGGTGGGATTTAAGACTTACGGGATTTTAAAACATTTTATTAACATTTGTAGAGCCTTTCTGCTCCATGAACCCACCAGCTTTGACAACAAAGATAGTCTGAAGCCCCAAAGTTTTATTTTCTTAAATGTCCTCTACTGAAAACTTGATGAAGCAAACAGCTTGGAAAGCTTTACAAATGCGGCAGATTGCATATTTTGCAAAATACTTAATGTCCAAATCCCATTAGAAGCACCTTCCAGTAGGAAAAAAATTGCTAATGTTTGACAGTTTGGGACAGGTACTTTTGTTATTGATCTTATTTTCTACACTAAAGCCTGTGTAGTGAAGGATAGTAATAAGTCCAAATAGCCTCCAGTACTTGACTTTTGGATCTGTTAGTACAGTATTGATGGGCTTATGCTTGCCTATGATGGGACTGGTCTGATTAGTCTTATCTACACCAAAGCCTATGTTCAGATTACTTTGTTTTCTAAGAAAAAAAAATATATTGTGGTAAAATGGGGGGCGGCTGAAAGCTGAAAACTTCACACTAGCCCTGCTCAATTCCTATATGGGTGGTGGAAAAGGGGGCCAGTTATTTTGGATCAAAATAGTTTATTCTGCAACACACCAATTTTCTGCTGTTTTTATGAGAGGTGGGGTATTTAGTGCTACTTAGCTTGCTTTGGATATATTTTCTCACTAAAATTCAATGAGCTAGCTCAGCATAAATTCTACTGGTTAGGCTGTTAGTTACCAAAGAAAGTGACACCATTATTTTTTTTAATTCCGTTAGAAGGCTGAAAACAGAGAAGACACTGATTGTACATACAGCATTACAATAAACCATGTAATCTGTGGTGCAATGAGCACAGACAAATACACACAGACAAGTCACAAGACAGTTACACATTTTGATGTCTCCATTTTTCATTACAACACAGACAAAAAGCTGCACTGAGCTGAGGTGACTCACTGCTTTCTTAGTTGAAAATGCTGTGGAATTCTACTGTACACTGGATCATTATATAAATTTTTTGCAAATGTACACGTTCTACCTTAGGTGTTTTCCTAAAGCAATCCATATTTAGAAAAGCAGCAAGTAGCTTGGTATATGTAACCAATTCTACCAGTCCACAATAGAATACACAATATTTTCACCATTTAACTCATTTGAAAGTTTTTCTGATGGATCACATCCCTATTTCTCCCCCATGAAAGGCAACACACATCAAGTAGCACGTTTTTCAAAAAGCCTTCCTAATTACAATCAGAAAGTCACTAGTCCTGACAAAGAGACAAGGGGAAGCAGAGGTAGCAGAAGGAGACACAGAGATCTTTGCCACAGGAAATATCAGCTTCGATTATTTTTCTAAAATGAGGTATCAAGCATGCCTGTAATTTCAACCAATACAATTCATGCAATTTGGCGATGGAAATTTTTCTATATATCTAATAGCGTTCTTTATTCAGATTAGGCATTTCATATACAGCAGTTAGTCTAGAAAAATACAGTTTTAAAAATCTTCAGCAGACCATGCTCCCTGTAACAAAGTGTTCCAAAACTTATTTTTATTATACAAGTCACTCTACATTAGTAATGTAAAATGAAATCCTCCAATTGAGCCACATCATTTTCCATCAAACATCCATCCAATTTACACATGGGTTCCTGCTGCTTATACTGTAGAGTTAAAATTCTGAAATACACATTTGTCTAATGAATTCTGTACATATTAAATAACCTAAAAGGCTCCTCTTGTAGTGCATTAACCATTTAGCAAGCCTATTCAGTATTTTTCCAGTACCATTTGTGTTACAGTGATTTGCCTGCAAATGTAATTATAATCTAAAAGTGCACACAGTTAGCGTTCCCAAATAACAGCCAGTTTCTTTGAGGAAACCTAATATTCACTGGAAGCTACTCTACCATGTAGCTACTCTATCCATGATTAGAAATGTGTGACTAGAAGGTACTTTGAGACTATACAGCCATTTAGTTATATACACATAAGCTAAAGGTCACGGGGTCTTTAGCCTGTATTTACATCAAAAAAAGACCCAAACAACGACAAAAAAAATTCACTACCACAGGGTCAAACCAAGAACTGAGTACAGTGTCAGATGAAGTTGACTTTTAATTAGGATTGATAGAATTAATTCAGTGGAGCTTAGATGACAGCCCAAGAAATATCCTGAGCAACTGACTCACGTTACATAAAAAGTCACAGAACAAATACCCTCTGGTGGATAAACTGGTGAGCTCAGTGTTTGAAGTATATTAGCGTACTAAGGATATCAAGCAACAAGATATCCTATAAGGATGCCGTTCAACACAGTAAAGACAGCAAGCCTCACTTCGAAAGGGATTATATTTGGTTTATTGTAAACTATACCGACCACTGTTAGCACTAGTTAAAACTGCATGCAGAGATCCTGCAGAGGGAACCTTATAGTATTACACAGGTTTTTAAGTGGATATACTTTAATTTTTGCTCAAAATGCCCCAACAGGTTTTCAAAATAGTGGGTTCTTTCCCTACCAAATGGTGAGCCACCCCAACACCATGACAAAAACAACAACAGTAACAAAAAAATCAAGAAAAAGAAGCAATTCCAGATTATCCAGTCTGAGATTAATAGCAACTTAAGCTTTCTCAACAAGAAATCCAGTGTATATGCCTATACTAGAATTGCTACTTGTAATCATTACTAAACTGCAGAGTATAAATTTCAAAATATTCATATTGAAATAAAAACAATTAAAATTAAATTGAAATGTCAACTTGAAACAATAGCAACTATAAGAGGGCTTCACCCTTGTCCCCTCCAAAAGTGCAAAATCATCAAGTTGCTGCTTGGTCCAAAAAACAATACAAAGATCTACAGTCTACTGGGAATTGGACTTCCACGCCATCACTCCAGCATTTGTCTCTGGGAAGATTCAACGACCGAAAATGTTGCTCAGTTCCAGAAGAATTAATTCTACGATCTGGTTTTGGTATACTGTGTGGACTGCTATATTGCCTGTCTCTTTTTCTGGCTTTAACAGGGTAGGGCCAAACACAATTGCTACACTTTGATAGGTCATCCGGTTTTTTTCTCCATTTTCTACAACTCTGTGGAGGCATGGAAAAGAAACTGGGTATTAAAATAGCTGGCAATACAGTGAAATGGAAAACAAATGCAGAACACAACAATTTCTCCACAGTTACAGTCAATAATGCACAAGTCTGCCCTTATAAAATGGATATCAATCAAAGGTATTTATTGAGCACTTGCTATGTGCAGAGTACTGTCTTGTCCTCGAAGGGTACAATAGAGTTGGTCAAGACTTTCCCTGCTCACAAGGAGCTTACAGTTTAGAAGAGGAGACACATTAATATAAATAAATTATGGCTATGTAATTCTAATTGTTTCCAGTAAAGAAAAAATCATCATGCCACATAGGTTCTCCACTTTCACATGGCAGGCACTCCAACCAGGGCCTAAAATCATTAATGAAGGATGTAGCTACATGGATCCTTGACCAGACTTCGAAAGATAAGCACTCTGTCCCTCACTTTAAAAAGTTTTAATGAAAGGCCTTTTGAATGGTTTAAAACAGTGAATCCACCACACAGTTTAAAACCCAAGGGGGGAAAAAAAATACACTGGGCTTTACAGGATCCATCCAAATCAAATTCTCCACATGCCAATACTATTAATAATAATAATAATGGCATTTGTTAAGCGCTTATTATGTGCAAAGCACTGTTCTAAGCGCTGTCCTAAGCACTATTGGTGCTTTACATTGTTAGCTCATTTGTGGGCAAGGAATATGTCGGCTTACTGTTGTACTGTACTCTCCCAAGCACTCGGTACAGTGTTCGGCGCATAGTAAAGGCTCCATAAATACTACTGAACGAATGAGTGAACGAATTGTTCCTGTTGGCAATCTTAAAGACTTTGCTTGGCTGCACACATTCCTTTGCAATGAATAATAATAATAATAATAATAATAATGGCATTTCAGTGCTTAAAACAGTGCTTTGCACATAGTAAGTGCTTAATAAATGCCATTATTATTATTATTATGTGCAACGCACTGTTCTAAGCACTGGGAAGGTTACAAGGTGATCAGGTTGTCCCACGGAGGGCTCACAGTTTTAATTCCCATTTTACAGATGAGGTAACTGAGGCACAGAGAAATTAAGTGACTTGCCCAAAGTCACACAGCTGACAAGTGGTGGAGCCGGGATTTGAACCCATGACCTCTGACTCCAAAGCCCGTGCTCTTTCCACTGAGCCATATTCTAACTATAGGAAAGGAAAATCCATATTTAAAGTAACTGTCAATGCAAAGCAGTGCCCGAGGGTTTGCCTCCAACCTACTTTGGTTAGCAGAAATCGACTGAACATCCAGTTGCTTCAGACTGTCGGTCCTCTAAGAGTGTTTTTCTTACCTTTTGAGGTGTCTGAAAAGAACCTGCATGGTGTCTTGATTTGGTTTTGGCAACTGTTTAATTAAGTCTTTGACAGCACCAGCTCGCTGCCGCGGTTCTTGTTCTGGAAATGACAGAATGTTTGTACATATTTATTACTCTATTTATTTTACTTGCACATATCTATTCTATTTATTTTATTTTGCTAGTACGTTTGGTTTTGTTCTCTGTCTCCCCCTTTTTAGACTGTGAGCCCACTGTTGGGTAGGGACTGTCTCTATATGTTGCCAAGTTGTAATTCCCAAGCGCTTAGTACAGTGCTCTGCACACAGTAAGCGCTCAATAAATATGATCGATTGATTGATTGACAGTTATCAGTTGGACAAAGTTCTTGGGAGAAGCGAAAACATGACATTTGACATATATACAGCGCCCCCTAGTGGTCACTATTAATATTGCTGGGTTATTCGTCGTTGGGCGCCTCATAATAATCATAATAATAATGGCATTTATTAAGTGCTTACTATGTGCAAAGCACTGTTCTAAGCACTGAGAAGGTTACAAGGTGATCAGGTTGTCCCATGGGGGGCTCACAGTCTTACTCCCCATTTCACAGATGAGGTAACTGAGGCATAGAGACGTTAAGTGACTTGCCCAAAGTCACCCAGCTGACAATTGGCGGAGCTAGGATTTGAACCCGTGACCTCTGACTCCAAAGCCCGGGCTCTTTCCACTGAGCCACGCTGCTTCTCTATATACTCTATCTCCTTATACTTACTAATCGCATTCACGAAGTCATTAAAATGATGAAATGTAAAGAGAGGCTCTGGCAATTCTCGAAAAAACATCTTGAGTGCCCCGGTGATAACATGAATATCTTCCCATTTACCATCATTCAAGTCCAATTTTTCATCTGCAAGACATGACAAGGATAGGAGTTAGTTCCAGCCTACCACTTAATTTTTATTGTGGTTGGAAGAAAAGGACTAATACTACAGTTGGAAATAATTAATTTGATTCCAATTAGCATCTAATTGAAATTCTGATTGTACAAAATGCTCGTTATGTTATTCTCTTTGGAAGCTCAGTAATGGATTAAATATTTGATAAAACTTGTGCGGTTGGATTCACTGTTTTAAACCATTCAGAAGTGTTTCATTAAAACTTTTTAAAGTGGGGACAGAGTGCCTATCTTTTGAAGTCTAGTCGAGGATCCATGTAGATACATCCTTCATTAATGATTTTAGGCATTTGGTTAGAGTGCCCTCCGCGTGAAAGAGGAGAACCTATGTGGCATGATGATTTTTTCTTTGCAAAAAATACCCAAAAAAGGTTAAATGTCTGTCCATATTTATATTTACCTAAAATTATAATTTACATAAATGCCTGTGATAGAAATGAATCACAATTTCTGGGAAAAATATTTAAGGTGAAATTTTTTGTGATAATGTACCACAGCACTTACCATGATTAACTGCGAATCTTAGTTTCTGAATCACTGCAAGGTTTCCACTTACTCGGTATATCCCATCAATATCCAAGCCTAAGAGACAAGTGAAGGATATTTTCTAAAAACTTTAATAAAGGTTTACTTTTCAATGCTTATCCATTTCTCTCTCCTGGAGAGAACATATTGTTCAAATTTCAGTTATTAACCTTTAACGAAATGGCAGATATCTTCTGCTTCATGCCACTTTTAAGGAGCAAGGTGAATTGCAACTTATTTTTTTTTTTTAATCTACATTTCCTATCAGCATTGGGACAGTTGAGCTTTTTGCATATTATTCAACTACCACACTAACAAAAATGCATTTGCCTCCACAAGAAACCAACCTAGAGCATTCTCACATAAATTTCGTATTATTCAAACATGGTATGGAATTATCTATAATAATAATAACACAAGTATGACAAGTAGCTAAGAATAAGACATACCAGTTCATTCTTAAAAAGCATGATCAACCTAAATAAATGCACACACAGATTTTGAAAGTAGGGTAAAAAGTTTTGTGATGGAGAACAGCATGGCCTAAAGGATAGAGCACAGGCCTAGGAGTCAGAAGGTCATGGGTTCTAATTCGGACTCCACCTCTTGTCTGCTGTGTGGCCTTGGGCAAGTCACTTCACTTCTCTGTGCCTCAGTTACCTCATCTGTAAAATGAGGATTAAGACTCTGAGCCCTATGCAGGACAGGGACTGTGTCCAACCTGAGATGCTTGCCTCCACCCCAGCCGTTAGTACAGCGCCTGGCATGTAGTAAGCACTTAAATACCATAATTATTATTAAATGTAAGGTCAAGGAACAAGCAGATTAATAAAGAGGAAATAATGGAGTGATTTGGCATAAAGCTTCATTGTTCATTTTCATTATTGGACACAGCCTTAAGAAAATTCAAACATTCTCCAAGGATCTTAAAAGTTAATTGTGGCATATAATTTCCAAACTGTTACTACACTGTGGTAATTATTTGGCATTTGGATGGGAGGCTAGCGCTACTGTTTTCTGAATGACAAAGGTCGAAGGCCAACGGGATTAATAATTAGTTATGGTATTTATTAAATGCTTACTATAGGCAAAACACTGTGCTAAACCTCTGTCCCGCATGGGGCTTAATGATGATGGTATTTGTTAAGCGCTTACTATGTGCAAAGCACTGTTCTAAGCGCTGGGGGGATACAAGGTGATCAGGTTGCCCCATGTGGGGCTCACAGTCGTAATCCCCATTTTTTTACAGATGAGGGAACTGAGGCACAGAGAAGTGACATGCCCAAAGTCACACAGCTGACAATTGGCGGAGCCGGGATTAATACCAAGGAGAGTCGTTCTCATCCATATTATACAGATGAAGAAACTCAAGCACAGAGAAGTTATGTGACTTCTCCAAAATCTCTCAGGAGGGGAGCTGGGATTAGAACCCGTTTGACTCCCAGAATCATGCTCTTCCCCTATCTGGAGAAATGTCTGTTCTTAGTTAATGTTATCCCATTCACTTTTACTTATATTCCCAAACAGATGCCATTTCAATATACATCCAGAAATTTACTGGAAATAATTCTGCAAATGACAAGGTTTTATTCTCACATTCACCTATTTTATATTAATCCCTTCCTAACTCATTAAGGAAAGTTGTCTACAATAACTGCCCTTTCTTATCTGCCTCACACTCAAACTACCCCCTAAAAATTCTCCAACACTTACCTCAGTAACTCTGAGCAAGCATAGACTCCAATTAATTTCAGAGTCACCCAGTCCTAGTTTAGAACAGAGAAAAGGCTAAAACAGAGTTCCCTCTATCAGCTGTCAAATTCTTTCCACAGAGATTCTGATTCCACTCCTTTGTGGGTGAAGGAGATTTTTGAAAACAACCACACCATCCCGAAAAGGGTTCTTAGTTCAAGGGAAATAAGTAAATTCTATTTCTCCTACCATGTTCCTCAACATGCTCGATGCACAACTTGACAAATTTTGGCACTGTGCTGTTCTCTCTTTGGCACAGACTAGCAAGATTAGATCCAAACACCTGATCTGAAATTAAAGGGATAAAAAGAATAACTCAGAAAAAGAATTTCAATGACAAGCCAGTTCTTAGAAAATAAGTTCAATCAACTAAAGGTAAAACTCAGAGCTGTAAAGATGCTTTCAAACACTGCTTTACTCAGCTCAACTTCCGAAGGCAGGTTTTATATTATTTATATTTCATATATGTGCTAATTATTTTGCAGTATGTTGAAAACTACCCTTTCGAGTTGTTCATACGGTTGCGATGTTCAAATGACAATATTTTTAATTTTATCATTATAAACCTATGCAAAAAGTAATACTGAATGTATTTTACGTTCATTGCAGTTGGGACTTAATACTAAATCTATGCTTCCCTTGAAATGAGCTCTTATGTACATATCCATAATATATTTATTTTTATTAATGCCTGTCTCCCCTTCTAGACTGAAAAATCATTGTGGGCAGGGAACGCATCTACCAACTCAGTTGTATTATACTCTCCCAACAGTGCTTTGCACACAGTAAACACTCAAAACTACTGACTGATCCCCAATCCACACATAAACACCTCCCCACACCCACAGAGAAAGGAGATTCCTAAACAGATCCAGGTTGGGAAGAATTCACACAATTCATAGGAAAAGCTTTTCTTTACTTCTGTACTGAGCCTCAACATGGTGACCTTGTGCCTTGTGTGACAGTAGCAAAAAGAAAATGAATAATGGTATTCTAGAGCACGTATTGGTTGCAACGCCCAGCACTAAGTACTTGGGAGGCACAATACAAGCAACTGAAAAATTTCCTGCCTGCAAGGAGCTTATATTCTAATGGGGGATACAGAAAAGTATTTACAAATAGAGTGATCTAAGTAAATAAACAATTTAGTACAGACATATACGAGTTATGAAGCAAAGGGCAGGGGACAGACGTGACCCCTGCCCCCTCCAGGGTGGGAGGGTGGGGGAAACTGCCCGGCACACCAGTTTCACTCTGGACAGTACTTTTACTTTCTCAAAATCAGTTGGGCACTCTCTTTTGTGCTATTCATCATTGTTTCTCTGGTTCCCCTCCGACTCTGGTTTAATTTGCAACACAGAGGCAGTTTGAGCCTGTTCAGACTTGCTTTGACCATCTGGACAGTCAAAACCAAAATGTGATGAAATACAAGTAAATGACTAATGAAAAAACTTTCAGCTGATTAATTTCAAATTTCTATTTTAAATTCCAATTGTGGTTTTGGCATAACATCGGAGAACATCACTTCTACTTACCTTTAATGTAGCCTTTCTCTCTCACGGCTTGCAGAGTAGGGCGCCGTGTCAGAAACTTCTTCAGATTTTTCTTTGTTTTCTTCTGTTCTGAAGAATCTATGCTGGATATTTTCAAGGCTTCAAAAACCAAAATGCCAGCATTTGGTACAGAATTTAAAAGTTCAAACAACAACACCCATAATTAACCAAATGTCCTTGCAGCTGACAAATCAGATTTTCAACAGTTTCAAACTTGCCATTTGTTTCTGTGCAAGTGTGACTTTCTTACTAATTTCCAATCAAAAAAAATAGTCCACAATTTTGCCAGAAATATGTTCACCAATAACCTGTCAGGCACCTGCCTCATGACAATCGGCACCCGCCCCCTGAATTCGGTCCTCTTCAAGTGGTCTTCTGACAGAAGCAACTCAGAGGGGAAAGGGTCACCCTCATACAAATACCTGGCTTCTACAAGAACCTGATGGTCAGCAACGGGTGCTGTCCGTAAAGTGACTTAACACCCAGAAAACAGTTGAGAATCCCAAAGATATTTCTCTGACAGGAAAGACAGGACAGGTAACTGCTATAAGAATTTGCTAAATCATTTTCTCCTCATATTGATGGGGAGGACAGGGGAGGAAGCTTGATAAACTTTATGAAAATCCAGTCACCTCCTATTTTACCAGCCAAAATGGAAATGGAGGCATTGCATTCAAGCATCTCAGAGTGAATTTTTGGAAGAGACAAAACAAGTATTAAAATAGGAATTATTTTTGGAAAAGTGTATGGTTATTTTAATTCTAGCTTTAGTCCCTTCAGAGTTCAAGAAGAAAAACGCTAAACAAAAAAAAAATTTTGTCAGCAATTATGCTCACGTAGTTTATGGCCAACATTAAACCATGAACAAAAGTGTCAGGGTATAGCAGTAGTATATTTTTATAGCTAAAGAATCCCATTTCTCCTCCCAGAGTAATGAATGCTGGGTTTTTTTTTATGCTAGACTTCAAATGAACTTTAAAAAAAGAAATAACTGGCTTCCCTACATCCCACAAAACTATGAGACAGACATGTGCTACGGTTTAAAGCCTGTGACTAGGCAAGCCAGTCTATGGGTTAATGAAGACTATACCATGTTCCTTATCACTTACGACGGAGTTTCTTAGAATCCTTAGGGTCCTTCTCTTTGTCATGTTTTTCCACCCCTGGCGAATCTGGTACCTCTTCATCAACTGCTTCATCAAACTCTGCTACCTGTTTATGCATATTTTTTAAAGAGACCCCAGAAAATGATCAGTTCAATTCCTACATGGATTTTTTGCAATTTGCAAAAAGACCCATTAATAAAATGGTTCCCTTCTACCAACCTTTAGCAAAATCAAATAGTAAACTTAAACATATTCTAATAATAAACACACATATTCAAGGACTACTAAAGATTACTTTTTTTTTATCTCTGATGTGTGATCTAAAACTACTCTCATAGCTGTTCATCAAAATTTATTATTGGTTCAGAGAGAGCAATAACATAGCATTCTCAATGCCAGGCTGCTAAATGCTGAGAGTGATTTTTACAAGCAAAATGAATAAACATTACTGACTTCCAAATTTTCTTACTAACAGAAGTGAAGAGCACCAGATGCCCCCAGAGCAAAGGCATAGAGGAGGTGGCTATTCACTGATTGGAGTCAAAATAAAGTCTGGCAGGTGGAGAGAGGGAGGAGGGAGAGGAAGTACAATCCCTTTTTTTCACATTATTTTAAAGCCACCGCTGGTGACACCTTTCCTTGAAAGGGAAGCATTCATTTAGTACATTAATGAGAATGCTAATACATCTATTTGTCTCCAAGATCCAGTGAAGAGATTGGCAACTATCCTAACAACCTCCAAGCAACCATCCCAACACACACACACACACACACACACACACACACACACACACACACACACACACACACACAACTTCAGAAGAGTCTAATTACATCACACATGGACTGGATTCTGGCTTTATGCACTAAAAATTGCTAAGTAAATTAAAATCTGAAGGAAAGATTAGCATAAGTCAAAAACATACCTGATTACTGATGGTATAGTTAATAACTTTAAACCACTCATTAATAGTACTGTCATTTTCCGACTGAATTAGTAATTCCGTTCCTTGTCGGGTTTTCAACTTCAGAGAAGAAGAGAAGGAAGAGTGCAATTAAGGCTTTCCAAAATTATAAAATGTTCTTAAACACATTAATTCAGAGTTTTACATAACTACCAGTTAAGTACTGCATATCACTGGTTGAAATTAATGATAGAATTATATTTTTAAAACACAAAAGTATCGTGGAAAACTAGAATATCTTTATATGATTTTTACATCAAAATTTTATAGCTCCAGCAGCTGTGAATGTAAATGCAATTGCTTTGCTAATTATGAATAATGAATGTTTGATGCAAGTTTAAGAATTAAGGACTCAATCTTGCCGTCTTTCACTCCACATATGCCATGAGACTTGTTTGATCAAAATACAGACAGCTGTCTAGAAATCAGCTTTAGGATACAAATGAGACCCCATTAAAAAAAGGAAGGAATTCAATTTGCTTTTTCAAAACAGGTGAAGCTTTAGGATTATATTATACCTCAGTATATTCCTCTTGGGTAAAAATGTTATACTCCAAAACAGTGTAATTATAAACTCTTTCCCCTCTCTTCATCCAGTCAAAGGAAGTCAGATTATTCCACACCAAGAGTTCCCAGACCTGGGATGACCTCTCAGGAATGTTTTTCTCAGCCCAGCTCTGATTTTAGGTACCTCTGACTCTTAAAATAGTATCATTTATAACATCATTTATCTCTTACACAGAACATATTATAACATGATCACTTAAAATCTCAAAAGAACATTTCATTTTAAAAAAAAAATGAATGACAACCATTCAGATTAATCATTCTTAGACAGGATATTACCTCAAATACGTTCTTTTTGCTGGATTTGTCCTTCGAAGCCATCTCAATGGTTGCCCCTTTGAGGTCCACTGTGAACTCTGGCTTGGAATTATTACTCCCAAACTTTGTTTCAGAAGAAGGAAAACAGAAACTTTGTATTTAAATCAACTCACTTGAAAAAAACCTGACAAGTTTAGTTATTGAGGGCCTACCCTAAGTTCATCCATTTCTCTCGTACAGTCTCTACCTGCTAAAATGAGATTATTGTTTCTGCTGCTACTCTAAACAATAAAACCAAAGATGCAAACTGCAGAAACCTCAAACTCCCCTGGGGATTTTAGCACAGTAAGTATCTATCTACATGTCTTGCTGTTGCATTTCCCTTTCATTGTTATAACAATCACTAAACCAGGCCTCAGCAAGTTCTAGCATTCAGAGTAGGCTGCCTTGCCACTTGACCTTCCCACCAGTTTCTATTGCTGCCTTCCAATGTTCCACAGTTCTAGTCCATTGCAGAGAGCCATCCTACCCCTGCATCTGCCTGGGACATCGGGGTCAAACTGAGGAATGATACGGATCCGAAGAGTGAGAAGCGGCAGGGCGGAGCAGTGACAGCCAAGGCGGACGGACCTGCTGAGCCGTAGGACAACCCGCAGTAATTCTGAGCTGTGACATTCCCAAGGAGCCAGCATTTCCCCCGGGCCACACATTCCCATGCCCCTCTCTGGGCTGGCAAATTAATGACACCATCACAAACTGCCGCCTACTCTTTCACCAATGGGGAAAAATTAGCAGAACAGAGGTAAATTGAGATGGACAAACTAGTTTCAAGTTAATCCTGGAAACGTCTGAAAAAGCCTCACTGCGTAAGTTTCGAAACCACAGAATACTGTCCAAGAGCTAGAAAATAAAACAGACTTTTAAGCACTTCTAATATTAACCTTTGAAATAATAATAATAATAATGGCATTTATTAAGCGCTTACTACGTGCAAAGCACTGTTCTAAGCGCTGGGGAGGTTACAAGGTGATCGGGTTGTCCCACGGGGGGCTCACAGTCTTAATCCCCATTTTACAGATGAGGGAACTGAGGCACAGAGAAGTTAAGTGACTTGCCCAAAGTCACCCAGCTGACAGTTGGCAGAGCCAGGATTCGAACCCATGACCTCTGACTCCAAAGCCCGGGCTCTTTCCACTGAGCCACGCTGCTTCTCTAATCAAATCAAACATTCTACTATATGAATGAAATCATAGTAATGATTTCAAACATGAAATGAAATCAATGAAATCAAACATTCTACTATATAAGGCTTTCCTGCCTCAACTAGACTGACCCCTGTTTTATGTTTAAGACATCAAATGATGAGGTACTGAACAGCAAGCAGTGTCACAGTATTATGGCTGCTTCCCATTTCAATTTTTTATTTAAATTCTTACTTTCCCAGAGAATTATTGTTTCAGGTCTTGGGACCCAAAGGCCTAGGCAAAGATCACTTAGGCTTCATGTGACAGAGGTTTTTTTAATGACAACTTAATAATTAAATATTCTAGTTCAACCTCAATGCAGCTAACTTCACTGAATAAAATAGGCTGTAGCTTTGGGTCACTTTCCCAAAACACCTAGTTCTTGTTGAAAGCTACCAAACAGCTACTAAAATAAGCTTGGAGATTTAAATCTAAAAAATGTTGATGAGATTTAAGAGTAATGAAAACATACCCTAAGTCTTCTAACTACACATTTTCACTCTCGGTTTAGGAAAGCATAGCCCAATTTTTGAATCAGCCATCCTGGATAAATAAGCAACATATTCAGCCCAGCTGTAGGAATGTGCCTGAGTTCATTCCTCCTTCTTTTCCCTTAATTATGTTTTTTAGTAGAAGCATACCTGCATTAAAATTTCCACTGACAAAGTTCATTGAAAAGGATCTAATCCAAATTAAAAAAAAGGTCAAGACTTCAGCTCTTGAATCAACTACCTAAATGTTGCTGCCTAGACATTGTGTAAGTCACTGCTTCCCCTTCTCTTAGATTCACTCTATCATCAAAACCTGGCATGTCTTACCCAGGTGCCAATTAAAGTATAAGATGATTTTCAGACACAAAGATGAGCCTCTAAAGAGTTCAATTCTCTCTCTGGAATATATCTACATGTGAGGCAGTGATGTAACTAACAAGGACAGCAATAATTTGCTTGTACTGACAATTCATTGCTCCCTTTGATCACACAGCGATGCATTTGCACTCCATTCCAAAATGAGAGAATCTCTCAAAAATCTTGAACTTGATCTTTCTGGTAACTCAACAGCAAACATTATGCTCACAGAAGATGCTGATAATGAGTTATCCTTCCTAAAAATGTAAATTATTTTTCAAAGATTATAACCATATTCCAATAAGAAAAATGCTGTCATTTCACAGCTTCCAATCCATAAAATATTCAAGTTTACCTTTCACAGGAGCTCCACAAACTTTATCATCCAAGCCAATACCATCATGGGGAGTAGGCAACCTCTTTTAAAGTAGCACTGATAGGATATTTACATATACACATACTTCGGCACCCAAAATTAGTGGCCTTTAGTTAATTAGCTCCATTAAATAAAAGATTAGAACAGCTATCATTAATTTGTAAGCAATGATTAAGGTACTCAGTTGAACCAAGCTACCTAAGTAGAAGCATTATTAGCAGCAAAAACATGAGTAAATTAGGACAAAATGGCATGGCAGAAAGCACATTTCTTGTCTGAAGTTTTTCTAATTCAATCCAAGATACCACCATCATAGTCTTTCCTTACTGAATTTATTCTATTGTGGCTATGGCAAAGAAAATAGCAGTTTGGTGGCAAGAGGCATGCAACAAGAACACATACAGTGATGGCTGAAACAGGACCAGGGTTTACATAGGTGACAGCAGGGCGACGGCTGACAGAATTTTTCCAGGAAGAAAGCAGCGAAAGCAGAAGCTCAGGAATTGAGCCCTGTGGGCAGAGGGACTTGATGGGAAAAGGGAAGAAGAGTGATGATGTCACAAACAAAGGATGAAGGCCAAGTGACATACAAGAGAAAAAAATTTAACAGCACAGACAGGAACAAAGTACCACTCCACCAGGCAAATAATCAGCAGAGCTAAACATATTTTTTTTATGAAGTTATTTTACATTCAGGAGTCTCATGTGGTACTAAAATACTTTTTCCAGAATCAACCTTATTCATTCAATTGTGTTCACTGAGTGCTTACTGTGTGCAGAGCACTGTACTAAGCGCTTGGAAAGTACAGTTCAGCAATAAAGAGACACAATCCCTGCCCACACTGAGTCTACAGTCTAGAAGGGGGAGACAGACATCAAAACAAGTAAACTCCCATTCTTTAGAAAAGTGTTATACAGAATCTAGGCAAAGAATACAGGCAGCTACTTTTGAATAATGGGTGTTTCCAATAAGATTCAGTAACAGCACTTACATACATATCTATAAATTGCATATTATCATCTTTTATTTATTATGAATGTCTGTCTCCCCCTCTAGGCTGTAAGCTCACTGTGATCAGGGAATGTGTTTACCAACTTTGTTGTATTATATTCTCCCAAGTGCTTAGTACAGTGCTCTGAACACAGTAAGCGCTCAAACACCACTGATGAGGATTGATAATGTAACATCTAAAAGAAACTTAAATGATTTACTTAAAGTTGACAAAACATCTGGAGGAGGCCTTCCCAGACTGAGCCCCTTCCTTCCTCTCCCCCTCATCCCCCTCTCCATCCCCCCCATCTTACCTCCTTCCCTTCCCCACAGCACCTGTATATATGTTTGTACATATTTATTACTCTATTTATTTTACTTGTACATATCTATTCTATTTATTTTATTTTGTTAGTATGTTTGGTTTTGTTCTCTGTCTCCCCCTTTTAGACTGTGAGCCCACTGTTGGGTAGGGACTGTCTCTACATGTTGCCAACTTGTACTTCCCAAGCGCTTAGTACAGTGCTCTGCACACAGTAAGCGCTCAAAAAATACGATTGATTGATTGATTGATTGATCTGGAGATTTTGGATGTAACTTTTCAAGTTAAAGAGTACTTCTGACTTTAAATACTGGCTTTTGAGGGTGAGAGGCATCTGACTGAGAAGAACGAAACTCTTAGAAAGTGAAAGCCGCACAAATGAAACTCTGGCATGAAAATCCCTGTGACGGTTTCTCTTAAGGGGAGGACCGGAGAGATCGTCTTGGGAAGAAGGAGTGGGTTTCTTGGAAGCAGTACGTATATCATTTTACAAGCAAGATCAGTAAATCTGAACTTCAGCAGAACCAGCCAGTAAGCACTATAAAAGGACTTATTCAATTGGACATTTTCCAAATTACATTAACCTTAACCTCAAATCACAATATAGCCCATATAGATAACTAGGCATCCTCCAAACTCTGCGATGCCTAAGGCCTAAAATTATGAAATTTGTCCCATAATATTTATGGCTCAAAATTGGTGCAGTGATTGCTTTTACATTTTCATTAAAATTCATTTTAGAAGGCACTTTAATCATCTTGAAACATTAAAATCTTATAGGTGCCTCTTGCCCTAAACAATTTTTCTTCCTACTCATTATTTCTCTACAACAACCTCACTATCACTGTACATTACAGTCAACTCTCATTTACTAACTAATACTATCCCCCATGCTAACGGTGGGGGATAATTATGCACATTTTATATTTAATTGAAATGCTACTGAAGCTTGGTATGGTATCTTACTATGTATAATCTATTATAGACAGCTAATCTAGTAAATCAAGTGCAAAGATAAGCCACTTGACTTAGAGGTGGGGCCTCTTATTCTTCAGCCTTTTATTTGATTGGGAGGCCATGCCTGATGAGCCCGTTGTTGGGTAGGGACCGTCTCTATATGTTCCCGACTTCTACTTCCCAAGCGCTTAGTACAGTGCTCTGCACACAGTAAGTGCTCAATAAATACGATTGAATGAATGAATGAATACTGTTGAATCTTGTTTAAGCTTTGCTTAAAGTTGGAGGGTAGAGACAGGAGTAGGCAACTATATTTAGCTCCTTGTGTGTTCCATCGCTTACACTCATCTAGAGTTGCCTCTGTCCATAAGTTTCAAACTAAACTGGGATAAAATTGATGTCACGTCCCAAACTGTAACACCCTGAGCCCCTTGTGGGACAGGGACTGTGTCCAACCTGATTAGCTTGTATCTATCCCAGTGCTTAGTACAGTGCTTGAAACATTGTAAGCGCTTTACTAATGCTCTAATAATACCAACAGATAATACAAAACAGAGAAGGTTATTTCCCCCTGCTCCCACGCAGTTTCATGACTTGCCTGGGTGATTGACGAGCACAGCACTGGGTAAATAGAGCCAGTATAATGAACTTTGGCTGCTGCAAAAGTAAGAAGCTCAGAGGACTGGTTGCCCCGTGGCTAATGACTTCTTTGAAATTTGCCAAACATAACCCAAAGTGGACAACACCCTTTGTCATTTTCTTACTTTTTTCAAGCCCAACCTGGATTTTTTTTTATTTCCCATTTTTTCCTCATTAATACTAAACTAAATCTTCACCTTTTCTTTTTTCATCACTATTTTTGTTTTCCTCCATTTGTAAGGAACTTTATGCAATATGGGGAAAACATGACCAGAAAGGTTCTCTAGAAAGAACTGACTGATAATAAAAATGTGGATGTATGTGTCATCTTAAAAAAGAGGGATTTCTTCCCCCACATAAAAGTTCACATCAAGTTTGAATTCCTTCGGCGTGGAATAGGACTGAGATCATTTTATTGTCCAGCCTGCACAAAGAACAGAATACTAAGTAACTAGTGCAGTGAAACTAGAAAGTGACATCCTAACCTGTTCAGAAAGCTAAGCTCATACAGATGCTTTATAAAACTAGCTGATAACTGACATCTGCTTTTACATATTGTGACATTATGAATCTCTTCCATGCTCAAAACTCCCATTTCCTTTACATGAAATTTGGCAGGTGGAAGTTACAGTAATTGAGTAATAGATCAGAAGAAGAATCAGGCTAAAATGGTAATATTATATTTTGAAATGTTTGACATTGCCCTGTCAAACTCCTAATTGTAAAGAAAACTGCACAATTCTAGAAATGAACTGATATGAATCAGTAATAACTAAAATGATAAATCTGATTCATACGCATTATAAAATCTAAGTACACCTAGTTCTCCAAGAATTAAGGGCCCTCATGATATATTATAAGCATCTTGACCACATAACCATTTCTTCCACCATCACGTCCTTTCCAGAAACATGCACTGTTTGGAAGAACATTCTCTAATATCCTTATCCAAAGCACTGGAGGTAATAAGTGGTGAAATTTGGGTGGAAACAGTGAATGCAACCTGCCAGTTTTTCACACAAGTCGACTTATGGCTGTGAGGACTCATGAAACAGGCTCAGCAGGATTAGTTGAACACAGCTTCAAAATGATGGTAAGGCATGACTGTAAGGCACAATCCCCAGAAACCTTACGTTCAGGCCTAATATTGGATTTTCCTCACAGAGATTCAGTCGAAACCTTTTCTACAGGATAATTCTTTCCAAAAGACCCAGCCTGGGCATACAGAGCTCTAATGCTGTTAATGCTCCTCACTGCTGGACTCAGAGCAGACTACAACATGAAGACTGCTGGCCATTCTGCTTAGTTTCTCCTGCTTCATCCTGTTCTAACATTCTCATTGTCTTTTTTTTTTTAAAGAATGCTTCCCCCTCCCTCACTCTGCATAATATCATGACTATCAAAAGTTAACCACACAACAAGAAAACAATTAAGGAATGGAAATGGATCCAGATTCTAAAATTTTGGGGGAAAATCAAATTCTAAAATGCTTATTCGGAGTCCCCCTTTCAGTCAAGAAATCTGAAAACTTGATGTTCATCATTCCTAAAGTTACTTCAACTGGATAGCAACGTAACTAGTCCTTTTCCTGTCTTAATCTGAATTATATCTTCATAATGATAATAATAGCATTTGTTAAGCATTTACTATGTGCCAAGCACTGTTCTTCATAAACCTCCCTGCTTCTATTTAACTGTCCTGGTGATTTGGGAAGATTCAGTTAAAATTATTATACAATGTTGGCACATTTAGAGACTTGTGTCTAAACTCAGTTTAAATTGACAAAATACTTACCCAACTAGTGCTACTTCCTTGGGTTTTGGTAAACAATAAAGATGAACCTTGCAATACTGCCCAAGATGACCACCAATTCTTTCTGCAATTAAAAAAAAGACATTTACATTTGATAATGTAGAAATATATTTTCTTTACTATTTACTTACCCTCCAACTGATCCATTAATACTACAAAACCTTCACATTAGCACAGTTTTCATTCATTAAAGATACTGGCAATCTTTTTAATTGGCAGAAACACATTTGGGGAAGTGAACACTTGTGCTATAGTCCCAACTTGACCATGAAAACCAAAATCAAATAAAGTTAATTAGTAGCAAGTGATGTCAGTATTATTAGGAAAAATCCAATGCATAGCCAAGAGCAGCAAAGGGCTAATTTCATGCACCCACAACATTCAACAAAAATTAAATTCTTCAAAACAAAGGATAATTAGGAAAGCCTAGATCTTTATCTGGCACATGTAGAGTACTAAATTTGACAAAAAATTGTACTTATTCTTAAAATTTGGCTGCTCCTTTATCACAGAGGGATCCAAGGCCAAGGTTTATCTATCCCCTTTCCTGAAATGCATGTGGACTTGATCTACTGACTTGCCCTCCCCTTCTTGTTGCTGCTAGAGCTATTTTTTGATCTGATCAGGAACCTTAAATGCCCTCTCCAAGGGAGCCGACCCCCTTCTCTCCGCCCCAGAAGGAGCAGTGGACTCCTCTGACATTTAAAATGTTAGAGAGCACTGGTAGTTTCCCACAAGGCTGATTTTGAACCTGGATAGTTTGTTGTCCACTGATTAACTTGTACAAAGCACTCCTGTTGATATTTCTGATGCTTTAATATTCTTAAATCACATGGCATATCAACCTCAGTAGTGGCTTAGGAAATGGGGGAGGAGCAGGGTGATGTTTGCTCCTGATATTGTGTTTCATTTCTGCATTTATTATTCCTACAAACCAACTCTCATTATGTCCTGCTGGACACACAGGGCCCAGGCAAGAAAGCTCAAACCATCAGTGCTACTGGAAAACAAAACAAAACAAAAAAAACTCCAGTGCCTTCCTTGCTAGCAATAAAACATTCCTACATCCTCATCACTGGAGTCTCAGCAATACTTCCAGATTAAGCCCCCTTTTCCTCTGCTCCCCCTCTCCATCACCCCAACTCACTCCCTTTGCTTTACTCCCCTCCCCACCCCACAGTACTTGTGTATTTCTGTACATATTTATAATTCTATTTATTTATATTACTGATGTGTATATATCTATAATTCTATTTACATTGATGCTATTGATGCCTGTTTACGTGTTTTGATGTCTGTCTCCCCACCGCTAGACTGTGAGCCCGTTGTGGGCAGGGAATGTCTCTGTTGCTGAATTGTACTTTCCAAGTGCTTAGTACAGTGCCCTGCAAAGTGCTCAATAAATATGATTGAATGAATGAATAATAATAATAATGATGGTATTTGTTAAGTGCTTACTAAGTGTCAAGCACTGTTTTAAGCGCTGGGATGAATACTCCACACAAATAGCAAGGGGCAAGGTACATAGTTCTCTCACTAACACTCATATTCATGATTCAATCTCACTGCCAACTGTGCAGTCTTCAAACCAAAGGACAACGCTATTTCCTTGATATCTTCTTGTTTGGATTATAGGCTCCTTTATCTTCCCGGCCTCCCCCTAATTAGAGGTTGGGTTTCTTATAGGCTAAGGACCTGATATGAATTTCATGTTATCACTCCAATGCTTAGAGTGTGCATATTTTTTTTGCCAAATACTGGAAGTAATAAATATTTGTCTATGCTCATGGTTGTTGAATACCATGCTTTTTGTGGGGACCCACAAATTCATTTTCTGCCTATTTCCAGATCTGTAATTTCCAAACTGAGTTACTCTTCCTTTCTAAGGCTTAGTCTTTAGGCACTCCTCAATCTTTCAAATTCTCAAAAACTGCTAACTAGAATTTGGGCCCTTCACATTTCACTATATTGTTTCATCTCCAATTTGGTATGTATATATTTTTATCCCTTTCCAGGTTTTTCTTGTCAATCCAAACCTTAACAGAAGCCTGGAAATCTCCTGCTCTATAGTGTTAGCTCTCCTTAATACAATAACTGTCTTATTCCTGACATACCTAACAGGGGCTGGCAAGAGATTTTTGCTGCTACCTAGTTATACAACAGATTTCTCTGAGTCCTGACCAGGCCTTCAGATGTGCCCACTGATCTGCTTATTAACCTCTTGCTAAGGGTAACAGGGTTGAATTCAATGAATTTCATTGCTGACAGCCAAACCAGGTGAAGTATGCCTCTACCTAGAAAGTGACGGCCCTTATCTGAATTGTAAAGATTTAAAGTTTTGGGGTTTTGGGGGGCGGCGGGGAGGTTTGGTGGTTTTTTATGGTATTTGTTAAGCACTGGGGTAGATACAAGCTAATCAGGTTGGACACAGACTGTGTCCCACATAGGGCTCACGGTCTTAATCCCCATTTTACAGATGAGGTAATGAAGCAAAGAGAGGCTAAGTGACTTGCCCAAGATCACACAACAGCAAAGTAGCAAGATGGCAAGTTTTACTGCTCTTACTGAAATGACCTTAGTAAAGCCATTTAAATTTGTGTCCCAATTTTTTTTTATATTTCTAGAAAATACAGTTAATAGTTACTATAAACTAGTATTTTTAAACAACTTTAGAATCATGGGTTCTCACTGATGAAACGGGACAGAAGTCATCTATTTTATCCCTGGGATGGAAAGCACTGACTAAAACATAAGGATTAGAGACTTCATTATTTATATTTTTATAGGTCAAAGCTTTGGAATACCTCCAGGTAATTATAAAAGTGGATCAATAATATTACCTAGGGAACTGAAATACTTAAGGAAACTTTGGTAAAAACTCCCTTGTGAGGGAAAACTTCACCGTGATCCTGTAATATAACTGTAAACCGAAGCTTGGAAGATTTTAGTACATGAGTTTTGAGAGCAAAAGCGCACCCAAATATAAATATTTTATAAGAGCATTTTTTCCAATGAGGTGCTTCCCTTAGTTACAAAATATATAACTGTACTCTAAAGTACAGACTAAGGAACTCAGTAAAAAAAAAAACTTGATTTCTTAGAGACCAATTAAAATGGTCCCTAAGTAGCAATCAGAATATCAATTTAAGCACCTACCTTGGTGCAAAGCACCATACTCATCCCTGAGGAGAATATGCCCTCATCAATCCTTAAATTGGGGCATAAGAGGACAACAAAGTATACATTAAATTCACTTTTATGCATCATATAGGACTACAAATACTGGGGGGAGGTAGTCGAGGTGAATGACATGACTAAGACAGCAGGGAACTAACCAGGGAAGGCTTCCTGCACGAGGGAGAAGTTTGAAGGTAGGGAAGGATGTGATTTGGTAAAACACTGGTGGGGAGGGACATTTTAAGAGGAAGGCCCTTAACTCAAAGATGGGATAATCAGTTAATAAAATAATAAAGTTATTATTAAGTGTTTACTGTGTGCAGAGCTCTATATTAAGCGATTGGGAGAGTACAATGCAACAGAATTGGTTGACACAATCCTTGCCCACCAAGAGGCTACGGTCTAGAGGGGTGCAGTGTCAAAAAAAGAAGTCAGTCTAGACAAAGAAAAGGGCAATCAGCTAGGGAGGAGCAAGAGAAGTGGTTATGTAGATATGAAAGGAAAAAACTTGGAGACCTAAACCCTTCAAAAAGAGCTAAAATCTGGTCAAGGTGATGGGCTAAGTGGTGAGCACAGCAGGGACTGCGATCCAAGTGATGTTTTAGAATGATAATTCCCACCACTCCCATTTAGGATAACCTGGAGAAGGGAAGAGCTGGAAGCAGGGAGGACAATAGAGAGAATATTGCAGTAGGTGAGCTGGGAAGTCATGAGGGCATTTATGGAATAAAGTGGGCAAAACAAAGGAACTATTGCAGTTTAGCCACAATTCTTTGACTGCAGTCATCATCATGTTTCTCAGTTCTCAGCTAATGCCGATATCGGTCCAGGTTTACAGCTGAAGAAGCTGTACACACAGCGTCTTGAAAGGCCCCTAGGCTGGGCAGATGGGTCCCACCAGGGACTCCAGCTCCCAGGCCAAAAGAAAAGGCCTTCCCAGATGCCTCGGAAGTGAGTTAACCAGAATTCCTTTTCACCCTTCTGCAAGCCAGACTGATGGAATTCAACTGAAAACAACCTATGATCAGTGAAGTGTGCTGGGAAATTAGTTTAGTTGACCTGCAATTATTCTGAATAATCATATTTATTGATTATAATAATAATAATAATATTTATTGAGTGCTTACTGTGTGCAGAGGACTGTACTAAGTGCTTGGAAAAGTACAATACAGTAATGAGAGACAATCCCTGCCCACAATGAACAAACAGTCTAGAGCACAGGATGAAATTTCACATTCAATTTTGAAAAAAAATCACACAATGAAGAAAGCAACTTTTTAAAGGCAGTATCTAGTAAATTCTATTACAGTGCTCTTTGAAAATGTATGACATTAGCATACCAATATTCCCTAAGCTATGTGTATATCTCATTGTGAGATCACCAATGAGTTATTTCACTTACCTAACTTTTTTCCCATTTTCAGTGATTTTTGTTACATTTAATACTCCAAATTTCTCTTGACCCTAGAAAACATACAAAGACGAGTTACGCAAGACTTACGAACAATAGATGGTTATTATCCTGTTTACCAGTAATCAAATCAACCTAGCCCTGCAAAAGATCCGAACTGGAGGAGTCTTGTGAGGGCTTTTCTTTTTCAGAACAGTGAGGCTTATTCAATAGTTTCCAGAGACCAGGTCTACTGAGTGTGTCACATCCTTTGTAACATCTAAAAAAAACCATTTAAGAGTCTATATTTTTAAAATATACATAAGAAATAACATGATGCACACTATAACATGGCCATGCTTTAAAAACAAAAATTGCTTTAAAATATCCAGTATCTGCATAAATGTCTATATCACACAAACTTAATGCTTGTGGCCAAATAAGAATTGGCTGAGCAGTTTGAACCTTTTTACATTCCCTGCTTAACTTGAGACAACACCCCACCGGCCCTACCTCCTTCCCCTCCCCACAGCACTTGTATATATTTGTACAGGTTTATTGCTCTATTTTACTTGTTCATATTTACTATTCTATTTATTTTGATAATGATGTGCATATAGCTATAATTCTATTTGTTCTGACTATTTTGACCCCGGTCTACATGTTTTGTTTTGTTTTCTGTCTCCCCCTTCTAGACTATGAGCTCATTGTCGGGTACGGACTGTTTCTATATGTTGCCAACTTGTACTTCCCAAGCACTTAGTACAGTGGTCTGCACACATTAAGCGCTCAATAAATACGATTGAATAAATGAACACCAGTGAATAACAACATTTTATGATTTGCTTTTGCATGCTTACAAATAAACTTTTTATAAAGTTGACTGTCACCCAAAAACAATGAACACTCTGCCTGGCCCCATGTTTTCCCTGATCTCCCAATTTAGAGAAGAATTAGTGTTTTAATTTCCCCAAAAAGGAGCGATCGTATTTAAAATGTCCATTCACCCAGTTTTATGCCAAACAGGCCATTTTTTAGTTGATCTCTTACTGGAACTGAAACAGTACTGGGCACTTATGCCCTGGTTTCGGTTATTTGGATTTTGTTTTGTTTTGTTTTTTAAATCCAGTTTCTAAGAATCACTTCTGAAAATTATGTCAGTCATAACCAATTAATATTTAATTTATTTACTCTCCTAACTGTACAGATACCACAAAGAACCTTTTTGTATGTGACCTTATGCAACAACCTACATTATGCTCCAATATGAGAACTGCTTCCAAATAAAAAATTAAAAACCTTATGACTTTCAACAATACATGAGGATAAACATGAATCACTACTCCAAGGTAAACTCACACTGGTTTTTATTTTTTAATTAATGTTTTTGTTATTTACATCAATTTATCCTAAAAGGTGGGTTTTGTTATCCCAAAATTTAAACCAAGGGAAACACGTAATGTAGTAATTCCAGTGCCTGGTATGGCACACAGGAGCATTTCTTTGACACAGTAGTGTCTTGTACCAAGCAGGCTCCTGTTGTAATACAAATGCTCCCTAATTCCCTTTAGAAACACTTGAGCCAAAACATTTAATAAAAAACGTGTTCTAGAAGAACTGGATGCAGTGATGTTATTACTGCTATTGTTGATACTATTATTCTTTGCTGAGTGGCTATAAATACTAAAAGTACTTTTAAAATTATAAGATAAAGGTACTTTAAAAATAATAAATTATACAGTGCTCTGCACACAGTAAGCACTCAATAAATACGATTGAATGAATAAGTACTTTAAAAATAATGAGATTATTCATATGGAAAAACGACTGAAATAAAAATGGAATGGGCATCACCAAATTATTGCTTAACACTCTTGAATAGCATCAGTGGCCACCTTAGAGTGGAGAGGGCTTCTATGACCACTAGTATGACTACATCAAAGCTAATGAAACTTGGCCCAAAACATTGTCAGAAATAACCCCCAAAATATGTACTGATAGCTAATAAAAATACAAATTTGGGGGGGAAATGTCTCGTGCATTATGCCAGTCATGTAGCCTAAAGCGGGGTATAGCCATACTCCACTTGCAGAATAGCCTAAATTATCCCCAGAGAGACCTCTGATCACCCCATTTATTATTCCAGGGCCTTTGTATTTCCCTCTCAGGTACCTCTGAAAGAAGATACCACTTCTGAGTCACTGAACTTTGCAACTGGCTGGACATTTAAAAGTAACCCCTTGACGTAAGTGTCCCAAATCTACCCTGGACAAGGAACAAACCATCTGAAAATGTAGTGTACACTACAAAATAGAACAAAGGGCCACTCTAGCCTTTATGAATATTTCTGGATTTGCTCTGAAAGGAGATAATAGGATTTTAATCAAGGCTCTGCATAAAAGACTACGCCCTCCATTTTAATATCATTTGAATAAAGACTTAATTGATTTTTTTTCATGGATAAAGCATGGGATTGAAGTCAGGAGACCTGGGTTCTAATACCCTTCCACTGCCACTGGCTGGCTGTGTGACCCTGGGCAACTTCCTTTACCTCTCTGAGTCCCAGTTTTCTCATCTGGGGCTAAAATAGATTGTGAGCCCCTTGTGAGCTGGGATTATATCCAATTTGATTAGCTCATACCTCTCTTGGCACTTGGCACATAACAATTGTTTAATAAAATCATAATTAAATACTGTCAGACCTTTCAGGAAGTGAAAAGGAGTGAAAACCTACAGACTACCTTATTCGGGCTGTGTGAACCCAGTAGGTTTGGGAGGAAAGGGTCTGGTAACAACAGTTTAATGATAATTCCTAATATTTTTATATGGTGGATTCCTTCTCAACAACTCCAAGTGTTTTAACATCTTTTATACCTTATTTGTCTTCACGGCATCCGTGTGAAGACAGGAAAGATAGATATTCTTTCCTTCACTTTATAGATGCATTACATACCTCCTTCCTCTTTCTCCTCAAATGTAACAAGTCTCCAGATTTATTCTACTTTTTTTGCACATAAGCCCCAAATTAAATAGCCCCTCTCTTTCTTAGCCAAGCTGACTTTTCTATTTGAAGAAAAGGTGATGTTTTGTCAGGGTAAGAATTCTAATCAATGATTCTGACTTGCAAAAAGCTTTTGCATAAATCAAACAGAAAACTCTAATCATTCTATTTGGAGAAATAATCAACAAATCTACTTTTGCATAGGGGAAGAAGCCAATCACTTTATCGATAAAGGCATTAAAGTTGACTTGCATAAAATGACTCTCCTCTTAACTCCATTCTGCATTTTAACATTTTCTTAGCCCTGCCTTACTTCAAAATGGATGTGCATTTTAGTTTCTTACTGCCAAATAAGTGGTAAAAATAGCAAACAAGAGATTGAGGAATCAAAATCTTCAGCCTGCTTTATAAAGTAACAAAGTACATCTCCATTTACAAAAAGGCAGTTGTGATACTGCAGAAGAGTGATTTCTTAAGGTCTGGGGCAGTCAATTTCGGCAATCAGAGAATGTGCCAAAAAGACCAATTGTTATTTTAAGATTTGATTAATCAGTCGATCACACAGTTTTTCAAATGTCAGATAATTACATATGAAAGCAAAATTCACCAGTGTTTTGAGATTCAATGAATTTTTATGATAGTATGAACAAATTATTAAAATTATATTTTAAGCCAACAAATGTTGAATTGGTGATCAAAATTAACTGTTATGTATTATTCAGTTACTTATATACTAACTGTTGATTGGTGCTTTGGTGAGGAGGAAGAAGATTCACTTTCAGGAAAACACAGCTTTGAAGCAGTTGGAGATTCCTACAAAATAAACATAAGTAAATGCAGGAAGTTATTTTGTTCTATTATGCCACCACATAGACACACAAACACACACACAAAAACACATAATGCTATTATTGCAGTGACGAATGGAACTTGTACTTCCCAAGCCAACTTGTACTTCCCAAGCGCTTAGTGCAGTGCTCTGCACACAGTAAGCGCTCAATAAATACAATTGAATGAATGAAAGAGGGGAAACTGCAATTTTTTCCCCGTATTTTTCCTCGCTGTTTGAAACCTGGCCCTCCTAAACTGGATTTTGAAGGAAATCTCTGAATTACAAAGGGCTTACTAGATGTGGTCTTCTTTTAACCAAAATAAATGAGATTGGATTACTGTGGCTTTAGTAACTCAACAGGAATCATATTGATGTGTTCCATAAATTTGTAATAAGCACTTTTAAAATGGTTTAAATCTTATGGATTTGTAAGTTATGCTTTGGTTATAAATAAATGATATTTATCATATTAACTTGTTCCAGGCACTGTAGCCAGTAGTGGAAAGGATCATTCAGAGGAATTACTCCTGTGTTCAGACAGCAACTGTAAAAATACAAGTGCTTTTAATGACATTCAATTATGACCAAATTAAAATTTAAACCATAATACTATTAATATTTAAAGTAATTTATAATTAAATTTGTTGTAATTTGCAGGGATTGGAAATTTGGAGAGCATCAAAGAATCATAAGGAATAAACCTTTGATTTAAACATTAATTATTCAGCTAAAAAGAAAATGTTAAAATCTCTGAAGACTGAGGGAACGATCTGAGAACAGCAAGAAAAAATTTTCTTTCAAGTCATTATACCCTACCAATACAAAAGGCTACATGCAGTCACTTAACTAATCATCTGCAGTGTGAGTGATTCATAAAGGACAAGGTGAAAAGGTTTCGTTTTGTGTTTCAGGATTTTTTTTTTTATTCTGGAATTGCTGTCAATCTCGTTTCCTTTTCCTGTTAACCCGAATATACTTCAACTTCATAGAAGCTCGGCTACCAATGAGGACTTGAAAGACTAATCTATAACACTAGGGGTTATGTTGCACCAATATGTTAGATTGTGAGCCCCCCAAGAGACAGGGACTGTGAAATTCCCAAGTGTGTATTCTTTCCCAGAGCTCAGTACAGTGCACTGCACCCCGTAAGTGCTTTATAAATCCTACTACTATTACCAGATCACCTACTTCTCCTCTAAATAACAACCTTTACATCACTCTAATAATAATAATAATGTCGGCATTTGTTAAGCACTTACTATGTGCCAAGCACTGCTCTACGCACAGGGGTAGATACACAATACATCAGGTTGTCCCAAGTGGGGCTGACAGCCTTAATCCCCATTTTCCAGCTGAGGTAACTGAAGCACAGAGAAGTTAAGTGGCTTGCCAAAAGTCACACAGCCGATGAGTGGGGGAGCCGGAATTAGAACCCATGACCCCTGACTCCCAAGCCCACGCTCTTTCCACTAAGCCACGCTGCTTCTTAGAAATTCTAGTATTTCTATATTCATAACCAATCATTATTATTTAGCTCAGTCTCTCATATACAATTAGACCAAATTACATCACAGTGTTCCTCACAAAATAAGACGGGGGAAGGGGCTTGTAACAAGGAATTTTTAGCTAAATAAATGCCAGAGGCACTGATTCAGTCAAACTGGCATAGAGGGTAGCACCTGCATTCACATGTCAAAGGCCTGGGGCTTTACCTTCACAGGAACCATCACAATGAGGCAAGAGAGATTTTAAACTGACAGATAAATGAAATGACTTGTGAATATCACAAGCTATTGTGTCAAATGCCTCTAAGACTAACTGTTTACAGAAGTAACTACAACTCTCATCCTCTTTTAGTGGGCAAAAAGGAGCAGGGAATTATGTAATCCATGGCTAATGAAAAATACCATTTTAGCCATGAATCTAACAAACATTATGTGGTCTGAGTTTCAAAAACTCTCTCTCATCAATCCTGCCTTCTTCTGGAGGTGCTAGCAAGCAGTGGAAAACCAAAGTGCTTAGTATAGCGCTCTGTACACCGCAAGTACTCAATAAATATGACAATGAATGAAAAGCAGTGAAAGTCTCATAAAAATGAATGAGCCACCTCAGTCAGTCCATAAAAAAGATGGGAAAGAAAACCGCCTGAAAAAGAAACTGGCTCGTTTTAGGGAAAATTAAACAGCTTTGCAAGAAGAAACTGTGGTTCAGACCAACAGTAATTAAAACTACTATCCAAGAGAATGTCTGAAAAATCAGACTACTACTTTCCTGGGAAATCATTTTTTAGTGAGGGAAAAAAAATTCCACTTAGCAACAAAATTAAAACAAAAGGAATCACAATTACCTAATAACTGACATTTATAACAATATACAGAAACAAATTGTCTGGCTAGGAGGAAATATTTTCCAACCTCATTTCTCCAGTGACATATTTATCAAAGTTATTCCCTTATGCTCTCTTTGTGAACTTTGCCTCTCATGGTATCTTAGTCACACAGTTTCCTTGCTAGTAATAGAAATGGTTCCTTTTAACAAATTAGCTAATTGTGAGAACCTACTTATCAGGAAAGCAATTGCCTTGTTCTGGCCTGATCTTCAGGAATGCTAAAACAAGAATCATCTGGTTAAAGCATGAAACACAGCTTCCCTGAACACACTACAGAAGCTGAGCCTACCTCTAAGGCAGTAACCTGCAGACAAGTAATGGCAAGGAGGTATATTCTTTGCCCTTTAAATATATGACAGACAAAGATGGGAGCAAAATGGAGCAAGTATTTTATGCAAAAAGGAGCATTTTAAATTTTAAAAAATGAGAAAGACAGACAGAGAGAGTAATTAATAGCATGCAAATTGTTTGGTACATAACTTAGAAACCATGAGGGCAGGAAACATGTCTCTAATTATACCGTACTCTCCCAAGGACTTAGTACAGACTCCAAACACGGTGGGAGTTCAATAAAGACAGCAACACCTTCAAAATGAACTGTAAAATGGCTAGTGACACCTGGTTCAAGAGATAAATTTCCTGGTACCTTCACTGTTTTACATCTAGGATATTCTGTATATTCAAAAACTACAAATAAAAATCAAGTGAAAAAAACTACTCAAACCAAAGAACTAAAATTAATTGGCAAAATGAAAATTTAAAAATATTCACAATATATATAAATCTGTTTTTAAGTCCGAGATGAAAGGGAAACTGCTTTCTGTCATGTTCTTTTCCGCCTTGGTTTACTCATCTGTGATGGAGGTAGGTTGGGAAAGGAATGTATAACTGTTTGCAGAGAAAAGGTTACAATCCTTTATTCGCAAGCCAGCACAAAGTGAAAGACAGAAATCACCTTGTGTCAAAGGGAAAAGATTTAGAAGGATAACAAACAAGATTATTGACTCACATCAATTGTCTCACTACTAAATACCAAATACTAAACCTATTACAGTCCTGAGTGCCAGACTGCCATTTTTCCTTATGCCATTTTTCCTTATAAAACAAAGATCATTTTGTCCTTGGTTAAAATTTACGGTAGAATCGTCTGATTCAAATGGTATGGTCAAATTTTCAAGTATCTGAACTGGTTTACTCTGGCCCAGACCCGTACACTGTTTGTTCCTCTTATTAAGTTTTAAAGAACTAGAACTCTGTTCAAATCTGAAGGCCTCTAAACTGAAGTCTCTAATGCCCTCACATCTTCCACTTAACCTGCATGTTAAATGCATTCAGGCAATCCAGTATAACAAAAAAACTTTTTCCCAAGATGCCACAACTCTGCTCATTTTCTATTCTCCCAATTCATTAAGTTGTCTTACGTAGAAGTGATCTCTCCGTTCTTTACATTACAGCCCTAGAGGGATCACCAATCAATACTCTGTATCAATAGGTAGTGATTACGAGTCAGCAAATGTCACTATTTCTCTTTGTGCACAGAACAGGTTTTAAATGGCTTGTAAGACAAGATAAGCTACTGTTTTCCCAGCTGACCCTGAGAATTCACATTTTGAACTTACCCTTCCTCAATTTTATTAGGAGAATGTGTCCCAAGCAAGGTAACCTATTTGGCTCTTTAAGGATACCAAAATTAAATAATGAAATGTGCTTTAAAAACACTAAAGTCATTTGCGGCTACTCTTTTGAACATAAGGTAGCCATTAAAATATGGGATGATAAGTAATTTTAGCTATATTTTATCAGGTATGTACATGAAAGATCATCACAGAATGTAAATCCATTGTGGGCAGGGAACATGTTTACCAATGTGTTTGTTATACTGTACTCTCTCAAGTGCTTAATACAGTGCTCTGCACACAGTAAGTGCTCAATATATATGATGTATTGATTGAATAAACAATTGGGTTGATTTCAGAGAAACTTGGTATGGGATAGAGTATAGTCATGAATGGACAGACATCATTGAACAACACAATACATAAAGAACTTGCCACAATTCTAGCACCACCTTCCAAATATTCCTACCTTGTCATTAGTGTCTAATACAATCGTGCTGTGCCTCCACTTGGTTAATACTATGGGATCCTGTATCCTTCGGTCCAAGCTCCTGCTTTTAATTATTTCTCTTTGCTGCTGTGAAGCATTAAACTAAAAAAAAAAAAAGAAAGAAAAAAAGAGAGTATTATAAACAACAAGAACACAAATAGAACTCTGATATAACAAATCCCGGATAACACATCTGCCTGTCCCAAAAAGGCAATAACTTATTACAATACCACAGATAACTGAAAGGCTTTGAAAACACAAACACTTACACAATTGTATTAGCTCTGTTTTTTCTTGCTTTGAGTTGAAACCCAAACACTCTGCTGCTTGTTTCTTTAAAGAAGTAAACAGGAGTTAGGCTGATGGGTAATGGTAGCACTCTGCACTGCCATGAAAGAGATTCTGAACTGAGTTGCAACCTCTATTTACTCCAATTGGAAATGCTACCTACAGTAGGATTTGAAACCCAAAGGAGGTGGAGAAAACACCTAAGTTTTGGCCTTTCAAATAAATAAACTCTGAGCAGATGGGAGGGTGAGTTTCAATGTGACTCATAAGCATTTTGCAAAGCGCTATTCTGCGTAGCACCTAATAGTCTACTCATCCTCAAATGTCTTCTACTTTTGTAGAACTGAAGCATAATTAGTGTAGTTACAATTACCAGGTTATTGGAATTCTTAGGGAATAACTAAGATATCCAATAATCATATATGTAAAAACTCAGAAGCCTCTAAGTACAATATTAATATAATGAACAAGATGCAAATCTCATGCTCCTTGGATTTGGCAGGTGTGTGTGTTTTCAATTTGGCTAATTTTCAATACAACAATATTTAGCTGAAATAATAAATGTCCATGTTAGAGGAAATCATATTTCTAAATTTAAAATTTTGGTGTAGCTGTAGTAACTGAAACAAAAAAGCAACATGCCTTGATTTTCTCTGCTTTAATGCACAGGTGTGATGTTTTGAATAAAGAGAAATTGATTCACTTTTTGGAAACACTTCATTCATACTATGATATTATTACTACTACAATAATATTAGTTCTACACATAGAGATCCAAAATTAAAATCATAGGCTTAATGACTTCAACTTCAAGGCCCAGCTCTTGACATTCAGCACCCTCCGACAATGACTTTTTCTAATGCTTCCCTTTTTCTTTTACCCAGTATTCTGAACTCTTCATATTGGGTCTGAGTGTATGTTACTCCCTTATTTGAAGCCCAGGGTGTATTGAGTAACTTTTCATAATCCACATTTTCACAGAGAGTATAATTCATTAGAGAAAGGTAACAGAAACAAGTGTTTTTCTACATTACGCAAACGCACAACTAGGACAAAGACTTCAAGGTTAAGGTCAGACAAAGAAACTCTGCAATGAGGCTGATGCTTTGGCACATACACAACAAACACAGTTTTATATGATTCTAAACTTTTCCTATCTGGCCAGTGCTGCTCTAATAGGCGCTTAGGCTCACTAAGTGCAGCTGCACAGAAAACAAGTGATGAAACTTTACCTAAAAACTGAAACCTTCCCACCTCATGAGGGTCTGAACTGGTTGAGTTTGAAAATGTCACTGAAACACACACACGGGAGGGGGATAGAAAGAAGAGACGAAGCATTTTAGTACATGATACAGCCCTGTGGCACTGATTCAAGCTTTTAACCTTTTGACATTTGGCTTTTTTTTGTTATTCTCAAAAGCTTAAATCATTAATAAGGGTTACATTTTGCTGTAGATATTGTTTCCTCTATCACTATAAACTTATTTAGGACAGGCCCTCCCCCTTCCACGTTCTTCTTTAATTCCCTCATGATCTACTATATTTCTCTGCCCACAGGTAAGCCTTAATACTTAATGATAAAGTTTTGAAAGTCAGAAAATAATTTGACAACAATTAAGAAACTTTTCTTGAAAGAGTTCCATAAAATTCAAAACCATCCAGTGTGGGCATTACCTAACCAAAGGTCAGCTGAATTCAGGGTCCTAGCATATAGCCAGGCGAATGAAGTTACATTAAATAGCTGCCCTAGATGAAAAAATAGATTTAAAAATATATATAAACCCAAAGTTACAATATAAAATAATGTATTGCCTGCTATCCATGCAAAAAGGTTAATTTCAAAAAAAGAAAATATATTTATTATAATTAAAAGCCCTGCTTCCCCAAGGCTAATCTAAACTGCTTAGTGATCAAAATGAGTTTAAGTATTGTGCATCAGAAATAAAATCAAAAAGGCAAATTTTCCAAGTACACTTTTTAATCTCTCAGGGAAAGTATTTAAAAAAAAACATATTTGAGTGATATTAAAGATAGAAATATTTCCTATTCATTTTTAGAAGTTCTCATGGCTTAATGAAACATTGTAGAAACTGAAACTGAAATCCCCTAAACTAGAAATCCCCTAAATAAATATGGCCATTCGCTGCCTCATTTATGTTCGTATCACCTTTCCAAGCAAGAATTGTGATAAACATTTGTTGAAACTAACATTGTATTTATCACATATGAATCTAGGGATTGAAATAGAGAAATAGGCTACGCAAAACAGTAAATTATCTAACAATATCTGTGATACTGCGTGTAAAACAACAAAAACGCTACTTTCCATCATGAAACAGTTTACGATAGTGGGTACAAAAACCTAATACTGGAACAACTGCGTAGGAATGCATAAGAAAAAGCCCTTATTAGAATGGAAAGACAAGAGAGTAAAGAATTCCTTCAACAGATTGACACAAAGATCATACCTCACTCCTACACCTCTTTGAGGTGCAAAACCAATGGAACATAAGAAAAGGGTTAGCAGATAAAGAAAGGAAGTCTAACAAGCATCCAGTCTGCAGTGAGTGCAGTATGCAAGCATTCACTTAAAGTTCAAGCAGTCTCAATGAAATGATGGAGCAAGGTACTGGGGCAGAGTGTTGGGGAGGGGAAGCACTGGGAGACAGAAAGGTAATTGTTTTGTATTACTAATTGCTAATAGCATTCATTCATTCATATTTACTGAATATTTAATTTGTTGAATATGAATTGAATTTATTGAAAACTACTCTCAGTGTTTTGCTCTGTACAATATGGATCTGATGAGACTGGATACCTTACTCTCCAAGCACTCTCAAGGCTGGTTCTGGCACAAGTGGCTATAATGTCACGTATGGGGCCTTCTGTAAGCTGTTCCTCAAACATTCCCACTCCCACGTGAGCCATTCACTAGTCACCTACTAGTAAAGAGTCTATAAGAATATTTTAGGATTGGAGAGGAATTTTCCCAAGCATCTATACATTTCAGCCCATTGGGAGCCTTTGATAGTACCGGTTATCCAGATACATTATTTATTTCAGATTGGATATTCGATACTGGATTGCAAGGTTACATGGTCAGACTGAATTTTATTGGGATGAGGCCTCTTTGTTACTGAGTTTAGATGTCTTTACTCCTTGTCTACAAAATAATGGGTTTCAGTAGACAACCCCATTTAGATATCCATACTTATTCAGTCTAAATTAGAAAAGAAGGATTCTGTATCTGGTTTCATGTATGTCTAATCACTATACCTTATAGCTTTCATTCTTGACTTCTTCTAGCTACAGAAAAACTTGAAAAGCACAGGTTTGTGCTTTATCTCTTTAACTTCAACATAGGACTAGATTACTTGTGTTTGATTATGTTTCATTTATACATAGTGTACTTCAAGATTCCTTGGTCTTTTACTTAAAACACTACTCAGACCAATAATGCACTTTTTCTTTCTTATGCAAGACTAAGTTCATTTCTCTAAGGAGTTGAAAACATCCAAATTAAAATGAAAATTGATTGCCAATAATATTTGGGAAGACAACTTGGTTCTAAATCTTTCAATTTAGAAGTGCTACTTTGTATACACAATTCAATCTGGAAAAACATCTTGGGTCATCGTGTTTATACCAGGGGAAAAAATCTTTAAATTATTCAATCATCTTTGCTTGCCAAGTATAGTTGGAGTTCCCAATCTACAGTGGTTGTTCCCAGAATCTTTATTATGTGCTTGACAAATGCTATTTCTATTATACGGAGGAAAAGTAGTGTAGGATACTAAAGCTTATGATCAGTCTTCAAAATTTAAATCATAGATCCTGTCTAAAAACTTACTGTGTTATCTTCAGAAACGACTTCTGTTAATCTGGTTTCCCCCATCTGTAAAATGAGAATACCTCACTCTGTTCAATAATTCAAGATGATAAATAGTTTTAAACAAGTTATTTTATCTTGCGGACAGTATCCAATGACCGCGAACTCATAATACCCCAAACACTAGTGTTCAGTACTTTCTTTCTGAAAAATAAAATAAAAGAAAATGTTCCAGGAAAGTCGACTTCTAGGTTCAAACTTGATTGTGAAATGCATTAGGCAAAGTTGGGGGAAAGACCACTAAGAGGGGTGGGAGAGGAGAAAAGGGATAAAGGGAAGGTTTCTCAGAAATACTAGTCCTGAAAACCAGAGATAGAAACCAGTGAACAGCTGTTTGTTAGTGGCTATCTAGTTTTTTAAAAAAAAACAAACAAAAAACTGAATAACATTTGACCTCCAATTAGCTTTTCATAACCTAGGTGTTTTCATGTCCCTACCAAAAATATATTGACTGTTTGAGCACCTGATGTATTTAGAACCTTGCACAGAAAGAAACTTAAGGCCTGGTCCAATAGAGGCCACAGTGCGGTGACAAGGATGCAGAATTAGCTAGGCGAACCTGAAACGGGACCAGATCATAATTCTGAGGGTGCTGTTGTGACTTCACAGTGACCCCAGTGCCCAGGCACCGATGGGGCACTGCCGTGCATCACAGAAATTAAGTTCTAAGCTACTTCCAGCTTGGCCCGGCTCACGTCCAGCTAGTTGGAGCTATGGGATCCCACTCGAAAAAAACAGCAAGTCCAGGAGTTCTGGGAGTCAGCCTCAATTTGGCTCTGACCCCTCCTCCCATAACTCCAAAGGTCTTTGACATGACCCAAGCCCCAAGCAGGGAGGCTACTGTATGTTTCTTACCTCTCCTGCTTTCATGATATTTTTGATTTATAATAATCATAATAGACTTATAATAATAAGACTATATATAAGGCTATAATAACAGACTTATAATAATAAGTCTACTGGCAAAGAGAAAGGAGTTATTTCTTGGGTACACACTCAGACCACAAGTCCCTTGGAAGCAATTTCCTGAGGAAGGATGATGCTCAAAACGTTCACTGCAAAGGGAAAAGCTTAAATGGGCAACCAGGCTAACTGGCCTTCAGACAGTGTGGGGTGTGGGCAAAATGTTCCTCACATTTGCCCTCCATTACTTAAACTTCCCCTCCTCCTTTGGGGTTACTCAGAAGCTAGGTTTTCAGACTTGTCAACCACCTTCTTCTGCAGATGATATTCCATGGGTGATGATCTACTAGCGCTTAGAACAGTGCTTTGCACATAGTAAGCGCTTAACAAAAGCCATTATTATTATTATTACTATGCATCTATTACCTACTCTTTTTTACTCTACATGCCTTCCTATCTTTTTGAACATCTGTGGTTATGGATAATTTCTTACATAAAGCACTTGTTTCTATTACTCTGAATTCTGATTAAGGTTCTAGAAAAACCTATAGCTTTTCCAAGACCTGAAGTGAGGTAAAATGTTATATAGTCACACAGAAACATTAATTAATATTAAGTATAAGAAAGAAACAGTTCTAAAGCTGAAATAATGCTATGGACAAGCCTGTCTTTAAACGGGCAACTTATGGAGCCCAAAGAAATTGTGTGCTTTAAACAAGGGACCATAAAATCTACAGAAGCATTTTAAAATATGTCATTAAAATGGAACAAATCTGCTCAAAAGAGCTGCACATCTATAGTTGGAAAGTATAGTTGTAAAAGCATGAAAATATTATGAGGGAAAAAGTTAATGCATCTTAGGTAGAGTTCTCTGGGGTGGCAGTGGGGAGAAGTCACTGCAATGCCTACAACATCCAATCTATGGGGTTTAATATGACATGGAGAATAGAGACTAGATCAGTTACCTCATCTGTAAAATGGGGACTAAGACTTTGAGCCCCAAATGGGACACAGACTGCGTCCAACCTGGGGTAGCTTGCATCTACCCCATCGCTTAATATAATGCTTGGCCATAGTAAGTGCTTAACAAATACCACAAAAAAACAAAAAGCAAAAAACTCAGGAGCATGGCCCATTGGGCCTAAAGAATGCAGAGTGAACCCAACTGCAGAGATGCCAAAAGAAGTCTGCTAGCTGGCTGTGCTTTTACCTACCATACTCACGGTCTTTTATATTACACACATAGGCATTCCTTATATATAAGCTTGCAGTAAGTCATCTTCATAGAACAGGAAGATAAATTAGTTAGGTAAAAATCAAATATTCCAAAGAGTGAAAGATTTCTGGAGTAGTTGAACTAGAACCATTTTGCAAGTTAAAAATTAATAAGAACAGCAAATGTAAACAGAGCAATTAAATTTCAGATTAAACTGACATTTAATATAAGATCCCCACCAAAATATTATGGTACTTCCAAAGGACAGCACAGCCTTTTAAAAGGGCTGTGGGATCCTATTAATTTAAGCATATGTGCAGAATTTTTCTAAAATAATCTTCTTGAGACAAAGATTATTCTTCAGATTCAACAAAGAAAGAATATGCAACTGGGGTCTGAATTATTTCTCAATTACCTTTGGTAATTCCCATTCTGAGCGGGATCCATCTGCACTGTAGAAATACTGTCTACCTTGGTCATCTACGTGTCTTAGCCACTGTGAAAACAGAAAACAATAGAAACAAAATAGCTTTAAGTTAAAAACTGTGATTAATGCTACTGCAGATTACTGATTTCCAGTTTGCAAAAAAACTGAATAAAAGTTGCAAAAAAAATTGATATTGACACACAAAAGGCCATTCTTGAGAAACAGGTATAAGTCAGTTATTCCATAACACCTGCTCTCATTACACATTTTGGATAGAGAACACTCTTCCTACACCACACATCTGTCTGGATAGAGAGGGAGGATGTGGTGTCAGAAGAAACAGTTTGGGGCATGTGTTCCCCACAGTCAAAATGTGAATACTGTAACACAAAGTTTTGCAAACACAAGGTTCTTCAGAAACACAATTTGTGTTACAGAACTGGTAGTAAACCAATTAACCTTCTTTACCCTTGTCTTACCTCTCCCAGTCACAAACATCCCTGAATATATAAATATATATATATTTAAGTTACAAAGACCAAGCGGAGCACAAATCAACACACACACGGTTATGTGTGCAGAATAAAAGTTAGAGAAGAAAGACTCTGGGGATATATTCATAAAACTGAATGGTACTTTTTTCCTTAGGCAGTTTAAGTCCCTCCATCCTATAGATCAACTTCTTTCAAAAGGAGTCAATATTTAGGGGGGTTAAGTTCCCCAAATGGTAAGTGACAGATCTTTTCATTCCCAGTGTTTGGGAGGCTGGGAGAAGGAGAGTTAGGGTGATGGTGAGACCAAGTTTACATAAGCACAGGAGGTTTACAATAAGCTGGAGGGGAGAACATTTACTGACCAACAAACACACATGCACACATGCACCTCTCCCAACACTGTGTACAAACCCCCGTGTGCAGGGCCCCAAGGACACAGGCTGAAATAGAGCCCACTGTCTCAAAAGCCTTTCGGTTGACTATCGCCAGAGAACCCATTTTAAGCAATGTTCAGAATAAGAAGGAGAAAAGATGTACTATAAGTTATTTAATTTTGTCCCACAAAAGCCAAATAATTATAAACAGAAACAGAGCCTGCACCAAACAGTGAGGTGACTTTCCAAAAGGCTTAGTTCTTCAGAAGAGTACACCTATTGACAGACAAAAAGTGCTATACACCCAAAGTGTGGGACTTACTACCTACTCCTATTCCTGGGTTAATGCATACCACACTTCATATTTGTATTGCCACAATTGTTACAATATATTTTGCCTTAAAAATAGTTAAAATTATAGAGCAGAGTAGGCAATGACACATGAAGTACTTACCTGTTCTATGTAACAGAAAAATCCCCCAAATCAAGTGTACAGCAAGAAAATAGCTAGCTCAACAGAAAATGAGGTGACATCAAGCACTTATTACCCTACAAAACAGAACACAGAAAGCACTATCTCCAAAGAATAAATAAGAAAAAGAATAGATTTCTTTAATGTAAGATTAAATGAATATATCTATTTAAGTACACAATACTACAATATATATATATATATATATACATCATTTACTTTGCTGGAGTTTAGCACTTGACTATTAAAATCCATAATGCATAGCTGGTGACAGTTTTAACTGCCCATTCTCATTATAAATCAGATTTTCTGACGAATATTTTCCATGAGTCTTTTTTATGCTAATAAGGGTTCACATACAACTACTTTATACAAAGAATCTGTCAACTTGAACTGAATGATGAAAAGAAAGGAGAATGTACCTTTTCGTTAGTAAAGTCACTGGTATATAAGGTATGCCCACGCTCATCCAACTCTTCTGACCAACCCCTTGGAGAAGAGCCACACTTACTATCTGACTGGCTGTAACAAGAACTGTGGTGGCTTTCTTCAGATGAAAGAAGCTATAAGTAGTCAGAAACATACAAGGAATTTTTTCTTTGAGTAGAAATATGAAGCAGTTCAGAAACTAAAATATCAAGTTTACCAGACTACAAACATATGGAAAATCAGCTTGAATGCCTTAATCTTTTACAGAAATTGGTAAAAGTTTTAAAAACTCTACCTGTCTCCTAGAATATTTTGCAATTCAAGACTTCAAACACCAAAATCTTACACTGATACACCCTACATACAAAACAATATCAACTCTGGTGTTACTTTTATTTTAATCAGCTGAAAAATTCAGTCTTCTGCTCAAAATACTAAGTTACAAGCAGATGTCGTACAATTTGTTCGAGGGTTCCAAAATTCTAAGAAGCTCTAAGGCACTCCGAAGCCTCTTGAATGGGAAATGTGGATAATAACAGTAACTTAAAAAAATGCTCAAAATGAAAAGAGCATTTAATTCTAGTAAACTTTTGAGGTTGACACTTCATCCCCTCCTACTTTTTCTTAATACAAAACCATAATTACAGTTTCTGAATTTTGATATCTGGTTCTTGGAGGGCTAAAGAGAAGCAGCATGACATAGTGGATACAGCATGGGCCCAGGAGTCATGCAGCTCTGCCACTTGTCTGCTGTGGGACCTTGGGCAAGTCCCTTCACTTCTCTGTGCCTCACTTACCCCATCTGTAAAATGGGGATTGGGACTGTGAGCCCCATGTGGGACAGAGACTGTGTCCAACCTAATTTGCTTGTATCCACCCCAGGGCTTAGTACAGTGCCTGGTACATAATAAACACTTAACAAATACCACAATTATTACTATTATCATTACTAAAGGACTTACAATGGAGAACTTTTTCTGCTCTTTACTAAACTCCCATAGAATTCAAAATAATCACCATAGAGTTTTCCAGGTATCTTGTTAAGATTTCTAATCCCAAAAACGTGTTAAATTTCTCACAGCCATCAGAGCAAGTCCAGAAGTACAATGGGAGTATTTTTTTTACTGAATCACGATCAAAACATCCTGATTTCAGAGTTTACAATTACACTGAAATGATCAAGTCTCAGTTAATGTCTGATCAAATGTCTCATTTTCCCATCAAGCATTATAGGTTTTAATTGTAAAATGCAGGAAAGATATCCTTATGCGTGAGGTAAAGGAAGAAGGAAATTGAGGGCCCAAAGGGTCTAATGAAGCGCTAAGACCATTTGAAAGCAGAAATATCCATAAAGACGGATACTTTTAATCAACCTTTAATAATCAGTAAGAAAAGCATCTATTTAAAACAAAAAGCCAGTCAGCACAGAAAAGTCTGAAATGACATTCACAAAACAAGCAATTTTACCATGCTCAGTGTCTCTACTGTAAAGGTGAGGGTAAAAATATTTTGAAATGGGTGGCCCACACCCATTCATTGCCTAGATACTTTTTTAAAGATCTTTTAAAGTGTCCGTGGAACATCTCACTAAGTTCTACTTAATTTGTGAAGTCTGTGACAGAAAGCATTGAGAAGTGGGTAGAGAGGGCCTTTAAAAAGAAAACACTGAAATTATTTTATATGGGTTACCCATCTACTTCAAGAGATTTCCCTTTCCCAAGGGCTACTAGTGTTGATGGAATTTGCTGATTATTTTAATAAACACTTCCTTGTTCTACACCCAACTATAATCAGGGCATGCAAAAATAAATATGATTTTAGAACCCATAAATAACAATCTCCTTGAGGTAGCTCTATAGGATACCATAGCTTTCAAGCTCCTTAAAGTCATGCTGTACTGTTTTACTTGCAAGTTTTCTTCATGGCAGTGAACCCTGAAGTTGTTCGAAGAAAACAAATATGGAACTGACAGATGAACATCAAAACATGCGGACAAAAAGTTGAAAAAAAGACCAACTTGAAAAAAGGATGAAAGGTCCTGAGAAAGTTGGGGAAGGGATGGTCAATGGTGAAGCCCACAAAAAATATCCCCCAGAATTTGATCAGGAAAAGATGAATACATTAAAAAAAATTATACAAGGCCTTTGTCAGAGCTAAGCCTTCCTCCAGACCACTGCAAATATGCAAAAGAGATATTCCTAAGAAGGGTAAGCCAGCCAGAAGTTTTGTATTACTCTTAAAGAGCTCAATGAGGGCAAAAAAAGGGAGAGAACACCACAAACAATAACAACTACAAATCCTGAAGTCATAAATACTTTAGTTGCGTGGAGTTGCACTATATCCTTCATTCCTCTGGGCTGAGGGTACTGTTCACCATCATTTTCCCACTTGTGTGCATGAGGCCATACCTGCACTAATAGATAAGCTTTGTTTGGAAATAAAGTGTAATACTGAAGCGACCTCTCCCCAGCACATCATTTATCTTGCATACTTGTTCTACATTCAGGGGAAGAATAACAAAAATCAGAAGGCAAGACTTGGTAATTTTCACCTTGCTAGGCTTTCAGCCTCAGTTAAATAAAGACATCCCCTGGACCTTCTTTGGACAGACTGTGAGTGAGCATCTGAGCGTGGCAAGTCATGCTGTCAATTACCAATGTTAGAAGGAAGGGGAATTGGGACAGTGCTTTTTTGTGGCGTAAATGGCCTAATTGTTGGTGCAAGTAACATAATCCTATTTATTGTGACCCAATCTGAATGGCACAGAACCTCTCCTTCTTTAAAGCCGGCTCCATTTTTTTCCAGAGTGCTTTAAAATGTTCACTGAGTCACTTTCATTCCTTTAAAAAAACGTTAACTGACTTAGTTAACATTCCCTAGTCTAATCAAAAACATGGAGCACTGCTTTCCCTTGCAAGCAGAGAAAGTACAGTTAACTCGCTAGATTAATTTTTCAAGAAAATACGGAAGCGCACAGAGCACGAGCTTGGGAATTAGAAGTCCTGGGTCCTAATCCCAGCTCCTCCACTTGTTTGCTGTGTCACCTGGGGCAAGTCATTTCATTTCTCTGTGCCTCAGTTCCCTCACCTGCAAAATGGGGATTCAATACTGTTTTCCCTTCCTACTTAGACTGTGAGCCTCACGTGGACCTGATGATCTTACACCTTCCCCAGCACTTACTATGGTGTTTGGCACAGAGTAAGTGCTTAACAAAAACCCATTATTAGTAGTAGTAGTAGTAGAGACTTGGCCAGGACAATCCCCAAATGATGGAAAGCAGACAGCATATTTCAGGGAGGCTAAACTACTACTCATGAGCCACATATGGCTTTTCACTTGCTTTGAGGCTCGCGAGGAAGAACTGCAAACCATATGCTTTACTCATTATTTCACCACTGCTGCAGTAGGCTGCTGCATATCACTCTTCCATTTTTTATGGCAGCGGTGGCAGGATCTTTGTCCAGCTGGGCCAGGGAAGGGAAGGATATGACCCCTGTCCCCATCTCTTGCTCGCTACCACTTGCCGCCGCCCCTCCCTCACCCCCTGCAACGTCTGCTTTAGGCCACTTACCACCACCCCACCACTGGGACACCTGACCATCATTACGGTTAAAGGAAATTTTTTTTCCCCCCTGAAGCTCTTGGCCATATATTAGGTTTTTGGTGTGTGGCTCTTTGGTCCATGAGGCTTGGCTCCACCTGGCATATTTACGGTGCAGAATGAAGCCACACTTTGGCCCCAACATTTAATAATAATTAGCTACACAACTTCTGAAAAGGGATCAGTGAGCTTCCTTTAACTGCCCAGAGCCAGAATGAAGGGACAGGTGCAACTCAGTGGGTTTGGTGGCTTTCTCGTGCTAGTGGTGGGTCAGAACACTTTGCATGCCCAGATACTTCAGACCTGAGTGACTGGAAACCCCAGGGTTGGGAATCTGGGGGGTTGGCTACTGTAATTTTCAAGCCAGACCTGGCAGCACACTTGAAAGATCAGGGCTTGCACATTATACCACAGAACACAAAAACTCTAGCTTAAAATACACTAGTAGTATGATTTTTTTTGACATCATATTTTAAGAACGATCATATTCTCTTTCTCCAGGTGGGTTCTTTAAAATGACCTGCTAGTTAAACGGGTTTCTCCAAATTTTTCCTTCTCCAACCACTAACCACTGTATAATTTCACTTCCATACGCTTCAAATGTCAAGCTCTAGGCACCATAATCCCTAGGCTTCTTCATTTCTGATGGAAGCAAGAAAAGAAGTAAAGAGGGGTGTGCTCAGAGCCCTTGCCAAAGTCTGTAGCTGGGAAGGAATGCAGTAGCCCCTTCTAGAACAACTGAACTATTGAGTTTGGACTTCCATCATCAGAGGAGTGCCAGAACTGTCTCCACAGTTATTTTCAAGGCCCTTCTAGGAGGCCCAAGTGATTTGTTTCCCCTGGAAACCTTTCTGGGCTCAGGGGATTTTCCCACTTGCTTTATCATTCTATAGTTAACTTTGCTTTCTAATGATAATGTGTTAAAATTTCAAACTGCAAGCAAGGAGATGAAGAATTGAGTGAAATAACTAGATTTACACAAGCAGGAAAACTGAAAGGCATCCTAATCACTACCTCTGATGGTGCATATTTTTATGCATTTTCCATTCCGAATTAGAGAAGAAAAACAAAATAATGGATACTTTGGAGAACATTTGCACTAGGAAATGCACCTTGAACTACAGGGAAAAATCACAGGTCTGTGAGTCAGGAGACCAGGGTTCTAATCCTGCTTCTTCCACTTGACTCCATAAATACCTCTGATCGATTGTCTATGTGACCTTGGGCAAGTCACTTAACTTCTCTGGGCTTGTTTCCTCACCTGTAAAATTGATATTAAATACCTGTTCTCCCTCCCCATTGCAGGGTGGGCCTTGTGAGGGGCAGGGGCTGTGTCCTAACTGCATGTAATACAGCTACCCGGGTGCTTAATGAAAGGCTTAGCACTTAGAAAATGCTTAACAAATACCACTATTATTTTAAAAGAATGCAGCAATAACTACCTACTGAGCAACCGTGAACTGACGGTATCTACTGAGCACTTACTGTGTGCAGAGCACTACAGGAAGCACTTGGGAGAGTACAATACAAACAAGCTGGTAAGGGCAAGCTTAAACAAGAGTCTAGGGCAAGCACAGAACCTACCTCCTCCCCTTATCAAATGGGTGGCAAAAAAATTTGTTTATTTATGCAGTGGTGGGGACTGGGCCTCAGGCAAAATAAGGTCTTAAACACAGGCCTGACTGTGTGAATGGCCAGGAATTAAATGTAGTGATACCTGTAAAAGATTTGGCTGGAAACTGGGAAGAATTGAAGTCCAAAAATGCTGTCACTTTTAGCTGATTTAAAATATGATCTCTTTTTTTTCCCTATTCTTCCTAAGAGACTGAGCAAGCTTTTTCTTCTAATAGGGGCTAACTGTACTATTGAGTGGAATGGGGGGGAATAGAAGCAGGGTATTCTATAAATAGATGCAGACAGCACTGTAAAAGATTCACTGTAATGTTTACAACTGTGCAAGGACAGAGATAATGAATGTGAATATTGCAAAATATTATGAGCTGGCATCTGCACAGATAAAACCTGAACCTAAGAAAAAAATAATTTATCCCTTCCTAACAGCTATGAGCATGGAGCCAAAGGAAGTCACTCCAACCTTTTCTCCAAAGCAATGCAAGGCTGACTGCCACTGATTGCTTACTCAGTCGTACCTCTTGATCGGTTGGATTCTGGAAATCTCTGCTTATGCTGGCATCTCGCGTCCAACGAGGAGGCTTCCATGTTCTTTCTTGCGTTCCCCTGTTGTAGTAATAACAACGTCCCGTACTATCCTTGTGAGTTTCCCATTCTCCATTAATCTGAATCGCAGGGCTCCCAGGAAGAGGTGGGAGTGCAGCCTGAGATATTTTCAATTCTTGCAGATTAGCATAGACGGGAGAATCTGGCCTTCCTTGGTTTGGTGGTGTAGTAGCCTATGGAAACAAGAATTCAGACAGCTTTCATATTCAAAAGAAAACTTCAGCACAAAATTAAACAAACACCACATGGTCTTTTTCATTTGTACTGTCTGGGTCATTTGGATAAATCACACGGAAACCCTGAAAACACTACTATTACTACTGAATAGGGCAAAGGCAATAATTTTGGTTGGAAAAGAGTAAGATTTTATTTAAAGTGTCAAATCATCTCTCTCAAATTCACGTCAAATAGTTCAGTTCACACACAAATGATTTGCTGTCAACACTGCACAGCTCAGAATCTATTACTCAACCAAGAATCTATTTCGTTTTCCTCACTGTGCAGTAGAGGCTTGAAATAATAACTGTCCTTTTTTTGTTAGTATCTGCAAAAAGCAAAAAAGACAACTTCCAGAATTACTAGATATTAGAAACATTTAGCAAGATCAACCTTTCAAATTAGGAAACCAATTTAGTCTGATTTACAATACAAATATCCTTGTCTGATCATCCCTACTGCTTTCACTGGGATTATGGCATAACGGATCATGGAGTCGCCCACGGAGTGACAACCCTTGAGATGTTACATGGGCATCATCATCATCATCATCATCATCAATTGTATTTATTGAGCGCTTACTGTGTGCACAGCACTGTACTAAGCACTTGGGAAGTACAAGTTGGCAACGTATAGAGACAGTCCCTACCCAACAGTGGGCTCACAGTCTAAAAGGGGGAGTGGGCAGTTGCAGAACTAAAGGCAATGAGCCAGCTCTCAGGCTTTTAAGCAGATTTGGGTGAAAATGTAGAGTAGGAGAGATGGGGAAGATAAATGGTGATGAAAAAGTAACTATCTTACCCACTCCTCCCTCTACCTGCTTTGACTAGAAACTAGGGAGATGAGATCATTGCCCAACTTCCTCCTGCAGTCACAGAATTCTTTTCAGAATCACCTTTTCTTCTTTGCAAATCACCAATACCCCTACACTTCCCTTCGCAGATCAACAGTAGAAAGGTATTTGTGTGATACTGTAAATTATTCTGGCTTGCCCTTAGGGTTCTTGCAAATCCCTTCCGTCTATGAATTTAAAAGAAAAATGTCACTTGTGAGAGCAATTTCACCCTTCTAATTTTCAGGACAACTCTTTAAATACCAAATGAGACAAACTGGGAATCAAATGAGGAGAAAGAAATATGTGAAAAAATAAATTAAAAATTAAACACTGAGGGACCTGGGTTTATTGACAAACCATCAGTCGTACCAGGACTAGTCTATACACAGTTTTTCATATAAGGTCACATTAGATCAGCCACAACAAAACTAGAATTTTTGTATGCTGTATCTTAGTACATTAAAAATGTACTTTAACTTATCCTGACAAGTTTTCTTTATCATCTTTAAAATGCCCCTCAACGTGTCAGCCAACAGACATTATTACTAATAATCAAAATAAAAACACTAATGATACTTAAGAGATTACTATGTGCCAGGTACTGTTCAAAGTGCTACAGAAGATACAGGTCAATCAGGTTGGATACAGTCCCTATCCCACATGGGGCTCACCATCTTAATGAAAATTTTAGAGATGAGGGACCTGAGGCACAGAGAAGTGAAGTGACTTGCCCAGGTCTCAGTGCCACAATTCTTGCAGTGATAACCACAAATCTCCCTTTCCCATATTCCCTCACAGTGGTAAGGATAGAGAGAATCCATAACAGATGAACATCAGATGTTAAATTGAGATGGTAACAGCTCAAAAAATTTATGCTCTAGCAATATAACTTGGCCCGATTAGCAACTGAAATCTTGAGTCATGACTGAATTCCCTTGTGAAATACATCTGTCAAAATCATGCAATTTTAAAAACCTAGAAAGAATGTTACATAGTCATTTTCTGAATAAGATATGCAAGGGGAAAAGTCAGGATATTTCTAGTAAGTAGTTGTATAAGATATATTTGCATGTATAAGGAAAAAGTTATATTAAAATGTCATCCCTTTCATCGTTGTTAGTGCTGAACTGCTAGTTGAGGCTAATCTGAATCCTAAATACAGACTGGTTTAACTCTTTGGTAGGACGTGGGAGAGACTTGTACGCCACATCACAAGAAACCAAATTTAAGGTTCTAATCAAATGGGAAATAACTCCTAAAAAGGTACATTATTTACAAATCCAATCCTTGAAAAGAAAACCTACCAAGAAGATTATATATCCAACAGCATGTGGGAAAAAAACAGTTGAGGCAAATAGCTAGGGAAAAAAAAGAGAGGAAGGAAGAGTTTTACGAGACTGCTGAGTGTGGAAAAACTTGCAGATTTTGACAAACATTACTCCCTTTACTCCTCTTTACTCCCTTCATGTTTTTCAGGAGACTTGTGAATTTTTTCCCCAGAACTTAGTAGGGTACACTGCACATCGAAAGTGCTCAGTAAATACAGTTACTATTACTTGTCTTGTCTTATGCTGTCGCGTCATCTTCCATACCAGGTTCAATAAAGTGCAGACCTTTAAACCCTAGGTTTTTGGAATCTGTTTTCTAATTTTAAAATGTTCCACTAGGTGCCAGCCAAGAGTTTATATCATTCATAAACTACATAGTAGTGTAGCCAGTTAAAATGTAATGGATTTTTTTCTTTTATAATAATTTTTAATAATTGTGGTATTTCTTAAGCACTTACTATGTGCGAAGCACTGTACTAAGTGCTGGGGTAGATATAAGATAATCAGGTTCCACGTGTGTGGCTCAGTGGAACGAGCAGGGGCTTTGGAGTCAGAGGTCATGGGTTCAAATCCTGCTCTGCCAATTGTTAGCTGTGACTTTGGGCAAGTCACTTAACATCTCTGTGCCTCAGTTACCTCATCTGTAAAATGGGGATTAAGACTGTGAGCCCCCGTGGGACAACCTGATCACCTTGTAACCTCCCCAGTACTTAGAACAGTGCTTTGCACATAGTAAGCGCTTAATAAATGCCATTATTATTATTATTATTATTATTATTATTATTATACACACCCAAACCCCAGGAGATCTGTTTGGTTCGTGCTATAAACCACACAAACTGAATTCAACAGGTGGTTAATTTGGGGGGGAAAGGCAGAAAAAAGAAATTCAGAACAGGACATCTCCTTGGTAAATTTGTTCTTTAAAATCTTAGACTTTAAGCCCCATTTGGGCAGGGATGGGATTGTCTTGTATCTAGCCCAGTACTTAGTACAGTGCCTAATATATGAGTGCTTAACAAGTATCATTTTAAAAAAATCCCTCAATAAAAAGGGGCTCCTCTAATAGTCCCAAATAGCAAAAGCAAAATGAAGACCAGGTGTAGAAAAACGGAGAGGAGTAATTTACGAGCCCCCTCCTCCTCCAGCTGCTTTTTGTAATTCCATGACATCAGCCCTGAATCCAGCCATTCGTGGTCCTCCTGGCTCACCAGAATTCACTCACTCATTCATTCAATTGTATTTATTGAGCACTTACTGTGTGCAAGGCACTTTACTAAACACTTGGGAGAGTAACAATGTAACAATAAACAGACATTCCCTGACCACAATGAGCTTACAGTCTAGAGGGGGAGACAGACATTAATATGAATAAATTACAATAAGTACCAGGAGCACGTATGCTCCTCATTCCTTTCTTGACAGACCTTTTTTAATTTCCTGTGATTACTGGGAGGCTGTGCTAGGAGGCAGACTATATGCTCACAGAGGATGAAATGTTTTCTGAGAATTTTACTCTACCCTCCATCCCTTCCATCTCCTTTCCCTCTTTTCTTCCAAGGGATAAAACATGGGCGGCAGGAGGGATGAGGATGAGTAGGGAGTCAGGACTGACCCCATGGATCGAAAGTCTCCGGGCCTTTCCTTTCCTAAGATGACAGAGAAGCCTCTACAGAGACATGCCAGTGGTGTTGATTTTTACTTCCGTGTAAATAAAAGTCACACTGTATCTTTCTGGTGTCTCTGGCTAGAAATCAGGAGCAGCCCTGCTCCCTCAGCCTCTCCCACTCAGTGCTTCCAAACTCTCCAAACCCCTCTTTAAATTTTCTCCCCCTCTTCCAAAGCTTAAGACGTGATTTTTACCGACTGCCAGCAGCTCCCACACATGTCCCATCTCCCTCAATCACTGCAGTCATTTATTCATTTAATCGTATTTATTGAGCGCTTGCTGTGTGCAGAGCACTGTACATACCTTCCCAACACTACTTTTTGGGAATCCTTTTCCAAGCTGCAGCTGGACCCAGATGCAGACCCCAGGACTGCTCCAACCACAGAGGCCAGGACAGGATGGGGGGCCGGGGAGGCCTGTGGTCCCTGGACCCCTTCCCCACCTTAGTCCCATGACAGAGATGGTCCCGGGTATGTAGCAACCAGGGAGAGTGCTGACCCCAGCCCTGAGACGTTACAAAGCAGCAGTGAACTCAGGGAGAACTTAATGTACTTAAATACACAGCAAAATATCTATTTTTTAATGTATAAAACCATGAGAACTCCCTACATCTCACTGACTCGATGCAGAAGATGCAATTCAGACATATTTTCCCCAAGAATGTTGCTAGAAGGCTATATGTAGCACTCCAAGAATTCCACAAATATAATAAAACTAGGACACACCTCTGTATGAACATACCTCTGTTAATCATTTATGATGGAATGATCCACTGAGTCCACAAGGTAACAAATTACCGAGGTTGGCGTACTATTAGACCTCTAAAATCTGACTTCAAGTGTCTCAGAAACTAACTTTCAGATTCAACTCAAAATTAGATGTCTAAGCCAAAAGGGAAAACAGGGTACTTGGGGAAAAAGAGTGGTAGGGTTTTTAGTGATCAAGAAATCATATTATGTTTTGATGATTATTCATTTTTAAACCAGGACTATTGGAAGCCCAGCTAGGTTACAAAAAATTCAGATGATGCTAAATTACAGTGCTAGATAATGTTGCTTTTGTTAAAGACAGAAGAAGAAAAAGCCCAGGAAAAATAACTCGCTTTAATGCATGCAGTACTGTGGATACCTATCTTCAGAAGAGGCTCAATCTTTTAAGACTATTAAATGATGCGTTCAGGCAGCTGTACAATGTTTGAATGTGAGAAAACAAAATATCCTACGTACAGATCTTTCTTCTTGGTAACAACCCACAATCCCATGAAAACTGCAGGTTTGTGGAGAGCAGACCCACCTCCCACCTTCTCCCTTATTCCTGCTTTCCCTTCCCTCTTTTTCTCCTCCCCAGAGTTTCTCGGAATGTGTGAATCTTGCTGAAATACTGGGGTAAGTCATAATTTCACAATTCTGCAGGGAGGGTAGAAGTGGGGAAAAATAAGCACCGAGAAGCACAGTGTAACATACATAAACAAAAGTGTGGGGACAGCCAAACACAGGATCACTCTGGAATTTACTCCTGGATATTGGACTGATTAACTGGTGTGTCCCTTAACCACCTCTGGAGAACTTGAAATTACAAGCCCAGGTACGGTGTGATTTAAAACCCAATTAAGACGTATAAGGTGCTAAGAATGGATAGTTTCATTACATTTGAAATAATGCTGAAAATCTTTTGGGGTTCAAAGTTGGGGTATTTCTATAGGATACAAGAAAAAAGTGGCAGCAATTAAAAGTATTTCACAGCCTAGCATCTCTTAGTGTACTTCAAATAGTTAAACAGGCGTAAATTAAAGATGTGACAACCAAACTAACAACATTTCTCAGGTGCACGCAGGACTTTATTATCAGCTTGCAATTCTTTGGGGTTTAGTAAAATTCTTCAGTAATATAATCACTTATTCTGTGGCATTAATTTATGGTGTGCCTGAAATGAACGATATTAAATCCACAAAAAGAAAAACACTTTAGTCTAAGTGGCGAGGGATCAAGTTTGTTCTCTAGAGTCCGGATCATTATGGGCGCTCAACTGCTAAAATGACAACTTGGGGAATCAATAAATCAATGGTATTAATTAAGCAATTGCTGAGTGCAGAGCACTGTACTAGGCGCTTGGGAGAATACAATAGAGTTGGTAGATATGATCCCTGCCCTCGAGGGGCTAATGAGGTAGTGGGGGAAATGGATGTTAAAATAAATTACAGTTATGGAAAGAGGCAGAATATCAGGCTATAAACACAAGTGTTCTGGGGCTGAGAGTGAGGTGAATATGAAATTTATTAAGGGGAACAGTCCTATGGGCACAGGTGACGCAGAGAGGAGGATGAACCGGGTACGGAGATGAGCTATCAAGGAAGACCTTTTGGAGGACAAAAGCACATTTGACAGACTTTGAAGATGGGGAGAGTGGTGGTTCTGTCAGACATGAAGTGGGAGGGAATTCCAGGCCAGGGAGAGGGTGGGAGCCACGCGTCGGAGGCAAGATAGAGGTACAGAGAATAAGCAGGTGTTAAAGGATCAATCTTATTTATTGAGCACTTACTATGTGCAGAGCAGTGAACCAAGTGCTTGGGAGAGTACAATATAACAAGAACACAGAGCTGGTAGAAACATTCCCTTTCCACAATGATCTTACAGTCTAGAGGGGAGACAGACATAAGGAAATTACAAATACAATAATAATAATATTTTTGGTATTTGTTAAGCGCTTACAAGGGGCAAAGCACTGTTCTAAGTGCTGGGAAGGATACAAGGTGATCAGGTTGTCCTATGTGGGGCTCACAATCTTAACCCCCATTTTACAGATAACAGGCACAGAAAAGTTAAGTGACTTGCCCAACGTCACACAGCTGACAAGCGGTGGAGCAGGGATTCGAATCCATGACCTCTGCTTCCCAAGCCCGTGCTCTTTCCACTAAGCCACACTGCTTCTCTATTATGTGTTGTGTTAAATATGTGTTTGTGGGACTGAGGGAGGGGCGAATAAAGGGAGCAAATCGGAGAGACGCAGGAGGGAGTGGGAGAAGAGGAAATGCGGGTTTAGTCAGGGAAGGCCTCTTGAAGGAGATGTGCTTTCACTAAGGCTTTGAAGGTGGGGAGAGTAATTGTCTGTTGGATATGAAGAGAGAGGGCATTCCAGGTCAGAGGAGCACCCTTGCCCAGTGGAGAGAGCAAGGGCCTGGGTTCTAATCCTGGATCTGCCACAAGTCACCGGACTTTTCTGTGCCTCAGTTACCTCATCTGTAAAATGGGGATTAAGACTGTGAGCCCTATGTGTGATAGGGACTGTGTCAAACCTGATCAACTTGTATTTACCGCAGTGATTAATACAATGCCTGGCAAATAGTAAGTGCTTAAATACCATAAAAAAAAAAGGATGTGGGAGAGAAGTCGGCGGTGAGAGAGACGAGGTGGAGGTACAGTGAGTAGGTTAGCATTACAGGAGTGAAGTGTATGAGCTGAGTTGTAGTAGGAGAGCAGCGAGGTGAGGTAGGAGTGGGCAAGGTGATTGAGTGGTTTAAAGCTGATGGTGAAGAGTGTCTGTTTGATGTAGCAGTGGATGGGCAGCAGCTAGAGGGTCTTGAAAAGCGGGGAAACATGGACTGAACATTTTTGCAGAAAAATGATCCAGGCAGTGAGTGAAGTATGGACTGGGGTGGGGAGAGACAAGAGGCAGGGTGGTCAGAAAGGAAGCTGATTCAGTAATCAAGGCAGGATAGGATAAGTGATCAGATTAACGTGGTAGCAGTTTGGATGGAAGAGGAAAGGGCGGATTTTAGCGACGTTGTGAAGGTCAAACTGACAGGATTTGGTACAGATTGAATATGTGGGTTGAATGAGAGAGCTGGGTCAAGGAAAATGCCAAGGTTATGGGCTTGTGAGACAGGAAGGATTGTGGAGCTGTTCTACAGAGGAGTGATGTATGGGTGCTGGGTTGCCGAAGGAGATCAGCGAGAGCTGGTAAGAGGGGAAAACTGGGTTTTCTCCATTTTCAGTTTCAGGTGGCTTTATTCCGTTTAGTAGCTTTTAAAAGATTCCATAATTGGTTAAGCAAGCAAAAGTCACCAAAAACTGGTGGTTAGGGCCTTACCTTGATCTGGTTGCACATTTCCACTGTACTCAGGAAATACACCCGAGAATACAATTTTTTTTCCAACCCCTGGTTTCTGGCCTACATGGTTATACTACAATAAAGAACGAACAAACTGGAGGAAGTCGGAACCTTTAACTATAAGACTTGCTTCAGAAATCAAACAAAAGAATTAGACAGAAAACAAAGGGGTGGTTGAAATAAGGCCCTACATGGGACCAAGTTTCAGCCCCCCAGGCCCACAAGCTAGGCAACAAAAACAGAGCACCTCCAAGGATCAGATTCGGACCAGGTGTTTTACAACCTTTCAATATCTGGGCTTCCTCAAACCTATGTTTGGACCTCCAGAACTTAACATAATAGCAGCCAAACAAAAAATACTATTATTACTGTATTTGTTAAAGTGCTTACTATGTGCCAAGTGCTGTTCTAACTGTTAGAGAAGATACAAGTCAATCAGGTTGGACACAATTCCTGTCCCACACAGGCTCTCAATCTACATAGGAGGGAGAACAGGAATTGAAGTCCCATTTTACAGATGAAGGAACTGAGGCACAGAGAAGTTAAGTGACCTGCCCCATGTTTCACAGGAGGAAAGCGGCGGAGCCAGATTAGTTCTCTATCCACTAGACTACACTGCTCTTCCAGTGATTACCCAGCCATTTCCGCAGGAGCCCAACATGCAGAGCAGAAGCGACAGGAGCATTTACCGGTTTTCCTAGGGAAAACCTTACCTGCAATGCAACTTCCTCCAAAACTGCCACCACCAAAGAAACAGGTTTGAGCAGCCTCAATGGAAAAATTCAGTCCAAGAGGGAGCACTATCAATCCTACTTGCGCACCTACTATGTGCCAAGCAGTATACTGAGAACACAATATAATAAAATTGGTAGACACGATCTCCCCACAAGGACTCTGCATTCTAGTAGAATACTATACAGTTGGGAATTCTTTCAATCTTGCCTTCCCTGCTTCTGATTGTCCTTGAAATTAATATTAAAAAAAAAGGAAAGATGAACCAACAGGCTATATATCAGGTCAACTTTAGTGGACCATATTTACATTTTCCTGGTCTTCTGACCCTACTACAAAAAGGAGCCTGCTTTAATGATTTTTGTGGTTGATGAAATGTGCATGTGTTTTTTATGGAACAATGAAAAGTTGGCACGGGCATCTAGTTTCAGGGTGGCCTTGGGAACCATTCGATCGAACCAGAGCAGCAGGAAACATCACACAAGCATGATGCTTTAGGAGAACACAGATTTCCCTAAAACCCACTATGAACCTCTTTAAACACTGTTGCCTCTTTTCCCCTCCACCTGATTTCACCAACCCCTTTCTCACATCTTTCCTAAGGCCTGGAACTCCCTTCCCCTCCATATACACCAGATCACCACTCTCCCCACATTCAAAGTCTTATTCTGGTCACATCTCCAAAAAGGTCTTCCCCGATTAAGCTCTCTTTTGCCCCCACTCCCTCACCCTTCTAGACTGTGAGCCTGTTGTGGGCATGGATTATCTCTTTTGCTGAATTGTACTTTCCAAGCATTTAGTACAGTGTTCTACACACAGTAAGTGCTCAATAAATACAACTGAATGAATGAATCTATGCACTTGGATCCATACCTTTTGTGCATTTGGTATTCACCCACACAGCCCCACAACATTTTATGTACATATCCTTAAATTATTTGTTTCTATTAATGTCTGTCTTCCCCTTCAGACTGTAAGCTTGCTGTGGACAGGGAACTCTATTGTATTGTGCTCTCCCAAGTGCTTAGCATAGGGCTCTGCACACAGTAAGCGCTCAATACCCCTGAATGATTCACCAGGTCCAATTTCTTTTGAAAAAAAGTAGTTTAAGCATAAAATATTTATACTGGATAATATTTCAAATATAAGCCTAACAAGGTTGATTACTTCTCTTAATGGTGAATTAAATATACTTTTTCTGTATTCTTTTTTTGCTTTCATCTTGGGGAGACAAACACAAAGATATTGGAACCACCTTCATGGAGATTTTACTTAATCAATATATCAATTGTATTTATTGAGCACTTACTTTGTGCAGAACACTGTACTAAGTGCTTGGGAGAGGACAAAGTAGCAGAGTTGGTAAACACAGTCTCTGCCCACAGCAAGCTTACAGTAAGGAAGACAACCATATGTGGAGTGGGATGGGAGGGGAGGTTTGAACTAAATAGCGTCAGCCTTAGCCCTCTGAGGGATCGGGACTAATTCCCATCTGTGCATTCATTTCCAGTGCAAAGAGTAAGTGCTTATTAAATACTATTATTACTACTGGAAGCAGGAGGATAGATTAGATGACTAAGTTCCTTTTAGCCCCCTGACTATTAAAATACTGCAAATGAGGTCAAGTATGATTTTTTTAAAACCCTCATTTCTGTTATCACAATGTTATACTTTCTCTCAATTTAGTCAGTTATCATCAGCTTTCCACTGAGGCCAATACACCAATCTCTGCAAAAAAAAACCCAAAAAGCTTTATAAACTCCATGGATTGCACCCACCCCCCCCATGACTTTCAAGCTCTAATTTATGTTTGTATTGCTCCACAACTTCCAGTATTTGTCCCAGTCCTCTTACTTCACTTTCCCCTTTCTTCCCCAACTATTAGCCAGCTGAGTAGCCAGTATGCTATATAAAAATACTAAAGTAAAAAAAAAAAAATCCTCTAAAACTGGCACGCATTGCTGGGTCATGCTCACCACCTTTCAGGGCAATATGCCCTGCAAAAAACTCCTCCAAGTCAGCATTCCTCTCTACCCCCATGAAGGACGAGCCAAAATCTAGGTAAATCACAATTTCCTCTTTCCCACATTTAACATTTCCTCCTATCCCAAAGGAACAAAAAAGTATGAAGATAGGATTTTGCACAATTTTCACTTAGCAAGTTTTGTTATCTTTCGTTATCCCAGTGCTGAAATCCCCTTTTTGCAAACAAAATACAATATTTAGACAAGCCATTCTTACTCACCAGTTAAGTCATTGTTTTCTTCCAGTTCAGAGGATTTTTTTTCTACTCCGTCAGGCATTAAAAGTTGAATACAGTCCTTTAAAACCAGCAGTCAATTCCCTATTTCTTTTTTTTACACAAGGTGGTGACTGACTTAGGAAACTGCATAGCCAGCATGTTACCCTTCCCTTTCTATATCAGAAAATAAAAGTTAAAAGATGCATTCCTTTGGTAATTTTATACTCCAAGTTCTAGAGTTTCACATTAAATATGAAGTGTTCTTTATTACTATGGGAGATGCACTTTGTTGTTCTTTATAAAGGTTGTGAAAAATCCAATAATTTGAAAGTTCTCAAATGACATACGACCTATTTGTTTCTTTTGGCAGATGTTAACTCAAAATTCAGTAACTTATTTTTATGCTGTAAGTCAAATAGTTTAATAGACTCTATTGCCTTGGGAAATATTTATGAACCTGTTGCCAAGCGCTAACGCATTCATTCAAGTACATGAAAAAATGCTTCCTCTTTCAATAATTCTTACTGAGTACAGGAAACTCATTTTCTTAATGACTCAATATGGTACTTAAAACCTATTTAAACCTTCAAGGCCAGACCTTATGAACATGATGAACTGCTGAAAACAACAGAAGAGTTCTCAAGACAAAAAAAAGGGGGAAGGTGGGGAAGCAATCCTGAGCAAAAGTTCATTTTAAGACTACTAATCCAATAGGTAGTTTTAAAAAAGAATTGTTTGCTTTAATTTTGAGACCAATATTGCCTCCAGCTATTGTCCTGCACTTTAAGCTCCAACTCATTTTTATATAGTGCTAAACAATTTGTTGCTCTGCTTACCAGGTAGTCATTATTAATAATAATAATAATGATTATGACGGTATTTGTTAAGCGCTTATTTTGTGCCACTGTTCTAAGTACTTGGGGGGGGGGGTACAAGCTAATCAGGTTGTCCCGCCTTGATCCCCATTTTACAGATGAGGTAACTGAGGCACAGAGAAGTGACTCGCCCAAAGTCACAGCTGACAAGTGGAGGAGGCAGAACTAGAACCCATGACCTCTGACTCTCAAGCCCGTGCTCTTTCCACTAATCCACGCTGCTTCTCTGCTTAGAGATTGTGGGTCCAGTAAGTCACCAAGACTTAAATGAGAATAACTCAGACCTTTAATTAATCCACTGTGGACCTCTTGGCCATTCATTTATCTAAATCTACCACTCTCAAGTCACAATGGTTGCCCCACCGCCCAGCTGCTGTTGGATTTGATCAACAACTCTGTACGATTTTGTAATTGGGCTGCCTCTCAGTCACTGTCCTTCCAGACTGAAATCAATAAGTGTTAACTGGGGCATGGCGGTATATCCTTTTCCTAATGTTGCCCAGGAGGGGAGATATGTTTGGCAAAACTGGAAGAGGGAGGGAGGAAATCCAGATCCGAGGGCAATGGAGGGAACACTGGGTTAGAGGTTCTCCTGGAAAAAAAGGAGTGCAGAGTACGAGCTGGAGGGTGTAGTAGAAGAGAGCAGAAGGGTAAGCTGGAGCCAGCCGAAGTAGAACCTTGTTATCAAGTGTCAGCCGATCTCTAAGTATCTGCTTCTCCAAGCCTTCCTCCCAGGCAAGAGAGAATAATGATGCCTTTGAATGTAGAACAACTTGTTCCAGGGCTTCCAGACTGAGATTCTTCCATAAATACTAAAAATGAATTTAGGAAAAATCCAAGGAAGTGACCCATATACCATCTTTACTGGAATACAGCTTTAAAGGTTAATAAGTTAAACCTCATGTACAGTCCAATTGACTAAAAAACAAAACTGGATTGAGAGTTTTGTAATTACTACTTAAGAACTTTCTAAAATTGATAGAAATGAAGCTGGTAATATATAAAGGGTTTAAAAAAATAAGAGGATTAAACTTCGCTCAGTAAATCACCCATCTCCCTTTTTATATGAATAGCTACCAAGTCTATTATATATACTCTATAGGTAGAAGGGGCAAAGGCAAGAGAGCACTTGAGATGAACAAAAATTAAACCATTTCCAGAGACATTGGTCAGCTGTTTTATAGCATTAATGGAATTAATATGAAATCATATCTCCAAGTACAGTGAGTTGAAAATAAAATTAAAATCCATAAGAAAGTGAAAAAGGCTAGAAATAGATTTCCACTTTACTCAGAATTCATCCATGAAATAAAAATGTAAGAAAATTGACAATTCCAAATACAAATTGGTTCGAGGACTCTCACATGCCACCCTACAATACCTCAAGGCTAGCAACTTCCCTACGGGACCCAAACATACATCTAAACTCCCAGAGGCCCTTCTGGACTAAATAGACAAATCAGGGCCTAAAGGAACTTACCAGCATCCATGCTTCTAGCTGAATTCTATCCTCTAAGACACAGTCCTTAATTTCCGATGTGTTTGTTTTCAAGAAAACGGTTGCTACCAACTTGGTGATTCAGGGAAACCGAATGTCAAAAAACATTTGCTTAAAGTGGCAGTTAAGCTCAGACTAACAGTAACTTCTCTGCAGTACCTTCTTTACATTAGCCAACATGTCAGAGGAGAAATTTAGGTTCAAATGCTCCATTTCAATTTCCTGCTGCCTCTCAGAGTCTGGTCAAGTCTTTTAAAAGAATTAAATTATAGAATTTTCATTTACTAAAGTAGGCCTAAATTACTAAACAACAAGTACATGTTTATGAGCTTATGCTATCTAAATCATTAAGGAGAAGTTTCCCGAAAAAGAAAAATGGAAAAGGAGAAGATCAGGACAAAGTCAATTTTACACAGGTCATATTTATCATTAACTGAAAACTGAATTGGGAACAGTTCTTTTGAACATGACCCAAATTTATACTTAAAAAAAGATCTGTCCTGTTCTACTTATTCTTTTCTATTCCAAGACTAAACTGTACTCCACTCCAGATAACAGTGAAAGCTTTTGGAAACCTACATCTAAGTAACTCCCAACTTTTACAACTTGAGTGACTCTCATAATGATACCTTTTAAAACCAAAATTAAGCATTTTTGTTTTGCTCCTCTTGCACAGAATCTTATGCAATTCCAAATCTATACAATCTTTTTAAATAGTCTATTATTTCTTTGTAATACATCCACCACAATATGCTCACCTGTGTGAGCTTACATAGTCTTATAATAATGATGATAATCATACCACATCAAACCTGTATGCCTTCCTTCAAAGCTAACTGGAAGTTGACAAATGTTCATTTCAGTTAGAGCAAATGATTAAGTCATTATTAACTTGGGTTTCAAGGTTTAAAATGGTAAACTAGTTTAGAATTTTTAATAAAAAAGTGTTTTTCTTTTAGCATGTCCTAGCCAAGGAATCCAAAGTTTCAGGTGCCTTCTCAGTTACCTCCCTCTCAAAACGCTTGGGTTCAAATCTGATGATAACGGTAGGGTAAAAAAAAAAAAGAAAGAAAATGTGTATGAGCACAATTAAACACCTTCGCATCAGTGACACTAAAAGTGTTGGCCCCGATTGTTACTGAGGGATGTGATTATCACACTCAGTAAAGACTGCATGTCCAGGATTAACAGATCTATTAGCAGAAGACCAGAACCTTGAAGGTCCTTATCAAGAAGTCTCAACTAGATTCATCCACAGGGCTCCAAACCAAGCCAACATTTGGGGTTAATGGGAAAGTTTAACCTACGTCTGAACATCTTAATGCCAGAATTATAGCTAGGAACAATGTATTTGAAGTTGATTTTGTGAGGACCTGGTTCCCGAAAATCAATTCGCTAGTTTCCTTATTGCAGGCACTCAATATTTCTTAATACTATAACTAGAGTAACTATTTTCCTCTATCTTTAATTTATTTTTATGTCTGTCTCCTACCGTAGACTGTAAGCTCTTTGTAGGCAGGGAACAGGCCTTCCAACGCTACTGTACTGTACTTTCCCAAGCACTTAGCCAGTGCTCTGCACACAGTAATAAGCACTCAATTAATACCATTGATGGATTGGAACAAGGGGTTGAAAATGCAACATACAAAAATAATTTTCGAAATGTGGATATATTAAACTCCATTCTTTTGTCAGTATTTGCTGCTGCTTCCTCTTCTCTCCTCACTTTCACAGCTGTTTCATGAAAATGAAACTTCTGGTTAAATCACTTGCCAGCTCAAATGACTGAATATACTGCAAAAGAGTAGTTGCCTTTTTGTGGAAAAAACATTAAGCAACAATTGAAACTACAGCTGAAAAACTGAGTCACTTGTTTAAGCGTAAGAAACCATGTGATTAAAAAAAGGGCAGGTGGCACCCAGGATACTCTGGAATCGAAAAGGGCCAAGTTAAAAGGAAAAACAGCAAAATTCCAACCAAATTCATTAGGCGAAAGCAATTCCATTTTTGGCCCCACACTGTGGCATTATTCTGGACAGTGCGGTTAAAAATCTCTATGGCTCAGTTCCTCTATTTATAAAACAAAATGAAACTTACCCTCTCTACCACCTTTCTCTATAGGGATGTGGTGAGCGTCTGAGAATGTGTGCTCAGGATTTTTAGGTTCCCCAGCCAGAAGCATGACCTACATAAGTCGTAAGATTTTCATCTAAGATGAATACATTTTAAAAGACTAATCCTTCAAAAATGGAGTAGGAAAATGGCCAGAGGCCTCAATTCAAAGCATTCCTAAGCCTTGATGCACCAATGGATATTAAAGCAAGCACATTCCCTGCCCACAGTGAACTTAAAGTCTAGAGGGGAGACAGGGGATGGAGAGTAACAGAGATAGGGAAGGGGCGGGCTTGGCGAGGGTCTCTTTTCTGCTGCAGCAACTGTCTGAAGACGACCTAGTCATTTGGGCAAGTATCAAAAAACAGAGCTTGTCTCCCGTTCCTGCATTTTTACCCCATCCTCAACTCAAATTGTGAATTACTCCTAACCCCGTGGAAGCCCTATCAAAACTATAATGGTAAGAAATTAACAACGATTTTCCCATTCGCCATTTCAATTTCCTTTGGTACTATTTAAAAACAAATGTATTGGGCTGCTAATCATTTTATAAATATTGCAATCATTACTTGCAGCTTTTTAAAAATGTGGCTCATGTACAAACATAACCCAGAGGAATAAACAGTGAACCCGCAGGACTGAGCTTGACACAGTATAGCCAATAAACATAATCTTGTAGCCTAATATCTGTGTGGCCATAAAATCTGAACTGCAGTTAATAAAGTGAATGATTCTATAATTTAATTTACATGCACTTCTTGAGAGACTGCAAATTTGTGCTTAAACTTTCAACTATAAATATTAATTCATATTCAAAAAGACTGAGTCGGAAGGACCTGGATTCTAACCCTGGCTCTGTCACTTGTCTGCTGTGTGATCCTGGGAAAATCACGACTTCTCTGTGCCTCAGTTACCTCATCTATAAATTAGGGATTCAGACTGTGAGCCCCATGTGGGACACTGGACTGTGACGGGACCTGATTACCTTAGAGAAACAGCATGTTGTAGTGAATAAAAGGCCTGAGAGTCAGAATGTCATGGGTTCTAATCCTAGCTCCGCCACTTGTCTGCTGTGTGACCTTGGGTAAGTCACTTTACTTCTTTGTGCCTCAGTTACCTCACCTGTAAAATGGGAATTGAGACTGTGAGCCCCAAGTGGGACAGGGACTGTGTCCAACCCGATTTGCTTGAACCCACCCTGGAGCTTAGTACGGTGCCTGACACATAGTAATCACTTTAATACCATAAAAAGATGGGTGTCCATCTGTGCATCAAGCAAAAACTCTATCCGTCAATCGATCAATGGTATTTACTGAGCACCTACTATGTGCAGGGTACTGTTCTAAGAACTAGGCAGAATACAATATAGAGTTAGTAGACATGTTCTCTGCCCACAAGATCCTACAGATAAAAGGGGGGAATCCTTTCAATTGGCTTAAAGCTCTCTCCATTTTACAAATTATCCCTCTTTATCTGCCTCTCCTAAGCTTGTCTTCACTCCCTCTCTCTTCGAACTGGCACTACCAGCTGCTTGTTTTACTACATCACCTCCCCACCTCTGTTCTCTCCCCTCTCCAGAGCATACAAAGGCTTTCTTCTGCATGTCTCTCCACTCTTCAAAAACCTCCAGTTGTTACCCATTCCACTAAGCATCAAGCAGAAACTTCATACCACTGGCTTTGTTCCTGCCCTCTTCAGATTCAGCACCATTGTTCTCATCTTTAAAGATCTGAAATCACATTTCCTAATTAACCTATCTCCCCATCCCATCTACCTCCTCTGTTGTACTCTCCCAAGTGCTTGCATCCTGCTCTGTACACTGTAATCACACAGTAAATACAACTGATTCTCCCTAACTACCCACTGCCACTAAAGCACTTCCACACCACCCTGGATACTCATACCCTTTCCTCCTGTTTTAATGGCTGTCTCCCCTCCTTAAAGGTAGGAATCATCCTCCTGATTCTACTGTATTCTTCCAATTCCTTAGTGCACTGTCCTTCACAGAAGAGAAACCTCAACAACTACTATCAATTAACTCTTTAGCCACCAATCCCTTGCTTGCCTTGTTTCCTGGCTGGGAATTCTCTCCTCTCTCCCACCAAGTCCACCAGACTTCTTCAGAGCTCTCCCCTAAAATTCCCACTCCTCCAAGACATCGTCCCTGATTAGCTCACAACATTCTAAGTCACACCAACCGAACAGCCACCCTTAGCATCAGTTATTTTGTTCCTCTCCTCAAGACTAACATGCTATACATATGTATTTTTTATCTGAATATTCAATTACTAATTCAGCTATTTCATCCTGATATATTTGTACTATTTCTTGATAAATCCTTGTTTGTTCCCTGTTCCCAATATTTCTGTCCATCTCCCCCATTAGACTGCAAGCAACTTGAGGGCAGAGAACATGTTTGGATGTTTCTTGTAGAACTCTCCCAAGTACTTGGTAGGGCATTCAAATACCATTAATTGACTGATAGGAAGAGAAGCAGCGTGGCTCAGTGGAAAGAGCCCGGGCTTTGGAGTCAGAGGTTATGGGTTCAAATCCCGGCTCCGCCGCTTGTCAGCTGGGTGACTTTGGGCAAGTCACTTCACTTCTCTGGGCCTCAGTACCTCATCTGTAAAATGGGGATGAAGACTGTGAGCCCCCCCGTGGGACAACCTGATCACCTTGTAACCTCCCCAGTGCTTAGAACAGTGCTTTGCACATAGTAAGCGCTTAATAAATGCCATTATTATTATTATTATTATTATAGGATCTTGAAGATTAAGAGTTTAAATCAGCTCAGTTCTTACTAGAAATCACTGACCAAAAGGACCTCTTTCTGATCTCCCTCTCAAAAATAACTTCATGACTGAACCTTTTTCGCTTTGTGAATCAAAAGATTTTTATATTGATGATTGGTATGGGCAGTATAAATATAGCTGTATGATTCATCTATATTGATGTAGCCATTACTTAGTTTCCTACTACAGTTCAGCTCCCAAGAGAATCCACTAATTTCTAGTTGAATTTGTCTTAGAAAAGTAAAGCCCTGTCTCTTGGGCTACGGGCAAAGAGGGGTGCCAACCAAGGAGCTGCATATGCAGCATAAAGATTGATGATCCCCTATTTCTTCTAACAGATTTGATCCAGTGTTCTTAGAAAAGGCCTTTCTTCCCGCAGTTCATTTCTCTCCACCCACCTCTTGCTATTGTGCAGTTAGCTGGATTTCATGTGACTGCCACTCTCCTCCTCCACAGTGCATTTCAACAGTGGGCGAAATAATCTTAGTATTAAACTAGTTTATGAAGCACTCCGGGATAAAAGATAGCTTAAGCCTATCATACAATTATTGCTTCACATATTCACATCTGAAGTCAAAATCCTGTCATGTCAAGCTTAAAGAGCTACTTTTGCTGACAAAGTTTGTTAATAGAAGGGATTAAAGATGGAAAGAAAACAGTTATCTTTGAAGAATTTTTTGCTATGCACAATTTTTCTGGGACCCAAGTAAAACTCCCAACCTCTAAGACCTGAACCAGCCTGGTTTTTATGCCAATTTTCAAGTTAGACGGCTAGTGCCATGCAATTACTGTGTCAACTCTGTCTGTGACACTAAGACTCACTCCACAGAAGTGGAATTTTAGCTCAGAATTGACTAAAGTCAATTTTAGCAGGCGAGTATTCCTAGAGGAGATGGATATAGATAAAATGTAGAGCTAAAATTATTATTTTTTGGTTCTGACTACAGAAGACTTTCATATCCTGGAAAGATAACAGAGAATGGACTAATCCGTCCACCAACAAAAATTCTTCAGAACCAAGAATCTTGCAACTAAAAGCCTTCAGCAATAAAAAATATTGTTTTTAATTCATCTTTTTAACAACCTCTTTAAAATTTTCAGTTAATCCCATTTTTTAAATTTCAATGATTTGTAACTGAAACTACCCCTTTAAAATCAAATTATTTGGTTTGAAGATGACACTGCATACAGTGAAACTGCATCAACAGGCATGAATGACGAAGACAAAAATCTCTATTCAATGTAAGATTTTTCATCATAGAGACAAAACGTAGTCCCTATTCTTGGGGTGAAAGGAGACAAGATCAGCAGTGTTCTGTATTTACAGATATATCGACATGATCACTCATATATCTAAGCGATAATGCCTTCACCTAACAATCCAACATAAATTAATAGCAGCAGTAAGGGTCTACAAGCCCCCAGCTTGGCAGGGAACATGAAGAAAGGCTGGGGAATGGGCCTCCCTTTGCAAATGCCACTCCAGAATAATAATAATAATAATAATAATAATAATAATAATAATAATAACCATACGATGATGGCATGTTTCAGCACCCTCACAGCAGCTCCAAAGGAATGGCTTTCACTAGACTGGGAACTGTGGGTCTTAGTTCAGTGCTCTGCACAGAGTAAGCACTCAATAAATACGATTGAATGAATTCAAAATTCTGGTTCTGCCCCAGGTTGAACCACACTTGGGTCTTGGCCTGTCTTCCTTTGGGGGCTTTATTAGGGTGATCAAAAAAAGCACAAATGAAAACTAGACCCCTTTACTACTTGAAATTATTAAAACATTCCAGATTCCCTTTCTCTTCATGGGCCAGTAAAGCAAATAAAACATATTAGTAGGATACTAAAGCTGAGATGGCAAAACTTAATTCCTAGCTTTGTGCTGATGAGGCAACATGCACTGATCTGGAGAATTACCATTCATTACAATAAGCATCCCCTTCTTTAGAACTGAATGCTAACTCTGTAATCAGCATTGAGAGGATCAACTTGGGACAAACCTTTGGAGGACATATCACTGAGAACTCCCAGGAAGATGGGCAGACAAGGCACCAGCCTTGGAACTCGGTGGAGCTGCCATAGCAAAGAGTCAAGCATCCTGTCCATATTGCAGCATGGGTAAGTCAAGCTCTTGGCTGGCCTTGGAGGGAAACTTGAATTGAAACCTCCACCCTGTGGATCAATTTGTTTTTTATTCCCATTTGGTTCCAAGGAGCAGAAAGTCCGATACCTCAGCTGCTCCCTTGCCCTCAAAAAACTTGGGGCCTGAGCTAATAGTTGTACCCCAAACAGTCCCAAATAAAACTGACAGCATCTGCGAGCACTAACTCTTAAGGAGATCTAAGCCAACATCTGACAATGCCAATGAGTTGCTGAAATTTTAACTCCTGGCCAAGCCTATGGCAGCTCTAAGAATATTCATTTCTCCAGGGCTATATGTTCAGGATGAGGAGAGGGAGATCGGGCATACAAGTCAACTCCATTCTTGGAAGACATAAATGTATGCAAACAAGGATTCACTCAATCTGCTCTAGGCCCAGAAAACAGAGGCATTCCCTGGATATGTCAACATGGCTTATACTCATCCCCCAAACTAAATAGAAGTAGCAGCCATGCATCAATTTTATCTTGCTGTCAGCTATTAGTGGTAGTAAGGAATCAAAAGCTATAGGCTCCTCATGGGCAGGGATCATGTCTACCCTTCTACTTCACCGCACTTTCCTGTGTACCTACAGCAGTGCTCGACACACACTAAGCGCTCAATAAACACCATTCATTAACTGAACTCAAATGAAGACCTCTTTGATGCCGTCACGTCATTTCTGATTCATAGTAAATCTATGTTTCTTTTTCCACAGAATTTTCTTTGTAAAAAAATACAGAAGTGGTTTACCATTGCCACCTTCTCCGCAGTAAAAACTTAAGGCTCTGCTGTTGCCTTTGATCAACATTTTGATCACTTCATCATCCGCCTTTGACTCTTTCCCGTGCTGCTGTTGCCCAGCACAGGTGAATCAACTTTGTCTGACACTTCGGCTTAGGCCTTTCAATTATGGGTAACCCTGATGAGACGGCATCTCTCAATGGCATACCTCAAAGTTTCATTAGCACACGTAAACTCTACTGCCACGGTAAGGCGCTGATTCATAGGAGAGCAAATAAAAGACACTTTTGTAGAAATAGTATTTAAGTGCTTACTGTGCGCCGAGCACTGAACTCAGTGCTGGGAAAAAACATAAGTTGGAATTTGACACAGCCCCTGTCCCTCAGGGACTCAACTCTAAAGGTGCTAAAGTGCGACACTGGCCTTAACTTTATAAATCATCTGGGTTCCTCAGAAAATCTTCAAGTCACAACCTAAGAATGTTTCAGCCATAAAGTATCAGAACACCGCCAAGCCATCACTTCTCTAGACTAGGCACATTGTGAGAGGGGAATGTGTCAACCAACTGCTGTACTCTACCCTCCCAAGCATTTAGTACAGTGTTCTGCACACGGTAAGCACTCGTTAAATACTATGAGCTGACTGATCTAGCTTACCAGGCAATTTGCTTAAGACCGCCCAACTGAACTAGGCTCTTACTAGCAGCATGTACAATGTGGAAAAACGGGTTTGATGCTGGCATTGTCCGAACTCTGGACTGAGTCTAGGCTCTGTCTTTGGCCATGCCCCAGCAAGCGGTTTGGGCGTAGGACAGCCACTTCCCTGGGTTTCCACTGGTCTGTCCCCCTGTCGATCAATGGAATTCATTAAGAGCTTACCATTTGCAGAGCACTTGTACTAAGCACTTGGAAGAGGATAATACAAAAGAGTTGGTAGATATCCCCTGCCCTCAAGGCCCTTACAGTCTAGAGGATGATCAGGGTGCCTTTATGTCTGATATTTTTATTTTCAACACCCAATCGTCCTCTGCCCCAGCTCCTTCCACCAGGTCCCCCAGTTGGAAGCACTGCTCTCATTTATGTGGATTTGGGAGGGAACTGCAATGGCTCTGGAGTAAAGGAGGGAGAAGAGAGATATCAGGGATCCACTCAGGGTCACACTGTAGGATCTGCAGATTTCCGTAAAAGGTTCCATATGACATCATTACATCATATAACCCACTTAATGGAAGTATATCAACTACTTTCGAGTGGACAGAGCTGGCTCCCGTATCCATCCACGACTGTCAACTGCAGCCACCCTAGTCAGGGTCTGGGCCTAGGCCTGAACCAAGGCACAAAATATCCTTCATGCCCTGTGACAACAGTGCAATCGGGGTTCTGTTCTAGTTATGCCAAAGGGCTCTGTAAATTTTCCTCTCCTGAGTTAAACCAGAAATTGAGGCAACCTAAGTCATTTTAACTGAAGATGCACAGCACTTGTAGTGTTCTAATATTTCACCCAGTTTTGGCTTCACAAAACATCAGTTTCAACCTAAAATACTAATCCCCTTGCATAGAACTGGCTTCAGGTAGTGGGAGGTAGGATGATGGGGAATGGGCACACAAGGAACCACAGGAAAATGGGCAAAATTCTAAAATCATGATCTGGAGAGAGCTGGGGAGGAAGTAAAAAAAAAAAAAGAGGGGAGATGAGCTGGGAAAGGCAGGAGGTCAGGGGAGAGGTCACAGGATTACAGGCAGAATAACAAGTCCATTTTATTTGTGATTGAAAGTACGGAACCTTATCGTGGAGTCTCTCTGATTCTGTATAAATACATTAATGTAACTATATTACCTAAAATTGAGCACACAATTCTGGATCATTTTGGTAAAAAGAAGATGTTGATGCAGGAACCAATCTCCCCTTTATCACATTTTTCCTACGAGAATACTGATTTTAGACGTCCAACATTTCCATTCGTCACAATCTCTGGAATTAATTTTGCCATAAGTCCATGCACTCATGTTCTATTTGGCTTTCTGATGCACTCCCTCCCAAGTTCCCATTCTTCAGAGATGACCCAATCTCTCAAGTCCAGTCAAAACAAGATCAAACACTACCATAGCCAACTTAGTCCTGATCCATACATCCAGCTTGGGTTGAAACAATCACTGGCACTTGGCCATTATTAGATAATGGTTTTATTATTTTATTATTGAAAAAGCATACATAGGTTAAGGGACTTGCTAAAAGCACAAAATAAGTCCTGGGGAGAGCCTGAAAACGATAAAAGAAATTACTGCAGTTGACAACCAATCTGATTTACCATATCACTAGGCCAAAGGTGATTTCATGCACATGTTCTACCAGTGACCATACTACTTTAAAGGAACGGCAACCTCAATATTAATATTTCAGTTTGCTCTTCCTTGCAAATCCTTTTTTCAGAGCTGTAGCTTAAAAGATCGATGTTACTCCCACTTAAAAGCATTTTTAATGGCCCTGTAACTGGCAGGTGAATACAGATATTTCTTCAGTGGCACACAGCATCAATAATTTCAAATATATTGACTGTTGATTTCTCTTTTAAAAGCTGAAAGAGTATTTCATTAGCACACTTGCTCTACTATATAAATTAATTTTTTTAGTCTTCACGTGATACTTACAAATATACAAAAGGGCAGTATTTGTGCTGAAAACCAGGGAAAACCATTTCTCATTCTAATTATATTTCATTTCCTTGTAAATTATTGGGTCTTCTTGAAAGTTTAACAAGTGAATTTAACTTTGTGCGTTAAAGATTTCATTAATACCCAAACCAAATTTGGTAACATTCTGATGTGCTAAAGGAGTCCTCATTTTCAGCTCCCAATCAGGTAACACAATAAAATTTGGACACTGTCTTTTTCAAAATGATTTACTGCAGTGAGTATCACTTAGGGGTTAAGGCGGGGGGGAAGGATCACCAATGCAGCTAGAAAAGAAACCTCAGTTCACTAGTCTACCCAATCCCCTCCATATTTTACCAATGTCCTGAAGATTACTAATACCTACAAACTAGCTTCACATTAATAATAATAATAATAATAATGGCATTTGTTAAGCACTTACTATGTGCAAAGCACTGTTCTAAGCACTGGGGAGGTACAAGGTGATCAGGTTGTCCCACAGGGGGCTCACAGTCTTAATCCTCATTTTACAGATGAGGTAACTGAGACCCAGAGAAGTTAAGCGACTTGCCCAAAGTCACACAGCTGACAAGTGGCGGAGCCGGGATTTGAACCCATGATGTCTGACTCCAAAGCCCGTGCCCTTTCCACTGAGCCACGCCGCTTCTCCTAGATTTAGATTAGATTTATTAATTAGATTTTCATTACATTTTCAACTACATTGGATTTTCAACTATTAATAATGATAGTACTTGTTAAGCCTATGTGCCAAGCACTAAGATAATCAGGTTGGACACAGTCCCCCATCCCACATGGGGCTCACAGACTAAGCAGGAGGAAGTAGGGTTAAAAGGTCTACTGAATTAACCATGCTTCTCAAAGGCCCAGCTGACTCTTTTTAGTCCCTGGACCAATGCCTAGGCCCAAACCTCACCATCAGCTTGAAACACTCTTCTCTCACACTTATCAAGTGCTCTACCTCCCTTTATCCAAATAGCTCCTGAAATTCTACCTCCTTGGCACAATCAGTACTCCCTGGCCATCTTCCTCTTAGCCACTCATCAATACATAGGCAGGTCACCTCCAACGAGTTGAAATCCCCTGATGGCACTGAAGAGCAACTTGAAATAAGTTGATAAGAAATATTTACATCACTAGTCCACCTTCTTGCCTCGGAACATTTTCATTCCATATTTACTGTATTTCACTGGTGGAAGAAGAGACATAAGGCAAGCAACAGGAATATATCTAAAGTTTCAGGCTAAACTTCCAGTTTAAAAGTTCAACACGACTATAACCAAAAACACTGTGAACAATTTTTCGTTCCTTCCTCCCCACCTCCTACTTTTGGATTCTCTTTCCCTTCTCACTTGTACTTTCGTAAACTTGGCCTCATTCACCCAGCATTTTTGTTTAGTTCTTCTGTCTAGTGTGGGGTTTTCATAAGATACATGTAAACAATTCAGGCTAGAGACACCAAGTAATATTTCTAAAAGATATAAATATTCACGTCATGCAGGCCAAATAATACTTTCTTATTTCATGTTAACGTAATTGCTAAAGCCTAGCTTTTTTAGTTATGTGGAGTAATAGTACTTTTCAGTTGATACTATTATACCACCATGAATAAGAATACCCTTCAAGCCATGCAAAACTTCAGTCCTACTGAATTTCCACTGACGATTTAGAGACTTGGCTTTTACAGTGCTTTTGAGAAAACCGTCATCAAAAATTGTCATTATTTCAAACCCACCTGCTAGACACGAACTTGCAAATGATCCAAATATAAGAAAATGCATTTATAAAAATGCACTCATACTGAACAATGTAGCACACTGTTTACTAGACAGCTGATCATATGCTTGCCAAGATAAATGACATGGTTTTTGAACTCCAAAACACCCCCACCTGTTGCTTCCACTAGGTTCCAAAAAACAGCAGCACAAATGACAGAGACTTTTTGTAAATTTTATGGCAAGTGGAAAAATTCTGCCACAGATTAGCCATCTTTACACTTCATTACGCAAAATACGGTTCACTGCCAAGTTAACAATTCAGGTCCCATTCAGCTGCACTCAGTTCTTGCATTTGAGTTAAATGGCTTCTGACAAAAATAAGTGTTTCTACGGGGGCGGGGGGGGGAATTAAGCAGAAAGCAGCGTGGCTCAGTGGAAAGAGCATGGGCTTTGGAGTCAGAGGTCATGGGTTCAAATCCCGGCTCCGCCACATGTCTGCTGTGTGACCTTGGACAAGTCACTTCACTTCTCTGAGCCTCAGTTACCTCATCTGTAAAATGGGGATTAAGACTGTGAGGCCCCCCGTGGGACAACCTGATCACCTTGCATCCACCCCAGCACTTAGAACAGTGCTTTGCACATAGTAAACGCTTTTGGAGAAGCAGCGTGGCTCAGTGGAAAGAACACGGGCTTTGGAGTCAGAGGTCATGGGTTCGAATCCCGGCTCCACCACATGTCTGCTGTGTGACCTTTGGCAAGTCACTTAACGTCTCTGGGCCTCAGTTACCTCATCTGGAAAATGGGGATGAAGACTGTGAGCCCCACGTGGGACAATCTGATCACCTTGTATCCTCCCAGCACTTAGAACAGTGCTTGCCACATAGTAAGCGCTTAACAAATACAAACATTATTATTATTATTATTATTATTATTAAGGATGTTTCTAAAATAGTCATCTTAGACCTTAATTAGATCAGCGCCTTATTTGCATGGCTGCATTGTTGCTATTTACCCCCCTGACATATCCAAGATTTCACATGAAAAACCAAAGAAAAAAAGATAATGCTTCAACTCAAAAATACCTGCCCCACCCGGAAAAGGGGTTAGTCATTTATAATGGTAGCTCTCTGAAAACGTCCAACACTCTGATTGCAAGTATCCATAATGGTCCTCCTGCTGAGTTGAAGCCCTAGGAAACAGAAATCAGGCAGGTGGTCCCAACCTTGATCAGGGCTTCTTCCTGGCCCACGGATTTAATAGGTCAGGGCTGGGTACAGATAGAAAGTGAGGGTGCCGCGGAGCAGGGCCATTAGGGTGGCTCTTGGCTAAGATGATGGCCAGGAAAAAGTAATCCATTAGCGGGGTGCAAATCAGGGTCTCTGACCCAAAGCTGCCTCGATCCATCAGTTGAGGGGCAGACCATGGGAACAGTGCAGCTGGAGCAACGGTGAATAATAATAAGTCGATCAATGGTATTTACTGAGTGCTTACCCTTTGCAGACCACTGTACTACGTGCTTGGAAGAGTACAGAGTTGTAGGACATGTTCCCTGCCCATAATGGACCTGTGGCCTGGATGGGGAGATAGATATTAATGTAAATGAATAAGTTCCAGATATGCCTAGAAATGCTAAGGGTGGGGTGAATACCAAGTGCTCAAAGGGTACAGATCCAAGTGCAATAAAAATAATTGCAGTTAAGTGCTTATTCTGTGCCAAGCGCTGGGGTAGATACAGGATAATCAGGTCCCACAAGGGACTCGCAGTCTAAGTAGGAGAAAGAACAAGTACTGAATCCCCACTTTGCAGATGAAGGAACCGAGGCACAGAGAAGTTTAAGTGACTTCCCCAAGATCACACAACCGACCAATACAGGTGTCATTCCTCAATGCCAGAGAGACATCATTCCCGAACTCCACACTGCCAGGAGTGGTTCACTTTCACAAGCATGGATGGGGACTGAGTGGTGGAGGAACCCAAATGCCAGGAATTCCCTTCCTCCAGTAACACAGAAATGAGAGTAGAAAATGCCGAGGGAAAGGAGAGTTAGCCGCAGAGGGACAAAAGCTTCTGAGTCTTTCCACCGTATAATGCAGTCCTCCAGGCTACCTCAGTATAAGCCTATAAATATGAAATCCAACTCAATTACTCTTCACTAATTCTAATATTTAGGCCTCAAAAGATCAAGAACTCCCTGAATTCCATCTGGATCACTATATAAAATTCAAACAATTGAATCTATTCAAAGCTTACAAAAATGTATTGAAAAACAGAGCCTTTAGTTGTAGCATAGGACAGAGATTTCCTGAAGTTGTTATTCCTAACAAGCTTACACTTAAATTGCTGATCTGTCAACTTGTTTGAATACAAAATAGGGCCTCAGTCAACAATCTTACATTCATAGAACTGCTATATTATTCATCACACAAATATTCCTCAAACCATCTGTCACAAATTATCCCTCAGAACATACAAGATAACCATGGCAACGAACTTTAAAATTCCACAATACCTTTGTAATGTTCTACAACAAAACTGTGACTTATGCAATAAGTTTTCATCTATGACACTGTCCCAAGTCTAAGACCAAATTGGTACAAAACTGCACAAATTTTAGTGAAACTAAGTAATGTTGGTAGACACATTTCCTATCCACAGCAAGCTTACAAACCTAGGAGCTTTTTTAAAAAATTATGAAATGCTAAGTGCTTACTATGTGCCAGGCACTGTACTAAGTGCTGGGATAGACATAAGCTAATAAGGACATAGCCCATGGGGGCTCACAGTATTAATCCCCATTTTACAGATGATGTAACTGAGGTACAGAGAAGTTAAGTGATTTGCCCAAGGTCACACAGCAGACAAGTAGCAGATCAGGATTAGAATCTAGGTCCTTGCTCTATCCACTAGGCCATGCTGCTTTGCAGTTTACAATCTGCTGACCTTTCTGCTTGAGAACATCAATTAACAATTTAAGCTAACTCCAGAGTGATTAAAAACAAACTTTACTCAGAGAAACAATGTTCGTTCAGTTGGTGATGTACTAAAAATAAAATATATAGTTTACTGCTGAATTTCTGAGACATAGTATACTAAAATTAGCCATTGAAACTCAGTCACCAGAAGACAGGGCTTCAATTCACGGTTCTCATTAATCTGATTACCCAACACAACTTTTTTTTAATGATTTGAATGGTCTAGAAGTTTAATACAGATTCTATTCCAACTACAAGTTGAAAGAGGAGAAATAAAGGTGGTGGAATTTATACACTAAGAACATTATACAAATGATCTGACTAGTACCTCCAATTGGAACCAACTGCTTGGCATTAATGAAATGACTCATTTCTGTTCTACAGCTTACAACTGACTTTGTAAAATTACCCGGCAAGCCTATTCCACTACTATATTCATACATAGTATTTACATTATTTTTAAAAAGGAAAATATAAAATCCTAAGAATTTTTTTCAAGAAAGAAAATATTAAGATGAGCATCGAATGAGTTTGGAACCTACTTTTCTGAATAGAAGCATTAAAATATGTTTACTACTATTCCTTCACTGTACTTAGTTATCTCCAAAAAATAAAAATTATCATTTAGACTGAAAATTAATGTTTAGAATTAAACCATTTCATATTCTTTTTAAAATCCTTGGAAAATATCTCATGAAGTTACATCACTTAAAGGTACAAATAATCAATGTACAACTGCCCTCTGAACGGAATTTCCTTTATGAATTATAAACCAAAGAGAATATTCTCAGACAATGAACCAAACAACAAATAAAACCTAACACTGCTCCGGTATCCAAGAAACAGAAAACAATGTCACGCAAGTAGGAAGTATTTCACTTCAAAGTGCTAAATCAAGCATAATTTATTCCAACAAATATAATGGCCCACGCTGGAATAGTCTGAAGTGCTTTATATGCTGTGACTTCATATAATCAAATATTTAACATATGACAAATACAACTCCCTCATGCAATTTCTTAGGTCTAAATAAGACACAGTTCAAAGATGGATATCACATTTATCAAGATTAAATTCTAGTACAGCAACCATCATCATCATCAATGGTATTTGAGCACTGTACTAAGCACTTGGGAGAGAACAGAGTTGGTAGACACGTTTCCTGCCCAGAACGAGCTTACAGTCTAAAGGGGAGAGAGATGCCAATGTGAATAATTTATAATACTTTATTACAATTGATGTGTAAGATATAATTTATAGATATGTACATCAGTGCTGTGGTAGCAACCATCATCTAAGACCTGGATATTCAATTTGAAATTATCCAAGCATGATGCTGCCTCTCCAAGTTATCCCACACTCACTCAAAAAGACACTGTCAATTTTGGGAGCAGATCACTGTACTAAGTACTTCAGAGCGTGCAAAAAGTAACAAAGCATGATCCCAGAACTCAAGGGGTTTACATTCTAGCAGGGGAGTCAAGCATTTAAACTACAAAGAAAGTAAAAAACTACTTTAGATATATATTTAAGAGCTACTTGGGTTGTGGTTAACTTAGTGCTTAGGTGATGTGGACGGGCTGAAGTGGCAGTTGGGAGATTATAGGTAACATGGGAAAGGCCTCCTGTGATATCAGGAGAATTTTGGGAGAGGAGGAATGTTGTGGTCTATCGGATATGAAGGGAGAGGTAGTTCCTGGTAGTGGGAAGGGCATGAGGTCTGCAGAGGAAAGGCATAATAAATTAGTGTTGGAAGAATACAGATTGTGACCTGGATGACAGTGGGAGAAGGGAACGGGTAAGTGGAACAAAACTGATTGAGCGCTTTAGAGTCAACAGTTCAAAATTTCTGTTTGTTGTGGAGAGGAATGGGCAACCATTAGGAGTTTTTGAAGAATGGGGAGAAGTGTGTCGTACAATGTTTTAGAAAAATGATCTGGGCAGCAGAGTGATATATGGACTGGAGAAAGGATAGATTTGACTGCAAGGAGGCTAAAGTAGTAGTCAAGTCTAGATGTGGCAACTACCTGGAATATCACCATGTTCACACCTGTGGCCAAATAGTTTAAATACACTTAAATTTTAGATAATATATGGATTAAATATATCATCCATATTCACTCACGTTACCAAGAAAATGACAGAAAAGTCAACATTGCAGTAATATCCATTAGCTACAGCCATCAGGATAATTCTTTAGATAATTATATTTAAGACAAAGCTGTTGATAAGAACCTAAGCTTCTAGCCCAGAATTCTGTTTCCAACAGTGACATCTATGTGATAGATGACCCCCAATCCCGGCACCCAGCCTCATGAAGAGTGACAGACCTTCGGCCCTCTGTTTCCTTATGTTTCCCTTTAACAATCTATTATGCAAGTGCTGATCACGAGCTCTATCAGAAGAATAACCATTCTTACAAATTGACTTTTTTTCCTTCAGCAAGTTCCAAAATTCCTCAGGAGAGCTGCACACTGGGCTAAACATTTTAACTTCAAACATCATTTTCCCCAGACTGTCATCAGTATTTATTAAGCACCCACACCCACTGTATGCAGAACATTGGACTAGGCACTGATAATGTTGCCAACACAAGCTGTAGAACACTTTAAAGAATCATGAAATACTGTCTGTTACTTGGCATTAGAATGTGACTGTTTTAACTAACAGAACATCTTGCTAATGTCATTAGTGGGAAGGAGGGAAGGAAAGCAGTGACAGGTTGAAAAAAACCCAATGCACTCATGACAAACAACTTCAGAATTTCACTTTCTTCAAGACACTACTGCAAATATAATCTTTCTACCAACTTTCTGGACAAATGCAAGTATAAAACTCACACCCACGTTTAGGGAACAGTCAGATGACTCCTTCATCACCTTTTCTGGATGGATGAAGAGTGTTAGAAAGTCATAACATAGTTTAAGAGATTACGTGCTCCTTAGTCTCAGAACAACGCCAAACCAGCTTTTAAAAGAGTAAAGCCATTTTCAAACAGTCAGTCCTGCCAATAGCCTTAATCCGGGCATCCTAGATCACCGGGTTCAAATTACAGATTTTATAATACTGATAAAGTTCAACTCCATTATTTCAATCCCACCACTGGATACTTATTTGGGGATCTTAAAAAGTGAGGCATCTTGAGATTTTTTCAACTGTTAATAAAGCTCTGTTTTAATCACATGAAGGAAATAAAATGGAAAAATCTGCAGACAGTTCTATTGCCATTCAGAAATAACCTAGAGACTCAAAGGGAGTAATCGATTAAATAGTCACTGATTTGAATTTACTCTTGGTTTATGATAAAATTATTTCTAAAAATACGAATTCAGATTTCTCTTAAATGAGATTGCAACCTGAAAAGCAGTAAGCAACAAGCATTCAAAGCAATTAAAAAAAAACACATCGCATCCTGCCCTCTCCCATTCAAGATTAAACTTCCACTCGCCTAATTTGACACTTCCTGAAGCCCTTACTTCATTTCTTCTGCCCACACCTTTTTTACGCTCCTCTTTCTGCCTTCCTTTTCCTTGAACAGTCATTCCGAACCTTTCCTTCCCGATTTTTTGTTTTTTCAAATCAAAAAGTTTGGGATATCTGCTTTGTTTTCAGTTGTACTTTTCTTACCCGTATCTGTTCAGTAGAGCTGCTGCTAAGCTCATCACCAGATTCAGAATCTTGAAGAATTCTTTCTGAACCTTCTCCTGCAGAATCACAGGACTGTTCATGGGAGAAGCTGGTTTTCTCTACATCCATGAACTCTGGGCCTGGAAACTGCCCCATTAAGTGTAGTCTGTGCTGGCTGGGAACTTTTGGAGACTGAGAGTCACTGCCAAACTTTCCATTATTATGGGTAAGGTCCAGGCTTAGAGTCTGACTTGAGCTATTTGGTCCAAAGTTCTGATTGGCATCACGAACGAGACTCGTTGCATGAGCAGAAGATGACTTTCCAAAACTTGAAAGCTCTGGTGGTGATTTGTTCACATTTTCTGAAGATCTCTGTAGGTGTATATTCTGAGCCAGTTTTGAAGGGTTATTTGGTAGTCCAGCTGCCAGCTTAATAGGGGGCATTAATGCTTTGCGAGTTACTTCCTTAACATATTGGGCAGGGACATAAAAAGTCTTGGAATCCTCTTCTGATTTGACTTGCCACCAGTCGTCATTTGTCTTTTTCACCAAAATGTATCTTTCTCCTTGTTTTATCGTAATTGTTTTACCTTTTGCAGGGTATTCATAGTCATATTCCACTTCAATATACACTTGTCCTGGAAAAGTCTTCCCACCTCTGTCAGCCATTTTTATTCAGTGTTATTCACCTCTCCGGGCAAAAGGTGGTCTGCATTGTTTTTGTTTATATCAAGGTTGCTATTGTCATTTGAAAAGAGAAAAAAGGGAGAATGGAGGGGAGAAAGTGAGTTAGATCATTTTAAAACATTTCCAACCACATAATCATTTCACTTAAGCCATTTAGCAGATGAGTTCTCAACAACTCAAACTCCAAATGCTAACGAATCAAGACTACTTAGAACAGTGCTTGGCACATAGCAAGCGCTTAATAAATGCTATCATTATTATTATTATTACTGTGCTCTAGTTCACAGCCCACTGTTGGGTAGGGACTGTCTCTATATGTTGCCAACATGTACTTCCCAAGCGCTCAGTACAGTGCTCTGCACACAGTAAGTGCTCAATAAATACGATTGATGATGATGATGTTTACTGTACATCAACATAAAAAACCTGCTCCCCTCATCATGCTGCTACATCTACACATGACCATAACAGCTGACAGGAGATGACAAGTGGGATAATCATTCTGGCAACCAGATGGCTATAGAAGAAAAAAAGAAAGAAAAAAAGAAAGTGAGAAATTGGAAAGAGGGTTTCAGAGATTGTCAGATAATTTTAGCTCTCCCACACTACAGCCATCACACTAATAGTCTTTCCCTAGACAAGGCTAGTGGTCACCCCTTTCAAAGCCTTTCAGCCATGTTCTTAAATTGACTTGAAAGATCCCAAGTACACTCTGTTCTATAACCTATCTGGCGATTAGATTCATGATGATCTCCGCATTAAGGAAAACTTGTATCATGGTACATGTGCCCTGAGCCACATTGTGTCCATTCACACAACCATGTCTTACAAAAGCAAATCATGTTTTACTCAGATGTGGATTGTAGGAAGAGATTTTCCTAACAGAGTTCTATCAAACCTGTATAGTGAAACAGGGTACTTTCCACCTTGTAAACACTGGATTGATTACGAGTTCAGCCTTTAGACTACTCTGGCCTACAGCTCAGGAACAAATGTCAGTTTCAGGGCTTTACAGCCCCTGAGGTACAAGTACAAAAATGCAGGCAGGCCTACTGATCTAGCCTACTCCACGATGCTGAGTTTGGAAAGTCCCTAAAAGAGTAAATTAGTTCCAGACCCAACGGTGGGATTAGAGTGTTCTGAAATAAATAGGAGCCTGGAGCCTCTTGTTTTCCAGAGCATTTTGGGATAGGACTGATTTGAGCCTGAACAACATGGACACTAACGTGGACAAATTTTAGGATGCTACTCCAACCATGTACACCAGAGCCTGGCCTAAACTCAATGAGCATTTCAGGGAAAAAAAAAAAGTTTAAATCCATTTGGCTGACTCAAGACCCCAGTGTTTTTAATTACTCACGTGGCAGGTCTAACAATTACATGAAGAGTAGCCCTTTTATCTGACACGTCCCTTTATTTCTGATTCCGGGGTGGCCCAGGAGCTGCAAGTAAACATTTAAATGTTTATTTACATGAACTTTCATTTTGGTTTCACCTCCAGCACACATGAAGCCAAAACAACGTGTCATGTAAATTTGCACTTAGTATCCCTTCCTCTCTTCCTGGTTACTCGGAGGGACAAAGGTAGCATCAGAAGAGAGACTGTCAAATCCTAGCCCAAACCTGACAGGGTCTGGCTCTGGTCCCAGCCAAGCCAGCCCTTCCTTGGCCTGACAACCAATCAAGAGTATTTTTGAGTGACTATTCACCCTTCCCACAAGGAGCTTCCAATCAAGTATGGTAATAGCCATAAAATAATTTATCAATAAAAGCAAGATGTGTCAGAGAATGTACAATGATTCATACAGAGGGAAGCAACATGGCCCTGAGGAAAGAGCATGGGGCCTGGAAACCAGGGGACCTGGGTTCTAATGGGGCTCTGCCACTTGCCTGCTGTGAGAAACTTAGACAAGTTACAACTTCTCTGTGCTTTGGTTTCCTCATCTGCAAAATGGGAACTATCTCTTCTCCCTCTTTAAGACTCTGAGTCCACGTGGGACTTGGTCCAACCGGATAATCTTGTATCTACCCCACTGTTTAGTACAGTGACTAGCACATAAGTGTTTAACAAACACCGCAAAAGTGTAACAGGAAGCAGTGAGTTCAAAAGTGTTAAGGTGCTGCAAAAGTGCTAAAATAAAAGGAGTCGACATGGGGAAGGGCTCCAGCAATAGGTGGGGTTTCATAATAGTAATAATGGCATTTGTTAAGCACTTACTACGTGCAAAGCACTGTTCTAAGCGCTGGGGAGGATTCAAGGTGATCAGGTTGTCCCACATGGGGCTCACAGTCTTAATCCCCATTTTACAGATGAGGTAACTGAGGCAAAGAGAAGTGAAGTGACTTGCCCAAGATCAGAGAGCAGACAAGCGGTGGAACCGGGTTTAGAAACCAGGTCCTTCTGATTCCCAGGCCTGTGCTCTATTCATTAGGTCAAACTGCTTCTCGGGTGTTTTGGAAGGCAGTGAACACCACTTCCTTCACTTCCTTAAAGAGCTAAACACGCTGTGATAGCCCGCTCCTTCCCTTTGGTGAATTATCTTCCTCCATGCTCAATTTAGATCATGACTCCTACAGTGGGAATGTATGCGGAGTAACACCTAGCCCACTTCTGGCAGAGAATAAATGTCAATAAAGTTATCGATAAAATTTTGGAAACATCCTTTTATTCGTGTTTTTCTTTCAACTTTCATTGTCAACAAAGTCTGAAAAATGAAGTAGGATTAAAACTATAATTTTCATTTAATGGTCTTCTCTTTTAAAAGGAATCGCAAGTGTAGAAAACTCATTTTTCAACACCTACCTTAGAAGGAGAAAAAACAAAAACTCTACACCAATGAAGAATAGTCAGACCAGAAAACTCAGACCTACAGGAGGAAAAAATAAGTTAATTAGAATCAGGCAGGATCATTGAAAAAAGGCTAACATTGCTCATCTTTCTGAGAATCGAATATACGCCTGTTTCCACCAGTTATATACAAAATTATAAAGTTTTCTGGTGCAAGTTTGCATACTTATCTTGCCTCAGCTTGCCCTACAAACACATCAAAGAGCCATTCAGGAACAGATTTCCTGTTTCATCACTCTCACCCACCCCATCACCTTACTACCTTACTGACTTGAACTCACTTTTCTCTACATTGTTTTTTTCAGACAGAAAGATTACTGCATTTGTTTCCTTGTAATGCCCTCCTTTGCATTAGATGACAATCAGAACCATTAAAACAATACAGATACTTACCCATCCGTCTTTCATATGAAAAAAAAAAGTGACACCGTTGACAATGAATTGTGGCTGAAAAAGCTGAAGGAGAGCTGACAGGCCCAACCACACAATGTCTCAAGTATCTGTCTTTGCAGCAGCTGGTACTGTTTTCCTTTTTGCCTGACGCACAATTCTCTCCTGATACAAACCCACACACTGCTAAATTGCAAAGTTAACAGTACTGTTAATGGAATAGCCATTCTTGTGTGAAGATATGGAAACAAGAATAAAAATAACCTACAGAAAATGGTCTCGTTCTTTCCACTACCCCAGATTTTTTCACCCAAGGCTTTACTCTTCAGAGGATATTAAGAACTTACACAATACCCCTTGGATGGAATGACTTGTAGGCTCAGAAGAAAGAAACAGTTCTCTTAAGGTTAAGTTACGCCTTAAAAGAACTTCATTGACACAAATTTAGCATTCCCTAACAGAGAATCAAGACCCAATATCATGAAAGGCAAGATTGGAATTCAGAACTACTGATCCTGTGTTCTTATTCAAGTTTTCTAAAGTTACAAGAAAGGAATGCATAAGTGATTATGTTTTTTTAAGGGTGCCGTCGTTCTTTAAGGACAGCAACACAGCTTGGACTTTAGAAAAATATGTTTGGCCTCTTCCTTCCACCAAGAGATAACATTTACACATTCGGCCAAATGGATAGTGTGCCTAAACAACCCAGAATAAAATCTACTTTCTGTGACCACAGATTTTCTTTATGTTTAGCCAATCTTCTAGTGCCAGGCTCACAATAAACTTGTTTTCATTGTCAATGGGATAAAAATGGTGAACTCATATCTCCTGACCCCTTCTTAGGGTCAGAAATCTTTCACCATGCTCAACTCCAGTTCAGAAAGGGATTCTTCGGCCACATCTTTTTAACACAAGGATGGGCTCTGGAGGAGAGGGGATGACTGGGGAAAGGAAGGGAGGTTCCATTCCAGTGTCACCTAGGTTAAAATGGGTGGGGGCCCTTAGTTATAATATAGGGTTGGGGACAAAAAATTTGCCATACTCACTAATAGAAAAAGACAAGCTTTAAACCTCTCTAAATAGTAAGATTGATCTTTGCAGATCAGAGAAGTCACAAAACTATACTGGGGAAGATTTCGGTGAGCACAAAATGCCAAAGGAAAAATTTAGGTGAGAGTATGCCAGGTGGTAAGAAAAGAGGGCGGGGTGGGGGGGGAGAATGACACTAATTGGGAACCTCATTTAAACCATCTGTTTCCCTTTCCAGCTCCTACTCTCAGCCATTAATGCACTTTTTCCCACAAAATATATCCTGTATTACCAGGGTCACAGAGAGAATTCAGGGATCTATTTCACTGTGCTTAAATCTAGTTTCCTATTCCATCTTCCTGAGATACAATCAAAGTGCAGTTTCTATTCTGCCAATAAACCTGACCTAACCCCTCTTTCTACTTCCTCCTCTTCCTCCTCTATGCCACCTTCTAGAGACGGCCCCCAGATTCCAAAGGTCAGATGAAGAACCTGCCTCCTCCAAACATACGTCAAGCAACCTCCCTCTCCAAGTCAACCACAATTAGGCCTATAGAAAAGTGGGGAGGAAAAAAAAAAGTTGAATGCTTTTAAATGAATGGTATACATTGTGCTTGTCATTTTAGAGCAGTGGTTGTGACTTGTAATTGCCTGGTGCCCAAGATGCGACCAAAAAATGTCGATCTAGTTTGTGGCAAGACTTGAATTTCCAGGGCACGGGAAAGATTTCAGCTTTTTCCTCTCCCCTTGAGAGCTTCCCTCACCCATAACTCCACCTGGAATTGATGAGAAGTAGGAAGGTTTTGGTTTTGGTGACATCTGAGAAGGCCCACAGAGGCTCAAGGCAAGGAGTAACAGTCTTGCACACCTATCTTTCCTATTTGGGGTCCCCACTCTGGCCCCCCCTCGTGCTGTCTCATCGCTGACGCTACCTCTGGAGCAGTGCCAGCACTGACCCTATTGAAGCAATCAGCAGACTTTGGCATAAAGTTAACAATGCAAAAAGAAGTGTTAATTTAGTAAACTGCCTGTTGCATGATTTTGTTTTCATAGAAGACACTATTCTGGACACTATTCAAAACATTCAAAAAGCCTTTTAGGAACATATATTCCCAAAATAACAAAATTAACACAGATCTTCACCTCATTCCTCTAACACCACCTTACTCACTGTGCCCGATCTTGTCTATCTCACCACCCGACGACTGGCCTATATTCTCCTTCTGGCCAGGAACTTCCTCCCCTTTCATATAAGACAGACCACCATTCTCCCCACCTTCAAAACCTGAAACATTATTAATAAAGTCATAGCTCCTCCAAGAGCCATTTCTTCACCCACTCCCTCTCCCTTCTGCGTTGCTTGCCCACTTTAACCGCTAAAACACCTAATATTCTCCCCACCCTCAGTCTGAGAGCACTAAATGAACATATCCATAATTTTTTTTTCCCCCATGTCTTTCTCCCCCCTCTAGGCTATGAGCTTCTTATGGGCAGGGGACGAGTCTACTAACTTGACTGCATTGTACTCTCCCACACACTTAGTACAGTGTTCTGTGTACAGTATGCACTCAAAAAATATCATTAATTGATCTGTCTCTGTGTTTCTTCTGAAATTTGAACTGTGGGGTTAGGTGGCTATCCCATGTAATTTGGAGAAATGGGACAAATTCCTGGTCCTACTTAGTTGGCTTAGACTTCCTGCTCAAGGCAATCTTGAACAAGGTATCCGCCAAACTAGCACACTTCCCCTCTTCAAAGCCCTACTGAAAGCTCACCTTCTCCAGGAGGCCTTCCCAGACTGAGCCCCCCTTTTCCTCTGCTTCCCCCCATCGCCCCGACTCCCTCCCTCTGCTCTACCCTTCTCTCCACAGCACTTGTGTATATAAGTGCATGTTTATTATTCTATGTATTTTATTAATGATGTGCATAATTCTATTTATTTATATTGATGCTATTGATGCCTGTCTACTTGTTTTGCTGTCTGTCTCCCCCTTCTAGACTGTGAGCCTATTGTTGGGTAAGGATTGTCTCTATATGTTGCCACCTTGTACTTTTCAAGCGCTTAGTACAGTGCTCTGCACACAGTAAGTGCTCAATAAATGACGGACTGAATGAATGAATCTCTAAAGGAGGCCAGATTCAAGCAACATGTTTCAATATGGGAAGAATATCTCAATTAGCTGGCTATAGGCTGGAATTTTTTTAAAAAAATGGTACTTGTTAAGCTCTTACTAAGCACTTACAGTTAAGCACTGTACTAGGCGCCGGGGTAAATACAAGACAGTCAGGTTGGACACGGTCCATGTCCCACATGGGGCTCGCAGTCTTAATCCCCATTTTACAGATGAGGCAACAGGCTCAGAAAAGTAAAGTGACTTGCCCAAGATCACACAGCAGATAAGTGACAGAACTGGAATTAGAACCCAGGTCCTTCCGACTCCCAGGACCATGCGCTTTCCACTACGCCACGCTGCTTCTCAACTTCCCCTAACATGTCTTATGACCATACTTTAAATGTGTTGATTTACTATCCCACTATTTTAGTTCAGGTTTAACGGTGGTCTTGAGAAGACTCACCTATCCAGAACTCTTGGGGCGGTTCTTTAACAGTCCAGCCGATAAGCCTAAATTCATTTCCACTTGGATTACTGCTCACCAGGTATTATGATTATTATTACGCTATTTATTAAGCACCTAATATATGCTAAGCACTGAGGAAGATTATCAGTTTGCATGCAGTCATGTGTCCCAAGAGCTTAGCCCTATTTTACACATAAGCAAGCTGATGCACAGAAAAATGACTTACCCAAGGTCATATATTAAGCAGGCCAGTGGCAAAGCTTGGGTTACAACCCAGGTCTCCTGATTCCCAATCCTACGGTTTGTCTACAGTAAAGCCTAGGACTTTTGGGGGGATTTTCCCACCATCAGTAGAACACAGCTCTGGTGCTGTTTCTAGAGGAGTGGTGTGGAGTAGCACTGAGCCATCCAAACTTTCTCATCCACTCCTCCTGGGACCAGTAAGCACAAGTTGCAATACAGCTGAATGCAATCACTGTCTTAGAACCGAACATCCCTGATCACCCACCTCAGCAGTAGACACTGCTGGGCTTCGTGCTTGGCACATAGTAAGCACTTAATACCATTTTTATTATTATATTTTTTATTACACCGGCCACTCAGTTGCTAAAGAGGCAGCAGTCACATACAGTAACAGCCAATGCACCTGAAACGTCTATTTAGAAATGCACTTCTGACGTCAAATGGGGAAAGGGACCCAACCTGGTTCCACCAGGCTATGACTTGAGGGCCTTCAGCCTGCGGTAGCGTTGTGGATGATATTGCTGGTTACTTATCGGTCTTATCAACCACATTCACACACATATTGATAAAAATCTTTCCCTCTTGCTGCATCTCAAACCCCAAACACAGATAAATATATTCACAAATATAGTGCCCCGCCGACAGGGGCAAAACGTACAACAGACTCATATCTGATTTCAGCCACAATTTCCCAGTTTAAGGAAAAATTACTTTCCCTTATTACTCCTCAGCCTGGACTCTAGAAAGAGTGGCTTAAAATAACTTGTTTCCTTTTGGAGTTTGGGGTCACAGGAGAGTTCAGAGAAACCAGAGTACTACTTAGGTTTCTAGAATGGGATTCTGAACTCCCCCTTGACCCCCTCCAAGGTCAGAAAATGGACCTGCACTCCCAGCCTCAACCTCTGCCCTGAGCTCTCCACGAGGAATGGGTTATTTTTTCCTACCCCTGACTCACAGCTGCAAGGGAAGGAGGAGCTACCTAGCCCTTGTTTCTGACCTGTCCCTTTTCCCTTTCTGCTGCACTGACCTTTCTCTCTCTCGACCCCACCCTTTGGCTCTACACAGGACCTAAGAGTCCCCTGCCTTTGCTGCAGTTTATCTATAGGCTGGCCTAGCTCAAAGTTCAGGCTGCAAGAAAAGGGAATTCCCAAGCCAAGGGTGTAGCTCAGAGGGGGATTCTTCTGACTTCACTCAGCATCAGAAATGTAACTCAAGCCTCCCCAGACCAAATAAACTTGATTAACTGAAAGAAGTTCAGTCCCAATCTTTTCAGAGATGGATGTATGGAAACCTTGCATCTAGTAACTGCCAATACTATGGTGACTAATGAGGATACCCAGTTCCATCAATAAGAATAAGGATATGGAAGTTAGATCCACACATGGAACCTATTCAAATTTTAACAAATGGCCAAGGGAAACGTCAGGACAGAAAGTAAACCTGAGAAAGCCCAGTGCAGTAGGAAAAGCATGGAAAAGGGGAGAGAACTGGGGAAAAGCACCACCCAATACTGATAGAGATGTAGCGTGACCTAGTGGAAAAAGCACAGACTTGGGAGTCAGAGGACCTGGGTTCTAATCCTGGCTCTGCCACTCGTCTGCTGTGTGACCGTGGGCAAGTCATTTAACTTCTCTGTGCCTCAGTTTCCTCAACTGTAAAAATGGTGACTGACCTGGTCTCATGTCTGCATAGAATGCGAGCCCCATATGGGACAGGGATTGTGTTCAAACTGATTAATCTGCATCTGCCCCAGTGTTTAGAACAACGCTTGACAAAGTGAGCGTTGTTCTTTCATTTACATAGATACGTTTATATCTAGATATAGATATACTATAACATATAATATAATATAGATATATTTTAAATTTCTAATCTCATTTTTAGAATTGTCCAAAAGAACTCCCTTCTTTCAAAATAACTTTATAATTGTAAAAGCAGTTTAGGCAAAATAAGACTCAAATTTAAATTACCTAACCCAAAATATCCTCCAAAAACATAACTTTTTACTTTTCTCTTTTTGAATTACCCTTGCCGGGGATCTTTTTAATCCCACCAGAATCTGTAGGGTGAAATTCTAAAACCAACATCGCTAAACATATACATTTGTTTAGCAAATATCCCTTTGCCATGCATTACAAGCCTGTCCCAAAGTCAATTTTGATAGGCAGAGCTGCAGAATTTGACCTAAGCTTCTTGGCAGAATGACAGTAAAGTGCCAAAGAACCAACTGGGCAACTAGTTTTAAACACGCAAGAGTCTGCACCCTTCCTTCCTTCAGACAGCAGCCCTCATGTATGTAGATACACATGCTCAAACTTTGACCACTCTAGATGTAAATATTTTTATGTTTGTCTTCCCCATTAGAGCGTAAATTCCCCAGGGCTGGAAACACGTCACTTCTTTATTCTGCACTTCCCAAGGTCCTAGTACAGTGAACCTCATCAATGCTCAATAAATGCTCCCATTACTACTAAGGCTAACTGAGTCCTTCCTGCCAAAGAGCATTAGAATCAAATGAGGTTAAACTGCACGCAGACTGTTTTGAGTCACTAGGTGCGGGGTACGGTGACCTTTTTGCCATCTGCTGTCTGCATCTAAGATGGAGCTAACAGCCTCCAACTGTTATTAGTGACAGTGAGAAGGAAAACATTCCTCCGAGAAGACTGTCCACAGTGCTTCTGGCAAACCTCATTCTATCCCTGGTTGCCTCCCTTTCCCTTTCTTAGAACTGCTTCCCGGCAGCTAGGAGACACCTAATTTTACTTGATTCCCTGCTTTATATGTCCTTTAAGCATCCTAATAGCCTTTCATTACCACTGGAATCCTTTCTACTTTCATCACCACATTCCCTCTAGTTACAATTGATTCCCTCAAATTTGACCTTGCTCAAAGATTTTAAGATTTTTCACCTTTACAGTTATTCTGCAAACTGGTTGGGAGAAAGGGGAGGACAGGGAGGACAGCCGATCGCCTCGAGTCTTCTCTTGCTGGAATTTACCTTGCCCTGCTCTTGAGACAGTTGGGATTGGACCCTCTCCCAAGCTGGCCTTTTATTTAGAGCTTCAGTGTTACAGCAACCCTTGGGGCTCAACTCCAAAAGCTTGGAAGGAGTAAGGAGCGACAGCTGGGGAGCAGGGGTGAAGAGAGAGGACATGAATAATGGAGAAGGCTGGTGTTGCCTTGAAGCCAGGTAAGGCATTTCTGTTTGAGGCAGAGGGAGACAGTCAGCCACTGGAGCTACATGAGGAGTGGAGAGGGGTGTCTTTAGGGGGCATTTCAGGAAGATGAGGTGGGCAACTGGGTGAAGGTGAGAGGAGGAGGCTGGAGAATTAGTGATGAGCAGAGGGCCCTTCCAACTCACAGTTCACATTCTCTAAGTAGTTGGTCCTGAAAGAGCCAAGTAGTTGGAGCCCAGCTACACTACCGGCTTCCTGGGCATTCCCTCCACTACAATCCCGTACCTTCATTTCCCCCTCGCCCCCTATTTCTTTAGGGGAACGTCCAAACCCAGGCACCCCTTCATCCAGTCAGGTTTATTTTCCAGGCTTTGTCCACTCTGGCTTCTCTGAATTCTGTTTCTCCCCCACCCTCTGCTAACCTCCCATGACCCCAGCTCCAGGACCACTGTCTCACTTGTGCCTCCACCGTAGTGACATCGTATCGCTGGGTTCCTCAGCCACTGCAGACATCCCAACTTCATACACTTTTCCAATCTCCATGACTGGTATCAGACCTTTTCACAATGGCGGAGTCTCAAGACTCCTCTGCATTTGAGGATCTGTCACTGTTTATGGCTCTACTACTGCCTGACAGACATCTGGACAGCTCTTCACAAAAGTGTATCTAAATGCCAGATTGGTCAGTCTGTTGTTCTTGCTTCTATTTTTCGAATATTCCCCAGCTAAACCACACTATGTGAAGTGATTCTCCAGCATGTGTTAACCATATTCCTTCTTCCCTTTCGGCACACTCCCAAGTCTCTTCAAACTCTTCTTTCAAAGTATTTTGGACATCCTCCCCAAACGTCTACTCTATAGGACTACACTGCAGAAAACTTCACTTCAATGCTGAGACTGGCTAGCTTCCAAGAACTCATTGTTGGTGATGCTATTTTCTAAGTTAGTATGGAGTACAGTATGTCTCTCAAGGGACACTTATGAAACCGTTCAAGAAGCTGAATAATACATCTATGGCAAGTCCAAGTCTCATTCACAAAGAAAGTGAGAATCTACCACCTCTCTGTAAACAATACTATGAGTCTATAAAACACTTTGGGTTGATGCTTTTGGTGCCATGTTACCACCATTCTCCTGTAGAGACTGGCATTCTGACAGTCAGCACATCAATGTGCCATTTTCAACTAAGGTAAAATAATTTAGTGACATTTTTCACTTCAGGATTGCCAAAGGGAAAAAAATATCTCGCTATGTGTAGTGTAGGCCTCGTGCAGGCTGGTACATGACCTGTCTTCTTCAAGATTATAGTCATTTCATGGCACTGTGCTTACCTTGAAAAACAGTCCATAATCTCTTTATATTTTCCTGTGGGTGTCTTTCAAGAGCACAGTAATCAACAACAGCAGTTCTTAGATGGTTGCTTCCAAAACACACGATTATGTCATAGGCTATTGAAAAAAGGTTTCTGGAAGGCTGCACATGCAGTCTAAAAACTGCTTCCAGGCCCCTGGCTGTTCCGTCCAACAGGGTTACATTAAACAGATTCAATACAACCGGACCAATTACCTAACCCATTTCACTCATGGGACATTAGGTTGGATGCAGCGCTGATAACTCCAACACTTAAAATCAACGGTTCCAAAACAAGATACAGAATAACAACCAAAAGAATGTTGCATTTACGTTTGCTGACAAATCCTTAAAATTTCCCTGATTCCTGGTTAAAAAAAAAGATACATTCTAATCCTGCAGAAACTAAAATAAGTTTTTATTGTTAAGATATCAGGTTCACTTAATTCCTGTCTTGAAGGCCGAAAAAAATCACAATTTCTTCCACAAGAAAACTTAGGATGAATTTTCAAACTCCCCCATCCTCACCTTTTCCACTTCATACTTTTTTAACACTAGATGCCCTACCCTTTTGGTACAGGAGATTTTAAAATGGATCACTTTTAAAATGGATCACTCAGGCCCAGCTACTACAATGGGAGTTCACCACACCCCATTCTCAAACATCATTAAAGTACCCTACACAAAGCAATGGCAACACAGATTTTCCAGTATGGGTATTATTAGAAGATAAAATAGGTTCCTGCTTTGGAGCATAATTATTTGTAGGAAACTGATCACCCAAGATCTAATACCCTTAAGTATTTTTAAAACTTTTCAAGTTGACTTTAGTTTTTCAAAATATCTTCAAACTTTCAACCAAAATGTCATTGAGTAATACACTAATTTTCTATTAAAAAAAAACCCAATATCAAAATTGAAAATACAAAAACACTCAGCCTAGTGAAATATGAAACAAGTAACTCTCAACTGTCTTTCACCTGCCTTAAGTTTTCCTTTCACTACTGAAGGAAGGCACCTTGATTTCACATCAAATTGAAACTACCGCACTAATGCAAACGTAAATTTTTAAATTTTTATGCGACAGAACCGAATTCCAACACTTTAACACAAACTGCGTGCACATACAGCATTGTAGGCTTTCAGAACGTGTCTACTCTGACAAATAGTTTTCAGTAATTCCCATTTTCTCTCCTCAGAATTACACAAGGCCATTCAAGTCAGACTAGGCCTAGGACTTCAGTAAAGAAAGCAGCAACAAAACAAAACCGCCATCCGTTTTCATCAAGTGGATTTTCGACTAAACTGCCAAATGAAAATCAATCAAGCAGAGTAACTTGAAATTGCCTGCGCAAGCCAAATTGCAACAGACTGACTTTCGACTTCTCTTTCGTAGCCACGGAAATCTATATGATACAGTTAACTATAAAGCCGGCGTGCGATCTTAAGCCACTTTAATGGGTTTTTGCGATCTTTGTCCCCGCTAAGCGCTGTCTTTCAACAGCACACCTTAGAAACTTGGTTAAAGGTACAATTTATGGATTTCTACCCGGCAGGACTGCAGCGGCATAATCTGCGACACGAACATCACCTGGGCCTGACTTCCTTCGGTTTTTCTTGGGCATCCTTCTCCCCTCCGAGGTTCTCCCAAGCGCTTACACATCTCCTGAAAGGCATCCCCTTGGAGAAGGGAAGGCGGCAGGAGAGAAGACCCCCAAGCAGAGCCAGGAGGGCAAATTTCTGCTCAGGGGCACTTCCCTGCATTGCTGTCCACCCCCAACATTCATTCATTCATTAAATTGTATTTATTGAGCACTTACTGTGTGCAGAGCACTGTAGTAAGCGCTTGGGAAGTACAAGTCGGCAGCACACAGAGATGGTCCCTACCCAACAACGGGCTCACAGTCTAGAAACAGACGTGACCTCGGTCCCTTCAAAGGCCCCAAATACGCAAATGGGACAGAGTCCAGTGCTCTGCATTCATTCATTCATTTAATCGTATTTATTCATTCATTCATTCAATCGTATTGAGTGCTTACTGTGTGCAAAGCACTGTACTAGGCGCTTGGGAAGTACAAGTTGGCAACATATAGAGACGGTCCCTACCCAACAGCGGGCTCACAGTCTAGAAGGGGGAGACAGACAACAAAACAGAACATATTAACAGAATAAAATAGAATAAACATGTACAAGTAAAAGAGTAATAAACATGTACAAACATATATATATATATCATTCAGTCGTATTTATTGAGTGCTTACCGTGTGCAGAGCACTGTACTAGGTGCTTGGGAAGTACAAGTCGGCAACACAGAGAGATAACAACAACCCAACAACGGGCTCACAGTCTAGAAGGGGGAGACAGACAGCACATAATAATAATAATAATAATGGCATTTATTAAGTGCTTACTATGTGCAAAGCACTGTTCTAAGTAGCATGGCTCAGTGGAAAGAGCACGGGCTTTGGAGTCAGTGGTCAGGGGTTCAAATCCCGGCTCCACCAATTGTCAGTCGTGTGACTTTGGGCAAGTCACTTCACTTCTCTGTGCCTTAGTTACCTCATCTGTAAAATGGGGATTGACTGTGAGCCCCTCGTGGGACACTCTCATCACCTTGTAACCTCCCCAGAGCTTAGAACAGTGCTTTGCACGTAGTAAGCACTTAATAAATGCCATCATTATTATTATTATTATTACAAGGTGATCAGGTTGTCCCATGGGGGGCTCACAGTCTTAATCCCCATTTTACAGATGAGGTAACCAAGGCACAGAGAAGTTAAGTGACTTGCCCAAAGCCACAAGTCACAAAACATGTGGACAGGTGTCAAGTCATCAAAGCTAAATGCACATCATTAACAAAAAAAATAGAATAGTAAATATGTACATGTAAAATAAATACGATTGAATGAATGAATTCTGGGCTCTGAAGGAGAGCTGCGTGGGAGATGTGTGTGCACACAAACACCACACACAACACCTACACACTCCAACACACACACACACACACACACACACACACACACACACACACATGCCCGCGCTTCCCGTAGGCAGGGGAAGGCATATCAGGGAAGATGTGGCAGTGGAAAGAGCCCGGGCTTTGGAGTCAGATGTCATGGGTTCGAATTCCAGCCCTGCTACATGTCTGCTGTGTGACCTTGGGCAAGTCACTTCACTTCTCGGAGCCTCAGTTACTTCATCTGTAAAATGGAGATGATGACTGTGAGCCCCACGAACCTGATCACGTTGTATCCCCCCCAGCACTTAGAACAGTGCTTTGCACATAGTAAGCGCTTAACAAATGCCAAAGCAGCGTGGCTCAGTGGAAAGAGCCCGGGCTTTGGAGTCAGAGGTCATGGGTTCAAATCTCGGCCCCGCCGCTTGTCAGCTGTGTGACTTTGGGCAAGTCACTTAACTTCTCTGGGCCACAGTTACCTCATCTGGAAAATGAGGATTAAGTCTATGAGCCCGGTGTGGGACCACCTTGAAATTCAGTGTATCCTGTTAACTGGATCGTCTTGCCTTCGTTTGAATCGCTGATACCCACCCCATTAACTGAAACGGATTTCTCAGTTGCCACTCCAGATCTTCTAGACTGTGAGCCCACTCTTCTAGACTGTGAGCCCACTGTTGGGTAAGGACTGTCTCTATATGTTGCCAACTTGTACTTCCCAAGCGCTTAGTACCGTGCTCTGCACACAGTAAGCGCTCAATAAATACGATCAATTGATTGATTGATCTGTTGTTAATATGTTTGGTTTTGTTCTCTGTCTCCCCCTTTTAGACTGTGAGCCCACTGCTGGGTAGGGACTGTCTCTATATGTTGCCAACTTGTAGTTCCCAAGCGCATAGTACTTAGTGCGCTCAATAAATACGATTGATGATGATGATGATGATGATAGTAAGCACTTAACAAATGCCATTATTACATTATTACATTACTTCACTTCTCTGAGCCTCAGTTCCCTCATCTGGAAAACGGGGCTGAAGACTGTGAGCCCCCCGTGGGCCAACCTGATCACCTTGTATTCCCCCCAGCGCTTAACAAATGCCATTATTACATTATTACATTCCATTACTTCACTTCTCTGAGCCTCAGTTCCCTCATCTGGAAAACGGGGATGAAGACTATGAGCCCCCCGTGGGCCAACCTGAGCACCTTGTATTCCCCCCAGCGCTTAGAACAGTGCTCTGCACATAGAAAGCGCTTAACAAATGCCATTATTACATTACTTCACTTCTCTAAGCCTCAGTTCCCTCATCTGGAAAACGGGGATGAAGACTGTGAGCCCCCCGTGGGCCAACCTGATCACCTTGTATTCCCCCCAGCGCTTAACAAATGCCATTATTCCATTATTCCATTCCATTCCTTCACTTCTCTGAGCCTCAGTTCCCTCATCTGGAAAATGGGGATGAAGACTGTGAGCGCCCCGTGGGCCAACCTGATCCCCTCGTATTCCCCCCAGCGCTTAGAACAGTGCTGTGCACATAGTAAGCGCTTAAATGCCATTATTACATTACTTCACTTCTCTGAGCCTCAGTTCCCTCATCTGGAAAACGGGGGTGAAGACTGTGAGCCCCCCGTGGGCCAACCTGAGCACCTTGTATTCCCCCCCAGCGCTTAGAACAGTGCTCTGCACATAGTAAGCGCTTAACAAATGCCATTATTACATTACTTCACTTCTCTGAGCCTCAGTTCCCTCATCTGGAAAACGGGGATCAATCAATCAATCAATCGTATTTATTGAGCGCTTACTATGTGCAGAGCACTGTACTAAGCGCTTGGGAAGTACAAATTGGCAACATATAGAGACAGTCCCTACTCATCTGGAAAACGGGGGTGAAGACTGTGAGCCCCCCGTGGGCCAACCTGAGCACCTTGTATTCCCCCCCAGCGCTTAGAACAGTGCTCTGCACATAGTAAGCGCTTAACAAATGCCATTATTACATTACTTCACTTCTCTGAGCCTCAGTTCCCTCATCTGGAAAACGGGGATCAATCAATCAATCAATCGTATTTATTGAGCGCTTACTATGTGCAGAGCACTGTACTAAGCGCTTGGGAAGTACAAATTGGCAACATATAGAGACAGTCCCTACTCAACAGTGGGCTCACAGTCTAAAAGGGGGAGACAGAGAACAAAACCAAACATACTAACAAAATAAAATAAATAGGATAGATATGTACAAGTAAAATAGAGTAATAAATATGTACAAATATATATACATATATACAGGTGCTGTGGGGAAGGGAAAGATGGGGGGGATGGAGAGGGGGACGAGGGGGAGAGGAAGGAAGGGATGAAGACTGTGAGCCCCCCGGGGGACAACGTGATCATCTTGTATTCCCCCCAGCGCTTAACAAATGCCATTATTACATTCCATTACTTCACTTCTCTGAGCCTCAGTTCCCTCACCTGGAAAACGGGGATGAAGACTGTGAGCGCCCCGTGGGCCAACCTGAGCACCTTGTATTCCCCCCCCCCAGCGCTTAGAACAGTGCTCTGCACATAGTAAGCGCTTAACAAATGCCATTATTACATTATTACATTATATTACTTCACTTCTCTGACTTTCTAGACTGTGAGCCCACTGTTGGGTAGGGACTGTTTCTATATGCTGCCAACTTGTACTTCCCAAGCGCTTAGTACAGTGCTCTGCACACAGTAAGCGCTCAATAAATACGATTCATTGATTCTCTGGGCCTCAGTTCCCTCGTCTGGAAAACAGGGATGAAGACTGTGAGCCCCCCCGTGGGCCAACCTGATCACCTTGTATTCCCCCCCAGCACTTAGAACAGTGCTCTGCACATAGTAAACGCTTAACAAATGCCATTACTATATTATTACATTACTTCACTTCTCTAAGCCTCAGTTACCTCATCTGGAAAACGGGGGTGAAGACTATGAGCCCCCCGTGGGCCAACCTGAGCACCTTGTATTCCCCCCCAGCGCTTAGAACAGTGCTCTGCACATAGTAAGCGCTTAACAAATGCCATTATTACATTACTTCACTTCTCTAAGCCTCAGTTCCCTCACCTGGAAAACGGGGATGAAGACTGTGAGCCCCCCGTGGGCCAACCTGTTCACCTTGTATTCCCCCCAGCGCTTAACAAATGCCATTATTCCATTCCATTCCTTCACTTCTCTGAGCCTCAGTTCCCTCATCTGGAAAATGGGGATGAAGACTGTGAGGGCCCCGTGGGCCAAGCTGAGCACCTTGTATTCCCCCCAGCGCTTAGAACAGTGCTCTGCACATAGTAAGCGCTTAACAAATGCCATTATTATTATCATTATTATTATTATTATGGGGGGGAGGGGTGGCCCACCACCACAAGTAAGCACACCCTCCGTCCCTCACGGGAGCGGGCGGGGCGGGCGGCGGCCCAGGGAGTCAGGACACCCCCAACTTCACGTCAGCCCACTGGCTCCCTCCGTCGTACTGACTGACTGGGCGCTTACCGTGCGCAGGGCACTGTACTGAGCGCTTGGGCTCCGCGGCGGGGGCCCCTCCACAACGACGGGCTCGGTGAGGGGCCTTGCCCTGGACTCCCGCCCCCCCCGCGCGCGCCCCTCACAGTGGAACATTCCACTATCTCCCCCCCCCCCCCCCCCACACACACACCCGTCGCCCCCTCCCAGCCCCTCTCCATGGTACGGACCGGACCCCCCCCCCCCCACCAAGCGCGCACGCGCGCGACCCCCTCTGGTGCGCGCGCCTCCTCGTCGCCCCCTCCTTACCGAGGGGCCCCCGGCTCGTGCGCGCGAGGCACCGCCGCGGCGCCCCCAGCCCGCAGGCGCGGCTCCGCTCTGCCTCGGAGGGGAGGGAGGGTGAGGTGCTCCGGCACGTCGAGTACGCGCTGACGCGGGCGCGCGCGCCCGCGCACGCGCGCCCGGGGTCACGTGACGGGGGGACGCGCCCCCCTCTGGCGGGAGGAGCGGGCCTGAGGGGACGGAAAGAGGCCGATAACAACAGAGGAAAGAACACCGTCATCATCATTATAATCAATCGATTAATCAATCAATCGTATTTATTGAGCGCTTATTGTGTGCACAGCACTGTACTAAGCGCTTGGGAAGTCCAAGTTAAGTTGGCCACATAGACAGTCCCTACCCGACAGTGGGCTCACAGTCTAAAAGGGGGAGACAATCAATCAATCAAATTTATTGAGCGCTTACTATGTGCAGAGCACTGTACTAAGCGCTTGGGAAGTCCAAGTTGGCCACATAGAGAGACAGTCCCTACCCGACAGTGGGCTCACAGTGTAAAAGGGGGAGACAATCAATCAATCAATCAATCATATTTATTGAGCGCTTACTATGTGCAGAGCACTGTACTAAGCGCTTGGGAAGTCCAAGTTGGCCACATAGAGAGACAGTCCCTACCCGACAGTGGGCTCACAGTGTAAAAGGGGGAGACAATCAATCAATCAATCAATCAATCAATCATATTTATTGAGCGCTTACTGTGTGCGGAGCACTGCACTAAGCGCTTGGGAAGTCCAAGTTGGCCACACAGAGAGACAGTCCCTACCCGACAGTGGGCTCACAGTCTCAAAGGGGGAGACAATCAATCAATCATATTTATTGAGCGCTTACTATGTGCAGAGCACTGTACTAAGCGCTTGGGAAGTACAAATTGGCCACTTAGAGAGACAGTCCCTACCCGACAGTGGGCTCACAGTGTAAAAGGGGGAGACAATCAATCAATCAATCAATCATATTTATTGAGCGCTTACTGTGTGCGGAGCACTGCACTAAGCGCTTGGGAACTCCAAGTTGGCCACATAGACAGACAGTCTCTACCCGACAGTGGGCTCACAGTCTCAAAGGGGGAGACAATCAATCAATCATATTTATTGAGCGCTTACTATGTGCAGAGCACTGTACTAAGTGCTTGGGAAGTACAAATTGGCCACTTAGAGAGACAGTCCCTACCCGACAGTGGGCTCACAGTGTAAAAGGGGGAGACAATCAATCAATCAATCAATCAATCATATTTATTGAGTGCTTACTGTGTGCGGAGCACTGCACTAAGCGCTTGGGAAGTCCAAGTTGGCCACATAGAGAGACAGTCCCTACCCGACAGTGGGCTCACAGTGTAAAAGGGGGAGACAATCAATCAATCAATCAATCATATTTATTGAGCGCTTACTGTGTGCGGAGCACTGCACTAAGCGCTTGGGAAGTCCAAGTTGGCCACATAGAGAGACAGTCCCTACCCGACAGCGGGCTCACAGTCTCAAAGGGGGAGACAATCAATCAATCAATCATATTTATTGAGCGCTTACTATGTGCAGAGCACTGTACTAAGCGCTTGGGAAGTACAAATTGGCCACATAGAGAGACAGTCCCTACCCGACAGTGGGCTCACAGTGTAAAAGGGGGAGACAATCAATCAATCAATCAATCAATCATATTTATTGAGCGCTTACTATGTGCAGAACACTGTACTAAGCGCTTGGGAAGTCCAAGTTGGCCACATAGACAGTCCCTACCCGACAGTGGGCTCACAGTCTCAAAGGGGGAGACAATCAATCAATCAATCAATCGATCATATTTATTGAGCCATTACTATGTGCACAGCACTGTACTAAGCGCTTGGGAAGTACAAATTGGCAACATAGAGAGACAGTCCCTACCCGACAGTGGGCTCACAGTCTCAAAGGGGGAGACAATCAATCAATCAATCAATCGTATTTATTGAGCGCTTACTATGTGCAGAGCACTGTGCTAAGCGCTTGGGAAGTACAAATTGGCAACATAGAGAGACAGTCCCTACCCAACAGTGGGCTCACGGTCTAAAAGGGGGAGACAGAGGAAAAAAAACCAAACATACTAACAAAATAAATAGAATAGATATGTACAAGTAAAATAAATAAATAGAGTAATAAATATGTACAAACACATGATGATGAGGGCATTTGTTAAGCGCTTACTATGTGCAAAGCACTGTTCTAAGCGCTGGGGGAGGTTACAAGGTGATCAAGTTGTCCCACAGGGGGCCTCACAGTTTTAATCCCCATTTCACAGATGAGGTAACGGAGGCACAGAGTAGTGAAGTGACTTGCCCAAAGTCACACAGCTGACAGTTGGCAGAGCCGGGATTTGAACCCATGATCTCTGACTCCAGAGCCTGGGCTCTTTCCACTGAGCCACGCGTATACATATATACAGGTGCTGTGGGGAAGGGAAGGAGGTAAGATGGGGGGGATGGAGAGGGGGGCGAGGGGGAGAGGAAGGAAGGGGCTCAGCCTGGGAAGGCCTCCTGGAGAGTAATAAATATGTACAAACATATATACAGGTGCTGTGGGGAAGGGAAGGAGGAAAGATATTTATTGAGCGCTTACTGCGTGCAGAGCACTCGACTAAGCGCTTGGGAGAGCGCAATGGAACAGTGTCTACCGGACAGATGCCCTGCCCACGGCGAGCTTACAGTCTAGGTCTCCAGAAGCAGGGGGAAGGCCAGTTTTTAGGCGGTGCCCCCCCACACCACGTGGTAATAATAATGATGATGATGGTATTTGTTAAGGCCTACTACTCATTCATTCAATCATCTGCAGAGCACTGGGCTAAGCACTTGGGAAAGACAAGTCGGCAACCTAGACGGTCCCTGCCCAATCAATCAATCAATCGTATTTACTGAGCGCTTACTGTGTGCGGAGCACTGGACTAAGCTCTTGGGAAGTAGAAGCTGGCAACATCGAGAGACAGTCCCTACCCAACAGTGGGCTCATAGTCTAGAAGGGGGAGACAGAGAATCAATCAATCGTATTTATTGAGCGATAACTGGCTCACATTCATTCAATCATCATCATCATCATCATCAATCGTATTTATTGAGCACTTACTATGTGCAGAGCACTAGACTGAGCACCTTGGAAGGACAAGTCGGCAACATAGACGGTCCCTGCCCAATAATGGGCTCACATTCTTTCATTCATTCATTCATTCAATCGTATTTATTGAGCGCTTACTGTGGGCAGAGCGCTGGACTAAGCGCTTGGGAAGGACAAGTCGGCAACATAGACGGTCCCTGCCCAATCAATCAATCAATCGTATTTATTGAGCGCTTACTGTGTGCAGAGCACTGGACTAAGCGCTTGGGAAGTACAAGCTGGCAACATCGAGAGACAGTCCCTACCCAACAGTGGGCTCACAGTCTAGAAGGAGGAGACAGAGAATCAATCAATCGTATTTATTGAGCGATAACGGGCTCACATTCATTCAATCATATTTATTGAGCGCTTACTATGGGCAGAGCACTAGACTGAGCGCCTTGGAAGGACAAGGCGGCAACATAGACGGTCCCTGCCCAATAATGGGCTCACATTCATTCATTCATTCATTCAATCGTATTTATTGAGCGCTTAGTGTGCAGAGCACTGGATTAAGCGCTCGGGAAGGACAAGTCGGCAACATAGATGGTCCCTGCCCAATCAATCAATCATCAATTGTATTTATTGAGTGCTTACTGTGTGCAGAGCACTGGACTAAGCGCTTGGGAAGTACAAGCTGGCAACATCTAGAGACAGTCCCTACCCAACAGTGGGCTCACAGTCTAGAAGGGGGAGACAGAGAATCAATCAATCGTATTTATTGAGCGATAACAGGCTCACATTCATTCAATCATATTTATTGAGCGCTTACTATGGGCAGAGCACTAGACTGAGCGCCTTGGAAGGACAAGTCGGCAACATAGACGGTCCCTGCCCAATAATGGGCTCACATTCTTTCATTCATTCATTCATTCATTCAATCGTATTTATTGAGCGCTTACTGTGGGCAGAACGCTGGACTAAGCGCTTGGGAAGGACAAGTCGGCAACATAGATGGTCCCTACCCAATAATGGGCTCACATTCATTCATTCATTCATTCAATCGTATTTATTGAGCTCTTACTGTGGGCAGAGTACTGGACTAAGTGCTTAGGAAGGACAAGTCGGCAACATAGATGGTCCCTTCCCAATAATGGGCTCACATTCATTCATTCAATCGTATTTATTGAGCGCTTACTGGGGGCAGAGCACTGGACTAAGCGCTTGGGAGCCCCCCGTGGGACAACCTGATCACCTTGTGACCTCCCCAGCGCTTAGAACACTGCTTTGCACATAGTAAGCGCTTAATAAATGCCATTATTATTATTATTATTGGGAAGTACAAGTTGGCAACATAGACGGTCCCTACCCAACAACGGGCTCACATTCATTCATTCAATTGTATTTATTGAGCGCTTACTGTGGGCAGAGCATGGGCTAAGCGCTTGGGAAGGACAAGTCGACAACATAGACGGTTCCTGCCCAATAACAGGCTCACATTCATTCATTCATTCAATCGTATTTACTATGCGCTTACTATGTGCAAAGCGCTGTTTTAAGCGCTGGGGAGGTTACAAGGTGATTAGGTTGTCCTACGTGGGGCTCACAGTCTTCACCCCCATTTTACAGATGAGGTAACTGAGGCACAGAGAAGTTAAGTGACTTGCCCAAAGTCACACAGCTGACAGTTGGCAGAGCCGGGATTTGAACCCATGACCTCTGACTCCAAAGCCCGGGCTTTTTCCACTAAGCCACGCTGCTTCTCGCTTGGACTAAGCACTTGGGAAGTACAAGTCGGCAACCTAGACGGTCCCTACCCAATAACGGACTCACATTCATTCATTCAATCGTATTTATTGAGCACTTACAGTGTGCAGAGCACTGGACTAAGCGCTTGGGAAGGACAAGTCGGCAACATAGACGGTCCCTACCCAATAACGGGCTCACAGTCTAGAAGGGGGAGACAGACAAGCAGCGTGGCTCAGTGGAAAGAGCATGGGCTTTGGAGTCTGAGGTCATGGGTTCAAATCCCGGCTCTGCCAACTGTCAGCTGTGTGACTTTGGGCAAGTTACTTAACTTCTCTGTGCCTCAGTTACCTCATCTGTAAAATGGGGATGAAGACTGTGTGCCCCAAGTGGGACAACCTGATCACCTTGTAACCTCCCCAGCGCTTAGAACAGTGCTTTGCACGTAGTAAGTGCTTAATAAATGCCATCATTATTATTATTTTTATTACAAGGTGATCAGGTTGTCCAGGAAAGCAAGCTGCTACGGTACATTGCACACAGTAAGTGCTTAATCAGTGCTATTACTATTCATTCATTGAAAATGTGTTTATTGAATATGATTGATTTATGCATAAATTTATTTATTACTACCACTATGATTGATTGATTGATTGATTTCTACTACCGCAGGAACGTGAACAAGAGAGTGAGCATCAACCTCTTCTTTTTTATCCCCATATTAAGCCACTGGCTTTCTTCTTGGCAGAAGGGAAACTTTCAACAGGCCCCGTGAGACATGCAGGGCATAAGGAGACCCACAGAAAATAACTGGACATGACATTCTGATAAGTAACAGTACGTCTGCTGTGTGAACGTTCTGATAAGTAACAGTAAATGTGCTGTGTGACCTTGGGCAAGTCACTTCACTTCTCTGGGCCTCAGTTACCTCATCTGTAAAATGGTGATTGAGACCGTGAGCCCCACGTGGGACAGGGACTGTGTCCAACCCGATCTGCTTGTATCCACCCCAGCGCTTAGTACAGTGCCTGGCACATAGTTAAGCGCTTAACAAATATCATTATTATTATTAACAGTAATAACACTGGAAGTGAGTCTCCAGGAGTCATGTAAACAGCTCATTGAACGTGGCCTGGGGCAACAAATACAGTCATTCATCATGTGGGTAATCACCACTAAATAGGTTCCAAACTGTTAGAAGTGCAACACCCTATGAGACAGGTAATGCACGTCCACGACAACAAGCAGGAACATAAACATGGTTCTCTGACTACTGAAGACTTTATACAATGCCAGAAAAGGCACAATGTTAGCCAGAGAAAGAACTAAAATGTGACTCCCAAGCTCCTGCTGATAGAAATCTCTCTGCTTGGATTGAAATTTGCAAGCATAATTTGGCAGTTGTCAGCTCTAATCCAGACCAAGCCTGGCAAGCGTCTCAAGTTCAGGACCCGTGCCTGACCCAGATCATTTTTTTTTCTTTTGGCTGGCCACAACTACCACCTTCCCTAATTCCTACCCAGCACTGCAGAACCTGATCCAGAGTAGGCACAGCAAGGCAGCAGTACAAAAAGACTGAGGTCACGACACTTGCCAGGGGCTGTGATCTCTTCCTGTTTCCCAGCCTTTCCCTTTTCCTTGACAGTTAAGGGTCTAAGGGGTTTGAGCTATTCTTGGGTCTGAGTCATCCAACTGAGCAAGGTCATGGATTGGGTCAGACCAGGTTAAAGTTAAAAAAAGATCAGGTTCAGATGCCCTCCTCATAGCCGTCCTGTAGACAGGGTCCTTTCAGTCCAGGGAAATCTGTGGCTTGGAGGTTGGGGCTGCAGTACTCAATCCCATGGAACAACCTGGAATATAGGAAAGAAACCGCCAGGGCCCAGTTCTGGTCCCACTTTGATTAGTTCTAGAGCTTTATTCAGACTGACTGCCCTCCCTCTGCCCCTCCGCCAAGCTAGCTCTCTTCCTCCCTTCAAGGCCCTGCTGAGAGCTCACCTCCTCCAGGAGGCCTTCCCAGACTGAGCCCCTTCCTTCCTCTCCCCCTCGTCCCCCTCTCCATCCCCCCATCTTACCTCCTTCCCTTCCCCACAGCACCTGTATATATGTATATATGGTTGTACATATTTATTACTCTATTTATTTATTCATTTATTTTACTTGTACATTTCTATCCTATTTATTTTATTTTGTTGGTATGTTTGGTTCTGTTCTCTGTCTCCCCCTTTTAGACTGTGAGCCCACTGTTGGGTAGGGACTGTCTCTATGTGTTGCCAATTTGTACTTCCCAAGAGCTTAGTACAGTGCTCTGCACATAGTATGCGCTCAATAAATACGATTGATTGATTGATTGATTGAACCAAAGTCAAATTCGATCACAGCCTTTCCAGATGGATTCATTCAATCGTATTTATTGAGCGCTAAATGTGTGCAGAGCACTGTACTAAGCGCCTGGGAAGTACAAGTTGGCAGCATATAGAGACGGTCCCTACCCAACAGTGGGCTCACAGTCTAGAAGATCGACTGCTTGCTAGTCTCTGAAGAGGCCTGCGTGGGAAAATCATGAGTCCCCCTCGTCCATCGTGAGTCCAGCACACAGGACTCTGAAATAAACCTTTCTCAGAGGTGGGGCCTCACTACTAGGACCCCACGGCTGCTGTCCACTCTACAGCCCTGTAAATTTAGAGCCTACAGATTGAGGTGAAAGAGGAAGTCCTACGCAGCTGAAAATTGCAAACTGATAATGTTACTTTAGTTCCTAAATTTGATGCAGGCCACCAAATATTAAGTCAGTGATGCTGTTACAGGTAAGAGCAATTCTACCCTTTCTAACCTCAAAATACACTTAATTTTTCATACAATGTAAGAGAATATAGAAACCTTCACTCGATGACTATGCCTGCTATTCCTTTCTGTCTCCGGCCTTTTCTTTTTTCTCTTCCTCCATTCCCTCTCCTGACCCCGCTTTCACACTGAGCTGATGCTGTTTTCTCTGTTTTTGCCTTCCAGAACAGCCAATAGCGTTCCCTAACTTTTTTCTAGCACCAAAGACAAATTCCCCAAGGAAAAGCAAATCTGATTGGAAATGTGCTCAGAGTCATATTCTCCTCATCCCTAAACCATGTTGTTGGGTGAGATAAACATTTTGCACATACACACAGTCCAGTTAATCCATAGTTCCCCCTCTTTGACTCCCACTTTCCCTTTCCTGACACAATCTCTCTTGATACTACTATACTCACAATATGATCGTCACTACCAACATAGCAGATGGAGTCAGAGAGAGAGCTCTCTAGCAAGAATGTTGTTTTAAAAAGGACCTGGTGGAGGACAATGAAATCATTTGCAATGTTTCCTGTAGTTAATTTTAAAATAACATTTGGTGTCATAATTTGGCACCTATATTATATACACTACATATCATATATATTAGAGCAGATAATATCCAGGCTGTAGTAATTTTAAATAACTCTAGGGTTCTAAAATTTTAACTACAATACAGTATTTACTGAATCCCTGCATAACCTTACTCCCCCTACACCAAAGTCAGAAAAAATGTATACCTGATGTTATTATTTAACTCCTGAGGTTTACCCGGAAAAATATTATTATGTTAATAGCCAGGAGGCCGATCAAGTTACTTCAAACACCAGATCAAACCAAAGATTTGAGTTGAATACATGTAGAATCATACTGAAAAATAATTTCCAATTTAGAATTAATGTTGAACATCAAAGACTACTACAACTGGTTTTGGAATTTCACTGCTCCAGTTAATATAAATTTAGAAATTTGGAAAATTTTTACTATACCTTAATTTATCATTTAGCTGTTTAAATAAAAGCTTTGGGGGCATCCTACTTTAAACAAATAATTTGCACGTCATGGGCCTCTCTTGCTTCTCTTGTCTTTAAGTAACATCAATAAAGGCACACAGAAAAAAAAACCCTGTGTGTGCCTTCATTTTCGAATGACTATTACCCTGTATTTTTTTATACATGCCATAGAAGAGCTCCGTGACTCTTCTAGCTTGACGTATTTTCTTGTCTTTTCCCATAGTGTTTGCAAGAAAATGGAATAGATCACCTCCAATCTCTAAGTCAATGTGAGTACCATAAACGATAGTGACTTACCAAATAGGTGTGTCAGCTGCTGATGTCTGCTGGTATCTGCTTGCTGATTTCTGAAATCAGATAATAACTAGTCTCCCTACTAGTCATCTTGCAGTGCCTGCTTTTATTTATTTAATTTATTTGTACATATCTATTCTATTTTATTTTGTTAGTATGTTTGGTTTTGTTCTCTGTCTCCCCCTTTTAGACTGTGAGCCCACTGTTGGGTAGGGACTGTCTCTATATGTTGCCAATTTGTACTTCCCAAGTGCTTAGTACAGTGCTCTGCACATAGTAAGCGCTTAATAAATACGATTGATGATGATGATGATGGGCACAGTGTTTTAGGCCAGAGACTGTGGCTGGCTCAGAACAAACTAGGCCCACTTCTGACAACAACAACTCAACTGCAAAGTGTTGCCGGCAGGTAGACCTATCTTTCCCCATTTAACTTTTGGCACCTGAGCAATGGTTGTACTTACTATATTTTCATGGATAAAGTGCACAAAAGATTCTTTCTCAGAAATATACACACCCATGGAAGCAGTCTCACTGTTGGCAGTGTCATCTTTAAAACCCAGCAATAATTTGACTATTAAAGAGATATCTTACATGATGTAACTGTAATTTGCAGGACTGACTTCTAAAAGCCTGAAATCCCAGGATAACTGGCAATATTGTCATCCAGCAGTTATTATGCTGCTTATTCTGGGCTGGAGAGGAGAATTCAAAAACAGGGAGTCTTAAGGTGACTAACCCTAACCCTAATAGCACCCAAAGTCAATCTGTATCCACTATACATCCAATTTTGCTTTTTCAAATAGGAAAAAAAGGGAATTCAGTGTTTTGATAAGTAATATTTTGTCCTCTTGAAAAATGAAGCTCCTTAGTTGCTGTGCACTGGTTTCATTTCGGGTTTCACATGTTTCATTTGCTCAATGATCCCTAGATCAATCAATCAATCAATCAATCAATCATATTTATTGAGCGCTTACTGTGTGCAGAGCACTGTACTAAGCGCTTGGGAAGTACAAGCTGGCAACATATAGAGACAGTCCTTACCCAACAGTGGGCTCACAGTCTAGAAGGGGGAGACAGAGAACAAAACCAAACATACTAACAAAATAAAATAAATAGAATAGATAGGTACAAAATAGATTTAACCAATGTAAAACCTAAATATCTAGAGTTCTATTATTATTTCTTTCATTTACTTTGTGCAAAACTCTGTATTAAGTACTGAGTAAAAGTACAAAGATGATAATTCAGAGACAATCCCTAGCCCAAAGGAAATTCACATTCCAAATCAGGGATTGGAGAGTCTCTGGTGACCGCCATACAGGAAATAAATCAAATTCTGTTTGTCTTTCCAAACAGGTTGTTTCATGACAACCTTGTAATTGGACAAAGTGTTAATATGTAAGTACCTTTTCTCAGTACTTACCTGTAACAACATTTTTAAGAAAAATAAACTTTATATTTCAACCTTGGCATTATTCATTATCGTGAGCAGAAATACCCATTTCTAAGAAACGACGAACTGCTAATCATTAGTCATTAAGAGGAAAGTTTTAAAAGTAAGAGACAGGAGAAATGCTATCTTCAGGTTAGACCAGTGATCCATCCAATCCAATATTCAGTAACTGAGGCAACCTCTGGATGATACCCGACTAGATTGAAAGCTCCTTGAGGGCAGGAATTAGGTCTGCCCACTCTACTGTGCTTTCCCAAGTGCTTAAATACAGTGCTTTCTGCACACAGAAAGCACACAATACACACCAATGATTGATTGACCTCCTTTTTTAAGAAAAAATGGTATTTAATAATAATAATTATTATTATTATTATGGTATTTATTAAGCACTTACTATGTGCCAGGCACTGCACTAAGCAGTGGGGTAGATACAAGATCATCAGGTTGGACACACTCCATGTCCCACATGGGGCTCACAGTCCTAATCACCATTTTACAAATGAGGTAACTGAGACACGGAGAGGTTAAGTGACTTGGCTAAGGTCACACAGCAGACAAGTGGAGGAGGCAGGATTAGAATCCAGGTCCTCTGACTCTTAGGTCCATGCTCTTTCCACCAGGTCACGTTGCTTCATGATAAACAACAATTTGGAGTTCGATGAACACCAATTACAGGTTTAACTAGCCCACACCCTTCATGATTTTGTAGATTTCAATTATACCCCGTATCAGTCTTTGTTGTTCTAGGAGGAAGGAAGGATTCCATCCTTGTGTACTTCCTCGTGTGAGCTCTCCTGTTGGTCCAGAGGAAAGAGCACTTCTCTAGGAACTGGGTTCTACTCCTGGTTCTCCCTGTAACTGGCTAATTTGGGCAAAGACGACACATGCACATTGCTACGTGTTGCACTTCCTTAACCTCCTACTCACTCACTGCTCTTCCAAGCAAGTCAAGCCTACCTCATTCGTTGTTCCTAATGGAGGACGCTATCCTCATTACTTCCTCAGGTGGGGAAAGGAAAAGAATACTAAAGTTGATGCTCTTTGAATTTTGAATGGAGGTCTTGAAGGACTGTGGTATATTTTTCTTCTTTACAGTGTTTGGAAGAGAAAAAAATCATTCTTTTTTCTCCCCGCCAAGAACACCATAATTCATCTAGTGACACAATCATGGAAGCATGTAAGTAGGCGTCATAATACCAATTTTTTAATCTCTCATTAAGCCAAGGAACACCCGGATACTCCAGGAAGTGGTGTGGATGATGTCACAGTCGGCACACTTCCTTCCCTGTGAGTCAGTATAATACCAATGCTATTAGTATTGCTGGAGGCACCATTATGTGAGATATAAAACTAAGTCATTAATTATTTCTGTGCCACTTTCCGAAAGAGCAAGGTGTTGGCCCCATTCTGTAGGCTAAATTTCAATGTATTTCCAAGTAGAAAAATCATGCAGAAGTTAATTTTTAGTTTGTGATTTGTCCAGTTTTTTTCTTCTCCTCCTATTAACTTCCACTATTAATAACAATTGTGGTATTTAAGAATTTACTATGGGCCAAGCACTGTGTTAAGCACTGAGATAGATGTGGTACAATCAGATCAGGCAAGGTTCCTGTCCCACAGAGAGCTCACAGGCTAAGGGTGAGGGATATGAGGTATTTAATTCCCAGTTTACGGATGAGAAAACTGGGGCACAGAGAAGTTAAGTGGCTTTCCCGAGGTCACTCAGCAGACAAGTGGTAGAATCCAGACTTGTGCTATTACCATTAGGCCACACTGCTTCTGCTGCCACTAGACCTGGCTCAGGCCAGGCCCCACCAACAAATCAAATGGTGGTAGGGACTGATTTGAAACTAAGTTGGATTGTTTCAGAAAGGCTACAGTGCAGTGACAGGGGTATTACTGGACCACAGATAGATGAGCTCAGATCCAACCTCAGGGTACTCTGGGCCTTACTTTCAGGGTGATGACATTGGGCATGATAAGTTGTCTTTGTGTATTGTCCCAGTTCACTTCCAGTTCATCTTGGAGCCAGACTGGACTCAGACCTCTCGGTTCAAGACTCTCCCACTGGTCAGAAGGCAGTAAGTGAGGTGGAAAGGTAAAATAAAGTTGGAGGTTTCAGGTTTATGCAGATTCCTTCTCCTGCTATTGCTTTGGCCATTTCACTTGAAACCGTCACTGCCGCCACCAGAAGGGAAGAGAAACTCGAGTTAGTGTTTGGTTATTTTGAGGAAGTTTGGGAAAAGATTTATTAAGATGAGGTTTAGAGTTTATGTATAGATTTCAATTATTATTGTTCTCCCTATCCGTTTATGCCATAGGTAAATGAGATAAGCAGGTATGACCTAGCGGAAAGACCATGGGCCTGAGAATCAGAGGACCTGGATTTTAATCCCAGCAATACCACTTATCTGCTTTGTGACTTTGGGCAGGTCGCTTAACTTCTCTGTGCCTCACTTCCCTCATCTGCAAAATGGGAATTAAGACTATGGGCCCTGTGTGGGAGAAGGGACTTTGTCCAACCCGTTTTCTTCTATCTACCCCATCGCTGAGTACAGTGCCTGACACATAATAAGCACTTAACAGATACCATAAAAAACATTATGATGCTCTATTTTAGAATGTAGTGTAGAATCCTGATATATGTGCGTGAACTGCAGTCAGTTAATTTGCATACCCTTGTCAACTGTCAGAAATAAGTCTTTAACCATTCATTTGTCGGGGTTTTTCAGCTTTAAAGTGAGCCTCCCTGGGTCAATAAGGGCAGCAGCCTCTGGGTGTTGCTTCTCCAGGAAATGAGCCCTTGTTGTACTCCTGCACCTCAATTAAGGTTACACAGTATGAGGTCAGGAACCAGAGTTACCAGCTTTGGGTTATGGGTAATGGATATACCCAGCTAAACACAGCAATTAGAACCTTATAGGGCAGGATGTTTTTTTCAGGGGTGACAAGTGTGCTACCTCCCCCAGTTAAGGTACAGTGTTGACAGAAAGAGAAATATCACAAACAGCTATTACCATATCATGCCCTCAGTCTCAGTACTTAATTCCCCCTGTGTTTGTGTTTGTCTTGTGAGAGAGAAGTGAAAAAAGAAATCCTGCATTGTGAAATCTGAGTAGCTCTTCCTCTCCCAGCAGTCCAAAATGATTTTTCCATTCCCTCCTGGGACTGCACAATCCCTTGCTCTTCAATCTTGACCCGTGCCTCAGGTTCCCCACCATTCAGATTATTCTAACTTGGTTTCCAAGTGCCCACTAGACTCCTTTAATCTCTCCAAGAGAAAGACTTCAAGCTCCTCCTCTAGACTGCAAGTCTCTTGTGGACAGGGAATGTGTCTATCAACTCTGTTATGTTGTACTCTCCCAAGAGGGCTCTGCACACAGTAAATGCTCAATAAATATGATTGATTGATTGAGAGCAGCCCAAGTCTTTGCCTTTGGAACTGGGCTGCTTGTGGGGGCTCTGAGACTTCTTTCCTCTTCTCCCACTCTTTTCTAAATCACCCTGACTTGCTCCTTTTTTTCCTCCCCCCTCCCAGCCCCACAGGATTATGTACATATCTATAATTTATTTGTATTGATGTCTGTCTCCCCCTCTCTAGACTGTAAACTCACTGTGGGCAGGGAATGTTTCTGTTTATTGTTGCATTGTGCTCTCCCAAGCACTTAATACAGTGCTCTGCACACAGTAAGTGCTCAATAAATACATTTGAATGAATTAATTAATGAAGGAAGGAAGGATTGGTTCCTACCCCATCATGCCGCCCAGCATCCTGCCCCCTTCAAGAATGGAGAGGGTGGGTAAAGAAGTGTCTTCTTAAACTTCAGAACATTGCTGACTCTTTTGATTGGAATGAGAAAAGGGAGAGGGTGAGCACCATGCCATCTTGCCAAGAAGTATTCGTTTAAATGTTTAATTTTAAATTGTTATTTAAGGTAAGGCATATTTAGTCATAAAAAATGCTATAGGACCATTAATGCCCGTACAGTAGTACTAGCAATAATATTTATTAAATGTTTACTGTATGCACAGTGCTTGATTCTTTAAACTGTCCCCCTAAAGCCTTCCTATAAATTAAATTAAACCCTATGAAATGAAATCTTACAGAATTTTAAATTGAGAGATCCAGTTAGTCAACAAAGTCAGCAACAACTTTGTAAGACTATGAATGTCGCCCACTGTGTGTATTTTTTATGGTATTTGTTCAGCACTTACAAATGTGGAAGGCACTGTACTAAGCGGTGGGGTAGATACAAACTAATTAGATTGGACACAGTTCATGTCCCACATGGGGCTCAATCGTATTAATCCTCATTTTACTGAGGCACAGACAAGTGGCAGAGACAGTATTAGAACCCAAGTCCTTCTGACTCCCAAGCCCATGCTCTATACACTAGGCTAAGCTGTTTCTCACGCTATGCTTGGAATTGTACTAGGGGTTACAAAGGAGGGGAAGGAATGCCCTTTCTTTGTATTCAGAAAATTTCAATTGTCATGATATCTCTGAAGTTTTAATCTGATATTCAACCATTGAAAATTATTTGATAAACAGACGGACCTTTATGCTCTTTACGGGCTTCATTCTTCCGACTAAAAAAGAGTTCTCCAACAGAGTTCCTTAAGGAAAGAAGAAAACAGCCTCTTTGGGCCCAATCCACGTTCTGCCCATTGGCCAGGTTTATACCCTGATGAGGGGTGATTGACTAATCCAACAATCCCTGGAATCTGTGCTCAGGCCATACATCTGCTCAGTGGCAAGGGCACGGGCTTTGGAGTCAGAGGTCATGGGTTCGAATCCCGGCTCCGCCACTTGTCAGCTGTGTGACTTTGGGCAAGTCACTTAACTTCTGGGCCTCAGTTCCCTCAACTGTAAAATGGGGATAAAGACTGTGAGCCCCCCGTGGGACAGCCTGATCACCTTGTAACCTCCCCAGCGCTTAGAACAGTGCTTTGCACATAGTAAGCGCTTAATAAATGCTATCATTATTATTATTATTATTATTATCTGCTAGTGCCCTCACCAGCACCTGACAAACACCCTCTTTTGATTTCTTCCCACACGTCCCCCTCATGCCCCCCCCCCCCCCAAAAAAAAAGGCCTTTATGAATCTTTACACGACAAGCCTGAGGAGGGAAGAGATTGGGCCCATTAAATGCTTAGTCTTTGTTTTCCTCAAAGAAAACTGATAGATCCTACTGCAGATTCAATAGAACCCTTGTTTTGAATTGAAAGGAAAAGGGCTCCTCATACAATTGTACCCTTATCATACAACTTCCTTTGTTACTGTTCTCTTTCCTTTGTCCATTAAGATTCTCCCTCTGCTTGGCATAATATCGTCCCTCACTGCATCCACTTGATCAATGGTACGGTTTAAATTGAGGAAGAAATATGCCCTGAATAAGGCAGAAACTCTGTCATTTTTTTCTTTTGTAATTGTTATTAATATCCCTTTTAAAAGATTGTCTCATTTGCCTCACTTGAAAACGGTTGCCCCAGACAAACCTGCCATTCTTCATTTCTGGACTTTGGACTCTTCTACCCGCTTGGGTTGTAGCTTTTGTCTCCTTTTCATCCCTCTCAAGTGACATACATATAGTGTAGTATCCCTGCAGATTCCAGGAGTTTGGCATGGATTTTCCAAAGGATTTACTATCTGTTTCCTGTAGAATTTTACTTGGCTAACCAAGGTGCTGTAGTGTAGTGTTTGAAAGTGCAACCTAACGTTATCTCTGGGGGAAGCATAAAGCCAGATGATTTTTCCAAAGAGCAGGGACAAACCTTTTGAGAAATGACACTTCAACATTAAATTTCAGATGTTTCAAGCTAAGTTTATGCCCTCTCATATTAATCAATCTGTTGAAATGTGATTGCATACTCTCCGTCGAACTGGTTCCACTTCATTTTGGTGACCTTAGTTTCCTATATTAAGTCAGTGTTTAGACTGGAATATAATGCTTCTCGATATATAATGATATCTTTCCCACTTGCTCATAGATATATAAGTAATTACAAATGTGACTGAAAATGTATTTGAAATATTTTTAGCATTCAGGATTCATTTCTAAATATTCTGTATAGATGTATTTTGGAAATTCCATGTAATGAATTTGCTGTAATTTTAAGCAATTAGAAGCAGCGTGGCTCAGTGGAAAGAGCCCGGGCTTTGAAGTCAGATGTCATGGGTTCAAATCCCGGCTCTGCCAATTGTCGCTGTGTGACTTTGGGGAAGTTACTTAACTTCTCTGTGCCTCAGTTACCTCATCTGTAAAATGGGGATGAAGACTGTGAGCCCCCCGTGGGACAACCTGATCACCTTGTAACCTCCCCAGCTCTTAGAACAGTGCTTTGCACATAGTAAGCACTTAATAAATGCCATCATTATTATTATTATTTAAGCCTCTACCACCCTTTCTTAATGGTATTTGTTAAGTGCTTACTATGCACCAGGCATTGTTCTAAGCACTGGGGTAGTTACAAGGTAATGAGGTTGGACACAGTCCATGTCCCACATGGGTCTCACAATCTTAATCCCCATTTTACAGATGAGGGAACTGAGGCACAGAGAAGTTAAGTGACTTGCCCAAGGTCACACAGCAGGTAAGTGGCAGAGCCGGGACTCTTTATAATGAGCAGTTTCATAATGAGCATCTTCAGCAAAGATAAGAGCCACTCAACCAACAAGAGAATCTGGAGATAAGGAATCTAGAAAAAAAGGAGTAAAAGGTTTGGGGGATGAAAAGTGCTTCTTTATTTTGATGACTAGATAAATGGCAAAGTCAAATGATGGGGCTGTGGATGGTGAGGAGCAGGGAAAGGACAGCAGCTATAGTGTAGCAAGGGCAACAACTGGTGCTGTGGCAGCAGCACAGATTAACTGGACAAGAGAAAATAGGCGTCCGAGTCTCTTCCTGTTGACACTCCTCCCTGAAATTACCCTGTCCATGTCTACCCAGCCCTCGGTATGTACTCAACCCACATCCATTCCGCCTTGATACTGTTGATTCTTTATCTTGTATACTTTCAACAAGCTCAAGGTATCTGACTGGAAGGGGAAACATCCATTTTCAATTTAGTAGATAATAATAACCTTGAACACAGTGCAATACTGCTTGACACTCCCTTCTATTATCTTCAAAATATTGTCCATATGTGAAATAATCTTCCAGCCATCCCTTTGGGGCAAGAGGCGTGTTATTATTATCTCCATTTCACAAATAAGGAATCTTTGGGTGGTTACCTGTCTTACTATAGGGTGTTTAGGGACTCGGTGTTAGAATTGGTTTTTGAGTTTAAGAGTTTTGTTTTCTGAATGCAGGTTTCTGCCACTTAGAACACTGTGTTGGTTGAAATTTGGACACAGGCTAGTCTGACCTGAGCCTGTAAAGTATCAGAGGTATACCTGGCCCAACTTCTTAGGATTTGGGGTGGGGTGTTGGAAGGTTGTTGGAATGGGAGTATTTAGACCATGTCTAATTCCCAGTGCTTATTACAGTGCCATGCACATGGTAGGTGCTTAATAAATATTAGCTCTAAATAGTCCCATTAAGTATTCATAGATCTCGGTGCATAATGATGATGATGTTATTTGTTAGCACTTACTATGTGTCAAGCACTGTTTTAAGCACTGGGGTAGATACAAGGTAATCAGGTTGGACATAGTCCCTGTCCCACGTGGGGCTCACAGTCTTAATCCCCATTTTACAGATGTGGTAACTGAGGCACAGAAAAGTTAAGTAACTCGCCCAAGGTCACACAGCAGGTAAGTGGTACAGCCGGGATTAGAACCCAAGTCCCAGGCCCATGCCCCATCCAGTAGGCCATGCTACTTCTCACAGTGATGCATAGAGGCACCATGCACCATATCTCAACCACCACGCTTTCTGGAAGACAGATGGTCCCTGACTCAGAGCAATCAATCAATTGTATTTATTGAGCATTTACTGTGTGCAGAGCAGTGTACTAAGCACTTGGGAAGTACAAGTTGGCAATATATAGAGATAGTCCCTACCCAACAGTGGGCTCACAGTCTAAAAGGGGGAGACAGAGAACAAAACCAAACATACTAACAAAATAAAATAAATAGAATAGATATGTACAAGTAAAATAGAGTAATAAATATGTACAAACATATAGATCCAGTATGGCAGGAGGAGGGCAGTGTACTGAGCACCTTACATGACCTGAGTCTGACCCAACTTTTCTTATCTGACCTGGCTTGCTCCAGATTCATGGGGCAGGCCCAGGTCCAGACAGACCTTTACTCCATTAGCCTATACAAGCCAAACTATTTGAGCATTTATGAAGAATCTTTAAATGACTTAGCTGATTGATATACATTTCAAAGTCAAGATTGTGCACAAATATCCCCTCCTATAAAGTGGGTGAGCGCTTTGTGCCGTGCTCCACCCAGATTTGCTTTTTTATTTATTTTATTTGTACATATTTATTCTATTTTGTTAATACGTTTTGTTTTGTCGCCTGTCTCCCCCTTCTAGACTGTGAGCCCGCTGTTGGGTAGGGACCGTTTCTTGATGTTGCCAACTTGTACTTCCCAAGCGCTTAGTACAGTGCTCTGCACACAGTAAGCGCTCAATAAATACGATTGATTGAATGAATGAATAGGCACCAGCCCTAGCCCCAATTATTCAGCACAGAAGAGAAGCTGCATGTAGAGAGCATATTTTTAGCCTTTAGGGGAGATTTTTATGGGGGGGGGGCCTATATAATTGATTTTTATGAAACATTTTTACAGGCTGCAGGATAACACAATAGTCCAGAACAAATTCATTTAAAAAAAACAGATGATAAAATCTGAGCCTGTATTAATACCCATTAATGGTACTCTTATGCCCATAAAGACCCAACAACTCTAACATTTAATTATTACAGAACTTGGAAAGGATTGTGTGTGTGTGTGTGTGTGTGTGTGTGTGTGTGTGTGTGTGTTAAAAATACAATTTAAAAACTAATTACAACTACTACTATTACTACCACTACCAAATCCAGGCCTAAAAGAAAGGCTAAATAATTTAAATAGAACTGTTTAAAAATATTTCTGAGTCCACTTACAATTTGGTGTGATTTCTTTGGTTTCTTGTTATGCTTCCACAAATTCTATCTCATTCTGTTTCAAGATTTTTGTCTGGGTAATGTAGAGGGAGAAATGAGTACACAGCATGAAGATGGAGTATAAAGTCTTATGTTTATCAATGGTATGAGGCTTCTCCCCGCAGACAGACTTAGTGTTTTCTTTATAGTTCTCTTTGTTCAGAATGAAGACCACCAGAAGAATTCTCAGCCCTCCTCCACTTTATCACTTACCTTACCATCACGTTTGCCATTTTTTTGTTCACCTTGTTTTATTAAAACAGAAGAGAGGAGGACCGTGGGATTCGTCTAGCCCTTTCCCTAGAACAGTACAATTATTTTATGTGATAAAACCTTTTTCTAGGAGCTTAATTTGTTTTGATATAAACGATATTCTAGGTCTTGCTAAAGTCGGCTTGGCCAGTGTTCTAGTTGAAAAGAATATAACAGGACCAATCACACCATTTGTCATCTGTGCAGACTTTTAGCTCTTGCCAGTGAACTCCAGCTTCAGAGACCAGAGTATGACCTTCTATGGGAAGAAGGTTGGCTCTTGGCAAGAGGTGAGTTGAATGAGCTAGAGTTCATGGTTATTTGCAAAGAGAATGGGCTTTGGCAAAATCACTTTCAAGCAGCAGCACTCATCTGAGTATGCTCTCCAACTGTAGTTTTTCTGATTAAATGACCTTCAGTCAGTGCAGTACTAGCTTGGTGGGGGGTTTCTTTGCTAAATACCAAACTAAAATCAAATTCTGAAAATACATTTGGTTAAGTACACACAAAAGAAAGTGCAGTCCACCTAGGGAAAAAAATGGAAGACTCTAAAGAGTTCCTGGTAATTCACTACAGGATGGAGCAAAAATAAAGCCAGGCTTTTTTACCAGGCGTTCCTGCAGATTTTTGTCTCTGTTGCTAGGGAGATCTTTTTTATCCCTGTGGCTACTGTTATAAACACTATTGGATGGCTTTTTGCTACTGAACCTGACTCATCCTACTGAAATATCAGCAGCTGTTCACTCTGAATGCCCACTGTTTTGCAGATTTTGATTTTAAAAACACAAGGCAACAGGTTTCCCCCCACTGTTATTAAAATGTAAAATTCAATACATTTTACAGCTGTGCGACTTGTTTTCATTTTCTGTACTTAAAATGCTGCATTCATCAAAGATGAATTGTGTCCTCTCTATTTTCTGTAGTCGTATGAGTTGCTCCTCTGCCAGATTTAGCAATCTATTATTTATCCCTTCTCCTCCTGGGACTCAGAATTTTTTCACATTGCTGCACTGCAAGCTTACAGGCCCGTCAACGTTCACGCCCTGCATTGCCTTGTGTACATTCCATTTATCCTGCTCACCCATTATGGGGTATTGCCATCTGCTGGAAAAACAGGGTGGACTACCAGATAATCGTTCCGAAATTCCCGGAAGTAAAGTGAGATCATTTTTGTTATTTTATTTTGTCAACTGTGACCCAAAACTTTCAACTGGGTGGTTTTGGTTGCCTCTCTGAACTCACTAAGGGAAATAAGGTTGAGTGAGGTCACATGGATTTTCTGCCACTCGCATTCATCAGAGAATCCCTCAGCTGTTAAACAATATTAGGGTGGGCATTATCTGTTAAAATGCAGGCCTGTTGGAGCCCAAAATTTAGAGGGTGGAATTGACTTTTACCAAAAAGCAGACAAGAGGAATTTTTCTGCAACAAACTTTCGGAGAATGTACCACAGAGCAGTATCTGAATTCCTGAAAAGCCCTAGTAGGTTAACTGTCACAATTAGAGTCCAACTGTACTGAGACACTTGCATGAGAAAGAGGGAGAGAAGCTACTTTTGTCAGCATCTAATAATAATAATGATGGCATTTATTAAGCGCTTACTATGGGCAAAGCACTGTTCTAAGCGCTGGGGAGGTTACAAGGTGATCAGGTTGTCCCACAGGGGGCTCACAGTCTTAATCCCCATTTCACAGTTGAGGTAACTGAGGCATAGAGAAGTTAAGTGACTTGCCCAAAGTCACGCAGCTGACAATTGGCAGAGCCGGGGTTTGAACCCATGACCTCTGACTCCAAAGCCCGTGCTCTTTCCACTGAGCCACGCTGCCCTAGTGCCACTAATTGAGGAAAATAACGCTGAGTGTATTGCTCTAATTATAGGTCTATTTCTCTTATGAGTAGATGTGAAATTACGACTAAAATCAGGGCTGGAAGAAGCTTTCCGTAGGATCAAAAACAGTGCTGATTGTAAACGACAGGGCATTCATTAAATACCTACTCAAAAACCTCAGTGATATCATAGATTATGGGTGTTATTATTATTGTGTATTTATATAGCTCTTTATATTTTCAAAGAACAGTACTTAATCATTAATTACTATGTCCTGACACTGTCCAGGTAAGGTGAGTCAATGTTATTATCCTCTTTAAAGAGATAAGACTAGGGAGACACCATGGTAATGTAATGGTATTATTATTATTATCATTGGGCAGTTAGGTAGCTTTTTATATTTTCATAGAGCTCCGTAATCATTCATTACTAATTCTCCAACCCCGTCTTTGTGAAGTAGAGCTGTATCATTACTCCCATTCGACAGATAAGAAAACTGACCCCGGGAGCTTGAGAGCCTTGCTGGAGGCTATGCAGCAATCCAACAGCAGGTCTAATTGAGGACCTTAAGGTCTCCACTTCTCAGTCATGTGTTTACCACACAAGGTCAGGCTGCTAAAAGAAAAACACTAATAGGGAACGAAACCGGGCCATCTCAGGTTCTCTCCCACCGTAATAATAGGAAACTTCACTGCAGTTGCTTGTGGAAAGGATACACCCTGTCAGGCATGGTGCAGCCTGCAGTTTGCTCTATCTGGTCCCTCTGTCTCACAAGAAAACAGATGGCAGAAATCCAACCCCTAAAAGATCACTCTTCATCCTCCTTTCCCCCGGCCCTCCGGTTCTGTAATGTACTCTCAGGAAACCCGAGAAACTATGTATTTTCTGCACTTCATCTTGGCCCAAAGATAAGGGGTGGGGGGCAGGCCTTCATTTAGGTAGGAAAGGTTTCCTTTGTTGAACAGTGCTCTGCACATAGTAAGCGCTTAATAAATGCCATTATTATTATTATTTAATTGTGGGGGGAGTGAAGTGGGGGAGAAGGAAGGAAACAGAAGGAAAGGAGGACAAGGCAGAGAGAGGAGAAGGTGTCAGGGGAGGAGAAAGTGGAAGACTTCTGGATACTGTTTAGTGGGAGACTCCTCCCTATTTAACAATAATAGGATAATAATAATGATAATAATGGTATTAAGCTCTTACTAGGTGCCAAGCACTGTGCTAAATGCAAGATAATCAGATCAGATACAGTCTATTTCCCCCTACACCTCCCCCTCAACTCCAACCACCACCACCTAAGAGCCAGGGGCTGTCTCATTCTAGCCGTTTTCTCAACGGAAAACTGAAAAGAATGAGGATCCGATGGCACAGAAGAACTGGAAAACTAACTTTTCCTATTGGGAACTGATTTGGAAAACTAGCTTTTCCTACTGGGAACTGCTTCTATTAACTTTTACTTTATTAACAACTTTGGCCCAACTTTGTAACAACTTCGGTACAATCTGTATTTACAAAAGATAACAGGAATATTTTTGAAGTTCCTTGAAACATTTTAGAGTTTAGCTAGACATGTCTGAAAACTCTGCTAAGCTAGTATGCAACATCTGACCTTCAGGATGAGCCAATACTGAGAAAATATGTGGGGGAAAATATTTTTTAAATACATGGAGGAAAAACAATCCAGACAGATAGCTGTCTGAGGGAAAGCTGCCTAGGATTGCATTGCTGTCTTCAGAATTCACCATTCTGGCCAAAAAGCAGTTTCAGTTATTACAATCTCAGCATTTTTTTACTTTTCAAGGCCGAAAGCTGAAGCCTGCCTTCTATAGAAGGAAAAGAGTCACGACAAACCCTTTTCAAGAAACTCCGCATACCGAATCAGATGGAAACTTTGCTTTAACTGAGTCGGCTTAGAAAGATGGGGTCACGAGCAAATAAATTTACAGGCAGTTTGTTTTAATTCTACAGAATGAAACAAAGCAAAGTAATTGTAGTAAGGCCTCTGAGGCTTTTGTGTGTGATAAATCTTCTAAAATTCTGTCACAAGGGAGAGAGAAAACATGATGTTCATGTGCTTTTCCCTTCGTACAGAAAGCAATCTCCGTGGTGACGTGCTTTCCTATTCTCGTTCTCTGTTCCTTGCTTGAGGTGCAGGGAGTCCTAGAAGCTGCAGCTTTTCTAAAACTCTCTTTTTCCACAGAACCCAATAGTCTGGAAGGTTCCAGTGTGTCCCCAGATTAATGGGATTTGTTTGTGAACTGAGTTATCAGGTCACTGGCACTAAAAAAGACTTTCAGAAGATGTATGCCTGCAGGAGGAAACCAGAGAGGTTGAGGGGGTAAAGAGGAGTTTAGAAATGCCATTTGAGAAAAGATTGGAATTGACTGAAATTCCTTTGGGTATCATCTAATTTAAAGCAAAATAATTCAGTAACCGGTAATTATGTTGCAGATTAGAGAAAATCTTCCCACTCCTCCATTTCATCTTTACTTATAAATTGATAGGTATCTCTGACAGATTATGTGTACGTGTTGTATCTCTTTAAGGAATCTTTGCAACAAGGGTCATTCCCAGGGTATCAAAGAAGAATCTTAAAGTGGGTTCTTTTTTACAGGTACTTTGTTTTCTAAATGCTGGTAAAAAGTTCTTCTTTCTGGTTTAACTCTAACTTGTTTATTGGAGTTTCAGTCAATCAACCAGTGGTATTTACTGAGTGCTTACTGTGTGCAGAGCACGATACTAAGTGCTTGGGAGAGTAAAATATGATGATCCCTGCCCTCAAGGAGCTTACAGTCTAGTTGGGAAGGCGGTTATTAAAATAAATTACAGACAGGAGAAACTGCGGAGTATAAGGATATGTACCTAAGTGCTACGGAGCTGGAGTGGGGTGAATATCATAGTGTTGAAGGAGTACAGACCCAAGTGTATAGGTGAGGCAGAGGGAGGGCAAAAAGTGGGGGAAATAAGGGGTTAGTCAGAGAAGGCCTCTTAGAGAAAGTGTGATTTTAGCAGGGCTTTGAAGATGGGGAGAGGAGTGGTCTGTTGGATATAACATTTATATAATATTTTTAATGACATTGATAGATGATACCCCAAGTAATTTCAATCAACTACAATCTTTTCTCAAATGGCATTTCTAAACTCCCCTTTCCCCCTCAACTTCTCTGGTTTCTTCCTGCAGGAATACATCTTCCGAAAAGTCTTTTTTAGTGCCAATGACCTGATTTTAGTGACACTTGTGAGCTGTGTCACTTAACTCTCCATGCCTCACTTACCTCACTTGTAAAATGGGGATTAAGACTGTGAGCCCCATGTGGGACAACCTGATCACCTTGTATCTACCTCAGCTCTTGAAACAGTGCTTGGTACATGGGAAATGCTTAACAAATACCATTATTATCATTATTGTTTATTGAGTGCTTATTCTGTGCAAAGCACTGTGCTTAGAGCTGGGAGAGTATAGTAGAGGTGGTAGACAAGTTCCTGCCCTCGAGGAGTTTACAGTCTAGAGGGGGGGAGGGAGAGAATACTATGCACTGGAAGAGAATACTGGGAATTAAGCATGGTCACTGTTCCTCAGTGGGCTCATGATCTAAGAATGAAGGGAAAGGGAGTTCCAAACTTGAAGAAGGACATGAGGAAGGGGTCGGCAATGACACAGATGGTACTGAGGTATAGTAAGCAAGTTGGCGTTGGAGGAGCAAAGTGCGGAGGCTGAGTTGTAGTGGGAGATTAGCGGGGTTAGGTGAGAAGGAGAGAGCTGATTGAGTGCCTTAAAGCCAACGGTAAGGAGTTTACCTTTGATGCAGGAGTGGTTGAGCAACCACTGGAGGTTTCTGAAGAGTGGGGAGACATGAACTGTTTTTTTGAAAAATGATCTGGTAGCAGAATTTAGTATGGACTGAGATGGGGAGAGATGAGGCAGGGAGGTCAGCTAGGAGGCTGATGCAGTAGTTTAAGCAGATGATATTTATCCTTTCCAGACAGGCTAGTTACCAAAGAAACTGCCTCTTGGATTTTTTTAAAGGGCCCAGACACCCCAATTGGACCGTTTTACACCAATTTTGCCATTAACCCGTTTTGCTTTGACTATTTACTTTTTGTGGGGGCTTCCCACAGCTAGAAGGTAATGCCTTCTACAGTTAATTTATTCCAGCCATCACACACGGAGGTTAATAACAAATGCATATGCATAAGGAGAGCGAGAAACAACTATGACAAATATGTCCCAGGAACCTAAAGCAGGAAGCAGACCAGGCCTTCATGAGCCTTATTCTCTAATTCCCCCATCCCTTTCTTTTCCTCTTTTCTCTCTCTCCCTCTTTGTTTTTCCCTCTCTCCCTCCCATTTCTCTATGAATCCACAAAAAGTGTCCAGATTTCTGGTCACCTTGCCTCATTCCCCTGTTCATTTGCCCCATCCCCCTCTTCATTTTCTCCCAGCCTCTTTTAACCCTTCTATCCTAGTCTCTCTGTGTGTGTGTGTGTGTGTGTGTGTGTGTGTGTGTGTGTGCATGTGCGTGTGCATGGGTCTTTCTTCTTTCCTCATTTTTCCTTCTCTGCCTCTTTCTTCTTATTTTACTTTTCTTTCTCTCTTCCTCTTATTTCTTTCTGTGTGACTTTTCTCCATCTCTGGCTCTCCATCTCTCTGTCTTTCCTGACTTATGCCTCTGTCCTCTGTTCCACGCTGACACTTAGAATTCCCAGAATCTGGCCACTTTAAATCAACGGCCTGTCAGATTATTTAAACCCCTCATGAAAATATCTTGGAGCTTTCCCTTTCCACCTCAGTTCTTGAGCTTGATTGCTGAAATGGATCTTTAAAAAAATACACTGCAGTGTCTGTTGTAAAACACCAAGAAAGGCCATTCAGCACCAAACAGAAGGGGTATTATATGGAACTGTGAAAACAATTATAGATAGCAGCAAAGGTGAAGTGGACAGGCCCCTCTGATCTACAGTATGAGGCAGGCCTCAACTCTGAATTTCTGGAGCTCTTAGAATCAAATTTTCTTCAGCAAAACATTCATCTTTTAGAGATTATTTTATTCTAGTGGATACTGAAGTGCGATTTTGCTTTTAATTACAGAATAATTCACTAGGCAAGTGAGGTGGTTCTTTACTTAGCCAATTACAGACACACTCTATTTAAAATGAGCTGGCAATAAACAAGCTTATTTTTTTTGAAAACTTGAGACAGATTAATGAACAGTTCAAAGCATAAGAACAAAACTAAGATGGGCTGCATCTGCGGGTGCCTGAATGATTTGAACACCCTGAAGAGGTTGCAAATATATTACATGAATTACAGCAAAGCTTGATTTGCATCAAAAGACTTGGAAAAGCTGAGATGAATAATGTATTTTACAAACTCTTTCCATAGTTCGACTCACTGTAAATTTAAAACTACAAATATTTGTGGGCTTGGTGAAAATACACCTCTCTAAGATACGGCACTCTTCTACAATCGATCAACAGTATTTCTCAAGCACTTCCAGAGTGCAGAGCACTGTACTTGGGAATCAGTACTTAGTTTGCAGTTTAGGGGGGAGGCAAACATTAAAGTACATTCTACAGGTAACACCTTGCAGGTTTGCCATGAAGCAAACAGCGAAGGTTTTCCATTAATTTCAGTGGAGCTTTACCTCGAATACCCAATTTGTAATTATTACACTGGAAGAAAAAAAAAATGAGCCCTACACGCTGGGCTCTGGACCAGATCAATCAATCAGTGGTATTTGAGCACTTACTGGATGCAGAGCACTGTACTAGATGCTTGGGAGAGTACAATTCAAGAGTTGGTAGATACATTCCCCACCTAAAATGAGCTTAACATCTAGAGGGGAAGATCTCAGTATGAAGTAACATCACATCCTCCTTCACCCTACTGGAGCCCAGGGACTCTTCTCAGCACGAACCTGGGTGCCAACCTTTAGTGCTCACCATTTTGGGGGTGAAGTAAGAGGCAAAGCACCTCCAGCTCCTCTCAAAGAGGGGAGTGGTGGTTGTTGCATTAACATTTCAACAGTTTTCCTACTTGGTGGTTTGTGTTGTGTGGGAAACCTTAGCAGCATTGAGGCCACTGCTTCTGAGGGAGAATGCGGAAGGCTGAGAGATTCCCCACTCCGTGGTGTCAGGGAGCATTTTGTTGCACTTCAGGAGACGCGTAGGAAAAGTTGGAGTGAACCTCCTACACCTAATTTTTTTCAAGAATACCATGAGAAGTGTATACTATACAACCCGGCTCCACGACTTGTCAGCTGTGTGACTGTGGGCAAGTCACTTAACTTCCCTGTGCCTCAGTTACCTCATCGGTAAAATGGGGATGAAGACTGTGAGCCCAACATGGGACAATCTGGTTACCTTGTATCTGCCCCAGCATTTAGAACAGTGCTTGGCACATAGTAAGAGTTTAACGAACACCGTCATTATTATTCCACAGTCTGAAAGAAAACCTTCTGATTCAAAATATCTGCGAGTAAAATGTGGTTAGGGAGACAGAACTACAGGTTGTGTTTCATAAATTCACAGAAAAATATTATTTGACAGTGATTCAAAATCAAAAATAGTCTGCCTCCCAAACAAGAGCATATGTTTGAAGATTGAGGGAACAGCTTTCTCCACATTACTAATTTGAGTTCCTTTCAGTAAACAGAAGAAAAATAGAAGGTAAACAGAAGCCCACAGTGGAACTACTCCCTGGAACCAAATGTGATTTGAAAATCAGGGTGTTCTTTAGCTAGACAGAAGTCAGATAATGTGACTAAGGTCAGGCTGGGTTGGGGCAGTCATTGGAGCTCAGCAATGCTGTGTAGGCTCGAAGGCACTGCCTAAGTGCTGCAGTCCTCATCTGTGTCCACTTTGATCTGGAGCAAAAATCTCCAGTGGCTACCAATCAATCTGCGCATCAGGCAGAAACTCCTCACCCTGGGCTTCAAGGCTGTCCATCACCTCGCCCCCTCCTACCTCACCTCCCTTCTCTCCTTCTACTGCCCAGCCCGCACCCTCCGCTCCTCCGCCGCTAATCTCCTCACCGTACCTTGTTCTCGCCTGTCCCGCCATCGACCCCCAGCCCACGTCATCCCCCGGGCCTGGAATGCCCTCCCTCTGCCCACCCGCCAAGCTAGCTCTCTTCCTCCCTTCAAGGCCCTACTGAGAGCTCACCTCTTCCAGGAGGCCTTCCCAGACTGAGCCCCTTCCTTCCTCTTCCCCTCGTCCCCCTCTCCGTCCCCCCCATCTTACCTCCTTCCCTTCCTCACAGCACCTGTATATATGTATATATGTTTGTACATATTTATTACTCTATTTTACTTGTACATATTTATTTTATTTTGTTAGTATGTTTGGTTTTGTTCTCCGTCTCCCTCTTTTAGACTGTGAGCCCACTGTTGGGTAGGGACTGTCTCTATATGTTGCCAACTTGTACTTCCCAAGCGCTTAGTACAGTGCTCTGCAAACAGTAAGCGCTCAATAAATGATTGATTGATTGCCAACTTGTACTTCCCAAGCACTTAGTACAGTGCTCTGCACACAGTAGGTGCTCAATAAATACTATTGAATGATTGAATGAATGAAAGACGGGCAAAGTAGCTGGACAGGGTTTGGCTGTGTTTTGGTATGCACACAGCTCTTAGGGTGTTAGGGTGACCAATGTTGGATTTGTTCTACTGTATTTCTTTCTCTTCATGGGTGATCTCAGCCGAGCATGAATAAGAGCTGTTATGCACAAACAACATTCCTAAGCCGCCCCCAACTAGCTAAGGTATGTGTATCTTCCTACACCAATTTCCTTTTGTAGCATGACATCATCAGACTTCAAAGTTTTCTTTAACACTCGTGCCATCTAGATGATTACGGCCCAGCCACGGGCAAATATGACAGATCTTAGTCGCAAATCCCAGATCCTCATCTTTCTTCCCCTCCAGGAGTTGTCAGCTTCCAGCCTTCCCCGAGTTAATCCTGCAGATATTTATTCTAATCATGGCAATGGAGGAATCATCTACAGTGTTTAGGATATTGGGGCCTGGCCTGATATTCAGAGAGAACCTGGGCCCTCTTGAGAAGGCCTTCAGAAATCTAGCATTTTCCATCAGCCTTTAGGCAGCCTTTCACGAATTTCTGAAAAAACAAACAAAAAACCAAAAACTAGATACTGAATAATCCAGTTTTCTCCTCTTCTAATTCAACTTTTTCTGTGTGTATTAAATGTATATTTTTTTCTTTGATTAAACCTTTCACCTAAGTCTGGCTAGTTCATTTTCTCTCAAATTAAAATCTCAAAACCTCAAAAATGGCTCAAACAGGCTGACTGCAACACTTTACAGTGACACTAATTGTGGTATTTGATAAACACTATATGTCAAGCACTGGGGTATGTACAAGATAATCGGGTCAGATGCAGTCAGTACCTCCCAACATGGGGCTCACAGTCTAAGTAATAATAATAATGATGATGATGGCATTTGTTAAGTGCTTACTATGTGCAAAGCACTCTTCTAAGAGAAATGGGAGAAGAGGTATTGAATCCCCATTTTACAGTTAAGGTAGTTGAGGGACCAAGAAATTGTCTTGCTCAAAGTCACAGAGCAGGCAAGTGGTAGAGCCAGGATTAAAACCCAAGGTCCTCTGATTCTCACACCTGTGCTCTTTCCATTAGGTCATACCTCTTCTCAAGAAATTCAAAAAGCAGGTGACGGATTCCTGGAAGGCAGGACTTCAATTAGTCTACCAACCCCTTTTCTCCAACATTTAGAGAGAGCATCCCCTAGTAGTGGTTCAGAAAATTTGTCATCCTTCCAAAAATTTACTAGTCTTCCCTCCATTCGCAGAGCTTTCCTACCTGCCCTTAGATCATCTCCTTTATGAAATTCCAATACAGATTAATCCTCCCCACCACAAATTCTCCCATTTGTTTTTCCTCTTGAATTACATGTTGGGGTGCGATGTTAAGGGCTCCCATACACCACACTTAGGATAGCCGCATTGTTAGCCCCCTGTGAAGTTAAAACAAGCGTCTCCTACCTTTCATCTCTCCCTGAGAAAGGAGGAGATCCTCACCTGGGAATGGCAGGAGGGAGTCCAGGGAAAGATTTGGGGCGACTAGAATTTCTCCATTTGAATTTCCAAGCAGGAAGGTTAGATCGAGACCAGTTTGAGTGCAGCTGTCTGTCACGGGGCCACTGGCAGTGTGACTCTTCTTTGGGCTAGAGGTAGGTGGGACGTGTGGGAAGTTCCACAGGTTTCTCCAGATCATCCAGAGCAGGACAGGCTCAATGGAGAGATAGGTAAGAACTAATCAGAGAACAGGCAGCTGACTTCAGCCAAGCCTAGGCTCAGGGCCAACGAATCTGGGCTTTCTGCCAGTCACAGCAAGGTGGAAAGGGGATGTTTGCTTCATTTCCTGTTTCTGCTCCATGGATTTAGCTGTTTGATGCTTTTGGCAGAGCCATAACTGATCTTGGGAACTCCCCTAGCTAGTCCACTACATACGTGATACCCCACCTCGTCCCAATTTGCTAGAAATCAACCAGTGAATCAGCTTCCCATCCCAGGGTGCAGTAGTTTGGTAGAGGTGGGGATAGGTTGAGCTAAACTTTAAGCCCTTTCCCTTGATTAGCCTCTGTTTAGAAGCAGTCTGGCCTAGTGAAAAGAGCACAGGCCCGGGAGTCAAGAGATCTAGGTTCTAGTCCTGGCTTTGCCACTTCCCTGCTGTGTGACCTTGGGGAAATCACTTAACTTCTCTGGGCCTTCGTCATATTTGAGTGCTTATTTTGTGCAGAGCACTGTACTAAACACTTGGGAGCGTACACATAACAGAGTTGGCAGTCACATGCCCTGACCACAAGTAGCTTACAGTATAGAAACCCAGTCCCCACATCTGTAAAATGGGGACAATTTTTGGTTTATGTTTATGTTTGGTTTTGTTCTCTGTCTCCCCCTTTTAGACTGTGAGCCCACTGTTGGGTAGGGACTGTCTCTATATGTTGCCAATTTGTACTTCCCAAGTGCTTAGTACAGTGCTCTGCACATAGTAAGCGCTCAATAAATACGATTGATGATGATGATGACAATCAATGAATGGTATTTATTGAACACTTATTGTGAAGAGCACTCTAAGTGCTTGGGAAAGTACAAAACAGTCAGAAGACATGATTCCTAAATACCTATTCACCCTTCTCCTTAGACTGAAACTGATTACGTTGTACTAATCCCAAGGTTTAGTATGGTGCTCAGCACATAGTAAGAGCTTAACAATAACTCTTTTCCAAATGGCCAGACACTCTGTAATGGAAAGTGGTGCTATTCCCAGCATAGATAACTTACTGACTCCTAGGTTCACAGAATCCTAGGGCTGAAGAGACCTCAGGAGGTCATCTGGTCTAGCCCCCGGACTTCAACCACCCGAATGACAAAACCAACCAGGACAGATGATTGTCTGTTCTTTCCCAGCGCTTAGAACAGTGCTTTGCACATAGTAAGCGCTTAATAAATGCCATTATTCTTCTTCTCTTTAAAGATTTTCATGAGTGTGACCTCCACAACATCCTAAACCTTTACTCTCTGCACTCAATGCGATTAATGTAGAATAATTTTCTTACTAGCTTGAACCCTGCAAGTAGGGCCCACTAAAATGGTCTTCCTCAAGAAGAAACAAAATTGCTGTCAGAGAAGCATTTTCCTCAAACAAAAATGACTACAAATCTTAGAACTGTAAATGCCAAAGCCCTTGAACTGTAATAGCAGAAAGAGATGGTACAGCAATAATTAACACCAAGATTGCTTACAATCCTTCAACTTTATGCTGTGTCATTGGCCCAGGGCAGCATCTTTTAGACTGTGAGCCCACTGTTGGGCAGGGACTGTCTCTATATGTTGCCAATTTGTACTTCCCAAGCGCTTAGTACAGTGCTCTGCACACAGTAAGCGCTCAATAAATACGATTGATGATGATGATCTCAATGTCCACTGCAATCTTAGGTACATAAATGAGGCTCTAAGCACAAGCTGACCTCCCAGAGGTCACCAGAAAAGGTAGCATTGAAAATAGTCAAGTGCCTCACTCATAAATATCCCAGGGTGCTGAGGTGTATATTACCTCCGTGACCAGTTGCTGCTTAACTTCTAATTTGTCAATGCCTAGCTGATACTTGCACACAGTGCCCAGTCATTAAAACTCAGCTTTATCTACCGCTAATGGAGCTGTTCATTTTCTTTCCAATTAAAAGAATGGACATTCTCTATCAGTACGTTCAAGGTTGGTTAATTGTTGGTTACCCAACATGCTCTGGAAGGCAAACGCCCTTCTTTTAAAGTCAAGCTTAATTTTGTTTACATATTTTTTTGACAGCCTGGTGTTGTGCATGGAACATGGAGTCCACCTAGGCACAATTCACACACCTTAGAGAACTCTTCTACCACAGCCTCAGCTCTTTTTACTTTGTTCTGTTTTTTTTTTTGTCTCCTGGGCATCCCCCTGGCCTCTCTGTCATCCCGGGTGCTTTGTGCCCAGAATAACTAGAGTGAAAGCCACGGCCTCTTTGGGGCTCCTCTAACCACAGGCTAATGCCATCTTGTGCAGGAAAGGTAAAGGGCAAGCAGCCATTAACTGCTGATAGAGAAAATCCAGGGTAAAAAATAGTCAGCAGAGAGCCAGGACACTCAGCACGTCTGTCATTCGAGTTAAAATGAACCTTCTGGAAAATGGTTTTTAAAGCTTAATTATAATTACTGTATTTGAGGTTCAGACACTTCTTTTCAGTGAGTTTTAGGGGCCCAAAAGGGGCAGGAATTTGAGGTGGGGTGGGACAGAAAACCACCGTTTTGGAGCCTGTAAATCAATCGTATTTATTGAGCGCTTACTGTGTGCAGAGCACTGTACTAAGCGCTTGGGAAGTACAAGTTGGCAACATGTCAATCCTGAGTGGAAATTCTCAGGTTTGTTAGCAACCTAGAATGAGCAGGGTGGGGAACCCCACCCAAAAAGATGTGTGAGCGATTGCCCCCATGAAGTTGCCTTCGGCCTGCACCTTTGTGGGGAGGTGCTCTCATTCATTCAATCGTATTTATTGAGCGCTTACTGTGTGCAGAGCACTGTACTAAGCGCAGCTGGCAGTTCAAACTCATGGCCTCCAGGCTCTAGGCAGTCTCCCATGACAACATTTGGCTGCCACGGGTGGCAGGTGGGGAGGGAGAGGGAGAGGGAGAGGGAGAGAGGGAGAGAGGGAGAGAGAGAGGGAGAGAGGGAGAGAGGGAGAGAGGGAGAGAGAGAGGGAGAGAGAGAGGGAGAGAGAGAGGGAGAGAGAGAGGGAGAGAGAGAGAGAGAGAGAGAGAGAGAGAGAGAGAGAGAGAGAGAGAGAGAGAGAGAGAGAGAGAGAGAGAGAGAGAGAGAGAGAGAGAGAGAGAGAGAGAGAGAGAGAGAGAGAGAGAGAAAACATGCTAAGGTGTCCACTTCTGCTGACTGTCAGCCTGCTCAATAAATACCAGTTACTGATCGTGATGGAGGTCTGGAAGAGGAGAGGCAGGAGTAGCCCTTCCTAATGCAAGGAAGGAGCTGGTCTGCTCAGCAACAGTGGCAGCACCTCCTGCCAATCAATTGTATTTGAGTGCTTGCTATATGCAGAGCATTGTACTAAGCACTTGGGTGAGTTCAACAGAAGTATCAGATCCGTTGGTTGCCCATAATGAGCTTACATTGTTCAAAAGGAACTGTTCTGTACTGCTCAATCAACATCCGTCTGTCATTCCATCCATCTCTCTGTACATGTAAGAAAACAGGACAATTTTATTAGTTTTATCTCCTTCTGTTCTATTTAGCAACGAGTTACATTGCTAGCTTAGCTTGTTGTGGCCAGGGAATGTGTTTACCAATTTTGTTACACCGCACTCTCCCAAGTGCTTAGTACAGTGCTGCACACATAAAAGGCCCTCAAATATGACTGATTGGTTTATGGATTAGAAATGTTACGCCTGCATTAATCAGCCTCCAAGTGGTCTGAAAAAGTTAATGCTCCCTCCAACGTTACCTAACACTACCAGGGATTAACTATAGGCCATAGGAGAACTGGGCTCCACATTCACATCCACGAGAAGCAGCGTGGCTCAGTGGAAAGAGCACGGGCTTTGGAGTCAGAGGTCATGGGTTCAAATCCTGTTCCGCCAATTGCCCGCTGCGTGACTTTGGGCAAGTTACTTAACTTCTCTAGGCCTCAGTTACCTCATCTGCAAAATGGGGATTAAGACCGTGAGCCCCCCGTGGGACAACCTGATCACCTTGTAACCTCCCCAGCGCTTAGAACAGTGCTTTGCACATAGTAAGTGCTTAATAAATGCTATCATTATTATTCACAGGGTCAATTTGGTGCCAGGCCAACCCATTTTCGCGGACCTTTTCCGAACACCCCCACCCTGCCAGAGAGCTGTAGCTGTACAAATGGCAGGGGTGTCTGCCTTGGGGGCTGGAAGTCAGTCTTGTTCAATTGACTCACTCAAACCCTGAGTACCAGCCCCAAACCACTTGTAGCAACAGTTCGGGCATTGGAACTACTGGAGGCCACCTGTTCTGTCAAAGTATCAGCAAGATCGCAACTAAAGACTCCCTGAGCTGAATTTAAATCAGTGACCTAGAAACAAAGGTCTCCATGGATCTTCAATCCCAGCCCCCCCGGTTTATCTCCCCTCCCTTGTTTCGTTGCAATGCTATTCAGCCCTTTCATCATCCTATTAGTTTCCTGAAAGTCGAACTTGCACAGGTTAAGAGAATGAATGCTATCATTTTGGCTCTCACTTTTGCCCATTGCCTAAGAAGGGAGGAAGGCTGTGGGTGGGGCCAGTAATTCTCATGTGGACAAGGGTGTGGAAGTTAAAATGAACGTGGCAAGAGAGGACACAGTTTCAAGTAAAAAGGCAAGACCATAATTTAAGACTAGAGTGTTTTGTTATGATTTATTAATGCAGAATCTTAAGTTTTCGATGAAAAATGTGACATTTTATTGGGGATGATTCAGTCCGCACCACTTTATCCACTATTATCTCACCCATTAGATCACCCAGCCATAATAAGCCCTTACAGAAAAAGGAATGGAAATGAAGGAAAACAGGGAGTAAATTATACTCACTCTTCACAAACTTTAAATTTTCCAAATTTGGAACCCAGTTAACGTAACACTTATATTTCCTAGGGGATTGAGTAGGTGGATAACTTCCATAGAAGAATCTGGATAGGTGTAAATTTGAGAACCTGCATAGTTCTTAGTATGATTCTGTGGATAACTTCCATAGAAGAATCTGGATAGGTGTAAATTTGAGAACCTGCATAGTTCTTTCAGAGTATGATTCCACTATCCTTTGCTCAATTCCTATCCTTCAAATCAATCAACGTATTGAATGCTTCCTGTGTGTGCAGCACTGAATTAAGTGCTTGGGAAAGTACAATATAATAGGGTTAATTGACACAATCCCTACCCACAAAGCTCTTACAACCTACAGGGGCAGCAGACGTTAAAATCAATTACAGACAGGGGAAATAGAGTATAAAAATATGAACATACTGCTGGGGGGTTGGGGTATCAAAGTTCTTTAGGTTTTACACCTCCATGTGCATAGATGACGCGGAACGGAGGGTGGGTAGGGGAAAAGAGAGGTTAGTCAAGGAAGGCCTCTTGGAGGAGATGCGCTTTTAGGATTTGAAGGCAGGGAGAGTGGTGGATATGAAAGGGGAGGGAGTTTCTGATCCAAGGGAGAATGACAGCAAGAGGGTGGCGGTGGACTAGACGGTGAAATAGATCCAGTTCCAGAGAACAGGTTGGCATTACAGGAGCAGAATGTTTAAATTGGGTTGCAGATCAGCGAGGTACGGTAGGAGAGGGAAAACTGATCACCTGCTTTAGAGTTAATAGGCACAACAGTTGCAGAACTGAGCTAAAGTATTTACAAGGTATGGATAGAGCACAGGCCTGGGAGTGAGGTCAGGGGTTCTAATCCCAGCTCTTGTCTAATCCAGTCACTCGTCTGCTATGTGGCCTTGGGCAATCCATTTCACTTCTCTGTGCCTCAGTTACCTCATCTGTAAAATGGGGATGAAGACTGGGAGCCCTGCGTAGGACAAGAACTTTGTTCAATCCAATTTGCATGGATCCACACCAGCACTTAGTTCAGTGCCTGGCACGTAGTGAGCTCTTAGTAAGAGAGAATATTAAGCGCACAGTAGCGCATAGTAAGAGAGAAGCAGCGTGGCTCAGTGGAAAAGAGCACGGACTTTGGAGTCAGAGGTCATGGGTTAAAATCCTGCTCCGCCAACTGTCAGCTGTGTGACTCTGGGCAAGTCACTTAACTTCTCTGTGCCTCAGTTACCTCATCTGCAAAAGGGGGATGAAGACTGTGAGCCCCCCGTGGGACAACCGATCACCTTGTAACCTCCCCAGCGCTTAGAACAGTCCTCTGCACATAGTAAGTGCTTAATAAATGCCATCATTAAGGGCTTAACAAATACCACAATTATTATTTTGTACATGTCTTTATACTTGGTTGTTTCCTCTAGCTGTAATTTATTTTAGTGTCTCCCTCTACAACTAGATTGTAAGATTCTTAAAGGTAGGGATTGTGTGTCCACTACCTCTATTAAACTCTCCTAGGTGGTCTGAACACAGTAAGCAAGCACTCAGTAAATACCATTGATTGAAAAGTGGGTCAAAGATCCTTCATTGTGGGTACTTTCATCAGCAAGTCTTCAGGAAAATTACTTTTAGAACTCCACCAAGCCGGCTGATTGTTCCCACTCTACAAATGGCTTTCAAGTGCACCATTTAGTGTTTCTAATCTCTCATCTCCCTCTGCTGTTACAGATTTTGACAGTACTGAAATACATAGTTTCAGTGATAAATGTGATTTAAGGTGGAGTTTTATCACCCCCCATTCTCTTCCTCTCGCTCCCCTCAGTTTTTCTTTGCAAGCAATCCCCATGTCAATCTAGTTTTTTCCAAGTCACACTAGGTCTTAGACTGTGGGTCTCTTAAAGGACAGAGACTGTGTCCAACCTAATTATCTTGTATCTACATCACCACTTAATACAGTGTATGGTACTCAGTAAGCGCTTAGATGCCACAATTATAAGGATTTGATTTACACCCACGATTCACCCTATCCTTAGGAAAATCAGCATTTACCTAATGGTGAAACACCATTTAATTGTCCTTTTATACTAATGCATTAACAATTTTCCTGGTAACACATTAACTTTAAGCCTTGGCAGATAACAGTCAACAACAAAGCATGCCTGATGCCCTTTGACAAGAGTTTTGGGTTTTTCAATAATTCTGACTATAAGCAAGATCATTTTTAATGACAATCAGTGAAACTAAGGCAAGGGACGGCTTGACATCAGCTTTAAATCCTTCTAGGTATCCAATCGAAAAATGAGTCATATCTGCCTCGCTCATATGAGATCTCATTAAAAGAACATTTTGTTCGTTTTAATATCCCAAGAGCACCACAGTAGGAACAGTTTCCATGGGAGCTACTTGTCTAACTTCACCAACAGATTACCTCTTCCTCTTCAGTGGCATGCATTCTTTAGAAGGGTGGCCTTGCTGCTGTTGAAGAAACTCTTTTCTTGCTCCCCTGCAAAGCACTTCAGCTCCATTCGACTTGGCAGGTCAGGAGGAAACTCTCCCTAGCAAGGACGGTCTCACGTGCATTCATTGGAAAATGGAAATTTGGATGGGTCCGTCTGAAGAACCACCCCTCATGGCCACTTAAGCCACCTGGCCTGGCCCTGATGGCAGAAACCAGCACTGCCCGTTATTGTGCCAAATGGGATCCCAACATTTTTTATTTTAATGCTATTTGTTAAATGCTTCCAACGTGCCAGGCACTGTTCTAAGCACTGGCGTAGAAACAACCTGATCAGGTTGAGCACAGTCCATATCCCACATGCGGCTTATAGTCTAAGTAGGAGGCCCAGAGAAGTTAAGAGGCATTTGGCAGAGCTGGGATTGGAACCCAGGTCCTCTGACTCTCGGGCCTGTGCTCTTTTCACTGCTTCATACCAGTCTCAAAGTAATATGCCTGGTCACTTAACCAGGACTAATTGAGTAGGACTGACTGAACGACAAACATTAAAGACTCAAGCTATAACTTCTGTAGGAAACAGAAAATACCCATTCAAAATGGCAGACTGCAAACTTCTGGGGTAGTTAGCGACTACCCTACTGTGAAATGGAACGAACGCTGGCGCGCACACCCCTTTAAGGGCATATGTGGGTTCCTCTAACTCCTTCAATTGTATTTACTGAGCACTTACTGTGTGCAAAGCACTTGGGAAAGTACAATGTAACAATAAACAGACACATAAGGCGGGGATTGTGCTATTGAAGAGGCCCTTTTGATGGGAAAATTACATGAAAATAAACTGACTCAATGGGAAAAGTAGGGTTGGGGCAGATGATTCAATGCTACTATCAAGATTAAGATTTTGATACAAATTATTGTACTACTGCTATGGCCACCATCATCATCATCATCACCAATCGTATTTATTGAGCGCTTACAATGTGCAGAGCACTGTACTAAGCGCTTGGGAAGTATTATTACTTTATGCCTTCGCTCCTCATTGCTAAAGTTGCAAAAGCCAAAGTTCTTGTGGAATGGAGCGGCAGAACTAAGGCAGCAGTGAGAAGCAAGGCAACAACATCACAACTTGACCAACAGTACTCAATCTACTTGTACAAACTTGGATCTGTTGTGCTGTAGCAGAATTAGGCTCATGTTGTGGGAAGAATGTTCCTTAATCCCGTCACTACATTAAATCCAAATCATGAAATAGCAGAACTGGAAGAAACAAGTTCTCCCTCCTGCAATTTGTTTTAGTGTCTGTCTCCCCCGCCGGACTGTAAACTCCTTGAAGGCAGGGATTGCTTCTATTAATCCTACTGTACTTCCCCAAGTGCCTAGTACAATGTTCTGCACACAGCAGGCACTCAAAAAATACTACAGACTGACTGATGCTTAACTAGAGATTACTCCATAATGAGCCCACATATTATTAAAAAAATCTCCTTTCTTACATGGCATGCAAAATTTGGCTAAAATCTTTAGTTTATGAAAAATTAATGTCCCTTTTCAGCCTTTCCCATAGTGTATTCCAGTAAAATTTCAGGGCAGACTAAAGGAGACAGAAAATTGGCCTGTAACAAAAATGCAGGGTCTTCAGGAGACAGTTCCGTGCCAAGATACTTCCAGGTTTCCTTCCAGACTAGAAGAGTTGCTCTCACAGAATACTTTCATTGGTAAAATCTAAAAATACTATAAAAGCCACATGAAACCCACTAGTTCTTTGGACACGAGTTTAATGTGGCATCACATCTGCTGGATGTTACCTTTATTTGGGAGTGTGATCCTGCCAGCCAGGTAAGTGCTGGAATTCCAGTTTGAAGCTATCGGCCATCAATGTGTTTCAATTATTTTAATTTTCCTACATCTCTCTGGAAGAAAATAAGTTGGTTTTCAAGGACATATCAAGGGAGGTGAAGGGCCAGAGATACAGTTTTAATTAAGACAAACTGCTGCATAACTTTCCATCTAGTGTTATAATGTATCTAAAGTAATGCATTGTCTTCTGCAAGTTCAACCAACTCTGATAGATTATACTCTCCCAAGCCGAGTGCAGTGCTCTGTACACAGTAAACTCTCAAATACCATTGACTGAATCAAACTAATAGTATCTTGTCAATATTTTAAAAACAATGAATTGTTTGGGATTGCTCACATTTTAGATTACAAATCCTCCTTTTCCAATGTCTTACTACCGGAAAATATAAAGCAAGCGTTATTTAACCATTAGCACATTTTTCTACTCTATTCAAGTTCTTAATAAAGTTCCACTAAATTTGACTTTTTTCCTCTTTATTTAAACACAAATACATTTACAGCATGCAGGTAAGTTAAACCTATATGGCGTCTTCCCCAAACCAATTATTTTTAAATGCATCACCATACACTGAAAATTAAAGTTTCCATATTCCACAGGTAAACTCTTCTCTGTCATCTCATGTCAAATTTAGAGTTACACACAGTAGCGAGTCAGTATTCTTAAATTATGAAAATAATTTAGTTGATCACCATGAATAAATATTATTCTTTTATTTCACTGAGCTTCTCTTCTAAACCAACAATACGATTCAGAGGAAAATAAAAATAAAAACCACGCAAAAAAAAATGGAGATTGCAAATTGAAATAGCTTTGCATTTAACATTAACAGGTTGATGATTTTCATTTACAAACACTAATTGTCCTGTTTAAATGGCCTACTGTAGTAGAGCCAAAAAACAGCAGTTTCCTTGAAAAATTTAAGATGCAAGTCTTGGTAAACTTTGTAAAATGTTTAAAGAAAATCTTTTAGCTATAAAAAGGAAACATTATATATTTTGAGCTACATGCTAGTTACAATTTATTACACGGCAATGTTCAGCACCAATACCCGTGATACATTACTTACAGGAATGAAACTACCATATACAGATAAGAGAAAAAATTCTGCTTCATTTATGTATATTTTCAAGGAAGCCAGTTTTTGAGCTAATGTAAAAATTCGAGGACCTGTGTACATGCAGCTAGTGGTTAAAGATGTTTCCTTTTAGTGAACTCAGTTTATCAGAAATGCTGCATCATTTTCTTTCTTAGCGAATCACCCTACATCTGTCTTGCTGAACAAGGATTTCGTCTTAGTTTGGAGTGCTTCTGTCAGTCCTATCGTCAACACAACTACTGAAGACCTGCAACAACAAGGATTTCTGGCTTCCAATGAAAATAAATAATTCAGCCTTCAAACCAAAACTATTATAAAAGTGGAAATTACAGCAGGAAATAGAAAAATAAGCCAATTAGGGCCCCAAACTTCTGACTGGTTCCTTATATCGTACTGCAACTATTTAATTTCATATAAAAACTTTTTAAAAAAGCTATTTGCCAACAAGATCTTAATATAGAATGTCACACTGTGTACACTAATAGAACCCCAAATCCACTCTCAGAACTCCACTGCTAAAAAATGAAGCACAAAATGGACCCCCTCTTTTCCATATTGATGATATTACTTAAATACGTGACATTTCAATCTGATAAAGTATTGGGAATACTATAATAGTTTACAACTAATTATATGATGGACTAAAATGCAACAAAAATCCTCTACCCCAACGATGCACTCATTTACTTTTACAAATGTGAAAAAAACTTGCTCACTTAAGATATTTGGAGTGACATTTCAATATTTCTAGACTTGACAAGAATAAATTACAGTGTGTGATTTACTGTAGCAGATCTTTAAAATACACCCCAGGAATTTCCAAGTAAGATGTACTGAAGTCTACTTTGTCCACATCATTTCATTAGCTGTACTGTTCTTGCATTTCTCATTATCAAAAGGCTAAATTCAGACTCGACCAGTTCATTACTTACAATGGGAAAAAAGTTAGTCTAATTCTACACCGTCTTAGTTCACGTCACTAAAGATGATAAATAACCATTTTGTCAATTCTTGTGTCGCTAGCAGGCTCATCAGAATGAAGCAGGATTTTTCAACCCTCAAGCTATGCTGTGTACAGAATCAAAAACAGGACAAATGTTCATTTGCCAAAAAAAAAAATTATCACATGTAAACGTAGGTTTACTCCTGTTATTGTCTAGTACTTAACTCAAGTTACCTATTAGCAGGCATTTAATTAATTAAAAAAAATTTAGCAGCCTTGTTCAAATTAAAATCCCTAGTTCTGTAGTTTCAGTATTTCAGCGCCCAAAAACAGTTGTCAGAAGCAACTCCAGACACTACACAAATCCATTTTTACCCTGTCATTTCAGGAACTTTAATATACAGTGCTGCCCTGACCCATTCAGTTGGATAAGTAGTGTTATAATTAAAGTGGTAAAACATAAAACATTAAATCTATGCTTCAATATTGTTACATGTTCCTTAAGACAGGAAAATGTCCACAAATTAAACTACGGATTTTAAATTTAAGTTTCTTTTAACCTGTAATGTACATTCAACTTGGCACAGTGCAGACTAAATTTAAGACATGAAAGACAAACCGTGTAATGAATTTAGCTACACTTTCAGTTACTGTCATTTTCCAAGACGCCAAAATTGCACTCTAGTTGGGTTGGGAATTAATCAGCAGAATTTGCAAGGTGGAGTGGGAGAGAGGGAAGGGAACAGCTGTACAGGCCAGGTATAATTTATACATTTTCAAAGAAAAAAAAAAAAGAGAGAAAGTAACAATCCTACAATCCCCAGAGGGAAAGTGTGGTGTCATGGAATGACGCTCTGTTGATATCCCATCCTCTTCATAATGCATATAACTTTTCAGCAGCTGAAAAAGGGAAAAAGATACCCACAAGCATAGTTAATACATGATTATCTCGGTCAGGAAGATAAGGATGAAGCCCAGAGATTAACCACTCCCCCATACGAATAGCAGCAACCAAAAAGCTTTTATCAAAGTTAAATGGCAAAATTGACTGATTTGAGTCAACTTTTACCCTGTTGATCCATTTCTCTTACAAGGAGTTCTCAAGTTATGACGCTTCGATTTAGGGCAGATGATAATTCCAAACTTTTTAAATGATCATTTCAGCTGAATACATCTGGGTGACTGTAGGAGGTGAGCTTTTTAACTATTAGCGCTGTTTATTGCCTGCAATACAGTATTTCACTGGAGTAAGGGGCACCTTTAAACTACTTTGGTGACTCCACCTGATGATCCAGTAACCCCATCCTCTCGCCAACCCTGCCCATTCCGTATGGCCTCTCCAGCGGTCAACCCCTCTTATGTTCAACCCCTTTCTTCTCCCACAAAAAGTGTTTACCCATGGCCCTGAACCTGCCTTCCTACAACTCTGCAGTCTCCCTGCATCCCTAGTTCTTTTCTCCTAGCTTTTTGAGTTAAAAAAAGAAAACAAAAAACAACCCTGTTCAGAAAGTACTTATTTAACAGCCAAGCCGGCCCCTTCCCTGGCTTCAGGGGGATCCAAGGCAGTTATCCCTTCCCAAGCCTTCTCCCCACGATGTCAGTCCAGACCCTGTGGCTGTGACAGTCCCGGGGGAAGCAGGGAAAAGAAAGCTGCCAAGGAGATGGCCTGAATAGAAAGGAGAGTATCTGGTGGTGATTTCAAGGATGGCAGATTTGGGGCTAAGTGGAGGGAGTGGGGAGGAGGAGGGGAGAGGGAAGTGGCAGATCTGGGGATGTGGGTGCTTGGGAGGCACAGGGAAGTGGGGAAACACTTTTAAAAGCCCCGATGAGGGGAGAAAGTGAAAGAAACTGGGGCATGATTGCTGGCTGGAGTCACGACAGAGAGCTGATACATTCATTTTACTTTTGAAGAAATGCTTACCCCTTTGTAGCATTTCTCTGATAATATAAACACATTCAATCGTATTTATTGAGTGCTTACTGTGTGCACAGAGCACTGTACTAAGCGCTTGGGAAGTACAAGTTGGCAACATATAGAAATGGTCCCTACCCAACAGCAGGCTCACAGTCTAGAAGGGGGAGACAGACAACAAAACAAAACATATTAACAAAATAAAATAAATAGAATAAATATGTACAAATAAAATAGAGTAATAAATACGTACAAACATACATACATATATACAGGTGCCGCGGGGAGGGGAAGGAGGTAAGCTGGGGGGATGGGGAGGGGGGCGAGGGGGAGAGGAAGGAGGGGGCTCAGTCTGGGAAGGCCTCCTGGAGGAGGTGAGCTCTCAGTAGGGCCTTGAAGGGAGGAAGAGAGCTAGCTTGGCCAGGGGGAGGACGTGGGCCGGGGGTCGACGGCAGGACAGGCGAGAACGAGGCACAGTGAGGAAATCAGCGGCAGAGGAGCGGAGGGTGCAGGCTGTAAACACATGACTACCGCTCAAAATTGACTGAGTACATAGTACCAATCCTCCATTCCTGTGAGAAAATTCTCACAGTTCCTATGAGAAAACAGGTTCTACTTTATGATGCAGTTTTCAGGAACCAATTGTATTGTTAATTGTGTGAGGAGGTGTTAATGAGAAGTGCAGTTGACAAAAAAGGCAGTGAAAAAGTGGAAGGAATAATAGTAAAGCATATGAACATTCACAAATCATATAATCAGTCCCTGAATAATTCCCAGATGACTATGGCACCTTACTTTGTAATAAGTACTATCATTTAATTCTCATCTATCAGAAATTTAGTTGGGTAATAATTACTAAACCTGCTTTACCATGAAAATCATTAATGAATGATATACCCTATAGGCAGCAGATAGTAAAGTAAACCTAGAAAAGATTCAATTTTTCAAAATTGTTGCTACTACAGACAGAATAATTGAGGAACAGACAGCTACCTCCCTCAGGTGGCCAAAGTGCCATCATTACACTTTATAGTTCAATATTCTTCAATATCATCATCAATCGCATTTAATCGTATTTATTGAGCGCTTACTGTGTGCAGAGCACTGTACTAAGCGCTTGGGAAGTCCAAGCTGGCAACACATAGAGACAGTCCCTACCCAACAGTGGGCTCACAGTCTAATATTCAAGTTAGCAATCACTGCATTCCTCAGTATTATTAGGATGAAATCTACTTATTAAGACTATGGGCGTATCTCTTTCCCAAGTTTACTCATGGTCAAAACAATGTTAAGAAAATTAAAACATGAGTGTTATTGAAAAGACTATTTTCAAGATTGGCTAGCAATCTCTACACCTTTTCTATTCTTGTCAGTTATTTTCAGACTAGCCCCCCCCCCTTTTTTGACAAAAAAGCAGAAATGGTTTATATCACATATTAGAATAACTAAGAGCTATAAATCTAAATCCAAGATACCCAATATGTGCCTCAAACCTGTCAGTTATCTGAAGATCCCACACATTTGAGCATCATTTGTGGTCTAGTGGAAATCGTGCGGTGCTGGGAGTCAGAGCATCTGGTTCTGGTCTCAGGCCTCTCAATGGCCTGCAGTCTGTCCTTGGGTAAATTACTGAAGCACTCTGCCTCAGTTTACTCCACTGTAAAATAGGGACAGGAATAGCTGGCTCTCCTTACTGTTGCGGAGACAATGTGAGCTAAGTAATGTTTAAGCATTTTAGCAACATAAAGCCCTGAACATATTCAGGGCACTATCAATAAAATAGAAGATGCCATACAAATTACTAGAAAGATGTGGAAAAGGACCTAAAGGGATTTCACTAAAAGTCACTGGAGGGATCTATTACTATTGCTTCCAAGGGAGAAAATGATACAACAAGAGATCTTTACATTCTGGAGAGTTTCCTAATACATATAAATCTACAAAATACACTTTTGAAGAGGCTAGCATTAGGGACCAGAGTGCAATATTTCTTGCTGTTACTCATTCACCTAATTTCTAAAAATATGGAGAGGGCGGTACTATCTGGGGCTGTGGAAAGATGGAGGAGCAGACAGGTTACCACTACTCTGGATAATGCAGAGTTGTCTTAGATACTGCATTTCTTTACTGCACAGAGAGAAACACTAGACGACAACTGCTCTTTGGGCTCCCACGTCACAGTAGCCCGCAAAGTGCAAAAGGGCTACATACTGGCCTGCTCTACACCACATCCTGTAAGCTGCTTCTCCTGAGGTTCACAACTGTAGATGACAACACAAAAATGGCTCAGTCTTTCTGCCACTGTGCCATTTAAAATTAAGATGACCTCAAGTCTCCAGAGCAGAGAGATGTCGAATTAGAAATTTAGAGGATACCGAAGGAGAACACCAGAGATAATGTACCTCAACCAGATTTTAAAGTATTTACTAAAAATAAGAAATTACATGTTTAATCATATTGCTATTTATAATAAATCCATAGATGCTCTTCATCAAGATAAACAAATACTTCAGTTTGTGCAATGGTAAAGTAAGGGCTTGGAAGGAAGAATAATGAACACAGCTGAAAAAACTGTTAAGACTAAAGGATTCAAGTTTGAACATTTTGTGGCTCAGATTGCCACAAATACAATCTGGGCGTGTAAACAGGAAAAACCACCCTCACACCAATTCTCAGTTTTAATTCCATGTACAGAAAGAGAGACATTTCCAACTGATGGTGCAAATTCCCAAATTGGAGACAGAAAGTGAATTAGCTGATTTGGGCAAGAGCAATTACACTGTCAATTTAACCTCTTAGTTGAAAGACTGGTTGTCAATCTTGCTGGGACTATTGTTTTAATTTATAACCTGAGTCAAATTAAGGTTTTAAAAAAAAGACCAGAATCTCAGAAGTAATTCACTTATGTAAAACCTGAGAGTAGTGCAGTTTACATGATAGCTACCCACTTTTTAAAACAGCTGGGACTATTAGGTCTTCAGAGCTTTAACCAGCTTTTCTTCATGCTGCTCCACTAATCAAAAATCAAGATTTATTTTAATAACCATTTCAGTTATAATAATAATAATAATGGCATTTGTTAAGCGCTTACTATGTGCAAAGCACTGTTCTAAGCGCTGGAGGGAATACAAGGTGATCACGTTGTCCCACGCGGGCTCACAGTCTTAATCCCCATTTTACAGATGAGGTAACTGAGGCTCAGAGAAGTTAAGTGACTTGCCCAAGTTCACACAGCAGACATGTGGCGGGGCCGGGATTTGAACCCATGCCCTCTGACTCCAAAGCCCATGCTCTTTCCACTGAGCCATGCTGCACTTTATAAAAGTGTTTAGCAATGAACAGTCACATAAAACAGTCAAATCACCATTCAATTATTTGATCATCTAAGCAGTCTAGAAAGAGTCATTTTGTGGCTATAATATAACTACTGGAAAAATCTTAATGCCAACCATTTTACCTAGGCTGCCCTTCTCCTCACTAACACCCAGAGAAAAAAAATTCTTAAGCCACTAATTTAAGAGGCTGTGCTTTAGTCAGGACTGTTGTTCTCTCTCAGTGTTAAAGGAGCATGTTGCACGCTACAAAAAATCACAAGCCAAGAAAAAAAAAATGCTTACACTTTGTCTTGTCTGCCTCCACCACCGCGCACAGCAACAGGCTGGCTGTTTTGAGTAAATGCACCTCCGCCACGAATTGCACTTGGATGAGTTGGAGAAGCAGCTGGATGTTGCCCTGGACGGATAGGCTTAGCTAAATGAAGACAAGAATGATTTTAGAACAGCACATTCCACTTGATCATTTCCTTTCTTTACAGATTTTACAGGTAGTCTATAGACTGCTCAATATAACTTCAAACTGCTCACACCTAACAATATTGTTATTCAACTGTTAATGTGCCCTTTCATTAAAAGCTATATGACTATTTTCTGGATGTCTGATTGTCCGTGAGTTACACTCAGGAATACGTGCCGTAGGCCTATTCAGGAGAAAAATGTTTCCCAGTAGCTTGTTTTTTTAGACTACCTTTAAAGGTGAAACTGCCACGCAGTTAAAGTCATGTTCTTGTTCCAAAAGGAAAAATCACCCTAAAAAAGGCTTAAATGGTATCTTACCAAGAAACCTAAACTTTAACTTGGGAAACTATATTACTACTTACTCCATGGTTAGAAAGGGGATCATACAAATGTTTTTAATATCAAAAACCATTCTGATTTATCAACAGACAAGCCTAAAAAAAAATAATCACAGGCTGTGAAAATTCATATAATCTGACGAGGTTTTCAGTGGAAATCAGTTTCCACTGAAAATAAAGGGTCCTCTAAATACTTTTACTAGTTACAATTAATTGAACACTGGGACATTGGGGCACAAAGAGGCGAAATTTTCAAATGCCTCCTTTTCATTAGAAAAATCTCAGTTAATATTCTGATTAAGAGAAAACACGATAAATCCTCTCCTATTCAAATAGACCAGGTCTTGTCAATTAGGCATCTTTAAAATACTTCCTATACCTACCAATTTGGGCAGAATGTCCTCTTCTGGCCATATTCTTGGATCGGACTGCTTCCTTAATACGATCTACTTCTTGTTGATATCGTTTACGATCACGAGATGCATTTTCTTTGGCTTCTTTCAGTGCAGTCTCCAATGCTTTAACTCGTTCAGCTGTAGCTCTAAGTCGCTTCTCCAGTTTAGGGAGCTCACAACGAAGATCTGCATTATCACGTACCAACTGGGGATTAGTAAAGGAAAATAAAATGAATTGTTCCATTCCTGAAAACATTTCCTGTATTTGGGGAAAAGCTCTATCACAGTTTTCAGATAAACGAAAACAAGTAGCAATCATCTCATTAAGTCCCCCTTAATAAAAAACTAAACTACTCAGGATGACAGTTGGCTACTCTTCTAGAAACTGCCTCAGAAGCCCATCGCTCTCTGAAAACCAAACATTTTTTAGAATGGCCAACCAGAAGTTTCTCTTGCTTTAAGCACATTACCTCTTTTTCTGTTTTCAGTAGACTTGGAGAACTATTAATTCTTTCAACCTTTCCTTAAAATATTTTTCCCATATTTTTAATAATTTTAAACCACTCATTTTTGAACCCTCTCCATTTCCTTCAGATATTTGGAGTATAGTGAGCAAAACTGAACATAATATTCTCCAGTAGCATTTTAGCTTTAAAAATAACAATCCTGACATATTCAGCTTTTAGGCAACTATAAGCTCCAGATCTTTTTTCTTTTTTGCTGTACTTATTCTCTATTGATATTATTTGCTTTCTGATTCTAAGACTGTAATCCTGTACTTATCCTTATTTAATTTAATCCTGTTTTTGTAGGCAGTTGCCAATTAATCTAAGTCACTTAGAATTTTATTCTTGTTTTCCAAAACATTTGAGAGCATGTTCTCAAGTTATTTTTGCAGCCCAGGACCAATCCCAATGGTTATCTTACCCCATACTTTTGAAATAAAACCACTCATCATCACACTTGGCTGTGACCTTCAAACTGTCCACCCTTCCTAAAATAGGTCAATAGAATCCTTCCAAAGTTTAGATAATGACAATGTCAGGTGGGAGAGAATCAAAAGCACACTGGTCTTGATTTTCTTTATCTATATGACCTAACACACTATTTTAGGAGATTCAGATTGGCATAATTTACTCTTCAAATGTTGGCTAAGAAAAAGAACTAGTACTTCTTTATAAGTCAATCTTTCTGATGCTGCCTATGAGTAACAGAAGTTAACTTATCTGTAAGTTGTATTTATGTTTGCCTATGAGTAACAGAAGTTAACTTCTCTGTAAGTTGTATTTGTTTGTTTATTTTTTTAAATAAAAAAACCCGTAAAAATGCATTACCCTCAAAAAACATAAAACAATACCCTCATAATATTTTTAAAAATCTAACTTTCAGTTCTATTACCTGCTTGTGCACTTTTGTGAGCTGTTCAAGGTTATTCTCAAGAAAGGATATCTTCTGTTTTTGGGCTGCACTGCCTCCAGTATCATCAGAATCAATCTCAGCACTCTGAGTAAAGAAATAAAATATTTATCTATACATTCATGAAACTAAAGACAAATTAGTTGAAAAATTGTGTTTATGAATGTTTAAGACAAAGTTTATTCAAAGTCACTATATGTTACCTTCTTAACTCTGGTAGCCAGATCTTGGACAAACAGCTTCCGAAGATTGTGCAGGGTCTGAAGTTCTTTTGCCTTCAAATTAGAACAAGGATATTGCTGATGTTCACAATTTCAAATTATTATGAGTGACAAAAAGTTAAGTTTTTAAGGACTGCTTACCACAGTCTCCTCCAAACCCTTTAAGTCTTGTCTTGCTTGTTCCCGTCTGTCCTGCATAACCCTAAACATATGAAGAAAAAATACCTGTTTAGATATTTTTAGTGCACAAATAACTCAAGTGATTTCAGTACAGTTTAGAAGTTTGGAAATAGTGCAATGAACTTTTTACCTTCATTAGAATGTAAGCTCCTTGTGAGCAGAGAACATGTGTCACCCACTTTGTATTCTGTACTTCCCAAACACCTAATACAGATCACTGTACCAAGTGAGTGCTCAATAAATACAATAGCTACTACTATATCTGAAAATCTAAGTCATCACGACTTTTGTGTGATCAGTCGCATTTCTTCTTCTTATTATTGGTATTTGTTAAGCGCTTACTATGTGCCAAGCACTGTTCTAAGCGTGAGAATAGATACAAGGTAATCAGGTTGTCCCCCATGGAGCTCACAATCTTCATCCCCACTTTACAGATGAGGGAACTGAGGCCCAGAGAAGTAAAGTGACTTGCCCAAAGTCACACAGCTGACAAGTGGCGGAGCCGGGATTTGAACCCATGACCTCTGACTTCAAAGCCCGGGCTCTTGAGTGCTGTGTGCACGGCACTGTACTAAGTGCTTGGGAGAGTACAACACAACAACAGACACATTCCCTGCCCACAAGTTTACAGTCTAGAGGGGGAGACAGACTTGGTGTTAATATCCAAGTGCTTAAATGATACAGAAGTGACAGATGGTGGAGGAAGTGGAATAGAGATGAGGAAAGACCTATACAAAATTTACACTACAAAATGTTATTAGTAAAATTAGTAAAAATAGAGAACTAAGTACAAAGGAATTATTTGTTCAACAGACCCCTATGTTTTTAGCAAAAACACTTGGGATAATTAAAATAGCTTTTGTCTAAGCAATGTGGTATAGTGGATAGAGCACGGGCCTGGGAGTTGGAGGGACTTGGGTTCTAATTCTGGCTCCGCCACTTGTCTGTCATGTGACCTTGGGCAAATCTTTTCTGCACCTCAGTTTATCTCACCTGTAAAATTCATTCAATCATATTTATTAAGCACTTACTGTATGCAGAGCACTGTAGTAAGCGCTTGGGAAGTACAAATCAGCAACCTATAGACACGGTCCCTACACAACAGGCTCACAGTCTAGAATGGGGATAAGACTTGTGAGCCCTATGTGGGACATGGACTGTGTCCAACCTGACACAGTATCTACCCCACTGCTTAGTACAGTGCCTGGGACATAGTAAGTGCTTAACGAATACCATAAAAAAGAATCCTCCATTGGGAGTCGAGAAAAAAATCAAATTCAAGTACAGCAGAAAGCCACAGAACATTCTTTAGTATCATGAGTCCTTAGGTAATTGCGGCAGAACAGCTTAAAGAGAGTGAGATCAAGGACTTAAATCCTCATTCGGTACCCCAAAATACCAGATAAGTTATTGTTCTTGCTAGTGTCAGGTAGAAGAAAGATTATCACCAGTTTTGGCGTACAAGGTGGATTAATATCTGGAGCATTTTGTAAGAGAACCAAAATTAAAAAAATATACATGAACGTTCATCTAATACAGTGCAAAAATAAATGTAAAAGATTCAGGTATGCTCTGTTGCTTGATAACATAACTGAGAATCTCAAATTGGGCCTCAACAGAAACTCTCTCAAATTTGGGCTTTGTCAGAAACCCTCACTTACGTAAGTTCATGCAATTTCCTGCTTTTTTCTTGATCTGTAGCTTTTAATTTCTCATGCTCAACTCTCAAACGTTCCTGCTCCAGTATCATTTTCTGATTTTGGCTGAAAAAGAGAAAGATTAGCATGTAAATGTGTTCAATTATTTTAGTATATTGGAAAGAGGAATTTAATAGGAAGTTTTCAGTTCTTTCCAAAATAAATGAACTCACTTTACCCTGAAATGTACAACAAATGTAGGCAAACACACAGATCTGAACGATCACAATCAAAATATGATTTAAAGACTAATAATTAAACAAACAGGGAGTTGAAGACAATTTTGCAATGCTGAAACAGACTATTCCATGTAGAAGGAGGTTAACCCTCTGGAGGTTGGTATTTAATATGGAAAAAAAAAACCTCAATACCTCTATATAGGGAAGGAATAACTAGTCCAAAAAAAAGGTGGACCGGAACTATTACCCTGAAGGCAGAAGAGGGATTGTTAACGATTTTATTTACTAAAACAAAGCTAGAGAAATATTTAACATTAAAAATTAAGTTGTTCAAATACACAGATCCCAGATTCCTGCCCAGGCATTCCCCACAATCTCTTAAAATACATAACTGTGGTGAAGCTAATTTTTAAATGAAGACTTAAGGAGCTACAGTTTTAAGGCAATGGAAGAAAAAAAAAGTCACTTACTCTTGAAGGTTAGTAATAAGTTTCTCTTTCGCATCAACTTCATCCCTCAGACTGCTAATTTGTTTTTGATGAGTTTCTCTGTGATTTTGTATCTGTTGTTCAACAGCTTGCTGAAAAGATTTTACGAGAATTCTCCTTAGTGGGTTGGTCAAAAATGAATAACGGTACAAAGTACATAGGAATGCAACCTAAAAATGAACTTGCCTTGACTTCATTTGCAGTCTGAACCTTATTCAAGTGCTCCTTTTCCATTTCATGCACTTTCTCTGTTTGGAGATAGGACAGGGATTACAAGAGAAGAGAAAAAGGGGAAATGCTTTTAGTTCAAAAGACTTTGCATATAATATGGAAAATGGGGCACATCTGAAAAGTATTCCATACCCTGGGCCCGAAGCTGAACTAACTCTTCATTAAGGGAGTCAACGGACTCCTCCAGCTGCCTTTTCTTCTGTTCTACATTCTGAAGGTATTCAGTCAAGGACTTGATTTTCGCTTCATGCTATCAGGGACAAAACATGAGATTCATCAAGTTAGAAATGTAAAAAGAGTAAGAAAAAAACTGAATACATTCAAATATACTTAATATTCTTAACCAAAGTCTCAGGTTTACAGTCTACAGCTTCTCATCCTGACCTCTAAAAACCAGTTAATAAGCCCTAATGGATATGCTCTTGTTCTTGATGTTTATATGTAAGCAGCTGAATTGTTGTCCTGCTCTACCCATCCTGCCACTCATAGTATCCTTAAGACAGGTAACAGCTGGAGGACAGAGCAAATTTCTATTACCTAAATTCAGGAACAGTTTTTGGGACTGAATCCTTGTAGTATTAGTGGTGGCCCAGAAATATTACTGAGAGGCATTATGAAAGAAAATGAGCCTGGATTCAAGTTTCCAGCTCTGACAGTGACCTGCTGTGTGATGTCAGACAAATCACTTAAATCCTCTGTTCCTCACTTTCCACCTCTGTAAAATAGGAAAATATTAGGCTAGAAAAGCAGCATGACCAAATGCAAAGAGCTCAGGTCTGAAGTCAGAGGACCTGATCCTGACTCTGCCATTTGCCTGCTACGTGATCTTGGGAAAGTCGCTTACCTTCTCTGTGCCTCAGTTTCCTCGACTGTAAAATTGGGAATATGTGTTCTCCTTCCCTCAGACTGTGAGCCTTATGTGGAACAGGAAATGTGTCCAACCTCATTATCTTGTGTCTAGCCTCTGCACTACCGTGCTGGCACATGGTAAGTGCCTGACAAACATACTACTGTTATTACTATTTTTACTGTTACTACTTGGGTTTTTTTTATGGTATTTGTTAAGCATTTACTATGTGCCAGACACTGTACTAAGCGCTGGGGTAGATGCAAGACAAACAAGTTAGGCCCATTCCCTGTCCCACATGGGGCTCACAGTTTTACTACACATTTTTACAGATGAGGTAATAGACACAGAGAAGTCAAGTGACTTGCCCAAGATCACACTGCAGACAAGGGGAGGAGCCAGAATTAGAACACAGGTCCTCTGACTCTGACTAGGTCATGATGCTTTCCCCTTGTTTCTCCCTGACTCCTAGGACTGTATGAAGACAAAAGTTAATGAAAAAGCACTACACACATTCTAAATGGTATTATTATTGCCAGTATAACCAAACAACTTGGAAGCAAGAAGCTAGAATTGTACAAGAACAGCTACTTTAAAAAGTCACCTATGAAACCAAACAAAATACTACTCAAAAGCCAAGAAAGAACCTACTCCATTTTTCCTTTTCACTGTCAAATAAATGCAAAAAATTACTTGAAAATTTTTAAGAAATCCTTACAGTTCTATAATTTATAATATACTAAGTAGCCCAGGCAGAATACATCCCCTCTATTGGCCATAAGTTATGAGATAAAATCAGAAATTTTACATATAGAGTGTATGTATATATGTATTCCACATCATTCATTCATTGGTATTTATTAAGCGCTTACTGTGTGCAGAGCACTGTATTATGTGCTTGGGAAAGTACTATACAGCAATAGAGTGAAAATCCCTGATCACAATGAGCTCATAGTCTGGGGGGAATGGGGTAGATGAGAGACAGACTTAACATACCTATTAATGCCCAAAATTTTTTAAATTGGCAAAGTACAAAGCAAACTGCGCTCTCTCTTTTGGGATCTCAAACTCTGCAGCCCCATTTTATCACTTGGGAAAATATAAGGCAAGGATTACTAATAAAACTGATTGAAATATGAATTATTTATGTAATTGCAACGTAATGGAAATTCAAAGGAATCCATTCCACTTAACACTGACAATTTGATTCAATCCGTGGCTGCTAAGAGGTACATCAGAATGTTCTGACAATTTATCTTCTCAAAAAACTATCTAATTCAGCCATGAAAGTTGGTAGAAATATTATTATTGATTTCAGGGTGATAACTGAATGTCACATGGCCAGATACGATAAAAGAGGGGAAAATCCAAAGGGCCGAGGAGTAGCTAACAGAAAGATGTGCTATTTTCCTAAAGTCTAACAAATTAGCCATCCCAGAGTCATATTTCTAGCCCCAAATGGAACAACAAAGGACTAGATAATAATAATAATGGCATTTATTAAGCGCTTACTATGTGCAAAGCACTGTTCTAAGTGCTGGGGAGGTTACAAAGTGATCAGGTTGTCCCACAGGGGGCTCACAGTCTTAATCCCCATTTTACAGATGAGGTAACAGGCACAGAGAAGTTAAGTGACTTGCCCAAAGTCACACAGCTGACAATTGGCAGAGCCGGGATTTGAACCCCTGACCTCTGACTCCAAAGCCCATCCTCTTTCCACTGAGCCAGAATGAAACCTTTTATGAATACAGAAAATGCACCCAATATTTCTGTCCACATGTGGAACACCCACAAAAATGCTTTGGTACTCTTTAGAAATCTTCTGCCAAGTTCTGGAAATAAGGCAGAAGGAAATGTTTCAGGAAAAAAAATTGTAGAATCAGGTTACAGGTTGTTACTGGAGGACTACTGCCACCCCAAAACCTTCTTTACTGAAACTGAATTCAGCTACTCCTGACTCTACTGACGTCTAGAACAAAAGGGGCACTGTTTCTCTCCAACTGTTCCTTTTTGCTCTTATTCCTTGTACAACTCTGCTTTAGAGATCTTTCGGTCATGGTCTCTCCTCACTGTGTTGGGGGTAGAGCACATTTATAATCACAGGGCTGGAAATTATTTATGATACGCCATAGCCAACAACAAAACAACAGAACTTCTGCTATGTTACACCTCCTTTAACATCATAGTTCCAAAGCCCTCTTGACAGCGGGAGAGGTAGTATTGGCTAGTATCCGCTCCAAAAAGAAAATAAAGGAAAAGAAGAAAAAGAGCCCTTGATCTCCTTTGTGACACCCAAGGACATGTTACTGGAACTTAGAAGCCATACATTGGAGAACTGAGCTCAATACTCTTTTGAATGTACATATTATTTACTCTTCTGTACGTGTGCAACACTGATGACCTATGCTTAGTTTGCAGCCCATTATGATTCCCAAAGCTTTATTTTTCCCTATTCTATGTAGTCTTTTTACTGGCTAATTTACTTTTTCTTCAAAGAGAAAATTCCTGCATTCCTCTTTCTAAATTATGCTTCAATTTAATTCAAACCACTTGGGAACACTGTTATAAAGCCAAACTCAACATTTGTCACATCTACATATATTATTTGACAGCTACGTTTGCCAGGCATACACTAAGAATATAAAAGAACAATTTCTTTCCATCTTTAGAGAAACAGAGCACAAAACCTGATACAGACCTGGAACCTGTCAGCTATTTTTACATCTGAGGAAGAGGTAAACCATTTATCTGTTTTCTCATGCAGCAGCATTCAGCTCAAGGTCTAGAACTCCCAGAATGAACATTACCTATAGTGCATATGTTGACTAATTAACACTGCTGCACTTCATTCATTTAACTGGAGAGAATGTAGAAAATAAATCAATCATCTGTATAACTACCTTGCCATTTTTCCAACAAAAGTGAATGGATACTCAGACTCTGGCCTGTTAAGCATTAGAAAATGGATGTTGTGATATAACTTGTACCTGTGAGATCCGAAGCTGACATGCTGCGAGTTCCTTTTCATTTTCTTCCATCTTTTTATTGCTCTCAGTCTGTGTCCCTTCTAGCTGTTTACAACGCTTTACCATTGTTTTCACTTCTGATTTCATTTTACTAATGTACAGTCTTGCAACAGTGAACTCTTCATCTATCATGCCAGTTCCTTCAGGTTGCTGTGAGAAAAAAGCAGAATGAAACTCATATACGGAAGCACAAATGAGCAAGACATTTAACTCTTCATGTTGAAAAAGGGAATATGAGACCAATCAATCAATGGAAGAGTGCAAAACAACAGAGTTAAGCATGCCCCCAAGTAGCTTGGAGTCTAGAGGGGAATTGTAATAAAATACATTAGAGATAGGGGAAAGGACAGGGTATAAGGATAATTACACAAGTATTGTGGGAAGATGATAGGGTGGATAACAAGTGCTTAAACGGTACAGCTCTGAGTGCATAGGCAATAGTGCATAGGCAATACAGAATAATAATAATGATGGCATTTATTAAGCACTTACTATGTGCAAAGCACTGTTCTAAGCGCTGGGGAATTTACAAGGTGATCAGGCTGTCCCACGTGGGGCTCCCAGTCTTAATCCCCATTTTACAGAGGAGGTAACTGAGGCCCAGGGAAGTGAAGTGACTTGCCCAAAGTCACACAGCTGACCAGTGGCAGAGCCGGGATTTGAACCGATGACCCCTGACTTCAAAGCCCGGGCTCTTTCCGCTGAGCCACGGTAAGTAGGGGAAGTGAGGAAGATGTGATTTTAGGATGGCTTTGAAGGTGGGGAGAGTGGTGTTGTGTCGAATATGAAGGGGGAGAGAGTTCAAGGCCAGAGGGAGGACTCGGGCAAGGGGTCGCTGACGAGATAAAGGAAATCAAAATACAGTGAGTAGGCTTGTGTTAAGGAGTAAGTGTGTATACCATGTTGTAGTAGGAGATCAGTGAGACAAGGAAGGAGGGAAAGAGCTGATTGAGTGTCTGAAAGCCAATGGTAAGGTAGTTTCTGTTTGACGCAGAAATTGAGAAGCAGCACGGCCTACCAAAAAGAGCACAAGCCCGGGAGTCAGAGGACCTGGAATCTAATCCCAGCTCTGCCAAGTGTTTGTTGTGTAACCTTGGGCAAATCACTTAGCTTCTCGGTGCCTCAGATCCCTCAACCGTAAAATGGTGATTAAATACCTGTTCTCCCTCCAATGTAGAATGTGAGCCCCACATGGGACAGGGACTGTCCTCAACCTGAACCTACCCCAGCACTTAGATGAGTGTTTGACACATAGTAAGTAGATAAGCAGCATTAAAAAAAAATGTGGATATGGCTGGCAACCATGGAAAGTTGTTAAGAAGTTGGAGAGATGGCCTGAATGCTTTTTCTTTTTTTCCCCCTCAAGAAAAATGATCTGGGCAGTGAAGTGAAGTAAGGATTGGAGTGGGGAGAAACTGGTAACAGGGAGGTCAGCAAGGAGGCTGATGCAGTAATTATTAAGATGAGATATGATAAGTGCTTGAATTAGTTTGTTAGCAGTTTGGATTGAGGCAAAAGGGAGGATTCTAGAGATGTTGTGAAGGTGTACCGACAGCAACTACATTTACCTTTACATCATTATTTCCTACAGCAATTCCGATTTCAGCAAGGTCTTTCAGTAATGATGCCATCATCTCGGTTGCCCGTTTTTTCTGGTGATTGGTCATTTCTTTCAGTTTCTGAAGTTCAGCATCTATACTGGCTAACGTTGCCTAATAAAAAAATAATTTAAAAACATAATCATTTAAACAGTATTTTAGAAACAGGAATTTGCAATTGCCTACCACCCATAAAATGACAACTTTCTATTGGACCTGTGCTGAACTAATCCCACTCTGTAAATACTCTAGATTTATTACAGTATGGCTAGCTAAATAGCCCTGTAAGAACGATTAACTATATTTTTTTGTACAACTGGTTCCATATTTAAATCAAAGTACTCAAAAAAAGCCAGGCATTCTTACATTTAAAATTATCAAAGAAAATTATGGGAGTTAAAACTAGCTATTCTTTTTGAGGAATTTTCTAAGGGGGAAATAGACTTTCCATCCTAAAGCATTCCAATATTTTATTGGCCAATCAAACTAAAATGTGCAAAATTAAGTTGGAATTACTATACAAACTTTCAAGAAGAATAAACTGCAGCACATTTTATATACTAAGCATTTAGAAATAGCGTGTGAATTTCACCAGTGACACCTAATATGAAGGACGTGTGTGTAGGGACATATGTAGAAACAGCCAATATTTTGTAAATTGGAAGTTAATATCTCACAACAATATTGTACAACAAAATCCAGGCAATGTTAGAGTTGAAATCAATTTCTTCTGTTGGCCTGACCCAAAAAAGGGGGCTTCTGGAAAAACATAGTTCCATTGCTCCTAGCTAGTGTGATGCAGGGTGTCAATGTCAATCTTTTCTATCCCACTCCTCTACCTACAATTGCCATACACCTTCTAATACGAGCACTGTGTTGTATGAACAGCAACTATTTTTTGTTGGTTTTCATTTCTCATTTTTGCTTTGTCCAAGGGAAAATACCATCCCTAGCCCCCTACTAGGCCACTTTGACTGTCACTCCCAGCAACAGCTAATGAAATACATGACAGCACAATGCTACCAATGCAGCATAAAAGATAAACTTTTCCATAATCACATACTATGTCCATTATTATCCCTGTCAACCATCTTGCAACACAAGATTTCTGAGCTAAGGGGTATCGGATGAAAAAGTATGTCGTCTCTGAGCAAATCGTTGCTAAAGCTATTAAAAACAACCCAAGTGCATATTCTCCTAATAACCTGCCATACCTTTCTGCTCTTAAACACGGATGTATGAGCAATGCACACCCCAAATGACAAGAGGTCAGAGAAGAAGCACAAATGATTTTTACAGACATGGGGTGCAAAGATTCACTTCTACTGAGACAAATGGATACAATCTTACTGGTAGCAGTGTTGCCTTTGTACCAAAGGGCAATTTTAGAAGTTACAATGAATGATATTGATATGTGAAGTAGACGTATTTCACTATGCGTATGTGCAGGAATCAAAATTCCTTAATTACTAAATCATGTTTTGAATTAAAGCTTGAACCCCTTTATCATCCATACAAGGATTTTTAAAACTTTCCTGTCACCAGCAAGAAACTTAGCCAATTTTTTTTCTCCAGAATGTGGTGTTCACGATCAAGCCACTATGTTAGCCCAACAGAAGGATGGGTGCTTTCGTGGTTACATTTATAAGAGGAATAGAGATGGGGAAGGAGACAGAAAACCAAAGCATTTGAAAAATACTTCCTCAAAATCCTACCGATTTTTGATTGAGTTCATCACTAAGCAGCTCATACTCCTTGGCTTTGTCTTCAACTTCCTGAGATTTCTGATCATAGTTGACAGCAAGTTCCTCCAGAGCCTGTAACACTTCTTTCACTTCCTCCTTTGAGGCATCATTTTCGGCCTGGAGGCGATTCAACTCAGCTTGCATATTATCTTGGTCCCTTCTTGTTGATGCCAATAGCTACAATGATGAGAAGAGAGTCCATTTTTACCAAATTAGTTATAACTAAGGACAAAAGTGAATGCATTTCTTCAGCATAAATTCAAACTTCTTGGATGTTTTTCCCTTACATCCTAAACATGACACTTTGTCTTGCCAAGATGAGACATTTCTCTATCATTTATCATCAAAAATTATTTGTGTCAACTGTATTTGAGTAATGCTGTTATGGTTCAAAAACACAGAACTGTCCTCCAAGGCTAGGAGGAGTAGCAATCCATTCACAGATGTTACCGCTTATTCCTCTGATCCCAGGATTTTGTGGGATGCTATGTTCCACCTCTCTGTCTCCCGATCCTCAATGTCAACTAGTACCTGTGTCATTCTCCCTATCCATCTTTGCCTTTATTTGGTAGCAAGTACAAGTGACCACAGGAAACAGCCAAGCAGCAATAGAAATATCACAAGACAGAAGTCTTAAGTAAGTGGTGGGAGGAGCGCTGCTGCTTTGGAAGTAGCATGTCCCCCACCCTCCCTGCCTTTTTCCCTTCTCCCTCTAGAAATAGCATGGCAAAGGAAAATCCCAGCCAATGCTTGGCAATCTAAGGCAGGCAGTGTAAATAAACAACTAGGTAACTATTCATAAATGACTTCAAAGTTGGGGTCGGCACCTAGATGAAAACGATAAATATTTACCTGTATATGCAGAATTTGAGTTCTCTTACTTTGGGGGCAGGGTGAGTTAACAGGTTGACAAAGTTGATAAAACAGATCATGGAAAAAGTGACGTTTCCCCAAAGCATTTTCCCCCCAGCACTTACCTCCATCAGAGATGAGAAAACCAGTCATAAAGTTCATGTTCTTGTATTGATATAAATGACTATTGGGATATTCACCGAGCTATATATAATTATGGTTGTCTGTGAAAACTTACTAAAGGACAACATATGTGTCATCTACACTTTCACAAGTCCCTCAGCATCAAGTTGGGCATACAAAGTACACTCAAAACATTTTCTGATGAAGAATCTAAAAATACACCTTTTGATACACATTGCTAATCATCAACTTGGTATTTTAATATTTTATCTGATCAGTACTTCCAACTTCAATATACTTATTTTAGGTGAAAGACAAACTTAAGCTTTTCAGGAAGTAGGAAAACCTGAGTAGAAGTAGTAATCTACTTGCCTCTTCCTGATCCAACATCTGGGTCTTTAGCTTCTCTACCAACTGACTTTGCTGATTAATTTCTTCATCCTAGAATTTGAAAACAAACAATTACAAAATGCTTCAAATAAAGAGCAACAACTTTACACTTCACACCTGCCACACCAATTGGATTCTAAAATTAAACAGATTGGAAAATAAATAAAACCCAGTAAGAAGCCGCCAAAACATACAGCTTTATCAAGGAATAAAATTCTTGTTTTGACTAAATTATTATAAAAATGCAAAACATCAAACATAGCAAAAACCCCAAATTGCATAAATTTAGTTTGCCTCTTTTAAACATTTAATTGTTGCCACTTCTTTAAAATATTCATATTAGAAAAAATATTTCCCAGTCAATAGTATTAGGGCATTGACTGTGTGCATAGCATTGTACCAAGTGCTTTGGAGAGTACCATATAACAGAGTGGTAGGCATGTTCCCTGCCCACAAGGAGCTTACCATCAATGGTAGTGGTTTCTTAAATCACTAAAATAATGTAACATTTTAAAGTATGTATATAACATATGTAGTTTGACAGATGAAAGTAATAATTGTTACTGTGTTATACAAACGTCACAAGCTTTAATCAATTTTCACTTATTGTCACAGCCCAAACATTCTGGAAACACCTCAAAGTCCAAATTAACATACTATACATATTTCTGAACTCATTTCACCCACAATCCATTCTCTCCTTCCATTTCCTACCCATTTAGTTCCGTTTAGTATAATAAAAACACTTCCTGTAGTCACACAGAGAGGATCCTAGGTTGAATAAAACATTGAGTATGATTCTATACTGGCATTGCTTAAACTTTTAAGAGTAGCTTCACAGATACTCCGGACTCCACTGATTTTCCTGGTCACCGAGTGCTTATACACCATTGATAGGTTTTACCTTTTTTTGAGAAATAGAATGCATCTTGGGTCTGATTTCCTCCTCTCTGAACACATATCAAAAAAAATAATCAGATCTGATGTATTAGAATGTTTACTCCACCTTCATATTTTTTGCACAAGAAATTAACAACCAGTCCTAGAAGCAACTTGGAAGAGCAGGAAGACACCCAAAAAGTCTACAAACACTAATTCTGATTTATCTAATCCACCATTTAGGTGGTATACAAAATGCAAACAGATTATAAAGTTGAACTGGCAAAGCTAACCTACCTTATCATCAAGTTGCTTATACAATTTAGCAATTTCTTCTTCACATTTCCTTCTCTCAGCATCAGTAAAATTTCCAGTTACTCCAATCGTAGCTGTTGGCTTATCATTAATAACAGAAATATCCTTATCTGCTGCAAAAGCTTCCAAGTTGGCTTTTTCTTTGTCAAACTGTTCATCAACTGGCACAGTCTCCCCTTAAATCAGAGAGTGGAATGACATGGTGTCAGAAAAACATTTATAGTTGTACTAGAAGTACTTTAAAAACTATAAAGAGTTAATCTTCCCTATGGATCATTTCTCGAGTTAGAAAACATTCACTGGAATTCAGCCATCCTAATAACTACGTGATCATATACCTAAGAAAATGTACATTTTTTTTAACAAGGAAATGACCAGATTGGTTTGTGGAGGACTGGCTATTTATCCTACCTCAGGACTGTCTGAGGCAAAATAATGACCCCAACTTTTTACTGAAGAAGGCAGGACTGGGGGTGGGAGAGACTCATTCATTCATTCAATCATCATCATCATCATCAATCGTATTTATTGAGCGCTTACTGTGTGCAGAGCACTGTACTAAGCGCTTGGGAAGTACAAGCTGGCAACACATAGAGACAGTCCCTACCCAACAGTGGGCTCACAGTCTAAAAGGGGGAGAATCGTATTTATTGAGCACTTACTGTGTGCAGAGCACTGTACTAAGCGCTTGGGAAGATGTTCCCCTTGCCTTATACCACCTGTCATCGCAGTGGGAAAAGAGTTCTGCACGGGGCCAGACAGTTTGATCAGCTTCAGGCAGGCCTGAGCACCCCTTATTTTCTATAATCTAAGGGGTGGGGAAGGGAGAGCGCTAAAGCTGGTAGTTCATAAAGGCACCGGGTATTTGCCAATGTGTTTTTTATTGACTGCTAGTACTAGTCTCTCCTCGTCCTCAAGGATCATCCCACACGCATAGGTGTGTACTTGTGCTAGTGCAGCCTGGAACTCCTTTCGATCGATCAATCAATCAATCGTATTTATTGAGCGCTATGTGCAGAGCACTGTACTAAGCGCTTGGGAAGTACAAATTGGCAACACATAGAGACAGTCCCTACCCAACAGTGGGCTCACAGTCTAAAAGGGGGAGACAGAGAACAGAACCAAACATACCAACAAAATAAAATAAATAGGATAGAAATGTACAAGTAAAATTTTTTAAAAAATAAATAAATATTTATTTGGCAACCCTTTCTAATCTTCATTCTGCAACTGGCCTCGGCTCAGATGGGTGGAGACCAGAACTAGGGACAGACTGGGAAAACCTGGCCTAGGCAGCGCTCTACAAAAGGCATCATGACTGTTTGTGTGGGGGGAAAAAAACTCAGTTGTTTTCTATCAGACAGCAGCTGTTTCTCAAAACGTGTTAACTGCACTGCTACTAAGTACCAATCTTGTTCTGCTCTACTCGAAAACACAGACTGTCTGTCTCAGTGGACTACTCTCCAAACTAGGTGAGATATACCATAAAAAACAATAACTATCTTATTTCTCTGCTGGCAAGGAACAGAAGTGTTGGGTTAAATATTATTATGATTGTGAAAAAGTAACCAAGTCATAAAATTCAGAGTTAGGCAGGGGGGCTAAATTTGAACTTTGATTTCCTTTAGCGACTACTTTGCCTCGTTTTCTTTTTTTGTGCTCCCTTTTATTTGAAGTCCATTACTATTCTGTTTGATCTGCAGGTTTCTGATATGATGCAGCACCCAAAATATATAGAAATGGAAAGAACAGAAGTGATCATCACTTTTGGCCTTTTTGTACATTAGAATTATATACCTTGTAAATGGCTAATTTAGCCCATCTCTGAAATAAAGTACAAAGTTGAATACTGTTACCATTGCGCCAGCGATTAAGTTCATTCTCAAGCCACTGAATAGTGTTGCGTAATGTCTTGTTTTTTTCTTTTTCTCTTTCATATTTCTTCTTCCATTGTTCAGCAGTTAGCTCCACATTGACACAAACTGTATTCTTAATTGTCTTGGCTCTAAGAAAAATAATAGAGGAGACGGGGTGGGGGGGGAGAATAAAAGACAAACCAGGTTAAATAATTTCAAGTGCTGTACAATGGTTACTTCCCCCTATGGATAACTAAAGTAAAATCAGTACAGAATCAATAGTAACACGTTAATTCAGATTTTACTTTGGCCTGAATACTATGAGACGAAGGTATCCAGAAAAGAAAAGGACCAGAAAAGGAGAACTTTTTAATATGAATGTGTGGATTACCCCATATTACCAGATTACTAAAGATTAGCGAGGCATCCAGTTCATTTGGAAAAACCAATTTAATGTGATTTTACTTTTGATTTTAAGCACCCTCCCCCCACCAATACTTTTCACAAACTTTGTTTCTGAAAAATCTTTCAAACTTTTATTAACTAACCTTTGACCAAATAGGAGTGTAGATTTAGTTTCAGATTCATTGTATGATGATGGAGAACAACAAATTACTATGGTGGTTCTGCAGTTGCCACCTAGTGAATCTTGAAGGATTCTTGTCATTTTACTATCTCGATACGGAACATATGTCTGCCACAAAAGGATTAGATTAGTGAACACTTACAATACTGAAATGCATTTCACATAGTTCAAAGACACTTCAGAAAGACTAGAATACCTCACCAAAATTTGCTTTGAAGGAAAAACATCTTTAATACTCTAAATAAATCTTTGGTTCCAACTGAATTTTAAATCAAGATTGGCAAAAAAAAAAAAAAGGGCTTATTCCCCCCACCACTGGAGTCCAGACACACTGATATTTATGACCCCTTTCCACTACAATTCATACACAAATATTGAAAAAAAAGCAATTTGCACTTACGCTACTCTCAGCCAATGCAGAAATCACATTCCCAAGGGCTGACAGTGACTTGTTGATATTCTTTGCTTCATCCAGTACAGCACCTTCAGCTCCAGTTTTACTAACCTAGAAGATTTTTGAAACTTGAAAAGTTTATCTGAAGTTCAAATACAGAATGACAAAAAGATTTAAATTATTTCAGGTCAATAAAGCTTCCAGCTGTCTATCAGATGTGGGGAAAATTGGGTATGTTTCTCATTACTTTTTATATCATTGTATAAAAACGCCAACTCTTAATAGCATAACATCACTGGCTGATGGCCATATGGGTTGGTCTGAAGTATCCCGTGTCAGTGAATTCTATTTACATATAGTATGAAACAAGGGCCTGTGTTTTCTTGGGTTTTTTTCTTTACAGATTAAATTCCTTTAAAAGTGACAAAATCTTCTCTAGGACTTAAAAGGACAACATTGGCCCATAAGCACAATCACAGAAATGTTTAGTATGTAGCTTGAAGTTTTTCTATAAGGTAACGTATTTCAAAATAGAATTCCAGTACTAATAATAGTAGCATTTGAGTGCCCAATTGGGGTAGGGAACTAGGTACTTGGAAAGAACAGAAAAAATGAAGTGGCACATTCCCTGCCTACCAGGATCTTGCAATCTAATAGAAACATATATAAAAATATTTACAACTGGAGTCAAAATAAATGAACTGCACAGAAAAATATACATGAATGTTACGGTGAGCCATGTCACTCATCTTTGAAAATGTTATGTAAAATTAAACATAACTATTGCTTTGTATGCCTTGCGAAATTATCCACAACAAATTTAAAGCTATTTTATACCTTTTACAATAAGCCTGATATTTCTCAAAAATGTAGTAATGAATAAGGGATTTAAAACACCAAATACAAAACGAGTGTGTTAAAACTGCAGATCAATGCTAATATATCAATTTAAGAAGCAGTGTGGCCTACTAAAAAGAGCACTGGCCTGGGAATCAAAAAACATGTTATAAATCTCAGCTCTGTCACTTGTCTGTTGTGTGATCTTGGACAAGTCACTTGACTTCTCTGTACCTCAGTTATATATAAAATGGGGATAAAACAGCTATTTCCTTCCCTTCTTAGACTGTGAGCCTCATGTGGGCCAGGGACTGCGTCTCACTTGATTTTCTTCTATAAACCTTAACACTTAGTACAGTGCTTGGCACATAGTAAGTGCTTAACCAATAGCAAATTTCTTATTGCTATATTACCATAGTTTAGATGATTTTAAAAAAATAAATGTTACCTTTTCACTACCAGCCAAGTCCACTAGATAAAGTTTTCCACTCAGTTTCTGTTCTGTTTGAGTGTTTTCTTGTTTTACATTAATAAGAAAGATGCTGTGACTTCTAGAGCTGTGCTCATTCATATCTATAAAGCAGAATAATACAAGTATGAACAGAGAATCATATTTTACAATCGAGTTTTCCTTACCAATAATTTCCTTAGTGAAGCAATACATTCAGCGAATCAAAACATTTCCAATCTTATTCAATTAAATCCAGGGTTAGAGAATAGTATTGAAATCAAAATTATTAAGTAAAGGGTTTGAATGCAGTGACTAATTGTATACTTACTTGTAACTGCTACATGTCTGTTGGATTTTCCTTCATCTATGGTATCCATAACCTCATCTGGACTACATACAAAACGCTCTGTGCAGCCCTTTAAAACATTTTTTTTAAGTTTTAGAAATGATCACTTTTTCATTACTTTATATTCTAAAGTTATTCATATTATTTATACCCACCTTTACGTAAGGAACTCTATTTTTATCCTCATGGACAGAAAGATTGGTTTTTGAAACTGAAAATGAAAAGCACGACACTTCAGATGATAGCAAACAACTAGTCCTAAAATGATAAAACTGGTTATTTTCAGTAGCTTTATTCTTTTCCTAAATAGAATCTTGCCAAATAGAATATACCATATAAATTCAAAAACAGCTATTGAAAATGAACTGCAGCATAGAAAAAGAAAGTATGTTTTACTAACAAAATATGGAAATTTGTACAATTCGTTATTTTAATAATCCTCAACAATAATTTCTCTATATATTAAAGAGGCCCACAACTAAAATTACTACAATATTGAAAATAAAAGTATATTTTAAAATGTCCCCTGTATGCCTCAATGTTTTTAACCACTGACCTAGACAAATAAATTTTAGACAGTACTCTATTTTTTAATACCGGAAATAAAAAGGATAATAAAATGGAGGAAACTTACCATCCAAAAGGTCCCTTATTTTATCCAAATAGATTTCAAAGTATGACACCTATGAAATAAACAAAGTTTTAAATGAGAAAAACATAGTGAACATAGGTAGATTTCCAACCCATTTATAAACTAGAAAATGAATCACGGAAAGGCCTTGAGTACTAAAATTATTGGTATATTCATTATTAAAAATAACTACTTCAGAGATAAAAGAAAAGGGAATTGAGACCTTACCTTAATGTGGAATTCCAAATTTTCATCCATAGAGTAAATATAATTAAAAATATCTTGCACTATTCTTGGAATAATTCCCATGCCATCAGGATCGTGAAGTTTTCCCTTATTGGGAAAAAAAAAAGGGAGAGAGAGAGAGAATGTAGTAACTATTTATAAAAAGGAATACACAGAACAGTCCAACTTTTACCATACCCTAAAGGTCAATTGACTTGAGTTAGCTAAATCAGAAATGAACTATCTAGTTCTGGAGCAGTCAAACCTGGGGGTTTAAGTGGAAATACCTGAATTGATATTTACTGTTAGTTTTATATGTAAAAACAAACTCTTTAAATAAACCACAAAGCAAACAAAGGCAAGAGCATCTAAAGCTTCCCGATGTTTTCAAAATCAAGCGTATACTTCAACACTGTGATCTATGGCTGAAAAAAATACCTGGACAACCATGGCAGTATCTGTGCGGCATAAGTTGCAGCCTATATGCCAAAGAGAATGAAACAAAGACGTTCTTCGTCTTTAATGTGCTAAATAATCATAAACATTAACAAGTCCTAAAAGAGGATGATATGAAAATTTGGAAGAATTAAAGAAAGTGGTCAGTCTGATGGAGCCAAATTTTCCTCTAAAAGCTCTCCAGTAGAGCACGACCATTCGAAGCAAGAATTTGCAGATGCAAGTTAACAAAAAATCCCAGTAATAAATATATATAGTTGTCCTGACTGCTGATGAAATGAAGAAAATCCTAATTAAAATGCCCAGAAAAATGCTTTTAAAAATATGACAAAAGCTACTTGTAAAAGTTAATATCAAATAAAAAAAATGTTTAAAAATGCCACGTTCTTTATCAAGAGAAAACAAGGTTATTTTAAAATTTGCTACCTCCATTGTATGAGTCTTCCCCGAGGAGGTTTGTCCATATGCAAATATTGTTCCATTGTATCCCTCAAGTACATCTGAGGAAAATAAACAGAATTAAACTTTAGGGATTTGTTTTTTCTAAATATGCTTATGTTGCAAGAGACTATTCACATTTCTTCATAAGCAATGTCAAAAACATAATACGTAGAGAGTTACTTCTCCAATACACCCAATTCTTCTAAAATGTGTATCCTTATGGAACACCACATTTCAGAAAATTTGTGTTGCAGTAGTCATGCCTGAAAAATACACACAAACCATTTCTTCTGACATCGCGGTGTACCAGTTCATGTAGTCAGATGAGCATCCCCAATTCCCTCAAAGCATTCAAACCAAATGTGAAATGAAAACACTATGGGGGAACTGCATGTATGTATGTACGATCAAGCAAGAGTCATTTTTAGGAAGATTGGAGTAGAAGACATTTAAATTCAAGCTCATAAATATACAGATAACTTTAGTATCCAAATCTTTCTAAACAATGGATAAGTCCACTGAAATAGTGGATGTAGTGTAATGTGGAGAGTGTAGCAATTGTACTCTTTTCACAATTATCTACACAAGCTTCTTCTGGCAACCTGACTTCATTCAAGTGACCAAGAGGCAATTCTCATCCATGGCTTGACATTTTGAGGTCTCTCTGCAAATCTCGTGTCTTCCTCAGAGAAACAGAGCAAAAGGAGAAGCGGTGTAGCCTAGTGGAAAGAGTATGGGCCTTGGAGTCAAAAGACCTGGGTTCGAATCCCAGCTCTGCCGACTGCTTGCTATGCTACCTTTGGCAAGTCACTTGACTTCACTGTGCCTCAGTTTCCTCAACTGTAAAGTGAGAATTTAACATCTGTTCACACTCCTACTTAGTCTGTGAGCCCCATGCAGGACAGGGACTCAGTCTGACTTAAATGACCTTTACCTACCCCAGCACATAGAATAGTGTTTGACACATAATAAGCGCTTAATACCATAAATTTTTTTTAAAACCCAAAGCACTGTGTAAATACATTTCATCATCAAGGTTCTACTGCATTCAGGTGATAATGTTTTCTATTTATATACCAGCTCTTTGCTTCTGCACTGTATTCCAGCAATCTCTTCAGTAGTGGCCTACAGCACTTGAAGGTCACTATGGGAGCGGCCTCGATCCCTGGAATGAATCCAAGGAACCAAGCCAACCCCCCATGATACAGATATGTATGGCTATCAGATAACTGAGTTTTTTGAACATGTGAGATTTTACCATACAGTGACCAGTATTAAGCTGTCATAAAATTCTGAATTAAAAACCCAGTCCCAGGCTAGCAATGACAACTTCGATTTCTCTTTGTTAAGTATCCACCTGTCCCACCCTTGGCAGCCAAAGTCACATTCTCCAAAAGACTCTCTGCTGGTTGTTGAAAAAGTCTGGAGGCATGAGCATGATGATGGAGCTATAGGAATTCATGACCCTGCCAGCCTTTTGTCCAAAGTTGGACTGGGACTCTGCCATGCCATTTTTGTTTTTCCTACTATGTTAGTTTACTTAGAGCCTGGTCTCCATGGGACACACCCAGGAGCAGTGATGAACAAAGAAAGCAGTGAAACAAGCAAAACAAAATAAAAAAAAACAAGCACATTATTGCCTATATCCCTTCACAGAAAAATTATCTTAAAATTTGACAAGTCTGTGCCTGCATCTTTGTAAGATCCCTGACTCAAAGTGATTTGCCAGGATAGGTACAATTAACCAATGTTTGAGAAATTATTTGTGTACTATATTATGTTTAAATATTTTACTAATCAGAACAGGTATCATTTTATTCTAATATAAAATAGTTACCATTTTATTCTAATACAAAATATGTATCACTTTATTCTAATACAAAACAGCCTTCTTCCATCCTCAATTTATAAGTAATAAATTCCAAAAACTAAGAGTCGCTACGTAAATATATCATCTACCCAGTACTGATTTTCTTGCATCTGAAGAGGTTTTAAAGGTTTGTGTTTACCTTTAACAATCTTTTTTGCACAGTCATTGTATACTTGCTCCTGTGATGTACTTGACTGGAAGACACGGTCAAATGCGTAAGGCTTGGACTGAAAAAAAAATACCAACACAAAAAAACGGAAAGTGTTACACACATATTAACCAAAAGCTAGTTTCCCAAATGGTCATTCTAGCTATGACTACAAGTCATTTAGATTGTATTACATAAGCACAAGAAATGATTGTCAAAGGCAATATAAATCAGAGTCTTGCACAGAAAAGTCACTTTTAAAAAATATTTTGGTCAGAGTAGGTATAAGTCTGCACCATTCCTAATGAAAAAGAGAATTCAGATAAGGCCAATTTTAATGTCAAACACACTCTATGAAAGCTCGATTTTTATTAACCACAACCTCCTCTTTATAAAATTAAGTTTAATTTAATAAAAATCAATCATTTCAGCAACTACAAACTTAATGCTACCAAGAACTTTTCAAATTAAAATGGAGAAAAAGAGAATGAAGTCAACTACAACGAAGCATGGGAAAGGCAAACATTAGTAAGTTTGTAGACCTCTCCAACTGACAAAAGGGGCACATTTCTGAAAGACTATCAACTACAAGGTACATTTCCAATCTGATGGATTTGTTTTCAACTCAAGTCTAAGAAAAATAGTCAATTTTGCTATAAAACTAAAAACGTTCTAATGCTGCAAGCATCCTTCTAAAAATGTCTCAAAATTAGATGTTACAAGATTGCCAGGTTTAATAAGCTAGCCACGCACAATCGTTTCTTCTCGAGCTCATATGTTCCTAGAATCTGGTCACTGTCAGTGACCAAAATTCTGAGCTAACTAGCAGAATCAAACTAGAACCACGCATTCATTCATAAATTCTCCAACCAGGTTCTCTGCCACAATCACCAATTTTGTGTAGATTTACTTCCTAATCACATCCTCAGGGAACTGAAATTTGTTTGCTTCGTAATTATGTCCAGAAAGTACATTCAGATTCTAGATTTGCACTAAATCAATTTGTTGGCTTCCAACAGGGCCACAAAGAAAACAGCAGGATAGAAATGTAGAATAAAAAAGAATGCTTCCTGCCACTCCCCTACTCAGCATGAATGATGTGTCATCAGTAACCAACTACTTTTAGAGAAGGGATTTCTTGACTTGAAAAACGCTTAGAGCATAAGCTAATGTTTATTTTAGGTCATCACGAAGCAAATGCGTTGTCTACATTTTATGGGTTGGATTAAAGTGAACATTATCCTACTAATTTAGAAAGAATATGACTTTGCCTCCCTGACAAATATGCATTCTGGAAAAAGGAATATGTTCAACATACATTTTGGATGCCACATTGTTGGGAAATTGGAGTCTGTAAAGTTCTTTGAACAATACCCATGTAACTGGAAAGAATATGATATAATGTCATGGCAGACACTGGATCACACATATATGACTGAAAAGGATGTAGACCCCAAAACTTGAGTTTTCCTTAATACAAGGTACATCAAAAATGTAATCACCACTATTATGAGAGAATTCAGTGCATTTTCCTATCATTCCTGAAGTTTTTCTTGTCTTCTAGTCTTTTTATTGTCTTGATATATGCCATGACATATCAAAAGTATTAAGCACCTAAGTGAAGGGCACTATAGTAGGTGACTGAGAATGTTCAATGGAGGTAAAAACAGAATCTCTGCTCTCAGGCATTTTACTCTAACATCCAAAGATAGTCTTCATCAATTCCCAGTCTTTTCTCTTCAGTCATATACATAGACATTTATGAGCCCACTTTCATTACTTCAGCCCACCTGCGACTTCAGTTTTAACAAAAATGTCTTGTTTTGATTTTTTTTTTTGTTCTGTGCATCTGCCCTCTTTATTAGATTTGTGGATGAGGGATTATGTTTAGGCAGGGCTTTGAATTTAATGTGCAAATAGCAATTCTCACAGATATCATCCATCACACGCCCACACTCACCCAGACTAAGGCAAACAGATCTGGAAACTGCAGCAACAACAGGCTTTCCAATTATTTAATTTGTACATTGTAGAACTAATGCCCCCATCTTGTTTAAAAATAACCTAATTGCAAATTTAAACGGAAGAGTAGCATGATTTGATTACACTTTCCAAATAATGACAATGTGGAAAGCACTTTTAAGAAAAACTTTCTATAAAAGAAATTATTTTTCAGATGAAGAAATTGAATATCTTTTATTTTATCATAGCTGGTCTTAGGGGCCTCCCAAAGTCACTCACCTGACCCTTCTATTTGTACAAAAAGAAAAATTCACTATCATGTGTGAAAAACCATTTATCTGTAGGTGATAAAAGAGGGGAAAGGATAATGTTTAATTCACTCCTAAATGGTCTGAATGAATACTAGGGCAGTTTTCCTGGTAGAGTTCCAATTTTACCGCAGACTCCAGATTTCAACCAGCGCCTTGGACTTGCTAAAGGTGACACAGGTTTCAGAATGTAATTAAAATTCATGACCCTACAGCAAATTCCAGTCTGTTGCCTTAAGAACATAAGACATGCCTCTAATGGGACAAACTAACGGTCCAATGAGATAGGTACTGGCAACATAAAGTTTGGACAATCTGTATGATTATTATCCTTCTTTATCCATCCTAATATTGAGGTGCACATTTATTTCTGCCAAACTGCATGTTTTTATGACTTGTTCTGCCTAGCATGCAATACAATTATGAATCCAGACAATGCATGTCCATCATGATATAGTGTGATTAGGTGTGAAAAGAAAAAGTTGTGTGCATGTGGGTGGTACACACAGAGAGCGAACTACAATGTAAGGTTCTGCAGAACACAACCCACACATCACTGAAGAGCTGGGTGTGCCATCACTGAAGTATGGAGCTTATTTCCGTTCTTTAACAGGAGCCAAATGGGCTGAAATTCTGGGGCCTGTTTGGTCTGAACTGACTTTCAGAAGGAACTAAATCATGGATGAGTATGAAATACTAATATTGGCAGTCCTCAATATCCCAAAAGATACCTGTTGCCTTCTGGGACAAAGTAACGGCAAGTGAAGGGTTTTGCCCACAACCTCTTCTAGGGGCCGTAGTTCTCAACCTGAACCTATCACTGAGAAATGGACGGGGGAGTTTCCAAGAAAAGGCCTTAAAATTAGGAATGGGGCACAAGCCACCATTCCCCAAACCTGATCTGTCTACTTTTTGCTAGGTCCATGAATGAGGCCAATGCTGGGATTTTCCTCCCACGTAAAACCGCAGAAAACAAAGCATGTGGTAACCATTTTAAAGTAAACCTAGGTAAATGTCAATACTTTAAGCGCTGAAGCGGTGTGGGCTAATGGACAGAGTATGGGCCTGGGACTCAGGAGAGCCTGGGTTCTAATCCTGGCTCTGCCACTTGTTTGCTGTGTGACCTTGGGCAAGTCACTTAACCTCTCTGTGCCTCAGTAACCTCATCCGTATTATGGGGATTTAGACTGTGAGCCCCATGTGGGACAGGGACTGTGCCCAACCTGATTATCTTGTATCTACTCCAGTGCTTAGTGCATATTAGTGCTTTAAAAATACCATTAAGAAAAATAAAACTAATCTTTAACACACCTATGTTTAACTGTATGTAGAACTGATTTTTCCCAGACTGAACATCAGAAGAACAGAACATACTCAGAATTGACAGCCAATCTTTGTAATCCAATATCATTATATTGTATTAGTGGTTTAGTGGAAAGAGCCCAGGCTTGGGAGCCTGAGGTCATGGGTTCTAATCCCTCCTCTGCCACTTATCAGCTGTTTGATTTTGGACAAGTCACTACACTTCTTAAGCAGCGTGGCTCAGTGGAAAGAGCATGGGCTTGGGAGTCAGAGGTCATGTGTTCTAATCCTGCCTCTGCCACTTGTCAGCTGTGTGACTTTGGGCAAGTCACTTAACTTCTCTGGGCCTCGGTTACCTCATCTGTAAAATGGGGATTAAGACTGTAAGCCCCATATGGGACAACCTGATTACCTTGTATCTCCCCCAGTGTTTAGAATAGTGCTTGGCAAATGCCATTATTATTATTACTGTAGACTTGATTAAAGTTGATTATACAAGAGTCACAGTTTATCATCAATACAATACTGAAAGCAAAACAATCAAATCTGGTAAGTTTTTCCTTTCTTAAAGGGAAACAAGGTAGGAATATGAAAAATTATCAGCATGGTATAAATACCTAGGAGATGATTCATGCAAAAACTTCTATAAAACTCTGTGAAATACTATGTTCTAATCTAGGTTCTGCCATTTGCCTACTGAATGACCTTGGACAAGTCACAACTTCTCTGTGCTGTAGTTTCCCCAACTGCGAAATGTTCTACCTCCCCCAAAGACTGTGAACCCCATTTGGGATTCATTCAATCAGATTTATTGCACGCTTACTGTGTTCAGAGCACAGGGATGGGGACTGTGACTGAGTTTGCTGTATCTACCTCAGCCCTTAGCACAGTGTTCGGCACACAATAAGCACCTAAATACCACAGTTGTTGTTATTAAGACAACTGAAATATAACTGACGCATTATAACTTTATTTAATATAATGGATGAGTAATTCTTTTTTGAAACAATTCATTTCAGGGAAATGGATATCAGGGAAATGGATAATTGATTTCTACAATATGCAAAGTTAACCCTGAGAATGAATAAGAATGCATCAATTTATAACCAGACAATTCATTACATCAATAGCTCTTATAGTTTTTTATCACACCTTCAATATGTTGATTCTTTTCTGAAAAAAGTGAAAACTGCTCCTCAACTTTTTCCAGGTTAAGCTAGACTAATAGACTGTCTCTGAATCGGGTAAAAAATTGTCCTTTTACAAGAACAAGTTCCAATTTTCCCATTTTATTAAATTCTACTTTGAGCTAAAGTAATTTCAAATTAGAAACCACTTCATTAAATTAGTCTTATATGTTTTCCGGTTCTTCATACTTAGCATCACATGGATAAGGCCCTATGAAAGATCTTACAATGAGAACACAGGAGCAGTTATGCTTATTCTAGATTTACATTAATTTGCATTCATTTACCTATCTTCCATATTTATCCTATTAAAAGTGGTAATGTTTGTTTCTCCTATTTGTGAATGGCTTCTATCACTTGCATTTGACAGTGTAAGCTCTTTGAAGGCAGGGACCATGTCCTATCAACTGTACTCTTCCTAATGCTTAATCCATTGCTTTGTCTATAGTAAGTAGGTGCTCAATAAATTTGACTGATTGATTCACCAAGGACAGGTTCCTGTATTTAATGTGAAGATGGTGCTTGAGTGAAGCTGAGGAAACAGTAAGCATTAAGGGGGAAGGGTAGAGGTGCCCGAGGTCATGCTGAGGTGCCATCCCTGAAGAGGTTACAAGCCATATTTATTTTTTGGGGGTGGGAGGGGGGAAGAGTCTGTCCTGTGAAGGTTGGAAAGTAGTGGGTACCCCAAGATTTTAACTGTGTTTTTACTAATCCCTACAGGTAGATGACACTTCACTGCCTAAGGATCACACATCCTTCTACTTCGCTATTAGCTTGCTTGTCTTGGGTCCCTTGTAACTACACGAAGACCAAGCTTTTTTCCCCATTCCTGACAAATACAGTTTCATTTCCATTCTTACCATAATTCTATTCAAAGAAAGTATAATGGACTGAGTGATTAAAATCCTGTGGTACCACAACCAAAAAAAAAACAAGGTCTAATTTACTTACCAGAGCAGCGATTCTTAAGAGCTCATAAGATAGTCTAAAATCTATAACATAGATTTTATAAAAGCTGGGCAGTATTCCATATGACAATTGTCATCTTAGGGCTACCACTGCTAGGCCAAGGCATTCTAAACATCCAAACACCCTATGAGTATCTGTTTTAGAAAGTCCATACTAATGGACTGACTGTATGAACACAACAAATTTCTTGAACTTTGTAATTTCTTTAAAAGAAAAATGGATTAGAAACTTCTGAAATTTTTCATAACTGCTGCCATAACTGATTAAAAAAAATAAACTTTGTAAATATCACACATAATATGGCATAGTTTTCTCTTCTCTGGTAAAGAGCTTTCATAGAATTCCAGTTCAAAACCAAGAGCTGGGTTAGCGGGAACTCCTAAGAGGAGTAGGGCCTGGCTCACCTGAAACTCACCTTGTGGGTTTTTAAAAGGTAAGTCCTAAGGGTATCAAGGAACAAAACCAGAAGCGATCATCTGGCAGAAATGATCACCTTTTAATAAAGCAAAATCTGAAGTGATCACCACTTTAGGAAGTATAATTTAATGTAATAATTTAGTACAATTTAACCTAATTATTTTTAAAACAGGATCTTTGTCTTTCAGATTATGGTAATGAACTTACTATCTTTATAGATATAAATAGTGATGTTTCAGAATGGAAAACTATTCATCCTCCATTGTTCCCCACACTTCGCAGTTGGCCACTTCTGTAAGTTATCCTGTTACCCTCATTACTTTCCCCATCAACTATTATTCTAAATCCCGACCTCCTTTTTTATTGTTTTTAACAGTCAGGGTAGGATCAAAATGGGAGCAAGTGCAAGATGGAGAGAGGAACGGCTCCCTGAATGGACTACTCCTGCCTTTTAGCTCATAAAGGTCATGGGTTCAAATCTCGGCTCCGCCACTTGTCAGCTATGTGATTTTGGGCAAGTCACTTAACTTCTCTGTGTCTGTTACCTCATCTGTAAAATGGGGATTAAGATTGTGAGCCCCACATGGAACAACCTGATCACCTTGTATCCTCCCCAGTGCTTAGAACAGTGCTTTGCACATAGTAAGTGCTTAACAAATACCAAACATTATTATAAGCCTGAGAGGTTCTGTCAGGATGGCACAAACCCCACCAATTTTGGTTTATCTTGCTCCACTGGCACTGCAATTGTCTCCTCATTTTGGGCTAGCAGCAATAGTAAGGAAGATGAAGAGCTTCACATCAGAAGCTGCCGATACCTGACTTCTGGGAGATACAGCCTTGCACAATCAATTGTTTTTGGACATGCAAGGTTGTCCCTTGCCTGCTGGAACTACAAATCTCAGCACCATACATGCCACTTCTGGCTTGGCCCAGACATTTCCATTCATTCATTCATTCAATTGTATTTATTGAGCGCTTACTGTGTGCAGAGCACTGTACTAAGCACTTGGGAAGTACAAGTTGGCAAAATATAGAGACGGTCCCTACCCAACAGCAGGCTTACAGTCTAGAAGCCCAGCGGGGACCCCAGCATTAGGCCCTGTGGTCCAGGACTCAGCTCAGGGCACACGAAAAACACCCATCACCCACACCAAGAGGTAGAACAAAAGGGTAAATATGAGCCTCTTCTTAATAATAATAATAATAATAATAATAATAATAGTATTTATTAAGCGCTATGTGCAAAGCACTGTTCTAAGTGCTGGGGAGGTTAAAAGGGGATCGGGTTGTCCCACGGGGGGCTCACAGTCTTAATCCCCATTTTACAGATGAGGTAACAGGCACAGAGAAGTTAAGTAACTTGCCCAAAGTCACTCAGCTGACAAGTGGTGGAGCCACGATTTGAACCCACGACCTCTGACTCCAAAGCCCGGGCTCTTTCCACTGAGCCATGCTGCTTCTCATATTCTTGATTTTGCCCTGCACTATCTCCCGGCACTGTTCTTTCTCTGCCTCCTTTGCTAGCAGTAACCTTCTGCATTTGCAGCATATTTGGGGTTTGTGACCGGGCTAAAGACATTTTTTTTGACAAATGTTGGCTTAGATGCTCCTGTATCTCTCTGTATTAGATACCTGCTTGTTCCAGCAAAGCAGGCTCCATGAAAGACTTTGGACCACATCTAGAGAAAAGATTAAGAAGAGGGCAGGCACAAGTTCAAGGTCTTTCATTGGGCAAAGTTTGTTAGATATGCAGGTGTTGGATCAGTCAGTCTTCCTGCAGTATGATCACCTCATATCCCTCCCAGTGCTTAGAACAGTGCCTTGCACATAGTAAGCGCTTAACAAATGCCATCATCATTATTATTATTATTATCTAGCATGTGGAGAAATCTCACAGGGCTCATACCCACCCCCCCCACCCCGCTCACCTCCATTTTTGAGTTTGCAGGTGTGACAGAGAGGCACTGGAAAGAAAGAAGCCTCAACAAGGAAATCTTCCCCAAGACCCACAGTGGACTTGCCCCACTGCTGAAGATAAGGTTTGCTTATTTTGTAATGGAAATAGAAAAGTGGGGAGAGAAAAAAACTTGTCTTGTTTTCAGGATACACTACATGCATTTATTTTTCAGTATATAAACTGCTTAAATTAAAATCAATCTGGACAGCAGTTTTCATGTAACTCTACACCCGCATATATCACTGACAAAAAGAAAAAAAGAGACAATCATAGTGCCAGCACCTTTGAGGAATCTCATCAATTCCAGGTTTCTGACAAAACCCATGTGCCCCGTCAGAGCAGGAAAAGACCCAAAATAGTGGCTTCTGGACAGTGAGCTTTATGGAAGTCTGTGATCTTAACACTTTCTACTGTACTAACAAAATTATGATTTTGTTAGAAAAAGTTCCTGCTTATTTTAAAACTCTCTGAGTCATCTAAAATAATCTGTGGGAATAATAATAATAGCATGGGAAAATGTAACCTATACAGGGAAAGTAGCAAGATGGGATGATTGGCATTTCACCTCTACCCTTTATCTCTAGACTGTAAGCTCATTGTGGGCAGGGAATGTGTCTGTTTACTGTCCTAATGTACTCTCCCAAGCACTTAGTACAGTAGTCAGCACACAGTAAGTGCTCAATAAATATGACTGACTGACTGAATGAATGAATAAGGATTATTCGTTTTTTTTACACAAGAGAAACATGGTGGTGGAATCAAGTGGAGAATCCAGAACACAAAAGGGGCTTCTAGCAAAATTCTATTCCACATTGCACAAAAGTTGCAAGACCAAGGCCTTCTTGCTATTATATAGAACTCTCATATTAAGTGGATTTCTCACATTCACCACCCTTAGTTCATGGTTGTTCTATTTATTCTATTACTCTCTGTCACTACATAGGATTGAAGGAGACTGTAAGCTATTAGAAGAAAGGGATCCCCCCTTCTCAAGTTTATTTAAAATCCCTGGAGGTAAAAGTATGCAGTCAAAATTTCAAGGCCAAGGTCCAGGACTGCATTCATACATGGTCAGTGATATTGAGTGCTTAATGTGTGCAGAGCCCTGTGCTCTTTACATCAAACATTCTTTGCACCCGACAGAAAATGGACCCAACCGACTGTGTGTGCATATATATATATATATATATACACACATATATAGTGTGTGTACACTACACACACACAGTCACATGTAAAGAAATAGGTATAGAGAGGCAGGGATAGAAATATATCTCTCTATAGACACACACATAGGTATATATCCTTTATTCTTGTTAAAGGCTACTACTGAAGGTGTAGTAGAAATCTTTAGAAATCTCTCTCTCTACAGACACACAGATAGATATATATCCTTTATTCTTGTTAAAGGCTACTACTGAAGGTGCCAGTTTATCCAAGCTGCAAATGTGGGTGAAAAAAAAATAACCTCTTGGATTGTTTTAAAGTATGGATAGATCCTTGTTTGCCAATGGGCTGATTTCTCATCAGGCCTGTCTTTTTCTTTTTGAGTCCACTTCCATGAACTCACTCAAAGTGGCAAAATATGAGTTGTACATAATACCCTGAAATCCTTGTTCTTCCAACTTCCATGTAGTGCTGAATGGAATGCTGCAATAAGCCCTTTTTATATCCTGGAATCCTGAAATATGTAACATCACACTGAAAATGAGTCAGGTCTTGCAGTCTACAAAACCACTGATTAAACCTGGGAAGTACATGCTAATGCTTGAATGGGAATTCCCTTTACGATTCAGATCAGAAAAAAAGCAAAAAAAGTGCGATGAGTTAGCCTGGTAGCTAGGAGAGAACAAGAGGTTAAAATGGAGATAAGGCTATCATTGAATCTTTCTGCTAATAGAGCACACAAAAGAGAAGTGTGATCTCGATTTTACAGACATAAACTTTTTAATGTTTGAATGGCTAGAATTTTAAAATAAAATCTCCCACAATGTTTTAGAAACTTGAATGCAAGCTTCACCTAATGGATAGAAGATGGGGTAGGTAGGTGGCAGTGACAGGCAAGTGAGGGCTGATGTGGCCAAGAAGCCTTTGATGGGGAGCTTTCCAAGCCTCAGGTGTTGGGGCAAATGGGACAAAGAGAACCTGAAATATATATGAAAATCAAAGGTGCTAGCCAATATTTTGTAGGAATCATTATTATGTATTCTACAAAATTTAGAATACTAAAGCCACTGCACTGCAAGTTGTCTCCTGACGAGTGGCAGAAATACTTATTTTTTTGCCCATTTTTGGTAATTGACATGCTTCTGACTTACCCTGATTTCCCTGTTCGCTCTATCACTTTCTGCTACTCCTCTTGGGTAGTGTACTCCTGGCTTCTTATCAATTGTTTCTCCCTCAGTATGTGTGTGTATGCAGATAGGTGTGTCTATGTGCTCACATCATTTTTTATGGTATTTATTAAGTGTTTACTATGTGCCAGGCACTGTACTAAGCACTGGAGTTGATACAAATTAATCAGGATGGACACAATCCATGGCCCATTTGGGGCCCATAGTCTTAATCCCCATTTTACAGGTGAGGTAACTGAGGAAGAGAAGGGAAGTGACTTGCCCAAGGTCACAGCAAATGGCAACACTGCTTATATAGCTATATACTGAAGTTATATCTGTTAGAACTGTTTGCTTACTCAGTTAAAAGATATTAAAACAGACTTTTACTCGTCTTACACATACCAATTTAACGGCTATTCCTCAATTTGTCCACATATTAAATGGAAATATTCTCAAATAATCAAAGACTAGCTTGTTGTGGGCAGGGAATGTGTCTGTTACGCTGTACTCTCCCAAGCACTTAGAACAGTGCTCTGCACACAGTAAGTGCTCAATAAATATGACTGACTGGCTAAAGCCCTCAAGTCTCAAAAAGATTTTTTAGTAACTAAAATGCACACCAGCTTAAATATGAGGAAATCTAGGCTTCAAATCAGCTTTCTACCTCCTCAAGGGATGGGTGAAAATTCTCAATCAACAGGGTTTACTCTATCCAGTATGGTACTACACTCAGTAGTAGTTTTAGAGTTCCAAAGTGTCCTTTTTTTTGAAACTTAGGGTTATTAGAACTAGGGAAACTTTACAATTTTTTGTGTGTGCAGAGAAAATATTTTAAGATGAAGGAGCATCTGCCCAAAAAGCCAAATTTTCTAAAAAAAACCCCCAAAACCCCAAAAACTATTTTGCTCTTCCAAAGATAATGTATTTTGAATCGTCATTCACAGCTTGTTCTTTAACATGATAAAGGGTGTATTGCATAGTGCATCAGGTGATGAAATGACCTCTTTAAGAAGGACAGTAGTTCAAAAGGTATTAAAGTACTTTTATAGAAATAAAATCCTTAGCTCTTAAAACTTCCGGTGCAGGGTCAACCCAGAAATACAAATTTCTAAAGAGGACATGGGTCTCCAGGAACTGCTTTCTCAAATTTCCTTAACAACAAAGAGAGAAATTGATCTACTATTTCTCTGCAAAAGCAATTTTTAAATTAGGGGCTCTTGCAAGTGATCAGGGGGTCAAAAAACAATGATCCAACAGCACCTCTTTTCTAGAGCTCTTATAGCTACTTTTGCTAAAAGTACTGGACTTTTTCTCCATGGTAGCACAGGGAGGTGTAAGGTGTTAAGTTTGGCCTAGTGCAAAGAGCACAGGACTGGGAGTCAACAGACCTGATATCTAACCCCAGCTGTGGGACCCTGGGCAAGTCATTTAACTTCTCTGTGCCTCAATTTCCTCAACTTTAAAATGGCGATAGGATACCTGATCCCGCCTCCCCTTAGACTGTGTCCAATATGGTTATCTTGTATCACTCCCAGGGCTTGGCACAGTGCTTGCACTTAAATACCATAATTATCATTACTGACACAGCAGTTTGTGTATAGGGAATTTTTCTACAGATGCCCATTTTTAAAATAATAGAGATTCAAAAATAACTGAAGTAGAAAAAGCTATTCCAGGATGAGAAAAAGAATGAATGTCACTCTTGAAGCTTTCCCAAGAATTACTGAGCCGAACTGCTTGAAATAGAATAAGCTTTAATACAAATGGAAAGCACGCATATAGCTAAAAGAGTCAGTGCATTTCATAATTAGAAAGATAATAAAGGCATTTGTAGCACCTACTCTAGACTCCCCCACCCCCCTTTTTTTAAAAAACAAACTGAACTTTACTGTTACTTCTGTTTACATAATCTTCTGTAGCACAGAGCAAAAATTCACAATAGTATGTTTTTATGATCAGATAATATGCATGATGTAAAATGTTGCCACCAAAGATAAAATTTTGAGTAACATAACTGATATGTTATTCATTCAATTGTATTTATTGAGCGCTTACTGTGTGCAGAGCACTGTACTAAGTGCTTGGGAAGTACAAGTTGGCAACATATAGAGACAGTCCCTACCGAACAGCGGGCTCACAGTCTATTCTGGTCTCTGCAAATCGAACATACTTTTGAAGACCACCAGCCAAAAAGAACATTATTGTGTGCAATTATGGCCCATTGCCTCCAATTAGAGAAACTCACAATTAAAAAAAAAAAAAGTATTATCAGATTTGCACTTCACACCCATAATTGCAAGATGAATCCAAATGTCTAGGACTCAAGGGAAAGACAAAAAATCAGGTAAAAGTTAATTATACGGATTGCCACTGTACCTTAGGATACAGGTGGTAATAGATTCTTACTCATATGCCTGCACAGATTACACTACTCACCAAATTTGGTATTAGAAAAGAAATCACATTACACAGGCTGTACCGGCTGGGACCCGCCTCCCTCTGGAATTCTGAATAGAGAGCATCTGTTCAGATCACATGGGAGTATCCTATGTTAGATTTTCTTTGGTTAGGCCTGCTACACTGGTAAAATCTAAACCCTGTTTTACCTCTCTAAATACTCCTTCTGCCCGACATTTCTTTGTATCGTGGTCCAAAATAGTCATCTTACCTCCTTCCCTTCCCCACAGCACCTGTATATATGTATATATGTTTGTACATATTTATTACTCTATTTATTTTACTTGTACATATCTATTCTATGTATTTTATTTTGTTAGTATGTTTGGTTTTGTTCTCTGTCTCCCCCTTTTAGACTGTGAGCCCACTGTTGAGTAGGGACTGTCTCTATATGTTGCCAACTTGTCCTTCCCAAGCGCTTAGTACAGTGCTCTGCACACAGTAAGCGCTCAATAAATACGATTGATGATGATGATGATTATTATCTGTAGCTGTACATTCAACTGTTCCATTCTTCTTCAGATGTCCTTCCTCTGCCTTTTCAGTTTTAGCCAGTAGCAAGTAAATGTAAATCAAACATTTTACAGTTGATGCTACTTTGTTTTCCTCTGACAAGGATGGGCTAGATGGCTGAATAAGTTTTAGGCACCTCTTAATTTCAACGAACTACATCAGACTGTACCTCCTTCTTGGCAGTCTTTCTACATGAGGTCATTGACCATAAAAGGAATGCTGATTAGTAAAGGTACTAAAACTGATGCCAGCTAGCCTGCTCCACCTTTAATGCTGCAGGAACAAGTAGGAAACGCTTTTTCCTACTCCTTTTTCTTACTGGGCCAAGCCTTTCCTTTCTGCTGTTTTAAGCAAGTTCCCTCCCTATGACTCTACATCTTGTCTGGCTTACCATCTATATTACAATATATACAGCTTTCTTCTCAAAAAAAAAAAACAAACCATTTCCTGATGAAAAAAAAAATGATCAACAAGATGACATTTCTTCAAAAAGACTGGTTAGAAATTTCTCTAAAACTCAAATAGGGAAGTTGATAAAAAAAATCAGAGCAAAATAAATCGTAGAAATCAAAAAGTTTATAATTACTGAATAGTTGTGTTAATTGTGTTCAATTAATTAGTTGTGTTCCATCACAATGCAGAATTTATGGAGAAGAGTGGGAAAGATCTTCACTAGGTATACTGGAAAACTTCTGCAGAAGAATGGATTTACTAAAAAACGAATGACATCAGTACTTAGCATCTACTTATAATTCAACTCTTTCATGATAATAGTGTTGCTTTACCTTAGCAAACCGTAATGTGTGTGACTGGTTAAGCAACTAAATTTAGCTTTAGAGTACTTTAAAATTTCATTTTAAATACACCATTTACATTCACATATAAAATAAATACTTAATTTGGTTGCCAAAGACCAAGACCATACCTGAACTAATAAATGGCATGTCATTCATTTTGCTAAACTGAAGTTAGGATGACCAAGAATAAGACTGAAATATGGTGCTGTACCTAGACACAATATAGTACACTTTGCTTTCATTCTTTATATTGAAATAGTTAAAATGAATTCAATAAAGTCAACCCACTCAAACCAGAGAGAGCAAAGGCCAGTGGAGGAGAAATCCCTTAAAACAAAAATCAATAGACTAGTATATAAACAATGGAGACGGGAGAGATTAAGTCAACAGGATCTCAGAAGAGCCTCACATTCAAGAACTGATATCTAGGTCTTCAAATCACTTAATATGTAAAATTTGCATGTTTTCTTCAAACCACACTAAACTGTTCCCTATATTTTACCAACTAATTTACTATATTTTACCCAAGACCAGAATAATTCAAAATTTCTGCATAAAAAGGTAACATTTCCTAAACAGGCCATTTTATAGGGTTTGAGAGGTTTATTATTCAAATGATAATTTGACATCTCATTACTCAACTCTCATTATCCCTTAAGTGGTAATTGAAAAAAAAACAACCCTGCAAGAATGAGGAGGATTTATTTTAAAGATTGAACAGGGCACACAACAGGCAAGGCAACCTTCCTAAGAGACCCTGCAAATGTACCAACTCCATGTCAGTCTCCAAACTCATTCACTTACTCTCTACAGTGATATTTGTAGGGAAGAGTTTTGGATGTTGATGTCAAAAGAATCGGACTACCATTAACTCATTTAACAAAACAACTGTTGGCTCTTTGCTAACTTGAGGCTTTTCTTTTTTTTTTTTTTTACAAGAGAGACAGAGACCATACCTGAACTAGTACATGGGATATGTCACTCAATTTCTTGCACTGAATTTAGGATGACCAAGAATAAAAGTGAAGTATTACAGTATTGCATTTCAAATTTCTCTTTCACTGCTTCATCTACTACGACCCAACCCCATTTCCAAATTAAACTTTCCTAAAAATAGCTAATGCCATTGGAGTTTTTTTTAAAAAAAAAACAGGCCTCAAGTTAAAGTCTACATAAAATACTTAGCCAAGATCAAAAACCCTTTCAGTCTAATAGTGGTCAAAAAGTACATTCAACTCCCCATCCCCCTAAAGAACTAGGATCTTTATATTATATACCCTGGAAACTGCAGTAATAATTTTCAGAAATAAAAAGGCCAGCCCTGCACCAAGAATTAGTCTTCAATCAACTTCTAGCCCATTCAACACTGCTCACCAATGGTGACATTATGCTGCAAATTGGCATCAAAACATCACTGCTGAGATTTTTACCACAGCAATTCTATTTCTATAAGGGCAGGCAGACTTCGGCTGCAGGGAGTGATCACTGAAATAGATTAATAAAAACAATAGAAAATTATGAAAATAAGCAATCTGGATAAACGATCTGCCTGCTCTACTCAAATGTTTTCCTTTTAGCCAAGTACTGCTATTGAAAACAAAGCTCTGCACTGGTTGGGCTTTCTTAAATGCACATTTAAATAACAATAATAATAATGATGGCATTTGTTAAGCATTTACTATGTGAAAAGCACTGTTCTAAGCGCTGGGGGGGATACAAGGTGATCAGGTTGTCCCACGGGGGGGGGGGCTCACAGTTTTAATCTCCATTTTGCAGATAAGGTAACAGGCACAGAGAAGTTAAGTGACTTGCCCAAAGTCACACAGCTGACAGTTGGCAGAGACGGGATTCGAACCCATGACCTCTGACTCCAAAGCCCGGGCTCTTTCCACTGAGCCACGCTTCTTCATTAAAGACTTCATTGTTTCCCTGACCAATAATTTATAAGAAGACTCTAGACTGTAAACTTGTTACGGTCAGGGAGCGTGAATTCTGCTGTACTGTCCTCTCCCAAGCGCTTACTACAGTGCTCTGCACATAATGAGTGCTCAATAAATACTACTGATGGGTCGATTGATACGTTTCAGCAACTGGGTCCAAGGCTTCCTTTCGATCCAATCATTTCATCATTCATTCATTCAATCGTATTTATTGAGCGCTTACTGTGTGCACAGCACTGTACTAAGCGCTTGGGAAGTACAAGTTGGCAACACAGAGACTGTCCCTACCCAATAACGGGCTCACAGTCTAGACAACGAGACAAAACATGTAGACGGGTGTCAAAATCATCAGAATAAATAGAATTAAAGCTACATGCACATCATGAACATGATAAATAGAACAGTAAATATGTACAAGTAAAATAAATAGAGTAATAAATCTGTACAAATAGATTTACAAGTGCTATGGGGAGGGGAAGGAGGTAGGGCGTGGGGGATGTGGAGGAGGAAAGGCAGGCTACCAAATCCGGAAAGCAAGTGACGGCTCTTTTAAAAGGGGATACTTTAAAAAAAAAAGGGGGGGGGGGGGGCTGAATTCGTTGGTTGGAGAAGCAGCGTGGCTCAGTGGAAAGAACCCGGGCTTTGGAGTCAGAGGTCATGGGTTCAAATCCCGGCTCCGCCAACTGCCAGCTGGGTGACTTTGGGGGAGTCACTTAACTTCTCTGTGCCTCAGCTACCTCATCCGCCAACTGTCAGCTGGGTGACTCTGGGCAAGTCACTTAACTTCTCTGGGCCTCAGCTACCTCATCTGGAAGATGGGGATTGAGGCAGTGAGCCCCCCGTGGGCCAACCTGATCACCTTGGAACCTCCCCAGCGCTTAGAACAGTGCTTTGCACATAGTAAGCGCTTAATAAATGCCATTATTATTATTATTATTTTCTTTGAGGCGGGGTTATGTTGCCAACTTGTACTTCCCAAGCGCTTAGTACAGTGCTCTGCACACTGTAAGCGCTCAATAAATACGATTGAATGAATGACTGAAAGTGGGCGGAAAGGCGGCATGAAAGAAATCATTCCAAATAGGGAAAAGCAAGGAGGACCGGGCCTCCGGCTGGAAGTCTCTAAAAGTTGACGGAGGGGGGGGGGGGGCGGGGGGGAAGGTCCCCAACGCCCATCTAGACTGTGAGCCCACTGTTGGGTAGGGACCGTCTCTATGTGTTGCCAACTTGTACTTCCCAAGCGCTTAGTACAGTGCTCTGCACAAAGTAAGTGCTCAATAAATACGATTGATTGATCCCGGCCCCACGGCGGTGGTCGGGGCGGGCAGGACCCCAGAGCAGCGTGGCTCAGTGGAAAGAGCGCGGGCTTGGGAGTCAGAGGTCCTGGGTTCGAATCCCGGCTCCGCCACTTGTCAGCTGTGTGACCTTGGGCAAGCCACTTAACTTCTCTGTGCCTCAGTTACCTCATCTGTCAAATGGGGATGAAGACTGTGAGCCCCAAGTGGGACAACCTAATCACCTCGCCATCACCCTCTCCATCCCCCCCATCTTACCTCCTTCCCTTCCCCACAGCACCTGTATATATGTATATATGTCTGTACATATTTATTAGTCTATTTATATATTTATTTTACTTGTACATATCTATTCTACTTATTTTATTTTGTTAGTATGTTTGGTTTTGTTCTCTGTCTCCCCCTTCTAGACTGTGAGCCCACTACTGGGTAGGGACCGTCTCTATATGTTGCCAACTTGTACTTCCCAAGCGCTTAATACAGTGCTCTGCACACAGTAAGCGCTCAACAAATACGATTGATTGATTGATCACCTTGTATCCCCCCCAGAGCTTAGAACAGTGCTTTGCACATAGTAAGCGCTTATCTCCTCCTTTTAGACTGCGAGCCCACTGCTGGGTAGGGACTGTCTCTATATGTTGCCAACTTGTCGTTCCCAAGTGCTCTGCACACAGTAAGCGCACAATAAATACGACTGATTGATCACCCTGTATCCCCCCAGCGCTTAGAACAGTGCTTTGCACATAGTAAGCGCTTATCTCCCCCTTTTAGACTGTGAGCCCACTTTTGGGTAGGGACTGTCTCTATATGTTGCCAACTTGGACTTCCCAAGTGCTCTGCACACAGTAAGCGCTCAATAAATACGATTGATTGATCACCCTGTATATCCCCCCCCCCAGCGCTAAGAACAGTGTTTTGCACATAGTAAGCGCTTACCTCCCCCTTTTAGACTGTGAGCCCACCGGTGGGTAGGGACTGTCTCTCTATGTTGCCAACTTGTCCTTCCCAAGCGCTCAATAAACACGATTGATTGATTAACAAATATCACCACGATTAAGTACTTTAAATAGAGTAATAATCGCTTGGAAACATGCAGTAGACGCCAAAGATATGGTCGCTGCCCTGCCCGCCAGGGGTTAGAAGACTCTAGGCCCCCTTACTCCGCCACATGTCTGATCAATCAATTGTATATATTGAGCGCTTACTGTGTGCAGAGCACTGTACTAAGCGCTTGGGAAGTCATCATCATCAATCGTATTTATTGAGCGCTTCCTATGTGCAGAGCACTGTACTAAGCGCTTGGGAAGTACAAATTGGCAACATATAGAAACCGTCCCTACCCAACAGTGGGCTCACAGTCTAAAAGGGGAAGACAGAGAACCAAACCAAACATACTAACAAAATAAAATAAATAGAATAGGCCCCCCGACTCTGCCACACGTCTGATCAATCAATCGCATTTATTGAGCGCTTACTGTGTGCAGAGCACTGTACTGAGCGCTTGGGAAGTCCAAGTTGGCAACATAGAGAGACAGTCCCTACCCAACAGCGGGCTCACAGTCTAGAAGGGGGGGGGGGCAGGGAACAAAACCAAACATACTAACAAAATAAAATAAATAGAATCGATAGGTACAAGTAAGATCATCATTATCATCATCAATCGTATTTATTGAGCGCTTACTGTTTATTTAAGATAAATAAATAGAGTAATAATCGCTTGGAAACACGCAGTAGACGCCAAAGATATGGTCGCTGCCCTGCCTGCCAGGGGTTAGAAGACTCTAGGCCCCCCGACTCCGCCACATGACTGATCAATCAATTGTATTTATTGAGCGCTTACTGTGTGCGGAGCACTGGACTGAGCGCTTGGGAAGTCATCATCATCATCATCAATCGTATTTATTGAGCGCTTCCTATGTGCAGAGCACTGTACTGAGCGCTTGAGAAGTACAAATTGGCAACATACAGAGACAGTCCCTACCCAACATCATCATCATCAATCGTATTTATTGAGCGCTTCCTATGTGCAGAGCACTGGACTAAGCGCTTGGGAAGTACAAATTGGCAACATAGAGAGACAGTCCCTACCCAACAGTGGGCTCACAGTCTAAAAGGGGGAGACAGAGAACCAAACCAAACATACTAACAAAATGAAATAAACAGAACAGATCTGTACAAGTAAAATAAATAAATACATAGATAAATGTAAAATAAATAAATAAATAAATCATCATCAATCGTATTTACTGAGCGCTCACTATGTGCAGAGCACTGTACTAAGCGCTTGGGAAGTACAAATTGGCAACATATAGAGACGGTCCCTACCCAACAGTGGGCTCACAGTCTAAAAGGGGGAGACAGAGAACCAAACCAAACATACTAACAAAATAAAATAAATAGAATAGATACGTACAAGTAAAATAAAGAGTGATAAATGTGTACAAACATATATACAGGTGCTGTGGAGAAGGGAAGGAGGTAAGAAGGGGGGATGGAGGGGGGCGAGGGGGAGAAGTCCCAACGTAGTCACGAAGCCAAAATAAATAAATAAATAAATCACCATCAATCGTATTTATTGAGCGCTTACTATGCGCAGAGCACTGCACTAAGCGCTTGGGAAGTACAAATTGGCAACATAGAGAGACGGTCCCTACCCAACAGTGGGCTCACAGTCTAAAAGGGGGAGACAGAGAACCAAACCAAACATACTAACAAAATGAAATAAATAGAATAGATAGGTACAAGTAAAATAAAGAGTGATAAATGTGTACAAACATATATACAGGTGCTGTGGAGAAGGGAAGGAGGTAAGAAGGGGGGATGGAAAATAGAATAGATATGTACAAGTAAAATAAATAGAGTGATAAATGTGTACAAACATATATACAGGTGCTGTGGAGAAGGGAAGGAGGTAAGAAGGGGGGACGGAGGGGGGCGAGGGGGAGAAGTCCCAACGTAGTCACGAAGCCAAAATAAATAAATAAATAAATCACCATCAATCGTATTTATTGAGCGCTTACTATGCGCAGAGCACTGCACTAAGCGCTTGGGAAGTACAAATTGGCAACATAGAGAGACAGTCCCCACCCAACAGTGGGCTCACAGTCTAAAAGGGGGAGACAGAGAACCAAACCAAACATACTAACAAAATAAAATAAATAGGATAGATAGGTACAAGTAAAATAAAGAGTGATAAATGTGTACAAACATATATACAGGTGCTGTGGAGAAGGGAAGGAGGTAAGAAGGGGGGATGGAAAATAGAATAGATATGTACAAGTAAAATAGAGTGATAAATGTGTACAAACATATATACAGGTGCTGTGGAGAAGGGAAGGAGGTAAGAAGGGGGGATGGAGGGGGGCGAGGGGGAGAAGTCCCAACGTAGTCACGAAGCCGAGGGAGGGGTTCGACTCACCGCGATGATGACGGTGTCTTCGCCCTGGAACTTGGCGACGTACTTGTCGCCGCGGGTCACCTCAGACTCGTTGAGGGGCCTGAAGCGACACATGACTTTGATGTTGCACTCGGCCGGGTCCGCCATCTTCGCCGCCGGGGCCTACTCCCCTCGGCCCGGCAGGCCTCGCCGGAGCGGACCGGATCCCCCCGGGGCAAGGGCGGGCGGGCGGGCGGCGACCGCGGCCCAAACCCCCGGCCCCGGCCCCGCTCACTTCCAATCCAACATGGCAGCCACGCTCGATCCCCACCGTCTTCCTCACGACCGCCGGGCCCGTCTCCACCCTCCTCGCGGAACAACGGCTCGGGCCGGGCCCGGCCCCACTGCGCAGGCGCGGGGGCGGGCCGGGGGCGCGCGGGGGGGAGGATGAGGGCCCAGGGCGCATGCGCGCTGGCGTTCGAAGCGGCCCCTCGCGCCTGAGGAGAGCGGCCGCCTCACGCCTCGTCGTGTTTGTTGGCCGCCCTTTCCTAATCAATTAATCAATCAATCAATTAATCGTATTTATTGAACAGTTACTGTGTGCGGAGCGCTGTACTGAGCGCTTGGGACATCCAAGTTGGCAACATAGAGAGACAGTCCCTACCCAACAGCGGGCTCACAGTCTAGAAGGGGGAGGCAGACAACTAAACCAAACATACTAACAAAATAAAATAAATAGAATAGATAGGTACAAGTAAGATAAATAAATAGAGTAATAATCAATTTGAAAACATGCAGTAGACGCCAGAGATATGGCCACTGCCCTGCCCACCGGGGGTTAGAAGACAATAGGCCCCCTGACTCCGCCACATGTCTGATCAATCAATCGTATTTATTGAGCGCTTACTGTGTGCGGAGCACTGTACTGAGCGCTTGGGAAGTCCAAGTTGGCAACATCTAGAGACAGTCCCTACCCAACAGCGGGCTCACAGTCTAGAAGGGGGAGGCAGACAACTAAACCAAACATACTAACCAAATAAAATAAATAGAATCGATAGGTACAAGTAAGATCATCATCATCGATCGTATTTATTGAGCGCTTACTGTTTATTTAAGATAAATAAATAGAGTAATAATCGATTGGAAACATGCAGTAGACACCAGAGATATGGCCGCTGCCCTGCCCGCCGGGGGTTAGAAGACTCTAGGCCCCCCGACCCCGCCACATGTCTGATCAATCAATCGATCAATCGTATTTATTGAGCGCTTGCTGTGTGCCGAGCGCTGTACTGAGCGCTTGGGACGTCCAAGTTGGCAACATGTAGAGACGGTCCCTACCCAACAGCGGGCTCACAGTCTAGAAGGGGGAGACAGAGAACAAAACCAAACATACTAACAAAATGAAATAAATAGAATAGATAGGTACAAGTAAGATAAATAAATAGAGTAATAATCGATTGGAAACATGCAGTAGACGCCAAAGATATGGTTGCTGCCCTGCCCGCCAGGGGTTAGAAGACTCTAGGCCTCCCGACTCCGCCACATGTCTGATCAATCAATCGTATTTATTGAGCGCTTACTGTGTGCGGAGCACTGTACTGAGCGCTTGGGAAGTCCAAGTTGGCAACGTATAGAGACAGTCCCTACCCAACAGTGGGCTCACAGTCTAGCCTTAACTTCTTCACATAGTCTTAACTTCTCTGGGCCTCAGTTACCTCATCTGTAAAATGGGATTAAGACTGTGAGCCCCCCGTGGGACAACCTGATCACCCTGTATCCTCCCCAGCGCTTAGAACAGTGCTTTGCACATAGTAAGCGCTTAACAAATGCCAATTATTATTATTATTATTATTAATGCAGTCAGTTACCTCATCTGTAAAATGGGATTAAGACTGTGAGCCCCCCGTGGGACAACCTGATCACCCTGCATCCTCCCCAGCACTTAGAACAGTGCTTTGCACATAGTAAGCACTTAACAAATGCCAATTATTATTATTATTATTATTATTATTATTAACACAGTCTTAACTTCTCTGAGCCTCAGTTACCTCATCCTTCAAATGGGATTAAGACTGTGAGCCCCCCGTGGGACAACCTGATCACCCTGCATCCTCCCCAGCGCTTAGAACAGTGCTTTGCACATACTAAGCGCTTAACAAATGCCAATTATTATTATTATTATTAACACAGTCTTAACTTCTCTGAGCCTCAGTTACCTCATCTGTAAAATGGGATTAAGACTGTGAGCCCCACGTGGGACAACCTGATCACCCTGAATCCTCCCCAGCGCTTAGAACAGTGCTTTGCACATAGTAAGTGCTTAACAAATGCCAATTATTATTATTATATTATTATTAGTGCTTCCCCTCGAGAGGGGTCAGAGGAAATTAATTTGCTTCAGTTAATCGACGTGGTTTTTTTGGGGGGGGTGATGGCAATGGCCACTGTTGCCGATGAACGAGAGGAGTACTCACCACAACGACTCCCAACGTGCCCACCACAAGTCAAAGGCCTGTGGGCTGGAAGGACAAAAAAAACACCCAAAACCAGGATCTCACCAGACTGTGTGGTCACCTTCGTCTAGGAAATCTTCAACCTTTCACCATTAAAAGGCATCCACCATCATCCAGGCCCTCAGCCATAGTGTAGGATGCGCATATAGAACAAGTAAAGCAAGAGATTAGGGAGGGTATAGGAATTTTCTCCTCTACAATCCCATACCTCCACAAGCTATCCAAGGTAAGAATAAGAACAGTCTCCTTTTCTACATTTACACAGTCAGTGAGCCCTCAATGGTCTCGAATGTCTAGGAAACAGGACCGTATTTGTCCTAATGGTCTGTTGTGGGGGGATTTTTTTTGGCACATGCAAGGAATTTGAATGGGATAGTCAAAATTGCTGCATCTTTTCCGTCTTGCTAGTATAATTGCTCTGACCTTCAGATCAAAAGATTCAGATTGAACCAAAAGATTGAAAAATCAAAGGAAGGCAATGACAAGAGTTGTCATTCCTAATAGGGTCATGGCCAAAGTACTGGTACATCAAGCTTTTCTGACAAATAACCTAGGCGCCTCCTCAAAATATACATTAATAATGACGAACCTTAGGGCTGGGCCGTCGTGTGTCATGACTGGATTTCTTCTCAGTTCTACCCAGTTCTTTTACTCAAAAAGATCTGGAGTTGCATAGAAGGCTTTTTAGGAAAGCGTAGCAAAATAGTAGCCTTCCTTTGAGGCTCATTGGTGAGCTGTCAATAGTTTAGCTATCGCTATGCTGCCTTTATTACCACTACAGTAGTTAGGTTTATTATAGAAAGTATTGAACAAGCAGATCTTTTTTGTACATGAGGGAGGCAGCGTTTCTGCCGTCTCAGTCATAGTCGTGTTGTAACAAGCCTGTTCTAGTTAAAACTTTTGCAGGAGTGCGTATTGCTTTAATCAGGGTAAGTGCCTCACCTCTAAGTTCCAACTTCACAAATACTGTAAGTAATTTAGATATTTTCTGTATCCAAGATGTGTACATACACACACACACACACACACACATCATCATCTTTGAAAAGAGGCATTTTGAAGAGCCATTAAGGTATGAGAGTGTAAATATATCATTTACAAGCCTGTTCTAGTTAAAACTTTTGCAGGAGTGCGTATTGCTTTAATCAGGGTAAGTGCCCACCTCTAAGTTCCAACTTCACAAATAGTGTAAGTAATTATTTAGATATTTTCTGTATCCAAGATTTGTATACACACACACACACACACACACACACATACACCCATCTTTGAAAAGAGGCATTTTGAAGAGCCATTAAGATATGAGAGTGTAAATATATCATTGGAGTATTGAACTTGGATAAATGAGGGAGTTAAAAATATTTGAAGTCTTTTTCTTTTTAACTGCTACGTCACTACATCCTCTTAGCACTCAAAAAATGCTTTTAGGTACTCTTAAAAATGAGACTCTGATGTGTATGAAGCTCATTTTCAACTAGCGTAAATCCAAAATTGGTGGATTTAAAAAGGTCAAGAAATCCAGTTTCTGATTTCCGTTGGACCTTCCATTTAGGGAAATTGTAATAATCTAAAATAAAGTGGTCCATAAATATAAAAAGGCAGAAGTGATAGGATTCATTCATTCATTCATTCATTCATTCAATCGTATTTATTGAGAGCTTACTGTGTGCAGAGCACTGTGCTAAGCACTTGGGAAGTACAAGTCGGCAACATATAGAGACGGTCCCTACCCAACAACGGGCTCACAGTCTAGAAGGGGGAGACAGACAACAAAACAAAACATGTAGACAGGTGTCAAAATCATCAGAACAAATAGAATTAAAGCTATATGCACATTAACAAATAGAATAGTAAATATGTACAAGTAAAATAGAGTAATAAATCTGTACAAATATATACAAGTGCTGTGGGGATGGGATAGTTTTGAAAAAAAAGGAAAGCTAATCGGCCTGCAGTACCTATGAAATCCATTTTGACTTGAAAAATCCACTGTCATGATTTATATATTTTAAATCATTTTGAAAGGAGAAGTATTCTCCGAACTTTATTCTCAAGAATGACAAATAATGAGTAATAGTCATTCTGCAATAAAATATAGAAGAAGGGTTACATGTTGGCAGCTTTAAAAAGTCCCAAATTCAAGAATCTTTTTTGGCTCTAGCCAATAAGGCACTTGAAAAATCTTAAAAGTATAACTCACCATTATACCCACAATTTAATTACTGTACTGTATACTTCGCATCGAGGACGATTATTTATGTGTGATTATATCATCAATGAGTTCACCTTGGACAGCTGCTTCCATTTTCAGTACTGTTTAAAAGAGCTTTTATAGTAAGTACTGGTACTAGTAATAATAATAATAATGATGGTATTTGTTAAGCGCTTACTATGTGCCAAGCACTGTTTGGTACCCCCACCCTAAGATCCACTTAGTGTAGTATAAACTAATAAACTAAGGTAAACTAATACACTACCTATTCCCTTTTTACTTATCTCTGAACGTCCCTTAAATTGGATTATAACCTGATTTGACAGTCCCTGCAGCCCAACCTACAGTCTGGGCTTCCCCAGTTTTTACCTTCCCTGTCAGTGAAGTGGCAACTTTTTCCTTGATACCAAAATGTCTCTCTTCAGTCTTTATGTATGTGTCTTATTTAAAGAAACTTATTTTCTGTTAAAACTAATGGACAGAAAACCTTCCAAAGAACAAATTCAAAAGCTGGGGCAGAAGACAATGAAGTAAAATAATTGACCAGAATAATCTCCTCTACACTCTTTATTTGAGCAACTAATCATTTTCATTATATACTTCAGATCATTAGTCTACTCAAAAATCTTAACGGTCTCTTCAATACTGTATCTTGTGATTGAATAACGTAGTGTCACTTCAGAACACTTAGATTCACCCCATCCTCAGCCCCACAGTTATCTGTACTGTATTTATTTATTTTTTATATTAGTGTCTGTCTCCCCCTCTAGACTGTAAACTTGCTGTGGACAAGGAATGTGTCTCCCAACTCCATTATATTGTTCTCTCCCAAGCGCTTAGTACAACTCTCTGCCCACAGTTAAGTGCTTAATAAATACAATCAATCAATCAATCGTATTTATTGAGCGCTTACTATGTGCAGAGCACTGTACTAAGCGCTTGGGAAGTACAAATTGGCATCACATAGAGACAGTCCCTACCCAACAGTGGGCTCACAGTCTAAAAGGGGGAGACAGAGAACAGAACCAAACATACCAACAAAATAAAATAAGTAGGATAGAAATGTACAAGTAAAATAAATAAATAAATAAATAAATAGAGTAATAAATATGTACAACCATATATACATATATACAGGTGCTGTGGGGAAGGGAAGGAGGTAAGACGGGGGGATGGAGAGGGGGACGAGGGGGAGAGGAAAGAAGGGGCTCAGTCTGGGAAGGCCTCCTGGAGGAGGTGAACTGATTGAAAACACCATCATAATGTTTTTCCTCTTTACATCTTCCAGCGGCATTCTTTAATTGACCAGTCTTGGTTCTACATTAGAGTGTCAGGTTAAGTTTTGCTTTGGTTAGACCAAGACCTGGACATCTGAGATAACTCTTTAAAAGCACAGTTTTCACTAATATGTTGAAAGAAACAATCTCTCAGTGCTGTTCTTGTCAGTCATTGAGAATCATCTCCTAAGGCAGTTTGAATATACAATTAGTAAGAGCCCTTTTGCTCTTTAGTAAAGATAGTTGCCTGAGACAGTTTTAAAGTGAGATATAATTCCCTTTAAGCCCTCTTCCAAATGAACCTTGGAAAGGCAAAAAGAAAAGAACGTACCATTTATTTTGTACTGCGTTTGATTTCATTAGTCATGTAAGTTCCTAAAATTGTGCCACAAATGGAGATAGTTGCCTGAGACAGTTTTAAAATGAGATATAATTCCCTTAAAGTCCTCTTCCAAATGAACCTCGGAAAGGCAAAAAAAAAAAGAAAAGAACCTCCCATTTATTTTGTACTGCATTTGATTTCATTAGTCATGTAAGTTCCTAAAATTGTGCCACAGATGGATACTTTGGGTTCTAATCCCGGCTCTGCCACTTGCCTGCTGTGTGGCCTTGGGCAAGTCACTTCACCTCTCTGTACCTCAGTTACCTCATCTGTTAAACGGGGATTGAAACCGTGAGCCCCATGTGGGACAGGGGGTTGTGTCTAACCTGATTTGCTTGTATCCACCCCAGGGCTTAGTACAGCACCTGGCACATACTAAGTGCTCAACAAATACCATAATTATTATTATTATACTTGTACAAATATTACCACACAACTTCTCATAGGAGCTTACTTCTATGAGCAAGCTGTAGCAGTGACATTTTCCATCATCATCATCGTTACCAGCTTTCCAGGGGCAAAGAAGAGGCAGGTACTTTAAGATGGGCTGGGGACGGGATGGGCTTCACAGAATCTAACTAGCCAGAAAGCCACCATTTTGAGTTTTTTTGGTCCTGTTTGGAAACCCTCAGGTCTTGGTCATCAGAGAGTTGAGGAAATTGAAGGTAGGGGTCCAACACAAAGAGATGTGGAAATCAACAACCCCTCACCCTTGTCCCTAAGGAGTTGTGTACTTATGAACACACATATTCAATCCATTACCAAATCCTGTCGGTCTCACCTTCACAGCATCGCTAAAATCTGCCATTTCTTCTCCATCCATACTGCTACCATGTTAATACACCTAAGGCCCTTCCCAAAACCCCAGCTTTCGCCTGTGTTCAGGGGGCAGAAACCTCCATTCTCCTCTTCCCTGCAACTTTTTCTCCCTGCACGTGGAGCAGTTCTTCTCACTACTAGATGGGAGCATGGGCCTGCAGCTTGGGTCACCCAAGCTGCACTCACCCTCTCATTCAGACCTAGGTCTTCCTCATCCTCCCTGGAAAATCCCCTAGAACTCCGGTCCCAAGATCCCCAGTAGTGATGGGAGTGGTGGGACAGAAAGAGTAGAAGGGATGGAGGAGGGAATGAGCAAGCAGGCTACTGTCACCTCCACCTGGAAATCAGGCTTAGGGTGGGGCAGGGGGTAGGCAGCAGCAGTGGGTACCTGGATGGGTGGGGAGGTTTTGATTTGAGAAGCCAGTCTGACTGGACTGTGCCATGCTGAGGAGGTGCCATGCCATGTGGCACTGAGCTCCTCCAGTCATCTCCCCAAGCAATGCTCACCACTCTCCACAGGTCTCAGAGAGGGAGTCAGTACCCAGTCCATTGTCAACCCCTTTCTCTTGGACCCCCATTGTCCAAAAAGTCTGCCACGACTGTCACTGTGGCTGAACCATTTTCAACTGGAGCTGAGTTCCGTTCCAGTTTAGCTTCCACTACTGAAATTTACCCTGTTTAATTGGAGCAACTGTTCTGGGCTCAAAATCTCCACGACCTCTTAGAGGGCAATTGCTCCATTTTGCTGACATAAACTAGATGAAGTGGCTCATGGAAATTGTTTTTCTTCCACCTCTCTCCTACCTGACTGAGCCAAAGCCTCGTCATTCTAATTAAATCAGAGCCAATTGGCTCAGAACACAGCTTTCCCTCAGAGCTTATAAGACAGCAGAGACACGACAGTAGCAAATTAACTTTACTCCTCAAATCCTATCCTCTCCCAGCCCCCTTAATGAAGCCCTGATCATCAACACCTTCTAGACTGTGAACCCCTTGTTGGGTAGGGACTGTCTCTATCTGTTGTTGAATTGTATTTTCCAAGCGCTTAGTACAATGCTGTGCACACAGTAAGCACTCAATAAATACGATTGAATGAATGAATGAACACCAAGTTTTAGGAATCTGGGCCATGCTTATTCACCATCTGATTGGCAGCAAACCCCAGAACATCTCAGCAACCTGGAATTTTTACCCTGCCATGACAGTCCCTGCATAGAGTCTGGGTAAAATTTTTTGAGCATCTCCTAGTTTTTGCCGTCTCTGCAAGAGAGGTGGAGACTTTTTCCGCTGCCTGCTACCTATTTATCCCTTCCTTCAGCTGCCACCTTCTCAGCTTAATAATAATGGTGCTATTTCTTAAGCACTTGCTATATGCCAAGCACTGTACAAGATAAGTTGGACACAGTCCCTGTCCTACATAGGTCTCAATCTAAATAGGAGGGGGAATCTCCGTTAGGTAGATAAGAAAACTGAGGCACAAAGAAGGTAATTGACTTGCCCAAGGTCACATAGCAGGCAAGCTTTCACCCCTCCCTGATTCAGGATCAAATCCTAACTCAACTATCACTACAGGGTAGCAACATGATGAGCAATGACCTGAGAACTCATGTAATTATGCTTATACTCTACCATTTCCTCTATTTGTAATTTATTTCAATGTCTGTCTCAACCTTTAAACTGTATGTTCCTTGTGGGAAAGGATCGCTCCTACCAAATCTATTATTTCTATTTTCCCAAGTGCTTAGAACAGTGCTTTGTACACAGTAAGTGCTCGGTAAATACCACTGATTGAATCGTTATGGAATCATGACACTTTCAATTTTTTTAAATAAAACCAACCACAATCCCTGTGTAACTCTACAAACTGAAAGGCAATCTTCACATGATTTCCTTAAGCGTATAAATAATTATACAAATGCAATCTGTAATTTGGTCATATAGTAAAGCTAGGGAATGGTCAAGGATCTGGAGAAGTGGTAAGGTTCCTACTTGGACAACATTTTATTCCCAGGTGTTTTACTTACCTTGTATCAATACTATGTAGTATTTTGCATTCCTAGCATTCCTAACATTTAGCACATTAAAAGGAGATTTACCTCATGAGTATGCCACTTCCAAATGACGGTTTTATTCATTTTGATTATTCAAACAATAACAAACAATTCAAACAATTATTCAAAAATTATTCAAACAATTGGACCCACTAATAACATGTAAACTTATGTTCCATTACTTCATCAAGTTTACCAGAGATAAATATATGTATGTGTATATATGTGTGTACATATATATGTGTGTGTGTATAAATGTACATAGCTGTAAGTTATTTATTTATTTCTCTATTTATTTATATTAATATCTGTCTCCCCCTCTATACTGTGAACTCATTGTGGGCAGGAATATGTCTGTTTGTTATTATGTTGTACTCTCCCAAGTGCTTAGTACAGTGCTTTGCACACAGTAAATGCTCAATAAATACGATTGAATGAATAAAATAATTTTAGGCTATGTTGACATTGTAATCCAGGTTTTGATGTGAAAACAGATCAAATTGTTTTGCTTTTATACCCTGAAAGGATTGCTCTAGCAAATCCAATTGCCCTGCCCAGCACAATATCTATAATTCAAACACCAGCATTTTCTCATTTTATTGTTACTGTGCTGAGAAGTGCTAGCTCATGATTTACCAGAATTACAGTGCAATATGTGTCCAGACTTCAGAATCTGCAAATCAATATGTAGAAGTAGATGAAAGAACGTTTTGCCAAATTTGATTCCCTTATAAGCAGAGTTATCTTTCTCCTTAATACTTTTTTTCAGTTCAGTACTTAAAAGAAAAACTTAGATAATGTGCAAGCACTGGGCTTACTGCAGGATGGGGCCATCTTTATGGAATGGCAAGGATAATGTTGCCCTAACTCTGAATCCACTGCCTTTTGGAGGACTGAAGCATGTGAATTGGGTTTCAATGGGAGGTTAGAAGATAGGTAGCTGGGGAGACAATTGACTGAGTAAATTAAGCTGATGGTTAGGAGTTTTTTGCTGTAGAGATGGATGAGAAACCACTAAAGGTTGCCTGCCTGGAGCTAACAACTGCCACAGTGGCCTGATTTTGCTTTTGTCCACGAGGATTGTGGTCACCTATATGCAACTCCAAATATACTTCATACACACATCCTTGCCAATGGAAGGAAATGGTCTTTTAATCCAGTTGAACTTTTTTTCCCCACAAAATGGTAGAAAATAACCTTAGAGATTTAGCCTGGGCAAGGATTCAATATTTAATTATCCTTGAGTATTTTCCAAAGTTTAACATCCACTAGTTAATTGCCTAAGAGAAAGAACAAATTATCCACCATTATTTTGAGTGCTACTGAGTAGCTCAGATAAAATGACATTATGGAAGAAAACAAGTACACTTAAAAATATGAGGCACCATGCCCTACAGTACCAGCTGTAGCTGCTGAAATACATGTACAGAAACCCATGTTCTATTTCTAAATCATGTCCTGAATTTAATAAGGGGCCTTAAAAGTTACTTCATTTCTCCCAGTTTCAGAATATTATCTGGTGTGTGTGTGTGGTGGGGAGGGGTAAGTAAATGTGTTTGTGTGGATATGTGTGTTGCTCTTGGTAGAAACTACTGTTTTCACTCAGCAGCTAGAAGTTGTCTTCAAGAGTCAGTCCGCAAAGATCTAAGGCAATTTGATGGGCTTTGGACAGTAAAAAAGTCAAGGATTTCATCAGCTCCTTGCTCCATCCCTCCATCATGGCCGAGGCTATCTTTGGATGGAATCATGGGACCCCATGATCAGTGGAAATAACAATCAGTGGAAATAACAATGAGGACCATGTAGAGGTTTCTGTTTAGATGCCTGTGATGGGCTCCCTGAGGGCCATGGTGGGTCCCCCAAGTCTATGAGACATCACCCCGACACCTGCAGGCCCCAGGTAAATGCCCAGTAGATAAATCTGCTCAGTTGGCCCCTTGCAACTTTTAAGCTGTCAACTCCAGCAGGCATTAAGGTAAAGCCTAGTGGATGAAGCATTGGCCCAGGGGAAGAGAGGCAGTATAGCATCTATTTAGATCTGCTTCAATAGATCATGCCACAGTGTGCTGCCTTTCGCCATCTCCAGTCACTTATGGCTACTCCATCTTGTTGGCAAACAAGATGATTACCTTCTTGTCCCTTTTTTCTCTCTTTTGAGTCACTCTCTAGTCTGGCCATACCCCCTTTTGTCCCTGCTCCCTGGTCACCATAATATTGTGCCTCCTTGAAACACTGTCAGTAGGGTGTAGAATCCATCTACGTTGTTATAAATTTCTATTTTATTAACAGTTACCCTAAAGCCTTGTAAGCAGAGTAAATGAAATTTACATCTGCCCAACAGAGAATCCACAGGGAGAGGATGCTTCAGTTGTTTTCTCAAACAGTTTAAGGGAAATTTTCTTTGCATCTTGGATTTTCGCCCATTGCTTACGTCACCAAGTAACATCTCCGGAATCAATATTAGTAAGAAGCTGCCGTTTCTTGAAGTGCTGATTTAGCACAGAGAGGAAAGGCCAATTTAAAATACGAGATTGCTAATCATCCTTCCAACCGAATCAGTTTTGAAAATGAGTACAATTTTTTTTTTCCACATTGATTGCAACTTTCCTACGTAGGGCTTCCAAGAGCTTTCAAGAGGGTAAGTCAACCGCCCTCCCTCTACTTTTTCCCTTCTGTTCCACTTCCTTCAGGCAGTGACTCACTACCTGAGCTGCTTATCTCAATAAGGGCTGAAAATACCTAGCTTGACCAACCCAGTCCCAGCCTCTTTCTGGCACAACTCCAGTGGAGGCTCAGTATCTCAGTAACTGGGTCTGGCCCTGAGGAGGATCCAAAGTGGACCCAAGCTTATGCGTGATTGACCCTTTGGGCTATGAGGCTGACTCAGTAGCCCCTTGGGATGTTCTCACATTTATGTGTGTTTGTGTGGGCTTAGCAGCAACCCATCCAACGAGCCATGCATCCCCGTGGCCCAAAATCTAATCCACACTCATGTAGAGTTTATAGGGTTCCATTCGTGTGTCCTGCTGCTCTCTCTGCTTTTTCTTGTGTGACCATCAGCAGAGGAGAGAATTTGCATGGAGAGCAGGGCAGTGATAGCTGTACTGATGGCAAAATCACCAAAAAAAGTACAGTCACGTGACACTTTCAGGGTATTAGCCCCCAAACAGCCCTTAGAGTAGCTCACAATGCAATGGGGTTTGCAAAACTCCTTGTGGCTTCAGAGTGGAGAGGAGCTATTTCCTCCTACCACTTGAGTCCCCATAAGTGTTTCTTTGCACTCTCAATACAGCCCCTTCTCTCCCTATGCAGGGGACAAAATTGGACTCAGCATAATTTTTGCAATTAATTTTTTTGTGGTACTTGTTAAGCGCTTGGTATGTGCCAGGCGCTGTACTAAGTGCTGGGATAGGTACAAGTTTATGAAGTTGGACGCAGTCCCTGTCTCACATGAGGCTCACGGTCTTTATTCCCCATTTAACAAATGTGGTAACTGAGGCACAGAGAAGTTAAGTGGCTCACCCAAGGTCAGAAGCATTCATTCATTCATTCATTCATTCAATCAATCGTATTTATTGAGCACTTACTGTGTGCAGAGCACCGTACTAATCGCTTGGGAAGTACAAGTTGGCAACATGTAGAGACGGTCCCTACCCAACAGTGGGCCCACAGTCTAGAAAGTGTTGCCCTAAAGAAGGTACTAATTTATTTATTATTGTTGAAAGGTCATTTTATGAACTCTGACTTTTTAAAAATAAAACTAGTTTTTAATAGATTCTGAAGCTCCTAAATTTTGATTAGCAGATTGAAATAATTATATGTTTTTACCTTAACCCCTCATTAATTTCTGACTGGGATATATTTTTGTTTACTTTTGCCTGAATGTAGGCGTTAGGTGTGGTACTGATGTAAATGATGTGCATTTTTCTGCTAATCTTCATGGCTTTATTGACTATAAAATTTTGATATAAAGCTACCTGATTTGATCACATAATTTTTTGTTTAGTCATTTCATAGCAGCATGGCGTAGTGGATTGAGTATGGGCCTGAGACTCTGAAGATCATGGGTTCTAATCCCAGCTCTGCCACTGCTGTATGTCCTTGGGCAAGTCACCTCACTTTTCCGTGCTTCAAGTTACCTCATCTGTAAATTCGGGATTGAGACTGTGAGCCCCACGTTTGGACAGGGGCTGTGTCCAACCTGATTTGTGTGTATCCACCCCAGTGCCCTGGCACATAGTAAGCACTTAACAAATACCACAATTATTACATAAATAAACATATACTGAGATAAACATATATAGAGTGCATGCAATTCAGTGTATTAGATAACATGATCTCACGGGATTAAAATTGCATTAGAATGTGAAAAGTCTCAAATGTGTCAGACTGATAACCTATTCCATCCTATACAATATTTTATTTCTAAAGTGGCAATAATAATGAAAAACAATATGTTTGTTGCTCTCCTTGATCATCTAGTGTCATGGTTAGGGTTGTATAGAGTTGTAAATCAGTGCAATACAACTTTTCAAAATACAAGATTTTCGGTACTGACAAGAACATGCAGGTTGGAAATCCCTTGCAGTTTTTATTGTTTCATTTTGGGAACTGTCTTCTATGAGTCATCAATTAATGCTTCAATAAATATGATTGACTGATGGTACTAGGTCCCCTGGAAATGAAGAAGAACAATTTAATAACAGGCCCTAGTGCCTTTTTCCCTGTGACCAGCCCCTCTCCTCTCCACCCTCCTCCTCTACCCCAGTAATAATAATAGTAATAATAATAATAATAATAATGGCATTTATTAAGCACTTACTATGTGCAAAGCACTGTTCTAAGCTCTGGGTCTTCAGTGCTTAGAACAGTGTTTGGCACATAGTAAGCACTTAACAAATACCATCATTATTATTATTATCATTACAGGACAGGTCCACAGCATGCTTAACAAGGAAGGTTCTAATGTGAATAGGGTATCCCATCTGTCCTCCCTCTGGGATATAAACCTGCTTTTCAGTCCATATTTAGTGCCCAGCTGTCTGGGGCATACTAGAGTACTCTAGGTCAAAAGGGCATCCTTGGAAGCATGGAGACTCCACCTAGCAGCCCATCTGGTGGTAATTAGTGTTTCATTTTATAGGAGCATTCTACACTGAGTGTAATTTGGGATGCAACCACCCAGGTGACAAGGGCACGTTATAAGAATAATAATAATGATAGCATTTATTACGCGCTTACTATGTGCAAAGCACTGTTCTAAGCGCTGGGGAGGTTACAAGGTGATCAGGTTGTCCCACGGGGGGCTCTCAGTCTTAATCCCCATTTTACAGATGAGGTAACTGAGGCGCAGAGAAGTTAAGTGACTTGCCCAAAGTCACACAGCTGACAGTTGGCGGAGCTGGGATTTGAACCCATGACCTGTGACTCCAAAGCCCGGGCTCTTTCCAGTGAGCCACGCTGCTTCTCCGTTATGGCTATTCTCTGCCCATTGCCTGATAATTATCTGTAGAAGCAGCTTGGCCTAGTGGAGAGAGCATGAGTCTGGAAGTCAGAAGGACCTGGGTTCTAATCCTGCCTCTGCCAATTGCTTGCTGTGTGAGCTTGGGCAAGTCACTTAACTTCTCTGTGCCTCCATTTCCTCAACTGTAAAATGAGGATACCTGTTCTCCCTCCTACTTAGACTGTGAAGCATGTGAGACAGGGACTGTGCCTGACTTAGTGTACCTACCCCAGTGCTTAGAACAGTGTTTGACACACAGTAAGTGCTTAACAAATTCCATTAAATAAATAAGTATAGTCATTCCAGGAGCAATGAAAAAGGGGCTTATTTTAACCACTGGCCATATGGGCATCTGCCAAAGGCCCACTGTCCTCAGAGGGACCATCCCAAGAACAACCTTCCCACTGCTCTTGCTTCTGCCAGCCGTGTTAAGGGAATGGAACAGTCCCAGCAATGCCAAGGAGAGAGGCTTATTCCACGGAAAGTGGAAGGGCATAAACAAGCTGGAGTTGCTCACCGGTCTTTCTTCTACCCTGAGCCCATCAGAGCTTTAACTTGACTCTGTGAGCAACAACAACATCAGAGGTAGATTCCTATGGGACCTTGCTAATAATTACCCTCCATGACACCACCTTGGCTTCCTACATCTTCCGGAAAATCAACTGATGCACCAATGTACTTGTAGGTACATTCGGGGACTAATCACGGGCACTTGTTAGGAAAGCTGCAATGAAGGAATATTTCACATTTAAACGAGCGAGTTTATTTTGTCAGATTAATTAATGAATGATAGAACATTATCCTAGGAGAAGGTCCTTACGCAGCTATTTTTTCCCAACTGGTGAGACTTTGCTTCAAAAGGAAACCAAGCAGGGCCAAGGTACATGTCACAATTGAGTGATTATTTTTTAAATGATGGAATTAAAATTAAAATTCTGAGCTACAATGATTCTTACAACGTAGACCCAGTGATCTTTACTCTCTCTGGAAAATCACGTTAGTGCCAAAGTAGAGTAGGTAGGGTTCATTAATACGGAAGACAATTTTCCATTTTAAAAATAATGGCATCCTTTGTATAGGTCTGTCAAAGGTATAAAATAGGTTCATACCATACCTTTCCCTGGAAAATGAGCCAGGGCACAGGTAGTATATGGAAGAGCCAATTATGTAAAAACTATTTTCCAATTAAAAATAAATAGATTCTTTGAATTGAGCTTCAGGAACTGTGAATTAATTAAAAATAAATATAATGGTAACATTCTCTGGAAACCTGGTTATTGAAGAAAATTAGTCAGGGTCCAATTACGTAAAAATAATTTCCCAACAATTTGCATTGGGCCTTCAAAACTGAAAATAAGTTAAGATGATGCAAACCGGGTGATTTGCACAGGGTGCACCTCTGGCTCCTTTATTCATTCAGTCGTATTTATTGAGTGCTTATTTTGTGCAGAACACTGAACTAAGTGCTTGGAAAGTGCAATTCAGCAACAGAGACAATCCCTACCCAACAACGAGCTCTGACAGAGGAGCAACAAGAACCATTAAGAAAATCACCAAATTCATCATGGTCCTAACTTCAAATTGAATCAAACAAGGACAGTGCTTAGAACAGTGCCTGACACATAGTAATCACTCAACAAATACCATAAGAAGAAGAACTGGGGAGCCAACATGTCAGACTGCACATCCTGGTTGACCGCTCCTGACACCTTTTTGATTTTTTTATACTCAGTAACCATTTTGACTAATTCTATGATTTCCAAATGTTTCTGACTGGAGGTGCCTTAAGTCCACTTACATTTTTCCAGGAATCTGTTCTGCTAACATTGTTGAGCAGCTTTTTAAAGAATTTTTAAATTATGTGAAGGTTTTGAATACAGTTGAATATAGTTATTGATTCCACACATTTTCAGAAACTAATTTTAAGTAAAGACCTTTTTAAAATCAAGCATTTTCAAATTCACCAATCGTAAATAAATTCAATATAATAAAAGAAGTAACGGTATTTACTGAGCATCTGTTGTGATGCACTATGTACCCTACCTGCAAGGACCTTACACTGTAACAGACAGCCATAAAAATATTTTCAAGCAGCTGAATCAGAATTAATCAATTGAGTGTTCAATCACAATCATATATACATTCACACAAGTGCCATGGATGAGCAAAAGTGTATGGGTAAGTGCTAGAGAAAACTATTGAGTGGCTAAGACTTGACTTATTGATAAATTAATCAATCATATTTATTGAGTGCTTACTGTGTGCAGAGCACTGTTGTAAGAATTTGGGAGAGTACAGTACAATATAACAGAGTTGGCAGACACATTCTGTGCCCACAACAATCTTACAGTATAGAGGGAAGCAGGGAAAGCCTTGGAGGAGGAGGTAGGGCTTAAAGATGGTTTTGAAGGTGGGGAGGTCTAGTGGATCAGCACTCACCATTTTTATTCCCATGATTTAGGGAGACATATAAGATTGAGGAGTTTTACATGCACCTTTTAACCAAATACCCATTTATTCTTGAATTCTGTTACCTTTCTTCTACTAGTCAAAAATACCATAACTCTATCTGTAGTAAAAGAACTGAAGAAAGAAAAGACAACTCACCTTTGGATGCAAACCAGACTGTAGGTTGAGGAGGATGAGATTCTGCTTCTGAATATTGGTAGCTGGGCTAGAAAAAAGTAGTTCCAAGTTCTGACATTATAATGATGAAAATAATTAAGGTACCTAACCGTTGTCAAATCACCTATTCTTATTTAGCTCCCCTGGAAGTCAATCTATTTTTACCCAGGGATGCCAGCAGAAAAATAAAAATATATTTGTTTGGGCACTTGGGGTTGCAGAAGATGTAGAATGCATTTCTGGATTGGTTGGGTTTCGTCCAACATGTTTAGACTACTAGAGAGAAGTAAATAACACATCTTGCAATAAACTCCTGTTGTAATTGCTAAATATTTTCTGAAATAAATCCCACTGATTTTTCCTTCAAGGAACCACAGCAATGGGGAAAAGGGCCAAGAAGCAACTTCTCATCTAAGGATTCTCCCCTAGGACTCTGTCCTTGTCTCCTCCAAGCAGCTTCTCATGAGATCAGAGATGAGCAGAGGATCCAGCGGTGAGCCCACAGTGATTGTTGATTGTTTTGTCAAATGCTAGCTAGGGGACTGGATTGTGTCAGATCACCCTTTTCTGGGAAAATGTAAAAGGGCAGCAAATGTGTGAGGGACCTCTGAGGTAGTCCAACATGTCTCTTTGGCACCCTTGCAGCACCCATAGAGCACCCAGGGAGAACCATTCATCTAGCAGATCACCAGCTCGGGTCAGGTTATCTCCACCCAACATTCTGGAAAATCAGGAGAACTTTCTAATTTGCCATCCCAATTTTGCCAGTTTGCCTAGTGGTGAAGCTCCTAGCAGGTAGAACTTGTTTGGATAGGCGATGATCCCCTTAAAACTGTCCTGGGGACGTTAGGTCTGGGAATGGAGAAGAGTTGGAACTCCGCATCTGTAAGGGGTGAATATTAGGGGCCAGACTAGCCCAACCTGTGCATTTTGAAAAGGTGTACTATCTGTGAAAGCAAACAAAAACTAAAGAGAATGTTAAAATAGTTTCCCTATCTCATCCAGCAGCATGCAGAAGAAGGGAATCTGGCTTTGGGTTCTGACTGGTGCTCAAGCCCCACAAAGCCCATAAGGCCAAACCCAGCCCAAGTGACTTTCATAACCACCAGAAAAGTTCAGTCTAGCCAAGCCCACAGGACAATTGTGAATTACTCTAGATTTCTTTGGAATCTAACTCCATCATCCCATTTTCAGCTAGGAAGTCAAATGAGTTAGGCTCCTGGAAAAACACTGTTCAGTCAGCTATTTCAATCAATCAATCGTACTTATTGAGCACTTACTATGTGATGAGTTTAGGAGAATACAATAAAACATTTCAAGAGGCATAAATCTAGTGATCATACAAGTCAAAGGACAGGATTAGGGGATTCTTTTTATGTTTATTAGAGGCTGATTTTCCATTTCTCTTTTTTACTTCCTCCCATTCAACCACCTACCTAAACCAATTAAACCAATTTTTCCCAAGTTCTTCCTGACTGAAGGATGCCTGTTTTCCTAAAATTCACCCAATCCTGTGTGTGATTCTCCCAGAGGAAGAAGTAGCGCTAGGATTTCTCTTTTCAGAAGGTGAATGACCTAGTGGATTCCTTCCATGAATTAGAGTTACCACTTTCAGAGATAGTAAAATTATGTATTTGAGCCCTATTTCCCTTGATATGTCCATTTATAATGGTTTTGTAAGGCACATGCTTTACCTGGAAGGTAAGTACTATGTGTTTTTAATAAGAAAAACATGAACTTTTATAGTTTTTTTTTTAATTTGCCAAAGCACTTTCACATTATCTCCATTTATTGTCACAACATCCCTAAGAGGAAGAGAGAAGAAAGTATTATCCCCATTTTACAGATGAGGAAACTGAAGCACAGAGAGGTTGAATAATTTACCCAAGGTCACCCAGAAAGAAAATAGCAGAGCTGAAACTAGAACTCTGACTTCAGAGTACACTCACCACAGCACTAGGTGTATTAAATGCGTAATAAATAGTAGCTGACATGCACTACTGTATACAGCAAGCTCTTCTAGTATTGTATACCTCAGTAAGTGGCTTGTACTCTGCTTATTTGCCTTAGAAGACTTACTCTTTCCAAATAAGAACTGTACGTAGTAGAAAGGAGGGCTGAAGTGTGAACCATAATTCTGTCTTGGTGACAGCTTCGGTATAGCATCAGTGGATTTGGTGGGAACATTTCAAGAGAAAAGCACAACTCATCAGAGACTATAATCAATATCTTGAGTCCAGGAATGCAGGCTAATCAAAACAGAATTAGAAAGAACGAGAAATAATTTAGCACTTCATTCTCCTTAAAAATTCATAGTGTAAAAAGACAGTGATTTATTTCAAGAGGAGTGGTTAAAAGAGAAAGAATGAGTTTAGAGAAACTGCTAAGAAATACTCTGAAGAGTTTGAACAGTCTGAGGCCTCTTTGCTGTGAAATTTGCCTTTTAATCAACATGGCTTACACTAATGAAGGAACTTTCCGTAATCGGGGTGGCTTTCTTAGAACTAAAACAGCAGAATATCTTTAGTCTTGAAAAATCCTCTGGGGCCCAACAGACTTTCTCTCTCCCCACCTTCAAAACCCTACTGAAAATCACAATCAATCAAACCAATCCTCTAAGAGGCATTCCCTGACGAGGTCCTTATTTCTCCCATTCACCTCCTTTACATGTTGCTTCTGCACTTGGACATTTACCTTCTAAGTTCTTAATATTCACCCCACACTCTGCACCATAGCTTTTATGCACATATTCATAATTTATTTATTTATTCTAATGTCTGTCTCCCCCTCTAGGCTGTAAGCTCTCAAACACTGGCCCTGTAGATTCCAGAGTCCCGAACGAGGGGAGCTCCAGATTGCATGGCTGCGTCCTGCCTGCCTAAAATGACATTTGTGCCTTTAAATATTTTTTCCTCTATAGGAATTCAAAAAATAATAATACCAAATACCAGAGTTATTTGGACTGTAAAGTAATGCACATAGCCAATAGATTAGGTCAGCCTGAAAGGCTAGTCTCAAACTTTGGGGCAAGTGCAACTCACTGAGAAAAGAAGCTGAGGACTGAGGCCTTCTTCTTCCTGGAGAATTGGGAGGAGCTCAAGAAATTAGGATGGTGAAGGGGTTCAGGTTGTGGGGGAAAGGCAGAGGAAGGGGAATATGATCCACTACTTGCACTGTTAATTCGAGTGAGGAAGAGACTGGGAAATAGGCTTCCAACTAGCAGGGTGGCACTGGGGATAATGAAAAGAACAATTACAAACAACTCAGGAAGAAAGAGCAGAAGGCAGCACAAAAGAACTGTAGAAGCAGAGGCAGTGGGTGGCTAGTTTCAGAAAGACAGTCTTCTGATAAAAACCAGATGAGAATTTTGGGAACTTTTTTTCCATTGTTATTATTTTAGTATTTACTAAGCAGCAAATAGGAGGTGGCTGGGGGGTAGGGGGAAGCAGAACCTTCCTCTTACCTGCAGATCGGTCTGTACAATGGGGGAAAAGCGAGAGATTAGAGACAGGATCAAGATCCAGCTCTTTTGGATAGCAACAATTGAACCCTAGAGAGGATTTCTGTACATTTTTATGACTATCTTTGTTATTTGCCTCTGGCCTTTATGCTTTTACCTAATTGCATATTTCATATGTTTGTGTTTCCCAGCCTCTGTCAGTAGTTTATTAGTTCTTTGAAAACAAGGGCTATTGTCTTCTTATTCTTTTTTTGTAATGTTGCGGAGCACAGAGTAGGCCTTCAGTAGATACTGGTAATGATGATGATGAAGTGAAGGGATCTAGTAGTGATGCAATAGGCATTTTTGCACTCACGCAATTTCATGAACTGCAATCCCACTATAGAGCTGGGCTCGGCACTACATTCTGGAGCTCCTTCCAGTCTGGGCCTGGAGCCACAGTCCCAAGGTGCATGTAATTATAGTTATGGCATTTATTAAATACCTACTATGTGTTTAGCCTGGGGTAGATGTAAAGCTATGAGATTGGACCCAATCTCTCTTTTACTCAGGGCTCGCAATCCACCTTTTCCTGTTTTACAGATGAGGAAACTGAGGATCAGAGAGGTAAAGTGACTTTTCTAAGGTCCCGGAGTAGGGGAGTGGAGAAGCTGAGACTAGAACCTGGGTCTCCTAACTCCCAATACTGCTCTCTCCCCTCGACCTCACTGCCTCTAGGTTAACTTGGGGTCAATTGCTTTGAATAGCTATTCCAAGAAACAAAAAAACCCAATAAAAACAAAAAAATACCAAATTCTTTTCCAGATTGGTGATTCATTGATAGAGAGCTCAGAGAAATCACCATGAGAAACAAAAGTATAAAAGCTTCTACAATACAAAAAGTGTGACTTTGAGATGTTTTTCTAAGTGATGTTAGTTGACCCTTTGGGTTACTCGACCAAATTGGTAGTTTTCCTGACACTGGAACTGCCGGGACCAGGATCGCAGAAGAGAACCTTGCCCACCCCAACACCAATAGGGCTCCCATTGATCCCCTCTCCTCCAGCTGTGAGGGTGAGGGAACTGCAGCAGCCTGAGTCCTTCTCAACCTAGAAAACACAGAGAAGGCTATGGCAGCTGCTGTGGTGATCACTGCTGGGACTGTTGGTCTCTGACCCACTAGGAGCCTGAAACACTGCTTCTCTAGACATGATGCTCAGTTGCTCTCATATTTAACACTGTACTTGGCTTCTATGTTTGTTCTTGAGTTTTTATTGTTTCATCTTTCCTTATGTTTGTTGTCAATCCATTCTCCCCCAGATATTTTTAGATCATGAACCCTTTGATGAGCAGGGACTGTGTCTAATTCTAATCCTTTTTTTTCCTAGAACTCAGTATAGAACACTTAATACTGTTACTACTACTATTTCTACTACTACTACTACTCCTACTGACATGACTACTACTACTAAAATGACGACTACTACTGCTAATCATTATTATTATTACTACTGCTACTAAAATGACTACTACTACTACTACTACTACTACTACTACTACTACTACTACTACTACTACTATTACTACTACTACTACTAAACCCAATCTTGGAAAGGGGTAAAGTTGGATATATCATAGTCACATGTTGGTTTCAAGATTTTCACTTTCCATTTGCCCTCATTTTTCATGCTTTATCTCTCTCACAAAGGAGCATGCTCTTTTTGAAGTTTGAGGAAAAGTCAGCCAGCCACTATTGAGCTAGATTTCGGGGAGCCAAATAAATTTTTCCACACTAGATGGGAATTAGCAGATTTTCTTTTGTGCAAAACAACTCAAAATCAGCTGTACTTTAAAGGCTGAAACGTTTTGTGTTGTAGAGGCTTTCCTTGTTATCCTATCAATTCAGTAACCAGGACACTCAGGGAGTGCTCCAAAATAATCATTATGATAATAATCTCCTTTTCCTCTATTTCTCTTCTTTTCCTCTATTCCCATCTGGATTTAATCTTTGATATCATTACAGTATTCAGACCATAGGCCATCCCTCTCTCCTTTTATCATCTGTTTTTAGCTGCTTTGGTTTCATTGCTCCCTGGACCAACCAGAGTCATCTTCAAAGAGATACTCAACTGGTTGGCAAAGGATGAATCCTTAATCAAAATTCGACTTACCCCTTAGAAACCGTGAATGACAAAAACGTTGCTCCCTTTTACTTTTCTCCCTTTTCTAACACTCAAAAATAGCACTGATATGATGTCTCAAGGGACTTGTATCCTTCTTGACAAGACAAATCCTCTCCCTCTGCTATTCAGAAGATCCACAGGATGTCCTAGAAGCTGAAAATCAGTTTCACCAGAAGCATTCCCCCAAGACAAGAGCCTCTAAAATGTATCTTTAGTGTAGTGTAACTTAACTAAATCAAAACATAATTGGGATATTCTGAATATGCAAACAGCCAGACCCAGCCTCCTCTGAAGCAAACAGTAATTTCCAAGATCATGCAAGCTATCAGATTTGTAATAACTAATGTTTAATTTATCTCTCTACATATAACTCTAGTCACCTCCTGTCTGGTTCATTATCTTCTCACATAGGTGCATAGTCACAGATGATGAGGCTAATGCACATCCTAGAACTGCAGGAGAAATACTTGGAAGTCCCAATTTTGTTTGAACTGGGCCAAATAGTTTTTTTTTTCCCAAGGCAGCAGGTCTCACAATAGGGATCTGCCTTCTGACATTCAATACCAATCAATCCATCAATCAATGGTATTTATTGAGTGCTTACTGTGTGCAGAACACTATACCAAGCCTTTGGGAGGGTAGACATGTTCCCTGCTCATAAGGCGCTTACAGTCTCGAGGACCCTAAAGTATCCTTGGGATATATGGAAATCATGATGTTTCACAGACCTCTATTTGGAAAGAGGAAGTTCTTTAAAAATCTCATCTACTGAGTAAAATATTTATGACACTTCAGCAGTCAAGAATAACACCCATCTTAACAGTAGTCTTAACAGTGAAGACAAGCTAATAACGGCATCAGATTCACATTCTAAATACAAACGTTTCCTCGAGCAAAACATAAATAAAAGAAATTAAACTTTCCTCAGGAATCTTGGCCAATGTAACAAACACTCACGGAAAAGTCTTGACTGGAAGTACCTTCAAGTGAATTTGCTAGACTCGTGGAAATAACACAGGTCTGCTAGCCAGGAGACTTGGATTCTGGTAAGGCTTCTGCTCTGGGTGAGCTGTTTGATCTTGGGCAAGTCACTTGACCTCCCTGTGCTTCAGTTCCTTCACCTGCAAAATGGAAACAATAAAGCCTGCTTCTGCATACATCACAGGGATTTTGAGATTACTGATGAGAAAATGCTTATCATTTTCAAATGCTTATCAAATAAAAGCAATGTACACCTCCAAGGTGTCATGATCCAAAATAATATATCAAGTTTCATTGGTACTGATGAAGATGATGATGATGATGATGATTGGGGTTAATGCTGCATGTTTTCATTGTCTGGAAAATGTGCCTTCAGATGGATTAAGCAGGGTACGTGCTCAGTTTATTCATTTAAAAAATGACTTTAATGCCTCATCTTGTTGGAGAGAAGCCTGGAGACAAGCATGAGGAACAAGCAAGGCAAAAGGGAAATGCTTTGTGTAACCTGATACTAATACAAAGATAGGAAAGCAGATGAAGGCAGAGGCAGTAGAGAAGGCTATTGTCTGAACTTTATTTTACTGTCCCTGATGGAAAGCCGTGATCATACTGTACACCCCGGAGCCTCTAGCACACAGAAAAGGAATTTTGAGGAACATCTCTTGGAAATGAAATGTCTTTTACTTCCCACATATCTTTGAAGAACAAAACGGGAGATAGTTCCTAAGCAACTTCTGCCTTCTCTTCTTGGAGCCAGTGGGAGTTACATTTTATGACCCCAAAGGTGAAATTTTGTTCTTAGATTTTCACAGAACTGAAAGCTTTGATACTGTACTTCTCCAATAGTTATCAAAGTAAATCTTGAAGTTCTCTTTGTTCCTCTGGAAAGGGATTTATATGTTGTTGCATTTGCCTCCCTGTTCTGCTCTGATCTGTTCCGATCAGTGTGGGTGCTCCGTCAAGGAGGCTTAGAAGCCAGCATAGCCTTTCTCTGGTACGCTGAACAAAATTCTCACTTCAGGATTATTTGGCTGAAATATGCAAGAGAACAGGGTTTCTTCCAGGGGAGAATCAAGTCCTTACCCAGCTAGGCATCAAATGGTCAAATAGAAAGAAGGAGTCCAAGTCAGGGTCTCACAAACTTCCTGTCCTAAACGGTGATGCTGCTTCCTCGGTTTTGCTTGATTAGAAAAATCACTGTGGTCTTTCCAACTTTGAAGAGCAGTTGTTTGCAGGGTGTGGTGTTGTTGTGACAAGTGCTTCCTTCTCACTGGAAGCCTGCCTGACACGTTGACTCAATATGAGCTAACCTATTGTGGATTGCTTCATGTAGGTTAGCCTGTCTCCTGTCTTTCTTTTCTAGCCTACATCAGCTTTGCTCCATTGCTTCAGGCTGGGCCTCTGCAGCTCCCTGCAGAGGTTCTCTACCTTCCTCCAGCTGACCATTCAGCCCTTTCAAAGTCCACTGCTGTCATCAAACCCTTACAGTATGCAGCCTGGTGGGCTGCACCACCAGCCCAATTGATTTAATCCCAATTGATTTAATTGATTTAATCGTATTAAATCAATACGATTGATTTAATCCTGATTGGTTACCCATTCATTCTAAGGGCAACACGTCTATCCAGTGGAGGAAGACAGGAGAGGGATCAAATATGGAAAACAAAAATGAAATCCAAGAGAATAATAATTGTGCTATTTGTTAAGTGCTTACTATGGGTCAGGCACTGTACTAAGATTGGGGGTAGATACAAGAGAATCAGGTCCATCATGGGGCTCACAGTCTAAGTGAGAGCGAGAACAGGTGTTGAATCTCCATTTTGCAGATGAGGGAACTGAGGTACAGAGAAGGGAAGTGACTTGCCCAAGGTCACACCGCAGACAAGTGGCAGAGCTGGGATTAAAACCCAGGTCCTCCGACTCCCAGGCCCAGCCAGGTTCTTTCCATTAGGCCACACTCCTTCTCAGCGAAGTAGACAATGTGACAGAGATTTAGTGCAAGGAAAGAGAAAAGGCAGTTTCCTCTCGATTTCCTTCCGAATAAACCATTAGTAGCTTTCTTACCTGAGGGATGTAATCTATTTGATCCCTTGAGTGCCTGTGGCCAAAGAGCCTAGATCTTGACAATGGGAGCATTTCACAATCCATTAACCTCTTGTTGCTACTTCCTCCTTCCTACAAGCGCTGGCAGGGTGTGCCCAACAGTCAGCAGGCCCACTGTGGAAACTGGAAAAAAGCCATGAAGACCACGATGCACCTTTTCCCCCTTTTTCCTCTTCCCACCCCCTACCCAGCCAGAATCTCTCCCCGGACAGAGTAGCAGGACAACGTCCAAATCTGGTTCAAATCTCTCTGGGTTTGGGGGTGCATAGCCTAACCTGGCCCACCAGCTATCTGGGCTTGGGATTAGTGGGCCAAACCTTGCCCAGGCAGGTCTCTACCGTTGGATCAGCCAGACAGGGTACCTCAGGGCCCCGCTCTTGTAGGGGTCTCACTAGTATCCCAGGGGTAGCTTGTAACAACAGCAGGAGTAGCAGCATTTGGTTGACCAGAAAGATTCAGAAAAGGGAGTCAGTCAGTCAGAGCACTGTACTAAGCGCTGGGGAGAGTACAATATAACAGACATATTCCCTGCCCACAACAAGTTTACAGTCCCAGGGTTAGCTTATAACAACAGCAGTGGTAGCAGCATTTAGGGTGACCAGAAAGCTTTAGAAAAGGGTCAGAGTGGTGCTGGTCATGGGGTCCCAATCAGGGTGGTTTTCCCCAACGTGGAGAGGGTTGAGGGGATTTGGGGGTCCAGAGACTGCCCTTTCCTACTCCTTGTCTTCTCCTTCTTCTCCCCATCTCTACAGTGGTCCTGGGGGTAAGTTATGATCAGGGCTGGGTCAGGCCCTGGCTCCCACCACCACCTCATTCCCCCTGGAGTTTGGGGGATGGCCTGGGTGACCCTTAAGATTATCAACATAACTAATGGATACATCAGGTTGAACTGTTCCAACAGATACGCAGCATTTGTCAATTGTCCTGGCAACAGATAGTCAATCGTCATAACTGAGGGATCAAGGGAACAGTGAATTAGAAACTAGCCTTCACACACACTCCTGCTCCCTCTCCCTCTCTTCCCCCACTGCCCCCTGGCCAGAGTCAACCCTCATCCCTTCCTAAAAGAAATAAAGGGTTAGATCTGAACTTGGGTTGAGATCTCCATATGTAGGGTAAGAAGCTGTTTGACAAATCACATGGTGAGCCCTGGGGAAGGGTGTCTGCCTGCAGGAAACTGGGCCTGCAATAATTTTTTTCTAAAACAGAGTTAGTTTCCTGATTATCTGTCAATGTCCTCTTCTTCTGCTCCCCTGACCCAATCCACCTCCAACCTCATCCACCACCCCACAACAGCCCCAGCAAATTAGAATTTTTTGAGGAATCCGTGCTAGAGTTAATCAAGGGTCAATCACTGGCCTTCCTACTCCCTAATAATCCAGACTGGTTTTACACTCCTAGTAGTGTTACTTGAATATTTCTCATGAATGCTATTAGAGAAGACCCCAAGGGAAACAGACCTGCCGAGACCTGTGATATTTATCAATCAATCAGTTAATCAATGGTATTTATTGAACATTCCCCTTGTACAGAGCACTGTACTAAGCTCATGGGAGAGTAGAATACACCAGACACAGTCTCTGCCTTCAAAGAATTTAGATAGGGAAAGTAGTATGGCCTAATGGAAAGAGCACAGTCTTGGGTGTCACGAGACCTGGGTTCTAATTCTGTCTCTGCTACTTGCTTGCTGTATGAACTTGGGCAAGTCACTTAGCTTCTCTGTACCTCAGTTTCCTCATCTGTAAAAAAAAAATGGGGATAAAATACCTGTTCTCCCACATCCTTAGATTGTGAGCCCCATCTGGGGCAAGGATTGTGTCTGATCTGATTGTACTTTATCTACCCCAGTGTTTAGTACAGTGCTTAGCACATAGTAAGCAGTTAACAATTGCCACAATTATTAGGAGCTGTAGAGGCCAATCCTCATTCCCTCTCTGAATCAGTCAGTCACTTGGTGGTATTTAGTGAGTACTTACTGTGTGCAGAGCACCGTACTAATTACTTGGGAGAGTATACAATAACAGAGTTGGTAGGCACTTTCCCACTGAAGAAGCCAAACAATTAAGTTTCAGCTTCAGCTGTCTATAAATAACCCAGACAAGAGTTACCCCAGAGGCACCCCGGGGTTTTCTAGGTGACCAGAGCCTGAACTCAGTGATTTGGAGGCTGCAGAGAAAGGATGAGGATCTGGTTGGGAATCCATCAGGCAGAAACTCCTCACCCTGGGCTTCAAGGCTGTCCATCACCTTGCCCCCTCCTACCTCACCTCCCTTCTCTCCTTCTACAGCCCACCCCGCACCCTCCGCTCCTCTGCTGCTCATCTCCTCACCGTACCTCGTTCTCGCCTGTCCCGCCATCGACCCCCGTCCCACGTCATCCCCCAGGCCTGGAATGCCCTCCCTCTGCCCATCCGCCAAGCTAGCTCTCTTCCTCCCTTCAAGGCCCTGCTGAGAGCCCACCTCCTCCAGGAGGCCTTCCCAGACTGAGCCCCTTCCTTCCTCTCCCCCTCGTCCCCCCTCCACCCCCGCCATCTTACCTCCTTCCCTTCCCCACAGCACCTGTATATATGTATATATGTTTGTACATATTTATTACTCTATTTATTTATTTATTTTGCTTGTACATATCTATTCTATTTATTTTATTTTGTTAGTATGTTTGGTTTTGTTCTCTGTCTCCCCCTTTTAGACTGTGAGCCCACTGTTGGGTAGGGACTGTCTCTATATGTTGCCAACTTGTACTTCCCAAGCGCTTAGTACAGTGCTCTGCACACAGTAAGCGCTCAATAAATACGATTGATGATGATGATGATGATGATCCATCAGCAATATTCACCCTCTCCTGCTAAGGACACTGAGGGAGGGAGGTGGGAGTGGTCACGGGCCCCGAGGACCGGATGCAGCCTATTCTGGAGCCCTACACCTGGATCCAGGAGCCCTACTGGAAGCCCAACCCAGGGGCCTGGCACCATGAAAACTGGCTTGGCTGCTTCTACACGTTCAATCAACTTTATCTACGCAGGCCCCGGCTGCTCAGTATTCAAAACCCATTTATTTGATTCTGCTAGCCCTATTGCTTTCCTCCCTATTTCACCAACTCTCCCCAAAGCAGGAGCATTAAGGGGGAATATCAGCAAAGATGAACTCTGTCGCCTCACAGAAATGGAGTCTTGACAACAACCTGTCTTTCGGGGGACTTCAGGCACCACCGAGCAGCAGAAAGAAAATCAACTGTTCTTGCTTAACAGAAGCTTCCAAAGTGAATCATCACTTTCCCCGCTCTCACTGAGGCGTGCCTCAGCCAGGGAGTGCTTCTCATTGCCAGAGAGACCATTACCTCATTTTCTCTTTTGGTTCCCAGGGGTTAACAAGGAACTAGCCACAGTCAGCCAATAATCCTTTCAAACACTGCTGGAAAAGTAAACTCGCCCTAACTTTTCTCAAAATGCCTGGTCAGTTTCAGCTTCTTCACACCAAACCATGGACATGCCCCGACGATGACCTGGAAGTGCTCTTTTTTGGTGCAAAGCAGGCTCAGGGCCCCCTGTAGTCCTGGGCTTCTCATCCTTGACTGCTTAAAGGGTGTCTGACTTACTACCTGTTAGACTTGGGTGATTTTTCCTTTTATCAGGTATCATGTTAAAGGTAACCAACCACAGCACCATAACAACTATTAATTGACCCTTTCCATGACTTGATTTAGACCAAACTTCCCCATTTATCTTGTATTTTTATAGGCCCTTCAAAGACTCTGAATGAATGAATGGGGAGTAAAGTGTTGACTCAGGTTTACAAAATGCTCTGGGTCTTTGAAAGACCTATAAAAATACAAGATAAATGGGGTTTTTTGTTGACTCTAGTAGGATTTGATATTTTTAGGAACTTTGGTCTAAATCAAGTCTTGGAAAGGGTCAATTTACAGGAAAACAGAAAACAGAGGTCTTGGTTACAATTTAGCTTCATTTGTTCAATATGTCAGTGGCAGAACTAAATCTGGGTCTTCTGTCTTGAATTCTAGGATGAGCTTCATCTACAAAAGTAAATGCTTGCATTGGCTCCCTAACTTTATTCAACCGGAATCTTTTATCACCCCATCTTGGAAAAAACACTTTAAATCTGCATAGTCACAGAATGATCTAGGGACAGGTGGCAATGAAGGTAATAGAAGAGTTATGTGGTGTTGTGTTGGGAGAGGTTAGAAGCAGAACAGGATCAGTGAATGATCCTGGGATAAACAAGGTTAATATAGAAATCAGCCTTGGGTGTTATGGCATAGCTAGCTGTTTGATGCTGGCTCTATTGCCCTATGTGCATTTGTGGTCAGAATCTTCTTCTGAGTAAATGGATGTCCTGAATGTCTAGTAAATTGACTCTGATGGGAGCGAAAAGGAAATGATTTTTAGGGAAGAGGCCCTTACATCATGCTCTGCTTTTGTTCACTGTCCAGGTTCCATTGTGGGCCACTCTGCTATTACTTGACATACTGAGGGCACCCATGCAGTTAGCTACCAGCTCAGCATTTTCTCTCAGGCCATAGAACGGAATGAATGGTCTCCTTCTAGCCCATTGCCCATTAATTTTGTTTGTGGATCTAATTTTTTTGTGTGTGCCTGGGTGTCCCTGCCCTTGCCCTTTCTCTACCCTTTCCGGTCACTGTCGTTGTCAGTGCTTCCAACCCTGAATCCTCCAATCAGTCAGTCAATCAATGTCAGAAAGCAGCGTGGCTCAGTGGAAAGAGCACGGACTTTGGAGTCAGAGGTCATGGGTTTGAATCCTGGCTCCGCCACATGTCTGCTGTGTGATCTTGGGCAGGTCACTTAACTTCTCTGAGCCTCAGTTACCTCATCTATAAAATGGGGATTAAGACTGTGAGCTCCACGTGGGACAACCTGATCACTTTGTATCCCCCAAGGGCTTAGAACAGTGCTTTGCACATAGTAAGCGCTTAACAAATGCCAACATTATTATTCCTTTTAGACTGTGAGCCCGCTGTTGGGTAGGGACTGTCTCTATATGTTGCCAATTTGTACTTCCCAAGCGCTTAGTACAGTGCTCTGCACATAGTAAGCGCTCAATAAATACGATTGATGATGATGATGATGATTTATTGAGCACTTACTGGGTGCCGTATACTGTACTAAGGGCTTGGGAGAGTACAATATAGCAGAGTTGGTAGACATGTTCCCTGCGCACAACTAGCTTACAGTCTAGAGGATGATGTCACAAGCACCATTTTATGGAAATAAATCAGCAAGGTCACACAGCAAGATTCTCTCCCAAGAGGTGTGCTCTGCCCATTGTCTCTCCCACAGCTCCTCCTCATCTTCCTGGCTCCTCCTCTTACTTTTCCTTGTTACTCTCCTTCCTCCTCCCTTTTAACCCTGCTCTTATCCCTCCTAAGATCCAGTCTGCTTAGCCAGTTGCCCTCTAGGAGCTGTCTTGGAGTCAATCAGAATGCTTAGCTGTAATCCAGCTGGAAACAACTTCTCCTTGATATATTGAGATATCATGTTTCCAGTCCAAAAAATTCTGCATTGTCATGGTACAGAACCTGCAACGATGCTGCAATGTTATATTTTGGGAAATGAAAATTATTTTTACATTACCAACAGCAATACAGAGAGGCAGCGTGGCTCAATGGAAAGAGCATGGACTTTGGAGTCAGAGGTCATGGGTTCAAATCCCGGCTCCACCACTTGTCAGCTGTGTGACTTTGGGCAAGTCACTTCACTTCTCTGGGCCTCAGTTACCTCATCTGTAAAATGGGGATTGACTGTGAGCCCCCCATGGGACAACTGATCACCTTGTAACCTCCCCAGCGCTTAGAACAGTGCTTTGCACATAGTAAGCGCTTAATAAATGCCATTACTATTATTATTATAATACAGAGTAGGGTCCCAAAAATAGAGGCATTGAAGGGAAGAAAAATTTTCAGTCAATAATTCAGTAGTGTTTATTAAGTGCTTACTGTGTGCAGATCACTGTAATAATTGCTTGGTACCACATGAAAATGAGTTTCAGCATCAAGGAAGAGAAAAAGCAGGAGCGTGATAGAATTATATAAAATGTAAAAATAACTAACAATACCCTTATACAAACCTTCTCCCATAAAACAAGACTATGACACTTGAGGAAATGAAAAACACCCCCAATTTAACATTTTAACATTTGTTTGAACAACAAACCGAACATTTGTGGCTGGGGAACTTGTTCTTTCTCCAGTTTTACAGAAAAAAATCACTTCAAGGATTTGATGCCTATATGCAATAATATAGGTTACATACAGTTCCATGCTTAAAGGCGTCATCAGCTCAAGAGGGAATTAGGAGGAATTTTCCCTTGAGTTTTGGTCAGGCACAATTAGATGTGGAGTTGCCATAGAGTTGTTTTTACTTATCTTTGAAACCTTTAGCAGTGTCAAGAGGTAGGACGATCATTGAATAAAATGGGATTCTGGGACTGACTAAGGTGGTAAGCTCCTTACAGGTAGGGATCATAAATTTTACTTTGTTGCAAGACCCCAGGAAACTAGTACAGTACTCTGCACATGGTAGGTACTTAATAAATATTAATGATGATGACAATGCTTTGGTTCAGCTGGCTCTGTATGTCTCCATCAGAAATGAACGGGTCTTATGTTTCAACCGTATGAATGAAAGACCATTGAGAAAGTCTCCAGGAATACTTTTAAATACCTCTCTTTCTTAGCCTCATGTCCAGGAATCAAAGCCTGAATTTGGCAAACTTATCTAAAAGGAAAAACTGCATCATCCCTACGAGTGGTAGATGGACAGCCACAGAACCACTACAGCAAACACTGGACTGAGTGGATGTGAGAAGGGAGCCCCTCAAATTTGATCCCACTGCCAAACCTAAATTTGGGGTATCTTTTAATATAATACCTGAAGACATTTAGGCCCCTTCCAATAAACAAGGAACTCAGATGAGATTACAAACAAACAAGGCATTTCTGCCAGATTTAGAATCATGTTGTCATTTTGCTCTACCAAGATCAAATATGCATAAGCAATCTTCCAGTCACAATGGGCTATTAAACATGGTATCTGGGCAACTACCAGATAGCTGTGAAAAATCCCTTGGACTCCCCCAAGAATTAGGAGCACACCACATAGTGTACCCCTTTTTTGAGGCAAGGAGATATGGGCTTGGGGAACAATTTCAGAGACTAGTGGCTAAAAATTGAAGAGAGATCCCAAATCCTGAAGAGAAGCAGCATGGCATAATGCATAAAACATGAGCCTGAGGGTCCTGGGTTCTTATGCTGCTCCACCACTGGTCTGCTATGTGACCTTGGGCAAGTCACTTAACTTCTCTGTGCCTTGGCTACCTTATCTGTAAAATGGGGATTAAGACTGTGAGCCCCGTGAGAGACACAGACTGTGTCCAACTTGATTGCTAATATAGTGTCTGATGCATAGTAAGTGCTTAACAAATACCATAAAAGTACCATTAAAAATACCATAAAAAAGGAGTTCTGTGAGATAGGAGAGAGCAGGGAGTAGGCAGAGAGCAAGATTAACAGTCACAGTGCTGGAATAGAGCTAAGTTAAAACCCCTTCCATTTTTCCATTTTGTCAGGTCAGTCACCATACCCCAGCCCTGCCTCTTTCAGGGTCATTTCTTGCACTGAACTAAATATTCATTTACCTCTATGACCCTTTCCTTCCATCCCTCCTTACTGAAATCCATACAGACTGTAGCTCTAAGATCCTAGCAGCATTCTCTAATCACAGCAACGGGGGAGGTTTGGCATTCAGCGTGGGCCTCTCGTTAACTCATCCTCCCACCTACTACTAATGACAGACTTTGGCAGGAATGATAATAATCCACAGAGTCAGCCAGAAGTTGGGCCCAGAAGGGAATTTTCATCTTATGCATCTTATGCGTTTTCATCCTAGGTCTGTCAAGACTCAATTCTTTTTTTTTTTTTTAACCTCACTAAATAAAACATCAGCTCTGATGACTGTGAACAGGCTTGGAAATAAGGGTTTCAAAACAAGGTGCTCTTTCCCAGAACTCAGCAAAGTTGTTGTGGCACCCTGAGACCCGCAGTGGTCCCCAGGGGAAAGGACAGGTAAATATTGTGAGCTTCGACTCTTGCCATGGTGACAACCTCTACTAAAGCCAAACCCCAAAGAAAGCACTCTGGGAAATCCCAGGCAGCCACTGCGACAGGGCTCGCTACAACTTCTCATGTATTATTACTGTTGTTGTTGTATTTGTTAAGTCCTTATTATGTGCCAAGCACTGTTCTAAGCTCCAAGGTAGATATGAGTTAATCAGGTTGGACACAGTCTCTGTTCCACATGGGGCTCACAGTCTAAGTAGGAGGAAGTAGGATTTTAACAGTTGAGGAGACTGAGTGACAGAAAAGTTAAGTGACTTGCCTAAGGTCACACAGCAAGCAATCGGCAGAACCAAGGCCCTCTGGCTCCCAGGCCTGGGCTCTTTCCACTAGGCCATGCTGTTTTACATTTCTCATGTCTTTTCTCTGCCTACTTTGGGTGGGACCAAGCAGGGCCCTTGTTCTGCCCCCTTTCCATTCAGAGACAGCTGATGTGGGGAGCCAGGAGAAAGAATGGCTGGGTGTGAGTGTCTTGTGTGTTTTCCCAACACCTCATTCCTACTGTCTGTCTTCTCCTATCTGTCCCTCGGTCCTTCCCATCCTCTTCATCTCAACCTCTGGCTCCTCCATCTCTCCCACCTTGGCTCCTCCACAGATGCCGTTCTGTGAAAACGCCTGTATTAGGCACAAAGGACCAAAACTATAGATCGTATGCCTTGGGATCTATGCTTCCAGTTCATTCATTCATTCAGTCATATTTATTGAGCACTTAATGTTTTTAAAAAGGAATATTGAATTAAAGGTTCAAAGAACCTTAGAGACAAAACAGGGTGAACGCACCAACCCAAGAGAGATGAAATTACCTCTGAGTCACTGTCTAGACCTGGTAGCTATCTCATTGTTGTTTGATTTTCAATAAACTGTGGGGATCGGGAAACAAAGCTAAGGCTAGTGAATGAGAGAAGGGGGTCAATTTGAGCCCTTCCTTTACGGTGGCTCCCCAAAACCACAAGATGGACAGAGAATGGCAAGGGAGGAGGAGTGAAATCTTCCCACATTCACATGAACTGCCTTTCCCCTTAGACTGTGAGCCCTGTGTGGGTTTATACTGTACTACCCCAGCACTTGGAACATAGTAAGCACTGAACAAGTGCCACCATTATTATTAGTAGTAGTAGTAGCAGCAGTAGTAATATTAGTATCATCATTATAATTATTACTGTGGGTATTACAGAATCCACATTTCTTAGTGGCCCTAACAAAACATTAGTTTGTCCAAAGCATGTGTTTCTGCACTTTCAAGGTGGCCACGTAAATTGTCATGTTGCTGTCACTTGAGTTTAGTTACACACATATATTTCCAAAAATTTGTGCAAATGTCTCTGTGATCTGGGTTTCTCTATGTTAATTTTACTGTTATCTTCAGCATTTATGTACGTGTAAATGTTTCTATTTGGATTTATGTTTCTATATTACATTTCTTATCCTGCTATTTCATCCTGATATACTAAAACTATTTCTGTTACGTCTTCCTGGACACACTATTTGTGAATAAATTTTGTCTGATTCCCCCTATCAACTGTGAGCTCCTTGAACCCAAGAAATGTGCGTCTTATTTCCCTTGTACTCTCCCAAACACTTAGAACAATGTAGTCAATAAATATCACTGATGGATTGATTGATTTATTCATCTCTATATTTCATCTCCTGTTTGTAAAATTCTCAAGGTCAGAAACTGTACCTTCTACTTCCTTTTATCTCTCTACTGCTCTTAGTGCAACATTTTCCCCTCAGCATCTGCTCAATAAAACAATATGGACTGACTGCCTGGGGAGTAATGGATATAAGTAAAAAAATTATGTGTATATATCCATTATCTAGTTCTGGCTCATCATCCTGCATCATTAAGGAAATGTCAAGAACAAATGTAGGTCTTGCATCATGCCCTAAAATTCAGTTACTTAAATTAATCAAACATTGGGGAGAGAGAAGCAAAGTGCCGAGGCTGTGCTTTTATAGAAAATAACCTTCTTCATCCTAGTTCAAATCCCTGGATAATCTGTATGAAAATGCTTAGCTGACTGAGCGTCCATATGATTTCTCCTGATCCATCAGCATCATCTTCATCTTCCTAGGACTGATTTAATACAACTTACATTCATCCTTAATGCTTGTTCAGCCAAACCCTGACAAAATCTGGCAACAACCCAGTCTAGGGCAGAAGGGGTCAGAGGAGGAAGATGTGACCAGACGGAAGCTTAAAGGATTCTGCTATTCCTGCCCCACGTTACCCTCTGTAATTAAAGGAGTGCAGCAATGGGGTTCCCACTTGAAATGTCTGCATATGTAGTTTCCCCTTGGGAAACTTCCTTTGATTTAGGAACTGCTGGTTCCTGGAAACCGTGGACTGATGAATAAAAGTGAATTGACAACTGTAGAGCTAATGGAATAGTCACAGGACTGGCATAGAGAGGGCGTTATTTGTAAATATTGTTTTGTCCCGCTCCCCGATTAGAATGAAAGCTCCTTACAAACAGGAAACATGTCTTGTGTGTCTTTTGTATGTCCCCAAAGCACAGTGCATTGCGCCCAGTGGGGACTCAATAAATTAATGCTAGTGCTTGTACACTAAACCTCTCTAAATAGGTTTCAGAGCAGCAGTAAAGAGATAAAGTAGGATTTTTGTTATTTCTTTTTAAATAGAGATCAAACAAAATGGCAAGGGTAGGATAGGGCGGGAGAGGGAGACAGGATAGGAGAGATGGAAGGAGTTTGGGGAGATATCTTCAACAACAGCAGCTCTGGAATTGTTTAAACACATCCTGGGAACACAGGGAAACTAATGAGGAGGAACTAAAGTTGTGGGCCCTTGTATGGTTCTGAGCCCAGAAATGGGGACCTGGTAAGGAGAAGTGTCAGAGATGAAGATGGAGATTTTCTCAAACAAAATAAGAAGTTTGTGTTTTCATGTACATCTTTCAGGCAGGGGATTACTCCCAAGGCATGAAAAAAGGGAGTTAGCGCCAGTTTAATATTTATATTCGGATCAATAGTATAAGGAGATTTTCCATTACTGTTCATCCAAGTCCAGCATTACAGATCTCTGGCAAGTCCCATTTGAAAGCCTCTCTCAAATAACGAAGAAGTGCTGTGGGTTTCTGGAATGTGACTGCAACAGTGAGACCAATTTGGTCTATGGCTATCCAGCATAGGGAAAAGGCTTCGGAGAGATCATGAGTCAAAGGGGAAGGATTGTAAACGGGGATTGAGCCGCACACAAAGGGCAAACTATTCGGGTGTATAGTGGGGCCCAGGAACTGTTGGCTCATTAGTCTCCACATCCACACCCACACACATAAGTAGTGATCACTGTCAGTAACGTCATCGTCCAACACAAAGGACGACTATTTACAGTACTGTGCGTGTATACGGTATATGTGAGTGGTGTGTACCAGGCTGAGTTAAGGCTGTTCAGCTAAATATACATATATAATGCCCTCTACTGGATAATTTTTTTGCAGGACACCCCAGAACAAAGCAAAATGCCTCAGTTTACTAACTTTGGTGGCCCTTGGAAGATCACAGTGGTCATTGTTACAGAAACTATTTCAGAAGGGATCTAACAGATCATTCTTCTTTGTTGGAAGTTTGAAGGAGATTACCCAGAGCTGAGTCTGGAATTACTAGCAACAAGATTCTTTACTAATAATAATGGCATATATCAAGCGCTTACTATGTGCAAAGCACTGTTCTAAGCGCTGGGGAGGTCACGAGGTGATCAGGTTGTCCCACAGGGGGCTCACAGTCTTAATCCCCATTTTACAGATGAGGTGACTGAGGCACAGAGAAGTTTAGTGAATGTTTAAGACTCACCAGGAAAGGCCATGTATAGAAATGCAAAATTTAGCACATTTTCCTCAGTCTGTCATCAGAGGAGAAATCCCTTGCCTTATGCTTTATTTAGGCTTTTAGTTGGTGTTAAATGAACTGGTTTTTAATTTCCCTAATCTTCATCTTCCCGGATCCCTCAGGCTCCCTATTTCCCAAAAATTTACCTGACTGACTGGGATTTACCCTCATATCGTTTTACTGAGCCAAAAAACTCCAAGTGAAATTTAAACTGACCCTGTAGATGGCAAAAAACACTCCTTTACCCACCTCCCCACTTCTCCATCTTGAGCAATTCATTTTAACTTAATAAATTAGCTGGGCAAAAATGATAAATGTTGGTCTTACTACTGTGGGCAGGAAATATGTCTACTTATTGTTATATTGTATTCGCTCAAGCATTTGCTCAAGCGCCCAGCGCTTAGAACAGTGCTTTGCACATAGTAAGTGCTTAATAAATGCCATCATCATCATTTAGTACAGTGCTTTGCACACAGTAAGTGCTCAATATGATTGAATGAATGAATCAATCAATCATATTTATTGAGCGCTTACTGTGTGCAGAGCACTGTACTAAGCGCTTGGGAAGTACAAGTTGGCAACATATAGAGATGGTCCCTACCCAACAGTGGGCTCACAGTCTAGAATGAATGAATGAAAGACCTAAAAATTAAGCATTAATAGAAGGTATATTAATATGGGTGGATTTAAGGGGCACGACCATCCTTAGATACCCTGTTTGAGACAGAACACTGAACTGGTTGGATCACATGGGGGCTGACATTCTCAATCCCCATTTTACAGATGAGGTAACTGAGGCCCAGAGAAGTGAAATGACTTACACAGTAGACAAGTGGTGGAGCAGGGATCAGAACCCAGGTCTTTCTGAGTCCCAGGCCTGTGCTCTATCCACTAGGCCATGCTGCTTGAGACCATTCATCTGGATTATATCGGACAGTCGCGTTTTCAGCTGTTCTGTCCCCTGGCTGGTACTGACATGGCAGCTGAGTCCTTTATTGCCTGGTATTTTTATTTTCAGCCCTCAACTTCTCTCTATCTTGGCTCCCGCTGCCAAGTCCCACAGCTCAGAAGCAGTGTCCATGTTTATCAGATCCCGGGAGTGGAACGCAATAACTCTGGAGTAAAGGGGACTGACGGGGGTCCCACCCAGCGGCAGACCCTAAGCTCTGTGGATTCTCATATCAAGTCATTAAGTTACATTGCATTACACATGAAGCCTAACATATGTCTGCTATTTACTGGTAGGCACAGCTGCATCCAACATCCACATGAGTTGTCAGGGGCTACCTGAGATAGGGGTGTGAATATAGACGAGAAAACACAGAAAACAGGCTGGGGAGATTCAAGCCAGCATCCAACTAAGAGATGGGAGATGGGAAAGGTGTTCAAAAATCAATCCCAGAAGCTTCCTGGCTTCTAGCAAGATTCTGAAATTGCAGTTACTAAATGAAGTGTTTCCATGCAGCAAACATAGTGCTCCCTTACTGCAAACCTTTTGAAATAGCTTTGTCAAAAACGTTTTCTTTTTACCTCCATCAACTCCTGCTTAAAACACTCCGTACTTGGATACTTGCCACGTCAGAGGTCAGTGCCTCAGCTCCCTGAGAAAACATTTGAGGAACTCAGGATCTGATAGCAATAATGAGTTAGGTGTGTTCTCTTCTTGATTCCATTTATATCTTCCTTGGTTCTAGCTACACAGAGGTGGAGGGGGTACAGGCTTGAATTTTTCTGTACTTTATTTGTCTTTCCCTGAATTAATAGGAGTGAGATTATTTGCCTTCCTGCTCCGTTGAATGCGTTTTGCTTATTTCCCGTGCTTTGAGGCTTCTGTGGGCTTTCCTGCATTTGTTTCTCATGTTGGTTCAGTGAGATTTTCTTTGCAGTTGGACTATCTACTTTTTTTGTTTGTTTTTCTTTTAGAATAAGGTTGGAGTGGAGTAAAATTGAGTCTACAATGTGTAGCTTTTGGGTTATATTTTTATAGGTATTTTCTGATATGCTAGAGACAAATTCCCCTTCTCTGGATTCCACCTCCCTCAAGCCCTTTAATAATAGTAATAACAATAATAAGTAAACAGTATGTGCCAGGCACAGTTCTAAACACTGGGGTAGAGATAAGCAATTTGGGTTGGACACAGTCCCTGTCCCAAATGGGGCTCACAGTCTTAATTCCCACTTTACAGATGAAGGAATTGAGGCACAGAGAAGTGAAGTGACTTGCCCAGGGTCAAACAGCGGACAAGTGACAGAGCCAGGACTAGAACTTAGGTCCTTCTGACTCCCAAGCTCATGTTCTATCCTCTAGACCATGCTGCTTTACCTGGTTACAGCTTGGGCCTGGCGTGGATTTTCCTGATTCATCCAGGCATCTGTTCTGACCTCAGCTCATCCCTGAACGGAATGCAGGCCCTATTGGAATTGTTGAACCTGTATAAATGCGGCAGTCTCCTAAGATGCTGGGAGTTGTAGGCCTAGAATTAGGAGCACACACAGTATCTAACAGCCGGGTCTAGGGTTTAACAAAAAAGCGTTCAGGGCAGAAAATAACAGTTGTCAATCAATCAACCAATAATAGGATGTATTGAGTGCTTACTTTGGGCAGAGAACTGTACTAAGTACTTGGGAGAGTACAGTAAAACAGAATTAGCTGACACGTTCCCCGTTGTAGCAAGTTTACAGTCTAGAGGAAGCAGCCAGAGAAAGGGTGGGAGGACCAGACCATCACATCCTCAGCAAGGGGGGTGGTAGGAGATTACAGTTGTCTCCTCTGTTCCTCCCACTCCTCATATATAAAGCGAGATTCAATACCTGTTCTCCCTTCCCCATAGGGGACAGAGACTATGCCCAACCTGATTCCCTGTATCTATCCCAGCACTTAGCGCAGTGGTTGGCATTATTATTCCCTCTTCTGTGCCTATTCTCAGGAGTAGTGCTAGAGATTTGGTGTCTTTGGACCACCTCCCACCCAGGTGGAGAAATAAATATATTCACCTGTATATCTGTTTGTACATATTTATTACTCTATTTATTTATTTATTTATTTATTTTACTTGTACATATCTATCCTATTTATTTTATTTTGTTAGTATGTTTGGTTTTGTTCTCCGTCTCCCCCTTTTAGACTGTGAGCCCACTGTTGGGTAGGGACTGTCTCTATATGTTGCCAATTTGTACTTCCCAAGCGCTTAGTACAGTGCTCTGCACATAGTAAGCGCTCAATAAATACGATTGATTGATGATGATGATGGAGAGGGACAGTTTAAGGCCCAGAACTATTGGTTGTTGCAATAGTTACACTCCTTAAAACACTTCCTTGAGCTGAGACCATCCAAGTACCTCCGGATTCCAGGGGTTCTACCAGTAGGTATTCCCAAGTTGGCAGCCCCCAAGAATCGGTGGCCCCAGTCTGACCAAGTGGAGAGTACCCATGATCAGGGCAACTGATCTGCCTGGCTCCTTGCCCATGCCAGCCTGGTGACTGACCTGGCAAACCGACTTGAGCCCAACCCCGAGTGAAGGAGGAAGGTGAAGGCTCGGCGGGCACGGGGGATGGAGGGGGAGTGTCATTGGGCCCTCAACAACCTGGCTGTATTTTGGGAGATTTAGGCATGACAGACCCACAGGTTAAAGGGCCAGTGGGCTGACATGACCTCAAACAAGGCTGCACTATCAGCTTGGAGCCAGGAGTAGCTGGATCCCAACCTGACAGACTAAGGAATTGCATTTCCAGTGCTAAGAGAATGACTTCATTCCAGATAGTCCTCGTCTGTGACCCTGTTTACAATTATCCTTAGCACTTCTGCAGATAAACTCTACTTCTTATTCACTTGTTCATTTATTCAACTTCATCATCATCATCATCATCAATCGTATTTATTGAGCGCTTACTGTGTGCAGAGCACTGTACTAAGCGCTTGGGAAGTACAAATTGGCAACATATAGAGACAGTCCCTACCCAACAGTGGGCTCACAGTCTAAACGGGGGAGACAAAACCAAACATACTAACAAAATAAAATAAATAGAATAGATATGTACAAGTAAAATAAATAGAGTAATAAATATGTACAAACATATATACATATATACATAACTTTACATATTCTGGCTGCTACTAGCCCTGTTTTTCGTCCTACTCCACAATTTTAAAATAAATTTATGTTTGCCTGTCTCCTGGTTAGATTATAAACTCATTGAGGACAGGGATTATGTCTTTTATGTCTATTTTACCTTCCCAAGGGCTTAGTAATCAATCAGTCATATTTATTGAGCGCTTACTGTGTGCAGAGCACTGTACTAAGCGCTTGGGAAGTACAAGTTGGCAACATATAGAGACAGTCCCTACCCTTAGTAGATGCACTGAACACTATACATACTCAAATAAATATCAAGGACAATAATGACCATGTTGGACTCCATCGTGACTTTCTCTTTTCAACTACATAAAAGACAGTAAACTTTCCTTCATTACGGGCTTTTATCTGTAGGACGATTGACTTCTCCAATCCTTCCAGCCTTGTCTAATGCGACGCACTCTCTCTAGAACTGATGCAGAAGAAGGTAGATTTATGCAAAGCCTCATTGCCCTTGGGAATATATTACCTCATTCCTTTGTATCCTCTCCTGGCTTCCCATAGATGCTCCTAAGCTAGCCTTCATCCTCTAAATTTTAGGATGGATTGGAACCCAACTTTGGCAGCAGTCCTCTATCCCTACCCACCCTGGGCCACCCTCTCATGTCACATTCTTGAATCTGTTGGTTCTGAACAGATGCCATTAGTGCCAGAGTTAATCCTACCCCACCAAGATAAGAGCTTTTCTTGGCTGAGAGCCAGCCTGATGGAATTCCCTCCCAAAGCATGGCCTCAGCGCAAACATTTTCACCCCCAAATTCTGCCAATACTTCTGAGTCTTTAAATGCTTAGTTCTTGACCACTTCTGACCTCTTTTTTCCCCCCAGCCTATAATAGAAAGAAAACGCTCCCATTATTTCCTATCACTGACCTCTCCTTCTGAGTGTCAAGCCTTTATGGTGATGGGCATTTCAAAAGAAAATCTAATGGGAACGTGTCCCTCGGGCTTAGACCAAAAGCATTTTCATTAATTTCATTAATTGCTTGTAGTAACCGTCGAGACCACAAGGTGGCAGATTTTTTTCTTTATTGCGGACAAAGGGCCGGATTACTTCAAATTTAGATTTGCCATTAGATATAATTTAAAGCTCTTTTATAGAAACTTGAGAGAGCGAGCAATGAAACATGAAATTGTTTTAGTTATAATCTAATGACCAATATACAAGCAGTTACAGAACTTTAGAATGAATGTATTTGAGGCTTAATAATAAATAATAATAATAATAAATTAATAAATTTATTACTCTATTTATTTATTTTACTTGTACTTATCTATTCTATTTATTTTATTTTGTTTGTTTGTTTTTGTTCTCTGTCTCCCCCTTCTAGACTGTGAGCCCACTGTTGGGTAGGGACTGTCTCTATATGTTGCCAGCTTATACTTCCCAAGCGCTTAGAGCCGAACTCTACCCGAGTGGGTAGAGGCCAAACAGGGTTGAATTAAGGTTGAATCAGAACACCTGGGTTCTACTGCTGGCTCTACAAGTAGGGGAATGTGTCATATCACTATGTCATTATTGGTGAAGTTTTGACCAAAGAGCCACTGAGTTCATTCCAAAAGATGGATTGGCCCAGAAGGAATCCTGAAAAATAGCTGTGCAACCCAGCCCAACCCTGGCATTGGGCTGTGGACACTTTGGCTCTAAATGGGTTCTGTACATAAACAAGTTTTGTGAACACTTCTCTGTGTGTCCCACTCCGACCTCCTAGAGAAGCAGCATGGCACTGAGGATACAGTACTTCCCAAGCACTTAGTACAGTACTCTGCACACAGTAAGCGCTCAATAAATACGGTTGATGATGATGATGATGTTTCCACTGAGTTAAGGAGTGCAAGGAACTAGTAATAATAATAATAATTAATAATTGTGGTATTTGTTAAGCACTTACTATGTGCCAGGTACTGTACTAAGAACTGGGGTGGACAAGCAAATTGGGTTGGAAACATCCCCTGTCCCATGTGGGCTCACAGTTTCAATCCCCATTTTACAGATGAGTTAACTGAGGCACAGAGAAGTGAAGGGACTTGCCCAAGGTCCCACAGCAGACAAACAGTGGAGCCGGGATTAGAACCCATGACCTTCTGACTCCCAATCAATCAATCATATTTATTGAGCGCTTACTGTGTGCAGAGCACTGTACTAAGCGCTTGGGAAGTACTGTATCCTCAGTGCCATGCTGCTTCTCTAGGAGGTCGGGGTGGGACACACAGAGAAGTGTTCACAAAACTTGTTTATGTACAGAACCCATTTAGAGCCAAAGTGTCCACAGCCCAATGCCAGGGTTGGGCTGGGTTGCACAGCTATTTTTCAGGATTCCTTCTGGGCCAATCCATCTTTTGGAATGAATTCAGTGGCTCTTTGATCAAACCTTCACCAATAATGACATAGTGATATGACACATTCCCCTACTTGTAGAGCCAGCAGTAGAACCCAGGTGTCCTGATTCAACCTTAATTCAACCCTGTTTGGCTCAATTTTCTTGAAAGGTGCATCACTCCTTCAACATCACAGTTTTTTCTTCCTTGACCATCGCAGTCTCAGGACCAATGGGAACACTGAGAGTTCATCTAATACAGTTCCCCACTTCAAGGAGGAGCACACAGAGAAGAAGCTAAGACTTCCAGAGTAGGAGATTCCACAACTCACGTAGAGACCAGATCTACTATTTAACAGTCTAAATTCCAAGGACATTCTCCCTTCCTTCCTTACCTAGAACCCTTTATCCTTCAGCATCAACCTTGTCTTTGAGATCCAGAACACTTAGTCACCATAAATCAGTAAAATAACCTGCCATATGCAATTGAAGACTGTTAGCTACCCTGCTCTTTTCTAGACTGAAACCTTTTCTTAGAGGCCTTTGTTTTTCAACTTTTTAATTAATCAATCAATGGTATTTATTGAGCACTTACTATATGCTTAGTATATGCATAATAAGGCTCGGAAGTGTACAATAAAACAGAATAATCATCTCCTGAACTCTCTTCATATTTTCCATAAGTGTAAACTCCTTCCCTGCAGAGACTCTAGTGTCTTCCCCACGTACCGCAAAACAACAATGATTGTGTGGTTATTTAATTTATTAGTTGTTTAGTGAAGTGTAAGGAATTCAGAAGAATTTCTCTTGTAGCTTTTAGTCATGCTGTTTAAAAAAAAAAACTCTGCATGTCTCTGTGCAGGTGGGAGAAATTCCTGACATGCCCAAAACTGATACTAAATGGAATAAAAAGACCTCAACCTGCTACTCCAGAAGCAACTTCTAGAATGATATACAGCTGAAATTGCATGAGGCACCATCTAAAAGTATTTACCCACCTTTATTGATATTTATCTCGTCCCCATCAGCAAAGCAGTCGGGCTTTGTAAAGGCAGTCTGGCAGAAGCGAAGGGAGTGAGGGAGTGAGCTCTCCATTGACCACAAATTCCAGCTGATCCATTCTGGTCAGATTAAAGATAAATCTTGCATGAGTCTTGAATGTCCTGGCACAAAGCAGTTATTTTTGAACCTGTGAGGAGATTTTACAGCGCTGTCTCGGTTAGGTGGGGACAATTTTTCTCCCTCAAAATTGCATATTGGACAGAAGGCAATGAGCGCAAGGAGTGGCCTGAAGTCTATAAAGATTGCTTCAAGCATTTCTAAAATAAATTCTTCATTTTTCTCCTTTCTCCCCCTCTACATGCTAATTTTTTGATAAGATTAAAAAATGGAAAATGGAGGTGTTTTTAATGGGATAAAGTGACTAGACTGTGCTTGTTGTGGGCAGGGACAGTGTCTTCCAACTCTCAAGCACTTAGTACAGAGCTCTGCACACAGTCAGAACTCAATAAATACCACTGATTGATTGGTTGATAACTGTGACTGGCAACTTAGAGGTCTATTCAGTGGTGACATAATGGAGAGTGTAAAAAGAAAACAAATTAAAATTCATTCCTAGTTTTGGAACACTGCACAGTATTTCAGGGCCTCTCATCTTAGGATCTGTTTACAGAATAATAAGTACTTACTATCTGCCAAGTACAATGGAAAATACAAGATAATCAGGTCAGACACCGACCCTGTCCCACATGGGGCTCATGGTCTAAAGTGGGAGGGAAAATGGATTTTATTCCCATTTTACAGGTGAAGAAACTGAGGCACAGAGAAGTTAAGGGACTTGTAGGGTCACAAAGCAGGCAAGTGGATGAGCCAGGATTTAGGATCCAGGTCCTATGACTCGGCCTGTGCTCTTTCCATTAAGCCATCCTGCTTATAATCCATCCACCTATCTTAGGGCTCCTCTTTCAAATCCATCCTCCCTGGAAGGCTGTCTGGAAGTGCTTGCAGCTCAACAAGCAGGCCTAGATTTGCTTAAAATCCCCTTGCATGTTCCTTAGGCAAAGAGCTTGGATTTTGCTCAAATCTTCTAAATTTTAGTTGACAAACTCTCTTCTTAAGAGACAGCTTCTGATAACATCCCAAAGTGGTTTTTGTTGATGAGTTAAATAGACCAGAGAAAGGGGCCAGAAGGACTCGTGCCAAATGGGTAGGCGTATCTTTGATGGGATGGCAAGGGAGGGGAGATCTGGCTCTCATATAATCCTTTGGGGCTAGAAAATATCTTGGCTTGAGATTCCTAGTGGGCATCATCGCCTGCTCATTTGCCCTGTGAGCTATTAGAAGAGGGGGGTAAATGACAGCTATGGAGGGTTCCAAAGCCACCTGATTCTGCCCTTTTAGGATTAACCCCACAGCACTTTTGTATGCATCTTTAAATTATATATTATAAATTATTTATTCATTCAGTTGTACTTGTTGAGCACTTACTGTGCACAGAGGACTGTACTTATTTATACTAGACTGTATAGTCTCCCCCACTAGACTGTAAGCTCAGTATGGGGAAGGAACATGTCTGCTAATTCTGTTGTACTCTCCCAAGCGCTTAGTACAGTGGTCTGCACACAGTAGTGCTCAATAAATACCATTGATTGATTGATTAAAATTCCTCCTCTCCAGAGAGAGGGTGGTAATGTGTTTTTTCTGGTTCTTGCCTCTTGGACTGTGAACTCCAAGTGGGACAGGGACTATGTCCAACACCATTATCTTGAATCTACTGCAGCACTTGATTCACTGCTTGGTAGCATGGCCTAGTGGAAAGAGCACGGGCATGGGAGTAAGAGGACCCAGGATCTAATCCCAGTTTTACCAATTGTGTGATTGTGTGACTTTGGGAAAGTCACTTAACTTCTCTGAGCCTCAGTTTCCTCAACTGTAAAATGGGGATTCAATCCTTCTCCCTCCTACTTAGACTGTGAGCCCTATGTGGGACAGGGACTGTGTCCAACCTGATAAACTCCTTTAAACAGTACTTGACAGATAACAAACACTTTAACAAATACCATAAAACAAACAAATAGCAAGCACTTAACAAATACCACATTTAGGATTATTGTTGCTTCTTTAGCTGTCCCTCTAGATTCCTTGTGGGCAGGGAAGCTGTCCACCAACTCCAGAGATCTTGAGGAATCCTGGCCTTGAGGGAGAGGCCCAGCACTGCATCCAGTAAGCAGTGGCTTTTCTTTGCCTTCAGAGCTGTTGGTTTGAGAGGGTGGACTGAATTAATTTGTCCTGTGGCTGGGCTAGGTTGGTGGAATTAGAGGCAGGGTTAGATTACATCAAGAGATAACCTAGGAGTGAAACACAGCTGAAACACAACTCTCCCAATCTGGATTGTCTCCTAGTAATTAGCATCCAGTACTCGCTATTCAGTCAACTATCTCAGCAGAATTTGGGGACAGCAAAGCAAGCAGCCAGTCTGGTCTGGAATGGAGTTGAAATCAGAAGTGCCTTGGAGTTATTCAGAAGTGCCTTGGAGAAGGAAACACAAAAGATTAGGCTGACAGATGGTAAATGAGAAGCCCCAGGATGGCCAGAAGGCCACTTCCAAACACGAAGGCATCATGGGAATGTGCGGTCAATGCAGGAAAGCTCTTTATAGCTTAGATCTGCTGATTGATTTAGGCTAGGAGCCAGAGTTCATTCATTCATTCATTCTGGTCTCCATTAGGAATTTTATCGTACAATATCTAGCTCTTCCGCCCTCCTCCAAATCGGAGTGAAGCGAACTTGGGATGCGGCAACCCTGCCCTCTGTGGCTGCTGGCTCGGCAGGTGGTGGCTGACCCAGTTCTTACCTGCACCATAAGCACTAATGGGTTGGGGAGTTATCTATTTTTTTGAGAAGCTCACACCCAGTGCCAGAGTTGCTAAGTGCTTTCAGGTAGGTTCTAGCTCCACAGTATACTGAGTGACTCACCGCCGAACCCTCCATTCAGACCTGGCCCAGTTACAGATACAGGCCCCACCCATGGCAGACCCAAGAGGTTGACTTATCGTCCCCTCCCAGCAAGCTCTGGGGTAAAAGCTGTCTATACTGCTGCCCCTGGCCCTTTACCTGACCGTGAAGAGAGGAGCTCTGTCTCTGGGGCTGAAAATCTGGCACGTTTCAAGGGCAGACAATTCCTTCAGTTAACTTAACCTGCTAGTTAAAAACTCATATAGGCAACTTTCTGTTTTTAAAATCTAAGGGAAGCTGGAGTCCACCACTGCTGTCTGAGAAGCGGGAGAGAAATGGAAACAGCTGTTGTTGGGCTACTAGCAGGTGATGAGGATTCAACTGGGCAGCTGCTTATGTGGTCCTGTTGGCACTGCACCCCCCAACCCCAGCCATTTCCACCTCCCTGGTTGGGTGTCCAGTCCGCTTTTGCCTAACCAGACACACACAGACACACACGCCTATCTATAGGGATGACACCCAGTAAAATCTCATTTCCAGATCTGACCTCTCCTCAGAGTCACTGATTTTTCATTTTGAATCTGGGGTAAAAGAAAACTGGGGTTTTAGGTAGGGAGGAGGTGAGATAGGGTTGGCAGCACAATGAAGGTTTCGAAGAGTTGATAGGTACAAATAATATATATATATATATATATATATATATACACATAGGTATAATAAATCTATACATTTCAGATGAGGAAACTGGGACTTAGAAAGGCAAATGCTTATCTGAGGTGGCCCAGCAGGTCAGGGGCAGGAAAAGGACCAGAACCCTGGGCTCCATCATCATCATCATCAATTGTATTTATTGAGCACTTACTATGTGCAGAGCACTGTACTAAGCGCTTGGGAAGTACAAATTGGCAACATATAGAGACAGTCCCTACCCAACAGTGGGCTCACAGTCTAAAAGGGGGAGACAGAGAACAAAACCAAACATACTAACAAAATAAAATAGAATAGATATGTACAAGTAAAATAAATAGAGTAATAAATATGTACAAACATATATACATATATACAGATTCTTAGCCCCATGTCCTTTCCACTAGGCCATGATTTCAGCTCTGCTTGGGGGCTTTCAAGTCTTGCTTGGCATGCTACAGTGAAAAAGTCATTACCCCCTTTACTGGAAACTTATGGAGTCAAAGTGGAGTTGTGCCCCTCAATCCCACCCCCATATGCATCTGACAAACTCAGTTATTCAAACTTTTCGGGGACATATATACCTTTCTGAGTCCTGCTTTTATGTACTGTGCCCCTGAAGTTACAAAAACATCTATGTGAAACACATGTAAGTGATGAGACATTAGTGTGAAGTAAAAACCTCAGGTAGGGTCCCTGAAGGACCACGATTTGGGTGGAACTACCCAATCCACAAGGCATGGCCAATTCCCCCGACAGTTGGGCCACAGGATTGATCTTCCAAGACATGCTTCTTGAGATTGGTAACACTCTGGATGACATCACTGGGGTGAGGTTTCAAAATAAGCACATTTTCAGGGCAACACAACCTGGTTCTATCATGAGGTAACACCTGCAAAGCAGATCTACTTCTCATATAAAGTCTAATTACTGTCTGAAGCACTTTCCAGTCCTTTCATTTGCAGCAATACTCTAAATGCAACTTGATTTTAACCAAAAAGAAAAACTCCATTTTCCAGGATTTCTGCTTTCTCAGATAAGCTCAGGCCTGTGCTTTGAAGATAGCTGGGTTTTATACTGATTCGATTTCCTACTTTCTCCATGGAAGAGTTTAAGTAGCAGAGGGCATATGAATGGAAGAGCACTAGGATGTCAAGGAATATGAAAAACAACCTTTCTCAGGACTCCTGATCCTTTCAATTTTAATTTTCCATATGCTTGATGTGGAAAAAAATGGGCAGCCACTGGAGATATTTGAAAAGGGGTGGGGGGGGTATGCATGAGGCTGGATGACGTTTTGGAAACATGATCCAGGCAGCTCAGTGAAGTGTGGACTGGAGTTGGGAAAAATTGGAGGCAGAGAATTGAGCAAGGAAGCTGCCAATTAGTCAAGCTAGAAGCACCATGGCCTAGTGGAAAGAGCACAGGGCTGGGAGTCAGAAGACCTGGGTTCTAATACCGGTTCTGCCTACTGCTTGCTGTGTGACCTCGGGCAAGTCGTTTAATTCTCTGTGCCACAATTCTCCTGTTCTGCAGGACAGGGACTGTCAGTCAGTCAGACAATCGTATTTATTGAGTGCTTACTGTGTGCAGAGCACTGTATTAAGCGCTTGGGAAGTACAAGTTGGCAACATATAGAGACTGTCCCTACCCAACAGTGGGCTCACAGTCTGAAAGGGGGAGACAGAGAACAAAACCAAACATACTAACAAAATAAAATAAATAGAATAGATATGTACAAGTAAAATAAATAGAGTAATAAATATGTACAAACATATGTACAGGTGCTGTGGGGAAGGGAAGGAGGTAAGATGAGGGGGATGGAGACGGGGACGAGGGGGAGAGGAAGGAAGGGGCTCAGTCTGGGAAGGCCTCCTGGAGGAGGTGAGCTCTCAGTAGGGCCTTGAAGGGAGGAAGAGAGCTAGCTTGGCGGATGGGCAGAGGGAGGGCATTCCAGGCCCGGGGGAAGACGTGGGCTGGGGGTCATCATCATCATCATCAATCGTATTTATTGAGCGCTTACTGTGTGCAGAGCACTGTACTAAGCGCTTGGGAAGTACAAATTGGCAACATATAGAGACAGTCCTTACCCAACGGTGGGCTCACAGTCTATGGCGATGGCGGGACAGGCGAGAACGAGGCACGGTGTCCAACTTAATTCATCTGTATCTACCCCAGTGTGTAGAACAGTGTTTGACACATAATAGGTGCTTAACATATACTTTTTAAAAAAAGGTAGGATAGGACAAGGTCACAGGGCACGAGGAGAGCACTTTTTTCATGCGAATGGTTACTCCAGCAGCAGCAGCAGGCTCGGCTCTGGGCTCCCTTGAATGAAAAGCCTTGAATGGAAAGGGGCTGTGCTGCCCTCTAGTAGCCCGACTGCAGAACACCCAAATCCGAAAGGGTGAATTGGACCAAAACATTTTCCCGAAATGGCTCCTCATCATCTCCAGTGGCTACCAATCAATCTGCGCATCAGACAGAAACTCCTCACCCTGGTCTTCAAGGCTGTCCATCACCTCGCCCCCTCCTACCTCACCTCCCTTCTCTCCTTCTCCAGCCCAGCCCGCACCCTCCGCTCCTCCACCGCTGATCTCCTCACCGTACCTCGCTCTCGCCTGTCCCGCCATCGACCCCCGGCCCACGTCCTCCCCCGGGCCTGGAATGGCCTCCCTCTGCCCATCCGCCAAGCTAGCTCTCTTCCTTCCTTCAAGGGCCTATTGAGAGCTCACCTCCTCCAGGAGGCCTTCCCAGACTGAGCCCCTTCCTTCCTCTCCCCCTCGTCCCCGTCTCCATCCCCCTCATCTTACCTCCTTCCCTTCCCCACAGCACCTGTACATATGTTTGTACATATTTATTACTCTATTTATTTTACTTGTACATATCTATTCTATTTATTTTATTTTGTTAGTATGTTTGGTTTTGTTCTCTGTCTCCCCCTTTTAGACTGTGAGCCCACTGTTGGGTAGGGACTGTCTCTATATGTTGCCAATTTGTACTTCCCAAGCGCTTAGTACAGTGCTCTGCACATAGGAAGCGCTCAATAAATATGATTGATGATGATGATGATCATCCTGGCCAAGAACCAGCTTGGTAAAACCGCTGAATAATTATAATAATTTTGGTATTTGTTAAGCGCTTACTATGTGCCAAGCACTGTTCTAAGCGCTGGGGAGGATACCAGGCGATCAGGTTGTCCCATGTGGGGCTCACAATCAATCCCCATTTTACAGATGAGGTAACTGAGGCACAGAGAAGTGACTTGCCCAAAGTCACACAGCTGACAAGCGGCGGAGCCGGGATTTGAACCCATGACCTCTGACTCCAAAGCCCGGGCTCTTTCCACGGAGCCACGCTGCTGAAAAGCAGACACGGTTTCTGTTGCCTCAGGATAGGACGGGTTCATTTTTCCACTTTGCCCTAAGGCAAATTCTTCCTTCCTTACGGCCTGTCGGTCAAATGCCAGTGTTTCTGTGTCCCAGTTTCCCAAGGATGAACAACAATAATAGTAGACTGTGAGCCCACTGTTGGGTAGGGACTGTCTCTATATGTTGCCAATTTGTACTTCCTAAGCGCATAGTACAGTGCTCTGCACATAGTAAGCGCTCAATAAATACAATTGATGATGATAATAATAATAATGGTATCTGTTAAGTGCTTACTATGTGCCAAGCACTGTTCTAAGCACTGAACAAGAAACTGGAGGGACCTTGTGGAGTCGGCAAAAGTTTTCCCTGCGACAGCACGTCTCCTCTAATGGGATTTTCTTGAGCATAGGCAAGGTCAGTCAGACTCTGGGGAGTTGTTTTTAGCACAGGCCTTGCGGGTGGAGCCCCTGGACACTCCCTTTCCCCCTTACTCCCTCTCCTTAGCTCTCCCACCCCCTTCCCAACCTGATCTTCCTCAAATCACCTTCCCAGCTAGAGTTTGGGTGATAAAACCCTACTGAGAGCTCACCTCCTCCAGGAGGCCTTCCCAAACTGAGCCCTCTCCTTCCTCTCCCCCTCCTCCCCACCTTACCTCCTTCCCCTCCCCCTCCTCCCCACCTTACCTCCTTCCCCTCCCCACAGCACCTGTAAATATGTATATATGTTTGTACATATTTATTACTCTATACATATTTATTCTATTTTATTTTGTTAATATATTTTGTTTTGTTGTCTATCTCCCCCTCCTATCAATCATATTTATTGAGCGCTTACTGTGTGCAGAGCACTGTATTAAGCGCTTGGGAAGTACAAGTTGGCAACATAGAGAGACAGTCCCTACCCAACAGTGGGCTCACAGTCTAAAAGGGGGAGACAGAGAACAAAACCAAACATACTAACAAAATAAAATAAATAGAATAGATATGTACAAGTAAAATAAGTAAATAAATAAATAGAGTAATAAATATGTAAAAACATATATACATATATACAGGTGCTGTGGGGAAGGGAAGGAGGTAAGATTGGGGGGATGGAGACTGTGAGCGCGCTGTTGGGTAGGGACCGTCTCTATATGTTGCCAACTTGTACTTCCCAAGCACCTAGTACAGTGCTCTGCACACAGTAAGCGCTCAATAAATACTATTGAATGAATGAATGAATTAATGAACAGCTTACGAGATGTTTGACTCCAGACAGAGGCCAGCTCAGCCCATTCTCATCTGTCTTTCCCCCACTCACACTCATCCCTTCCCAGTCTGGCACTTCCGTCCATGGCCCTAGTCCCACCCCAGGAAGTTCATTCATTCATTCAATCGTATTTATTGAGCGTTTACTGTGTGCAGAGCACTGTACTAAGCGCTTGGGAAGTCCAAGTTGGCAACATATAGAGACGGTCCCTACCCAACAGCGGGCTCACAGTCTAGAAGGGGGAGACAGACAACAAAACAAAACATTAACAAAATAAAATAAATAGAATAAATATGTACAAGTAAAATAGAGTAATAAATATGTACAAACATATATACAGATGCTGTGCGGAGGGGAAGGAGGTAAGGCGGTGGGGTGGGGGGGGGGAGGAGGAGGAGGGAAGGAGAGTGCTCAGTCTGGGAAGGCCTCCTGGAGGAGGTGAGTTCTCAGTAGGGCTTTGAAGGAAGTCAGCCACCTCCTTATTCACCTCTCTCAGGCTTAGTGGAAAGAGCTCAAGGCTGGGAGTCAGGAGATCTGAGTTCTAATCCCAGTTCTGCCACTTGCTTGCTGTGTGACCTTGGGCAAGTCACCTAACTTCTCTGTCCTTCAGTTTCCTCATCTGTAAAGCACAGAATTCAAAACCTGTTATCCCTCCTACTTAGACTGAGAGTCCCATGTAGGACAGGGACTATGGCCAACCAGATTATCTTGTATCTACCCCAGCGCTTAATTCAGTGCTCGGCTCATAGTAAGTGCGTAACATACGGCGGTTACCGTTGCTTAACCTCTGTGCCTCACTTTCTTCACCTGTACAGTGTAAACCTACTCTCCCACCCTCTTAGATTGTGAGCTCCATATATATGACACGGACAGAAAACCCAGATGCTGTATCCAGTAGTAACAGCAGCAGTTGTATGAGCCTGAAGTATGAGTTGTATGTGCATGAAGACCACACTGCTGTGGTTATTACTGCCTGTGCAGAGACCCATCTAAAGCCATTTACCTGGTTTCAGAGCCAACAGAAGCTTGAAAGTATTTACTGATTCATTCGATTGTATTTATTGAGCACTTACAGTGTGCAGAGCACTGTACTAAGCACTTGGGAGTGTACAGAATAACCACAAAAGATACATTCCCTGCCCAAACAAGCTAGTTTGGGTTGGATCAGACCACTTCCAGCCCCTCTTTGCCAGACACAAGCAGTCCCGCTGTTGGACACTGAATCCGAAGAAACCACAAGAAAAGCTTGGAAGGGGATGAAACAGCCAACTCCCGGTGTGTTTGAGCTGCGTTTGGTCTGGCTCCCTTCCACACCGAGAAGGCAGCGACAGAGCCGGAGCACATGTAATAATTGTGGTTTTTAACTGTTTACTAGGTGCCAAGCGCTGTACTAAGCACTGGGGAAGACACAAAACAATCACATCCCATGGGTCTCAGTCTAGAGGCGGGGTGCTGAATCCCCATTTTACCAGAGAGGTAAACAAAAAGGAACAGAGAAGTTAAATGGCTTGCCCAAGGTCACCCAACGGGCAAATGGTGGAGCCAGGATGTGAACTGCCAGAGAGATTGTTCAGTGAAACGACTGGTCAGCAGTTCTGTGGATCCTTTACTAGGTTCTGCTGCCAAATTCATTAGTGAGAGAGTACAAGTGCTCTCCAAAGCAGCTATTACTTGCAGTCCTACTGTTTCCCCAATACACTATTTTTTTCTTCACTACTTACATATAGTAAATAATACCTATTGCTTAGGTATTCCACTTTGTTAAAACAAACAATGAGCTAGGCAAAATCTGCAAAAAATATTTATTTTATTTTGTTAGTATGTTTGGTTTTGTTCTCTGTCTCCCCCTTTTAGACTGTGAGCCCACAGTTGGGTAGAGACTGTCTCTGTATGTTGCCAATTTGTACTTCCCAAGTGCTTAGTACAGTGCTCTGCACATAGTAAGCGCTCAATAAATACGATTGATGATGATGCTTCTCTTGCTAACATATGCCGAAGGACTACCATAATTTTCTCCGGTTTCCCCAGTATTTCTTGTGCATTATGTTTTGCTTCACATGGGATAACTTCATGCTACATTAACCATATAAGGGATGTTTATGGCAAATGAAATCAAACAGTTGCGATTTGTGAAAATGAATGCCAGGTGTGTGTGTGTGTGTGATCATTGTAATTAGGGAAATAGTGACCTTGTTCACTGAGAACTCTAGATCCACCAAACATTATCTTAACATCTGTTCAAGTCTTATTCATTAGCGGCATTTGCAGGGTGTGAATAGAATACTGATTTCCTAGGACAAGGCAATCAACAGTTGCTTGAATTGGAAACAAAATGAGTCATGCTATTTTGCATCACATTGCCTATGAATGGTGGCAAAGACACAAAACACGGAGATTTGCAGTACAGAAGCTGAGGGAAAGAAATCACATCACCCAGGAGGGCGGAAGATGGAAAAGCAGCGTGGCCTAATGGATAGAGTACTGGCTGGGAGTCAGAAGGACCTGGGTTCTAATCCCGCCTCAGTCACTTGCCTGCTGTGGGATCTTAGGCAAGTCGCTTGGCTTGTGTGCCTCAGTTCCCTCACCTGTAAAATGGGGATTTAAGACTGTGAGCCCCATAGGGGACAGGGGCTGTGTCCAACCTGATTAGCTTGTATATACACCAGCATTTAGGACAGTGCCTGCTATATAGTAAACACATAAATACCATTAAAAAAAAGACAGCTATACATTTGGAAGGATGATAAGTGTCACAACCTGGGCCATCCTCCTAATATAGGTCACCTGTCCCTAGAGCCCTCCAACATAGTTCAAATGTAAAGCTTGCAAATGAAGTTCAACAGGTGAAACCCCAAGCAATCAATGGTATTTATTGAGCACTTACTGAGTGCAGAGCACTGTACTAAGGTCTTGAGAGAGTACAATATTGCAGATACAGCTTCCAGGGATCCTGGTAATGTGGCAGAGCTCTGCAGCACCTCATTCCTGATCAGGGTCATGGAATTCCCTTCTGGATTTACCAATGTGTCAGTGACAGAGCTGGACTTTTAGGCCTAACGTCTAGGTGTCACCAACTATTTGGGGAAGATTTGTTGGAGGTGGAAGAGTTTCAGGCGGGCTTTGAATGTGGGGAGAATTAGGGTCTGTCGGGTTGGGGAGGGAGTGAGTTCCTTAGCTACTAAACCATTTCTCAAGACTATTAACCTTGATTTAGAGGTCAGGTGGGCAGGTTACTAAGAGGTCTAGCTAATAATGATGATGGGATTGAAGTGCATACTACATGCAAAGCACTGTACTAAGTGCTGAGTTGGAGACAAGATACTCAAGTCATACAGTCCCTATCCCACATGAAGCGCATAGTTTGAGTGGAAGAACAGCTATTTAATCTCCATTTTGTGGATGAGGTAATTGAAGCACAGAGAAGTTAAGTGACTTGCCCAAGGTCACACAGCAGGCACATGGCAGAGCCACAATTAGAACCTAGGCCGTGCTCTTTTCACTATACCACACTGCTTCTCCACCAGACAGTTCCCATGGAACAGGAACTGATCAAGCCAAGAATGAAGGAAAATGAAAAAGAGGACAGATCTCCCTAGAACTCTATAGGGTTAGACTCTAACTCTGCCCTCTTTTTCATTCTCCTTCATTCTTGGGTGTGTCTTTGGAGTAATCCACACACATTTAAATATAGAAAAAAACAAAAAGGGAGATTGGGTTAGTTTACACACTGTCAATTCAGGTTGTTCCAGAGCTGACCATCTAAACTCTGAAAATGTCCAAACCTCCTCCTTTGACTTTTTCTGCTCATAGCAGAAAAACTTCTACAGCATTCCAGTAATCATCACTGCCTCTACCCATGTAGCAGGGGAAAAAAGTGGGGTGGGTGGAAATTCAAATATTAGCTTTACTGGTCAACTCTCTAACATGCAGCAAAACACATTTCAGTTTTAAAAACACGTCTTATAAAGCGCATTTGGGTTTGTGGGTTCTTAAAATAAACTGAACCAGTTTCAGCACAACACATTTTCAGATTAATAATAGTCTAGCGTCCCAGGAAGTTCATTAAAATGGCAATTTCGAAACTTGTTAGTAGTTGGAGAAAGTTCAGTGGGTCAGAATGCTGAAAGTAGTGACTACAAAGAGGTTTTTGGATTTCATCTGTCCAGCCTGTTTTCTTTTCAAAGATAACAGAAGTGACTATAGCTTTAAAACAGACCCCCCAGTAAGACAACTAGCTATTAAGGGGGCATTTTCATCCTTATCTGAAGCACAGCTCAGCAGCCGATAATCATACTTGAGATGTAATAAAATGCTCGTTTTGTGAAAGGAGAAAGCTGCCTTTCCTTCATTGAGAAAAGGAAATAAACAGTCCTATTAGGAGTGTCTTTGGCATGTTTATTTGCTGAGACTGGATGATATATCAGAAAATCTGCCTTTGGAGACAGCCACCTCACCAAGGAAAAACATGTTGCAGCTGGAACCAGAATTAACAGTTGAGTCATTGAAAATGGGGGAAACACCTGGCCCCAACAGACTTCCTATTGCATTTCATATGGCTTTCAAAAATCCTGTAGTCTAATTCGTATTTGAATGGCAGCATTTAAGATATGCTTCATCTCAATTTTTGTAGTTACCTTCATTCAAGATCAGTTTCTGCACTTTATAAAGATGGGTTTGTATTTTCCTCAAAACACAAAACACAAAGTCAGTTATCTTGAGAATATTCTATTTCATGCAGTTTACATAAACCTATTTCTAGGGAGTAAGGCCTAATTTTAATAAGCCTCATCTAGATCGCGAGCAAGCTCCATGAGGGCAGAGAACATGTCTACCAGTTGTATTGTACCCTCCCAAGCACTTAGTACAGTGTTCTGCCCCCAGTAAGTGCAATAAATACTACTTTTCGATTGATTTATTTCAATTAGCCAAGAACTTCCTGAGCCATTACCAGGGGAGCTGGCTGTAATAACAACTGTGTTTTTTGTTAAGTGCTTTTTGTGTCCAGCACTGTACTAAGCACTGGGGTAGATACAAAATCAAGTCCCATCTGGGTGTGGAAGCATAATGGTCAAAGTCCTCCATTTTGACCCCTAAGTGCAATAAATACCACTGCTCGATTGATTTATTTCAATTAGCCAAGCACTTCCTGAGCCATTACCAGGGGAGCTGGCTGTAATAATAACTGTGTTTTTTGTTAAGTGCTTTTTATGTGTCCAGCTCTGTACTAAGCACTGGGGTAGATACAAAATCAAGTCCCATCTGGGTGTGGAAGCATAATGGTCAAAGTCCT